>NC_141693.1:1627075984-1629814317 GCF_964263255.1 Lissotriton vulgaris | reverse complement strand
TCTTCCACAAAGGCCCAAGACTCAGCTTTCACAGTGGCTTTATCTTTTTTACAAATGCATTCCGGGCAGTAACACAAATGGCTCAACCCCAATGCTATGCACCAATATTTGACATGGATTAGCCAGGAAATCCATTTAGTACCAATTAAAAATAAATCTTCTTTCAAAGATTCAAAATATTCTCCTAACCTCGGAGTGGACACTGTACATAGCCAGTAAATCAATTGTTTTATTGAGGCAACACCTCCAATTCTCTTTAGCCCTAAATAAAAAAACAGCAGTCAGCTGAGTGCTAACTGGGAAAAGGACCAGGGATCTGGCAAATATGTTTCCAATTACCACCAATTTATGCTAATCAACGTGACCCCATAGCTCTGCACCACAAAGTGCAGCAATTTGGGCTTTCATCCAATAAATGTCCAGGGCAGGGGTAATCGACCGGGACCAAGCCTGTTTTAATAAATCAGAGTATGGGTTTGAATTTATGACTTAAGGTTATAAAGCTTTTCACGAGTTGGAGTTCCCAGCCCAGGGTTTCGGTTAGCCTTACTCCTAGGTAATCAAACATAGTCCCCTTCTCAAGAGGTTTTCCACTATCTTCACTGGTCTAGTTTTGCCCTTGCTCTTACCAAATACCATGTATTTGGTTTTCTCCATGTTTAATTCCAGGCCCCTAATCTCACAGAATGCCAAGAATTTGTCAATGAGCCTCTGAAAATGAGTAGTGAGTCATCAGCGAATATATTTATTAATTATATGTATGTGCCATGATATTTAAAAATCAACATTTCGGCGAAACACTATCTCTAGACACTGGTAATAAAAGAAAAGATGGAGCTGCTTACCTGTAATAAGTTACTGCAGTTGAGTTTTGACGTCGCAATGCCTGCTTCCAGTGTCAGCAGCCGGGGTGAAAGTCAGGTCACGTAGCAAAATAACTGCGTATCAAATATCCATATTACACAGTGTAGCAATAAGCAGGGCTATTTTGTCATACCTGAAATAGCCCTACATATTTTTTCAAAGCTGTAGTCATGGAAAGTCCAAAGCACTGAGCTTTTGAGTGCAAACCTGTGACATATTATAATCTTTCATTGGTTTTGAAAGAAGACACACAGTGGTATTGTAATGGTACAGAATCCAACGCAGGCAAAGAAAGAGTTATCTGCAGTCTAGTAAAAGACAGCCCTATTGGGGAGCAATGGGCCCCTAAAACACATGGGCGCTGGTGCCGCTGCACTTGTTACAACTCAGCAATCTCAAATGTTAGACACAAAAGAGACAACAGCTCTGTCCATCATATTTGACATATTATAAGCTCAGTCCAATCCAATCCAATCCAATCCAAAAATTCTTTATTTCGGCATTGCATAATACATTAAAACCAGGATATTAAAAAGAGATGTGATTATAAAAACACATTACATAAAATTAATTACCAGGTCATTCCAAACATGATGAAGGATAAGAAAAACAGTTCATAGTTAGGAAAAACATTTCATGACACAATTAAAAGCACAATCCCTAATTGTAGGAACAAATTCATATTTTTGGCATTTGTGCCTTTAACAGTTTTTTCCTAATCTGCCACATTGCCATAATAAATTTTGCCACTGCAAAAACTATGTGGGGCAGAGTACTAGTTCTCAATACTCTGTACGCAATCGTAAGGCTCCTGAAACCCAAGTTCCTGCATAGGGGACCAGCCAGTGTTTCCTTGGTCTGTGGTATGCAGGACAGAAAAGATGGGTTTCATCCTCATCATTGGAGTTGCATCCTGGGCAGGTTTTGTCGTCCCGCTGTAGCCATTTACAGGTGAAGGTTTTAATAGGCAAAGTGCCGAGCCTCCACTGTATGAACAGTTTCCTGGCTAGAATGGGGAAGATAATGTCCATAAAACTTTCAAATTCATATGAGTTTTTGGATTGCAAGAAGCGTTCAGTTAGGGTACCGTTATTAGTTGCGGGTAGGAGAAGACCTAGGCTTTTTTCCTTGTGTATTTGAACTAATCGTTTACGGGAAAGCCTTTGGCATCCTAGTTCTGGAGCCTCCCAGAGCCCAGGCAATTTTAAATGATACAGTTCTTTCTTGACAAAAGCCAGCCAGGGAATTCTATTTCGCAGGTTCAAATCCATTACATGGGCAAGATCACTCTTATATTGTGCAAGCTCACTGGTGGACCAGAGCCTATGCCAGAATCTTAATGGCTTAGACTCCAGCTCAGCAGCGATGGAGGGTAAACCCACGTCCAATCTAAGGGGAAACAGAGGTGTGCCACAGGGGAGGGCCAGGAGACGTCTGAGAAAGGTGTTTTCCACTCTCGCGAGATCTAGACCTGCTCTGTACCCCTATAGCTCACTGCCATAAGATGCTGCCGCTTTGGCCTGTACTTTGTACAATTCCAGTGCCGGACTGATTGATTTGAAGGTTGAAGTATTTACAACCTTCAAAATTGCACCAGATAGTTGGGACAACTTTAGCCGGGATCTTGCTATTTGGGGGTCCCAGGATAGATCCTCATGTAGTGTTACCCCCAAATATTGAAAGGTTGTGACTCTTTCCAGGCTGGCTGAGCCCAGAGTGGGGGTAGGTCTGGATTTTGGGGATGGATTGAAGATCATGAATTTGGTCTTCTCTGTATTGATCTCTAGACCATGTTGTCTACAAAAAAGACCAAATCCATCTAGAATCCTTTGAATCCCCATTGGGGATTTGGAAAGCAAGAGGGTGTCGTCAGCAAACAGGATAGCTGGCACCCTCCTGCCTGCCAAACAAGGGGCATCATTATCCCTAACATTGTTAAGGTGAGATATAACGCTGTTGACAAAGAGGCAAAACAGGGTTGGCGCCAGGACGCAACCCTGCCTTACCCCTCTGAGAACAGGAAACCTTGATGACAACGCTCCATCCCTCCCACACCTGACCTGCGCATAGTTGCCCTCGTGAAGTCTAATTATGGCGTGCAACAGTTGGGTTGGAACACCCAACTCCTTTAGGACCTCCCATAGTTTTTGCGTGGGACCAAGTCAAAGGCTGACCTCAGATCCATGAACACCATAAGCTCAGTCAAAAAAGAGCCATAGTTCATGATTGTATAGAAGTATAGAAGTATTGTGTATGGGAAATCATTTTGCCTTTTTTTAACAGTAAATGTGCTACGGATGTTATAAGGATTTGCATATTCAGTTTGAAAATTACGACTGATGCTCATTGGGTGTTTTATTTTACAGCGCCGAACAACATGGTTGCAATTGTTCCCAAGAAAGATGCCCCAGGGGTGGATTTCTGTGGCGTGGACAAAAACTACTACATTGTCCGTTCGGACATGAACTGCTACATGAGGTCGACCAACTTCAACCAGGGACTAGACCTCAACGTGTTCAGCATCCATCAGTCATGCAGGGGCGGCGACCACTATCTGGCCCATGAAGATGACCTCTTTTACATCATCAAAGGAAACAATTATCGACGAGTGTCCAACATGAACACAGATAGTGGAGCCGTGGTGTACAGTCTGCACCCAAACTGCCAAGGGGGCGACCATTACCTGTCGGCCTTCGGAAAATTCTACATCATCTTCCAGAGTAAAGGCACTTACCGTCGAGTGAAAAACATGAACACGGATGAAGACGCCGTGGAGTATAGTCTACATCCAGACTGCAAAAACGGACTGTACTACTGGGGGGTAAAGGGCTATTATTACTATGTGAAGCCGCATGACGAATGGGGAGTGCAGTACTACAGGTGCACCAATTTCAACACAAACGAAGACGGTGAGCCATTCTCCTTTCATGGTGACGTCATCAGCTTCATGCCCGGAGGCCTGGCTATCACTAAGGGGGCGGCGTACGGCACCTGGGAGTGCATTAAAACCATATCCAATGATTCCAACTCAACAATACAATGGAATAAGAAGATTACCCGTAAAGTGGGGTATACCCGTGAGAAGATGACGAGTGTGGAGAAAAACTGGAACATATCAATGTCTTACACCTACAGTGCAGGAGATCTCACGGCAGCATTTGCCAAACAGCAGTTTTCAATGAGTGCCAGTTGCGGGGGGAAAAATGTCGATACGGAATCGGAGAACTGGAATGAGGCGACGGAGATGGAAGAATCTATCAGTGTATCGTTAGAGGCTCACAAAAAAATGTTCGTCTGGCAGTACAAGCTTGGGTTTGGCGATGAGGCTGTGCTGTTCTGCCGTTCAATGAAATTTGCTGACGACCCCTCGCCACCCACTGAAATACCACTCCCACCTTCCAAGTAACTCAAACGAGGGTAAACCGCCTTTACAATGCAGTCTTTACCAGGCAATACCCTTTACCACGCTGCCTTAGTCATGCAGATAAGTGCCAGGCAGATCAATACAACACAAGCAATTATTTGCACCTTTAATGCCTGCCATTGCCATGCAGACATAGATTTATAAAAATAAATAATACATTGGGCCTAATTTAGATTCGTGATAGGAGGGTAGTGGGGTATAGGCTGTGCCCGGTTATGTGAAAGCGTAATTAGAGACCATAGGTTATCAGACAGTGCTCAAAGGAAACTGACAACGACCACCCGACGTTGTCAATTAGTTTAAACAAATGTCCACACACTTATAACGGAATACAAAGTCAATTTCCTGAGCCACAGTCATGTAATTTTCAGCAATAATTAATTCACGTAGTTGTTTTCTCAGATGTTCATCTTTGTTCTTTATTCTGAGTCTTGTCTACATCGAATTGCGCTTCAGTTCTTCATCAATACAACATATAGCCACAGATTGAGCCAACACGTGTTTCGTCTATTGGTAATAGCTAAAAACTTCATCAGGGCGTGAACTGCAATATCTGTACAAATAATGCCATGGATGGCCTCTGCCGAAATCAACCTTTATAGGGTTCAACGATAAAAGTATATCCAGTTATAGCAGTGTCAAGGAAATAATACTAGGCTTTCTCCGATCAACTACCAGCCTTCATAAAATCAGATAGCATCCATAAAATTCTTGCTACCGGTACAGTGAGTACTCTGCATCGATTCTTGGCATGAAGGCTGGTAGTCAGGATAGCTGTCACGTTTGTGATGGAGTAACCTGCTCATCAAACTCAAAATGATACCTTTAATTATCTTGTAAAAAAAAGAAAGGTTTAAGTCCGAGTAGAAATAAATGGAGGTAAAGGTAATTTCAAGGTTTAGGGGTTGTAGTAGTAAAGGGAGGTAGGGTAATTATAGGTTTTAGGTTTTGACGGTGGTAAAGGGAGGTAAGGGTGATTTTAGGGTTATGGGATGGGTAGTGCAAAGGGGAGGTAACGGACATTTTAGGGTTGGGTAGGTAGTAGTGAAAAAAAAGGGGGTGCCCCTAAAAAAAGAGAAAATACAAATTATATATACTTAACGCGTGCTAAATACATCTGTGTGATAAAGACTGCACGGGAAGGCATATGTGGTAATTGCATGTGCTGTAAAATCATACTTTCTTCAAACGACGATCAAGCTACACTCCTCTCATGTAAATAATGGCATGGTGTTTTTTGATTATTGAGTTGGGGCTTAAAATAGATTAAGTAATACAAGAATCTGTCACGTGAACGTTTTAAAACCTCACACAGACCAACAAATAGTGTGTGCTACAATAGCAATGAAACTGCAGAAAGCGAAACAGTTTACAATAACAGCTGATGTATTCCATATACCTGCATTCAATGCTCATACCCCTTGTCCGATTTTGAATACACTTTTAATAAGTCTTTACGCTGGTGCAATATTTACTGGGTCAACTGCTCCCAAAACTGAAACTGCAGAATGTGCACCATACCACTGCTAAAATAAAGACAAATGTCCGCAGTCACCAATTGTATTTGTGTGTTTACTGTATGCCTCGCTTTCTGTTGTAGTTTAAGGTGTCAAGGATGGTTTACTTCAAAGATCCAATCTGCAAAGGTTTTTGGGTTTTTACACGTGCTGGTAATGAACTTGCTGACAGCATTTTGATTATCTCGAGATTAAAAAATCCATGCCTGGATTTGTTTTTTTTTTTATTTCAAAGATTTTTATTAAGAAGACATTTTTATACAGTACAAATCCAAATTTAAATGACAGTGATTGCCAATGGAATGGCTCTGCGACCCAGCATGCAGCTGATGATGCCAGCGGGTGGTCAGTGGGGCTTCACGCACTTCTAAAAGTTATGATTTGAGGCGCTTTTCTTGAAAGATACCGGATTCTGAGAGTAAAGCAGGAGATATGAGTGATAACGGAGCATAAATAAAAGTCCAGTGAAGAGGATGAAAGATGACATATGCACCTTAATACAAATGTGTTTATGTGATAACTGGCACAGGCAGTGTAGCGCACAAAATATTATGGCTAGAGAAACTTTTAAACTCTACACCCATCGGATGTGTACTTGCGTACTGTACAGTGCAACTTGTGAAAAGTTGGGAGCAATTAGAACATTTATACTTGTTAATCCCTGTCTCAAGGAGTTATTATATATATTTAAATGTGCCGCCTAACAATTTTAATAGATATGGATTTTGCATAAAAAACCATGGTTGTTTGCGTGGGAATGCCGACGTAGCACTCATAGGATACCCCTTCAGTACAAAGTAATGCAAAGCAGCTCAAACAGCTGTTTGTGTTACTTTTAGGGCAACTTTGCAGCGTAAAAATATTTTGCACTGGAATTTAAAAAGCTATTATGACTTTGCACTGGTTTGTGTCACTTTGCATGGGCACACAGTCTTAATATGCCCTATGAGTATCTGTGGTTACAAAAAAGATAACAAACCCTTGCTTGCAACACATTTGAAGAATTTTCAGGATAGATAGATTGAGCCAGTGGAGGTAAACATTTTTACCATCGATGTCAACACATTTCTCACCAACCAGTGGGATTTTTCTTTGATTGGTCATTGTAAATGTTATTCTTAGACTGATTAACACGTTCAAACAAATGTGCAGAATTGCACTGTACTGGCGCACAATTGTCACACAACATTACAATTTATGTAACATGATCACTAGTGTTCATTGGTCAAGATATAAGTGATATCCCCTTTTACCAGCCTCCCCAGAGGATGAGTAAACATGGCTACTTAAACTAAGAGAAGATGATAGGAGAAATGCTTGCAAATAATCTAGCTAGCATCTCTACCCATCGCTTTTCACCCTCTGTGCCACGCTAGACAGAAGACCTCTTTGGAACAGTCCATTCAAATCTCTTAAGCTGATATGCTTGGAGAAGAGTTAAGAACGGAAGTTAACACATCGAGAAAACATACAGAGTTGGAAAAGTCATGGGGGAGATTGGATAGTGAATGAAGCAAATAACATGAATTTCCAGGAAACATGTGGTGACCGAAGAGAGCCTCCCGTGCCAAGACACAGCTGCACATGGACAGGTTCTGCTATTGCTAGGATCTTACACCAGTTTTAAACACATGCAAGAGCTTAAACCATCACAGTGATAGTTATTCGCTAATATGGCCAGATCCATACGCAGAGCAAACACCTACATGCCCAAGTGTTGTTAGTGGACGCCAAATTACATGACCAAGCAGAGTTACAAACCACCAGGGACAGTCTATTACACCTACCAAGTGCTGATTATGGCAAGGCACAATATTCAATAGATTCTCTTGGAGTGTTTCTCTGATGCAGAATTTATTTTGTAAAAAAACAATATAGTCTTTTTTCTGTCATCTGTAAAATCACATTGAAAAGGTTCAATATACGAAAAGTTATTAAGTATGCTTTCAACATTTCCCGAAGAAGGAATTTAACCGGCTGGTTTGAGGCGTTCCACAGAGCGGTAACTTTGGTAGAGAAAAAAAGTGAAACTCTCTAAAACTGTCAACGTACCAGACTCCTTTCTACCTTTGAGGGTGCTATTTTATTCGTTTCTGCGAAACAATTGAGACTGCTTCATCACGATAAAACACTTGTTAGCCACTTAACCCTCCTGTTACCATACAAAGGAGGATACAGTGTCATTAGAATCCTAAAGGCATGGATGTGTGGGCGAGAATCCTTACCCAATATTTTCCAAAATTAACCTTCTTAAACTCTATGAAACCACAACCAGCTACCATCTCATTCAAACAACACTTTCATTCATGAAGCTACTTCAATATGGTAGTTGTGTCTGCTCTATGCATCCATGTGAACGTTTGCACTGGAAACCCTTTTCTGTGCAGATTGTTGGGCCCACTGAACAATGTCAGGTCTGTGAGGATGAATACTATCAAAGAGCTGCGCTCCTCTATCGAGTGAAGGACCTCCTGGTTTAAGTCTCTTGTAGGAAGCTAGTAAATAAAAATCGGATGATACTGCAGGGTGGGCCCAGCAAAAGATGAAAAAACACTGCATTGTAGAGTCTTGAGGTGGGCATCTGCTTTAATGTTTCCCACTGTTATCCTATTTCTTCTGTCGAAACAACTAGGAAACGCACCATAGCTGGCAACATCAGCAACGTCAATCACGACAACACTAGATGCTCAAATGGGACCTCCTAAAGCACATATTGTACATAGGAAAGGACCAAAAAGAAGTAGTATGCAGCAGAGATATGTGAGTTCTAAATGTGTAGAGGAGATGGACGGCCAAGCTCACAATAGTGATGGCCGCCTCCGGTATGTAATGAGGGTGCCAAGGGGCTGTCCACTTGCTCAGAAAAGTGAAAATGGACAAGCCATTGAGCTAACCCTTCGAAACAAATCAAGACTGTGAAGGACTACATTAATCCAAGTCAGTTTTAAAAAAACGGTGTCCAATCTTATGCAGAAAGATGAAATACTTGTCAGGTGAAACTTACAAGTTCAACAAGTATACGTGGGCTCAGACCTTGGTAGCTATGTAACAGAGCAGACGACTTAACCTAAGGATAATGTTAGCAACGCCAAACAGTCAAAATACCACCCATTTAATAAAAATAGAGAAAAGTTTAATAAGAAAAATTTGAAAGAATAAACAAAACCCAATTAAAGAACTGGAGATATGTTTTCTTAAATATTTTGAGCAAAAAGCACCAGAAAAAGTAAATTTAATCAGAAGGCACTGTTCACTGTTGACCACACTTAGGAGCAGTGTCAGCCATTGTAGGCTGACCATGATAAGGAGATGGTCAGATACCCGAAGCAGGTCATCCCAGTAAAAGCTTTTGCCTTCTAGTTTAGTCTTTATTATGGAAGTCGAAAATCTCCAGCAGAACAAGGGTTTAGACTGTATCTAGAGAATTTCTCTTGAAGTCGATAGCCATTGGATGAGATCCAGCTGGAGCCATTGGTTTTGGTGGGAAAAAATGAACTGCAGGAAAATTCCAGTTTAGCAGACCATCAAAGTCCTCTTGCCTTGTAGATTCCTTTTTAAGCCTTCATCAGGTCAAAAGTTCTGCATCTGGACTAAGGACCTGATTTAGAGTTTGGCCTACTTGTACTCCGTCACAGATGTAACAGATAGTCCATCCACCTTAGTACAATTGCATAAGGATACAATGCACAACTAAAACAGTGGACAGCATTTCTGTCATATTTGTGACCGAGTATCCATCTGTCAAAGTCTAAATTTCCCCCTGAGTCTCTTTTTTTGAAGCTCAAAATACTTTAGTAGCTCACGCCGGGAGGGTAAGGGTTTTTCCTTGAACCAAGAGAATAGAATTGTGTGGTTCAATGAGATCTTGCCAATGTGCTGGATCGTATATGTGTCAACATAAATAAAAATGGGGCACATACATCTTGTCATTCTAAGGGGAAAAGTTGGTTTGATCTTGCTTGTCAGCAAATGAAAAGTCGGGTGAAAAAAGGAATCCAAACAAGTTAGGCAGTCTCCAGAAGGTGATTTAAATCAAGAGATGTATGGGTTAAAGAGTCTGTATAAGCAGCTGGTTAAAGATCATAATAACTGGGACGATTTGATTAAGGTTATACAAATGAGGGACCAACGGGAGTTCTATTCGAAAGTACACACATTTTCAAAACCCCCATGGGGGAACCCTTACATGTAGGATCACTGAAGATACCTGGGCTGCATACTTAGATAGTCAATATGGTACCCCACCAATTTTATCTAGTATTAATTGCACCACCTCTACGAAGTTGCCACTCTCCTCTTTTTCAATGAAAGAAGTAAAGGTGGTAATTGAGTGGATTAAACGATCAAGAGCCATAGGTCCCAATAATACCCCGGCAGTGCTATTTAAGTCCAATAGCACCTAGTAGGCAAGGGTGTTCTTTCCCTTCTGCTCTGCTGGGTAGCCTTAATGGGTAATTATCCCCTGTTTTGGAAAGGCTCAATAGCGAAACTCATCCTGAAAAAGGGGAACTGTTCTGACCCTTCACATTATAGATTAATTAGCCTTTTGGACATCTCTTTGAAGGTATTCTCAAAGATCTTACTCTCGCGGGTGGATGCAAGGACTCACAAGCAAAAATTATATGGACTGAGCAAGGATTGTTTTGCTCTCTGCGCCATTATGCGGAAGGCCCTGAAGTAAAGCAAAGGCTGTGCTGTTCCTGTATCAATTTTCAAACAACCTTCAACATAGTAGACAGGGGACTTCTATGGGGGAAACTTGTGACATGGAAGCTCCCAAATTACCTTCTCAGTGCACGACAAGCACTACATACTGACAAGGGGCACAGATTGAGCTGAATAAATTTGGCAGAGCATCACAAAAAATTTGAATTCATAATCGTCTTCATCAAGGACGGGTATTAGCTCCCTTTCTATTTGGTTTGTTTTTGTTGGACTTTCCAGCAGCCATAGAATTATGAAGTTCATTCTCCCCACAAGGTTGGGAAACAGCACATTCCATGTTCACTATATGCAGATGACTTGGTTCTGCGAAACTACACCCCTATTGTTCTGCAAAGAAAATGAGATAGCTTAGCAAGATAAAGTAGGGCCAGTAACCAACCATCTAAACTGTGTCTGCGTCCTTCATTCTAGTAACATGAGGGACTAGGGCCCCAAGACACTACAGGGGCCACTGGAGGTATAGCCTTGCTGGTTCACTGTTAAGGACTTATTCACTAAGAACTCCTCCAAGTGGGCGGAGTCAACAAGGGAGCCGGACTCACCTACTCACTCCCCGCTTTAAGCCAGGCAAGGGCCCAGATGCAGATAAAGAGGCATCGGTCACATGCAGCTTCATGGAATCCCTGTTCAGCACCTTGAGAGATGACATAGTGACTATGAAGATGGAAATGACTAAGGAAGTAAAGGACTTTGGGCGCAACATGGGGGATCTGGAGCAGCAAGTGGATTCCATGGAAAAGAGCAGTGATTCCGAGGGAGGACGAGTTAGACGCATGCGCAGTGAGATCATTGAGCTTGAGAAGACTGCAACGCTGATCTCAATTATTATCTGGGGGACTTAGAAAACAGATCTCCCAGATTTAACATTAGAATTAAGGGTGTTCTGCCGCAGGCTGATGCAGGCAGTCTGGAAGATTATGTTCTCTGGCTCTTCCGCCATATTGTTCCGAAGTTGGCAGAATAGAAAATTCTGTAAAGAAAATATAGGGAGGGTCAATAGGGCATGTTTAACGACCAGAGAATAGAAAATTCTCCTGGATTGCACGCACAGAGAGGAACACCCCGTTGGGGTGCCGGGATCCCCACAGGACATCCTTACGTGTCTCAACAATTTCCACCAGAATGAACTCATTATGGATAAGGTATGCAATCAATCCCATGTCCTATTTGGGGGGATCAAGGTGCTCCATTACCAAGCTCTCTCCTTTATCATGTTACAGTGCTGTTGAACCATGAAGCCGGTGACAGCATTCTTTAGAGATAAATGGGCCCACAGCAGGTGGGGTCACCCCTTCCATCTCATCTTTGTTTGAGATGGAGAGACTGATTCGGTTTGCACCCCATTGGAGGCGGTGGTGCTTCTGGGACTGAACCTGGAGCAAGATGACCCTGAGCGACTCCCAGTGGCGAGACTCCGGGAAGCAATCTACATCCCATCCTGAAAAAGCTTGTGCGAGCCGACCGCAATGGAGAGTCTTAGAGAGAGATTGGCCCATTTTCAGCACCTCGTTTAGAGGGATCAGTCTCCGGAGCAAAAAGAGAAGTGATCGCGTCACGGTTGAGTGACTCCCAGCGACCTCCTCAGATGCAGATAATGTTGGATCCTTAGTGTCTGCATACAATGGCCCTCCGGACGTCCCTGCCAACAGTGGTACTTCTGCTTGAACTTCAGATTTGCCCTGTTTTGCAGTACATCTGATAGGGTGCTGCAGAGAGAACCCGCAACCTCTACACCCCTATGCTGCCTGACTCTGATAATCAACGTCATGGACCCCTAACACATGATTAACTAATTTACACCAGTTGGTGACTTGGTTGTTTATTTCCCCTTGTTTTATTTCTCCTACATATGTTTCTGTGCTCTATTAACATGTGACACTATTTCCTCTCAACACATTTTTCGGCAACACAGGTGCATCTCCTCTCCCAGCGAGCTTCTATGGCTTTCCCTTAACCTCTTTGCCCACAGTGAAGATAGTTAGCCTTAATGTCATGGGATTGAATGCTCCAGCGAAGAGAATAGCACTTTTGTCCCAACTGAAGACTGCCCAGTGCGATATAAGCAGCGTGAGTGGAGGTGGAGGGAGGTCCTGGAGTAAGAGAACCCCTGAAGCCGGGGTTGCTTCACCTGTATGAATGGCTGCACCCCCTCTCCCTCCCCCGCAAGCCAGTCGGGTGGTCCGCCTATCCACACATTGTTTACACCCCAGCCGACGTCGTCCCCGACAATCTCTTCCACCAGTCAACGCTCGTCCCCGCCGAAGATAGTTATAAGCCTTTACGACCAGTTCCCCAGACAGGGTCAAAAGGATCGCGAGGCCCCGATCGGGGAAATGAGATCGGGGAAAATGCGCCAACCTACGGAAAGTAAAAAATCCCCCAAAAAATCGAAAAAGACAACAGTTAAAGCTAAAACTTTGCCAGAAACAGGGCCCGAACCAAACCCTAGGGAGAGGTTGGTATCGGCACCAACCCCCGAGTTAACATCAGTCCCCAGACAGAAATCAGGACTCTTAAAATTCTTTTACCTTAAAGACCCAATGGCGGTGATTTATGCACCAACGGCAGAGGCCACCAAGCTACCAAGCCCCATTGCGCTATCGAACGTTCCTTCTCCACTGGCGAGTAGCCTGCAGAAAATGTCAAGCTCCACAATTGTGTCTATCCCTTCCATCGTGTTCGGGGCCCCCACTCAAAGGCAAACTGGCGTTAGTAACCGCCCAGGTACACAATCCCAACACTCCTGTAGCCACAAACGAAACCAAGGGAGTAAGAGCTGTAAATAACATCACAGAAAGTCGCCCCGCACAGGATAACAGGTTGAGCCAGAGTAAAAGCGCGCCAATTGAGGAGCCAGTCGAAGCCAGTGACCACGCAGCAGCAAATAAGGGCATTGAGGAGGGAAACACAGGTCACAAAAACCCATCCACCGTATCTGGGCAAGAAGGGGACTCATGGTTAAAGCCTCTCTTCCTACCAAATGATTCTCATCTTGAGGAACTTACTGAGAGAATTACAAAGTATATTGACTTACAAGGGAGAGCTCCTCGGGCAGATTACGGTTTTGATGATCGACACTTGAGTCTGGGTATGCTGGTTTCAACCCCCCGCAGCCCGGAGAAAAAACGAGACCAACAAAAAGCAAGCACAAACGATAGCATCATTATGCAGTCAAATCAACTACATTCCACTCAGCCTGGGCCAATTACAATTTCATCGGGGAGCACGTCGGTCTTAGGGCTCAAGGATCTGAGCAAAATCCCAAAAGACGAGCCCTCCACGTCATGGACCCAATCCCCGTGAAGCACCCTAGAGCAAGCAATAAGGGTGCTGAATTACCAATCTAATAAAATGGAAGTCCAGATCGACCTTATTACACTAGTAGCCGGGCATATCTCGGGCATAAACGCAAAACTGGACTCTCTATCATCGCTTCTTACAACTCAGGGGAAATTAGAGCCGAATCCCAGCTCGAGTAATCAACAACAAAACTGTGGATGTGGAAGTATTATTGAAAAGCTAGCAAACCTCCCGGCCATACGGATGGATATCCTAGGGGAGGTAAAACAATTACGAGGTCAAAGTCAGGCGCTAGAAAACAGGCCCACCCCGGAGATACCACCCATATTTAAGAGAAAGCTGATTAATGGCCCTATAAAAACCAATCAAAGAATGGACCAAGAACAATCATCAAAGGAATGTGGTCTTGGTAAAACAGCCTCAGATATTGAAGAAACTCAACTTACCCAACAATCCTTAACTGAGGACAAACCAGTAAAGAGACAAAGGAAAAGGGCAAGGAAGGCCAGGCTCAAGTACATGAAGCAACTAAAAGCAGATCCTGGCAAAATCTTCCCCATATTTAAAATCAACATTCATTCTGAAGACAAATCTAAACTTCTGAATTGGTCACCAGTGGGTTAGGATATTCTTGCAGACCCATTCGCCAAACTAAATCCATTAAACACATTAAGAGATGAAGGCCTGAGGACTTGAGCCAACTCGAGTCCATCACCACCCATAGGCGACAATAGTCGAATGGACATAAGATTGAACCATAAATTAAAAGTGCGAGAGCTGGGAAGAGTAAACACGAATCCAACACAAGTGGCCGAATATGGAGAAAGTGAGCAACACAAACTGACATCAGCAGAGGCAAAAAACAGTTCGGGCTCAAAATGCACTCCTAAAGAGTGTTCTAACCCTGGCTCAAAAATCATTATTGAGCAACAACTAATTACAACACCTGAAAGGAACGCACACAAACCTAATGGACCAGTAGCAGCACCTGAAATTAAATCCGTGCCAACCCCCATGCGAATTACTGTCCTGGAAAAGGATCGCAAATGTTCACTACTGCGAAGGGAGCAAAGCACGGCCCAAATGAAGATAACGAACATAGCCCTAACTCAGAAAAACAGCAACCTCAACCAAGGTAGTACAGAAAGAACAAGAAACGATCCTCCAAGTTTGCGACAATACACAAGCTCATAACCTGTCATTTTGCATAGCAGGCTCAACACAAAAGGATAATGGCAAACATCCAGAGGCGTAAGATTCAAAACTAACCTTTATCCCTGAATATCCAACAAGGGGGACTCAGGATATTCTTAATAGAGGCAATCTGCTGAAATTGTTTAAGGAAATATCGACCTTAAAAGAAATCACTACCCAGGACCTTTATTCCGTCGAATTTCAACAAAGCATGCATAATGCAGCTATTGAAGACACAGTTACAACTTGGGCATCAAAGGACTTGGTAGAAAGAATATGCCTTGCAAGATCCCAGTTTGAATCATGGGGAATATCTATAACGCGACACAAGCGCCCGAGGTACCCCTATCCCCTACAATTTAACATACGTGATCAAACCAAGGGGCAAGAGAGCAGACGGCAACCTACCTCCTGTCTACACGGCGCCCGGGCTTCCACGCCAGAGCAGCTAAGCGCAAGTCGCAAACCACAATCAATCGGCCTCCATCACGCCGACAAATCGGATTGGTCCTGGATACCTAACATCCTGAGCAATAAAGCTACCTAACCCAGACCCAAACTCCCTCTTCACACCGCGAAACGAGATGATCCTGCCTAATCTAACAAAGAAATTCACAGTTTCAATCTGCTCGTGGAATGTGCACAGCTTTCGAGAAATGGCCCAAGATCAAGAAACACAAGACTTTTTCCATCGACAGGGCATAATTTTGATCCAGGAGTCATAGAAACTACAACCGAGCTCGATTCCAGGGTTTAAAGAACACCAAATTTATGCAGAAAGCCTATCCAAGTATGGCCATCCCCGCGGTGGATTATCAACATACGAAGCCCATAAATACAACTGGGCATCTGAGGAGATAGATGTGGGCCTGAAGTGGGCCCAAGTGACCAGAATCACTGAAGCTCCCTTACCGGGGATTGAACCGTGGAAGATATTGATATTCAATGCTCATATCCATCCTGACAGACAGTCACAAAAAGAAAAACACGCGACCTTGCTGTCACTTATTAAGGTCATGCAAAAGACCTACTCGCAATACCCACTGGTTATCTCCGGGGATTTTAACAACGCCCTCATAGACCAAAATAAGGCGAAGGTGAAGACGAACGCATGCGGCGGTGGAAAAAAGTTAGCATCCAGCCTAAAAGAATATGGACTGTCAATCTTGAACGGGAACACAAAGGGGGATATGACGGCAGGCGTCACATATGTGAGCGACCGGATCCATTCAATAATTGACTACTCCATAGTAAGTGACTAGTTAATCCCCAGTATCGAATCATTTGCCATAGAACATCGAGTAGAAAGTGACCACTTTCCCCAAATAATAAGTCTGAACTTTGTACCAAGCACTGCACCTATAACGGCCTCCCTGTTGCATCACGCATCAAACTTCAACTTGAGGAAACTAAAATGGCGTGGAGAGGGGCTGGGAAAAAATACGGACGCAGTTAAAGCCCATATGAAGATCTTAAGAACACAAAAGGAGGAAGACCGAGTATCCAACTGGGAGCAAATGATTCAGGTCCTGCAGCAAAAGTTTCAAGCAAAGCCAGGGATTCACAGAAATCTCAACAACAAGAAGGAGCCTTGGTTCAACATGGACCTAAGAGCAAAAAAAAGAAAGGTCGCAAAGGAGGCCCGCGCCGTCGCAAGACAAAAAACATCGGGGTCAGTGGCAAACAAATCCAATCTGAGAGAAGCCAGGTGCATCTACAGGAAGGCACTGAGGGCTGCAAAGCATCTATACAAAGAAACCATCTGGAACAAACTTCTAACTGCAGGCAAACACCCTAACAGCCGGGACTTCTGGGGCATCATAAATGAGCTTAACCAAGGGGCAAAACTCGAACAAGAAGTCGGGGTTGATGCAGAAACCTGGACCAGACACTTGCAAACTTTATACAGCAGCACAGTGACAGGCTACGTCAACGGCTCAGGGACCGTCAAGGATAACACAGAGGAACTGAAATATGTGAACTACAAGGAATATGGGGAATCCGAGTGGGAAAAACTTCAGAAGGGGCCAACAGAGCCAGATGACCTAACCTTCAAAGATGAACTTATGACGATAATTTTAAGATTAAAGTTAGAGGGTGCAGCAGGACCAAATGGGCTGCCAAACGCGATTTTTAAGTATGACCTGGACTTGTGGTCAGAGACCCTAACGCCCATATTCAACCGAATATACAAACAAGCAGAGTTACCCACCTCCTGGAAAGGCAGCATTATCCATCCCATATTTAAGCATGGCGATCACCTTAAACCCCACACATTTCAGACTGATATCCTTAATCGACGTAGAGGCCAAACTCTACGCCTCCTGCATTTTAAGGGAATTACAAGCCTGGCTATTAGAAACAAAGATCATGCCAAAATTTCAAACTGGATTCCGGCAAGGAATGGGAACAATAACAAACCTCACTTGCCTGTCCATCCTAATGGACAAAGCGGTAGCAAAGGGCATCCGCTTATATGCCTGTTTTATAGATATCAAGTCTGCCTTCGATCGAGTGAATAGAGAGCATTTGTGGAGAAAACTAGAAAGTTGGGGGTTTCCACATCAACTCTTAACAGCTATCAAAGCCCTACACCACCACACCTGGGCAAGAGTGAAACTAGGAAATGGAGGCAATACAACCAGGTACATCCAAACGCACCAAGGCCTAAAACAAGGCTGCGTATTAGCCCCCACCCTCTTTAATCTTTTCCTCTCTGACCTCACAAGCGCGATCGAATCAGCAGATAGCCACTCTCCATCTTTGGCAAATAACACAATACACTATCTACAATACGCCGATGATATTGTACTGTTGAGTAAAACACCAATCGGACTACAAAGAGCCATCAGCAAATTAACATCGTACTTAGAAAGGGAAAGCCTGGAATTAAACAAAGAAAAAACGAAAGTGGTCCGTCTAGTAGAGCCGCAAAAGTTAAAGTACAAATGGATGGCCCAAGGGACAACAGTGAAAGAACAAGAGTACTATAAGTACTTGGGAATAACAATATCGAAAGGTGCAAACTACAAGGATCACAAAACAGCACTAAAAGCAAAAGCACAATCTTTAATTTTTGCGCACCAATCGTTAAAAGAAAAAATGGATTGCCCTAACCACAACCATCTATTAAAAGTAATGGCAGCGCAGAATATGCCCACTCTATCTTATGGCCTAGCTACATGGTGTGGTAAGGAGGCCGACCTCTTAAATGAGCTACAAATTAGAATCTACAAAGCGGTCTTCAACTTGCCAAAATCCGCCTCTGCCTCACAAGTCAGGCTGGAATTTGGTCTGCAAAATCAGAAGTTCCGGAGCATGAGCGGCTTCGTGAAACTCTGCAATAAACTTTGCTCTGCAGACCCTGATACATTGGACTGGCTATGCTGGGAGGAAATTAAAAAACGGGGGGAATCTGACACCCCGAACATCTGGGGAAAGTATCTTAAACTCTGTGTGGAAAAGTTGGAGCTGGAATCAGTCTGGAAATCTGGGACAGACAAAGCAAGTCTAAGCAAACTAGCCAACTCAGCAGCAAAAGGTAAATCCTTTATGGAGGATAAAGAGTCATTGGCAAAACGTCGGCATGGCTGGACTGTTATGAACTCGTTTACAACTCCAAAACCACTAGCATATCTAGTAGTCCACTTCAGTGACCATCTCAAAAAATCCTTTATAGCCTATCGGATGGGGATGCACGTCTCCAAGGACCTCTCACCGTCCTGGAAACAGTCCCACCAGATGAAAGAATGTCGCCTCTGTGGGTACAAAAATGAAACCCTCGTCCACCTTTTCTGTATATGTCCGGCCCTGATAATTCAGAGACAACTCATATTGAAACCCATTCTTAACGCATTAAACATCTGTTCTTGCAGACATGCAGTTACAAGCTGGCTCGGAGGCTCCTCCATAATTCTGGCTTGCCGCTGAGTTAAATTTATGGCAGAAGCAAGAAAACACCTAGAACTAACTAAACAGGAGGTCAACCCATTGGTGGACTATTAGGGACACCCTAACTTTTAGATCTTCATGCACCTGTCCGCAACAAAACCGTGGCTGAGAGACAATAATTTTAGTATTTTTAATACATTTTGCAGTTATTTTATTAGGAGAATTTTGTAACCAGTTTAATTCATTATGCAAATAAAATTCTTTGACTTTGACTTGACTTTGTATCAGTTGCTTTGGCAACCAGAAACTCCTGGAGATTCCGGAGTACTATGGGGACTTCTGCTTTACTGTCAAGGAGAGTCACTGCCCCGCTCCTGCTCAATAGGAGAATTGCCACTATCTATGTCAGCTCTCTTCTGTCATACTGCTGATCAGATGATTCCTGAAAAGAATGAGGAGAACGTGTATCTGGAAACTGATACCTGTCTTAGGGCATGATTTTAGAGCAATTATAAAAATTGTACTGCTCCTGAGAAGACTCTGGGATTGGAGAACCTCCTCAAGGTTTACTTTTCTGTTGTTGTTACATGTATTCCATGTTTGTTTAACAAACTCAAGGGCTGGTCTGGCATCCTTGTCAGTGCTAGGCTTGCCAAGTGGTGGTACTGGTCTGATTCCCAAATGTTTGCAGCCCAAACAAGGGCCTACCTTAGGTGTATTCTATATGTTGTAAAAGGGGAGTTTTGGGCTTGGCAAGTAGTTTTAAATGCCACGTCAATGTGGCAGCAAACTGTTCAGGAAAGTCCTGTAGTGGCAGGCCTCAGGAAGGTTTGAAAGACTACGTTTGGCACAATCAGTGCTGGAGGCGCACTAGTGTAACTGCAACAAATGATGGACGAATGTTGAAGGATTCACACATTCTCCCCCAGTTAAGAGATCTGGATTAAATCCATCGATTTTTTGCCTACTACGCCACCCCAGTTTGGACCCAGCCATATGCAAATCAGTCTTGACGCTGTGCCTCCTGGGAACAATCCAGACCGCACTGCCAAGCCAGGGCCTCCCTGGACCGGAAACAAGCATTCTGGGACTGGTTTCAGTGTTTGTCACCCTTCATCAGCCAGGTTAGCTTGAATCTAGTGGTGCAATGAGCAAGGGATCCACATCTGGGCATACCCGTCCCACTTAGGGCGAAAAGTGTAACTGCAACGAATGATGGACGGAATGTTGAATGATTCACACATTCTCCCTAAGTTAAGAGATCTGGGTTGAATCCATTGTTTTTTGCCCACTACGCCACCCCAGTTTGGACCAAGCCAAATGCAAATCAGTCTTGACCTGTGCCTCATGGGAACAGTCCAGACCGCACTGCCAAGCCAGGGCCTCCCTGGACCGGAAACAAGCATTCTGGGACTGGTTTCAGTGTCTGTCACCCTTCATCAGCCAGGTTAGCTTGAATCTCGTGGTACAATGAGCAAGGGATCCACATCTGGGCATACCCGTCCCACTTAGAGCGAAAAGTGTAACTGCAACGAATGATGGACGGAATGTTGAATGATTCACACATTCTCCCTAAGTTAAGAGATCTGGGTTGAATCCATTGTTTTTTGCCCACTATGCCACCCCAGTTTGGACCAAGCCAAATGCAAATCAGTCTTGACCTGTGCCTCATGGGAACAGTCCAGACCGTACTGCCAAGCCAGGTCCTCCCTGGAACGCAAACAAGCAGCCTGGGACCAGTTTCGGGGTATGTCAGCCTTCATCACCCAGGCTAGCTTGAATCCATTGGCACAGTGATCAAGGGACCCACCTGTAGCATTTAATATAGAGGCCCTGAGTATATTGGATAGCACTGTACAATAGACTTACATGTAATCAAATATGCCAAACAGGTGTAAACCAATCATACTATGTTTTAGGGTGAGAACACATGCACGTTAGCACTGATTAGCAGTGGTAGAGTGCCCAGAGTCATAAAGCCAACAAAAAGAAGGTCAGAAAAACAGGAGGAAGAAGGGATAACCCTGCAAAAACGACCAGGCCCTACGGTAGCATTTATTGTGTTTATGTTTCAACTCCAATGTACTTATACTCCTTTTAATATAAGGGGATGTCCTCTTCCCTGGGGTCCTCAATGCTTCATCCTCATTGTTATAAGAATTTCAGATATTTCATAAGGTGTTGCTGGTAAACAACTTATAATTATTTTGAAAATGCTAGCTTTACCTAAGAAATTATTGCTTCTGTCTTTTGTCTGTTCAAAATAACAGTAAACCTTCCCCTAACTTGGTTTCAGAAATGCGAAGGGTCGTTAGGGTTTTCTGATTGCCAATAGACACAGAACCCAAAGACTTAAACTATTCCCTATGGTCAGTGAGAGGAATCTAAGATTTCTTTTGATGTAATATCGACATTTGGACTGACAGAGAGGAGGTATAATACCTCCCATGGGTCTATACTGTCTTGTGCCCACGGTAAGGTCTATTATCAAGATGGTCCAGTACCCTATCTCATTTAGTCTCTTTCTTTGTAGTCTGATAGGCTCTCAGCCCACCTTGTTCATCAGACTCTGCCCATCCCAGGGGTAGGATGTGTTTAGAGAACCCATCAGGCCATCAAGGATAACATTGAGCACCAGAATGGGGTGCTGGACATGCCTATTCTGGTACTAGGGTGCAGCTCCCAGCTTCAGTCACTATTCAGTCTTTCTGACCCGTATAGGGAAGACTGGATGGTTTGTCTTCTATCTTCCTTCTCCTATGGGAAAAAGTCCATTAAACACCAGGGATTTTTGTCAAAATAAGGAATGGTGTGGGATAGTGGCTGACTTTGGCACCTTGTTCTAGATCTCCGCACCAGATAGTCATGTTTCTACCTGGGAGAAGCATAATGACCATATGTGTCAAAATGACACCCCTGAGAAATGATATTTCATCTTAATGGCCATGGAGATGGCTGCAGCATTTAGGCTCAAGGCATCTGAAAGAGGGCTTGGTTAGAAAATGTTTGGGCTTGAGTGGTTGGTTTTGTGATGTGATGCTAGGATGGACTGACCTGCTATATTTTTACTAAACAAAATTCAAGAAATTCATGGCCGAATTACACATCAGAAGCCATCGGGATGCTGCGGTTAGGTCCTAGTTGCCATGGACGTGTGCGGTCTGGCCCGGCTTGCCGCGGCGGCTAGGACCTAACTGTAGAGTCCTGACGGCATCTGGATTCGCTCCGTGGACCTTAAATCCCTATCTAAGATACCCGCCTTGGGGCCTGGGCAGTGGATCGGGGCTCCGACTCTGCCTACATTCATCCTGCCTCCCAGGGCACCCCTATCGGGACACACACAGTGGATCGGGGACCCGACCCTGCGATCGTACATCTCTTCCTCCACGACGTTGGACACCATGGCTGCCAACTCCTCCAAGAAGTTGCCACCTCATTCAGCACCGGATCAATGAGCCCCCCACACACTGGCTCACTTGTTTCATCACCTTTAAATATGGCAACTAAGCACGGGCGAATTTTGCGAATGTGGCGTTCGCGAATTTTGCAAATTTGCGAACTCGCAATCCGCAAAATCCGCGAATTCTCGCGAATTTGCGGATTTTTTTTGTGTTCGCAAGGATTTCTGCCAGTTCGCAAGGATTTCTGACAGTTCGCGAGGTTTTTGTAACAGTTCGCAATTGCGAACTTACATGTCGGCTTGCAACGGTCACGGTTATGTGTTTCTACGTCTGGTTCATCATCATAGGTTCCCAGCACCCTCTGTTTCACCCTTGCCACCCTCTGTTTTACCCATGCCACCCTCTGGTACATCAATGCCTTATGCCACCCTCTGGTTCATCATCACTGTAGATTATGGGGGGAAAAAGCAAGCACACCTGCCTGCTTCAACTGACATGAATTAATTTGGGGTTGATTTATTAATGTGTCACTGTTTTAAAATTCCAGTCTGGCACCTGCTTACTTATCTGTAATTTGCTTTCTGTTGCAGTGCAATTTTATTTTCCAGGACCTTTGTGGCCTACTTGTAGCTATTCTATGAGCCTGCTGTGAGGGTCAGAGCAGGGTCATACAATTGCTGCAACTAGCAACTGAACTCTGGAGGGGCCCTTGTCAGGAAGCACTACAGGGAACGGTTACTAATGATGAGTTTGAACTTTTGAACCGGCTTTCACTTTTGCAAAACTCGTTTTTCTGCAGAGCAGCATTACAGCAACTTTAATGCCCCACCAAGCTTATATGAGAAAGTTGATTTCTAATCCAAAAGTTATCCAAAGAAATTCAAAAGGCCTCAAATCTAAAAAAGTGCAGGCAAATGTCAGCCTGAGGAGTTATTCTGATAAAAACAATCATTTTCAGAAGGTCTATGCTGCTTGCTAGTAGATTTCTTGTGCAGAATTGCAATTTTTGTAATTTCGCGAGTGTGAGATTGTTGCTGCCCGCCGCACCTACATGTTCGCAATTGCGAACTTACACCGCAAAGAAAAAAAATCCGCTGCGTGCAAATTTGCGGATTTTGCGGGAAATTCGCGAATCTCGCGGATTGCAAATTTACCGAAAATCCGCAAAATCCGCGAGCGTAACGGATTTTCCACCCATGCTTAATGGCAACCCGGTCCTGAAGATTATCTTGACTTGATAGGATCGAAACGCTGTCGACCGATCATAACAGTGCAACTCACGGCGCATCCTCAACCTTGGTTCATAAACAGTTATATATCTTCTAATCATTGAAAAGGAACCATTGATTTTTGTATATAATTTTTCTTCACCTTGTCACCTTGCATACTTCGCTGTGTTTCCAGTTGTCACTCGCACGGTCACTCTTTGTATCACAAGCACTATGTACACAAAGTTCCCTTTGGTTGCCTTCGCATTTTATGCCCTCAGTGCTGCTATAACTGTCATGTATAAACTGTGAACATAATATATGATGCCATGAGCACTTTCGAAAAAATTCTGGGAGTCTCTCCTTTTTCCGCTACCTTGTAATAATGTGTACATACTTATGTATCTGCCTTCCTCATTGAATCCGGTTGAGACATTGTTGTTTAATTATGTACGCTTACCCAGATCTCAACCTGGTCTATGGGTTATACTCCTGTTGCTTTTTACCTGATTATGAAACAAGAATTTACAATGGAATAGGTCTTGCATTCCCGCAGGTTTGAGCTAATGGCATTGTAGATGACAATGCCTTTCATTTATGTATTGGATTTTAAAACATAAATAAAAGACATTGTCATTTACAATACTAATAGCTTAAACTCTCACAAATGCAAGACCTATTGCATTGCAATAAAGGGCCTTCTCGACCACTTGTTAGATTGTTTAAAATCCGAGGAAGAGACCGGCATGCGAAATCTTTAAAAAAATTATAAATAGTGCGGTGAAAAAGATGTGTAAGTATTGTAAATTACACAGACACATAGGACCTGATTCTGATGCGGTTAGGAAGGCCTCCTAATGGCATTTGCTCCTTCCAAATCGGATCGGGAACATGTCTTCCCGACCCAGGGCCCAATTATGATGCGGTTAGGAACATATGCTCCCATTGAAGTCAATGGGAGTCCAACCAAATCGTATCTGGAAGCATCCTGATGCATCGTACTCCGTAGGTCGGACTCTCCCGATCCGAGTGGGTCAGAAACCATTTCCAAACCGATTCAGTCGGGAAGATTTCCAACCCGCATCAGAATCCGGCCCAAAGAGTGAAATGAAGTTACATAGGATCTGAGCTATAAACACTAACAAAGCGTTTCAACACGTTTTGCTCTGTGATTAGACTGTCGCGGCTCAGGAGGAAGAGCGGGATTAGGGGGTCTATTTTCTGCCCTCTCTGTGATTTGAGTGTACAGTGTGGCATTGCGTAGTGTCATTGCTATCTTTGGCCTAATAAATAACACTCCAGCTGTAGTAGGGCTCTGGCTTCACCACCTGGTGTTGGGTGGGCAGTGCTTTATGGCAGGCATGGATGGAGGTCTGGGCTGCAGTTCCGGCCTCATACAGTGCTGAGGTGGTGATATTGATATTGGTGGTGGTGGCATGAGCGCTGGCTCAGCCTCGACCTAGGAAAAGTTACTAAGGAACAGACAAACCTCAATGTTGACATTTTCTTAGTTCTCTTAAAATTCAATTGCATTCCTGTGGGGGGGGGGGACATGTTTCCAACACTCACTGCCACCCACCATGAGACATCAGCTTACAGAGGTCACTTGGAACCCAGTTCTTTCATCAATTTCCAAAGAACTAGGGGGCTGCAACACCTAAAAATCTAGTGCTAGGGACAATGGATTGAGATCCCGCTGAATAAGATCACATAACTTATACAATGTATTTGTTTTTTAAAATGCACATTAGAGAAGAGTTTTCTGTGATGTGTATGTGGTGGGTATGCTCTGTGGAGAGCCACTGAGCCATGAATGGAAAGTAGCAGGGCCGTGCTTTTGGGACAGTGTGGTGGCAAAAAATTGAATGGGATTGTGTGTGGTGTTTCAGCAGCAGCACATAAGGTTGTATATGACGGGAGCAGAAGGATAGTAATCATGGAACATTAAGGCTGCCTCCGGCATGCTGCTGCAGGCATCCCTGCCACACAGGTGGTGCAGAAAAAAATGTTCCATCCAGACATTGATGGGTATTGTGGGATTGGGGGGGGGGTAATACTGGAGAGCAAGCAGTAGAGGAGTGAGGTTGAGGAGTAGTAGGGTATTCCAGTGCACACTGGGGGGGGCACAGTGGTGAGTCGGGCTGTTTAAGGCAGAGCTGTGTGTTGATGCGCCAAGCTCATCATCACTGGAGATGTCCTATGTAGGGAAGCTTCACCTAAGCTGTGAGTCAGGCAGTGCGCACTGCACATTTTAAGGGGAGGGTGCTTTTAGCACACTATCTAGAGATGCATTTTTATAAGGGGTACTCTTGAGGTGGGGTGGCTCAGGTGCACCGGGTGGGAGGGGTGCACCTGGGGCACATGTCTGCAGTTAAGGTTGAACTTGGCTTTTGGCACCTTATCAATGGGATACACCTAAACACTGCTTGCTGTGTGGGCACCCTATCTGGCACAGTGCCACAGTGGAAGTACTGTGCATTGGTATTGGTGCATTTCCAAGCAGCGCTGCATGGTGGCACTGCTCCTGGCACATTGATGAGATGCACTTTTCCTGGCACCCCAAGGGCGGGGGTGAACTCCTGCTGAAACAACCTCAGTCACAATTATCTGTATTACGGAGGCAGAGTACCTGCAATATCGGTTTTGCTGCTACCACTCAGACAAGCATAGTTAAAACAAAACAAAAGACTTGCAATACTTAAATTTGAACACAATGCAACTTAAACCATTAGTTCTTTTACTAAAGCACATGTGTTAGGTTTGCTTTTGTGGAAAGAGATCAATTTATTGTTTTTTTGGGGGAGATATGGCGCTCCTAACAAATGCTGAGGAGCGCTCCCCACCCACTAGAGTGGGCAACCTGGGACAGTGCTAAAAGGGACCCAACCTCTGTGGAAAGGGAGTTGAGTGGAAATTCTGGGAGCTTGGCCGCTGGTTCATCTGTCTGGAGTGGAACTTGGGCTCCCGTGGCTTGAAGAAAGAGTCAGGCAGCTTCCTCCGGTGCATGGGCACTGTTTGTGGCAACCCCCCAGTGCTTTTGGGGTTCATGACAGCGTTGAAAATCACCTCCAGATCCGTCTCCAAGTCCCCATGGACGTGCACAATCTGGGGTCCCACTGGCGGCTGTGATGCGGGGCTGTGGGGCTCGGCTGCTGGATGGGGTCCATGGCTGGCTGAGCACGCGGCACTGCCTTTTCGCTCAGGGACCTCAGGCTCATAGGCACCAAATCTCTGCACAGAGGAGCATCTGCTCAGGCAGCGAGGCTGCGGTTCGAGTTGCGCTTCATTCCTGGGCTCGGCCTCCTATTGTCCACGCCGATACGCCCACACTTTTTCCCCACTGCTCTGCTATGAAAACTTCAGACACAAACTTCTGTTTTATTCTTTGCTCCCACAGTGCCCCATCTGGCTGCGGCCCGGGCTGGGCGCTGTGTCTCTCCTCCCTGTTCCCAAGGGGGTGGGGGGGTTGGGGACCTCACACACCGGGGTGCCAAATCCACAGCTTGGACCCACTTTGATCAGGGAGAGTGAAAATTAAAGAAAAAAATATTTTCAATGCAAGAGGTCTCGTTTAAATGCGAGACCTATGGCACTGCAAACGAGCGGCCGCCATTGTCCCGGCTCAATAAAGAAAAAGCACATGTGCAACTGTGGAAAATGATTATTTTTCATCGTATTATGTCCCATCATACACCCTCTCAGTCACGTCCCCGAGCCCATCATGTCGGAAACGAGCAAATGAACACACGAGCAAAACCGATCACGCGCACACAAAGCTGCACACGCACTCTCCTTCCTCTAAAATTCAAAGGTACATTCTGATGGTCAGGGCGATTCAGAGAAACAGTTTCCTCACTCAAACTGTACATTCCTATGGTTAAGCTGATTCCGAGAACAAGACCCCCCCATTTGTAACCATTTCCCTATAATAGGGCCAATTCCGAGAAATAGGCCCCGTTTTGCTAAACCACGACAACCAATTCCGAGAAGAAGAGCCCTCGAATGCTGAAACACGACAAACAGACATCCTGTCACGACTATCTCTCCCTTATCTAAGGAACCAGCCTAGGGTTATTTCTCCACATTTCTGCTTCTCTCGTGCTTCCTCATTTAATCCTGATGCAGCCTTATCTCCTCTGCCATGTTTCCTCTTTTTCATGACGCAGCCTCTTTTCCTTAGTCATGACTTCTGTTTTATTGCAACATATGACACATGCCTGCATTAAAGGGAAGCTCCTTCCTCTTTTCTATGTATAAATACTATATTTTCTGTGAATAAACCAGAGACCCTGCCTGATCCTCCTCAGGTGACGGAGCTCTCCCTTAACTCGAGTTACTGAATAAAGACCCTGAATTCGAACCACCACGGACTCTGCTTCTTCATACTTGACCTTATTCATATTATAGAAATTCCGATCAAGGTAAATTACTAAAATATTTACCACAGCAAATGGCGCCCGAACAGGTACTTTCCTTTGTCCCCACACGCCGGTGATGCGGACCCAAACCGGTCTCTTCAAGACATCGACGGAGTTCAAAAGAGTACACGCTGCAGGGTGTTCCTGCATGAACTCCTTCGTGTCAGAGAGAGGCTGTACCAAGGTCTGAGCATCCATCCGAGGCGGTGAGGACGACAGCGGAAGTCTCGACCCAGAGCCCGAAACCTGTGAAGATTGCAGAGTCCAAGGCCTTCTGAAACCCGACCAGTCCCTGTCAAAGAGCGCTGCGTAATCAAGTGTCCAGATCTTCGAGGTCTTCAAGTTCTCTGCACCTCGGTGAGTACTGCTGGAGAGTATCAATACGGGTTCTGATTTTTCAGAGCACGGTCAAGACGGGTTCTGATTTTCAGAGCACGGTCAAGACGGGTTCTAGGTTTCTAGAAAACGGTCCGTTTGTACTCTGATACTCAGAGTATATCAAGTTTTTTCAAGTGTAAATCTTATTTTGTATTTATTACAATGCCTTTGTTTTCAAAACTGTGTAAACTGGGTACCCGGAAGGGGTTACTGGAACAACATGTACCAGTCCCCCCAAAGGATACTCCAGGTTATTTCATGTATACAAAGTACGGCCTTGGTGCCATCTTGTACTTAGATCTTTGGGAGAATTACACTCAAGATTTAGACATTGCGATCAGATGGCCAAAGAGTGGAACATGGGATTTGAATTGTATTATGGCAGTTGAAAGAAAATGTTGGGAAAAGAAAGCAAGATCCTTCGATGTTAGAAAGTGTAGAACTATGGCGAAAAGAAGCACATCGAAAGGAACAGAAAGAACAAGGGAAAGTTGAGAAAGCACAGAGAATGTCAGAAGAAAGTAAAATAAAAATGTTACAAGATCAGAATGATAAAATTAATCTTGAGCAAAAGAGAAGGGAGGTTTCGGCCTCCATAACGGGTATGTATCCTGTCCTCTCACCAAAGACAGTGTCCTAGGTTAGCTCAGACTCTAGTATCCCTACGGCACCTCCACGTCCTAAGTTTCCTTCTGTACCCAATGATTTTATTACTACTTACTTAATGGAACCTCCTCCTGCTTATACCAATCAAATTGTGGTAAATATAATTTACCGTATACTTTTTTTCCGTATAATTACTGACAAGTAAAAGAATAGCTCAATCAAATGAGAGGCAGAGTCCACGGTGTCTGAGTCATACGGGCTTTAATTCGGGATGGCTCGAGCCATGGAAATCAATTCCATCAATACAAGGGTTCGGGGGTATATGCAATGATGGCAAAAAGATGTCAACGATTTATTAACAGTACATGACATATATAGTAAAACTGTGCAATAGCAATGAATACAGTAGGCGTGACAAGTGAAAAGAATAAGATAAGAACACATGTGCGTAGCAAAAAGGCGTGTACAAAGGCGTGCACGGAGGTGTGTGCTGGAAACATCACAGAAACGTGTCATAAGTGGGCGGATGCATAGAAGATTCTGCAGAGTCAGCTGAAACCTATAACCTGGGTGCGCGCGCAGCTGGTATGACGTGTATCTGGGGAAAACTGAGGCTTGGCTTTAGCACTAGTAGGGGAGACAAAAGTCTGGCATGTCAGATCGACCTGTTCCTATAACATGTCTGATATCTTGTGTTTGGGGGAATGTTGATCTGAAGTAAAAGGTCTCTCGGGCAGAGGCTACTCTATACTAAATGTATATGTGTCTAAGTGCAATGCGCGGGGCCATGGGCCTACCATGGTAACGGGAGCAATGAATTACATGGAGGAGACAGGAAGGCTTGGCCCTTTGCTCTGCAGACGGGGATATGTTTACCTATTTCACTAGACTGGAATGTGTTTTCGAGGAGGCTGAACTGGCTACGCTGATAACTGGAAGGCAAAATACTGTTTTGGCAGGCAGGCCAGGCCTAGCCAGGCACCGCTTCGCTTGGCAGGAAGTAAGGCAGAGGTCAGGGATGCCTCTCCACGCTGCAGCTTTCAGAGGCAGATACAAAAGTGGTTCGCGGCAGAAATCAGGGCCTAGCTCTGCAGAGCCAGGAAAAACGTGAAAGTGCACCATGTAAAGACGTTGGCAAGGCATGGTTAGGAACTGAATTATCAATCCATTCATGGTGGATCTGATAGAGGACATGTTAACGTTGGACGCAAATGTATTTGCGTCATCAGATTCGGTTGTGGAGGGAAGTTACATGCACTTTAAACTCGTACATGGAGACATTGGGGTACACGTTAGGGGACATACCTGACCATAAAAATTTCAATTACCTCATTCCCTCCTTGTCCCCTACGGACCCATTAGGATATATCTATTTTCATGAGACCATCTATCTGTTCATATAACATCATCTGTTCTTCTTTCTTTAATCGGGAATGGGAACGTGAACTTGAGCGGGGAATACAAGCTGTGGTGCACAAGCCGCAAATCGCTGGCCCACATTGAAGACATAAACAACAACTGAATACTATGGCCACTATAATCCCTAGGAATGACAATAGCTTCCATCCCCAGGCTGTTATTACACTCCAGAGCCAACCGGACCAAGTCCAGGAGCCTGGGTTCTGATGTATCTGATGGGCAATTTCATGAAGTCCGGTGATGGCCTTATAGACTGATGGCGCGTTATTAGGAATAAACACGCAACAACTGGATCCGATGACTCTACAAGCTCCGCCCCTATCGGCCAGGATGACGTCAAGGACAAGGCGGTTCTGAAGAACAACTAGTCTCATAGCAGACTGCTCCTCTGTTAAGTTGCCCAAAGCGGAAGTAGTCTCATTCACTACTGCTTCGAGAATTCTGGTTAATTTGCGTATCAGTTTACTATTTGAGACAGTGCCTAAATAAGAATCCTTTATTGAAATCTGTATATTGTTCCCATGCGGTTTCAGTCTGATCAACTATTGGGAGATCTCTCTTGTGTCTAACGAGATTGAGGCGGGAATTCCTGTGATAATCAGATGGGGCTAGGAAAACTGGTGGCAATAAGAATGCAATGAAACAAGTACCATCCCAATCTAGGGGTAAACGTACATAAGCTGTATGACCACAAATGAAATATGAATGTCGGGAAGCTTTGAATGTAGACTTGCCTTCATCACTGAATTCGACCACAGTAATACAGTCACTATGGCCTAAATGTACTGAACCATTCTTTCTGACACATAATACACCTTTTGCTGGTAAAACTGATATAGATGGCAAGTCGGGGCTGGTTTCTGACTGAACATTTAGAATCATGAGGCAGAGTTTTTCCTGGAAAAGGTAAATGCCATTTATCGGGCCTTTCCTCCGGCCACTCCCTCGGCTAATCCATCTCCTAAGCCACTGCCATCTGAGGGATTGCATTCCTTACCTATGTTAACATCGGATAGCCTTGACACATTGGCCCGCCGAGTGAAGTCTGGGTCCCCAGAGGATCCACTTTGCCCAGATGTGTTCAAAGACCTAGCGGTACATGATAGCTCACCGCTATGCTCTTTGATCAACTTGTCGCTAACATCTGGCGAGGTCCCACTGATGTGGAAGCGAGCCATGGTTCGGCCTATACTTAAGAAACCCAGCCTGGACGGCAGCAAGCCTGAGAGCTACCGGCCGATTTCACTCTTGCCGTGGCCGGCTAAGGTTATGGAGGCGCATGTAAACGCCGTCCTCTCGGAACATCTTCGCCGTGCAGACATCCTCGACGCAACGCAGAATGGGTTTAGGGCTGATCACAGCACGGAGACGGCTCTGCTTTATATGGTGGAGCATCTTCGCTCCGTGCTTGACGCGGGACAAACGGCAGCGCTCGTGTTATTAGATCTGAGCGCTGCCTTTGACACCGTCTCGCACCCGATCCTTCTGCTGCGCCTAGAGGAGGCTGGTGTCACTGGTATCGCTCTCCAGTGGTTCCGGTCGTTCTTAACCAACCGGGCCTTTAGCGTGACCGTCCCACCTTACCAGTCCAAGTTCCATCCATTGACCCTGGGGGTCCCCCAAGGCTCCTCGCTGAGTCCTACGCTGTTTAATCTGTACGTAAGGCCGCTAGCTGAGGTTGTCCGACAATGGGGCATGACGATGGTGTCATACGCCGATGACACCCAGCTAGCGGTCACGATCAGCGGGGATGCCGAAGTCGATGCCCCCAGGTTTCAACAAGGACTGCGGGCGGTCGCCAGCTGGATGACGTCCAATTGTCTCCAGCTGAACGCTAGTAAGACCGAGGTCATGGTTTTTGGTAGACGGCCGGATCTGTGGGGAGAGAGATGGTGGCCTGGGGAGTTGGGTCCTGCTCCCATCCCAGTCGCCGAGCTTAAGAACCTCGGGGTGTGGCTGGACCCCTCCCTCACGTTTGCGTGCCATACCAAACGCACGGCAGCATGTTGCTTTGGCATCCTGCGCGGGCTTCGTCCTGTGCTTAAGTTCTTCGATGCTCCAACCAGGCAACTCATGGTCCAGGCCACTGTCATCTCCAGGCTGGATTATGCGAGTTCCTTGCTGGCTGGCCTGAATCAGGCAGAGATCGGGCGCTTACAAAGGATTCAGAACGCCGCAGCTAGAGCGGTGGTAGGCCTCCCAAGATTCTGTCCTACCTCTAGTACCCTGCGGTCACTGCATTGGCTCCCGGTGGCCCAGCGGATCCAGTTTAAGGTCCTCTGTGTCGCCTATAAAATTCTGAAGGGGTCTCCAGCAACAATCCTTATGTCCCTCCTTACCAACTACACCCCTGTGCGACTCTTAAGATCTGCGGACCTAGAACTGGCGGTTGTGCCGCGCTTCAAGCGGAGTAGAGCCGGAGGACGCTCGTTCCGAGTGCGTGCGGCGGCCCTGTGGAACTCCCTGCCCCCGGCGATTCGCGCTATGAGAGATTTGCTTTCCTTCCGCCGCGCGGTGAAAACTTTTTTATTCCCTTAGTTTGTATATATACGTCTGTTTTTGTTTAGTTGTGTTATGCAGCTACCTTGTCGGGCACCAGGACGCTCCTTAGCTGGAGCATCTGTGCGCCAAATAAAAACGCATAACATAACATAACAAACGCATAACAAGTGTAAAATTACCTAATCCATACACTTCATTTTCTAAGTCGGTCCCTATCATTTGTGGAAGACCTTCTTCGTCTGGGAAACATGCTTTGTTCATGACTGTGTTCAGGTTTCCCCATATCCATTTGCCTTGGGAAACTCTGGATTCGGTGTCTAAAGACGATATTAAACTAAACCATGCACCACAGGAACCATTATGTGTAAACGGGTAAGGAAAGAGGGGCAGAGCTCCCTTGTAATTCTGATAGGGAGGGAGTCGGCCACATATGTAAATGTAAATGTAAATGTAAGGTGTTTTATAGCGCGCTCAATTACTACTGGAGTATCCTGGCGCGAATGACCGCTGGGGAACCCGTCCTGGCTTTCCCTGTGAGATGGTCCCATGCTGGGTATCTCCAAGGTGAAGCCAGGCATCCCCGGCGTCTGTGGGGGGCCGTTGTAGAGATGAGGCAAGCTTAATGCCCAGAGTTACCGAGTGTGATCACTGCCCAAAGTGGGCACCGAGGCGAGAATTATCAGTCCGCTGACCCTGGTCCTCGACCCTGCCGCGTCGGGAATCGAACCCTGGTCCCGGGCCGTTCTCAGCCTCCGGGTCTGCCGCCTCTAACCAGTGAGCCACACCTCTCTACAATTAGTAGCATTGTTGATCTGGTGAGAATGGTGTAACATACGGATGAATGTATTGTTGCGCAGCGCAAGTCGATAAGACAATTCATGTGGGGGTAGTTCACTAAACGTGTGTTCTGTAGTGTCATTAGAAAAAGAATGTGCAAAGGGAAAGTACATATATAACATCCATCTGATGCAGATTAACGTAAGACTCAGAAAAAACATAATAAGTAACGTGCAGATACAACGGCTTCGGAGACTTTTACAATAATTTCTTTTCTTGATCTCCTGTCTATCTCTCTCTCTATTGGGGTCTAACTTGTACATGTCAAGAAACTGTCTAACCGCTTCACCCGAGGGGGACTTAAACAATTAAACTGTCTGACTTACTAGACCTCAATTTCATGCGGTACTCCTGTTGAGGAGTTTTCTCTACCAGGGGGAGTTTAGTATCAGTGTCTGGAATGTGGCAGGGCTGGGAATCAGTCTTTGGCGGAAGTCCATAAAATCGTTTCACATGGCTCGAGTGGAGCCAACCTTTTCTTCCTTCCAGCTTCACCGCAGTCCTGGTGGTTAACAAGACTATCTTCGGCTCCTTCCAGCGGGGCTCCAGAGGGCTTGACAAGTCAAAATTGCGAACTACGATGACATCTCCTGGGACCAGCTCGTGCGGTTTCACCTCGGTGTTGTCTGGAAAGGCTGCCGCAACCTGTGAACGACATGATTGTAGTGCAGACATCAAGGAAGCAAGGTAATCTGTCAGCATAGTACTATCAACATCAGTAATTATTCGTGGCATAGGCGTCCCCCACATATTAGGAGGCCTACCAAAGACCACCTCATACGGGGATAGCCCTGTCCTAGAATGGGCTACCATTCGCATATAAAAGAGGGCAACTGGCAAAGCTACTATCCAATCTACGCCTTTTTCTTTACACACTTTGGCAAGGCGAGTTTTCAGAGTCTGATTGTGTCGCTCCACAAGACCTGCTGCCTCGGGATGTCGGACACAGTGAAACTTCCATTGATAACCTAACAGAAGTGAAACCTGCTTCATGAGTTCGGACGAGAATGGCTGACCGTTATCTGAATACACGACATGGGGCAAACCGTACCGTGGGAAGAATTCACGAACCAACTGCTTGGCAGTGGTCGGAGCAGTGTAATCAGGGACGGGATATGCTTCTGTCCATCGGGATAGGGCACATACAACTACGAGGACATACTTAAATCCTCGGCATCTGTCCATCTGGATATAATCCATCTGGAGGACTTCAAAAGGATGGTCGGGAGGATGAAATCCACCTCGCTCCACGGGAATACCTTTTCCTGGGTTGAACTGACAACAGATCATGCAGGTACGCACTTTCTGTTTTGCTGCTGCTCGTAAATGTTTGTTGAACCAGAGATTCTGTAAACTGTCTAACATGGCTTTTTCTCCTAAATGTGCTGGACTGTGTGCAGTGTTGATAATAACTTGAACCATAGAGTCGGGGAGAAACCATGTGGTTTTTCCCCTCGTCATCCATCCCTGTTCAGTCTGGACCCCTCCTTGTTCAGTCCATTTCTTTATTTCATCTGGAGTAGCATGTGTCTGTGTGTCAATGACATCTTGTGTGGGGTCCCTAACTGTCATACAATGTGTCAGTGAAGATACGTCAGTCTTTGTCATATCAGTCGTATGAGTATGGGTCTGGGTTGTATGTTTCGCTGTTCGATCTGCCAGGTCGTTACCCTGAGAAATAGTGTCTGTGACTTTTGTATGTGCTTTGCACTTCATGATGGCTATAGCTGTAGGCAAATGTATTGCTTCCAACAGAGCTTGGATGAGGGGACCATGCTGGATTTTGGCTCCGTGAGAGGTCAGGAAACTCCTTTCTTGCCAGAGGACACCGAAGTCGTGTACGACTCCAAATGCATAACGTGAGTCTGTGTATATGTTTACTTTAAGGTTCTTGGCTCGTATACAGGCTTGTGTCAGAGCAATGAGCTCCGCTGCTTGAGCTGACAGGGTGTCAATGCGATGTGTTTCGAAGACTTCAGTTTCAGTGGTCACTGCATATGCGGCCACTAGCTCTCCTGTATTTGTTCTCATACATGAACCATCCACATAAAGTGTCAGGTCTGGATCGGGTAATGCTACATCTGTCAAGTCTTGTCTGGGTTTCGTGATTGTGTTAATGACCTCCACGCAGTCATGTGGAGTAGGATCTGTTGTGCTCGATGGTAAAAGTGTAGCAGGATTCAGTGTATTGCAACGTCTGATTTCTATGTGTGGTTGGAATAAAGTCAATTCATAACCTGTCAGTCGTGCTATAGTCAAGTGCTGGGTCTGTGTTCTGTTTAGGAGAACTTCCACAGCGTGCGGAACCTATACTGTCAATTGATGTCCCAATACAATGGAATCACTTTGTCTGATTGCTAGAGCTGTTGCTGCAACTGATTTCAAGCACGCAGGCAAGGCCTGGGCTACTGGATCCAATGTGCTCGAAAAATAAGCACACGGTCTGTGTTTGTCTGCTTGAACCTGAGTGAGAACCGATAATGCTGTGCCATCACGTTCTGTGACAAAAAGTGTAAAAGGTTTGCTGTAACATGGTGTCGCTAAAACAGGTGCTTGACATAAGGCTTTCTTTAATTCGTCAAAAGCTTGTGTATGTTCCTGAGTCCATGGGAGGACAGACGAAGACACTGCTTCTTGTTTTGTCAACTGTATAAGTGGTTTAGCTAGAAATGCGTATTGGGGAATCCATTGTCTGCAATAGGAAGTGAGTCCAATAAAGGCTCGTACTTCTTTCTGTGTCTTGGGTTGTGGAAGATGTGCAATTAACTGGATACGATCAGGTGTCAACTGTCTCCCCTCCTTGGACAGCGAGTGCCCAAGGTACACCACTCGCTGGGCACAGAATTGTAACTTCGAGGGGGACACCTTGCGTCCCTTGTCTGCCAGGAAATACAAAACTGTCAGTGATGCTTGTTCACATTCTGGTTCACTTCGGGCGGTGATCAATAGATCATCGACATATTGGAGTAGGGCAGTGTTAGGAGGCATGTGAATACTGTCAAGTTGTCGTTTCAATGCTTGGCTGTAGATGCTGGGGCTTTCTGTGAATCCTTGAGGGGCGCGTGCAAATTTGAAGCTACGGCCATTTAAACAGAATCCGAAAAGATATTGGCTTTCCGGATCAATGGGGACACTAAAGAAGGCGTTCTTGAGATCGATTACAGTAAAGAACGTCGCCTCTGAATCAATAGCTGTTAATAATGAAGAGATGGTTGGGACCACAGGATACTGTGGTACAATGCATGTATTTAACTCTCGCAAATCGATCACTAATCGATAGACTGGGGGTGCATTCGGATCAGTACGTTTAAGAATCGGAATGATAGGGGAATTACAAACATTTGAGTCGGTTTCTACAACCACTCCTTGTGCAATGAGCTCGTCAATGATTTTCAGTAAAGCCACTACAGCATCAGGTGGTAACTTGTATTGTCGGATTTGGGGCAGTACAACTCCTGGCTTGAGTGTAACACGGTATGGTGTAATGTGCTTACAACCTACATCAGTGGGGCCTTGTGCCCATAAATGTGCAGGAACATTCTGTAACCTAGGATCAAAATCTCTCAACACATAATGACCCTTAAAATCACGAAGGAACAGCCTTACTCCTTCCGGAGAACAACAAATTACAGCTCCTAGAGCTTTCAGAGTCTTGATACCAAGCAAGTTTTCTGGACATGATTTTGTAAGCAATAAATCTGTAGTACGGGATAATGGACCAACTGCAAGGGGGACAGGTTTCGATACTTCATTAACAATAGGCTTTCCTGAAAATCCAAGGGAAACATTCTGTGAGCCTGAGAGGGGTGCCCCTGGAACCTCGTCATGACTAATGGTAGTTCTGCTTGCCCCTGTGTCAATCAAAAACTTTCTATCCTTTCCTAATACTTGACTATGTACATAAGGGCCCTCTTGATCTACAGGAACCTCAATAAGAGGCAAGCCAACCTCCCTCTCTAGGCTGTTTCATGTGTACTGCTGATAATCGGGGTAATCAGATTGTGCATACTGATACATCTGCTGTGTGACATGCTGTGTCGCGGCAATGGGTTGGGGCTGTGGTACCGCTACGGTCTGTTGTGGAACATGCATAGGCTGCACGTTCTGCGGAATATGTTGTTGGACCTGGTCCTGTCTAGGCGGACGTGGTCTCTCTTTAGTTTTACCTGTGGCTATATTGTGTTTCAGAACTGCACAATCGTTTACATAGTGACCTGGCTGTTTACAATAGTTGCATGTCCCTTTAACGGGAGCTGCCGAATTATTGGACTGTGTCGTATCCTTTTTCTGACCATCAGCTGGAACTGACTGAGCAACTAGCATTTTCATTTTCGTGTCTTTCATACGTCTCTGTTCGTGGTCATGTTCCTCCCTAATTCTGTTCTGGTGGTACTGTAACATTTGTAACATTTGGGAAGGCGTATTTGCTTGCCATGTGCTCTCGACTTTCAATACACGGTTCTTAACCTGTCTTAAAGTCTTGCAATAGATTATACAACGGACCTGGATCAGATTGTTGATTTTCGTACTGTACAATAAGATGTTGGGTCATGTATATACCAGCTAGTCGCTGTTCTTCTGGAGTAAGACTTAAAAACGTTTGCACTACTAAATCATCTTTATATATACTGTCATCCCCGGCCCACTGGACTGCGGACCGGGCTAGTTCCTGATCACGTAAGGTATTGAGTTCATGATAACCTACTCTATCTTTCAGTATTTTATCAGTGACTTGGAATATATGTTCAAGGGAACATTGCTCTGGTATCGGGGAAAGGTAACGTTTCTTTGTTTTCTAGACGCATGGGTCTGTCAAAAGGTCTATCAAGAGTATACTGTTTAGTTTCGCCCTCCCTACGTATGCCATCGTTTCTTGAGTTGCTGTTGGATTCTCTGTTTCTTCCTCCTCCTCTGAGGTGTCTTTATCGTCTGACTCGGGAGGCCTTTCAGCCTCCCGTCTGGCATGTATTGCTACTATTTCTTTACGGATCTTTCTAGTCATGGCCTCTATACATTTCTCTTTATCATGCTTACAATCTGCTATATTCTGACTCCACTTCGACAATCCCTCCATCTCTTCTTGCGAAAAGCCTGGCTGGTCTTGTTCCCTTATCAAACAATTAATCAGAAATCGCAATATCATACTTTGTGTCTCAACTTTCTGATGTGCCATGGCTTCACGAACACAACCTGGCCTCTCTCCTGTTCTAATAAAATGATATATGTTGTCTAGATGTACTGGCATTTCTGGTAATAACAGCAGGTAATCTGTAACACGGCGTAGACGTAATGAGGCTAACATCATGGGTCCTGTCTTGCCAGGTACTGGATCATACCTACAATCTGTAAGGTACTCTTTAAGTTTTTCGGCTGGGCTTGCTTTAGGTGTACGCGACATTGCTAATTCTCTCATTGTCACTCGGTGTAATTGTGGCGGAGTGTGATAGGGACCTCCTGAAGCACCTCCTGAGGCAGAACCGTGAGCATGACTTGTCGTCATTGGGTGTGGGGGAGGTATATTTATCGGGGACGACTGCCTCTGAGTCGTATCTGTACCGAAAGGATTATTAGGACCAAGAGTAGGGGGACCAGTAGGGGAAGTGACAACAGGTGCGGGAAGTTGATGACCAAGAGGGGTCGTGGCTTGATCAGCAGGAAGATGCTGTGGCAGATTATTATTGGCGGGCTGTCGAGGTATATTGGTATATGCGGGAGCTACATCATCTAAGTAGGAAGAAAGAAAAATATCTGCTGCGGTCTTTTTATGACGTACTTTAGTCGGAACCAATGGAGATGGTAGATCAGTTAGTATTTCCGGGGTCGCCTTGGGCAGGCCCTCGGCCAGAACTGGATACAGTCCTGTTATAAGAGCATTACTCTTTCTTTCATGTTGTTCCATTCTGACTCGCTGTCCTTCTTCTAGTAGTTCTTTTTCTTTAGCTTTTTCGGAATCCTCTCTACTCTTGTCTGCTTTTCTGAGTGCTTTCTCTGTCCGTCTATGCGATTCTTTGCGCCACAATTCTATGGCATCTTTCTATGATTGTCTGGCTTTCTTTTTCCATAACGCTTCTTCTACTCTCATGATGCACTCGGCATCCCATGTCCCTGTAACGGGCCATCTCTGATTCTCTGCCAAGTCTTTCGTATAGTCCACCCATAAATCTAAGTACAATATGGCATCTAAGCCATGCTTATGGTACATAAAATGTCCTGGAGTGTCCCTAGGTGGGATGGGAACTGCTTCTTCGAGTATCCCTTTCCTAGTTGCTATCTGTCGTAATTTCGAAAATAAAGGCATTGCTATTTTACTCTGGACGTGAACACAATAAACACAGTAAAGAAATGCAAACAATCACTCATACCACGACATTAAACACATTGAAACATTTCGAACAGATACTGACTACTAACGAGTTCTATAACGAAAACATAACTGAATCGCTGAATAACTGAATTACTAGATGCACTGCTAAACAGTACAGATACACTGCTAAAACAGTGCAGACCGGATCTGTGTACCCAAACCCGTCTTGACCGGATACAAATTAATGCACCCGTCTTGATGCGTCCCCAGCAACGGTACTCACCGGGAAGCACGGAACGGAAGGCCTCGGAAACTCGACTGGAATGGACTGCTACGACGTCACTGCTGCTGCGCACTACGCATGTGCCTCGACGCTCCGGACTGGTGGGCCTCTGGACACCTCGGACACTGTTCTCTCGGCTGGGCTCTGGTCGGGATCCTCCGCACTCCTCACCGCCTCGTCTGGATGTCGATCGCAGTCTCCGTCACCTCCGTAGGCCTGAGGGAGATACAGGAAAACCTGCAGATGCGCATAGGAGTCCGTCACGGCTGTGGTAGGGGGCAAGGCCTGCGACGCATCGCCGGCTCGTGGGGTGGGGGAGGGGTACCTATTCGGGCGCCAAATTATGTGGTAAATATAATTTACCGTATACTTTTTTTCCGTATAATTACTGACAAGTAAAAGAATAGCTCAATCAAATGAGAGGCAGAGTCCGGGGTGTCTGAGTCATACGGGCTTTAATTCGGGATGGCTCGAGCCATGGAAATCAATTCCATCAATACAAGGGTTCGGGGGTATATGCAATGATGGCAAAAAGATGTCAACGATTTATTAACAGTACATGACATATATAGTAAAACTGTGCAATAGCAATGAATACAGTAGGCGTGACAAGTGAAAAGAATAAGATAAGAACACATGTGCGTAGCAAAAAGGCGTGTACAAAGGCGTGCACGGAGGTGTGTGCTGGAAACGTCACAGAAACGTGTCATAAGTGGGCGGATGCATAGAAGATTCTGCAGAGTCAGCTGAAACCTATAACCTGGGTGCGCGCGCAGCTGGTATGACGTGTATCTGGGGAAAACTGAGGCTTGGCTTTAGCACTAGTAGGGGAGACAAAAGTCTGGCATGTCAGATCGACCTGTTCCTATAACATGTCTGATATCTTGTGTTTGGGGGAATGTTAATCTGAAGTAAAAGGTCTCTCGGGCAGAGGCTACTCTATACTAAATGTATATGTGTCTAAGTGCAATGCGCGGGGCCATGGGCCTACCATGGTAACGGGAGCAATGAATTACATGGAGGAGACAGGAAGGCTTGGCCCTTTGCTCTGCAGACGGGGATATGTTTACCTATTTCACTAGACTGGAATGTGTTTTCGAGGAGGCTGAACTGGCTACGCTGATAACTGGAAGGCAAAATACTGTTTTGGCAGGCAGGCCAGGCCTAGCCAGGCACCGCTTCGCTTGGCAGGAAGTAAGGCAGAGGTCAGGGATGCATCTCCACGCTGCAGCTTTCAGAGGCAGATACAAAAGTGGTTCGAGGCAGAAATCAGGGCCTAGCTCTGCAGAGCCAGGAAAAACGTGAAAGTGCACCATGTAAAGACGTTGGCAAGGCATGGTTAGGAACTGAATTTTCAATCCATTCATGGTGGATCTGATAGAGGACATGTTAACGTTGGACGCAAATGTATTTGCGTCATCAGATTCGGTTGTGGAGGGAAGTTACATGCACTTTAAACTCGTACATGGAGACGTTGGGGTACACGTTAGGGGACATACCTGACCATAAAAATTTCAATTACCTCAAAATAACAGCCAGACGTATAGTCACCCAGACTGAAACCATCTCTGACACCTCAAGCGGAGTTCCACCCATGTTAGAATGTGATTACGACCCGACCCCAGGGGAAGGTTCACAGGCGGATATCTCCCTTCGCCTACGAGAGGCTCTAGAATGTATACTGGAGGTACCGAATGTCACAAATTGCCTGAACAAGATTTACGAGGCTCTTCCAACAGGAGAAAATGTAGAAGCCCTACAAGAAGTTATTAAAAATAGACCCATAGCGCATAGAAAATGCCTCTCACAATTCATGATCACTTGTTTTATCAGAATGATAGCTAGTGCAGGAAAAAGACTTCCTGATGATTTATTACAACTAGATCAAGCAGTGGTTACAGGTAATTACAATAAAATAAAATAAATAGATCTTTTTATTCCACTCTTTACAAGCAAGGTTTCTGATTCTCATCGAAAAGACACCCTTACTCAGGAAATAGAGAATGAGAGTACAGACAGGGAAGAAACTGCCTTTCAAGGAGCAGTACGCTCCCGTATCCCTCGTTCCCAGAATAGTGGACAATTCAAAATTAAAACTAAGAAATTGTCAGCTCCTACAGATAGGTTGTTCCAATGAACACAAGAGGCTCTAGATGATTGGATGCATGACGAACCTCCACTCACTACCCAAGAAAAAGAACTAGCTTGATCAAGCACCCATTGGGAATCTCAATACTCTATATATGGCCTTGATATAGTCACTCAAATGCTGTTATCAATCCCTTTAGCATCTCAAAGGCTAGCAAGCATCTATATGGTTCAACACCTCATTACGATGTACGAAGATTCTGGTTGCCCGCCCAAAAGGTTACATCCTATCTTACGAGACTGCTTAGAAGGGAGGTGGGTGGCCAGGGGACAAGAGTTCCTTAATATCTTCCTTGACCTACGACAGCGATATATTCAATACTTTTCAGACAGTTATGACGCAAATCCCCATCAGCATGACCAAGGACAGGTCCCCCTCCGAGAAGTACACCCTGTTGTAGATTCTGCAGGAAAGTTACAGCAAACATTTGTTTACACTCCCTTGACAAAACTAGAAATACTAGAAATGAAGAAAATGGTCCCTTCTCACGAAAAAGATCCTTCGGGTTTCCATAGGGAACTCAAGGATATTCTCCAAATGGGTTCCTTTACCTATAAAGATCTCAACATTCTCTTTAAAGTCCTACTGCCTCAAGGGACATATGACAAATTAAAGGGAAAAGATTGGGAGGTTGATGGGAAAAAGGTAGCATGGGCAGCTCTGGAGGCAGAGGAAAGTGCCCGTGATCCTGGACAAGGCCTGGGATCTCTAGTTCAGGAACTCCCTCGCCTTCTCTCTAAAATACTCTCCCAGTTGCTGACCACTAAGAAAGAAGATTGGGATGCTATCTCTGCATGCAAACAGAAACCAGATGAGGATATAGGGGACTATTATACAAGGTTGAGAAATGTTTTCTCATCAACAGCGGCCTCTCCTCAGGTGGAGACGCCTATAGTCGATTATTTGTCTCCAAATTCGTAGGGAATGCCTTGCCTACGATCATAAATAGAGTACTGAAGGTAGAGAGTACTTGGCAAGCAAGCTCCCCTTCACAAGCACTTCAGATGCTCCAATATCACCAAAATAGAAGTAGAGATGAACAAGAACAAGAAAAGAAAAGAACAAATGATACTAAAATGAAGGTATTGGTAGCACAGACTAATACAATCAAACAGACCCATAAACAACATCAAGTGTCACAAGAAAAAGTTACTTGCAATTATTGCAAAAAGTCAGGTCACTTTGTGCGTGACTGTCAGTATTACAACATAATATTGCCACTGGGAAGACCCAACCTCGTAACTATCCCCCACGACCCTCTGTTCCCACATCAGCTCCTCCAACTGATACTAAACCTGCCACCCAACTCTATCAGTACCCAGTGTCATCCTATCCTGAATTCCCGTCAATTTCATGAGACAGCTGGGAGGAACACGATAGTCGTCCACTGATCCCGGTCCCCGTCGACCAAAAGGGTCCCTATATAAATGCTAAGCTCTTAGGTAAGGAAACAAAATTTCTAATAGACACCGGGGCCAGTAGGACAACAGTACAACACAACGAAGTTCCCAAGGTACCCCTCTCTGGCTCGAATAGTATTTCCTTGGGTTTTTCAGGTACACCAGTCATCAACAAGGTTTCTGAACCAGTATCACTTCAAGTTGGTCCTCTTACAACATCCACTGATTTGGTACTTACTAAGTCATGTCCCGAAAACTTACTCGGCATCCAGACGTTAAAGGAACTGGGTGCTGTTATATGCTGTTCCCCGGAAGGAATACGACTATTCCTCCGAGATTTCAAAGGTCATTTCACCACACGAGAATTAGACGACAGACTAAGAGACATTCCTGCTACATTATGGGCTACAGATCCGACTGACGTAGGGTTCATGGACATTACACCACACGTGGTCACATTAAAAGAAGGTCTTGTCCTACCTCATGTCCGACAATACAAGTTACCTCCAGATGCAGAACAAGCCCTCATCCAGATTATCGATGACTTAATACAGAAAGGAATAGTCAGAGAAGTACCTTCCAACATATGTAATTCACCAGTCTTACCAGTAAGAAAGAGAACAGATGACGGTGCACCACCAGTTTACAGACTAGTAGTTGACTTACGTGAACTGAATAAGTGTGTGGTACCACCATACCCTGTGGTCTCTGACATCAGTACTCTGCTAACAGTTATAGATCCTGAAGCCACACATTTTACTATAATGGACCTGAAGAACGCTTTCTTTAGTGTACCCATTCACCAAGACAGTCAGTATCTATTCGGATTCTCACTACAAGGTCGTAGTTTCTGTTTCACAAGAGCTCCTCAAGGGTACACAGAAAGTCCCAGTATCTACAGTCAGGCACTTAAAAGACAGTTAGACGACATTGTTATGCCCTCAAATACAACATTGTTACAATATGTCGATGACATACTGATCACCGCACACTCTGAACCAGAATGTGAACAAGCATCACAAATTGTCCTAATGTTCCTTGCACAACATGGCCACATGGTATCACCCTCGAAATTACAATTGTGTTTACAGCAGGTGGCCTACCTAGGACACCTGCTGTCAAAGGAGGGTAGGGCACTCACACCTGAAAGAATTCAACTCATTTTTAACATTCCTGTCCCTAAGACACAGAAAGAAGTCTGTGCCTTTATTGGCCTCACGTCCTACTGTAGACAGTGGATTCCCCAATTTGCATACTTGGCCAAACCCCTGATACAGCTAACAACCACAACCTCTTTCCCATTGCCATTGACACCTGATCATACTTTTGATATAGGGGTACAGGTCATGACTATAACATCAACATTGTCATTTGACAAAACTTCTTTAGGCACCTGATTTGTGTAAATAGAGAAGAGAGATGTAGTCACCCAGAAAAAGTAATGATTGCTTACATATTGTAATGTAATGGCTTTTGGTTATTTTGTCACTTAGAATCTTTCATTAATACGCTCCAATATTTCCTTTATAATGAGCCACATTATTTCGGATTTCATAGATTTATGAAAACAAAGATCCGGTCCTAATCAAATTATGTTGTAGTCACATGCAGGCTACTCTATATGACTTTCATATAAACATTATCCATACAAGATGAGTGATTCTTACCCTTTGCAAATAACCTCCTTTCGTGAACATATCCCTTTTAAACGTCTTTCCAACTAAAGAAATCGTATTAGCAATGTCAGAGAGCTTTGGGTTTTCCTCACGCAAGATGGCAACTGCCGTTTTCTATTTCTATTATAGAAACCCAGTCTTTACCATCTCCAAACTTATCTTACAGAGTCAGTCTCGCCGCAAGTTGCTTTTTCAATTTAAATGTATGGCACCTTTCGAACAATTAAATAAGCCTTTTTTCTTTTATAATCAGAAAAAAAGATATATTTATACTGGCTAAGTGAATAGCGTCTTCAAGTCGAGATGCGACCGAACATCGGTCTACTTCCGGGTCGTTAGCTTTAAATCTTTCTATCTTGGCGCAGTTGGCGTCTCCGACGAACCAGCAAAGATACATTGTATGCCGCTATAGCTCGTATTTCAAGTAAGTAGATACTTAGACTTGCCATTTTTCAATTAGATATAGGACCCGTGCTTCCGAGAACTATTGGAAAGGTTTAAAAGTTTGTAATAAATAAATGTGGATTTATTCAGTAGATGATCAGCCTCCTGGTTTGCGTTTGGTAGAGAAATGGTCGGTAATTATGTGAATCCCCCGATTTCAATGCTTTTTCAGTCATAGTACCTTGTGACCAAGCAGAAGTTTGGAATTCGAACAGACCACCGGATTTGTGCCGCGTTTATAACACGAGTCGGCAAGGTTACAGCCGTTAGCCATTTAAAACCACAAGTCTGTTTCCTTATAGGATGTTACAACGAGCACTTTAATTGTCAGGCTTTCACAATAAACTTTACAGCCTGATATATATAATCTAAGCAATGCTTTTTTATTAGAATTAGACCTCTCAGTTAAAATGCGTTTTTTTCACTTAAATGTAGCACTTTGCCCCATAAAACCTAATATAATATACTAAATCTCCACAGAGCGTCTGGATATTTCTTCGTATTTGATTTAACAGCCAAATTGAAACTAGGTCAACGGATGTGGCACGAGTTTCCAATATCCAAGGTAAGCATCTGGCTCGGTGCACTGACTTATCTCTAGGCTGGTTCTCATTTTATCACTTAAATGTAGCACTTGGCCCTATAAGATCTAACATAATATACTAAATCTCCACAGAGCGTCTGGATAATTCTTCTAACTTGATTTAACAGCCAAACTGAAACTAGGTCAACGGATGTGGCCCGAGTTTCTAAATATCCAAGGAAGGCTTCTGGCTCTTTGCACAGACTTACCTTTTGGCCTTTTCGTCTAACTGAATCTAACAGAAGCGTTACCCCCGTGCTCTTTAGATCCTACTTGTGGTTTGACACTGCGCCCCACGTTTCTTGCCGTTTTTGACTCTACTCGGCATTCTATTGGAAATTCCAGGTGACAAATTGACCATATCAATTATTGTTTTGGTGATTGTTTGTTGCATGAATATAACTAGAATGAAATGTAATGAGGATAGTGTTTAAATCCTTGATTCAAAACTCTGAATGCCAAGTTGTCTAGTGTTGATGGCAAGGTGTGCCCATTACTAGAGATGTTTTATTTCTTCTTCTTTTCTTTCCATAACAAGTGTTATGTAATAGAATAATCAACCAAAGGTTCTAAATACGTAGATTGTTTGTTGATATATGTATGTTTACACACTGTGCTTTGTTTTACATTTTTTCTGAAAAATATCATGAGATTGATGTAATGATACGATTCGAAAATTATTTGAGTCATATTGACTAAGGGCTATTTTTAATCACTTCCCGGGGATTACCAGGAAGGGGTAATTCCTTGAGAAGAATTTGAGACTAAATATTTGTTAGACACATAGAGTTGTTATGTTTATATATGATTTTAATAACTGATGTAGATATTTTGTTTATAATACCAATTTATTATTTTACATAGGGAGTTTCTTCAGCACAGAAAAATATCGTCATGATGATGGTATTTTTGATAACTGCCCTATAGACCAAAACGTCGACATTCCATCATCTCCTTTATTGCTGTTTTGACACTAACTCACAACCATGTTTATTAATTAATTTAGGTTGCGTGTTTTACCAATTGGAGTTGATGTTTTTAAGTTATGAACTGCAGTGAAAAATATTGTCTACCTCTGTTCTTGCTTTAATTAATTTGTCTGTATCTATCTCCCCAATTCTGTTGCAGTAAAAATTTCTTTTGTCATCATATAATTTCTGCTCTGTGTGTTCTCTTTTCTCCTTCCATTAATTTATTTACTTTTTTGAATCAAGATTGCTATCCTGTGGATACTATTGAGTGGGATACCTTTGTACAACTCATCAAACAAACTTAACTTCTCCCAAATAAGTCCCTTGTAGCAGATTTTGACTTTATTTATTGGCCTCACGTCCTACTGTAGACAGTGGATTCCCCAATTTGCATACTTGGCCAAACCCCTGATACAGCTAACGACCACAACCTCTTTCCCATTGCCATTGACACCTGATCATACTTTTGCTTTTGACACCCTTAAACAAGCATTATGCTCTGCACCCGTCCTAGCTACACCCGATTATGCCAAACCGTTTGTCCTCTTTGTCACAGAACGGGAAGGTACACCCTTGTCAGTACTCACACAAACACAAGCCAACAAGCCAACAAACATCGTCCCTGTGCTTATTTTCCTAGCACTCTTGACCCTGTTGCACAACGTTTGCCTGTCTGTTTGAAATCTGTCGCAGCTACAGCTCTAGCAATACGACAAAGTGATTCCATAGTACTAGGACACTCTCTTGAAGTACAAGTTCCACATGCAGTAGAACTACTCTTGAATAGGACACAGACACAACACTTGACCATAGCTCGCCTCACAGGTTACGAAGTCATTCTGTTCCAACCCCACATCATCATCCAACGATGCAATATCCTCAACCCAGCTACGCTGCTGCCACCTGTTCCAGTTGACAAGCAGATTCACGACTGCTTAGAGATAGTTGAACTAGTCACAAAGCCCCGGTCTGATCTTACAGATGTCCCTCTAAGTACACCAGAACACACACTGTTTGTAGACGGTTCCTGTATGCGCCTCCAATCAGGCGAACTTTCAGCAGCCTATGCTGTCACTGCAGAGAACACAGTCCTCTTAGCAGCTAGAATATCCGTACATTCAGCACAAGCAGCAGAACTAATAGCTCTCACACAAGCATGTGAGTGGTCTAAAGGAAAACGAGTCAACATCTACACCGATTCGCAATACGCGTTCGGGGTAGTCCACAATTTTGGCATCCTGTGGAGAGAGAGAGGTTTCCTAACCTCTCATGGAACAAAGATCCAACATGGAGATCTTATCCTCCAGCTACTAGAAGCAATACACAGACCCACAGAAGTAGCTATACTAAAATGCAAAGCACACACCAAAGTCATAGACTCTATCACTAGAGGTAATGCTCTGGCGGACGCCACAGCTAAACATGCTGCTCAGACAGGAACACTAAACACCAAAACCATCATTAGAACTATCTGTCCAGTAATCGATCCCACCAAAGATGTAGTAGACATCCAAAACCAAGCCACAGAGACCGAAAAGATAAAATGGGAGGAAGAGGGAGGTTCACACACAGATCAAGGTTGGGTAACAAAAGACAAGTCAAAATGGTTTCCCCCTGACATAATGGTTCCCGTAATGATAGAAACTGCCCATGGTCCCGCCCATCTAGGAGAAAAAGGAATGTTAGACAGTCTGAATTTAATATGGCACAACAAGCATCTACGCGTAGCAGCCAAACAAAAAGTACGAACCTGTACAAAGAAGGTTCCATCCTCCAGATCACCCCTTTGAAGTCCTCCAAATGGATTATATCCAAATGGAAAGATATCGAGGATACACGTATGTCCTCTTAGTAGTCTGTACCTTAACCCGATGGACTGAAGCTTACCCTGTCCCAGACTGTGGTGCCCAAATGACAGCTAAACAATTGGTGAGGGAATTTTTCCCTAGATATGGGTTGCCCAGAGTCATCTACTCTGACAATGGACAACCATTCTCCTCTAAATTAATGGAAGCAGTCTCCCTACTGTTAGGATACACCTGGAAATTTCCCTGAGTTAGACATCCCGAAGCAGCAGGCCTAGTCGAACGACACAACCAGACATTAAAAACCAAGTTGGCAAAGATATGCGCTGACAAGCAAATAGACTGGGTGACAGCCCTTCCAGTTGCCCTGTTCTACATGCGAATGGTGGCACATTCTCGGACGGGCCTGTCACCCTATGAGGTCACATATGGGAGACCTCCAAATATCTGGGGTGTCCCATCCCCCAAAAAGCTAACTGATATTGATGCAAATGTACTGACGGATTACTTGGCTTCTTTGATGTCTGCACTACGTTCTTGCCGTTCTGACGGATTACTTGGCTTCTTTGATGTCTGCACTACGTTCTTGCCGTTCACAGGTGGCTGCAGCCTTTCCAGACAAGACCACGCCCGACGAGCACTTCCTTCAGCCTGGACACTGGGTGCTCGTCAGAAATTTTGACCGAACCAGCCCTCTGGAAAGAAGGTGGACGTCTCCCAAGTTGGTGCTGCTCACGACGAGGACCGCCGTCAAAGTCGAAGGACGAAAAGGATGGCTCCACGTGAGCCACTGCAAGCCCTTCTACGGACCAACTTCTTCGGACGCTGTTGCTGATCCCGAGACCAGAGACACTAAAACATCAGACTTTAAAGACACTGAAACGACAGACTTTATTTCACCCCTTTCAGAACTTTGTCCCAAAGAAGAGTACAAATCGCGGCTACGATCTTATCCAAAACAGACTTGAGACATTGTGCCTGACCTTGGCCTGCCAGTGGCTATTTAAGTCCAAGACGGACGCTTGGTGAAGCGGTTGCTGGGAAGTGTCCGGTCACTGGCGCATACTTTACTCAGATCAAGCAGCTGAAAATCATGAAGACAAAGACTCATTGTGTGAAATTGTTACAGAAAAAAAGTTTCAATTTTTCTTTCTATCATGATTCTTATTTTCTGCACCATGGCTTGTCTAGGTTGGTTCCTTCATCTAGCTTTTTCACTTTCTTCCTCGACGCTTTTGAACAACACTGCTATGCATTCACACGTAGATCTTCCCCCGCATCTCGAAAGTAGGAGAAAAGAATTCTTCAATAACACATTCATCTCCACACTCCATCAACACCAACTAGTTATCAACAAAACCGACTGTTGGGTCTGCGGCTTAATGCCACACTCCGTACACGGAGGTATGCCTTTTATCCCTCTCCCTTTCAGCTATCTATGCTGGATCTACCTATGCTCTCTGTATGATATTCTCCACCTCTGTTAGAAACATCCCTGAGACCAAGACCAAGAACACTAGTACCTGGAAGGAGATAAAAACAAAGACTGTGCGCGCTGTTCAAAAGAAGATAGATTTCACCGTAACATGGGGACGAGCAGATAATAGTGAAAATACCAGTTATTCCCTCTTTAACGACACTACCTCCTTTAGAGAAACATTCTCAGTTCAGAAGAGACAGACAGAGCAGGGAGGATGGGCTGTGCCTCATAAGGGCCTGTTTTGTGTAAGAGGTAAGGGTAAGGGTCAGAAGATGGGAGACAGTGAGTGTAATAAGACGTAGACCCTACCTGATTTAAACTCACCAACAATGACCACCGCCCCCAACACTTATTTTATTTGTGGACCTCACGCACGTATGTGGCTACCTCAAGGCTGGTCCGGGAAGTGCTAAATTGCATTTCTCCTCCCCCTACCTACACCACCTCAGCAGATTATCATCTAAGTGATCCTCCGACCGTGATTAATAGACGGCGAAGGGGGGTCATAGATGCTGAAGACGCAGTGGATCAGGAGGCTGGCGATTTCTTCAAAGGAATCATCCCTTTCTGGGGGCCCATGATCAATAGCTGCCACATAAGACAACTGACTCGTGTAGTCCAGGGAGCCATAAACGAAACAGCTGGTGCATTAAGTAACATCACCGCTGAGATGGCTTCCGATAGAGTCATGACGTTACAGAACGGTATGGTCCTAGATATCATATTAGCGGACCGTGGTGGCGTATGTGAACTGATCGGATCCGGCTGCTGTATATACATTTCAGATAATGCTCCCTCAGTATATTCTGCCATTTCCCGCCTTTATTTACTTTCAAAGAAACTAGACGCAGACACTGCTGCCTGGTCCCTGAAGGGATGGCTCTGGGGTCTCCTGTCCTCATGGGGATGGAAGATCCTTACGATAATAGGTCTTGCTCTAACCATTCTCTTCACCTGTTGCCTCTGTATTCAGTGTGGCCCAGCTCTTTGTAGTTTCTGTATCACTGCCTGCATTCCCAAACCCCAGTCCAGAAAGAAAGAAAAGGAAAGAATCATGTTACAGGAACAAGTAGACGGCCTAATGAGTATAGAAGTAGACTAAAAAGAAGAAGAATTTTGAAAGGGTATATTATGGGACAAGGAGGGAATGTGGAAAATGATTATTTTTCATCGTATTATGTCCCATCATACACCCTCTCAGTCACGTTCCCGAGTCCATCATGTCAGAAACAAGCAAACGAGCACACATGCAAAACCGATCACGCGCACACAAAGTTGCACACGTACTCTCCTTCCTCTAAAATTCAAAGGTACATTCTGATGGTCAGGGCGATTCCGAGAAACAGTTTCCTCACTCAAACTGTACATTCCTATGGTTAAGCCGATTCCGAGAACAAACCCCCCCATTTGTAACCATTTCCCTATAATCGGGCCAATTCCGAGAAATAGGCCCCGTTTTGCTAAACCACGACAACCAATTCCGAGAAGAAGAGCCCCCGAATGCTGAAACACGACAAACAGACATCCTGTCACAACCATCTCTCCCTTATCTAAGGAACCAGCCTAGGGTTATTTCTCCACATTTCTGCTTCTCTCGTGCTTCCTCATTTAATCCTGATGCAGCCTCATCTCCTCTGCCATGTTTCCTCTTTTTCATGACGCAGCCTCTTTTCCTTAGTCATGACTTCTGTTTTATTGCAACGTATGACACGTGCCTGCATTAAAGGGAATCTCCTTCCTCTTTTCTATGTATAAATACTATATTTTCTGTGAATAAACCAGAGACCCTTTCGATCCTCCTCAGGTGACGGAGCTCTCCCTTAACTCGAGTTACTGAATAAAGACCCTGAATTCGAACCACCACGGACTCTGCTCTTCATACTTGACCTTATTGATATTATAGAAATTCCGATCAAGGTAAATTACTAAAATATTTACCACGTAACAACCAAATAAGGGGGCCAGTGTTCATGGGAGGATACAAATGACGACATGGCTGTACTAAGGAGGGACTAACAAGCCTTTTAAGGAATCAAACACCAGCATTTATGAAGGACAAAGACTCAAGCCAATGAAAAATATGGGCAGGGCTTCTCCTCCATAATCTCAACAAATCGCCAGGGCAGTGCTTGCGCGCTGACCCAGGCTCGACCTAAAAATACTACTGTCTTCAGTACATGAGCAAGCTCTAGGCGTTAATGTTTAAGCTGAGCTGAGTGCATTCTTGAAAGATATGACCACGGTCTGAAATTGTGTCTCCATCTTTCACTTGAAGAGGACCAAACTCCATGCTTCATTCCCAAGGGGAACACTCAGGAAAGCCTCTGACTGTTATTTGCCTCTGTTACCACATCTGTAACATGGTGCAGATGGAAAGGAAAAATAGTACACGGTCATAAGGAGCACCACTGGTGCACTTTCTGTTATAGAGCACTTAGCTGCTAGTTCACTTTCAACCCTCCACTCTGACCACTCCAGCCAAGGGGGTGTTTAGTAGAAAGACTGATGGCCTCAATGGATGGGGGGTGAGCCATAGAGGCGGGACCCTGCCCCATTTTTAATCAATATCTGTCCCTGGTGTTTAGTGTGTTTTGCTGCCTATTTGAAGGGAATATTAGTCCCTTCTCAGGCGTGCAGAATGACTGTTAAGGCTTTAGAGGTGTGGGTTCTGCCTGGTGCCAGAGTTGCCTAGTCTTCTCACCATGCTTTTTTCAAAACATTTGTCTGTTCCCGCTGTCTTATGGGCTTTCTGCACAGCTGGTGAGGGCAGTTAGGGGATACATCCTATATCTGCCCTGTGGGGTCAGAGAACCTGCCTAGGCTCTGGTGGTGGGGGATATGGCTCGATGTCAGGATAGACCAGCCCTCACCCCATTCACTTTTTTGAATGTTCAAACCCTGACATCTAGTTGGTTCTGTTCCCTATGGATAGGCCATATTGAAAGTTACCCTCAGTTCTGCCTTGCCCAACGGAATGGAAAGAATGATGTGTGAGAGCTATTGGATATGCCTGGTGGCAAATAGGTAGAGCTGCTCATGGGATGCCTTGCTGCAGATTGAGGAGATTCTCCCCTTTCCAACTGTGTCTCTCAGTTTGCCCCTTTATATGGTGTAGATAAACATTCACATCTATTTAGGAAAGGCTGAAAAGCTGAGAAAATATGGTTTGTAATAATCCACTCACCCCTTTTAAGTGTCGCTTCATAGGGTAAGCTGCCTGTGAGAAAGGTTGCGAAAAAACACTCCATCAATCATTGTTTTGACAGCATGCCAATCACATCAGCCCAGAACATGATATCTCTCTTTAATCTTCATGATACTGCCTCTCAGGCATCTTCTCAGTGATTGCTTATATTGCTATACATGGGTGAATTGTTTCAGCGTGTTGCCTGGGCTATTTGGTGAACAAAGAATCCATCTTCAAAAGAAGGTTTCCCCCACTAGAAGCAACACATTTTTCATGATGCTAAAGGTATGATTTAAATATTGATTGGCAGTGTTAGCTTCAATTATATCCTTTTTTCTGTGTAAAGAAATGCTACATACAAATGTAAAGCAAATTATGAAATTAAGGGAAATACCACTTGATGCCCTTCTCAGCTTGATATCCTTTTGGAACATTGAGCCAAAAGTGAGCGGAAGCTTCATGAGTGTTCTGCCACTAACCTTCTTACCTCTTACCACTCCTGCAGCAGAGGAGGTGCTACCCAGTGCTGTGCAATGCTTGTTTTGCAGATGGACTAGTAGTGAAGACCTTGCAGAGTGCCCTGAAAATGCACAGAGAGGGCTGTTATGCTGATGGTTTTTCCTCAATAGGTAAGCCCATTTGAAACGCTGCCCCTCAACCACGGTGTCATGAAAAATGAAAAAAGATAAGTGTGTAGGAGTCTGCCAACAGATGAGCTCTATATTCACTCAGGGCCTGCAAACTCTAAGGTCTCTTTCCGACCTTTCTTTTGTTAATTCTTGCAATTTCCTTCACTGAGGGTATTGAGCTGCATCTAAAATCTCCTTTATTAAGTCCGGGGCAGCATGTGATATTAGCATTAACTTACTTTACCCAGCCTGTCCTTAACATAACTTTGTAATTTTATCTAAGCATTCTTGTTTCAACTTGATTTAAAATGTAAGACATGTATTTATTCAATACTGCTGTAGGTACTGAAAATATCTAAGACAAGAATAGACTTTAACTTGAAATTTCAGACAGCAAGAGATACCGATCTACTGACTGCGCTTTATTATTATATTATAAGGCATTTATAAAGTGCAATGGTTACGCCATCTCGGCAGGTCCCCGCTCTTCACAACATGAGACCAGGAAACCTTGGATCAATCACTGCTTCTCTTCTTGATTGATCCCAGGCAATTGCCTTGCTTCACTGTGTCTCTAAAGAAGAGACACAAAGGAAGTTTACAATATTTATTTAAACTAGCATGCTCTAATGTGTAGTTTTTGCATCACAATTAGAAAACAAATGCATACCAAAAATATCGTTAGCATGGTTAAACAACCATATACCACAAAATGCCCTGTCATATTATAAGACAGATCAGCCTACCCCCCACTTTTCTACCTAAGCTACATGATTATATAGCACAGATCTCTGCGATCCCATACAAGTTGGATGTTCTAAATCTCAGCTAGGTCAGTAATCTTGTTTCTGGACTTTTGCACAGTGTGTTTTTAGAAATCCTGTCTTCAGTTTTATGACAAGATGTGTGCTCACAAACAGCAGCTGCTTCTCATGTTATGGCCAAGTGCTAGTGTCTGACCAGGCAGAATAACAATAAACATTGTTGTTTGACCTTGTCTATTGTGTTTAGACTAAATCCCAGGAAAAGAAGAACACAAAAATATTGGCAGGTTCTGTGTGAAATTACAATATGGCACAAAAGCAAGTGTGTTTATGTAGTAACGGTGGCAAAAGAAACGTGGCCTACAACATGCACAATTAGGCTAAGAAAGGAAAATGACAATGGGTCATACTGTAAACACAGGACAATATCTAAGTTCATTTTTAGAAACTATTACTTCTTATAAATGGCCCTCAATACAATTTTATGGCCTAAAAGTGAATGCATCTTCATATTAAAGAAATAAGTTGTTTTGTTTTTAAACATAATTGAAGCCTTTATCATATGTTTACATGATGTTTATTGAATGATTTACATGCCAAACATGTTGAAGGTTGGCTCATGCTATGGCATCTTAGAGTCAAGCCAGACCTTTGGCCATTCTCTGGCTTGGCTCTCTCTATAACATTACTGCATGCCATCTGTAGTGCTATTCTTGAATTTGTTGTGATAGTTGCTATGGATGACCCTTGAGCCTCTGGGCCGGTCACCCCACGCACCGCGCACACTCCCCGTGAGTGAGCCCAGGCTGCCCACGATCCCGCCGAGTGCCGCCGCTGCTCGCAGCTGTGCCCCTGATCGTTTGTATTCTGTGCCTTGCCACTATTGTTTTGTATTTTGTATTTTGCCTTTTCTTGTTGATTACCTGTGTTGCCCAGCGTGTGCTTGCCCCACTTGCTGTGCCCAGCCCCTGCCGCGTTTCCCGCCCTTTCCCCGCTCCCCGCCGCTGCTCCCCTGCGGCCCGCCCCCTTCTTTTTTGTGTCCCTTCCAATTTACCGCCCCGCTCCCGTCTCCCAGCTGCTCCTCCCTCCCACTTGGCCATTTATGGCGGAGTGCACGTGGCAGTGAGTAGTGACCCTTGACCCTCTGGGCCGGTCACTCCATGCACCGCGCAAACTCCCCGTGAGTGAGCCCAGGCTGCCCCCGAACCCACCGAGTGCCACCGCTGCTCGCAGCTGTGCCCCTGATCGTTTGTATTCTGTGCCTTGCCACTATTGTTTTGTATTTTGCCTTTTCTTGTCGATTACCTGTGTTGCCCAGCGTGTGCTTGCCCCACTTGCTGTGCCCAACCCCTGCCGCATTTCCCGCCCTCTGCCCGCTCCCCGCCGCTGCTCCCTTGTGCCCCCCTTCTTTTTTGTGTCCCTTCCCATTCGCCGCCCCGCTCCCGCCTCCCAGCTGCTCCTCCCTCCCACTTGGCCATTTATTGCGGAGTGCACGCGGCAGTGAGTAGTGACCATTGACCCTCTGGGCCGGTCACCCCACGCACTGCACACACTCCCCGTGAGTGAGCCCAGGCTGCCCCCGATCCCGCAGAGTGCCGCCGCTACTCGCAGCTGTGCCCGTGATCGTTTGTATTCTGTGCCTTGACACTATTGTTTTGTATTTTGTATTTTGCCTTTTCTTGTTGATTACCTGTGTTGCCCAGCGTGTGCTTGCCCCACTTTCTGTGCCCAGCCCCTGCTGTGTTTCCCGCCCTCTCCCCGCTCCCCGCCGCTGTTCCCCTGTGGCCCTGCCCCCTTCTTTTTTGTGTCCCTTCCCATTCGCCGCCCGCTCCCGCCTCCCAGCTGCTCCTCCATCCCACTTCGCCATTTATGGCGGAGTGCAAGCGTACGCGCAGCGAGCTCGCGCAGCGGGCTCGCCGATTGAGCACCGAAGGCGAGCCAAAGGCAAGCCCGTCTGCACCCGTCCGTGCCTGGACCGCACCCAGCGCCGGGACCCCTGGCCCCCGACGATGCCTGCCCACACGATGGACCTACGACGCCGCCACCCTCATCGCACTCAAACCCGACCGACCCAGACCCTGCCACGGAACCACCCAGAGACGCACCACCGGACCCTTCACCTGTCAAGCCTGCAAGTTCACCTGCCTCCGGACCTGCACCGCACCCACCAAACCGAGCACTAACAACAGCCACCTCAAGTGCATCCTGCTCAACACCCGCTCCATCCACAGACACGCCATCGAACTTTGGAACCTGCTCGACACAACTTCACCAGACGTCGCCATCCTCACAGAAACCTGGATGAACGCCTCCTCTGCACCCGACATCGCCATCCCAGACGGGTACAAGATCACCCGGAGGGACCGCGTCAACCAGACTGGAGGGGGCATCGCCATCGTACACAAGAACACCATCCGCATCACAACCGACTCCAACGACACCTTCTCCGCCACCGAGCACCTCCACTTCCAGATAAACACTGACCCAAAGACGACCCTCAGAGGCACCCTCGTCTACAGAACCCCGGGACTACGCACACATTTCAGCGAAGACATCACGGACTTCATCAGCCCGCACGCCCTCCCCTCTGTTGACTACATCCTCCTAGGGGACCTCAACTTCCACCTGGAGAACCACAAGGACCGCAACACCGCCGTCCTGCTGGAAAACCTCGCCAACCTCGGACTCAAGCAACTGGTCAACACCCCCACCCACTACTCCGGCCACACGCTTGATCCTGTCTTCTCATCCAGCAAGCACATCACCTTCAGCCACTCCACCGGACTTCACTGGACCGACCACAGCTGCGTCCACTTCAGCTTCAGAAGAACCACGACCCACCACCACCCGCAACAGGTTCCTCACAGGAGCTGGAGCAAGATCACCGCCGGCAGCTCACCACCTCCCTCAGCCAGAACCCACCCGCCAGCACAATGGACCCCAACGAAGCAGTCCGCAACTTCACGCAGTGGCTGACCGCCTGCGCCGACGACCTCGCACCACTGAAGAACCATCCCAGCTGACCCAGAAGCAAGAAAGCCTCCTGGTTCACCGACAAACTCAAGGACTCCAAGAAGAACTGCCGCACCCTCGAGAAAGCCTGGCTCCTTGACCAGACCACAGACAACATGACCGCCCTCAAACAAGCCACCCGCAAGCACCACCAGCTAATCCGCAAATCACTGAAGTTACGACTGGACAACAACGCCTACGACAGCAAGGAACTCTTCAGCATTGTCTAGGAGTTCTCCAACCCCAGCACCGGCAACAACAACATCACTCCTTCACAAGATCTCTGCGACTCTCTCGCCTCGTTCTTCCACCGCAAGACCACCGACATCCACAACAGCTTCGGCGCACCATCCACGCACCCAACCGTCGCACCAATGTCCCCCACCGCCACCCTCCGCATCTGGACCACGGTGACCACCGAAGAACCAGCCCGCACGATGAACACCATCCACTCCGGATCTCCAACCGACCCCTGCCCCACCACGTCTTCAACAAGGCCGGCTCCACCATCGCACCCCAACTCCGGAACATTATCAACACCTCCTTCAACACCGCTACCTTCCCGGAGAGCTGGAAGCATGCCGAGCTCAGCGCCCTACTGAAGAAACCAACAGCGGACCCCACCGACCTCAAGAACTTCTGCCCCATCTCGCTCCTCCCTTTTCCTGTCAAAGTCATCGAAAAGACCATCATCAGACAGCTTGCCGCCTTCCTCGAGACGAACGGATCCCTCGACCCCTCGCAGTCCGGGTGCCTAGCCAACCACAGCCCCGAGACCGCCCTCATCGCAGCCACCGACGACATCAGAACCCTGCTCGACAACGGGGAAACAGCGGCCCTCATCCTCCTGGACCTCTCTGCAGCGTTCAACACTGTCTGCCACCGCACCCTAGTTCAACGCCTCAGCAACATCGGTATCCAACAGAAGGCACTGGAGTGGATCATCTCGTTCCTTGCCGGGAGAACACAGAGAGTCCGCCTCCCCCCGTTTCGATCCGAGGCCAATGAAGTCATCTGCGGGGTACCGCAAGGATCATCATTCAGCCCCACCCCTTCAATGTCTACATGAGACCTCTTGCAGCCATCGCATGCCAACACAACCTCAACATCATCTCCTACGCCGATGACACCCAACTGATCCTCTCCCTCACCAGAGACCCGCCACCGCCAGAACTAGCCTACACAAAGGGATGAAAGACGTCGCCGATTGGATGAAGAACAGCGCCTGAAACTGAACTCAGACAAGACGGAAGTCCTCATCCTGGGACCATCGCCCTCCGCCTGGGATGACTCCTGGTGGCCCCCCGCCCTGGGCACCACCCCCAATCCAACAGACCACGCACGCAACCTGGGCTTCATCCTGGACTCCTCCCTCTCGATGACCAAACAAGTCAACGCCGTCTCCTCATCATGCTTCAACACCCTACGCATGCTCCGCAAGATCTTCAGATGGATCCCGACCGAAACCAGGAAGACGGTCACCCAGTCACTCGACACCAGCCGACTGGACTACGGAAACACCCTCTACGCCGTAACCACAGCCAAGCTACAGAAAAAACTCCAACGCATCCAGAACGCCTCCGCCCGACTCATCCTGGACATCCCCCAATGCAGCCACATCTCCGGCCACCTGAGGGACCTGCACTGGCTCCCCGTCAGCAAGAGGATCACGTTCAATCTCCTCACCCACGCACACAAGTCTCTCCATGACCTGGGCCCCAAGTACCTCAACGACCGCCTGACCTTCTACACGCCCACCCGATAGCTACGTTCTACAAGCCTCGCCCTCGCCGCCGTACCACGCATCCAAAGAGCCACCGCCGCAGGAAGATCCTTCTCCTACCTGGCCGCAAAGACATGGAACTCCCTCCCCATCCACCTTCGGCTGACCCAGGACCATCTCACCTTCAGGAGACAACTCAAGACCTGGCTGTTCGAGCAATAGCGGACCCCCTCCCCAAAGCGCCTGGAGACCCTTCCGGGTGAATAGTGCGCTATACAAATGTTATGATTGATTGATTGATACCCAAGTGAACCTGTCCCTGTTGCATCAGAGATAAGCTCCCGCTATCGCTTCTGACCTTTTTCTTTATCTCCATTTGATTCTTCATTCCTCTCTCACCATCCCTCTTTGTTAGTTCATCTCATGGCTGCAGCTGTAGAAGCTTTCATAGCACGAAGATGGGTAAAAATGTAAATAATCTTATCATCAAGCTCCCGCGCTGGCTTCAAAGTACCACTCGCTTCGGGTCACGGATCTTTGCTACCGTGTTTTGTACCAGGAGCTATTTCATTATCATAAATACAATTCTAATGTTCAGTCAATGAACGTTTGGAATAGTTTTGAGCGTTGCATTTTTCATTTAGAGATTAGTCAGTACCTTTTTATTTCTTTTATTCAAATTTGTCAATAAACAAGTACGTTTATAGAAATCTCATCAAAAAAATTGGTTAGAACAAATAATCAAATAATTTAGAAAGTGCATTCCATAAGGGACTAAACTCCCTATTTTAAAGAACAGGATACAAATTCTAAAGTCAGTAGAACTCATGAAGAGTTCAAGTTCAAAGGAAAAGAGTGAGATACAGAGAACATAAAGGTCAACATCCAATCAAATCAGGGCGAACTTCCCATTAAGGGCAGTTCATGAAACTCAGCTGAGTCTCAATAATTTTAGCAAAAGTATACAGTTGCAGTAGCATCTGTCAAAATTCAGCATCAACATTTATTCAAAAGAAGAACAGCAGCAGTGGTCACCCAACTGTCGAAAAGGAACAAGGAAATGGGTCTCTGCGACAAGCTGTATGGAAAAGCGAGCAGGATACAGCCTGCAAAATAATTGTATTGCTTCTAACTAGGAACACACAATAATATAAAAGGCAACCATAATGTTGCTAAATGTGTAGCTGGTCTTTCCTGGAGAACCGGGCCTTATGGGCCGGGCAGCGCAGGGCACGCCTTAGTCCCCGAGTTCACCTGCCTTGTAAAAAACAGAGACACAAGACACTCCATTGAGCGTGGAAGCCAGGTTTATTAGCTGCAGCTAAGCACAGTTGTCCCAGAAGTTACACACGAGGTGGGTTCTAAGGAGACTGCCACTGCAATCCGTGTAGCACAATCTTTTATAGTAACATATTTACAGCACCTCACTTCTTACACATACAAAACGAACCAATGAGAAAAGTTGGAAAACAAGCTATCAGGTGTATCAAATACGCCCCTCTCTCAGACCCTGTGTGCTACCCCTCCCAACAAATGTATCAGTGATGGCGTCAACAATCCCCTCTTGCAGGTGGCAGGACGTATTTGTGTGCCTCAAAGGATAGTTGTGTAATAGGAGAATACAAGGAGAGAATAGCGAAGGCCAGTCGGATAAGATAATATAAGGAAAGAATAGGAGAAGGCAAATAGTCGGTCGAGACAGGGATCAATCGAGCCAGACATGGATTAACAAACTCAGCCAGACCCTGACATCGGGTTTCGTGGACAAGGGTAATGGAGTTACTTTTTAACTAAAAGGACACATAGCAGCTGGAAACGCAAAAACACATCGTTCGCCATGCTGCCTGAGTGAGGGCAACACAAAATGGCGACAAACCAAAAAAATGGCGGCTAGATACGGGACGAAATCAGAAATCGAAGAACCTCAGACCCTCTTTTTGCCATTACTCAGGCAAAACACCAGGGCCTCAAGTCAATCTGAGTCGATATCAATGGCCATGAGGTCATCGAGCTGTTGCTGTAGCATCATTCTAATATTCTCTGTTTTCTGTGACATGGGCTTCGGGACACACATAGTGGCACAAAGACCACATAATGCAGGTCCACACTGTACACAGAGACAACAAGAGAAAACGATGGCCAAAATCATTCCAAGGAAAGTTAGTATTTTCCATCCCCATGTGGACAGTAGTCCCCAAAACCATCTCATCACAGACCAATCTCCCGTGTCCAGATGTATAGACTCTGAGATGATATGTCATTTAGAGATATCTTGGTATACTGTAGGGACATTATTAGGAATGTAAACACAGCAACTAGACCCGATCAATTTACAGACTCCTCCACGATCTGCAACGATAATATCTAAAACTATCCGAATTTGCAACATCATAAGACGATCCGACTGAAGTTTGGCTGGCAGATTACTCAAGGCTCTGAAGTTCAGTGGATTCTGAACCAGTTTCATAAAGGTCGTCGTATCGAGACGATTTTGGTATCAGCGGACCGCAAATGACGAGTGCGGCATGTACGAGTGTTTTCGTCATAAACGATCAAGCGAAACACTATGTATTCAGGGATTTCGTTTGAACCTTCGGGTTCCATTTTGTGTGCGGCAGCCATTTTGTGGTTGCCGTCACATAGGCTGATGACTGTGGCCGAACAAATCCTTGGGACACGTACACCTTTATCTGACTTCTGTGTGACCTGAGCAAGCTGACTCCATTGCCCGAGGCTAAACTTGTTAGGCCAGTTCCTTGTTCGGCAGCTGGTCAAGATAGAGATCAAAGAGCAGGACATTGCTGAGTTTATGGTACACGCACACACCCTTCTATCTTGCTTCTCATCTGTTTCTGTTCCTTCCCTTTTATGGCTTAATTATGGTTTGGGTTGAGACCCCTTTTTGGGTTTGTCCGGCCTGTCCGAGCAAGTATGTTGGATTTTGCCTAGTCATCTCTAGTGGGCTGGACAACGGAAAAGTGGGTTTACCGTCATGCGATATGTTTGAAATGTCACTATTTGATTGGCCAGTTTGAAACGTAATTGATGCTAGCCAGGAATGTGAATTTTAGCATAAAAGATGAAGTCTCGCTCTATGAATTTGTGCAGTCTCTAGCGAACCACCCGTGTTGTGCTCCGTAGACCTCTGTTCCTGGTTGCAGCCAATAAATTTGGTCTTTGACGTCACCTAGAAGTGTCCCGTGTCTCAGTTTGCCAAGACAGGTGAATCCGAAGACAAAAGGCTTTTCCCCTGGCGCCGCTGGGTTCTAAAAACCCGGTTTTTCAGTTGGCGCCCTACGTGGGGCGACTTCAGCGGTACCGGTCCAAGCCTGAAGATCGTGAGGAGCTTCGTGTGAAAATTCTGGAGGAAGGCCTACCACTTCACTTCATCGACCCATGTATGTCGTCGTGGTCCGAAAGTCTTTGCTGCGAGGCTCCCCGCTTTCCGACGGCAACGAAGGACTGCTGCCCTGACTGTCGCCCTGTCTTGGAAGCTTTTTGACGATTGTAAAAAGAGACAATAGACGGGTCTTCTGGTGACGCCATCGACATTTCAGTTAAGTATGAGTGGAGCGTCTCCCAGTCCTTAGTTTTGGTTCTTGGTTTTTGGATATCCCCTTGGGATATTTGATTTGGTACTTGCAAGCTCCAAAGCCGAGGGACTCGTGTATTCACGAGGCTATCGTGTTTGATAATTCCTTGAAGTTTGAAGCTAGACTAGTGAGCGAAGATGCCTGGTCTTAGCAGACTTGGAAAGATATTTTGTTGTGGTTATAAGAGGGATTCCCAATTGGAGGACTCGTGTCCGGTGCCTCCGATTGGAACTCCGACCTTATTTAAAACATGGCGTGGGCCCTATCACGTATAATGAAGTATGGATCAGGTTTAATAGGAAGGACGGTGTCCTGAAATGGCCACAATATGGTAGTTATGACACAGAAATATTAGATAATTTAGAAGTTAAACTTTTCAAGAAGAAAGCCCGGCCGGCAATGTTTGACTCTTTTTGCCTAAACAGCCAAACAGAAAGAAATTCATTTAGCGAAGAGAAATAAAAGAGAGAAGGGTATTTCAATAATGCAAGCTGCTATACAGTTTAAAGATAATGAAGAAGAACAAGAGAGTGAACAGTTGCACAGATAACGTAAACTGGCGATTGATAAATGTTATCCAGCTTTGCCTCCTCAGCAGGATGCATCGAAGGACCTTGAAAAAGATCCTTTGATGTCTCATCTGTTGAATTCGCCACCCCCTTATGCTCAAAGTGCTACGGCACCTCCGCAACCTTTAGTCGCGCAACCTCCACAACCTTTAGTTGCGCCACCTCCGCAACCTCCGGTTGCTGTGCCTCCTATTATTATACCACTGCCAGCTCCTCTTCAGTTGGCTCATACTCCTTTGGCGCAGCCTTCTCAAGGGTTGCCGACTTTTCTATCTCCATCATCTACGATTCCTACTTCTGTGTTGTCTACTTCTTCTGTTCCTGATCCAACTTCGGTTCCTTCTCATTCTCGTTTGTCTCCTTACCTGTTATCGACTTCTCCGTCTGTTCGACAGAGGATGACAGATACTGTTACTAGTCTCCTGATTCCTTTCTTTGGGTCATCGAGTTCGACTCCTGTTTTAGAGCGTAAACAATTGTGTAGCCATTTGCCCTGTTCCAATGAGCGGACAACGTTGGATCACTCAGCACGTAAATGGGTTACTAATACTTCGAGATATGATTTGGAGTCCGTTACGGATGTCTTCCGGCAATGGGAAGAACCAAAGCAGAGATATGTTTTTGGGATGATGTGTACTTTCCTTCGTAAAGAATGGGAAGATGGTGATTTGGGACAGACTCCTCCTGAGTTGTTCCGTGTACAGTCCGAGTTTGCGAAGGGAACTATAGTGGGTCCCTATGTTGAGAGAGCAATTGCGACATTGTTATTGTTCAGGAGTGAAGCTCCTTCTCAGTCATTGTTTGGGCCTGATCTCTCTGTTGGAAGGAAGGTGAGACAGTATCCATTGAGAGAGGTTCCACCAGTTTGGAGAGAAGGGGCATGCAGCAGCTGTTCCACCTGTGCCGCCTCATTTTCAGCGTGTTTGGGTACATGTTCCTTGGAAGCGAGCTGAAGTTTTGGCTCTTAAACAGACTTTGCCTGACCCCCGTAAAAATCCTGCAGGGTACTACAAGGAATTATCACAGACTGCAGAATCATGTATCATGAATTTAGCCGATATAGATATGCTGTTTGGAAATGTGGTTCCACAACCATTATGGGCGAAGATTCGTCATGAGAACCATGCAAATGAGTTAGGTGATACGTGGGCTAATCTTGGTGCTGCAGATGGTAGACAAGTTGGTGGTGCTAAACCTGATCTATGTGGCCTGGTGTAACAAGTCACCAGGACTCTGGCACGCACTACTTAAAATACAAATTCTCCTGTTGCTCATTTAATTTATTTTTATCGGCATTTCAAATCATGCGAACATCACAATTATTTCCTATATTCATACATGATTGCTTGCAAAGTCAGCAATTATTACACCATTATAACATTTCAAAATTCAAACATATAAATTCACATTCCCCAAGAAATAAAAACCCAATGCATTTCGGGGCTTTAGCCCCATCGTCGGGGGTCTGTTTTTGAAAAAAGGAGAAAAAAGCAAGGAAACTTGGTTACTAATGGTGCTTACAGAGGTTCTTGAATTTCTATAATTTTTTAGTTTAACCTATTTTTACCGCTGGAAAGGGAAAATACAAACTGCCAGATTCATGAAGCTACCATTTTGCGATTAGCAAATAGCGAAAAATTGTGTATCGCTATTTGAGAATCGCAAAATGGCATTCATGATAGAAAGCGCGGAAAAATTGCGATTCGCATTCGATCGCAATTGGCGATTGCGATCTAGCCGCAATCGCTAAATAATCGCAGTTTCGGCAATTTCCCATGCCGAAATAGCGATATCGCAAATAGCGATATCGCAATTAGCGATCTCGCTAACAGCGAGATCGCAAAAACGGGAAGGCGCATTTCGAGCCCACTGATGACATCACAACCAGGAAGTAGGCTCACCACACCCACACACCGAACACAGACCCAGGGAGTGGCAGCAGTAAAGTTTGGAGCTCCTAAAGCAAGACCCTGCAGCACCCCAGCCTGAAGGAAAGTGCAGAAAGATGTCCCAGGATGCAGCAGCAGGGAGCAGTGGGCAGGAGAGGAAAAGAAAAATGAAATTTTCCGAGGCTGAATTGGAGTATGTCATTGAGGGGGTGTGCAATGACTATGGGAAGCTGTTTGGCAAAGACTCTCGGAGGGTGCCAGAGCCCGAGAAGCGCAGGATTTGGCAGCGCATCCGCGCCCAGGTCAATTCCGTCGGTGTCACCCAGCGCTCCATCAACGACATAAAGAAGCGCTGGTATGACCTGCGAGGACGTTCGAAGGAGCGGATTGCTTTGCGGCTTGGGGACCAACTGGGCACCGGTGGAGGGGATGCATTAGCCACACCCAACACCCCCTTGGAGAACATGATTGAGGAGACCATAGCGCCAGCAGCCTGCGTGGGGGTCATTCAGCTGGACTCCTCTCGACCCGGCCAACAACAAAGTCAAGGTAAGTGCCATGCGACTGCGACCCAGTCCCCTAACAATGCCCATACGTCCTGAACTAGCACCATGACATCCCCAAATATGCAGACCAAGCACACCAAAAAAGCCCCATTGCATTGTGGTACTTGTAGTGTAATCATGAGCCCGCAGTCAGCCCAACAGTGCCAGAGCACCCATTGCTAAGTCTAAACAAAACCCAGTCAGGGAAAGCAAGGCTGCGTGCATGTGTCAAATTTTCCTGTGCAATAAACATAACATTAATCATCCACCCTTTCACATTACAGGTGCAGGGGATCAAGCCAGCACCGATAGTGATGCGCTACACATTGCTGAGAGCCCGGAGGACACTGAGGGTGAGGGACAGTCCTCCCAACAACCTGGCACATCACATCAAGCAGCATTGCAGCCAGCACCACTCACAGCACCAACACCCCGTGCCGACAGGGCCACCCCTGCATACACTGCAGTGCAGCCAGCACCAGCTACAGCACCAACACCCCGTGCCGACAGGGCCACCCCTGCATCCACATCAGTGCAGACAGCACCAGCGACAGTACCAACACCCCGTGCCGCCACAGCAGTGGTACAGCCTCCACCACCAGCGCCTGGGAGGCAGACGAGGCACACACCAGCTGGCAGGGCACAGACCATCGCACAGAGGCGCCAGCAGCGCCAGGGCCCAGCAGGCACCGGCAGGGCACTAAAAACACCAGACCCAGGCCTGGTCATTGAACGCCGCATGCTGGAGGTGCATCGCACGCAGGCACGCCACATGGCAGCAATGCTTGCACAGATGCAGGCAAATGGGCAACTTATTGCCCAGATGACAGCAGCTGTGAGACAGAACAACCAGCTGCTTGTCTCACAGCAGGACATGACCCGTAGACGCCACCGACAACTACTGGCCCGCCTATCGGCCTACACTAGGTCTAACCATGTTGTTGGCCACGCCACATCTCAGCTGGCACGTCGGTCACTCGCTATGCAGGCACAAATGGTGCAGTGTTGCCAGGATGTGGCCAGGTCACTCGACCTACTCACTGCAGCTGTGCTTGACAGACAGGCCACTGGCCGGGATGAAGCAGAGGGTGGTGACGACGCAAGTGAGGCTGCGTCGACCAATAGCAGTGCCTCCTTACCACCGTTGCCTCCACCTCGCCGCAGCAGCCGGCCAACATCAGGGAGTAGGGCCAACAACGTCCCGGACAATCCGGGGAGACGACTTGGGGCGTCTCGTAGTCAACATCGTTGAGGACTGTAAAAACATGAGGGAGGCCATGCAGTCCAGTCCTGCAAACCCCCTACCCCAGCATGGGGAGGTATGGAGTAATACACTCCCCATCAGACAATTGTTTTTTTTGAAGGCCAATTTATTGTGATGTAACATTAAAGATGAAAGGTCATACTTCATACACACTCATGTCATTATTTCATCCGTCATGCATGGGTGCAGTGTTGTGATAGTGGTATGTGTGCACTAGAAACAGTTTGTAGTGATGTGGTTGCGGCGCCTGTGTCCTTCCGCAGGATCTTCTCCGCGGGCATGACGTACATGTGGAGGTGGACGGTCGTCCCCTTCAGATTCACTGCCAGAGATGTCGACAGGTATCCGGCGCTTGGTTGCCATGTTATGTAGTATTGCGCAGACAGCCACAATGTGGCAGCACTGCTGGACTGTAATACATGGCCCCACCTGTCTTGTGCAGTATGCGGAACCTGCTCTTGAGCAGGCCAAATGTCCTTTCTATGCAATTCCTTGTCCGTATGTGTGCAGCGTTGTAACGCCGTTGCTGGGGTGTGGCAGGGTTGAAGTAAGGGGTCAGGAGGTATTCACGGAGGGCGTAGCCACTGTTACCTGAATGAGAGGAGCAGATGGTGATTGGCTGTGCTGCGCAGTTACTTCATAGCAATGTGACATTGTTGACAAAGTGCACTTACCAAGTAGGTGTCCTTCACCGAACTCTCCCCTGACCAGTCATGAGTGGAGGCCGCTGTGCCGGAATATGAAGTAGTCATGGGTACTTCCTGGGTACTGGGCCACAATGTCAGTGATGTATGACTTAGCATTGCACACCATCTGTATGTTCAGGGAGTGGTAAGACTTTCTATTGCGGAACATATACTCTGTGGCAGCTGGTGGGCAGATGGCGACGTGGGTACAATCTATACATCCAAGTACATGGGGAAAATGGGCAACATTGTAAAATTGTAGCTTGGTCAAGTCCAATTCCTGTTGGCTCGTGGGAAATTTGATGTGACGCTGTAGCTGGGTGAGCATGGCGTCAACGAAAGTGTGGAGGCAGCGTGACATGGTGGGCTGGGGTATCCCCCCAGCAGCCGCTACTATCCCCTGGAAACTCCCGGAGGCCAGGAGGTGCAGGCTACACAATACCTGCACATGTGTAGGCACCGCATTGGTACGGCTTGTTGGGTGCTGCATCAGGGGGTCAAGGTCCTGTATTAGCTGCATTATCATTTCCCCATTCAGCCTATATTTTGCATATATCTGCTCTCTGGTTTGGCCCAGCAAGGTGACCCGCTGGAGGAAAATTCTGTCCTGGATCCTGCGTCTCCTCTGTGCTGCTCGCTGTAGCCTTCGACGCTTCACCACCATGTACATTCCTGGCATTGTGGCACTCCAAATGCTGTTGCTGAATGTCCTTATGTGTGATTGGTCAGGCCTGAACCTGTTGCTGATTGGCCAACGGTTTTTCAAATGTAATTTTTTCATGGCTTTTATGGTTACCACCTGGTTTGAGTTCTCCTTAATTTGCGCCGCGCAAACAGCGATTTTTGGGTTTTTCGCTATTAGCGATTTTTTATGAATGCCGATAGCGATTATTTAGCGAATTCGCAATTTATTTCGCAGATTCCGTGGTTTGTCGCATTTTCCGATTCGCTAATGATCGGCTACCGGGATTCTGCGATTTTTATTGCGAATTCGCTATTATGTGTTAGCGAATTCGCTATTTTGATGTTGAATGCCGATTACGTCAATTGCGCCCGCAATTGCTTTCTCGCAGCGATTGTGGGCGCAATTTCACTTCATGAATATGGCTGAAAGTCCTTTACTGACTTGTTTAAATCTGTTGGCAGTAGTGCATCTAAAAGAAAGTATTATACAATTAAAAAAGAGAACAAAGGGAAACTTATTTTGTTCAAATGGGAGCTATGGAATTGTCCTAGTGAAATAAAGTTACCTGAGTCTTTTTGCGTATGAAATTTTCTGTAAAGAAAAGCGGGGGTTTCAGGGTTATTTAAAAAGAACCAAACAAAATATTTAGTGCACATTTGCACACATTTATACTGGCTCACCTGTGGATTTCTTAAACGCACGTGCGTGAAAAGACCTAAATGGGACAAGAATTACAATTGTCCATAAGTATAGTGTTCTATTTTTTGAAAATGTGGGTTCTCAGTAATTTCAGGAAAAGCTTTTACCTGCGAGCCTTGCAAATCTAGCATCGGTCTCGCTGAGTCTTAATTCACGATACACTGTGAATACAAAAAAGTCCAGAAGAACAGACCTGTTAGGGAACTTGCTATTGGTATTAAAATCCATCCGTTATGCATGAAGCATTTCTCGAGTGTAAACTTACCGATAACGCCAGCTGCTGCCTTTCCAAAAGCGTCCTATGCCGAGCCTTTCGACTGGAGCTGACTCTGACTAACGAGAGTCCTTTCTTTATTACTGATTTCTTGCTACACGATACGTAGCAATAGACGAAGGGTTCATATTAGTTCTAGGTTGATTTTAATCGCCATTTTGGAATAGTGCGAGTTACTAGTGTTGCAGAATACCTCCTGCGTGGACAGTGATCGTCAGTACATGCAAAATTGCGTGTGAATGAAATCACCAGAGTTGTTGACTTTCCAAGGGTTTCCCTAACTAACCAAAGTCCTTTCTTTATTGTGGAATTTTTACTTAGCGATCCTTGACAGTGGAGGAGAAGTTTATATTACTTTAAAGGCTAATCCGGTCGCCATTATTAAATGGTGAAAGTTAATAGATACACTTGTTGAAAAGTATTTAGAATCTTCCACGTGAATATTTGTCATCAATACTTCCGTATTTACGCACAGGTTTAAAAAGTAGGTTGAAAAAAATACTGATAAACTAATATACATATGAAATATGCGAAATATGAAAATATAACAATAACCTACATATTTCTTCCTGCCTATTTACATACTATTTAGATGCTGGAAATTCATATTATTGGCAAAGGCTCATTTACATCAAGGGCCCTATCTGTCAAATTCTACTCATACATTTGTATGCATTAGTGTTATATGTCATTGTGTGAACATGCATATCACTGTTTCACACCAGAGCTTCAGAAGGACCACGATCCACCACCACCAGCAACAGGTTGCACGCAGAAGCTGGAACAAGATCACAGCGGACCAGCTCGCAACTTCCCTGAGCAAGAACCCACCCACCAGCGCAACGAACCCCAGCGAAGCGGCCACCATCCTCACAAAGTGGATCAGCGACTGGGCAGACGACCTCGCCCCTCTGAGGACCCCGCCTAGCAGACCCGGCAGCAAGAAAGCCCCATGGTTTACCGACGAACTCAAGAGCTCCAAGAAGAACTGCAGAGCCCTTGAGAAAGCCTGGCGCAAAGACCCAACACCGGACAACATAACTGCCCTCAAGCTCGCCACCCGAAAACACCACCAACTGATCCACGCCACCAAGAAAACTGCATTCAAGGAACGATTGGACAACAACGCACACAACAGCAAGGAACTCTTCAACATCGTTAAAGAGCTCTCCAACCCCAACGCCGGAAACAACATCTCCCCTTTGCAAGACCTCTGCAACTCCCTCGCCTCCTACTTCCACAACAAGATCGCGGACATACACAACAGCTTCATCACTCAACCGACGCACGCCACGACCGAACCAGCGGCGCCCCCCACCACCACCCTCCGCGCCTGGACCCCGATCAGCACCGAATACACCGTCCGCACGATGAACTCCATCCACTCCGGATCTCCGACGACCCCTGCCCTCACCAGGTCTTCAACAAGGCCGACACTGTCATCGCACCCTACCTGCGGGACATCATCAACACCTCCTTCAACACCGCTACCTTCCCGGAGCGCTGGAAGCACGCCGAACTCAGCGCTCTACTTAAGAAACCATCAGCCGACCCCACCGACCTCAAGAACTACCGCCCCATCTCGCTGCTCCCGTTTCCTGCAAAAGTCACCGAGAAGACCGTCAACAAGCAGCTGGCCGCCTTCCTCGAGACGAACGGATCCCTCGACCTCTCACAGTCTGGCTTCCGGGCCAACCACAGCACCGAGACCGCCCTGATCGCAGCCACCAATGTCATCCGAACCCTGCTCGACAACGGAGAAACAGCGGCCCTAGACCTCTCCGCGCCCTTCGACACTGTCTGCCACCGTACCCTAGTACAGCGCCTCAGCAACGTCGGAATCCAGGAGAAGGCACTGGAGTGGATCATCTCCTTCCTTGACGGAGAGTCCACCCCCCCCGTTCAGATCAGTAGCCACCGAAGTCATCTGCGGCGTTCCTCAAGGCTCCTCGCTCAGCCCTACCCTCTTCAATGTCTACATGAGCCCCCTCGCAGCCATCGCACGCCAGCACAACCTCAACATCATATCCTACGCCGACGACACCCAGCTGATCCTCTCCCTCACCAACGACCCCGCCACCGCCAGAGCCAACCTACACGAAGGGATGAAAGAGGTAGCCGAATTGATGAAGAACAGCCGCCTGAAACTAAACTCGGACAAGATGGAAGTCCTCATTCTGGGATCTTCACCCTCCGCCTGGGATGACTCCTGGTGGCCCCCCGCCCTAGGCAGCGCACCCAAACCGACAGACCATGCACGCAACCTGGGCGTCATCCTGGACTCCTCCCTCTCCATGACCAGACAAGTCAACGCCGTCTCCTCGACGTGCTTCAACATCCTGCGCATGCTACGAAAGATCTTCCGGTGGATCCCCACCGAGACCAGGAAGACGGTCACCCAGGCCCTCGTCACCAGCCTCCTGGACTACGGCAACTCCCTCTACGCCGGAACCACAGCCAAACTCCAGAAGAGGCTCCAGCGGATCCAGAATGCCTCAGCACGACTTATCCTGGACATCCCCCGTCGCAACCACATCTCCGGACACCTGAGAGACCTGCCCTGGCTCCCGGTCAACAAGAGAATCACCTTCCGTCTCCTCACCCACGCACACAAAGCCCTACACAACCAAGGCCCAGGATACCTCAACAGCCGCCTTAACTTCTACTCTCCCAAATGCCAGCTTCGATCGACCGGCCATGCCCTCGCCGCCGTCCCCTGCATCCGTAGAGCCACCACAGGGGGAAGGTCCTTCTCCTACCTCGCCGCCAAGACTTGGAACTCCCTCCCGACCCACCTCCGCCTGACCCAGGACCACCTCGCCTTCAGGAAGCAGCTCAAGACCTGGCTGTTCGAGCAGTAGCGGACCCCCCTCCCCTAGCGCCTTGAGACCCTCCGGGTGAGTAGTGCGCTATATAAATGCCTTGATTGATTGATTGATTGATTGATTGTGTTGGAGTCCCTATGGGGTCAAATGTTTGGAACTTTGTCATTAAACCCATTTGGGGGTAAATGACATTTTGTCATTTAACCCATTTGGGGTGAGTGTTTGTAGTTTGCGTATCCCGAAAGCTTCTCTCTGGGGAAGGATTTTCGCATTGTCCAGCCCTAATCTCTGCGGTATTAATTCAATAATTTGAAATCGTAATTTGGCTTTAGAATGTCCTTTTTCAATCCAATGCTTAGCCAAGGGAGAAGTGTGGTTTTTATTGCGAATCCGACTTTTATGCTCAGAAAGTCTCAGTTTTAGTTTCCTATCTGTCGTCCCAATATAGAGAAGACCGCAAGGGCATTTGATTGAATAAACCACATGTTCAGAATTGCAATTGGTTGTGTGTCTGAGTTGAATTTTCTCCCCAGTACGCGGATGTAATAGGACATTTCCTAGTATAGCGTTGTTACAGTTCTTACAGTTAAAGCAACGAGTTGTTCCTTTATAAATTTCCTGCTGTTGTGAAGTTTCCTTTACAGGTTTGTTTAGAAGTTCTTTCAAATTCTGGGCTCTTTTATAAGCAAATAGTGGCCTGTCAGCAAACAGTGTCCCGAAGTCTTTCTCAGCTAACAAGATCTCCCATCTTTTCTGAATGATTCTCTTAATATCCCTGGAAGCTGTCGAATATTTGGATACAAAAAACATCCTTTTGTTAACTGTCTTAGGTTTCTTTTGTAAGAGTTCAGTCCTGGGTATTGCTTTGATCTTTTCTAAGTGTGCTTCAAGCAATTTTTTGGGGTATCCCCTGTCGAGATATCTTTGTTTTTGCTCCTCCAAACTTTTTTTGCATTGTTCTTTGTTCGAAGATATCCTCTTGATCCTCATAAATTGAGACACAGGAAGATTATTAATTAAACTTGCCGGGTGGAACCTCCCATACAACAATGCTGTGTTTTTATCAGTTACTTTCTTGTAAAACCTGAGCCTGTAATTGCGGAACTCCCTGGTAGAATTATTAATTATATGAAGACTTTAATGCCTGCTATGCGTGTTAACTGGGACAAATTGTCTGCGTGTAAGCAGAAGAAAGACGAAAGTGTGTCTGATTTCTTCACTAGGTTTGAAGAAACGTTTATCGACCACAGTGGCCAAGAACTCAGTACGGAAGGTGGTCAATAATTGTTTGTTGATAAGTTTGTACATAATTTGCTTCCTAAGTTGTGTACTAAGTTGAAGGATTCAGAGAGCGCTTGGGATGTGTCGTCGTTGGCACAGATATTGGCTACTGCCCAGTACTACGAGAATAGAGATAAGGACGAGAAAGATAGAGCCGACAAGAAGACTAAAGATCTGAAAATGAAGGTTCTTTTGCAGCAAGCGTATCCGCCTCATAATAATCAGCATGATTATCCGCAACCTCAGCAATATCAGAGAAACTCGCAAAGGTTCGAGTCTTCTCAACAACGTTTTCCTGTAGGCCCTAATCAATGTGCATATTACAAAGAAGAGGGCCATTTTAAGAATAGTTGCCCGGTTTTGTTACAGCACACGAATAGTGTTTCTGGTGTGAGAGGTCGAGGTGTTCAGCAAGCTCCTAGAGGTAGGGGACGTGGTGTGTTTCCCCAGAATGCGCGTTCCTTTCCTCAACAAAATTCGATGAATTGTTTTGATCAGCAGAATGGTGCGTCTGGTAGGACGACTCAGTACTATGCTGACGACTATTATGTCGAAGGTGAGAATATGGACGGTACTGATTGCTAGGACAGCCATAGACAAAGAGAGGGAGTTATTTCAGTTCCAGTAGATCAGAGTGGACCTTATGTTGAAGTGATTACATCAGGTGTGTCAGAGCCTTTTCTGTTGGATACTGGTGTTGCGAAGAGTTCTATCATGCACTCTAAACTCCCTGGCGCGCCTTTGTCTGGCTTAACCAATGTTTCCGTAGATTTTTCTGCCGCCCCAGTTAGTAATCCGATCTCTAGTACTTTGTCTCTTTCTGTTGGACCTTGTGATTTCGAAGCACCCCTCATTCTGATGACAGGTTGTGGTGAAAACTTGTTGGGATTGGACTTGTTGAAAAGATTGTATGCAACGCTATATTGTTCTCCTTCAGGAGTACATCTTACATTGGGTAAGAGAGTGATCTCTCCGATGTATTTGTCCAAAGATCAACTTCCAGCTGAATTGTCTTCTCTCCCTGATTTTCTTTGGGCTACTGGTCCTAATGATGTGGGTCTTTTGGAAATCCCGCCATATGTTGTGACGCTGAAAGTGAATGCTAGATTGACTCGTATTCCACAATATAGGATTTCTAGTGATGGTGAAAGAGAACTTTTAGCGATCATTTACGATCTAATTGAGAAAGGTGTGATCGAAGAAACGAGAGGTAAAGTGTGCAATAGTCCGGTTTTGCCTGTTCTGAAGCGAACTGATTCTTCTCAGTCGCCTGTGTACAGGTTTGTTATCGATCTTCGCGAGGTGAATAAGATTGCAGTTCCGCAATTTCCAGTTGTGCCAGATATCACTGCTTTACTGACTCTGATTCCAGCTTCTGCTACCTGGTTTTCGGTGATTGACTTGAAGAATGCTTTCTTCAGCATCCCGATTGCCGGGGAGAGTAGGGATATTTTTGGCTTCTCTTTAGGAGGCCGAAGTTTCCGGTTTAAGCGCGCTCCTCAAGGCTATTGTGAGAGTCCATCCATCTATAGTCAGGCTTTGAAAACACAACTTGATACAATTGTTTTACCTGATGGTGCTGCCCTTATTCAGTATGTCGACGATTTGTTAGTTGCTGCCGATAGTGAGGAGATTAGTAAAGAGGCTACTTTATCATTGTTGCGTCATTTGGCTGACTTCCATCATAAGGTGTCTCTTTCGAAGTTGCAGTATTGTCAACAAGAAGTAACCTACTTAGGTCACCTCTTATTGAAGGAGGGAAGAAGATTGACTCCAGAACGAATTCAAGCTATTGTGCAAATGAGTGTGCCTACGACACAGAGAGAAGTACGTGCTTTCGTAGGTATTACGTCGTATTGTAGAGAGTGGATTCCAAATTTTTTGCTCCTTACGAAACCTTTGATAGCTCTTACTGTTAAGGATACTCCAAATCCTATTCCTTGGACTGACGAATGCCAGAAGAGTTTTTCTGATTTGCGCAATGCGTTGTGTTCGGCTCCTGTGTTGGGTACTCCCGACTACAGTAAGCCTTTTACACTCTATGTCCATGAGAGAGAGGGATGTGCATTGTCAATTTTGACTCAACAGTTTGGCGATAAGCAACGTCCATGTGCGTATTTTTCGTCGACTTTGGATCCGGTAGCTAGAGCATTGCCGAGTTGTTTGAGAGCTACAGCGGCAGCGGCTGTTTATATTCGACAGTCTGCTGGTTTGGTGATGGACAATACACTGATTGTGATGGTTCCACATGCAGTGGATACTTTATTGAATCGTACCAAGACACAGCATTTAACTAGTGCTCGGTTGTCAGGTTATGAATTGACACTCTTAGCGAGTCATGTGCATATAAAGAGATGCAACACGTTGATTCCAGCCACGTTGTTGCCGATTTCAGTTGAGACAGATGTTTGTGAACAGCACGATAGCTTCCTTGGGACAGAGGAAGAAACGAGAGGGGGGATAGACCTTAGGGACACTCCTCTTGCAGAATGTGATGGTACTTTATGGGTTGATGGTTCGTGCTTCAAGCTTCCGAATGGTGATACGACTGCGGCATACGCTGTTACGACTTTGCATATCATTGTTGAAGCTGCACATATCCCACATAATTCAGCGCAAGCAGCAGAGTTGATTGCATTGACAAGAGCGTGTGTGTTGTCAAAAGGGAAACGAGTGACTGTGTATACCAATAGCCAGTACGCGTTTGGTGTGGCTCATAGTTTTGGACAATTGTGGAAAGAGCGTGGGTTCCTGACTTCACATGGGACTAAGATTCAGCATGGTCAGTTGGTGAATGAACTCCTTGAGTCACTTACTTTGCCGTTGCAAATTGCGATCGTGAAATGCAGTGCGCATAGGAAAGTTACTGATGATGTTGGTCGTGGTAATGCGTTTGCAGGCGAAGTCGCGAAAGAAACTGCTAGAGATGTGATGAGTCGAATGTTGCGGTTCCGGCGAGATGGGTTCCGGATAAAGGTATGTGTGAAGATACGATAGAGAGCGTGAAGTCTTTTCAAGCTGAAGCGACAGAGAAAGAGTTGAATGAATGGAGAGAAAGTAAGGGTAAATTGGATTCGAATGGTTGTTGGATTGAATTGTCAGAGCATCAACGATGGTTGTTACCCGATGCGTATGTGCTTCCAGTGGTTACGATGGCGCATGGAATGGCTCATATCAGTGTGAGAGGGATTTGTAAGTTGTTGGCTTCAGTATGGCAAAATGCTGGAATTCCTAAGTGTGCAGAGAATTTGGTCAAGATCTGTATGGTGTGTTTGATGTACAATCCTGGTAAGGGAACTCCAACTCCAGCTGGTCATTTTGCACCTCCGACGTATCCGTTCGAGGTTTTGCAGCTAGATTTTATCCACATGGAGAGGTGCAACAACTTTAAGTATGTGCTTTTTGTTGTTTGTGCCTATTTGAGATGGGTATAAGCATACCCCCTGAAAGATAACACTGCCTTATCTACAGCTAAAGCACTTGTCATGGAATCTTTCCCTAGGTATGGATTGCCGAGAATGTTCTGGAGTGACAATGGAAGTGAATTTGTGGGTCAAGTGATGAAGAGAGTGTGTGATGGCTTAGGAAACGCCAAAAATTCCACGCTACAAATCATCCCCTAATCAGCTGGTCTAGTTGAGTGCTACAACGGCACTCTTAAATTAAAGTTGGCTAAGATACAGGCGAGCTCTGGTCTTCAATAAGCATGGGCGAATTTTGCGGATCTGGCGTTCGCGAATTTGCGTATTTGCGAACTCGCAATCCGCAAAATCCGCAAACTCTCGCGAATTTGCAGATTTTTTTTGTGTTCGCAAGGGTTTCTGCCAGTTCGCGAGGGTTTTGTACCAGTTCGCAATTGCGAACTTACTTGTCAGCTCGCAACGGTCGCGACTTTGTTGTTTCTACGTCTGGTTCATCATCACAGGTTCACAGCATTCCTGTTTCACCACTGCCACCCTCTCATTCACCCATGCCATCCTCTGGTACATCACTGCCACCCTCTGATTCATCACTGTAGATTATGGGGGGCAAAAGCAAGCACATCTGCCCTGCTTCAACTGACATGAATTAATTTGGGGTTGGTTAATGTGTCACTGAATTTAAACTTCCTGTCTGGCACCTGCTTCCTTATCTGTAATTTGCTTTCTGTTGCAGTGCAATGTTTTTCCCAGGACCTTTGTGGCCTACTTGTAGCTATTCTATGAGCCTGCTGGGAGGGTCAGAGCAGGGTCATAGAATAGTTGCAAGTAGGCAACTGAACTCTGGAGGGGCCCCTCAGGAAGCACTACAGGGAATGGTTACTAATGATGAGTTTGAACTTCTGCACTGCTGAGTGCTTTCAGTTTTGCAAAACTCGTTTTTCTGCAGAATAGCAACTGTAATGCCCCAAACAAACTTACTTGTGAAAGTTGATTTCTAATCCAAAAGTGATCCAAAGAAAGTCAAAAAGGCCTCAAATCCAAAACAAGTGTAGGCAAATGTCAACCTGAGGAGTTATTCTGATAAAAATCATCATTTTCAGAAGGTTTATGCTGCTTGCTGGTAGATTTCCTGTGCAGAATTGGAAATTTTGTAATTTCGCGAGTGCGAGATTGTTGCTGCCCGCCGCATCTACATGTTCGCAATTGCGAACTCTCGCGATGCGTCGCCAAACTCCAGCGGGATCCTGCAGCAAGATCCAAAATGGCGCAGCACTCACAAAATATCGAGAAAAACAACTCGGCAAACGCTGAATGACGGTAAGTGAACGCCGCACGCCGCAATATTGTATCACCAAGCAAAAAAATCCGCCGCGTGCGAATTTGCGAATTTTCGGTAAATTCGCGAGAGTTCGCGGATTGCGAATTTACCAAAAATCCGAAAAATCCGCGAGCGGAACGGATTTTCCGCCCATGCTTAGTCTTCAATGGCCTGATGCTTTGCCATTAGCCCTTCTTTCCACAAGAACGACTGTGCATTCGCGAATGGGACTTAGTCCGTATGAGGTAGTGTTTGGTCGCCCGGCAAATATTTGGGGAGTGCCGCGGCCGACAAAATTTAGCAAGATAGAACATCCTGTATTGCTTGATTACCTTTATGACTTGACGGCTAAATTGCGTGTTTTGCACCAACAGTTTCATGATTCACTACCACAAGCATCTGAAGATCCAGGACATTCTATCGAACCTGGTTCCTGGGTCCTCGTGAAAAATTTCTAGCAGCCCCGCTGGATTGGCCCCTACTTGGTGCTTTTGTCCACAAGTTCAGTAGTGCGAGTGCGCGGTAAAAAGAACTGGATCCACGGCGTACATTCTAAGAGGGCCCCTTTGCCTCTGCCGTACGACCGGTGGGTCCAGAACGGACTTCCTGACTCTGAAACTGAAACTGTGCCTCGTTTTATGCCTTTTAGCGATGCACGTTTGATTGAAACGAACTCTGAACAAGAATGCGATGATCTTCTGCAAGAAGCTGTGCCTCCGCCAAATCGTTTGGATACTTCTGAACCTGAGCTCCTGTTTCGTGAACAGACATCACCTGACAAAGAGCGTTATAATTTGCGACCGAGAGTCGTGGGACAAATAAAAATGTAAATTCTTTCTCTGCTATTTTTAAGGTTTAGCTCTCCTCCGAGGAACTATTTTGATTTTTGTTTTTCGAACCGCCATCCAGGTTCAGCTGTAGGGTCGCGGTGCAAAGACTTTGGAGTGCAAGCCGAAGACGTTAGGTCGACTGTTCTGGTTGGTCTAAGGGCGTCCCCCGGATTGACAACTGCATTCCTTAGCACAGAACACCCTACCGCCGCGAGCAGCATGATTAGAGGATGGAGTTTTTCGAGATGGAGACACCTGTTGAAAGAATAAGCTTTAAGAGCAAAATATGTACAGTTATGAGCAGAAAACGTTTTTTAATATTGTGTTTGTTCATGTTGTTAAGTTTAATGACGTTTCTGATGGGATATATTATATTCTCTTTCAAAGTGACGTTTGCACCCACTGCACAACCTATGCCTTCTTCTACTGTTTCTTCGCATTCTTTTCACCCTCTGCCTGGACATGAGTCCATTAGGAGATTGGAATTAGTTAAAAACTCCTTTGTTCAGCTTCTGCACCAACACCAACTAGTAGTGAACACGACTAACTGTTGGGTGTGTGGCCTTATGCCTCATACTACTGGTAAAGGTATTCCATTTAGCTATAATGGTTCTGTGTGGGCATTCAGAACGATGTTCATCTATGCTCGTGAAGTCTACCCCCTACATTCTGTGAAAGACAATCCAAAGAATAGTGCTCTAGTCAAGGGTATAGTCGATATGATTAGAGGAGCTAGTTCCTATGAGACTATCCCGAGAGATGGGACGCTAGCGAATGTTGGATGGAACGTTACTGGATATGGAGTTAGTCTGAGTGAGAACCAGCGAGCGAAAAAATCCCCTCCGATTTGGATAGTGCCCTAACAGGGTCATTATTGTCTGTGCGAGGTAATGGCAAGAATCCGAGAGCTCAGTTAGGGAAGAGTGTTTGCGTCCCAGACTTCCACATCGTTTCTAGCAGCTAAGGGTACCTATTTCGTCTGTTACGATAGAGCGTATACATGGTTGCCCCCTGATTTCTCGGGCACATGTTTTGTTTCGTTCCTGTTGCCTCCCACGTATACAGCTGCGGCAGATTACCACAAGACGAGAGTTGTCAGAGGTGTCTTCAGTAAGGAAGATACCGCTGGACAAGAATTGGAAGATTTCTTGAAGGGTTTTCTGCCGTTTTGGGGACCTATGGTTAACAGCAGGAACATACGGCAATTGACGAGAGTGGTTGAGTCCACCATAGTTGAAACTGCTGGTGCCCTTAGTATTTTGACTGCTGAGCTCCAGTCAGATCCCCTTATGACTCTTCAGAACAGAGTTGCGCTAGATGTCATACTTGCGGATAGAGGAGGGGTATGTAAATTGATTCATTCGAGCTGTTGCATTTTCATTCCAGACAACGCTCCAACAGTGTACCAAGCCATTTCCAAGCTACATAAGATCTCCGAGTCTGTACATATGGACGAAGCAGATTGGTCGTTGATGGGATGGTTATGGGAATTGTTATCCAAGTGGGGATGGAAGATTCTGATGATCATTGGGATGATTTTAGCGATTCTTTTCCTGTTCTGTCTTTGCGTACAGTGTGCTCCTACTATATGTGGCCTTTGTGCTACTTCGTGTTCGAGGAGACCTGTCCAGAGAGAGTTACTAAATACTAGGATGATGCTACAGCAACATCTTGATGATCTGATAAATATAGACCTGGATTCAGACAGACGTGAGTTTAGGTTATTTCTTATGTAAGGGCAAAAGGAGGGTCTGAGGTTCCGTGGATTCTGAACCCGTTTCATAAAGGTCGTCGTATCGAGACGATTTTGGTATCAGCGGACCGCAAATGACGAGTGCGGCATGTACGAGTGTTTTCGTCATAAACGATCAAGCGAAACACTATGTATTCAGGGATTTCGTTTGAACCTTCGGGTTCCATTTTGTGTGCGGCAGCCATTTTGTGGTTGCCCTCACATAGGCTGATGACTGTGGCCGAACAAATCCTTGTGACACGTACACCTTTAGCTGACTTCTGTGTGACCTGAGCAAGCTGACTCCATTGCCCGAGGCTAAACTTGTTAGGCCAGTTCCTTGTTCGGCAGCTGGTCAAGATAGAGATCAAATAGCAGGACATTGCTGAGTTTATGATACACGCACACACCCTTCTATCTTGCTTCTCATCTGTTTCTGTTCCTTCCCTTTTATGGCTTAATTATGGTTTGGGTTGAGACCCCTTTTTGGGTTTGTCCGGCCTGTCCGAGCAAGTATGTTGGATTTTGCCTAGTCATCTCTAGTGGGCTGGACAACAGAAAAGTGGGTTTACCGTCATGCGATATGTTTGAAATGTCACTATTTGATTGGCCAGTTTGAAACGTAATTGATGCTAGCCAGGAATGTGAATTTTAACATAAAAGACAATGCCTCGCTCTATGAATTTGTGCAGTCTCTAGCGAACCACCCGTGTTGTGCTTCGTAGACCTCTGTTCCTGGTTGCAGCCAGCAAATTTGGTCTTTGACGTCACCTAGAAGTGTCCTGTGTCTCTGTTTGCCAAGACAGGTGAATCCGAAGACAAAGGGCGTTTCCCCTGGCGCCGCTGGGTTCTAAAAACCCGGTTCTTCAGCTCCAGAAGTTTCATTTATGGTAGCCTCAACAACACAAACTAATTGTCTGATGTCTCGGCTATTGGCCATTGGGCCCCAGAAAGGAAGCAACCCTTTAATAAATTAACCATCCTCCTGTCCTGCTGTGTCTTTCTTCTTTCTGATCAATACCTCCCCTGCCATGTCTTTTCCTGAAATGACCTGAAGGAGCAGTATACGTTGGGGGAAGAAGAAAAGCCACATAACAAGTTCCTGAAAAATAAGTAGGAAGCCATGTATAGGCTCTGTCGTGACAGATAAAATATGTGCCTGGTGATGCCACTAGTGGTGAGGGAATCGGAGGTGTATAGACATAAGTATGAGAACAGACACTCTTTTCCTGCTGATTTTTAACATTCTGGCCATTCATTAGTAAACAGAAATTACCTCTATGAGGTACAGTCCAAATTAGTGGAGAGCTCCTTCGCTTAGCCTTTTCTGTGAGGCTAGTAACATATCGTGTTATATTACATCCATCATATGCTCTTTTCTCATCTATGGGAATCTTACTAATCTGAGCAATTTTAGCCATATTCACTGTTCCCTTAATCAAGGAACTTTGACTGAAGACTGCTCAACCACCATATGGACTACCAGGAGGATACCGTAGCTGATTCTGATAAATGTTAGAGAACATAGCCAAATAAGCCCAGGCAGAACCTTCATAGGAGAATGGAAAGACTAAATACAGCATACCTCTCTCTGTATTATGAGGCATGAGCCCACAAACCCAACAATCAGTAGTATTCATTACCAGTTGGTGCTGATGCAATAACTAAATAAATGAATTATTGAAATATTCGGTTCCCCTAATCTGTTCGTGTTCTGAAAGTGTATATAACCGATGTGGGGAGGCAGTAGTAGGAAAAGATAAAGAGACAGATGTTGGAACAGGTGCTTGCTGCTTAATATAAACAACCCAGCTTACACAGGCGAATGAAATACATAAACATAATAAAATACATAAAATTATACCACATGGACTAACCATCAGTCCTTTACATTTTCTTTTTATCTTTACATTATTATAATTTTTTCCCACTTTAGTATCCATTACTCTAAAGCGTTGCTCACGGTAATCTTCCTAGATCAATTAGCTGTGGTTGTTAGCCGTCCTATGACACTGCAAGTCCTGCAGACCTATGTCACTACTCAGGTCACAGCTTAAGACTCTTACCATGACCCTGCAACTTGATGGATAGTGGAAGAAAAAACATTAATGTCTTTCAAAAAGTATAATCAGAAAAATCGGAAAAAGAAAAGTTCAATTGTCTTTGATCACTCTTGGCCGTAAATTATATTGAGTCTTATTAGGGATCGTCTGGTCCTTAAACAAAGCTTCTGGATTCGCTGTGTTCAAACGCAAATGTAATGGCATGGCTTCTTGTAACACGTCGTCGTCTTCTTTCTCAGAATTCGTTTGGTCCAGGCGCGCACTACTGAACGGTACAAATCTAGGTACTTTTTCACTTTCGCTGTCGCTCACGCCCATACGAATCCATTGGTCAAAGGGTAAAGGCAAAGGTACCCTTTTGCAATGAATCCAGTTCTTTTTCCCAACGACTTTCACTGCTGTAGGTGTCGTTAATAAAACTTGCCACAGCGGACCCCAATGAGGTTCCAGATTCTTTTTCCACTGAAAGTTCTTCACGCAGACCCGGTCGCCAGGTTGGATGGAATGACCTGGATCTGCGGAGGCCTCCGGCAAAGCGTTTTGAACCTATTGATGAAGAACACGTAATTTAGTGGTGAGGTCATGCAAATAGTCAATCAGCATTGGGTATGGAATATCAGAATACTTCTTAGGTCGAGGGACTCCCCAGACATTTGCTCGGCGCCCAAAAACGATCTCATACTGACTCAGACCTAAACGAGAATGCACAGTAGTTCTTGTGGACAGAAGTGCTAATGGTAGGGCGTCAGGCCAAGTGAGACCTATGCTCGCCTGAATCTTTGCCAATTTAAGCTTGAGAGTGCCATTATAACACTCTACCAATCCTGCTGACTGAGGGTGCTTTGCCGCATGGAATTTTTGTTTAATACCGAGACCTGTACACACTTTCTGCATAATTTGGTCTACGAATTCACTCCCATTGTCAGACCAGACAATGCGCGGAAAACCAAACCTTGGGAAAAACTCTTTCAAAAGGACTTTGGCAGTAGACAAAGCAGTATTGTCCTTTAGGGGGTAGGCCTCTATCCATCTGGAGAAGGCACAGACCACCACCAGAACATACTTGAGGTTATTACAACGATCCATGTGAATATAATCGATTTGTAATACCTCGAAAGGATACGTAGGGGGAGCAAAATGACCTGCTGGAGTTGGGGTTCCCTTTCCTGGATTATGCTTTAAACAAACAATGCAATGCTTCACCACGTTTTCTGCACATTTAGGAATTCCTTCATTCTGCCACACTGGAGCCAAAATCTTACATATGCCTTTTGCCCTGATGTGGGCTGGACCATGCGCCATAGTAACTACAGGTAGTACATAGGCGTCTGGTAACAGCCATCGTTGATGTTCTGACAATTCCGTCCAACACCCTGTAGCATCCAACATTCCCGTACTTTCTCTCAACTTACTCAGTTCTTTCTCAGTAGCCACTTCTTGAATCATTCTCACACTTTCTATTGTGTCCTCACACATTCCTCCCTCTCTGACCCACCTTGCCGGGCCCGCAACACACGACTTGTAACATCTCTTGCTGTCTCCTTTGCTACTTCATCTGCAAAAGCATTCCCACGACCTGATGATCAGTAATCTTTTTATGAGCACTACACTTGATTATTGCTATTTGTGTAGGCAAAGCAAGTGATTCGAGAAGGGCAGTCACCAACTGACCATGCTGTATTTTAGTCCCATGGGAAGTAAAGAATCCTCTTTCCTTCCACAAGCGACCAAAACTATGAGCCACACCGAAAGCATATTGGCTATCAGTGTATACGTTCACTCTCTTTCCTTTTGCCAACACACATGCTCTCGTCAATGCAATTAATTCAGCTGCTTGGGCTGAATTCTGTGCAATGCGCGTTGTCTCTACTCCCGTATGTAAAGTAGTACAGCGTAAGCTGCAGTCATCTCACCATTTGGAAGCTTGAAGCAAGACCCATCTACCCATAGGATTCCATCCGGATCTCAAGTGGTGTGTCTTTTAAATCTATTCTGCCTTTTGTTTCCTCCTCTGTTCGAAAAAAACAATCATGCTGTTCTTGAATGCCTTTCTCATCCGGGATAGGCAACAATGTTGCTGGGCTCAAAGTATTACACCGCTTGATGTGTATATGGCTAGCCAAGAGCGTCAGCTCATATCCAGACAGACGAGCACTCGTGAGGTGTTGTGTTTTCGTTCTGTTCAAGAGGGTATCTACTGCATGTGGTACCATAACAACAAGAGTGTTGTCCAATACCAATCCAGCAGATTGACGAATAGAAATCGCTGCCGCTGCTGTAGCTCTGAGACAACTAGGCAATGCCGTGGCTACTGGATCCAACGTAGCCGAAAAATAGGCACATGGCTGTTGTTTGTCTCCAAATTGTTGCGTTAAAACTGACAACGCACAACCTTCTCTTTCATGAACGTAAAGTGTGAACGGCTTACTGTAATCTAGAGTACCTAACACAGGAGCAGAACACAAAGCAGTACGTAAATCAGAAAAACTCTTTTGGCATTCGTTAGTCCAAGGGAGAGGTTGTGGCGTATCTTTCAACGTAAGTGCCAGCAAAGGTTTCGCTAACAAAGAAAAATTCGGAATCCATTGTCTACAATAACAATTAATGCCCAAAAAGGCACATACCTCTCTTTGTGTGGTTGGCTCAGACATATGTGCAATCGCTTGAATTTGTTCTGGGGTCAACCATCTTCCCTCCTTCGACAAGAGATGACCTAAATAGGTAACCTCTTGGCGGCAATATTGCAACTTAGAAAAGGGCACCTTATGAATCAGGTCAGACAAATGACGCAACAAAGAAACAGTCACATCCTTACAAACATCCTCTGAAACAGCAGCAATCAACAAATCATCAACTTATTGAATCAAAGTGGCACCTGGAGGTAGAATGAAAGCATCAGGCTGAGATTTCAAAGCCTGACTGTAAATGGAGGGACTTTCACAATAACCTAGAGGTGCACGCTTGAAGCGAAAACTTCGGCCTCCGAGGGAGAAACCAAAAATATCCCTACTTTCCTCAGCAATAGGAATACTAATGAAAGCATTCTTTAGATCGATAACAGAAAATCATGTCGCTGAGGCGGATATCGTAGTGAGCAAAGCAGTGATATCTGGGACAACAGGAAACTGGGGGACAACAATCTTGTGAATCTGCAACAAACCAACATCATTCGGACCTGTAGCCCAAAGTGTAGCAGGAAGAGATTGCAACTCAGGCGAAAAGCTATCTTTCGATAGGTATGTAGGAGAAACCAATTTCGCACCCAAAGTAAGACGCACACCAGAGGGGGAACAATACAACGTTGCATGAAGACGTTTCAGCAGATCCAAACTCAACAAGTTTTCTCCGCAACCAGTCGTTAAAATAAGTGGAGTTTCCAAATCGTAAGGACCAATCGAAAGAAGAAGCGGACAAGAAACTGGGTTAGCAACTGGGGCGCCAGAAAATCCTAAAGAAACGTTCGTTAAGCCAGACAAAGGTGCCCCAGGGAGTTCTGAATGAATGATAGAACTTCTCATTGCACCAGTATCCAAAAGAAATGGCTCTGCAACACCCAAAGCAACTACCTCAACATAAGGTCCATATTGATCCACTGGAACTGATACGACTCCCTTACTTTGTCCATGGCTGTCATAACTAGAATGAAAATCCTAAACCTCACCTTCAACACAATAATCATCATTGTAATATTGCGCAGACTGAGTATTCTGCTGATCAAATTAATTCAAAGAATTCTAAGGGGGAAAGGAACGCTGCCCTTGAGGCAACGCACCTCGCCCTCTACCCCTAGGTGCTGATTGAAAACCACCACAGCCTCGCGGTCCGTGAAATCCACCATTACGCTGCAATAAAACCGGACAGCTATTCTTAAAATGGCCTCCTCTTTACAATAGGCACACTGATTAGGACCAAGCAAAGGTCGCGGAACAAAAGGCTCAGGTTTCTGTAGCAACCCATGAAGCTGAGGAGGTTGCTGAAACTGACGCTGTCCAGAACTAGGGGGATAAGCCTGCTGAAGAAGAACCTTCGCTTTTAAATCCTTAGTCTTCTTCTCAGCCTTATCTTTGTCTTCTTTCTCCCTATTCTCATAATACTGAGGAGTGTCCAATATCTGTGCAGATGAAGAAACAGCCCAAGAACTTTCCGAATCTTTCAACTTATGCGACAATTCTGGAAGTAAATTAAATACAAATGTATCCACAAATAATCACTGTCCACCCTCAGTACTCATATCCTGACCACTATGATTGATAAATGTCTCCTCAAACCGAGTAAAGAAATCAGAGACACTCTCATCTTTCTTCTGCTTGCACGCAGCTAACTTATCCCAGTTAACGCATAAGGCAGGCATCATCGTCTTCATTAAAGCGATGATCCTACCAGGCTACTGCGCAATCAAATCATCTGGTTTAGCACCACCCACTTGTGCTGCATCTGCGGCAGTTATAGCAGCCCAATCACCACCTAAAGCATGGTCGGGATCCTCTCTACGAATCCGAGCCCACAATGCTTGTGGAACCACATTCCCCATCAACATATCAATATCCGCCAAGTTCATAATACATGCGTCAACCGTCTGGGACAGCTCTTTATAATAACCAGCAGGATTTTTACGAGGGTCCGGTAAAGACTGCTTAAGTGCTAAAACTTCAGCTTGTTTCCAAGGGACGTATACCCATATACGCTGGAAATGAGCAGGGACACCGTGAACTGCTTCTCTCCATACTGGAGGTACTTCCCTCATAGGATAATTCTTCGTTCTCTGTCTAACTGCAGGATCAGGTTCAGAAATAGTCTGGGAAGAATATAAGGACCTAAAAGTAACAAGAGTCTTTATAGCACCCTCAATGTCAGGACCCACAATGAGTCCTTTATCAAACATGTCCTGTATATCCAATAGACTCTGAAGAGTTAAATCCAACTCCATATCCTCCCATCCTTTAACAAGTGCGTCACACATGACATTAAAAACGTATCTCTGCGTAGGCGCATTCTACTGGAGAAAGGTACTCAATATATCGGGTACACTATACAGTGAACCATTCATCATCCATTTATGAGCGAGGGAGTTAAATACAACTCGTTCCTCAGAATCTGGAATTTGACTACGGGATTGCCTTCAGGAAAAAGCAGGAGTCCTATTAAACAGCCCAAAGAGGGGGGAGAAAAGATCAGAGACAGTATCAACTAACCGATTACCAATCGGAGAAGAAGTAGGAAGTAAAACTGGAGACGCAGTATTAAGCAAAGGAAGAGAAGAACTAGCCGTTGCAAGAGAAACTGAAGGCAAAGGAGACTGAGGTACAGAAGTTGGGGGCAAAGGAGGTGCTGGCGGCAATACAGGGAGAGGCAACTGCGTAGGAGCCGGAGCTCCTGGCTGAACAACAGGTTGCTTCACAGGTGGCAATAATACAGGTGCATTAGCACCTGACGCATAAGGCGGAGGAAATTTCAATAAATGGGACATTAAGGGATCTTCATCAAGATCTTTGCGCTGTGGAGGTAACACGGGATAGCACCTATCAATTGCCATCCGATGCTGTCTATCTAAGACCTCAATTGCTCCATCAGTCTCATCATCTTTGAACTGCTGGGCAGCCTGTATAACCGTCATATCTTTCATTTTCTTATCTCTTTTTGCTTGTTTAATTTCTCTCTGTTTGGCTTCCTTACGCCAAAGGCAGAAAGAGTCAAACATTGCCGGCCGGGCTTTTCTTTCAAACAGAATTGATTCCAAATTATCTAATATATCAGGCTCAAAACTACCATTTTGTAGCCACCGCAAAACACCATCTTTCTTCGTGTATCGGATCCATGCCCCATTAAAGGCAATGGGGTCAACACCGTTTTTGGAATAGAGCTCATAAGTGGGAGTTCCAACCGGAGGAATCGGACATAAATCCTCGAGCCGAGAATCCCTAGTACAGCAAAAGCAACAAAATTTTCTAAATCCGCTCAGACCAGGCATTTTAAGCACACCGATCTGTTTACTAACTTTAAGGAGTAAAAGCAAAGAACACGGTACAATTGTACTCACCCCTCGGCTTCGGCTATTGCAACAGTCAAATAACAAAAGTCAAAAACAAAACAAAGAAGTGGGCACTACCCACGAATACTTTACTAAGTGGTCTTCTCACGCCAACAGAGGTCCGTCTAACGTCTCGCGATACCAGTCATCACCAGAGGGTCCAAGGCAGGGCTGTAGTCAGGGCAGCAGTCATCAGCAGCCGTCGGAAAGGAGTAGCCGCGCTGCAAAAGACCTTTGGTCCACTTCGACATACATGGGGTCGCTTGACGTGGCTCGCGAATCCTCCTGAATTTTCCTACGGGGCTTCTCACGACCCTCGGGCTGAACCGCTACCACTGAAACCGCCCCACGTTGGGCGCCAGTTGGAGAACCGGGCCTTATGGGCCGGGCGGCGCAAAACACGCCTTAATCCCCGAGTTCACCTGCCTTGTAAAAAACAGAGACACAAGACACTCCCTTGAGCGTGGAAGCCAGGTTTAATAGCTGCAGCTAAGCACAGTTGTCCCAGAAGTCACACACGAGTTGGGTTCTAAGGAGACTGCCACTTCAATCCGTGGCGCACAATCTTTTATAGTAACATATTTACAGCATCTCACTTCTTACACATACAAAACAAACCAATGAGAAAAGCTGAAAAACAAGCTATCAGGTGTCTCAAATACGCCCCTCTCTCAGACCCTGTGTGCTACCCCTCCCAACAAATTAATCAGTGATGGCGTCAACAATCCCCTCTTGCAGGTGGCAGGACGTATTTGTGTGTCTCAAAGGATAGTTGTGTAATAGGAGAATACAAGGAGAGAATAGCGAAGGCCAGTCAGATAAGATAATATAAGGAAAGAATAGGAGAAGGCAAATAGTCGGTCTAGACAGGGATCAATCGAGCCAGATATGGATTAACAAACTCAGCCAGACCCTTGTCGCGTTCTAATCTAGGACCCTGATTGATACTGTGACCGTATGCCACTATACGGCTATAATCCCTTTGTACCCCTATATTGGCATAACCGATCAAATGCAATATTCAGAAACTCGTATCTGGCCTCACACGAACAGAGCCACATTTCAGAATCGCTTCCTCTGCAACTTCCTTTGCAGCTCATTAGTGCAAATGACACAGCAGAAACCACTATCTAAGATTCCTAGATTACACTCCGAGTTCTTCAACAAGATAAAACTCAGCAACCTGGGAAAGCCTAGCTTGCTATGTTTTGATTAGTAATAGAACTCTAATGAGCACTGAGAGACGATCACTTCCTAGTGACATCTTTATTGACGTCTTATGTCCAAAAATTTACGTCAAACAAGGAACCTTTCAGGTATAAATATTACCAACGTTGCCTTAAGCAAACGCTGTCTCGCTAATACTGATGCTAGCTGCCTCATAGACATCGCTGCCGTTATCGCTGCTGATGCTATCGCTGCCAAAGAGCGAACGATGGTGTGGTGAACAGAGGAGCTGAACAGCTGTCCCCTGCAAGAGCCCAGCAGATGCAAGCTGCCCGGGGACGCTGCCCCTCCTTCCTCGATGCGCTGAGAGAGACGCTGTCTTTTCTCCTGCCGAGAAATCCAGCTCCGGCGTTTCCAGCCCACTCTTGCGAGTGACTGGGATATCGAGTCCCTGGAAGGAGATACCAGACCTCCAACATTCTATTCCAGAGGTATGGTGTTGACTAAACCCTTAGAGAGAATTCTTGAAGCAAACCTTGGCAAAACTAACTTAACTAAAGCTACTTACTTACTCCCTTCCAAGTATTAGGCTTAGGTCAGGTACACTGGGGTAGGCGTAGTTAGAAGCACCAGTTGAGTACGTTAGCCTAATGTATATATGAATGTATATATGTTTTATTCATTTTAAACCATTGTATGGCTAAGAAACCATATCAATGCTTTTACAGTATTATTTCGCAATACTCATTTTACTGTATGCACTTTTTATAGTAATAAGTCTTGCAATTGTGGCAATTCATTTCTCTTGTATGAGAAGAAAGACTGTTCAATAAATAATACCTTTTATTGACAAAGCCCGTCTCTCTATTCTCTACACATTGTGAAAGTAATCTGCCCAACAACTGACTGAGTAAAAAAACTGTCTATTGTTTCACACGACTCTAGAGATTGACTCTTATCTGAGGAGCAAAGTAGTCATGTTGCACGGTTGTTGGAAAACTGAATCCCTTCTTGGCTGTGCTAGGGAAGCTGATCACTTCCTATTCAGTCAAGAAAGTTTCCAGTGATCTCTGAGCTAGTTGGTAACAAACCCAATTAAGTTTAGCATAGTCAGTAGAGGCCTGGAAGATCTGCACTTCTACGTCGATACTACTGTTTATGTTATTCCAATGCGCAGGGCCTATTGGGAAAATAGGAACTACACTACATGGCGCCCAACGTTTGGTAAGGCGATAAACTAACGCAAGACGTTAGAGTAACTCAGTCGTGCATTTTTCACACAGACCCCTTTCTCCCGTAAATACTCCAATGGACGTCTGGAGTGGGTGAAAGGTTGAAATCCGCCCGACCTTAGTAGGAAGAGATTCCTATGTAAAGCTCTGGTTTATTCAACGTTGAAGGATACAGTGTTCCAAAATATTGTGCACCTAATCTTTGTCTCCTTGGAGACCTGCTCTGCAAAACCTGCATTTATAAAATGTCAGTAGAAAACAACGGAACTGATGCCGCAGTAAATGCGACTCAGCAGGGTCCCGACAGGACTACTGAACCGGGTGCGATAATCTTCCCGGCACATTTAAGAAAATCTGTAACGTCAAAACTTATAGAAAATGGACTGACCACACAAGGTGGCACAGTCATCTTCGTGATAGAGGCACACGAATATCGGCAGACAGAGGTATTCTATTCATGGATAAAATTTCCAGCGGCAAACGCTGCAATACATGAGTTCCACTACTATATAGTAGGGGATCCACCGGGAGAGTACGCTGCTTTCGAGGAGATTGAAATCCCATTAAAATTCCAAGAGCACCTGCTCTGGTTTAATGGCGCCCTAAAACATAATGATCATATTACAAGGCTCGGTCCACTAGGTAGACCAGGAGCAAAGTGGCCGGTTCTAGCCAGCTACACACCACATCCGGACATTGATAAAATGTCTAGAGAAGAACTTTTAGCACAGCTAAAAACATTAATTAAAATACATAGGCAATTAGTCCAATATGTAATGCGGACTACTACAGTCCAATCAGCTGTTAATACACCACAGCTGACCCCTCATCAGGTGAACACAAATAAAATTACACCACCGAACATACAGTCATGTCTTGGTAAAACACCCATAAAACGGGAACAAATTCCTTTCTGGTTAGTGCAGAAAATCACTCAAATAGAGGCAGTATTTCCGAATACTACCCCTATTGAGAAACACAGAATCTTGACCATCTGCCTTCCTATGGGGGTCGCTCCACACGTGGAGGACTGTGACACTTGGGGTACAGTCTTTGCTTTCCTTTACACAAAAACACATGGTGTTCCGTCAATGGCGGTAATACCAGAAGTGCTAAAACAGATTCAGAATGAATACGGTCCAGAACCTGCATTAACTCTTGGTATGAAATTACTGAAAGACTTCAAGCAGGTCTCGGCTATATTACAAGCCAACATAAAAGGAGAAGAAGCATCTGTGGTGATCCGCCAGAAGTTGAAGGACAACAGATATAACAGATCAACCAATTGAGCTTGCCAGAATCATAGAAAAATGATATGAAGAACTAGGTAGAGACAGCTTGAGTGGAAAACCAGTAAAGCCCCAACTGCTCAAAAATCCTGAAAAATTATTCATTAAAAATAATTCAAACACTCCTAAAAAGAGCTGGGATGGAAATAAACAATCCACTCCCAAAGAAAAAGTTTTCCAGTCCAGAGGAAGGTCTTCTCGACGGAGGGAAAGAACTCCGACTCGAGAACACCAGTCTCCCCAGAGGGAGCCCTCTGAGAAAAGATACAACCTTAGAAATAGGGATAATTTGAAGAAGCCTGATAGATATCAAAGTATTGATACATGTCCCTCTCGATCTTTTTCGCAGAAATCGGAAAGAAGAGGACGGTCAGACCCAGGAGAGCACGCCAAGTCCAAAGACAAGGAACCTGCTCAAAGTAAAAAATCTCATTTCCCGAGAAAAAAAGGTAGCCAGTATTAGAGTAATCAACCATGCCGAGAATACTGAGGACACAGTTGAAAAACGGGAAGTGGGCACATACAATGGTAGACAGTGCAGCATAAATCAGTATAGCCCGCAAGATCCTGATGAGTTATCTGGAGACAGTGGACACGAATGAATACATTCAGGTTGAAACTACCGTCACCAGACTTAGCGAGCCCCATAAGATATACGAAAAAACACTGCGTATAGAGGGTGATAAGACTAGGAAAATATGGGGTCTATTTTGGATAAACTCTCAAAAGGCTATGATATTCTGTTAGCTGAAAAAGATTGGCCCCCAGAGTTTGTCAGGGAGTGGCCTCGTGGCGAAGAAATGATTATGCCTGCCTTCTCGAATCATATTCCGATTCACAAAAAATATACTTATGCAAGGAAATGGGCAGTAGCCCAGGCACCAGCATTAAATAAAAATCACGTAGGATGGGATGAGGACTCTCCTCCTCACAAAATCCAGTTAAAAAGTCAACCGACTGCACAAAGGCAGTATCCCATTAAGCAAGAAGCTAAAAAACAAGTCAGGGAGATTTTAGATCAACTTGAATACCAGGGGGTGATTGAAATATGCACCTCTCAAATGAACAATCCTTTGTTTCCTGTCTCCAAGCCAGACATTTCATATCGTCTAGTTTTGGACTACAGACACCTTAATGCATGTGGCAAAACTTTTGCAGTACAAAATTCACATAGTGCTGCACTAATGAATAACATAGTTAGGAAAAAATATAAAACGACATTAGACATATCTAATGGTTTCTTTTGTCAAAATATTGCACCAGAAAGCAGATATTTGACCGCTTTCTCAGTAATGGGGTCACAGAAAAATTTCTGTAGGCTCCCACAAGGGGTTCAAGAACAGCCCAGGACTATTCTCAGCTAGAGTAACAGAGTTACTACAAATATATGATGATGAGGCATTATCTTACGTAGATGATATCTATCTCACAGACGACGACTTGGATACTCACTTGAAAAGAGTGAACGCCATAATACTTGGGTTTGCTGCAGAAGGTTACAAATTCAACTTTAAAAAGTCCCGAATTGCCCATCTGACAGTATTATTTTTAGGATACGAATTATCAAGTGAAGGAAAAAGCCTAGCGGACAACTTCTTAGAGAAGTGCGCTGTACTCCAAGCACCAAAAACATTGAAGAATTTACAATCGATTCTAGGTTTTCTGAATTTCAGTAGAACTTACATTCTAAATTACGCAGAGAGGGTTAAACCTCTCTACGAACTAATTAAACCTGATTTTAAACCAATCACCTGGACTCAAAAACACACAGAAATGTTGAGATCACTGCAAACAGACATGTTAGCAAAAACAAAATTAGATGCACGTGACAACACACGCAATCTTGTAATCCGAGTCATCCCAGGAAGATGCGGATTCATGTACCTGACCTCTAATGAGGGAGAAAAGGTACCAATTTCAATTAAATCTCACTTGTACACACAAGCGGAAAAAACATTCAGTCACACAGAAAATACTGTGAAAGCAGTGCAAACTGCAATAGCAAATGAACGAGAACTAGCACACGGCAAAAGGATTCATATCCTCACAGCGGAATCCGCATTCGAGGCACTATTCAGCCCAGTAAACCTGCCTACAGTGTCACTGGATCCGAAATGGATACAGTGTGTAAATTCTCTTGGAGCGGAAGATGTGAAATACTATTTCGCCCCGCAATTCGAAGAACTGAATGAATTGACTTATGAAGAAGAATATCCTCTGCCAATCGAACTTATGCCTCCCCCACAGTACGCCTGTATAATCTATACAGATAGATTAGTACAGCATTTCAACGTAGAGAACAAATCCTACGATGCAGCCAGTGCGATTGTTAAAGGTCGTTGGCTGTGCAGTAAATTCAGACCGAAAATAACAAAAACTGAATCAGTAAGAAACTGTTCGGCTCAGAGAGCTGAAATCAGATCTTTAAAGATGGCGCTTGAAAATGCAGAACGTGAATTCCCGACACTAATCGTGTGCGATTCGCATTTGTGCATCAACTCTTACAATAATAAGTTGCAGAGCTGGATTGAAAATGATTACAAAGATGACACAGGTGACACAATAAAGCATAAAATGCTCTGGAAACAGGTAGCTCTTTTACAGAAAGAACTACAAAAGACTCACGTGATACACACTTTGAGTCATCAACGTGATGGCGTTCACGTTGCAGTGAATTCATTGGCTAATACAGCCACAGCGGAAGCAACTAAACCGGCTTCCGTAGCCACAAAAAAGCGCTCAGAAAAATACATACACGGGGAAACCATGCTGGCAGTAAAAACGTCCGTAAAAGGTGACTGTGCAGCACTACCCGTGAACTATCCACTCAATTATGCATACGTAATCGATGCAAACTCGGTTCCTTTTGCTCGAATCCCTGGAGTGGGGGATAGGGTAATTCCAAACAAGAACCGGAGGGGCTTCCTCTTACTGGAAGAACACATGGGGTTGGGTCTGAGACACCAAACAATCAAGGAATCTCTGAAAGGATTACAATCAGAGTAGTGGTGGCCGGGAATGAGCGTAGATATTCAATATTTTGCTAAAAATTGTGAAGACTGCAACAGAGATCGCAGTGGAGAACCGGCCAGTGTAGTTTCAGGAACCCTGATAGAAAGCATAAGGCGATCTATACCCGCAATCAAAAAAGAGAAACACGTCCCATTGTACATCATTAAGACAAAATCCTCTTAAAAAATGAGGCCCCAGCGCTCGGCTGACGCCACAACGGTTATAAAAGATCTGCGAGTCTTTATTGGCACATACGCAATTGCCATGTTCCATTCTGACCAGGGTCCTGCTTTCAGCTCTCAAGCTTATAAGGAGGCCATGGCCAGCATGGGAGTTGGGTTGCGGTATTCTTGTCTGTCACACCCCGAAGGGAACAGTGTGGTAGAAAGAAAAAACCGGGACATAAAGCAATCTATAACAGCGAAGGTATTCGTTTTGGGTGCTGGGTGGGTCAAACATTTAATAAGTGTCCAGTTAAGCCTAAATAACTTTTCAAGAAATTCTCTAAAAGGTTTCAGCCCATACGAACTATTGTTCGGAACTAGAATGCGAATTCAGGACTTACATAGTCAGGTATCAGTGGTAGACGATAAGAAAACAGACTTTGACATCAAAGACCGTTTGGCTGTTTTACAGGACTTGAATGAAACAAGAAAATCCTTAAGCAACATAAAGTTAAAGCAACAGCCAGCTACCACTGACGAGGCACCACCAGCACCAGCCCCAGCAAGGCCAGTCTGGATTCCAAAGATTGGGGATCTAGTCAGAGAAAAAATAGCGGTGAAGAAGGAATTTGGGCCTTCTTACAGAAAAGCAGTACCTGTCTTAGCAATCAACGGAACAAGATCAGTAGTACTACTGCCCCTTGCTGGTAAAAAGGAGAACAGAGTTGTATCAATCGACCTGGTAAAACCACAAGCATGTGGCCTATAATCAACAGTAGGACCAGTGGACTCCCAAGAAACAACAGAATACCCAAACTTGCAATAATCCAAGAGGTTCAAACTGAAAGACTAATCACATTCGATCAGCCTGCAGTGCACAGAGAGGGACTATGCAATAATGCCATGTAACTCGTGCCTCTTGAAACACAGATTGAAACAGTTTGTCAAGAAACACCAGTCTACAATGATGTGGCATCAGAATGTGCTACCGAAAGACAAATTGAAAGAACAATCCCAACAATTGACAGAACTGCCTCTGGCTACTTCATCAACTTCGATAACTTTTCCGAGGATCAAAGCAACCCCGAAGTGATGCCAGAAACAAAAAAGACTTTTAAAGAAAAAGCAACAGAACTCTTTCACCAACTCAAGGAAATTTACCTTATTTCACCATGGTTAGAGTTCTGGTTTGGTCTAGGTATATTTTTCCTCCTGCTTTGGCTCATCATGGTACTTTGTTTGGGAAAAATCATTGAGGGAAAATATAGTACAATGGACACAGCAAGTCAGAACATCAACTTAGTCCTCAAACCACACAGATCATCCCACGTGAAGAAAAGAGAACTGTCAACAGTAAATGTCACAGCCATTCCAATAACAGGTGGGGTAGTATGGGAGAAAACTGACAATGAAATCTATGGTCCGGTCGAAATCCTGAAGTATCCTCATCAATTCAAGGTTTCCTTAAGTGTCTTTGTAAAACCTAGTACATTCTCTGATGATTGGGACTTTGAAAGTATTAATAATATGATGTCTGATTTGGTAATGTCAGCTAGATTCACAGATCATGATTATTTACAAGGTTCGTCAAGTTATGAACAGATGTTCTGCTTCACACATTATGGTGACCATTACTTGCATACATCTGCACAACCTAGAAATGTTTTTAAGTATAACCAATAGGAACATTGTGCTACACCACCTAAAAGCAGTTCTAAAACATTCTATGAGAAATTCCAGTACTTCTCAGGGTTTAACACCAGCGATGCAGAAACGTTTTATTACAAACTGTTAGATAAAACAGGATTGAAAACAATGCTGACAAATACTAAATTGATATATTCAGAAGCATTTTATGAAAAAATGATGACATTTGGTTTTGATTATTGGAAAAATAACATTGAAACAAAAACCATCTGGGGTACAAAAGAGTGGCAGGTACAAGGCCTAGAAGCACTGTTTCGAGCCTGCATGATCCCAGAACAAATGATGTTTTTAAATGACACAATTCACCAAACATTATGTCTTGGCCTAGCTAAGATTAAAGACCTTAACAAACCGTCTATTCCAAAGCCAATACCTGAGAATAAAACAACAGATAATGAGATAGACGTATCTCAAATTTTACATTTAAACAGAACACATCGTGATTGGAAAAAGTGGTTAATCTGGCCTACTGACACAAACAACTGTCAAGATAGATTCCTGAATAAAACACAGGGGTTAAAAATGACCAGACAAGACCCTAGATACTCCCAGAGACAACATCCAGGGATAGTAACAACATACAGTGTAGGGAAACTCTGCCTCGAATGGCTAGGATCATCCACACTGGCAGAAATTAAGCAACACTTGTCTTTACTTAAAGATGGTGCAGATTTGCGCGATTTCATTCTGGGACCACGCAAACAGCGTCAAAAGCGTTTCATAGCGACCAGTATATATGTGGTATACAACGAGGCTTGGAAAGTCACACAAATTGAAACAGCTGAAAAAATGCGAGAAATTGATCGTATTAATTTGGAAAAATCACTTTCTGTAGTGGACAATAGGTTAATGACTCTGCCCTCCAGAATATATTCGTTGGACAATATTGTATCATCTGCCATAGATATAATAGACAAAGACTTGCTAATGTTACAGCATGGCCAGTCGCAATTACGTTCTATTGTACAGTTAGGCTGGACGCTGCAAAATCTTCGTTCAGGCTATGTGCCTTGGCGTTTAATCAACACAACGTCATTGTTTTCCATCTTTAACCTTACTGATAAACAAATCAGCTTGGCACAGAAAGGAGCAGACTATACAATCCTGAGCATCGAAAAACTTGAGAGATTACCTTTGACAATGTCAGAAAGTCCTGTCATTGAATGGATAATACACGGGATTATCACAATTCCGATAACAACTTTCCGATTTAAAAAATGCCTTGAATACATACCTACTGGCCAGTATGAACGATTGGGTAAAGGATACGTTAAGTCAACATGGAAATTACCACACACACACACATGCTATAGTGATAGCAACAAAAATGTATTTCTTAGTGGTGAAAACTGTAAACGTTCACTAAGCGGTATACTTTTGTGCCAGGGTATTAATTTACATGGAGCCTGTGAAGGAAATTCTAACAACCTTTCATGCCACCAACATGTCACACCTGCAACGCAGATAGAGCCTTTCTTTATGCAACTCGCAAATGGGAGTTACATTCTAATAACGGATCACAGCTGTTGTGGCCTTTTGCCAGGGAAAGCCTATCACGTAAGCGTAACTTCCATGGTCAAATGCTGTATGCAAGCATTGTTTCCGAGCGGCCCTTGAGACATAGAGACTCCCATTTGGCCTTGTTTGAATTTCTCTTCTATACAAAGTGATACTTTAAGCAAAATGAAGTCTGTGCTTTTGCAGACAACAGTGCCCATCACGTCATCAAAAGAGACGTATGATCTCCTATTTGCAAGGACGGCTACAGAGATTCATGACCTTTTATCAACAAATTGCCCCGTGCATTTCATAGAAATGCTTAGCCAAATTCTTAACATGTCTAGTGCCATAGGCATCCCAGGCATATTTAAGACGATTTTTACTGGACTGCTAACACCATTTCAAGCAATTCTGGGAATCATTCCTAATTTTGTCCATTCAGTCTTTGGCGGCATACCCCTATTTTTGGGACTTGTAGCAGGCATTTTATTTTTGACCCTCCTGCTCCGATATGGCAAGCCACAGCTCAGACATGACTCCGGCGGGAATGGAAAAAACAATCCTAGCAGTGCGCTACCGGGACAGAATAACTAGAGTCCTTGGATTGGCCAGGCTGAGAGATCTAAACATGACCTGGTTCCTTTCATTCAGACCTATATGGCAAACCTGCATCTTACCTGTGCTACGATGTATGCTATGCAGAGATGAATGCGTGTTGGACATCTGTCTTGCACTTCCATCAGCAGTACCAATGGATATTGATACTTTGCTCAGTCCTGTAACGGCTCACGCATTGTGTTGTCCCCAGCGGCTACCAATACTGATGACGGCATTCGTTGAGACTCCTGTACTACGACTAGGTGGTAACAGTGGAGCGAGTGACGAAAGCAACATCACCCAGGTACGACCTTCTGTGAGCATTGCTGATCCAGACTTTGATGACAGCAATCATTCTCACACCTGCCAAGTTACAGCACTATCAAATTTGGTCGAACTGTCACCTGATTTTGTAGACCAATTTTTTGAGAGCCTGTCTGATATGATGTTCTCCCCTGAACAGAAACGATAACTTTAAAAAAGCATTTCGATACACAGCGTTCCCATGAACTCTGAATTAGGCCTTGATCAACAAAAACTGTTGAAAAGCGTTGGACCTCTATTCCCCAGTTCAACAAGAATTTTTTTGAATTTAACACTTTTTAAAAAATATTCACCTTTTTCTGGCACAAATTCTTTGCTTAAAGTAGACCTATACATAAAGAACAGAAGCTTCTACTTCTATTTTTAGATAAATCTAGAGACATAATAACTTTACACCAGCCTCTAGCACATTTTACAGCAATGTATTTATATGTGATGAAATTATCTCGCCTTTTCTTTTCTGTATTAAGAGATATTTCATGTGTACTATTTTCGCAAAATCGTTCATTGATTATATATGCTATAATTTTGAATGATCTCTATGCTTAAAGACATACAGTACCAAAATTTCCACGTATTACGAATACGCCATTTCAAATGCATATATGTATTTTGGGGTGGGTAATGTTACACATGCATCTTTTGCTATAGTTTTAGTAAATTGATTGACATAAATTCGTGGAGTGGGTGTAGCGTTCTAATCTAGGACCCTGATCGATACTGTGACCTTATGCCCCTATACGGCTATAATCCCTTTGTACCCCTATATTGGCATAACCGATCAAATGCAATATTCAGAAACTCGTCTTTGGCCTCACACGAACAGAGCCACATTTCAGAATCGCTTCCTCTGCAACTTCCTTTGCAGCTCATTAGTGCAAATGACACAGCAGAAGCCACTATCTAAGATTCCTAGATTACACTCCGAGTTCTTCAACAAGATAAAACTCAGCAACCTGGGAAAGCCCCGCTTGCTATGTTTTGATTAGTAATAGAACTCTAATGAGCACTGAGAGACGATCACTTCCTAGTGACATCTTTATTGACGTCTTCTGTCCAAAAACTTACGTCAAACAAGGCACCTTTCTGGTATAAATATTACCAACGTTGCCTTAAGCAAACGCTGTCTCGCTGATACTGATGTTAGCTGCCTCATAGACATCGCTGCCGTTATCGCTGCTGATGCTATCGCTGCCAACGAGCGAACGATGGTGTGGTGAACAGAGGAGCTGAACAGCTGTCCCCTGCAAGAGCCCAGCAGATGCAAGCTGCCTGCGGACGCTGCCCCTCCTCCTCTTCCTCGACACACTGAGAGAGACGCTGTCTTTTCTCCTGCCGAGAAATCCAGCTCCGGCGTTTCCAGCCCACTCTTGCGAGTGACTGGGATATCGAGTCCCTGGAAGGAGATACCAGACCTCCAACATTCTATTCCAGAGGTATGGTGTTGACTAAACCCTTAGAGAGAATTCTTGAAGCAAACCTTGGCAAAACCAACTTAACTAAAGCTACTTACTTACTCCCTTCCAAGTATTAGGCTTAGGTCAGGTACACTGGGGTAGGCGTAGTTAGAAGCACCAGTTGAGTACGTTAGCCTAATGTATATATGAATGTATATATGTTTTATTCATTTTAAACCATTGTATGGCTAAGAAACCATATCAATGCTTTTACAGTATTATTTCGCAATACTCATTTTACTGTACGCACTTTTTATAGTAATAAGTCTTGCAATTGTGGCAATTCATTTCTCTTGTATGAGAAGAAAGACTGTTCAATAAATAATACCTTTTATTGACAACGCCCGTCTCTCTATTCTCTACATATTGTGAAAGTAATCTGCACAACAACTGACTGAGTAAAATAACTGTCTATTGTTTCACACAACTCTAGAGATTGACTCTTATCTGAGGAGCAAAGTTGTCATGTTGCACGGTTGTTGGAAAACTGAATCCCTTCTTGGCTGTGCCAGGGAAGCTGATCACTTCCTATTCAGTCAAGAAAGTTTCCAGTGATCTCTGAGCTAGTTGGTAACAAACCCAATTAAGTTTAGCATAGTCAGTAGAGGCCTGGAAGATCTGCACTTCTACGTCGATACTACTGTTTATGTTATTCCAATGCGCAGGGCCTATTGGGAAAATAGGAACTACACTACATGGCGCCCAACGTTTGGTAAGGCGATAAACTAACGCAAGACGTTAGAGTAACTCAGTCGTGCATTTTTCACACAGACCCCTTTCTCCCGTAAATACTCCAATGGACGTCTGGAGTGGGTGAAAGGTTGAAATCCGCCCGACCTTAGTAGGAAGAGATTCCTATGTAATGCTCTGGTTTATTCAACGTTGAAGGATACAGTGTTCCAAAATATTGTGCACCTAATCTTTGTCTCCTTGGAGACCTGCTCTACAAAACCTGCATTTATAAAATGTCAATAGAAAACAACGGAACTGATGCCGCAGTAAATGCAACTCAGCAGGGTCCCGACAGGACTACTGAACCGGGTGCGATAATCTTCCCGGCACATTTAAGAAAATCTGTAACGTCAAAACTTATAGAAAATGGACTGACCACACAAGGTGGCAGAGTCATCTTCGTGATAGAGGCACACGAATATCGGCAGACAGAGGTATTCTATTCATGGATAAAATTTCCAGCGGCAAACGCTGCAATACATGAGTTCCACTACTATATAGTAGGGGATCCACCGGGAGAGTACGCTGCTTTCGAGGAGATTGAAATCCCATTAAAATTCCAAGAGCACCTGCTCTGGTTTAATGGCGCCCTAAAACATAATGATCATATTACAAGGCTCGGTCCACTAGGTAGACCAGGAGCAAAGTGGCCGGTTCTAGCCAGCTACACACCACATCCGGACATTGATAAAATGTCTAGAGAAGAACTTTTAGCACAGCTAAAAACATTAATTAAAATACATAGGCAATTAGTCCAATATGTAATGCGGACTACTACAGTCCAATCAGCTGTTAATACACCACAGCTGACCCCTCATCAGGTGAACACAAATAAAATTACACCACAGAACATACAGTCATGTCTTGGTAAAACACCCATAAAACGGGAACAAATTCCTTTCTGGTTAGTGCAGAAAATCCCTCAAATAGAGGCAGTATTTCCGAATACTACCCCTATTGAGAAACACTGAATCTTGACCATCTGCCTTCCTATGGGGGTCGCTCCACACGTGGAGGACTGTGACACTTGGGGTACAGTCTTTGCTTTCATTTACACAAAAACACATGGTGTTCCGTCAATGGCGGTAATACCAGAAGTGCTAAAACAGATTCAGAATGAATACGGTCCAGAACCTGCATTAACTCTTGGTATGAAATTACTGAAAGACTTCAAGCAGGTCTCGGCTATATTACAAGCCAACATAAAAGGAGAAGAAGCATCTGTGGTGATCCGCCAGAAGTTGAAGGACAACAGATATAACAGATCAACCAATTGAGCTTGCCAGAATCATAGAAAAATGATATGAAGAACTAGGTAGAGACAGCTTGAGTGGAAAACCAGTAAAGCCCCAACTGCTCAAAAATCCTGAAAAATTATTCATTAAAAATAATTCAAACACTCCTAAAAAGAGCTGGGATGGAAATAAACAATCCACTCCCAAAGAAAAAGTTTTCCAGTCCAGAGGAAGGTCTTCTCGACGGAGGGAAAGAACTCCGACTCGAGAACACCAGTCTCCCCAGAGGGAGCCCTCTGAGAAAAGATACAACCTTAGAAATAGGGATAATTTGAAGAAGCCTGATAGATATCAAAGTATTGATACACGTCCCTCTCGATCTTTTTCGCAGAAATCGGAAAGAAGAGGACGGTCAGACCCAGGAGAGCACGCCAAGTCCAAAGACAAGGAACCTGCTCAAAGTAAAAAATCTCATTTCCCGAGAAAAAAAGGTAGCCAGTATTAGAGTAATCAACCATGCCGAGAATACTGAGGACACAGTTGAAAAACGGGAAGTGGGCACATACAATGGTAGACAGTGCAGCATAAATCAGTATAGCCCGCAAGATCCTGATGAGTTATCTGGAGACAGTGGACACGAATGAATACATTCAGGTTGAAACTACCGTCACCAGACTTAGCGAGCCCCATAAGATATACGAAAAAACACTGCGTATAGAGGGTGATAAGACTAGGAAAATATGGGGTCTATTTTGGATAAACTCTCAAAAGGCTATGATATTCTGTTAGCTGAAAAAGATTGGCCCCCAGAGTTTGTCAAGGAGTGGCCTCGTGGCGAAGAAATGATTATGCCTGCCTTTTCTAATCATATTCCGATTCACAAAAAATATACTTATGCAAGGAAATGGGCAGTAGCCCAGGCACCAGCATTAAATAAAAATCACGTAGGATGGGATGAGGACTCTCCTCCTCACAAAATCCAGTTAAAAAGTCAACCGACTGCACAAAGGCAGTATCCCATTAAGCAAGAAGCTAAAAAACAAGTCAGGGAGATTTTAGATCAACTTGAATACCAGGGGGTGATTGAAATATGCACCTCTCAAATGAACAATCCTTTGTTTCCTGTCTCCAAGCCAGACATTTCATATCGTCTAGTTTTGGACTACAGACACCTTAATGCATGTGGCAAAACTTTTGCAGTACAAAATTCACATAGTGCTGCACTAATGAATAACATAGTTAGGAAAAAATATAAAACGACATTAGACATATCTAATGGTTTCTTTTGTCAAAATATTGCACCAGAAAGCAGATATTTGACCGCTTTCTCAGTAATGGGGTCACAGAAAAATTTCTGTAGGCTCCCACAAGGGGTTCAAGAACAGCCCAGGACTATTCTCAGCTAGAGTAACAGAGTTACTACAAATATATGATGATGAGGCATTATCTTACGTAGATGATATCTATCTCACAGACGACGACTTGGATACTCACTTGAAAAGAGTGAACGCCATAATACTTGGGTTTGCTGCAGAAGGTTACAAATTCAACTTTAAAAAGTCCCGAATTGCCCATCTGACAGCATTATTTTTAGGATACGAATTATCAAGTGAAGGAAAAAGCCTAGCGGACAACTTCTTAGAGAAGTGCGCTGTACTCCAAGCACCAAAAACATTGAAGAATTTACAATCGATTCTAGGTTTTCTGAATTTCAGTAGAACTTACATTCTAAATTACGCAGAGAGGGTTAAACCTCTCTACGAACTAATTAAACCTGATTTTAAACCAATCACCTGGACTCAAAAACACACAGAAATTTTGAGATCACTGCAAACAGACATGTTAGCAAAAACAAAATTAGATGCACGTGACAACACACGCAATCTTGTAATCCGAGTCATCCCAGGAAGATGCGGATTCATGTACCTGACCTCTAATGAGGGAGAAAAGGTACCAATTTCAATTAAATCTCACTTGTACACACAAGCGGAAAAAACATTCAGTCACACAGAAAATACTGTGAAAGCAGTGCAAACTGCAATAGCAAATGAACGAGAACTAGCACACGGCAAAAGGATTCATATCCTCACAGCGGAATCCGCATTCGAGGCACTATTCAGCCCAGTAAACCTGCCTACAGTGTCACTGGATCCGAAATGGATACAGTGTGTAAATTCTCTTGGAGCGGAAGATGTGAAATACTATTTCGCCCCGCAATTCGAAGAACTGAATGAATTGACTTATGAAGAAGAATATCCTCTGCCAATCGAACTTATGCCTCCCCCACAGTACGCCTGTATAATCTATACAGATAGATTAGTACAGCATTTCAACGTAGAGAACAAATCCTACTATGCAGCCAGTGCGATTGTTAAAGGTCGTTGGCTGTGCAGTAAATTCAGACCGAAAATAACAAAAACTGAATCAGTAAGAAACTGTTCGGCTCAGAGAGCTGAAATCAGATCTTTAAAGATGGCGCTTGAAAATGCAGAACGTGAATTCCCGACACTAATCGTGTGCGATTCGCATTTGTGCATCAACTCTTACAATAATAAGTTGCAGAGCTGGATTGAAAATGATTACAAAGATGACACAGGTGACACAATAAAGCATAAAATGCTCTGGAAACAGGTAGCTCTTTTACAGAAAGAACTACAAAAGACTCACGTGATACACACTTTGAGTCATCAACGTGATGGCGTTCACGTTGCAGTGAATTCATTGGCTAATACAGCCACAGCGGAAGCAACTAAACCGGCTTCCGTAGCCACAAAAAAGCGCTCAGAAAAATACATACACGGGGAAACCATGCTGGCAGTAAAAACGTCCGTAAAAGGTGACTGTGCAGCACTACCCGTGAACTATCCACTCAATTATGCATACGTAATCGATGCAAACTCGGTTCCTTTTGCTCGAATCCCTGGAGTGGGGGATAGGGTAATTCCAAACAAGAACCGGAGGGGCTTCCTCTTACTGGAAGCACACATGGGGTTGGGTCTGAGACACCAAACAATCAAGGACTCTCTGAAAGGATTACAATCAGAGTACTGGTGGCCGGGAATGAGCGTAGATATTCAATATTTTGCTAAAAATTGTGAAGACTGCAACAGAGATCGCAGTAGAGAACCGGCCAGTGTAGTTTCAGGAACCCTGATAGAAAGCATAAGGCGATCTATACCCGCAATCAAAAAAGAGAAACACGTCCCATTGTACATCATTAAGACAAAATCCTCTTAAAAAATGAGGCCCCAGCGCTCGGCTGACGCCACAACGGTTATAAAAGATCTGCGAGTCTTTATTGGCACATACGCAATTGCCATGTTCCATTCTGACCAGGGTCCTGCTTTCAGCTCTCAAGTTTATAAGGAGGCCATGGCCAGCATGGGAGTTGGGTTGCGGTATTCTTGTCTGTCACACCCCGAAGGGAACAGTGTGGTAGAAAGAAAAAACCGGGACATAAAGCAATCTATAACAGCGAAGGTATTCGTTTTGGGTGCTGGGTGGGTCAAACATTTAATAAGTGTCCAGTTAAGCCTAAATAACTTTTCAAGAAATTCTCTAAAAGGTTTCAGCCCATACGAACTATTGTTCGGAACTAGAATGCGAATTCAGGACTTACATAGTCAGGTATCAGTGGTAGACGATAAGAAAACAGACTTTGACATCAAAGACCGTTTGGCTGTTTTACAGGACTTGAATGAAACAAGAAAATCCTTAAGCAACATAAAGTTAAAGCAACAGCCAGCTACCACTGACGAGGCACCACCAGCACCAGCCCCAGCAAGGCCAGTCTGGATTCCAAAGATTGGGGATCTAGTCAGAGAAAAAATAGCGGTGAAGAAGGAATTTGGGCCTTCTTACAGAAAAGCAGTACCTGTCTTAGCAATCAACGGAACAAGATCAGTAGTACTACTGCCCCTTGCTGGTAAAAAGGAGAACAGAGTTGTATCAATCGACCTGGTAAAACCACAAGCATGTGGCCTATAATCAACAGTAGGACCAGTGGACTCCCAAGAAACAACAGAATACCCAAACTTGCAATAATCCAAGAGGTTCAAACTGAAAGACTAATCACATTCGATCAGCCTGCAGTGCACAGAGAGGGACTATGCAATAATGCCATGTAACTCGTGCCTCTTGAAACACAGATTGAAACAGTTCGTCAAGAAACACCAGTCTACAATGATGTGGCATCAGAATGTGCTACCGAAAGACAAATTGAAAGAACAATCCCAACAATTGACAGAACTGCCTCTGGCTACTTCATCAACTTCGATAACTTTTCCGAGGATCAAAGCAACCCCGAAGTGATGCCAGAAACAAAAAAGACTTTTAAAGAAAAAGCAACAGAACTCTTTCACCAACTCAAGGAAATTTACCTTATTTCACCATGGTTAGAGTTCTGGTTTGGTCTAGGTATATTTTTCCTCCTGCTTTGGCTCATCATGGTACTTTGTTTGGGAAAAATCATTGAGGGAAAATATAGTACAATGGACACAGCAAGTCAGAACATCAACTTAGTCCTCAAACCACACAGATCATCCCACGTGAAGAAAAGAGAACTGTCAACAGTAAATGTCACAGCCATTCCAATAACAGGTGGGGTAGTATGGGAGAAAACTGACAATGAAATCTATGGTCCGGTCGAAATCCTGAAGTATCCTCATCAATTCAAGGTTTCCTTAAGTGTCTTTGTAAAACCTAGTACATTCTCTGATGATTGGGACTTTGAAAGTATTAATAATATGATGTCTGATTTGGTAATGTCAGCTAGATTCACAGATCATGATTATTTACAAGGTTCGTCAAGTTATGAACAGATGTTCTGCTTCACACATTATGGTGACCATTACTTGCATAAATCTGCACAACCTAGAAATGTTTTTAAGTATAACCAATAGGAACATTGTGCTACACCACCTAAAAGCAGTTCTAAAACATTCTATGAGAAATTCCAGTACTTCTCAGGGTTTAACACCAGCGATGCAGAAACGTTTTATTACAAACTGTTAGATAAAACAGGATTGAAAACAATGCTGACAAATACTAAATTGATATATTCAGAAGCATTTTATGAAAAAATGATGACATTTGGTTTTGATTATTGGAAAAATAACATTGAAACAAAAACCATCTGGGGTACAAAAGAGTGGCAGGTACAAGGCCTAGAAGCACTGTTTCGAGCCTGCATGATCCCAGAACAAATGATGTTTTTAAATGACACAATTCACCAAACATCCTGTCTTGGCCTAGCTAAGATTAAAGACCTTAACAAACCGTCTATTCCAAAGCCAATACCTGAGAATAAAACAACAGATAATGAGATAGACGTATCTCAAATTTTACATTTAAACAGAACACATCGTGATTGGAAAAAGTGGTTAATCTGGCCTACTGACACAAACAACTGTCAAGATAGATTCCTGAATAAAACACAGGGGTTAAAAATGACCAGACAAGACCCTAGATACTCCCAGAGACAACATCCAGGGATAGTAACAACATACAGTGTAGGGAAACTCTGCCTCGAATGGCTAGGATCATCCACACTGGCAGAAATTAAGCAACACTTGTCTTTACTTAAAGATGGTGCAGATTTGCGCGATTTCATTCTGGGACCACGCAAACAGCGTCAAAAGCGTTTCATAGCGACCAGTATATATGTGGTATACAACGAGGCTTGGAAAGTCACACAAATTGAAACAGCTGAAAAAATGCGAGAAATTGATCGTATTAATTTGGAAAAATCACTTTCTGTAGTGGACAATAGGTTAATGACTCTGCCCTCCAGAATATATTCGTTGGACAATATTGTATCATCTGCCATAGATATAATAGACAAAGACTTGCTAATGTTACAGCATGGCCAGTCGCAATTACGTTCTATTGTACAGTTAGGCTGGACGCTGCAAAATCTTCGTTCAGGCTATGTGCCTTGGCGTTTAATCAACACAACGTCATTGTTTTCCATCTTTAACCTTACTGATAAACAAATCAGCTTGGCACAGAAAGGAGCAGACTATACAATCCTGAGCATCGAAAAACTTGAGAGATTACCTTTGACAATGTCAGAAAGTCCTGTCATTGAATGGATAATACACGGGATTATCACAATTCCGATAACAACTTTCCGATTTAAAAAATGCCTTGAATACATACCTACTGGCCAGTATGAACGATTGGGTAAAGGATACGTTAAGTCAACATGGAAATTACCACACACACACACATGCTATAGTGATAGCAACAAAAATGTATTTCTTAGTGGTGAAAACTGTAAACGTTCACTAAGCGGTATACTTTTGTGCCAGGGTATTAATTTACATGGAGCCTGTGAAGGAAATTCTAACAACCTTTCATGCCACCAACATGTCACACCTGCAACGCAGATAGAGCCTTTCTTTATGCAACTCGCAAATGGGAGTTACATTCTAATAACGGATCACAGCTGTTGTGGCCTTTTGCCAGGGAAAGCCTATCACGTAAGCGTAACTTCCATGGTCAAATGCTGTATGCAAGCATTGTTTCCGAGCGGCCCTTGAGACATAGAGACTCCCATTTGGCCTTGTTTGAATTTCTCTTCTATACGAATTGATACTTTAAGCAAAATGAAGTCTGTGCTTTTGCAGACAACAGTGCCCATCACGTCATCAAAAGAGACGTATGATCTCCTATTTGCAAGGACGGCTACAGAGATTCATGACCTTTTATCAACAAATTGCCCCGTGCATTTCATAGAAATGCTTAGCCAAATTCTTAACATGTCTAGTGCCATAGGCATCCCAGGCATATTTAAGACGATTTTTACTGGACTGCTAACACCATTTCAAGCAATTCTGGGAATCATTCCTAATTTTGTCCATTCAGTCTTTGGCGGCATACCCCTATTTTTGGGACTTGTAGCAGGCATTTTATTTTTGACCCTCCTGCTCCGATATGGCAAGCCACAGCTCAGACATGACTCCGGCGGGAATGGAAAAAACAATCCTAGCAGTGCGCTACCGGGACAGAATAACTAGAGTCCTTGGATTGGCCAGGCTGAGAGATCTAAACATGACCTGGTTCCTTTCATTCAGACCTATATGGCAAACCTGCATCTTACCTGTGCTACGATGTATGCTATGCAGAGATGAATGCGTGTTGGACATCTGTCTTGCACTTCCATCAGCAGTACCAATGGATATTGATACTTTGCTCAGTCCTGTAACGGCTCACGCATTGTGTTGTCCCCAGCGGCTACCAATACTGATGACGGCATTCGTTGAGACTCCTGTACTACGACTAGGTGGTAACAGTGGAGCGAGTGACGAAAGCAACATCACCCAGGTACGACCTTCTGTGAGCATTGCTGATCCAGACTTTGATGACAGCAATCATTCTCACACCTGCCAAGTTACAGCACTATCAAATTTGGTCGAACTGTCACCTGATTTTGTAGACCAATTTTTTGAGAGCCTGTCTGATATGATGTTCTCCCCTGAACAGAAACGATAACTTTAAAAAAGCATTTCGATACACAGCGTTCCCATGAACTCTGAATTCGGCCTTGATCAACAAAAACTGTTGAAAAGCGTTGGACCTCTATTCCCCAGTTCAACAAGAATTTTTTTGAATTTAACACTTTTTAAAAAATATTCACCTTTTTCTGGCACAAATTCTTTGCTTAAAGTAGACCTATACATAAAGAACAGAAGCTTCTACTTCTATTTTTAGATAAATCTAGAGACATAATAACTTTACACCAGCCTCTAGCACATTTTACAGCAATGTATTTATATGTGATGAAATTATCTCGCCTTTTCTTTTCTGTATTAAGAGATATTTCATGTGTAATATTTTCGCAAAATCGTTCATTGATTATATATGCTATAATTTTGAATGATCTCTATGCTTAAAGACATACAGTACCAAAATTTCCACGTATTACGAATACGCCATTTCAAATGCATATATGTATTTTGGGGTGGGTAATGTTACACATGCATCTTTTGCTATAGTTTTAGTAAATTGATTGACATAAATTCGTGGAGTGGGTGTAGCGTTCTAATCTAGGACCCTGATCGATACTGTGACCTTATGCCCCTATACGGCTATAATCCCTTTGTACCCCTATATTGGCATAACCGATCAAATGCAATATTCAGAAACTCGTCTTTGGCCTCACACGAACAGAGCCACATTTCAGAATCGCTTCCTCTGCAACTTCCTTTGCAGCTCATTAGTGCAAATGACACAGCAGAAGCCACTATCTAAGATTCCTAGATTACACTCCGAGTTCTTCAACAAGATAAAACTCAGCAACCTGGGAAAGCCCCGCTTGCTATGTTTTGATTAGTAATAGAACTCTAATGAGCACTGAGAGACGATCACTTCCTAGTGACATCTTTATTGACGTCTTCTGTCCAAAAACTTACGTCAAACAAGGCACCTTTCTGGTATAAATATTACCAACGTTGCCTTAAGCAAACGCTGTCTCGCTGATACTGATGTTAGCTGCCTCATAGACATCGCTGCCGTTATCGCTGCTGATGCTATCGCTGCCAACGAGCGAACGATGGTGTGGTGAACAGAGGAGCTGAACAGCTGTCCCCTGCAAGAGCCCAGCAGATGCAAGCTGCCTGCGGACGCTGCCCCTCCTCCTCTTCCTCGACACACTGAGAGAGACGCTGTCTTTTCTCCTGCCGAGAAATCCAGCTCCGGCGTTTCCAGCCCACTCTTGCGAGTGACTGGGATATCGAGTCCCTGGAAGGAGATACCAGACCTCCAACATTCTATTCCAGAGGTATGGTGTTGACTAAACCCTTAGAGAGAATTCTTGAAGCAAACCTTGGCAAAACCAACTTAACTAAAGCTACTTACTTACTCCCTTCCAAGTATTAGGCTTAGGTCAGGTACACTGGGGTAGGCGTAGTTAGAAGCACCAGTTGAGTACGTTAGCCTAATGTATATATGAATGTATATATGTTTTATTCATTTTAAACCATTGTATGGCTAAGAAACCATATCAATGCTTTTACAGTATTATTTCGCAATACTCATTTTACTGTACGCACTTTTTATAGTAATAAGTCTTGCAATTGTGGCAATTCATTTCTCTTGTATGAGAAGAAAGACTGTTCAATAAATAATACCTTTTATTGACAACGCCCGTCTCTCTATTCTCTACATATTGTGAAAGTAATCTGCACAACAACTGACTGAGTAAAATAACTGTCTATTGTTTCACACAACTCTAGAGATTGACTCTTATCTGAGGAGCAAAGTTGTCATGTTGCACGGTTGTTGGAAAACTGAATCCCTTCTTGGCTGTGCCAGGGAAGCTGATCACTTCCTATTCAGTCAAGAAAGTTTCCAGTGATCTCTGAGCTAGTTGGTAACAAACCCAATTAAGTTTAGCATAGTCAGTAGAGGCCTGGAAGATCTGCACTTCTACGTCGATACTACTGTTTATGTTATTCCAATGCGCAGGGCCTATTGGGAAAATTGGAACTACACTACATGGCGCCCAACGTTTGGTAAGGCGATAAACTAACGCAAGACGTTAGAGTAACTCAGTCGTGCATTTTTCACACAGACCCCTTTCTCCCGTAAATACTCCAATGGACGTCTGGAGTGGGTGAAAGGTTGAAATCCGCCCGACCTTAGTAGGAAGAGATTCCTATGTAAAGCTCTGGTTTATTCAACGTTGAAGGATACAGTGTTCCAAAATATTGTGCACCTAATCTTTGTCTCCTTGGAGACCTGCTCTGCAAAACCTGCATTTATAAAATGTCAGTAGAAAACAACGGAACTGATGCCGCAGTAAATGCGACTAAGCAGGGTCCCGACAGGACTACTGAACCGGGTGCGATAATCTTCCCGGCACATTTAAGAAAATCTGTAACGTCAAAACTTATAGAAAATGGACTGACCACACAAGGTGGCACAGTCATCTTCGTGATAGAGGCACACGAATATCGGCAGACAGAGGTATTCTATTCATGGATAAAATTTCCAGCGGCAAACGCTGCAATACATGAGTTTCACTACTATATAGTAGGGGATCCACCGGGAGAGTACGCTGCTTTCGAGGAGATTGAAATCCCATTAAAATTCCAAGAGCACCTGCTCTGGTTTAATGGCGCCCTAAAACATAATGATCATATTACAAGGCTCGGTCCACTAGGTAGACCAGGAGCAAAGTGGCCGGTTCTAGCCAGCTACACACCACATCCGGACATTGATAAAATGTCTAGAGAAGAACTTTTAGCACAGCTAAAAACATTAATTAAAATACATAGGCAATTAGTCCAATATGTAATGCGGACTACTACAGTCCAATCAGCTGTTAATACACCACAGCTGACCCCTCATCAGGTGAACACAAATAAAATTACACCACAGAACATACAGTCATGTCTTGGTAAAACACCCATAAAACGGGAACAAATTCCTTTCTGATTAGTGCAGAAAATCAATCAAATAGAGGCAGTATTTCCGAATACTACCCCTATTGAGAAACACAGAATCTTGACCATCTGCCTTCCTATGGGGGTCGCTCCACACGTGGAGGACTGTGACACTTGGGGTACAGTCTTTGCTTTCATTTACACAAAAACACATGGTGTTCCGTCAATGGCGGTAATACCAGAAGTGCTAAAACAGATTCAGAATGAATACGGTCCAGAACCTGCATTAACTCTTGGTATGAAATTACTGAAAGACTTCAAGCAGGTCTCGGCTATATTACAAGCCAACATAAAAGGAGAAGAAGCATCTGTGGCGATCCGCCAGAAGTTGAAGGAAACAGATATAACAGATCAACCAATTGAGCTTGCCAGAATCATAGAAAAATGATATGAAGAACTAGGTAGAGACAGCTTGAGTGGAAAACCAGTAAAGCCCCAACTGCTCAAAAATCCTGAAAAATTATTTATTAAAAATAATTCAAACACTCCTAAAAAGAGCTGGGATGGAAATAAACAATCCACTCCCAAAGAAAAAGTTTTCCAGTCCAGAGGAAGGTCTTCTCGACGGAGGGAAAGAACTCCGACTCGAGAACACCAGTCTCCCCAGAGGGAGCCCTCTGAGAAAAGATACAACCTTAGAAATAGGGATAATTTGAAGAAGCCTGATAGATATCAAAGTATTGATACACGTCCCTCTCGATCTTTTTCGCAGAAATCGGAAAGAAGAGGACGGTCAGACCCAGGAGAGCACGCCAAGTCCAAAGACAAGGAACCTGCTCAAAGTAAAAAATCTCATTTCCCGAGAAAAAAAGGTAGCCAGTATTAGAGTAATCAACCATGCCGAGAATACTGAGGACACAGTTGAAAAACGGGAAGTGGGCACAGACAATGGTAGACAGTGCAGCATAAATCAGTATAGCCCGCTAGATCCTGATGAGTTATCTGGAGACAGTGGACACGAATGAATACATTCAGGTTGAAACTACCGTCACCAGACTTAGCGAGCCCCATAAGATATACGAAAAAACACTGCGTATAGAGGGTGATAAGACTAGGAAAATATGGGGTCTATTTTGGATAAACTCTCAAAAGGCTATGATATTCTGTTAGCTGAAAAAGATTGGCCCCCAGAGTTTGTCAGGGAGTGGCCTCGTGGCGAAGAAATGATTATGCCTGCCTTCTCGAATCATATTCCGATTCACAAAAAATATACTTATGCAAGGAAATGGGCAGTAGCCCAGGCACCAGCATTAAATAAAAATCACGTAGGATGGGATGAGGACTCTCCTCCTCACAAAATCCAGTTAAAAAGTCAACCGACTGCACAAAGGCAGTATCCCATTAAGCAAGAAGCTAAAAAACAAGTCAGGGAGATTTTAGATCAACTTGAATACCAGGGGGTGATTGAAATATGCACCTCTCAAATGAACAATCCTTTGTTTCCTGTCTCCAAGCCAGACATTTCATATCGTCTAGTTTTGGACTACAGACACCTTAATGCATGTTGCAAAACTTTTGCAGTACAAAATTCACATAGTGCTGCACTAATAAATAATATAGTTAGGAAAAAAAATAAAACGACATTAGACATATCTAGTGGTTTCTTTTATCAAAATATTGCACCAGAAAGCAGATATTTGACCGCTTTCTCAGTAATGGGGTCACAGAAAAATTTCTGTAGGCTCCCACAAGGGGTTCAAGAACAGCCCAGGACTATTCTCAGCTAGAGTAACAGAGTTACTACAAATATATGATGATGAGGCATTATCTTACGTAGATGATATCTATCTCACAGACGACGACTTGGATACTCACTTGAAAAGAGTGAACACCATAATACTTGGGTTTGCTGCAGAAGGTTACAAATTCAACTTTAAAAAGTCCCGAATTGCCCATCTGACAGTATTATTTTTAGGATACGAATTATCAAGTGAAGGAAAAAGCCTAGCGGACAACTTCTTAGAGAAGTGCGCTGTACTCCAAGCACCAAAAACATTGAAGAATTTACAATCGATTCTAGGTTTTCTGAATTTCAGTAGAACTTACATTCTAAATTACGCAGAGAGGGTTAAACCTCTCTACGAACTAATTAAACCTGATTTTAAACCAATCACCTGGACTCAAAAACACACAGAAATTTTGAGATCACTGCAAACAGACATGTTAGCAAAAACAAAATTAGATGCACGTGACAACACACGCAATCTTGTAATCCGAGTCATCCCAGGAAGATGCGGATTCATGTACCTGACCTCTAATGAGGGAGAAAAGGTACCAATTTCAATTAAATCTCACTTGTACACACAAGCGGAAAAAACATTCAGTCACACAGAAAATACTGTGAAAGCAGTGCAAACTGCAATAGCAAATGAACGAGAACTAGCACACGGCAAAAGGATTCATATCCTCACAGCGGAATCCGCATTCGAGGCACTATTCAGCCCAGTAAACCTGCCTACAGTGTCACTGGATCCGAAATGGATACAGTGTGTAAATTCTCTTGGAGCGGAAGATGTGAAATACTATTTCGCCCCGCAATTCGAAGAACTGAATGAATTGACTTATGAAGAAGAATATCCTCTGCCAATCGAACTTCTGCCTCCCCCACAGTACGCCTGTATAATCTATACAGATAGATTAGTACAGCATTTCAACGTAGAGAACAAATCCTACGATGCAGCCAGTGCGATTGTTAAAGGTCGTTGGCTGTGCAGTAAATTCAGACCGAAAATAACAAAAACTGAATCAGTAAGAAACTGTTCGGCTCAGAGAGCTGAAATCAGATCTTTAAAGATGGCGCTTGAAAATGCAGAACGTGAATTCCCGACACTAATCGTGTGCGATTCGCATTTGTGCATCAACTCTTACAATAATAAGTTGCAGAGCTGGATTGAAAATGATTACAAAGATGACACAGGTGACACTATAAAGCATAAAATGCTCTGGAAGCAGGTAGCTCTTTTACAGAAAGAACTACAAAAGACTCACGTGATACACACTTTGAGTCATCAACGTGATGGCGTTCACGTTGCAGTGAATTCATTGGCTAATACAGCCACAGCGGAAGCAACTAAACCGGCTTCCGTAGCCACAAAAAAGCGCTCAGAAAAATACATACACGGGGAAACCATGCTGGCAGTAAAAACGTCCGTAAAAGGCGACTGTGCAGCACTACCCGTGAACTATCCACTCAATTATGCATACGTAATCGATGCAAACTCGGTTCCTTTTGCTCGAATCCCTGGAGTGGGGGATAGGGTAATTCCAAACAAGAACCGGAGGGGCTTCCTCTTACTGGAAGCACACATGGGGTTGGGTCTGAGACACCAAACAATCAAGGACTCTCTGAAAGGATTACAATCAGAGTACTGGTGGCCGGGAATGAGCGTAGATATTCAATATTTTGCTAAAAATTGTGAAGACTGCAACAGAGATCGCAGTGGAGAACCGGCCAGTGTAGTTTCAGGAACCCTGATAGAAAGCATAAGGCGATCTATACCCGCAATCAAAAAAGAGAAACACGTCCCATTGTACATCATTAAGACAAAATCCTCTTAAAAAATGAGGCCCCAGCGCTCGGCTGACGCCACAACGGTTATAAAAGATCTGCGAGTCTTTATTGGCACATACGCAATTGCCATGTTCCATTCTGACCAGGGTCCTGCTTTCAGCTCTCAAGCTTATAAGGAGGCCATGGCCAGCATGGGAGTTGGGTTGCGGTATTCTTGTCTGTCACACCCCGAAGGGAACAGTGTGGTAGAAAGAAAAAACCGGGACATAAAGCAATCTATAACAGCGAAGGTATTAGTTTCGGGTGCTGGGTGGGTCAAACATTTAATAAGTGTCCAGTTAAGCCTTAATAACTTTTCAAGAAATTCTCTAAAAGGTTTCAGCCCATACGAACTATTGTTCGGAACTAGAATGCGAATTCAGGACTTACATAGTCAGGTATCAGTGGTAGACGATAAGAAAACAGACTTTGACATCAAAGACCGTTTGGCTGTTTTACAGGACTTGAATGAAACAAGAAAATCCTTAAGCAACATAAAGTTAAAGCAACAGCCAGCTACCACTGACGAGGCACCACCAGCACCAGCCCCAGCAAGGCCAGTCTGGTTTCCAAAGATTGGGGATCTAGTCAGAGAAAAAATAGCGGTGAAGAAGGAATTTGGGCCTTCTTACAGAAAAGCAGTACCTGTCTTAGCAATCAACGGAACAAGATCAGTAGTACTACTGCCCCTTGCTGGTAAAAAGGAGAACAGAGTTGTATCAATCGACCTGGTAAAACCACAAGCATGTGGCCTATAATCAACAGTAGGACCAGTGGACTCCCAAGAAACAACAGAATACCCAAACTTGCAATAATCCAAGAGGTTCAAACTGAAAGACTAATCACATTCGATCAGCCTGCAGTGCACAGAGAGGGACTATGCAATAATGCCATGGAACTCGTGCCTCTTGAAACACAGATTGAAACAGTTTGTCAAGAAACACCAGTCTACAATGATGTGGCATCAGAATGTGCTACCGAAAGACAAATTGAAAGAACAATCCCAACAATTGACAGAACTGCCTCTGGCTACTTCATCAACTTCAATAACTTTTCCGAGGATCAAAGCAACCCCGAAGTGATGCCAGAAACAAAAAAGACTTTTAAAGAAAAAGCAACAGAACTCTTTCACCAACTCAAGGAAATTTACCTTATTTCACCATGGTTAGAGTTCTGGTTTGGTCTAGGTATATTTTTCCTCCTGCTTTGGCTCATCATGGTACTTTGTTTGGGAAAAATCATTGAGGGAAAATATAGTACAATGGACACAGCAAGTCAGAACATCAACTTAGTCCTCAAACCACACAGATCATCCCACGTGAAGAAAAGAGAACTGTCAACAGTAAATGTCACAGCCATTCAAATAACAGGTGGGGCAGTATGGGAGAAAACTGACAATGAAATCTATGGTCCGGTCGAAATCCTGAAGTATCCTCATCAATTCAAGGTTTCCTTAAGTGACTTTGTAAAACCTAGTACATTCTCTGATGATTGGGACTTTGAAAGTATTAATAATATGATGTCTGATTTGGTAATGTCAGTTAGATTCACAGATCATGATTATTTACAAGGTTCGTCTAGTTATGAACAGATGTTCTGCTTCACACATTATGGTGACCATTACTTGCATAAATCTGCACAACCTAGAAATGTTTTTAAGTATAACCAATAGGAACATTGTGCTACACCACCTAAAAGCAGTTCTAAAACATTCTATGAGAAATTCCAGTACTTCTCAGGGTTTAACACCAGTGATGCAGAAACGTTTTATTACAAACTGTTAGATAAAACAGGATTGAAAACAATGCTGACAAATACTAAATTGATATATTCAGAAGCATTTTATGAAAAAATGATGACATTTGGTTTTGATTATTGGAAAAATAACATTGAAACAAAAACCATCTGGGGTACAAAAGAGTGGCAGGTACAAGGCCTAGAAGCACTGTTTCGAGCCTGCATGATCCCAGAACAAATGATGTTTTTAAATGACACAATTCACCAAACATCCTGTCTTGGCCTAGCTAAGATTAAAGACCTTAACAAACCGTCTATTCCAAAGCCAATACCTGAGAATAAAACAACAGATAATGAGATAGACGTATCTCAAATTTTATATTTAAACAGAACACATCGTGATTGGAAAAAGTGGTTAATCTGGCCTACTGACACAAACAACTGTCAAGATAGATTCCTGAATAAAACACAGGGGTTAAAAATGACCAGACAAGACCCTAGATACTCCCAGAGACAACATCCAGGGATAGTAACAACATACTGTGTAGGGAAACTCTGCCTCGAATGGCTAGGATCATCCACACTGGCAGAAATTAAGCAACACTTGTCTTTACTTAAAGATGGTGCAGATTTGCGCGATTTCATTCTGGGACCACGCAAACAGCGTCAAAAGCGTTTCATAGCGACCAGTATATATGTGGTATACAACAAGGCTTGGAAAGTCACACAAATTGAAACAGCTGAAAAAATGCGAGAAATTGATCGTATTAATTTGGAAAAATCACTTTCTGTAGTGGACAATAGGTTAATGACTCTGCCCTCCAGAATATATTCGTTGGACAATATTGTATCATCTGCCATAGATATAATAGACAAAGACTTGCTAATGTTACAGCATGGCCAGTCGCAATTACGTTCTATTGTACAGTTAGGCTGGACGCTGCAAAATCTTTGTTCAGGCTATGTGCCTTGGCGTTTAATCAACACAACGTCATTGTTTTCCATCTTTAACCTTACTGATAAACAAATCAGCTTGGCACAGAAAGGAGCAGACTATACAATCCTGAGCATCGAAAAACTTGAGAGATTACCTTTGACAATGTCAGAAAGTCCTGTCATTGAATGGATAATACACGGGATTATCACAATTCCGATAACAACTTTCCGATTTAAAAAATGCCTTGAATACATACCTACTGGCCAGTATGAACGATTGGGTACGTTAAGTCAACATGGAAATTACCACACACACACACATGCTATAGTGATAGCAACAAAAATGTATTTCTTAGTGGTGAAAACTGTAAACGTTCACTAAGCGGTATACTTTTGTGCCAGGGTATTAATTTACATGGAGCCTGTGAAGGAAATTCTAACAACCTTTCATGCCACCAACATGTCACACCTGCAACGCAGATAGAGCCTTTCTTTATGCAACTCGCAAATGGGAGTTACATTCTAATAACGGATCACAGCTGTTGTGGCCTTTTGCCAGGGAAAGCCTATCACGTAAGCGTAACTTCCATGGTCAAATGCTGTATGCAAGCATTGTTTCCGAGCGGCCCTTGAGACATAGAGACTCCCATTTGGCCTTGTTTGAATTTCTCTTCTATACGAATTGATACTTTAAGCAAAATGAAGTCTGTGCTTTTGCAGACAACAGTGCCCATCACGTCATCAAAAGAGACGTATGATCTCCTATTTGCAAGGACGGCTACAGAGATTCATGACCTTTTATCAACAAATTGCCCCGTGCATTTCATAGAAATGCTTAGCCAAATTCTTAACATGTCTAGTGCCATAGGCATCCCAGGCATATTTAAGACGATTTTTACTGGACTGCTAACACCATTTCAAGCAATTCTGGGAATCATTCCTAATTTTGTCCATTCAGTCTTTGGCGGCATACCCCTATTTTTGGGACTTGTAGCAGGCATTTTATTTTTGACCCTCCTGCTCCGATATGGCAAGCCACAGCTCAGACATGACTCCGGCGGGAATGGAAAAAACAATCCTAGCAGTGCGCTACCGGGACAGAATAACTAGAGTCCTTGGATTGGCCAGGCTGAGAGATCTAAACATGACCTGGTTCCTTTCATTCAGACCTATATGGCAAACCTGCATCTTACCTGTGCTACGATGTATGCTATGCAGAGATGAATGCGTGTTGGACATCTGTCTTGCACTTCCATCAGCAGTACCAATGGATATCGATACTTTGCTCAGTCCTGTAACGGCTCACGCATTGTGTTGTCCCCAGCGGCTACCCATCCTGATGACGGCATTCGTTGAGACTCCTGTACTACGACTAGGTGGTAACAGTGGAGCGAGTGACAAAAGCAACATCACCCAGGTACGACCTTCTGTGAGCATTGCTGATCCAGACTTTGATGACAGCAATCATTCTCACACCTGCCAAGTTACAGCACTATCAAATTTGGTCGAACTGTCACCTGATTTTGTAGACCAATTTTTTGAGAGCCTGTCTGATATGATGTTCTCCCCTGAACAGAAACGATAACTTTAAAAAAGCATTTCGATACACAGCGTTCCCATGAACTCTGAATTCGGCCTTGATCAACAAAAACTGTTGAAAAGCGTTGGACCTCTATTCCCCAGTTCAACAAGAATTTTTTTGAATTGAACACTTTTTAAAAAATATTCACCTTTTTCTGGCACAAATTCTTTGCTTAAAGTAGACCTATACATAAAGAATAGAAGCTTCTACTTCTATTTTTAGATAAATCTAGAGACATAATAACTTTACACCAGCCTCTAGCACATTTTACAGCAATGTATTTATATGTGATGAAATTATCTCGCCTTTTCTTTTCTGTATTAAGAGATATTTCATGTGTAATATTTTCGCAAAATCGTTCATTGATTACATATGCTATAATTTTGAATGATCTCTTTGCTTAAAGACATACAGTACCAAAATTTCCACGTATTACGAATACGCCATTTCAAATGCATATATGTATTTTGGGGTGGGTAATGTTACACATGCATCTTTTGCTATAGTTTTAGTAAATTGATGGACATAAATTCGTGGAGTGGGTGTAGCGTTCTAATCTAGGACCCTGATCGATACTGTGACCTTATGCCCCTATACGGCTATAATTCCTTTGTACCCCTATATTGGCATAACCGATCAAATGCAATATTCAGAAACTCGTCTTTGGCCTCACACGAACAGAGCCACATTTCAGAATCGCTTCCTCTGCAACTTCCTTTGCAGCTCATTAGTGCAAATGACACAGCAGAAGCCACTATCTAAGATTCCTAGATTACACTCCGAGTTCTTCAACAAGATAAAACTCAGCAACCTGGGAAAGCCCCGCTTGCTATGTTTTGATTAGTAATAGAACTCTAATGAGCACTGAGAGACGATCACTTCCTAGTGACATCTTTATTGACGTCTTCTGTCCAAAAACTTACGTTAAACAAGGCACCTTTCTGGTATAAATATTACCAACGTTGCCTTAAGCAAACGCTGTCTCGCTGATACTGATGTTAGCTGCCTCATAGACATCGCTGCCGTTATCGCTGCTGATGCTATCGCTGCCAACGAGCGAACGATGGTGTAGTGAACAGAGGAGCTGAACAGCTGTCCCCTGCAAGAGCCCAGCAGATGCAAGCTGCCTGCGGACGCTGCCCCTCCTCCTCTTCCTCGACACACTGAGAGAGACGCTGTCTTTTCTCCTGCCGAGAAATCCAGCTCCGGCGTTTCCAGCCCACTCTTGCGAGTGACTGGGATATCGAGTCCCTGGAAGGAGATACCAGACCTCCAACATTCTATTCCAGAGGTATGGTGTTGACTAAACCCTTAGAGAGAATTCTTGAAGCAAACCTTGGCAAAACCAACTTAACTAAAGCTACTTACTTACTCCCTTCCAAGTATTAGGCTTAGGTCAGGTACACTGGGGTAGGCGTAGTTAGAAGCACCAGTTGAGTACGTTAGCCTAATGTATATATGAATGTATATATGTTTTATTCATTTTAAACCATTGTATGGCTAAGAAACCATATCAATGCTTTTACAGTATTATTTCGCAATACTCATTTTACTGTACGCACTTTTTATAGTAATAAGTCTTGCAATTGTGGCAATTCATTTCTCTTGTATGAGAAGAAAGACTGTTCAATAAATAATACCTTTTATTGACAACGCCCGTCTCTCTATTCTCTACATATTGTGAAAGTAATCTGCACAACAACTGACTGAGTAAAATAACTGTCTATTGTTTCACACAACTCTAGAGATTGACTCTTATCTGAGGAGCAAAGTTGTCATGTTGCACGGTTGTTGGAAAACTGAATCCCTTCTTGGCTGTGCCAGGGAAGCTGATCACTTCCTATTCAGTCAAGAAAGTTTCCAGTGACCTCTGAGCTAGTTGGAAACAAACCCAATTAAGTTTAGCATAGTCAGTAGAGGCCTGGAAGATCCGCACTTCTACGTCGATACTACTGTTTATGTTATTCCAATGTGCAGGGCCTATTGGGAAAATAGGAACTACACTACACCCTGACATCGGGTTTCATGGACAAGGGTAATGGAGTTTTAACTAAAAGGACACATAGCAGCTGGAAATGCAAAAACACATCGTTCGCCGTGCTGCCTGAGTGAGGGCAACACAATATGGCGACGAACCAAAAAATGTCAGCTAGATACGGGACAAAATCAGAAATCGAAGAACCTCACTCCTCCTCAGAGCCAAATGAGTAACAGCATTTGAGTGAGAGTGAGTACAGCTTTTCCTTTCCCATGAAATAACATGCATCTCACAAGGTTTTATCTCAACGTTTGTTACAGGCATCTTACGAATGTAGCCTTTTGGTCCATAGTACTCTATTACCATAGACATTGAGCACAGTTTCACTTTCTAATGTTAAAGTTTGATTGTGTACACAAAGAACTATGCTAAAGAAAAAAAACATCAGTTTTTAAAATATACTGTTTAGTAATGCATTTCTTTAACACAAACAAGAAATTCTGGTTTAATTTGTGCAACTATTCTATTCAAGCATTATGTGAAATATGAGGAAATTAGGATGTTTGTTTATCAGAGTCAAGATTCAATACTCTTTATTTTGGCATTACGCCATGAAAGTACAAGCTAATGAGTACTTTAAAAACACAACGACATTGCAAATAGTAAACCGTATACTCAATCATTGGAGTTAGTGGAAGCAAAACATTTAGAAAGGGGGGCTACCGCCACATAAATACAATAAAAGTATATTTAAAATTGATAAAACACTGCCGTCCCTATACATATATTAATCCAGTTAAAACAACAGTAGGCTATGTTAGATTTAACACACAGGTCTAATCATGTGATAGCAGCAAAGTCCTAGGAAAAGTTGGCAGCTATATAGTAAAAGCCTAGGGCCTCATTTATAAAAAGTGACGCATCGCTGCAAGAAAACAGCGATGCGTCACTTTTTATTGCGCCCTCCTTGCTCCCCCAATGATGCGTCATATTTACAATATGACGCATCATTGCGCAAGGACTTACAAATACGTCAGTATTTCTGACGTATCTGTAAGAGCAAAAGTGACGCATTGCTGGAGTGTGTCACAAAAGTGACGCAACTTCAGCAATGCGTCCTTTCACATGGGGCAAGCCCCATGTGAAAGGGCCTGCGTCGGTCTTACGCCTGCTGTGAGACAGGCGCAAGATTTTTACGCAATGGCGTCCTAGAAGTGACGCAGTGAAATCTTATGGATTTTACTGCGTCACTTCTACGACCTTTCTTGCGTCAATACGCCCCCCCTTGCATACATTATACCTGGAGCATGTATAATGTGGCACAGGGGTTTACAAAGTGATGCATCTACCTAGATGCGTCACTTTGTAAATATGGCGAAACTAGGCGCATATTTTATGCCACTGGTGCATCACAAAAAGTGACGCACCGGCGGCGTAAAAGTGACACAAGGGCTCCTAAATGAGGCCCCTAGTTCTTCATCATAAGAATGTGCAAAAGAATCATGTGTGCTAGATAGTTTTAGCATTGCAATGGTTCGGCCTCTACATCCTTTCCAGTAACTGGTTAAAAAATAGTGTTTGCCTATTTCTACACACTGCAAGTAAATACCTTGATACTGTTATATGTTTATAATAAAATCAACATGCTAGTTGATCATGTAAAGGTTCAAGGTAGTTTGCAAATCGTGGCATAGCAATGTGATGTCATGGAATAGAGAATGTTTGGCAATGAAGCCAGCACTGGCAGTTGCTGTCCTGTTCTGGCAGTGTTGGTCGCACACTTGTTCTTGGTTGAAATAAACCTTTCAAAAAGGATTTGGTGGAGTGTGGATGGTTTCAATTGCGAAGAGGGTTGGATGTATTCCTGGGAATACCAACCCTATCTCATTTTACGTGGGCAGATAGCTGTGGCACCGGCAGCGACTCAGTGGAGCTCTGCGGACCAGGAGACGATGTCAGGACGAGTGGCCCGGGGTACTGACAGCTATATATTAGTGCTGCGGAGCGGTGATTACATTATTTTGAAGATCTGGTCTGAAGTAACAAGATATTGGCAAAGGAGAGCGAGAGGCAATGGAGTGTGCATTCAGCACGAGCAGTGTTGAGGGAAGAATGTATTTCTAAGAGAGCACGAGCACATTCCAATGCATGCCAGTGTTTTCGGGGGCAGGGCAACAGCCTTTACGGCTGCAGAAAGGTGCATGCCAAGCGAGAAGGTATGTGCACACGGGCCGTATTGTAGTTCTGTGTGCACAAGCACATTCCTGCGAGTGCCGGTGTTCTCGGGAGTACAGGGGGCCACATTGTGTGCATGTCAAGCCTGTATGAGAGGAGTCCAGAGCTGCAGTGAGAAGTATTTCAGGCGCCCTGTGGTGGATGTGCGAAGGCTATATAGATGTGCAGGGTCGACAGGAGTTACAGTGAAAGGCCAGCTCTATGATTGGTTAGTGATCAGGGTGGAAGACAGTAGTGAATCTCACTGGTTTGACAAGTGTAACTGTCATATTAAGCAGGAAGGAAGTATCTCCTTTTTCACATGACCAGTGTGATTATTTGATATGACACGAAGTTCCTGTTTGTTGTCACGAAAAAAACTAGACCGCTAAAGTAAACCAGTTGCAGTAAGAGGAAGGGAGTGTATTTGTGAATAAAATGACTAGACTGCCAAGAAAAGTCTGCTAAAGTACAACTTGATGGATGTAGTGTACTGCTCAGCCAGGATGTGTGATGATGCGTGGAACGTTGAATGTTAGAATGTTGGGATGTTAAGATCAGTTGCTGAATGGGCTGAGCAGAGCACAGACTGCTCCTGGCGGGGCTCTCCGTCATCTTGAATACAACTAAAATAAATACATCATTTAAATCACAAAGAATGGACTTATTTCTGTTCATTACATTGGCAACGATTTGGAAACGCCCTGCGCGTCAATTTTCAAGCTACCTCAAGATTCAAATTCATCAGAAGCTCAACTCTAATGGCACCATGAGCCCCGCCAGTGACCTGTCACCGGTCGCCCTCAACATCAAAAGTGCCATTTTCAACATACCCTGCTGCCTCCCAGCTTCGGTCTACAGTTCCTGCCTGCATGTTAGTTCCTTTCTCATCACAGTCAGGTATTCCAGAGATCCACAGTAAACCTTTACCACCCCGATGTGTGTGCACGCTACTGGTTGTGAGTATCCACATTTTCTTTGGACGCATGTAACCTCTCATTTCTGCCTCAGCTGCCTAAGAAGTTACCTGCCTCCCACCCTGATGTCTTCTTCACATTAACGGTATGTGAGTACCCGGCTTTGCTTCTGAGGCATAGAACATTTTCACACTGCGATTCACCAGTGCCTCAGACTCACCATCCATGCCTGCTTTAACCTGCCTTGGCATCATTCACACGAGATAAGGAGTGTCAGACTGCAAAGTGCGAGAAGAGTTCCCCGTGTCAATGTCTTCAAGAACCTCGGGCGTGACACAATTCTCCGTGGTTGTCTGCTAACCTTCTTTTAAAGGAATCTCCATGTTTGTAATGGTGAGAAAAAGGGAACGGGTGTATTTTGTCATTAACCGTGAGTACATTTTATTGTTATTCTCCATAAGTAGTGCCTTCCCTATGGCAGTTCAACCGCAATTTAGAACTGCCATCCCTCTTTCAAACATGCCACGAGCTCACTGCACGCATTTAAACAGCGCGTGCAGTCCTCAGCTGTGTCGTCCTTCTTGTTTCTATGGCGACTTCCAGCAGCATCACCACAGCCGTACTACGCTGTCATGAGCACCTTCCTGCCGAGAGCCTCCCGGCATCTCCCACTTTGACGTGCCGCCATCTTAGTTTGACAGCTAAAATATTCACTGGATATTGCGGTAGGCACGCTTTCTTATAAATTTGACTTCTGCATGTCAGTATTTACAACAGCGATAGGCACGCTTTGTTTTATACTTGCCCTTCGCATTTCAGCATTAGCATCACAGTGATGGGCACTCTCTCACTACTTCTTCAGCCAAGCTTATCAAGGATCCCTGGCTTGCCTTTTTACCTACAATTCTTCTCACATATGTCTGTCTTCGTGGACCCCTCGCAGGTACTGTTTCATTGCTTCAATTTTTAAACCTGCTTCCTGTCCTCATGGTTTTTAAGACAAGCCGTCTCATTTGGAAACTTTTCATATCACTTCGATCTTCTGATACTCCAACTACTGTACTTAATGTTTTAAAACACTGCCACCTAGCGGTTACTTTTCACCACCGCATTATTCCCAGCATTATTCCCTGTTTTAATGCCTGTTTCAAGTTTTCCTTGTGTAATTTTAATTGAAGTCGATTTTATTGATTCCAGCTTCGCATGAAGTTACCGCAAGGCTAACATAATTACCATATGGCATTTTCTATTTTCATAACCTTAATAGAAATTTAATGTACTTACTTTAACTGGTTTTCAGTGCTAACTGATACTATATTTTGCATTTTTACTGTGTAGTTTGTTAAAAAGTGGTGGATAGTTATCACCAGTTATTGTGTGGTTTTCCTCCACATCTTCTTTTTCTCTGAAAATGCTGGTTTCATTTTCTACGTTTACATATGTGGTATTTCAAACTACATACACTGTTGCAGTACATTGCATTATAAGTTTAGTGTATGTGTATCTTTGTTCTTCACTTCATTTTACGTGGTACTTCCACTTCTAATGCCCATGTTGCATTTCAAATTTTTGTTTCATGTGGTCATACTCCACATCCATTTTCAGTTTCAGGCATTAACTTTTGCCGTGTGCCATTCATGCACACCTCGCACATCACGTTTCAGTGCTTATTTACTAAACACAACTTTTCGTTGCGTTTTCTCACAGTACCTCGCAGTATCCATTTCACACTCCCTTTGCATGGGATTTATTACAGTTTGTATTTCACCTTACATCGTTTCATGTACATGATTACTACTGTCTTGTGAATTCACTTTGTCAAGAATCCACCTAGGTGTATCTCACACACCTTTCTACATATTTTCTTTCCATTTTCTCTTGCATTCACTTTTCATTTTCTCGCCACCTCCACACTGGTCTGGCCAACCAGTGTGCTCTGGTGGTGATTACTTTGTCTATTCTTCATTTTTCATGTCTTTGTGTCACCATTGTTGCGCAAATCTCATCTTTCTTCTTGTTTTTTTTTTTACTTCACTCTTTCATTCACCATGCAACACTTACATCTTATTCACATCTGTTTTCTCTCTATAAGGGGGAAGAAGGGTTGGTTTATTTCTTAATTCATGCTCATTCATTTATTTACATGTTTTGAAACTCTTCACCTTAAAAAGGTAATCATCATTCCATCCCTTCTAGATGTTTAATTTTAAAATGTTGCTTGTAACTTTTTGTACATCTTTAAGTTCTTCCTTCTCATTGCAAAGAAGGGAGAAGATGTAGTGTACTGCTCAGCCAGGATGTGTGATGGTGCGTGGAACGTTGAATGTTAGAATGTTGGGATGTTAAGATCAGTTGCTGAATGGCCTGAGCAGAGCACAGACTGCTCCTGGCGGGGCTCTCCTTCATCTTGAATACCACTAAAATAAAAACATCATTTAAATCACAAAGAATGGACTTATTTCTGCTCATTACAATGAGCTTGAAAATTGTAAAGTTGTGAACAACGGTGGCTATATTTGTTATATTATCCCTAACCTGTGACCCGGGTGACTACTTTTGTTGTGTAACTCATGTGGATTTGGGAAATACTTGCACAGGATTAAAATATGCAGGCTATTGCAACTCTGCCTGCCTTCCTGGATGCCTCAGGGGATCCCAGTATGCCATTGGAGGCTTGGCAAGAAGCAGTTAATCCTAATTTGAAGGGAACCATTTTTGTAGCCAAAAAGAAGCTGTCTTTACTAAAACATAGCTTGGGTGTAGAGAGAAGGACAGTATTGAGCACATTACCATGTGGAAATGTTGACACAGGATATAATGATGAGATGGAGGAAGAGGAGAAAGAGGATGATGTATATTGTATTGCTGTGAAGGCGTTGAAAGTGCACTTTGGGAAGAAAGTCAGTATGGTGGTGGAGCGACGTAAATTTCTTTCACAAGCGTAAACAGCGAGTGCATCAAGTAAGATCAGTACGTGAGTACACTATGTACCTTGTATGCCACTTGTAATTTCCTTGATACCTATGAGGAGATAATTTGAGATCAGCTGATTAATGGTATGAGGAATATGAGGGTACCCTCCAATTGTTTAGTTTAAAGGACCCATTGTCAAATAAAGCCATTGCAGTTGCTAATCATATAGAATAAACCTTTCGCTATGATAAGGAGTTAGGAAAAAAAAGATTATGATGATGAGGTAACTATACAAGTAGTAAACAAGGATTTGGTAACAAAGTAGATAGGTACGAAAAGAGAGAGGTCAAAGCTGGGAAAAGTAATGAAGGAGAAAAAAGAGTTCATGATGAAGGAAGTATATGGAAAAAAAGTGAGTATGTAAAAAGTGAGTATGTTAGATGATAAGCTATACAGTCCTCCTAAATTTGTTGTGTCTATCAATGACTGTTTTACCAAATGTTAACCCCTTCAAACTCTTACTCCACCCTACCTGATACATAAAACAATTACAGTTCCAAATACATACCAGTAATTCTCCTGCCGCTTATGCAGCAGCAGAACCTCCTCGTCTGTGCTTAGACACCAGTCTGATCTGAATCTACAAACCCAACTAACTTTAACCATACATTTCCCTCCCCACCTGTGAACAGCTAATTCAAAGCCATCACGTGACCGAGTGCCCCCACCCTCCAGAATCCTCATCTACACAAAACATACGAAAGTATTACCTCTGAAATCCACACTTGGTGCAATACAATTTCAACCACCCATGTATAACCCTAAATATTTCATGTAAAATGACAAACAAAACAGATAAGGTTTATAGACGTAAAGTCCATTAGAAATTCTTTTTCAATCCTGTATTTATACCTCCACTCCATAGTTCTTCTGTAGCCATATCACTTCCTGGACTACCTTTGACGTGAAAATGTTACAATAAAATGTTCATACTTCCTTTTTCATCGTGGTGCTATAACGGGTTGGTACGGAAGGGTATCAAATAAACTTGTGGATGACCTGAAGCACACCCTGTTTTCATTCATAAAGTTCTTATGTATTCCTTTTTTGTTGTTTAGCGTGCAGCACTCGATTTATGCGCTCCAGCCCCAATGTATATGTGGAAATCATCAAAGAGTGGTGACGCACTGTTTGCGGGTTACCGACGAGTTGCACAGCATCATGCACCACTTGTATTACAATTAATACTTGTAATCAAAATTCTTTCAAATGTTCCATCCATTTTATTTCCGCTAGCGAGGTTCTAAAGCGTCAAAAACGAGTGAGACGGCTGGGCTCGGGACAGAGCCGGGAGGACCCAAAATGGCGACGCCCTGATATGCAGAGGAATCAGAACGAAGAGGGGTTACAACGAGACGTGAAAACCTGCTGCGTTACATGTAAGGTGGCGATTGAAAGATGCTCCGCTCCGCAAGCACAAAGTCAGCCTGAAATACAGCGAGAGCGAGGTACTGCTGGTGTGTGCCCCATATCCCAGCACGCATGTAGGGAGCAACAAAATGCCCTCTGGTGCCTGTCTTTAAGATGGCCGCCCCCAGCCCCGAATATCTTTAGCGCCCCCCCTTTTAAACATGCATCCAAGATCTAAGGAGGCCCGACCTCAGATTCCTCAGACCCCTAACCTTGGCCATTTACCGCTGGCTTTGAATTGGGCAGAATTTGCAGGACTCGCTCAGGTTTCCCAGATGCCTGACCTTATGATTACCGCCCCCCTGGACTGATCTCGAATGGGTGATCCATGGCGCCTTATTTAGACACTGAAAACAGAGGTACACAAAGATATCAAGCAAGGCTGATATCTCGATACTCTATCGAGTATCGAGCTGTTCTAGGAGCCCGTGTGCGTCAGGATGTCTAGAGCCTAGAGGGCCCCAATGTTTGGCGCGGTCTGTTTAAAGGACTCCTGACAGGCCCCTGCTGCAGTTTGCCTCCTACAGCTGCCGTGCAATTAGTGGACAGATGCACTGTTTAGGCGCAATCCTTCAGAGAGTCCATAGAGGGACAGAAGTGGCACTGAGGTGCCAGGCCTTTCACAGCTGCGCAGCATTTAGGGCAAGCTGCAGCGGGTAGGCCCTGTTATTTTTCTCAGCTGACCAGCAGGTAGTGGGCAGCTGCAACACCTAGGTCTGCGCAGATGGCGCTCCCCTGGCTGGCGATGCATAGGCAGCGCGCCCTGACACTCTGGACACAGGGCCTTTGAGCCCCTTTGGAGATGGCCAGTGGGCCAGGGGGGGTCAGGTAGATGGATAGGGCGCAAAGCCCTACTGTGACTTATGTGCTAATGCTTTTGGGGTGCTAGGAAATGTACATGGCTTATTCAGCTGCCCAGCAAGTAGTGGGCAGCAGCTCCGTTTAGGCACAATCCTTCAGAGAGCCCCTGAGAGGGACAGAAGTGGCACAGAAGTGCCAGGCCTTCAACAGCTGCGCAGCACTTGTTGCCAGCTGCAGCGTTTTTAGGCCCTGTTGTTATTGTTCTCAGCTGCCCTGCAAGCAGTGGGCAGCTGCAGTGCTTAGGTTTGCACAGATGGCGCATCCCCGACTGGCGCTGCATTGGCAGCGCACCCTGAGATTCTGGTCACAGGGCATTTGAGCCCCTTTGGAGCTGGCCAGTTGGCCAGGGGGGAACTGGTAGATGGATAGGGGACAAGGCCCTAATGCGATTTATGTGCTAATGCTTTTGGGTGCTAGGAAGTGTATTGTGTATAGTATGTTATGCGCACCATGTTTTGAGACCCCCCTGAGATCAGAACTGAGAAAAACAGCTCTAGAAACAACAAGAAGACTGCTCCATATACCAATGCAAAAACACCCTGCAAAACGGGCAGACATCTTCAAATGGCACATTAATCATTAGTAACCCCTCAAATTCGGAAACAGACACCTGGAAACTTTAGGATCAAGCTTGTTAACAAGAAAAACGCCATATTCCCCACAACTCTAAAAGTAGCACTAATCAGAATTATTAGCAAAAATGTTACTTGTCCCTGGACATTATTTGGATTTTTCTTGTCCCCGGACTTCGACTGGTCGGTATTGTTTGACGCTGTGGCCGCCGTTCCTACCGGTCATAGCAACACAAGACTTCTGGCGTAACTCTCACGCGGCGTTTTAACCTCAAGATGGCGCCTGTGAAGAAACGGACCTGCTTTTTGAAAGCCTCGCAGCAGATCCATGGAAACTTTCTTATTATTTTTTACCAAACTACCTACCTTCTTACCCTCCCTGCTCTACTCCTTTCCTCTTTTCTGATACTAACCTTTGCCCCCACCTGTCCTTGCCTTAGTCCCCGCCCTGTTTACCTGTGAATTTCCCGCGTCATTTGAGAGCTTGCTATTTTGTCTGATGCCCTATGGAGCTACCTGGTTTAGCTATCGGGGAGACAGGTCGGGGATCCCCTCCTTGGACGTCACATACCCAGTCGGTCTTTAGCCATACTTCCTTTCATCTCTACTGTAGTCTCTTCCCGCTTCCCCCCTCTATTTATATCGCTACTTCTCCCCTCTCTCAATGTATTGAGACTGAACTTTTTTGTCTGATGCCCAATGGAGGAACCTGGTTTAGCTATAGGGGAGATGGGCCATGGATTCCCTCCTTGGTCATCACCTACCCAGTCGGCCTTTAGACAGATTTCATTTTGTCTCTCCTTGTGATCTCTTCCCATATCCTCCCTTTCTCACCTTCCCAGTTCCCTCCCCTATACACTCCATTTATTTTACCATCCATGTTATTTAATGTTTCTCATTGAGACCTAGCTATTTGGCCGAAGCCCGGTGGAGCTACATGGTAGCTATAGAGAAGATGGGTTTTGGGATTTCCCCCTCGACCGTCACCTACCCAGACAAACTCTGGACAGACTTTCCTTCGTTTTTCTGCCGTATCTCCCTCCCATCCTGTTTTTCTGCAATCCTCTTCCCTCGACATTTGAGACCGAACTACTTTGTCTGATGCCCGATGGAGCTACCTGGTTTAGCTATAGGGGAGATGGACCTGGCTTCCCTCCTTGGTCGTCACCTACCCAGTCGGTCTTTAGACAGACTTCCTCTCGTCTCTACGGGTGTCTCTTCCCTTATCCTCACGTTCTCACCTCACCTACCCCCCACTTCCTTCCTCTCTCTCCTTTCATTCCTCTCCTAATGTATTGCTGATTGTATGATGTAATGTTGTAATTGTTGATATTTTCCTGTTACACTGTTAAACCACTTTGTTGCACTTCCTTTCGTCCCTCCTGTCGTCTTCTCCCGCATCCTCCCTCTATTTATGTCTCTCCTGAGACAGAACTTTTTTGTCTGATGCCCGATGGAGCTTCCTGGTTTAGCTATAGGTGAGATGGGCCGTGGATTCCCTCCTGGGTCCTCACCTATCCAGTCGGTCTTTAGTCGGTTTTTAGACAGACTTTCTTTTCATCTCTCCTTATTGTCTCTTCCCTTATCCTCCCTTTCTCACCTCCCCTGCCCCCTCCACTACTTTTCTCTCTCCTCTCTCTCCACTCCTAATGGTATAGCCTATTTTTCTGTGATTATTTGTGTAATTGTTGAACTTTTTCTGTTACATCACATCAAAGGTACAAGGTTTCAACGGTTTTTTGCGTTTTAATTGTTCAAGAATTGCCCATCCGGGCCTATTCACAGGCATAAAACGAAACTCGATTCATCCAATGACGTTGGTGGTAAAAAAGAAGGCATCGCTGCCATAGTGCAAAGTGGCAGTCCGTTACTGTAACATAATTGGTCAGAATACACTCTAGATACTGTACGTTATGTGATACACTGCATGTGCAGATAGACGGGTTCTGTCAATCACAACATTCATACCAATTACCCCTTTCAAATAAATGGAGTGCTTCATCGGCAAGTCCCTGCTGTTACGAAAGGAGATACCAGTAGAATGGTAATCAAGTTGTGAGCCCAGGGCGTGGTCAAACATACCTGTGGTCTCGTGAGAGGCAGAAGAGACATACTCACAAGTTAGCCCCTTCGTTGCAGCCCAATACCTGCTCTGCCACGGATCGGACACTAGTGGATTACTGAGGAGCATCCGAACGGTTTATGACTGTGCTAAGGCAGAAGTGACATGGATATTTCTGGGGGCGTGATTCATGGATGGAAGGGCTACGGGGAAAGACTCTAGCGCAAGCGCAAGTCAATCATGCCGAAAATGGCGGCCATCTCGGAATGTGAACGTGTGTTTTCACGTATGTTCTGGCACGCCTAGGCTAGGTTAAAAACCATGCTTCGTGGAATTATAGCTGCTGCACAGAAGACAGAAATAACTGATTGTTGAAACTCACTTGGACATCTAGTTCTTAAAAGTAGAAATAATAGAGATCCGGATTGCTAGACGCCATGTTGAGATCGTGTGACGGCTGCCAGTATGTATGTAGCATGTCCAGAGGTGCACTCTGTGCAAGAGAATGATCATGGTTTGAGATTTATGTGGCATATAATTATAGTAACCCTGTAAATAAGGTAGGTACCCACATAAATGTGGTGAATGGAAAATCCATGTAGGGCTAATATTAGAACCCAGATGTGTTATGGTACAGGCCTATTCTAGGAGGTTAGGTACCCGCACATGACAAGTGTATAAATGCTAACTTGGTTCTGGCTGGTGATTAATGAGTATCTCTAGGTAACTCAGGTGATGAATTCGGCCCAGGGTATCTCATCATTCAAACCCATGGAGTTGCACCTTAAGCATGAAATATGCCCCAGGATTCAAAGCATCACCATGCATTTGAGTTAGCACTGACAGAATGCAGCCCTCCCACCCATTGCAAAAGAAAGTAGACTCTTTACTATAAACTGGCATTTCTATTGCTGGGGCATGACAACGTTTTTCTTTCAGATCTAGGAAGGCCTTCGCACATTTGCTGTCCCATGGAAGATGAACAGACACATCTTTGTGTGTCAGCCTCAGTAAAGGCTTTGCCACTAGAGAAAAGTTTGGTATATGCTGTCTACAATAGCCAACCATTCCCCAAAACAGTCTCCTTTCTTTCTGAGTTTAGAGTGGATCTGTCTAAAGAATTGCTTGCACTCTCTTTGGTGAAACCTTTCTAGCTCCTTTTTCAATGATGTGTCCCAGCTATTAAACTTCTTTCTGACAGTACTGCAGTTTACCTGGAGACACTTTGTCCATTAACAGCCAGGTGATTTACTAACACAAAGATATCTTGCTTATAAGCTTGTTGTGTCTCTGATGCCACCAAAAGGTCATCAGTATATTGTGCGAGTACTGATCTGTAGGGCATCTGTATTATCTCTAAATTCTTTTTCAAGATTTGAATAAAGATATATGGACTCTATGAATAGCCTTGTGGTTCTCAACTTCATGTCAAAACTCAATGCCGAAACAAGAGAGAGAAAATAAACTGGCTATCTTCATGCAATGGCACTGAAAACAAAGCCACACAAAGATCAATGACAGTAAACCATTTTGCAGTCTATGGAATTTGGAAAAGTATTGTCGCTGGATTTTGTATCATGGGACAACTATCTAGTTAATCTTCCTAAGACCTTGGACAATCCTATACTTTCCATTTGGTTTCTATACACCCATGATCGGAGAGTTACATGGACTTCCAATGAGTTCCCTTAGAATTACTCTCTGTAGCATGTCTTCTATTACAGGTGTTATTCCTGCAATTGTTTCTGGGGTCAAATGGTATGGTGGTGTGCTCAGATACACAGCATTTGACTGTAAGGTCATTCAGACGGTTCTGCACCTTTAATCGGTCCAATGCCTTTCCCAGGGAGATCACACATTTATGTGTTTACAGTTTCACACCAATCAGAGGGTAGTTCTTCAACTGTAGTGTAGTTCCTATATTCCCAATAGGCTCTGCGCATTGGAATAATATATTCAGCAGTGTAGACGTAGGACTGAGGTCGACTAGGTCTCTACTGACTATATTAGACTTAAGGTTTGTCAGCTAGCTCAGAGGTCACTAGAAACTTTCTTGAATAAACGAGGAGGAGTTTAACCTCCCTGGATAGACAAGAAGGGATTAGCTTCTGACAACCATATAACTTGACAACTTTGCTCCCTCAGAATAAGAGTGTATCTCTAGTTTTGTGTGAAAACAATAGACAGCTATTTCACTCAGTCGATTGTGCATACTTAGTTTCACCAGAGTGCAGAGAAATAGAGAGACGGGCATTTTCAATAAAAGGTGTTATTGAGCAGTCTTCTTTCTCATGCAAGAGAAATGAATTGCCATAATTGAAATACTAAATGTAAAGTAAAGTGCTTACAGTAAAAGGAGTATTATGAAATAATACTGTAAAAGCATTGATATGGTTTCTAAGCCATAAGATACTTTAAAATGGATAAAATATATACATACATATGCATTGACTAGCGTACTCAACTGGTGCTTCTAAATACGCCTACCCCGGTGTACCTGACCTAAGCCTAATACTTGGGAAGGAGTAAGTAAGTAGTAGTTTAAGTTAAGTTGGTTTTGCCAAGAATCTGAATCAAGAATTCTCTTTAAGGGTTTAGTCAGCTCTGTATCTTGGTATTAGAAAGCAGGAGGTCTGGTATCTCTCTTTCAGGACTCGATATCCCAGTAATCTGCGAAGGTATCTGGAAACACCGGAGCTGGATTTCTTGGCAGGAGAAAAGACAGGGGCGTCAAAAGGGAGGGGCAGCGTCCGTGGGCTCTCGGGCAAGTAGATAGCTGCTCCTCTCCAAAACCAAGGCAACGTTGGTATATTTATACCTGAAAGGTGCCGGGTTTGACGTAAGGTTGGACATAAGACGTCAATAAAGATGTCACTAAGAACTGGCCATTCTTACAGTGCTTCACAGGAGTTCTAGGACGAAATCAAAACAAAAGAAAATGGGGATTTCCCAGGTTGCTGGAGGTTTGGTTTGTTTAGAGAACTCGTTGTGCTTTCCAGGAGTCCGGGGAAGTAGCTTTGCTTAATGTGACTGCATGGGCTACAACTAAATATGGATATGATTCCTATGCCTTTATAGGGATATTATTGATTATAACCGTACGAGGGCATGAAATAGAAATATCGATTTAGGTTCCTAGATAAAAACACAATACAACTGTTATTAATGAGAGCAATCCTACAGTTGTCTTTTGTTGAGCCATTTTAAATGCCACATCCTGATCATGAGTCTGAGATTCCACATCATCTGCCATACAGTAACTTGTATAATTTAACTTGCACAATAAATGTATCCCTAACAAATTCACATGACTCGTACACATACAACAAACTTTTGATTGTCCTTAAATGAACATATTTTTACAGGAAACATTTCTGATACTGGATTTGTAATTTGTTTTTATTTCAAACTCCTACAACTTGGGTCTTCTTACCGAGTTGGGTAGGTTGGGACTTCCACAGTTCTAAAAGTGGATCTGGTAGATCCTGTATCTATAAGGAAAAATATGTGGTGTCCATTCTCCCCAACTTCTATAAATGGACCACTCTGATCTACCTCTAAGACTGCCCCAAGAACCCAATTTTCCTCCCCCCTAAGACACCGTTATTGAGAAATGTCAAAACCTAGTCCTGTCATGAGTCCCTGGTTGCACTCACAGTGGATGGGTAGTGGATCCACTCTGTTCTACTGTTCTGGAGCGCTGGTTGCCTGCTTTGGTTATTGATGATGCAGTAGATATATACATAATACTGTATAGTTATGTCCTTTGTACTTTGCTGTTACACTTTGTCTTTCAGCATTCCGAGAGACGGACGGTACCATGCTGCAAGGTTAAGTTACATAAAATTGACCATGAATGTTGGACGGTATACATTAATGTACACTGTAATTCATGTTATGCCTGGAATGGGTCTCTCTACTTTATTTTTAATTTTCTTTGGCATTTTGTGTTTGATTTTCTTTTTTGTGTGTATGTAAATTTAATAAAAATAATAATAAAGAAATGTAGAAACCTGAACTGTCATTACCAAAACAAGAAATTGCTGAAATTGATTTTGATTTTGGTTCTGGAATGAGCTTAACCCCTTCACTGTTATGTTATGTTATGTCATTTATTTATTTATATAGCGCTCGGCTACTCAAAAAGAGTGTCCCGGCGCTTTATTGGAGAAAGGAAAACTGCAACATAATAACATAACACCAGATAAAAGAAAAAAAAACCGGAGTGCCAGACAAAAACTCACAACAAACAAACTACTGAGTGAACAGCCAAGTTTTAAGGGCTTTTCTAAAGGCCAGCAGACTAGTGGCTCCCCGCAGAGCAAGCAGCAGAGAGTTCCACAGCTGTGGCGCCAACAATCCAAAAGAGCGGCCTCCGAGGCGCGCTTTCTTTACACGTGGAACAACTGCCAAGTACAGGGATTCTGACCTCAGAGACCTGGTCGGTTGATAAAAGACCAGTCTCTTTTGGAGATACTTAGCTCCCCCCTTGTGAAGAGCTTTATAGGCCAGAGTGAGAGCCTTAAAGGCGATCCGCTTGCGGATGGGAAGCCAGTGCAAAGATTTCAACAGGCCCGAGGCACTGGAACGCCTATTCAGACCATAAATTGCCCTTGCAGCGGCATTCTGCACCACTTGAAGCCGCTGCAGCAAGTACTCTGGAAGGCCCAGGTAAAGAATGTTGGAATAATCCAACCTGGACCCAATCAGAGCCTGGACTGTCAGTCTCCTGTGTTCCTCGGAAAGCAGGGGCAGAAACCTTCGCAGCATCCTAAGGATGCCGAAGCAAGTGCCCGACACCCCCAAGATCTGAGATTTCAAGGTTAGCCTATTATCCATCTTGACCCCCAGATTCTTGGCAACCTGAGAGGAACAAGACGGAGGGAACATATTCATTGGCCACCAGGCCTGCCAGTCTGGCTCTGTGTCACACCCAAAGAAAAGTACCTCGGACTTATCGGAATTGCACTTGAGGCTGTTCAGATGGAACCAGTGAAAAACAGCCCCAAGGCAATCCCGAATACTCTCCCCATCAAAGTCACCTCCTCTCTTACAAGAGAAGAGGAGCTGGGTGTCATCCGCGTAGGATACGATCTGGGCGCCCAATGACTCCACCAGCGCCGCCAATGGGGTCATAATGATATTAAAGAGGGTCGGGCTCAAAATAGAGCCCTGTGGGACCCCGACTCCCAGAGGCGGCATCACGGCGGAATCCGGCGGGGCCCAGATCGTTTGCCGGCGGCCGGCTAGAAAGGAAGAAAACCAATCGAACACCGTCCCCCGTAGGCCTATCTCAGAGAGTCACTGCCAGGCCTTTTCACCCCCTGTGCCTCACCTTTTTTTTTTAGCTATTTGGGGTAGCTCATGCTTAGGCCCCAACACCATTTTGTCCATGTAGGGTATCCATGAAGAATGTGCATACTTTTCTTCCAGCATCCTCAGGATTCTAAAGGTGCCAAGGGTTTCTCGATTCCCTAGGAGTGGGCCAGAAATTAGGCCAAATACAGCTAAATTTAGTTTTTTGGGTAAAAATAGGAAAAAAGTGCTGCAGACGACATCGTCTGTTTTTGCCCTGCAATTGGTATCAACAAAGGATTTGTGGTGCTAGAATCAGCATCTTCCCAGCTTTCAGGAACAGGCAGACTTTTGTCAGAAAACCAACGTTGTGTACACAGCTTTGACATTTTACTGGGACATAGAGTATTTTTCCTTTTGTTTGTGCTTTCCACCTCCCTTCAGTTAGTGGTGAAAGGGGTGGAAACTAATAATGTATTCCAGAAAGCTATACATTCCTGAAAATAAGAAAGAAATATAAATTCAGAAAAGGTTGTTGGTGTAGATCCTTTCAGGTTTTCCTATAGAAAGTAACAGTTGAAATAAATAAATATTGAAATTGAGTTTAACAACAAACATTTGTGCCTATATTTTTACCTGTAACTAATTTTGCTAGACTTTTGAAAGCCATATATGGTAATGTCTTCAGGACACTTCTTGTTGTGGGGGTATATCAGGCTTGTAGGCTCAACAAGAACACGAGGTACCCAGAACCAATAAGTGAGCTGCACCTTCCAATGGTTTTTCATATTGTAAAGGGTATACAGTAATTAATTTGGTAAAATATAAAGAGTGAAAAATAGGTATGAAGGAAACCAATGCATTTTTTAAATGGGAACAAGATATGGAGTTTTAAAGCAGTAGTTATTTCCACATCTCTGAATTTATGGGTAGCCATACTAGCATATGAATTAGGGGGTATTCTTCAAAATGTCTTCTTTTTTACACACTGTCTTACATTTGGAAGGCAGAAAGGCATAGAAAAACAACTAGTAATAGAATTTGTTCTACTACCCCAATAAAACAGTACCTCACTTGTGTGGGTAGGACTAGTGGCCGCAACAGGAAATGGGTCAAAATACAACATAGACAAATCACATTTTTCCACCCAAAAAGTACCCTTTCTAGGCAACGTGTCTAGCTGTGGATTTTGAGCCCTAGCTCAGCAAGCACCAGGAGAAACCTAGTAAACCTGTACATTTTTTATAACTAGACACCCAGGGGAATCCATGATGGGGTGATTTCTGGGGCTCCCACCAGGTTCTGTTGCAAACCTTGAGGTTCCGTGGATTCTGAACCCGTTTCATAAAGGTCGTCGTATCAAGACGATTTTGGTATCAGCGGACCGCAAATGACGAGTGCGGCATGTACGAGTGTTTTCATCATAAACGATCAAGCAAAACAGTATGTATTCAGGGATGTCGTTTGAACCTTTGGGTTCCATTTTGTGTGCGGCAGCCATTTTGTGGTTGCCCTCACATAGGCTGATGACTGTGGCCAAACGAGTCCTTGGGACACGTACACCTTTAGCTTACTTCTGTGTGACCTGAGCAAGCTGACTCCATTGCCCGAGGCTAAACTTGTTAGGCCAGTTCCTTGTTCAGCAGCTGGTCAAGATAGAGATCAAAGAGCAGGACATTGCTGAGTTTATGGTACACGCACACACCCTTCTATCTTGTTTCTCATCTGTTTGTGCTCCTTCCCTTTTATGGCTTAGTTAGGGTTTGGGTTGAGACCCCTTGTTGGGTTTCGTCCGGCCTGTCCGAGCAGGAATGTTGGATTTTGCCTAGTCATTTCTGGTGATTCAGAAAAGGGGGTGGTGATGAACAGAGTGTCTGAATTAAGCAGACCACTCTTACCCAGTCCAAAGATCAGGGCTTGATCCATCACCGTTTTTTAGCTCACTGCACCATCCCAGCTCAGAACCTGGCTACATGCAAATTAATCTGACCCTGGCCCAGTGCATCATGGGAACAGGGCAGACCGAACTACCAAGCCAATTCTTATACTGGGAAGGAAACAAGCTTCCGGGGACCAGTTTCTGCCATTCCAGCCGTCTTCGGCCCGGCTTGCTTGAATCCTGATGGTGCAATGACCAAGGGACTCACATCTGAGTACTCCCTTCCACGCTTATGGTGGACACAAACGATTCAGAAAAGGGGGTGGTGATAAACAGAGTGTCTGAATTAAGCAGACCACTCTTACCCAGTCCAAAGATCAGGGCTTGATCCATCACTGTTTTTTAGCTCACTGCACCATCCCAGCTCAGAACCTGGCTACATGCAAATTAATCTGACCCTGGCCCAGTGCATCATGGGAACAGGGCAGACCGAACTACCAAGCCAATTCTTATACTGGGAAGGAAACAAGCTTCCGGGGACCGGTTTCTGGCATTTCAGCCGTCTTCGGCCCGGCTTGCTTGAATCCTGATGGTGCAATGACCAAGGGACTCACATCTGAGTATACCCTTCCACGCTTATGGTGGACACAAACGATTCAGAAAAGGGGGTGGTGATGAACAGAGTGTCTGAATTAAGCAGACCACTCTTACCCAGTCCAAAGATCAGGGCTTGATTCATCACCGTTTTTTAGCTCACTGCACCATCCCAGCTCAGAACCTGGCTACATGCAAATTAATCTGACCCTGGCCCAGTGCATCATGGGAACAGGGCAGACCGAACTACCAAGCCAATTCTTATACTGGGAAGGAAACAAGCTTCCGGGGACCGGTTTCTGGCATTTCAGCCGTCTTCGGCCCGGCTTGCTTGAATCCTGATGGTGCAATGACCAAGGGACTCACATCTGAGTATACCCTTCCACGCTTATGGTGGACACAAACGATTCAGTTTAGTCTGCCCTGTTCCCATGATGCACTGGGCCAGGGACAGACTGATTTGCATATAGCCAGGTTCTGAGCTGGGATGGTGCAGTGAGATAAATAACGGTGATGGATCAAGCCCTGATCTTTGGACTGGGTAAGAGTGGTCTGCTTAATTCAGACACTCTGTTCATCACCACCCCCTTTTCTGAATCATTTTTGGCCACTATAGGTGTGGCAGGGTATACTCAGACATGAGTCCCTTTCTCACTGCACCATCAGGATTCAAGCAAGCCGGGCCGAAGAAGGCTGAAATGCCAGAAACCGGTCCCCGGTAGCTTGTCTCCTTTCTGGTGAAGAATTGGCTTGGTAGTTTAGTCTGCCCTGTTCCCATGATGCACTGGGCCAGGGACAGACTGATTTGCATATAGCCAGGTTCTGAGCTGGGATGGTGCAGTGAGATAAATAACGGTGATGGATCAAGCCCTGATCTTTGGACTGGGTAAGAGTGGTCTGCTTAATTCAGACACTCTGTTCATCACCACCCCCTTTTCTGAATCGTTTTTGGCCACTATAGGTGTGGCAGGGTATACTCAGACATGAGTCCCTTTCTCACTGCACCATCAGGATTCAAGCAAGCCGGGCCGAAGAAGGCTGAAATGCCAGAAACCGGTCCCCGGTAGCTTGTCTCCTTTCTAGTGAAGAATTGGCTTGGTAGTTTAGTCTGCCCTGTTCCCATGATGCACTGGGCCAGGGACAGACTGATTTGCATATAGCCAGGTTCTGAGCTGGGATGGTGCAGTGAGATAAATAACGGTGATGGATCAAGCCCTGATCTTTGGACTGGGTAAGAGTGGTCTGCTTAATTCAGACACTATGTTCATCACCACCCCCTTTTCTGAATCGTTTTTGGACACTATAGGTGTGGCAGGGTATACTCAGACATGAGTCCCTTTCTCACTGCACCATCAGGATTCAAGCATGCCGGGCCGAAGAAGGCTGAAATGCCAGAAACCGGTCCCCGGTAGCTTGTCTCCTTTCTGGTGAAGAATTGGCTTGGTAGTTTAGTCTGCCCTGTTCCCATGATGCACTGGGCCAGGGACAGACTGATTTGCATATTGCCAGGTTCTGAGCTGGGATGGTGCAGTGAGATAAATAACGGTGATGGAGCAAGCCCTGATCTTTGGACTGGGTAAGAGTGGTCTGCTTAATTCAGACACTCTGTTCATCACCACCCCCTTTTCTGAATAGTCATTTCTGGCGGGCTGGACAACCGAAAAGTGGGTTTTACCGTCATGCGATATGTTTAAAATGTCACTGTTCGATTGGTCAGTTTGAAATGTAATTGATGCTAGCCAGGAATGTGAATTTTAGCATAAAAGACGATGTCTCGCTCAATGAATTTGTGCAGTCTCTAGCGAACCACCCGTGTTGTGCTTCGTAGACCTCTGTTCCTGGTTGCAGCCAATAAATTTGGTCTTTGACGTCACCTAGAAGTGTCCCGTGTCTCTGTTTGCCAAGACAGGTGAATCCGAAGACATTGGGCGTTTCCCCTGGCGCCGCTGGGTACTAAAAACCCGGTTCTTTAGTTGGCGCCCAACGTAGGGCGACTTCAGCTGTACCGGTCCAAGCCTGAATATTGTGAGGAGCTTTGTGTGAAAATTCTGGAGGAAGGCCTACCACTTCATCGACCCCTGTATGTCGTTGTGGTCCAAAAGTCTTTGCTGCGAGGTTCCCCGCTTTCCGACGGCTACGAAGGACTGCTGCCTGCCTGTCGCCCTGTCTTGGAAGCCTTTTGACAATTTGTATAGCAAGACAATAGATAGGTCTTCTGGTGACGCCATCGACATTTCAGTTAAGTATGAGTGGAGCGTCTCCCAGTCCTTAGTTTTGGTTCTTGGTTTTTGTATATCCCCTTGGGATCTTTGATTTGGTACTTGCAAGCTCCAAAGCAGAGGGACTCGTGAATTCACAAGGCTATTGTGTTTGATAATCCCTTGAAGTTTGAAGCTAGACTAGTGAGCGAAGATGCCTGGTATTAGCAGACTTGGAAAGATATTTTGTTGTGGTTGTAAGAGGGATTCCCGATTGGAGGACTCGTGTCCGGTGCCTCCGATTGGAACTCCGACCTATGAGCTTTATTTAAAACATGGCGTGGGCCCTATCACATATAATGAAGTATGGATCAGGTATACTAGGAAGGACGGTGTCCTGAAATGGCCCCAATATGGTAGGTATGACACATAAATATTAGATAATTTAGAAGTTGAACTTTTCAAGAAGAAAGCCCGGCCGGCTATGTTTGACTCTTTCCGCCTATGGCGAAAGGAAGCCAAACAGAAAGAAATTAAGTTAGCGAAGAAAAATAAAAGAGAGAAGGGTATTTCAATATTGCAAGCTGCTATATAGTTTAAAGATGACGAAGAAGAACAAGCGAGTGAGCAGTTGCATAGGCAACGTAAACTGGCGATTGATAAATGTTATCCAGCTTTGCCTCCTCAGCAGGATACAGCGAAGGACCTTGAAAAAGATCCTTTGATGTCTCATCTGTTGAGTTAGCCACCCCCTTATGTGCAGAGTGCTACAGCACCTCCGCAACCTTTAGTTGCACAACCTCCGCAACCTCCGGTTGTTTTACCTCCTGTTATTGTACCACAGCCAGCTGCTCTTCAGTTGGCTCCTGTTCCTTTGGCGCAGCCTTCTCTAGGGTTGCCGACTTTTCTATCTCCGTCATCTATGATTCCTACCTCTGTGTTGTCTACTCCTTCTGTTCCTGATCCAACTTTGGCTTCTTCTCATTCTGCTTTGTCTCCTTACCTTTTATCAACTTCTCCGTCTGTTCGACAGAGGATGACAGATACTGTTACTAGTCTCCTGTCTCCTTTCTTTGGGTCATCAAGTTCGACCCCTGTTTTAGAACGTAAACAATTGCATAGCCAACTGCCTGGTTCCGATGAACGAACAACGTTGGATCACTTAGCACGTAAATGGGTTACTAATACTTCAAGATATGATTTGGAGTCCGTTATGGATGTCTTCCGGCAATGGGAAGAACCGAAGCAGAGATATGTTTTTGGGATGATGTGTACTTTCCTTCGTAAAGAATGGGAAGATGGTGATTTGGGACAGACTCCGTCAGAGTTGTTCGGTGTACAGTCCAGGTGTGCGAAGGGAACTATAGTGAGTCCCGACGTTAAGAGAGCAGTTGTGCCATTGTTATCGTGTAGGAGGGAGTCTCCTTCTCAGTCATTGTTCGAGTCTGATCCTTCTGTTAGGAGAAAAGTGCGACAATATCCAATGAGAGAGGTTCCACCAGTTTGAAGAGAAGGAAACGCAAATGTTGTTCCGGCTATTTTGCCTCATTTTCAGCATGTTTGGGTACATGTCCAGTGAAAGCGAGCTGAAGTTTTGGCCCTTAAACAGACTTTGCCTGACCCCCGTAAAAATCCTGCAGGGTACTACAAGGAATTATCACAGACTGCAGGATCATGTATCATGAATTTAGCAAATATAGATATGCTGTTTGGAAATGTGGTTCCACAACCATTATGGGCAAAGATTCGTCATGAGAACCATGCAAATGAATTGGGTGATACGTGGGCTAATCTTGGTGCTGCAGATGGCAGACAAGTTGGTGGTGCTAAACCTGAGCCTGTAATTGCAGAACTCCCTGGTAGGATTATTAATTATATGAAGAGTTTAATGCCTGCTATGCGTGTCAACAGGGACAAATTGTCTGCATGTAAGCAGAAAAAAGACGAAAGTGTGTCTGATTTCTTCACTAGTTGACATTTGACGAACGAAGGATATGCCAAAGCTGAGCTGCGTGATTGATTGCAAATCACGCCGCCTTTACTTTTAGAAACACTGAATGCGAGCCGAGTAGCGCTGAAAAACGAACGCATGTTCGAGCGTGAATAACACCAACCTTTTTAAACTCACCGCGTCGATTTGATTTTAAAAAATTGCACTGTGTGATGTTAATATTGTGAAAGTACCTCGGTAAGATCATCCTTTTAAAAACACTTTGTGACCCCTGTAGCCCCGGTCCACCGCAAGTGCTAGGCTTGTTTGTGTGGAGGGTGCAGGGCGGTACCTTCTTCCGGCTTCCAGGCTGGGGCAGGCACTGATTGGGCAAACGGATGTGTAGAGGCGGAGCTGAAGACTCGCCGTCCTCTACATAAGCCCTTAATTATTTTGCATTCCTCCTGTTGACATTTGACAAACGAAGGATATGCCAAAACTGACCTGCGTGATTGATTACAAATCACACCGCCTTTACTTTTAGAAACACTGAATGCGAGCCGAGTTGCGCTGAAAAACGAACGCATGTTCGAGCGCGAATAACACCAACCTTTTTAAACTCACCGCGTCGATTTGATTTTAAAAAATTGCACTGTGTGATGTTAATATTGTGAAAGTACCTCGGTAAGATCATCCTTTTAAAAACAGTTTGTGACCCCTGTAGCCCCGGGCCACCGCAAGCGCTAGGCTTGTTTGTGTGGAGGGTGCAGGGCGGTACCTTCTTCCGGCTTCCAGGCTTGGGCAGGCACTGATTGGGCAAATGGATGTGTAGAGGCGGAGCTGAAGACTAGCCCGTCCTCTACATAAGCCCTTTAATATTTTGCATTCCTCCTGTTGACATTTGACGAACAAAGGATATGCCAAAGCTGATCTGCGTGATTGATTGCAAATCACGCCGCCTTTACTTTTAGAAACACTGAATGCGAGCCGAGCAGCGCTGAAAAACGAACGCATGTTCGAGCGCGAATAACACCAACCTTTTAAACTCACCGCGTCGATTTGATTTTAAAAAATTGCACTGTGTGATGTTAATATTGTGAAACTACCTCGGTAAGACCATCCTTTTAAAAACACTTTGTGACCCTTGTAGCCCCGGTCCACCGCAAGCGCTAGGCTTGTTTGTGTGGAGGGTGCAGGGCGGTACCTTCTTCCGGCTTCCAGGCTGGGGCAGGCACTGATTGGGCAAACGGATGTGTAGAGGCGGAGCTGAAGACTAGCCCGTCCTCTACATTAACCAGACACGCCCTATGACGCGCAGCGAATACGCGCAGCAACCGCGCCAAAGCCGCGCCAAAGACAAGCCTAAGACCTCCCGTCTGGGCCCGCCCGGAACAGTATGGGGAATGGGGCAGGGAATTATTCCCTGACAACCCGCCCTACCTCAGGTATGAGCTCCGGTCAATTAAGAGCCTTAAGCCCTGCAGTACATCGTGATTGCATCGTGCTTTTTGCCATCTGGTTGCACACACTGTACAAATTGCAATGTTTCCATCACTAATATCCAACCACATCCTGATCCCGAGACCTGTACACAAATACCATCCCAACGCTCAAAGCACACCGCTTGCAAATACTCTTTTTTTAGCGTAAACTGCAGATCTCTGCCACAACATAAACTCGACATCCTCACCTTTCTGCTAGACGAAGCACCTAGTGCCCTGTTCCTAACGGAAACATGGCTACATGAAAGCTCCGGCCCGGATGTAGCAACTGCCCTCCCATCTAACTACGCCATCGTGAGAAGAGATAGACAGGGCCAAGTAGGTGGAGGTATTGCTATTATCTTTCGCAAAGATTTTACCTGTAATATGCATCCAGTCAATATTCCCGACTGTGAAGCCGCTTCTTTTAGAATCACCCTAAACCACAACTTCACTTTTTCTGGCCTCCTAATATACAGGCCTCCTGGAAATACCAACACATGGACAGCTAACCTAGCAAACTATATCACCCCTTTTCTTTTAGACTACAAGAACTTCACACTCCTCGGGGACTTAAATTTGCATCTTGATGACTCAACTAATGTGGCGTGCTGTAACCTAATTGACGACCTAGCTGCTCTCAACCTGATACTACTCAACTCAGGACCTGCGCATAAGGCAGGACACTTATTAGACCCCATCTTCACCAATATCCTAGAATTAAAATGGATTAAAACCAGCCCCATATGTTGGTCAGACCATCATCTCCTTAGCTTCTGCCTAAATCAAACAAACTCCCCCCAAAATATTATAGCATGGCCAGCAAACTCCATGAGAAATTGGAATCTCCTTGACATAGAAAAATTGAATCAAACCTTAACAAATAGCACACCTACTCATGGCCAGGATATGGAAAGTCTAGCCGAAACCACAAACCTATGGCTAGAAAACGCAGCCAATAAATGCCTTCCTCAAACTCAGGCAAAAAGAAACACCCATCGCCCCCCAGCCCCCTGGTTCAATGAACTTCTTAAAACCAAAAAATCAAAATGTAAAGCCCTAGAAAGGCAATGGCACAAAGAATACAATCAAGAAAAAAAGATAATATACAACAAGGCCAGAAATGCGTACCACTCTTCCTGCATTAAGGCCCGTGCCCTATATGAGGCCAACACCATAAACAATGCTGCAAATAAAGCTAAAATCCTATTGAATACAGTAAAGGATCTTGCAGGTGCTCAAACAATTGCTACGACTCGTCCTTTAAATAAAAAACAATGACAGGACCTTGCCTCCTTTTTTAATGAAAAAATAGAAAAAATCATCCTTAACATCAGCTCCACCTCCAATGGAAACGGCCCTGTAACGACCGGATTCTCAGACCAGATAGAATCAGCTCACCAGAGCACCACCAACCCAACCGAAACGCAACCACCTCCCTCCTCAGGACCCATCTATCCAGGCACCTGGGTACCTACCTGAGGATGGGGAACTCGCAATATACAAGCTCATATCATCAGAAACACCACTAAATCTATAGGGATTACTAGGAATACTCATTGATTACTAAGGACGTCCATGCCCTACACCCCACTCATACCTCATAGTCTCGCGACCACATGGGCCCAGACTAATCTACCCTGGGGCAGTTCTGATTATTTACCATTACACACTGGTTACACCCACTGCTCGCTCAAGATAGGCACTGTATCCCCCCAGTGCTCTCACTATTTCATACAAACACAAGCCACAATCCTGTGGGTATACACACTATCCTCAGTCAGTGCTCTCATTAACGCCTCTTTTTCTAGAGACAATCTCATTACACACCAGTATCCACCCTGGTGCTCACTTACTTACAAGCCACAATCCGGTGGATATAACGCCGCATCCCAACAACGATCACTTTCCTATGAATACCTTCAGCTCTCTCTCTCTCTATGTTGGGAAGTTTCTCTCACCATTCACTAGAGGTTCACTACTACAATAATATTATGGAATGGCCGAATTACTTAGTGTATAACTTATTCTCCTAGCTCAAGGGCTCCTCTCTCTCCCCAATTATTCATCCGCTACTTACCTGCTATAACACCTGACTAGAAGAAAAGGTTACCTGCACTATGAGAACAAGAGGCACACACTGTATGCAAAAGTTATCCCTGATTTAAGCGCTCCTATTTCCTTTTGATCCATCAGTTACTATACAGCATCTGGTTAGAAGAAAGGTTAGCTCTATCATAAGAACAACACATCCACACTGGTTCACTAAGAACTGGGGTATCTTTATTACAATATAACACTATACTATAACACATAGCCTGAAAGGCAAAATGGGAATAGACACATACACAGATCTGCGGGGTCTCTATAAAGATTTATTACTATACTACATCTACATGTGACTAACAGGGACTGTAAATAGAATGCACACATCCACATGTAACTAACAGGGACTGTAAATAGACTGCACACCGCTGAAAGAAAAAGGATTAGCAATACAATAGGGGGCTTTAGCCTAGGAAATAAAAGACAAGATTAAGGTGTAAGTGTAGAGCAAACTAGTTCAGAATACCTCACCCTATTAGAAGGAATGTTTCTCTCTCTCTCTGGTGGAATCAGGGCTCTCTCTCTCTCCCTCCGTCACCACAGCTTCACTCCTCTGGCTCAACTGCTCCAGCAGGCAGCTTCAACTCCTCCATCTGACTGGTAACTGCTTTAATGCATCCTGATAAACTGGCAGCTCCCGCTGACAGTTCCAACTTCGTTCATATGACTGCTCTCTCCAGCTTCAGCAATTATCTGCCTTCTCTCTCCATTCCAGAAAACCAATTGAACTGAACTGTACTCTTCAGCTCCAGCAACCATCCTACTTCTCTCTCTCCAAGAACCAAACTGACAAACTTCATCTCCTGCACTTCGCTAATATGGAATCCTCTCCCCTCATGGAAATTTCCAACAGAGGGCTGCCTCCCACCGAATTCCTGTGCTAGCTCCAGAGCTCTCCGCGCAACCGCAGTGCGCATCTGCATGTCACGTCTGGGCCCAAGAGACAAACACATTCTTCCGATAAGAACCAGTCCCGGCTGGTTTTCCCCTAGCGAACAACAGCTCATAACTAAAACATTACCTTTACCCTGCAAGCATCTCAGTTCTGCAGGGACAGAAAGCAAAATGGAGTCTCTCTAGTCCCGGCCTTGTAGGCCTGAGAGGGATGAAATAACACTTAGCTCTATCAGAGTACCTACACAAACGATACCAATATGTAATATAAAGTCAGGACTACAGGATCCACCCTCTACTATAGGTAGGATGATGAAAGGACACATAATTATGTCAAAGCCAATAGGCAATAGATGGATTAGAGTCAAGAATAAGGGATCTATCATCATCTATCCTCTAGTTTATGCTTCTAGGTCTGGAAAAAAGGCCTTAAAAGGGCCAACACAATGCAAGAATACAGATTCAGGATGTTAGCAAGCTTAAAGTCACCATCACTCAGAAATAGAGCCAAAAACCATGTCAGGACAGGCCCACAGGATGATGTTGTCGTATTACCGGACAAATTGAACACCCTAGAGAAATGGCCCCCTGTAACCGTGGACTCCCTAAAATCCTCCTTGAAATCCATTTCATCAGGTTCCCCTTGTGATCCACTACCCGTTAGTATCCTAAAACAGCTTGACACCACCTCCCTGACCATTATAGCAGACACGCTAAATTCATCTCTCAAACTCTCCACAGTCCCGTCATGTTGGAAACATGCAATGGTAAACCCACTCCTGAAAAAACCCTCAGCTGACCCCGCTGTCCTGACAAACTATCGTCCAATATCTCTGCTCCCAGCCTTTTCCAAGCGCATGGAAAGGCACATACATTCTGCTCTCAACCTCTTCGCCGAGGAAAACGACCTCCTCCATCCCACACAATTGGGTTTCAGAGCAGGATACTCTACGGAGACCGCTCTGCTGGGTGTTATGGAAAACATTAGGAAACTCCTGAATGAGGGACAAACGGTCACACTCATTCTACTAGATTTGAGTGCGGCGTTTGATACCATCTCTCACAATATTCTCCTGTCCACACTAGAGAGAAACGGTATACGCAGTGATGCTCTGAAGTGGATTAAGTCCTTCCTAATTGATAGGACCTTCCAGATCAAATCTAGCCTTGCCTGCACATAAACTTTTCACGCCCCACATGGAGTACCACAGGGCTCCATTCTGAGCCCGCTGTTTTTTAATCTGTATATCAGACCATTGGCTGACCTAGCGGACTGCGTAGGACTAACCCTAATGACCTACGCAGATGACTCCCAAATCATTTTCTCATTATCAGAGTCAAATCCCTCAGTTCCTTCTCTCCTCAAAATTGGGCTCCAGAAAATCTTCAACTGGATGACCATCAACCAGTTGAAATTAAACGGTGATAAAACCGAAATCCTCCTGCTAGGAAAAAATAAAGAACTCTGGAATTCCTCTCATTGGCCCCCCGAGCTGGGAAATCTCCCCATTCCAGCAACCCAGGTTAGAAACTTAGGAGTCATCATTTATAATGCCCTGTCAATGAAACAGCAGGCAAATAAAGTTGCAGGCCTATGCTTCACCATAATAAAATGGCTGAAAAAAATAATATAGATGCTGCCCCCCGCCACACAAAAGACCGTAGTCAACGCATTAATTACATCGCGTATTGACTACGGCAACATCCTCCACCTGAGTTCAAACCAAGCAGTCATCAAGCGACTTCAACTGATCCAAAATTCAGCCGCACGACTCTTGTTTAGAATACCAAAAACCGCAAGAGTGTCAAAAATATCTGAATGATCTACATTGGCTCAGGGTAGAACACCGTATCAGCTTCAAAACCCTGAGCTACATGTTTAAGATCAAATCCAAAACGGCACCAACCTATCTGCAAGCACTAGCCACTCCCTACCTACCAGCAAGAAACCTGCGCTCCCAAACTGCAGCAAATTTCGATGTTCCCAGGTTTAGATTGCAAAGAATTGGTGGAAGATCGTTCTCTGTCAGAGGGCCTATCCTGTTGAACACACTTCCCTTACATATCCGGAAAGAGGAAAACTACGCCAGCTTCTGGAAAAATATAAAAACTTGGCTTTTCCAGAAACAACTGTGCTAAAACCATGCTCATCATATACCTTTGTTCATCCATATGCCAAAGGCGCTGGGAAACCCTTCTTGGGTAGCTGCGCGCCATACAAATGTAAAAAATAAATAAAAATAAATTGGTTTGAAGAAACGTTTAGCGACCACAGTGGCCAAGACATTAGTACGGAAGGTGGTCAACGGTTGTTTGTTGATAAGTTTGTACATAATTTGCTTCCCGAGTTGTGTACTAAGTTGAAGGATTCAGAGAGCTCTAGGGCTGTGTCGTCGTCGGCACAGATATTGGCTACTGCCCAGTACTACGAGAATAGAGATAAGGACGAGAAAGATAGAGCCGATAGAGATTTGAAAACGAAGGTTCTTTTGCAGCAAGCGTATCCGCCTCGTAATAATCAGCGTGATTATCAGCAACCTCAGCAATATCAGAGAAACTCGCAAAGGTTCGAGTCTTCTCAACAGCGTTTTCCCGTAGGCCCTAATCAATGTGCATATTGTAAAGAAGAGGGCCATTTTAAGAATAGTTGCCCGGTTTTGTTACAGCCCACGAATGGTGTTTCGGGTGTGAGAGGTCGAGGTGTTCAGCAAGTTCCTAGAGGTAGGGGACGTGGTGTGTTTCTCCACAGGCTTCTATGAATTGTTTTGATCAGCAGAATGGTGCGTCTGGTAGGCCGACTCGGTGCTATGCTGACGACTACTATGTCGAAGGTGAGAATATGGACGTTAATGATTGCTAGGACAGCCATAGACAAAGAGAGGGAGTTATTTCAGTTCCAGTAGATCAAAGTGGACCTTATGTTGAAGTGATTACATCAGGTGTGTCAGAGCCTTTTCTGTTGGATACTGGTGTTGCGAAGAGTTCTATCATACACTCTAAACTCCCTGGCGCACCTTTGTCTGGCTTAACAAATGTTTCCGTAGGTTTTTCTGGCGCCCCAGTTAGTAATCCGATCTCTAGTCCTTTGTCTCTTTCTGTTGGACCTTGTGATTTCGAAGCACCCCTCATTCTGACGACAGGGTGTAGTGAAAACTTGTTGGGGTTGGACTTGTTGAAAAGATTGTATGCAACGTTATATTGTTCTCCTTCAGGAGTACAGCTTACATTGGGTAAGAGAGTGATCTCTCCGATGTATTTGTCTAAAGATCAACTTCCAGCTGAATTATCTTCTCTCCCTGATTTTCTTTGGGCTACTGGTCCTAATGACGTGGGTCTTTTGGAGATCCCACTGTATGTTGTGACGCGGAAAGCGAATGCTAGATTGCCTCGTATTCCACAATATAGGACCTCTAGTGATGGTGAAAGAGCACTTTTAGCGATCATTTACGATCTAATTGAGAAAGGTGTGATCGAAGAAACGAGAGGTAATGTGTGCAATAGTCCGGTTTTGCCTGTTCTGAAATGAACTGATTCTTCTCAGCCGCCGGTGTACAGGTTTGTGATCGATCTTTGCGAAGTGAATACGATCGTAGTTCCGCAATTTCCAGTTGTGCCAGATATCACTACTTTACTGACTCTGATTCCAGCTTCTGCTACCTGTTTTTCGGTGATTGACTTGAAGAATCTTTTCTTCAGCATCCCGATTGCCGAAGAGAGTTGGGATATTTTTGGCTTCTCTTTAGGAGGCGGAAGTTTCCGGTTTAAGCGCGCTCCTCAATGCTATTGTGAGAGTCCATACATCTATAGTCAGGCTTTGAAAACACAACTTGATATGATTGTTTTACCTGATGGTGCTGCCCTTATTCAGTATGCCGACGATTTGTTAGTTGCTGCCGATAGTGAGGAGATCTGTAAAGAGGCTACTTTGTCATTGTTGCGTCATTTGGCTGACTTCCATCATAAGGTGTCTCTTTCGAAGTTGCAGTATTGTCGACAAGAAGTAACCTACTTAGGTCACCTCTTATCGAAGGAGGGAAGAAGAGTGACTCCAGGACGAATTCAAGCTATTGTGCAAATGAGAGTGCCTACGACTCAGAGAGAAGTACGTGCTTTCCTAGGTATTATGTCGTATTGTAGACAGTGGATTCCAAATGTTGCGCTCCTTGCGAAACCTTTGATAGCTCTTACTGTTAAGGATACTCCAAATCCTATTCCTTGGACTGACGAATGCCAGAAGAGTTTTTCTGAATTGCGCAATGCGTTGTGTTCAGCTCCTGTGTTCGGTACTCCAGACTACAGTAAGCCTTTTACACTCTATGTCCATGAGAGAGAGGGATGGCATTGTCTGTTTTGACTCAACATTTTGGCGATAAGCAACGTCCATGTGCATATTTTTCGTCGACTTTGGACTTTCGGTAGCTAGAGCATTGCCGAGTTGTTTGAGAGCTACAGCGGCAGCGGCTGTTTCTATTCGACAGTCTGCTGGTTTGGTGATGGACAACACACTGATTGTGATGGTTCCACATGCAGTGGATACTTTATTGAATCATACCAAGACACAGCATTTAACTAGGGCTCGGTTGTCACGTTACGAATTGACACTCCTAGCGAGTCATGTACATATAAAGAGATGCAACACATTCTAATCCAGCCACGTTGTTGCCGCTTTCAGTTGAGACAGATGTTTGTGAACAGCACAATTGCTTCCTTAGGACAGAGGAAGAGACAAAAGGGAGGATAGACTTTAGGGATACTCTTCTTGCAGAATGTGATGGTACTTTATGGGTTGATAGTTCATACTTCAAGCTTCCGAATGGTGATACGACTGCGGCATATGCTGTTACGACTTTGCAGACGATTGTTGAAGCTGCACGTATCCCACATAATTCAGCACAAGCAGCAGAGTTGATTGCATTGACAAGAGCGTGTGTGTTGTCGAAAGGGAAATGAATGACTCTGTATACCGATAGCCAGTATGCGTTTGGTGAGGCTCATAGTTTTGGACGAATGTGGAAAGAGCGTGGGTTCCTGACTTCACATGGGACTAAGATCAGCATGGTCAGTTGGTGAATGAACTTCTTGAGTCACTTACTTTGCCGTTGCAAGTTGCGATCGTGAAATGCACTGCACACAGGAAAGTTACTGATGACATTGGTCGTGGTAATGCGTTTGCAGATGAAGTCCCGAAATAAACTGCGAAAGATGTGATGAGTCAAATGTATGTTGCGGGTCCGGCGAGTTGGGTTCCGGATAAAGGTACGTGTGAAGATACGATAGAGAGTGTGAAGTCTATTCAAGCTGAAGCTACAGAGAAAGAGTTGAATGAATGTAGAGAAAGTAACGATAAAATGGATTCGAATGGTTGTTGGATTGAATCGTCAGAGCATCAACGATGGTTGTTACCCGATGCGTATGTACTTCCAGTGGTTACGATGGCGCATGGAATGGCTCATATTAGTGTGAAAGGGATTTGTAGGTTGTTGGCTCCAGTATGGCAAAATGCTGAAATTCCTAAGTGTGCAGAGAATTTGGTCAAGAACTATATGGTGTGTTTGATGTACAATCCTGGTAAGGGAACTCCAACTCTAGCTGGTCATTTTGCGCCTCAGACGTATCCGTTCGAGGTTTTGCAGCTAGATTTTATCCACATGGAGAGGTGCAACAACTTAAAGTATGTGCTTTTTGTTGTTTGTGCCTTTTTGAGATGGGTATAAGCATACCCCCTGAAAGATAACACTGCCTTATCTACAGCTAAAGCCCTTGTCAAGGAATTTTTCCCTAGGTATGGATTGCCGAGAATGGTCTGGAGTGACAATGGAAGTGAATTTGTGGGTCAAGTGATGAAGAGAGTGTGTGATGGCTTAGGAATAGGCCAAAAATTCCACGCTGCAAATCATCCCCAATCAGCTGGTCTAGTTGAGTGCTATAACGGCACTCTTAAATTAAAGTTGGCCAAGATACAGGCGAGATCTGGTCTTCAATGGCCTGATGCTTTGCCATTAGCCCTTCTGTCCACAAGAATGACTGTGCATTTGCGAATGGGACTTAGTCCGTATGAGGTAGTGTTTGGTCGCCCGGCAAATATTTGGGGAGTGCCGCGGCCGACAAAAATTTAGCGAGATAGAACATCCTGTATTGCTTCATTACCTTAATGACTTGACGGCTAAATTGCGTGTTTTGCACCAACAGGTTCATGATTCACTGCCACAAGCATCTGAAGATCCAGGACATGCTATCGAACCTGGCTCCTGGATCCTCATGAAAAATTTCCAGCGGACCAAGAATGAGCAGGCCCGCTGGATTGGCCCCTACTTGGTGCTTTTGTCCACATGTTCAACAGTGCGAGTGCGCGGTAAAAAGAACTGGATCCACGGCGTACATTGTAAGAGGTCCCCTTTGCCTCTGTCGTACGACCGGTGGGTTCAGAACGGACTTCCTGACTCTGAGATTGAAACCGTGCCTCATTTTATGCCTTTTAGCGATGCACGTTTGATTGGAACGAACTATGAACGAGAAAGCGATGATCTTCTGCAAGAAGCTGTGCCTTCGTCGAATCGTTTGGATACTTCTGAACCTGAGCTCCTGTTTCATGCACAGACATTACCTGGCAAAGAGTGTTATAATTTGCGACCAAGAGTCGTGGGACAAATAAAAATGAAAATTCTTTCTTTTCTATTTTTAAGATTTAGCTCTCCTCTGAGGAACTATTTTGATTTTTGTTTTTCGAACTGCCTTCCGGGTTCAGCTGAAGGGTCGCGGTGCAAAGACTTTGGAGTGCAAGCCGAAGACGTTAGGTCGACGGTTTTGGTTGGTCTAAGGGCGTCCCCTGGATCGACAGACGCATTCCTTAGCACAGAACACCCTTCCGCCGCGAGCAGCACGATTAGAGGATGGAGTTTTTCAAGATGTAGAGACCTGCTGAAAGAATAAGCTTTAGGAGCAAAATGTGTACAGTTATGAGTAGAAAACGTTTTTTAATATTGTGTTTGTTCATGTTGTTGAGTTTAATGACATTTTTGATGGGATATATTATATTCTCTTTCAAAGTGACGTTTGCACCCACTGCACAACCTATGCCTTCTCCTACTGTTTCTTCGCATTCTTTTCACCCTCTGCCTGAACATGAGTCCATCAGGAGATTGGAATTCGTTAATAACTCCTTTGTTCAGCTTCTGCACCAACACCAGCTAGTAGTGAACACGACTAACTGTTGGGTGTGTGGCCTTATGCCCCATACTACCGATAAAGGTATTCCTTACCTGGTTCTGCCATTTAGCTACAATGGTTCTCTTTGGGCTTATCAGACGATGTTCATATATGCCATCGAATCCTATCCCCTACGTTCCGCGAGATGTAACTCGAGTAATAAAGCCTTGGTAATGGGAATTACAAATATGAGTAGAGATATTAACTCGTATAGAGCTATTCCCAGGGATGAGTTACAAGCATACGTCGGATGGAACTTGACTGGATATGGAGTTAGCCTGAGCATTAGTCAGCGAGCAAAGAGATCCCCTCCGATTTGGATAGTGCCCCAACAGGGTCATTATTGTCTGCAAGGTAATGGCAGGAATCCGAGAGCTCAGTTAGGGAAGAGCATTTGTAGTGGGACGTATGTCTTTGCGTCCCGGAATTCTCCATTGTTTCTGGCAGCTAATGGTACCTATTTGGTCTGTTACGATAGAGCATATACATGGTTGCCCCCTGATTTCTCGGGCACATGTTTTGTCTCGTTCCTGTTGCCTCCCACGTATACAGCTGCAGCAGTTTACCACAAGACGAGAGTTGTCAGAGGTGTCTTTAGTAAGGGAGATACAGCTGGACAAGAATTGGGAGATTTATTGAAGGGTTTTCTGCCGTTTTGGGGACCTATGGTTAACAGCAGGAACATACGGCAATTGACGAGGGTGGTTGAGTCCACTATAGTTGAAACTACCGGTGCCCTTATTAACTTGACTGCTGAGCTCCAGTCGGATCGCCTTATGACTCTTCAGAACAGAGTTGCGCTAGATGTCATACTTGCAGATAGAGGAGGGGTATGTAAATTGATTCAATCGATCTGTTGCATTTTCATTCCAGACAACGCTCCGACAGTGTACCAAGCCATTTCCAAGCTACATAAGATCTCTGAGTCTGTACATATGGACGAAGGAGATTGGTCATTGATGGGATGGTTATGGGAATTGTTATCCACGTGGGGATGGAAGATTCTGATGATCATTGGGATGATTTTAGCGATTCTTTTCCTGTTCTGTCTTTGCGTACAGCGTGCTCCTACTATATGTGGCCTTTGTGCTACTTCGTGCTCAAGGAGACCTGTCCAGAGATAGTTGCTAAGTACTAGGATGATGCTACAGCAACATCTTGATGATCTGATGAATATAGACCTGGATTCAGACTGACGTGAGTTTAGGTTATTGCCTATGTAAGGGCAAAAGGAGGGTCAGAGGTTCCGAGGATTCTGAACCAGTTTCATAAAGGTCGTCGTATCGAGACAATTTTGGTATCAGCGGACCGCAAATGACGAGTGCGGCACGTACGAGTGTTTTCGTCATAAACGATCAAGCGAAACACTATGTATTCAGGGATTTCGTTTGAACCTTCGGGTTCCATTTTGTGTGCAGCAGCCATTTTGTGGTTGCCCTCACATAGGCTGATGACTGTGGCCGAACGAGTCCTTGGGGCACGTACACCTTTAGCTGACTTCTGTGTGACCTGAGCAAGCTGACTCCATTGCCCGAGGCTAAACTTGTTAGGCCAGTTCCTTGTTCGGCAGCTGGTCAAGATAGAGATCAAAGAGCAGGACATTGCTGAGTTTATGGTACACGCACACACCCTTCTATCTTGTTTCTCATCTGTTTGTGTTCCTAACCTTTTATGGCTTAATTAGGGTTTGGGTTGAGATCCCTTGTTGGGTTTCGTCCGGCCTGTCCGAGCAGGAATGTTGGATTTTGCCTAGTCATTTCTGGTGGGCTGGACAACGGAAAAGTGGGTTTTACCATCATGCGATTTGTTTGAAATGTCACTGTTCGATTGGTCAGTTTGAAATGTAATTAATGCTAGCCAGGAATGTGAATTTTAGCATAAAAGACGATGTCTCGCTCAATGAATTTGTGCAGTCTCTAGCGAACCACCTGTGTTGTGCTTCCTAGACCTCTGTTCCTGGTTGCAGCCAATAAATTTGGTCTTTGACGTCACCTAGAAGTGTCCTGTGTCTCTGTTTGCCAAGACAGGTGAATCCAAAGACATTGGGCGTTTCCCCTGGCGCCGCTGAGTTCTAAAAACCCGGTTCTTCAACCTCAAGCTTTGTAAAACAAGCACATTTTCTTCATTTTTCAGTGATAGAAAGTTTTGAAATCTGCGGGGAGCCCCAAACTTCCACCCAGCCAGCATTTCCTCCAGTCTTTCGATAAAAATGGTACTTCACTTCTATGGGTAGGCAGTAGTGCCCGCAAAAGGAAATGGCTCAAAACGCAATGAGGACACATCACATTTTTCACAATCAAAAAAGTAAAAATAAGAGGCACAGGATGGTAAAGCTAAAACATACAACTATTGTGCTCCAATAGATTTAAATATAAACTAACCCTTTAAAAAAAAGAAGTGGCTGCATGTGGATTTTGGGCCCTATCTCAACCAGCACCTAAGGAAAACTAATAAACCTGTACATTTTTTAAAACTAGACACCAAAAGGAGGAATCCAGGATGGGGTAACTTGTGTGTCTTTCACCCAAGTCTAGTACCCAGAATCCCTTGCAAACCTCAAACTTTGTAACAAAGACACATTTTCCTCACATTTCTGTGATGGAAAGATAAGGAATCCACAATGATCCACAAACATCTACTCACCCTGCATTCCTCAAAGCCTCTTGATAAAAATGGTACCTCACTTGTGTGGTTAAGCCTAGTTTCTGCAACAGGAAATGGCCCAAAACGCAACGTGGGCACATCATATTTTCCAAGGAAAACTGACCCTTGTTTTGCAATGGGCCTAGCTGTGGATTTTGGGGCCTAGCGCTGCTGGCAACTAGGTAATCCTAGCAAACCTGTACATTTTGAACACTAGACACCAAGAGGAATCCAGGTCGGCGTAAATTGTGTGCCTTTCACCAGGTTCTGTTACCCAGAACTTTGAAAAAAAAACATTTTCCTACACTGATTGAATAAGCGCTTAAGAATATGATTGTAAAGGCGCATTTTGTATTATTTCCAGCCTTGAGGAAGCTGGTTGGTTATCCTTACCATGGTGAAACACGTTCGCATAAGGGATTAAAGTTGATGAAATTAAAAGAAAAAAGAGCATCAAGAGCCTAATCAATCATTGTGGTGTTCTTTTGCTGGATATTTTTCTAATTGGATTGTGATAATTGGTGAGCTCCAAACATTGTTGATATACTGTGCAATCCCAGGGTTGCATTTAGGGAAGTAGGGTGTTCTGTTCTCTTGTATGGTTTGGAAGCCCCTGGAGGAACTTTATTCAGGACAATACATGAAGTGAGATTACTATATGAGCGCCAGTGTATCGTGTACACCCAGTGTTAGAGAATCTGAATTGAGTTGTGTTACTGCTTTAATCGGGCACATTGTGTAAATTAAAGGCTTTATTCTGAGTATTGTGAGGGATCATTACTCTATCAAAGATGTGACTGCTATCCTTCCTTTTGTATTGCCATTAGCCATAATGCATTTGTCATACAGAAGTGGGATATCTGACCGTGTGTGAAGTAGTATGCCATCTGCTAAACACTAGATAAGCCATAATTCTGAGTTTATCTGTAACATTTGTTGTAGCATATGTCAGTGGCATAACGCACAATTATACCCCCCCCCCCTCCCCGCAGAATGTGATGAGGGTCCCCCTGAGTCTCCCACTTATCACACATATTCATTGGCACTGAGCTTATTGAGGGTCTCCTTAAGGGAAAAGGAGGGGCTGATTGGTTGGGGGCCCCGTTACACCCTTGTCGGATGTATATGTTTTTCTGTTGTTTTAATCATGTAATAAGTGTATAATACATGGAAGCCTGCAATACATTTATAACAAGAGCGTTGCATTTTCTTATTGCAGGTTAGTTGTGACATCTCAATTTCCCTGTAATAAGAAAATTATGTAGCTACTTTACTGTAATAAGTTATTCCACCTGAGTTCTGACTTTAATATAACTGTATCACAAGTTACCTTGAAGTTTTATGCCCTATTAAATAAACTACAAATGCATTCGTCTGTATTGCTACAGAAATCGTTGCTGACTTGTAATGAAACCATAACGTATTCTGGTATACTAAATGGAATTTTATCTCAAAATGTATCGCCAAGCGTCTGTAATGATGAGGAACACACAATGATTGACAATCTTCCTGTATTGAAAAAAGAACTGCTTTATTTTGTAATACAAATACATGCCTGTGGCAGCTGGTGACATATGAAAGTGGTGGGGTAAACGTTCGGGATGACTGCCCTGTGGTGAGTGAGCGTAGCGAGCGAGTCCGACTCTCATAAGGGGGGTTCAGGTGTGTTCTCTTGCTGAGACAATTTTTTAAAGTGGGCAAATGGTGCATTTTCATGCAAATATGAGAAAGCAAGAAGGATAATAAAGCAATTCTGAAACTGTAGTTATGAAATCAATATAGAGATTTCATATTGGTGGGGAAAACTAGAGATTTCATGGCTGGGCAGAGCAATTTGTCCAAAAATTTAACTTCATGCCCCGCCTGTTATATGTTCTTCAAACTCTTCGGTTGGTCCTTCCTTCCAAGCTATGCAGACATATTCGCACAAAAATGTTGGACTTTGTCTGCGGAGGAAAATCGCCTTGAGTGGAGAGTGCGACATTAAGCAAACAAGTTATGGAGGATGGCTTGGGCTTCTGTGACATTTCCTCCTGTGTTCTGGTAGTAAACAGTTCCACACCTCCCTGGACAGGCCCTGAAAAGCAGCCCTGGTTCAAGTGGAACATCTTTTTCTCACTCCCCTCTACAGGGTTCTGCTGTGGCTTTCAATGTCCTTTGTTGCAAAATCTCCCACATTGTTACCATTGACTTCCTTGCTCTTAACATACTGGATGGAAGTACGACAGCTTATCCAATATACTCTTTTCGCCTCACTCCCTTGGTATGCAAACCTGATTTAGCCCCTGGTATGACCCACTCTAGCTCTTTTTGTTGGGCCCAGGTCAATTCCCCTGCCCTGGGTGACTTATATGACTGTGGGGACTTATGTTCCAGAGATGATTTAATTGCAAAATTGACCCTAGCCTTCCGTAACTATTTTATACTGAGCCAGGCTCTCCCTGGTAAGGTAGACCTCCCGCGTGGCAGGCCCTCCAGTGCGAAGTTCCTAAATCTCCAAAACGTGAGCCACAAAGGCATCCATTTTACAGCCGACTTCTCCTAAAATACATGCTTATGTAGCACAATGGGCAATGGATTTAGCTATGGAGATCCCTAACAACACTAACCCCTAGATGCATCAAGCACTCATTCTGCGAATCCCAAATAGCGAAAAATAACGAATCGCTATTTAGAAATCGCAGAATGGGATCCCTCATCCAAATCGCTAAATATCTGCGATTCGCTACCGCCCGCAATCAACAAATGTGAATTCGCAAAAATCCCTACAAAATCGCAGAGTCGGCTGTTTCCAACCCCCTAATAGCGAATCCGCAATCACCGAAATCGCTATCAGGAAGTAGCCTGCTCCATGCATCATTTGGATCACAAAGCTGGATACAGGAGGAAGTAGAGCACTGAGCTCCAAAAGACACACCCTGCAGTGCCAATACAGGATTGAAAAAAAATACAACAATGTCCCAGGAAGCTGCAGGACAAAGTGAAAAACCCAGGCAGCGCAAAATAAAATGAAGTGAAAAAGAACTTGAGTACCTTAATAGAAGGAGTCAGCAGGGACCACGACCAACTGTTTGGGAAACTGTCCCGGAAAGTGCCCGAGGCTACCAAGAGGCGCATCTGGGTGCGCATCAAGGCTAAGGTGAACGCGGTGGGAGTCACGCACCAGTCCATTGATGACCTAAAAAAGAGGTGGTACGATCTCAGAGGCAGTGCCAAGGAGCGCATTGCTGAGTGACTGGGGGAGAGACTGGCTATGGGATGTGGACACTCCACAGTCCCTGAAAACACACCCATGGAGGACCTAGTGGAGGACATCATCCATCCTGTAGCCTGCGTGGGTGTTACTCAACTGGACACCTCCCGCACCACACACCAATCTCAAGGTAAGAGCCATGCTACTGCGAACCCGTACCCTAACGATGCCCATGCCCCCAGTGCAATCTATATTTGTAACCCCAGTAATCCAGTCCCTGCACCTCCCAAACGCTCAAATGCATTGTGGAACCTGTAGTGTGCCAATGTGCCCTGATAGCCACACACAGTAAGATTAGTCAAGGATAGGATACATCCTAAGTCAGGCACTGATCCAGATAAAATAAGTAAATTGAGGGAAGTGTATTGGATCTTTTTGTTGGGCACAGCGGTACAGGGATTGAACATGGAAATTCCATGGGAGCAGGCCATAATTTAGTATGGGATGAGAAACCATAACCTGACTCATTTGTTGGTAACCATGACTAAAATTGTGTATAGACAATAATGAAATGTGTACAAAAATCAATGTTGTCTTATACTGTCTTGATTTATCTGAAAACTCGAGTAATACACATGTTGTTCTTCTAAATATGTCCAACCCTTCATAGAGTTAATAAGACCACAACCGACTTCTCCTACCTTAGATATCTCCATATCGACTTTGGAAACTCTTAGAACTATCTCACCTAAGGTGCTTTCGTTTAATAAAGTTACAAGTATTTTCTTCACAATATATACCACGTATCACATAAACATCTGTAATATTATAAATATTATTATTTTTTATAAGTTAGTAAGGCTAGTGGACACATATATGACGCATAATAGGATTTGAAATATACCTTCAATACGACATGAGAATTCTAGATCGTATATAATAATATCTACAATACATGGAGAAATAATGAATATTCTCCTCAATTACGTTATCGGTAAAATTCATCAAATATAGTAAGAATGATGAAACATGATAATTTCGTATCTAGACTCCGTTCAAATATGGCGGTACCGCTAGTCATAACTCTTCTACCTTTGGTAATATCGCGATACTTGAAAGTAAATGGGCACGCAAACATGTAGCCTTTAAATACGTAGATCATAATGGCACTTTTAGTGTGAACGGTAAGACGGAAGACGAACCAGATGGGTCTGCTCGAGTAATATCATGCAAGTAAGTTATGGGAATACACCATAATTTTATGACCTGAGCTTAAATCACGGGAGTCAGGGGCACACACACCCTTAAATAATGATACAGGGGGTTGGTTTTGTTAACTCGACGTATGATTTCTTAATCGTACAGGGGATATAGCCGCACTAGAAGTGGGTCACAGCCGAATAATAAGCTTTAAAGATTATCCGTGAACTTACATTAATGCAGGATGGAGTAATAATTTAGGGCCATTACGAGGCGTCAGTATGACCATCGAATAGTAAGCCCAGATAAAGTTTATTGTATTGACATTTTGTCAGAAAATACATGGTAGATATATTGGTGAGATGTATATACACCACATAGATACTGATACAGGGCATTTATACAAACATGTCGAACTATCTGAAACTCGCTATAACTACCGGGTAAAGAATAGTCAGATAAACCCTTATGTTATTTTTTGACAGCACTGGGCACTTGACGCAAGCATGGGGGAATAGATAAGGACAAGAATTCCATCTGCACGATCTAAAAATATAAGAGTAACACAAGACTAATGCAGGTATGTAGAAATACAACCTAGGCGTATAGCTGGTATGACGAACAACAAATATTCAAAAGCACTAGTATGGTTCTATCATTTCTCACCCCTGTAGATTGGTCCTTTCTTTTTGCCGAACTGGGAGAAATTAAAATGCACGGGCATTTGATTTCAACCGTCACTTCATTTCCGCAGCTAATCTATACTAAAGCTGGAGAATAATACAGGTAATTCATGGATATGCCACCATTATAGCTCCTATTAATCAGATAGGAGCGAGAAATTATGGCAATTGGATTTATCATCCTTTTTAAATATGATATAACCTGACCTTTGTCAATTAGTGCCCATAGTTGCGATTACTAGATAAGATAGCCACCCTATGTTTTGAAACATTGGTTGTAGGCATAGCCTTTTTCGTCTTGGACATATTAAATAGAAAACTTACACTAGATAAAATGTGTTGATAAATTTGGTATTAAAGTTCAAATGTATACATGTAAATATTGTAAACAATGTACAGTTGATGGTAGCAAGATAAACAATAAATATGTAAATATGTGTAATAATGGATTTGAAATTAAGAGGGAACGACTGGTGACACAGTGAGACTTAGATCTACTGGTAAAGGAATTATAAGATTTGTTACAAGTGTAAATAATGTGATCTGCTTGACGTTGACATTTGATTTATGATTATGTGAACGATTAATTGAAATATGTTTTTAATTCATAGTTACCAGTTATGTGAAAGAAACACAGAATTCCCGACGAAGGCGCAAGCCGAAACGCGTTGATTGAATGGAATTGTGGTTCTGTATAGTAACTTGAATCAATTTGGTGAATTTTGTATAACCTGAATTTAATCATGGCTGTAACAATTTTTTGTCATATATTTATATATAAAAAAAGAGAGAAAAAAAAGATTAAAAAAAGTGTTATCTGAAAGAAATCTGATGAAATAATGATGAGATAATAAAAATAATATAAATAAGTAACACAGCACGTCTTTTTTTAAGATAAGGTTACAGGTCAGCGTCCTTTAGACTATTTTATAAAATGCACAAAACCCGGTGCTGAATTCCACTTTTTTCTAAAAAAAGATTAGTCAAGTAACACAGACCCCTAAAGCCAGTCAGGGAATGCAGACATCATGCAATAGCGAGCCTGCATGCATGTTGCTACATCCCAGGCGCCTGAATCATATAATTAATCATGCACTCTTCCACATCACAGGTGCTGCAGATGATGACACGTCTGACAGTGAGATTCTCCACATTGTGGAGACACCTTAAGAGATGGAGGGGGAGAGCCAGCCAGCACCTGCACATGCACCTGGACCTGCACCTGCACCGAGACCCAGGGACACCCCTGCAGCTACAGGTGGAGCACAACCTCACCACTCAGCATGCATGGCAGTGGAGCAGATCCCACCCCCACCCAGGAGGCAGACACGACGCCCAGCAAGTGTGCGGGCCCACGCCAGGAGCAGGTTATGCCAGCAGCGCTCTGTGCCCACCACAGCAGACATGGAGCAACATGCACACAGCTTGGGCCTGGGCATTGAGGTTCAGATGCTTGCTGTTCACCGTAAACAGGCGCAGCACATGGCAGCAATGCAGCTGCATCTATATAAAACTGCACGCAACATTAGTCTTCTCACTGAGAGTGTACAGGAACTGACGCGCAGCGACCGCGCCCAATCCGCGCCAAAGGTGCGCCAAAGGTAAGCCCGTCTACGCCCGTCCGCGCCTGGACCGCGCCCAGCGCCAGACCCCCTGGCCCTCGCTTTGCCCAGCCCTCTCGCATTACCTACGATGCCACCACCCTCCTAGCCCTCCACCCCGGCCGCTCCACCAACTGCGTCCAAGCCGCTCCTGGACACACCCATGGACCTTTCTCATGCTACTCCTGCAAATTCATCAGTACCGTCACCAACTCCGCTACGCTCACACCTCAGATTCCCGACCCTAACCGCCTACAATGCATCCTTCTCAACACCCGATCGGTCCACAGGCACGCCATTGACCTATGGAATCTACTAGACACCATCTCTCCAGACGTCGCCTTCCAAACAGAAACATGGATGAACGCTTCCTCCGCCCCAGACATCACCATTGCCATCCCTGAAGACTATAAGATCACACGCAAGGACCGTACCGGCCACACAGGAGGAGGAATCGCTATCGTCCATAAGAAATCAATCCACATCTCAACCAGCTCTGACGTCAATCTCGCCAACTCTGAACACCTTCACTTCCAGATCCACATCGACCCCAAGACCACACTCAGAGGCACCCTCCTATACAGACCACCAGGACCCCGCGCACAATTCAGTGAAGACATCACGGACTTCATCACTCCACACGCGCTCCCCTCCAAAGATTACATCCTTCTGGGAGACCTCAACTTTCACCTTGAAAAGAACAACGACCGCAACACCACCACCCTCTTGGACAACCTCGCCAACCTCGGACTTAAACAACTGGTCACTTCCCCCACCCACATCACAGGTCATACTCTCGACCCTATCTTCACCTCCAGCAATCACGTCTCCTTCAGCCACACTACGGCTCTCCTTTGGACTGACCACAGCTGCGTTCACTTTACCTACAACAAGCCTAAACCCATCAACCACCCCTAACCAACTCTGCAAAGAAACTGGAACAAAATCACCATCGACCAGATCTCCTCATTGCTCCTTCTAAACACCCCAGCCCACTCTTCAAACCCAGACCAAGCCGCCACCAACTTCACCCTATGGTTATCCAACAGCGCCGACATCCTAGCACCACTGAAAAAACATCAAAGCAAACCTGGCAGCAAGAAGGCCTCATGGTTCAACGATGACCTTAAGAAGTCCAAGAAACTCTGCCGCTCCCTTGAAAAGGCCTGGAAAAAAGACCCAACCACTAGCACCAAGGACGCCTTCAAAAACGCCACCCGCATACACCACCAACTAATCCGAAAGGCCAAGAAAACAGCATTCAAGGATCGACTAGATAACAACGCCCACAACAGCAAGGAACTTTTCAACATCGTCAAGGAATTTACCAATCCCTCGGCCAACTCCAACGACATCACCCCCTCTCAAGCCCTCTGCGACTCCCTAGCTTCATTCTTCCACAACAAAATTGCAGACATCCACAACAGCTTCGACAACCAACCCGGAGACCAACCCACCCAACCATATGCTGAACATTCACCCCCCTTGAACACCCTTAACAACTGGAACCCAATCTACACTGAGGACACCATCCGCCTGATGAACTCCATCCACTCAGGATCCCCCACAGACCCATGTCCTCACCACATCTTCAACAAAGCAGACTCCGTCATAGCACCGCACCTCCGAGACGTCATCAACTGCTTCTTCAACTCCGCCACCTTTCCGGAAAGCTGGAAACACGCTGAACTCAGCGACCTTCTGAAAAAACCCACAGCGGACCCCACTGAACTCAAAAATTACCGCCCCATCTCGCTCCTTCCATTCCCGGCCAAAGTCATCTAGAAAGCTGTCAACAACCAGCTCGCCGCTTTCCTCGAAGCCAACAAATCCCTCGACTCCTCACAGTCTGGCTTCCGAGCAAAACACAGCACTGAGACCGCCCTCATCGCAGCAACAGACGACATTCGAACTCTACTGGACAATGGAGACACAGTCGCCCTCATCTCCTCGACCTCTCTGCAGCCTTCGACACAGTCTGCCACAGCACCCTTTTACAACGCCTCAGAAACATCGGAATACAAGGAAAAGCACTTGAATGGATCACCTCGTTCCTCACCGGAAGAACCCAGAGAGTCCGCCTTCCACCATTCAAGTCCGAGGCCACTGAAGTCATCTGTGGCGTACCACAAGGATCCTCACTCAGCCCCACCCTCTTCAACGTATACATGAGCCCCCTCGCGGCCATCGCCCGCCAATACAACCTCAACATCAATTCCTACGCGGATGACACTCAACTGATCCTTTCACTCACCAATGACCCTAGCACCGCCAAAACTAACCTACACGAAGGAATGAAAGAAGTTGCCGAATGGATGAAACACAGCCGTCTGAAACTGAACTCAGATAAAACAGAAGTCCTCATCTTAGGTACATCCCCCTCTGCATGGGACGACTCTTGGTGGTCGGAAGCCCTTGGAAAAGCACCCATCCCGACAGACCACGCACGGAACCTAGGCGTTATCCTGGATTCTTCACTTTCAATGAACAGACAAGTCAGCGCCGTCTCCTCATCCTGCTTCAACATTCTTCGCATGCTCAAAAAAACATTTCGCTGGATCCCCACCGAAACCAGGAAAACAGTCACCCACGCTCTGGTCACGAGCCGACTGGACTACGGAAACACCCTCTACGCAGGTACTACCGCTAAACTCCAGAAAAAACTCCAACGAATCCAAAACGCCTCAGCCAGGATCATATTAGACATCCCGTGTAACGAACACATCTCTGGTCACCTGAAAAACCTCCACTGGCTACCCTTCAATAAGAGGATCACTTTCCGACTCCTAACCCACGCACACAAAGCACTCTACGAAATCGGACCAGAATGCCTCAACTCACGACTGTCCTTCTACACCCCCTCCCGCCAACTACGATCTTCCAGCCAAGCCCTCGCCACTGTACCTCGCATCAACAATTTTTTTTTTTTTAAATTATATTTTTATTGCAGAGTTATAAACCACAGGATACAATTAAACAGCCAGCACACTTGTGGACTCCCCCCATCCAATGATAGTTCACAATCGTACACAGCCATTCAGCCCGCATCCCGGAGGCCGGGCGGCATATCACATCGCTCAAAAAGGAACACATCACAGTGTACGTCCCATTGGGACCCTGGCTGGAAGGACGTTTTATGTATCTGCTTTTACCCCCCCACCCACAACAACATTCCCGTCAGCCATCTCCGTGATAATCAATGAAGTCGCCCTTACCGGGGCCTGCCCTAGGCTATATGGACTTTCGCACCCGGCCGTTCCACCCAGTCGGTCTACCCTCCACTCAGTGCCCACCGTCCCAGTAGATCCAAGGCCCTAACAAGCAACCCTCCCAATGGCTTCCGGCCCTCCCCAAACCCCCAACAACCAACCCCCCCAAAGCCCCCCCTCCCCTGGCAACTGCTAAGGTGTGTGCTTCGCCCTATCGAATTGGATGGGTCCACTACAGTGCGTAGGACCATACTTCTGTGTTCGCCCCGCGGTGTCCAGCGGCTTAGTTCTCGCCTTCCTCATCCTCAACCAAAGAATCACGCAAAGCCTGTACCACTAACTCCCATGCACGCGCCGCTTCCAGTGTCTTCTCATTCCCCAACTTTACTGCTTGCTTCATCCGGAGCACACTCTCGCAGTCAGACCACCGCAGCAGCTCATTCTTCCATCTATGCAGTGAGGGACCTCCCCTGGACTTCCAGTGCCACGATATTTCCCTCTGTGCCAATATCAGACCCAGGTCTATGAATTTACTTGTCACCTTGGTGTGCTTAGTATGCGGGAACCAGAGCAGTAGGCACGTCGCCATGTCGAATTCTACCTCCCTGTCAGTCACTTCATTCAGGAGCTCCCCTACCTCCGCCCAATAGGTCCCCAGTTGTGGACACCCCCAAAACAAGTGGTCCATGTCCGCCCCTAGGGACGAACACCGGGGGCAACAGGCATCCGGCACCCGAAAGTACCGCTGTAGTTTCTCAGGAGTTAAATAGGCCCTATGGAGCACATAGAAATGGACCTGCTGAAAGCGCGCGTTCCTAGTGCCCTTCCACGGGCGTCGCAGGATATGGCCCCATGCCGTATCCGGTATGGGCCGGCCAACGCTCACCTCCCATTTAGCTTTGAGCCCGTGGAGTGGTTCCAGCCCTTCGCTCAGCATCCTATTATGGAGGCACGTCACAGCTTTGAATGTACCAGCCGCCATTACTACATATTGGCACGCCATAGTCGTCGCGGGTTCCAAGAGCCCCTCTTTCCAGTGCTTTTGTACGGCAGCCACAACTGCCGCATGTAGGAGGAAACCCCCCTCAGGCAGTCCGAACTGGTCCCGGAGCACTTCGAACGGCGCCAAAGCCCCATCTACGTACAAGTCGCCCACCACCTGCAACCCCGCCTCCTCCCAATCCAACAACGGGGACCAATCTCCTCCGTGCGGCAATGCCGTCAACATCCCGATCGGGATCTCCGGGGCATAAGGCCGCGATGCCCTCGCTCTCCGAAGGCTCCTCTGCCAGCACAGCCGGAGCGTCCGCTCTTCCATGGTGAGGGCCCGTAGCTCGAGCCGCTGCTGCATGATGATGTAGGACAGCACGTGGCGCTGTATACCCCGATCCCGGTCCTCCTCCGGTCCCCGGAACACCCTGGCTACATTCTGCGTGAGGACCTGCAACTGCGCCGCTAGATAATACAGCTCCAGGTCGGGCACGGCCATGCCCCCTTCCAGCTTGGGGCGAAGTAGCGTGCTCAGGGCTATTCTGCGGCGGCCATGCCCCCATAGAAAGCCAGTTATCATTGACCGCAGTTCCTTAAATACCCCCTGGGGTATCCAGACAGGCAGCGTCCGGAAATAATATAGGAAGCGGGGGAGCGCCACCATTTTCAACAGTGCTATCCTGCCCAGGACTGTCAGCGGGAGGGTCGACCAGAAAGTCAAGCTGCCCCGCAGCGCCCGGACACAGCGGCCAATGTTACCCTCCAAAAGGTCCGCAGCCGAGTGGTAAATGCGGACGCCCAAGTAGGTGATGCAAGAGGGTTCCCATACCAAACCCAAATCGCTGCTAGGGGCTGGCGATCCCGCTCTCAGCGGAAACACGCAAGTCTTCGCCCGATTGACCTTAAGGCCCGACAGCCGGCCGAACTCAGACAGCAGATCCATCGCTCCAACCAATGCCCCCGAGGTGTCAGCTAGGTACAGGAGCAAGTCATCCGCATAGAGCGATATATAATGCCATTGCCCATCACTCACTATCCCCGCGTATCGGTCGCCTGACCTCGCATGGACCGCCAAGGGTTCCATCGCCAGGGCAAACAACAGAGGGGAGAGGGAGCACCCCTGTCGTGTTCCCCTGCCCACCGGGTACGCCTCAGACACCAGGCCGCCCAATCGTACTCTCGCCGTCGCCGAGGTATATAAGACCCTCGTCCACCTTCGAAACCCGTCACCCATGCCAAACCTCTCCAGCACACCATCCAGGAAAGGCCATTCCAAGCTATCGAAGGCCTTCTCGATGTCCACAGACAGAACCGCCGGCACTCCCTCCCCATCCAAGATGGCGTCCATTATTCCCACCAGGCGGCGGATATTCATCGCCGTGCTCCTCGTGGGTATAAACCCGGCCTGGTCCCTGTGCACCAGGCCCGTCATATGCGGGGCCAGTCTGGTGGCTAGGATGCGACTCAGGATTTTATAGTCCACCGTCAGCATGGACAGCGGGCGATAAGACCTCACGTCCTCGGCATCCCGGCCAGGCTTGAGGAGCGGTACTATCAAGGCCTCCCGCATGGACCCAGGCAATGCCCCCTTCTCGAAGGCTTCCGTATACACCACCAGCAGCCTGGGCGCCAGGTTGTCCACATAGTGTTGATAGAACTCGATGGGCAGTCCGTCCACCCCGGGCGTCTTGTTACGGGCCATATGTTTGATGGCCACCCGAATTTCCGTAAGCGTGATCGGGCTACCCAGTTCCCTCGCGTCCTCCTCGTCCAGGACCGGGAGCGGCCTCTCCCCCAAGTACTCCGCGATTTCCTGAACCCCCACTCCCAGCTGGCTCCGGTACAGTTCCTCATAGTATCCCCTGAAGCGGTCCAATACAGCCGCCTGGGAGTACACCATCTCTCCCTGCGCATTATTAATGCTGAGAATCGGGCAGCCCCTAAGTTCCGGGTTAGCTAGTCTGGCCAAGAGGGTACCCACCTTGTCCCTCTCTGCGTGTGCCCTGATAATGTACTGCCTATAGTCATAACATCTCAACCGTTCCGTCTCCGCGGCTACCACTTCCTTCGCCTCCAACAACTGGGCCTGTAGGCCTGGCCTAGCAGGCCTGCGGCGCTCCAAGTCCCTCAAAGTTTCCTCCGCTTTCATTAGGTCATTCAGCACGGTCGTACGAGCATTCGAGAACCTGCCCAAACACACCCCTCTCACCACCACTTTCATTGCATCCCATTCAATAGATCTACTCGCAGCCGTGCCTTCATTCACACCGAAATAACTATCAATGCCCTGCCGGACCGCATCGGCAAACACAGAATCCTCTAGCGTCTCCGGGCGAAGCCGCCATGTTGGTATCACTGAGCGCTCCCTCTGCCACTGAATATGCACCAATAGGGGGTTATGATCGGATATAGTCCTAGCCAGGTACTCCGCATAGGTAATCAATGGGGCTAGGGATCCCCCGCAAAGCACCGAGTCGATCCTGACATGTAGATCATGGAGAGCGGAATAAAAGGAATAATCCCTGGTTCCCCTGTGCCCCTCCCTCCAGACATCCAGCAACCCCCATCTTTCTTGCCAGTCCTTCCTGTGCGCGGCCAGCCTGCGCACAGGAGAGTCTACCAGGGGGGGATGGGACCTATCCAGAGCAACATCCGTAATCGAGTTGAAGTCCCCCCCTAGCACTATCGGACCCGCCAGGAAAGAGGCCAAGGACCCCGAGAGGCTATCGAAGTATCGGCCTTGGTCAGTGTTCGGTGCATAAACACAACAGAAAACCACATCCCGTCCATATAATCTCCCCTCCACCGCTACAAACCTGCCATCCGGATCTACTACTTGATTCAGCACTTGAAAGGGTATCCCCGCCCTCACCCAGATCAATACCCCCCTGGCATACGCCGAGTAAGTGGTGCCAAAGACCTGGCCCCGCCATCTTTTCTGCAAGGCAGCGCACTCTTTTTTGGTGAGATGAGTCTCCTGGAGCATAGCAATCTGAACCCCCCTGCGTACCAGGTATGCATGTACTTTGTGACGTTTCACCATAGTCCGCAGCCCCCGGACATTCCACGTTAGGCATTTCAAGTTAGGTAATGTCCCCATTCCAACTCCGTACAATCCGAATCAAATAACAACGATCCACGGCCCTTCCAATGCAGTTGCCCCCCCCCCAAACAGTCCCAAAACTGAAACATTACCCAAACCCCACTCCCCAGGACAGAGCACACGAACCCTATGGCCGCCCCCATCCAAACCTTGATCCAACTTCTCACACACTTACCCTGTGGTCTCCACCACAGTCGACCTTAAGGGCCTAGGAGGGGTGAGTCGCCGCCGACCCCAGCTTGCGGAGCCCGCGTCCCGCACTTCATCCCCTCCAAACACACAGCTCCCCCTCCCGGCAACCCGCCCCCCGTCAACAGGATATCACCCTACCATGAAGTCCTGATCTAGTCCCAGTTCTATCTCAGCCGCAGAAAATAACATCCGAAGTCTGTGGGGTTACTATCGGCCCCTTCTGGCTCTCCGCCTCCGAAAGTTCCTCTCCTGTTCTGCTGCCTTCCCCTCCCGAGTCCGTTTCGGCCCGTTCACTGTTCTGTTGCGACCCTGTAATGGCCGCCGTCGCTGCGAGTGCATCCCTCTTCTCCGCCGCCATTTGAGCCTCCCGTTTCTCCCGCTGGCGCCTGTTGCGGGATCTGATGCGTTGTGACTGCCGTACCCGGGGCTGCTTGGGTTGGTCTCGCCGACTTTGGTGTGTTCTGTCCGTCCCCGCTCTGTACGACTCAAGCCATTGCCAGACTTCGTCCGGAGTCTGGAAAAAGTGCGTGGTGCCATCCATGATAATCCGCAGTTTGGCCGGGTAGAGCAAGGAGTATTGGATGCCTTCCTCCCTGAGCTCCTTCTTCACAGCAAGGAACGATGCCCTGTCCTTCTGGACCGCCTGCGTATAATCCGGAAAGATCGTTACCTTGCTGTTCTCCACCTCATAAGGGCCCGACATCCTGGCCCGCTGGATGAGGAGATCTCGGTCCTTGTAGTGGAGGAGCCGCGCCACCATCGGTCGGGGGGGGCGGCCAAGTCCCGGCGGGCGAGCGGGCACCCGGTGAGCTCGCTCCAGAGTGAAAAATGGAGTAAGCCCCTCCGGCGCCACCACAGTGCGGAACCAGTTCTCCATGTAGGCCACCGCATCCTCCCCCTCAATCCGTTCCGGCAGGCCTACGACCCGCACGTTGTTCCGCCTATTGCGGCCTTCGGCATCCTCCGCCCTCCGCTCCAGTGTGTCCAGTCGGGCCAAAATGTCCGTGATCCTGTGCTCCGCGGTCACCACCGATGGCTTCAGGTCCAGCAACAGTTGGTCATGATCCTTGACCCGATCCGCCAGCTTCGCGTGATCCGCGCGTAGCAGCCCCAGGCCCGTGGCCACTTGGGCAATGTCATTGTGCAATGCCTCCTTAGTGGAGGTAATCGCCTCAAGGATGGCATCCAAACGCCGGTTCAGCCGCTGTTCCTGATCAAGCTCCGGGGAGGGACTCTCACTCAGCCGAGTCGATGTCGCCGAATCCCCCTCGCGGCTCCCGGGCATCGGCCCTCCGATCGCCACCATGTCAGGGCGCTGCGTCACAAGTCCGGCCACCCGTACTGCGGGTACACCCGTGGGTCCGTGCCTGCCACCGGGCACCGGGCAGCGCTATGTACCCGCCGGCGTTCTCAGGAACAATGGCCAGGCGGACGAGCTCCGTTCCGTCCCCCCTCTTTGGCCTGCGGGGGGAAGGATGGGTCTTAGGGCGGCGGCCAGCAAGGGCCCCCGATCTTCTGGGTGAGTCGGGTCAGCGTCCCCTGGTCTCAGGACATCGCGCCGCCAATCCTAGTGTGCCGGGCAGCCGGGTGCAGGGTCCCTTGCTACTTAGCGACAACCGGACTCAGGGCTGAAGTTCGGGACCGTCCGACCTCCTCGCCGCCATTTTCTTCACACCCTGGGTTACACCTCGGCCGCCTCTTCTCTCGATCTCTTCGGGGCCAGCAGTCCCCCAGCGACTCCTCGATTACGCCCGGCTGTCCCCTTACACTTCAGAGGGCAGGAGCGTCGTCTCCGGGTCGCCTAGGGTCCCGAAAAACAGGAGAATTAGCGGGATTCCGCGCGGAGCTGCGAGCTCACGCCGCCATCCCGATCGGCGTCCAAGCCACGCCCCCGTACCTCGCATCAACAAGACCACCATGGGAGGTAGATCCTTCTCATACCTGGCAGCTAAAACATGGAACTCACTTCCCACTTACCTTCGCCTTACCCAGAACCACCTAGCATTCAGAAAGCAACTTAAAACGTGGATATTTGACAAGTAATCCTCCTCCCCTCCCTAAGCGCCTTGAGACCCTCTGGGTATGTAGTGTGCTATATAAATTTTATGACTTGACTTGACTTGAACACAGCGGTGAAGAAGAGCAACCAGCTGATGGTAGCGCGTCAGAACATCACCCGCAGACGCCACAGGCAGCTGCTCACATGGCTATCAGCCGACACACGTTCAAATCAGCTGATTGGGAACGCCACTTCCCAGCACTCATGCAGATCATTGGCCATGCAAATCCAGATGGTTTAATACTGTGCTGATGTTGCAAGGGCCCTGGAGCAGGTCACCAATGCTGTGGAGCACCAACAGGCGGCAGACCAAGGCAATGCAAGGGGGGGATGATGCCAGCGAAGGGACATCTAGCCTCAACAGCCTGTCTGTGCCGGTGCTAACAGAAAGGCGGCACAGTTCCTGGCTCAACACTGCATCACGACAAAACCAGCCTAACGTGGCGGGTGAGAGGTGACAGGGTGCATCAGGCAGGAGGTGCTGGTTACATGACATTTCCAGCAGTGCCGTGGTGAGGTAACCATGCACGCCAGCTCAGGTTACATGAGCTTGGATGTCTGAATACAGTACCACTATTTTTTGATGATGAAAGCACATTGAGAGCTTGTGAATTAAACAAATGCTTTATTTTGAAAACAAATCTTCCTCATGTCAATCATTGATGTGGCTTGCATGAGTACAGTGTTGTGTGAGGGGTATGGGTGCACTAGAAATAGTTCTGTGTGATGTTGGCACAGCGCCTGTGACCTTCAGCAGGATTCTCCCCGTGTGCATGATGCACATGTGCAGGTCGTCCCCCTCCGACTCACTACCAGACACCTTAACAGGTATACTCCGCTTGGTGGCAATATTGTGCAGCATGGCGCAAACGGCAACGATGCAGCAGCAGATCTCGGGCCGGTATTTGAGGGCCCCGGCAGTCTTGTGGAGGATGCGGAATAGACTCTTTAACATGTCAAACGTTCGCTCTATCACATTTCTCGTGTGTATATGCGCAGCATTGTACCTCTGTTCCTGTGGTGTTGCTGGGTTGAGGTATGGGGTGAGGAGGTATTCACGGAGGGCGTAGGCGCGGTCACCTAAAGGGAGGAGCAGATGGTCAGTGCCTGTTATGCGCGGCAACATGGTCTTAACATACTGTATGTGGGCATGTGTACTTACCTAGGAGATGTCCCTCGCCAAATTCACCCCTGACCAAGCGGGTATGTATGCCACTGTGCCGGAAGATAAAGGAACCATATGTGCTCCCTGGGTATTTTGCCACAATGGCGGTAATTATGGTCTTCGCATTGCAGACCATCTGTATGTTGAGGGAGTGGTATGACTTGCAGTTACGGTACATGTATTCAGTCTCTGCGGGTGGACAGATGTGAATGTGGGTGCAGTCGATGCAGCCAATTACATGGGGGAAATGGGCGTTGTGATAGAAGTCCAGTTTTGTATGCATTAAGTCCTGTTGGGTTTTTAGGAAGTTGATGTAGTGTTGTATCTGGTTCAGCATAGCATTCAGGAAACTCTGTAGGCAGCGTGACAGTGTACTCTGGGATAAACCCCCTGCATATGTGACTATCCCCTGGAAGCTGCCGGAAGCCAGGAGGTGCAGGCAGCACAGGACCTGGACATGGGTGGGAACAGCATTGGTCCTCCGTGTTGGGTGCTGCATCAGGGGGTCAAAGTCTCTGATGAGCTTCTTGATCATTGCCCCATTGAGCCTGTATTTGGAGTAGATCTCCTCTTCAGTCTGTCCCAGGAGTGTAATCTGCCGCCGAAAGATGCGCTCCTGGATCCTGCGTCAGTTCTGGGCTGCAGCCTGGAGCCTCAGCCGCCTTGCCACTATGTAGAGACCTGCCATTGTGACTTTCCTCATGCTCCTACTGAGTCTCCTTAAGTGTGTTTGATTTACCCAACACCTGTTTGTTGTTTGCAAATTTCATTTTTTTTTCCAATTTGACTCATGGTTACAACCTGATTTTGCTTCTCCTTATATTGCAAATGAGTGTGTTCTGAGCACACCGTACTTCCATTGAATTACGTTAATTGAAATATGTGTTATCCTTGTAGGATATGAATCTTGGTTACGGCATTAGAATTTACCAGGAATATACAGAGGGAGTGGTCCTTGTTTTTTAGTGTGAGTGGTTTTAGATTATTTTTCACTTAGGGTGATTATCTTGGTGAAGGTGTGTTTAATGGAAAACCTGTTTGCAGAACGTTACAGCTGTTTAATAACAACCAACTTATGTGCCTGTATATTATGTTTTATTTTATAGTGTTTCCCCTGATGAAGGGACCCTTCAGTAGTCCCGAAATGCATTGGGCGAATTACAACAAAAACCAAGAGTCAACTGTTTTCTTTATGTATTAATTTTTGTATTGTACTGTTCTATCAACGGAGTTTTATGAATGTACATATGGAAAAACCTTCAATTCATTGTTTTTGATGGTATTCATTGTAAATCAGCATGAATAAATTGTATTAGTGGTAAGAAAAAAGTGTTAGATCATTATAAATTACTGAAGTTGTGCGCAGCTAAGTCTGTGTCAGCAGGTGTGTTGACCAGCCACATTTTCAAGTCTCCTTAAATTGCGACTCGTATTTAGCGATTTATGGTATTTTCGCTATGTGCGATTTTTGATGAATGGGAATAGCGATTTAATTGCGATTTCACTAGTGCTTTTGCTAATTATGTGGGCAATTTCTTTTAATGAATCACAATGGGGGTTTCCAAATGGTTTAGCGATTCTTTGTTTTGCGAATTCGCAATTTACTGCTTTTGTACTTGATGCATAGGGGAAGTGGGAATTGCAATCGCAATCACTATTTCGCAGCGATTGCGATTGCAATTTCGCTTGATGCATCTATGCCTTAGTGGGCTATCTGGCAATGCACGGCCAAATCTTCCACTACAAAGAAAATGCATATAAATTATTGACTCGCTAGTATTTTACACCATTTCGATCGGCCAAGATGTAAGGGGGTTCGGACCTGTGCTGGAAGGGGTGTAGGTTGAGGGGCACCTATCTGCACACCTGATGGTCTTGTCCAGCGATCCAGGCATATTGGGTTGAGATTCCGAGTATATTACAGATGATCACCAACATCCATCTTCCATTAGCAGTACTCACAACTCTTTTGGGACACCCGGGGGAGGAGGGGATCTTTCCCACGACAACCCCGCAGGGCTGTCTCATATCCCCTCTGTGCCTCCCAGCACTTTTGTGAGTAGTACAGCTGTGGAGGCAGTCAGTACCTCCTGCTTTAAAACTGGGGGTTGGGAAGATTTGGTCAATATATGCTATGGAGAAACTGTTCTTCAAGACCAGGTGGCCAAATTTGATGCTACATGGCGTCCTATAACTACTCACATTAAGCGCCTACAGAGGTCAGTAAGTCTGCATTTGATAGAGTCCAAATAATTGCACATGTCTGATATTCATATTATGTCCTTATCAGCTTCAGAGGAAGACTCAGTTGAAATGTAATTTTTAATTGACTGCGAGGAGGCGATGTATAGGTTTGATTTCTCCATTGGATATGGGTGTATGTAATTGACAAGCCTGTCATTTTTTGGTATGATCATCTCTTCAAAATGGAATTGTTCATTATGCCACGTGTATTTGTTTCTTTGAAACTGCAAAATTTAATTGTTAAACAAAATAAATAAATAAAGATATTTCATATGTGAATGACGTATGTAGCTTCTTATTCGGTATAAGCAGAGAACGTCTAACTAATTTTGAGATAATATTGCAGTGAGTACCTCACATATTTCTTTATTTATTAATGTACCTTTCCAAATTAAATCTACTCAGGAAATACAAGTTATTGTGATTTGTCTGACAGGATGTCGTAAGACAGCAAGCAATAAACATTGAAAGGCAGAAGGGGGTGATTGAAGCTGAGGGATATTTTTTCTTTGGATTAAATGTTATCTTTGGCCCAGAAAGGAAAAGTGTTTTCATTTTTCTAAATGAGATGCGATTCGATTCAAAAGACTTTGTTCGAGGATTAACTCATAAAAGCGCAAACATACATTTAAAATACATCATTGAATAATTGTTTCCTCGTTGAATACAGTAGTTTTAAAAAAGATTATACAAACATACACAATTGATCAAAAGCAAGTAAATCTAAAACTTTGTTACATAATTACACAGGTGCCATAAAGGGTGCCCCAATCAGTGTACTCTAGGTGACAGCCCTCCGTCTAATAGACCATGCCCAGCCCAAATACTTTGCTGTTGCAATAACTACTGGCATATGGGTGGAAGTACAAATGATTCATAAGGCCTCAACACCCCTGGATGTCCCTAGATTTTTACAAACAGGGACTAACCAAACTTTCCTCGGGGTAACATAGGCTTTGCAAGAGAATAAGAAGTGGCCTACACTTGCATTTGACGCACCACAAGCTGGACAATATGGGGTGGAAGAACTCCTCCACCTACCTGTCAGTGATCTCAGTGGAAGGGCACCTGATCTTAACTGAAAGAAAAGCTTCCTGTCCCCAGGGTTGGTTATGCTATCCCAGTAAGGTTCCAGGACTGGATACAGTTTAACTGCCACAAAGCGCCCCGTCATGGGTTTTACTCCAAACTCTTGCAGCTACATGATCCCAATATAGGTCTTTAATCACTTTTTTGCTTGGAAAGAGCTCCCTGGTTGGATTATCCCATAAATTTGAGAGACCTCGATCACACAGAGAAGACCTAAGATTTTTTAGCCAATCTATCCTATGAAAGATATCAGCGTTTATTATGACTAAAAACCCCTCTCCGTAGTGCATGATCTCCGGGGTAGTCCAGAAGCATCTCCAATAAAGAATCGGGCGCAACCTCGCTAGGTCACTAACTGCTCTCCTCCCCAGGTCAAGACCAAGGGTAATCAGTGGGGTGCTCTGCGGGAGTCCTGTAATTCCCCTAAAAAACCTGTTCTCGGAGGTCTGCAATAGGAGAAGCTTCCCAAAGCCCCACAGCTCTGCCCCATATAGAGCAGACCAAAGAGCCTTGGAGTCATATACTGCCAAAATAGGTTTTATTGGTTTGGACCTTGATTTTTTGTGCTCCACCCGAAGTGCCCCCGAAATCTGTTGGTGCCTCAAGACCGCCATTTCTATGTGCTGGGACCATCTTAAACCATTTGTTATCTGTATCCCAAGATAGGTAAATACAGTAACCACCTCTAGCAAACAATTGTTCAAAAATATTTTTGGCCTGGGTCTGTGTTTTGGTGCAAAGGCCATCAGCTTGGTCTTACCCACATTGACTTCTAGGCCCTGTTCCCCACAAAAAGAATCAAAGATGTTCAGAACTCGCTGCAGACCCCCTGGAGTTTTAGATAGGATTAGAGTATCGTCGGTGAACATCAGGATCGGGACCCTGAGGCCCGCCAATGATGGCACATCTACACTGGCGTCCAACATTCGAGCCACAATCCCATTTATGAATAATGAGAAAAGCAGGGAAGCCATTGCGCACCCCTGGCGCACTCCGCGTTCAACCGGGAAGTCAGCAGAGGATTCACCATGCATGCCCATTGGATTTTGGCGAAGTTGCACTCATGCAACCTCATTACCAGGGTAAGTAGCACAGCCGGGTGACCCATTTCGCTCAAAACTGCCCAGAGCTTTCTCCTTGGGACCAGGTCGAAGGCAGCCTGCAGGTCAACAAAAGCAACATACAGGCTGCCTTCGCCTAGCACCACCGTCCCCCACTGTAACAGAGCAAAACGAAACACCTGGTCAACTGTACTGGTGGCCCACTGAAAACCAGCCTGGTAAGGGGACAGGGCATTGTTCTCGTCAACCCAATCCATCAATTTGTTAACCACCATCCTACCTACCACTTTTTGGAGAGTGGCATTCAGGTTTATCGGCCTGTAGTTGACTGGGAGAGACCGATCCCCTTTTTTGTATATGAGTATGATGATCGCTCCCATCCATAATTCCGGGACGACCGATCCCTTCGCAATGGCATTTCCCAAAAGGAATATATATCTGGCCCGCCAAGCCTTGTCATTAATGAAAACATCAGCTGGTACGCCGTCTAAACCCAGGGCCCTTCCCCCGGGGACAGTGCATAGAGCATCTTTGGTTTCTTTAAGAGTAAATAAATTCCCAGTGGAATATACAAATAAAATTGCTTCTACGCCCTTATGCTGTGCAGTCTCAGCATATTGGGGTTTAAAGTGATCTACCCATCTACCCAGGCACCCTCTGGGACGTTGTTACCGGGTTTATCTGGAATTCCACCTCTACCCCACTTGACAACTTTCCAGAATAGCCTAGAATCCTTAGCCCCCAAGGCCTCCTTTAAATCAACCCAAAGTTGTTCATCCCATAGTTTTTTAGCCAGGGATAGGCTGGCCTTGTAGTGCTTTCTGGCACCACTAATCACTACCCTATCCCTACTCCGAATTGCTCTGCCCATGCTTAGCCTAGCTTCCCTGCACTGGTGATTATACCATTTAGCTAGTGTAGATGGTTGTTTGCTATTTATCTTGCGGGGCCTCAGGAAGTGCGGTTTTAGGAGGGAAAAGAGTTTATCATTGATATCAGTTATTTCCCTTGACCCTGGAGTTACTGAGGTTGCATCTTCCATAGCGGTGATTGCAATATCCACCTCGGAGATTATGAATGCCATGGATTCCACGTTAGCCAATACACTCGGCCATTTCAATCTACGCATGTCATTGGTCATGTCAGGCAGCGGAGCATTGGTCAATTGGGAATCCCCTATTGCGACCGACCACCAGTTGTGGGCCACACAGAGAGGGTTGTGGTCACTCTCAAATCTGACCTTTACTTTCATGTCATATACCAGCTGCCACAAATTCAGGCTACAAAGAACATAGTCTATCCGACTTTGGCTACGGCCATTGTCAAATGTGCAGGAGCCTCCTCTATCACTCTTCGTTCTCCCATTTAGGGCTCTTGGGGCCCGATGTAGGTCACCAAATACCAGTCGGTAATGGCCGAATTCGGCCGTTACCGACCGGTATTTGATGATTGAGATGTAGGTGCCTGAAAACAGGCCATTTCGGTAACATTACCGAATCTGTAAATATACCGGTCGGTAAATTTACCGACCGGTATTTTTACAGATTCTGTAAAATCGAGATGTAGGTGGGACTCTTCTGAGTCCCACAAGCCCTACAAAATCGGTATTTTACTATCAAATACAATTTGATGGTAAAATACCGATTCAGGTGTGCATGCACATGGGTGCATGCACACCTGTGCCATATGACAGGCAGACCTGCCCTTAGGGCAGGTATGCCTGCCACATGGCACCTGAACCCGTTTTGGGGGTGCTAGAGGGTGTCAAAGTGACACCCCCTGCACCCTTCTGAAATTCGATATTTACCTATTCGGTAAATACCGACCTGTAAATGCCCAATCATTCCTATGGGCTTCAAAGCCCATAGGAATGAATGGGCATTTACCGGTCGGTATTTACCGAATAGGTAAATACCGAATTTTACCGAATCGGTAAATGCACATCTGCATTTACCTACATCTCGGTACTAATATTTTACCACTTCTTAAATACCGAATCGGTATGATTCGGTATTTAAGAGGTGGTAAAATAAATTTACCTACATCGGGCCCTTAGTCCCTGTTCCATGCAGATGGCATTCAATCGTATTATGTTGTTGGTCCACCGGCTAACCGGGGCCAGATCCAAAATTGGGACGCCCCATTGTGTGTCCAATGGATCGTCAGAGATATCTAGGGGTTCAAAAGTCCGATTTAGATCACCAGCAACAATAACTTTATTGCCCAAGGACTGTTTTTCCAAAAGAGAGGACAAAGCCTCTAAGGTAGGTGACTTTCCTCCTATATTGCCCCTAACATAGACATTATACATGTCTAGCCCTCCCCTAGGGTCTGATACCATTCTTATCAATTGGATGTCATTGCTACCTGATTCCACCATATTGATTGTAATGAGTAGACCTTGGTGTATCCAAGTAGTTAGACCCCCCATGGGTCGTCCCTTGACACCGTTGCTAGCCGGGATTGAGAAATTTAAGTAACTCAGGAGGAATATAGGATCACAGGCCCATGTCTCTTGGAATAGACATACATCGAAGCCACTGATGAAGTCTATCCAATTTTGGGATGCCAACTTACTACTTAGTTCCGCGATATTCCATGAGACCATCTTACCTATACTAGAACCATGTGCGGGAGCTAGTCCTACAGGGGGTGCCCCAGGATGACTAGTTAGGATTCCTGCGTGCCCCTCCTCGTCTAGTTTCATTTAAAACCTCATTTCCTAATGCCCCGGGAAATGATACAGACTCCCCAGACCTTTTGTCCTCATTATTATTCTCAACATTCTGAATGCCAGGAATGCTAATCTCATTTAAATCCTCATTTCCTAATGCCCCGGGATTTGATGCCAACTCCCCAGACCTTACATCCAAATTCATACTTCCCCGATTAGTCATGGTATAATATGAGTTAAATTTTTCATGGCCCGATCCCTGACGATTGTTACCATTTTGTCAATCAACCCACCCCGGATTTGCCATCATTTCAAAACGATTAGAAGTTGGTACATTATAAAGGTTTCCCTGATGGTAAGTGTTGGAATTAGGTAGCCTGGCCTAGGGCAAGACTAGCATATCAGAGGCACAGTGTAAAGGTTGCAGACCACCCAAAAGTAATTCCACGCAATAGCACTCAAAAAGAAAACACTACACCAAAATTATGGGAAAATACGTACTGCTTTATATAAAAATAATATTCTCTTTGTTGTCAAATATAAGTAGCTCACATATAAATAGCTCAAAACATTTCAGGTCAATTTAGATACAAATAGCTTAGAACATTTCAGGTCAATTTAGATATGAATAGCTTAGAACATTTCAGGTCAATTTAGATCAGTATTTATCATTTAAACTGCTAAGCAATTAGTCAGCCAGTTTCAACATTACAGTTCATTTGTCATTAAACCAGTTTCAAAGAGAATCACAATGCAGTACCTTACAGTTGAACTAAGAGGGTTCACTTAGGTAATGACTGTACTCAGCTTACTTTAGAATTTAGCAAGATCGACTCCTAAATCAGGCCAGAGCCTCACTCTCATTTACATGAAACACATTTAGCTTCTCGACTACTTCTCTGAATACCCTTGGTTTAGACTCACTTACATCAGCATTTAGTTAAGCCCCAAAAGTAGTGGAATGGGAATATTTTGTAGTACACTACACTCAAAATACCCAGTCACTGAAGGTTTCCTTAAATTCCTCCCCACTGTAGGCTGCACAACTGTGGAGAAATGACCATTGAATAAGTTATCCTCAAGTTAATCATCAGCGTCACTCTCCCCCTTTCAGAACTCCTCCTTACTTGTTTATACCAGGCGGTGGTATTCTCGCTGTACCAGAGGATGAGGAGGGGACAGTGGTTAGGGCAAAAGAGAGCCACGTGCTGGCGAGTTCTACTAGCCTGAGGGGCCCTCCGCTCTCCTCAGTGTGCCACCAGAAATTACCGAGGCGGATTCCCCCCAAGCTCTCCAGCCGCTTTTGGGCTTCTCAGGTCTCCCTCCCCGCTCGCGCGCCTCACTGTATGGCGCTCAGGCAGGGGGAAGAGAAACTCCTGTGTGCAGCTACCGCCGGAGGACTCCCGGCGCTCCTCCTCGCTCTGGCAGGGGACGCGCTGATCTCTTGCTCATGCGCGAGGCGCTCCTACTTGCTTTCCCAGGGGACGCGCTGATCTCCGGGTCATGCGCGAAGCTCTTCCTCGCTCTCACCTCCCGCCTCCTCGGATCCGGCTCCGCCTCACAGAGCCCGGCGGCTTAACGGGGCATGCGCGGAGGGCTAGTGTCTCTCCCACAGAGACCGCGCTGATCGCGCTGCGCTGCCCTTCTTCTCCGCTCCTCACCTCAGGGCTGGCAGATACAGATCCACAGCGACGCCGCTCACCACGCTGGATTGGGGGGTGAAAGGGGCAGAACAGCCCGTTTTCTCCTGGCTCCCTCAGTGCCTGCTGCTCTCCTCAGTGGCGCTCCACCACAGCAGGTGAGAGATGACGCTCCAGGGGATTACGAAGTAGGAGATAGTCTTAGAGCATTTACCAGTCTCTGGACTGTGGCTGAGGATAAGGGTACACTTTCTACCAGTCTCTCCAACTGGGCAGAGGACCGCACTCCGCAGGCTGCAGTCTCCTTCTCCTTAATTCTTCCCCTCCCTGATTTAGAAAAGGGGCAAGCTAGGCGCCCAGGGTCTCCAGTAACTTCCCACAGCGGGGCCAAGACAAGTAACTAAGAGGGGAGTTGTGGGTTGGACCAAATAGGCAGCTTCCCAGTCCAGGAGGTCAATCCTAAGTCTAACCTTTTCCCACCCTTAGCTACCACCTGTCCTCCAGCTGACTTCCACAGGTAGACAAAATGGCTGCCCCGCATTCCGCCTTATATAGGCTGCCCTTCAGTGGTCCAGAATGGACCAGAAGGTTCTGGAATGCCCTATGTTAGGCTATGGCCAAGTTCTGTTTGTGACAGTTGGGGCAGTTGGTGGCCACCATTTTAGGTGGTGCCAACTTTCCTGTCAGAACAGGCCTCTGGGCCTGAGGTAAAAGATTATGAGGGGGAGAGAGAACACCTATCCCCCTGGCCCACACCTACAAAAAGTCAGTAGACACAAAAATTAATAAGGTTATGAGGGGCAAAAAGGGGACAAAATAAATAATTATTAGGAGGGACTTCGCCAAAAAGCCAGACAGGTCTAACACGCGTCCCCCCCAGCTGAAAGTGGGGAGAACTACCCAACCCCTTGGGAGTCCTCATCACTAAGGCGGAAATACCTGGAGAGACCGTCTGCATTGGCGTGGTCCACTCCAGGCCGATGTTCCACCCGGAAGTCCATTCCCTGTAGGGAGATGGACCACCTCAACAACTTGGGATTTTCCCCCTTCATCTGCATCAGCCAACGAAGGGGTCGGTGGTCAGTCTGAACCAGGAAGTGCGAGCCAAAGAGGTATGGCCGCAGCTTCTTCAGAGCCCACACCACCGCAAAAGCTTCCCTCTCAATGGCACTCCACTTCTGTTCCCGGGGAAGCAGTCTCCTGGATAAGAAGACTACGGGTTGATCCAGGCCCTCTTCATTCAGTTGCAATAACACTGCCCCAATGCCATGTTCTGATGCATCTGTTTGGACAATGAACTCCTTGGAGAAGTCTGGGGCCCTCAGGACCGGTGCCGCACACATTGCCTGTTTCAACTTTTCAAAGGCTTGCTGACAAGCCTTTGTCCAAACTACCCGTCGAGGTTGTTTCTTGGAGGTGAGCTCTGTGAGGGGCGCTACAATAGTGCCATACCCCTTCACAAAGCGACGGTAGTATCCTGTGAGGCCCAGGAAAGCTCGGACCTCAGTCTGTGTCTTGGGGGGTTCCCAGGCCATGATTGCCTCAATCTTCGCCTGTAGGGGCTGCACAGTCCCCCTACCCACCAAGTATCCAAGGTACACAACCGACCCCTGCCCAATCTGGCATTTGCTGGCTTTGATGGTCAATCCAGCTTGTCTCAGGGCCTGGAGAACGGCCTGCAAATGCTGCAGATGGTCCTCCCAACTGCTACTGAAGACAGCAATGTCATCCAAGTAAGCAGCAGAGAAACTCTCCATTCCAGAGAGGACCTGGTTCACCAGCCGCTGAAATGTGGCAGGGGCGTTCTTGAGCCCAAAGGGCATCACACAGAACTGGTAGTGTCCCTCAGGCGTGGAGAAGGCTGACCTTTCCCTTGCTCCATCTGTCAAGGAGATCTGCCAGTACCCTGAAGTAAGGTCAAAGGTACTTAGATATTGGGCAGCTCCTAGCCGGTCAATCAATTCATCCGCCCTAGGGATCGGATGAGCATCAGTCCTTGTCACTGAATTCAGTCCTCGGTAATCCACACAGAACCTCAGTTCAGGTGTGGTGCCTGGGGGTGCGGCTTTTAGCACGAGCACCACCGGACTGGACCAAGGGCTGTTGGAAGGTTCAATTACTCCCAGCTCTAGCATCTTGGCAACTTCTCCATGGATGCTAGCCTTCACCTTGTCAGACAGCCGGTAGGTCTTGGACTTCACTGGTGGGCTGTCTCCTGTGTCCACATCATGGGTACACAGGTGGGTCCTTCCCGGGACAAGGGAGAACAACGAAGAGTACTGCGCCAGGATCTGGCGGCAGTCCTCCCGTTGCTCAGGAGTTAGAGTAGGAGAGAGAATCACTCCCTCCACTGACCCATCCTTCTCTTGGGACGAAAAGAGATCTGGGAGAGGTTCGCTTTCCGCTTCCTCTTCCCCGTCAGTCACCATCATCAGCATGACTTCGGGCCTCTCATGGTGGGGCTTGAGTCGGTTGGCATGCAGCACCCGTAGGGGCTGTCGAGGGGTCTTAAGGTCCACCAGGTATGTGGCCTTACCCTTCTTCTCCAACACCTCAAAGGGGCCTGTCCAGCGATCCTGGAGGGCGCTAAGCTCTCCAGGCTCCATCACCCACACTTTCTGTCCAGGCTCCAATTCCACCTGGTGAGCATTGTGGTCATACCACTCCTTCATGACTGCCTGGCTGGCCTCCAAGTTGTCAGAAGCTTGCTTCCACAACTTCGCCATTTGGCTCCTGAAAGCCAGCATGTAGCTCACCACATTCTGGGGGAGTTTCCGGGGAGATTTCTCCCAACCATCCTTCACCAGGCTGAGAGGACCGCGTACAGGGTGCCCATACAGAAGCTCAAAGGGGCTGAAGCCCACTCCCTTCTGGGGCACTTCCCTGTAGGAAAAGAGTAAACAGGGTAGGAGGACATCCCATTTCCTCCGCAGGCTCTCGGGCAGACTTCTGATCATGCCCTTCAAGGTCTTATTAAACCTCTCAACCAGTACATTCGACTGGGGGTGATAAGGAGTGGTGAACCGGTAGGTCACTCCACACTCCTTCCACATTGCCCGCATGTAAGCTGACAGGAAGTTGGTCCCCCTGTCGGACACAACTTCCTTGGGAAATCCCACTCGGGTAAAGATTCCCATTAGGGCTCTTGCCACTACAGGTGCAGTGACTGTCCTCAGAGGTATGGCCTCTGGGTACCGTGTGGCATGATCCACCAGTACCAGGATAAACCTGTGACCAGCTGCTGTTGGTGGATCCAAAGGCCCCACAATGTCGATGCCCACCCTCTCAAAGGGGGTGCTAACGACTGGAAGTGGTTCCAGGGGAGCTTTTAGCTTCACCCCTGTTTTCCCACTGGCCTGGCAGGTTACACATGTCCTACAGTATGTGTTGGATGCCACTTTCATCTGAGGCCAGTAAAAGTGGAGGACAAGCCGTGCAAAGGTCTTATCCTGGCCTAAGTGTCCTGCCAGGGGTATGGCATGAGCCAATTCCAAAAGAAAGGCTCGGTACTGTTGCGGGACTACCAAGGCCCTCGATGAACCAGGCGAGGGTACCTTGGGTTCACTGTAGAGGAGTCCATCCTCCCAGTAAATATGGTAATGTCCCGTAACATCACCTGCTGCTTGGGCTTCAGCCTGTCGCCTCAGTCCCTCAAGGGTGGGGCACTCCCTCTGCCCCTTACAGAATTCCTCTCTGGTAGGACCTCCCTCCACATGCCACTCCGCAGGGATGGGTAAATCCTCCAGAGAGTCTACTTCCCCCTCCACGGACTCCTGGTCCACCACCGCAGGTGGCCGATCTGTCTCATGGGGTGTGGAAGCCGGAGCAGGCTTTCTCTGTCTCCGGGTCTGTCCCTTCTTAGCAGCGGGTTGGGCCATTGTTCCAGGCTCCAACCCAGGCGAACTCCCTCTCCGGGCAGTCGCAGACCGTGTGCTGACACAGGCCCAGTCCGGTGTACCCAGCATCGCAGAATGCGTCCGGTATTCCACCTCTCTCCAAGTGTTGTGTTCCATGTCATTCCCCAACAGACAATCGACTGGCACGGCAGGGCTTACGGCAACTCGAAGTGAACCTGCAACCCCCTCCCACTCAAAGGGAACCTCAGCCACTGGATAGTGGCCCATTCTGCCGTCAGCCATCGCGGCGGGGTGGAGTACATTAGGAACAACCTGCTCTGGGGACACCAGCTGACTTCTCACCATAGTCATACTGGCTCCTGTATACCTCAGAGCCTCCCCTCTCTGGCCATTGATGGTAACCCATTGCCCATACTTTGTAGTATTTGGGGGCACCTGGATCTTTGGCACCATCTCCCGCTCTCCCAGGGACACTAAGGTGACACCCGCCCACTCACCCCCCTTATCTAAGGGCAACTCCTCCCCAAGCGCTACACTAGCTACTCCCGGTGACTTTCCTCCGGTGGGAGGAGGTGGTCTCTTTGGGCATCTGACATCTCCCTTATAATGTCCAACGCCACCGCATTCAAAACAGTGGAGAACCCAGGGCTGCTGGCTTTGGCCAGGATGAGGGTTCCGGGGCGGGTTTGCCCTAGGGGTGAAACCTGCTCCCTTCCCTTGGAAGTTATTTTGGGGACCTTTAGAGAACTCTTTCTTTTTCTCCCCCCCCTCCTTCTTCTGGGGGGCGCCCTGTCCGGCTTTTTGAGATTCCCCTCCAGTCCCCTTGGAGGACACCCGGGTACTTGTCCAGATGTCCGCCTCCTCTGCAAGCTTCCGGGGATTGGTCAGCTTGCTGTCTACCAGGTGTTGGCGCAGCTCGGGAAAACATTTCTCGAGGAGGTGTTCTCTCAAAAACAGATCGTACAGCCCCTCATAATCTTTTACCTCACTGCCCTTGACCCAACCCTCTAAGGCCTTTCTGGCGTAATCAAGGAAGTCCACCCAGTTCTGAGTGCTCATCTTGTGGCTCCCCCTGAACTTCTGTCGGTACCTTTCTGGGGTGAGCCCGAACTTCCTCAACAACGCCAGCTTCATGGTGTGGTAGTTTGTCTGTTCCTCTGGATCCAGGGCCAGCAAGGTGTCCCGACCAGCAGGAGGCATGTACTTGTACAAACTACCCCCCCAGTGCTTCTCCTGCACTCCATGAACCTTCAGAGAAACCTCATAAGCGGCCAGCCACTTAGCTACATCGTCCCCCTGACTGAAGCTCGCTATCAGGTCCTTTGGGATATAGGGTTTGGTCTCCCTGGCTGACTCCTTTAGTTCGCTGCCACCATTCCTATCAGGAGAGGACCCCCGTCGCAGACTTTGGAGCTCCAGTTCCTTCAGTCTAAACTCGTGGACCATCCTCCTCTCCTCTTTCTCCTGCTCCAACTTAGCCAACTCCCACCTTAACTGTCTTTTCTCCCTCCTATCGGTGAGCTCGGCTTCCGTTAGGCTTCTCCCAGAGATGCTACTGCCCTTTCTGGAGTAGGTCACTGGTCCGGTGAGTAAGTTTTCCCCCTCATGGCGGAATAACTCTTCTACCTCCCCCACCGTGTCCTGGTCGACCTCTTCATCCTCCTCCTTCGTCCCTTGGTGTGCCTCCACCCAGGCCCTAAGGCTAGTCTGGAGCTCCCCCTTCCTGGCACCATGTTTGAAAAAGACCCCCATTTGTTGGCAGAACATTTTCAATTGGGACACGGAATAGACTTCCAGGTTTTCCACAGCGAACTCCATTGTGAGTCAGGCAAACCTGGATACACACCAGAAATTTCAGAGGGGCAAGGGCAACCTAAAGCCAACTCCACCCACCACCAGGAATAAATTTAGAAAAAACAAAAAGACTAATTGGGAGGGCCGCAAGGAGAAAACTCCTGGTGTAGGTTGGGTGTATTACGTCAAATTACTAGTAAGTAGCTGCAACCAAGTCCGCAATCCCACCGCTAGGCACCAATATGTTGGAATTAGGTAGCCTGGCCTAGGGCAAGACTAGCATATCAGAGGCACAGTGTAAAGGTTGCAGACCACCCAAAAGTAATTCCACGCAATAGCACTCAAAAAGAAAACACTACACCAAAATTATGGGAAAATACGTACTGCTTTATATAAAAATAATATTCTCTTTGTTGTCAAATATAAGTAGCTCACATATAAATAGCTCAAAACATTTCAGGTCAATTTAGATACAAATAGCTTAGAACATTTCAGGTCAATTTAGATATGAATAGCTTAGAACATTTCAGGTCAATTTAGATCAGTATTTATCATTTAAACTGCTAAGCAATTAGTCAGCCAGTTTCAACATTACAGTTCATTTGTCATTAAACCAGTTTCAAAGAGAATCACAATGCAGTACCTTACAGTTGAACTAAGAGGGTTCACTTAGGTAATGACTGTACTCAGCTTACTTTAGAATTTAGCAAGATCGACTCCTAAATCAGGCCAGAGCCTCACTCTCATTTACATGAAACACATTTAGCTTCTCTACTACTTCTCTGAATACCCTTGGTTTAGACTCACTTACATCAGCATTTAGTTAAGCCCCAAAAGTAGTGGAATGGGAATATTTTGTAGTACACTACACTCAAAATACCCAGTCACTGAAGGTTTCCTTAAATTCCTCCCCACTGTAGGCTGCACAACTGTGGAGAAATGACCATTGAATAAGTTATCCTCAAGTTAATCATCAGCGTCACTCTCCCCCTTTCAGAACTCCTCCTTACTTGTTTATACCAGGCGGTGGTATTCTCGCTGTACCAGAGGATGAGGAGGGGACAGTGGTTAGGGCAAAAGAGAGCCACGTGCTGGCGAGTTCTACTAGCCTGAGGGGCCCTCCGCTCTCCTCAGTGTGCCACCAGCAATTACCGAGGCGGATTCCCCCCAAGCTCTCCAGCCGCTTTTGGGCTTCTCAGGTCTCCCTCCCCGCTCGCGCGCCTCACTGTATGGCGCTCAGGCAGGGGGAAGAGAAACTCCTGTGTGCAGCTACCGCCGGAGGACTCCCGGCGCTCCTCCTCGCTCTGGCAGGGGACGCGCTGATCTCTTGCTCATGCGCGAGGCGCTCCTACTTGCTTTCCCAGGGGACGCACTGATCTCCGGGTCATGCGCGAAGCTCTTCCTCGCTCTCACCTCCCGCCTCCTCGGATCCGGATCCGCCTCACGGAGCCCGGCGGCTCAACGGGGCATGCGCGGAGGGCTAGTGTCTCTCCCACAGAGACCGCGCTGATCGCGCTGCGCTGCCCTTCTTCTCCGCTCCTCACCTCAGGGCTGGCAGATACAGATCCACAGCGACGCCGCTCACCACGCTGGATTGGGGGGTGAAAGGGGCGGAACAGCCCGTTTTCTCCTGGCTCCCTCAGTGCCTGCTGCTCTCCTCAGTGGCGCTCCACCACAGCAGGTGAGAGATGACGCTCCAGGGGATTACGAAGTAGGAGATAGTCTTAGAGCATTTACCAGTCTCTGGACTGTGGCTGAGGATAAGGGTACACTTTCTACCAGTCTCTCCAACTGGGCAGAGGACCGCACTCCGCAGGCTGCAGTCTCCTTCTCCTTAATTCTTCCCCTCCCTGATTTAGAAAAGGGGCAAGCTAGGCGCCCAGGGTCTCCAGTAACTTCCCACAGCGGGGCCAAGACAAGTAACTAAGAGGGGAGTTGTGGGTTGGACCAAATAGGCAGCTTCCCAGTCCAGGAGGTCAATCCTAAGTCTAACCTTTTCCCACCCTTAGCTACCACCTGTCCTCCAGCTGACTTCCACAGGTAGACAAAATGGCTGCCCCGCATTCCGCCTTATATAGGCTGCCCTTCAGTGGTCCAGAATGGACCAGAAGGTTCTGGAATGCCCTATGTTAGGCTATGGCCAAGTTCTGTTTGTGACAGTTGGGGCAGTTGGTGGCCACCATTTTAGGTGGTGCCAACTTTCCTGTCAGAACAGGCCCCTGGGCCTGAGGTAAAAGATTATGAGGGGGAGAGAGAACACCTATCCCCCTGGCCCACACCTACAAAAAGTCAGTAGACACAAAAATTAATAAGAGTATGAGGGGCAAAAAGGGGACAAAATAAATAATTATTAGGAGGGACTTCGCCAAAAAGCCAGACAGGTCTAACAGTAAGGTATGGTGAAAAGGTGAAAATGTTGAGCTGGGGAGTGGGAAGGTTGTGATAGCAACCTACTTCAGGAGTTATGCCAAAGTGAATACCTGGTGGTCTCGGGTAGAAGAAGGTCAGGTCGACTACACCAATACCAGCACTACTTATGCCCAAGTTCTGCCTCGTAATTAGATGTGCTAACCTGGAATCCTTGAAGTTGACAAGTACACAATCCCCCTCGAAGCGCTTAGGGGTGCTACCTACCCAACCTATCCTTCTAACACCAATAATCAGCCCATCCACTTCCCTGGGCAGTGGTCTGTTAGTCCTTAGCCAGTGCATTGCTTTGTTTTTCAGCATCTGGAAGGATTCTTTCTGCCCAGCCAGCAACGGTGGTACGCTGGTAAGGATGGCAACAAAAGGATAGGAGTCTGGGGGCAGATTCATGGGTGGTATCCTACGGGGCACTCTAGTAGGAATTGTGTCGGGAAGACTAGAGACGAGAGTAGCAGGGCAGGTTGTAGGGATTTGAGGAGGCGCGTTGGGATTATTGGGTCCAGGATTCCCAGTTTTGGATCTATCATAAGTACCTGTGACCACAGTATCTAAGCGTTTTTTGGGTTGAGATGTGTTAACCCGTGGATAGTCTGATGGGTGGGAAGTGATCTTGGGGATTTGCCCTGAAAGACAGGGCCCCGTTTTTGTAGTAATAACAACAGGAGGGAAGGGCTCTGGAATAGGTACTCCACTAGCAAGCTCACTTATTTTAATGGGATTATTACTGTCCCCCGTTCTATGGTGGGTTTTAATTAGGGATTTAGTTGAAAAGAAGTTGTCTAGGGTAGCCTGTTCAAAGCAATCTAATCGGTCAGCTAACCTTTTAACTCGTTCTTCAATGGGGGTCAGTAATGACTTCATCAACTTCTCTAGCTGCATAAGCAAAGGTAAATCTAGAGATGAAATCTCAGCAGACCCTGTCGCCGGAGAATCACTAGGGTTAGATACAAAGTTAACCGGGGTGATTCCATCCTTAACAACATGAGCCCCACCTAAACCAACCCCTTTAGGCTTACAAGGAGTTCCCAAACCTGTTCCAAGTTTCCTAATTTTCTTAGGATGTTTAGAAAGACAACTCTTCCTCAGGGTAGTGTGTCTTTTCCTTTTAATGCGAGAGTTATTAGAAGCCGCATGGGGTAACACACCCGAATGGGCAGTATTTTCCTCATCAATAGAAGAAACAGTTGGAATAGTAGGCAAGGGGGGAGACAAGATGGTCGTGACAGCGACCGAAAGAGTATTTCTGGCCTGGGGGTCTGGACCTAACTTGCCCTCCACCCTGACCAAGCTAGGCGACAGAGAAGAGGCATGAGGCTTTTCTGCTAACACTGGCAGGGTTAAAGGAGGTGAAGGGGGAACCGGTGCCAGTGAACCCAAGGGTGGCCTTTTCTCCAAAGGAAGTTTAAGGAGTTCAATAGATTGCCTGCGCACGGCGCGTCTCTCAGCTAGGGCAATCTCTTTATCAATATCACGAGTAGCCCGGCTAAAATACTTGTCTAGGGGACCCAAAATTGTTACCCCTGCTGTGGGCTGGTGGGGACTCAGTACAGGGGTGGTTGGGGGGAGAAGACATACTTGGTAGTCAGTGTCACTTGAGAAGGGGGGAAAAAACAATATAGACCAGAGCGGGACTTCTCGAAGCACAGGGGCAACCTAAGACTATGGCCAGTGAATTAAGCAAAACAAGATGACGAATTGCCTCGCTAGTTGCAATGATGACCGTATAGTAATGTGAAATGTCAGAGAGTGGGCCCAGCCCAGCCTCCTGCAGCCCCTGATGGCCACAGATGGCCCGCCCTTGTCCCGGGCTTCTCCCGGGACACTCCTGCGCGCTCCTGCTCAGTGGGAGTAACGATTGATTGATATAGGGACCTTAGTTAGTTGGGCGGGGCAAGCAGGGAGAGCGGCCCAGGTGATAGCAATTCGGGATAGCGTGGACTCCTAGTAGATGCAGTCCCGGTCCCGCTGCTCGCAGCCCTGCTACGACCCACACGCCCACAGCACACTCCAAAGGGTCAGCGCTCCCTAGTCCACAGTTCAGAGACAGCGCACACCACGAAGCGGGACCCGCGTAGCGGGTACCGTGAGGCGCTGCAACACAAGGAACAGGAATCAAAGCACAAAGTCCGGGCAGATAGGAAGGAATCCACAGAGCGTCCCAAGTCCAATCCAAAAGTAAGGGTTTTTGAATTTGCTCTTTCACTGCTAGGGGAATGAGGCTAGCCAATCCTGTTGCCCTGGTGGTCAGCGCTGCGGAGCCTGGCGATGGCCTTGCGTAGGTTCCCGGTGTGTCTGTTGTCAGGGGTGGCCTGGTCAGGAGTGGGGTGCTACCCCATGCTACTGTGGGTGATCCCCCCTCTCTCCCAGGGGCGGCTGTGGACTGTTCCCCTATCTGTTGTTGACGCTCTGTCCCTGGGGAGAGTAGGAACCATGGGGCCCCCACGGCCTCCATGCTCTGTGCAATTGGCGCTCCCTCGGGCTGCCCTGGCCCCTCTACCCCGCCGGCCTGTGCCCTCGCAGTTTGCACGCTTAACCCTTGCAATAACAGTGGCGCCATCGCTTTGCAGCATTCCTGAATGATTGCGCTAATATGCTCACCATTGGTCGGCGTGTCGCTGGTCTCCTTGTCCTGTCCCGCCACCGCCGTGCTGGCTGCAGTTGGTCGGTTCCGCCTTGGTGTCTTTGAGGGGGGAGCTGCATCTGCCAACTTCGCCGGCGCCCTCTTGCTCCTTTTGGCCGCGGGTGGCTCGGTTGCTCCGCCTTTACTTGTGCCTTCCCCTGCGTCACGGCCCAGATGTTCTTGCAACCATCCCTCGCCGTGTTTCTCTGACGCCGCGCGCACCCTCCTGAGCAGGTCACTCAGGTCATCCTGGCCTTTGCGTGCGCCGCCTTTCTTGGGCATTTCTCTTGGTTGGGTCGCCCCCTGTTCCAGTTCCGTGCCTCTTATGGGTTGGGTGGGGGGCTGCTGCCAGCCGTTGTACACCAAGCCCCCCTGCTGGCAGATCCGTGGTAGCGGAGTGCAGCCGCCGTTCAGTTATGCACCAAAAACTGCCCCCTTAAGCTGTCCGAGGCTTATTTCATAGGCCTCGTGATTTGCCTGCAATGCCGCTTCTCGCCGCCAGAGGGCGCCTGCTGCTTTCTCCCTGCGCCCGTGTGGACGCTGTTACCTACTTCCGGACCTGACGACGGGGAAGCTTGGAGGCGGCCCGGCAGTCCCTCAGACGACGTGCAGCCGCCGCCGAGGCCCCCCAAGGTAAGCGCCTGTCCTGTGGCTGCCGGGTGGGCTCCGGTCCCTCAGACGACGTGCAGCCGCCGCCGAGGCCCCCCAAGGTAAGCGCCTGTCCTGTGGCTGCCGGGCGGGCTCCGGTTGTCCTGCTCCTTCCTCAGACCGCCCCGGGTAGGCTCCGGTTGCGGTCTTTTCTCCCTGTCCTGCTCTTTCGCAGACCGCCCCGGGTAGGCTCCGGTTGCGGTCCTTTCACCCTGTTTGCCGGGTCGCCTTGGCCAAGGCGTTCGAGCCGGGGGGCACACCGGGTAGGCTCCGGTTATAGTCCTTTACCTCATATGCCGGGTGGACTCCGGCCGTGGGGGGGGCACACCGTAGGCTCCGGTCGTGTCGGTGTCTCCTTTCCGCTCGCCGGGTCACGAGAGGCAGTCGCCTTCCTTGTTCCCTAGCCGTGCAGGCTCTGGTGGTGGTTCTCTCTCGTCGGGGGCCGCCTCGTGTTTTTTCAGCGCTTGGTGGCCTCCGGTTTATCTACCAAAACAAGGGCCAATGCTGAGACTCTCAGTTAACCAACAACTAATTAGCAAGAGTAGCTGTTTTGAATGGAGCAAAAACAACTAGCTTAAAGCATAGCAAATTTATTCTTTTTTGTTTTTAAATTTTACTTTCACTTATTGCAACATTATTTTTGTGCATGGGAATACAAACAGATTTATATACAATATATACATGAGACAACATCAATTACAATAAAACATTTGCACACTTCATACACACTTGGCCATCCAATCATACAACACATTCGCACAAACGTAACCTAAACAAAACTAAAGCGTCCACGTAAGGGTTGTAGCTCCAGTGGACAAATCCTTTCGTAGTTTTAGTTATTATAGTCTTTATGAATCACAGTTCATAGAGAGTGTCAGCATCTCTTATGAATAATGAAAGGGTCGTTGTGAAGCACCAATTGAAAACCAAACACGGGACAGGGTCGGTCGACGCGTTTCGAACCCCTATTTAGTGTTGGGGTTCTCCTCAGGACCAATAGGGTTCTGTAAAAATGACAAAACAGCTATTTCAGAAAAAAGCACAAAACAGACTGAAGACCACTTCCAGTGTCAAACCACTGCCGCTCCCTACCTTAAGCCATGATTAGCCAAACGTCAACAAGATAATTCCAAAGTCAAGCGAAGTCATCAAAGAATGACGTATTCCCAGGGGCTGCAGAAAAACGTACACCACATTCAAAGTCAGTGGATGTGCAACATTTAATCCCACACGCTTACACACAGTCACTCCGTGCATCCTATCTAGCGGTGTAACACTTACCCGCTCGCGCGTTTGCTTATGGCTCGGCGGTCTGTAAAAATCCCTCCTATTACTTGAAGCTGGAAAAAATAATAAAGCGAAAGGAGGTCAATTTACGACGCTGTTCCCGGGGTCAGGGCCCTCATCTAAACGCTAGTATTGTGAGAAAACACGCACCGGCAAGGGGAAGGCGTCCTCCGTCCTTCTCTCGGGTGTAACAATTGTTCCGCCCTCGGTAACTGCATGAACACGCTGGTACTTCTTGGATATCACGTGTCCCAGAGGGTTGTGGGATTTGTGGTTCCAAAGACGAGTGTGCATAGCAATGAAACGTTAGGAAAAGATGGAAAAGGATCTCTAGAGAGTAGTTCAAGCAGTGGGCTTGTAAATATCAGAAATCTCATTTAACCCCTTTATAGCCGTGTTAAATTTCATAATCAACAACGCCTCGCGCTGTGATAATTTCGCCTCCAGGTCGCCTCCTCGTGGGTCCCTTTCAATTTTAGATAAAACTGTCCATTTTAAGTCAATTAACTCATGTTTCAGGTTTTTCCAATGATTCACCAAAGGTGCATTTTCCACCCCTCTACGAATACGCGATTTATGTTGCGTTATCCGATTTTTTACTTCTTGTGTAGTCTTCCCAATGTAAACCAGAGGACATGGGCAAACAATAGTGTACACCACGATTTTCGTTTTACAGTTAGTGAAGGTGTCATGCTTCCAATGAATGTTGTCATACGTAAAAACTGATCCTTCAATAGTTTCACTGCAGCAGGTGCATGTCCCGCATTTGTGGTGTCCTTTGGTTGGGGGTAATCCAAGTAGACTTTGCAATGTTGGAGCTTTTACTATCGGAAGGGCAGCTCTTACAATATGGTTGGCCACGCTCTTTTCTTTCCGGTATGCAAAAAGTGGGGGTGTAGAAAAGTCTTCATGTAGATTTTTCAATAGATGCCAATTGGACATTATGAGTTTTTTATGCTGGTTCGCCGCTGGACAGAAGGTCGTGACACATACCATCCTTTTGAGGTCCTGTTTGGTTTTCTTTTCGAGTAAAGTCTCTCGTGGGGTCCACCACGCACGTTTGATAGAATTTTTTAATAGTTTTTTGGGGTATCCTCTTTGGATGAGACGATTCTTCAGGTGGTCTGCATGTTTGAAATACTCCTCTTTTCCTGAACAGTTTCGCCGGATTCTAAGAAATTGTCCGTAAGGGAGATTTTGTCTCAGACTCCGTGGGTGGTTGCTACTGAAATGCAAGGCTTTATTCCTATCGGAAGGTTTGCGGAATAAGGTTGTACTCAGGCCCTCTTCATAGGATTCCACTTTCACATCCAAGAAAGTGATGGTTTCATTGGATGATGTGACCGAGAATTTAATATCACTTGTTCGTGAATTGAGCCAACTAATAAATTGGTTCAAGTCTTCATGTCCTCCTGTCCATATGAGGAACACGTCATCAATGTAACGCAAATAGTTGGAAATGCAGTTACTAAAGGGATTGTCGTTGTATATAAATTTATCCTCGAATAATCCCATGAACATTATCGCTAACTCTGGGGCGAAGGGGCACCCCATAGCTACTCCCTTTATCTGATAAAAGAACTCTGAGTCAAATGTAAAAAAGTTCTTTTGGAGTGCATAACGGGCTAAATCAAGAATAAACTCAGTGGGGACTCTCGTCGGTTTTTCCCTGCTTTCTAGAAACACCGTAAGTGTTTCCAGAGCTTGTTCCTGCGGGATTTGGGTGTACAGGGACACCACGTCTAATGTGACAAGAAGTTGTCTCTTGTTGTCAAATTTGATAGTTGCTATTCGATTGAGAAAAGCAGTCGTATCTTGTAAATGGGCTGGGATATTGTGAATGAAAGGTTTTAGGAAAAAGTCGATATATTTGGCTACCGGCTCAAAGAGTGACTCGCACCCAGAAATTATGGGGCGGCCAGGAGGATTCTTTTCGTCTTTGTGCAATTTCGGGAGCACATAAAATGCTGGGGTTCTGGGATTTTTGTTTTGTAAGAACACCAGTTCCTTTGGTCCCACAAAACCTTGGTCGAAGCCTTTTTGGATTACTTCAAACATTTGGCAGCTTTCCCCGTCCAGGGAACACCGCTTGCTTCCCGCCTTCGAGTCCGCTCATCCCGGGTCGATCCTTCGCGGGCAGCACGGTGGTGTCTTCCTCGATTCTTCCGCTCGCTCTCAAGATTCTTTTCGCCGTGCTGCTCCCCCGCTCCTGGACATAGGAGTATCCCTGGGGGAGCAGCGCTTATATGCCCCCCCAAGGCCTAGCTTGGCCCCAAGGCACCCCCCTCATTGGGGGTTTCAAACAACGCCTGCCCCCCCCCATTGGCCGCGCGGTGCGGCCGGAAACCAGGTGAGGGGGGAGGGGGGGGGCGGGGGGCTGGGCGCCAACTGGGTCCGATCGCCGCTTCCGGCCCCCATTTTGTCTGCTTTGGTGGGGGGATCGCCGCCGGTTATGGCGCCGGCTCCTGAGCCCCTACCGGGCCCGCCTCTGCAATTTTGACAGTGGCGCTAGGAGCCTCTCTATTGATTGAAGCCGATAGGAATGGAGCATCAACCAATATGTTCTGCGCTCATAATTTAAGACAGTGTGCACGTGGAGGTGCTTCAGTGCATGTGAGGCAGCTGTGATTTATGTGAGCTCTTTGGCATAAATGAGTCAATGGGTAATATGCTCTGCGCGCCTGATTTAAGAATACTGGGAAGTGCTTCAGTTCCCACCTGTGTTAATACACTGGCAGGGGAGGGACTCTGCAATATCGGGAGTGGCGACCTCCTCTGCTCCTTATAGGGACTGGCGCTGCCTTGGCGCAGTACTCTAAGCTGCAGGAGCACATATGACCTCCCTTTACAGCGTATATAATGAATCAACTCATCTCAAAATTCGAGTGATGGCGCCATACGTGCCAGTATTTACAATTAGGGGCAAATGCGGGATCAAATTGCATACAGCAACCATTGTAAGTATGGGATGCCGCCTGCCAGCCAATTCCAAATAGCGCTCTGTCTTGCCTCGTAAGAGCCCTCCTGCCACGCCGAACTCCGTGCGAGGTCCCCTCTGCTACCTGAAAGAAAAAACAGAAAATGTAGTGGCCCCTGCAGCAGGGGCGAGGAGCAATCCTGGGGAGCGCGGGTACAAAAGGCTGCATTCCGCGCCACCCAGGCCTTTTCTACCCTCCTGATCCCTCCCCTTGACCCGGAAGCACTCACACCGCTTCCGGGTCAACAGTGGGACCCATAACCAACAGGAGTGAAATGGGGGCCGGGCCCAGCCATGCGTGCGTGGGGGCCGAGCAGCCCCCCTTTTCTATACAATGGTTGAGCCATCATCACATAAACACCCACCCCATTGAGAGTAGCCAACCCTGGTTAAAATTATTGATCCCATTTTCGGTCAACATTGCTACTGACCTACTCAAATTAGCATCTCTTTGCAGACCATCCACCAAGCCTCTGGGTTATGCTGTTCAAAACGCAACACCAAATTTCACTTATCCTCATAAGCCCTTATCAAACCTTCAAGGCTAAATTCTGAATCCTGTACAAATGATTGTTTGCACAGGAATATGAAATACAAAAAGCCTTGTTAAAAAAAGCAAACCATGCCAGATGCAGTGTGGTTTTTTAGGTTTCGGCTAGGTAGCGCATACGCTGTCTCGTTGAGACATGCAGTATATGCTTTTTTGAATTTGTTCTTTTTATTTCCTATTTAGTGCGCCTTTTAAAATGTTGTAGTTCTTATTGATTAATACTGTTCCAAGTCCCTCCTTTTTTACTTCTGGCATGCCTATGGCTATTGGCTCATTTACTTGTATTAGTTTGGCGTTGTTGTTGCATCCTTTTTTTTTAGACTTGTTATTTGAGGTCCCTGGCTTTGTTTTCTGTCTAAGGCAGGGGCATGATGCCCACAGGGTTCAAAGGGTTTCAGCCCCTCCCGATCAGGGGGCTTTGTGGTTACACACACACAGACAGTTTTTGAGATGCTGGAGGCTCACTGGCTTTTTGCAGACAGACCTGAGTACTTCACAGGTCTTCAAAAGACCATGCACGTGTTAACAAGGCATTGCTGTTTTTTGGTCGAGCCTCGACCTGTTGTGTCCTTTTCTATGGGCTCTGAAAAACTCACCAATTGCATTTGGCTGTAATGTTTGTCAATTACAAATGCTGGCTTTCTATTGGTGCATTTGTTTAAAATGTCCCTCCTTTGAGGGCTTAACTCCCTTTCTGGCGATTTAACTCGGAGAACGTTTTTTTTGGCCATCACACTATACAGTGATGACCCCCTCCTCCTGTATGGGCATTCCAGCCTAACACTGCTTGTTTACTTTTACGTTCCATCAGTGGGTACCCTGCGCCTGGGAGGGAAGGATTTGGTGACGCTGGGCAGAAGGGTCCTGTTGGAAGAGATTATCTCAGCAGCGGGTTGGCTGGTGAAGTCCTTTACTGGTTTGCACCATAGTGTAGTCGCATTTGATACCTAGACTTTAGTGGAGGGGAGGCAATCAGGGAGGGCGTTGAAGCACTCGGTAAAGAGGGTCAACAACAAGATCGAGAAGCTGTTTCAAACTCCTCAACTGCAGAGTATCCCACATGGGTGCATCAGGGGAGATCAGTTCTACTTACAGGGTGGCGTCCATTTGACTGGGGTAGGTAATGGCCTATTAGTAAGGAAGATACTGGCATGGTTGGAAGGTTTTGCGAAGTAGGTATGACCTTTTGGTGTAGGCAGTTTAGGGGTGGCCAGATAGTCGGTCAACTATGCTGGCCTGTGGCGGTAAGGTCATAATCGGTGAGCAGCAATTTAAGGTCCTTAGGGGGCGGCACCATTCATCGAATTTGGTTGCCCAGGGGGAGGGGCTATTGGTCTCTCCCAAAACTTCAGGGGCAGGATATCCTCTTGCTTGGAAGGGTGCGGGGGAGGGAGTCATGCTTTCCTCAGGCTGGTAGCCACCCCGCACATACACTCTGACGTCATCAAATGGCGCGAGTGTAAGGGCCCTCCTGTTATGGTTAAATGGAGTTCACGGTGCGTACCAGGGTAACCAGGAGAGGTACGTACTCTCCCGCTAACCAGGCCCTTGTTGCGCATGCGCACTCGTACGTGAGTGCGCAGCTGAAAAAAATAATCTGACACCGGTTAGCGACCTTGCCGTAGGGCTCAGAATTTTTGAATGCAAAATTGATAAGTAGGATGTTAGATTTGGTTAGGAACATTTGTTAAGGTTAGCCCTTCATACCTGTCTACCTTGCTGTAAATCTAATGTCAGAATTTTGCATTTAATATTTTATGTAAATAATGTTTATTTTACCAATTTTTATTTCTTTTCATATTTTAATAAATACGGCCGGGAGGTCGCGAGACCCCCTGCCTTCCAAAGAAATCCCTCGCCTGGCTAAAGGTGAAGGGAACGTCCGCAGGGGCTGCAGCGTTCCCTCCAATCAGATTAGGATGTGACCGCTAGGGCGGCGGTCACATCCTCTATCTTTAACATTGCGGCGGTGCAGCTTGAAGCTGCACCCGCCGCAAGGCTAAAAATGCATGCATCGCATTTGCATGCACAAAGCGGGAGGCACTGCGCAGTGCCTGCTGCTTTTGTGCACGCAAATGCAGGGGGGTATCATAGGTCCCCCCTATGTGCACCCCCCCTTCACCCAAGGGGCCCGCAACGGGCCCACGAAGTGAAAGTCTGTATGCTTTTCCACGGCGGAAAAGCCGCCGTGGAAAAGCATGTTTTTCCCACCATCCTAATATGGCTGGCGGTGTCTGCTAGACACCTTCACCATATTAGGGCTTTTCCGCCATGGTCATACTGCGACTGCGGCGGAAAAGAGCCGGACAGAATTCAAGACCCACCAGCCATCCTAATATGACGGTGGGTCTTTGGAGGTTCCGCAGTGGTTTTTCCACATACTCCAGGCCGGTGGTGGCTTCCGCCGGACCGGAGGATGCGGAAAAACCGCAATCATAATCGGCCCCAGAATGTTAACTCAATTTTTTGAGGCTTCGGCTCTGTAAAGATAGTTTGAAAATAATTCAGCGATTGGCTTCCATAATGTGAATTAAGATGAAACCGTTGTTCAAAAAAAAGTTGAGCATCTACAAATATATTTGAAATAGAATCTCAGCAATTGGTAATTACTGTGTGCTGCAATCCCATCTAACATTAACATTTTTTACCCATCATGCCAACTCCATATCCAAATCAGCCTTGGTCCTGCTCTTGTCAAGCTCAAACTGCCAGGCCAAGTTCACTTTGAAGATGATCGCAAGCAACCTCAGACTGGTTCTGCCCTATTTCAGCCTCTTTGTTGGGTGCACATGAGTCCCATGGCACAATGAGCATGGGACCCACGTTTGGTCATACCCACTGCACTAAGGGCATCGCAAAACAAAAAAGTGATGTGTCTTCCTTGAATTAATCTCAGCCACTTTATGTTCCCATTAGGAGAGAACCTGGCCTCACAGTTCGGGCTGGATTATTCCAATCAGAGCAGGACCAGGACCTACTTCCAAAAGGCTGGTTCTTGTCTCCTCTTCCTGAGATTAATTCAAGCTGTTAACCCATCTTTTTTTTTTTTGCTTTCCTCAAAAATAAATTTAGGCTGACTTAGCAAAACATCCTTAATTAATTACCATGATTATTTATCACATGCGATTTGCTCGAGAAAGGACTACCGTTGATGAGGATATATTGAAAAGCCATTCATGCAATGAGAGCCGCTTCTAGACACTTGGGGCCAGAGTAGGTGGCTAAATACCGATCAGTAAAGGGGAAATTCAGTAAATTTTAGAGTAACCAACCGGTATTTACCCATTCCCAATGTAGGTAAGGAATCAGTAAATAAGGAATCGGTAAATAGGTATTCCTTAATACCGATTCCTTATTGCTCTTGCATTTAAGGAATCGGTAATATCGATTCCCTAAATGCAATGTAGGAAGCACATTAAAGTGTGCTTTTGGGTCTTAAGAAATTGGTAATTACCACCAACTTCAAGTTGGTGGTAATTACTGATTTCCTTTAAAAAAGCACTTTTTTGCTTTTTTAAAAGTGCCATGTGCAACACATCCATGCCCTTAGGGGTGCAACAGGGTGTCCTTTGGACACCCTAGCACCCTTGAAATACCTCCCGCTATTATCGATTCGGTAATACCGAATCGCTAATACTGAATGTCCTCACATTCATTCCTATGGGCCTCCAAGCCCATAGGAATGAATGGGTAGGTATTCCTTATTACCGAATCTCAATTACTGATTCGGAAATAACGAATATTAAGGATTCTGTATTTTTTACCGAATCTTTACCTACATGGAAAATACCAATTTCTTAATACTGAATCGGTAAAATTTGGTATTAAGAAATCTCATTTAAATGTTGAATCCAACAGCCAAGGTAAGATGCATGCCAAATGCAGCCGCACACATCACCAGCCCATTCACACAGTCAGGAATGCACCAAACACAAACTAAACATGTCACTCGGGTCCACTTTTTCCAGCACAACAGTGTCAACACTTGGATATACACATTGAGTCATATGTTACACTGTTTAAAGCGTCGATAGGACACAATTAGTAATGGATGACAAACCTATCACCATGTCACTGCGCCGTTTTTTCACTCCAAAAACACGATATGAATATCACAACTCACCTTCACATCGATTAATTCTCCATGAGTAGTAACAGAGAACGGCCTTTTTTAACTTGCACCTGGGCCTTGTCGAATGGTTTTAATTCTTATCATTTCAGGCGGATGCCTTACCTTGTGTTTCCATTTTTTTCCCCCCTTTTTCCTCACAGGCGTTCGCATTGTAATACAGGCAGTGATCTTAAATTGTCCTGATGATGATCCCGTTTTACTAAGAGCCCTTAGGGATCGAAACGTCGACGCTTTAAACAGTGTAACATATGACTCAATGTGTATATCCAAGTGTTGACACTGTTGGGTGTGTTTTGCGAAACTGCTTATTGAAATCGCAAGCCACTCTTTGGCTCTAAAAAACTTTTTTCTTGCCTGCAAAATCTCTTTCCTTCCTTCTACCTTTCTTGATTCTGTTGGTTTTTCTACCTTCTCGGGATAGGTACAGGACTGTACCCTATTTTGATGTTCATATTGGACCCTCTCCAGGTCAATGAAATTCTATGTTATTTCTAAATAAATTACTCCACGCCCGGCTGGGCGTCGGAAAAATATAGTACTGATTGTGGTCTATATTACCATCTGTTGCTAAATTGTAACTCCTTAGGACCCTTGTTTCCTATAATAAGTAATTTAACCCATGGTCCGAAGGCCCTTTTTGGGTTTCCTTGTGTTCCAAAATGATTTGAGCGCAAACTCTGGTTTGCAAGGTCTCACATCCTGTCCAAACTAATTAGTTTGGGTTCCCTAGTACCTAGTACTTCCATACCCCACTGTTCGTATACTCATCCCACACGGAGAATTCCCCTCCCTCTCTACCTTCTTTTTTGACAGGGTAACTATGTCAAATCTGGCCCCACTGTACACAGACGATTATCTAAAACATCTATGCTCAGGACCCTCGCTGCTTTCCGAAAATGCAGACATCTCCAACCAAGTTAACACCTCAATTCCAGAACAACTAGAAAAACTTAGAAAAAAGCAAGTCCGCCTACAGTTAATGGTGTTGATGTTAACCGACTATCTTAAAGCAGTGGTAATCCCCCTGGGCCTCCAAGTTCGGAATATACCAGGTATTTTCACGGACAACCCAAAATACATATCAGGCTTTAGCTACATAGGGACAACCTGTTCCCGCCATTGGTTGGCGTTAGGCATTGATACAGCGTCTGAAACCTTGAAATCACTAGAGAAAGAAATTGCCGAAATTCTAAAACAGCTTGAGGATTCTGGCACTGCTGCTGACAGCAAAAAACTAATAGAACAGTTAGATAAAACTGTTGCAGAGTTCTACAGAATTGAGCAAAATAAAAAATCAAATAAAGTTAAAAAGGACATAAAGTCCTATAACATTGAAATAACTTATCCTTACTTACAAAAGGATTTTTACACGACTAAGGCTTACAACAACCCCCAACAAAATAGACCGTGGGGTAGATTCAACAGGAGACAAAACTTGGTAGGTTTCTCCGATACTTCTGCTGAGTCGTCTGACAATTCAGACGCCGGTGAAGGATCCAGTACATCGAGACGGGGTGGAGCACATCAGAATTCGAATACTTTTTTACCGAGAGGCCAGCAAGAACCGCCACAGCGAGGGCGCGTCAAAAAACCCCAGAGATGGGTCAACCCACCAGGGGAACGGAGGACCAGGAACAATTATTAACAATGGTAACACAGACTGCCTCCACAGTAGACACCATCCCAATTTTTAATCTTTCCACTCACTTGCTGGCGCAAGACGGACTCTGTCTCCTGAAAAAAGGCCTCACATTTGTCCCTACTGTGGCACCTAACTTCATGGAGCTACACACCGAACTGTTAAGATTCTTTAGACGAGTACGCTTAAAGGCATTTTTTTCAAATTCACCCATCCCCGGAAATAAATGCTCAAACTCCTTTCCGCCCTCCTTCAACCTTTTTACCATCGGCTAGTTTAATACCGCCAGAGGTTACTACATTCGAGAAACTAGTGCTTAAAGATCTCTCGAATATGAAACAACAAAGAAAGTTCATACCATACAATATCACACTAAAAGAAAAAGAGGCCATCTGTTCCCTAAAAAACAATGACTCGATCGTGATCAAAAGTACAGATAAAGGGGGTGGCATTGTTATACAGGAGCTCGACTCTTACACAGCTGAAATTCAAAGACAGTTGGACAATACAGACCACTACCTTAGGCTCGCATCTAACCCGACCAAGGCCATTCAGGAACTGATACGCAAAATACCAGCTGAGGCAGTATCGGAAGGTTTCTTGACCAAAAAAGAATTCAATTACTTAAACGTGAAAAGTCCAAGAACCCCGGTAATATATACTTTACCAAAGATTCATAAAAATCTCAGTACCCCTCCAGGCCGCCCAATTGTCTCGGCATGTGGTTCAATATTGGAACCCTTAGGGGCTTTTGTTGACTTCTTTATAAAAGAATTTGTCCCCCCAACACTCTGCTATGTACGTGACTCCATGTCCATGATCAACCTGATCGAGCACCATCCCTTCAATCCCCTAACCGATACCTTGTGCACCATGGACGTGGAGTCTCTGTATACAAATATTCCACAAACAACGGCTCTACTTGTCATACAGAGAACTCTAGATAGCCGCCCCCGTCCACATGCCATTCCAACATCCTTTATTTGCAAACTATTGGAACTCTGTTTGACTAAGAATTTTTTCACATTCCAAGGCCACTTCTATCAACAAATCAAGGGGACCTCCATGGGCGCTATTTTTGCCCCAAACCTAGCCATATTGTTCACGGACGAAATAGAAAGACAGGCAATTCTAGTACCCTCCAATCCCTTCTTCTCCGGTGTCATCATGTGGCGCAGATACATTGATGACATCTTCATGATATGGAGATTAGACATCAATGTACTGCGCCACTTTTTACATTGGATGAATAATAACTGTTTGGGACTCCAATTTACCGCAACATCTGACAAGAACTCCATAAATTTCTTGGATCTGACAATTTTTCACCAGGAAGGCGAGTTGTTAACAAAGCTTTATAGAAAGCCCACTGAGAGAAATACTTTGCTAGAGTACTCAAGTAATCACCCAAGGGCATTGAGGGACTCTTTACCATTTTCCCAATTCTTACGAATTAGGCGAAACTGTTCCCATAAGGAGGATTATTTTCGAGAAAGCACTACCCTGGCCAACAAACTAAAAGATAGGGGCTATCCAAGAAAAATTGTCAAAAACGCCCTTAAAAGGGCCTGGTACCGTCCTCGCGAGACACTCCTTGTCCCAAACCCAAAGAAAAACATGGACAGAATAGCCTGTGTGACAACATTCTCCCCCATTTCCAACAACTTGAGAAAAATGATCCTAAGACATTGGCCAGTAATTAATGCTGGAATTTTAGACATCGAACGTCCCTTGTTTGCATTCAAAAAGAGTAAGAATTTAAAGGACCATCTGGTTCGCGCAGCACTTCCCAGTCCTACCCATTCGTCCACTCTTGAGTCAGCATGGGGTCTGTCCCCCATAGTCGGACATGTTAAATGTGGTGGTTGTACAGTTTGTACCTTAACAATTGAAGGGGAAAGTTTTGTGTTTGATAATGTCACCTTTAAATGCAATACACTCACAAATTGCAATACTAGCAACGTAATATATCTGATCCAATGTCCGTGTAACAAAAATTATGTTGGGCAAACATCACAAAAAATCAAGACCCGGATCTGCCAGCATAGGAGCCGCATTAGATGCCGTACGCCAAATGCCCCACTGGTGGAACACTTCTTGGAGACCAATCATGATGAGGACGACATTCGTTGGACTGTACTAAAGGCACTGAAACTTCCCCAGAGAGGGGGAAGCATGCCCAGTCTCCTGAACAAAGAAGAGCTGAAGTGTATAATACTGCTGGACTCTATTCGTAATGGGTTGAATCGGACAGAGGATTGAACATCGCTACTCTGAATACTCAATGATGCATACTAGTGACATTTGGACTTTCCTCAATGCTTACAACATGAAAAGATTTTGAGAAAATGGAAATGTGAATACTAAATCCAACAATGTGGTTTTTAATCTGCTGTCAAATCTAATGTGTATGAATGAGGAGCACAGACGGCCTTCACTACTCGCGGTTATGAGCACAAAACTGCACAATAAACCACTCTATTTCCTTCACTACCCACGCCCTCCCCAAGATGGCCACCGCAACACACTCCAGTTGCACTCTGGCCATCCCAATTTTACCACTCTAAGATGGCCGCTAAGTACCAGGAAGTAGTACCTAGTCCTTCCTTTATCTTTATCCCTTCCGGCTTTAAAATGACCAACTCACGAGACATCCCTGCACAGCGGATTTGCACTGCCACTGAAGGGGGAGAAGACCATTGTGTTTCTCCCACCAACCCACCGCCGCTTCCATCGAGAAGTCAGGTAAGCCAACTCCCAAACGCAGCTCAAAGTCCATTTCCACCGCCGTTGGAAGGGCCTGCCTTAAACTTTAATTTTTATTATTTAGCATTGAGTCTGCGGATGAAAACAAAGGAGATAACCTACTCTACAAAAAACAGGAAGAAACCCTCGCGTTCCACTTCCCACCCACGGCTGCTCAAAGTGTAGCCAGGTAAGCCTCAACCCTCTTCCGTCGACCTCGGCGTTTCAGCCCTCAAATGTCCTGCTAATGGTAATGATCTTTTACCATACAGCAATCAGCTCCCAGAGCCGGAAAGAGAAATCTACATCTTCCCCTACGTGGAACAATCATGCCATCACAACCTTGACCCAGGACTCGTGAAGGTAATTGTCCTGATCCCGGCTTGATGACTGCCCATAGACAGTCCCATGCCCAATCTTATCCCTCACCAACTTTCACCACCACCACACTTCAATTGAATCCAACCCTACCCCCTTATCCGAATCACGGAACCACCTCGCACGCACCACAAATTGCGCGTAACGAAGATGTCACTACCTACACCGATACAGCACTATAGGACACAATTAATAATGGATGACAAACCTATCACCATGTCACTGCGCCGTTTTTTCACTCCAAAAACACGATATGAATATCACAACTCACCTTCACATCGATTAATTTTCCCTGAGTAGGAACAGAGAACGGCCTTTTTTAACTTGCACCTGGGCCCTGTCGAATGGTTTTAATTCTTATCATTTCAGGCGGATGCCTTACCTTGTGTTTCCAATTTTTTCCCCCCTTTTTCCTCACAGGCGTTCGCATTGTAATACAGGCAGTGATCTTAAATTGTCCTGATGATGATCCCGTTTTACTAAGAGCCCTTAGGGATCGAAACGTCGACGCTTTAAACAGTGTAACATATGACTCAATGTGTATATCCAAGTGTTGACACTGTTGGGTGTGTTTTGCGAAACTGCTTATTGAAATCGCAAGCCACTCTTTGGCTCTAAAAAACTTTTTTCTTGCCTGCAAAATCTCTTTCCTTCCTTTTACCTTTCTTGATTCTGTTGGTTTTTCTACCTTCTCGGGATAGGTACAGGACTGTACCCTATTTTGATGTTCATATTGGACCCTCTCCAGGTCAATGAAATTCTATGTTATTTCTAAATAAATAACTCCACGCCCGGCTTGGCGTCGGAAAAATATAGTACTGATTGTGGTCTATATTACCATCTGTTGCTAAATTGTAACTCCTTAGGACCCTTGTTTCCTATAATAAGTAATTTAACCCATGGTCCGAAGGCCCTTTTTGGGTTTCCTTGTGTTCCAAAATGACATTTCATTAAGGCCATCAACTGCAGTATTAAACTTCAGGATGAGCATGGCTTCCCTCTTCGTCAGTTTTGAATCATAAATCTCCTCCTCTTTGGTCTCTGTCGACCTTTTAGATAACTGTCCATTTAAGGTCAGATTCCTTATGGGCCATAGTTTGCCAGTGATTGACCAATGGCGCGGTCAAGACCTTCATTTTTATTCGCGATTTATGCTGTGTGATCCTTGTTCGGACTTCTAGATTGGTTTTACCAATATATAGGAGATCGCACGGGCATTTTATGCCATATATAACATTGCGTGATATTCAGTTGGTGAATGAATTGTGTCTCCAATAGATGTTCCTGTGTTGGAAGACCCAACCTTCTTCTGTTGTAGCACAGCATAAGCAGGACCCACATTTTTTATGTCCAACAACTGGAGGTAACCCAGCATAGGCTCTGACTGATAACCTCTCTTTTTGTGGCATCGCCGCTCTGACCAGATGATTAGCTAGGCTGCGTTTTTTTTAAGGCGAACAATGGTTTGACATTAAGCGATTGTAATGACTGGATTTTTGGACCAGATGGGATCAGCTCCTGAGAGCCCCTCCAACCCAGCCGGAACGTAACCACCTCCCTCCTCAGGACCATCTATCCAGGCACCTGGGTACCTACCTGAGGATGGGGAACTCGCAATATACAAGCTCATATCATCAGAAACACCACTAAATCTATAGGGATACTAAGAATACTCACTGATTACTAAGGACATCCATGCCCTAGACCACACTCATACCACATAGTCTCGCGACCACATGGGTCCAGACTAATCTACCCTGGGGCAGTTCTGATTATCTACCATTACACACTGATTACCCTCAGTGCTCACTCGACACGCAATCTGGCGTGCCATACACACTGAGCTGCAGCCTCAGTGCTCACTCTCTTTCTATTGTGTCCACAATCCAGCGGAACTACACACCAGTCTCCTACCTGGTGCTCACTCACTGCAATCCGGCAGATCTAAACACTGGTCTCCTTCCCAGTGCTCTCATTTACACACGATCTACAATCCGGCAGATCTCCGCACCGTGTCCTTCCGGTGCTCTCATTCACACACGATCTACAATCCGGCAGATCTACACACTGACCACAATCAGTGCTCTCACTAACGCCACTTACCAATGACGACCACTTTCCTATGAATACCTTCAGCTCTCTGTCTCTATGTTGGGAAGTCTCTCTCACTATTCACTAAGGGTTTGCTACTACAATAATATTATGGGATGGCCGAATTAATTAGTATAAACTTTATCCCTTAGTTGCAGGTCTCCTCTCTCCCTAAATATTCAACTATCACTTACCTGATATGGGGTAACATCTGTTCAAACAGTAATACCTGACTAGGAGACAAGGTTACCTCCACTTTATGGGGACAAAAGATATACACACTAAGTGATTGAGTTATTCCCTGATTTAGGCGCTCCTACTCCCTTTTGATCCTTCAGTTGCTCAACAGCAACTGGTTAGAAGAAAGGTTAGCTCTATCTTAAGAATAACACATGCACACTAGTTCACTAAGAACTGGGGTCTCTTTATTTTAACAATGATGAAATACACATACACAAATATGCGGGGTCTCTATGACTAACAGGAACTTTAACACACCGCTGAAAGAAAAGGATTAGACATACAGTACAAGGTTATCTGCGGGGTAACAGGAACTTTTAGCACACCGCTGAAAGAAAAGGATTAGACATACAATAGCCTAGGGAATAAGGACAAGATTAAGGGTAAGTGTAAAGGGGACTAGTTTAGACTACCTCACTTATTAGAAGGAAGATTTCTCTCTGACTCTGGTGGGATCAGGGCTCTCTCTGTCTCTGGTGGGATCAGGGCTCTCTCTGTCTCTCCCTCCGTCACCACAGCTACACGCCTCTGGTTCAATTGCTCCAGCTGACAGCCTTAGCTCCTCCATCTGCTTTGATGCTCTCTGACAAACTGGCAGTCCCAGCTGATAGTCACTGCTCTCTCTTCAGCTTCAGCAATCATCTGCCTTCTTTCTCCATTCCAGAACTGCACTGCATTCTGCAGCTCCAGCAGACATCCTACTCTCTCCTCTGCAAGAACCAAACTGAACTGACCACTCCTCCTCTCCTGCAATTTGCTAATATGGATTCCTCTCCCCTCATGGAAATTTCCAACAGAGGGCTGCCTCCCACCGAATTCCTGTGCTAGCTCCAGAGCCCTTTGCGCAACCGCAGTGGCCAGCTGCTTGTTACGTCTGGGTCCAAGAGACGAACACATTCTTCCGATAAGAAGCAGTCCTGACTGGTTTTCCCCTAGCAGTCAACAGCCTTAACTATAAACTTTACCTTTACCCCTGAAGCCTCTCAGCTCCATCAAAATGGAGTCTCTCTAGTTCTGGGCCTTGTAGGCCTGAGAAGGATGAAATAACCCTTAGCTCTCTCAGAGTACCTACATAAACCATACCAATGTGTAATATAAAGTCAGGACCACAGGATCCAACCTCTACTATAAGCAAAAATGACAGGCCAAAGCCAATAGGCAATAGATGGCCTCTTCTAGGTCTGGAAGAAAGGGCTTAAAAGGGCCAACACAAGCTAGGAATACATATCCTAGATGTGAGCAAGATTAAAGTCTTTATCACTCCCAAAATAGGGCCAAAAAGCCTGTCAATACATTCCACCCTTAGACTTTATTTTGCGAACATCTCTAAACAACAACATCCAAATAAACAAACATCAACATAATCTATCAACAACACCAAAAACCAAAAAAAAACCTCTCTAAAATGAATGACAACTTAAGGAAATTCTACCTGAACTTAATGTAGGGAATACAAATCCAACAACCAACTGAAAACAAATCAAAGCACCCTTTACTTGAATGCTGAAACATATCTAAGATTTAATCTGATAACAACAGAAACTAACAAAAGCATCCTCAAACTAAATGTGCCTCAACTTCTAGTGATAACTGATGAAATCTAGTGATATAGGGACTTATTTGTTGAATGAAAACAGCAAGGGGCCTAAATGGGGCCTACATACTTCGGTCAACTTAAGAACTAAATGTGCTTCAACTTCTAATGATAAAACAACAAAGGGCCTAAATGAGGCCTACCTACTATGGCCAACTTAAGCTAAGGATAACTCATGAAATCTATTGGTGTAGGGCCATGTGTGTGGAATAAAAATAACAATGGGCCTAAATGAGGCCTACCTACATTGGTCAACTTAAGGAAAACATTTTGGTGAAATCTGAGAAATAAACATGACAAACGGTTCTCAAGGTCTGGGCAAACAGTACTAAAAGAAATAAGACATAATCATACTAAAAGACACACCTCCCAGGACAACTGAAAGTCTAGGGTAACCACCCTTGGATCAATCAAAGTGAAAGCGTAATAACAGGAAAATAAAGATAACCCCATTCCTACAAAATAGCTGGTGTAGCACTATGCATATTAGGTAATGAATCAAAGAAATTTATCTAAATGTGGTGCATATCTAAAAGACACAATATCACAAAACAGTTAGCACCTAGTTTCTCACTATATCACACTGTGGAACACATGTGTGCAGCACCATTTAAAAAATTACAATCTTTCTTTATCGATCTTTCATTGGCAAAAACTGTTGTGCAGAAAACAGGAAAACTATAATAGGTGAAAGATAAACCAGTGTAAAATAGCAAAGCATATTAAAAAGTAAATATAGTACTGCATAAACATCAAAACCATGAGAGAATTTTAAAAGTGGGGCCTGTTTGTGATAGTGTCCATCTGAAAAAAAAAACAATATGGGAAAAATTGACTGCTTCTGTTGGAAACATAATTATTTCAGAAATTCAGTTCATTATTCAAAAGATGGTATTTTTGGCTTTGTCAAAAAATATATCCAAAGATATTGTATGGGGTTTGAACCTGACCGCTGAGGCAGCCAACTATAGAAATAGGAGTTCTTTTAGCATAATTTTGGGGTTCAAGGCAGTCAATTGTGGGTACAGCAGTGTAGGTCACCACCCTGCATCTTCATCTGTATCCGGTACCAAGGAAGCACTTCCTCCGAAACAGTCATCAGCTGTCACCGTTCATCCACCACCAATCCGGTCTGGTCTGGTTCCATCTTCCAAAAATAACAAACTAACATAAAAAATGAAAACAAAAAAGTAAAATAATAAAGGGAGTGGGAAGGGGGTGGGCCGACGCACACACCAAACACCACAACCCAGCAACCTAGAACGAGAAAACCAGTATCATTAATCTAGCAAGAATACATTTTCCATTTAAAAAGCACCCCAAGTGCTTTTCATTGTCGAAAGAAACATCTTAATTAATAAAAAACATTCTTCTGAATTCAAGGAATAATTAAAATCATATACTTTTAAATTTGTTTGGGCAAAATCTAATTTTTTCATACACAGCCAGAAGGGCTGGGGCCTAGCAACACCCTAATCCTCTGTGAGACAGCCCCTCCCTTCAGAAAGATGTTCGTGCTCAGAGTTTTGAATCCGCTCCAAAAAATACGCAGAAGCCAGGCTACAGTGTGATGTAATTTGAATCACTGCCAAGTGCTGATCTCATTGCAGGACCAAGGCTGCAGCCAAGCACTCGATCCAAGCATCTCTAATCTCTAGTCAGGGAAGCTCACCCAGGCCTACTGTATCTATCTAACTCCAAGGGCCAAGCGTCCGCCAATTATTCTGCATGTACAAGGATCCCTTATCTGAAGGCAATGAAGCTGTCTGCGCCGACAGCAAGGAAGAGCGACTTGACCCCTCCCTTACATAAACATTTCTTTCGCGGAAGAAATTGGAGGTTGGCCAATGATAACAAGACAGGCACTGCTCGGCGCTCCAAGAGGGAAAAGGCCCTCCCTTCACAAAACAGCTTTTCTCTGAGAGCCAGGCAAATTCAAGGTCAAAAAACACATTCCCTGGAAGTCAAAACAACTCTATTCCCAGGCAGAACCACTGTTCTCAAACTAACTAAATTAAATTGAAAACTTGACGAAAAGCATCCTAATATTAATAAGTAATAAGGGCATATATTTTTTGTAACTAAGTGACATGCTAGCATTTTAAAATAATTCAGTACTGCTACTAGCTGCAAAGGAAAAAATATTAGCAGACACATCACAGTTTAGTAGTGGAAAATAACATGTGAAACACCATAATTTTACACTGCAGGCCAGATTCATCAGTTTTTACAAATAGTCATTTTTCTAACTGAGTGGGTACACTCACACAATGGTCTGCTACATATCAGAAACATTTGCATTTGAAAAAGGTTCAGCTTGCATTGGAAAAATAATAATGAGAACACATTTGTTTTAAAAACACACGGTTGCATTTCAATAATTAAAAGCACATGTTACCGTGCACTGTTGGGCAAGAGTAATTATTCACAATCTGTGATCATTCCAAAACAACGGTTGGCATATTTCTTTCTAGTTGGAAAACCCTCTACGAAATAATTAATGAAAACAGCCCGTAGCGTGCACTCTAACTGGGCCATCTTTTTAATCTTTCACTCATTTTAAATCATGCATTCAAAAATAATTCTCCACACGTCTGTGGATGCATATTAAGTAGCACATTTAAAAGAACACAGCTCCCTCCGTGCAAACCCTTATCTCAATCCGACTGGTTGATTTATAACTTACCGACCTCTAAGGGTCAGACACATGAAATCATCAGTTCCAAGGCAAACCAACACAAATTTGTAGACGCATTTCAAAAAGAATGTTAAATGAACACAGCTCTACTCTCAGCAGATGTTACCATTCCGTCAGCAAGCTGAAAAAGCACATAGGCAGAACCCAGCAACCAATGAAAGTCAAATCAAACCATCATTCATCAAAACACTCACTGACTTTTAGTGTCAGCTCAAATAACCATGCATGTTAAACAGCATGCTAAAATAAATACTGGCTTCTCAATCCAAGACATTAACCCTTTGGCAGCTCAAGCACAATCATTCCCCAATGTCTGCAGTACATGGGAAATTCAAGAACTTATCTCTCCACGTTTGCACATAACACGTGCACACATCTACAAAACAAATCCCCCAAGCATTTGAAAGAGATCCAGCTCTCTCCTACCTAACGCAACAATAACATGCTCTGTCCAAGCCATAACCACATGGCGCTATTCACAAGCCATATTTACAAGAAAGTCAACAAGTTCAAAAAAATGACATGCTCCTCACAAGAAATATATTCAAGGCGCAATTCACAAGGAACACAGCAAGTCAAAATGAGAACATGCTCCTCACAAGCTACAATTACATGGCGCTATTCACAAGCCATATTTACAAGAAGCTATTTACAAGGAACTCCACAAGTCATATTACATTGAACACATTTCACATTGCACAGCATAAGCAGACGCACCAAGCAATTTAATGGGCAATTTAAAAGCATTTTTCACACACATTTGTACAATTGGACCATCACAAAGATGTTATTGGCTCCCTCATGTAATGTCACCATTCAACCCTGACAGGTGAAACACCAAGATGAAAAGCATTTCTTCCACCCTGCATAAGTCAAATGCCATGATGTACTGCAATCTCCTCACACTGCAACTGTTCAAGCCCATAGGTCACACAGGCTTCATAAACTGCAAGACTACGCCAGATGGAACTGGCGATCAGGGCACTCCCCCACAACTTATAGGAAACTCTCCAAGCACATGGCCAGGTCACACAGGCTTCGTAAGCAGCCGACTACGCCAGATGTAACTGGCGATAAGGGCACTCCCCCACAACTTATGGGAAACCATTCAAGCACATGGCCAGGTCACACAGGCTTCGTAAACAGACGACTACGCCAGATGTAACTTGCGATCAGGGCACTCCCCCACAACTTATGGGAAACAATCCAAGCACATGGCCAGGTCACACAGGCTTCGTAAACAGACGACTACGCCAGATGTAACGACTGGATTTTTGGACCAGATGGGATCAGCTCCTGAGAGCCCCTCCAACCCAGCCGGAACGTAACCACCTCCCTCCTCAGGACCATCTATCCAGGCACCTGGGTACCTACCTGAGGATGGGGAACTCACAATATACAAGCTCATATCATCAGAAACACCACTAAATCTATAGGGATACTAAGAATACTCACTGATTACTAAGGACATCCATGCCCTACACCACACTCATATCTCATAGTCTCGCGACCACATGGGTCCAGACTAATCTACCCTGGGGCAGTTCTGATTATCTACCATTACACACTGATTACCCTCAGTGCTCACTCGACACGCAATCTGGCGTGCCATACACACTGAGCTGCAGCCTCAGTGCTCACTCTCTTTCTATTGTGTCCACAATCCAGCGGAACTACACACCAGTCTCCTACCTGGTGCTCACTCACTTACAATCCGATCTGCAATCCGGCAGATCTAAACACTGGTCTCCTTCCCAGTGCTCTCATTTACACACGATCTACAATCCGGCAGATCTCCGCACCGTGTCCTTCCGGTGCTCTCATTCACACACGATCTACAATCCGGCAGATCTACACACTGACCACAATCAGTGCTCTCACTAACGCCACTTACCAATGACGACCACTTTCCTATGAATACCTTCAGCTCTCTGTCTCTATGTTGGGAAGTCTCTCTCACTATTCACTAAGGGTTTGCTACTACAATAATATTATGGGATGGCTGAATTAATTAGTATAAACTTTATCTCTTAGTTGCAGGTCTCCTCTCTCCCTAATTATTCAACTATCACTTACATGATCAGGGGTAACATCTGTTCAAACAGTAATACCTGACTAGGAGACAAGGTTACCTCCACTGTATGGGGACAAAAGATATACACACTATGTGATTGAGTTATTCCCTGATTTAAGTGCTCCTACTCCCTTTTGATCCTTCAGTTGCTCAACAGCAACTGGTTAGAAGAAAGGTTAGCTCTATCTTAAGAATAACACATGCACAATAGTTCACTAAGAACTGGGGTCTCTTTATTTTAAGAATGATGAAATACACATATACAAATCTGCGGGGTCTCTATGACTAACAGGAACTTTAACACACCGCTGAAAGAAAAGGATTAGACATACAGTACAAGGTTATCTGCGGGGTACCAGGAACTTTTAACACACCGCTGAAAGAAAAGGATTAGACATACAATAGCCTAGGGAATAAGGACAAGATTAAGGGGTAAGTGTAAAGGGGACTAGTTTAGACTACCTCACCTATTAGAAGGAAGATTTCTCTCTGACTCTGGTGGGATCAGGGCTCTCTCTGTCTCTCCCTCCATCACCACAGCTACACGCCTCTGGTTCAATTGCTCCAGCTGACAGCCTTAGCTCCTCCATCTGCTTTGATGCTCTCTGACAAACTGGCAGTCCCAGCTGATAGTCACTGCTCTCTCTTCAGCTTCAGCAATCATCTGCCTTCTTTCTCCATTCCAGAACTGCACTGCATTCTGCAGCTCCAGCAGACATCCTACTCTCTCCTCTGCAAGAACCAAACTGAACTGACCACTCCTCCTCTCCTGCAATTCGCTAATATGGATTCCTCTCCCCTCATGGAAATTTCCAACAGAGGGCTGCCTCCCACCGAATTCCTGTGCTAGCTCCAGAGCCCTTTGCGCAACCGCAGTGGCCAGCTGCTTGTTACGTCTGGGCCCAAGAGACAAACACATTCTTCCGATAAGAAGCAGTCCTGACTGGTTTTCCCCTAGCAGTCAACAGCCTTAACTATAAACTTTACCTTTACCCCTGAAGCCTCTCAGCTCCATCAAAATGGAGTCTCTCTAGTTCTGGGCCTTGTAGGCCTGAGAAGGATGAAACACCCCTTAGCTCTGTCAGAGTACCTACATAAACCATACCAATGTGTAATATAAAGTCAGGACCACAGGATCCAACCTCTACTATAAGCAAAAATGACAGGCCAAAGCCAATAGGCAATAGATGGCCTCTTCTAGGTCTGGAAGAAAGAGCTTAAAAGGGCCAACACAAGCTAGGAAAACATATCCTAGATGTGAGCAAGATTAAAGTCTTTATCACTCCCAAAATAGGGCCAAAAAGCCTGTCAATACAGCGATGTATGTACATTTTTTACTAGATGGCAGTTCGAAGATACTGCCTTTTTTAGTAAGTTGGAATTGGGACAGTACGTTGAAACAAAGACAAGCCTATCTGTTTCCTTTTTTGTTTTTCTTTCTAGCAAACTTTCTTGCGGAGTCCACCATGCGCGTTTGAGTGATCTTTTCAATAATTTTTTGGGATACCCACGTTTCAAAAGGTTGTTCGTCAATTTGGTGGCATTGGCCATGAATTCATCTTTAAAATTTCAATTACGGCGAATTCAAAGGTATTGCCCATATGGTAGATTATCTTTCATACTTCTTGGATGGTTGCTTGTGAAATGCAACGACTTGTTACGGTCTGTTTCTTTCTTGTGTAAAGTTGTCACAAGTCCTCCATCTGCTGGGTACACTGCCACATCCAGAAAGGGCATTCTATACTTCGAATAGTTCAAGCTGAATTGGATTTCTTTTGTTCTATTGTTGAGCCATTGATGAAATTCTTTAAGTCGTTCTTCTTGGCCTGTCCACACAAAGAACACGTCATTGATATATCTACTCCAATATTCGATGAAATGAAGGAAGGGATTGTTTTTGTAGACAAATGTTTCCTCATATGAGGCCATGAACAATACCGCTAGTTCCGGGGCGAAAGGGCAGCCCATCGCAACTCCGCTTGTTTGGTAGTAGAAGCACCCATCAAAATTGAAGTAGTTTTTTTCAATGCAAAACTGGCCAGTTTGAGGATTTACAATTCCAATGTCACAAAATAGAAATTTAAATGTACACCAAAGGAACTTGTTTGATTTACTCAGAAGTTATTAAAGAATATCAGGAACACAATTTAGTGAATAGAGATCTTATGGTGTAAACACACGGTCTACGCGTTTCGAACCCCTGAAAGGTTGGGGGGGTTCTCATCAGGACCTTATAACTGTGGGGGGAGAGAGAAAACGAGACCTGGGTCAATAAATGTGGAGATATAATGAAACAGACTACTAGCTGTCCTGATTGACAAATGCCTCTTACCTTCTCAAAGAGTGGTGTGCACTAATTACTCAGAAACCGGACGTTGACTACTGAAAAGAGGGGCACAAGAAGACCAATGAAAACCATGGGTTTATACTCTCCAAAAAAGCCAGCCCTAGGAAATTTTAAAGAGACCATATACTTACTTTACTGCTGCACAAACGTCTGTGTTATCTGTGAAAAAATTAAGGAAAATAACTTTTTAAGGATGTCTGTGGGCCCAATGGAGAGGCGATGAAAAGTAAAAGAAGCTGAGCTTACTTGTAATTGCTCTGCATGGAGTAGATTGCCAGGATTTATTCATGGACCTGTAAGGGCGAAAGGTGCCTGTGACACTTTTGTTTAAATTTTTCTTCTTGAAAAAGCAATGAGCATTGCAATTGAATAAATAAAAGCACATGTCCGGGCTTACTTGGGAGTTGTTGTTTAGTCCACTACGTTAGAGTTGAAAGTCCAGGACAGGGTCGGGGACCTGTGAAGGTAGGGAGCGCTTATGTTAAAATTAATGTTATGTCGGCGTGTGAGCTCGTGTAATACGCATAGAATGCAGAGCGCGCTTACCTTCGAGGGGATGACAGTCTCCTGTATTCGGTGTCCGCGTCTAAGTCGCAAGCAAACCGCTATCTGACTGGCGTCTGTTCGTTATGTAGCATTATCGCTCCACTTCCACAAAGTGGAGGATCATGGGTATTGTCGTTCCGATGGTAGGCGGAGCCGCGGACTTCAGCACCAGACGATTATGCCTCATAGTGTTTAATACCACTTTAGTTGATAAGTAATTTATTCCAAATGTCATGGGCATTGTCTCGCAGTGTTAAAATCCCGCTTAGTCACAGCTGTGGTTGCTTGCCAGAGACACGATCTATGTAATTTCGATGGTGGGCGGAGCCTCGAACGTGAACACAGGACGTAGTTCTTTCGCTTTGCGGAGTTAGGTAGCTGTCAATATAATAATTTATTGCATGGGTTTGTCCTTTTATCGGTTCGAAAATGCAGGGTAATGTAAGTGTAAGGAGGGTTGTGCTTAGTCAAAAGAATGACCTAGGGAGGTTCAAAGCATTTGTAAGGAGCCCAAACAGTGGGTGGGTTTAAGGCACTCGAGAGGGACCCAAACAGCGGGTTGATATGTTGACAGTACCACATTTAATTGAGAGAATGGGATTGAATGGTAAAGTGGTCCTTGCAATTGGGGGACATGCCGTGCCAAGTAAGATCCATGAGGGTCAAGACTGATAATGAAGAAATATGAGGATCAGTTGACCCTAAAAAGTTCCGACATTTCATTAAGGCCATCAACTGCAGTATTAAACTTCAGGATGAGCATGGCTTCCCTCTTCGTCAGTTTTGAATCCAAATCTCCTCTTTGGTCTCTGTCGACCTTTAAGATAACTGTCCATTTAAGGTCAGATTCCTTATGGGCCATAGTTTGCCAGTGATTGACCAATGGCGCGGTCAAGACCTTCATTTTTATTCACGATTTATGCTGTGTGATCCTTGTTCAGACTTCTTGATTGGTTTTACCAATATATAGGAGATCGCACGGGCATTTTATGCCATATATAACATTGCGTGATCTGCAGTTGGTGAATGAATTGTGTCTCCAATAGATGTTCTGGTGTTGGAAGACCGAACCTTCTTCTGTTGTAGCACAGCATAAGCAGGACCCACATTTTTTATGTCCAACAACTGGAGGTAACCCAGCATTGGCTCTGACTGATAGCATCTCTTTTTGTGGCATCGCCGCTCTGACCAGATGATTAGCTAGGCTGTTTTTTTTTAAGGCGAACAATGGTTTGACATTAAGCGATGTATGTACATTTTTTACTAGATGCCAGTTCGAATATACTGCCTTTTTTAGTAAGTTGGAATTGGGACAGTACGTAGAAACAAAACAAGCCTATCTGTTTCCTTTTTTGTTTTTCTTTCTAGCAAACTTTCTCGCGGAGTCCACCATGCGCGTTTGATTGATCTTTTCAATAATTTTTTGGGATACCCACGTTCCAAAAGGTTGTTCGTCAATTTGGTGGCATTGGCCATGAATTCATCTTTAAAATGGCAATCACGGCGAATTTGAAGGTTTTGCCCGTATGGCAGATTATCTTTCATACTTCTTGAATGGTTGCTTGTGAAATGCAATGACTTGTTGCGGTCTGTTTCTTTCTTGTGTAAAGTTGTCACAAGTCCTCCATCTGCTGGGTACACTGCCACATCCAGAAAGGGCATTCTATACTTCGAATAGTTCAAGCTGAATTGGATTTCTTTTGTTCTATTGTTGAGCCATTGATGAAATTCTTTAAGTCGTTCTTCTTGGCCTGTCCACACAAAGAACACGTCATTGATATATCTACTCCAATATTCGATGAAATGAAGGAAGGGATTGTTTTTGTAGACAAATGTTTCCTCATATGAGGCCATGAACAATACCGCTAGTTCCGGGGCGAAAGGGCAGCCCATCGCAACTCCGCTTGTTTGGTAGTAGAAGCACCCATCAAAATTGAAGTCGTTTTTTTCAATGCAAAACTGGCCAGTTTGAGGATTTACAATTCCAATGTCACAAAATAGAAATTTAAATGTACACCAAAGGAACTTGTTTGATTTACTCAGAAGTTATTAAAGAATATCAGGAACACAATTTAGTGAATAGAGATCTTATGGTGTAAACACACGGTCTACGCGTTTCGAACCCCTGACAGGTTGGGGGGGTTCTCATCCGGACCTTATAACTGTGGGGGGAGAGAGAAAACGAGACCTGGGTCACTAAATGTGGAGATATAATGAAACAGACTACTAGCTGTCCTGATTGACAAATGCCTCTTACCTTCTCAAAGAGTGGTGTGCACTAATTACTCAGAAACTGGACGTTGACTACTGAAAAGAGGGGCACAAGAAGACCAATGAAAACCATGGGTTTATACTCTCCAAAAAAGCCAGCCCTAGGAAATTTTAAAGAGACCATATACTTACTTTACTGCTGCACAAACGTCTGTGTTATCTGTGAAAAAATTAAGGAAAATAACTTTTTAAGGATGTCTGTGGGCCCAATGGAGAGGCGATGAAAAGTAAAAGAAGCTGAGCTTACTTGTAATTGCTCTGCATGGAGTAGATTGCCAGGATTTATTCATGGACCTGTAAGGGCGAAAGGTGCCTGTGACACTTTTGTTTAAATTTTTCTTCTTGAAAAGCAATGAGCATTGCAATTGAATAAATAAAAGCACATGTCCGGGCTTACTTGGGAGTTGTTGTTTAGTCCACTACGTTAGAGTTGAAAGTCCAGGACAGGGTCGGGGACCTGTGAAGGTAGGGAGCGCTTATGTTAAAATTAATGTTATGTCGGCGTGTGAGCTCGTGTAATACGCATAGAATGCAGAGCGCGCTTACCTTCGAGGGGATGACAGTCTCCTGTATTCGGTGTCCGCGTCTAAGTCGCAAGCAAACCGCTATCTGACTGGCGTCTGATCGTTATGTAGCATTATCGCTCCACTTCCACAAAGTGGAGGATCATGGGTATTGTCGTTCCGATGGTAGGCGGAGCCGCGGACTTCAGCACCAGACGATTATGCCTCATAGTGTTTAATACCACTTTAGTTGATAAGTAATTTATTCCAAATGTCATGGGCATTGTCTCGCAGTGTTAAAATCCCGCTTAGTCACAGCTGTGGTTGCTTGCCAGAGACACGATCTATGTAATTTCGATGGTGGGCGGAGCCTCGAACGTGAACACAGGACGTAGTTCTTTCGCTTTGCGGAGTTAGGTAGCTGTCAATATAATAATTTATTGCATGGGTTTGTCCTTTTATCGGTTCGAAAATGCAGGGTAATGTAAGTGTAAGGAGGGTTGTGCTTAGTCAAAAGAATGACCTAGGGAGGTTCAAAGCATTTGTAAGGAGCCCAAACAGTGGGTGGGTTTAAGGCACTCGAGAGGGACCCAAACAGCGGGTTGATATGTTGACAGTACCACATTTAATTGAGAGAATGGGATTGAATGGTAAAGTGGTCCTTGCAATTGGGGGACATGCCGTGCCAAGTAAGATCCATGAGGGTCAAGACTGATAATGAAGAAATATGAGGATCAGTTGACCCTAAAAAGTTCCGACATTTCATTAAGGCCATCAACTGCAGTATTAAACTTCAGGATGAGCATGGCTTCCCTCTTCGTCAGTTTTGAATCCAAATCTCCTCTTTGGTCTCTGTCGACCTTTAAGATAACTGTCCATTTAAGGTCAGATTCCTTATGGGCCATAGTTTGCCAGTGATTGACCAATGGCGCGGTCAAGACCTTCATTTCTATTCACGATTTATGCTGTGTGATCCTTGTTCAGACTTCTTGATTGGTTTTACCAATATATAGGAGATCGCACGGGCATTTTATGCCATATATAACATTGCGTGATCTGCAGTTGGTGAATGAATTGTGTCTCCAATAGATGTTCTGGTGTTGGAAGACCGAACCTTCTTCTGTTGTAGCACAGCATAAGCAGGACCCACATTTTTTATGTCCAACAACTGGAGGTAACCCAGCATTGGCTCTGACTGATAGCATCTCTTTTTGTGGCATCGCCGCTCTGACCAGATGATTAGCTAGGCTGTTTTTTTTTTAAGGCGAACAATGGTTTGACATTAAGCGATGTATGTACATTTTTTACTAGATGCCAGTTCGAATATACTGCCTTTTTTAGTAAGTTGGAATTGGGACAGTACGTAGAAACAAAACAAGCCTATCTGTTTCCTTTTTTGTTTTTCTTTCTAGCAAACTTTCTCGCGGAGTCCACCATGCGCGTTTGATTGATCTTTTCAATAATTTTTTGGGATACCCACGTTCCAAAAGGTTGTTCGTCAATTTGGTGGCATTGGCCATGAATTCATCTTAAATGGCAATCACGGCGAATTTGAAGGTTTTGCCCGTATGGTAGATTATCTTTCATACTTCTTGAATGGTTGCTTGTGAAATGCAACGACTTGTTGCGGTCTGTTTCTTTCTTGTGTAAAGTTGTCACAAGTCCTCCATCTGCTGGGTACACTGCCACATCCAGAAAGGGCATTCTATACTTCGAATAGTTCAAACTGAATTGGATTTCTTTTGTTCTATTGTAGAGCCATTGATGAAATCCTTTAAGTCGTTCTTCTTGGCCTGTCCACACAAAGAACACGTCATCGATATATCTACCCCAATATTCGATGAAATGAAGGAAGGGATTGTTTTTGTAGACAAATGTTTCCTCATATGAAGCCATGAACAATACCGCTAGTTCCGGGGCAAAAGGGCAGCCCATCGCAACTCCGCTTGTTTGGTAGTAAAATCCCCCATCAAAATAGAAGTAGTTTTTGTTCAATGCAAAACTGGCCAGTTTGAGGATGAAGTCGGTTGGGACTCTATGAGGTCTTACTCTTGTGTCTAGGTTGTATTCTAACACATGTAGTCCTTCGTCCTGAGGAATTTGGGTGTATAATGACACCACGTCCATTGTTACCAGAAAATGGTTATGTTCTTCATATTTGATTTGACTTATTTTATTGATGAAATCCGTGGTGTCTTTTAGAAAGGATTTCACTTCTGTCATGAGTGGTTTCAGAAAATGGTCGACAAATTTCGATGCAGGCTCCATCAGGGATTCGCACCCAGAGACAATTGGTCTCCTGGGTAGTTGTGTCTCATTTTTGTGTACTTGTTGAAGTACATAAAAAAGTGGAATGCGTGGATGCTTTATTTTCAGATATTCTGTTTCCTTTTTTCCTAAGAAGTCTTTTTCAGAGCCTTCATCAATAATTGAGTAGAGTTGGTTCTTTAGTTCTCCAGTAGGGTCAAAGTTTATTTTCCTGTAACAGCTTTGGTCATCCAACTGCCGTTTGACTTCTGTTACATACAAGGAGTTGTCCCAGAGGAGGAGTGCGCCGCCTCTATCGGCTTGTTTGTAAATGACCGAGTTATCCTTCTTCAGATCCATTAGAGCATGAGATTCATTTTTTGTCATGTTGAATTTTGTCAATTTTTTACTTTTCCCCATATTTGCTATAGATGAAAGTAATGTCCTTTCAAAAGTAATAACTTCCTTAGGAATTTTGTTGTTGGAGGAATGAAAGAAGATTTATTCCTTAGGCCTACTGACAGCTCGCAAGGATTTTCTGCGAAGAATGTTTTTAGACGGATCTTTCTACAAAATTCCATGGTTTCAATTTTTAGTTTGACAAAATCAGTGAATTGAGATGGTACAAAGGAGAGTCCCTTTTCCAGGACACTTGTTTCTTCTTTGGTTAAATTTTTTTTCGAGAGATAAAAGATGTGTGATTTCTTTAGTTCTTGTAATTCTGTCTCCTGGTAGACATTTCCCATGGCTGGTGGTTGAATCGTATCTTGCCCCTGGGTTTTGTCTGGCCTCTTCCTAAAAAAGGCGTTTGCTGATTTTGGTGGGCACCTTCCCTATTGTTGAATCTACGTGGCTCAAGGGCCTCGTTTTCACTGCTGCTACCCGAAGATGATGTTTCAGAGAATGGAATATATTTATTGGAAGACCTTCCTTTGTAATCTTGTAAATGTCTTCGAGCCTCTGGCCTTGAATAGAAGTCAGTCTGTAAGTATGGATAGACTTTATCTATATTGAAATTACGTTTGTCCTTCTCAAATTGGTTGCTCTTTTGATTAATGGTGTAGTCTTTGAATTCTGCTATTTCTTTTTCCACTTTTTCTAGCAATGATTTAGCATCCGGAATTTGTTGGTTGGTGGAGATTGCTTTTTCTAGTTTGGAGATTTCTTCCAAACTGTACTTTGGAGAGACGTTGGGGGGTTTCAATTGTTAGGACCATTAGATCCCTGCTGCATTTAGTCTCAATAAAGCTATATCCTTTTTTGTAGATAGGATCTTCAGTGAAAATCACTGGAACGTTTTTTATTTGGAGTCCTGCAGGGATTGTACCAGCTCGGAGATGTTGTAATAGAAAATGGCCATGCAAATCTGTACGTATTTGTTTCTTTTTTAGTCGTGTCAGATTGTCATATTCGTTCTGGTTTTGCGCTGTTGCGCTTAAGGTTGCAGAGGCAAACACAGGTGGGGCAGCTAGTAGGTTTTTTATATGTTCCTCGCTATAAGCGAAGGTGTCTGCTTCTGCCATATCCAAACAAGTATGCGTAACAATAGGACAACAACACTTAACAATTGACAAAACCTTTTTCGGGTCCCAACAAAAACCCGGAGCAGGACACAGAACCTGAAGACAGACTATTTCTTTACAAAGACAACAAGTTCCCGACTAGGGCAACCACACAGGCAACCACCTGCAAAATCAATGGAAAAACAACACTGGGTGTGGGCTTCCCACAGTAAGGCCAAGCCTCTCAATAACAAAACAACAGAATAGATGCCAGTACCGTGAACACTACTAAACAAAACTGAATTGTCTCACACAGAGAATTAAACTGAGTGCGGATTCAAGCAATTTTTTTGAATGAATCGCTATTTATTTGTCATATGTTTTTTAGAAGTTTTTTTTGTTGGTTATTATTCACCAAAAGTACACAGAGGAAATTACAAAACAACATTACATACATCAATTTTGATAAGAATGACATTAGCCTAAAAAATGTGCATAAATAACAAAACAATCAATCAGACGTGGTTGATCAACATCAGCACTCCATTCTCGCACTCACACACAACTCAAACATACAAGTCAATATTTACAATTCCAATGCCACAAAATAGAAATTTAAATGTACACCAAAGGAACTTGTTTGATTTACTCAGAAGTTATTAAAGAATATCAGGAACACAATTTAGTGAATAGAGATCTTATGGTGTAAACACACGGTATGCGCATTTCAAACCCCTGACAGGTTGGGGGGTTCTCATCAGGACCTTATAACTGTGAGGGGAGAGAGAAAACGAGACCTGGGTCACTAAATGTGGAGATATAATGAAACAGACTACTAGCTGTCCTGATTGACAAATGCCTCTTACCTTCGCAAAGATTGGTGTGCACTAATTACTCAGAAACCGGACGTTGACAACTGAAAAGAGGGGCACAAGAAGACCAATAAAAACCATGGGTTTATACTCCCCAAAAAAGCCAGCCCAAGGAAATGTTAAAGGGACCATACACTTACTTTACTGCTGCACAAAAGTCTGTGTGTTATCTGTGAAAAAATTAAGGAAAATAACTTTTTAAAGATGTCTGTGGGCCCAATGGTGAGGCGATGAAAAGTAAAAGAAGCTGAGCTTACTTGTAATTGCTCTGCATAGAGTAGATTGCCAGGATTTAATCGTGGACCTGTAAGGGTAAAAGGTGCCTGTGAGACGCTAGCTTAAATTTTTCTTCTTGAAAAGCAATGAGGATTGCAACTGAATAAATAAAAGCACATGTCCGGGCTTACTTGGGAGTTGTTGTTTAGTCCACTACGTTAGAGTTGAAAGTCCAGGACAGGATCGGGGACCTGTGACGGTAGGGAGCACTTATGTTAAAATTAATGTTATGTCGGCGTGTGAGCTCGTGTAATACGCATGGAATGGAGAGCACGCTTACCTTCGAGGGGATGAAGTCTCCTGCATTCCGTGTCTAAGTCGCAAGCAAACCGCTATCCGACTGGCATCCTGTTTGTTTGTTATGTAGCATTATCGCTCCACTTCCGCGAAGTGGAGGATCATGGGTATTGTAGTTCCGATGATAGGTGGAGCCGCGGACTTCAGCACCGGACGATTATGCCTCATAGTGTTTAATACCACTTTAGTTGATAAGTAATGTATTCCAAATGTCATGGGCATTGTCTCGCAGTGTTAAAATCCCGCTTGGTCACAGCTGTGGTTGATTGCCGGAAACACGGTCTATGTAATTTCGATGGTGGGCGGAGCCTCGAACGTGAACACAGGACGTAGTTCTTTCGCCTTGCAGAGTTGGGTAGCTGCTTTGTCAATATAATAATTTATTGCAGGGGTTTGTCCTTTTATCGTTTTGAAAATGCAGAATAGTGTAAGTGTAAGGAGGGTTGTGCTTAGTCAAAAGAATGACCTAGGGAGGTTCAAAGCATTTGTAAGGAGCCCAAACAGCGGGTGGGTTTAAGGCATTCTAGAGGGACCCAAACAGCGGGTTGATATGTTGACAGTACCACAACGAATTGAGAAAATGGGATTGAATGGTAAAGTCGTCCTTGCAATTGGGGGACATGCCGTGCCAAGTAAGATCCATGAGGGTCAAGACTGATAATGAAGAGATACGAGGATCAGTTGAGCTTAAAAAGTTCCGACATTTCATTAAGGCCATCAACTGCAGTATTAAACTTCAGGATGAGCATGGCTTCCCTCTCCGTCAGTTTTGAATCCAAATCTCCTCATTGGTCTCTGTCGACCTTTAAGATAACTGTCCATTTAAGGTCAGATTCCTTATGGGCCATAGTTTGCCAGTGATTGACCAATGGCGCAGTCAAGACCTTCATTTTTATTCGCGATTTATGCTGTGTGATCCTTGTTCAGACTTCTTGATTTTTTCTACCAATATATAGGAGATCGCACGGGCATTTTATTCCATATATAACATTGCGTGATCTGCAGTTGGTGAATGAATTGTGTCTCCAATAGATGTTCCTGTGTTGGAAGACCGAACCTTCTTCTGTTGTAGCACAGCATAAGCAGGACCCACATTTTTTATGTCCAACAACTGGAGGTAACCCAGCATAGGATCTGACTGATAGCATCTCTTTTTGTGGCATCGCCGCTCTGACCAGATGATCAGCTAGGCTGCGTTTTTTTTTCTAAGGCGAACAATGGTTTGACATTAAGCAATGTATGTACATTTTTTACTAGATGCCAGTTCGAAGATTTTGGGTCCCACTCGAATGCCTTAAACCAACTCACTGTTTGGGCTCCTTACAAATGCTTTGAACCTCCCTAGGTCATTCTTTTGACTAAGCACAACCCTCCTTACACTTACATTACCCTGCATTTTCTAACCGATAACAGGACAAACCCCTGCAATAAAATATTATATTGACAAAGCAGCTACCCAACTCCGCAAGGTGAAAGAACTACGTCCTGTGTTCACGTTCGAGGCTCCGCCCACCATCGAAATTACATAGACCGTGTCTCTAGCAATCAACCACAACTGTGACTAAGCTGGATTTTTACACTGCGACACAATGACCATGACATTTGGGATAAATTATTTAGCAACTAAAGTGGTATTAAACACTATGAGGCATAATCGTCCGGTGCTGAAGTCTGCGGCTCCACCTACCATCGGAACTACAATACCCATGATCCTCCACTTCATAGCTTCAACCAGGCTTCCGAGATTCTCGTCGCCCCAGACCCCCTGCATGAGAGCCGACTGCCGGGGGCCTTGGGCCCCGGGATCTCGGCTTCTTGCACCCGCACGACCCGGGACCTTCTGCACGAGTGACGACTGCTGGGGGCCCCGGGTCTAGGGATTTCCCCTCGTCAAAACGACAGCTCCAACCAAGCTCCCGAGATTCCCATGGCCCCAGACCCCCCGCACGCGTGTAGACAGCCGGAGGCCTTGGGCCCTGGACCTGGATCCTGTCTCACAATAGTGGGACAGGATGCCCATACTGGGACTCCCACTTATAGTTCAGATAACATTACACTCAGGGTAGTTAAACTGGCAATTGAGAAACTGCTCCCGAATAAGGCCCCGGGTCTGGATAAGCTCCCTGGAGATCTCTTTCACTCCCAGCCAAAAATCTGGGCCCCATATTTGATGGTCCTGTTCAATGCTGTCTTACAGGGCTCAGCAGTACCTGAGACCTGGCTGGGAGCCGAGATTGTTCCAATTTTTAAAAAGGGCTGCCCGCTCGCACCATCAAATTATAGACCAATTAGTTTCCTCGACACAACCCAGAAGCTGATGAGCGGAATCCTGCAGGAGAGGTTATTGATTCTGAAATGGGGGTGGTGATGGACAGAGTATCTGAATTGAACAGAACACTCGTACCCAGTCAACAGATCAGGGCTTGATCCATCACCGTTTTTTAGCTCACTGCACCATCCCAGCTCAGAACCTGGCTACATGCAAATTAGTCTGTCCCTGGCGCAGTGCATCATGAGAACAGGGCAGACCAAACTACCAAGCCAAATCTTTAACTGGAAAGGAAACATGCTTCCGGGGACCGGTTTCTGGCATTACAGCCTTCTTCGGCCCGGCTTGCTTGAATCCTGATGTTGCAGTGAGCAAGGGACTCACATCTGAGTATCCCCTTCCACGCTTATGGTGGACAAAATGATTCAGAAAAGGGGGTGTTGATGGACAGAGTATCTGAATTAAACAGAACACTCGTACCCAGTCAACAGATCAGGGCTTGATCCATCACCGTTTTTTAGCTCACTGCACCATCCCATCTCAGAACCTGGCTACATGCAAATTAGTCTGTCCCTGGCCCAGTGCATCATGGGAACAGGGCAGATCAAACTACCAAGCCAATTCTTTAACTGGAAAGGAAACATGCTTCCGGGGACCGGTTTCTGGCATTACAGCCTTCTTCGGCCCGGCTTGCTTGAATCCTGATGTTGCAGTGAGCAAGGGACTCACATCTGAGTATCCCCTTCCACGCTTATGGTGGACAAAATGATTCAGAAAAGGGGGTGTTGATGGACAGAGTATCTGAATTAAACAGAACACTCGTACCCAGTCAACAGATCAGGGCTTGATCCATCACCGTTTTTTAGCTCACTGCACCATCCCATCTCAGAACCTGGCTACATGCAAATTAGTCTGTCCCTGGCCCAGTGCATCATGGGAACAGGGCAGATCAAACTACCAAGCCAATTCTTTAACTGGAAAGGAAACAAGCTTCCGGGGACCGGTTTCTGGCATTACAGCCGTCTTCGGCCCGGCTTGCTTGAATCCTGATGGTGCAGTGAGCCAGGGACTCACATCTGAGTATACCCTTCCAAGCTTATGGTGGACAAAACGATTCAGAAAAGGGGGTGGTGATGGACGGAGTATCTGAATTAAACAGAACACTCGTACCCAGTCAACAGATCAGGTCTTGATCCATCACCATTTTTTAGCTCACTGCACCATCCCATCTCAGAACCTGGCTACATGCAAATTAGTCTGTCCCTGGCCCAGTGCATCATGGGAACAGGGCAGATCAAACTACCAAGCCAATTCTTTAACTGGAAAGGAAACAAGCTTCCGGGGACCGGTTTCTGGCATTACAGCCGTCTTCGGCCCGTCTTGCTTGAATCCTGATGGTGCAGTGAGCCAGGGACTCACATCTGAGTATACCCTTCCACGCTTATGGTGGACAAAACGATTCAGAAAAGGGGGTGGTGATGGACAGAGTATCTGAATTAAACAGAACACTCGTACCCAGTCAACAGATCAGGGCTTGATCCATCACCGTTTTTTAGCTCACTGCACCATCCCAGCTCAGAACCTGGCTACATGCAAATTAGTCTGTCCCGGGCCCAGTGCATCATGGGAATAGGGCAGACCAAACTACCAAGCCAATTCTTTGACTGGAGAGGAAAAAAGCTTCCGGGGACTGGTTTCTGGCATTACAGCCGTCTTCGGCCCGGCTTGCTTGAATCCTGATGGTGCAGTGAGCAAGGGACTCACATCTGAGTATACCCTTCCACGCTTATGGTGGACAAAACGATTCAGAAAAGGGGGTGGTGATGGACAGAGTATCTGAATTAAACAGAACACTTGTACCCAGTCAACAGATCAGGGCTTGATCCATAACCGTTTTTTAGCTCACTGCACCATCCCAGCTCAGAACCTGGCTACATGCAAATTAGTCTGCTTAACTGGTTGTGTAGTACAGTAAACTGGCCACAAGCGCATACACCCAGGCCTTTTGATTGGCGGGACCACATCACTCGTGACACCTGTGATGGATGGGTGGGGGTGTAAGTGTGTCCAGCCCTCAAGGGAGTGGCTGAGAAATACAAAAGCCTGCAAACACTAGAACGTGTCCCGCAGGACACTACATTCCTCCCCAACTTTGATGAAGAACAACAACAATTAGTTCAACCTATGGGGACAGTCAAACAGTCAACAGAACACCACAGGGTCCATCAGCCTTACGAGTCAGGTGTCAAGAGGACATCAGACATGGGCTGGTGATTCTGCCTGCTGCTGGGCCATCTCGGCAGGCCCTCATAGTTTAACCTGAGGGGTTCAGGACACGACCGCTGCCTTGGAGACTTCCGCTGCATACCGTCAGTTCACTTGATGATGACATGTCTTGCAGTCCTGCATGGCTCCATCTTGCTAACCTCGGGGATGGTCTGTGGTGAGTTCCAACAGTTCATACAATGGGATGCGTCATGAGCATGGATGGAGTCCATGGTGAGAGTTCACGGAGGTGTTGCCTGATCAATTGTCTCTTATGAACCGCTTGGCTGTAACCGATAACCTGTCGGTGGGGTAATGTCTCTTCTCACTCTTCCGCCTGGGGAGGCCCGTTGTCAGGGATGCTGCGGGACTTCAGGAAAACTGAGCTGGGCCTACTTGTGTGCCGACTGGGGGCAGCTGCATGACCACCAAGGAGCCATTACCTAGTCACAGGCACAACCTTAGTGGATGGATGAGTCTTGGCCAAGACTTGGTCTCGCTGCTGCAGTTCAAGTGTAGGCCAGGTTCACACATAGCCTCTGGCTTCTTTTGTCGGCTGGTGTGGCAACGGTGTTGGACTCCAGTCCATCGGTACTCTGGGAGTGGTGTTGTTTGATGCATGTGTTGAGGGCTGGCGTGATGGCGGTTGCCAGCCATGTGGTGAGTCGGAATGACATCTGGTGGTGACTTGCTGGGATATTTGGATGTCAGGAGGGACTTAGCAGCCATGTGTCTCTGCCTTGCTGAGGTTGACCTTCGGTGGCGGCTTTACACGAAGAGTGTGCAGATCCTCTCTTGCTTGGCTTGGGGCCACTGCCGATTCCATCCTGAGGCGGTGTGAGGAAAGACACTCTGTGCTGATCTTCACCCATGGCATCTGCAGTCAGGAGCACAGATGCCATTTGACTTAGACTGCTGACACTCTGGGACGGACTGTCGCCTGGGGAAGCGTTGGGATGAGAAGTGGCTTGCGCTTCCTGCGGCTTATGTTTGGTTCTACCGTGAGGCTGCATCCAGGGATGTCGGTCCATCTTGGTGGCTGACTGGTGTGTCAAGGTGTGCTCTTGGCTTGCTGTGCGAGTCTTCGGTCTTCTCCCCTTATTAGTCTGTTCAGCACACCTGTGGTCATCTGGTTTCTGGGTTGACATGGTTGTCACTCTTCTCCCCTTCGGGGCGACAGGGCTGTCACTCTTCTTCCCTCAAGAATCTTGCTTTAGGACCTCGACGCGGCGCCGTTGTGGTGCCTGCTTCTGTCTTCACTCCGACGTGCTTGTCGGGACTGGTCAATTTGTGTGACGTGCTCCTTGCTTGCTGTGCAATGTGACGTCCAGTCATGTGTTGCTGGTTGTCGGAGCACCTGTTGCTGTGGTGGCTTTGCATGTGGAGTATGCAACTCCTCTCTTGCAAGTCTTGGGTCACTGACGACTCTGTCTTGAGGCAGTGCAAGGGAGGAAACTCTGTGTTGTCTTCGGCCCTCTCTGGGGCTTCGCTGTTGCAGTAGAAATGTAATTACTCTCTGTGCTGCGTCCAGCAGTGCTTCTTTGAAGGAAATGTCTCTATCTCCCAGGTGCCTGCCTGTGCTGTCTTGTTCACTGACGCGGCCTTCTGCGGATCTTGGACCAAGTGCGTTCCGTCTTCTCCGGGGGCACTCTCTTCTGGCACTTGGTGTGCCTGTGGTGTAGCTTGCGGTTGTGCCTGTTAACCAGTAAGAGAGAGTAGTGTGATCTCTTCCCTGGCTTTGGGCAGCCACGTGTGGTGCACGCTCTGCACCAGTCTTTTCTTGCGCTGTCGGTGGGGACAGGTTCTTTGAGACCTTGATGTTCTGGCTAGTCGTCCACCCTTGCTAGTGGGGCTTGTAATACTGTGTCCTTGCTAGAGGTAGAGTCAAGCAGCCACCGGTGGCGCGCACTTGGCACCAGTTTCCCTTGTGTCTCAAGGTGTGCCAACTACCTGGAGACTTTTCTGTCTTTGAGGGTGTCCTTGCTGCTCTCACTTGCAGGGTGTAGAGGGCCACTCTCTGAGCATTCCTCTATGAGGGCACGTCTTGCTGTGCCTGATGCAGTCTGTCTCAGCAACTGGGTTTGAGCAGGCAGTCTTTCTCCTAATGGCGGTGTGCACTCTTAGACCTGGTGACTGTCTTTTCCCTTGTTAGCAGGGCCTTGCGGTGCTTCAGGAACCACTGTGTTGCCTGCCTGCGATGCGAGGGGAGCTCTAGCGTACTCTTTGTTGATCAGGGTATGGTTGCGCAAGGCTGTTAAAACTGTGGCCATTGATTTGTAGACTTGTGCTGTGCTCTGGTACCCGTGGTCTTTAGGTGGCAGGGCAGCCACACTCCTCAATGCTGTGCCTTTGACTGTTCGGTCAGAATGGGTTGTGAGGGTAATGTTGGCAATTTTCTCAGGCAAGCAGTATTTCTGTTCCTCAGCACATTGCATCTGGGAGGCCACCAGGTGGTGCTGGGACAGTTCATTTCCATTGGTCCCAACTGATTCCTGAGATTCCGGCCAGGAGGTTCTTATTTGCAGAGAGAGGAGGCTGTCCTGATGGCTGCAGGCATTTTGAGGTAAGCAGGGGCACTGCTGGCTCTTCTGCTTCGTGATTTTCTGCACCTGATGGGTTATGTTGACAGCCACATGTTCACCTCTCTGGGGGCCTCCTGTTGAGCTGAACTTTAGGCTGGGGTTGAGATGTGGTGAGTGTTCTTACTTGAGGTGTTTGCCTTTGACCCTATGGAGGGTGTGCTTGGGCCTCACAGTGTGCTGAGGATGCTGGCAATTGTGGGGGATTCTACTGCTGGTGCACTGTTCACAGAGGGCTTTGCAGGCCTGCGGACACTAGGGGATCTGCTCTTTGGCCTCGGCAACGCATCTCCTCCTGCGCACCAGCCATGTGGGTGCAGGACTGCTTCTGCCTTTCTGTAGGCTGGGGGCTTGATCAGACGGCTAACACAGCCGGTGCAGCATCGTTGGGCAAGCTACCGTCTCGTGTTCTTGATGCACCATGAGGTGCATGGCAAACAGGCTGGGTAGCTTGACGTGATGCTACCGTGGGGTGCAGTATCTAAAGCTGGCCACTAGGTGGCACTATTTCGCAGGCCTCCAAAGCGTTGCTGATGCCATGGGCCTTGCGCTGTGGGCACTGAGTTTGCTCAGCCCTCTCCTTCAGAGTTCCGGCAGCTGCTCAGATACCACAGGTTGTCTGGCCCCTATGAGCCTCTTTGGCGCAGCTGCAGAGAGGGACCAAAGTCTCAGTGGGCACGGCTTCCCGCTCACCGCCTGCCACAGGATGGGTGTCATTGAGGCATTTACGGTGTCTCCGGCTGTACGGTGAGAGGGAGCTGGCGGGGGCTTAAGTGTCTCCTTATCGCCGCCCATTGCAATTCCCCGGACCTCTTACTTACGGAGGTGGCTGCCTGAGTGCAGCAGCGTGCACAGTGCAGACTTTTCAGTGGGGTTTAGGCGCCCTCCCTGGACTCGCGCAGTTGCTGGGTCACTGGGCTCTGTAGACAAACCGGTGAGCTTGGCAGTGGATGCATTACTGGCATCGCAGGGCACTCGCCCTCATCAGGGTCGCATGACCTCACCTCCACCTCAGATGCCAGCGGGGATGAAGCACATCTGGTTTCCGGTCGTCACTTCTTGGATGCAGAGATCAGTGTAACGTCCCAGCTTCACTGGCTCCTTAACTCCCCCACGAGGAACGAAGAAGGGCAAAACCGCAGGCATGCAGGGTTGGCTACCCGCCTCATCGCCAAAGTGGTGTCAGGATTCAGGCCCACATTATGGAAATGATGGACAGGGACACCTGGTTGTCTAGTACAGTAAACTGGCCACGAGCACGTCAAGCCGGGCCTTTTTATTAGCGGGCCACGTCACTTGTGGCACCTGTGATGGGTAGGTCGGGGTGTAAGTGTGTCTCTAGCCCTCAAGGCAGTGGCTGGGAAATACTAAAGCCTGCAAACACTAGAACGTGTCCCGCAGGACACTACACATAATTTTATTTGGGTATCCCATTCCATTGATTTGTGTATTTGCTTTAATGGAGGTAAACAGTTTATGATGTATAATTGATTCAATGTATCACGTATCAAAGTCACTTAAACATCTAGGGCCTCATTTATGAGGTCCCTTGCGCTTCCAGAACGTCAATTTTTGTGACGTTGTGTGGCGCAGGAGCTTGCGTGAAATTTATCAGGAGGCACTAAGCCACTTTTTTTTGGCTTAATGCTGCCTGATAAATATCAGCCCCTTCAATGCAATGTTGTAGAAAAAGGTAGGGCCGATGACCTTTTTCAGAGTTGCCCGGCGTTAGCCGCCTCTATACCCACTCAAGTTACCAAACAAAGAGGCAGGCGCTGGAGACTGGAAGGCCGGAAACAGAAGTTTTATTCCGACGGAGCAGAACACATCAAATCAGACAACAGGGTATCTTCTCGAGGTGCTCTAACCGCATCTCTGTGGCCTGGCCTCTTATACACAAGTTTATTGTTTTATTGCATAAAACACATCTCTGTCAACACTTTGATGTACGGAAAGACATCCTCGGAATCCCCGCTTCAGGCCCGTTCCCACACACATTTACAGTTGAAGTCCCCACCCCTGTCACAACAGGTGATGATTATCGCGCAGCTGGACATTCCGCCGATTCACGGAATGTATGGGATTGATCGGATCTCATAGGGTGGGGGCTTTGATCAACTCGTGGATCCTTTGATGGGGGAGGCTTCCTACTGTACAGGGGGGGCAATAAACAGCATCCGCAGGGCCAGGTGGCGGCCTGGGAACGCGTAAGAAAAACGGGCACAGAGGAAAGGGGTTTTATCAAAGGACCCGGGATCATGAAAGGAAGAAGGGAGGTGTCGCGCAGGGAACGGGATGGGGTTCCGAGGCAGAGCTGCGCTGAAGGGGTTTATGACCCAAGGCATGTGAGAGCGGGGGCTGTCAGCGTGCGGGGGGGATACTAGCGAGGTCAGGAGAGAGAGAAAAAGACGCGCTGGCTATTCGTGATGGGCAGAGAGGCCATGGTACTCAAAAATGGCTGCTGCTTGCGCGCATGAATGGGCTCGAAAAGGGGGCAAGATGGCGCCGATAATGTTGACGTTGCAGCCTAATTTTTAACAGACCTCCCTTTTCAACATATCTAGCCAGCTTGTCTACTCTATGTCGATCCTCTTCAAATTCCTAAACTCCGCATCATATAATGCTCCCATGCTTTCATTTCCAAGGTCCACAGTCTTAGGGCAAATACAACTCATACATAATGAACACAGAGGCGGCAGGCATTGAATTCCCAAGCATAGTCCACATATCACAACTACAGGAATCAGGATAATAGAAAACAGTCTCCAGCCCCAGTTCTTAACAGTACTCCAGAACCATCCACCAAGCGACCATTCTTCCTGCTCCTGGTGGACTTCTGAGGAGAGTCTGAGGAGGTGTTCGATGGCCTTGTACACTGAAGGTGAGTTGTCCGGTATATATGTACAGCAGCTGGACCCAATAATGCGGCATGCTCCACCACGGTCCGCAAGAACCACATCTAGAACAAGGCGGTTCTGGAGAGCTACCAGGCGGACCGCTTGAAGCTCCGCTGTGTTGTTAGCAAGGATACCAGCTGTGATGTTCATTGTTGTCTCGACTGCTTGAGTCAGGTGTCGGATGGAACGGCTGTTTGCCATCGGACCCCAGAGTGGGACAAGTCCCTTCATAGCATCGAGGAACTGTGCTCCTGTTGAGTCGGCTTGTTCAATGTCCTTGGCACGCTTTTGTCTATGGTGATTTGCTGGGGCCACATAGGTTGGAGGAAGGACGAAGGAGATGAAACAAGTGCCCCCCCAGCCTTTGGGGAGCCAGGTGTAAGCTTTTGTGCCGCAAACAAAGTACATGTTTGGAGAGGATACAAAGGAAGGTGGGTCGGTAGAGTCCAAATTTCTGGTGAAACGGCAAGCACTGCGGCCTACCAGCTGTGTCCCAAGCCCTTCTATGCACATGTGGCCTGTGACGTTGATGACAGATAGAGCCACAGTCAGAGTGGCAGCCGTTCGTTTCCGTAGGTAGGAGAAGGTGGGTCTGGTTGGGTTGTTGAACACCTGCATTTCAATTCATTCTTTAGCAGGGATGTCCATGTGGATAGAATCGTTGGAGGTCTGCGGGCAGAAGTGTGTCTTTGTTTTGTTTCGCCAGACCTCATGGAAGAAATGTGTCATGGTTTTGCTGGAGGTGGCATTGTCCTTATAGCTCTCTTGCAGGAGAATCAGCCAAGCAAGGCAGGAGCCGTGAATTGAAAAGGGTGAAGGGATAAAAGGTATCGAATGTCCAGTGGCGTGGGGCAGGAACCCACAGATCCAGAAGTTGGTGGCATTGGTGGCGAGATTGTGCTGGTGCAGTAGCTGTACAAAGGAGTTGTTCCAGAACTCCTTTCGCCTTTCTCTGAGTTGAGGAGAAAGCGAGATCAAATAATGTTCCTTCATGGTAGTAGGCTGGGCGGTGGTTAGCAATATCTGATGAGCAGGTGTGTTTTCCTCCAGGATCCAAAAGGAAGTCATGAGGAGGAGGCAAAAGAGGAAGACAATGAAGAATGCGATTGTCTTTGATTTGTGCATATTGTCAGTCTTTGGGTTTCTGTAGTGGGTATTTCCAGTTGCTTCCATCATCTTCTTATTTGGCGCTTCCATCACCTTCAAGGTGCTCGTGTCAGGATGTAAGTCCAGCGCGCCTACCTAAACTTCAATTCCCAGCACGCTCTGGCTTTGAACTACTGTTCCCAGCATGCCCGGCGGAACAGGATATCCCTGGGCGGAGCCTAACGTTCGGTGCTCGTGATTCTGTGAGTTGGAGGTGGCGGCTGCTCCTCTGCTCCCTGTGGTTCCTGATGAACGGGGGTTTCCATTTGAAGAGTGACGTCGGCCATCGCTCTGGTAACAATTGTTAACGCGTTGCTAGCGCGTTCTGACTGCTGAGGTAGACTTTGGCGCTTCCTGCGCAAAAGGAGCAACTCTGTCTTGTTTGTTTTTGTTCCCTCGCGGCTGCGAGGGAGAGAAGCCTAAGTCCAAGTAACTTTGTGAACGTGCTGGCTAGCGCGTTCTTACCGCTGATCAGTCTTGTGTTTCCTGGTCAAGTGGAGCAACACTATTTGTTTATTATCTATCTCGCGGTGTCGAGGGAGTTTTCACATAGGGGATTACTATGTTTTGTTGGCAAGTTTCAGCAGATGGTCAGCTGGAGTAAGCCAGTACCCGTAGTTTTGAAGGTGCAAGTGGCGGAGTGCAGGGGGGGAGTCGGACCTCCGCACTGCCGTCACGAAGCTGAAGGCATTTATTGGATCTATTGGATTTAATTACCAAAGCGGATAACAGTAGTGATGGAACTACGTTATGCCGTGTTTGGGTTCCCTTATTCATGTTCAATGAACTGAAGGATACTATGGTACTGTATTATACACTTTAGGAGCTACTCATTTCTAGCGTTATTGCACAGGCGTGCTACTTAAGCCCTGGCGCTATTAACGTCTCCTTTGGATCTGTTTCTTCAAAGCCTTTTATTATTTCCATGGGGTATGTTGATATCATCAAGAGAAGGCTTTTATATTCTCAATGTTACTGCTTGTTGGTAATACGTTCTTTTGTGTTGTGCAGGAAGGAAGGAAGACTGGAAAGACAGCACTAGGGTGTATCTGGGCACGTTTGCTACAGGTGAATCCAGGGGTTATTAGCCTAGTGAGAATTACTGAGAGTAGGGTTAAGTATTGTATTAACCTTTGTATTTTTGTCTTACAGTTTCTTTATCCCTGCTGCCCCTTTCCTCCTCCTCTTTTTTCTTTCTGGGTTTTTTCCCCTTTTGGGGTTTTTCCCTCACCGTATCGTCTGAACACCCTGTGTTTACACTTCAGGGTGTTCGGAGGGTCCGGAGGTGGAGCATTGTTGCTGCAGGCGGATCCCGTGGAGTGCGAATCTGACAGAATCACGAGACCACGAGTTTCACTCTGCCTGGTCCGTTTGTAGCAACAATGGCGTCTATGGAGGATGTGTTGCATGCTTTGGTCCTGGTACAACAAGAATTGGCCTCCTCCAAGGCAGAGACTGCTGCCTCGCGGGAAAAAGTGGAACGTTTGAGTGGTAACCCTTTTAACGCTTCCGCTTCGACATCTAACCTTCAGGTCACTGTGCCTCCACCCATTCCATTGGCTACTCCTGAACGGTTCTCAGGGGACCCCCGTAAGGTACACGTGTTTATGACTCAAATCCTCATGCATTTCTCGTGTAAGCCTTCTTCGTTCCCCACCAATCATTCTAGGGTGGCTTTTCTGATATCATATCTGGTGGGAGATGCAGCGGATTGGGTGGTACCTTTAGTAAAAAGAGACGACGCTATCCTGACTGATTGGGCAGCATTCAAGAATGAATTCGAGAGGGTTTTTGACCGACGGGCTACTACATTCAGCGCTGACAGAGAGTTGTTGACATTGAGACAAGGGCGGGGAGAACTAATAACGTATCTTACTGCTTTTAATAGGCTTGTGGCAGAAGCTGAATGGCCAGAGGAGAAAAGGTTATCTTTATTTTATCAAGGGTTACATGATGACTTGAAAGATGTAGTGGCTCAGGTGGATCCACAACCTACTTCGTTTGTGGATATGGTGAATTTGGTGTTACGGCTGGACAGCCGTCTCACGGATAGGGGGAGTAATAGCAGAAGATGGGAAAGAGGAGCCTACAGTGGTGAAAGGACCCCGCGGAAGGCCTCTGGGGCCACTGACAACCTTCCAGAACCTATGGAGATAGGACCACTCAGAGCTCCTTTGTCAAGAGAAGAGAGGGAGGCTAGAAGAGTACAGGGCCTATGCATGTACTGTGGGAAGAAGGGGCATTACGTCCGGGAATGCCCATCTAAACCCAAGTCTTCGGGAAACACCAGTAGGTTTAAAAAGGTTGCTGTTTCCAATACAGTACAGGAAAGAGAGCAGAAGGAAGACAGCAAGTCAAGTGTAGAAGGGAGACATGAGTGGAAACTCACGTCTTTGTCCTCTATGGGTACTGATGAGACAGAGCCACATTTAATGGTGTTAATGACACTAGAGTATGACTTAGAAAGACGTCAGGTGAGGGTAATGTTAGACTCGGGAGCGACTGGTAACTTTGTGGATGAAGGTTTGGTGAGACGTCTAGCTTTACCTCGTGTCCCTAGGGAGATACCTGAGGACATGCTGGCAGTTGATGGGCAACCTTTAACGTCAGGTCAGATTACTGAAAGAACAGGCGAGTTGGGCTTGTCAGTGGTGACACAAGGATTTGTGCATTCTGAGGTTTTATCTCTAAACATTATTGACGCACCTCAGTATGAAATTATTCTGGGGATGCCTTGGTTACATAAACACAATCCTGTGGTGGATTGGCAGTCTAAAACGTTTCAGTTTGTGTCGGAGTATTGTAAAGATCATGTAACTCTATGTGTGTCTGCCAATGTAACGGCGTTAGCCACCCCATTTTTGGTGGCTACAGCTGCGGAAAAGGATGTCCAACTACCAGCTGAATACTTAGCCTATAGTGATGTGTTTAGTGAGACAAAGGCAGAAACTCTACCCCCACACCGGGAATATGACTGTCGTATTGATTTGGTGGATGGGGCTACGATACCATCTTGTAGAGTGTATGCTTTGTCCGTACCTGAGACCAATCATTTGAGAGAATACATAGAGCATTATTCTCGTTTGGGGTTCATACGACCATCCCGCTCACCCGCAGCTTCCCCTCTTTTCTTTATAGCGAAGGCCAATGGGGACTTAAGAGCATTTGTGGACTATCGCGTCCAGAATAGAAACACCATTCGGAACCGTTACCCTCTTCCACTCATCTCAGTTCTGCTCGATCAGGTGAGAGAGGCCGAGATTTATACCCGTCTGGACCTACGGGGGGCGTATCACCTGGTAAGAGTAAGAGAGGGGGACGAGTGGAAGACGGCGTTCAAGACGCGATTTGGTTTATATGAGTATTTGGTGATGCCTTTTGGGCTTTGTAATGCTCCTGCAGCATTTCAGTTTTTTATAAACGATGTTCTGAAAGAATATGTGGACCAGTTTGTCGTGATGTATATCGACGACATCTTGATCTACTCACAGGATGTATCACGTCATAATGAACATGTCTGCAAAGTCTTGGACAAACTAAGGGAGAACCACTTATATGTAAAACTGAGTAAATGTGAATTTGGGGTGCGAGAGGTGGAATTTCTGGGTGTGATCCTCAGTCCTAGCGGTTTACAAATGTCTGAGAGGAAGGTACAGGCGGTGAAGGATTGGCCATCCCCTAAGAACGTGAAGGAGGTGCAGAGCTTCTTGGGGTTCGCCAATTATTACCGTAGGTTCATATTGCATTTTTCCCAGACAGCGGTCCCCATCACTAGGCTAATAAGAAAAGGGAAGTCTTTTGAGTGGACAGGTGAGGCTGAGGAGGCGTTTAGAGCTCTGAAGGAAGCTTTCACCACAGCCCCGGTGTTGGCACATCCTGTTTTGGAACATCCTTTTATAGTTGAGGCAGATGCTTCAGATGAAGCCATAGGGGCAGTTCTGTCTCAGAGAGATGTACACTCGGGTCAGCTCCATCCGGTTGCTTACCTGTCGAAGAAGTTGAGCTCGGCTGAGGTCAACTATTCAATTGCGGAGAAAGAACTCTTGGCGATTAAAAAGGCTTTCCAAGAGTGGAGACCTTATCTGTGGGGGGCTTGTCAGGCAGTGACGGTTTATACCGATCACCGGAACCTCCAGTACATGTCCTCTGCTAGACATCTGACGCAAAGGCAAATGCGGTGGATTCTGTTCTTTTCCGAGTACAACTTTGTGGTAACATTTCGTCCTGGCTCGGAGAACAGGAAAGCGGATGCCCTTTCCAGACAGGAAACCCCTCTAAAACAGCGTGAGGAGGAACAATCCATCATTCCTGCCACCAAAGTGGTGTGTGTGATCAGGGCCGAGAAATTTCTGGATGACATCAAGGGCTCCAGGTCTATGGATTCCTGGGTTCGTTGGGCAACTGTCAAACCAGAAAGGAAGATAAGACAGGGTTTACCTTTCCAAGGGGATTGCTTGTTTCTACCCAATGAGGAGATTAGAAAGAAAGCATTCAGTTGGTGTCACGAAGCTCCGGCGGCTGGACATCCGGGGATTACAAAGACAGTGGAACTGCTTAGGAGGCATTTCTGGTGGGAGTCTTTGGTCAAGGACACTACTCAATGGGTAGGGAAATGTGACACATGCGCCAGAGCGAAGGGGGAAACAACTAAAAAGAAAGGCTTGTTGATGCCTATGCCCACGCCTGATCGTCCATGGTTGAACATAAGTCTGGACTTCATTACAGGTCTTCCACCTGACAAGGGAAACACAGCTGTGTTGGTGGTAGTGGACAACCTGACGAAGATGGGACATTTCGTGCCGTGTGTGACCCTTCCCACAGCTAGTCAAACAGCTCAGTTACTGGCCTCTCAAATCATTCGTTTGCATGGCATTCCCAGAGTCATTGTATCCGATAGGGGACCACAATTCATCGCTCGCTTTTTGCGTATGTGGTGCCGTGCATTGGGCATAGAGGCTGCGTTATCTACTAGTTTCCATCCCCAAACAGATGGACAGACAGAACGTCTGAATCAGACATTAAAGAAGTATTTGCGCTGTTACTCTAAGGAAGCACATGAGTCATGGGTGGACTTACTGTGGATGGCGGAGATGGCATATAACAATGCTTGGCACAGTTCCATAGGCATGTCGCCGTTCAGGGCCAATTATGGTTATGATGTTCACACCTTGCCGATCCATATACCTGATGATTTGGTTAAGCAGCCATCTGTGAGGGAGCATGTTCTGACATTGAGGAGGGTGCATAAAGCGGTACAAAAACATCTGTTGAGGGCAAAAGAGGTGTACAAATGTTGGGAAGATAGGCACCGAACACCTGGTCCTCTGTTCAAGGTAGGGGATAAGGTGTGGCTTTCAACCAAGTACATTCGTTTCAAGATGAGGAGTATCTTCCATCCGCGATTTATTGGGCCATACCCTGTTGTGCGACGCATCAACCCTGTGGCATACAAACTGAAGTTGCCAAACACGTTGAGAATCCATCCGGTGTTCCATGTGCAACTGCTAAAGAAAGCCCTCACGTCTCGCAGGACGGCATCTCCTGTTGTGGCTAGTGATGGGAATCTGGAGTACGAGGTGAAGTCTATCCGTGATTCCAAATATCGCAGAGGGGTGCTTTGGTATCTGGTCTCTTGGAAGGGCTATGGTGTCGAGGAAGATTCATGGGAACCGGTACATCACGTTCATGCTCCTAGGGCTGTGAGATCCTTCCATGGTAGATTCCCTGCGAAGCCTGGGCCTAGGAGGCGCTTGGGAGGAGGGCGTACTGTCAGGATGTAAGTCCAGCGCGCCTACCTAAACTTCAATTCCCAGCACGCTCTGGCTTTGAACTACTGTTCCCAGCATGCCCGGCGGAACAGTATATCCCTGGGCAGAGCCTAACGTTCGGTGCTCGTGATTCTGTGAGTTGGAGGTGGCGGCTGCTCCTCTGCTCCCTGTGGTTCCTGATGAACGGGGGTTTCCATTTGAAGAGTGACGTCGGCCATCGCTCTGGTAACAATTGTTAACGGGTTGCTAGCGCGTTCTGACTGCTGAGGTAGACTTTGGCGCTTCCTGCGCAAAAGGAGCAACTCTGTCTTGTTTGTTTTTGTTCCCTCGCGGATGCGAGGGAGAGAAGCCTAAGTCCAAGTAACTTTGTGAACGTGCTGGCTAGCGCGTTCTTACCGCTGATCAGTCTTGTGTTTCCTGGTCAAGTGGAGCAACACTATTTGTTTATTATCTATCTCGCGGTGTCGAGGGAGTTTTCACATAGGGGATTACTATGTTTTGTTGGCAAGTTTCAGCAGATGGTCAGCTGGAGTAAGCCAGTACCCGTAGTTTTGAAGGTGCAAGTGGCGGAGTGCAGGGGGGGAGTCGGACCTCCGCACTGCCGTCACGAAGCTGAAGGCATTTATTGGATCTATTGGATTTAATTACCAAAGCGGATAACAGTAGTGATGGAACTACGTTATGCCGTGTTTGGGTTCCCTTATTCATGTTCAATGAACTGAAGGATACTATGGTACTGTATTATACACTTTAGGAGCTACTCATTTCTAGCGTTATTGCACAGGCGTGCTACTTAAGCCCTGGCGCTATTAACGTCTCCTTTGGATCTGTTTCTTCAAAGCCTTTTATTATTTCCATGGGGTATGTTGATATCATCAAGAGAAGGCTTTTATATTCTCAATGTTACTGCTTGTTGGTAATACGTTCTTTTGTGTTGTGCAGGAAGGAAGGAAGACTGGAAAGACAGCACTAGGGTGTATCTGGGCACGTTTGCTACAGGTGAATCCAGGGGTTATTAGCCTAGTGAGAATTACTGAGAGTAGGGTTAAGTATTGTATTAACCTTTGTATTTTTGTCTTACAGTTTCTTTATCCCTGCTGCCCCTTTCCTCCTCCTCTTTTTTCTTTCTGGGTTTTTTCCCCTTTTGGGGTTTTTCCCTCACCGTATCGTCTGAACACCCTGTGTTTACACTTCAGGGTGTTCGGAGGGTCCGGAGGTGGAGCATTGTTGCTGCAGGCGGATCCCGTGGAGTGCGAATCTGACAGCTCGGTAGTGGGCAGAACCACAGACTTCGTTTAGCTTCTCTCCGGGTGACCCTTGGTGGTGTTTAGGTCACCGTTCTGAGATTTTAACTTAGTCCGTGGTCTACTTAGCCGAAGCTCTCTCCTTTCGACGCAGGAAATACCCTTCTCTGGATGGCACAGTGGGATCAGAGAATTTTGCGAGTTCAAGTGCCTCGGTATCGGGATAGCAGTTTAGAGATGGTCGATCCTTGTTCAGGAGCTCTTCCTGGTTGTCGATGCTTTCTGCTGTGGCCAGGGTCGAGGAGACCTTCTTGCAGTGGTGCGCGTGCAGCCAGCGCCGTTTCCCCTCCACTCGAAGAGCCGTCCGGGTGGTGATCAGTACTTGCCAGGGGCCCGTCCACCGGGGTTCCAAACTCTTCGCCCGTTGAAAATTCCGGACTAATACATAGTCCCCCGGTTGGATGTCGTGGCCCGGACCCCTGGAAGCATCGGGGATGGCCTGCTGCACCTGCTGATGAATGACAGACAGAGTTTCAGTCAATTTATACAGATAATCAGACATTAGGATGTCCGGGACGTCATGAATAGAAGTTGGTTTCGGTGCAGACCAGATGCTCATGGGTCGACCGAAAACAACCTCATAAGGTGTCAAGTGGTGTTTGGTAGGGGTGGAACGCATCGATAGCAATGCCAGTGGGAGAGCGTCCGGCCATTTCAGACCCCAGGTAGCCACTATCTTGGCTAACTTTAGCTTTAGTGTGGCATTGTGTCGCTCAACAAGTCCAGCAGACTGGGGGTGGAAGACTGCGTGGAACTTCTGCTTGATACCCAGCCCCTTTAAGATGAGCTGGATGACTTCGGCTACGAAGTGGGGGCCATTGTCGCTCCATAAAATTCGACAAAGGCAGTAGCGAGGGAAAAAAATTCTTTAGCAGTACTTTTGCAGTGGCCATAGCAGTGTTGTCACGGGTTGGGTATGCTTCCACCCATTTGCTAAATGCGCATACCACAACAAGTACGTATTTCAGGCCTTGGCATCTGTCTAGCTGGATGTAGTCCATCTGCAGGACTTCAAACGGGTGATTGGGGACCCCAAACCCTCCCCGGGGTACTACCGTTCCTTTCCCGCGGTTATGCTGCAGGCATATCAAGCATTGTTGGACCAGACGTTTGACGGAGTCTGTTATTTTATCGTTGTGCCAAACTCTGGAGACAAGTTCAATCATGGGGGTTGATCCTATGTGAGCAGGGGAGTGTGCCATAGTCAGTATGGGAATCAGGTATGAGTCAGGTAGAAACCACTTGTTCGTGTCTTTGGTCCGCCAGCAGCCTTCATCGTCTTTCAATCCCACCCGCGCCCATTCAGTCAATTCGTGTTGCGTGCTAGCCATTTGAATGTCTCTAATAGTGTCCCTAGCGTCGGTCCATTTCTCTGCTTGTGACCTGGTCACGTACATGTGTGTTGTCGTCCTATTTTCAGCTGTCGTTCGAGCAGTGAGGTCGGCTAGTGCATTTCCCTGTCCAATAATATCTGTCACTTTCTTGTGTGCCTGGCATTTGATGACCGCAAGTCTTTTGGGGAGAAGGACAGCTTCGATCAAGGCGGAGACTAGATCTCCATGTAGGATGGGAGTGCCGTGTGAGGTCAAGAATCCCCTTTCCTTCCAAAGGAGCCCAAAATGGTGAACCACCCCGAAGGCATACTGGCTGTAAGGTGTAAATGTTCGCTGTGGTTCCTGCTGCTAGGATGCATGCTCGTGTCAGAGCAATCAGTTCCGCTGCCTGTGCAGATCGCTGGGTGATGCGGGCTGTCTCGACTACAGTTCGGGCTGTGGTGACTGCATAGGCAGCAGAAGTGGTGCCATCGGGGAGTTTGATGCAAGAGCCGTCCACCCACAGCTCTCCGTCAGGGTCAGGAAAAGCCGTGTCTCTGAGGTCAACTCTACTTCTAGTCTGTTCGTCCGTGAGGGTCACACAGTCGTGCACAGGGGGCACATTGGGATCGTTCTCTGGCAGGGGTAACAGAGTTGCTGGGTTCAGTGTGGTGCATCTTTTCAGGGTGATGTGGGGTGCAAGCAGAGTTAGTTCGTATCCAGTCAGTCGTGCACTCGTCAGGTGTTGCGTCTTGGTTTGGTTCAGGAGGGTATCAACTGCATGGGGTGCTAATACCGTGAGGGAATTCGAGAGCACGATCCCCTCACTCTGTCGGATGGAGATAGCAGCGGCAGCTACAGCTCGAAGGCAGGCAGGTAAGGCTCTGGCTACGGGGTCAAGAGTGGCAGAGAAGTAAGCGCACGGTCGTTGCTTTGGGCCAATGGACTGGGTCAGGACAGATAAAGCACACCCCTCCCTTTCGTGAGTGTAGAGGGAGAAGGGCTTGGTATAATCGGGGGTACCTAGGACAGGGGCTGAACAGAGGGCATCACGCAGCTCTATGAAGGAGGATTGGCATTCGGGGGTCCAAGGGAGTGGGAAGGGGACATCTTTAGCTAGCAGAGAAAGCAGCGGCTTTACAATGAGGCTGAAATTTGGTAACCACTGTCGGTAGAAAGAGGTGAGACCTAGTAGGGAGCGGACCTGTTTCTGAGTCTTGGGGACAGGCGTTTCGAGAATGGTTTGGATCCGGTCGGGAGTGAGTTTCCTTCTGTCTTTGGACAAAAGGTGGCCTAAGTAAGTGACCTGGGGTTGGCAGAATTGCAACTTCTTCTTGGAGACCTTGTGGCCATTTTCCGCAAGGAAGTGCAGGAATTGAATGGTGGCTGTGACTGCTAATGGAGTGGTGTCGGCTGCCAAAAGGATGTCAGCGACGTATTGGATCAATACCACTCCATCGGGTAACTGGACCTGATCCAGTTGCCTCTTGAGGGCCTGGCTGTAGATGCTAGGGCTTTCTGTGTAGCCCTGGGGTGCTCGGCAGACCCTATATGAGCGGGCTTTTAGGGTGAAGCCGAAGAGATATCGGCTGTCTGGGTGGATGGGGATAGAGAAAAATGCGTTTTTGAGGTCGATGACAGTGAAGGTGGTGGCAGTAGTGTCGTATTTTGACGATGGCTGGGTTAGCGCTTAGCTTTGCTACACGTTTCCCGCTTAAATTAGCTATACGTAGAAACGCCATTTTGTATGTGTTGGCGGCCATCTTAGATCATGAGCGGCCTCGTGGCCGGCGTGCCCTTTAGTCCTTTGTCCGTTCCATTGACCACTCGAGTCTGCCCAGCAACAGGCTATTTTTAGTATTGGTCAAGCCCACACATGCGCAGTTCACACTGACCAGTCACTCCTTAGGAATGTGCTGCAAACTGACCAGTGGGTTTGAAACCCTCCAATGAGCTGGCAGTATTCCAAAATATGCCCTTATATGTACATAATGTTCTGTAACTTTGTGCCGCGTGTTCGTTTTATTACCTGTAGAATTGTATAAAAGAAAGGGTCACACCGATGTTCGGTGTGATACCTCTTGCATTACCGAAGGGTGCTGTATGAGTGTACCACCACCCCATGGGGTCTTAATAAACTTGTTCTTGACTTTTACAGTTTCCGTGCCAACAGTCCTTTCAATGTATGTGGGTTATCTTCGGAACATGTAGGCCTTGGGAACCCGATACGACAAATTGGCGACCACGAAGGGACTCATCGGTGACTCGGATGCCCGAAGGAGAGGTCGTGACGAAGGTTGGGACACTCGCCATGGACGCGCGCTGCCATTAAGTGACCCGAGTCTTGGCTCCCACAGTGTTTTTTCCTTTCCTTCCGATCTGACCTTCCAGGTGGCGCCGGTCCCCGACTGAGTTTCGATCGTCTGTGTTGCTGGATAAAGTGCCGTTTGGCTGATTCGATTAAAAGACCTTGGCAGTTGGAATCTGGACCTTTGAGATTTTGGGTAAGATTTGTGATCGGTAAGGTAGTCTGCGGACGCTTACTGGAGTTCTATGATTTGTGATCGGTAAGGTAGTCCTTAGACGCTTGCCGAATTGTGACCTATGACTTTGATTTGAGTTAGCTAACGTTTGTGAATTTGTGAATTTGTGAACTTTGAATCTATATGTGTAGTGCACTTCACATAGGCAGGCATGTAGAGATGTTTCTCTAACTTTGTTTTTTCCTCTGAGCGGCACATTTGTGTGTAGTACTGTAAGTGCCTTTTATACGGTGTCACACTTTCGTGATACTCTTTGAACATGCCTGTTTTTAGCACGCTTCGAGGGATGTGTTGTCTTGGAAATGGTACCACAATTAGGTTAGCGGAATCACAGCCGGCTCCCCCAGAGGGAACACCAAATCGCGAAATGTATATTAAACATGGCCTTCCACCTATAATGTACAGTAAACTCTGGCACAAGTACACTAAGTCGGATCCTGAATTGCAATGGCCACTACATGGGTCGTTCGATTTACAAAAAGTGCAGTTTGTGGAGCAATGTCTGTTTCAACGCAGGTCTAGACAAAATATGTTTGATTGTGTGCGAATGTGGGAGAAAGCGGTGCGTGAGCGAATGAAACGTGAAATTGCCTTGGCGGACAAAGAGCAGCGCAAGGCTGCTCGGGATAAGGCTTTACAGCTTGAGGAAAAAGAGGCTCAGGAGAAAAGAGAGAGGGAGGAACGGGAACGCAAATTGCAAACGACGGGTCAATTCCCTATTCGTCGACCGCTTTATCCTGTCCTTAATAATGAAATTGATGATTTTTCATTACTAGATCGGTCGCCGCCTCCGTATGTTTCACCGACGGCTCCAGCTGAAGATTCGGGTGATGAGGGGCAGGATAAGTTGGAAAAGAAGGGTGTATCTGCTCTCAGGTTTTCTACGGAGAGGTCCGCACACTTACGTAGTTGGGCTCATAAAGTGAATAAGAAATGTGTTTCTCAGGATGAGGTGATTGCGGAGAGGAGTAAGTGGTCGGATCTTGAGTTAATGTATTTCTTGTCTACTTTGGCGGATGAAGTTGTTGTCGCGTATCGTGACTTTTCAGACGTGTTAGAACCTAAAGCTGTGTCAGTACATCGTGAGAATTTGGATAAAGGTTTATTTGCTCTTTCAGATGTCGACGACCTTTTCAAGCAATTGATCCAGCTGCGGGATGAAACAGCCAACTTGCGGGAGGAGCGAAAAAGGAGGCAAAAGGAGTCTGAGTCGAAGAATAGCGAGCAGATTAAGGAGTGTTCTCTCCGGGGTTCAGATAAGAATTCTGCAATGCATGTTATGCCTATGCGTGAAGCTGCGCCTCTGTATGTTCCACCGAAAGGGGAAGGTTCGAGAAGCGCTCCCTGACAACTCTACTGGAGAGGGCCATGATCTTCGTCCTGGGGATTTCGTGATGATTCGGTCGTTTGAGAGGACGAATAGCTTGGAACCGAGGTGGCGTGGCCCCGAGCAAGTCCTTCTCGCCACTCGGACAGCTGTACGAGTGACCAACAGGAAGCGGTGGATACATTCAACCCACTGCCGTCGTGTTTCTTCTGATTTGGCAAATCCTGTTGTGTTGACCGATTATAAAGAGATTTTGGAAAAGGAAAAGAGCCCAGCTGTGACGTCGGCCGAAGTTGAGGGAGCCTTCCCGGACCACACTGCTTCTGGACGAGAGCGATATAATCTACGTCCACGATAAGAGGAGTTCTCTTAGTGTTTTTTTTTAATGACTGGTTGGTTACCGCTCCAGGTTTGTGAAACGGAAACCGGGAATTCCAAGGGGGGGGGATCAGTTCTGCCAGTGTAGCGACACCCGTCTTGGCCCGGAGAAGAAAACAACGGCTACCTCGGAGTTCAGCACCATATTTTTCTTTTTTAGGTATACACGCATGTGTATGTGAAACTTTGTGACCAATTCGAACTATTTGAGACTCTGCAAAAGTTTTCAGAACTATGGCATCATCAGCATCACGAGATAAGAGACTCTTGGGTGCCATTCTCTTTGTCCTAACTATTGTGGTGATTGCGGCAATAGCCTGGGTAGTTGAACTTGTGGTACCTGCACGTGAACATTTGCTGCCGACTACCCCGGCTCCATCTGAACATTTCCATTTTACCTTGCCTTATCACGAAGAACGGCACCGACAGACTTATCTGAACAATAGTTTTATTCAGATTCTACATCATACACACAATATGACAAATACTTCAAATTGCTGGGTGTGTGGGATGTTGCCTGGGCATCAGAAGAAAGGGGGTACTCCACTCATCCCTCTCCCGTTTTCACATAATGGATCCTGCAATGCATTTTATACTCTCCTCTTTACTTTGAGATGGCCCACAAAAGGGGGAGTGCTTTTTCGTTTGAATAAATTGTGTCATCATGACCGGGATGGGTATCCACAAGCTGAGGGTACTCGATTTGAATATGAGGAGTACGGCCCTGATAACGTGTCTGCTTCACGAATTTATAGCAACCAGCGAAATGTCAATGTATCGAATGCACATGTTATTAATGTTATTGCTACTAAAGCAGACCTATGTATACGTAATAAAGGTGTAATTTCTGTTGGGAAAAGTGAATGTAACACCACACTCACGTTTGATAGTCCTACTGGTATATCGTTTGTGACCTCCCGAAATACTTACTTCATCTGTGGAATGAAGGGTTATCATCAGCTTCCTTTGGGATGGTTAGGCACTTGCTATGTGTCTTTTGTATTGCCGCCTGTATTCATTGCCCCACCAATGTATCACAACAATTACATCCTCTATCATGACTTTGTTTTAAACCGTGATAAACGTTCCCTTGTTTTGGACGATGTCGATCAAACGGACACTACTTTGCAGCAGTATGTGGACTTTAATTTGGGTTTGTTCTCCTTTGTTGGGGCAGCTTTGAACAGTCGAAAGATCCGACGACTAACTCGTGTTGTTGAGGCTGTGGCTAATGATACTGCAATTGCACTCGGAAATATCACTGAAGAAGTACAGATTTCTAGAATTGTTGCGCTTCAGAACCGGATGGTTCTGGATGTAGTGTTAGCTGACCGTGGGGGGGCATGTAGAATCATCGGAAGTAGCTGTTGCGTCTACATACCTGACAATTCACCGTCTGTATATGATGCTATCACTAAATTACATAAGATAGCGGCTGAAATACATCCAGATAATGGTACTTGGACTCTGTCAGGATGGTTCTGGTCAATACTCACCACCTGGGGATGGAAACTGTTGACGATTCTATGTATCATTGTGGGATTTCTGTTTTTCATTTGCTTATGTATCCAATGTGGTCCAGTTTTTTGTTCTATGTGCTTGTCAGTTTGTGTACCATCGAGACGAGCTCTTGCTCATGACAAAATGATGCTTCATAAAGAAGTAACACAAATAATGCTAATTGATATAGAAGATGAACACCCTGATTATGTCCACTATGAGGTAGCTTCAGCTAAACGCTAAAAGGGTCGTCTGTCGTATTTTGACGATGGCTGGGTTAGCGCTTAGCTTTGCTACACGTTTCCCGCTTAAATTAGCTATACGTAGAAATGCCATTTTGTATGTGTTGGCGGCCATCTTAGATCATGAGCGGCCTCGTGGCCGGCGTGCCCTTTAGTCCTTTGTCCGTTCCATTGACCACTCGAGCCTGCCCAGCAACAGGCTATTTTTAGTATTGGTCAAGCCCACACATGCGCAGTTCACACTGACCAGTCACTCCTTAGGAATGTGCTGCAAACTGACCAGTGGGTTTGAAACCCTCCAATGAGCTGGCAGTATTCCAAAATATGCCCTTATATGTACATAATGTTCTGTAACTTTGTGCCGCGTGTTCGTTTTATTACCTGTAGAATTGTATAAAAGAAAGGGTCACACCGATGTTCGGTGTGATACCTCTTGCATTACCGAAGGGTGCTCTATGAGTGTACCACCACCCCATGGGGTCTTAATAAACTTGTTCTTGACTTTTACAGTTTCCGTGCCAACAGTCCTTTCAATGTATGTGGGTTATCTTCGGAACATGTAGGCCTTGGGAACCCGATACGACAGTAGAAGGAATCAAAGTCAGGATAGTGGTGATGTCTGAGACTACGGGGTACTGGGGCACAACCACTTTGTTGATCTCTCGAAGGTTAATGATGAAGCGGTATGCTTTCTCATCTCCCTCTCCTTGTTTCTTGATGATGGGTAAGATAGGGCTGTTACAAACGTTGCTAACCACTTCCTCTACCACTCCTGCGTCTATCAGTGACTGAATAATTTTTACCAATGCCTTCTCGCCCTCGGGCGATATCCGATATTGTGGAAGTTTTGGGAGTGTTGCGTCCGGTCGAACAGTGATGTGCACTGGGTCAATCATCATGCGTCCTACGTCCGAATCTGTCTTGGCCCACAGGTACGGAGGCAGAGTGTCAAGCAGGGACATGTCAGTGTCATTGATAGAAAACATGCGTTGGGAAGGGTAATGTCTGAGCAGAATGGGGTTGTCATACAGGAAAACTCGAACTCCGTCTTCGGAACATCTAATAGTCGCACGGAAGTGCTTCAATAAGTCAAGTCTCATAATGGCGTCAGGGGTATTGGCAGAAAGCAAAAACGTTGTGTCAGTGAGATTGTTCTCTAAGTCGAAGGAGATTGTAGTGGACAAAGGGTTAGTGGAGGGCGTTCCATCGAAACCTATCGATGTCACAAGTGAGCCAGACAAGGGTGCCCTTGGAATCAGTCATTTAGATAACGCACTACGTGTTGCGCCAGTGTCTACCAGAAATGGAGACTTGGTACCCAGGACCTTAGCGGTGACATAAGGACCTTGCTGGTCAACATAGAGCTCGACTGGATCCCTCCCTTGCCCTTGGCAGTCCTATGCGAAGTCGTGGGTATCATCACAGTCAGACTGTTGGTACTGATTTTGTCTGGGTCAGTCGAATGCATTTGGTCTGTTTGGTCTATCGTTAGTCGTGTTATTTGCGGGCCCTTGTTGCTGTCCTCTATTTCTCGGCCCACCTGCTACGTCCTTGGGGTCCCTATTTCTGTTCATCTCTAACAGGACCGGGCACTGGGATTTCCAATGGCCGAATCCTTTACAGAAAGCACACTGGTCCTCGTTAATGTCTGTACGTCCAATGCGGGATGTCGGGTTGCGGTCTTTAGGAGGCACGTTCCTAGGGGCATTTGTCTGGTAGTTTCCTTTGTATTGCTCTCGTCCTATAGTCACCCCTTGCAGTTGTGCAATCATCACCCTCTCTTTTAAGTCCTTCTTCTTTTTCTCTGTTGCTCTATCGTTTTCATTTTTCTGGTGTTTGTAATATTGGGCCATCTGAAGGATAGCCGCAGGTTTGGAGGCTGCCCAACTACTCTCGCTGGCCTGTAGTTTCTGGGAGACTTCCGGTGACAAACCCTTAACATAATTCTGGACAAACAAGTGGTGTCCGGTTGCAGTGGTCACATCCTGGCCGCTGTAATCGGAGAACACCGTTTCAAACCGGGAGAAGTAGTCCGATACATCTTCCTGGGGTTTCTGTGGACAAGCCGTTACTATCGACCAGTCCAATTTCTTTTCTGGAATCAGGGTTTTCAATTTCTGTACAATCTTATCTGGGAGGTCTAAAATGGATTTCAAGGGCTTCTGTCCGGGTTCTCGTTGTTTATCTATGCCATCGAGTTGTGACCAGGTATGTCCAAACAGCTCAAGGTGGTCGACTTTCCAGATTTGCTTCCACACATCAGCTGGTAGACATAACCCGAAAAACAAGTCAATGTCAGCCAGGGTCATGATCGTTGAACCTAGGGCTGTACCTAATTCGGTATAGAAAGCAGTGGGGTTTTTACGTAAATCGGGCAGAGATTGCCGAAACGTCAGAATGTCTTGCCGATCCCATGGCTGGTAGACCCAGTTGTACACAACCCTCCCTTTTGCATCTTGGTGGTTGACGTCATCGTGTGTTCCTAGACCTCGTGGGGGAACCCAGTAAGGGGCAGCCTCTCTTATTGGCATCATGGCGCTAGCTCGCTCAGTTTGGGGTTCGGTTGCTACAGGTGTCGTGGGTTTAGCTTCCGAATCCTGTTCAGTGAGGTGGCGGAGAACCTCAAGCGTACGCATAAGGAGGTCCGTCACATCACACTCGCCCTCATCCCCAATATCGACCTTCCTATACAGAGTCGTTAGGCTCTCGGGACCTTTGTCTCGATATCGGTCCTCGTACGCATTCAAGACATGATAACACAGCCGTACGGCAAAATGTCGTCTGTGGCTCCCTGCATATGAGTTGAACATATCCGTGATGTACTCTTCACTTTCCTTTCTTTCTACCAATGTCCTCACTACCTTGTCAATCCCTGCTCGCTCACCCTTGCTTAATCTGTTTGTTCTTGCGGAATCAGCCTTCCGGGTCTCAGGGTCATCTAACGATGCCGCTTGTGCTGTATCTAATACAAGGGGTTCGGCCGGCACAGAGGCCATGGGGGCTGAAGCTCTGGTATTACTCTCGTCTGTGCTTGGGGGTGGTGGGTGCTGTGCTAAGGGTTGGGAAGGGGCATATGAAGGGGGCATGTAGATGATCGGAGGACCTAACAAAAGATCATCGTTGGCTCGCTGTTTCAGGGGCAGTTCAGGATAGAGCGTAGAGGGCGTTCTGACCGGACACTGGCTTCATGTTTCTACCTCTAGTTTCTGTTTGGCTTCCTCTTTTTCCGTAATCTCTTCTTCTAGTTTCTTAGCAGCTAGGTGGGCTGCCTTTCGCAGCTCTTTTCCCAACCTACTCTCATTTCTCTTTTTACGCTGTTCGGTTTCTTTGCGCCACATGCCGAGACTATCAAGCATAGTGGGCGTTGTCTTGTGTTTCCCAAGGGCTGTTTCTAGCGCGCTTATTTTATCCTCGTCAAAGGATCCTATCAGTGGCCACTGACTTTCTTGATCCTTTTTCGTATATTTATGCCACAGCTTGCTATAAGCTATAGCGATCAATCCATGCTTTGTGAACATGTCCTTATTAGGGGTGCCTTCCGGTGGAGCCGGATGGTTCATCTCTAATAAGCGGTCCGGGCTAAACAGGCTACCAATCAGTGGGGAGAAGACAGGCATGACGGATTACAATGGGGACAACAGTCTGCACTACCTATCTTTTCACTGCTTGCAAAGACTAGACAGAATATTTCTATTCTTCGTTGTTTGCAGGCGGTGAATACCTCAAAAGAACCAATATCGAACAGTCAATGTTCGGTCAATCAAACAATCAAAGGGGAGAATAAGTAGGCACGACGGGTTACAACGGGGACAAAAGTCTGCGTTACCTACCCTTTCACTACCTGCAAAGAGAGAACCTGTTCTTCCCTGTTTGCAGACAGAGAATCTCCAGAAAACAATCTGCGAACAGTAGTTCGGGCCAAACAATCAATCAGTGGGGGAGGAAGATAGGCACGACGGATTACAACGGGGACAAAAGTCTGCGTTACCTATCCTTCACTGCTTGCAAAGGGAGAGCCTGTTGTTTCTCCGTTTGCAGACAGCGAATCTCCAAACAAATCAACAAAAGAGTAATACTAGTATTTTCCAAACAATCAAACAATCATTTCGCAATTCGTCGTGTTTACACGACCTTACCCGGACCGCATGGACAGTTTCTTGTCTTCCGAATCCAGCGCCCGATCGTCCTCTATTCTTCGTGATCCTCGCGGCACTCCTGATGGTTCCCAGTCAGGACCGTAGATCACTCGAGAGAGGTCTGTTCGGAACCAGTGAAGTTCGGATGATCGGCTGTCAGACGATGGTCTATCGGACAGGAGCTCTCCCGATCGTTGCAGTCGTTCACTCTGTCGTCGGGACCTCTCCCACTGGATCCACGAGTCGCTGATGGGCCCCACGTTTGGGACGGCAATTGTAGAAAAAGGTAGGGCCGATGACCTTTTTCAGTGTTGCCCGGCGTTAGCTGCCTCTATACCCACTCAAGTTACCAAACAAAGAGGCAGGCGCTGGAGACTGGAAGGCAGGAAACAGAAGTTTTATTCCGACGGAGCAGAACACATCAAATCAGACAACAGGGTATCTTCTCGAGGTGCTCTAACCGCATCTCTGTGGCCTGGCCTCTTATACACAAGTTTATTGTTTTATTGCATAAAACACATCTCTGTCAACACTTTGATGTACGGAAAGACATCCTCGGAATCCCCGCTTCAGGCCCGTTCCCACATACATTTACAGTTGAAGTCCCCACCCTGGTCACAACAGGTGATGATTATCGCGCAGCTGGACATTCCGCCGATTCACGGAATGTATGGGATTGATCGGATCTCATATGGTGGGGGCTTTGATCAACTCGTGGATCCTTTGATGGGGGAGGCTTCCTACTGTACAGGGGGGGCAATAAACAGCATCCGCAGGGCCAGGTGGCAGCCTGGGAACGCGTAAGAAAAACGGGCACAGAGGAAAGGGGTTTTATCAAAGGACCCGGGATCATGAAAGGAAGAAGGGAGGTGTCGCGCAGGGAACAGGATGGGGTTCCGAGGCAGAGCTGCGCTGAAGGGGTTTATGACCCAAGGCATGTGAGAGCGGGGGCTGTCAGCGTGCGGGGGGATACTAGCGAGGTCAGGAGAGAGAGAGAAAAAGACGCGCTGGCTATTCGTGATGGGCAGAGAGGCCATGGTACTCAAAAATGGCTGCCGCTTGCGCGCATGAATGGGCTCGAAAAGGGGGCAAGATGGCGCCGATAATGTTGACGTTGCAGCCTAACTTTTAACAATGTTCTGTGTTAAAGGGGTGTGCAATGGGTGTTTCCAGCAACATACATGGCTTTTTGACACTGCCTCAGATTTACGAGCAATCGTAAATCTGAGGCAGTGCCAAAAACGTACCCCTTCCCAGGGGAGGCGTAAGGGAGGCACAACGAAGAGAAATATCTTTATTTCTCCTTGTTTTTCCCCTTTTTATGTGTGTTGCAGAATGACAAAAAAGCCTCTTGTGATTATTTTTGTACACAAAGGTTTGCCTTACTGTACAAAAATAATTATCCCCGCAATGCAGGCACCCTTTCACCAGTGTGCAAAGGTGCCTGGGTTGGTGAACCGGAGACCATTGTGTGCCAGCGCAGGGGAAAAGGACAGGAATGCGCCGGCATTCCTGCCCTTTTCTTTTGCCGTAAGGAAGCGCAGCAGCAAGGCCTGCTGTGCTGCCATACGTCATAATCTCATAAATGAGGCCCCTATAGTCTTCTCATGGGAAATCTCTTCCCACATTTCCTTCAAGTCCACCTTTTCTGATTTTGTTATGTACAATGTTACATATCGAGCAACAGCAATGGAATTCTCTGCAACATATTGAATATCCATATTAGCAATCCACATGGACAAAATGACTGGGTTATAGTCATTTATGTATTTTCACTCTTCATTTCTTCTTAAATTGTAGGTATTTTATGGAGACTTTCTTGTGATAGTATATCGCAAAGATGACATAAAACTGTTCACTCTTCCTTTCGATATTACTGGACTTGGAAATCCAAAACAGCATTTGGTGTAGAATTTGTCCTTAGATTTGTACTTTCAACTACAGTATTTCCCACAACGATGGATTTGGAATCGTAAGACTTGTTGTCTTAAGTCCGTATCTTGTGTACTTTTGGGTATATCACATGTAGCATATTCTTCAATAAAAGACAACACAGCATCATCTGAGTTTGTTCCAAATTTGGAAGCATCTTTGGAGCACCTCTTGCTTGATACTCCTTTCTCCAAAAGAAGTCCAGAACCTCTCCAAGAGGAGGATTTTTTTTATTGGTAATAAAAGACATCATAGCTACAAATATATTACTGAAATACCTGCATACAATAACTGGATCCAAAGAGCACAATTCTCCAGGTGCCTTATATTCAATATTTAGTATATTTGGATTTGCCTCTCGAAGAAATTGCAGTAAATCATCCCAAGCATATTCAGCACAGCTTAGAATAAGGAACCATGTAGGAGTTCCTAAGTTCCTTAGCATACATTTCAGTTCTCCATGACGACGGTACCAGTACTCATTAGTACCACGCTAACATGCCATGAGATTAATTAGCTGATATTCCAAAACATTATATTTCTGCAGTACTTTATCCATGAATTCCTTTGCCGAAACATTTTGCAGGTCTACACCTGTTTTCAATACATGGTTTACTGCATAAGAAAGTCCAGACAAATCTCTCTCAAACAAAAGATGAAATAAATATGGAATATATTGTCGAAATCTTGGATCTTCTGCATATAATCTTGATGTCCGGTATTCAGATGCAGGAATCTGCACAGGTCGGTCATCATATTGTCCTCCTTTTCCTGTGGGAAACAACTGAGGGAAACAATGAGCTTGGAAGCTTTTTTCCCATACACTAATGGGACTTCCTCTTGCTTCTTTCATTTGGAATAACTGTATAGTATTCCCCATCACTTCTTTAGAATGCAGTGGATGAACACTGTAATGTTCGTAGATTTCTTAAATTCTGGAAACATCCACTTTTTCAATTTGTCCAGATGGCAAGTCACTATCTTCTTCTACAGTTATTTCTTCTTCTCTCACATACACATTTCTGTAATATTGATTATTTTTTACCAGATACAATGTTGCCTTTTTCGCTTTCCTTACATCTGCTAATTCTTGCCAGATTTTCTTACTCTTAGTAGGAACGCCATTAACAAGAATAACTAAAGGTTCATCCTCTACATTTTCTACACCAATTGTTTCAATATTTTTCTTTAAATCTAGAGGCAAATATACAACTCTTTCCATTAATCCTCACTAAAAATTAGAAGGAGGCATTTTTCCTGTCTTAGGCTCCATACGAAGAATAGCGTAAAATGGATGCACACATTGAATAAGAATAGACTCATAGGTATTTAAATCCATCAGTTCAGAAGGAATATTTACCAACTCAAGATTATTATGCACAGTTCTAGCAGGCATTTTGTTCTCGTCTAATTTGTTATAACAATATTTACAAATACGCTGATCAGAACCCAAATTAAAACAATTCTCTACCAACAAATAAGTTGCAAAATCCTCCACTCATTATTATTTTCCTTTTCAATTTTTAAATACAATTCAACAGTCCTGGTGTGATTTTTATAATGAGTTCGTAGACAACAGACACAACAATAATTTGGCCTTTCACCTGAAATCACCTTAAACTTTGTAATTTCTTGCTCAAAATTTTCTGTACTACAATGTTGTACATTCTCTTCTACATTTCCTTCTATTAATATCTCAATTTCTGCACAAGACCAAAATAACTACCCTCATTTTCATCACAAAGTTCTTTATATTTGATACAGATCCATGCAAAAGAGCACTGTTCAACTTTTTTAACAGTAGAGCTGAACGTTTTGCAGAATACAATCTTCTGACTAATTTCCTCATTTCAGAATGATGTACTGCTAACATCCTGAAAAGGTGAAAAACACTTCTACATACTTTTTTACAAACACAAGCCAGAGAATGACCTTGCAAAAGAGTATTTTCTCTCACTCTGCAAGGGTCTAGTCCTTGCAACATCTTAATCTTTTATTTAACACTTTTCTTAGTATAGTTACGTAAGAAATTGCGTAAAAAATCAATAGATTCTTGCCGTACACTACAAATACTGCTACAATTCCAAGTGCACACTGGAGCTTTAGGTCGTCTGCCTAAAACTTCATCAGCTAACACCTCTTCTGCATTTCTAGGAACAATTTTCTCTTTCTCGATAGGACAACCATTTCTAACCTCATAAGCACGACCACTAGTGCCAACTGCATGCAACAAATCATTCCTCTGAAGATAACTTTCTTCTTTAAAAAAAGGCTCAGAACTTGAATTATGTTTTCATTCACCCCAAAAAAACTAACTAAAATTACTTCTGTTAATTAATCTTCTCCACTTACTTTCGACCTTCATTAAATGGATTGACTTATCTAGTGATTGAATTCTATTGATTACTAAAATAAACAATTTTGTTTTCAATTCGAAAGCTTTCTCAACTACATTTTCCATACCTTTCATCTTCTTATAAAATGCTGTTTTTTTTTACATCCCTTAATTTCTTTAATTAAATTTAACACAACTCTATTATAAAACATTTTTTCCTAATTTTCAAAAATTGTTTTTTCCTCCTTTTACTATTCACTATTTTTTCTGCAGTTTACTTTCCATGATTGTTTATTCTTTTTCTTTTTCGCTGCAGATACACTAATACAATTTTTCACTTTGTGCACAGTACTCTTAGTCCTTAATATTTTCCTCAGAAAAGTGTTCCTTCTCTTAACAGGACTTGCTTTCTTTTTGTTAACACATGGTTCTTCATGTAAATCTTGTGGATGACTTCTCTTCAAATAAACACCTTTCTTTCATTGTTTCCTCTTTTGAGATGTCGTAGGCATGATACAGTTTCTTCAGTATTGATAAATAAAATCTATTATAAAAAAATTTACAAAAATAGATATATGAAATATTCTATAATATTACTTATAAGAACAGAGGGAGGATTATGAGGACAAACGTGAGACTATGAAAATAAAAGTACTTATAATAAGAGAGGAAGGAGTATGAAACAAGGGAAAATATAACGAAAAAGTGGAGTATAAACAGACACTGCAATATAACAGGATAAAGGAAGTATGAATAAACTGGAAAGTATGAATAGGTAAGGGAGAGTATGAAGAGAAAGATGCAAATGGGAGGAGAGAAGAGTATAAGAAGAAAAAAGAGAGTAAGAGGACAGAGGGGGCACTATAAGAAGAGAGAGAAAGACTCGAAAGAAAAAAGAAGGAATATGTGAAAAGAAGTGCACCTATAAGAACAAAAAAGGAATACTAGCAAAGGACAGTGTGTATAAGACAGAGAGAACAGTACCAGAAGAGAGCACAGAGAATGTGAGGAAAAGTGGAGAATAAGGAAAAAAGGGGTGTAGAAGAACAGAGGATACAGTCTGAGGAGAAAAGACGGAGTATAAACAGATGGAAGATTATGAAGAGTGAAAAGTGTATGACGAAAGAGGCAGAAGTAATGCAAGAGAAACAATTATAAAGAGAGATTTGAGTATGAAAAGACGGAGAATATGAGGAAAGTGCTGCAAAGTGTATGCAGGGAGTCAAGGAGGAGTAAGAGACGAGAACAAACAATATGAACAGATTTAAGAAGTATAAACAGAGAGGACAGAAAATGAAAATAGAAAAGAAATATGAAGAAAAAGAGGAAAATATGAACACAGAGAGAAGGAGTATAGGACAAAAGGAAATATAAGAAAAACTCAGAAGTATGAGGAGACATGGAGAAGTAAGAGAAGAGAGAGGAGAATATGAAAGCAGGGGGAGTATAAGAACAGGGGGGAAAATGAGGAGAGGAATATGACAATAAGAAAAGACGGCAATATTAGTAGAGAGTGCAAAGTATAAGAAAAGAGAGGAGAAATGTGAGTACAGAGAGAAGAGTATTAGAAGAAAAAGAAAAGTATCAGAAAACAATAAGGAGTACCTGCAAAGAACAGTGAGAATAAAAAGAAACAGAGAATATAAGAACAGAAGAGTATATATGAAGAACGAGGAAGGAATGTAAAAAGCCACAGAGACAAAAATGTGGAGAAAAGACAAATATAAAGGAAGACTGACCGTATAAGGAGAGAGGGAGTACTATGAGAAGATAGTAAGAACTATGACAACAGTGGTGAATATAAAGACAAGAGAGAATGTAAAGAGGAGGACAAATATGCAAAAAGAGGAGTAAGTATGGAAACAAAAGAATAAAAAGAGAGCAGAGTATAAAAAAAGAAGATAGTATAATGAGAGAGGAAGGAGTAAGACAAGAGAGGAGGGTGTATGACAAGAGAGTGTAGAAAATATGCAAAAAGGGGTGAATATAATTCTTTAATGTACACACATGCACAGTGTGATATTAGACAAAAAAATGAGACCATGCATTTTACCATTTACAACTGAAAAACGTTTAAGTGACTATACATATTCCGTGTATATAATTACTACATTTCAGTGAACAACACTGCCTCATTTTCCAAATACATATGCAATTTACTACATTATTTCTGACACTATTACATCAAAAAAATTAACACAATAAAACAACAAAGACGCACAAGGGGCTTGTAAATCGACCCAGACTATATACAGAGGGAGAGAAACGATAAAGAGGACAGAACAGGGAGTATCAAGAACAAAATGAAATATGAAGAGAAAGGGTAGAAATTGAGGATACAGAAGGAATAAGAGCAGAAACAGGAAAATATAAAGACAAAGAAGGGCAATATGACCACAGACGACAATATAAGAAAAAGACAGTAGTACCAAGAGAGAGAAAGGAGTAAGAGAAGAGAGAGGGAAGAATAAAAAGAGAGGCTAGAAATTATGGAAAAAGGGACAAATATAGGGGCATATTATCAAGAAAGGGTGACACATTATCGCCGCTTTTATCGGCAGGAAACTGCCGCTATAGCGGCGATAATGTGCTTGATAATATGGCCTTGTGAATTCCCATAGAAGCCCAGGTTAACACCTTAACTTGGGCTTCTATGGGAATTCACAAGGGCATAATATCAAGCACATTATCGCCGCTTTAACAGACGTTTCTTGCCGATAAAAGCGGCGATAATGTATTGCCCTTTCTTGATAATATGGCCCATATTTCCTTATTGTACACAGACGCACAATGTGATATTAAACAAAAAAACATAACAGCATGCATTATAGAAAAACACATTTACTACTATAAAACGTTTAACAAGGGACGAATATAGGGGCATATTATCAAGACAGGCGAAAAAATTATCGCTGCTTTATCAGCAGAAAACTGCAGAAAAAGCTGCGATAATGGGCTTAATAATATGCTCTATGGAATTCCAATCGAAGCCCACGTTAGATGTCCTTCACATCTAACATGGGCTTTCATTGGAATTCCATAGAGCATATTATCAAGCCCATTATCGCCGCTTTATCTGCAGTTCTCTGCCGATAAAGCGGCGAACATTTTATTGCCTGTCTTGATAATATGCCCCATTGGGGCATATTATCAACAAAAGGCGAAACATTATTGCCGCTTTTATCGGCAGGAAACTGCAGATAAAGCGGCGATAATTGGCATGATAATAGGCCCTTGTGAATTCCCATAGCAGCCCAGGTTCCGGTGTTAACCTGATCTGCTATGGAAATTCACAAGGGCATATTATCAAGCCCATTATCGCCGCTTTATCAGTAGTTTCCTGCCGATAAAAGCAGTGATAATGTATCTCCTTTTGTTGATAATATGGCCCATAATTCCTTAATGTACAAAGATGCACCACATACATTCCCATACAACTTATCAACTCACCTTTCAAATTGATTTGCAGATTAAGAAGAATGCCACTCACACAGTAGATATTCTTATACAGAATCTCTCTAGTTCAGTGTTTGCAGCAGAACCACGAAATGGAACATTTTCCCTCTCATTTTACACATATATACATATAAACAACCAATTAAAATCCTTCACACATTAATTCAAAACGAAACACACTTTTCTATTGCTTTAACATTTCAAATATTCTTCTTTTTCTTCCTTCAGTGCGCTTATGGGACGACTTTCAATCTTCGCACCGTACGTCGTCCATACGTGCTTGGTATGAGTACGATAAATCTACCATTAAAAAATAGCCTTTATCACTCATTTTTTTATAAACCCCAAAGACCCCACCCACTGGGGCTCAAATGTAACGTTGCAGACCTTGGGAAGAGCCCCAAGGCCTCCACGGTCCCAGCCGGCTCCCCACTCCCTGCGGGAGCCGGCATTGATTTTCATCACAGAGAGCAGCTTACATGCTTACATTCTACTTTCAAAGATGATTTCAACAGTTATACATTTTATAAAATAATATAGTACTGCACGCTAAAGGAGAAAAGTCAGCACAATTATGATAGAATAGAAAATAGAAAAAAAATACTTCTACACTCAACAAACTTGTAAGCAGAGTACACAGTTTAATTTAAAAACCCCATACTACACCTAGTTTCTGAAATGCAGTATACAATAAAATGCGTCACAAAATAGGCTACATACATGGTGACTGTATCGTAACGTCACAGAGAAAAAAGAAAGCCAGGAAAGGAAAACACAACAACAGTACAAGGCCCAAATTTCCATTGTTGTGATTTCTTAGTTGCAAGTCAAGTTGTCAGATCGACACACACACTCCCTCATGGCTGGTATACACCCACACCACACCAATTCAGCGTATCCATCACTGCACACGTGACCCTATGTATAAAAAAGACGGAGCGCACATGTTGTATGCCATTTTAGAGTTGTTCCCAAAGCACCGAACAAGGGGTCCACTACTAAATGTGTGGCATCTTTGGTCACAGAGTTAGTGGTGCCCGTAGCACTGAGCGGCTGAAGAACCTGCGAAGATGATGATGGGAGCACGAGTATGTCCTTAGCCATAGAGATATCAAGACTCGGCACCATATATGACACTTCATTGTTAGAGATCGGGACTACATCATGAAGAAGGTGTCTTTTCCACGAAAAGGTGAGCAGTGAGACTTTAGCACGCATCGGAAGAAGCCAAAGGTTTGTAGCTAACTACATACAAAAATGCGACTTAGTATTTTAGATGAACGCACTATTACATAATGTATTATTTACATGTTTAATTTTTTTTCCCAATAGCAGTAACGTTTTTATAATCGCTGAAATGTCCGGAATATATTCACAATACAAACAGTTTGTAGAAATATGATAATAAATGTCTATAAAAGCGCGATATTATCTAACTCCGAATTAATATAGCAACAATTACCAATCATAACATCTTTCTTTTAATATCTTTTAGATGTACAGCTTCACGATGGATTATGTAACAAGGACAACGGCAATAGCACAAGGTGAGCAAAGAAGCTTGTTTCTGTAACAACAACAAGTTAGAATCTGTAGTATGCAGCAGGCGCGCAAAACACACATTGGGTTAATGGGGCTTCAGCTAGGATGACATAGCTTCCTGGGCCCACACACAGTCGCACCCAAGTACGTCGCAGGTCTTTTAAAGACATTTTGCTTGTTAATGAAGCTTTGATATCCCCCCTCTTACAGCCCCTGCAGCTCCACTCTCTTTTTGCTTGAACTTAAGCCCTCCACAAAAATTTTTCTAGCCCCCCCCCTCGATATTTTTGACTGTGGTTGCGCCTCTGGCTTCCGGTACCCCCTCCCCTGTCGTTTGTGTTTCTCCCACATTTTAATGTCCCTTTTCTCTTTCTCTTTCTTACTCTCTCACATCGTTTCGCTTTTGGACGCTGCTATCTCCACTCTGCTGTATACAACCTTATCTGAATTGAAATGATTAACTCTCTTGATTACAGTGAAGGCTTCTTCCACACGTAGAGCACCATCTTTCAATCATAGCAATGGCACTAGTGACAAAGAATTTTGTTTCCGAAACAACAACAAATTATCTGTGAAAGGAGAGAGTAGGATGTGTGCAGCAGCTTGACTGTGCAGAAATGTATAATTACCTCCAAGCAGTGTCAACAGATAGGTTACAACAGTCTGAGAAACAGATCTACAAGCTTATTGCGCTACTTTTGTGTCACTTTTAACATGACAAAATTGGCGCCAGGAGCTGGTAAATCTGCGTCTGACTTTTCAAGAAAAAATCTCAACTCCAGACTCTGCGAGACACTTGTAATGTTCTTTTCTCTCTCTTTCTCTCTCTTGCTCTCTGTGACATCATTTCTCTTTCTCTTTTAAAGTTATAGACACTGCTTTGACGTGTAGAACAACAGTTGAACTCAAGTTGTGAATTCCACTGGCCGCAGTGTTTATAGAAGGGTAAGCACAGAGGCCTAGATATACAATGCCTTCATTACAACGCATTAGAAATAAGTCGGCATATTTACAATCCCGTTGTGCCACTTTTGTGTCAGTAACGCAGTAGGCACTTCCATATACACAACACTTGAACGCGGGACTATAACAGAACTGAAATGAACTAGGCACACTACACACGTAAAACTGTAGTGTTACCTTGTAAATGTAAATTGATACTTGTATAGCGCACTACTCACCCGCGGGGGTCTCAAGGTGCTTGTACGAATACCGCTGTGGAACCCATCCTGGCTTTCCCTGTGAGGCGTCCACTCCTGGGCACCCCCAAGGTGGAGGCCAGGCATCCTGAGCGTTGTGGGGGGCCGTTGTGGAGATTAAGCAAGCTATTGCCCTGAGTTGCAGAGTGGGACTCCATGATTGGAATAGGCACTGAGGCGAGAATTATCAGGTCCGTGGAGTTTTGAGTCCAAGACCCGCCGAGGCAGGGAATTGAACCTTGGTCCCGGGCTACACCTCTGCATCAGTGTCTGCCGGTCTAATCATTGAGCCACACTTCTCCTCATTGAGCCACACTTCTCCTTTATTTGTGAAAGGAGAGAGTGGGTAGTGTGCAGCAGCTTCACTGTGTTGAAAGGTATAATTACCTCCAAGCATGACAACAGATAGGTTACAACAGTCTGACAAACAGATCTACAAGCTTATTACGCCACTTTTGTGTCACTTTTAACATGGGAAAAGTGAAGCAAGAAGCTTGTAAATCTACGTCTGACTTTACAAGAAACCATCTCAACCCCAGAATCTGCAAGACAGTTTTAATGTTATTTTCTCTCTCTTTCTTTCTCTCTCTCACTCTCTGTAACATCATTTCTTTTTCTCTTTTAAACCTATAGAAACTTCTGTCTGCTTTGACGTGTAGAACAACAGCTAAAGTGAAGTTGTGAATTCCTCTGGCCGCAGGGTTTGCCAGCTGTGTGTATACAACGGTAAGCACAGAGGTCTAGATATACAATGCCTTCATTGCAATGCATTAGAAATAAGTCGGCATATTTACAATCCCGTTGTGCCACTTTTGTATCAGTAACGCAGTAGGCACTTCCATATAGACACCAATTGAACGCGGCACTATAACAGAACTGAAATGTACCAGGCACACTGCACATGTAAAATCGTAGTGTTACCTTGACTTGTAATGCTTCAGCTCATTTACTTACATCTACATAATCGTACGTTTTTTGAAGTCCACATCACAATTTGATTATAAGATTGTTTTTATGAAGTTATTTTTCTAGTTGCTTATAATATAGTTATCATTAAGTTTCGTTTACAGTTATTGTTTTAATAAAAGTTAATAAAAAAACCTACATACTTCTTTTTGTTTGTGGGGGGGTGACGGTCCACAATAGTGATAATATTTATAATGTTGAAGTACTATAGTAAGATGTTCAAGAGTAGGATTAAAAAAATTACTGAGTTATATTTTCTCTGGATTGACTACAACATGATAAAGAAATCAAAGTAATACGAAACAATATGTACCACATTTACAAACCTCTTGCAACATTTTCCCATGCAAACTTACCCCCCTACAAACTTAAGTGTGAGGGCCTCAATGACGCTCCTTAAACAACGGAAACAATCACCCCCCAAAGATTTCTATATTGTATGAGAGGGGCTGCATGCCCTCTGCCTGGTGCCCTGGAGTCCGCCACGCCCAGACCCGGTTGCTGCAGTGTGCTGGGGGAAACAGCCATTACAACGTGGTCATAACCACGCATATAGCTTTACCATGAATGCCTTTACCACGCATGCTTTTACAACTAGTAAACATTTATCAAGCATGATAAACGCATAATAATAATAATGTCTTTGTGTTGACGAACACGCGTTGTAATGGCTGTGGTTTATGTGCTTCAAATTAGTTTTTAGGTGTACGTGTTACCAAGTCTGATAACATCAGAGGCCAAGGACAAACACCGTGGTGTCTGTGGCAGGAAATCTCATTGATCACAGAAAGATAAGCGGAGGGTAAAATGCAAGTAACAGATTTAATAAAAATAACAGAGGAAAACTACTAAAATGGCGGTGGACGGAGTATGTAATCAACGTTTGGCGCTATATTTATTTGACACCACATTTCAAATAAATATAGATACAATATGTTTATTGATATATTACAAAAGTATAGCAGCGGATGACCCACACGGCCCGGGAAAAGAAAGCAGCAAATTTAATACCTGAAATGAGGAGAGGTTTGCTTGGCGAACTTGAAGAAAAAGAAAAAAATGTGGCTTTGGAAGCGAGGCTGCGCATGAGTAGAGAGTACAACTGGTGCACAAAAAAAAATGAACGTTTTACATACTATCATAGAAATATAGCTCTATTTTTGGCCAGTAAAGCTAGTTCTCAAAAAGAACTCTTTTTTTTTTTTAGCACCAATGCCCCCACGATCCCAGATGGCTCCCCGCGTCCTTCGAGAGCCCGCATTGCTCTATCAGAGAGAACAGCTTACATGCTGCTCTCTCCAACAAAAAACAACTGCTTTCTTACTTGAAAGAGAGAGCAGATTAACTTGCTCTCTTTTTCAAATAGGAAAGCAGTTTGCTATGGTAAAGTGGGACCGGCGACGGTACAAACAGCAGTGTCCTGGGAGTACGCACCCTGAGACACTGCAAGAGCCAGCCCTGGGAGATGGTGGTCCCCAGGGCTCCGCCCAACATTAAAAAATCCTGGGGAGTGCAGGTACCTGGGCTGGAAGGTCATTTGGCATATTACTGCCCCAGGAAGGTGGCAGTCCCCGCGACGTGTACGGGGAGAGAGGGAGGGAGAGCTGAAAACATACTTTAAAAAAAAAAGTCCCAATGGGGTGCTGGTCCCCCGAGACTGAGGGGAGGAGGACCGTACCCCCCGCATACTTCAAAATAAAACCACAGAGGGGTGGTGTTCCCCGGTGCTCTGGGCACCTTACAAGCCCCCCATTATAGAAAAAAATTGCCCCCGGAGTTTGCCCCCCCGGGACCTAATGATTAAATCGGACTTCTAGTTTTTTTTTCCCTTTTCCACCGCGTACGAGTACCATACACGTACCCCACGATTTTTTATTTTTAAAAAAAATTAAATTGAGCCTAAAGAACTATGAACGACTCCCTGAGCAAGCCTAGAGGGTCAGGATGTTTCTACTCTGCCCCCTTTCCTTATTTCTCACAAGATGGCTGCAAACACTTCCTGGTTTGGAGTGTTGAGAGACAGTTGACAGCCAATCAGCATGCAGCTCGTGTTCGTAATTGTATGGATTTGTGTACGCGTGCTGTACTTCGTCTCTAGATATCACTATGATTTTACTTTTAATTTTCTCAGAAACTACTGAAAGATTTACACAATTTAACAAAAAGCACAATGTGCGAACCAAACTCTACCTCTCTGCCAAAAATTTGTGTAATTCCGTTAAGTCGTTCGGGCTGTAGCCCTGGCTAAAGGTCCCTATGGAAAATTGCATGGGGAAAACACGTTTTGGGACCCCCTTTTTTCTCAGCCCCCACCTGACGAATCAACCCCAAACTTTCAGGGAAGGAGCGGAACTGAGCAGGCCATTTTCTTGGAGAAATTCGCAAAGATTCGTCCACCGGCGCCAAAGTTATTCCAAATAGAATGTTGTTGATTTCCTATGGAAACTAGGTCCTAAATATAATTACCTACTGGCGACCGGAGAAGTGTGGCTCACTGGTTAGAGGAGGCAGGCCCTGATGCAGAGGTCAGACCCGGGACCAGGGTTCAATTCCCGATTCGGCAGGGTCTGGAGCTCATAATGTCCACGGACTCGATAATTCTAGCCTCGGTGTCTACACTAATCGTCGGTTCACACTCTGCAACTCTGGGCAATAGCTTGCTTAATCTCCACTACGGCCCCACCGCGATGGGATGCCTGGTCTTCACCTTGGGGATTCCCAGTAGGGGTAATCTCGCAGGGAAAGACCAGGACAGGTTCCCAAAGCAAGCGCCTTGAGACCTTATGGTGATAAGGCGCTATATAAGAGCGTATGACTTACGATATATATATATATATATATATATGTATATATATATATATATATATATGTATGTATCCATATCGCCAGTAGGTAGTTATAGTTAGGACCTAGTTTCCATAGGGAATCCTCAACATTCTATTTGGAATAACTTTGGCCCTGGTGGATGAATCTTTGCGAATTTCTCAAAGAAGATGGCTCGGTCCGCTGCGCTCCTCCCTGAAAGTTTGGGGGGGATTGGTCAAGTGGGGGCTGAGATAAAAGGGGGGTCCCAAAACGTGTTTTCTCCATGTTATTTTCCATAGGACGTTTAGACACGGCTACAGGTCGAACGGCTGAATGGATTTATTTGGAAAAACTGTAGAGTCCGGTTCGCAGATTACGCTTTTTTTGGAATGGTGTAAATCCGTTCAGTAGTTGCAGAGAAAATTAAAGTTAAAGTCAATTATATATCTATACACGCGCACGGGTGCGCGCACTCAAGCGGCTGCGCGTGAGCGGAATTTTTTTTTGCTGCGTGACGTCTGTTAACGTTCGATTCGAAGGAAATCAGGAAGTGTTGACCGCCATTTTGTCACTGCGAGTAAATATATTGTTAATTTCAAAGCGTTGGAACATGGAAAGGGGAGAAGGTAGAGATTGTCTTGCGGCGCAGGTTTTCTCAGGGTGTGCAGTAAGGCCCTTAAACGCGAATATATATATATATATATATTTTTTAAGTTGCGGGGTGCGCGCACCCGGTCACGCACACCTATTTACAAGAGTGTGAAAATGGAGATAAATCAGACGTTTGAGTGCTTAGATATAAGGTGGCTCTGAAAAGAGCCCTTGTGGTAATTTAGTTTTTTCTGCATTTATAAGTAAGTACCGATGCAGAGCCTGATGTTGCAGAGGAAGATTCTGTTTCCCTCATCCGTGAAATGAACACAGTCTCTCCTATAGACGTCTTGCATGTGGTAACGCAAGTTGTTGTGGTAAATAGAACCCATGCTATAATCTCTGAGGAAAGCAGAAACAGATTTATTTACATGTCTCCTTGCTTTCTCAATTTGTGCACAATGTTGATTAGACCAATTCCATTTCTGTCTTTGGCATATATTGGAATATACCAAGGCAGTTCGAGGAAAAAGTGTCATCAATTGTCAAAAGGTGTCTTTTAGAAGCATTTCCAGACCTACCCCAGTCATTGTGCCTAGATCGTTCCCACCACAGTGCACAATTATACGGTCTGGTTCTGGGAGATGCATAAAAGTTTTCACCAATGGAATCAATTGGTGACATTTCAATCCTCTTTGGCCAATCCACGTTATCTGCACATTTGCTAAATCAAGGTTGGAAATTCGTCTGCTTGCTGCATATTTTCCACTCCAGTGAATATAACTGTGTCCTAAAAGCCAAACCTTCATTTTCAAGGGATATGCAGTCGTACTCCGATGGGTTCTGGAAGTGGAATGGTAGTTAGAAGCTGAAAGTCAGGATAAAAAAAAGGATGAGGCTGGGTGTGGTTGAAAAAATAAAAATGATTGGTTGATTGTAATACCACAAGATTGAAGACTACGTTGCATGTTAATGTTTATGTTAAACGAAAAGTACTTTTGGGTGTGAAAAAAATGACATGTAACAGAGCTGTGGATAGGCAGGTGTTTCTGGAGGGAAAACAGTCTTCTTAGTTTGCTGTAGAACGTTGAGATATGAACTTTTGACCTGTGCCTTCAGCCAGGTGCAGAATGAGGTGTTACCATGGAAACAGCCAGAGATGGCAGTGGGTGATGGGTGACTTTTATGTGACATTAAAAATATTGTGAGGGACAACCAATTGAAATGTAAATTTGATTTCAAAATTTTGCGGGACGAAATATGATTGGCTGAAGAGAGTTATATGTGTCTGTATTGACTGGATATCTGTGCCATTGAATTTTGGTTGCAGTGATAGAAGCTTAATTGAGAGTTCCGTCAAACGAATATCTGTTTTGTGACTGTCACTGTTGTACATTGTACAAAGCGTTGGTAAAGGTAAGTCTGTAACAGTTTGTTTTGTCATGTACCGTAAAATATGGTTTAATCACAAACATTGATTGATTTTTCTAGTAGTCTAAAAGAAAACTAATTTTTGGCTGTCATAATGTGTTGTATTTCTAAAACTAATTTTTTCATTTAAATGTGAAATATGAAGTATAAAATATGTTTATTATAGAGAGTAATTATTTGTGAGATTTTGAAGCCTTTATATATAATGAGAGAAGTTGTTCATGAAGTGAAAAAAATATATTAGCAGAGAGACAGATAATGCAGATAGAGAGAGAAATGGTAAATTACATGTGATACCGTCGTCAAAAAATGCTAATGGTTAATGAATTCGTAAACATTTTGTCAGACGACAAAATTACAGGGCGGTTTCTGGACGCGGCCTGCATTGGTGGGCGTAGGGTGAGAGGGGCAGGTGGTTGAGTGAAATAAAATGAAAAGTTGGTATATTACATGTTATACCGTCTTGAAAAAGTGGTAATGCTTAATGAATTCTTAAAGTTTCTGTCAGACGACAAAATTACAGTGTGGTTGGTGGCCGTGGCCTGCACTGGTGGGGGTGGGGTGAGAGGGAGGGGGTAGGGTGCCAAAGTGGTAATGATTAAGGTATTCACAAAGTTTCTGTTAGACGACAAAATTATAGTGCGGTTTCTGGCCGCGGCCTGCATTGTTGGGCGTAGGGTGAGAGGGGCAGGTGGTCAAGTGAAATAAAATGAAAAGTTGGTATATTACATGTGATACCGTCTTGAAAAAGTGGTAATGCTTAATGAATTCTTAAAGTTTCTGTCAGATGACAAAATTACAGTGTGGTTGGTGGCCGTGGCCTGCACTGGTGGGGGTGGGGTGAGAGGGAGGGGGGAGGGGGCCAAAGTGGTAATGATTAAGGTATTCACAAAGTTTATGTTAGACGACAAAATTATAGTGCGGTTTCTGGCCGCGGCCTGCATTGGTGGGCGTAGGGTGAGAGGGGCAGGTGGTCGAGTGAAATAAAATGAAAAGTTGGTACATTACATGTGATACCGTCTTGAAAAAAAGTGGTAATGCTTAATGAATTCCTAAAGATTCAGTCAGACGACAAAATTACAGTGTGGTTTGTGGCAGTGGCTTGCACTGGTGGGGTGAGAAGGGGAGGTGGTCGAGTAAAATAAAATGAAAAGTTTTGACCATGAGGTTGAACACAGATTTGTGCAGTAAATGTGTTCGTAAATTGAGGTACCAAACGGAGTGTAAAAATATCTCTCTCACTCCTGCTGTTTGACTGCATCTTCATCTCCCTTCTGTTTTCCGTCTCCGTTGCCTTGTGTTATCTTATTGTGTGTGTGTCTGTCTGTGTCTGCCTTCAGTCCAGGCTGAGGAACTTTGCTGTGGAGGCACACACAGATAGTCCTATCAAAGTAGTTGGAACGTTTTCTAAAAAATATTTATATAATTGCATTGCTTTTTTGAAGCGCTAGTGAATGTTTTCTTTCACAATTACCGCTTGGTTGCTTTCATAGAGCAGAGGGTATGTTGTATTTCACTACTTAGTGGCTCTGCATCTGCACTCTGTTCTCTGGTGGCTGGCAGAGAAGTGTTTGTTATTGTGGAGATGAAAGCGTGATAAGGAGTGAAATACGACATAGCGTCTGGCCTGTAGAAGCGTGGGAGCAGTGATTAACTCTGAGTCAAGCAGAACTGCGGCGGTGCCTGGTAACAGTAATAACATTTTTTTTAACAGAGGTACAACTGTCTGTACGGTGCGCGACCTACTAAGAAAGAGTTCACGGGCCGTTATAGGCCTGCGGGTTCTAGTATCAGTAAGTCAGGTCGACAAAAGAAAACATTTGGGGCCTCATTAGGATCGCGGACAGACTTGCGTCCGTCCGCGACTCCAGAGCAGGAGGGAACCTCCGCATGGCATGCGGAGTTCCCTCCTGTGCAATTAGGATGTGACCGCCACCCTGGCGGTCACATCCTCTATTTTTAACATTGCGGCGGGTGCGGCTTCAAGCTGCACCCGCGGCAATGTTAAAAATGCAGTCATTGCATTTGCATGCAGAAAGAGGCAGGCACCGCGCGGTGCCTGCCGCTTTCTGAATACAAATGCAGGGGGGTACCATAGGTACCCCCCATGTGCACCCCCACCCCCCCTTCACCTAGGGGGCCTGCAACGGGCCCTGCAGTGAAGTTCTGTATGCTTTTCCACGGCGGAAAACCCGCCGCGGAAAAGCATAATTGACAGCCCATCCTGATATGGCGGACGGTGTCTGAGAGACACCGTCACCATATTAGAGCTTTTCCGCCGCGTTTGTAAGCCGACCGCGGCGGAAAAGCTGTGGACGGAAACCAGGAATCACCAGCCATCCTAATGTGGCGGTGGGTCTTTGGTCAGTCCGCTGCGGTTTTTCCGCATCCTCTGGGCCGGCGGTGGCTTCCGCCGGCCCCGAGGATGCGGAAAAACCGCAATCATAATGACCCCCTAAGTTAGTACAGCTGAAGTTACGTGGAACACAAGAATACTGTTTTAGTATACAATCATTTCAGTTGAGATTATGGATTAAAAGAGAGAACGTGTATATTTGAAAGGTTTATTCAGAAATGCACTGTTTTCAAGGGAAGTCCCTTATCTAATATGAGTACAGACATTGCAAAAAACAAAGTAATCGGTATAGTCACTAGTACATAGAATACAAACGGTATAGTTGATGAAAAATGAATATGGTTTCGCAAAATTAATTGTACACTCTTATAAGGAAGTATATTATATTTTAATAAATGGAAGAAGGTCTCTGGCCTTTCAGTTTAGGAACGATATAAGAAAATGCTAGTGGTTATACATCATCTCTTTATCAATCAGCTCTTCACATGCAAAACACTATCAAGTTTGTGTTATGTTACTGTGTAAGGGAAAAAAAACGCGCCAAAAGCGACAAAATGGCAAGAGGTGCATGTATGTAATCTGTTGGATCGTTCGCAAATCAGTGTTGAGAAGAACTACTGTATTGAGATATCTTTTGAAGGTTGCAGTATTGCATTTGAAATACAGCACAAAAAACAATGGAAATATTATTGAAAGAATATATTTTTCTCTTATGTATTAAAAAATATTTAATTTTATGGAAAATTAAAGGAGCAGAGGTGTGTGAGGCGGAAATAAGCAGTTCAAAGGCGAAATGGCGTTTACAGTTATAAAAAACTCATTCTATATTTACACATTAATCAGGGCACATGTAGCATATATTAGCGAGTTTTGCTTCGAGTACGTTTGAAATAAAGTAAGATAAGATATGCAATAGAATTGTTGAGATTAGAGTTTAATAAAAAATAAAGTTCAAAATCGAGAAGCTGAAGAAAAAAATGTAGTCCACATAAAAGACCAAAATTTAACCAGCACGAAATCATAATGTCCACTGTTAGTAAAGCCAATAGGTCTGTTCTTGTTAAGAAAATATCCAAAAGAACGTGAAGAAGAAGATAGGGAGGCAAAACGAAATGTGGACGCAATGGCTTGCATAAGAGTTATCCTACCATTGTGTAGGCAAAGTAGGCAGCAACTGCTTCTAACAGGAAATCACTGTTATCATCCGAAAACATGTCAGCCATCCAGTTGAAAAGAGGAAAGCAGCATTCATGATCTGTTATTACCGGAGCCTCTATTACCATCAGGGGACATCTCGGTGGGTTTTCGATGTAGCTCTCTGTCAGGAAATCTTGCGCCGCTGCGAATATATTCCAATGACCCAGAACTCCTTGTATCGTTGCAAAGGCCATAATCCCTCCGTTGCAACAAAGCTGTTCATGATCCATTAACGGATTCATGAGATGATTGTAATTCACTTCAGGGGGTACCAAGTTGCAGAGACATAAGTCCAGGGCCCACATGAAATCACAGCTCAGGCAAAGAAATACAGGCTGTACACAGATGAAATAGGAATATCGAAATGATAATCGATATGAAGTATTCAAAGTCGAGAGTGCTAAGGTGCCGTAGTAGTCAAGCATCCTCTGGCGAAATAGTTCTAAGTGTTCCGGCTCGTTTGCGAAGAAAGGAGGGACATCCATTTCGAAATAAACAAGATGGTAACACAAACGTCGCAGCACTGCCAGTTCAACAGGAAGTCCACAGAAATAGGTCGCCGGCTATGGAGTGAAGAGTAGTGGAATGACTTGATATAATTTCTAGCAGAGTAGTCACTAAACCATTGCTTAGTAGTTATAAAAAAAATAGCCTGTCTTGAAGTGGAGGATGCGTTAAAAAGTAAGGGAGTCATTTCAGCAAATTGTAAAGGAAGGTCACTTTTTTTTTACGAATGCTGTTTTCTGTGAATATTAGCTAAGTGAAAGATATGTGTGTGAACAGATGCTACGCTAACTTCTATTTGTGACAATAAGGCTGTTGTTCATGTCTTGTGATTCAAGGTCGGTATTCGCTGCCAGATGGAAACATCAAGGTTCGCATGCGTGCGGTAGATAAACTACATTCTTAAAGGAAAGCAAATGCAGAGTTATTTTTACCGCATTAGCTTTGTCGTTTAAAAAGCCATAGTGATTTTCATTATATGTAAAAAAAATATCACTGATGAAGAATGAAAAAAAATCGTCATAATAACAGGCACTGGTGTATTTTTGAAAAGGTATGCAACATTACAGGAATTGTAATTAAATAAAAAATGTAATTGAAAGTGTTTGCATGTGGAAGACTAAATACAAATTTGAGTAAAGTTATTTCTATAAACATTTAGGGGTAGATTAACATGGTCCGTGTGGCACTTTTGCTTCACTTGTGATATGTTAACAGTGATGGCAAAGTGGCGTAAAGGGATTGTAAATCTGCCCGACTTTTTTTTGCCGTCTCAAAGGCATTTGTAAGTGAAAGGGAGCAATTTAGTTTTATGACTGTAGGAGGTAGTGAGCCGCTGCTATCCATTTATGTGAAGAAATGTATAGAATATAAAGAGTAAAATAACAGAAAAGGTACACTAATTAATTTGTGCATTAGTCATGTTGCAGTTGTGGCTTCGGATTCTAAAAAGGGAAAAGTGTTTAGGCGTTTAATATGCAGCTTTAAAAAAAAACATGTGTATGGTTTAAAAATGAAATGTAAAGGTTTAAAGCAGGAGTTTCCAAAGCGGTCCTGGAGGGCCAGATGCATGGTAGATTAAAAAAATCACTACATGTTTTTCAATGAGGTTATCTAAAAAATATGTTTCTTTATCTACTGTTTAGTTTTTCAGCCTGTTGCCTATTCTTTGACTTTTACTATTGCTGTGTCTTATAAATTTTCCAGGGGCAGCTCTAGGCTCATGGTGGCCCTGGGCAGGGAGCGTAGGTAGGGGGCCTCGTAACAGGGGGTCCGGGCGGGGTGGAGTGCGGAGTTCAATGAAGAGGGGGGGTCAGGGTGTTTGGAAGTGGAACAGAGCCAGAGGACGCCAAATTTCTGGCATGGGCCGCCACGCAAATATGTATCCATCCTCAGAGGATTATTATATTAAGGATATATATTAACATGGTGGGCCCTGGGGTTTGGTGGTCCTGTGCAGGTGTACTGCTTGCATATGCCTAAGGCCGGCCCTGTATTTTCTGTGCATGCACTTGTTTTTTGTCACATGGGCTTTTAGTTATGAAGGCCTAGTGTCGCTGGTGCATCAGTTTTAACATGGGAAAAAGTGACATATCTGTGGTGCAACGCTTTCATAAATGAGACATTTTGTATCTTATTTTAATGATAGAGGATTTTGGGGAATTTATCTGTTATGCTTGATCTTTGCAATAATGGCTGTATGTTGTGTAATAAATAAGTCTGTAATAAGTTAATTAAATTTTATTATTTCCTTTTTTATAGTGTTTGGTGCTGAAAAGCAACAACCTGCCTTCTGAATTATACAATTTGAGGACTTATATTCTTTTTTCAGGTGAGTTGGTATTTTTGCATAGGCAGCTTTGAAAAAAAATGTGTGTATGGTTTAAAAATGAAACGTAAAGGTTTAAAGCAGGAGTTTCCAAAGCGGTCCTGGAGGGCCAGATGCATGGTAGATTAAAAAAATCACTACATGTTTTTCAATGGGGTTATCTAAAAAATATGTTTCTTTATCTACTGTTTAGTTTTTCAGCCTGTTGCCTATTCTTTGACTTTTACTATTGCTGTGTCTTATAAATTTTCCAGGGGCGGCTCTAGGCTCATGGTGGCCCTGGGCAGGGAGCGTAGGTAGGGGGCTTCATAACAGGGGGTCCGGGTGGGGTGGAGTGCGGAGTTCAGTGAAGAGGGGGGGTCAGGGTGTTTGGAAGTGGAACAGAGCCAGAGGATGCCAAATTTCTGGCATGGGCCGCCACGCAAATATGTATCCATCCTCAGAGGATTATTATATTAAGGATATATATTAACATGGTGGGCCCTGGGGTTTGGTGGTCCTGTGCAGGTGTACTGCTTGCATATGCCTAAGGCCGGCCCTGTATTTTCTGTGCATGCACTTGTTTTTTGTCACATGGGCTTTTAGTTATGAAGGCCTAGTGTCGCTGGTGCATCAGTTTTAACATGGGAAAAAGTGACATATCTGTGGTGCAACGCTTTCATAAATGAGACATTTTGTATCTTATTTTAATGATAGAGGATTTTGGGGAATTTATCTGTTATGCTTGATCTTTGCAATAATGGCTGTATGTTGTGTAATAAATAAGTCTGTAATAAGTTAATTAAATTTTATTATTTCCTTTTTTATAGTGTTTGGTGCTGAAAAGCAACAACCTGCCTTCTGAATTATACAATTTGAGGACTTATATTCTTTTTTCAGGTGAGTTGGTATTTTTGCATAGGCAGCTTTGAAAAAAAATGTGTGTATGGTTTAAAAATGAAACGTAAAGGTTTAAAGCAGGAGTTTCCAAAGCGGTCCTGGAGGGCCAGATGCATGGTAGATTAAAAAAATCACTACATGTTTTTCAATGGGGTTATCTAAAAAATATGTTTCTTTATCTACTGTTTAGTTTTTCAGCCTGTTGCCTATTCTTTGACTTTTACTATTGCTGTGTCTTATAAATTTTCCAGGGGCGGCTCTAGGCTCATGGTGGCCCTGGGCAGGGAGCGTAGGTAGGGGGCTTCATAACAGGGGGTCCGGGTGGGGTGGAGTGCGGAGTTCAGTGAAGAGGGGGGGTCAGGGTGTTTGGAAGTGGAACAGAGCCAGAGGATGCCAAATTTCTGGCATGGGCCGCCACGCAAATATGTATCCATCCTCAGAGAATTATTATATTAAGGATATATATTAACATGGTGGCCCCTGGGGTTTGGTGGTCCTGTGCAGGTGTACTGCTTGCATATGCCTAAGGCCGGCCCTGTATTTTCTGTCTATGCACTTGTTTTCTGTCACATGGGCTTTTAGTTATGAAGGCCTAGTGTCGCTGGTGCATCAGTTTTAACATGGGAAAAAGTGACATATCTGTGGTGCAACGCTTTTATAAACGAGACATTTTGTATCTTATTTTAATGATAGAGGATTTTGGGGAATTTATCTGTTGTGCTTGTTCTTTGCTATAATGGCTGTATGTTGTGTAATAAATAAGTCTGTAATAAGTTAATTAAATTTTATTATTTCCTTTTTTATAGTGTTTGGTGCTGAAAAGCAACAACCTGCCTTCTGAATTATACAATTTGAGGACTTATATTCTTTTTTTCAGGTGAGTTGGTATTTTTGCATTGGCAATTTTTTTGGGTGCTCATGAAAATAATAAAGAAGATTTTTTTAAATGTTTGTAAAATTTCATTTTGGAACATGATTTTATCTTGAATTTTTCACATGGGTTGTATCTGCTTATACTAGATATGTATTTTGAGATGTTCTCCACTGACAGTTGAAATTATCTTTTAATGAGCTTGGTGCATGTGTTCTTTTGGAAGGAGTTCAGATTTACGGATCATTGGAGTATAATTCTTTCAGGTTTCCATTACTTAATTCTTGTGAAGTGCTCATTATTTTTGAAATCTTGTTGCATTATGTTTGGCAATCTTTCTCCTTTATTTACAGAGAGGTATTATGATATGGTTCTAGGTATGATGGGTATCTTTCCTGCATATCTGTGATTATACTATGTATAGGCACTGTTTTACACATTAATGCAGATCATTATTATGAGGTGGTTCTTCATGGTTAGTATGACATTTTGTATATGCTATGACATTTACATGGTGAGTATGCTGTTGAAACATAAAAGTAACTGTCTCTGTGGGAAGTAGTAATCTGTTAAGTGAATGGTATGGTTTGTATAGTGTGAGCCTTCTCTTCAGAGTGCATATAGTTTATATAGCACTTTGTACTGGTGAACTCAAAAAATGGGTCTCTAAAAATTAATTGTACAGTTAATTAATATTTGTGATATCTACAAAATCTAAAAAGAAATTTTACAGTAAAATGTCTTTTAAGAACAGTAATTATTTAATGGAAAAAAAAGATCAGTGTTAATGTTTAGGGTTATATTGATAATTTCTTTTCAAAACAAGAGGAACGTGGCATCTTAAAATATATAGAGTTAATAAGTTAGAAATTATAAAAATATATGTAGTTTAAAAAATAGTAAAGGTACTTTTAAGTTATACATTTATGAAAAAACTATATAATTTAGTCTCTATATTTTTTTAAAAGGATACAGAAGAATAAACTGAGTCTAGTTATGGAGAATTCCTCAGAAGAGAAACAAATTCTTTTTGAAATCATTAACGAAGTGATGGAGGAAATTTTAGACGCGGTCTTTGAAGAGGAAATAGATGAAAATGATGATTTTATGGACATGTCTTTAGACTCAGCTTACTTAGAGATGGTAGAAGGAGATGAGGACTTTGGACTTGAAGAAGTCCCTGATGATCTAATGCTGGAAGTTCTAGTAAATTATGAACTTTTGAATAAATAAAAAAAATGTGATAGTAAAGCATTTGTGAAGACAGTTTTCTTGTCCTATTCGTCGATGATCTGCTTTATGAGAGTGATAAGACATGTTCTCATGAAGTGTAAAAGAGATTGCAGTAAAAAAGATTAAAACATCTACGATGACCGATAGTTCTTGAAAAAAGTGTACTGTTTGTATGCTTTAAAATTTAGAATTAAAAACTGTCTATAATGTTAAAACAGATATGGAGTGTGATAAATTTAGAACCAACATTCACTACAGGATTTCCTTCTATAATCAGAGACTTTCTGTTATTTTCTTTATTCTACTTAGAAAATGAATCTGTGATTTTAATTTGTACGGTATATGCTAGTAGTGAACTATATTATTTGTTATGTTTGTGTTTTACAGATTGACAATTTCATCAAAATTTTAAATTAAGATGCCGACCAGAACTGAAAAAAGAAAGCTCTATAAACGGACTTACAATTTGAAGAAGAAAGGAATTCAACAATTATCAAACGAAGAAAGGACGGATAAAAAGAAGAGTGCTCCTGGTAAGCAAACCAAAACGTTTTTGAAAGCAATTTTGGGAAGGAAAAATGTTAGTATTGAAGTCCAGAAGGATAAAAGGATATCAGTATCGAGAAGGAGACATGGAACCAAAGATAAAAATGTTTCTGGAATCAGGAGACAGGAAAAAGTGTACAGTAAAACCCGGACGAATCAATTTAGCCAAATCAGGAAGCGTATGTTTTACAACAGAGTAGTTTTGAATTTATTACAAAAGGAGAACGTTTCTAAAAGAAGATCTGCTTTTCTTAAGAAGAAACAATATATAGAGGGTATTGTTGAGCCCGCGTTTGAGACAAAAAGAAAATTATTTATTTTAGTACTTAATAGAATAAATACTCTAAATAAGGCAATACGAGTTTTAAAAGGTAAAAGTAAATGGAAGAGACACATAAATAGTAGTAATTTTGGTAAAGTGTTTTCTGGGAAGTGGATGCATACTTCAACTTCTGAGCCATTTTTTAATGAAGAGAGTTACTTTCAAAGTAACGATCTGTTGCATGCAGTTGACACCAGTGGTCGAGCATATGAGGTGAAGGATGGTTGTGTGTTTGAGAAAGAGAAAATTGTGGTTAGAAATGCAGAAGAGGTGATGGCTGGAGAAGCTTTAGAGGGACGTCCTAATGTTCCTGTTTACAGTTGGAATTGTAGTAGCATTTGTAGTGTACAACAGGATTCAATTGATTTCTTTCGCAATTTCTTACATAAGTACACTAAAGAAAGTCTAAAAAAAAAATTGTAATGTTGCAAGAATTAGATCATTGCAGAGTTCGAGAAAAAATAGATCTGCAAGGTCATTCTCTGGCTTGTCTTTCTAAAAAAATATGCCAGAGTGTGTTTTATCACTTCAGGATGTTAGCAGTACATCATAACAAAATGAGAAAATTAGTGAGAAAGTTGTATTATGCAAAATGTCCAGCACTTAAACTTAAACAGTTAAATAGTGCTCTTTTGCATGGATGTGAATTAGATGTTAAGAAGATTTGTGCAGAAATTGAGGTAAGTTATTTTGGTCCAGAGGAAGACAATGCAGAAACTGATGTAATTATAGAAGGAAATGTGTTAGAAAATGTTGGACATGTTAATATTGAAAATTTTGAACAGGATATAATAAAGTTTAAGGTAATTGCAGGTGAGAAACCAAATTTTTCTTGTGTTTGTTGTCGACGCATTTATTACAAAAGTCAAATTAGGTTAGTTGATTTATATTTAAAAAGTGAAGATGAAAGTAATGGTCAATGGAAAGGTTTTGCAACTTATTTGTTGGTGGAAAACTATTTTGATTTGGGTTTTGAGCAACGTATTTGTAAATAGTGTTGTAATAAATTAAATGAAAATAAAATGCCTCCTAGAGCTGTTCATAATAATCTAGAGTTGATAAATATTCCATCAGAATTGATGGATTTAAATACTTATGAGACTATTCTGATTCAATGTGTACATCCTTTTCAGGCTATTGTTCGTATGGAGCCTAAGACTGGTAAATTAAATCCTTCAGATTTACAAACAGGATTAAAGGGTAGAGTTGTATATTTGCCACTTGATTAAAAAAAAAATATGGAAACAATTGGTGTTGAAAATGTAGAAGAGGAACCTCTAGTTATTCTAGTTAATGGTGTACCTACAAAGAGTAAGAAAATCTGGCAAGATTTAGTGGATGTTAGAAAAGTGAAAAAGGCAACATTGTATTTAGTCCAAAACAATAAGTACTATAAAGATGTATACGCAGAACAAGAAGATGTAAGTGAAGAAGAGGACAGTGATTTGTCTAGTGGACAAATTGAAAAAGTGGACGTATCCAGAAGTGAAGAAATTTATGAACATTACAGTGTTCATCCACTGCATTCCAAAGAAGCAATAGGGAATGCTATTGAATTATTTCAGATGAAAAAGGCGAAAGGAAATCCTATTAGTGTGTGGGAAGAAAGTTTGGAAGGTCGTTGTTTTCCACAGTTATTCCCTACAGGTGAAGGTACATGATATGATGATCGACCTATGCAGATTCCTGCATCTGAATACCGGACAACAAGATTATATGCAGAAGATCCGAGGTTTCGACAATGCATTCCATATTTGTTTCATCTTCTGTTTGAGAGTGACTTATATGGTCTGTCTTATGCAGTAAACCATATCTTAAAAAGTGGAGTTCATCTGCAAAATATTTCAGCAAAGGAATTTATGGATAAAGTGCAACAGAAAGATAGTGTTTTGGATTCACACCTAATTAATTTAATGGCTTGTCAGCGTGGTACTAATGAGTATTGGTACCGTCGTCATGGAGATTTGAAGTGCATGCTTAGAAACTTAGGAGCACCAACATGGTTTTTAACTCTAAGCTGTGCAGAGTATGCTTGGGACGATTTACTTGAATTTCTTCGGGAGACAAATGCAAACATAGAAAACATAAACTACAAGACACCTGGAGAACTGTGTTCATTAGATCCAGTTAATGTTTGCAGATATTTTAATCATAGATTTGAAGCTATGATGTCTTTCATTACAAACAAGAAAAATCAGCCTCTTGGTGAAGTACTGGATTTCTTTTGGAGAAAAGAATATCAAGCAAGAGGTGCTCCTCATATTCATATGCTGTTATGGATCAAGGATGCTCCTAAATTTGGAACAGACTCGGATAATCTGTACTGTCTTTTATTGAACAGTATGCCACTTGTGACATACCTAATATTACAACTGATAAGGACTTAAGAGGAAAAGTGTTACGTTTTCAAAGTCATCGTTGTGGAAAATATTGTCGGTGAAAATTCAAATCAAAGAGCAAATTCTACACCAAATGTCGTTTTGGATTTGCACGACCGGTACTTTCAAAAGGAAGAGTCAACAATTTGATGTCATGTTTGCGACATAATATCAGAAGAAGGCCACCTAAAAATACGTACAATTTAAGAAGAGGTGAAGAATCCAAATATATAAATGACTATAACCCAGTCATTTTATCCATGTGGAATGCTAACATGGACATACAATATGTTGCAGAAAATTCTATTGTTGTGGCTCGATATGTAACGTCTTACATCACGAAATCTGAAAAGACGGAACTGAAGGAGATGTGGGAAGACATTTCTCATGAAAAGAGCCTAAGCAAGAAATTGTATACGTACTGTTTAAAGATGTTGTCTCATCGAGAAATTGGAGCATATGAATGTTGTGACCGATTATCATCAGCAAGTCTTTATGCTAAATCAAGGACTATTCTCTGGGTGAGTTTGGGCCTTGCAGAAACACGAAACCGTGTTCTGAAACCTGTGCAAGAAATTGAATATTTAGCCAAGAAAGAACCAAACAGTACAGACATTCTGAAAACAAATATGTTGGATACATACTATCCAAATATAAGTACTCTGATTGAAAACATTTGTCTGTATGAAATACTTCAAAACTACACTTTTAAAAGGAATGTTACAGAGAACATTGATAAAGGTGTACACGCTGTAATTGGATATGAAGGATGTCTGGTGAAACAAAGAAAAGGACACTTGATTAATCATCAGAAACTGAGTTGCGAAACACCTGACAAAAGAGAATTTTACTATTTTGCTCTTTTGCAACTCTTTAAACCATGGCATAGAGAAGAGGAACTACTTGGAGACTTTGATAGTTATGAAGATTCATTCAACGCATCTAAAAGTAGTATTGAATGTCCTGTTTTTAGTAATTATCTCCAAATGTTGAATGATGAAATAGAGCAAGAAGCGACAATTGCAGCGGAGATTGCTAGAGATAGTTCACAAGGTAGTCAAAGTTCGGCTTCATTAGGCAAGATCCACTGGGACAACCAATTATCCAAAATGAAGCAGCCACCGCCATGGATGGGGTGGAAAGAGCAATGCAGCAAGGTCAAGAGGAAGTAATCAACTTAGAAGAATTAAAGAAGCAGTTTAATGTTGAGCAAAGACAGATATATGATGAAGTGACAGAGCACATTGAGCATGGCTTTCGTCATGAGAGAAAAGATTACTCATGTATGTCATTTGAACCTATTCGACTATATGTAAGTGGAGAAGCTGGGACTGGTAAAAGTTTCCTAATTAAAGGAATTACTACATATTTACAGCAAAGAACTCAGTCAACACTGTCGTGTGTTGTTACTGCTCCAACTGGATTGGCAGCACATAATATTAAAGGTATTACTTTACATCGTTTACTGATGCTGCCAGTTGAACATGAAAATAAATTACAATACCACAAGCTATCTGGAGAAGCTTGTTTTGAAGTTTCTAGAGTCCTTAAAAAATGAAACTTCTTAATATTGATGAAGTAAGCATGGTATCCAATTTAATGCTTGCTTTTGTGCATTTAAGAATGCAACAGATACTTAAGACAGAGTATGATGTGTTATTTGGAGGTAAATATGTCATAGTTTTTGGAGATCTACTGCAGCTAACTCCTGTGAAAGGACAACCTGTATTGAAAACTGTTACGCATGAGGAGACCAGAAAGTGCCTGGCCAGTATTGGAACTGTTAATATATGGTCACATTTGAAATATACTGAACTGATTCAAAATATGCGACAGGCAAAGGATACTAAATATGGAAATATTCTTCAAGATATAAGGATTGGAAAACTAACTGAAGATGCAAAACATACTCTACGAACACAATTACTTTCCAAGCTGTTTCCTAATGAAGATAATGTACCTGAGAAAATATATAGTAAAGAGGTAGCAGATAAGTCAGTGAGATGCTTGATGCCAACTCTGATAGAATGTTCAGTTTTTAATGAGAAAATGTTGAATTTAGAAAATCAAGAAATTAATAAACTGGAAGCTAAAGATAGAATAGAGCATGAAGGTAGTACTATTGTTTTGTCTGAAAAGTTGAAGTTAAAATTGGATTCTCTTCAAAAAACTATATCTAAAACTGCTGGTTTAGAGAAAAATCTGTATGTATGTTCAAATTGTCGGATAATTTTAAGGAGAAATTTACATGTGGAAAGAGGATTGGTAAATGGAGCAATGGGGAATGTTGTTGGTTTTGTCAATTATACAAATAGAGATGAGATTGAATTTTTAAGAATAAAATTTGATGGAATTGAGGAAGTTCAACAAATTAGTCGCTGTTCAACTCGTTTTTTGCTTGTGAAAGACTTATATGTCCGTCGGAAGCAATTTCCAATTTGTTTGGCATATGCAGTGACTATTCACAAATCTCAAGGTTTAAGTGTAGATTGTGCTTTGGTAAATATTGCAAGCACTGTATTCAAAGAGGGTATGGCGTATGTTGCTTATCACGAGTTAGAACTTTATGTGGACTTTATCTAATTGATTATGATGAGACAAAGATTAGTGCAGATTTAAATTGTGTGAAGGAGTATAATAGGTTAAGAAGAGAATATGCTCCAAGTTTACCTCAATATCCTTTAATTGAAAGGCGTATGGTTGGTCAGAAAAGGAAAAATGAGGAGAAATGTGCTGAAGTAGTCGAGAAACGACGAAAAAAAGATGTAGCTGTTGTTGGTAGGCGTAAGAAAACTGTTAGTATTGAAGAGATTGTTGGATTTAAGTTTGAAAACAGGTCTGGTGTCAACTGCTATGCAAATGTAGTAGTTAATGTTGTTTTCTTTCTGAAAATTGTTAAGGAACAGATTGTAGAAAATCAGGAGCAAACATGTTGCTATTCCTTAAATTCTATATTTGAAAAATGTAGTAGTGGTGATAGTGAAGTAGCAAGTGTTTCAGAACTAAGGAATGTTTCAGACATATGTGCAGGAGTAAATCAATTTTCTCAGAATATTCAGCAAGATTGTCAGGAATTTATCATGTATATGTTTACAGTTTTGGAAGATGAAGGTGTAGATGTTGATAGTCTTTTTGGCCTTTCTTATAAATGGGAACATAAGTGTGATAATTGCTCATTTTCAAGTAGTACTGATATACACAGTGAAAGATTTTTATATTTAACATTACCAGACTGTAAAGAAGTGTCTTTTAATAAACTAGTTAAAGATGCGCATCAGAACATGGTCTGTTCTCAATGTAAGTCTGAAATGTTATCAACTTTATTTATCCATAGATATGGACAATATGTAATTTTAATGTTTCAACGATGCAGAGCTGATGGGAGTAAATTGTCAACTTGAATAAAAAATGTTGTGGCTTCTCAAGTATCTATTTCTAGAAGAACATTTGTAACTGTAGCCATTATTTTTCATGAAGGGCCTTCCACATCATCAGGACATTATACAGCTTATTTGAAGTGTGCAAGTGGCTGGACGCTTTGCAATGATAGCCAATTGACTTTTAAGAAACGTTTGCCCTTTGCCTTAACTAACTCCTATCTGCTATTTTTGGAACCTAAATTTCAATAGAATGACTTGCTGTAGGAAGATGAATACTGTACAGATATGAAACTTTCTTGTTTACAAATATCATGTGACTGAGGGTGTACAAATCTATAAATGAAATTTGTGTTTGGCATAGTGATAACATCAGGTACAAATTTACTTAATGTTTGGTGGTATAAAACATGTTACAAATTTTAACTGTAAAGGTTCAGAAAAGAATAGATAAGACTAAGATTAAGAAATTTCAGAAAAAAACTACTTAACTCATAGTATTTGGCCATGTGGAAAAATATGAGAGAAGAAAATGAGTACTTTAGATAATTATTTTAGAACTTATATGGACGCAAGTTTTTGGGAGAGGTATTTAAAAGATAATGAGTTAACTTATACAATTTGGCCACGCGGAAAGGTATGAGAGAAGAAAATGTGTCCTTAAGATAGATTTTTATAGGAGATACTTGCACGGGGCTTTGTTGAGATATATTGAAAAATAGGTCGTATAGTTTAATTAGTTTGTAACTGTGGAAGATGTAGCTTGCTTACTCAAGAAATTACGAATTTGAGAAAAACATTTAGGACATGTTTTTTCAAGTATTTATAATATGTATGAAGATTTTGTATGGGTTTTTTAAACACAATCATTTTGATTGTGTATTTTTTCCCCGCTGTTATATGATGATTAGTATTGAAATCACTGTTCATAGTGAAATTCAATGTATTCTGAGGACAGCAAAAATAAACCATTTAATATGTTGTTTGAGTTATTTTGTTACATTGCATTTAGAAATATGTATTATAACAGATTTTTTTCACTGTCCTCCACAGATATTATATTTATAAGGTAAGTACAACTAATAATATCCGAGCGTTTTCTCTGCCTCTCTCTTATTGACTGCTACTTTTTTTTCTTTTATGAAATGTACTTCATAATCTTATTTTTACTTTTCTTCCACAGGTACTACGTTTTTAAAAGAAATTTACTTTACTTTTTTACTATTTTTTAGGTAAGTATATAAAATAAAGAAACTTTTACATCAGTGTGTCATTTTTTTGTCTATCCTGGTTAAAGCAATGTCATGTTTAATATAAGCACTTCCACATTGGATTGGGTGCATTGTTATAAGGCATGCTTTAAAAGTGATTTAATGAAATGAGCGACATTTCACTGAGTGAGTTCAGCAACACTGATATATGAAAACATTGGTGGAAAATGATATTAAATGTTACATGGTGTTCTTTGCAGGAGTTTAAGTCCTTTGTTGCAGTGGCAATTCTGCCTCAGGATTAGGGGCCGGGGGGCTGAGTGGTACTTGTATGCTCATGATAGAGCTACTCCATTTACGAGCCACGGTTGAGGTGTGTTCATGATAGAGCGGTTCCATCATGGTTCTGCTTAGTCAATAGAACGTGTCATGGAGGTGCAATGTTAGTGCTGCGCAAGCACAGCGGCAAGCCCATGACAAAACTGGTCCGTCTTGAGGACAGCTCAGGCGATGCTCGTGATGGAGCAGCTCTGTCATGAGCATGGAAGGATTTAACAGGTGTTAAAAAAACCTGAGGGGTCTCTTCAAAGAGAGTGTTGGTTGTAATTTAAAGGGTACTTTAAAACACATTGTGGCAGCTTTATATTGACGTTGCGTCTCTTTGCGCTACAATTTCGTCACTTTATTTAATACAATGACAGTGGAAATAATGTACAATATTTACAACGTTATGGATGTAGGAGATATGTCACATTCTAAAGTCCTGCACCATAAGGAAGTGTTCCTCTGAAGGAATGCGTCTTGAAAGTGGCTGACTGTAATCCATGAGATTTTACTCAGTGACTTTCAGGCCCATGCTGTTTCAAAACTGTGCATGTGCTTGAAGCAGGCGTAGGTATTGACGCAGCATTGTGAATATAGTGCACTGGTGAGCCTTGCTGGAGCTGAATTATATTTGCGATGCAACTCTAGCAATGTATTACTTTTTCAGCACAGATGTGTTACGCATGTATGCTGTCTTTGTACCATGGTGCGCCACATTTTAAATGTGGCACACCATAGGTGTCGGAGTACTAGTATACTGTGGTGCACATTAACTGGTGCATATCTGGGTATGAAGTAGTTAACATAAATCTGCCCTATATGTTACAAATCTGCGTTTAGTAGAGTGTTCGGCCTTTGCAGTGTTATGTTTTTTCTGTTATTCTATGTAGATATATAATATTGCAAGATTTTTCTCACGAAAAAGAAGCCATGAGTATTGGATTTGTGAATGATTGCAAGATTCTTTAAATAAAAAAGCAACAACCATGGCATTGTTTAATATAGTATTATAAATACTTATCTTTAACAATGATGAGAGAGTGAAAAAAGGTTAACCTGATGTTTTAAAGTTAATCACAGGCTTCTTTAGAGGAAGTGTTCTGTATGATTGTTGCGTGGGTGTTTCACTTTGTTATACCTAACAAAATGCATTCTGTATGCTGTAGCAGGAGGAGTACTACATACTTGAATATTCTTCAGTGCTTATTTTCATTGAGACCGACACAGAAGTTCAATGGATCGGAGGGGCTGTTCCTGTGCATCTGGACGACTGCCAAGCCACTGTAGCAGTGGGAGTGAGGCCTCTCCGAGGGGCGCAGCTCCTTTTGATGCTTACAATTGCAGATAACAGGGTAGAGATGTCCGTGGAATTTATGGATGGTTAGTCACACTGGAGTGTGCTGGATGGTTAGTCACACTAGAGTGTGCGCGGCGCCCCTAGCACCTCATTACGGCACACAGGGGAGCCGCGTTGCACAGTTTGAGAATCAGAGACTTAGGAGATAAACCTTCATAATAGCAAGGCCTGTAAGCGATAAAAATCGCCGGTGCTCGGCGTTAAAATATCACCGCTATCAGTGGTATTTTCCACGGTGTTAGTGCTTCAACATCAATGGGAACACATATGTGATAGAAAATCCTGTAATAGGCTCAGTATTTCACATTATCGCGTGAAAAAAAAAGTTGTTTTCACACAGTAATGTGTCCCTTGTAATTAAGGGACGGGGTGGATTTAGTTTTATTTACTACACTGTTATGTTAACGATGTGGAATGTTTGATTAGAGGGGGCTTTAACAGTTTTGTCCAGGGAAGTGGGTGGAGTGTTCCGTGTAAATTGCAGAATAGAAACTACTAAGAACCAATTGGAAGTGTTGTTTTCAAGTCACATGACTTCACATGCGCGTCTCAGGACGTGTACGCGGTGACAGTATCTGGTCACGTACGTTATTTGGAAGTAGCGATCTAATTCAAAACGTGAACAAGAAGTAAATCGAAACACATCCGGATTCAAGCATATAATTGTTAAACTATAAAACCTTTTATATTTTAATAAAAAATATCAAGGTGTGTACATTCGGTCACGCACGAAAGTTTAAAAACACATTCGGCTCCATTTAATGAAAATTTTCAAAATATTAAAAAAGAAGCCTAGGTTTAGTCTCTTTGACGTACTATAAGTTCTTTGATGGGTCTATGAAGAAATTCAATAAGTTCAAATTGCAAAGTTTTCACGAAATATATGGGCGGGTGCGCGCACTCGGTCGCGCACGAAAGAAAGCCAAAAAGGCGGAGATAAACCCTCTTTATGATATGCTCCTGGAGCTCTTTTTGGTACAATGAGTTAGTTCTGAAAATAACTTTTTATTTTTTTTTTTACAAGTGTTATGTTGTTTTTGATTTTTTAAACTTGCAACAACATTTTCAAGTGTAACACAGGATCAAAATGAAATGAAGAAATTTATCTTTTCTTGGGGCATTTATGACTCTCAATTTTGAGTTTAATAAGAATGAGGCTCTGCTCTCCGTACAGAAGAATTTCTCCACACTCGTTGCATTTCATGTGCACCTTCGCAAGATATGGTCTCAAGTCCATCTCAGCACTCGATGGAGATACAGGACGTCCACCAGAAGATGTGCTGGCCACTTCTGATGGTAATAGCGTGGCCAGGGCTCTTGTCGATGCCTTTGCATAATGCTCAGGGTGCACTTGTTTGACATGCCGCTGCATGGTATGTATGGAAAAGGAATATTTTTTTGTTGGATTTCCTCTTGAGAGAACCGATTTGCATATCGTGCAGGTTACTTTTGGCGCATTCACTTTCTTTTGTTCTTCAGGATAAGTGAAAAATTGCCAAATAAAAGATTCCTCTTTTCTTTTTAAAGGTAGTCGCTCATTTTCTTCAGATTCGGAAGATGAATGCGGAACGGCAGCCATTTCAGCAAAGTCTTCCGAAAGATGTTGGACGGTGTTCTCTTCTGAGAGACTTGAAAATATAGTGAGGGAAGTGGGTGGAGTGCTCTGTGTAAATTCCAGAATAGAAACTACTAAGAACCAATTGGAAGTGTTGTTTTCAAGTCACATGACTTCACATGCACGTCTCAGGACGTGTACGCGATGATAGTATCTAGTCACGTACGTTATTTTGAAGTAGCGGTCTAATTCAGCGAAGTTTCAAAACGTGAAAAGGAGTAAATCCAAACAAATCCGGATTTTGTATATCTTCTAAGCTCGATTCAAGCATACAATTATTAAACTATAAAACCTTTTATATTTCTTAAAAAAATACCAAGGTGTGTACATCCAGTCACGCACGAAAGTTTAAAAAGACATTCGGCTCCATTTAATGAAAAGCTTCATAAGAAAAAGAAAGAAGCCTAGGTTCAGTCTCTTTGACATACTATAATTTCTTTGATGGGTCTATGAAGAAATTCAATAAGTTCAAATTGCAAAGTTTTCACGAAATATATAGGCGGGTGCGCGCATTCGGTCGCACATGTAAGCCTGGTAAGGCGATATCCATTTTAGTTATATCCGTTATAGTTAGGAAGTAGCATTCAAAAAACCTATGAAATTCACTGAAAAAACCATAGGTTTTACACACGTTATAGCTAGGAAGTAGCATTTAAAAAACCTATGAAATTCACTGAAAAAAACCATAGGTTTTACACACGTTATAGTTAGGAAGTAGCATTTAAAAAACCTATGAAATTCACTGAAAAAACCATAGGTTTTACACACGTTATAGTTAGGAAGTAACATTTAAAAAACCTATGAAATTCACTGAAAAAAACATAGGTTTGACACATGTTATAGTTAGCTGGACATTTCACTCATATAAAACCAATGAAATTCCCCCGTTATAGTTACTTCAGCTAACTATAACTCGCGCGCCCACAATGCACTGCTGATGATGTTACATATTACATCACTCATCACATGGTTAGTGACATCACTCTTGACATCACTGATAATATCTAATATCTGACATATGCTGCCTACAACATATAGGAATAGTATATCACTGATTCTTGCATGTATGCAATATGTAAAATCTCCTAATGTAGCATATTAACACTTAGACACTGAGACACTCTTGGAAATAATAAAGAAACAATAACCTATATAGATGTAATGTATCAGTGATATAGCTACTCATCAACACATTCAGCCACTAAAATAGAAACTGATAGACAGACACAGATAGGTATATATTTAAATATTACTCAGGTACCCATGTACTCATTAAGATATATTTAATCAGTCATTTATAGAATCTATTCTTTTCACCAAAAAAGCAACCGTTTATACACTTATATACTACATTTTTGTTCAACCAACTTTCACATCTACATATATAAAATATATGTAATTTTCAAAACTAACCCATTTAATAGATGATGTCATAAGTGATGTAATATGTGACGTCATCAGCAGTACATTGGGGGCGCACAAGTTATAGTTAGCTGAAGTAACTATAACGGGGGAATTTCATTGGTTTTATATGAGTGAAATGTCCAGCTAACTATAACACGTGTCAAACCTATGGTTTTTTCAGTGAATATATACATATATCCACAACACCTTTTCTTCGCGATTCCATGCCACCGGAATCAGAAAGGAACGGACACCACTTTCTGCGTGCAACTTTTTTTATTTTCGTGCTCAGCCGCCATTACGCATTTCAGCCCCTAGAGGCCTTGATCAAATGACATACTCATGATTCCCCAACATTTTAAAGTGCCCAGTGCTTTAACAGGAACTGAAAACAGACTATCCATTTGTTTTTTGTTACAGCAATTGTCTGACTCATTTCATAGTTGGTCTCAACTTTGTAATACCGTGCAAAACTTTGCGATTGATTTAATTGCAAACATGGCCCCTAATCGGTCATCCTATATGTGCAAACTTTAAGCAACATATTATTTATAAAAGAATACATAACATTTTAATCCTGTGCAAATTTCGTAATGGATTAAAAATGATGTCCTCCGACCAGAATCGGTCAGTACTGCATAAACAGATTGTTTGATGGTTTTCAACCAGTCCTTACAAAATGTGCAAATTACGCAAGAGTTCTCAGTATAAATTCAAGGCAAACAACTTTGAGTAATGTTCTCTCTGGTTAAATCCAATGTATAGTCACAGTGTGTGTGTGTAATACTAACTCTTTAAAATACAATAACTGAATATAGCTAAAATAGCTGAATATAGCTAAAAACGAAAACTTCGGCCCCTAGGACATATAGCCAGGTATGCAGATCCTCTGTGGTGTTCAAGCTGTTTGGACTCGCACTATTTAATTCTAAAATATATTTAGTTTCTAGTCATCTCAAAATAGCTTCCCTGTTACTTCCCCGTCTAAGTGGTGGCACGGCATCAACCACAAAATACTTCAAGTTGTGGAGCACTCGTTTGTGGACTTGCAGTTTTGTACTGCCAACGTACTGCAGTACACATGAGCACTCCAGCACATATATGGCAAATTCAGTTTAGCAAGTTCACCATTTGTCTATGGTACAGGGCTGTTTTTTGAAAGGTGAAATAAAATTAATTGTATTTATTGAATATTCTACAATTAGGACATTTGGCAAATCTCCGGCTGTTGGATAACCAATTGCTAATGTGTTTGGTCTCGGGCTTTTGCTAACTACCAAGACTCTGGTACTGGGTGCCCTTCTATAGGGGATAGTGGGAGTACATGATATCTTCTCACCCAGAACAGGATCATTTGCAAACAGGTGCCAATTCTTTTTAAGTATTTTTAGACAGACTATCTTTTTGTCTTGTATGTCAGAATTAGTCTTGGATTAAGGCTAGTTTGATCTGCAGTGTTATTGTTCACATTCTTATTTCACTGTGTTTTCATTAACAAATCATCGCGCGATAATGTTCAAGTGGGTTTGATTGCATCGTCTATTAGTTGGCTAGAATAGCCCCTTTCTAAATATCTGTTATTACATTCGCGTTATGCTGTTTAACGCTGGGCGGTGTGTGTCTGTTACATCATATCATTGGATTGGGTTTGAGGACTTTTGGTTTTGAGATTTTACAAGTAAGTTGGAGAATTGGTGTACTTGTTTGTTTGATTTGGGCTTGTTTGTAGTGTACCTACTATCTACATTATTGGGAGATTTTCATTGTTTAAAAAAAATGTCGTTGTGGGTGGCATGTAGTTTTAGTTGGGGCCTAGTTGTGTTTCTTTGAATTTTCAGCCAGTAGGCCCAGATGTACCGATGGGTGCATGTTTCTGTTGCGTCTGTTGAATTTAAACATCATGTAGGGCATGGATGGCATTGGATTGAATTGCTAAATGGGGTTTCTGGGGTGTATTTCACTTTTTGGGTGTGTGTGTGTTAATGAATAAATACCTTTGCTGGATGTGCGTGTGTACTTGCTGTGTAACGTTTCAACCTTTCATAGCCCTGTTGATTTTCGTTTTTGTATTTTTGTATTAAAGCTGTGCTGTTTAGTCGGCCTCCTTTGTCTGGTCATATATAGGGCTTATAGGCCTGCTTGAGTTCATTGTTTTACATGGCCTGTTGTGACCTTGAGTGACCATTTGGCTTGGGGCCATTTTGTGGTGGTAGTTTAGTAGAGTGCTGCTTTTTCCATATAGGCCTGCATGTCTTTTCTTTGTTTCCCTTGGCTTATGCTTGTTGTTGTTGTGGCCTGGCCATGTGGGTTGCAGTCATTTTTTAAAGGCAGGCAGTGTGCTTTTGCCATAGGCTTGCATTGTCTGTCTTCATTTCTTTTTGTTGTACGTGGCTAGCGACCATTTTGTGGAGCCATCCAGGCAGTGTGCTTTTGCCACAGACCTGCATTCATTGTCTGGCTTCACTTTCTTGTTATTGTGGGTGGCCTGGCCACATGGGTGGTGGCAATTTTGTGGAGTAAGGCAGTGTGCTTTTGTCATAGGCTTGCATTGTCTGTCTTCCATTTCTTTTTGTGGGTGGCTAGCGGCCATTTTGTGGAGCCGTCCAGGCTGTGTGCACTGCGTTTTTCATAGGCCTGCATTCATTGTCTATCTTTACTTTCTTGTTATTGTGGGTGACCTGGCCACATGGGTGGTGGCAATTTTGTGGAGTAAGGCAGTGTGCTTTTGTCATAGGCTTGCATTGTCTGTCTTCCATTTCTTTTTGTGGGTGGCTAGCGGCCATTTTCTGGAGCCGTCCAGGCTGTGTGCACTGCGTTTTTCATAGGCCTGCATTCATTGTCTATCTTTACTTTCTTGTTATTGTGGGTTGCCTGGCCATTTGTGTGGTGGCCATTTTGTGGAGTAAGGCAGAGTGCTTGCTTTTGCCATAGGCTTCCAAGCCTGTGGCCTAGTCTGCCAGTAGGCCCAGAGGTAGTCATCATGGGTGCATAAACACTGTTTCTGTGTTGTCTTTTGAATTGTAACATCATTTATGGCATGGATGGCATTGGATTGAATTGTAAAATGTGTTTTTTGAGGTGAGATTTCAGTTTTTTTTATGTGTGTTAAATAAATAGTGTTTTCAGCCAGTAGGTAACCCTGGGCGTTCAGCCCTCGTATTTTTGGCAACTCCGCACTGCGCGACAACGGGGACTTACACTTTTCTTCTTCTTCACTCACTCAATATTGCGTGTTCACGCACACGATAACGACTTTTTGTGAAGATCGCGATGCCGAACACGCAGAATTTGCAATGGCGAAGAATATCTCTCGAGCAGCATAAAACCTTCTTGAAAATGATGATTCTGTTCATTTTGCTCCAAAAACTCCTCAGGTTGTCATTGGCTGTATTTCTTTGAGCAAGGAGTCATTTTCTTTTTTTACAATTTTGTAAAGAGGTAGGAAGTTCCCCAGAGTCTCTAACTACCTGTTACTGCCCTTTGTCTTCATGTTCTTGTTATTGTGGGTGGCCTGGCCATGTGGGTGGCGGCCATTTTGTGAAGCCAGGCATTGTGCTTTTGCCAGAGGCCTGCATTGTCAGTCTTGTCTTCCTTTTCTTGTTGTTGTGTGTGGCCTGGCCATGCGGTGGTGGCCATTTTGTGAGACTAGCCACTGTTCTTTTGCCATAGGCCTCCAAGCTTCTGGCCTAGTCTGCCAGTAGCCCCAGAGGTACCCATCAATCATCATGGGTGCATGACACAAGTGTTTTTGGGGTGTCTGTTGAATTTAAAGATCATTTAGGGCATAGATGGCATTGGATTGAATTGTAAAATGTGTTTTTTGGGGGGGGGGTCCAAATTTTGGGTGTGTGTTAGGCCTTTTTTCAGCCAGTAGGCCCAGTGATACTCATGGGTGCATGAAACAACCGTTTCTGTGGTGTCTGTTGAATTTCATTTAGGGCATGAATGGCATTGGATTGAATTGCAAAATGTTTTTTTTTTAACCCTCTCTCATAAATGGCTACACTGTTGTTGTTCACTGAGTTACAAAAATGTAATATTTGTGACCACCACATACTAAGTTATATATTATATTAGTTTGATTGTACTATAGTTTGACTGATGTTCTTCTGGATTTTTTGCTTTTAAGTGCACAAAAGACTGAGGAGGAGGCGTGTCATCATCGCCCGTTGTGCTGCCAGACAGACGTCCTGCTGCTGTACACAACATGACGTGTGACCTGACCAGACATCTTTGCAACTTGTGCAACTGAGTGCTGCTGACATCTGAAGAAGATGGGTCCAAAGAAACAGGTAATAGGCCCTCCAAGACCCTGAAAGTTGCTGAGAAGAAGGAACAGAAGAAAGAAGTAACACTTAAGTCTGGTGTTCCCCCAACACCTTTTTTGGGACAGCAAAAATTACGCCTGCAGCAGCGGTGTCTGGAGTCAAGCTGGGGGCAGCACCTCCTGCATCATTTGGCCCAACCCACCAACCCAGGCCAAAGCACATGAGTGTGGAAGAGGTAGCCAGCCTAATGGTGCAAACCAGTGATACTGAGCCTGAGATAAACTTATCGTTATCTCAAAGTAGTACCCAATCAACGCTGGAGGAAGCACAGCAGATAAGTGGTCAACAACAGCCGCAACCACGGCCCGCAATAGTAGTTGTTGTTCCTCCCAAAGTAGGGGCAGTTCCGGAAATTTAAACTCATGCAGAGGAATAAAAAGAGGAAGCCAATCATTCAGAAGATCCATTGTCTTCCAAATGTCCAGCAAGGAAAAGGAGGGTTAGTCCATCAAGTTCTCACCAAGCCCCCCTTCTGATGATCTAGATGCCACCTGGATGTCACAAACTGAGTCTCAGAGGGAGACACGTCCCAAAACCCGGCTAGGGAAAAGGAAGGTTCTAGAAAGCCTTACACTTATAGAGATCAATGTAGAACAGCAGGATGATGATGAGACAGTCATCACGAACATGTGGAGATGGAGACTAATATTATTACCCCATCCAAAATCGCTGCGAGGGATGTAGCACGCATACCTCCAACACAGGTAACACCAACATGACTTACAGATTCCATATTTGCATTAGCAAAGGCCCGGCAGCGACCTACATCCAGCACAACCACCACTTCAGTAGTAGTAGGTAGTGATACAGCACAGAGTCAAATTCAACGCACACCCTCCAGTTCATCCGGCATTGGAAGTGGCACCTCCAACCGGAGGCAAAAGTTAAGCTCCCCAGTTTGGGACTTCTTTACAGTTAGCGAAAAGGAGGAGAACATCGCTATATGCACCATTTGTAATACCTCTGTTAGTCGGGGTAAGCTTGGTACAAACTATGGTACTGGGGGCCAAATAATCCTTCTGAAAAAACACCACTTGGTTGACTGGGAGGACCACCTTCATGGCATAAAAACTGCAACATTGGTATTGGTGGTGATAAACAAGTAGAATATCCAATCACAGTGGAAGAGGAAGTACAGGGAGACATTCTGTTTGATGGTGGTACACAAAGTAGCCCTGTCCCCAGCAGTGCAGTGTTATCATCGCCCACATATTCAGCAACATCTCAGTGGTACAAGAGTGAGAGTCAGCCTGGGACAGCAAGGAGTACTTCAATAAAAAAAAGTGTGTTGTTGAGCCTAAAGAAAACCATGTAGCCTACCATTATCCGCATGTTTAGGGGGAGGGAAAGTACGAACGCAACCACCCAATAGCACATTAGTAAATGCCAAGCTGGCTAAAATGTAAGAACTGGACCTTCTCCCCTTTTATTTTGTTGAAGGGGTGGGTTTTCTGGAATTTGTGACAGCCATCTACCCAAAATGGCAGGTTCCCAGCCGCTACTATTTTGGCCAGAGTTGCTGTTCCAGCATTACATCACCACATGCTGGAAATGTTTGAAAAGGCATATTAGCAGAGTGCTGTTTTTACCTGACAACAGACATATGGACCAGTTGCCAAGCCACTGATTACATGTGCTTCACTCCACACTGCATCTCTTTTGTGGGGGTTAGAGAACAGATATCTGCTGGTGCTGACGCTGCTGAGATTTTTCATGCCACTAGCAAACATGCAACTGTAGCCATGTTTGCCATGGAGAGATCTCATACTGCTGCAGACATTTTGGAGGACTTTAACAGCAAGGTCTTTGAGTGGCTGCGTCCAAGAGGGCTTAACCTTGGTTTTGTTGCCACGGACAATGGCAGTAATGTAGTGAGGGCCATGAAATATGGTGGCTATTTTAGGGTACTGTGTTTGGCACCCTGCATTAACATTGTTGTTCAAGACTTTCTGAAAAATGAATACAAAGTCAGCAACGTACTGGCCACCTGCAAAAGAATATGTACACATTTCAGCCATTCTTTTAAAGCCCGGAGGCAGCTGAGGGTCATTCAACATGATCATACAATGCCAGTCAAATCGCTCATTCAGGAGGTGCCAACACGTTGGAACTCAACTTATTACATGCTTGATCGTCTGTTTGACCAGTACATACCACTCAATGCTAATGTCATGAAAAGATTAGGGGATCCTACTGTGAGATGAGCCAATGGGACCTCGTTAAATGTCTGACATAGATTCTACTTCGTTTTGAGGTCTTCACACGTGAAGTCAGTAGGGAACACTGTACAATGGGTCAAGCTAACCCATTGTTGCACATGCTAGAGCAACAGGTGTCTGAAATGTACGCGGGTGTGGATGACAAACAAGATGCATATTATTTGGCAGACTCCTTAGCCGTTCGCTTATCCGACAATACAAGGATTCAAAATAACATTGTGTTACATCCACATTACATAACTGCCACAATTTTGCATCCATGGTACAAAGTATTTCTGAACAATAAATTTTTTTACAGAAGTTGATGTTGCCAAGTACAAAACTTTGATAGCTGAGCAAGCCATTGACTTTGAAAATGAACGGCTGGTAATTAGAGGCCCCCGCCCCAGGCCAGAACAAGTACTACAGAGCATATTCCAGAGTCAAGTTCTTCTCCAGAGCCTGAGGGCAGTGCTTTTGCCTCTCAGCAGTCACCGACACCAACACTACAAATAACATCAACAACAGCAAGAAGAGAATCATCCACAGTACAATCGGCAACTGATTGGTTTCTACGGCAGGGGTATGGTAAGTCTAGTGCTGATACACAGGCAAAATAGACCGAGCATGTTGGAGCACCCCTGAGCATTGAGCGGACGGTCCAGGCCTATTTGGATGACCCAACAGAGGTGTTCATCGATCGAAGCCCATTGGTGTATTGGTATAGGAAAAGAAGATAATGGACAGTGCTCAGCAGGCTGGCGATAAAGTTTCTGGCTTCCCTTGTTGCAAGTGTCTCTTCTGAGCATGTTTTCAGTGCTGCTGGTGCCATTGTAACTTTGCAAAGGACCAGTCTCTCGCCCAAAAGTATGGAGAGGTTAACCATGATCAAAATGAATCAGCACTTTGTACCACCGAAGTACAAAATATGTGAATCACAGCAGGAAGGGGAGAGCGACTTAGATGACGTAAGTAGTGGGTTACATGACCTACTTCAGTCCGAACCACCAGAGTTTGAGGACGAGCTCCTCTTCCCTGACAACTAGTCTTTCAAATTGTTACTTTCATCCTTCCTTTATTTGTGTGCGTATCTGTCTTTCTGGTTCAAATCAAACACAACAAATCCATCACCACGTCTTCTCTTTTTAATTCCCTATTGGAGTTGCACGTCTGTGCATTTAACTCTCCACTCCTCAGAGTCCTGCTCCATCTTCCTGACTCGCCATACATACATTTCCATCAAGCCAGACATTGGATGGAGAATAGTACAAGAAATGTTGCCTCTAACAGTCCCTCCATAAGAAGTTAAAACGTGACTATAGCTATCCTCTGTTTTGTTTCCGAGCCGACACTCATCACTGTCCGAAGGCTACTGCCTCTGCAGGCATCCACAACTCTTCACTGTCAGAACTTGAGCAGGCATCCAAAAGTAAACTCATCATGGTCAAAAGGATACAGCCTCGGCAGGCAGGGATCCAAAGCTCATCACTGTCAGGACAGAAGGTACTTGGCAGAGAAAGACAAGAAACTTGCTGACATTTCTGCAAATTCAATTGATCAATGACTGCTACCCAGGCTGCGTCCATCCCAGCGCTGACCATGTGAACCAACTTCGACTGCGACAAAGTGCCATAGATGAATGAGAAGAAAACCGAAATAGCGACTAACAACACTCCAAATGAATGTGAAGTAATAATGAGGCCACTGCCTTGTTAAAAAAACACACACACACCTGTCAGAACTAGGCATCTGATCTGACTGCCAAGGAGAAGAGCAAGACAGGCAATGAATGATGGCATGCATTGGATGCTTGCTGACTGAGCGATTGCTGTTGTTTGTTGTGTTGAATGATGTTGTTCAAAAAGTCAAACTCTACTACTTAATCTACAAAGTAAAAGTGACCAAAGTGACAGTCAATGTTTCCTTGTTGTTTAATAACCACATTGTACTCCTACTACTGTACTTCAGGTGCAGGCCAATATCCGTTGCAATGTTTTAATATGGAATATGGACTTAATCGGAGTCACTACAAACTGAGTTGGAGTTGGACAACACGTACCACACCATGATGATGACCGTCACCATACTATCTTTGCACGCAGTCAGTCAGTTGGATTGGAGATGATTGACGGAACAACTGTGTTTCATGAAGTGGCATAAAAGGTAAACAACAATTCAACAAGAACCACAGCAGACCTACATGTCCGTGTGGAGGTGGAATCGAGTGTAATGGTATGACTGACAGCGGTGCATTGATTTAGTCACTTAATTTAGAAAATGCTAGGTTGCTGTATATGCCTTTTGTCTGGCTCTGTCAAAATGTAAGGTAAATGGAGGTTGGGTCAAGGCTCGCCCAGTGCCGTGGGCCTGTTCTGTCTTGTTGTTGTTGTAGCTTAATGCCGTAAACAGAGTAGACACAATGTATCCAAGCCACCTCAGTCTGAAAGTTTTCTCTCTTCTCTTCCTGCACTCCACTGTAATTGATGCTTTTTTTAATTATTGATTTTTCAATACCCCTTTTGTTTTTCCATCTACACTTACAGGCTGGCCTTTACCCTGTGCTATACTGGGAGAAACAACTCACACTTACCTTACCAATCCACATCAAGCAGGCAGTGACACCCAAGATTGATGTGCAGAGTGTCCATGGAAGGGAGGACCAAGAGAAATGACGAGATTCAACTCCTCAATTTGACCAGGATAATACAGAAACTTTAGTATAATTCATCATTCATCTTTTAATTAATTTGATTCCTTTTTTCTCTTCAATCATTATGACTGTGTGTTGTGTTGTTGTTTGTTTGCTAATTGATCACTACAACTATTTTTTAATTGTCTTTGCTATCTTTAAAAGTAAGCCCAGTACAACATGGAATTTGGGTCTCTCTGAGGGCATACAGGCAACGCAAATTGCATATTAATATACTGCTGCCCTGTACTGTCTAATTGTCTAGTAGTAGTTAGTAATTACTACTCATTAACCATCAAGTTATCTTCATCATCATGAATGCATTTCCTTTTTCTCCCATTATAGATTTATTGGATAAGTTCATGGTCGTCTGCTAAGATTGTGTTTTGCTTTTCTTGTGTCCATGCATACCTTTTTTCTTTGTCAAACCTTTCCCCAAACCCCCCTTCCCATCCATTCATCAAACCCTAACCCTCTTCCCCCAGACTGTGTGATTTATATTGAGGTGTGATGTGACTACATTAAATGTACACCAACAATTGATCACACTCTTGCTGGGGCAGATGTGGTGAAAGCAACACTAATTCAAATTCAAGGCAGGGTGAGGATCTTCTTCTTCTTACCCACCCATGCTCAGTCTGTGAGCAAGCCCCATTTTTTTTCCAAAAGGACCTAATACATCACAATTAATTGCCAGCATTGATTGGATTCATCATCAACATCTTACCACACAGCAGTAAAGGTTACGAATTACGATTGTGTTAAGTGACTCACTCAACACACCTACAGTTTATAAATTCTTGTACTAGGCTGTCCCCACCATCATTATGTGTTATTTTAATTGAGAAGTTGCAATATTGTTTTGTTGGCAGTCTTCTTCTGTACTGTACTTTACTTTGTTCTACTACTTCTCCCACAGTCTCTCTCAGGCAAGTGACGGTCTCTTTTTTTTTTTTTGCAAATGCTACTGCCAGTGTCTACTACTACCACCACAACCATGGCATCTTCTCCATTTCCTTGGGAAAACATGCAGCCATCGCTGTGCCAAACTTAATCATCACCGATCACAGGTAGGATAAGTTTGGTGGGAGGTGTAATGGACTAGGAGGAGAGACTGACAGTAGTAGTAGGACAAATAACTCAGTGTGGGGTACCGCCTCTATCTGTTTGTGTGCTACAAAATCGGCAGATTATTTCAATCAAACACTGGCTGCGGCCCTGCAGCAGCAAGGAAACCATGCGATGTAAATTCGTGAAACAGTAACCCCCCCACAAAACATTAACATTGTATGTTTAAGTATAAATAAAATTTAATACCCTAACAAAAATAAACTATCCCACACCTAAACTACCCCTCTCCCTAACCCCAACCAATTCCCAAAACGAAAAAGTCCAATTACATAGTGGCACATTAGCACTAGCAAGCACAGTACATAACATGTGAGGTAAATATCTATCCTCCCACTTCCTCTGCCTCTAACATTTGTGGGAGTTTCAGGCATTACACTAGCACTATGGACTCCAGTACACAGTACATCAGTCTTCTTCTTATCGCTAGTTTTGCGAAATTACATAACCTTGTTGTTCCGGCATGCCAGCTCAGTCAGCTAAGCTTGCACCCAAGATAAACATACGAGTCATGACGCAGACTCACGTTAGTTTTATTTACTACTGTCTGCAGGTGGGAAGCTCGTATTTTTCTATTATGGGTTGCACTGGCCATACTCTCTCTGTACATGAAGGGCAATTACTCAATTTCACTTTCACCCTGCCCTGGCTACTAGAAAAAGGCAGATTATATATATGATCCAATGATCATTGCTTATATATGGGACGACGACATAAGGTCAGTAGCAGTCAGTGGTGGAAGTGCTGCTGGGCGGTGACGTGGAGAGGGGCAGGGTGGGGGGTAGTAAACTCTGGATTATGGCCAATTACAGGTAAGTAAACATAAATAAATAAAACTAATTACGTTGCGTGCACTGCATCGCATTTGGAGGTGCCGTGCGCACAACGAAGTTCCTTTTATTTATTTTTATGTTTACTTACCCGTATTTGGCGGTAATCCATAGTTTACTGCCCCCCAACCTGCTCCTCCCCCTCCCCACATCACCGCCTGGCAGCACTCCCACCACTGACCGTTACTGCATAAGGTACTTTGGGACATATTATCAAGAAAGGGCAATACATTATCGCCGCTTTTATCGGCAGGAAACTGCCGCTAAAGCGTCGATAATGAGCTTGATAGTATGCCCTTGTGAATTCCCATAGCAGCCCAGGTTCTGGTGTTAACCTGGGCTGCTATGGGAATTCACAAGGGCATATTATCAAGCCCATTATCTCCGCTTTAGTGGCAGTTTCCTGTCGATAATGTATCGCCCTTGATAATATGTCCCATTTTTTTGATTGATTGTGTAACCAACAGATAGACCACCCTTTGCAGGCTGGCTGACACACTCAAAAATAAGTTAACATAGGTAGGGAGAGGTCCTCGGAGTGGGACAAAGGCGCTTGCTAACTATACACAGATCTGAGTTTAATCCATCACCGTTCTTTAGCCCACTCTGCCACCCCAGTTCAGACATGGCCATATGCAAATTAGCCTGACCCTGTGCCTCATGGGAACTGTCCAGCCTGAACTGCCCATTACACATTTTTAGATGCCTGTACACCTCCCCCTATTTATTCGTTTTCACTAGCAAGATTGAAGAAAAAGTTAATACATACATATACAACATATATCACTAGTCCAACTCGGGTACTAGTCGAGTAGAGTCAGTAGATACAAGAAGTGCTATGGTCCCTAGGGTCATTATAGTCTACTCTTCTCTTTGCAAAGTTAGCCTGAGCCATGCAACCATTTTAGCTTCATGTCTTTTGCGCATGTTACCTCACAGCTTGTTGTGCAGTAAGATGCCTTTGAGCCCACATGAGCTCATACAGCTACTGTATGAGCGTTGCGTACAAGAGGTCCAAAAACAAGCCACTTTGTTATGGAGTTTGGTTAGTCTGTATTGCTTAGCCATAACATGTTACACTTTTTGGCATGAGTGAGAAATGCTTGCATTATGTTATCTAATGCACACCATTTTTCTCATAACAGGTGGAAGATTCCCTTCTACGAACCAGAGATTTCCAGAGCTTATGATGCATGTAACCAGTACTTCTACATTCTACGGTGAGGGGTCTCCCAGAATTCGCACCATATCTTTTGTCTTCTATCACGCACTTGTACAATGTTTATTGTTTTAATCTTATGCATTTTGCTGTTGGAGCTGGCTGTAGTACACTGAATGTTATAGAACAACCTACAGAGCTTATTTGAAAATAAACCTTTAGAACTTACACATAGACTCTGTGGTATTTGGTGTGGTGGGGTGGACTTACACGAGTGAGTGAGCGAAAGGGTGTTATGTTCTGGGTTGTGTAATCATTGGGTATCTTCGGGTGGGAGTTTGGGGACCTAAGGAGACACTATAGCTAGTTGGCCAGGGGCTTAGGGGTTCTGACTGAGGTGTGAGGAAGGTCCAACCTCCCCACCACCAACGTCCTATTTTCTTGTGCATAGTTCTGTTCGTGGCTCTGCAGAATCTCCACAACAGTAGTAGTATGTACTATATCTAGGCTGTGGCGTTTTAGGTTTAAACCTATAATAACGGATAAAACCCCACTGAAAGAGAAATAACCCTCACCACTGTAAACATATAAACACTGAAAAAATACCTGCCCAACCACAAACTAAATGCGATTCACAGAAAGGAAAAAGAGAGTGAAAGAGTCCTTTTTTTCTTCCTGAAGGGGCAAATACAATGTAACTTTGTTATAGAAGCTAGCAGCATGAAAGACTAGGCTAACATTATTCTGCTTGAGTTTTGATGTTTAGGGATGCCACTAAAATATTGTTTCTTCTTTCTTCTGCTTTTTTCAGTTTTGTGGTCTTTGGTCTAAAGATGCAGGGTTTAGAAGCATGTTTTAGGTCTCATTTAAATATTTTATAAACTGTAGAGCATCAGGAAATATCAAAATCATATTTTATATTTTGGCTGTGTTTGATTCTTTCACTGATAGGTAAAATAGTCAAATATCTGGTTTGGCATTTTGTTGGTGGGAATTGTCAAAGTCTCAAGATTAAGAAGACTAGAAGAGGACAACCTAAATGACTGAACTCTGTGGCTAGAGCTTTTGGTCAATCTGAGTTTTATTCAAAACCTTAAATAAAGGGTGACCAACTGGGCAAGCTTAGCTACAGACAGACTAATAGTAGCAGTACAGAGAGTCATAGCAGAGGCTGTTAGAGCTTAGAGGCAGGGATAACACGAATTTAGAAACAGAAAGTCAAGATCAAAGAAGCTTTTGTGAAAAATAGAATTAGGAAGTAGAACCATAATTAATATTTCGGAAAAAATAAGGTGCAGTAAAAGTTAGGGAGATATAATTGGTAATATTAATCACTGGAGGACTTACTGGGGGCAGCAGCAGGGCCCTCGGTAGAGGAGCGGTCCTCTGGCTGTCCCGCCGACTCGGACCCCGTCTTCTTGCCCCTGGGTGCTGCTGATCATGTAAGATAAAATAAAGAAAGAGACAAACATTAATGATTGCTGTGAAACATATAAATTATTTTTAAAAAATGCTCAAAAAGCATTTTAGGAATCAACAATTGCAATAAAAGTTACCTATTGAATCGAATTGACTACTGGCTTGCGGGATTCACGGACCGTCTACTTATTTATGAACACTAATACAGTGTTCCATTCTGATTCCAGAATACTAACTAAGCTTAAGTACCACCTGACCTAGCCCACCTATTCCAGTCGGTCCAATTGTTTACTAAGTCTGCATTTCCATTTTTTTAGCCCTCGAAAATGCATAGATGAGATGGAGGACACATGCATAAATTTGTGCATACACCAAATTGTTGGTTGGTTGTGTCTGATGTTCAGCTACTGACTGACACTGCTAAGCCTACCACTCACTTAACAAACTACCAAAGGTTCTACTAAGGACTGTGGTAAGCAGCACTCAGTGACAGAGGATGCATCACGCAGACCACAAAAAAATAATGAACTAATACTAACTAAATCTAGTATCAATCCATCCACCACTATTTGAAAGGAGGACAAATGAAGGACTAGAGTCTCTTTAGCAATAGCATTACCTAACTTAAGTTCTCTAACGTAAACTCTTAAATGTTAATCAGCCCAAGCAAGCGCAAAGTTGCAAACAAGTAAGAGTAGCGCTGTGCACCTGTGTTCTACAATCACAAAAGATTTTGAAACGTGCAATGTAAGCAGCAGTATTCTTGTTATTTGTCAAAAAATTATACACAATACTTATACTACTATATATTAGCTACTCACCAAGCCCCACAACCTCAACACCTAGCAGGTCCAACAGGTCCTGATCCCGGTCGAGGATGTCTGACCACCGGTGGGCCATCTGGTTATGGGTGCGCCGGACACCTGAGCAGCGAAACACTGCCCGGCGCACCTTCGCCCACCGGCGGTGACACTCCTGGGTAGGGTACCCGGACACTGGCCTGCTGTCAAGGTCAAGGGGAGGTGGGGCTGCACAAAAAAACAAGGGCGGCCACCTCCACCTCACAAAGAAACTGCCGGGCCTGCACCTCTGCAGGGCGCAGTCTGCCGCAAGGCAGGTGGCTCTTGGGCACAGGCACCTTGCCCTTGGAGCCGGTACTGCTACCCTTCGCCATGGTTCTGGAGTGTGTGGGAGGCAGAAAACGAAAAGTTAGAAGGAAAAAATAAAGTTAGGGGAAGAAGTAGGAGCTTAAAGAAATAAGTAATATAAAACAGTAGAAAAGTAAAAAAAATACAGTAAAAGTAGAAATAAAAAGCAAAGTATAGACTTAGGGACAGAGGGAGATAGATAATAAATAAAAAAAATCAGAAAAACAGTGTAAAAAACTAAGGATTGCAAAGATTGAGGAAGGTTAGAAAAGCACGCCCAGAACCATAGCATAGAGTGAAAAACAAGATGGCCACGCCCTTCGCTATCGTGTGGGTAAGTTTGCACGATATTTTCCCCGAGCACGCAAAAAGCATTGTGAACAAGTAAAACGCGTTCCTGAACATGAAATGCGCATCGTGAATATGCTATACGTGACCCAGAACAGGAAATAAGGCAACCCGAACGGGCGGGACATTTGAAAAACAAGATGGCCACACCCATAGGCGACCGCATGGGCAAGTTCACAAAATACTATCCCCCGAGCATGCACAACGCGTTCCCGAACAAGCAAAAACCCATCGCGAATGGGCGCGACAAGCAACTACGGCCACTTGCGTAGCTCGCGTACCGCTATAACATCTTTGCGTAGCTTCGTGTAGCTTCGCGTAGCACGACTACGCAAACTACGCCCAGGGTTAGTGCTGGTACCAAACCTTCCTCTCTACTGCAGATTCTGCGTATTCTTAACATCTCCCCGTAGGGGATGCTACAGATGGTATGCTTAGGGTGGATACTGGTAGAATGGAGTATAGTGTTGCCAGCTGTTGGATTCCTATGGAGCTTAGTTTCTAGCCTCCCATTAGCAACAAATACTTCAATGTCAAGAAAGGTAATAGAGCAATCACTGATGTCTTCAGTAAAGTGTAAATTATACTCATTGATGTTAAGTTCAGCTAAAAACTTTTGTGCACTGGATTTGTCCTAGGCATGGACGAATTTTGCGAATCTGCCGTTCGCGAATTTTGTGAATTTGCGAACTCGCAATCCGCCAAATCCGCGAATTCTCGCGAATTTGCGGATTTGGTTTTTTTTGTGTTCGCAAGGATTTTTGCCAGTTCGCGAGGGTTTTGTACCAGTTCGCAATTGCGAACTTACATGTCGGCTCCCAACGGTCGCGATTATGTTGTTTCTACGTCTGGTTCATCATCACAGGTTCCCAGCACCCTCTGTTTCACCCCTGCCACCCTCTGTTTCACCCATGCCACCCTCTGGTACATCAATGCCACCCTCTGGTTCATCATCACTGTAGATTATGGGGGGAAAAAGCAAGCACACCTGCCCTGCTTCAACTGACATGAATTAATTTGGGGTTGATTTATTAATGAATGTGTCACTGTTTTAAAATTCCAGTCTGGCACCTGCTTCCTTATCTGTAATTTGCTTTCTGTTGAAGTGCAATTTTTTTTTCCAGGACCTTTGTGGCCTACTTGTAGCTATTCAATGAGCCTGCTGTGCGGGTCAGAGCAGGGTCATACAATTGTTGCAACTAGCAACTGAACTGGGAATTTGCGGATTTTTTTTTTTGTGTTCGCAAGGATTTCTGCCAGTTCGCAAGGGTTTTGTACCAGTTCGCAATTGCGAACTTACGCGTCGGATCGCAACGGTCGCGATTATGTTGTTTCTACGTCTGGTTCATCATCACAGGTTCCCAGCACCCTCTGTTTCACCCCTGCCACCCTCTGTTTCACCCATGACACCCTCTGGTACATCAATGCCACCCTCTGGTTCATCATCACTGTAGATTATGGGGGGAAAAAGCAAGCACACCTGCCCTGCTTCAACTGACATGAATTAATTTGGGGTTGATTTATTAATGTGTCACTGTTTTAAAATTCCAGTCTGGCACCTGCTTCCTTATCTGTAATTTGCTTTCTGTTGCAGTGCAATTTTTTTCCAGGACCTTTGGGGCCTACTTGTAGCTATTCTATGAGCCTGCTGTGAGGGTCAGAGCAGGGTCATACAATTGTTGCAACTAGCAACTGAACTCTGGAGGGGCCCCAGTCAGGAAGCACTACAGGGAATGCTTACTAATGATGAGTTTGAACTTTTGTACCTGCTGAATGCTTTCACTTTTGCAAAACTCGTTTTTCTGCAGAACAGCATTACAGCAACTGTAATGCCCCAAACAAGCTTACTTGTGAAAGTTGATTTCTAATTCAAAAGTGATCCAAAGAAAGTCAAAAGGCCTCAAATCCAAAAATGTGCAGGCAAATGTCAACCTGAGGAGTTATTCTGATAAAAATCATCATTTTCAGAAGGTCTATGCTGCTTGCTAGTGGATTTCTTGTGCAGAATTGCAATTTTTGTAATTTCGCGAGTGCGAGATTGTTGCTGCCTGCCGCACATACATGTTCGCAATTTTGAACTTACACCGCACGCCGCAAAATTGTAGCACCAAGAAAAAAAAATCCGCTGCCTGCGAATTTGCGGATTTTTGGTAAATTTGCGAGCGTTCGCGGATTGCGAATTTACCGAAAATCTGCAAAATCCACGAGCGTAACGGATTTTCTGCCCATGCCTAATTTGTCCCCATGCCAGCCCACAAAGAGGTCATCTATGTAACGGACACACTTCATTATATTGTTAGCCACGATGTCTGCATAATTATTTGGTAAGACCATCCTCTCCCAGTAGCCCATATGTAAGCAGGCGTAGCTAGGGGAAAACTCGCCCCCATAGCTATGCCTCTTACCTGATGGTACACCTGTTGATTGAACAGAAGGTAATTGTTCTCCAAATAGAAGCTTGTGAGATCTAATAACATTTTGTGTTGTGCATAGTACTCAATAGGTCTGATACTCAAAAAAATTCCATAGCTCTTATCCCATCCTCATGCTGAATGGATTAGACACTTCTAATGCAATGAGTAGATACTCACCCTGCCATACAAAATTCAATTTGTTTTAAAAAGTCAGTAGTATATTTATATTATCTACTGGCAGTTGCCAGTAGGTAGTTATAGTTAGGACCGTGTTTCTATTCAAAAAGAGTTTTTCTTTTGCCAATATCTTTGTGCCATTTGACGAATCTTCGTGAAATTTTCCAAACTAATGGTTCACTCAGGTCAACTCCTGTCTTAAAAAGTTTTGGGGTGATTTATCAAGCGCGGGCCGAGAAAAAAGGGAGGACCCAAAGCACGATTTCCCCATGTCAATTTCCAATGAAACTTTAGACAAAACAACAGGCCAAACTGCTGAATGGAATTACCCCAAATTTGTCAAAAAGGTAGGTCTTGGTTCTTACTTTTTTTAAAATGGTGTATATCTGTTCAGCAGTTGCTGAATAATTAAAAAAATTTAAATATCGATATCTGAGCACCGAGGAGGATTGTAAACCCACTTGAGCACGAGCTTCATTTTGATTGGCTTTCAACACTCCAAACCAGGAAGTGTTGGCAGCCATCTTGTTTTGGTAAAACAGAGTCACAAGAAAACAGTAAACAAAAAAGATTAAAAACAAGAAAAGAGGGCAGTGTAGAAATACTCTGGCCCCCTAGGCCTGCTCAGGGGCTCCAACAGAGACCCCCAGGCCCAAAGATTTGGGTGCGCGAATCCTACTGAATTTTGTTTTTTTAAATGAAGCACTGTCTACCACGCTTCGTTTTTTTGAACCCCCGGGTGGGCCCGATCCGGGGGGACCATGGGGAAATTACATGTGGGGCCCCATAGCCTCTGGGACCGCCACCTCCCCTGGGGCTTTGTTTATTATGCAGAAGCCTGGGGACCTCATCTTGTGTCCTGAGGACCTCAGGACTAAAGTGAACTTCATCACCTGAGCAGAAGTTCACCAGGAGATTCTTTGCAGAGTGATGTAAAAAAGGGCATGGCTTTGGGCGACCTCTCAGCAATCCAGCTGTGTGGGGCTTACTACAGATAACAAGAGGGCTAGTTGGCCCCTAGAGACCCTCAGGAGGCAAGGGGATTTCATCCCCCAACCAAGAGCACACCATGAGGCGTGTTTGCAGAGTGGTGGACAAAGGGGCATGGCCTGCATGAGAACTTAGCAACCCTGCTGTGTGGGACTCACTGGAGGTAACAGGAGGGTTAGTTGGCCCCCAAGGAAGACCTTGGGAGACAACTACCCCTCTTGTTACCTCCAGTAGGTCCCACACACTTGAATTGCTAAGACGTCTTCAGAGGCCATGCCCACCTTTCTCCACCACTCTGGGATGGGGGATGAAGTCCACTTTACTCCTGAGGAACTTTGGGAGCCAAGAAGCCCTCCTGGTACCTCCTGTAAATTCTACGCAACGGAATTCCTGAGCGCTGGTTGGAGGCCCAGGTCCCTTTCTCTACCACTCTGCAAACTCAACTACTAGTTGAAGAAGCATTTGCAATGTAAGAGGTTTCGCATTTGTGAGAGCTGGAGCTATTGTCGTTATAAATGTAAAAGCTTTTTACTAATGTTTTCTGGAGTGGAGTGGATGTACGTTGTGTGTAGTGGAATTATGTGGTATGCTGTGCAATGAAATGATGTGGATAGAAAGTATGTGGTATTTAGTGTATAGGAATTCTGTGGAGTGGGATTATGTGTTATGGAGAGTAATTATGTGGTATGGTAGTCTGTGTTGTGGAGAGGTAGTCTTAGGTTTAGTCTTCCTCATTTCCATAAAAGTTCAAGGATGAACTCAGTGAGACAAAAAAATTGAAGGAATCACTGAGGAACACTTGTGGACCTAGTCAGAGGTATGAGCAGGGCCACTGGAATTATGAAACTATTTGGCTGCACCAACCTTCGCACAATTATACATTTTCCGCATTAGCCACGCAATCCATCATTATGCCTAATCTGAAGATTTGAAAAAAAAACCTTGTTTCCAGCTCAATTATACATTTTCCGCATTAGCCACATAATCCATCATTATCCCTAATCTGCAGATTTGAGCAAAAAAAGCCTTTATTCTAGATCAAATGGATCAAACGCTACCTGAAATGCAGTGTTACAGCATGGTGGAAGGCCCTTTGCAAACCTAGAATGATCACCTGTTACTTATTGCTAAATGTGGGTGTTACATTAGTACTAATGGTGTGCAAGCTACTCTTGCTTCTTTCTGCACCTCTCTTGCCTCTTTCTGCATTTCTGTTTCTTCTTTCTGCATATTTATTTCTTTTTCTGCACTTCTTTTGCACATCTCTTCTACTTTCTGCACCTCTCTTGCCTCTTTCTGTACCCCTCTTGCCTTTTTCTGCACCCTTCTTCCCTCTTCCGCACCTCTCACCTCTTTCTGCACCCCTCTTACCTCTTTATGCACCCCTTTTGCCTCTTTCTGCACCTTTGTTCCTTCTTTCTGCACTTCTTTTTTTTCTTTCTGCACCTATGTTCCTTCTTTTTGCACTTCTTGTGTTTCTTTCTGCACCTCCCTTGCTTCTTTCTGCACCCCTCTTGCCTCTTTATCCACTCTCTTCACCCTTTCTGCATGTCTGTTGCTTCTTTCTGCACTTTTCTTGCCTCTTTTTTACCCCTCTTTTCTGCACTTCTGTTGCTTCTTTCTCTACTCATCTTGCTTTTTTCTTTACCTTACTTGCCTCTTTCTGTACCTCTCTTGCCTCTTTCTGCAGCTCTGTTGCCTCCTACTGCACCTAACATGACTCTTTCTGCAACTGTCTTGCCTCTTTCTCCAGGTCTCTTGCCTCCTTCTTCATCTCTGTTGCCTCTTTCAACACTTCTCTTGCCTGTTTCTGTACCTCTCTTGCCTCTTTTTGCACATCATGTGCCTATTTCTGCACCTCACTTGCTTCTTTCTGCACCCCTTATTCCTGTTTCTGCACCCCTCTTCCCTCTTTGTGCAACTCTTGTGCATCTTTCTACACCTCTCTTCCCTCTTTCTACACCACTCTTGCCTCTTTCTGTTGCTTCTTTCTGTATCTCTCTTGTCTCTTTCTGCACCCTTTGTGCCTCTTTCAGCACAACTGTTGCTTCTTTCTGCAGTTCTCTTCCTTCTTTCTGTACCCCTCCTGCCTCTTTGTACACCTCTCCTATCCCTTTTAGCATACCTCTTGCCTCTTTTTGCACCTCTGTTGGTTCTTTCTGTACCTCTTTCGCTTAGTTCTGCACTTCACTTGCCTCTTTCTGTACCCCTCTTGACTCTTTCTGCACATCTGTTGGTTCTTTCTGTACTGTTCCTGCTTCTTTCTGCACCTCTGTTCCAAATTTCTGCATCCCTTTTGCCTTTTTCTGTACCCATCTTTCCTCTTTCTGTACCTGTCTCACCTCAGTCAACTGATCGGTTTCCTTTTCCTGCAACCCTCTTGCCTCTTTCTGCAGTTCTCTTGCCTCCTTCTGTACCTCACTTGCCTCTTTTTGCACCTATGTTGGATCTTATGCACTGCTCTTGCTTCTTTCTGCACTTCTCTTGCACATTTTGTCACCCCTCTTGCCTCTTTCTGCACCCCTCTTACCTCTTTTTGTGCCCCTCTTGCCTCTTTAAGCACCACTGTTTGTTCTTCCTGCACTGCTCTTGCTTCTTTCTAAGTATGGGCGAAATTTGAGAATTCGCGATCCGCAAATTCGTCAAATTTGTGCAAATTCGCAGATTTTTTATTATTGCGTGTTTGCGGGGCGGTTTGCGTGTTCGCAGGGTTTTTTCAGCGCATCGACCGCGGTCGTACATAGGCGCGGCTATCTTGTTTTCAGTGTTCGCGTTGCATATTTCCGTTTCCGGGCGCCAGTTGCAAGCTCGCATTGTGCATTTCCTATGTGCGGGCCGCAATTACGTGTTCGCGTCCGTTTTTGAGTGCTCGCAGGGGAAATATCGCGCAAACTTACCCACGCGGTCCCAATGGGCGCTGCCATCTTGTTATCATTCATTGCTAGTCAAGTCAGTCAAGTCATAAAATTTATATAGCGCACTACATACCCAGAGGGTTTCAAGGCGCTTAGGAAGGGGGGGATGATTATTTGTCAAAAATCCACGATTTAAGCTGTTTTCTGAACGATAGGTGATTCTGGGTGAGGCGAAGGTAAGCGGGGAGTGAGTTCCATGTTCTGGCAGCCAGGTATGAAAACGATCTGCCTCCCATGGTGGTCTTGTTGATGCGATGATTCTGGGCATGCTTTTTCTATCCTGCTTTAATCTTTGTAATCCTTTCTTTGTTTGAACTTTGTTTTAATTTTTCTTACTCATTATCTATATCTTTATTTTTCTACATCTATATTTTGTGTTTTTTTCTACGTTTGGTTACTTTAAAAATACTTTTTTAACTCTTTTCTTTTATTTACTTTTTCCGTATTCTCTTTCCTATTTATTTCCATTCCTATCCAGGACCATGGCAAAGGGAGCCGGGAAGAACAAGAGGAAGGGTCCCATACCAGGTATCCGGCTCCCATGCAGGCGATTTAGGGGGGAGGATGTAGTGGCCCGGGAGATTTTCAGCGTGGTGGAGGTGGCCGCATTTATCTTTTATGTTCAGCGTCACCTCCCGAAGACCGTCGCAGCAGGCTGCAGGCCCGGTGTAGGGTATGGCCTCCGGGAGTGTCGCCAGCTCTGGGCCAAGGTGTGCCAGGCCATGTTTAGGGAGTCAGGGGTCCGGCGCACCTACCATCAGGCGACGCACTGGTGGGCGGACCTCCTGGACCGGGAGCAGGATCTGCTCGACCTGCTAGGTGTGGAGATCCCTGGGCTTGGTGAGTAGGTATTTAAAAACTACTTTGTTTTCTTCTGCTCGGTGTTATTATATTGCTAATATATGATTTTCCCGAAGAGCAAGAATGCTGCTGATTCGATTACATTGCAGGTAAATTAATGTTTAAATAGCTTCTGTGAATGCAGGTGCTCGCCTGCTCAGTGGCATTGCTACTATGCTTACTTGTTTGCAACTTTGTGCTCATTTGGCCTGATTATGTATGAGTGAAGTACTTTACCGAACTGCATAATGCTAGAGAGACTAGAGACTCAAGTCTAGTCCTTCCTTTGTACTCCTGCTGCCACTAAGACGAGATACTGGTGGAATGATAGGTTGAGTATATTATGACTTGTTATTTAGTAGTAGGACATTTTTTAGTGGTCTGCAATCATGATGACGGACTGTGTCTGTCACGTCGCGTGCTGCTGAGTGCTGGCAGCCATAGTAGAACCTTTTTGTTGTTGGTTTAGTTAGTGATTAACATCACTTTCCCAGTAGACGGTCTGCGAATCCAGCAATACTGTACTATCCTCCTAGTTGACCAGATCAGATAGGTCAATACATGTAGTGCAATTGTTGGTAATTTGTTTCCCCGAGATAATTTTAGATTGTGGTCAAAGAATTCAAATATTTAAAAAAAAACAATCATCCATGTTTCTGTTTATTTCATGATGATCATCTGTACCTCCCAGGGGCAAGAGGACAACAGCAATGCCGGCGGAACAATGTGGGCAGGATCGCTCCTCCGAGGTCTCTTCTGCTGGCCCCAGTAAGTTGTTCTGTTGTTAATATTAATAATTATACTTCCCTAACTTTTACAGCTCCTATTCATTCCAAACTGTTTCCTAATTCTATTATTTCAAAATAGTCTTTAATCTTCTTGTAGACTGTTTCTACATTCTTATCCTGCCTCTACTATCACTCTCTGTACTACTACTATTTACAATTATTATGATTCGGTCTGTGTAGGTAGCTAAGCCTGTCCAGTCGGCAAATGGTGTTAAATAAAACTCTGATCCAGCAATAGCTCCAGGCACTGAGTGCAATCCTCTGGGTTGCCCTTGCTGTCTATTCCAGTCTTTGTAAGTGCTTTGACAATTTCCAACAACAGAATGTCAATGTGTCTACCAAGAATAAGCTAGTAGTTTTTATTTTTTATTTGATAGGGGCACATACCATACTTCTAGTTTTTCAGGAACTATTCTGCACATACAGAAGTATGGACAAGAGAAATAGGACATTGTTGATGATAGGTGCAGTTTGACTTTCCACATACCTCAGTCCAACAGAAGTTGAACCCCCAATCCCCTGACCGACTATCTAGTGTGTCTGACCAATGATTATACAACCCAGAAGAACAGAAGAAGAAGACTACAGCCGAGTCCTGAGCTATCAGAGTCACCGAAGCATACCTGCAAAGTGCAGTAGTGCAAACCCTTCAGCTCACTCCCCACAAAAATCACACAGTGTTTTTTTGTTTTAAAGTTTTATTTTCAAATAAGAAATAAAAAAAGAATTTCTTTATTTTTAATAGCGCAGTTTTCCCAGCGAGCAGTGGTGATAGACGACTTTAAAGTTTAAACACCCTTCCCTAGAATCAATATACTTCAACTTAACAGTACACATCTAAATATTAGAATAATTGTAAGGGAGCCCTCACCTTGTTTGAACTTCAAGTACTGGCGATGATGAGGAGTAGGTGGTGAAAATTGAAAAGGTCTTGTTGGCAGAAGGGCAATGGAATCTTCTGTCTGTAATTAGAAAAATGCTGCACGCTAAAAAGCAAGCAGTTGTGCAATAAACTGTAGTATGTAACGGCTAAGCATATAAAAGGTTAACACCCTTCAAAAAACCGTCACTTTTTTTCATTCCCAATAGTTAAAAATTGGTTATGTGGAGAAGTGTGGCTCAATGGTTAGAGCGGCAGACCTTGATGCAGAGCGCTGGCCAGGGACCAGGGTTCGATTACCGCCTCGGCGGGATTGGGCTTAAATTCCTCTGACCGGATATTCTCGCCTCAGTGCCGAATCTAAGCATGGGCCCCACGCTGCAACTCTGGGCAATAGCTTGCTAAGTCTCCACAACGGCCCCCGATACACAAGGGATGCCTGGTTTCACCATGGGATGCCCAGGAGTGGGCACCTCAAAAGGAAAAGCCAGGAGGGGTTCCCTTGTGGGAGGAGTACAAGCGCCGGGATGCTTACGGGTTACTGTTCGCGCTATACAAATACAACACATTTACATTTACATTTACATTAACATCTTCTTCGGTTACGAGCCGAAATAGGGGTGGTGTATGGCATCTAAAAATATGACATGTTTTTTTTTAGGCGTCACAACATCAGATGTGGCACATACTACCACCACCACCAGTGCCGGGGCCAGCAGCGCGGAGGCGTCCACTCCATGTGGTGTTGCGGCGGCGCCACAAGTGCCACCAGGAGGAGCTGCTGTGGGTGATGCCTCAGCAGTGGTGGTCGGTGGTAAGTTATTATACTCCTTACTTATTGACATTTTAGAGTAGGCTCGCAAAGGAGTGTATGATGTACTGTACAGTAGACAGTACACTAGTACAGGTACACTGTACTGTTCAGAACAGTTACTAATTTCGAACTACACTTTTGCCAATCACGGAGAAGACTGTCACCCTTGACTTAGCATTAGCGGCGGTAGTTCTCGAGTAAGCAATGGCCCCCTCTATTTGACTTCAATTCAGCTGGGAAACTTTTATCGTGAAGCCAAGTCTTATCAGATGAACTTTAGGGATGTGATGAACTAAAAGGGAAAGAAGGGTGAAAGGAACGACGAGTGAGTCGTAACATTTATGACGTTTTTGAATGCAGGCAGAGGCTGATAGGAAGAAATCAGATGCATGGCTGCTTGAAGCAAGGATGGTTGGAGGAGAAAGAAAAGATGACTGCCTTTGTGGGTGAATGAGAAAATGCATGTGTGGTGGGCATTGCATTGAAACCCAAATGCAAGTCAAGACTGTGGTTTACCAAATAAAATAAAAAGGGTGTTAGTTTGTTGATGAGAAAAAGTAAAGTTGGTCCAGTTGAGCTGCTAGTAGAATTCTTGAAACTCCCACTAATGTTACAGGCCTACAAAGACGGCAAAAAGTTACAGCCCAAAATGTTATACTGTACTTGCAAGTTGCTAGTGTTACTGTGAGACAACTTTCTGTTGAATTATTTTATGTTAATGTTAAAGAGTATTGGTTAAAGACTCTCTTTTTCTTTCTTTCTTCATAGATGCTCCAAAAAAACTCACCCGCAAGGAGATGGCTGTCCGGGCCAGGGCTCGGAAGCTGAAGGCCATTTGTGCCGAATATCGGCGGCTTGTGGCTCGGGAGCACGAGGAGGCAACAGCTGCATCCTCCTCCAGTGCCCCCAGGTCCACCAGCCAGCAGCCTTCAGCGGTACAGCACCATGGCCCGACAGCCTCCCACCGCTGCGGTGGAGCAGCAAAGAAGACACCAGCAGCTGCCCCCCCAGAGCCTGGATGGCACGTCAGCGCCACCTCTGCCGGAGAGTGGACTACCTGGAGCGCCTGGTAGAGAAGCTCCAGTGTCAGCTCCGGCACCTCCACAAAAAGATGCGGGACCACCTGTGCACAGGACACCGCCGGAAGAAGTGACTGTCCCTTGCCCCTTTTTTAAAAACTGTTGGGGGGGTGGGAATTGGGCGTTGGGGATTCAAAGGGAGTTTTGAAGGACATTTGGACATTGGTTGGCGTTAGGGAGGGGGGTGAGTTGGGTCTTTTGAATAGTTTATTTTGGTTAAGGGAAATATATTTATTTATTTTACATACTTAAACATAGTATACACGTTCACATTATTTTGTCATCTGGTGGTGGTGGTTACTGTATGTTTGGTTTCCTCAAACTTACCAGCATGAATTATCTAAACTTTCAAAAATTTACAAAAGTGTCACTAACAGAGTTAGTGAATTCAATTGCCGTACCACTACTTTACTAGTACTACTGTCAGTCTCTCCTCTCCTCTAAGTCCTATCCCATTATTCTACCTCCCCAAAATGCTTAACTTACCTGTGATTCGTGTTTGGGACTAGGGCTAGGCACAGGGCTGGCTGCATGGTGAATGGCGATTAAGGTTGGGTATGGAGTCCTGGACGGATGAAATTTCATCGTTGTGCTGGTAGTAGTAGTGGTAGACACTGGCAGTAGCAGCATATGAAAAAAAAGGAAATGAAACATTGATTGGCCTGAGCGTAGCATTAGAACAGTACTATAGATAGTACGGTAGAGAACAGTGCCATAAATTGTAGCCTAAGCAGTGCTAAAGTATTCAAAATATAAGTACTAATTACGTGGAGTATGGCTACTATAAGAAATAGTATTGAAGGTGAAGGACACAGCGGTGTAAGCATTAAGCATTCGATTCGTCACGTGTAGGAGGAGGATGTTGTTGATGATCAATCCACGATGGCGCACATGAAATTCTGATTTGAATGATTTTTCTGTTGCTTTGACCTTATTCTCCCCAGCAAGTGTCTGGAATTATTTTTGTCATTTAGTCACACCTCAATCAAAACCACACAGCCCGGGGGAAGAGGGTTAGAGTTTGAAAATTGGATGGGAATAGGGGTTTTTGGGAAAGTTTTATGGAGAGAGGAAAAAAAAACAGCATGGACAAACAACAAATGAAGATAAACAAATTGAAGATATCCATATATCTTTTAAGGGACATAAAGGGAGTGCATGCACTACTGCATGCATGAAGTTGTTTGCTAAATGGATGGTTAGGTTACTGAAAACTCAGTAGTACTTTCTACAATTTACTAACTATGAAGAAACAATGTGACAGTACAGGGCTGCAGTAATTACGTAATTTCACTTGCCTATCTGCCCTCTGAGAGAATAAACACTTGGGGCAGATTTATGTTATCTGGCGCATCCCCAGGGATGCGCCAGTTAACGTGCGCCACAGCTCCGCCACCCATGGTGCACCGCATTTATAATGCGGCGCACCATGGTGCAAAAACGCCACAGATGCGTGACGCACCTGTGCAGGAACGACCCCCCCTGCGCAGGAACGCCTCCTTATGGCGCAGTGCTTTTCCAGAAGATGCGTCACGTTGTAAATAGGGCGCATTGTTTGCGCCGCAGTTGCGTCTAATAAAGTGACGCAATTGCGGCGCAAAGAGGCACAACGGCCTCATAAATCTGCCCCTTAGTACAATAAATTAGTTTTTAAAATGGCAAAGAAAAACGTATACAATGGCAGGAGGGATGAATTTGAAGCAGAGACCAAACAAATGCAAAGAGTCACACTCATAGAAGTTTGCAACAATAACATTATTTAAAATATAAGGAGAAGTGAAGAGGATATTGTAACTGTATGTTGTAGTTGTCCTGTTGAATTTGGGAAGTTGCATGCATCCAGCCATACTCTTATTCGCGGTACTCCTCCATTCCATCTGACGCTCCGTCGATCAATCTTGGTGACCAGACACACTGTCCACTGCCTGCCTGGTGGATGCAGAATTGCGGATCGCTAATGGTAAGCCTGAGCTAATCGTTTCGCTTTTCCTATCGCACAGGGTAAAAGCCGGCCTGTAATTGTTGATGGAAAAACAGGAAGAGATATTATAACACCACAGAGAAATAAATATAAGGTATGCTGTGTAGTGCAAAAATAACACTTTCAGAGGCGACAGTATTACATACAAGCATCATTTCTAAAGTGCGTACTCTGAGTCTCCTTTTCGAGGATAGTAACTAATTAGCACACAGCAGGCCAGGGTCATGCAGAGGGTCAAGGCAGGCACCACTGAGTGAAGCAACCTGATGCAGCATATCTCTTTGACACAGACAGACAAAGCATATCTAATTGTATGCAGCAAGCCACTTAGCTGCAATTTTACATGAACTGCTGTCTGGACTCTGGCATAACAACACTACACTGGCTCGACCACTCCATACCACAACTAGACAGACATGTAGTTCTGCTGTAGTAGTTGTTGTTGACTGGTTTACCTGTTTGCCACTCACAAATTGGCCATAGTTCTTCTGTAAACCGACGATGATGATCCATCCATCCCAGTGAGTGACTGTAAAGAAAAAAGATATATTATTTAACTTTGATCATCAACACTCATCATCATCATGGTATATTGGCAAACAGTGAATCCAAGGACATTTTGCATATTGGAAAATGCAACGTAGTGGCCCCTGCAGTTGAAGTACAATTTTAATTAAACAAGGTAAAACAAACAGAGTAGACTTGAGTTACATTTAGCGTGTAAAAGATTAAATAATAACAGAAGACATATGATTCATTTCATACACAACAAACAAACAGCAATTGCTTTCATCAGAGCCAGACAGCCATTGCTGTCCGCTGCATGCCATCTTCTAATTATTCATGACCTGTTCCACTTTTTGTCCGCATCTTGCTCTTAAAGTGAAGGCCCACAGGGCAGCCGCTGCTGTCAATTTCAGAAGTAACTGTCAGCAATCAGCATGTAGTCAGTAATTCCAGTCCCAATTGAGGGGACTCATCTACGAAGCCAAACTTTCGTGATTCTGGGTAATCCAGCCATCTGCCTTGAGGGAAATGGATAGGGGGAATCTGGAGGAGGAGGATAGAGGAACATGACTGAATTGTGAACTTGTGAACCTCAGGAATGCAGACAGCAGCACCTTCAAATCAATAAGGAAATAAGATGAAGATAGTGCTGCTGATGGATTTGTTTGCTGATGGATTTGTTGTGTAAAAGTTGCAAAACAAAGAAAGACACACAGGAATAAAAGTGAATAAGGATGAAAAAAAAGGAAGTAATTTCAAGGCCTCGGTGTCAGGGAAGTAGAGCTTGTCCTCGAACTCTGTGAATTGAGACAGGAGTAGGTCAGCTAACAGAGAAGAACTTCCATCACCTAAGTCCGTGTCCTCTTCTTTCCGCGTGAATTCACGTATTTTGTAATCTGGTGGTATGAAGTGCTGATTCATCTTGATCATTGTTAACCTCTCCACATTTTTGGGCGAGAGGCGGATCCTTTTTGAAGTTACAATGGAACCAGCAGCACTGAAAACACGTTCAGAAGACACGCTTGCGAGTGGGCAAGACAAATAATTTAAAGCCAGCTTGGTGATCAGTGGCCATTGAGGTCTTTTCCCATACCAATACATCAATGGATTCTTATCAATGTAGACCTCTGTTCGGTCATCCAGACAGGCCTGCACCATCCACTCAAGGTCCTGGGGTGCTGAACTTTGCGTACCATCTGAGGCATTTGCATCAACACTGTGACGAGCAAACCCTTGATGAGTTATCCAATCCGCTTCTGACAATATTATGGCTGGGCCTGTTGCAGGTGAGGATGATGATACGGTTGCTGGTGTCGGTAACGGCTGTGAGGGAAAGTGATTTCCTTAGGCCACAGAAGTGGACCTTGACGCCGGATGGCCTTCTGATTCAGTAGTACTTCTGCCGGTTCCTTCAGTTTCCTGCTGCTCTTTTTCGAACCGAGTGGCTGACAGAGCTAGCCAATGTTTGTACTTTGAAACATCTTCTTCATTAAAAGGAATGACTGCATTGCTGGACAATGCCTTTTTGTACAGTGGATCCAGAATAGTGGCACAAATGTAATGTTGTTCTGTATGTATTTTTTAAGCCTTTCATTGTCAAGCAGGCGGGTTAATAAGCTCTCCGCCAACTGATATGATTCTTGCTTGTCACTTTCATCTTTGAATATTGAAGACACCGCCTTCAGTTGGTGCCCTAGCATGCGCAACAATGGGATAGCTTTGCCCAAACTACAGTCCTCCCTGCTGACTTCACGCGTGAAGACCTCAAAAGGACAAAGCATGTCTGTCAGGCTTTTAACTAGGTTCCATTCCTTCAACTCTAGCCTCATGTCTTTCATAGAAGAAACACGTCCAAAGAGATACTCATTGATTACCAAGCACTGTTCAAACAGACGCTCAAGCATGTAGAAGGTTGAGTTCCAACGTGTTGCCTCCTCCTGGATGAGTCCTTTGACTGGCACTCTACGGGCACGTTGCATGAGCCTCAGCTGCTTACGGGCCTTAAAGGAATGGCTGAAATGTGTGCATATTCTTCGGCAGGTGGTCAGTAACTTGCTGACTTTGTTTTCTTTTTTCAAGAAATCTTGTACCACGATGTTAATACTGTGCGCCAAACGTGGCACTCTGAAGTAGTTACCATCATGCATGGCCTTAACTATATTACTGCCATTATCCGTGGAAACATAACCAATCATGCACTTTCTTGGATGCAGCCATTGAAAGACCTTACTTTGAAACTCCTTCAAAATGTTTTCTGCAGTATGAGATTTCTCCATGGCAAACATGGCTACTGTTGCATGTTTCCGACTAGCTTGAAAAACTATGTCACTGTCAACACCTGCATATAACTTGTCCCTAACCCCTGCAAAAGAGACCCAGTGTTCAGTGATGCACATGTAATCAAGGGCTTGGCAACTGGTCCACATGTCTGTTGTCAGGTGGATAGTGTGAACAGCACTCTTCTGCAAAGCTGCCCCAATCACCTCCAGCACATCTTGATGGAGTGCTGGAACCGCAACTCTGGCAAAATAGGACTGGCTAGGAACCTTCCATTTAAGGCAGACTGTTGCCACAAATTCTCGAAAATCCACCCCTTCCACGAAAGAAAAAGGGAGAAGGTCCAGTGCTAACAATTTAGCCAGCATTGCATTATAAAGGCGTGCCGTCGGGTGGTTGCGTTCAAATGGCGCCTCCGACCAAAACATGCTTTTAATGGTGGTCTGGACCGTTTTACGTGATGATGATGATGCAGACTTCTTCAACCCAGTTAGGCTCATTGATGTACTACTTTTTCACATTGGTGTCTCTCCCAGACTCTTAGTGTGCCTCATAGATGTTGCTGGGGTAGAGGGTGTGGGCGCTACCACTGCAGTGATGCTGCCAGGGGTACTGTGTGTACCAGAAAAAATGTCGCTCGCTTCTCATTCTTCAACTCCTCCTGCACGATCTGCTCTTCGTCATCAGAATCAGATGCAATATCAATGGATACAATTTTTTTAAAATGTATTTATTTGCATTTATCGTACAATACACGTCATTTGCAGGGTCACATCCAATGTGCATTACAATGGTACCATCGTCAACCAGTGAACGTTTCCCCCCAACAAATCCCCTCCCCCCCTCCCAGTGTCCCTTGCAGTCCCCAACTGTAATAACATTACATGGTGTCTTTGTGAGTTGATTATAAATCCATAATGTACCTAGAAAACAATACAGCACAGTCATCAGGATTTGCTGCAGTCTGTAAGTTGCGAGTCCCAAAGGAGAGCCCGGGCAAAGAGTAATAAGCATATACATTTTGTCAAGAGTGCCTGTCCCCATTAGCGTTCAGAGACGTTCCCCCCGGACCGTCCCCCCACGCGCACTTCCCCACAAGTTCTAAGCATTTCCGGCCGCACCTCCCTTCTCCGGCTGGTCTACATCATCCCCGTCTTGTCTTTCTCTGAGGTAGGTCAGTACTGGGCCCCAGATGTCTTTCGGCCTCGACTTCATGGGTAGTTGTTCCGCATAGGCAGTCAAGTTTTCTTGCCCTGTGGTCATGTCGTGGATCAAACCCTTGGATTTAGGTGCCCTCCCTCTGCCCCATCGGCATGTCACCTGGCGCCGTGCCAGCAGTACACCCATCAAGAGAAACTTTCCATGCGGTGTAATGATATCTGTGACTAGGCCCAAAAGTTCTGTTGTGGGATGTGGTGCAATAGCGACCCCTAACATATCAGTGAGACCTGCAAAGACCTCTACCCAGTAGTCAGCCACTCTGGGGCAGTTCCAGGCTAAGTGTATAAAATCAGCGGAGTTCTGCCTGTATCTAAGGTATCTGTCATTGGCTCGCAATCCTATCCTATGTAGGCGAGCAGGTGTATGGTATAGTCTATGTAGAAATTTGAAATGGAGCAAGCGGAGCCTACTACGCCCGGAGACCAGTTCCTTCTGTTTACATGCTAGCTCCTGCTGATCATCCGTGAGGGGTTCAGGCAAATCTTTGTCCCAATCAGCCCTGGCTCTAGCATGTGAAGTAGGTGCCACAGATCTGACTCTTGCATGTAATAGAGTAGTGATGTGTGTGGGTGCTTCGTCCTGCAATAAAAGGTGAAGGGAAGTGAACACCTCCGGCTCCTCCGGGAAGGCAGGAAATATGGCCTGTACGCTCTGTTGGAGCCTAGTGTAGAGGAACAAATCCATGAACGTGCAAGGAGTATCACCAAAGAATAGGCCCCTTTGACCGGAACTTCCAATCAAGGAAGAGGTCCCCCCATGTGCAGTACTGCAATTTAGTTAAAAATTCTGACAGATTTTTTCCATCGTCACCTGTCGGAAAGGGCAATTCCTAAGTGGTATTCTAGGGGAGTAGAGTTGCGTAGCACCTTCTGTTTTTTCGACAAACAGTGGTCAGCCCTAACAGTGCAATCCACAGTAGTGGGGTCTTTGTGTCTGTCCCTGCAGGGGGTAAACAAGTATCCTGCTGGTGGCACCGGCACCATGTGACCATCTTCAACTGCGAGATGAGGCATGTAGGGTAGGGGTGAAACCTGTACACCACGAAATGCACCTGTGCACTGTAATAATATTGCTCAAAGTCTGGTACATCAAAACCCCCGAATCAGTATGGTAGTGTGAGTGTGTCCAGTTTCAGCCGGGCCTGTTTCCAAAGATTTTAGGGTTGCGAAAAAGGGTGCACCGGGGTGATGGGGATGTTATTAAATAAGTATAAAAATGTAGGGACCACCACCATCTTAATTAGCGAAACTCTCCCGGCCATTGAAAGAGGAAGCTTGAGCCAATTTGTGATGCTATCAGTTACTTTAGTCATGGCCCGCCCAAAGTTAGTCCTCATTAACGTGTCCTTATCTCTGGAGACATATATCCCCAGGTACTTAAAGTCAGACTCTTCCCATTGCAGCGGGTAATCCAGAGCGTGGGTTTGCATGTGGTTGGTCAATGGGAACACCGCTGATTTTCCCCAATTTATCTGTACTCCGGCAATCGCTCCAAACTTATAGGGTCATTATGATGGCGGATTCCCCGCATACTCCGGGCCGGCGGAAGCCACCGCCGGCCCGGAGTATGTGGGGAATCCACCGAGGAGGCCTGAAAGACCCACCGCCAAATTAGGATGGCTGGTGGGTCTCACAATCTGTCCTCCACTTTTCCGCTGCGGCGGAAAAGCACTAACATGGCTGGCGGTGTCTATCAGACACCGGCAGCCATATTAGGATGTAGGGAAAGTAATGCTTTTCCACGGCGGCTTTTCCGCCGTGGAAAAGCATACGGACATTCACTTTGGGGGCCCGTTGTGGGCCCCCTGGGTGAAGGTTGCGTGGGGGGTGCACATGGGGGGTACCTATGGTACCCCCTGCCTTTGCATGCACTAAGCGGCAGGCACCGCACGGTGCCTGCCACTTTGTGCATGCAAATGCACTGCTTTCATTTTTTACATTGCGGCGGGTGCTGCTTCAAGCAGCACCCGCCGCAATGTAAAACATACAGGATGTGACCGCCAGGGTGGCGGTCACATCCTAATTGCCATGGAGGGACCGCCGCTGCCCATGCGGAAAGTCCCTCTTACTCAGGGGTGGCGGACGGACGCAAGTCCATCCGCCATCCTAATCGACCCCTTAGTAACTTCCCGCAGTATGGGATTTAAGTGGATCGTGTGGGTTGCAGATGTACAGGGTGATATTGTCCGCGTAAAGGTATACTAGGACTTGTCTGGAGGGATAAATTTGACCCCTATGATTATGATGTTGGCATAGTTTGGCCCCTAGTGGCTCGATAGCAATAGCAAACAGAACAGGGGATAGTGGGCAGCCCTGCCTAGTACCTCTGGTAACAGAGAAAGGGTTTGAGCGAGACCCATTTAGCAGGACCCTGGCCAGCGGTGCGTTGTAGAGGAGTTTGACCCACTTTATGAATTGGTTCAGACACCCCATGTATTCCAAAGTCCCAATAAGTTAGTCCCACTCCACTGAGTCGAACGCTTTGGTGGCGTCTAAAAAGACAGCCACCGCCGCGCATTTGGGGTCTATATCCTGCAGTATCACCAGTAGGGTTCGAAGGTTGTGGGATGTAGCCCGGTTAGGGACGAATCCCGCCTGGTCCGGCAGCACAATTTTTTGCAGAAGAAAATTCAACCTAGTGGCCAGTACTTTAGCAAGGACTTTGGTATCGCTGTTGAGGAGTGACACTGGGCGATAGGAACCACATTGATCTGGAGGTTTACCAGGTTTTAGTAAAGAGAGTATGTTCGCTTCTTTCATGGTGCCAGGGAGTATCTCCTCCTCTAACGCTTCATAAAAGACAGCCTTGAGAATGGGAGCCAGTATATGGACATAAGTCTTGTAAAAGTCTATGGGTATCCCATCTGACCCAGGTCACTTACCCGATTTCATACCCATAATGGCCTCTTTAATGTCGTCCACTTCAAGGTCAAGCGCTATGAATTTTTGTTGCACTGGTCCCTGTCAAGCGAGGGCCACATCCTCAAAGTAGTCCCCTAAGTTAAGCTCCGATTGTCTATGCAATGTATATAATGCCTTATAATAAGCGGTCATGGTAGCCATTTGATCCGGTTACTGATCTGTATGTCGTGCACTGCTCGTCCTGCAGTTCAGTAATGTAGTTGCGAAAGCGAGAAGGTCATATTGCCCCCGCCAAAGACCTTCCCGGCCTATTCCCTTCCCCGTATATTCTAGTGGTTGCATGCTGCCCCCTGAACCTACTCTCTCTGTCCGCAGGGTCAATATATTCTGATAGCTTCTCCCGTAATGTGGCCTTCAGGGGTCCTGTGTCGTCCCGTTCTAACACCTCCCTCTCCAGGGTCTTCATTTCAGTCTCTAATGTAGTCAAGTCCGCTTAAGGTCCCGCAGGATTCCTCCCCCCTTTGGAAATGCACCACCCCCTCACGGTTACTTTAAAAGCTTCTCAGACAGTCGTGAGGCTTGCTACTGAGCCAGTATTCCTGGGGAAGAATTCTATGATCTCCTGTTCCAATTCCGCCTTGAAGACGGCATCTTGCAGTTGCAGGGGGTTAAGCCTCCAGCTAAGGTAGGGTGTTAGATCCACAGGAGGGTGTAAGGAGATTTTCCCAGGGGAGTGATCCGAGAAGGTCTTAGGGATGTGGAGCGCCCCAGTCTCCCAATTAGTCATGCTTTTCGCAATGCGCACATAATCCAACCTGGCCCATGTGTTGTGCATGGATGAGTGGTGTGTGCCTTCCATCTTTGAGGCGTGTTAGAAGCACCAAGTGTCCACGAAGCAGTCCGTGGTTAAGACTTCCAGTAAGGTGCTTTGGGAGAAGGTGTAATGCGCAGCTGTCGCGTTTGATCTATCCCAGGAGGGGTTAACCACTGTGTTGAAATCACTCCCCCAGACAACATATCTGCATCCTAGCGTACTTATTTTACCTCTGAGCAATAACATGAAGTGGGGATCATCAACATTTGGCCTGTAATAGATCACTAGTACGATTTCATGCGATTGGAGCCACCGCCACAGTAAGCAATACCTGCCCTCTGGATCCGAGTCCTGTCCTCCCTCCACAAATCGGACTCTGCGTTTGATAAGTATAGTTACTCCTCTGGCATATGATGAGTAGGAGGCAAAGCAGCTATGGGAAGCCAATCGGGACGCGAATCTAGGAGTGTCACCCCTCGCTAGGTGCGTCTCCTGTAGGAGAACTATATGGACAAGATGCCGATCCAGGTATCCCAGTATTTGCCATCTTTTTTGAGGTTCATTAAGCCCTCGCACATTCCACGACAGAATATTTAGACTTTCGTTGCTGTCTTCTCGTTCACCCATAGTCACGTGGAGTCGTTTTGTACACATGCCATTGCTTCCAGGTACACTGCTTTGACTCACTACTCACCAACAAATTACTTCTATACAACCCAACCCACCCCTTTCCACCCACGCCGGCTGACCCAACTTGCCAGGAAGAAACATCCCTCCTCCCGAGAAAGTCCCATAGGACCTAGGGTCCACGCTCATAAGGTGCTAACCAACAAGAAAGTCAATGAACTAGGGGTAATGCCCATAATAGGGGTGCTGCAAGGGAGGCTCCCACCACTACCACGCCGCCTCTCTTTTTTCACCCATCCACAACCTCCTGTAGCCAGGGGACGATCTGACGGGACGAGGGCAGGTGGCCGGGTGACAGCCTGTGCCATCAGTTCAATAACAACAGTCATACATCACCAATCTGGAGAGCGTCTCTTAGGTGTTCAGCAGCTACTCGGGTGTGGTCCCAGTGTAATAGGAAGCCCATCTCGTTCAGGAGGGCTCCGACAGCGGAGAGTGAGATCTCGCTCTGTGTCTTGCAGCAGCTTCCCGAGAAGGGGAGCGTCGGTCGCGCTTGAGGAAATCTTCCGCCTGTTGTGGTGAGGTGAAGATGTGTTGTCGGCCTCTGTGATGGATCCGCAACCTTGCGGGATACAGCATGGCATACTGGATGCTGCGGGGCTGGAGCTGCTTCTTTACTGCAAGGAACTTTTGACGCGCGTCTTGCACAGCTCGTGTGAAGTCGGGATAGAAGGAGAGGATGTTATTCTCATACTTCAACTCCCCCTTTTCTCTCGCCAACCGCAGCAGGGTGTCACGATCTCGATAGTTGAGGAATCTCATTATCATTGGGCGAGGAGGAGTCCCCGGTGGAGGTCTAGTGGCCAAGGAACGATGGGCTCTCTCAATGACCAGTTGTGCAGAGAAGGAGTCCCTGACAAACAGATCTGCCAGTAGCTTCTCCATGAAGTCCTCCAGCCACCCGGTATTGGTCGTCTCGGCCAGTCCTAGCATGCGGTCGTTGTTACACCGAGAGCGGGATTCCAATTCCTCATTTTTGTCAGAAATTATTTTCAGGAGCTTGTCCATTTGGGATGCGTGCTGCCTGCTCGCGCTTGCACCATCCTCCAGTTCCGGCACGCGTTGTTCAGCCTCCTTTAGTCTTTCTTCATGGCCATCAAGTTTCGCTACGACATTGTCTAGGCGAAGGGTCATCTGTCTATTTTCGAGTCAATAGAGGATAAACTCTGCTGCATGCTCACCAGTAGTTCCTTCCAACAAGAGTCCCTCATTTCTGGAGGATCGTCATTGCCCTGGTCCATAGGTGCAGAACTCTGTGTCTTGCGGGTGTCAAAAGGCAGCTTAGACTGCTGGGGCTCCGTCTTGCCCATGTTTGCCGACCGCTCCCAGCTTAAGCACCTCCAGCCAATGTGGGGGATAGGGGTGTCAGTAAGCATGGGCGTAAAATCCATTCCGCTGGCGGAATTTGCGGATTTTCGGCAAATTCGCAATCCACGAACTCTCGCGAATTTGCCGAAAATTCGCACGCAGCGGATTTTTTTGCTTGCTGATACAATATTGCGGCGCGCGGCGTTCACTTACCGTCATTCAGCATTTGCAGAGTTGTTTTTCTCCATATTTTGCGTGTGCTGCGCCATTTTGGATCTTGCTGCGGGATCCCGCGGGAGTTTGGCGACCACGATTACGTCATCGCGGCTTGCCACCTTGCACAGCACGCATCGCGAGAGCTCGCAATTGCGAACACGTAGATACGGCGGGCAGCAACAATCTCGCACTCGCGAAATTGCAAAATTTGCAATTCTGCACAAGAAATCCACCAGCAAGCAGCATAAACCTTCTGAAAATGATGATTTTTATCAGAATAACTCCTCAGGTTGACATTTGCCTGTACTTTTTTTTGCAAGGAGTCCATTTTGGGGGGGGGGTGGTTGGGAGGAAGCAAGTGCCCCACAGTCTCCAACTTCCTGTTCCTGTCCAGCAGGCTCCTCCCAGTGCTTTCTTCATGTGCTGGTCACTTTCATTTGGATCTTGACCTGGAAGGATTACTTTTTGTGGATGCTACTGGGTATTTGGATTTGAGGCCTTTTTGACTTTCTTTTGATCACTTTTGGATTAGAAATTTCACAAGTAAATTTGTTTGGGGCCTTACAGTTGCTGCAACTACAATTTGGGAATTTTCGACTTTTGGGCTGTTGTTGGGGCCTTTTGCCCAGGGGTACTCAGTGGTGGATGGACTGAGTCTTTCTGTGGGGTCTCTTTAACTTAAACATCATATGGGCATGGATGGCATGGGATTGTGCTGATTTTTTGTGTTTTTCAATTTTTGGGGGTGTTGATGGGGACTGGCCATGTGGGTGGGGGCCATTTTGAGTGCTGGTACAGGCAGGCCCTGGCCATGTGCTGGGGGGCAAGGGGCCATTTTGAATGCAGGCAGTGTTCTCAGGCCTGCACCCATTTTGCCTAGCTTTCATCCATTATGCCCAGGGGTAGTGAGTGGTGCATGGGCCTAGTCTTTCTGTGGGTGTCTTGAATTTAAACATCATTGAGGGCATGGATGGCGTGGGATTGTGCTGATTTTTGTGTGTTTTTCAATTTTCGTGGCTGCTGTTGGGGCCTTTTGCCAAGGGGTAGTGAGTGGTGCATGGACTGAGTCTTTCTGTGTGGTCTCTTTAATGTAAACATCATGGAGGGCATGGATGGCATGGGATTGTGCTGATTTTTGTGTGCTTTTCGATTTTTTGGGGTGTTGATGGGGACTGGCCATGTGGGTGGGGGCCATTTTGAGTGCTGGTACAGGCAGGCCCTGGCCATGTGCTGGGGGGCAAGGGGCCATTTTGAAGGCAGGCAGTGTTCTCAGGCCTGCACCCATTTTGCCTAGCTTTCATCCATTATGCCCAGGGGTAGTGAGTGGTGCATGGGCCTAGTCTTTCTGTGGGGTGTCTTGAATTTAAACATCATTGAGGGCATGGATGGCATGGGATTGTGCTGATTTTTGTGTGTTTTTCAGTTTTTTTTGGCTGCTGTCGGGGCCTTTTGCCCAGGGGTAGTGAGTGTTGCATGGACTGAGTCTTTCTGTGGGGTGTCTTGAATTTAAACATCATTGAGGGGATGGATGGCATGGGATTGTGCTGTTTTTTGTGTGTTTTTGGATTTTTTTGGCTGCTGTTGGGGCCTTTTGCCCAGGGGTAGTGAGTGGTGCATGGACTGAGTGTTTCTTTGGGGTCTCTTTAATGTAAACATCATGGAGGGCATGGATGGCATGGGATTGTGCTGATTTTTGTGTGTTTTTCGACTTTTTGGGGTGTATAACTGATGTTCCTCTGTCTTCCATTGCTTTTAGGTGCACAAGAGAACCACCAGTGCCAGGAAGAAGTCCTGCAGTGGTGTGTGCAGCATAACGTCACGCGACGTCATGTGTGGCCACAGACAAGACAACTCTGCAACTCGTGCAACTGCGGCCTGCTGTTCTGACATCTGAAGAAGATGGCCCCAAAAAAAGTTCCCCATAGCTCCTCTAGCAAGAAAGTTGCCAGTAAGGAGCAGAAGAAGCAAGCTGGGAGCAGCACCCCCGCTCCATTGGGCTCAGTACCACCACCACCACGCCAACTTAAGTCCAAGCCCTTGAGTGCTTTAGAGGCAGCCAGTATAGTTGATCAATCACCATCGACCAGTGATGTTGGCTAATCGCAAGAAGGCAGCAGCATCCCTCAATCAACACAGGTTGTTGTAACTCATCTGACGAGTGTTCAGCAACCACAGCCGCAACAACAACCACATGTGCAAGTACAAGCCCAAGTACATGTGGAAGGAGAGGCAGCGCAAGGAGATGCACAAGCAGAGGTGCATGGAGCGGCACAGGTGCCCACAATAGTTGTTCCTCCCGAAGTAGGGGCACATCAGGAAATCGACATTCAAGCCGAAGTACCATTTGAGGAAGCCACTCCTCCTGATAATTCATTGTCTTCCAGATCCCTAGCAAGGAAAAGATCAAGGATGGTGTCTACATCTTCTTCAAGCCCCCTTCCTTCTGATGATATGGATCTAAATTGGGAACCACCACAGCCGTCTGAGAGTGAGGCACACCATGATCTGACAAAGGTAGCTAAGCGTAAATGGAAGGTCCCCGAAACTCTCGTACTTATGGAGTGTGATGATGAAGCTGAACAAGAAATGACGTGTACTACTGCTGATGAAGACTCTCATGACGATGCAGTCATCATAAACGTCACTGCAGCCCCAGCGGGCATTCAGCAAACAGACATTTTGACCCTAGCCCGAAAAGCTGCTGAGCGCGATGTTGTCAACGAGGCAATGGGACCACCACCATTGCAGTTAACTAGTACACCACGACCTACCGCTTCCATATTTTCTCGCCAGAAGGAACCTCCATCCACCTCAACCTCCATTTCCTCAATTAGTGGTGCTGCAAGTGCACAACGTAGTAAAGTTCGGCAACACACATCGTCCTCTTTATCTGGCATTAGCATGACCAGTATCGCCTCCTCCGCCCCCCACAGACATTTGAAGTCCGCAGTTTGGGACTTCTTTAGTGTTAGCACAACAAGGGAAAACTAGCCATTTGTACCATTTGTAAGCTTGAAGTTAGTCGTGGTAAGCTTGGTACCAACTATGGTACCGGAGGCCAGAGAGGTCATCTTGAGAGACAGCACACTGTCAAATGGCATGCGCACCTAAAGGAGATCAAGGAACTCGAATTGCAAGTCAAGAAACTGTATCTGTTGATGTTTCATCTGATGATGACGAGGAGGAAGAAGCGTCAAACATTTCTTCACTTACACCCAGTACCCCTGTCAGCAGCACACCCCTTGAAAGATATATGAGCCACACTAAGAGTGTGGGAGAGAGTGAGACACCAAAGTTCATCATCACCGAGCGTAACTGGGTCGAAGAAGTCATCATCATCATCATCCCGTAAAATGGTCCAGCCCACCATTAGAAGCATGTTGTTTTCATACGCGCCATTTGAACGCAACCACCCAATGACGCGTCTGTATAACACTAAGCTGGCTAAAATGCTAGCTCTGGACCTTCTCCCTTTTTCTTTTGTGGAAGGGGTTGGTTTTCTTGAATTATTGGCAACGCTCTGCCCTAAATGGAAGGTTCCTAGCCGGTTCTATTTTGCCAGAGTTGCGGTTCCAGCACTACATGTAGATGTGCTGGTGGTGATTGGGGCAGCTTTGCAGAAGAGTGCTGTTCACACTATACATCTGACAACAGACATGTGGACCAGTTGCACAGCCACTGATTACATGTGCATCACTGCACACTGGGTCTCTTTTTCAGGTGTTACAGCAAAGCTAAGGGCAGGTGTTGACCCGGACAACGTTTTTAAAGCTGCTCGGAAACATGCAACACTAGCCATGTTTGGCATGGAGAAAAGTCATACAGGAGAAAACATTTTGCAGGAGTTTAACACAAAGGTCTTTCAATGGCTGTCCCCAAGAAAACGCATGATTTGTTATATTTCCACGGATTATGGTGCCAATGTAGTTAAGGCCATGGATATTGGTAACTATTTCAGAGTGCCGTGTTTGGCGCACTGTATAAACCTGGTTGTTAAAAAACTTATTGAGTGAAGAAAGTCCAGTGTGCGAGTTACTGACCACCTGCCGAAGAATGTGCACACATTTCAACTATTCTTTTAAGGCCCGGAAGCATCTGAGGGGCCTGCTACATCAACGTAAACTGCCAGTAAAAGCACTCATCCCGGAGGTGGCAACACGTTGGAACTCAGCCTTCTACATGCTTGAGCGTCTGTATGAGCAGTGTGCGGTAGTCGATCAGTATTTCTTTACACAGGGTGCAGCTATGAAGGACATGAGGATACAGGGGGAGCAATGGAAGCTAGTTCAAAGCCTGACAGACATGCTTCGTCCTTTTGAGGTCTTCACGTGTGCAGTCAGCAGGGAGGACTGTAATTTGGGAAAAGCTATCCCATTGTTGCGCATGCTAGAGCACCAACTGAAGGCGGTGTCTTCTACGTTTCAAAAAGATGAAAAAAGCAAGAAGCTTTTGATTTGGCGGAGACATTATTAGAGCGCCTACTTTGCGATGAACGTCTTCAAAAGATCCACACAGAACAGCATTACATTTGTGCTACTATTCTGGTTCCACGGTACAAAAAGGAACTGGCAGGCAGAGTATTCTTTTCTTATAATCACGCAGAAGTTACAAAGTACAAACGTTGGCTAGCTTTGTCAGCCACTTGGTTCGAAAGAGAACGGCAGGAAATTGAAGGGAAGGGCAGTACATCAGCATCAGCAGGCCATCCGGAGTCAAAAGAATCCACTTCTGCCCCTGTGGCTGTGGCAGAAGTGAGTGATTTTCCCTCTCAGCCGTTAAAGACACCAGCAACCGGATCATCTGCACCAGACACAACAGTAACATTGTGTGAAGAAGAGGATTGGCTAACTCAGCTTGGGTTTGCTTCTCAAAAGGTCCCAGCAAAAAGTAAGCAGTGGAGGAACCGTGGAGAACCTTGAGTCGATGGTGCAGGACTATCTGAATGACTCAACAGAGGTCTATGTTCATGATGACTCATTGGCGTATTGGCATGGGAAAAAGAATTGTGGCCAGAGATCTCCAACCTGGCTATAAATTACTTGTCTTGCCCACTCGCAAGCGAGTCTTCTGAACGTGTTTTCAGTGCTGCTGGTGGCATTGTAACTCGCAAAAGGACCCGCCTCTCGCCCAAAAATGTGGAGAGGTTAACAATGATCAAGATGAATCAGCACCTCATACCATCAGATTACAAAATACAAGAATACACGCAGGAAGAAGATGAGGAGGACACCAACTTAGATGAGGGAAGTTCTTCTCTGTTAGGTGACTTACTCCCGCCTGAATTCCCATAGTATGAGGACGAACTCTTCTTCCCTGACACCGAGCCCTGAAAATGAGCCAGTGAATCAATAACTTTCTTTTTCGTCCTTATTCACTTTTATTCCGGTGTGTCTGTCTTTCTTTGTTTTGCAAAATCTATAAAAAAAAACTTTAATCACCTAATCACAAAAACAAGCCCATAAGCAGAACTGTCTTCACTTATTTGCTTATTGATTTGAAGGTGCCGCAGTCTGCATACCTCAGGTTCACAAGTTCACAAGAACATGCTCCTCTATCCTCCTCCTCCAGACTCCTATTTTCCTCAAAGCAGATGGCTGGATTACGCCCAATGAAGAAAGACTCTGCACTTGTGGGGGTGTTCTACTTCTTTAAGGGTGAGTTGACGGGTCTGGGGCCATTGCTGGGAAGGTCTAATACCGGATAAAAGTGGTTCGGAGAAAATCGGAGCAGAAAAAGATTTTTCGCTTTTGATCACTTGCCGGTCTTTGGGGTACTGTTTGACGGGCTTTTAGGTTGTTGTGGGTGGGTTTTGGGGTCTGGGAGCACTGCTGGCATGGTCTAATGTGGATTGTATTTGTTTTTCAGGAAATCCATGGTGGAAAAGGGGAGTTAGGGCCTAGCTGCCCAGCGTGTTTGCACAGAATTCGAGGTAGTAGGCCCATTTTTGCTTTTAGCCAGTTTGGGGGTGTTCTGCTTTTTTGCAGGTGGCTGCAGGGGTCTGGGGTAATTGCTGGGAATGTCTAATACCGGATCAAAGTGGTTTGGACAAAATCGGAGGTGAACCTTTTTTCGCGTTTTTGCTGACTTGCTCATCTTTGAGGTGCTGTTTGGGTGGCTTCCTGGTGTTTGTGGGTGGGTTTTGGGGTCTTGGAGCCACGCTGGGTATGGATACTTTTGATTGCAAGTGGTTTGAAGAAAATTCATGGTGGCAAAGGGGAGTTAGGGCCTAGCTGCAGCACGCGCATGGATTTTTGTAGTTTTGCTTTTTGGCTGTTTGGGGGTCTTCTACTTGTTTCCGCCTGGGTTGACGGCTCTGGGGCCATTGCTGGGAAGGTCTAATACCGGATAAAAGTGTTTTGGAGAGTTGAAAAAGTTTTTGCCTTTTTTCTCACTGTCATGTTTTTGGGGGCCTGTTTGGGGGGGTTCCTGGTGTTTTGGGGTGGATTTTGGGGTCTGGAAGCACTGCTGGCACAGTCTAATGTTGATTGCATTTGTTTTCCAGGACATCCATGGTGGAAAAGTGGAGTTATGACCTAGCTGCTCAGCGCGTTTGGACAGAATTGAAAGAAGGCCGAAAAATGTTGTAAGTAAGCATGGGCGAATTTTGCGAATCTGGCGTTTGCAAATTTGCGTATTTGCGAACTCGCAATCCGCAAAATCCGCAAATTCTTGCGAATTTGCGGATTTTTTTTTGTGTTCGCAAGGGTTTCTGCCAGTTCGCGAGGGTTTTGTACCAGTTCGCAATTGCGAACTTACTTGTCGGCTCGCAACGGTCGCGACTTTGTTGTTTCTACGTCTGGTTCATCATCACAGGTTCACAGCACCCTCTGTTTCACCACTGCCACCCTCTGATTCATCCATGCCACCCTCTGGTACATCACTGCCACCCTCTGATTCATCACTGTAGATTATGGGGGAGAAAAGCAAGCACACCTGCCCTGCTTCAACTGACATGAATTAATTTGGGGTTGATTAATGTGTCACTGAATTTAAACTTCCTGTCTGGCACCTGCTTTCTTATCTGTAATTTGCTTTCTGTTGCAGTGCAATTTTTTTCCCAGGACCTTTGTGGCCTACTTGTAGCTATTCTATGAGCCTGCTGTGATGGTCAGAGCAGGGTCATAGAATAGTTGCAAGTAGGCAACTGAACTCTGGAGGGGCCCCTCAGGAAGCACTACAGGGAATGGTTACTAATGATGACTTTGAACTTTTGCACCTGCTGAGTGCTTTCAGTTTTGCAAATCTCGTTTTTCTGCAGACCAGCAACTGTAATGCCCCAAGCAAACGTAGGCAACTGTACTCTGGAGGGGCCCCTCAGGAAGCACTGCAGGGAATGGTTACTAATGATGAGTGAACTTTTGCACCTGCTGAGTGCTTTCAGTTTTGCAAAACTCGTTTTCCTGCAGAACAGCAACTGTAATGCCCCAAACAAACTTACTTGTGAAAGTTGATTTCTAATCCAAAAGTGAGCCAAAGAAAGTCAAAAAGGCCTCACATTCAAAAAAGTGCAGGCAAATGTCAACCTGAGGAGTTATTCTGATAAAAATCATCATTTTCCGAAGGTTTATGCTGTTTGGTGGTGGAATTGCAAATTTTGTAATTTCGCGAGTGCGAGTTTGTTGCTGCCTGCCGCATCTACATGTTCGCAATTGCGAACTCTCGCGATGCGTCGCCAAACTCCCGCGGGATCCCGCAGCAAGATCCAAAATGGCGCAGCACTCGCAAAATATCGAGAAAAACAACTCGGCAAACGCTGAATGACGGTAAGGGAACGCCGCACGCCGCAATATTGTATCACCAAGCAAAAAAATCCGCTGCGTGCGAATTTGCGGATTTTCGGTAAATTCGCGAGAGTTCGCGGATTGAGAATTTACCGAAAATCCGCGAGAGGAACGGATTTTCCGCCCATGCTTAATTGTAAGTATGAGATTTTCCATTTTTGCTTTTTGCCTGTTTGGGGGTCTTGTGCTTTTTTGCGGGTGGGTTGGCGGGTCTTGGGGCATTGCTGGGAAGGTCTAATACTGGATACAAGGGGTTTGGAGAAAATCAGAGTTGAAAAAGTTTTTGCCTTTTTGCTCACTGTCATGTTTTCGGGGGCCAGTTTGGGGGGGTTCCTTGTGTTTGGGGGTGGGTTTTGGGGTCTGGGAGCACTGCTGGGTATGGTTACTTTTGATTGCAAGAGGTTTGAAGCAAATCAATGCTGGAAAAGGGGAGTTAGGGCCTAGCTGCAGAGCGCGCGGAGTGATTTTGGAAATTTGCCTGAAAATGTCAAAGCCCCCATTTTTGTAGTTTTGGCTGTTTGGGGGTCTTCTACTTGTTTCCGCCTGGGTTGGCGGCTCTGGGGCGATTGCTGGGAAGGTCTAATACCGGATAAAAGTGGTTTGGACAAAATCGGAGCAGAAAAAGATTTTGCACTTTTGATCACTTGCCTGTCTTTGGGGTACTGTTTGGCAGGCTTTTAGGTTGTTGTGGGTGGGTTTTGGGGCCTGGGAGCACTGCTGGCACAGTCTAATGTGGATTGCATTTGTTTTTCAGGAAATCCATGGTGAAAAAGGGGAGTTATGGCCTAGCTGCACAGTGTGTTTGGACAGAATTAAAAGAAGGCCGAAAATATTCTAAGTATGAGATTTTCCATTTTTTCTTTTTGCCTGTATGGGGGTGTTCTGCTTTTTTGTGGGTGGGTTGGCAGCTCTTGGGGCATTGCTGGGAAGGTCTAATACTGGATAAAAGTGGTTTGGAGAAAATCCATGCTGAAAAGCCTTTTGGCACATTAACTTAGGGCTCATTAGGGTTAGCACTAGCAGCAGGATTGCATGTGTTTCGGGGTGTTCTAGATTTTTGCAACTGAGTTCTGGGGTCTTAGAGCACTTGTGGGAATGTGTAATTTTGGTTGCAAGTGGTTTGAAGAAAATCCATGGTGGCAAAGGGGAGATTTGGCCTAGTTTAAGAAAGCGTTTGCCACTATTCTTAACTTAGGGCTCGTTAGGGTTAGCAGTATTGTATTGCATGTGTTTGGGCGGGGGCTGTTTGTGGGGGGGGTTTGCGAGTCTTGGAGCGATGCTGCGTATGGATACTTTTGCTTGCTTGCAAGTGGTTTGAATACAATCCACGGTGGGTAAGGGGGGATTTTTTGCCTACTTTACTTTCAAAGTACGTTTTGTCACCATTTTCTACTAGGCCTCGTTTTTTGAGATCTGATTGGGGGTCTTCTACATTTTTGCGACTGGGTTTAGTAAGGGTCTGGGAGCACTGCTGGGAAGGTCTAATTTTGTTCTAAAACACAGTTTGAGGGGAAAGATCCGCTAAATTAATTTGCCCATACTTATTTATCCTTCAAAAGGAGACTCAGTGTACGCACTTTCAAAAATATTGTACTGTCTATTAGGAAACTCAAAGTGTGACTTTTTGCACTACACAGCATACATACCTTATATTTATTTGTCAGTGGTGTTCTAATATCACTTCCTGTTTTTCCATCAGTAATTACAGGCCGGGTTTCAGCCTTTGCAATGGGAAAAGGATGAAGTCAGGCTTCACATTAGCGAGCCGCAATTCAGCATCCGCCAGGCAGGCAGTGGACAGGGTGTCTTCTGGTCACCAACATTGATGGACAGAGCATCAGATGCAATGGAGGAGTCACGCTAATAAGAGGAATGGTTGGATGCATCTTACAACTTCCCAAATTCAACAGGACAACTACAACAACATACAGATACAGTATCCGTTCTTTTCTAATTATCTTTTAAGTAATGTTATTGCTTTGAACTTCTATGAGTGTGACTCTGCATTTCTTTGATCTCTGCTTCTAAAGTCATCCCTAAAGCCATTGTATAGGTTTTACTTCTGCTATTTTTCAAACCTAATTTAATGTACGAAGTGTTTCTCTGAGTGCAGAGATAGGCAAGTGAAAACTCAAAATTATTACTGCAGCCCTGTACTGTTGCATTCTTTCATTCACGGTTGTCGAAAGTACTACTTACTTTTTAGTAACCATGCATGCAGTAGTGCATGCACTTTCTTTATGTCACTTAAAAGATTTATGGTTAGCTTTGTACCCAAAGATTTCTTTATCTTCAATTATTGTTTGTCCATGCTGTGCTTTTTTTCCTTCTCTCAACAAAACTTTCCCAAAAACCCCCATTCCCATCCATTTTCCAAACCCTAACCCTCTTCCCCCGGGCTGTGTGGTTTTGATTGAAGTGTGACTAAATGACAGCAATAATTCCACACACTTGCTGGGGAGGATAAGGTCATAGCAACAGGCTGGTGAAGGAATCCGAGGATATATTCTATTATTACTCAGCTTGACACTCAGTCACTATTGACAAATGAAAGCAGATTTTCATGTGTGCCATCAACTTGATTGGTCATCAAGTACATCCTCCTTCTAGACGTGACAAATTATTACGCTGCTGTGTCCTTCACCTTCAGTACTATTTCTTGTAGTAGTAGCCAATGTCAAAGAAATTCAACGCAAGTACTAGTTATACTTTCAATACTTTACCATTTGTTAGGCTACATTGTGGTACTGTTCTAGTGTACTGTCACCTGCTTTGTTCTCTATCGTACCGTTCTAATGCTACGGTAAGGACAAACAAGGTTTCATTTTCTTTTTTATCAGACGCTGCAACTGCCACTGTGTAACACCACAAGTACCACCGCAATGATGGCCTTTCATCCGCCCAGGATTGCCAACCTTAATCGCCATTTCGTGTGCAGCCAACCCTGTGCCTAGCCCTATTTCCAAACACAAATTACAGGTAAGATAAGCTTTTCGGGGGAGGTAGTATAATGGAGTATTAGGAGAGACAAGAGACTGACGGTCCTACAACTATTGAATTCACTAACTCTGTGAGAGGCACTTAGTTTTGAAAACATTTGGGCCATTAGTACTTACACAAATTGAATCAAGATGCCACTTAAGTTTCTGGACTGTTAAACCCCCACCCACCAGCCCCAAAAGCAGTAAAAAACACGTATGCTAAGATAAAGTTTAAAGTATATTTATACATCCCTAACATAAATAGTCTCCCACAAGACCCAACCCACCCCCCTTCCCGAACCCCAACGAATGTCCCTGAAAACTAAGTCCAAAAAAGTTGAAAACCCAACCCCCCGAAGTCTTTAAAAAAGGGGCAAGGGACAGTCTCCTCCTACTGCTGGCTGCTGTTGACTTTTCGGGCCAGGTCGACATGCTCCTTGAGGGGGGTCTCGAGCAGGGTTTTGGTGTTGAAGAGCTCCTGCTCGAGGTAGGAAACCCTCAGGGAAAGGCGGTCCATCCTTTTTTTGCAACTGCTGTGGGGGGCAGCTGATTTCTTTGCTGCTCTGCGGTGGTGGGTGGCTGCGGTACCCCGGCTCTGTGCCGCTGGAGACCTGCTGCGCTGACTGGCTGACCCAGCGCGGAGGAGGATGCAGGTGTTGCCGTGGATGTTGTTGACGTACTCTGCATGTCCTCCTCCTCCTGGGCCACCAGCCGCCGATATTCGGCGACAGTGGCCTCCAGCCTCCGTTGCCGGGCCCTTTTAGCCAGCTCCTTCCGTGTTGGTTTGGAAGGAGCATCTATATGAAGAAAGAAAGACATAGTCTGTAACCAATGCTCTTTAATATTAGCACAAAATGATTCGGCTGAAAGTTGTGTCACAGTAGAACTAGCAACTTGCAAGCGCAGTATATAACTATTGTGACCAGTAACTATCTAACCTCCCACTTCTTCATCCTTGCTCTAACATTAGTCGGAGTTTAAGGAATCAATTCTACGAGCACTATGGACTCACTCCATTAGAGTCGACTATGACAGTACACCAGTCTTATTCTTCTTCTTCTCTCTCGTTTAGCAAAATTGGTACGTTAACTTCTGCAAGCCGGCATAATGCCAGCGCAGTCAACTTGCACCCGAGAAAAACAGACGCCCGCCATGATGAATGAGACAGACTTGCGTTACTGTACCAGTCCAGTACATGCAGGTGGTGATGCTCTTACTTTTCTATTACGGGTTGCACTGAGAATACTCTGTTACAAGGGCTACTGCTTAATTAATTTAACTTTCACCCTACAGTGCCAATGAATACTAGAAAAGGAAAATGAAGAAGATAAATAATCTGATTATCTATCACTGCACATGGTATGTATTTGCTTACATATGGGATGACTTTAGGTGCTTTGCTTTTTATTGAGTGAACAGTGATACATCCACACATGAATGACCGAGTTCTACTAAACTTATTAACAGAGGTAGTGAGTGGCCATCGTAATAGCCGGATATATGATGTGCTTGCATTACAAACTACTGCTACTATTCATGGTAGTATTCGTACAAAATTACAACTTCTTTTCCTTGCCTTTCCTAAACTGGGACGGACTTGCGGGTGTGGTGTTACATGCTCTTCAAAGTAACACTTAGTTCATCCAGTGATCGTCTACTCTCTCTAGATACACATATGCTATCTAAGAGTCAGATAGTACCATGATCCAGGCATCCATCCATTCAAACTATATGTCAATCATTCTTCTTCATGTCTCTCATCTGGACAAACCTTAAGTTTTCTCACTGGGAGCACACTATGCAGTCTGCAATCTCAATAAGTAAGGAATATAAGAGCTTACCACTGCCCGCCACTACCGTGGCAACCCGCACAGCAGTTTGGTCCGGCACTTGCACCGCCTCCTCCCCAGAACTTTCCTCCTACACCGCCGCGCTGGGCCCAGCACCAGATGTTCCACCTACAAAGTACATTTAAGAATGTTAGATGTCATAGACATACACCACTCACTAGTATTTTGTCTAGGAATGAAGAAATGTGAATACAGAAACCAATCTAATAATTTGTGACTGTCTACTCTAAAGTAAAAATGTCCCTTTTTCCAGGGAAGGCTGTTGTCTTGCTGCACTTTTTGCCACAACTGAATAATGCTTGATTTTTAACACACACAATTTTTCTCATAACAGACAGAAGCTTCACTTCTAAGAACAAATCATCATCACTAGGACAGAGGGACCAACGATTCAGCACCAAAAAGAAAAATTAAAATTCAAACCAGGTGAGGGATCGGCTCGCCCACAATAAATGTATGAAATAAATCACTATAAGCACTTTTTCATTTTTAATCATCCGTTTATGTTTTATGACAAGCTTGATTTTAATAAATATTTTTACTTTTAATAAAGCTTTAAAACTTAAATAGACTCTGTGGTTTTTGGTCAAGAGTGAATGAGCAAAAGGTTTTGCAATTTGCAAGCATGAGTCCGTGCCTCTGACACTTCTGGACTCTGACTCCGTACTCTTGTCCTGCGTTGGATAATCATCATTGGGGATCAATCATCGATGAATTCGGGAGCTAAATGACTCTGCCACACTATCTAGTCAGTAAGGAGATTGGGGGTTCTTCAAAGACTGATATCACTGAGGTATGTGGAAAGTCTACCTGCACCTAATATAATTGATAAACAATGCACTCTTTAGTGTCCATAGTTCTGTTTGTGCAGATTTGTCCCTGCAACAGTAGTAGTATGGATTGTCCTCCTATCCAAACCAAAAGTAAAGTATTATCTTATTCTTTCTTGGTGGTCATTCACCTTTTTATTGTTGGTAATTGTCAAAGCATACACATTTAAAAGACTTGAAAAGACATTATGGACAATCCCAGAGGACTGCACTCAGTGCATGGAGCTATTGCTGACTAGAATGGGAGTTTCGTTTAACACCTTTTGCCAAATGTGCAATCTTAGTTAGCTACACAGACAGACTAATAAGAATAATAAAGTAATACCACAGGGAGTCATAGTCGAGGCAGGATAAGAATTTAGATACAGTCTACAAGAAGATCAAAGACGATTTAGAAAAAATCAAATGAGTAACGCTAGGAAAAAATAGGTATTTTATATTAAAATTAAAACTTACCGGGGCCAGCAAAGGAGCCCTCGCCTGACCGATCCTGGCCTTGTTCAGCAGCAGAAGCCTCCTCCAATGTCCTCTTGCCCCTGGGGGGAGCTGATGTACCAGCAAACATGGGGAACGGGATGCACTCCTGTGTTTCACACTTTTATCATAGTAATCCAAAACCTTTTTTCATGTCCATCTTTTTGCGTGCAGACTTATACAGTGTGATGCCCAACCACACTTCTGTGAACATGACACCATTATGAAGCGCTTTTACGCACCAATCCGTCGCACAGCATTCCCAAGCCTCTTCTGGCAGTTTATCAAACAGGTACACCATCATTTTTAACTTCTTCTCATCCTTTTCTCATAATCCATTCTTATTAATTCCATATATTAGCATATTTCCTCAAACGGGATGTTTTAGCCATTTACCAGGTTTCTTGTGTTGTCACTGTGTCCATCCGGACCTCTTAGTAAAAACACGAATAAAACATTCTTCTTTCAGGGCAGTGTTTATTTGTAAAAAACCCAATGCATTTCGTGCATTATATGCACTTCTTCAGGGGTCACTATAAAAAATGGTAAATAATGATCAAATTGTGGATTTCATAATTTTACATACATGCATAAAAAATAGCACCTACTTTCAATGCGCAAATCTGGACTGTTATAAAGCATATCTAAATCTGCTCCTCATTGTTAGGCTACAAGTGAACTATCTTGGGGCCCAGAGTTAATGTCTTATGTTCTGAGCTTGCCGGTCACATTTAGAAAGCATTTACAAAAACCGTCGTCATGAACATGGCATACGAAACTCCAAACTGCAGTTTAACCTATCCCCTCTTGTTAACATCCTCAGAGAACTAGCATTCACTCCTCTTGTTCGTAAACTAACTGTGTGAGTAATTCAGTGCTTGTTGTGAAAAACGCAAATGCCAAATGATTAATCTTAATCATTTACTTCAGTATTCTAATCATAGCCTTCTGTTCACATACCTGCGCTGAACTATTTAAAAACGTCTCTGTTCCTCTTTTTCACGGCTGCAACTCTTCACATTAAGCCTCCATTTGTATCACTTCCTTTAAGCCTTTACTGTGAGCCCGCCCATCAATCAACTCAGTTTAAAAAAAACGCGCGCAATTTATGTTTCAAACGTTAACATCCTATCTGTCAGTGCTGAAAAACTGCATATCCCACAATCCCTTATATCTTTATTTTTACTTCCAATCTATAAATAAAGACCTCCAACTGTAGCATATAATGTAAAACCTCCTATTTTCGATCAAATGAACATTGTCCTGGCAGAGTCACGATGTTAAGTCCGAATGAGTTCTTTATAGCAATCTTCTCTTTACAATTTCAAATGTCTAAATCTTGTGGGTGCACTCTCGTGAAAGGGCATTCTTTGTGAATCAGCAAACATGGGGAACGGGATGCACTCCTGTGTTTCACACTTTTATCATAGTAATCCAAAACCTTTTTTCATATCCATCTTTTTGCGTGCAGACTTGTACAGTGTGATGCCCAACCACACTTCTGTGAACATGACACCATTATGAAGCGCTTTTACGCACCAATCCGTCGCACAGCATTCCCAAGCCTCTTCTGGCAGTTTATCAAACAGGTACACCATCATTTTTAACTTCTTCTCATCCTTTTCTCATAATCCATTCTTATTAATTCCATATATTAGCATATTTCCTCAAACGGGATGTTTTAGCCATTTACCAGGTTTCTTATGTTGTCACTGTGTCCATCCGGACCTCTTAGTAAAAACACGAATAAAACATTCTTCTTTCAGGGCAGTGTTTATTTGTAAAAAACCCAATGCATTTCGTGCATTATATGCACTTCTTCAGGGGTCACTATAAAAAATGGTAAATAATGATCAAATTGTGGATTTCATAATTTTACATACATGCATAAAAAATAGCACCTACTTTCAATGCGCAAATCTGGACTGTTATAAAGCATATCTAAATCTGCTCCTCATTGTTAGGCTACAAGTGAACTATCTTGGGGCCCAGAGTTAATGTCTTATGTTCTGAGCTTGCCGGTCACATTTAGAAAGCATTTACAAAAACCGTCGTCATGAACATGGCATACGAAACTCCAAACTGCAGTTTAACCTGTCCCCTCTTGTTAACATCCTCAGAGAACTAGCATTCACTCCTCTTGTTCGTAAACTAACTGTGTGAGTAATTCAGTGCTTGTTGTGAAAAACGCAAATGCCAAATGATTAATCTTAATCATTTACTTCAGTATTCTAATCATAGCCTTCTGTTCACATACCTGCGCTGAACTATTTAAAAACGTCTCTGTTCCTCTTTTTCACGGCTGCAACTCTTCACATTAAGCCTCCATTTGTATCACTTCCTTTAAGCCTTTACTGTGAGCCCGCCCATCAATCAACTCAGTTTAAAAAAAACGCGCGCAATTTATGTTTCAAACGTTAACATCCTATCTGTCAGTGCTGAAAAACTGCATATCCCACAATCCCTTATATCTTTATTTTTACTTCCAATCTATAAATAAAGACCTCCAACTGTAGCATATAATGTAAAACCTCCTATTTTCGATCAAATGAACATTGTCCTGGCAGAGTCACGATGTTAAGTCCGAATGAGTTCTTTATAGCAATCTTCTCTTTACAATTTCAAATGTCTAAATCTTGTGGGTGCACTCTCGTGAAAGGGCATTCTTTGTGAATCAGCAAACATGGGGAACGGGATGCACTCCTGTGTTTCACACTTTTATCATAGTAATCCAAAACCTTTTTTCATATCCATCTTTTTGCGTGCAGACTTGTACAGTGTGATGCCCAACCACACTTCTGTGAACATGACACCATTATGAAGCGCTTTTACGCACCAATCCGTCGCACAGCATTCCCAAGCCTCTTCTGGCAGTTTATCAAACAGGTACACCATCATTTTTAACTTCTTCTCATCCTTTTCTCATAATCCATTCTTATTAATTCCATATATTAGCATATTTCCTCAAACGGGATGTTTTAGCCATTTACCAGGTTTCTTATGTTGTCACTGTGTCCATCCGGACCTCTTAGTAAAAACACGAATAAAACATTCTTCTTTCAGGGCAGTGTTTATTTGTAAAAAACCCAATGCATTTCGTGCATTATATGCACTTCTTCAGGGGTCACTATAAAAAATGGTAAATAATGATCAAATTGTGGATTTCATAATTTTACATACATGCATAAAAAATAGCACCTACTTTCAATGCGCAAATCTGGACTGTTATAAAGCATATCTAAATCTGCTCCTCATTGTTAGGCTACAAGTGAACTATCTTGGGGCCCAGAGTTAATGTCTTATGTTCTGAGCTTGCCGGTCACATTTAGAAAGCATTTACAAAAACCGTCGTCATGAACATGGCATACGAAACTCCAAACTGCAGTTTAACCTATCCCCTCTTGTTAACATCCTCAGAGAACTAGCATTCACTCCTCTTGTTCGTAAACTAACTGTGTGAGTAATTCAGTGCTTGTTGTGAAAAACGCAAATGCCAAATGATTAATCTTAATCATTTACTTCAGTATTCTAATCATAGCCTTCTGTTCACATACCTGCGCTGAACTATTTAAAAACGTCTCTGTTCCTCTTTTTCACGGCTGCAACTCTTCACATTAAGCCTCCATTTGTATCACTTCCTTTAAGCCTTTACTGTGAGCCCGCCCATCAATCAACTCAGTTTAAAAAAACGCGCGCAATTTATGTTTCAAACGTTAACATCCTATCTGTCAGTGCTGAAAAACTGCATATCCCACAATCCCTTATATCTTTATTTTTACTTCCAATCTATAAATAAAGACCTCCAACTGTAGCATATAATGTAAAACCTCCTATTTTCGATCAAATGAACATTGTCCTGGCAGAGTCACGATGTTAAGTCCGAATGAGTTCTTTATAGCAATCTTCTCTTTACAATTTCAAATGTCTAAATCTTGTGGGTGCACTCTCGTGAAAGGGCATTCTTTGTGAATCAGCAAACATGGGGAACGGGATGCACTCCTGTGTTTCACACTTTTATCATAGTAATCCAAAACCTTTTTTCATATCCATCTTTTTGCGTGCAGACTTGTACAGTGTGATGCCCAACCACACTTCTGTGAACATGACACCATTATGAAGCGCTTTTACGCACCAATCCGTCGCACAGCATTCCCAAGCCTCTTCTGGCAGTTTATCAAACAGGTACACCATCATTTTTAACTTCTTCTCATCCTTTTCTCATAATCCATTCTTATTAATTCCATATATTAGCATATTTCCTCAAACGGGATGTTTTAGCCATTTACCAGGTTTCTTATGTTGTCACTGTGTCCATCCGGACCTCTTAGTAAAAACACGAATAAAACATTCTTCTTTCAGGGCAGTGTTTATTTGTAAAAAACCCAATGCATTTCGTGCATTATATGCACTTCTTCAGGGGTCACTATAAAAAATGGTAAATAATGATCAAATTGTGGATTTCATAATTTTACATACATGCATAAAAAATAGCACCTACTTTCAATGCGCAAATCTGGACTGTTATAAAGCATATCTAAATCTGCTCCTCATTGTTAGGCTACAAGTGAACTATCTTGGGGCCCAGAGTTAATGTCTTATGTTCTGAGCTTGCCGGTCACATTTAGAAAGCATTTACAAAAACCGTCGTCATGAACATGGCATACGAAACTCCAAACTGCAGTTTAACCTATCCCCTCTTGTTAACATCCTCAGAGAACTAGCATTCACTCCTCTTGTTCGTAAACTAACTGTGTGAGTAATTCAGTGCTTGTTGTGAAAAACGCAAATGCCAAATGATTAATCTTAATCATTTACTTCAGTATTCTAATCATAGCCTTCTGTTCACATACCTGCGCTGAACTATTTAAAAACGTCTCTGTTCCTCTTTTTCACGGCTGCAACTCTTCACATTAAGCCTCCATTTGTATCACTTCCTTTAAGCCTTTACTGTGAGCCCGCCCATCAATCAACTCAGTTTAAAAAAAACGCGCGCAATTTATGTTTCAAACGTTAACATCCTATCTGTCAGTGCTGAAAAACTGCATATCCCACAATCCCTTATATCTTTATTTTTACTTCCAATCTATAAATAAAGACCTCCAACTGTAGCATATAATGTAAAACCTCCTATTTTCGATCAAATGAACATTGTCCTGGCAGAGTCACGATGTTAAGTCCGAATGAGTTCTTTATAGCAATCTTCTCTTTACAATTTCAAATGTCTAAATCTTGTGGGTGCACTCTCGTGAAAGGGCATTCTTTGTGAATCAGCAAACATGGGGAACGGGATGCACTCCTGTGTTTCACACTTTTATCATAGTAATCCAAAACCTTTTTTCATATCCATCTTTTTGCGTGCAGACTTGTACAGTGTGATGCCCAACCACACTTCTGTGAACATGACACCATTATGAAGCGCTTTTACGCACCAATCCGTCGCACAGCATTCCCAAGCCTCTTCTGGCAGTTTATCAAACAGGTACACCATCATTTTTAACTTCTTCTCATCCTTTTCTCATAATCCATTCTTATTAATTCCATATATTAGCATATTTCCTCAAACGGGATGTTTTAGCCATTTACCAGGTTTCTTATGTTGTCACTGTGTCCATCCGGACCTCTTAGTAAAAACACGAATAAAACATTCTTCTTTCAGGGCAGTGTTTATTTGTAAAAAACCCAATGCATTTCGTGCATTATATGCACTTCTTCAGGGGTCACTATAAAAAATGGTAAATAATGATCAAATTGTGGATTTCATAATTTTACATACATGCATAAAAAATAGCACCTACTTTCAATGCGCAAATCTGGACTGTTATAAAGCATATCTAAATCTGCTCCTCATTGTTAGGCTACAAGTGAACTATCTTGGGGCCCAGAGTTAATGTCTTATGTTCTGAGCTTGCCGGTCACATTTAGAAAGCATTTACAAAAACCGTCGTCATGAACATGGCATACGAAACTCCAAACTGCAGTTTAACCTATCCCCTCTTGTTAACATCCTCAGAGAACTAGCATTCACTCCTCTTGTTCGTAAACTAACTGTGTGAGTAATTCAGTGCTTGTTGTGAAAAACGCAAATGCCAAATGATTAATCTTAATCATTTACTTCAGTATTCTAATCATAGCCTTCTGTTCACATACCTGCGCTGAACTATTTAAAAACGTCTCTGTTCCTCTTTTTCACGGCTGCAACTCTTCACATTAAGCCTCCATTTGTATCACTTCCTTTAAGCCTTTACTGTGAGCCCGCCCATCAATCAACTCAGTTTAAAAAAAACGCGCGCAATTTATGTTTCAAACGTTAACATCCTATCTGTCAGTGCTGAAAAACTGCATATCCCACAATCCCTTATATCTTTATTTTTACTTCCAATCTATAAATAAAGACCTCCAACTGTAGCATATAATGTAAAACCTCCTATTTTCGATCAAATGAACATTGTCCTGGCAGAGTCACGATGTTAAGTCCGAATGAGTTCTTTATAGCAATCTTCTCTTTACAATTTCAAATGTCTAAATCTTGTGGGTGCACTCTCGTGAAAGGGCATTCTTTGTGAATCAGCAAACATGGGGAACGGGATGCACTCCTGTGTTTCACACTTTTATCATAGTAATCCAAAACCTTTTTTCATATCCATCTTTTTGCGTGCAGACTTGTACAGTGTGATGCCCAACCACACTTCTGTGAACATGACACCATTATGAAGCGCTTTTACGCACCAATCCGTCGCACAGCATTCCCAAGCCTCTTCTGGCAGTTTATCAAACAGGTACACCATCATTTTTAACTTCTTCTCATCCTTTTCTCATAATCCATTCTTATTAATTCCATATATTAGCATATTTCCTCAAACGGGATGTTTTAGCCATTTACCAGGTTTCTTATGTTGTCACTGTGTCCATCCGGACCTCTTAGTAAAAACACGAATAAAACATTCTTCTTTCAGGGCAGTGTTTATTTGTAAAAAACCCAATGCATTTCGTGCATTATATGCACTTCTTCAGGGGTCACTATAAAAAATGGTAAATAATGATCAAATTGTGGATTTCATAATTTTACATACATGCATAAAAAATAGCACCTACTTTCAATGCGCAAATCTGGACTGTTATAAAGCATATCTAAATCTGCTCCTCATTGTTAGGCTACAAGTGAACTATCTTGGGGCCCAGAGTTAATGTCTTATGTTCTGAGCTTGCCGGTCACATTTAGAAAGCATTTACAAAAACCGTCGTCATGAACATGGCATACGAAACTCCAAACTGCAGTTTAACCTATCCCCTCTTGTTAACATCCTCAGAGAACTAGCATTCACTCCTCTTGTTCGTAAACTAACTGTGTGAGTAATTCAGTGCTTGTTGTGAAAAACGCAAATGCCAAATGATTAATCTTAATCATTTACTTCAGTATTCTAATCATAGCCTTCTGTTCACATACCTGCGCTGAACTATTTAAAAACGTCTCTGTTCCTCTTTTTCACGGCTGCAACTCTTCACATTAAGCCTCCATTTGTATCACTTCCTTTAAGCCTTTACTGTGAGCCCGCCCATCAATCAACTCAGTTTAAAAAAAACGCGCGCAATTTATGTTTCAAACGTTAACATCCTATCTGTCAGTGCTGAAAAACTGCATATCCCACAATCCCTTATATCTTTATTTTTACTTCCAATCTATAAATAAAGACCTCCAACTGTAGCATATAATGTAAAACCTCCTATTTTCGATCAAATGAACATTGTCCTGGCAGAGTCACGATGTTAAGTCCGAATGAGTTCTTTATAGCAATCTTCTCTTTACAATTTCAAATGTCTAAATCTTGTGGGTGCACTCTCGTGAAAGGGCATTCTTTGTGAATCAGCAAACATGGGGAACGGGATGCACTCCTGTGTTTCACACTTTTATCATAGTAATCCAAAACCTTTTTTCATATCCATCTTTTTGCGTGCAGACTTGTACAGTGTGATGCCCAACCACACTTCTGTGAACATGACACCATTATGAAGCGCTTTTACGCACCAATCCGTCGCACAGCATTCCCAAGCCTCTTCTGGCAGTTTATCAAACAGGTACACCATCATTTTTAACTTCTTCTCATCCTTTTCTCATAATCCATTCTTATTAATTCCATATATTAGCATATTTCCTCAAACGGGATGTTTTAGCCATTTACCAGGTTTCTTATGTTGTCACTGTGTCCATCCGGACCTCTTAGTAAAAACACGAATAAAACATTCTTCTTTCAGGGCAGTGTTTATTTGTAAAAAACCCAATGCATTTCGTGCATTATATGCACTTCTTCAGGGGTCACTATAAAAAATGGTAAATAATGATCAAATTGTGGATTTCATAATTTTACATACATGCATAAAAAATAGCACCTACTTTCAATGCGCAAATCTGGACTGTTATAAAGCATATCTAAATCTGCTCCTCATTGTTAGGCTACAAGTGAACTATCTTGGGGCCCAGAGTTAATGTCTTATGTTCTGAGCTTGCCGGTCACATTTAGAAAGCATTTACAAAAACCGTCGTCATGAACATGGCATACGAAACTCCAAACTGCAGTTTAACCTATCCCCTCTTGTTAACATCCTCAGAGAACTAGCATTCACTCCTCTTGTTCGTAAACTAACTGTGTGAGTAATTCAGTGCTTGTTGTGAAAAACGCAAATGCCAAATGATTAATCTTAATCATTTACTTCAGTATTCTAATCATAGCCTTCTGTTCACATACCTGCGCTGAACTATTTAAAAACGTCTCTGTTCCTCTTTTTCACGGCTGCAACTCTTCACATTAAGCCTCCATTTGTATCACTTCCTTTAAGCCTTTACTGTGAGCCCGCCCATCAATCAACTCAGTTTAAAAAAAACGCGCGCAATTTATGTTTCAAACGTTAACATCCTATCTGTCAGTGCTGAAAAACTGCATATCCCACAATCCCTTATATCTTTATTTTTACTTCCAATCTATAAATAAAGACCTCCAACTGTAGCATATAATGTAAAACCTCCTATTTTCGATCAAATGAACATTGTCCTGGCAGAGTCACGATGTTAAGTCCGAATGAGTTCTTTATAGCAATCTTCTCTTTACAATTTCAAATGTCTAAATCTTGTGGGTGCACTCTCGTGAAAGGGCATTCTTTGTGAATCAGCAAACATGGGGAACGGGATGCACTCCTGTGTTTCACACTTTTATCATAGTAATCCAAAACCTTTTTTCATATCCATCTTTTTGCGTGCAGACTTGTACAGTGTGATGCCCAACCACACTTCTGTGAACATGACACCATTATGAAGCGCTTTTACGCACCAATCCGTCGCACAGCATTCCCAAGCCTCTTCTGGCAGTTTATCAAACAGGTACACCATCATTTTTAACTTCTTCTCATCCTTTTCTCATAATCCATTCTTATTAATTCCATATATTAGCATATTTCCTCAAACGGGATGTTTTAGCCATTTACCAGGTTTCTTATGTTGTCACTGTGTCCATCCGGACCTCTTAGTAAAAACACGAATAAAACATTCTTCTTTCAGGGCAGTGTTTATTTGTAAAAAACCCAATGCATTTCGTGCATTATATGCACTTCTTCAGGGGTCACTATAAAAAATGGTAAATAATGATCAAATTGTGGATTTCATAATTTTACATACATGCATAAAAAATAGCACCTACTTTCAATGCGCAAATCTGGACTGTTATAAAGCATATCTAAATCTGCTCCTCATTGTTAGGCTACAAGTGAACTATCTTGGGGCCCAGAGTTAATGTCTTATGTTCTGAGCTTGCCGGTCACATTTAGAAAGCATTTACAAAAACCGTCGTCATGAACATGGCATACGAAACTCCAAACTGCAGTTTAACCTATCCCCTCTTGTTAACATCCTCAGAGAACTAGCATTCACTCCTCTTGTTCGTAAACTAACTGTGTGAGTAATTCAGTGCTTGTTGTGAAAAACGCAAATGCCAAATGATTAATCTTAATCATTTACTTCAGTATTCTAATCATAGCCTTCTGTTCACATACCTGCGCTGAACTATTTAAAAACGTCTCTGTTCCTCTTTTTCACGGCTGCAACTCTTCACATTAAGCCTCCATTTGTATCACTTCCTTTAAGCCTTTACTGTGAGCCCGCCCATCAATCAACTCAGTTTAAAAAAAACGCGCGCAATTTATGTTTCAAACGTTAACATCCTATCTGTCAGTGCTGAAAAACTGCATATCCCACAATCCCTTATATCTTTATTTTTACTTCCAATCTATAAATAAAGACCTCCAACTGTAGCATATAATGTAAAACCTCCTATTTTCGATCAAATGAACATTGTCCTGGCAGAGTCACGATGTTAAGTCCGAATGAGTTCTTTATAGCAATCTTCTCTTTACAATTTCAAATGTCGAATGTCGAATGTTTTATTCGTGTTTTTACTAAGAGGTCCGGATGGACACAGTGACAACATAAGAAACCTGGTAAATGGCTAAAACATCCCGTTTGAGGAAATATGCTAATATATGGAATTAATAAGAATGGATTATGAGAAAAGGATGAGAAGAAGTTAAAAATGATGGTGTACCTGTTTGATAAACTGCCAGAAGAGGCTTGGGAATGCTGTGCGACGGATTGGTGCGTAAAAGCGCTTCATAATGGTGTCATGTTCACAGAAGTGTGGTTGGGCATCACACTGTACAAGTCTGCACGCAAAAAGATGGATATGAAAAAAGGTTTTGGATTACTATGATAAAAGTGTGAAACACAGGAGTGCATCCCGTTCCCCATGTTTGCTGATTCACAAAGAATGCCCTTTCACGAGAGTGCACCCACAAGATTTAGACATTTGAAATTGTAAAGAGAAGATTGCTATAAAGAACTCATTCGGACTTAACATCGTGACTCTGCCAGGACAATGTTCATTTGATCGAAAATAGGAGGTTTTACATTATATGCTACAGTTGGAGGTCTTTATTTATAGATTGGAAGTAAAAATAAAGATATAAGGGATTGTGGGATATGCAGTTTTTCAGCACTGACAGATAGGATGTTAACGTTTGAAACATAAATTGCGCGCGTTTTTTTTAAACTGAGTTGATTGATGGGCGGGCTCACAGTAAAGGCTTAAAGGAAGTGATACAAATGGAGGCTTAATGTGAAGAGTTGCAGCCGTGAAAAAGAGGAACAGAGACGTTTTTAAATAGTTCAGCGCAGGTATGTGAACAGAAGGCTATGATTAGAATACTGAAGTAAATGATTAAGATTAATCATTTGGCATTTGCGTTTTTCACAACAAGCACTGAATTACTCACACAGTTAGTTTACGAACAAGAGGAGTGAATGCTAGTTCTCTGAGGATGTTAACAAGAGGGGATAGGTTAAACTGCAGTTTGGAGTTTCGTATGCCATGTTCATGACGACGGTTTTTGTAAATGCTTTCTAAATGTGACCGGCAAGCTCAGAACATAAGACATTAACTCTGGGCCCCAAGATAGTTCACTTGTAGCCTAACAATGAGGAGCAGATTTAGATATGCTTTATAACAGTCCAGATTTGCGCATTGAAAGTAGGTGCTATTTTTTATGCATGTATGTAAAATTATGAAATCCACAATTTGATCATTATTTACCATTTTTTATAGTGACCCCTGAAGAAGTGCATATAATGCACGAAATGCATTGGGTTTTTTACAAATAAACACTGCCCTGAAAGAAGAATGTTTTATTCGTGTTTTTACTAAGAGGTCCGGATGGACACAGTGACAACATAAGAAACCTGGTAAATGGCTAAAACATCCCGTTTGAGGAAATATGCTAATATATGGAATTAATAAGAATGGATTATGAGAAAAGGATGAGAAGAAGTTAAAAATGATGGTGTACCTGTTTGATAAACTGCCAGAAGAGGCTTGGGAATGCTGTGCGACGGATTGGTGCGTAAAAGCGCTTCATAATGGTGTCATGTTCACAGAAGTGTGGTTGGGCATCACACTGTACAAGTCTGCACGCAAAAAGATGGATATGAAAAAAGGTTTTGGATTACTATGATAAAAGTGTGAAACACAGGAGTGCATCCCGTTCCCCATGTTTGCTGATTCACAAAGAATGCCCTTTCACGAGAGTGCACCCACAAGATTTAGACATTTGAAATTGTAAAGAGAAGATTGCTATAAAGAACTCATTCGGACTTAACATCGTGACTCTGCCAGGACAATGTTCATTTGATCGAAAATAGGAGGTTTTACATTATATGCTACAGTTGGAGGTCTTTATTTATAGATTGGAAGTAAAAATAAAGATATAAGGGATTGTGGGATATGCAGTTTTTCAGCACTGACAGATAGGATGTTAACGTTTGAAACATAAATTGCGCGCGTTTTTTTTTAAACTGAGTTGATTGATGGGCGGGCTCACAGTAAAGGCTTAAAGGAAGTGATACAAATGGAGGCTTAATGTGAAGAGTTGCAGCCGTGAAAAAGAGGAACAGAGACGTTTTTAAATAGTTCAGCGCAGGTATGTGAACAGAAGGCTATGATTAGAATACTGAAGTAAATGATTAAGATTAATCATTTGGCATTTGCGTTTTTCACAACAAGCACTGAATTACTCACACAGTTAGTTTACGAACAAGAGGAGTGAATGCTAGTTCTCTGAGGATGTTAACAAGAGGGGATAGGTTAAACTGCAGTTTGGAGTTTCGTATGCCATGTTCATGACGACGGTTTTTGTAAATGCTTTCTAAATGTGACCGGCAAGCTCAGAACATAAGACATTAACTCTGGGCCCCAAGATAGTTCACTTGTAGCCTAACAATGAGGAGCAGATTTAGATATGCTTTATAACAGTCCAGATTTGCGCATTGAAAGTAGGTGCTATTTTTTATGCATGTATGTAAAATTATGAAATCCACAATTTGATCATTATTTACCATTTTTTATAGTGACCCCTGAAGAAGTGCATATAATGCACGAAATGCATTGGGTTTTTTACAAATAAACACTGCCCTGAAAGAAGAATGTTTTATTCGTGTTTTTACTAAGAGGTCCGGATGGACACAGTGACAACATAAGAAACCTGGTAAATGGCTAAAACATCCCGTTTGAGGAAATATGCTAATATATGGAATTAATAAGAATGGATTATGAGAAAAGGATGAGAAGAAGTTAAAAATGATGGTGTACCTGTTTGATAAACTGCCAGAAGAGGCTTGGGAATGCTGTGCGACGGATTGGTGCGTAAAAGCGCTTCATAATGGTGTCATGTTCACAGAAGTGTGGTTGGGCATCACACTGTACAAGTCTGCACGCAAAAAGATGGATATGAAAAAAGGTTTTGGATTACTATGATAAAAGTGTGAAACACAGGAGTGCATCCCGTTCCCCATGTTTGCTGATTCACAAAGAATGCCCTTTCACGAGAGTGCACCCACAAGATTTAGACATTTGAAATTGTAAAGAGAAGATTGCTATAAAGAACTCATTCGGACTTAACATCGTGACTCTGCCAGGACAATGTTCATTTGATCGAAAATAGGAGGTTTTACATTATATGCTACAGTTGGAGGTCTTTATTTATAGATTGGAAGTAAAAATAAAGATATAAGGGATTGTGGGATATGCAGTTTTTCAGCACTGACAGATAGGATGTTAACGTTTGAAACATAAATTGCGCGCGTTTTTTTTAAACTGAGTTGATTGATGGGCGGGCTCACAGTAAAGGCTTAAAGGAAGTGATACAAATGGAGGCTTAATGTGAAGAGTTGCAGCCGTGAAAAAGAGGAACAGAGACGTTTTTAAATAGTTCAGCGCAGGTATGTGAACAGAAGGCTATGATTAGAATACTGAAGTAAATGATTAAGATTAATCATTTGGCATTTGCGTTTTTCACAACAAGCACTGAATTACTCACACAGTTAGTTTACGAACAAGAGGAGTGAATGCTAGTTCTCTGAGGATGTTAACAAGAGGGGATAGGTTAAACTGCAGTTTGGAGTTTCGTATGCCATGTTCATGACGACGGTTTTTGTAAATGCTTTCTAAATGTGACCGGCAAGCTCAGAACATAAGACATTAACTCTGGGCCCCAAGATAGTTCACTTGTAGCCTAACAATGAGGAGCAGATTTAGATATGCTTTATAACAGTCCAGATTTGCGCATTGAAAGTAGGTGCTATTTTTTATGCATGTATGTAAAATTATGAAATCCACAATTTGATCATTATTTACCATTTTTTATAGTGACCCCTGAAGAAGTGCATATAATGCACGAAATGCATTGGGTTTTTTACAAATAAACACTGCCCTGAAAGAAGAATGTTTTATTCGTGTTTTTACTAAGAGGTCCGGATGGACACAGTGACAACATAAGAAACCTGGTAAATGGCTAAAACATCCCGTTTGAGGAAATATGCTAATATATGGAATTAATAAGAATGGATTATGAGAAAAGGATGAGAAGAAGTTAAAAATGATGGTGTACCTGTTTGATAAACTGCCAGAAGAGGCTTGGGAATGCTGTGCGACGGATTGGTGCGTAAAAGCGCTTCATAATGGTGTCATGTTCACAGAAGTGTGGTTGGGCATCACACTGTACAAGTCTGCACGCAAAAAGATGGATATGAAAAAAGGTTTTGGATTACTATGATAAAAGTGTGAAACACAGGAGTGCATCCCGTTCCCCATGTTTGCTGATTCACAAAGAATGCCCTTTCACGAGAGTGCACCCACAAGATTTAGACATTTGAAATTGTAAAGAGAAGATTGCTATAAAGAACTCATTCGGACTTAACATCGTGACTCTGCCAGGACAATGTTCATTTGATCGAAAATAGGAGGTTTTACATTATATGCTACAGTTGGAGGTCTTTATTTATAGATTGGAAGTAAAAATAAAGATATAAGGGATTGTGGGATATGCAGTTTTTCAGCACTGACAGATAGGATGTTAACGTTTGAAACATAAATTGCGCGCGTTTTTTTTAAACTGAGTTGATTGATGGGCGGGCTCACAGTAAAGGCTTAAAGGAAGTGATACAAATGGAGGCTTAATGTGAAGAGTTGCAGCCGTGAAAAAGAGGAACAGAGACGTTTTTAAATAGTTCAGCGCAGGTATGTGAACAGAAGGCTATGATTAGAATACTGAAGTAAATGATTAAGATTAATCATTTGGCATTTGCGTTTTTCACAACAAGCACTGAATTACTCACACAGTTAGTTTACGAACAAGAGGAGTGAATGCTAGTTCTCTGAGGATGTTAACAAGAGGGGATAGGTTAAACTGCAGTTTGGAGTTTCGTATGCCATGTTCATGACGACGGTTTTTGTAAATGCTTTCTAAATGTGACCGGCAAGCTCAGAACATAAGACATTAACTCTGGGCCCCAAGATAGTTCACTTGTAGCCTAACAATGAGGAGCAGATTTAGATATGCTTTATAACAGTCCAGATTTGCGCATTGAAAGTAGGTGCTATTTTTTATGCATGTATGTAAAATTATGAAATCCACAATTTGATCATTATTTACCATTTTTTATAGTGACCCCTGAAGAAGTGCATATAATGCACGAAATGCATTGGGTTTTTTACAAATAAACACTGCCCTGAAAGAAGAATGTTTTATTCGTGTTTTTACTAAGAGGTCCGGATGGACACAGTGACAACATAAGAAACCTGGTAAATGGCTAAAACATCCCGTTTGAGGAAATATGCTAATATATGGAATTAATAAGAATGGATTATGAGAAAAGGATGAGAAGAAGTTAAAAATGATGGTGTACCTGTTTGATAAACTGCCAGAAGAGGCTTGGGAATGCTGTGCGACGGATTGGTGCGTAAAAGCGCTTCATAATGGTGTCATGTTCACAGAAGTGTGGTTGGGCATCACACTGTACAAGTCTGCACGCAAAAAGATGGATATGAAAAAAGGTTTTGGATTACTATGATAAAAGTGTGAAACACAGGAGTGCATCCCGTTCCCCATGTTTGCTGATTCACAAAGAATGCCCTTTCACGAGAGTGCACCCACAAGATTTAGACATTTGAAATTGTAAAGAGAAGATTGCTATAAAGAACTCATTCGGACTTAACATCGTGACTCTGCCAGGACAATGTTCATTTGATCGAAAATAGGAGGTTTTACATTATATGCTACAGTTGGAGGTCTTTATTTATAGATTGGAAGTAAAAATAAAGATATAAGGGATTGTGGGATATGCAGTTTTTCAGCACTGACAGATAGGATGTTAACGTTTGAAACATAAATTGCGCGCGTTTTTTTTAAACTGAGTTGATTGATGGGCGGGCTCACAGTAAAGGCTTAAAGGAAGTGATACAAATGGAGGCTTAATGTGAAGAGTTGCAGCCGTGAAAAAGAGGAACAGAGACGTTTTTAAATAGTTCAGCGCAGGTATGTGAACAGAAGGCTATGATTAGAATACTGAAGTAAATGATTAAGATTAATCATTTGGCATTTGCGTTTTTCACAACAAGCACTGAATTACTCACACAGTTAGTTTACGAACAAGAGGAGTGAATGCTAGTTCTCTGAGGATGTTAACAAGAGGGGATAGGTTAAACTGCAGTTTGGAGTTTCGTATGCCATGTTCATGACGACGGTTTTTGTAAATGCTTTCTAAATGTGACCGGCAAGCTCAGAACATAAGACATTAACTCTGGGCCCCAAGATAGTTCACTTGTAGCCTAACAATGAGGAGCAGATTTAGATATGCTTTATAACAGTCCAGATTTGCGCATTGAAAGTAGGTGCTATTTTTTATGCATGTATGTAAAATTATGAAATCCACAATTTGATCATTATTTACCATTTTTTATAGTGACCCCTGAAGAAGTGCATATAATGCACGAAATGCATTGGGTTTTTTACAAATAAACACTGCCCTGAAAGAAGAATGTTTTATTCGTGTTTTTACTAAGAGGTCCGGATGGACACAGTGACAACATAAGAAACCTGGTAAATGGCTAAAACATCCCGTTTGAGGAAATATGCTAATATATGGAATTAATAAGAATGGATTATGAGAAAAGGATGAGAAGAAGTTAAAAATGATGGTGTACCTGTTTGATAAACTGCCAGAAGAGGCTTGGGAATGCTGTGCGACGGATTGGTGCGTAAAAGCGCTTCATAATGGTGTCATGTTCACAGAAGTGTGGTTGGGCATCACACTGTACAAGTCTGCACGCAAAAAGATGGATATGAAAAAAGGTTTTGGATTACTATGATAAAAGTGTGAAACACAGGAGTGCATCCCGTTCCCCATGTTTGCTGATTCACAAAGAATGCCCTTTCACGAGAGTGCACCCACAAGATTTAGACATTTGAAAGTGTAAAGAGAAGATTGCTATAAAGAACTCATTCGGACTTAACATCGTGACTCTGCCAGGACAATGTTCATTTGATCGAAAATAGGAGGTTTTACATTATATGCTACAGTTGGAGGTCTTTATTTATAGATTGGAAGTAAAAATAAAGATATAAGGGATTGTGGGATATGCAGTTTTTCAGCACTGACAGATAGGATGTTAACGTTTGAAACATAAATTGCGCGCGTTTTTTTTAAACTGAGTTGATTGATGGGCGGGCTCACAGTAAAGGCTTAAAGGAAGTGATACAAATGGAGGCTTAATGTGAAGAGTTGCAGCCGTGAAAAAGAGGAACAGAGACGTTTTTAAATAGTTCAGCGCAGGTATGTGAACAGAAGGCTATGATTAGAATACTGAAGTAAATGATTAAGATTAATCATTTGGCATTTGCGTTTTTCACAACAAGCACTGAATTACTCACACAGTTAGTTTACGAACAAGAGGAGTGAATGCTAGTTCTCTGAGGATGTTAACAAGAGGGGATAGGTTAAACTGCAGTTTGGAGTTTCGTATGCCATGTTCATGACGACGGTTTTTGTAAATGCTTTCTAAATGTGACCGGCAAGCTCAGAACATAAGACATTAACTCTGGGCCCCAAGATAGTTCACTTGTAGCCTAACAATGAGGAGCAGATTTAGATATGCTTTATAACAGTCCAGATTTGCGCATTGAAAGTAGGTGCTATTTTTTATGCATGTATGTAAAATTATGAAATCCACAATTTGATCATTATTTACCATTTTTTATAGTGACCCCTGAAGAAGTGCATATAATGCACGAAATGCATTGGGTTTTTTACAAATAAACACTGCCCTGAAAGAAGAATGTTTTATTCGTGTTTTTACTAAGAGGTCCGGATGGACACAGTGACAACATAAGAAACCTGGTAAATGGCTAAAACATCCCGTTTGAGGAAATATGCTAATATATGGAATTAATAAGAATGGATTATGAGAAAAGGATGAGAAGAAGTTAAAAATGATGGTGTACCTGTTTGATAAACTGCCAGAAGAGGCTTGGGAATGCTGTGCGACGGATTGGTGCGTAAAAGCGCTTCATAATGGTGTCATGTTCACAGAAGTGTGGTTGGGCATCACACTGTACAAGTCTGCACGCAAAAAGATGGATATGAAAAAAGGTTTTGGATTACTATGATAAAAGTGTGAAACACAGGAGTGCATCCCGTTCCCCATGTTTGCTGATTCACAAAGAATGCCCTTTCACGAGAGTGCACCCACAAGATTTAGACATTTGAAATTGTAAAGAGAAGATTGCTATAAAGAACTCATTCGGACTTAACATCGTGACTCTGCCAGGACAATGTTCATTTGATCGAAAATAGGAGGTTTTACATTATATGCTACAGTTGGAGGTCTTTATTTATAGATTGGAAGTAAAAATAAAGATATAAGGGATTGTGGGATATGCAGTTTTTCAGCACTGACAGATAGGATGTTAACGTTTGAAACATAAATTGCGCGCGTTTTTTTTAAACTGAGTTGATTGATGGGCGGGCTCACAGTAAAGGCTTAAAGGAAGTGATACAAATGGAGGCTTAATGTGAAGAGTTGCAGCCGTGAAAAAGAGGAACAGAGACGTTTTTAAATAGTTCAGCGCAGGTATGTGAACAGAAGGCTATGATTAGAATACTGAAGTAAATGATTAAGATTAATCATTTGGCATTTGCGTTTTTCACAACAAGCACTGAATTACTCACACAGTTAGTTTACGAACAAGAGGAGTGAATGCTAGTTCTCTGAGGATGTTAACAAGAGGGGATAGGTTAAACTGCAGTTTGGAGTTTCGTATGCCATGTTCATGACGACGGTTTTTGTAAATGCTTTCTAAATGTGACCGGCAAGCTCAGAACATAAGACATTAACTCTGGGCCCCAAGATAGTTCACTTGTAGCCTAACAATGAGGAGCAGATTTAGATATGCTTTATAACAGTCCAGATTTGCGCATTGAAAGTAGGTGCTATTTTTTATGCATGTATGTAAAATTATGAAATCCACAATTTGATCATTATTTACCATTTTTTATAGTGACCCCTGAAGAAGTGCATATAATGCACGAAATGCATTGGGTTTTTTACAAATAAACACTGCCCTGAAAGAAGAATGTTTTATTCGTGTTTTTACTAAGAGGTCCGGATGGACACAGTGACAACATAAGAAACCTGGTAAATGGCTAAAACATCCCGTTTGAGGAAATATGCTAATATATGGAATTAATAAGAATGGATTATGAGAAAAGGATGAGAAGAAGTTAAAAATGATGGTGTACCTGTTTGATAAACTGCCAGAAGAGGCTTGGGAATGCTGTGCGACGGATTGGTGCGTAAAAGCGCTTCATAATGGTGTCATGTTCACAGAAGTGTGGTTGGGCATCACACTGTACAAGTCTGCACGCAAAAAGATGGATATGAAAAAAGGTTTTGGATTACTATGATAAAAGTGTGAAACACAGGAGTGCATCCCGTTCCCCATGTTTGCTGATTCACAAAGAATGCCCTTTCACGAGAGTGCACCCACAAGATTTAGACATTTGAAAGTGTAAAGAGAAGATTGCTATAAAGAACTCATTCGGACTTAACATCGTGACTCTGCCAGGACAATGTTCATTTGATCGAAAATAGGAGGTTTTACATTATATGCTACAGTTGGAGGTCTTTATTTATAGATTGGAAGTAAAAATAAAGATATAAGGGATTGTGGGATATGCAGTTTTTCAGCACTGACAGATAGGATGTTAACGTTTGAAACATAAATTGCGCGCGTTTTTTTTAAACTGAGTTGATTGATGGGCGGGCTCACAGTAAAGGCTTAAAGGAAGTGATACAAATGGAGGCTTAATGTGAAGAGTTGCAGCCGTGAAAAAGAGGAACAGAGACGTTTTTAAATAGTTCAGCGCAGGTATGTGAACAGAAGGCTATGATTAGAATACTGAAGTAAATGATTAAGATTAATCATTTGGCATTTGCGTTTTTCACAACAAGCACTGAATTACTCACACAGTTAGTTTACGAACAAGAGGAGTGAATGCTAGTTCTCTGAGGATGTTAACAAGAGGGGATAGGTTAAACTGCAGTTTGGAGTTTCGTATGCCATGTTCATGACGACGGTTTTTGTAAATGCTTTCTAAATGTGACCGGCAAGCTCAGAACATAAGACATTAACTCTGGGCCCCAAGATAGTTCACTTGTAGCCTAACAATGAGGAGCAGATTTAGATATGCTTTATAACAGTCCAGATTTGCGCATTGAAAGTAGGTGCTATTTTTTATGCATGTATGTAAAATTATGAAATCCACAATTTGATCATTATTTACCATTTTTTATAGTGACCCCTGAAGAAGTGCATATAATGCACGAAATGCATTGGGTTTTTTACAAATAAACACTGCCCTGAAAGAAGAATGTTTTATTCGTGTTTTTACTAAGAGGTCCGGATGGACACAGTGACAACATAAGAAACCTGGTAAATGGCTAAAACATCCCGTTTGAGGAAATATGCTAATATATGGAATTAATAAGAATGGATTATGAGAAAAGGATGAGAAGAAGTTAAAAATGATGGTGTACCTGTTTGATAAACTGCCAGAAGAGGCTTGGGAATGCTGTGCGACGGATTGGTGCGTAAAAGCGCTTCATAATGGTGTCATGTTCACAGAAGTGTGGTTGGGCATCACACTGTACAAGTCTGCACGCAAAAAGATGGATATGAAAAAAGGTTTTGGATTACTATGATAAAAGTGTGAAACACAGGAGTGCATCCCGTTCCCCATGTTTGCTGATTCACAAAGAATGCCCTTTCACGAGAGTGCACCCACAAGATTTAGACATTTGAAATTGTAAAGAGAAGATTGCTATAAAGAACTCATTCGGACTTAACATCGTGACTCTGCCAGGACAATGTTCATTTGATCGAAAATAGGAGGTTTTACATTATATGCTACAGTTGGAGGTCTTTATTTATAGATTGGAAGTAAAAATAAAGATATAAGGGATTGTGGGATATGCAGTTTTTCAGCACTGACAGATAGGATGTTAACGTTTGAAACATAAATTGCGCGCGTTTTTTTTAAACTGAGTTGATTGATGGGCGGGCTCACAGTAAAGGCTTAAAGGAAGTGATACAAATGGAGGCTTAATGTGAAGAGTTGCAGCCGTGAAAAAGAGGAACAGAGACGTTTTTAAATAGTTCAGCGCAGGTATGTGAACAGAAGGCTATGATTAGAATACTGAAGTAAATGATTAAGATTAATCATTTGGCATTTGCGTTTTTCACAACAAGCACTGAATTACTCACACAGTTAGTTTACGAACAAGAGGAGTGAATGCTAGTTCTCTGAGGATGTTAACAAGAGGGGATAGGTTAAACTGCAGTTTGGAGTTTCGTATGCCATGTTCATGACGACGGTTTTTGTAAATGCTTTCTAAATGTGACCGGCAAGCTCAGAACATAAGACATTAACTCTGGGCCCCAAGATAGTTCACTTGTAGCCTAACAATGAGGAGCAGATTTAGATATGCTTTATAACAGTCCAGATTTGCGCATTGAAAGTAGGTGCTATTTTTTATGCATGTATGTAAAATTATGAAATCCACAATTTGATCATTATTTACCATTTTTTATAGTGACCCCTGAAGAAGTGCATATAATGCACGAAATGCATTGGGTTTTTTACAAATAAACACTGCCCTGAAAGAAGAATGTTTTATTCGTGTTTTTACTAAGAGGTCCGGATGGACACAGTGACAACATAAGAAACCTGGTAAATGGCTAAAACATCCCGTTTGAGGAAATATGCTAATATATGGAATTAATAAGAATGGATTATGAGAAAAGGATGAGAAGAAGTTAAAAATGATGGTGTACCTGTTTGATAAACTGCCAGAAGAGGCTTGGGAATGCTGTGCGACGGATTGGTGCGTAAAAGCGCTTCATAATGGTGTCATGTTCACAGAAGTGTGGTTGGGCATCACACTGTACAAGTCTGCACGCAAAAAGATGGATATGAAAAAAGGTTTTGGATTACTATGATAAAAGTGTGAAACACAGGAGTGCATCCCGTTCCCCATGTTTGCTGATTCACAAAGAATGCCCTTTCACGAGAGTGCACCCACAAGATTTAGACATTTGAAATTGTAAAGAGAAGATTGCTATAAAGAACTCATTCGGACTTAACATCGTGACTCTGCCAGGACAATGTTCATTTGATCGAAAATAGGAGGTTTTACATTATATGCTACAGTTGGAGGTCTTTATTTATAGATTGGAAGTAAAAATAAAGATATAAGGGATTGTGGGATATGCAGTTTTTCAGCACTGACAGATAGGATGTTAACGTTTGAAACATAAATTGCGCGCGTTTTTTTTAAACTGAGTTGATTGATGGGCGGGCTCACAGTAAAGGCTTAAAGGAAGTGATACAAATGGAGGCTTAATGTGAAGAGTTGCAGCCGTGAAAAAGAGGAACAGAGACGTTTTTAAATAGTTCAGCGCAGGTATGTGAACAGAAGGCTATGATTAGAATACTGAAGTAAATGATTAAGATTAATCATTTGGCATTTGCGTTTTTCACAACAAGCACTGAATTACTCACACAGTTAGTTTACGAACAAGAGGAGTGAATGCTAGTTCTCTGAGGATGTTAACAAGAGGGGATAGGTTAAACTGCAGTTTGGAGTTTCGTATGCCATGTTCATGACGACGGTTTTTGTAAATGCTTTCTAAATGTGACCGGCAAGCTCAGAACATAAGACATTAACTCTGGGCCCCAAGATAGTTCACTTGTAGCCTAACAATGAGGAGCAGATTTAGATATGCTTTATAACAGTCCAGATTTGCGCATTGAAAGTAGGTGCTATTTTTTATGCATGTATGTAAAATTATGAAATCCACAATTTGATCATTATTTACCATTTTTTATAGTGACCCCTGAAGAAGTGCATATAATGCACGAAATGCATTGGGTTTTTTACAAATAAACACTGCCCTGAAAGAAGAATGTTTTATTCGTGTTTTTACTAAGAGGTCCGGATGGACACAGTGACAACATAAGAAACCTGGTAAATGGCTAAAACATCCCGTTTGAGGAAATATGCTAATATATGGAATTAATAAGAATGGATTATGAGAAAAGGATGAGAAGAAGTTAAAAATGATGGTGTACCTGTTTGATAAACTGCCAGAAGAGGCTTGGGAATGCTGTGCGACGGATTGGTGCGTAAAAGCGCTTCATAATGGTGTCATGTTCACAGAAGTGTGGTTGGGCATCACACTGTACAAGTCTGCACGCAAAAAGATGGATATGAAAAAAGGTTTTGGATTACTATGATAAAAGTGTGAAACACAGGAGTGCATCCCGTTCCCCATGTTTGCTGATTCACAAAGAATGCCCTTTCACGAGAGTGCACCCACAAGATTTAGACATTTGAAATTGTAAAGAGAAGATTGCTATAAAGAACTCATTCGGACTTAACATCGTGACTCTGCCAGGACAATGTTCATTTGATCGAAAATAGGAGGTTTTACATTATATGCTACAGTTGGAGGTCTTTATTTATAGATTGGAAGTAAAAATAAAGATATAAGGGATTGTGGGATATGCAGTTTTTCAGCACTGACAGATAGGATGTTAACGTTTGAAACATAAATTGCGCGCGTTTTTTTTAAACTGAGTTGATTGATGGGCGGGCTCACAGTAAAGGCTTAAAGGAAGTGATACAAATGGAGGCTTAATGTGAAGAGTTGCAGCCGTGAAAAAGAGGAACAGAGACGTTTTTAAATAGTTCAGCGCAGGTATGTGAACAGAAGGCTATGATTAGAATACTGAAGTAAATGATTAAGATTAATCATTTGGCATTTGCGTTTTTCACAACAAGCACTGAATTACTCACACAGTTAGTTTACGAACAAGAGGAGTGAATGCTAGTTCTCTGAGGATGTTAACAAGAGGGGATAGGTTAAACTGCAGTTTGGAGTTTCGTATGCCATGTTCATGACGACGGTTTTTGTAAATGCTTTCTAAATGTGACCGGCAAGCTCAGAACATAAGACATTAACTCTGGGCCCCAAGATAGTTCACTTGTAGCCTAACAATGAGGAGCAGATTTAGATATGCTTTATAACAGTCCAGATTTGCGCATTGAAAGTAGGTGCTATTTTTTATGCATGTATGTAAAATTATGAAATCCACAATTTGATCATTATTTACCATTTTTTATAGTGACCCCTGAAGAAGTGCATATAATGCACGAAATGCATTGGGTTTTTTACAAATAAACACTGCCCTGAAAGAAGAATGTTTTATTCGTGTTTTTACTAAGAGGTCCGGATGGACACAGTGACAACATAAGAAACCTGGTAAATGGCTAAAACATCCCGTTTGAGGAAATATGCTAATATATGGAATTAATAAGAATGGATTATGAGAAAAGGATGAGAAGAAGTTAAAAATGATGGTGTACCTGTTTGATAAACTGCCAGAAGAGGCTTGGGAATGCTGTGCGACGGATTGGTGCGTAAAAGCGCTTCATAATGGTGTCATGTTCACAGAAGTGTGGTTGGGCATCACACTGTACAAGTCTGCACGCAAAAAGATGGATATGAAAAAAGGTTTTGGATTACTATGATAAAAGTGTGAAACACAGGAGTGCATCCCGTTCCCCATGTTTGCTGATTCACAAAGAATGCCCTTTCACGAGAGTGCACCCACAAGATTTAGACATTTGAAAGTGTAAAGAGAAGATTGCTATAAAGAACTCATTCGGACTTAACATCGTGACTCTGCCAGGACAATGTTCATTTGATCGAAAATAGGAGGTTTTACATTATATGCTACAGTTGGAGGTCTTTATTTATAGATTGGAAGTAAAAATAAAGATATAAGGGATTGTGGGATATGCAGTTTTTCAGCACTGACAGATAGGATGTTAACGTTTGAAACATAAATTGCGCGCGTTTTTTTTAAACTGAGTTGATTGATGGGCGGGCTCACAGTAAAGGCTTAAAGGAAGTGATACAAATGGAGGCTTAATGTGAAGAGTTGCAGCCGTGAAAAAGAGGAACAGAGACGTTTTTAAATAGTTCAGCGCAGGTATGTGAACAGAAGGCTATGATTAGAATACTGAAGTAAATGATTAAGATTAATCATTTGGCATTTGCGTTTTTCACAACAAGCACTGAATTACTCACACAGTTAGTTTACGAACAAGAGGAGTGAATGCTAGTTCTCTGAGGATGTTAACAAGAGGGGATAGGTTAAACTGCAGTTTGGAGTTTCGTATGCCATGTTCATGACGACGGTTTTTGTAAATGCTTTCTAAATGTGACCGGCAAGCTCAGAACATAAGACATTAACTCTGGGCCCCAAGATAGTTCACTTGTAGCCTAACAATGAGGAGCAGATTTAGATATGCTTTATAACAGTCCAGATTTGCGCATTGAAAGTAGGTGCTATTTTTTATGCATGTATGTAAAATTATGAAATCCACAATTTGATCATTATTTACCATTTTTTATAGTGACCCCTGAAGAAGTGCATATAATGCACGAAATGCATTGGGTTTTTTACAAATAAACACTGCCCTGAAAGAAGAATGTTTTATTCGTGTTTTTACTAAGAGGTCCGGATGGACACAGTGACAACATAAGAAACCTGGTAAATGGCTAAAACATCCCGTTTGAGGAAATATGCTAATATATGGAATTAATAAGAATGGATTATGAGAAAAGGATGAGAAGAAGTTAAAAATGATGGTGTACCTGTTTGATAAACTGCCAGAAGAGGCTTGGGAATGCTGTGCGACGGATTGGTGCGTAAAAGCGCTTCATAATGGTGTCATGTTCACAGAAGTGTGGTTGGGCATCACACTGTACAAGTCTGCACGCAAAAAGATGGATATGAAAAAAGGTTTTGGATTACTATGATAAAAGTGTGAAACACAGGAGTGCATCCCGTTCCCCATGTTTGCTGATTCACAAAGAATGCCCTTTCACGAGAGTGCACCCACAAGATTTAGACATTTGAAATTGTAAAGAGAAGATTGCTATAAAGAACTCATTCGGACTTAACATCGTGACTCTGCCAGGACAATGTTCATTTGATCGAAAATAGGAGGTTTTACATTATATGCTACAGTTGGAGGTCTTTATTTATAGATTGGAAGTAAAAATAAAGATATAAGGGATTGTGGGATATGCAGTTTTTCAGCACTGACAGATAGGATGTTAACGTTTGAAACATAAATTGCGCGCGTTTTTTTTAAACTGAGTTGATTGATGGGCGGGCTCACAGTAAAGGCTTAAAGGAAGTGATACAAATGGAGGCTTAATGTGAAGAGTTGCAGCCGTGAAAAAGAGGAACAGAGACGTTTTTAAATAGTTCAGCGCAGGTATGTGAACAGAAGGCTATGATTAGAATACTGAAGTAAATGATTAAGATTAATCATTTGGCATTTGCGTTTTTCACAACAAGCACTGAATTACTCACACAGTTAGTTTACGAACAAGAGGAGTGAATGCTAGTTCTCTGAGGATGTTAACAAGAGGGGATAGGTTAAACTGCAGTTTGGAGTTTCGTATGCCATGTTCATGACGACGGTTTTTGTAAATGCTTTCTAAATGTGACCGGCAAGCTCAGAACATAAGACATTAACTCTGGGCCCCAAGATAGTTCACTTGTAGCCTAACAATGAGGAGCAGATTTAGATATGCTTTATAACAGTCCAGATTTGCGCATTGAAAGTAGGTGCTATTTTTTATGCATGTATGTAAAATTATGAAATCCACAATTTGATCATTATTTACCATTTTTTATAGTGACCCCTGAAGAAGTGCATATAATGCACGAAATGCATTGGGTTTTTTACAAATAAACACTGCCCTGAAAGAAGAATGTTTTATTCGTGTTTTTACTAAGAGGTCCGGATGGACACAGTGACAACATAAGAAACCTGGTAAATGGCTAAAACATCCCGTTTGAGGAAATATGCTAATATATGGAATTAATAAGAATGGATTATGAGAAAAGGATGAGAAGAAGTTAAAAATGATGGTGTACCTGTTTGATAAACTGCCAGAAGAGGCTTGGGAATGCTGTGCGACGGATTGGTGCGTAAAAGCGCTTCATAATGGTGTCATGTTCACAGAAGTGTGGTTGGGCATCACACTGTACAAGTCTGCACGCAAAAAGATGGATATGAAAAAAGGTTTTGGATTACTATGATAAAAGTGTGAAACACAGGAGTGCATCCCGTTCCCCATGTTTGCTGATTCACAAAGAATGCCCTTTCACGAGAGTGCACCCACAAGATTTAGACATTTGAAATTGTAAAGAGAAGATTGCTATAAAGAACTCATTCGGACTTAACATCGTGACTCTGCCAGGACAATGTTCATTTGATCGAAAATAGGAGGTTTTACATTATATGCTACAGTTGGAGGTCTTTATTTATAGATTGGAAGTAAAAATAAAGATATAAGGGATTGTGGGATATGCAGTTTTTCAGCACTGACAGATAGGATGTTAACGTTTGAAACATAAATTGCGCGCGTTTTTTTTAAACTGAGTTGATTGATGGGCGGGCTCACAGTAAAGGCTTAAAGGAAGTGATACAAATGGAGGCTTAATGTGAAGAGTTGCAGCCGTGAAAAAGAGGAACAGAGACGTTTTTAAATAGTTCAGCGCAGGTATGTGAACAGAAGGCTATGATTAGAATACTGAAGTAAATGATTAAGATTAATCATTTGGCATTTGCGTTTTTCACAACAAGCACTGAATTACTCACACAGTTAGTTTACGAACAAGAGGAGTGAATGCTAGTTCTCTGAGGATGTTAACAAGAGGGGATAGGTTAAACTGCAGTTTGGAGTTTCGTATGCCATGTTCATGACGACGGTTTTTGTAAATGCTTTCTAAATGTGACCGGCAAGCTCAGAACATAAGACATTAACTCTGGGCCCCAAGATAGTTCACTTGTAGCCTAACAATGAGGAGCAGATTTAGATATGCTTTATAACAGTCCAGATTTGCGCATTGAAAGTAGGTGCTATTTTTTATGCATGTATGTAAAATTATGAAATCCACAATTTGATCATTATTTACCATTTTTTATAGTGACCCCTGAAGAAGTGCATATAATGCACGAAATGCATTGGGTTTTTTACAAATAAACACTGCCCTGAAAGAAGAATGTTTTATTCGTGTTTTTACTAAGAGGTCCGGATGGACACAGTGACAACATAAGAAACCTGGTAAATGGCTAAAACATCCCGTTTGAGGAAATATGCTAATATATGGAATTAATAAGAATGGATTATGAGAAAAGGATGAGAAGAAGTTAAAAATGATGGTGTACCTGTTTGATAAACTGCCAGAAGAGGCTTGGGAATGCTGTGCGACGGATTGGTGCGTAAAAGCGCTTCATAATGGTGTCATGTTCACAGAAGTGTGGTTGGGCATCACACTGTACAAGTCTGCACGCAAAAAGATGGATATGAAAAAAGGTGTTGGATTACTATGATAAAAGTGTGAAACACAGGAGTGCATCCCGTTCCCCATGTTTGCTGATTCACAAAGAATGCCCTTTCACGAGAGTGCACCCACAAGATTTAGACATTTGAAATTGTAAAGAGAAGATTGCTATAAAGAACTCATTCGGACTTAACATCGTGACTCTGCCAGGACAATGTTCATTTGATCGAAAATAGGAGGTTTTACATTATATGCTACAGTTGGAGGTCTTTATTTATAGATTGGAAGTAAAAATAAAGATATAAGGGATTGTGGGATATGCAGTTTTTCAGCACTGACAGATAGGATGTTAACGTTTGAAACATAAATTGCGCGCGTTTTTTTTAAACTGAGTTGATTGATGGGCGGGCTCACAGTAAAGGCTTAAAGGAAGTGATACAAATGGAGGCTTAATGTGAAGAGTTGCAGCCGTGAAAAAGAGGAACAGAGACGTTTTTAAATAGTTCAGCGCAGGTATGTGAACAGAAGGCTATGATTAGAATACTGAAGTAAATGATTAAGATTAATCATTTGGCATTTGCGTTTTTCACAACAAGCACTGAATTACTCACACAGTTAGTTTACGAACAAGAGGAGTGAATGCTAGTTCTCTGAGGATGTTAACAAGAGGGGATAGGTTAAACTGCAGTTTGGAGTTTCGTATGCCATGTTCATGACGACGGTTTTTGTAAATGCTTTCTAAATGTGACCGGCAAGCTCAGAACATAAGACATTAACTCTGGGCCCCAAGATAGTTCACTTGTAGCCTAACAATGAGGAGCAGATTTAGATATGCTTTATAACAGTCCAGATTTGCGCATTGAAAGTAGGTGCTATTTTTTATGCATGTATGTAAAATTATGAAATCCACAATTTGATCATTATTTACCATTTTTTATAGTGACCCCTGAAGAAGTGCATATAATGCACGAAATGCATTGGGTTTTTTACAAATAAACACTGCCCTGAAAGAAGAATGTTTTATTCGTGTTTTTACTAAGAGGTCCGGATGGACACAGTGACAACATAAGAAACCTGGTAAATGGCTAAAACATCCCGTTTGAGGAAATATGCTAATATATGGAATTAATAAGAATGGATTATGAGAAAAGGATGAGAAGAAGTTAAAAATGATGGTGTACCTGTTTGATAAACTGCCAGAAGAGGCTTGGGAATGCTGTGCGACGGATTGGTGCGTAAAAGCGCTTCATAAAGGGGAGCTGATGTACAACATGAAAGAAAGAAAGATCCGAAAACATGGATGATTGTTGTCAACCAAATCAAACATTACAAAAGAACAATAACAAAATATTTTGGCGAAATAGCAAATAGACAACTATTCCACTGGATATATTGACCTATCTCATATGGTCTACTACGATATTAGTATTGCTTGATTTGCGGACCGTCGACTTGGAAAGTTACATAACTCACTAAACAAACTACTAAAAAGGTTTGCCTAGGACTGGCAGGCAGCAGTCCGCAGCACGCGAAGTGACAGACAAACTCCATCGTGATTGCAGATCAGCGACAACACTAAAAAGTTTACTACTACATTAACCAGTCATTAAAATACTCAAACTATCAATCCACCACCACTATTTCTTCTTATTGCCAGCTGGAAAAAGGAAGGACTGGACTTGAGTCTGTGGGGGCAGATTTACAAGCCCCTTGCAACTCTTTTGCTCCGTTGTTGCGTGACTTTTGTGATGCAGCGGCAGAACAAAAGAGGCGCCATGGTGCAGCGTATATTAACAACGTGACGCATATGGGAGATGCATCACGTTGTAAAGCCCTGCGCCATCAGGGGGCCTTCCGGCACAAGGGAGGGCGTTCCTGCGCAGGAACGCATCCTAAAAGTGGCTGAGGGAAATCTACAAGATTTCAATCAGTCACTTTTAGGACAATGATGCATGACTCAAACCTTGCGCCTGGTTGAAGCAGACGTATGGCTTGACGCAGCATTGGGGGATAGGGCACCCCAGAGCATTGCTGGAGCTGCGCCATCGTTGCGACGCAACTCCAGCAATGCGCCACCTTTACGGCACAGATGCGTAACGCTTCGGTGACAATTTGGGCCCATGGTGCGCCGCATTGTAAATACGGCGCACCATGGGTGGTGGTGGCGTGGCGCACAATTACTGGCGCATCCCTGCTACTTTGCAGGGATGCGCCGGTAATTAAAAATCTGACACTTAGTGTCTAGCATTACGCAGTTCTTTAAACTACACTCATACATAATTTCTCAGGCCAATGAAATGAACACAAAATCGAAAACAAATAAGCATAGTAGCAACGCTACTGAGAAGGAGAGCAGTGCACCTGAAATGCACAGAAGATTTTGAAATATAATTTACCTACAATGTAATCAGCAGCATTATTGCTCTTGGTAAAAAACAAACATTTGCAATATAATAACACACAGAGCAGGAGAAAACAGAGTAGTGAAGAAATAGCTACTACTACTCACCTAGCCCGGGGATCTCGATGCCGAGCAGGTTGAGCAAGTCGCGTTCCCGGTCCAGGAGATCCGTCCAACGGTGGGTGGCCTGGTTGTAGGTTCGCCGGACCCGAGAGTGTTGGTACATGGCCCGGCACACCTTCTCCCACCGCTTCCGGCACTCCCGGATCCCGTAGCCGCTAGCGATCTTTCCGCCTGCCATGATGGTCCTGGGGAGGCGGCGCTGGACATAAAACACTAGTGCGGCCACCTGCTTCGCGCTAAAGATCTCCCAGGCTGTGACTGTCTCCCCCCTCAAACGCCCGCAGGGGAGCCGGGCACGGGGTGCAGGACCCTTCCCCTACTCAGGCTGCTTCCCGGCTCCCTTTACCATGGTCTGGGCAGAAAGGAAGGTAAACAATAAAGAAGAAATAGAATAGGGAAGAAGAAAAGAAAAGAGTTTAAAAAAGTAGTTTACAATTAACCAAAAGTAGCAGAAAACACAAAAATATAGAGCTAGAAAAATAGAGGGATAGATAATAAGTAAAATAGATCAAAAAAAATTTCAAACAAGCAAAGGATGGCAGAGATTGACAGAGGATACAGAAAGCATGCCCAGAACCATAGCAATGAATGAAAAACAAGATGGCCGCGCCTGTTCACGACCACAAACTTGTACTAGCGAGCCGCACACTTTGCGAGATTACACATAGCGCCCGGAAACAGAAATACATCACGCAAACAAGATGGCCACGCCCGTGAACGACCGTGAGGGTAACTTCGCGCCATTGTGCTACAAGCGGCTCGCTAAAACGCACAAAACCTTGCGAACTAACACGCCACAAAAAAACAAATCGCATATTTGCACAAATTCGCGGCTTCCGAATTCGATCTCGTGCAAATTCGCGCCCCGCGAAATTGCAGAAAAACAATTTTTGCAAAACTGAAAGCACTCAGCAGGTGCAAAAGTTCAACCTCATCATTAGTAACCATTCCCTGTAGTGCTTCCTGATGGCCCCCTCCAGAGTTCAGTTGCCTACTTGCAACTATTCTATGACCCTGCTCTGACCCTCACAGCAGGCACAGAGAATAGATAACTACAAAGTTCCTGTGAAAAAAAATTGCACTGCAACAGAAAGCAATTACAGATAAGGAAGCAGGTGCCAGACTCAGTGACACATTAATCAACCCCAAATTAATTCATGTCAGTTGTCTGGTTACTCTACAGTGATGAACCAGAGGGTGGCAGTGATGTACCAGAGGGTGGCATAGGTGAACCAGAGGGTGGCAGTGGTGAAACAGAGGATGCTGTGATGAACCAAACGTAGAAACAACATAGTCGCGACCGTCGCGACCCGACAAGTAAGTTTGCGTTTGCGAACTGGTACAAAACCCTTGCGAACTGGCAGAAACCCTTGTGAACACAAAAAAAAGAAAATCCACTAATTCGCGAGAGTTCGCGAATTTTGCGGATTGCGAATTTGTGAATACGCAAATTCGCAAACCGCAAATTCACAAAATTCACCCATGCTTAGGTGTCAGCGTCAGCGCCCCCAGTCAATGAAGTGATAGAGGCCCGGGTGATATCTAGAGCCGAAGCAGCCCCCAGTGGGCCAGCCCTGAAGAAAACAGAGCTCAAAAATGGAGAGTTGCAGCCCGCAGCGTCGTGGTGATAGGGAAGGTTCAATGGGGGTGCAGCGAAAGAGTCTCTTTGCCCACAACCTCAATGTAAGCGAACCACCGTGAAGGGCCTCCCCTCTACGTCCAAAAAGGCTGGCTGTCCTCCCTCATCTGCTCCGGGCCCCCGACGCGGCGCTGCACCCTGCGGGTGTTGTCAGTCTCCTTACTCAGCCCCACTGAGTCCTATTATGTAGTGCCAACAGGGAGGGGTGGGTAGTAGTTCTGCGCCAGGGTTGCTGTACTCACGATGCTTCCACCTCCTGCGGCTATGTAATGGCGGTTACTGCCCTCCGCCAGGCGTAGGCCTTTATAGTGGTGCTTACCGCGGTGGCGTCCTCAAGGTGGGGAAGTGCAGGACCCGAGTGATGTGGGGAGAGCAGCGGGAAACTATGGCAGGGCTGTCATGTTGTGGCGGCCTCTGCCTAGCTGCGGCCGTGGTGCATGACCGCCCGGGGCGCCCGCATGGTCCCAGACTATGAAAATGGCTGACCGTGTTGCCCTTCATGGTGGGGGGGCCTTCTGATGGATTCCCCTCTTCGTAGATGGTCATGCACAGGCAGCATGCGGACCACAACTCCTCACTCGCCACCCCAGGAGCGCCGCTCCGCCGCCTCCCCTCCTCATCGGTTGTGGCTTTAATGGTGGCCGTAGTCCTCAATACGTCACTGGCCTGTGATCGAGCCGCCGCGTTTCAGGAGTGGAGACGGAGGGCACTCGCTTGCAGGTCGCTAGTCCCCCGGGTCAGCAGGGGCATCCAAAGGGGGGTCAAGCTTTTTTCGCCGCACAAGTGACCAGAGCCGACACAGGGACGATGTGGGCCCGAAAGCCAGGGCCTCGTGTGGATACTGTGTCCGCCTCCGACCTCCAGCAGTGTTAGGCCATTGCTCAGCTTCAGCAATTACCGCCGCCGCCGGGTGTCCCGTTCCACGAAACGGGCTAAAACTTTCACCAGAGTCACACAACACCTTTACGGCATCATCAGTGTGTGTAAAAACAGCGTTTTTTAAGGCAGGAATGAGGATTATGTTGAGTGTATCGCCCGGCTAGGCGGGACCTTTACGCCAGGGCAGCCATCTTGCTCTGGCGCCACCTAGGGCCCCCATCTATGGATACATTTGGATTTGTACTTTAGGCTTTCCTCCTGATGTTACTTAGGTGCGCCTCCCACTGGATGATGTGGTGTTTTTTGAGATGACCTCTCTGGCCTGCGGTACCATAGTTGGTACCAAGCTTACCCCGACTAACTACTGCTTTACAAATCAAACAAATTACTAGGTTTTCCATCTTTTGGCTAACACTAAAGAAGTCCCAAACTGGGGAGTTAAGATTTCTGGTGGAGGTGCTACTTTCAATGCCAGATGAAGTGGAGGATGGGTGTGGGCGATTTTGACTCTGGTGTGCCCTTACAGTTACAGCACCACTACTTGAGGTAATGGAGATCGAGCTGGATGGAGGTCCCTGCCGGCCCTTCGGACGAGAGAATATGGCAGCTGTAGTAGGTCGTGTTGGTGTAGTAGTTACCTGTGTTTGTGATGGTACCAGTGCCACGCTGCCCACATCCCGCTCAGCAGCAATTCAGGATAGGGTAAAAATGTCTGTCTGCTGCATGCCCGCTGGGGTTGGAGTGACGACTGTGATGACTGGGTCATCGTCAGACTGTTCATCAGCAGCAGAACACACCACTTCATGTTCGTCGTCATCACCCATAAGTGAAAACCTTGCAGTAACCTTCCTTTTAGGCTTAGCTACCTTTGTCGGCTCATGGCGTGCCTCACTCTCAGACTGCATTGGTGGGTTCCAATGAACATCAAGATCATCAGAAGGAAGGGGCTTGAAGAAGAACTTGTAGTAGCCCTCCTTGACCTTTTTCTTGCTGGGATCTGGAAGACAATGGATCATCAGGAGGAGTGGCTTCCTCGGATGATATCTCCGCTTGAATCTCGATTTCCTGATTTGCCCCTACTTCTGTAGAAACAAGCATTGTGGGCAGTTGAGCAGCTCCATGCGCCTCTACTTGCGCCTCTCCATGTGCCTCTCCATGCGCCTCTCCTTGCGCTTGTCCTTGCGCCTCTACTTGCGCCTCTACTTTCGCCTCTCCTTGCGCATATACTTGCGCTTGTACTGGTTGCACCTGTGGTTGTCGTTGCGGCTGTGGTTGTTGAACACTTCTAACCCACGCACACAAAGCACTTTACGAACTTGGACCCGAATGCCTCAACACACGACTTTCCTTCTACACCCCCTCCCGCCAGCTACGATCCTCCAACCAAGCCCTTGCTACCGTACCCCGCATTAACAAAAACACCATGGGAGGTAGATCCTTCTCCTACCTCGCAGCTAAAACCTGGAACTCACTCCCCACTCACCTTCGTCTCACTCAGAACCACCTAGCATTCAGAAAGCAACTTAAAACTTGGATCTTCGACAAGTAATTCCCCACCCTTCTTCAAGCGCTTTGAGACCCTACGGGTATGTAGCGCGCTATATAAATCCTTTGACTTTGACTTTGAGTTACTCCTGCATTGATTGGATGCTACTTTCTTACGAGAAGCCAACATCACTGGTTGATTGTGATTGAGCAGTTAAAGTGGCTGCCTCTGCAGCACTCATGGCCTTGGACCTAACTTGGCGTGGTGGCACTGAGCCCAATGAAGCGGAGGTGCTGCTCCCTGCTTGGTCCCCGGCGGACCCCGCTGCTGCAGGCGTAGTGTTTTTTTCCCCAAAAAAGTGCCAGACTGCACACCAGTCTCCTTGGTAAGTGGCGACACTTGCTTCTTCTGCTCCTTCTTACTGGCAGTGGCACTGGCAACTTTCTTGTTAGAGCAGCTATGGCCACCTTTTTTTGGGCCCATCTTCTTCAGATGTCAGAACAGCAGGCCGCAGGAGTTGCAGAGTTGTCTGTGGCCACACGTGACGTCACCTGAAGTTGTGCTGCACACACCGCAGCAGGACTTCTTCCTGGCACTGATGATGAACGATGAGGCTGATTCATGGTTCTCTTTGTGCACCTAAAAGCAAATGAAGCCAGAGGAACATCAGTTAAATAAATGTTGCATATGTCGTGTTTCAATTAATAGTTTGCAACTAGGCATTTATTATTATTAAACACACCCAAAAACGGAAAGACCAAAAATAAAAATTGCAAATGTATTTCTTATAAAAAATGGATGTTTACATTAATAGAAGAAAGACCACACAGAGAAAGTTTTTCCATGCACCACTGAGTACCCCAGGGCATATTGAATGAAAGCAAGGCATACTGGGTACAGCAGGCCTAAGGCACAAAGCACAGTGCCTGGCTTCAAAATGAACCCTTCCTTGACCCCCACCCACATGGCCAGGCCTCAAAATGGCCCCCACCCACATGGCCAGGCCACAACAACGCCCCCAAAAAGCGAAAAACACACACAAAATTACCCCAATCCAATGCCATCCATGCCATAAATGATGTTTAAATTCAAAACACCCCACAGAAAGGCTTGGTCCATGCACCACTGAATACCTCTGGGCATAATAGATGAAAGCAAGGCATACTGGGTGCAGCAGGCATATGGCACAAAGCACACTGCCTGGCTTCAAAACGGCCCCTTGACCCCCACCCTCATGGCTAGGCCCTGCCTGGACCAGGCCTCAAAATGGCCTCCACCCACATGGCCAGGTCCCAACAACACCCCAAAAGAGCGAAAAACACACAAAAATCACCACAATCCAATGCCATCCAGGCCATAAATGATGTATAAATTCAAGACACCCCACAGAAAGACTAGGTCCATGGACCACTGACTACACCTGGGCATAATGGATGAAAGCAAGGCATACTGGGTACAACAGGCCTATGGCACAAAGCACACTGCCTGACTTCAAAATGGACCCTTGACCCCCACCCACATGGCCGGGCCCTGCCTGGACCAGGCCTCAAAATGGCCCCCACCAACATGGCCAGGCCCCAACAACACCCCAAAAAAGCGAAAAACACACAAAAATCACCACAATCCAATGCCATCCATGCCATAAATGATGTTTAAATTCAAAACACCCCACAGAAAGACTTGGTACATGCACCACAGACTACCCCTGGGCATAATGGATGAAAGCAAGGCATACTGGGTACATCAGGCCTATGGCACAAAGCACACTTCCTGGCTTCAAAATGGAGCCTTGACCCCCACCCATATGGCCAGGCCCTGCCTGGACCAGGCCTCAAAATGGGCCCCACCCACATGGCCAGGCCCCAAGAACACCCCCAAAAAAGCGAAAAACACACAAAAATCACCCCAATCCAATGCCATCCATGCCATAAATGATGTTTAAATTGAAGACACCGCACAGAAAGACGTGGTCCATGCACCACTGACTACCCCTGGGCATAATGGATGAAAGCAAGGCATACTGGGTACAGCAGGCCTATGGCACAAAGCACACTGCCTGGCTTTAAAATGGACCCTTCCTTGACCCCCACCCACATGGCCAGGCCTCAAAATGGCCCCCACCCATATGGCCAGGCCACAACAACACCCCAAAAAAGCGAAAAACACACAGAAAATCACCCCAATCCAATGCCATCCATGCCATAAATTATGTTTAAATTCAAAACACTCCACAGAAAGACTTGGTCCATGCACAACTGACTACCCCTGGGCATAATTGATGAAAGCAAGGCATACTGGGTGCAGCAGGCCTATGGCACAAAGCATGCTGCCTGGCTTCAAAATGGCCCCTTGACCCCCACCCACATTGCCAGGCCCTGCCTGAACCTGGTTTCGAAATGGCCCCCACCCACATGGCCAGGCCCCAACAACACCACATAAAAGCGAAAAACAAACAAAAAATCACCCCAATCGAATGCCATCCATGCCCTAAACGATGTTTAAATTCAAGACACCCCACAGAAAGACTTTGTCCATGCACCACTGACTGCCCCTGGGCCTACTGGGCTTTACAAGCACCCCAATTTTTTTTTTAAATCCACATATAACAGTGAGCTAATCAATTCCATGACATAAATGATATTTAAGTTATACAAAACTCACAGAAACAGTTTTATCATGCACCCATGAATCACCCTGGGCCCACTGGATACTGTGCCTACCCAGAATGTTTTTTTTTAAAGTTGTGAAAAAGTTTAAAAATTGTATTTGCAGCAAGTGCAATGCCCCAAACAAACAACACCAACTTACATGTAACATCTCAAATCCAAAAGTAATCCAAAAGTGATCCAAACAAAAAGTCCTCAAATCCAAATATCCAGCAGCAGCCACAAAAAGTAATCCTTCCAGCTGCAGATCCAAATGAAAAGTGACCAGGACATGGACAAAGCACTGGGAGGAGCCTGCTGGACAGGAACAGGAAGTTGGAGACTCTAGGGAAATTCCTTCCTCTCCCACCCCGCCAAAAATTGACTCCTTGCAGAAAAAAGTGCAGCCAAATGTCAATCTGCGGTACATTTCTTCAGCAGAACTGCAATTTTTGCAAGTTTGGAACGCAAGCTGTTCAAATCTCCCGCCGGTTGTCAGCTGCGCGGCGCATGTACGTGTTCGCAATTGTTTACTCCCACTATGCGTGATTGCCGGCCTTTATGTTGTAGGTGCGTTCTTAAACTCTCGCAGTGCAAGATGGCAGGCCACTATGATGTACTCGCGGTCTTGCGCGATCGGGCAGCCAGATCCAAAATGGAGCAGCGGACGCAAACTCGGAGGAAAAACAATTTGGCGAACTCAGAATCACAGTAAGTCAACGCCATGCGCGCAAGATTGTATTTTTGAAGCGCGACCAAGCAAAAAAATCTGCTAGCTTGCGAGTTGCGGATTTATTGAGAATTGTGAGCGAATCGCAGACCGCAAAATTGACAAAAATTTGCAAATTCCGCGATCGTAATGGATTTTCAGCCCATACTTACTTCTTTCTGCACCTCTGTTTCAAATTTCTGCATGCCTCTTGCCTTTTTCTGTATCTCTCTTCCCTCTTTCTGTATCTCCCTTGCCTGTTGCTGCAACTCTCCTGCCTCTTTCTGCAGTTCTTGTGCCTCCGTCTGCACCTCGCTTGCCGCTTTTTGTACCTCTGTTGACCTCAGGCTCATCAGTGCACACATGCAAGGGCAGAAAAGGGCTGCTGGCCGCTAAACTGACATGCCCTATTATATTCTAGGGACTTAGAGGTAGTTTTAATCCCCTGCCCTATTATGTACTAGGGCCTTACAGGGTAGGTCATGCAATCACAGGGGTACCCCAACCCAAAATGTTCCCTAGTGTATGTAGGTTGTTCACTGTATTCCAAGTGTCTTTCAGCATAGCACTGGCCCTGGGCCTGGTTAGGCAGAGCTCAGGGTCAGTCAGAGTCAGTTACCACCAGTACCAGTCAGCAAAAAGTTGGGGGGTGCCCAGTGCATAGGATGGCTTTGCAACAAGCCCTCTTTCTGGACTTCTGTTGCCTCTTTCTGTAGTTCTCTTGCTTCTTTCTGCACCTTTTCTACCTATGTTGGCATAGTTAGAAATTAGCATTTAAAAACCTTAAAAATTCACAGAAAAAACCATAGGTTTCAGGGACGTTATAGTTAGAGAGTGGTGCAGGTAGTTGGCGGGGCCTCTGCGAGATGCCGTGTTTTCCTTTGTTTTGATATTTTTAGAAGGGAACTGTGTGACCCCAATTCTCTTACTATTTTTTGGGCCCTGGGTACTCCATCCCGCAGGCCCTGACCCATTTTGTTAAAACAAATGAAAATAAAGGGAAAGGGGTCTCGCGGCCCCCCTACAGAGGCCAATTTCAACCCCAGGGAACCATCCCACCGGGGCATGGTCATCGGTATTTCTTTAAATTCATGTGGGGGGCGCATGGCCCCCCTTCCCTGAGCCACTTTTGGCCCCATGGAGCCCATCCCTGGGGCTGGCCTTGTTTTATTTGTATTTTTTAATTATGTATACGGCTGGGGGTTATGTGTCCCCCCCTTCCTTGGGCCACTATTGGCCCCGGGATCCCATCCCCTGTGATCTGGCCAGCCTTTATTTCGTTTTTTTATCTTGGAGGGGGCCGCACGAAACCCCCTGCTGAGGCCCATTATGGCCCTGGGGACCGCATACCCGGGGCATTGCTGGGGGAGCTGCTGACAAGCAGCTCCCTTTGTCCAAAAGCATTGCTCCCGCACTGCCACTGCAAACTGCAATGTCCTGGGGGTGGGCTCTGCAGGACATTGCTGGAGCTGGCCTCAGGGTGTGGTGGTCCCCTTGGCCATCTAGGGCTCCAGGAGAGGGGCCACATGGCCCCCTCCCCTTGAGTGCAAAGCCCCTGGGAGGTGGTGTCCACAATGGACCCCTGTGGGACCCCCTGACCGGGACTATGGGGTCAGGATGTTTCTAACCTGCCCCCATTTCTTTTTCTTTCAATAATGTTGTTCCCTTTTTGCTTGTGACTCAGTTTAACAAGTCCGCCTGCCTGTTCTGACGAGACTCCTTCATCACAGGGGTCCCGATCTTCTTCTCTCCACCGGCGCAGCCGAGCACAGCGCTCTCGCCGGCTGGGAAACGCGGAACCGCCATCTTGGGGGGAGGCAGGGTAGCGCTCCAGCTCCTGGACGCCTCCCACCCTCCCTCACTACATAAGGAGCCCGGCCAATCCATTAGACAGATTACTTGTTTTTCCCCTGAGGCGGAAGCCGGGGGCATTTCCTTATCTCCATTCTTTAAAGCGGAATATTTACCAGAGTGCGTGTGAATTGTACAACTGAATACTGTATGTGTGGTGATTGAAGACTAGCGTACAGACGCACTGTCTGACACTTTTAAAAACTTGTAGATATTTTAATTGTGGATTTTTAAATCGGACACTGACCGCCTGCCTGTTCTGACGAGACTCCTTCGTCACAGGGGTCCCGATCTTCTTCTCTCCACCGGCGCAGCCGAGCACAGCGCTCTCGCCGGCTGGGAAACGCAGAACCGCCATCTTGGGGGGAGGCAGGGTAGCGCTCCAGCTCCTGGACGCCTCCCGGCTTCCCTCACTACATAAGGAGCCCGGCCAATCCATTAGACAGATTACTTGTTTTTCCCCTGAGGCAGAAGCCGGGGGCATTTCCTTATCTCCATTCTTTAAAGCGGAATATTTACCAGAGTGCGTGCGAATTGTACAACTGAATACTGTATGTGTGGTGATTGAAGACTAGCGTACAGACGCACTGTCTGACACTTTTAAAAACTTGTAGATATTTTAATTGCGGATTTTTAAATCGGACACTGACCGCCTGCCTGTTCTGACGAGACTCCTTCGTCACAGGGGTCCCGATCTTCTTCTCTCCACCGGCGCAGCCGAGCACAGCGCTCTCGCCGGCTGGGAAACGCGCAACCGCCATCTTGGGGGGAGGCAGGGTAGCGCTCCAGCTCCTGGACGCCTCCCACCCTCCCTCACTACATAAGGAGCCCGGCCAATCCATTAGACAGATTACTTGTTTTTCCCCTGAGGCGGAAGCCGGGGGCATTTCCTTATCTCCATTCTTTAAAGCGGAATATTTACCAGAGCGCGTGTGAATTGTACAACTGAATACTGTATGTGTGGTGATTGAAGACTAGCGTACAGACGCACTGTCTGACACTTTTAAAAACTTGTAGATATTTTAATTGCGGATTTTTAAATCGGACACTGACCGCCTGCCTGTTCTGACGAGACTCCTTCGTCACAGGGGTCCCGATCTTCTTCTCTCCACCGGCGCAGCCGAGCACAGCGCTCTCGCCGGCTGGGAAATGCGGAACCGCCATCTTGGGGGGAGGCAGGGTAGCTCTCCAGCTCCTGGACGCCTCCCGCCCTCCCTCACTACATAAGGAGCCCGGCCAATCCATTAGACAAATTACTTGTTTTTCCCCTGAGGCGGAAGCCGGGGGCATTTCCTTATCTCCATTCTTTAAAGCGGAATATTTACCAGAGTGCGTGTGAATTGTACAACTGAATACTGTATGTGTGGTGATTGAAGACTAGCGTACAGACGCACTGTCTGACACTTTTAAAAACTTGTAGATATTTTAATTGCGGATTTTTAAATCGGACACTGACCGCCTGCCTGTTCTGACGAGACTCCTTCGTCACAGGGGTCCCGATCTTCTTCTCTCCACTGGCGCAGCCGAGCACAGCGCTCTCGCCGGCTGGGAAACGCGGAACCGCCATCTTGGGGGGAGGCAGGGTAGCGCTCCAGCTCCTGGACGCCTCCCACCCTCCTCCCACCCCTAGCAGGACATGGACAAAAGGAAGGGGTTTTCCCGTCCGCGCAGCGGGCGCAGCGGCCGCGCCGATGGCGCGCCGAAGGCGCGCCTAAGGCAAGCCCGTCTGCGCCCGTCCGCGCCGGGCCCGCGCCGAGCGCCAGTCCCCCTGGCTCTCACACCCCTTTGATCACTTGGTCGTCTGAGCAACTTGTTCACCTACGCCATAGTGCCTGAAATTCACTAAATTGCTGTGACCCTCATAGTTTGGAAACCATTTCTTATTCGTGCGTTTGCTGTAACTACCGCATTCCTGCACTTACCAAACGGTTTCCGCCCTCCAACATTGTCGCTCAATGCTCTCGCCCGGCTACCTAACAAGCTGCCTTAATTAACTGCAGATCCCTTCCTGCACACACCTCGGATATCTGGCTGTTGCTAGACTCGCTTAAATGGGACATAGTATTCCTTACGGAAACCTGGCTCAAAGACTCGTCCATGCCAGACATTAATTTGGCCATTCCCCCCGGCTTCCGATTACTAGGTATTAATCGAGACAATACTAAACCTGGCGGTGGTCTTGCGATAATCGTAAAATCCCACCTTACTCCGAGTGTCACTAAAATTGCTACCCTTGGTATTATCGAGGCCATGCATCTTTCAATTAAGGACTCCGCAAGTACTATCTTTGCCGGTATCCTGGTATATAACCCCCCCCCCGTTTCTGCATCCTCTCTTAAAGCCCTGATGCACTCCATTGCAAACTTCTCTCTCAAACACTCTCATTATACAGTGCTGGGAGATTTCAACCTCCATATTGATAACTCCTCCTGTGCTCAAGCCTCCTCGCTACTGGAAACTCTTCAAGGACTTACTTTGTCCCAATTAGTCAAAGGCCCCACGCACAAGGCAGGTCACACACTTGATCTGATTTTTTCTAATCATCCTGGCATCTCTGTCCTTCCTTCGCTTCCCCTAACATGGTCTGACCATTTCCTCATCCCCTTTCTGATCACCATGCCTCCCCTTCCCCCTTCCTCCTCCCTTAATAGAGATAGTGGTCGTAAATGGCCCAGGGTTACCTGTGAGGCCATTAATTCCCAATTTCAGTATAAATTTAATCAGTCGGAAGATCTGGATAAGGAAACAGCAAGATACAATTCTGCCCTCACCTCTGCCCTGGACGCCATTGCCCCTCTCACTCCCCTAGCATCTGCCAGATCTCGTCCTTCGGCCCCTTGGTTCTCCCCTCTACTACGGGAGGAAAAGAGTAAATGCAAAAGGCTGGAACGCAAATGGCGCCAGAACTATGATCCAGTGGCAAAACTGGCATATAAATCTGCTCTTAACAAATTCCAAACACTCAAACGCTCCGCAATGAGAACCTATTTTTCAAACCTCATTCAAAAGTCTCAGAACTCTTCCAAAACCCTCTTCACTATTGTAAAGGATTGTGTTACCCCTACGGCCACTAAGACACAATGCATTCCCACCCAAGACCTATGCAATGGACTCTCCGACTTCTTTCAGGACAAAATCGTTAAACTCGCCTCCTCTTTTGTTTCTGTCTCTCCCCACCCATCTTCGGATGCTTCTCACCCCACACACTGCTCCTTTAACTCCTTTAGCGAGTTAACATTTGATTCAGCCCTATCACTACTTCATAAAGTCAAGTCTGGCTCACCTTTAGACCCAGTACCAGCCAAAGTGATGGGCAATCTCGCCCCCGTTCTTATTAATCCCCTCCTTTCCATCTGGAATTCCTCCCTGACCCAGGGTCTATTTCCTTCAGTTTGGAAACACGCCAGGCTACTTCCCATCTTGAAGAAACCCAATGCTGACCCCTCCCAATTCTGCAGCTACCGTCCCATCTCGCTCTTACCTAAACCTGCTAAGGTGCTGGAGAAAGTGGTTCAGCAACAACTGGCCCAGTTTTTGGAGACAAACAAGCTGCTTCATGATTCTCAATCCGGTTTTCGAACCGGTTACAGCACAGAGACTGCGCTGCTGGAAGTCTCCGAGACAATCAGGGAATCAGTGGATAGGGGTGAGGAGGCCATGTTGGTCCTCCTCGACCTATCCGCTGCATTCGACACGGTCTCCCATGTCATTCTTACAGCTCGACTGCAACAACTGGGGATCGATGGCACAGTCCTTGCATGGATCAAATCCTTTCTGTCCGGACGGACTCAAAGGGTTCTGCTTCACCCATATCAATCTGAAGACAAACCCCTCTTGTGTGGTGTGCCTCAAGGTTCAGCCTTGAGCCCTTTATTATTTAATGTTTATCTGGCCCCCCTTGCCGAGGTAGTTGAGGCTTGTGGAGTCAGGGTGGTCTCTTATGCTGATGATACACAGCTTGTTTTTTCATTTAGAGACCATTCTCACTCCCTCTTCTCCAACTTTCAAAACTGCCTCGGCAACATTTGTACCTGGATGGCTGCGAACCATCTTGCCCTCAACACTGATAAAACAGAGGTTCTCTTTTTCAGTCAGAAATCTACTCCCCCAGCAACTTTATGGTGGCCCACTGTCCTCAACCCACCACCCATACCAGTGCAATCTGCCCGCAACCATGGCTTCATATTTGACAACACCTTATCCGGGAAAACCCAAGTCAATAAAGTTGCGGCAGCCTGTTTTACTAAACTGCGTATGATCAGGAAGATCTTTCCCTATCTCCCCCAGTCATCTCGAAAAACTGTGGTGCAGGCACTTATCACGGCACACCTTGATTATGCTAACAGCCTTTATGCCGGTGCCCCCCAATATCTTATTGACCGTCTTCAAATTGTCCAAAACGCAGCAGCAAGGCTTATTGGTAACATCCCTCCCCGCAACTCGGTCAGAGCATACCGTGAAGAGCTGCATTGGCTTCCCATTGCCCGTCGCATTGACTTCAAGGTTCTGATCCTGGCCTTCAGGGCAATTAATGGCACTGGCCCTGGCTATTTGAGCAAAAGGCTTAGGATATCCTCGTCAGTAAGGCATCTGAGATCCAACAGTCTTCACCTTTTGATCGTCCCCAGATTCAGGCTCTCGAGTACTGGCGGCAGAACTTTCACCGTGACGGCCGCCAAGCTCTGGAATAGCCTGCCAGTAGACCTTAGGTTCTCCGAATCTGAACAAGTCTTTCGCCGCAAACTGAAAACATGGCTGTTTTCTAAGCACTAATCAGCAAGATCTTTGCAGCTCTGCTCTCTGACAGATGGATATGTACTAGGCAACCCTCTCTGTGAAAAATAGGTAGTCCTAGCGCCGGGACACCCCCGCCGGAGGTAGCCGCGCGCTCTATAAGCTTCACAATAAATAAGTAATAAATAAAACAATAACAAGTCACAAGATGGCTGCCAACACTTCTTGGTTTGAAGTGCTGGCAGCCAATCAGAGACAAACTTGTGATCAGGAGGGTTTGCGGATCCACTGCGGTCACCAGATATCAATATTTTTTTATTGTCAATTTCTCACGAACTACTGAACGGATTTACACTATTTAAAGCAAAGTGTGCACTCTGGACCAGGAGCTACCTCTCTACAAAATTTGGTGTAATTTGTTCAGCAATTTAGGCTGTAGCTGTGACAAATGTACCAATGGAAATTAACATGGAGGAAGCTTCTTTTGGTACCCCCCTTTTTTCTCAGCCCTGCTTGTCAAATTACCCTGAAACTTTCAAGACAGGAGCCCTATTAGTTTTGAAAATGTCGCAAAGATTCCTTAAACGGCGCCAAAGATATTGGCCAATCAAAAAACGCTTTTCTTATAGAAACTAGATCCTAACTATAACTACCTACTGGCTACTGCCAGTCGGTAATATATATGTGTGTGTGTATATATATATATATTTACACGCCTGCGGAGTGAAACGCGTCGAGGAGAGCACTTGCTCTGTGATTGCTACTAAATAAATTGTCGCGTTCTAATCTAGGACCCTGATCGATACTGTGACCTTATGCCCCTATACCGCTATAAACTTTTGTACCCCTATATTGGCATAAACGATCAAATGCAATATTCAGAAACTCGTCTCTGGACTCACACGATCAGAGCCACATTTCAGAATCGCTTCCTCTGCAACTTCCTTTGCAGCTCATTAGTGCAAATGACAAAGCAGAAGCCACTATCTAAGATTTCTAGATTACACTCCGAGTTCTTCAACAAGATAAAAACTCAGCAACCTGGGAAAGCCCCGCTTGCTATGTTTTGATTAGTAATAGAACTCTAATGAGCACCGAGAGACGATCACTTCCTAGTGACATCTTTATTGACGTCTTATGTCCAAAAACTTACCAGGCACCTTTCAGGTATAAATATTACCAACGTTGCCTTAAGCAAACGCTGATGCAGCTGATCCTAACACGGCTGCTACTATCGCTACTGCTATCGCTGCTAACGAGAGAACGATGGTGTGGTGAACACAGGAGCTGAACAGCTGTCCCCTTCAGAGCCAGCAGATGCAAGCTGCCCGCGGACGCTGCCCCTCCTCCTCTTCCTCGACGCGCTGAGAGAGACGCTGTCTTTTCTCCTGCCGAGAAATCCAGCTCCGGCGTTTCCAGCCTACTCTTGCGAGTGACTGGATATCGAGTCCCTGGAAGGAGATACCAGACCTCCAACATTCTATTTCAGAGGTATGGTGTTGACTAAACCCTTAGAGAGAATTCTTGAAGCAAACCTTGGCAAAACCAACTTAACTAAAACTGCTACTTACTTACTCCCCTCCCAAGTATTTGGCTTAGGTCAGGTACACTGGGGTAGGCGTAGTTAGAAGCACCAGTTGAGTACGTTAGCTAAATGTATATATGAATGTATATATGTTTTATTCATTTTAAACCATTGTATGGCTAAGAAACCATATCAATGCTTTTACAGTATTATTTCGCAATACTCATCTTACTGTACGCAACTTTTTATAATAACTAGTCTTGCAATTGTGGCAATTCATTTCTCTTGTACGAGAAGAAAGACTGTTCAATAAATAATACCTTTTTATTGAAAACGCCCGTCTCTCTGTTCTCTGCACTTTGGTGAAAGTAATCTGCACAAAACTGACTGAGTAAAATAACTGTCTATTGTTTCACATGACTCTAGAGATTGACTCTTATTCTAAGGAGCAAAGTTGTCATGTTTATGCGGTTGTTGGAAAACTGAATCCCTTCTTGTCTGTACCAGGGAAGCTGATCACTTCCTATTCAGTCAAGAAAGTTTCCAGTGAACTCTGAACTAGTTGGTAACAAACCCAATTAAGTTTAGCATAGTCAGTGGAGACCTGGAAGATCCGCACTTCTACGTCTATACTACTGTTTATGTTATTCCAATGCGCAGGGCCTATTGGGAAAATAGGAACTACACTACAAAATCACCACTGCTAACACGATTGACGGTGTGATGGCGTTTCTTTAAACATTGTTTGAAGTGACTTCAAGGGAGAGGTGGTCTGCGCCTGCTTGTGTCCGCGCTGATAGCGGTCAGAATTTTCTTCATATATAAATGTCTATATATACCACCCAATGTTACACCCTTTGACAACCAGTGACTTTGTTTCTTAAAAAAGATAACTAAATGCAATATATGTGACAGTTATATAAGAAAAAATGTTTTAATTGTCTTTGCACAGTGAAAGCTGTAGATCAAAGCATGAAACGGCACAATGGGAATCAAAGGCACTCAGCCACAAACTGCACATATGGACACTAGGGCCTAGATGTAGGTAATAGCAATTTACCGAATGGTAAATACCGAATTTTACAGATTCGGTATTCACTATTCGGTAATTGCTATGTAGGTAAAATAATCGGTAAAAATACCGATTCTGTATGATTCGGTAATTACCGATTCTGTAATTACAGAATCGGTATTTGCCATTGATTCCTATGGGCCTTGAAGCCCATAGGAATCAATGGCAAATACCGATTCTGTAATTACAGAATCGGTAAAATTACCGATTTTGCAAGGGTGACAGGGTGTCACTTTGACACCCTGTTGCACCCCTGTTTCTGGCTTGTGTGCTATTTGACACACAGACATGCCCTTAGGGCATGTCTGTGTGCGACATGGCACAGGTGTACATGCACAGATGTGCATGCACACTGGAATTCGTTATTTACCATGGAATAGTATTCCATGGTAAATAACGATTCGGTAAGGGCCTGTGGCACTGATTACAGTGCCACCTAAATCTTGATTTACAGAATCGGTAAATTTACCGATTCGGTATTTTACCGATTCTGTATTTTTACCGAATCGGTAAATATACCGATTCTGTAAATAAAATGCCCCCCACATCTCAAAAGCCAAATACTGGTCGGAAACGGCAGAAATCGGCCGTTTCCGACCGGTATTAAGGCTCCTACATCTGGCCCTTAGTCCTTTATCCCCCATACAGTGGTAATTTGCGCTAGTCAGCATGAGCAAACTCAGCAATGCAATTACTCAATGTCCATAGGACAAACATTATGCGCAATGGAGACCACTTTCTAAATACAACTATAGAGTTCTAATTGTGCCGCAAAAATGCCGCGATCCAGCAATTCATGGTGCACTGTTTGGAATAATTTTGATCCAAAAACTACTGAGCCCACAATGCATCTTAACAGCCAAGTGGTGCCTACAGTTACTTAAGGTAAACACTAATGATGGACAAATGTTTGTTACCGTGATCAGGGACAGCTTGATGTCCGAAACGCGTAGGTGGGGAACCTACAGAAAATAAACCACTAATTCAACTATCGAAGTAGTGTGCGGCGTTTTCTCTTCTGGAGAGAGTTTTTGCTGTAAACATTAACTGCGAGGGTGTCCTGAACCTTGCCGCCAGCACCAGCTACTGCTGCTCCTCTCATCTTGGGACATTTGCTCGTTATATATATATATATATATATATATATATATATATATATATATATATATATATATATATATATATATACTTACTACCTGTAAGGACGCTTTCAACTACAGGCTGTGAACAGCGAGGAGGTACTACAGAACTGCTTTCCTGACGCTGCTTTCACCTGAGGATTAATCAACTGCTTTCACCCAAGGATTAAACAACTGTTTGCCGGACCCGCTTTCTAAGGACTTTGTAATTGCCTGCATTTGGCTGCACAATGGAGCGCTGAGCAGAGGAAAGGCGAGGGCTCAACAGGCTACAGGGCTGCAAGCGTATTTACAGGGACTTCATTTCCCAGGAGCCCCTGTGGACCTAGCAACATCACCTGGCCCGCTCTCCCTGCCTGCCTGCCCCGCCCCCTGTCCACTAAGGATTTAAACCTTCCGTGTAGCAAAGACGGAGGGACGCTTTCAACTACAGGCTGTGAACTGCGAGGAGGTACTACAGAACTGCTTTCCTGGCGCTGCTTTCACCCGAGGATTAATCAACTGCTTTCACCCGAAGATTAAATAACTGCTTGACGGACCCGCTTTGTGGGTCCCGCTTCGCAGGCTAAGGACTTTGTAATTGCCTGCATTTGGCTGCACACTGGAGCGCTGAGCAGAGGAAAGGCGAGGGCTCAACAGGCTACAGGGCTGCGAGCGTATTTACAGGGACTTCGTTTCCCAGGAGCCCCTGTGGATCTAGCAACATCACCTCGTCCGCTCTCCTTGCCTGCCTGCCCCGCCCCCTGTCCACTAAGGATCTAAACCTTCCGTGTAGCAAAGACCGAGGGACGTTTTCAACTACAGGCTGTGAAATGTGAGGAGGTACTACAGAACTGCTTTCCTGATGCTGCTTTCACCCGAGGATTAATCAACTGCTTTCACCCAAGGATTAAACAACTGCTTGCCGGACCCGCTTTGCGGGTCCTGCTTCGCAGGCTAAGGACTTTGTAATTAACTGCATTTGGCTGCACACTGGAGCGCTGAGCAGAGGAAAGGCGAGGGCTCAACAGGCTACAGGGCTGCAAGCGTATTTACAGGGACTTCGTTTCCCAGGAGCCCCTGTGGATCTAGCAACATCACCTGGTCCGCTCTCCTTGCCTGCCTGCCCTGCCCCCTGTCCACTAAGGATTTAAACCTTCCGTGTAGCAAAGAACGAGGGACGCTTTCAACTACAGGCTGTGAACTGCGAGGAGGTACTACAGCACTGCTGTCCTGATGCTGCTTTCACCCGAGGATTAATCAACTGCTTTCACCCAAGGATTAAACAACTGCTTGCCGGACCCGCTTTGCGGGTCCCGCTTCGCAGGCTAAGGACTTTGTAATTGCCTGCATTTGGCTGCACACTGGAGCGCTGAGCAGAGGAAAGGCGAGGGCTCAACAGGCTACAGGGCTGCAAGCGTATTTACAGGGACTTCGTTTCCCAGGAGCCCCTGTGGACCTAGCAACATCACCTGGTCCGCTCTCCCTGCCTGCCTGCCCCGCCCCTGACCACTTTCCCTCCCCTTTATAGTGAGTAGAACATACCACTGCGCGGGAGCGTCCCGGGAGAAGCCTGGGACAAGGGCAGGACCGTCTGTGGCCGTCAGGGGCTGCAGGAGGCTGGGCTGGGCCACCCCTCTAACATTTGTACCATTGTTCCGGTTTCAGTCCCCCTGCAGGGAATACACGCCTGTAAGCTATGTTATATATGTATTTTAACCCTTTTGTGCTACTGACCAGGTTGTCACTTACTTATCTTTATACTTTCTAGGTTTGTTTTATCTCAGTTTATTTGTATCATAGACCAAATATGTCTACATCTGTCCCAAACTCTCTACCGTCTAGTGTAGGGGTGTCCATACTCGGGCCACTAGATAAATACTTCGTGAGAGCTACAAGAGAGATAGATAGGGAGATCACGTTAGCAGAGAAACGGGCAGAGTGTCGTTTCTCTATTGAACTTCTTAAAAAACAGCCACTAATTATCTCACAGAAGACTGTAACGAGTATATCACCACGCAACATTATGCCTACTGATACAGATGACGAGCTGTTTAGTACGGAAAACATCCCACTAATATTTCAAGATATCCCATTAGTGCTCGACGATATGGAAGACATTACAGACTCTAACACTACTGAGTCAACTGCCACATCAAATTCGCTAATAGACTTAAATACACCCCTACCTATATATGTTGTTCCTTATTCTAACAGAAAAACACCGTCTCCTGTGTCCAAACCTCTAGGTGAGGCAGTTGTGATGTTAGATTCTCAACCACCTATAGCAGTCAGTGTAGCACACAACAAATTACCTACTAAGGAGAAAACAGGAGTAACCCGCTCCCCACCTAAAAAGAGAAGGAGAAAGGGTGGTGTTAGAAAAGGGGACAGAATCTCACGTACGGCATTACATGATATGGATTCAATACCGAACCCACCTAAGGTAGTAGGGAAGGAAGCTCTAATGGGGCTACCTACTGTAATCTCTAAATCTTTGCCTAATAAAGGTCTATTGGAGGCTATTGAATGCCTTTTAAAATCTCTCATACTTCCACTCACTGAGAGAGTTAAAAGGCTGGGGGAAAAAATGGACCATATCTTGGCAGACCCCAACCCGACCGATAAATCCAACCCAATTAATCAAAGCGATCCATCTAGGCAACTAACAGATTCCTCTATACCCAAAAACATGCCTGCTGTAACAAATACCATCAAAGCAGCAGGCACAAAAGTAACAGGCAAAGATAAGTTTCTATTAGGTGCCCCGAAAGTCGCCCCCACTAGAAGTGATCCCCCAATGAAGATAAGTCATACGACCAGAGTAAAATCTAACTTCAGAAATACAGCAGACTTGCCCCCAGAATCATCCAATTATGTCATCATTTTAACAAGTGTTCCGGTAGTGCCAGTGGGAAATGCAGAATCTAACATCAGCCTCAAAAATAAAGTTATCCACTGGCTGTGCAGCAACAGACCACTCCCATTACATCTAAACGGAGATATAGTTTCTGTGAGATGCTGTAATTGGGTGGGTCTACGCCCTAAAGATATTGAAGGGGATGTGGTAACAGTAAAGTTTAGGGACCACAGAGTGGTTACATATATCAGTGACTGGTTTCCAGGGAGAAGTGAGGGGGGAGTATCATCAAGAAATTTTAGCTACTTTTATCCAGAAACTCTGACGAGGCCCCCAAACAATCCTCCAACTCTGTGCAGTTCCAATGTTACCCATCGACCAAAACAAATTCCGAACTTCACTGTCCCTAGATATCACAATAAAAATGTTACCCGTTTTCTCCTACCCAAACGCACAAATAGGTACTTTTTTCCCTTTGATATTAATTATCACCCTATAAATCCAAATGAGTACTGGAACATCCCATTACACAACTTATTTGATCCCCTTTCTGGCCTAGATGCAAACGAATGACTTTCTTCAGCTATTCCCCATGAGGGTACCGTTTGCGAGTACACGTTAAATTGACACACTTCAGCTGAGCCAGCCAATCTGGTATCAGGGATAGTTTATCCAGTAAACTCGGGTGATGATATGATAAGTGAAACGATAAGAGAAGTAATTTTTATTGAGAGAAACGGTAAAAAAAGGGATGATTATGGGCGAGTCAAATCTGGCAGGTCACTTACTGAGCCCGGTCTTTCTAAAAAGCTAAACAAAATTATTGTAAGAAAAGCAAATGCGGGGGGGGGCTTGCTGAAACCCCGGTAGATAGTGCGGCATGTCACAATTCAGGGTTAAATAGAAGGTCTCGAGAAAAATGGTCTATTACATTCTGGAATATAGCTGGCCTTAAGGCGAAATTAGACAATCCAAAATGGGAAAATGTCATTGATAAATGTGATGATATATGTTTACAAGAAACATGGGCCGAGAAATAATATCATATGTGTGGTTTCAAAACTGTATTTATCCCTGCCGTAGGCTCCGCACATGGCCGAACAAAGGGGGGTTTATGTATGTATATTTCCAATTGTTTTACTTGTAAAAAAATCGAGCTGTATTTTTATAACTGTTTTTTCCATATTGTTGGGTTACATTTTAACAACACTGTTTGCATATTAACCCTTTTGATGCTGATGACGAGCTCAGCTCGTCATGATGCACAGTTGAGCTGTGCTGATGACGAGCTGAGCTCGTCATGAATACATAGTAAGAGCAATTTCCAGCACAGGGGGGGAAAACGCCTAGCAGCCAAGGTGTTAATAGTAAAATTTTATAATAATATCCCTGCACAAGATATACCAGTGGTGCTTAAAACCCTGAACACGAAACTCAAAAGCATAAATAACAGTTCCTATAAACAGTTCATTGTCATATGGGGTGGTGATTTCAATTGCTCCCTATGCGAAAGATCAGGAACTGGAAACTGTGGGCTAACGATAGATAGGGATACCACCCCGACACATTTTGAGCACACAATAACGGGGAATGCTTTAAACGAGATCATGTTTAACAACGATCTAGGGTTTTCAAGCGAATTATATAACACTGAGACCCCCTTCTCTCCAACTTTTAATGGTAGAGGTTTATTGTCTGCAATTGATTTTATTCTTATGTCTTCGAGTTATAGGGATTGCATTGTTAGCCATGATGTCTTAAAATCTCCCCTAAGCGACCATTTCCCCATCAGGATTGAACTATTGGACCCACAATTAACAGTGCACAAAAGAGCTGAGGTTTCCTCTGAAAACTTAGAAATAACCAGGCAGAACGGATATGCATTAAAATGGACTAGGGTGGTCTCCGAGGAGTTTCTCAGTAACCTAATTAATACATGTAGTACAAACGTTGGTGTTTGCTTGGACTTGGCATCTGATGACTCAGACATTATTAGTAATTTCAAAGAAATAACTGTCTGTATAAAGAGGAGTCTATGGGTAAATGTCAAGGAACAGAAGATCCAAAGGAAAGCCAGAGGCTGGTTTAAATCAGCATGTAGCAAGGCCCATAAGCAATTAAAACTGGCCTTGCATAAGCAAGATAGAGACCAAACATAGATAAGGGCTCTACGTAAGGAGTATAAAACTGCACTAAAAGTTAAAAAAACAGATGATGAGGAGGGAAGAATGGACAGCTATTATGGAGGCCTCAGCATCAAAGGACATTACGGCTTTCTGGAAAGCAGTGAATGCCCCCTTTTTTAAAGATAGTTAAAAGGCTCGTATTGAGATAGCCATCACCGAGGATGAATGGGTCAAGCACTTTGAAACACTTTATAACCCAGTAGCAATTATCACTGACATAGCGAGAGAACCCACGAGTAAGTGAAGGGCATTGAAGGGTTGCAACTTAACTTCTCACTGGAGGAGGTAATTAAGGGCATTAACTCCAGTTGAGGGGGAAAGGCACCCGGCCCGATGGTGTTCCAGTGGACATTTTTAAGAAAAATACAGTGCTCTGGGGACCCTTGCTTACTAGAACTTTTAATGCCACTTGCTCAATAGGATTGATTGGCACTTGGTACAAGTCGATCATAATCCCTATTTTTAAAAAGGGACACAGAGCAAGCTGTGTGTGCTATCGGCCCATATCTTTGCTTGACTCCACCATTAAAATTATTGGTAGAGTCATTTTAGATAGACTGCACTTATGGGCAGAGGAACATCACATTATTAGTGATCTCCAATATGGTTTTTGTGAAGGAGTTGGTACCATCGAACAAGCACTCAATTTAACAATACTGATGAAGACATATACTACGGCCAAGGGAGGCAGACTTTTCTTAACTTTTTTAGACTTGACATCTGCTTTTGATTTTGTAAATCATGGGAAATTATGGATAATTTTAACCCGATTGGGAGTAGAAGTAAATATCATTAAATTTTTGAGAAAATTGTATAATGGGGCTAGTGCAATGGTCAGATACTGTAAAAATAGGGAGTGCACAAAGGAGTTCACGATTGCGAGGGGCGTGAGACAAGGGTGCGTCCTTGCTCCATTTTTATTTTCTATTTATATAAACAACTTGGAGGACACTTTGTTAAAGGACTGCACTGACATGCCAATTGCCTCAGCCCGTCGTATACCTGCTCTCATCTATGCAGATGATGCCGTTGTCATGGCAAGAACCCCCATAGCCATGCAGACTATGATTACTTCTTTTAGCACTTTCATGGCCAAATTAGAATTACAAGTAAACTGTACTAAGACCTTTGCTATGAATTGTGGTGGTAACGTGAACCAAAAGAAAAAAAACATGTTCATAGGATTAACCCCGTTACAACATACTCCAACATTTAATTATTTGGGGATCTTGTTTGATTGCACAGGTAAATGGAGCTGTGCGGTTAAAGCCAGGAACTTACTATTTTCTAAATCCATATTGGCCCTTAGGTCTTTTAGCAAGAAGATGGGTAAAAAGCCAGTTAAAGAGCTTTTATTTATATATAAAGCTAGCTGCGTCTTGGTGGCATTATATGGGGCAGGAATCTGGGATGATTCAAATGTTAGCAGCCTACAAGTCACCGAAAATGGCTTCCTGCGATATCTCCTAGCACTCCCAAAGAGTATGTCCAGTTACAATTGCCATACAGAATTGGGCATCTCCTATTTGGAAGATCTAATCAAGGTGCAACCTATTCTTCTATGGTATCGGGTGTGGACCACTGAGAAATGTCATCTATATCGCCTCATCTTGGGGAATGCTTTGAAATTAGATGGAGGAAAATTGATAAAATGGTTGTGCTATATAAAGGCCTTCTGTGATAATATCAAGCATCCAGAATTCTTTACCGATCCCATGTCAATGTCTGATATTACCAGGAAAGCCTTGAAACAGTTAAGCCTAAACTTCCTTGAGAATCAAAGAGAACAAATAGAACTCTTAAAGAAGACAGTAATTGCCCACCAAATGATAATTAAAGCAAGGATTACCCAGCCTTATTTAAATCTTCAAATGAAAGAACAAGAAAGGTTCCTGCTGACCAGATTTCGGTTTGGGATTCTGTTTAGACTGTTGAGCTTTCCTGTTACAAACGATTGGTCTAAGGTAATCTGTAAATGTCCGTGTGATAATGCTTCCTCTAAATCGGATATACATATTTTATTTTTCTGTAGATTTTATGTTACATCTAGGAAGAGATGGATTATGCCCATTTTAAAATACATGAATATGAGACAGTGTGGTCCAGCATTTTTAGCTGTTCAACTCTTGGAGGATATTTTTTCTGTTGCTTCTGTTGCGGCATTTCTTAAAAGCATTTTTTACTTACGAGAGACAATGATTATATGAATTATATTATTCCAACTTTTGGCCCATGCAAATATTGTGTATACTGTTTTTTAAAATATTGTAATTATGATGATGTAATATTTTGATGTGATATGTTGTACTTTTATGGCTATTTATGAAATATAACCGAATAAAGTCTTTTGAGTTGAGTTGAGTTACTACCTGTTAGACCTGTCAGCCTTAGGGTTGTCTCCCCTTAACTTTTTGCCCTCTTGCCTCCTACTTTTGACTATACTTTTTTGTTGGACTTAGTACTCTGGGCACTTTACCACTGCTATTCAGTGCTAAGGTGTGGGTGCTCTCCCCTAAAAACATGGTGACATTGGAATACCTGCCTCTGGCCTCTGCCATTGCAGTGAGGCCTAGCCCTTCTGTAGGTCAGCATTGGGAATGTCCTAATATCACCTTAAGTGATACCTCCTGAACAGGAAGGAGTAGATATGTCATGTTCGGTATGGTTGGAATGGTACTGAGAAATCCTCTTATTGGTGTTTCACCATTACTGTTGAAGAACCACCACTTTTAGAAAGTGGAGATTTCTCTGTTCTTCACTCAACTCTGTATACCTGTAGCCTGCCCCAATCCACGTCTGGCTCGGGGTAGCAAACCCACACTTGCATACACCCTAGACTTCCCTGAACATAAGAAGGGCTGCCTCCATCTACAAACTGATGACCTTCTTGGGCTGAGAGGAAGGAGTAGTGATTCACACTTACATCTAAATGGGCCGAGTTCTGTCACCTCACAATAGGCTTAATGACCCTGCTTTGCCAGTGCAGACAGCCCGGAGCCTGGTAAGATGAGATAGGGAACCCCCCCCAGAACTTCAAAAACCTATCTAGAAGCTTTTGCCCCATTCTAGTAGCTGGACACCAGGGTATAAAATGGGGCTCTGACCTCACATCTTTGTTACACTAGTGTGCCTGCATGAAACTCTGGTGGAGTAAAGGCTGCTGCCCTGGAACTGTGCTTGACTGCTCCTAGGAACTTCTGCTCTGCTTTGTGGAACTGTCCTCCTACCTGCGGACCTCTCCCATGCTACAACTATTTATTTATTTATTTATTTATTTATTTATTTATTTATTTATTTATTTATTTATGTATTTATTTATTTATGTGTTTTATAGAGCGCAAACTTGACCCGTTAGGGTATCGGAGCGCTTTAAGAGTCATAGAGTTGTATAAGAGGCATGGGATCACAAGAGTATAACATAAATTAGGGAGGGTGGGGGGTACTGAGTACAAGAGGGATGTATTATGTATTTATTTATTTATGTGTTTTATAGAGCGCAAACTTGACCCGTTAGGGTATCAGAGCGCTTTACAGAGTCATAGAGTTGTACAAGAGGCATGGGATAACAAGAGTATAACATAAATTAGGGAGGGTGGGGGGTACTGAGGACAAGAGGGATGGAGGTATACACTGCAGTTAATATTACAATTTCTTGGTTGGTCAAAGGTCGACGGAGGAAGGCAATAGTCTCTGTGGTGTTTGGAGAAATGGGGTTTAGCCAAAGAATTTTCCCATAAGGAAGGATTTGGCCTCCTTTTTGAAACGTGCAAGAGAGGGGATTCTTCTGATGGCGGGTGGGAAGGAGTTCTATATTCTTGGTGAAGCCCCAGCAAACGCCCTATTATAGGTATTTTCTTCCGAAAGCGTGCAGGCTTGATTAGGATGTCACTGGCAGAAGGTGAGTTTCTGATTCCTCTGGATACCACAAGTTTCTGTGCAAGATATGCAGGGGAGTTTGAGTATAGGGCCTTGTGTGTGATGCATGCTAGCTTAAGTTGTATTATGGCCTCGAGAGGAAGCCAGTTCAGTGCTTTCTGATGTGGAGAAATGTGATAAAATTTCCTAGTGCAGGTAAGTAGTGTGGCGGCAGCATTGAGGCAGGCTTTTAAAGGTCCTAGGGAGATCTTGGGTAAACCAGAGAGGGTGGAGCAGCCATATTCCAGTCTAGAAATGACTAGTGCTTGGACTGCCAATTTTAGGTTGGGAACGTCAAGAAAGGGTTTCAGTTTCCATAGGTAACTCAGGTAGAATATGGCAGATTTGGCCATTGAGTTGATGTTGTCTCGCATGTTCAGGTTGCAATCCAAGGTTATTCCCTGCGATTTGGCCGAGCCCACGATTGTCGGTGGACAATTTAAGGCTGTGATGGCTTTAATCCATGTCTGGATCTCAGGGACGGTTTTAGGAGGGGAAATTAGAAGAAATTCTGTTTTCTTTGCGTTTAGCTTGAGTTGGTTAAAAGAGAGCCATTAGACGGTCAGCTTCAGTGCTTCATTCAGGGAGAGAATCTCTTCGAGAGATGAGATTTTGATGTAGATCTGAGTGTCATCGGCGTACATCTGATAGGAGATATTTGCGGTGCGAAGGAGTTCGGCAAGGGGTTCCAAGTAAAGGTTGAAGAGGGTGGGGGACAGCGTCGACCCTTGAGGGACTCCAACCATGACCAAAGAGGGAGCAGACAGGTTACTGTTGATTAGGAATCTCTGAGATCGGTTTTGGAGGAAGGATTTAAACCATTCGAGGACAGGGCCATCTAATCCCATCCTAAAATTGAGGCATTCGAGTAGCTTCCCGTGGTTGACACTGTCGAAGGCCGAGGATAGATCTAGGAGGATTAGGAGACAGGTTTTGCCTTGGTCAAGGGCTTGGAGGGCATCATCAACGATGTGAAGCATGGTGGTTTCTGTGCTGTGTCCGGGATGGAATCCGGATTGGCAGTCATCGATTAGGTGGAAGTTGTTGATGTGATGACTTAGCTGCAGTTGCACACATTTCTCTAGCACTTTGGCTAATAGAGGGATGTTGGAAAAAGGTCTAGGGAGGCTGGATCCAGCAATGGCTTTTTCAAAATTGGGAGTACTTGGCCCACTTTGAGGGAGTCCGGATTGATCCCTGCCGAAGAGAGGCATTAATTATCGCAGTCCAGCTAGGAATAATGGATTGGGTGGCGGCAGCGAGACAGTTAGAGGGGAGAGTGTCATTGAAATGGTTGTTCGGGTTTAAGGTGTTAATGTTTATGTTTATATTTTTGAGATTTTTATTGCGCACAAATACCCGAGGGTGTCTCGGCGCATATCGGACTGCTGAGACGAAGAGCTAACCGAAGTATTATTGGTTAAATAACCAAGTTTTCAGGGGTTTACGAAACATGATAAGGGTAGGACTAGTTTTGATGTACAAAGGAAGAGTATTCCACAACCTGGGGGTTGCCACTAAGAAGCGTCTGTCACCCCAGCCGGTGGTTCTGGTGCGTGGGACGGGAAGGAGGTGGGTGGAAGCTGAACGAAGCAATCTTAGAGGAGAATAGATCCTGAAAGCATCCTTAAGGAACCTAGGTCCTGAATCATGGATGGCCTTATAGGCGATGCATAATGCCTTAAATTTTATCCGGCTTTTGACTCTGAGCCAATGCAGGTGACGAATAGCCATCGAGGTAGAGCGGCCGCTAGGGATGTCTAGCAAAACTCTGGCCGTTGCATTTTGCACTGATTTCAGTTTAGTTAGGATCTGTTCTTGCGTTCCGAGGAAGAGGGCGTTGCCGTAATCCAATTTAGAGAAAACGAGGGTGGTGGAAAAGATTTTGTCAATAGAGTCTTCATCGTAGAGAATGAAGTTGGTCCAGTGTGCTTGATTCTTAGGTGAGGTCTGCTGGGGTAGCGTGGGTGGAGGAGGCAGGTCAGGGGGCGGTAGAGAGTGTGAGGCAGAACTCAGTTCATTGCCCAAAGTTTTGATTTTGTTTGCAAAAAACAAGGAGAATTCATCGGATTAAATTAGAGACTTGGGGTTTTCTTTCGATGTTTTGTCCAGTTTGTTAGTCTGGTGTTTGATCAGATCAAAGAATTTGTGGGGTCTGTTCTGGGCGTTCTTTAGTTCCTATCTGAAGAATATTTTTTTGAGTTGAGGACATTCCTGTTGTAAGTATTTCTGGCTTGGCGGAGAAGTTTTAGATGAGTGGCAGAGGGGTGCTGTCTCCAGATTCTTTCGGATTGTCGGAGGGATTGCCTCTCATTGTTGAGGGACCCTGTGAACCATGGGTTTCTTTCTTTGACTTGAGTTCTTTTTAGTTTTAGCGGGGCTAGGTCATTCAGGATGGTCGACTTAGTTGCAGAGTAGTGATTGTTGAGGTCACTGACCGATGTGATATGCGGGAGGGGGAAGGAAGTTCAGATTTGCAACGAACATCAAGTTCCTTGTGGACCAGGTTCTTGGTGTCTCTGACCCAGCATTTGGAAAGCACCGTTTGGGGTGCCCTTGACTTGTGGGTTCCAGGTAGAAGCACGGTAATGGTGTGGTGGTCAGAACAATCACAAGGGTCTATAGAGATAAGCTCAATGGTTGCTTCCTTGGAGATGATCCAGTCTAGAGTGGCCCCTTTCAAGTGTGTTTGGAGTGACATGAGGATCCTTAGGATCGTTCCAATGCAGGTTGAAATCGCCAAGGAAAATGTCTATGGGGTTGGAGGAGCTCTTTGCTGTGAGAATTTCCATGAGGTAGTCAGTGAAGGAATTGTTCATGCCTGGGGGTGGTAAAAGATGTGCAGGTTGCACAATAGGGAGGTGTTACTGCAAATGGAGAGGGCGAGGTATTCGCAGGAGTCGGTGGTATCTGCCAGAAGCTCCGTGACAAGAAGGTTAGAGTGGTAGATGCAGGCGATGCCACCACCTTTCTTGCTCTGTTGTCTATCTAGTCTAGTAATGTTATAGTTGGGGGGACTAGGAGGTCTAGGCATGATTCTGTTAGAATTGCTAAGTCGAGGTTGTTGTTCTGGATGAGAGCAGCAACATCGGCGGCATGCTTTACTACCGATCGGCAGTTGATTAAGAGAGCAGTCAGTGAGGTGTCGGAGGGGGTGTCGGGAGTTGGGGCAGAAAGTGTACAGGCGCTAAATTACTTCTAATTACACTTCTGTTACTGAGGGGAGCTGGTCTGCAGGGGTTGATAGCGACCGTGTGGATGGGATGTTCTGCACTCACGTCTGCTAGACAAAGGGTAACCAGGGCTGCTTTGTGGTCCTGGAGAATGGCGTGGATTTCCTTTTCAGTGAGGTCTAATGGGTTTGGTGTGGTGAGGGAAGGGTTGAAGTAGAAGGTGAGAGCTAGGGTTTCCTTCTCCAATAGGTGGCAAGGTTGCTTTCGCGGGTGAAGGTGCCTCAAGGAAAGCGGTAGTGGGTATTTGGAGAGCTCTGAGGTAGGAGGGGAAGTGGGATTCAGCAGGGACCTGAGGCTGGTGAAGGAGAGTTCGGCGAGGTGAAGGAGGTTGGTTAGATCCCGGATGGACTAATGGATGCTCTGAATTATTATGGTGGCTTTGGAGTGCAGAGTATCGTGTCCATAAAAGGGGGGGTGCCGTAGAGGTACTAGGAGGGTTAGGATGGGCTGTGTTAGGGAAGATAGAAGGCGTGGTTTGTGGGCTAGCAGGGCTAGCTTGCCCTGCAACGTAGGTAGTTAGAGGCGTACCAGACTCAGAGTCCGAGTGGGGAGCTTGGTGGGAGGAGACTGTGGGCCTTGTTTCAATTGTGCTAACAAGGCCGGTACGTGAACTGAGGGGGTTGGGATGAGCTGTGTTAGAAGTAATGAAGACCCTGGGGGGAGATAGAGGGGAGGAGACCAATGATCTGGGGGCAGTAGTGTTAGCAAGGCCGATGACCGAGCTGGAGGGGTTAGGAGGAGCTGTGTTGGAGACCCTTTGAGAGGAGGTTTGGGGGAGGTTAGTCGTCCTGGGCAGGTGGATCGGAAGATCGTTAAGGCAGGTGTTGGTCGCCTTGCCAGTGTCATGCACATGGTTTCTGAGGAGGGTAAAACGGTCCGCAAATTTATTAAGGTTTTTGTTTGAGGCTTGGATCAATACAATGCCACATTTGTAGAGGGTGATGGTGAGGTCTGCTCGCAAGGTTGCGGAGGGCGCTATTGTGAGCTTAGTGCCGTAACAAATGTTCCTGGTTGAGCGTACATTAAGGAGATGCGAAAAGGCATTGCGCCAGGAAGGGATTCTTCTGGAGTAGAAGTCAAGGTCGTTGATAACTGTGCCGTTGTCCACATTGAGGCGTAGGTCAGAGATCAGTGTCTTGGGGTGGTTTTTCAGGGTGAGGTGTTTGAAGGTTTTTGTAGCGGTTTTGGGGATAAGCCAGGGTGTATGAGTTTGCCCCAGTAGTGGTCAGGCTGGGACCAACCATGATGAATAGGATAGGGCACAGTAGGAGAGACCAGGTCAGTAAGTAGCAAATGACCTTATGACCTCGGTCATTGAGATAGTAACTGTTTGTAGGTATGAAATTGGCCAGGTCGCAAGTGAGAAGAAAGCGGAAGAAGAAAATTCCTGGGGGTTTCTCTAGGAGCAATCGGTCTTTTTTACTGAATGTTGTAGCTGGACAGTACCACTTCAAGATGGCTGCCACCTGGGCAAGTAGGCTAGCTTGTTGTGCTGGTGCAGTCCTATTTCTGTTGCCACTGTCTGAGCATGCCAGCCCGGTTATATGGCTGTGGGCCCTAATTAGTTTTTAGAGTGCAGTCCTCTTTCTGTAGTCATTGCCAGGTGCTGCCATTTTGGAGGGTAAAATTCACTTACAAGTTTCCACAGACCCGAGAAATATCAAGTTTTAATGTTAATTCTAGGCATGTTTCAGAGATTATAATCACAGCCTTGTTCTAAGGTCTTGCACTAACAGATTGGACAACTGTTGGTCATGGCTGTATGCACTCCGATATCACTGCTGACATGAGCACAATTGCCGTGAGGAACCTGGGAAACGAGGGGGGGGCGAGGCAGCAAACAGCTCCCCATCGTCTTCGGGCGTGCTCTCCCAGCACAAGGCAACACTGTGAGCCTGGAAAAGGGCAAAGAGGCTAAAAGCTCCCCAATGCCTCTGCCGGAGCCCGGTGCATCTGTCTCCAGAGGGAGGACTCGCCTCAGGGCCGGCACACCCTCTAGTGAGTACACAGGCTCGGGCCCAAAAGTGATGAAAATCTGCGGCGGGCCGAGGGGGAGGGTGGGACCGGACTCACCAAGCTCGCAGATGCGGCAAGCGTCCAACGGTCCATCTCTCCGCAGCCCAGCCTCCGGTCTTAGTCCGCTAGCTCCACGAGGCTCCACTCGTACGGGGCTTGAAGGTGAAAGACACCACCTCGGGGCTCCTCAGCGTCTCTGAATGCGCTTTCTCAGCGCGAGGAAGCACTGTGATCGGGAAAGGGCAGCACAGCGAAAATCTCCCAGGGCTGGTACACCTTCCGGCAAGAACACAGGCTCGGGGCCCAAAAGCGATGGTGGCCTGCGGAGGGAGAGGGCGAGACTGGACCCACCAAGCCAGCAGATCCGGCAAGCGACCACGGTCCGTCCCTCAGCAGCCCAGCTCTCGGTCCCAGTCCGCTGGATTTACGAAGCGTCAATTGACTGGGGCCCCCTTTGTCCGCAGCGGCGAGGCATCACCTCTGAGCCAACGGTCAGCACCAGTTTAAAATGGCCGACATCCCAGATGAGGTGAGAGGAGTCCTTCTGGGTTAGTCTGTGCGGTGTTTCCGGAGCTAAGTAAACCCAGTATGAATGTGTGAATGCGTGAGGGGCAGCCAGGCGATGGAGAACGATGGACGGCCGGGTTATAAAGGGATAAAAACCAATAGGTGATGCCTAACCCAGGTGCTCAGTGGAGGAGCTCTCGTCCGGGGGCCATCTTCTAAGGAATCAACTAAGGAATAAGCCCAGAGTGTGTCCAAGAGTTGCTGGTGCCAGCTGTCTCCCTGAGGTCCAAGGGCTTAAAGATCTTGCAGCCTGCGATCCGCCGCTGTCCCCTGATTGCCGTGGCCTCAGCGCACTGTGACTTCATCGAAGCACAGTAGCAGAGCATCCATCGGTAACTCAGTGCGGGCACCTGAGAACTGCAACCCACCCGACAAGGGGCTGCGACATCAAGACTGCCGAAGATCCTGACGGGGTCACAGCTCTAAAATTGGACCTTTTCGTCTTTTGCTTTAAAGCACTACTTGAAAGATAACAGTGTACAACCCGTAAGCCCCTGATTGAAATTTCCTTTTTATGATTGCAATCTTTTATACATTTAAAAAGAGACTGCCATTTTTCTAGACCGATGTTAAGTCTCCTTTGTTCAGCATCCTCATTGGGTTCAGTGGGTGTGTGTTACACAAGTACTGTACACATTGCCTCACAGGATAAACTTCTCTGCTCTGTGCCGAGATAACAGAGGGTGAGTACAGGATTATCTAAGGCACTTGGAGCTTACCCTGAGTAGAGTGGGGTCCTGGCTTGGCCAAGCATGCATACACCTGCCAATCGGAGACCCCATTTCTAACATTGGTGATCAGCGGTGAGGATAGGACTTGTGCTTGTGTAAAACCATAAAGTGAGTGTACGCTGCAATTTTACACCTGAATCAGTGCAAACCTTTTTTCTGATTGGCAACATTTCTGTCTTCCACTCTGATTGGTGTTTTGTTTTTTAATTCTCCCTGATTGGTGGCTGTGAGCAGTTCTTTCTCAAAGTCCTTTGCCTAAGTCCCATTGTTCTTCTCTGCAAAAATCTGTGGTCCTTCCTAGCAAGATGGAATTCGACATGGCCAACCTGGAAGTTTACACAGTGGTGTAGCACAGGGATTTCTGCCAGTTGAAACTGATTTTCTAAAAGCAAAGCACCAAGAAGGCAGAGCTTCAGAAAGCCTTGAGAGCATGGGCAGCTGCCCACCCAGAGGGAGAAGGGGACGAGGAAGGGTCAGTGTCCAAGGAATGATTAGAGCAAGACGCCATAGGATATTGACCCACTGCCTACAGAGGAAGGAAATCATTTTCTCCCAGAACTAAGAGTCCGTTCTAGGGCAGTCAGCAGTATGTCTTCAAGGAGCCGGTCCTCAGAGGAAGTAGAGGACAGGAGAGAGGAGAGACAGTTGAAACTGTGTTGTATTGTATTGTAATTGCATTTGTATAGCGCTTGCCACCCCTGACGAGGCGTCAAAGTGACCCATTGCTTATACTCTGTAGTATTTGATGGCACATGGATCTTAGGAATCATTTCGCTATCTCTTAGGAACACTAGGGTCAGCCCTGTCACCTCACCCCCATAATCTGTGACCAGTTCCTCCCCAGCACAACAGTAGCCAACCCAGGGTTTATACCTCCAGTCGGAGGGTGTGCTCTCTTTGAACACTTGGGATCCCCTTTGTAGTGTCCAAGCTCACCACACCGCATAGAGGAATAGTGTTGAATTAGTAAAGTGAAACATGCAAGTCAATTTTAAGTGGTGGATAGGTTAGTCAGTTATTTGGATTTGGAAGGATAGCAGAAGGATAGAAAAGGAAAAAAGGTTAGTATTTATATAGTGCCAGATACCCCTGATGGGGTGTTGAAGCACGCTACTCCGGAAAACCCACAAAGGGTGAGTGGTGATGTAGTATGGTGAAATATGAAAGTAATTTGAGTGGATATTAGTCAGTTCTTTGGAGTGAGAAGGATAGCAGAGGGATAGAAGGGAAATAAAGGTTTGCATTCATATAGGCACCTGTTACTCCTGATGGGTGTTGAAGCGCTTTTCTGGTGATTAGCAAGCTACTCGGGAACCCATAAAGGATTAGTGTTGAAAATTAGTATAGCGAAATATGAAGTAATTTGAGTGGTGGATATGGTATTCAGTTATTTGGATAGAGAAGGGTGGATGGTGGGAAAGAAGATGGAAAGAGGTTTGTATTTATATAGCACTTGCTTCCCCTGATGGGGCTTTGAAGTGCTTTTTTGGCGAGAAGCACGCTACTCTGGAACCCATAAGGATTACTGTTGAATTAGTATGGTGAAACATGAAATTAATTTGAGTTGTCGATATGTTAGTCAGTTATTTGGATTGAGAAGGGTTGGGGAGGGGTAGAAAAGGGAAAAGGTTTGCATTTATATAGCGCTTAAGGAGATGCGAAAAGGCATTGCGCCAGGAAGGGATTCTTCTGGAGTAGAAGTCAAGGTCGTTGATAACTGTGCCGTTGTCCGCATTGAGGCGTAGGTCAGAGATCAGTGTCTTGGGGTGGTTTTTCAGGGTGAGGTGTTTGAAGGTTTTTGTAGCGGTTTTGGAGAGTTTTGGGGATAAGCCAGGGTGTATGAGTTTGCCCCAGTAGTGGTCAGGCTGGGACCAACCATGATGAATAGGATAGGGCACAGTAGGAGAGACCAGGTCAGTAAGTAGCAAATGACCTTATGACCTCGGTCATTGAGATAGTAACTGTTTGTAGGTATGAAATTGGCCAGGTCGCAAGTGAGAAGAAAGCGGAAGAAGAAAATTCCTGGGGGTTTCTCTAGGAGCAATCGGTCTTTTTTACTGAATGTTGTAGCTGGACAGTACCACTTCAAGATGGCTGCCACCTGGGCAAGTAGGCTAGCTTGTTGTGCTGGTGCAGTCCTATTTCTGTTGCCACTGTCTGAGCATGCCAGCCCGGTTATATGGCTGTGGGCCCTAATTAGTTTTTAGAGTGCAGTCCTCTTTCTGTAGTCATTGCCAGGTGCTGCCATTTGGGAGGGTAAAATTCACTTACAAGTTTCCACAGACCCGAGAAATATCAAGTTTTAATGTTAATTCTAGGCATGTTTCAGAGATTATAATCACAGCCTTGTTCTAAGGTCTTGCACTAACAGATTGGACAACTGTTGGTCATGGCTGTATGCACTCCGATATCACTGCTGACATGAGCACAATTGCCGTGAGGAACCTGGGAAACGAGGGGGGGGCGAGGCAGCAAACAGCTCCCCATCGTCTTCGGGCGTGCTCTCCCAGCACAAGGCAACACTGTGAGCCTGGAAAAGGGCAAAGAGGCTAAAAGCTCCCCAATGCCTCTGCCGGAGCCCGGTGCATCTGTCTCCAGAGGGAGGACTCGCCTCAGGGCCGGCACACCCTCTAGTGAGTACACAGGCTCGGGCCCAAAAGTGATGAAAATCTGCGGCGGGCCGAGGGGGAGGGTGGGACCGGACTCACCAAGCTCGCAGATGCGGCAAGCGTCCAACGGTCCATCTCTCCGCAGCCCAGCCTCCGGTCTTAGTCCGCTAGCTCCACGAGGCTCCACTCGTACGGGGCTTGAAGGTGAAAGACACCACCTCGGGGCTCCTCAGCGTCTCTGAATGCGCTTTCTCAGCGCGAGGAAGCACTGTGATCGGGAAAGGGCAGCACAGCGAAAATCTCCCAGGGCTGGTACACCTTCCGGCAAGAACACAGGCTCGGGGCCCAAAAGCGATGGTGGCCTGCGGAGGGAGAGGGCGAGACTGTCACTGGACCCACCAAGCCAGCAGATCCGGCAAGCGACCACGGTCCGTCCCTCAGCAGCCCAGCTCTCGGTCCCAGTCCGCTGGATTTACGAAGCGTCAATTGACTGGGGCCCCCTTTGTCCGCAGCGGCGAGGCATCACCTCTGAGCCAACGGTCAGCACCAGTTAAAAATGGCCGACATCCCAGATGAGGTGAGAGGAGTCCGTCTGGGTTAGTCTGTGCGGTGTTTCCGGAGCTAAGTAAACCCAGTATGAATGTGTGAATGCGTGAGGGGCAGCCAGGCGATGGAGAACGATGGACGGCCGGGTTATAAAGGGATAAAAACCAATAGGTGATGCCTAACCCAGGTGCTCAGTGGAGGAGCTCTCGTCCGGGGGCCATCTTCTAAGGAATCAACTAAGGAATAAGCCCAGAGTGTGTCCAAGAGTTGCTGGTGCCAGCTGTCTCCCTGAGGTCCAAGGGCTTAAAGATCTTGCAGCCTGCTATCCGCCGCTGTCCCCTGATTGCCGTGGCCTCAGCGCACTGTGACTTCATCGAAGCACAGTAGCAGAGCATCCATCGGTAACTCAGTGCGGGCACCTGAGAACTGCAACCCACCCGACAAGGGGCTGCGACATCAAGACTGCCGAAGATCCTGACGGGGTCACAGCTCTAAAATTGGACCTTTTCGTCTTTTGCTTTAAAGCACTACTTGAAAGATAACAGTGTACAACCCGTAAACCCCTGATTGAAATTTCCTTTTTATGATTGCAATCTTTTATACATTTAAAAAGAGACTGCCATTTTTCTAGACCGATGTTAAGTCTCCTTTGTTCAGCATCCTCATTGGGTTCAGTGGGTGTGTGTTACACAAGTACTGTACACATTGCCTCACAGGATAAACTTCTCTGCTCTGTGCCGAGATAACAGAGGGTGAGTACAGGATTATCTAAGGCACTTGGAGCTTACCCTGAGTAGAGTGGGGTCCTGGCTTGGCCAAGCATGCATACACCTGCCAATCGGAGACCCCATTTCTAACATTGGTGATCAGCGGTGAGGATAGGACTTGTGCTTGTGTAAAACCATAAAGTGAGTGTACGCTGCAATTTTACACCTGAATCAGTGCAAACCTTTTTTCTGATTGGCAACATTTTTGTCTTCCACTCTGATTGGTGTTTTGTTTTTTAATTCTCCCTGATTGGTGGCTGTGAGCAGTTCTTTCTCAAAGTCCTTTGCCTAAGTCCCATTGTTCTTCTCTGCAAAAATCTGTGGTCCTTCCTAGCAAGATGGAATTCAACATGGCCAACCTGGAAGTTTACACAGTGGTGTAGCACAGGGATTTCTGCCAGTTGAAACTGATTTTCTAAAAGCAAAGCACCAAGAAGGCAGAGCTTCAGAAAGCCTTGAGAGCATGGGCAGCTGCCCACCCAGAGGGAGAAGGGGACGAGGAAGGGTCAGTGTCCAAGGAATGATTAGAGCAAAACGCCATAGGATATTGACCCACTGCCTACAGAGGAAGGAAATCATTTTCTCCCAGAACTAAGAGTCCGTTCTAGGGCAGTCAGCAGTATGTCTTCAAGGAGCCGGTCCTCAGAGGAAGTAGAGGACAGGAGAGAGGAGAGACAGTTGAAACTGTGTTGTATTGTATTGTAATTGCATTTGTATAGCGCTTGCCACCCCTGACGAGGCGTCAAAGTGACCCATTGCTTATACTCTGTAGTATTTGATGGCACATGGATCTTAGGAATCATTTCGCTATCTCTTAGGAACACTAGGGTCAGCCCTGTCACCTCACCCCCATAATCTGTGACCAGTTCCTCCCCAGCACAACAGTAGCCAACCCAGGGTTTATACCTCCAGTCGGAGGGTGTGCTCTCTTTGAACACTTGGGATCCCCTTTGTAGTGTCCAAGCTCACCACACCGCATAGAGGAATAGTGTTGAATTAGTAAAGTGAAACATGCAAGTCAATTTTAAGTGGTGGATAGGTTAGTCAGTTATTTGGATTTGGAAGGATAGCAGAAGGATAGAAGAGGAAAAAAGGTTAGTATTTATATAGTGCCAGATACCCCTGATGGGGTGTTGAAGCACGCTACTCCGGAAAACCCACAAAGGGTGAGTGGTGATGTAGTATGGTGAAATATGAAAGTAATTTGAGTGGATATTAGTCAGTTCTTTGGAGTGAGAAGGATAGCAGAGGGATAGAAGGGAAATAAAGGTTTGCATTCATATAGGCACCTGTTACTCCTGATGGGTGTTGAAGCGCTTTTCTGGTGATTAGCAAGCTACTCGGGAACCCATAAAGGATTAGTGTTGAAAATTAGTATAGCGAAATATGAAGTAATTTGAGTGGTGGATATGGTATTCAGTTATTTGGATAGAGAAGGGTGGATGGTGGGAAAGAAGATGGAAAGAGGTTTGTATTTATATAGCACTTGCTTCCCCTGATGGGGTTTTGAAGTGCTTTTTTGGCGAGAAGCACGCTACTCTGGAACCCATAAGGATTACTGTTGAATTAGTATGGTGAAACATGAAATTAATTTGAGTTGTCGATATGTTAGTCAGTTATTTGGATTGAGAAGGGTTGGGGAGGGGTAGAAAAGGGAAAAGGTTTGCATTTATATAGCGCTTAAGGAGATGCGAAAAGGCATTGCGCCAGGAAGGGATTCTTCTGGAGTAGAAGTCAAGGTCGTTGATAACTGTGCCGTTGTCCGCATTGAGGCGTAGGTCAGAGATCAGTGTCTTGGGGTGGTTTTTCAGGGTGAGGTGTTTGAAGGTTTTTGTAGCGGTTTTGGAGAGTTTTGGGGATAAGCCAGGGTGTATGAGTTTGCCCCAGTAGTGGTCAGGCTGGGACCAACCATGATGAATAGGATAGGGCACAGTAGGAGAGACCAGGTCAGTAAGTAGCAAATGACCTTATGACCTCGGTCATTGAGATAGTAACTGTTTGTAGGTATGAAATTGGCCAGGTCGCAAGTGAGAAGAAAGCGGAAGAAGAAAATTCCTGGGGGTTTCTCTAGGAGCAATCGGTCTTTTTTACTGAATGTTGTAGCTGGACAGTACCACTTCAAGAAAGCTGCCACCTGGGCAAGTAGGCTAGCTTGTTGTGCTGGTGCAGTCCTATTTCTGTTGCCACTGTCTGAGCATGCCAGCCCGGTTATATGGCTGTGGGCCCTAATTAGTTTTTAGAGTGCAGTCCTCTTTCTGTAGTCATTGCCAGGTGCTGCCATTTGGGAGGGTAAAATTCACTTACAAGTTTCCACAGACCCGAGAAATATCAAGTTTTAATGTTAATTCTAGGCATGTTTCAGAGATTATAATCACAGCCTTGTTCTAAGGTCTTGCACTAACAGATTGGACAACTGTTGGTCATGGCTGTATGCACTCCGATATCACTGCTGACATGAGCACAATTGCCGTGAGGAACCTGGGAAACGAGGGGGGGGCGAGGCAGCAAACAGCTCCCCATCGTCTTCGGGCGTGCTCTCCCAGCACAAGGCAACACTGTGAGCCTGGAAAAGGGCAAAGAGGCTAAAAGCTCCCCAATGCCTCTGCCGGAGCCCGGTGCATCTGTCTCCAGAGGGAGGACTCGCCTCAGGGCCGGCACACCCTCTAGTGAGTACACAGGCTCGGGCCCAAAAGTGATGAAAATCTGCGGCGGGCCGAGGGGGAGGGTGGGACCGGACTCACCAAGCTCGCAGATGCGGCAAGCGTCCAACGGTCCATCTCTCCGCAGCCCAGCCTCCGGTCTTAGTCCGCTAGCTCCACGAGGCTCCACTCGTACGGGGCTTGAAGGTGAAAGACACCACCTCGGGGCTCCTCAGCGTCTCTGAATGCGCTTTCTCAGCGCGAGGAAGCACTGTGATCGGGAAAGGGCAGCACAGCGAAAATCTCCCAGGGCTGGTACACCTTCCGGCAAGAACACAGGCTCGGGGCCCAAAAGCGATGGTGGCCTGCGGAGGGAGAGGGCGAGACTGGACCCACCAAGCCAGCAGATCCGGCAAGCGACCACGGTCCGTCCCTCAGCAGCCCAGCTCTCGGTCCCAGTCCGCTGGATTTACGAAGCGTCAATTGACTGGGGCCCCCTTTGTCCGCAGCGGCGAGGCATCACCTCTGAGCCAACGGTCAGCACCAGTTAAAAATGGCCGACATCCCAGATGAGGTGAGAGGAGTCCGTCTGGGTTAGTCTGTGCGGTGTTTCCGGAGCTAAGTAAACCCAGTATGAATGTGTGAATGCGTGAGGGGCAGCCAGGCGATGGAGAACGATGGACGGCCGGGTTATAAAGGGATAAAAACCAATAGGTGATGCCTAACCCAGGTGCTCAGTGGAGGAGCTCTCGTCCGGGGGCCATCTTCTAAGGAATCAACTAAGGAATAAGCCCAGAGTGTGTCCAAGAGTTGCTGGTGCCAGCTGTCTCCCTGAGGTCCAAGGGCTTAAAGATCTTGCAGCCTGCGATCCGCCGCTGTCCCCTGATTGCCGTGGCCTCAGCGCACTGTGACTTCATCGAAGCACAGTAGCAGAGCATCCATCGGTAACTCAGTGCGGGCACCTGAGAACTGCAACCCACCCGACAAGGGGCTGCGACATCAAGACTGCCGAAGATCCTGACGGGGTCACAGCTCTAAAATTGGACCTTTTCGTCTTTTGCTTTAAAGCACTACTTGAAAGATAACAGTGTACAACCCGTAAACCCCTGATTGAAATTTCCTTTTTATGATTGCAATCTTTTATACATTTAAAAAGAGACTGCCATTTTTCTAGACCGATGTTAAGTCTCCTTTGTTCAGCATCCTCATTGGGTTCAGTGGGTGTGTGTTACACAAGTACTGTACACATTGCCTCACAGGATAAACTTCTCTGCTCTGTGCCGAGATAACAGAGGGTGAGTACAGGATTATCTAAGGCACTTGGAGCTTACCCTGAGTAGAGTGGGGTCTTGGCTTGGCCAAGCATGCATACACCTGCCAATCGGAGACCCCATTTCTAACATTGGTGATCAGCGGTGAGGATAGGACTTGTGCTTGTGTAAAACCATAAAGTGAGTGTACGCTGCAATTTTACACCTGAATCAGTGCAAACCTTTTTTCTGATTGGCAACATTTTTGTCTTCCACTCTGATTGGTGTTTTGTTTTTTAATTCTCCCTGATTGGTGGCTGTGAGCAGTTCTTTCTCAAAGTCCTTTGCCTAAGTCCCATTGTTCTTCTCTGCAAAAATCTGTGGTCCTTCCTAGCAAGATGGAATTCGACATGGCCAACCTGGAAGTTTACACAGTGGTGTAGCACAGGGATTTCTGCCAGTTGAAACTGATTTTCTAAAAGCAAAGCACCAAGAAGGCAGAGCTTCAGAAAGCCTTGAGAGCATGGGCAGCTGCCCACCCAGAGGGAGAAGGGGACGAGGAAGGGTCAGTGTCCAAGGAATGATTAGAGCAAGACGCCATAGGATATTGACCCACTGCCTACAGAGGAAGGAAATCATTTTCTCCCAGAACTAAGAGTCCGTTCTAGGGCAGTCAGCAGTATGTCTTCAAGGAGCCGGTCCTCAGAGGAAGTAGAGGACAGGAGAGAGGAGAGACAGTTGAAACTGTGTTGTATTGTATTGTAATTGCATTTGTATAGCGCTTGCCACCCCTGACGAGGCGTCAAAGTGACCCATTGCTTATACTCTGTAGTATTTGATGGCACATGGATCTTAGGAATCATTTCGCTATCTCTTAGGAACACTAGGGTCAGCCCTGTCACCTCACCCCCATAATCTGTGACCAGTTCCTCCCCAGCACAACAGTAGCCAACCCAGGGTTTATACCTCCAGTCGGAGGGTGTGCTCTCTTTGAACACTTGGGATCCCCTTTGTAGTGTCCAAGCTCACCACACCGCATAGAGGAATAGTGTTGAATTAGTAAAGTGAAACATGCAAGTCAATTTTAAGTGGTGGATAGGTTAGTCAGTTATTTGGATTTGGAAGGATAGCAGAAGGATAGAAGAGGAAAAAAGGTTAGTATTTATATAGTGCCAGATACCCCTGATGGGGTGTTGAAGCACGCTACTCCGGAAAACCCACAAAGGGTGAGTGGTGATGTAGTATGGTGAAATATGAAAGTAATTTGAGTGGATATTAGTCAGTTCTTTGGAGTGAGAAGGATAGCAGAGGGATAGAAGGGAAATAAAGGTTTGCATTCATATAGGCACCTGTTACTCCTGATGGGTGTTGAAGCGCTTTTCTGGTGATTAGCAAGCTACTCGGGAACCCATAAAGGATTAGTGTTGAAAATTAGTATAGCGAAATATGAAGTAATTTGAGTGGTGGATATGGTATTCAGTTATTTGGATAGAGAAGGGTGGATGGTGGGAAAGAAGATGGAAAGAGGTTTGTATTTATATAGCACTTGCTTCCCCTGATGGGGTTTTGAAGTGCTTTTTTGGCGAGAAGCACGCTACTCTGGAACCCATAAGGATTACTGTTGAATTAGTATGGTGAAACATGAAATTAATTTGAGTTGTCGATATGTTAGTCAGTTATTTGGATTGAGAAGGGTTGGGGAGGGGTAGAAAAGGGAAAAGGTTTGCATTTATATAGCGCTTATACACTGATGGGGTGTGGAAATGCTTTATTGGCAAGTCGCACGCTCATCTGCAACAAAGCATTTAGTCTAGTAAATAAAGAAGTTTTTTTGTACAGTTGAAGTAGTGAACTTGCATATTTGAAGGTGCTCTCCTATGTGATAATGAAAAAAAAGGCGGCTCCATAAGACAAAATATTTGCCTAGGATCACACAATTTGAGTTCACGGGTTACAGTTAGGGTGAGCAGATTATGCATGTTACTAGACCTGCAGGTGGTACAAAAGGGGGTGGTAATGGACGGAGCATCTGAATCAATCAAACACTCACACCTAGTCAAAAGATCTGGGTTTAATCCATCACTGTTCTTTAGCCCACTCTGCCACCCCAGTTCAGACATGGCTATATGCAAATCAGTCTGACCCTGTGCCTCATGGGAACAGTCCAGCCCGACCTGCAGGTCTAGCATAATTTTTATAATTTTTTGAGCCCTGGGAAGCCATTAACTGTAGACCTGATGATTTTAAGCGAATTGGTGAGGAAAGAGTAGTTTCCTAGTAATCCATAGGATAAAAATACTTTTTGATACCACTGCATTAATGTGAAGTCTCAATCCGAGATAATAATAATAATAATAATAATAATAATAATAATAAAAATAATAATAATAATAATAATAATAATAATAATAATAATAATAATAATAATAATAATAATAATAATAAAAAAGCTTGTAAAGTGCCTGGTTACACTAGAAACAGTGTGTCCCCGCGCTGTGTAGATTCACTGAACCAGCTCGTACCCCTTGAAAATAGAAGTAGCGCCAAGATCCGTCAGGCCCTCCTATCTATTTAGGGGAAATGGTGGGTTTTAAGTTTCATCCTGAATCTCCTCTTTGATGGCTCCATCCGGAGTTCCAGAGGTAACGCATTCCAGTGCTTACTGGCCAAATACTTGAAGGAACGCCCACCCATCCTGGCTCGATGGATGCGGGGAACCTGAAAAAACATACAGCCCAGTGATCTTAGCTGTAGTTTAGGCTGGTACAAGGTCATTAAGCTTTGTAGATAGACAGGGTCCTTACCCTGTGTTATGCGGTGAGCTACGCATAGAGTTTTAAATTTGATGCGCTCCCAGACCGGAAGCCAATGCAGGTTAGCCAATGCACGGCTACCTGAAGATTTTCTAGAAAGATTCAGTGCCACCCTGGCAGCCGCATTTTGTACACACTGCAAACTGTGAAGCCCCTTTTGACTCAGGCCCGCGTACAGTGAGTTGCCGTAGTCAAGGTGAGGCGTGACCAAGGTATGGATCAAGATTTTTTTACTGGTCGATGGGAGGAGATCCAAAGTTTTACGCAGGCATTTTAAAATGCCATAGCATTTGCCTGCCATCCCTCTAGTGTGATGTTCAAAAGAGAGGTTGGTATCTAGTCTGATCCCCAGGTTCTTCGCCTGTCCTGCAGGACACACTGCGGGTCCTAACTCCGGTGGCCACCAGGCAGAGGAACAGATGGAGGGGGCTTTTCCTACCACAAGGAGCTCAGTTTTGTTTGCTTAAGGTGTAAACAATTATTGTTCATGCATTACGCTAATTTCCCCAGCACGCCGAGAAATTCGCTGCCGCCTCTTCTGGGGGCTGAGACAGTGTCACCACCAGTTGGGTGTCATCCGCGTAGGACACTATCTCCACCCCGAAAGTTTCTACTAGCTTTGCCAAGGGCTCCATTTACAGGTTAAATAGGGTAGGGCTCAATATAGAGCCCTGAGGAACCCCTTGTTTTAATGCCCGCACTTCTGATTTGTAGGGCGGGCAGTAGACCTAAAATTTTCTGTCCATCAGGAACGCCTTCACCCATTCGTGGGCCGGCCACACAATCCCTGCCACCCTGAGTCGGGAGAGCAGCATGGGGTGCGAGGTCTCATAATAGCAGCGCGGCCGTCCGCCCCTCATCCACTTTCTCGCGCAGCAGTTCGGTCGTAAAGTGCAAAGCTGTTTCTGTGGAGTGATTAGCTCTAAAACCCGTTTCACAGGGGTGCAGGAGTTGGTGGTCCCCTATGTATTTCACCAGCTGTGCGTTAACAATTTTCTCCACTACCTTCGCACAGAAGGGGAGCAGCGAAATGGGTCGGAAGTTGTCTAAATGATCTATGCCAAGATTGCAAGATTGGCTTTCTTCTTAATGGGGATGACCTGCACTGTCTTCCAATCCTGTGGTACATAACAGGCCTTGAATGACAACCCTACCATATGACTAATATGGTTAATGAGGAGTTCAGTCTGATTCCTAAAAATCTTTGGTTGAGCTGCATCTTTAGGAAAGCCCGACTTAATGCTCTGAACTATTTTCAGCAGCTCAGGGTTACTCTGGACAGCAAACTGGCAAAGGCCAGAATATCCTGACAATCTCCCTTCCCTCCTTTGCTCTGTGGAAGGTCCGATTGCTCCTATTATGAAGGAATTGTATATTGTTTCGACCTTTTGGACAAAAAAGTCTGCAATCGCCTCACATGTCTCTCTCGAGTGGGTTTCTGGAGCTGAGGTCCTTTCCAGGGATGTTAGCTCCTTATATATGCCAAAGAGCTCCTTAGTCGAGTTCTCTGCTGTTATGATCCTATTATTCAGAAAATCTCTCTTGGTCTTCCTGAGTAGACAATGATATTCTTTAATACCATTTTTGTATTCCCGTTTGGCTGTTTCCTCATAGTTTTTCTGCCAGGAACGTTATAAGTCTTTACACAGGGATTTGGCCACTTTTAGCTCAGCGTTAAACCATACCGCCGACTTAGAACCCCTAAGCGGGGCCTTGGTTGTCCATGGAGCTGTCATGTCAAGAGCTCTTGTCAGCCAGCTCTCATAATCCTCCAAAGCCTCGTCCAAATTGTCTCGCAATGCAGGACTACTAGTTCTCAAAGCAAGTTCTAAATCAACTTGCTTAAGTTTTCCCCATTGCTTGCGCTTATCTGACCTAGGCTTAATTAGAGGGGGCTTTTTGGTCATGCCGGATATCGTGAATTGAACCAGGTAGTGGTCTGACCATGTTACCGGGCGGGGTGATGAACCTCTATCCCCTCCCAGTTTGCAAAGATAGGGTCTAGGAGGTGGCCTGCCTGTTGTGTCGGCAGCCGTGATTGCAGTTTAAGCTTGAGTAATTCTAGGGGGTGAGTACACCAAGCGCTTCCCTATTATCTTCCTCCTCAAAATGTAGGTTGATATCCCCTAAGATGAGGAGCCTGCTATAGCGTAGCGCTGGCTGTGTGATCATCTCCATCAGGCTCCCCACAAATTCTGAGGGCGCCCCTGGTGGGCGGTATATCAAGTAGCGGTTAATGGTCGCACTACACTGGTAGTCAACTACACTGCCAAACCTTTTACAGAGATGTTTATTTCCTAAAGTAAATATAAACATCTTACTGGACAATTACACTATAACATATCACCAAAGGGAATAATGTATCTGGTACCACTCAAACCACCTCGGGTAAAGCTTTGACCTTTTCTGCAACCACTGCTTCCATAGATAAGCATAGAAAGCCATAGTTTTTATCCAGCCTTTGCATCCTGACTATTCCGTATCAAGACCAGTGAGGAACAGGTACAGTTGCTGGCTTTCAGGAGCATCGTTACAAAGTCATTGACTTTTTAGGTATGATGAAGTTAGGTGCTAATTGCACTAAAGGTGCCAGAAATTGGTTGTTTATTTAGAATTTTGGGTGTCAGTTTTTCCCAAAGATGGAGCTGCCACCAGAAATATTATCTCAACCAATGAACTTGGCATCGACCTGTCGGATGCCGTGTCCGTTGCCTTACTATCCAACTCCCTTAACTACACCATAGCAATACCAGGCAGAAAAGAATCCCAAAATTGGAGAAAACTTCCAGTGTGTTAAGGATATTGCTTATTGATGTTTTCAGATGAAACACCTTTCTTTAGGTGTTTGGCTACAGAAAATAAAGAAGCAACAGACGGTTCTACCTTTGCTTGGTGGACATTATGTCAATTTTTTCCCACTGAAAGTCCTCCTGCAATAAAGTCGAACTGCTGTTGGGGGCAAACAAAGCACACACCTGAACGGAAACTTTCATACTCCATATGTGTTCTATTCTGGGTCTATGCTCCCATGAGGTGATCTGCAGCTAAGGGCACCCCCTAGCATAGAGGAAATTGACATCAAAAATACCTTTAAAAAAAGGCATTTTATCTCATATGTTGGGACTTCTACAGCAGGCAAAATATAATTTATTCCGGAGTTAACCGGAGCTTGCCAAGTTGGAGAAGGATTGTGAAAAAAGGAGGTAGGCCATGGAGGGGAGGAATCTTGCCCATGAGCTCAGCCTGAAGGAACAGAATATCAGGTCCCTGCAGATAGGGGTCAGCAACAACACAAATGGAGGCAGCATTCCGACTGGAGCTTCAGGTGAGTCCATGGTCTATATGACCACAGATGTGGAGGCCAGTTTTATTGTGGGGGATGATATTGATAGATGGCTAGCAGCCTCCATGGGGTCCCAGAGTGCGACGGGGGTAGCTTGTACAAGTACATGCCTCCAGTGGGTAAGGACGCATTCCATACACTAAACAAAGCAGATGAGACCAAATACCCTGTCATAAGAGTTGCATTAGTTACAAAGTTTGATCTTACCGCTGAAAGGTATGGACATAAGTTGAGTAGTAGCCACTGACTCCCCACACATAACTGGGTAGATTTAATGGATTATGCTAGTAAGGCACTTGAGGGCTGGGTGAGGGGCAGCAATGTAAATGATTATGAAGGAGTGTATGACTTGTTCTTGAGAGAGCACCTTCTAGAGAAATGTTTTCCAGAGCTGCATCAACAAATGGTCGATTGCAAGCTGACTAACCCTAGGAAGCTTGCCCTGGAGGCAGAAACCTTGGTCAGCACAAGGGTGTCTACCAAGGGATCTGGGGGGACTCCCAAAAGAGTGGTCAGGGTTCCAACCAGAAGAAAAAGGGAGAGATAAAAACAAGTTCTCCAAAGGCTCCCAAAAAAACTCACAAGGGAAAGGGTCTGGGTCCCAGCCCCAATCTGGCCACTAAAGCCAACTTATCCTGATAAAGGTCAGCAGCCCAGAAACAACCGGTGCTATGAGTGAGGTGAGCTTGGACACTACAAAGGGGATCCCAAGTGTTCAAAGAGAGCACACCCTCCGACTGGAGAAATAAACCCTGGGTTGGCTACTGTTGTGCTGGGGAGGTACTGGTCACAGATTATAGGGGTGAGTTGACAGGGCTGACCCTAGTGTTCCTAAGAGATAGCGAAATGATTCCTAAGATCCATATGCCATCAAATACTAGAGTATAAGCAATGGGTCACTATCAATGGCCAGGAGGTGGAGACCTACAGCCCTTTTGATGTACCTTGCTTCAAGAGGAATGAAGAGTGGACTCCCTGAAAGCTACAGGTTCACGTAGGTCACCTAGACCATACCCACCAAGAATATCCTGCCTGTAGTGCATCCAGTGGATGTGTAAGCGTTTTGTCCAGGTGCATTGTGGGAATTGTGGTCCCAATCCTTCAAGGACCATCTTGAAGATTCCAGGCCGTTAGATTGTGTTTTGGACACTTTGGACCCTCAAGAGGAGCTTTGGGAAGAAGATCCAGAAGTTTGGAGAAACTTTAAACAAAAGTTCCATAAGGGGAACGGAATCAACCAAGCGCGCCAAGCCAGCCCCCTTCAATCGCGAGATTGTCTGCCCTACTGGTTCATACTGCTGAAAAGCTCCAGAGGTCGGACTTCCAGAATTTGACTGGGAACTTCCTGGAAAGCAAGCGGTAAACCCTCACTGAATCCAGACTGGTGAAGAGCATCAAGGGACCCCGGCAGAAAAAGCTCCACAAATGTTTCTCAGTCCCTTATTATGACTTTGGCAGTGTGAGAGAGAGCCACCATGCCAGTGCCCCATTCCCGCACTGCCAAAGCCATAAATTCGACCACCCACCAGATTCTGCCTGGAATCCAGGTCGGGCGGTCCTACAGCAGCTAGCCCACAGGGGTGGCTGTTTAAAGGATCGTAGGAGAGCCGTACCAGGCACTGCAATGGGAATGCCATTGCAGGTTCCTGCAGGACATGGACTGTCAACTCCATGCCCTGTAGGAACTGGTGATGCATACAAAAAGGAGGCTCACCATGTGCTCACCTGAATCCATCCCCTGGACCAGAGGCAGCAGGGGGCCCCCTTTGTTTGCTCTCCACTGCACTTTTCATTGCGGGCTCACCGCCATGGAAACCGCAACGGAGAGGAAATATGTTTGGAGGGGCTGCAGCGGCCCTGCCAAGCTTATTGAGGCTTCAAGACTGCCGCAACACAGCCACGGATCTCCGATCCCTGGGAGTTATGATGGGGCCAATGCGGTCCAACTGCCCAAGTTGTAATGGGGCTGTCGGACTGCCAGTGGGGCGGTGCCTGCACCATCACCGTGGTTACGGAGGTCTACCCCATAATCATAATAAGGCCGTAATTCTGAAGGTAAAATCTCAACTGTGGCCTTCAGCAAAGGGCATCTGAGCAGGGCTCCATCGCGGTCAGCATAATACTTGTCCCTGTCAAGCATGATCAGGTGTCCCAAAGTGGCGCTATAGGTTCCTATGTGCTATATAGTGCTACATCTTTAAAAACTCTCATCTCAGGTTCCCTACAAGGGATTTTTGTTGTTTTGGTGTAATCTTAAAGATACTGAAAGTTCTTTTTATAATTCGGTGTGGGATTTTCATTGTTTGTTGTGTCTTAATTATTTACTGAATTAGTATTTTTAAAGGCTTTACATACCTGTCTCCTAAGTTAAGCCTGCCTGCTTGCAACGAAGTTACCATGGGTTGAGCATGGAAATAATTTATTGAGACCTGTACCGAGCCCTCGACTGTGTTATTGACCTTATTGCCAGTGGCAACTGGATAGTTACCATTATATCTTTTCACCACTGTGTAGACATATGGATGCTTAGTGAGTAAAAGGAGCTTTGTGTTCTATGTGCATGCCTACCCAGAGCACATACCTCTGCAAAAACAAACTTTCACACACATGATGGTCACTGACAGAATTTCACTCTCAAATGTATGTTTAATGTTGCATATTTTACCTATACACCAAGCAGGCTCATCTGTACCTGGATGTTTCTGAATATCCCCTCTGCACCTACTCCTTTCTGACTTCCTTTTCCTGGCTTATCAGTGTACCTTAAATGTGGTGCGGCATAGGACACACAAATAGAAGGCATACTGGTGAAGGCTTTTAGTATCTAGATGGAACTTTTCAGAGGCTTATCTCTTACACAAGTTGTCGTTGGGAGAAATGGTAGGATTATCCAGGGCTGCTTTGTGTTTGACAATGTTGCATTGTATCCGGAAACACGTATGAATCCCAACCGTAGCCTAAATCCAAATCTAGCTCCATCTGCAGAGTCTGGGCCTATAGGTCAAGAGTTGAATGAGTGAATGAGTATTTATTGTTGGTTACTTAAAACCATTACATAAAACCAGCAATACAAAAGTCATCACGTTACAAAAAAAAAATGTAAATCAAGGACATTTCAAAAGTCAAGTTGTATAGTTAATCCAAAAATGCAAAGAAGCCGGAAAAAAAGTTCATGGGCCGGCTGAGGGCTCTGTGGTCTGGCCAGTAGCAGTCATCAGCATTGCCCGTGCTTTAAAGATAAACTTCCCAAAGGCAGCCATATGCATTACTCTGGACAGGGTGTAGAGATGAAAAATCCCATCCTTTGCAGAGCTTGACCCAGAATGTATGAGTAATGGCCTAAGATAAAGACTGCGGGGCAACCGCAAGGCGGGGCAACAGAAAAGAAGATGTGCCAATGACTCCCGTTTATAGCTGCAGAGCCTGCATGCCTGTGCACCTGGGCTCGCCTTGCCACATGGATAAAGTTCTTTTAGGGGCAATGGGTGTAGTCTGTAGGTCAGGATCTTGTGAAGGGCTGCACTTCCCACTGCCTGCGTGAGATGCTGTTTTAGGGGGTTCAGGATGTGCGGGAAACACAGGGTCTCATGCAGGTCTTTTCTTTGCCACAGGGACTCCAGATCCAGTTCCTGTGACTGCGCGCGAACTTGTTTTTTAATCACGTTTTTGAATGTGGAGTATGTAACATATTCAGGATTCCAGGAGTCCATGGCAGGGTTAAGATGGGCCTTAGCCACTTCAATGGAGGCCGACCAAGGGTTCCCTGGCTCCCTGAAAATACATTTCAGGACTGCCTTCAGAGTGTTCTCTTGTGCCGCCGTCGTTAAAAAGTAGTATTTACTTAAGGCGGCCAGCTCTTCCAGATTTTGCTGGTTGAGGGAAAACTCCAAGCGAACAAGGGTGTTTCTGGTGCATCTTGGGAGGTGGAAAAGTTTCTTGTATGCCCTGCAGTTAATTTTTTCCAGTTCGTGGCTCAGTTTACCCGGGAATGCCTGAAGGGCGTAGTTGAGTGCCGGCATGAGCTTGGCTTTAAGCACTCTGTTAATGGCCGTAGTTGACGGGCTGTAAAGGGAAGCTTGCAGCTTACAGATGGCGTAGGTGATAGATTTGCCTTTGGTCTTGATAGACTTGAGATGGGCACTTGGGAGCCCCGACTCCTGAAAACAAATGCCCAGGTAAATGCAGCGCTGTGTGCTTTCCAGCAAAAGATCCCCTAGCCTCCATTTCAAAGATTTTTTCTTTGAGTGATGCCCAAATATAATTACCTTCGATTTAGATCGATTGGCTACAAGCCTATTTTTGTCGTTATATGCGGCCAGTGCCATCAACGCCTTTTGCAGCCCCATTCTCGTATGATCCAAAAGGACCAGGTCATCAGCATATTGCATGAAGTATATTTTGTGTCTGCCGATCTTTGGAGTGGCCAGGGCTGCACCAGTCAAGGCCCTCTCCATGTCCGCCATGTATAAGTTGAATAGTAATGGGGGTAGCACGCACCCTTGCTTTAGGCCTCAGTCAGTGTAGATCTTAGCAGAAGCGTGGCCCCTTGAGAGTTTGATGCGCACCCAAGTTTTTTGATACAGGGACTGTATCGCTCTCAGCAGCCCCGGATTGATGTTCCATTGGACCAGCTTATGCCACAGGATTGCGCGGTCGACCCCATCAAATGCCGCCGAGTAGTCGATAAAGCAGGCGAAGAGTGGAAGGCTTTTGCCTGTCCGTGCGCGATGCACCAGATAGGAGAGAGCGATGATGTTATCTACTGTGGCTGACCCAGGTCTAAATCCGGTTTGGTAGAATGGAAGGATGCCAGCTGCACTTGACCAGTCTGCGAGGTCCCTCAAGATGGCACTAGCGTAAGCTTTGCTCTCAATATCCAACAAGGCAATCATGCGGTAATTGGCAGGTTCCGATTTTGGGCCTTTTTTGTGGATAGGCTGTAAAAGCGAGCCTCTCCACGAATCTGGAACTTCCCCCCGGAGCCAACATTCGGAGTACAGATGGGTCAGGTTTTTGGTCCAAAAGTCGATATTTGCCTTGAATAAATGCCCAGGAAGCCCATTGGGACCTCGAGCGGCATTTTGTCTAATATTTTTTAAGATTTTTTAAAGATTTTTCCGGTGGGACCATCATCTCGATGGTAGAATCAAGGTAGTCTTCCGGAATAGATGTTACATTTTGCATGTGTCCTGAACCATCACCCAGATGGAGGCTTCAAGGGCATTTTCTCTATGATTTGGGCCTTGTCCCATGTTGCATATGTAGTTCTAAAATTCCTGTGATTTTCCCGGCCTCAGCAACTCAAATATAATTAGCCATTTTGAATCGCAGTGGGCGCGCCTTGCGGCCCACACCTTTTTTGCGTAACTTTTTGTGGCTTCCTGTAATTCCTTCTTATTTTGTTCAGTCCTGTTTTTGTGGTGCCGTTTACGTTCCTTATTTAGTGCTTTGGCACTTTTTTTAATTTCTATGTTATATCCATATTTAGGGGGAGGACACCAGTGCGACACACTATTCTGATTCCCACGAAGAAGCACCGCCAGGGTCTCTGATATGGCATTCCAGCTTTCTATTGCGCCATTTTTCTGTACACTCGATGGCCAGCCTGACCATTGATTTGCCCAACTAGTCAATCTGGTTATGGTGGTTTGTTCCCATTTGATCCTTCTGGGCAGCTTAATCAGTTCTTCACCATCAGCCGCTCCGATGTATTCAAGCTTGTGGCGTTGGTCCGCGGTGAATTCAAGGTGACAGTTAAGACAGCGTGATCGCTATCACTACGCGGCTGAACTGAAAAGCTTAACATCCATGATTGGAGTTTGCCACTTAGTATTATGTAATCGACCGTGGTTTGGTTGTTAAATGTGGGGCCGACCATCTGCCCTGGGCTGTTCTTTAAGAGGACTGAGTGGGCCGTCGCAAGGTTGTAGGATTTTAAAGATCATTTAGGGCATCAGTGGCCCCTGCCTGATGGCTGTGTTTGGTCAGAACCCCTATATTATGGGTGTTAAAATCTCCAAGAATTATACATTCAAGTGCCGCGAATTGGAACAGTAAACACTCTATGTGATGAACCAACAAGCCCGGGTTTGATGAAGGCCCATGCGGATTGTGGTAAAGATTAATTAACAATATTGAAAGGTTACTGTTTGCCAAGCGACAGCCTTTCAAAATGCCTGCCTGGAGGAAATCCGGAAGATGAGAGATTTCTGCAAATTCCAAATTTAGTGCGTGTTTAATATAGACGCATACCCCTCCTGAGGGTCTACCAAAGATGTTGATCTTTTTTCCTGGTTTTCCGTACTCAGCGTAACCTCTCAAGGAGAGCGGATGGGTTTGCCAAGACTCTTGTATACAGATTATATCTGCTTCCTCCATAAATGACAGCGCAATTTTGTTGAGAAGCAACCGCCTAAGGCCGGCAACATTCCAAGACATGACTTTCAGTCTCACCGGGGACCATGTCTTCTCAGCGGGTTTTAAGTCTGTGTTTTTCATGCGTGGTGGAAAGTGGCACCAGGCGTTAAGGCGCGAACCGTTAGGTCCTGGAGTTTAGTGCGAGCGAGAGCCAGGACCAGTCTTTATTCGCAGGACCCAGTGTTGCACATTTGCATGTCCCCTGGATTAAGTCCCTAGTTATCTTGATTGGTGTTCTGATGGGGTGACCAGAGATTGTGCCACCTTTGTGCGCCCCTGGAGTGTAGTCGCCAATTCTGGGGCGTCCTTGTAGAGCGCATACAGGCGTGGGGACTCTTCAGCTGGTTGGGCCATATTTCCCATCGAAATATTTCCGGAGTGTGTTTTTAAGAACAGAGGATATTTTTGTGTTTTCTTGGGTTTTATCCTTATACCCCAGCTTTCCAGTAGCTTGTGCTGGCTTTTTAAGGCCTCTGCCATGGCCGAGCTCGTAAAAGTTACCTCTGTGGTTTCATTTAACTCATCCTCATCTGGCGGTAGGAAGGAAATGGTTTCGATGTCTGAAGTTTTTATTCCCTCCAACCCTGGAATGTTCGCACAAAGGAACAGGAGATTGCTACGATTAAGAGTTACTTGGCAGAACCTATGTGACTGCATATTTTTTCCGATGAGTCCCTACTGTTGTAGGCTTACCATACTGGTTTGGCAGTGTGGAGTCAATGATGACCTGCGGCTTAAAATTCCAACACAAGGGTTAGATTCTGAGACACAAACGTTTGTACTTTGTGGTTGGTCTCCTAAGGACCAGACTCTAGGGATTTCACATTCAGAAGCCACGCTCCTCACCTCCGTGCTATCTCGACCCAGCCTGCTGTGAGCCGCTGCTGCTCGCCGGACCCGCTCCGCGGGTCCCGCTTCGCGGTCTCACAGCGGCTGTCAATCAACCACAAGGGGCATCACCTGGTGACCGGCAGGGCTGGGAGGGTAGAGCGGGTGGACTCCACGGACCAGGAGTCCCCGCGCGCCCGTTTCCAGCTGGGCTCCTCTCCCTGCCGACCCCGCCCCCATCACAGCAAGTCTAAAGAGGCTGCTTGACTGACCTTCGGCGGATTTCACATTCAGAAGCCACGCTCCTCACCTCCGTGCTATCTCGACCCAGCCTGCTGTGAGCCGCTGCTGCTCGCCGGACCCGCTCCGCGGGTCCCGCTTCGCGGTCTCACAGCGGCTGTCAATCAACCACAAGGGGCATCACCTGGTGACCGGCAGGGCTGCGAGGGTAGAGCGGGTGGACTCCACGGACCAGGAGTCCCCGCGCGCCCGTTTCCAGCTGGGCTCCTCTCCCTGCCGGCCCGCCTCCTTGGTGACCTTTGCAAAGCTACAAAGAGGAGTTGACATACCCGCTGCGCGGGAGGGCGCCGGGAGAAGCCCGGGACAAGGGCGGGACCGTCTGTGGCCGTCCGGGGCCGCAGGAGGCCGGGCTGGGCTAGGTCATTTACATCTTGCTTGTTGTATGCTGTGTCTTAGTATTTTTGCACTGTGTATAGCTAGCAGTGGTTTATAGTTACCATACCAAGCGCCCTTATTCAGGTCAATCCTCCTTTAACATTATTCACTCAGCTCCGCCTGGTGTGAGTGTCTCTGTTCTGGGTCCCCTAGATAAATTCTTTAAGAAATCCGCAAAGGAGGTAGATATGGACTTACTTCTTGCTGAAAGAAGAGCGGAGCGTCGACGCTCAATTGAGCAGTTAAAGAAAAATCCACTGCCCGTTTCTAATAATACACAAGAACTTGCCGCCCAAGGTTTGAGCGTTATTGAGGCCGATGCTACTGATCTTAACCTTACCCCTACGATATTTAGGTTTCCTGCTATCTCCCCGCCCTGTAGTAGTGCCAATTGCGGAGGTCATCTTGTTTGTCCCCCTATCGATCACTCAAGCATAATTGAAACAAACATCCCCGAGACTCATATCAGGGAAGTAGAACCAACCCCTATGCTGTCCAACTTGTCTCTGGTTTGTATCGACCCAGGCGACATCATTCCTGAGACGAGTGGATTAAAGTCAAGAACCACGTCTGACAAGGCTACAAGGGTTGTTCACTCCCCACCAAGGAAGAAAAGGAGAAAGGGAGGGGTAAAAAGGAAAGGGCGTAGCTGCCAGACTCCATCACCACCCCTACCCAACCCAAATAGTGAGCCAGGTCCCCCACCCATAGTAGAGCCTCTCCCTTCAGATACACGTGAACACGTATCCCCAGAGCTAGTAACCGTAGGGGTAAATGAGGAGTCCCTTGGTATTTTGGAGAAGCTTATTAAATCATACATGCTTCCCCTGCTAGAACGTGTGAGGACTATGGGAGAAAAATTGGACCGCCTTGTGGCGACCATTGAGTCTACACATACCACAGGCTTGGATAAGAACAAGGGCCAATCCAATAAACCAGCCGGATCATCTCTTGCTGCTGGCAAACCATCTAGCACTACCAGCCAACTCTCTATCAATACTACCAAAGCAGTAACTATTTCAAACAAAGCACCGACGGTGGTTGCGAAACCCACTTCAACATTACCCCCCGTGAAAGAAAACCCCAGTGTGGTAGTCAGCAAATCACTAGCTAAGGGAGCAGCACCACAGACAAAGAAAGGGATGGGTAAACCTGCTGGCACTAATGGTAAAAACAACAAACCCTTACCATCGAAGAGAAATGTAGACTTGCCGCGAAACTCACTAAACTTTGTTATTGTTATGACAGGTGTGCCACCAGTTCAGGAAGGGGATAGAGAAAATGACGAAAGTTTAAAAAATAAAGTCATCTTTTGGCTGAAAACAAACAGACCCCTTCCTCCCAACCTTAATGGGGATATCGTTACGGTCAGAAGATGTCAGTGGGTTGGGGTGCGCCCCCTGGACATAGAGGGGGACATAGTGATCATCAACTTCAGGGACCACAGAGTTGTATCTCACCTTACAGATTGGTATGTGGGAAACAACGAGGGAGGGATTTCCACAAGGAATCTAAGTTATTTCTACCCTGAGACCTTGATCAATCCAAACGACCAACCCCCTGGTAGAATAAACAAAAACACCAAAAGCCTCCTTAAATGGTCCAATTTCACACCAAGTTTCCATGTACCCCATTTTAACCCAGAGGCGCTGTATCGCTCTTATATCCAATCTACCTACAACTGCCCAGTACAAACGCCGGGCTGGGCTAAGTCATACACCCAGCCCACTGGTCCTCCAGCCCTATTGGATCTGCCATTCTCAAATAAGCCCCCGTATCCCATGGCTCCCTTAACACCAGCCTTTACACAGTTACAGCAGCCTCCTAGCTTTTTTCCAGCAAATCTTTATACCAACAGGCCCACCCACCCCAAAGACCTTTGGAACATTTCCCTGAGAAACTTATATGACCCACTCTCAGGGCTGTCGTCTAATGATTGACAAGTAAGAGAGAAAAGTGATGACGACCCATACACTCCGTGTGCGGGAGATGACACGAGCATCCTTTCATGTAATGTTGTAAGTTCTAAAGACTCACATCAGTGCTGTGAGGAGGGAAGTTTAGTTTACCCAAGAGAGCTAGTCATATCAACACCGTCTCATGCCACACTGCAATCTAAGGTTGTTTCCCCCACAGGCACATCTCCTGTGCAAGCAGCTCAGGCTGGGTTAATAAGCATGATAAGGGAAGGGTTGTTCATAGAGGCACTTCCATCTGAAGAATCTTCCTTTCAACCCTGTGAACCCCCCCTATAGACATAATAGTCCTGTGTGTTCAAGCTTGTGTTAAGGGTACTACTTTGGGAAGTTGGAATGTGGCTGGTATAGAATCTTGTATATGTATACCTGACTGGGCTGACTTCATACGACAAGGTGATGTTTGGTCTTTTCAGGAGACATGGTCAACCCTTCCAGTTTTTTTTCCAGGTTTCCTGAGTTTTAATAAACCCGCAGTTAGAGGCCAAAGAAGCAGGGCCATGGGGGGCCTCACTACTTGGGTTCGTCAAACTGTAGGGGTCTCTGTGAAGGAAATTCATATTGACTGCCCTGATATTTTAATAGTTAGTATGAAATCTAATAGTGGGCTGGACATTTTGTTGTTTAATGTATATGCCAGAGGTACTCCGGGTGGTCGTGTATCATCCACCCTAACATGTTTAGATGAATTCCTTGGCTCTACCCAACCAGTGAGTCATGTGGTTGTAATGGGTGATTTTAATACTTGTTTTGAACCTCTAAGCAGGGCGGATGGGTTGCTAACTGAGGCAGAGGACATGATGTGGGGTATTCCACAACTCGAGTTACCTCCGATCACTAAGTGGTCCCAATGCGCCACCTTCATCAAAGGCTTATGTCTGAATTGGGGGCTGCGTGCCCTAAACGGTCGTACAAGATCGGATAGGATGGGCAACCCAACATTCTTCAATGGCAGGCATAGTAGTCGCATTGATTATATCCTAGTCAACATAACCCTGTGGCCCATAGTATCGGATATGACAATTAGACCACGGCCAGAAAGTGATCACGAACCACTCATAGCAGAACTGAAGGACTTTAGTTTTGCCGGGCCGATTGTGCGACATTCTAATCTCGTTCAAGAGGCCATGGTATTAACTAATGATATGAGGAGGGTTCGTTGGCCAAAGGTAGCTGTAGATGTGAATGCACGAAGTAAAATAAGAACTCTGGTTTCTAATTCCCTAAGGGAATTTGACAAGTGTGACAATCTGAATCGGACAACCCCAAAAATTTCAGACATTCATGCCAGCCTGTTTGTATCCCTAAAGACACTATTTGTTAAATACGTAGCAAATAAGGGCTTAGGAAAGGCGAGGAAACCTGCTAACTGGTTTAATGAAGAGTGTGGCAAGTCCCATTCAATCTTGTTTAAAGCTTTAAAATCTAAGAACCCTGCCCTAATCAAAACCAGCAGGAAGGCTTATAATGAAGTTAAACGGCTGGCTAAAGCCGCATGGGATGATGAGCGCTGGGCTCTCCTAGCTGAGGCCTGCGGCTCTAGGAACCTCACGCAATTTTGGCATCTCCTCAAATGGGGACAGTCCCAGGATGATCGACCCAGCCCTGCTTCTGTTGATCAATTAAAATGGGTGTCCCACTTTGAGGAACAGTTTAGGTGTCTTAGGGATGGGGAAGCTCCCATTAGTTGGCCATTAACCTTTGACACCCTTGTGTTTACAGCCAAAGGGGTTGAAAATGTTTTGAATGCCATCCCTAGGGGCAAAGCGCCCGGTCCAGACTGCATCCCAGCAGATATTTTCCAGCAGGACCAAGACCTATGGGTTCCGTATCTATTGCATTTGGCAAACACGCTGGCTAGGGGCGCCAAGGTACCTGATTCATGGGCTGGTGCCGAGATCTTGCCCATCTTTAAAAAGGGTGATCGGTCGGTACCATCCAACTACCGGCCGATCAGCCTCATTGATGCGGTACAGAAGATAGTATCTCGACTTGTCCTTTCTAGGGTCCAGGCTTGGATCGAGGAATATAACGTTCTCACCCCTCTCCAAGCAGGGTTCAGACCTCATGTAAGCACCCTGGATCAGGCTTTCCGTTTTATGCTCCTACACTGGAAGACGGTTACCCTGGGTAAAGGAAATTTATTTGCGGCATTCGTAGACCTTAGGTCTGCGTTCGACCTTGTCCCGAGGGCTGGGCTTTGGAATTGCCTTCTAGAAATGGGTATGCCTCCCATTTTGGTCCGCCTTATAGTTAACCTCCATGCAGAGACTTATGCTTTTGTAAGATGGGGCAAACCCGGAGAGGTGACTAAGAACTTCCCTGTGTCGAAAGGTGTCAGACAAGGATGTGTTTTGGCACCCACCTTGTTTTCTCTATATATTAATAGAGTTACCAAGTATTTTGACGGATTTCCCACTGATGCTCCAAGTTTGGCTGGCATGAAAATCCCCCTGCTCATGTTCGCTGACGACACTCTCTTGATTTCACGAACTAGACAGGGCCTTCAGCTCGCACTGTCGAGGTTTGAGAGTTTCTGCAGCGAACATGAGCTGGAGGTGAACGTGGCAAAAACCAAATTTATGGTTATGAGGGGGCATAAACAGGTTAAGGCTAGGGTTACCATGGGGGATACCCCCCTGGAGCAGACAAAGCACTTCACCTACCTGGGAGTTACCTTCAGTGACACCTTGAGCTGGACCCACCAGATTGAGCTCATGACCCTGAAACATCAACAGTTGGGCGGAGCCTTGATTAAGGAACACAAAGGGTCTTTTAGGAAGCCTATGTCACCGCTGATGAAGATCTATGGAGGAAAGGTTTTATCAGCGGTGTTATATGGCGCAGAGCTATGGGGTGGAAGTAATCTGGAATCCCTGAAATATGCCCAAAACAAGTTCTTAAGGATGGCAACAGGTCTGCCTCAGTCAACACCATTAATCCCCCTATTATATGATCTGGGGTGCCACTCGGTGGTCGACCATGCAAAATTTCGACCCTTATCATTCTGGCGACGCCTGTGGACGACGCCAGAACTACACCATTACGCAGAAGCTTGTCTGGAGGTAAAAAATAGTCCAGGAGCCACTAAAATCGGATGGCTTAGAGATCTTAGGGCCACCTTACTATCTCTGGGCCTTATTGAGTTGTGGTCTTCGCCCGAGACAGCCAAATTCCCATCAAAAAATGAGCTCAAAAAATGTTACTGGGAATGGGTGACGCACAACATTTTCTTAAAAACGAGCACGAGCAGTCTTTCTGGACTATTTATGGTACATAAAGATTCTCCCATGTTAGAAAGGTACTGGGAAATTATTACTAAACCTTTGGACCGCAAACTCTTTTTTCAATTTAGATGTGGTTCACTTCCCATAGGGAACTTTACCAAAAAGTGGGGAACTGATAGATTGGGGTTTTGCGCTAACTGTCACGGCACTGGGGAAAATCTGACTCACTTCTTGTATGTGTGCCCTCTATACTCAGCCCCCAGAACCAAGTGGCTCAAACCAGTATGTAGACAACTAGGCACCAGATCGGCTGCTGAAGCCTTGAGACTGTTAAAAACTAATCTGGATCCGCTTATTGTTGTGGGGGTTGCTAAGTTTCTTGGGTGGGCTTGGGTGATCAGATGTAGGTTTATTAAAAACAATTTAGTGGAGATTGTCTAAATTTTTGTATATACTGTGGTAGTATGGTCGTGCTCGACACCTTTTTAAACTTTTGTATAGTTCTGTATGAAGTCAACTCGATGTTGATGATTTAATACTGGTTTTATATGTTTTTGTATTGTGTATTTATGTCTTTTATGATGAATTAATCGAATAAAGACTTCTTGAACTGAACTGACCAGACTCTATGTTTTGAACACCACTACACAGAGCATGCTAATCTGCAGGTCCTCTAAGATATTATGACCAAACATAAATATAAAGTAATATAACGAAATCAAGTCCATCCTGCTTCTGGAACAGGGGGTCCAGTAGCATGCTGGACATGATTTAGGCTCCTGCCTCTAGTTCCAACTCATGACCCTATCCAAGACAAGGCTTCAGGCTTATGTCCTTCCCTGATGTTTTTCTTGGTGTACAGTGTTTAGAGACTTCAAAGCATTTGTTTCCAGATAGCCTTAGGATACTTCTCAGCACTTGCGCATTCTCTTACTTCTCTGCATATGAGTGCAGAATTTCGAAATGTGTTCGACAGTGCAGTATACCCTACTGCATATTCATTCAATCAATCAATCAATCAATCAATCAATCAATCAATCAATCATTTCTAAATCGCACTACATACCCAGGAGGGTCTCAAGGCGCAGGGGGGGAGGCAGGGCCACTACTGATTGAACAGCCAGGTCTTGAGATTCCTCCTGAAGGTCAGCAGGTCTTGGGTCTGTCGTAGGCTCAGTGGGAGGGTGCTCCATGTCTTGGCGGCAAGGTGGGAGAAGGATCTCCCACCGGTGGTTGTTCTTCGGATGCGCGGGACGGTGGCGAGTGAAAGGTCAGCAGAGCTTAGCTGTCGGTTGGGGATGTAGAAGGAGATCTGTCTGTTGAGGTAGGCTGGGCCGGTCTTGTGGAGTGCCTTGTGTGCGCGGTTGAGGAGCTTGAAGGATATCCTCTTGTTGACGGGGAGCCAGTGCAGGTTTCTCAGGTGGGAGGTGATGTGGCTGTTGCGTGGGAGATCGAGGATCAGTCGTACTGAGACGTATTGGATGCGTTGTAGTCGTTTGATGAGCTTGGTTGGGGCTCCCGCGTAGAGGGCATTTCCGTAGTCGAATCTGCTACTGATGAGGGCCTGGGTGACCGTCTTTCTTATATCTGTCAGGATCCATCTGTAGATCTTGCGGAGCATGCGGAGGGTGTTGAAGCAGGAGGAGAAGACAGTGTTGACTTGCCTGGTCATTGAGAGTCTTGAGTTGAGGATGATTCCCAGGTTGCGTGCGTAGTAGGTGGGTGTCGGGGCTGCCCCCAGTGCCGTCGGCCACCAGGAGTCATCCCAGGCTGAAGGGTTGGAGCCGAAGATGAGGACCTCCATCTTGTCTGAGTTGAGCTTCAGACGACAGGTCTTCATCCAGTCGGCGACGGCCTTCATTCCTTTGTGGAGGTTGGCTTTGGCCGTGATGGGGTCCTTGGTGAGGGAGAGGATCAGCTAATGTCGTCCGTGTAGGAGATTATGTTGAGATCATGCTGTCAGGCTACGTGTGCGAGTGGGGCCATGTAAATGTTGAACAGCATCGGGCTGAGGAAGGATCCGTGGGGTATGCCGCAGAGTATCTCAGAGGCTTTGGAACGGAAAGATGGGAGGCGGACGCTCTGGGTTCTGCCGGAGAGGAAGGAGGGGATCCAATCCAGAGCCTTGTCGCAGATCCCTGCGGCGTGGAGGCATGCGCGTATTGTGCAGTGGCAGATGGTGTCGAAGGCAGCAGAGAGGTCTAGGAGGATGAGTGCTGCGGTTTCGCCGTTGTCCAGCAGGGTCCTGATGTCGTCGGTGGTGGCGATGAGGGCAGTCTCGGTGCTGTGGTTGCTGCGGAACCCTGACTGGGAAGAGTCCAGGAATCTGTTTTCTTCAAGGTATCGGGTTAGCTGTCTGTTGACGGTTTTCTCGATGACCTTGGACGGGAAGGGTAGCAAATAGATGGGCTAGAGGTTTTTGAGGTCTCTTGGGTCTGCCTTAGGTTTTTTGAGTAGGGCATTGATCTCAGCGTGTTTCCAGATCTCTGGGATGGTCACGGTCTCGAGGGAGGGATTTATGACATTGCGCAGGTGGGGTGCGATGCAGCTGCTAGCTCTGTTGAAGACGTGGTACGGTGATGTGTTTTATCTAGGACCCCGATCAATATTGTGACCTCATGCCCCTATACGGCTATAATCAATACATATCCCTATAATGACATAACAATCAGAGCCATATTTAAGTAACTCGTCTCTGCATTTCATGACAGTCCATGACACAGCAGAAGCCACTTCCTTAGATTACTAGATAGCACACCAAGTTCTTTCGACATCTCAAACCCCCAGTAACCTGGGAAAGCCCCGCTTGCTTTGTTTTGATTAGTAATAGAACTCCTGCGAGCACTGTAAGAACGACCAGTTCTTAGTGACATCTTTATTGATGTCTTATGTCCAAAAACGTACGTCAAACTCGGCACCTTTCAGGTATAAATATACCAACGTTGCCTTAAGCAAGCACACGGTGGTGGTGAATACTGGAGCAGAACAGCTGTCCCCTTGCAGAGAGCCCAGCAGATGCGAGAAGCCCACGGACGCTGCCCCTCCTCCTTGACGCGCTGAGAAAGACGCTGTCTTTTCTCCTGCCGAGAAAATCCAGCTCCGGCATTTCCAGCCTACCCTTGCGGGTGACTGGGATATCGGGTCCTGAGAGGAGATACCAGACCTCCTGCATTCTATTCCAGAGGTACGGTGCTGACTAAACTCTTAGAGAGAATTCTTGAAACAAACTCTTGGCAAAACCAACTTAACTTAAACTGCTACTTACTCCCTCCCTTGTATTAGGCTTAGGTCAGGTACACTGGGGTAGGTGTAGTTAGAAGCACCAGTTGAGGTCATTAGCCAATGTATATATGAATGTATATATTTTATTCATTTTAACCATCTTATGGCTAAGAAACCATATCAATGCTTTTATAGTATTATTTCGTAATACTCCTTTTACTCTACGCACTTTTCATGATAACAAGTCTTGCAATTGTGGCAATTCATTTCTCTTGCATGAGAGGGAAGAATGCTCAATAAATAATATCTTTTATTGAAAATGCCTGTCTCTCTATTCTCTGCACCCTGGTGAAAGTAAATCTGCACAACTGACTGAGTGAAATAGCTGTCTATTTTTTCACACGACTCTAGAGATTGACTCTTATTCTGAGGAGCAAAGTTGTCATGTTTATGCGGTTGTCGGAAGCTGAATCCCTTCTTGTCTGAGCCAGGGAAGCTGATCACTTCCTATTCAGTCAAGAAAGTTTCCTCTGAGCTAGCTGGCACAAGCCTAAATTAAGTCTAACATAGTCAGTAGAGACCTAAAGGACCGCAGTCCTATGCCTACACTGCTGTTTATGTTATTCCAATGCGCAGGGCCTATAGGGAAAATAGGAACTACACTACATGGCGCCCAACGTTTGATAAGGCAATAAAACTAACGCAAGACGTTAGAGTAGCTCAGTCGTGCTTTTTCACACAGACTTTCTCCCGTAAATACTCCAATAGACGTCTGGAGTGGGTGAAGGGTTAAAATCCGCCGGAACTTAGTAGGAAGAGATTCCTATGTAGAGTTTCTGGTTTAGTCAACGTTGAAGGATACAGTGTTCCAAAATATTGTGCACCTAATCTTTGTTTCCTTGGAAACCTGCTCTGCAAACCTTCATTAATACAATGTCAGAAAATGGCAATAACAATGGAACCAATGAAGTCGCAGTTGACGCGAATCAACCGGGTTTTCGATGTTACAGGGATTAATGAACCAGGTGCAATTATCATCTTGGCAAGCATAAGAAAAACTATAACGTCAAAGCTTATAGAAAACGGACTGACATCACGAGGTGGTACAGTCATTTTTGTGATAGAGGCACACGAATATCGGCAGACAGAGGTATTCTATTCATGGATAAACTTTCCAGCGGCAAACGCTACAACACACAAGTTCCACTATTACAAAATAGAGGAACCACCGGATGAATATACTCCTTTCGAGGAGATTGAAATCCCATTAAAATACCAAGAGCACCTGCTCTGGTTTAAAGGCGCCCTAAAACGTAATGATCACATTACCAGGCTCAGTCCACTAGTTAAACCAGGGCAGGTTCTAGCCAGCTACACACCACCTCCAGACATTGAGAAAATGTCAAAAGAAGAACTTTTAGCACAGCTAAATTTACTAATCAAAATACACAGACAGTTAGTCCAATATGTAATGCGGACTGCAACAATCCAAATAGCTGTTAATATACCACAGCCGACCCCTCATCAGTGGAACACAAATAAAATTACACCACAAATCATACAATCATGTCTTGGAAAAACTCCTGCAAAACGGGAACAAATTCCTTTCTGGTTAGCACAGAAAATTACTCAAATAGAGGCAGTATTCCCGAATACTACCCCTATTGAGAAACACAGACTTCTGACTATCTGCCTTCCAATGGGGGTTGCACCACATGTGGAGGACTGTGACACTTGGGGTACAGTCTTTGCTTCCATTTACACAAAAACACATGGTGTTCCGTCCATGGCGGTAATACCGGATGTGCTGAAACAAATTCAGATTGAATACGGTCCAGAATCTGCTTTAACTCTTGGTATGAAATTACTGAAAGACTTCAAGCAGGTCTCGGCTATATTACTAGCCAACATAAAAGGAGAAGCAGCATCTGTGGCGATCCGCCAGAAATTGAAAGAAACAGATATAACAGATCAACCAAATGAGCTTGCCAGAATTGTGGAAACATGCTATGAAGAATTAGGTAGAGATAGTTTGGGTGGGAAACCAGTAAAACCCCAACTACTCGAAAAATCCTAAAAAATTATTTATTAAAAATAATCTAAACACTCCTAAAAAGAGCTGGGATGGAAATAAACAATCCACTCCCAAAGAAAAAGTTTTCCAGTCCAGAGGAAGGTCTCCTCGGCGGAGGGAAAGAACTCTGACTCAAGAACACCAGTCTCCCCAGAGGGAGCACTCTGAGAAAAGATATAACCTTAGGAATAGGGATAACTTGAAAAAGCCTAATAGATATCAAAGTATTGATACACGTCCCTCTCGATCTTTTTCGCAGAAATCGGAAAGAAGAGGACGGTCAGACCCAAGGGAAGAGCACACCAAGTCCAAAGACAAGGAACCTGCTCAAAGTAAAAAATTACAATTCTCGAGGAAGAAGGTAGCCAGTATTAGAGTAATCGAACATGCCGAGAATACTGAGGACATAGCTGAAAAACGGAGAGTGGGCATAGACAATGCTAGACAATGCAGCAGAAATCAGCATAGCTCGCAAGATCCTGATGAGTCATCTGGAGACAGTGGACAGAAATGAATACATTCAGGTAGAAACTGCAGACACCAGAGTTAGCGAACCTCATAAGATATACGAAATAATACTGCGTATAGAGGGAGACAAGACTAGGAAAATAACGGGTCTATTTTGGGATAACCTCTCAAAAGGCTATGACATCCTGTTAGCCGAGAAAGATTGGCCCCCAGAGTTTGTCAGGGAGTGCCCTCATGGCGAAGAAATGATTATGCCTGCCTTCTCAAATCACATTCCAATTCACACTAAATATATATATGCAAGGAAATGGGCAGTAGCCCAGGCACCAGCATTATATAAGAATCATGTAGGATGGGATGAGGACTCTCCTCCTCACAAAATCCAGTTAAAACGTCAACCAACTGCACAAAGGCAGTATCCAATTAAGCAAGAAGCGAAAAAACAAGTCAGGGAGATTTTAGATCAACTTGAACACCAAGGGGTAATTCAAACATGCACCTCTCAAATGAACAATCCTTTGTTTCCTGTCTCCAAACCGGATGAATCGTATTGTCTAGTCTTGGACTACAGACACCTTAACTCATGTTGCAAAACATTTGCAGTACAAAATTCGCATAGTGCTACACTAATGAATAACATAGTTCGCAAAAAATACAAGACGACATTAGACATATCTAATGGGTTCTTTTGCCAAAATATTGCACCAGAAAGCAGGTACTTGACCGCTTACTCAATAATGGGGTCACAGAAAAATTTCTGTAGGCTCCCACAGGGATTCAAGAACAGCCCAGGACTATTCTCAGCCAGAGTAACAGAGTTACTACAAATATATGATGATGAGGCATTATCTCATGTCGATGACATCTATCTCACAAACGACGACTTGGATACTCACTTGAAAAGAGTGAACACCATAATACTTGGGTTCGCATCAGAGGGTTACAAATTCAACTTTAAAAAGTCAAGAATTGCCCATCTGACAGTCTTATTCATAGGATACAAATTATCAAGTGAAGGGAAAAGCCTAGCGGACAACTTCTTAGAGAAGTGCCCTGTACTCCAAGCACCGAAAACGCTGAAGAACTTACAATCAATTCTAGGCTTCCTGAATTTCGGAAGAACTTACATTTTAAACTATGCAGAAAGGATTAAACTTCTCTACGAATTAATAAAACCTGATTTTAAACCAATCAACTGGACTCAAAAACACAAAGAAATTTTGAGATCACTGCAAACGGACATGTTAGCTAAAACAAAATTAGAAACACGTGACAATACACGCAACCTTGTTATGCGGGTCATCCCAGGAAGATGCGGATTCACGTACCTGACCTCTAATGAGGGAGAAACGGTACCAATAGCTTACAAATCACATTTGTACACACAAGCAGAAAAAACATTCAGTATCACAGAAAATACTGTAAAGGCAGTGCAAACTGCTATAGCGAAAGAACAAGCACTGGCACAAGGCAAAAGAATCACTGTTCTCACAGCAGAATCAGCCTTCGAGGCACTATTCAGCCCAGTAAACCTGCCTACAGTGTCCCTGGATCCGAAATGGACACAGTGGGAAAACTCTCTTACTGCAGAAGACGTGAAATACTATTTCGCCCCGCACATGAAAAAATTGAATGATTTAAAATATGAAAAAGAATATCCTCTGCCAATCGAAATTCTCCCTCTAGAACAGTACTCCTGTATAATCTATACAGACAGATTTGTACAGCATTACAATGTAGAAGACAAATCCTACGATGCAGCCTGCGCGATTGTTGAAGGTCGCTGGTTCTGCGGTAAATTCAGACCAAAAATAACAAAAACTGAATCACTGAGAAAATGTTCGGCTCAGCGAGCTGAAATAAGATCTTTAAAGATGGCGCTTGAAAATGGGGAACGTGAATTCCCGACACTAATCGTGTGCGATTCGCATTTTTGCGTCAATTCTTACTATAATGATTTGCAGAACTGGGTTCAAAATGATTACAAAGATGACACAGGTGCCACAATCAAGCATAAAATGCTTTGGAAACAAGTAGTTCTTTTTCATAAAGAACTACAAAAGACTCACGTGATACACACTCTGAGTCATCAACGTGATGGCGTTTACATTGCAGGGAATTCATTGGCTAATGCAGCCACAGCGGAAGCAGCTTAACCGGCTTCCGTAGCCACAAAAAAGCGTTCAGAAAAATATATAGACGGGGGAACCATGCTGGCGGTAAAAACGTCTTCAAAAGGCGACTGTGCAACATTACCTGTGAACTATCCACTCAATTATACATACGAAATTGATGCAAACTCTGTTGCTTTTTCACGAATCCCTGGAGTGGGGGATAGGGTAATTCCAAACAAGAACTGGAGAAAGTTATTAATAGCAGACGCACACATGGGTGAAGGACCAAGGCACAAACAGATGAAGGAATCTCTGACAGAATTACAATCAGAATACTGGTGGCCAGGGATGAGCCTGCACCATTATAAATTTGTAAAGAACTGCCCAGACTGCGATAGAGATCGCAGTAACGAGTCAAGCGGAGTAATGCCATGGCCATTTATGAAGGTAGCATAGAGCTATCTACACATGCATGCAGCGTCCTATTAATTTTTTAAGACTACACTTTAAAAATGTGGCCCCAGCAATCGGCTGACGCCAGAACTGTTATAAAAGATTTGCGAGTCTTTATCGGCACATACGCAATTGCCATGCTGCATTCTGATCAGGGTCCTGCTTTTAGCTCTCGAGCTTATAAGGAGGCCATGACCAGCATGGGCATTGGATTGCGATTCTCTTGTCCCTCTCATCCTGAGGGAAACGGGGTAGTGGAAAGGAAAAAATGAGACATAAAGCAATCTATAACGGCAAAGGTATTAGGTTCGGGTGATGGGTGGGTCAAGCATTTAATAAGTGTCCAACGTAGTCTTAACAACTTGCCAAGAAATTCTCTAAAAGGTTTCAGCCGGTACGAACTATTGTTCGGAACTAGAATGTATATTCAGGACTTAGATAGTCTTGCTTCAGTGGTAGAAGATAAGAATAAAGACTTTGACATCAAAGATTGTTTGGCTGTTTTACAGGACTTAAATGAAACAAGAAAAGCCCTGAGCAACATAAAGTTAAAGCAACAGCCAACCACCACTGAAGACACACCCCCTGTCCCAGCAAGACCTGTCTGGATTCCAAAGATTGGGGATCTGGTCAGAGAGAAAATAGCGGTGAAGAAGGAATTTGGGCCTTCTTACAGAAAAGCAGTACCTGTCTTAGCAATCAATGGAACAAGATCAGAAGTACTACCGCCCCTTGCTGGTAAAAAGGAGAACAGAGTTGTATCAATCGACCTGGTAAAACCACAATCATGTGGCCTATAATCAATAGCAGGCCCAGTGGACTCCCAAGAAGTAACAGAATACCCAAATTTGCTAGTATCCAAGAGGTTCAAACTGAAAGATTAATCACATTTGATAAACCTGCAGTGCACAAAGAAGGACTATGCAGAAATGACATGGAACTTGTGCCTCTTGAAACACAAATTGAAGCATTTCATCATGAAACACCAGTCTACAATGATGTGGCATCAGAATGTGCTAATGAAAGCCATATGGGAAAAATAATTCCAACAATCGACAGAACTGCATCTGGCTACTTCATCAATTTCGACAACTTTTCTGAAGATCAAAGCGACCCTGAAGTGACGCCAGAAACAAAGACTTTTAAAGAAAAAGCAACAGAACTCTTTCATCAACTCAAAGAAACCTATCTTATTTCTCCATGGTTACAATTTTGGATTGGGCTAGGTGTATTTTTTCTCCTGCTTTGGCTCATCATGGTACTTTGTTTGGGAAAATTAATTGAGGGAAAATACAGTTCAATGGACACAGCAAGTCAGAACATCAACTAAGTTCTGAAGCCTCACAAATCATCTCACATCGAGGAAAGAGAACTATCATCAGTAAATGTCACAGCAATTCCAATACCCAGTGGGGTAGTTTGGGACAAAACAGACTATGAAATATATGGACCGGTCGAGATCTTGATATATCCTCACCAATTTAAGGTTTCATTAAGTGACTTTGTAAAACCAAGTACATTTTCTGATGATTGGGATTTTGAAAGTATAAATAATATGATGTCGAATTTAGTGTTATCAGCAAAATTTACAGAACATAATTATTTACAAGGTTCATCTAATTATGAACAGATGTACTGTTTTTCACATTACGCAGACCACTATTTATATAAATCTGCTCAACCTAGAAATGTTTTTAAATATAACCAATGGGAACATTGTGATACTCCACCTAAAAGCAGTTCAAAAACATTCTATGAGAAATTCCAATACTTCTCAGGGTTTAACAAGAGTAATGCAGAAACATTTTATTATAAACTGTTGGATAAAACAGGGACAAAAACAATGCTGACAAATACTACATTGATATATTCAGAAGCATTTTATGAAAAAATGATTACGTTTGGTTTTGATTTCTGGAAAAATAACATTGAAACAAAAACCATCTGGGGTACAAAAGATTGGCAGGTACAAGGCCTAGAAGCATTATTTCGAGCCTGCATGATCCCAGAACAAATAATGTTCTTGAATGACACAATTCAAAAACAACCTGTCTTGGCCTAACCAAAAGACCTTAACAAACCGTCTATTCCAAAGCCAATACCTGATAATGCAACCACAGATATTGAAGTAGACGTATCCCAAATTTTAAATGAAAACAGAACACATCCTGATTGGAAAAAGTAGTTAATCTGGCCCTCAGACACGAATAACTGTCAAGATAGATTCCTGAACAAGATACAGGGGTTAAAAATGTCCAGACCAGACCCTAGGTACTCCCAGAGACAACATCCAGGGATAGTAACAACGTACAGTGTAGGGAAACTATCTCTTGAATGGCTACAAACATCCACACTGGGACAAATTAAGCAACACTTGTCTTTACTTAAAGATGGTGCTGACTTGCGTGATTTCATTATGGGACCACGCAAACAGCGTCAAAAACATTTCATAGCGGCCAGCATATATGCGGCATACAACGAGGCATGGAAAGAAACTCAAATTGAAACTGCAGAGAAAATACGAGAAATTGATTGGATTAATTTGGAAAAATCACTTTCTGTTGTAGACAATGGGTTAATGACTCTTTCTTCCAGAATATATTCACTAGACAGTATTGTATTACCTGCTATTGATATAATAGACCAGGACCTGCTAATGTTACAACATGATTCAGAAAAGGGGTTGGTGATGAACAGAGTGTCTGAATTAAGCAGACCACTCTTACCCAGTCCAAAGATCAGGGCTTGATCCATCACCGTTTTTTAGCTCACTGCACCATCCCAGCTCAGAACCTGGCTACATGCAAATTAGTCTGTTCCTGTCCCAGTGCATGATGGGAACAGGGCAAACCAAACTACCAAGCCAATTCTTATACTGGGAAGGAAACAAGCTTCCGGGGACCGGTTTCTGGCATTTCAGCCATCGTCGGCCCGGCTTGCTTGAATCCTGATGGTGCAATGAGCAAGGGACTCACATCTGAGTATACCCTTCCACGCTTATAGTGGACAAAATGATTCAGAAAAGGGGTTGGTGATGAACAGAGTGTCTGAATTAAGCAGACCACTCTTACCCAGTCCAAAGATCAGGGCTTGATCCATCACCGTTTTTTAGCTCACTGCACCATCCCAGCTCAGAACCTGGCTACATGCAAATTAGTCTGTTCCTGTCCCAGTGCATGATGGGAACAGGGCAAACCAAACTACCAAGCCAATTCTTATACTGGGAAGGAAACAAGTTTCCGGGGACCTGTTTCTGGCATTTCAGCCGTCGTCGGCCTGGCTTGCTTGAATCCTGATGGTGCAATGAGCAAGGGACTCACATCTGAGTATACCCTTCCACGCTTATGGTGGACAAAATGATTCAGAAAAGGGGTTGGTGATGAACAGAGTGTCTGAATTAAGCAGACCACTCTTACCCAGTCCAAAGATCAGGGCTTGATCCATCACCGTTTTTTAGCTCACTGCACCATCCCAGCTCAGAACCTGACTACATGCAAATTAGTCTGTTCCTGTCCCAGTGCATGATGGGAACAGGGCAAACCAAACTACCAAGCCAATTCTTATACTGGGAAGGAAACAAGCTTCCAGGGACCGATTTCTGGCATTTCAGCCGTCGTCGGCCCGGCTTGCTTGAATCCTGATGCTGCAATGAGCAAGGGACTCACATCTGAGTATACCCTTCCACGCTTATGGTGGACAAAATGATTCAGAAAAGGGGTTGGTGATGAACAGAGTGTCTGAATTAAGCAGACCACTCTTACCAAGTCCGAAGATCAGGGCTTGATCTATCACCGTTTTTTAGCTCACTGCACCATCCCAGCTCAGAACATGGCTACATGCAAATTAGTCTGTTCCTGTCCCAGTGCATGATGGGAACAGGGCAAACCAAACTACCAAGCCAATTCTTATACTGGGAAGAAAACAAGCTTCCGGGGACCGGTTTCTGGCATTTCAGCCGTCGTCAGCCCGGCTTGCTTGAATCCTGATGGTGCAATGAGCAAGGGACTCACATCTGAGTATACCCTTCCACGCTTATGGTGGACAAAATGATTCAGAAAAGGGGTTGGTGATGAACAGAGTGTCTGAATTAAGCAGACCACTCTTACCCAGTCCAAAGATCAGGGCTTGATCTATCACCGTTTTTTAGCTCACTGCACCATCCCAGCTCAGAACCTGGGTACATGCAAATTAGTCTGTTCCTGTCCCAGTGCATGATGGGAACAGGGCAAACCAAACTACCAAGCCAATTCTTTTACTGGGAAGGAAACAAGCTTCCGGGGACCGGTTTCTGGCATTTCAGCCGTCGTCGGCCCAGCTTGCTTGAATCCTGATGGTGCAATGAGCAAGGGACTCACATCTGAGTATACCTTCCACGCTTATGGTGGACAAAATGATTCAGAAAAGGGGTTGGTGATGAACAGAGTGTCTGAATTAAGCAGACCACTCTTACCCAGTCCAAAGATCAGGGCTTGATCCATCACCGTTTTTTAGCTCACTTCACCATCCCAGCTCAGAACCTGGCTACATGCACATTAGTCTGTTCCTGTCCCAGTGCATGATGGGAACAGGGCAAACCAAACTACCAACATGGCCAGTCCCAATTACGTTCTATTGTACAGCTAGGCTGGAAGTTGCAAAATCTTCGTTCAGGCTATGTGCCATGGCGTTTAATCAACACAACGTCATTGTTTTCCATCTTTAACCTTACTGATAAACAAATCAGTTTGGCACAGAAAGGAGCAGACTATACAATCCTGAGCATCGAAAAACTTGAGAGATTACCATTGACAATGTCAGAAAGACCTGTCATTGAATGGATAATACACTGTATTATCACAATTCCGATAACAACTTTCCAGTTTAAAATTGCCTTGAGTATATACCGGCAGGCCAGTATGAAAAGTTGGGTAAAGGATACATTAGGTCATCATGGAAATTATACACACACATGTTATAGTGACAACAACAAAAATGTATTTCTTAGTGGTAATGAGTGTAAACATTCACTAAGCGGTATACTTTTGTGCCAAGGTATTAACTTACATGGGGCCTGTGAGGGTACTTCAAATAACCTTTCATGCCACCAGCACGGCACACCTGCAGCACAAATAGAGCAATTCTTTAGGCAACTTTCTAACAGGAGTTACGTTCTAATAACGGATCACAGCTGTTGTGGCTTGGTGCCAGGGAAAGCATATCTCTTAAGCGTGAGTTCAATGGTCACTTGCTGTATGCAAGCATTGTATCCAAATGGCCCTGGAGACTCAGTGGCTCCGATTTGGCTTCTTTGAATATCTCTTCTATACTAATTGATACTTTAAGCAGAAGGAAGTCTGTGCTTTTGCAGACAACAGTGCCCATCTCGTCATCAAAAGAGACGTATGATCTCCAAGTTGCAAGGACGGCGGCAGAGATACATACACTTTTATCAACAAATTGCCCGGTGCATTTCACAGAAATGCTCAGCCAAATCCAAAATATGTCGAATGCCAGTGGTATCTCGAATGTATTTAAGACAATTTTTCAGGGACTGTTAACACCATTTGAAGCAGTCCTGGGTATCTTTCCAAATGTTGTCCATTCGATCTTTGGCGGCCTACCACTACTTTTGGGACTCGTAGCAGGTATTTTATTTTTGACCCTCCTGCTCCGATATGGCAAACCAAAACGCAGACATGACTCCGGCAAGGATGGAAGAAATGATCCTAGCAATATGCTACTGGGACCGCACAACTAAAGTCCTTGGGATAGCCCGGCTAAGAGATCTGAATATGACCTGGTTTCTTTCATTCAGACCTATATGGCAGACCTGTGCTTCGATGTATGCTATGCGGAGAGGGATGCGTGTTAGACACCTGCCTTGCACTACCATCAGCAATACCAATGGACGTCGATACTTTGCTAAGTCCAGTAACGGCTCACGCATTGTGTTGTCCCCAGTGGTTACCAATCGTGATGACGGCATTCGTTGAGACTCCTGCGCTACGACTAGGTGGTGGCAGTGAAGCAAGAAATGAAAGCAACATCACCCAGGTACGACCTTCTGTGAGCATTGCTGATCCTGAAATCGATGATAGCAATCATTCTAACAACTGCCAAGTTCCAGCATTATCGAACTTGGTCGAACTGTCCCCTGAACATGTAGACCAATTCTTTGTGAGCCTGTCTGAAATGATGTTCTCCCCTGAACAGAAACAATAACTTTTGGAAAAGAATCCGGCACACAGCGTTCCCATGAACTCTGAATTCGGCCTTAAGCTTTGATAAACAAAAGCTACTGAAAAGCGTTTTTGAACTATGTTTTCCCTGCTCATCATGAAATTTTTTTTTTTAAATTTCCAAAATATTTACCTTTTTTCAGGCACACGTACTTTGCTTAAAGTAGAACTATTCATAAAGAACTGAGCTTCTTTTTTTAGTAGATCTAGATACAAAATATTACCTCAGCCTCTAGCACATTTCACAGCAATTGTATTTATATGTGATGAAATAGTCTCGCCCTTCTTTTCTGTATTAAGAGACATCTCATGTGTAATTCTTCGCAGAATCGTTCAACTGATTACATATGCAATATTTTTGAATGATTACTATGCTTGATAACGTACAGTACCTATTCATTTTCATGTATTTCATATACACCATTTCAAATGCAAAATGTATTTTGGGGTGGGTAGGAATACACGTGCTTCTTATTGCTTTAGTTTTAGTAATTTGATGGACATAAATTCATGGAGTGGGTGATGTGTTTTATCTAGGACCCCAATCAATATTGTGACCTCATGCCCCTATACGGCTATAATCAATACATATCCCTATAATGGCATAACAATCAGAGCCATATTTCAGTAACTCGTCTCTGCAGTTCATGACAGTCCATGACACAGCAGAAGCCACTTCCTTAGATTCCTAGATAGCACACCGAGTTCTTTCGACATCTCAAACCCCTATCCACCTGGGAAAGCCCTGCTTGCTTTGTTTTGATTAGTAATAGAACTCCTGCGAGCACTGTAAGAACGACCAGTTCTTAGTGACATCTTTATTGACGTCTTAAGTCCAAAAACTTACGTCAAACTCGGCACCTTTCAGGCATAACTATACCAAGGTTGCATTAAGTAAGCACACGGTGGTAGTGAATACTGGAGCAGAACAGCTGTCCCCTTGCAGAGAGCCCAGCAGATGCGAGAAGCCCACGGACGCTGCCCCTCCTCCTTGACGCGCTGAGAAAGACGCTGTCTTTTCTCCTGCCGAGAAAATCCAGCTCCGACGTTTCCAGCCTACCCTTGTGGGTGACTGGGATATCGGGTCCTGAGAGGAGATACCAGACCTCCTGCATTCTATTCCAGAGGTACGGTGCTGACTAAACCCTTAGAGAGAATTCTTGAAACAAACTCTTGGCAAAACCAACTTAACTTAAACTGCTACTTACTCCCTCCCTTGTATTAGGCTTAGGTCAGGTACACTGGGGTAGGCGTAGTTAGAAGCACCAGTTGAGGCCGTTAGCCAATGTATATATGAATGTATATATTTTATTCATTTTAACCATCTTATGGCTAAGAAACCATATCAATGCTTTTACAGTATTATTTCGTAATACCCTTTTTACTCTACGCACTTTTCACAATAACAAGTCTTGCAATTGTGGCAATTCATTTCTCTTGCATGAGAAGGTAGACTGCTCAATAAATAAAATCTTTTATTGAAAACGCCCATCTCTCTATTCTCTGCACCCTGGTGAAAGTAAATCTGCACAACTGACTGAGTGAAATAGCTGTCTTTTGTTTCACATGACTCTAGAGATTGACTCTTATTCTGAGGAGGAAAGTTGTCATGTTTAAGCGGTTGTCCGAAGCTGAATCCCTTCTTGTCTGAGCCAGGGAAGCTGATCACTTCCTATTCAGTCAAGAAAGTTTCCAGTGACCTCTGAGCTAGCTGGCGCAAACCTAAATTAAGTCTAACATAGTCAGTAGAGACCTAGAAGACCACAGTCCTACGTCTACACTTCTGTTTATGTTATTCCAATGCGCAGGGCCTATAGGGAAAATAGGAACTACACTACAACGGGAATGGGTCTGACGGAGAGCCGGAGTGGATTGTGCGCATGGTCTTTATGGTGTCATTGATGCTCACGCTGGCCCAGGCTAGCAGGGGGTCATGGCCGATGGTGTGCAGAGGGTCTGTTGTGTTGCTGTCTGTTGGGGCTGTCTGGGTGTTGAAGCTGTCATGATGTCTGCTATCTTGCGGTGGAAAAAGGTGGCGAGGGAGTCGCACAGGGCTTGCAATGGCGGGATATCGTTGGTGTTGGAGCTGGGGTTGGAGAGTTCCTTCACAATGTTGAAGAGCCCCTTCCTATTTTGTGCATTGTTGTCGAGGCGGCTTTGAAGGAGGACCTCTAAGCTGCCCTGATAAAGTGGTGGTGGTTGCGGATGGAGTCCTTGTATGCTGCATGGCTGTCCGGAGTTTGTTCGCTGTGCCATTTCTTCTCTAGTTTCCGGCAGGCTTGCTTGGAGGCTAGGAGTTCTGGGGTGAACCAGCTGGCCCTCTCTGGTATTCAGTCTTTACCTTGTTTATACTCAGTAGATAGAGCACTTGTCTCTCCCTTGGCCCCTTTGCCCACACTTCTAATTCCCTTTCTTCAACTTTCTTCAACATGTGCCTTGTGTCTTTCCGCTCCTCTGGCGGGCTTCCAATTAAACTCACTGATTCACCTTAAGTTCTGGCCCTTCGGGTACTCCTCCCTCATAGAGAGATGCTGGTGTTTAACTACCTTCATAATTCAATTCCTTCCATACCTGATTCACACAGCTTTTGCTTCCATTGATACTTGGGACCAAGTCCCTGATGATGTCAGAGAGTTGGGCCTTACAGCCCTTCACAGTTCAAATATAAGTTTGTTATTCTTGCTCTTTCCTTCTTGTCGTGTGTTTCTAATGATACAAATTACTTGCTGTTTGTCGTGAGCCAGCGGGTTCCACCCGCTGTTGTCTCCCTCACTTACAATGTTTGGTTTGGGTGTGCTGGGTGATGTGGTTGGGAGGCTGGGGGGGGCGGGTGTACCTTGACCACATCAGGTAGGTCGCTTCCCTTCCTTCTGTACCCCTCGCTGCCCCTGTGTATCTGCCTAGGTTTCCCTCACTGCCCCTGTGCCTCTCTGCCCGTTCTGTCTTCTGTTCTTAGCTGCCCCTGTATTTCTGTATTCTGTATTTTGCCTCTGTGCCACTCGTTTTTCCGGTATTTCTCTGCCCTTTCTGCCTTCTGTGTCATTCGTGTTTCCCTCAATTTTGTGCCCCTTTTGCCTTCTCTTTCACTCGTTTTTTGTGCCCTTTTGCCCTCTGTTCCACTAATTTTTTGTGCCCTTCTGCCCTCTGTGCCACTCATTTTCCCCTTGTTTTTGTGCCCCTTTTGCCCTCTGTTCCACTCATTTTTCCCTCGTTTTTTTGTGCCTTCCTGCCCTATGTTTCCCTCGTTTTCCCTCTATTTTGTGCCCTTCTGCCCTCTGTTTCACTCTTTTTTGTGCCCTTCTGCCCTCTGTGCCACAAATTTTTCCCACGTTTTTTTCCCCTTCTGCCCTCTGTTCCACTACTTTGTTTGTGCCCTTCTGCCCTCTGTGCCACTTGTTTTTCCCTCGTTTTTTGTGCCCTTCTGCCATCTGTACCACTCGTTTTTCCCTTGTTTTTTGTGCCCTTCTGCCCTCTGTTCCACTCATTTTTTGTGCCCTTCTACCTTCTGTGCCACTCGTTTTTTCCTTGTTTTTTAGCCCCTTTTGCCTTCTGTTCCACTTGTTACCCTCGCCGCTGTTGTTTGTCTTCCCTCGCTGCCTGTACGTGTCCATGCCCTTTTTTCTTTCCTCTGTTCCCTTCACTGTCCCTGTGCTCTCTCTTTTTTGTGCCCTTCTGCCCTCTGTGCCACTCATTTTTCCTTTGTTTTTTGCCCCTTTTGCCTTCTGTTTCATTCATTTTTGTGCCCTTTTGCCCTCTGTTCCACTTGTTTTTCCCTTGTTTTTTGTGCTTTTCTGCCCTCTGTTCCACTTGTTTTTCCCTCTTTTTGTGCCCTTCTGCCCTCTGTTCCACTCTTTTTTGTGCCCTTCTGCCCTCTGTGCCACTCGTTTTCCCCTCATATTTTGTGCCCTTCTGCGCTCTGTTTCACTCATTTTGTGTGCCCTTCTGTCCTCTGTTCCACTTGTTTTTCCCTGATTTTTTGTGCCTTTCGTCCCTCTATTTTACTCGTTTTCCCCTCGTTTTTTGTGCCCTTCTGCCCTCTGTTCCACTCATTTCTTTGTGCCCTTCCGCCCTCTGTGCCACTCGTTTTTTATGCCTTTCTGCCCTCTGTTCCACTCGTTTTTCCCTCGTTTTAAAAAAAGTGCCCTTTTGCCCTTTGTTCCACTCCTTTTTTGTGTACTTCTGCCCTCTGTGCCACTTGTTTTTCCCTTGTTTTTGTGCCCTTCTGCCCTGTATTCCACTCATTTTTTTGTGCCCTTCTGCCCTCTGTGCCACCTGTTTTTCCCTCATTTTCTTGCCCTTCTGCCCTCTGTGCCACTCGTTTTTTCCCTTGTTTTTGAGCCCCTTTTGCCTCTGTTCCACTTGTTTCCCTCGCCGCTGTGCCCCCTGCGGCCCGCACCCTCTGACTGCCCATTCACTGCCCCGCCTCCCAGCTGCTCTTCCCTTCCACCTCCCCACACAGGCCAGCCGCTGCGCATGAGGAGAGCGACCCTTGACCCCACCAGGTAGGTCGCTCCCCCTCCGCACCGCACCGCCTGTGTGTCCCTGCCCCAGCTACCACTGCTGAGGAAGTTCCGTAGATGTGTTCATTGTCTGCCTTATTGATTTATTGTATTGCCTGTATTTCATTGTTGTGTCTGTGACTGCTGTTGTCTGTCTTCCCCCGCTGCCTCTACGGGTCCATGCCCCTTTTTCTTCCCTCTGTTCCCTTCACTGTCCCCGTGCTCTCTCTGCCTGGTCTTTCCTACTGTACCCTTCATTGCTCCAGTGTCTCTGCCCGGTTTTCCCTTGTGTTCCCCTCGCTGCCCCCGTGCCTCTCTGCCAGTTCTGCCTTCTGTTCTTAGCTGCCCCTGTATTTCTGTATTCTGTATTTTGCCTCTGTGCCACTTGTTTTTCCGGTATTTCTGTGCCATTTCTGCCTTCTGTGTCACTCGAGTTTCCCTCATTGTTGTGCCCCATTTGCCTTCTGGTCCACTCGTTTTTTGTGCCATTCTGCCCTCCGTTCCACTCGTTTTTCTGCCCTTCTGCCCACTGTGCCACTCGCTTTTCCCTTGTTTTGTGCCCCTTTTGCCTTCTGTTTCACTAGTTTTTGTGCCCTTCTGCACCACTCGTTTTTCCCTTGTTTTTGTGCCTCTTTTTGTCTTCTGTTCCACTCGTTTTTTTGTGCCTTTCTACCCTCTGTTCCAGTCATTTTATGTGCCCTTCTGCCCTCTGTGCCACTCGTTTTTCCCTTGTTTCTGTGCCCCTTTTGCCTTCTGTGCCACTCATTTTTCACTCGATTTTGTGCCTCTTTTCCCTTCTGTTACCTTTGGCCCTCACTGCCCTCGCCGCCGCATCCCCTGCGTCCCCTGCAGCCCCACTGCCCATTCGCTGCCCCTGCCTACTGCCTCTCAGCTGCTCCTCCCTCCCACCTCCCCATATATGCTGGCCGCTGTGCGGCCCCGCGCCGCTGGCGTGCCAAAGGCACGCCTAAGGCAAGCCCGTCTACGCCCGTCCAGACCTGGATCACGCCCAGTACCAGAACCCCTGGCCCCCGCACCTGCCACGATGACTGCCACCACTACGACACCAGCACTCTGCATGCTCTCAACTCTGGACGGAGCCACACCTGCTTTAAGGTCGCCCCAAAATGCACACACGGCCCCTTCACCTGCTGGAACTGCAGCTACACCAGCCTCAGAGCCGACAAACCACCCGCTAAGAAAGACCCCAACCACCTTTTTTTTGTTGTTGGAAATTGTCAAAGCACTTACATTAAGAAGACTGGAATAGACAGCAAGGGCAACCCAGAGGACTGCACTCAGTGCCTAGAGCTATTGCTGGATCAGAGTTTTCTTTCACACCGTTTGCCGACTGGGCAAGCTTAGCTACCTACACAGACCGACTCATAATCGTAAATAGTAGTAGCACAGAGAGAGATGGTAGAGGCAGGGTAAGAATCTAGAAAGTAGTCTACATTAGAAGAATATCAAAGACTATTTTTAAAAACATAGAATTATTAGGAAACATTTTGTAATGAATAGGAGCTGTAAAAGTTAGGGAAGTATAAGTATTAATATAACAATAGAACAACTTACTGGGGCCAGGAGAAGTGCCTGCAAGGGACTGATCCTGTCCACCTTCTTCCACCGGAGTCTCAGTCGTGTTCACTGCCTTGCCCCTGGGAGCTTCTGGTGAACATGAAATAAAGAAACACAACATGGATGATTGATTTTTGGGAAATATTTGATTTCTTTGAACACAATCTAAAATGATGTCGGGGAAACAAATTAACAACAATTGCATCTGATCTGGTCAACTAGGAGGATAGTAGTACAGTATTGCAGGATTCGCAGACCGTCTAATAGGAAAGTTATGTAATTCACTAACTACACCAACAACAAAAAGGTTCTAGTACGACTGCCATCACTCAGCAGCACGAGACGTCGCGTGACAGACACAGTCCGTCATCATGATTGCAGACCACTAACAAATGTCCCATAACAAGTAATAAATAATATACTCAACGTATCAATCCACCACTATCTCTTCAAAGTGGCAGCAGCAGGAGTACAAAGAAGGACTAGACTTGAGTCTACTGTCTCTACCATTACGTAGTAATGCTCTCAAATGAGTAAAAAGTTGCAAACAAGTAAGCATAGTAGCAACGCCAATAACCAGGCGAGCACCTGCAATGACAGAAGCTATTTAAAGATTAAATTACCTGCAATGTAATCGAATCAGCAGCATTCGTACTCTTCAGGAGAGAAGTAGATTAGCAATATAACAGAGCAAAAGAAAAAAAAGTAGTTAATAAATAACTACTTACCAAGGCCAGGGATCTCTAATCCTAGCAGGTCGAGCATGTCATGCTCCCGGTCCAGGATGTCACTCCACCGGTGCGTCGCTTGCTGGTAGGTGCCCCGCACCCCAGACTCCTTCCGCATGCACTGGCACACCTTCTCCCACAGCTGGCGACTCTCCCCAAGGCCGTAACCGAAAGCAATCCGCCCACCTGCTGCCACGGTCTTAGGGAGGTGGACTTGGACAAAAACCAGCAAGGTGGCCACCTCCACCACAGAGAAGATCTCCCTGGCCTGGACTAGCTCCATCCTCAAACGCCCGCAAGGGAGCCTGGTACGGGGTGCTGGGCCATTCCCCTTGCCCTCTTCGGGCTCCCTTTGCCATGGTCCTGGGCACAAGAAAAAGGAAAGAAGAATAGGTGTGAAAAAAATAAGAAAGAGAGCGAAAAAAAATAAAGTAGGTAATAAAGTAACAACAAGTTAAAAAAACACAAAATATAGATGTAGGAAATTGTAGAGATAGATAATAAGCAAAAACAAAACAAAAAAAAGTTCAGAAAAACATAGGATTACAAAGATGTAAGATGGATAGAGAGGTAGCATGCCCAAAAACCATAGCAATGAATGAAAAACAAGATGACCGCGCCCATAGAGGACCGCATGGGTAAGTTTGCGCAATATTTTCCCCGCGAGCATGCAAAAACACAGGCGAACTCATAATAGCGCGCCGCACACAATGCGAGATTGCCAATAGCGCCCCGAACCGGAAATACGCAATGCGCACAAGATGGCCGCGCCCATGTACGACCGCATGGGTAACTTCGCGGTCACTGCGCTGCAAGCAACTTGCAAAGACGCAAAAAACCTGCGAACATGCAAAAGAAAATTTGCTATTTTGCACGAATTCGTGGATTACGAGTTCGATTTAGCGCAAATTCCTGCCCCGCGAATCTCGCGAAATTGCAGAAAAACAAATTTTGCAAAACTGAAAGCACTTAACAGGTGCAAAAGTTCAATCTAATTTGTAACCATTCCCTGTAGTGCTTCCTGAGGGGCCCCTCCAAAGTTCAGTTGCAGGGTCAGAGAATTGTTACAAGTATGGCATAATGCTCCTGTAAATATTTTTTAACTGCAACAGGAGCCACTGACAGCTAAGGAAGCAGGTGCCAGACTCGAAGCTCAAATTCAGTGACACATTAACCAGCCCCAAATGAATTCATCTCAGTTGAGGCTGGGAAGGTGTGCTTTTCTTCCCCCCAGAATCTACAGTGGTGAACGAGAGGGTGGTAGTGGTGAACCAGAGGGTGCTGTGATGAACAAGAGGGTGCTGTGGTGAACCAGAGGGTGCTGTGATAAACCAGAGGGGGACAGTGATGATCCAGAGGGTGGCAGTGGCAAACCAGAGGGTGGCAGTGATGAACCAGAGTGTGGCAGGGATGAACCAGAGGGTGGCAGTGATGATCCAGAGGGTGGAAGTGGCAAACCAGAGGGTGGCAGTGATGAACCAGAGGGTGGCAGTGATGATCCAGAGGGAGGCAGTGGCGAACCAGAGGGTGGCAGTAATGAACCAGAAGGTGGCAGTGATGAACCAGAGGGTGGCAGTGATGAACCAGAGGGTGGCAGTGGTGAACCACAAGGTGATGAACCAGAGGATAGCAGTAATGAACCAGAGGGTGGCAGTGTGAACCAGAGGGTGGCAGTGATGATTCAGAGGGTGGCAGTGGCAAACCAGAGGGTGGCATTGGTGAACCAGAGGGTGGCAGTGATGAACCAAAGGGTGGCCGCGATGAACCACAGGGTCGCAAACAGGCTGGACACATAGAAACAACATGGTCGATACCGTTGCGACCACACAAGTAAGTTCGCATTCCCGAACTTGTACAAAACCCTCGCGAACTGGCAAAAACAGCAAATTACGAGTTCGCTTTCGCACAAATTCGCGGATCGCCCATGCTTACCCAAAACCCCCCCACAAACACCAGGAACCCTCCCAAACAGCCCCCAAAAACGCTAAAATGAGCGAAATGTCTGAAAAAGGAAAAACTTTTTCACCTCTGATTTTCTCCAAACCACTTTTATCCGGTATTAGACCTTCGCAGCAATGCCCCCAGACCGGTCAACCCGGGTGAAAACAAGTTTAACACCCCCAAACAGCCAAAAAGCAAAACCGCAAAAAGAGAGAGAATAATTTAGTCCTCAATCCCAAATCACTCCGTGCGCGCTCTGCAGCTAGGCCCTAACTCCCCTTTGCCACCATGGATTTTCTCCAAACCACTTGCAATCAAAAGTATCCATACCCAGCGTTGCTCCAAGACCCCAAACCCCTCGCAAACACCAGGAACCCCCCAAACAGCCCCCCAAAAACGCTAAAGTGAGCAAAATGTCTGAAAATGAAAACACTTTTTCACATCCGATTTTCTCCAAACGACTTTTATCCGGTATTAGACCTTCTCAGCAATGCCCCCAGACCTGTCAACCCGGGCAAAACAAGTTTAACACCCCCAAACAGCCAAAAAGCAAAACCACGAAAAGTGAGACAATAATTTAGCCCTCATTTCGAAATCACTCCATGTGCGCTCTGCAGGTAGGTCATAGCTCCCCTTTCCCACCATGGTTTTTCTTCAAACCACTTGCAATCAAAACTATCCATACCCAGCATTGCTCTAAGACCCCAAAACCCCCCAAAAACACCAGGAACCCCCCCAAACAGCCTCCCGAAAACGCTAAAGTGAGCGAAATGTCTGAAAATGGATACACTTTTTCACCTCCGAAATTCTCCAAAACACTTTTATCCGGTATTAGACCTTCCCAGCAATGCCCCCAGACACTTGCAGCCACCCGCAAACAAGCAGAACACCCCCAAACAGGCAAAACGCAAAAATGGGCCTACCTTCAATTCAGTCCAAATACGCTCTGCAGCTAGGCCCTAACTCCCCTTTTCCAGCATGGATTTTCTGAAAAACAAATGCAATCAAAATTAGACTGTGCCAGCAGTGCTCCCAGACCCCAAAACTCACCCCCAATAACCTAGAAGCCCCCCAAACAGCACCCCAAAAACAGGCAAGTGAGCAAAAACTGAAAAACTTTTTCACCATGGATTTGGTACAAAACACTTGATTCCGATATGAGACCTTCCGAGCTATGCCCGAAGACCCCTGCAGCCACCCGCAAAAAAGCAGAACACCCCTAAGCAGGCAAAAAGCAAAAATTCAAAAACTCATACTTAGAAAATTTTCAGGCAACCAGTCAACATCGGTCCAAACGCGCTCTGCAGCTAGGCCCTAACTCCTCTTTCCCACCATGGATTTTCTTCAAATGACTTGCAATCAAAATTATGCTACCCCAGCAGTGCTACCAGACCCCCAGACCCTTCCCCACAAATCTAGAACACCCCCAAACAGCACCCCAAAAACATGCAATACTGGTATATTCAAAACATGGCAAATTGCGCTGTTCACAAAACATTGCTGTTTGCAACACTTCCACTACTTCGATCCTCTTGAAACTTACCTGGACAGTCACTTGTTCCAGCAATTCACAAGAATCTCAGCAAGGCAGAAAAAAATCGAACCACCGCGCTCTTTGAAGAAGAAGGAGAAGGTCTACGACTAGTTTTCACTTAGTTTTCACCCAAACACAAAAGCCCGCAAAACACCAAAAAAGGCACAAATTCTGCCAATTCTGGACCAAAGAACACCAAACCCCCGTAAAACCTTGCCAACATCATTATGAACGAGCCTGCATTGGGCCCCGAGCCCTAGAATCAGTGTGAACCATACCAACTTAAGCCAAAAAACCCTAGTAAATCGCACTGAACCCTAAACCCTAGATATGCTTCGTCTGTCTGTGTCAATGAGCCTAGGTATGCAACATCAGGAGGATGCTTCTCTCAGTTGTGCCTGCCTTGACCGTCTGCATGGCCAAAAATCCGTTCCGCTCAAGAATTTGCTATTTTTTGGTGTTTTTGTGAGATTTGCGAAATACCGAAAAACAGCAAATTTTGCAAACATAACAGATGTTTGCCCAAGCTTGAGGCAGTGCCATGCAGAGGTTCAAGGCAGGCACCACTGAGTGAAGCAACCTGATGTAGCATACCTAGGCTCTTTGTCAGACAGGCAAAGCATATCTAATTGTATGCAGCAAGCCACATAGCCCCAACTTTACATGAACTGCTGTCTGGAGTGGACTCTGCTTGGCATAACAACAACAGTACACTGCCTTGCCCTTGACCACTACATACCACGAATAGACAGACATGTAGTTCTGCTGTAGTAGTTGTTGTACACTGGTTTACCTGTTTGCCACTCACGAATTGGCCATAGTTCTTCCGTAAACTGACGCTGATGATCCATCTATCCCAGTGAGTGACTGTAAAGAAAAGAGATATATTATTTAATCAATCATCATGGTATATTGGCAGGTGAGTCTGCTCCAAGGACATTTTGCATATTGTGAAATGCAATATAGTGGCCCATGAATTTGAAGTACAATTTGAATTAAACAAGGTAAACAAAAAACTGAGTTGTTGACATGAGTTACAATTACTATGTAAAAGATCAAATAATAACTAAGACAAGACGTATGAATCATCATTTCATGCACAAAAAAACAGACAGCAATTGGTTTCATCAGAGCCAGACAGCCATTGCTGTCCACTGCATGCCATCTTCTCAATTATTCATTAACTATTCTACTTTTTGTCTACATCTTCTTCGGAAAGTGAGGACCCACAGGGCAGCCTCTCCTGTTAATATCAGAAGTAACTCTGTCAGCAATCAGAAAGCATGTAGTCAGTCAGTAATTTCAGTCCCACTTGAGGAGCTCGTCGTAATCCATCCATCTGCCTTGAGGGAAATAGATAGGGGGAGTCTGGAAGAGGAGTATAAAGGAGCATGATTGAGCTGTGAACTTGTGAACCTCAGGAATGCAGACTGCGGCACCTTCAAATCAATAAGGAATATAAGATGAAGACAGTGCTGCTGATGGACTTGTTGTGATTTGGTGATTAGAGTTTTGTCATGGTAAAAGTTGCAAAACAAAGACAGACACACAGGAATAAAAGTGAATAAGGATGAAAAAAAGGAAGTAATTTTCAGGGCTCGGTTTCAGGGAAGTAGAGCGCGTCCTCAAACCCCATGAATTTAGAAGGGAGTAGGTCAGGTAACAGAGAAGAACTTCCATCACCTAAGTCGGTGTCCTCTTCTTCCTGCGTGCATTCACGTACTTTGTAATCTGGTGGTATGAAGTGCTGATTCATCTTGATCAGTGTTAACCTCTCCACATTTTTGTCTGAGAGGCGGGTCCTTTTTGAAGTTACAATGGCACCAGCAGCACTGAAAACACGTTCAGAAGACACGCTTGCGAGTGGGCAAGACAAATAATTTACAGCCAGGTTGGTGATCAGTGGCCATAGAGCCATTTTCCTGTACTAATACAGCAATGGGTTCTTATTTAGAAAGGCCTCTGTTAGGTCATCCAGATAGGCCTGCACCATCGACTCAAGGTTCTCCATGGTTGCTCCACTTTGCGTACCATCTGTGGACTTGCATCACTGGAACAAGCAAAACCTTGATGAGTTAGCCAATCCACTTCCGACAATATTATGGCTGGGCCTGGTGCAGGTTTTGGATGATGATACGGTTGCTGCTGGTGTCGTTAACGGCTGTGAGGGAAAGTGACTCCCTTACTCCCACAGATTCAGAAGTGGAACTTGAAGCCTGGTGGCCTGTTGATTCAGTTGGACTTCTGCCGGCTCCTTGAATTTTCTGCTGATCTTTTTCGAACCGAGTGGCTGACACAGCTAGCCAATGTTTGTACTTTGAAACATCTGCTTCATCAAAAGTAATGAATGCTTTGCTGGCCACTGCCTTTTTTTACTGTGGATCCAGAATAGTGTTACAAATGTAATGTTTTTCTGTATGTTTGTTTTTAAGACTTTCATTGGCAACAAGGCGGCTTAATAAGCTCTCCGCCAACTGATATGCGTCTTGCTTTTTTCACCAGCATCTCTGAACGTTGAAGACACCGCCTTCAGTTGGTGCTCTAGCATAACCAACAGTGGGAAAGCTTTGCCCAAAGAACAGTCCTCCCTGCTGGCTTCACGCGTGAAGACCTCAAAAGGACGAAGCATGTCTGTCAGGCTTTTAACTAGCATCCATTCCTCCAACTCTAGCCTCATGTCTTTCATAGTAGAACCTAGTTGAAAGACATAGTCATTGATTACCATGCACTGCTCAGACAGACGTTCAAGCATGTAAAAGGTTGAGTTCCAACGTGTTGCCACCTCCTGGATGAGTCCTTTGACTGGCACTTTAAGTTCATGTTGAATGCTCCTCAGCTCCTTCCGGGCCTTAAAAGAATGGCTGAAATGTGTGCAGATTCTTCGGCAGGTGGTCAGTAACTTCTTGACTGTGTTTTTATTTTTCAAGAAATCTTGCACAACCAGGTTTATACAGTGCGCCAAACACGGCACTCTGAAATAGTCACCTTGCTGCAGGGCCTTAACTATATTACTGTCATTACCTGTGGAAACAAAACCAACTATGCGATTTCTTGGTTGCAGCCATTCAGAGACCTTACTGTTAAACTCCTCCAAAATGTTTTTTGCAGTATGAGATTTCTCCATGGCAAACATGGCTAATGTTGCATGTTTCCGAGTACCTTGAAAAAGTGTGTCCAGGTCAACAACTGCACTTGACTTGTCTCTAACCCCTGCAAAAGAGACCCAGTGTGCAGTGATGCACATGTAATCAAGGGCTTGGCAACTGGTCCACATGTCTGTTGTTAAGTGGATAGTGTGAACAGCACTCTTCTGCAAAGCTGCCCCAATCACCTCCAGCACATCTTGATGTAGTGCTGGAACCGCAACTCTGGCAAAATAGGACCGGCTAGGAACCTTCCATTTAGGGCAGACTGTTGCAACTAATTCTAGAAACCCAACCCCTTCCACGAAAGAAAAAGGGAGAAGGTCCAGCGCTAGCATTTTAGCCAGCTTTGCGTTATACAGACGTACCGTTGGGTGGTTACGTTCAAATGGCGCCTCCGACTAAAACATGCTTCTAATGGTGGGCTGGACCGTTTTACGTGATGACGATGATGATGATCAGCCCCTCGTCAGCATCAGATGCAATGTGAATGGATACATTTGGATCAGTTCTACTTTGTTGGGCTTCCTCAATCTTACTTAGGTGCATATACCACTGGATAGGGTGGTGTTATTTGAGATGGCCTCTCTGGCCTCCGGTACCATAGTTGGTACCAAGCTTACCCCGACTAACTTTACAAATCGAACAAACGACCATGTTTTCCGCCTTTGCGATAACAGTAAAGAAGTCCCAAACTGGGGACGGGTGATGTTTGCTGGTGGTGGAGGTGCTACTTTGACTTTCAATGCCAGATGAAGTGGAGGATTGGTGTGGCTGAATTCGTTTCTGCTGTTTACTTACAGCACCACTGTTAGAAACGGGATCCCTGGCTGGCCAAGGCTCGCGCCAAAGTCAGTCAGAGACCACCATTCCTAAGTCAGGGCAAGGGAGTTATACACCAAGATAACCCCTGCTCACCCTCTAGGTAACGTGACGCGAGCAGCAAGGCTAATCTCGAAGGCGATGTGTAAAGCGTTTGCGCGCGCACCCAGCACAATACCGTAGGCCCACCACAAAGGAAACTCCACAAAAGGTTATATAAAAAATAGCCTTTGTATTATAGCATTAGAAAAAAACACACACTTTACAATGTGCCAACAGGCACAGGCAGAATTTACAGGGGATATGTACAAGAACGGGCCACATGGACCACTGTCAGGGATATGCACTTTTAGAACTAGCACTTGTTGTAATTAGCACTTTGTAGGAATAATAATACTTGTAGGTATAACACTAGCACATAGAACCTATAATAACTGTAGCATCAAAATAGTACATGTAGCACACAACCAGTAATTACTGGTAAAGGGTAAGTACCTCCTACGCAACCCTAACCACCTTAGGAAAATCACTCAGGGACCTAGGACCTTACTAGCAGGACCTATAAAAGGAAAAACAATCACCTAAGCATCAAACACATAGCAAAGGGAAAGAAGCAAAACACATGATGCATAAAAACATTCAGAGGTGCAGGTAATAACAATTGCGCAGAAATCACATTAGGCAAGTAAATCACAAATTGCGCAAGGTGCATATGGCACAACACTAGAACTGTCCCTCAGGCAAACTGGCCTCGCAAGGGCTGAAATACCCTTAGTCCAAAATGTCAGGGCAGGCTGCGCAGGCAGCCAAGAACACAAACCTAAACGTGGCAACTACCCACTAAGTGCTGGGCAGCTGAAAATACCGATGGGGCCAACATTGGAGCCTTGTGCGCTCAAGAACAAAAATGGGGCCCAACACAGCGTGGGAGCCTCGGGGCTCTAACCAAAGAACTTGTGTCCCCCAAGAACCTTGTGGCTCTAAACAAACAGAATGGGACTCTGAAACAACTGTGGGCTGGGAGCCTCGGAGGCTCTAAATAAAGAGTGCCCCACTCATTGGAGCGGCCCTCTGGCAACCGGAGCCGCTCTGCGAACAAAGAGGAAACTGCCCCCTCGAGCCTCTCTAGGCTTGTAAACACATGGGGCCGCTTGAGCCTCTCAGGGCTCATTCACAAACATGCACCCGGACGCTGGAGGCCCACTCGGGGGACTCCGAGGGAGGAAAAGCCCTGGGAGCCTCTGGGCTCCTAAATTACAAATGCCCCACAAGTCGGAGAGAGCACACTGGGGGGGGGGGGCACAGGCAATGTGCCCAGACGCCCCCCTCTGCTACCAACACCACAAATGCCCCACTCACTCTGGTATGCCGCCAGTCTTCTTCGGGTGCTGCCTTTGGCCTTCTGTGCCGCGTGGTGGAGCCCCACCCTTCACTGGGGCTCCTCGTCAGTGCTGCGGTCTCGGCGGCGTCTCCCTTCGTGCGGCACTCTCCCAACCCAACCTCCGGCCGCACTTCTCCTTCTCTCCCCGGGGCTGCGGGGCGGGACTTCCGGCCGATGGCCCCATAACTTCCTGGTCATCGTGGGCTGTGCGGCGGCCCATCCAGACACTGTAGGCGGGGGCTAAATTCACTGAGGGGTGGGCTTCCTTTGAGTGAAATATTAAACGGGGTCCAGGGCGCGGCAATCTCTCAGGGCAATGCCGGGTGGTCACCGGCTCCAAGTACGTAAAGTGCTCCCCAGCGCTACCGACAAGCACAGCGCTCCCAGGCGCTTTAAAGAAGAAATAAAGCGTTCCCAGCGCTTAGCAGTGAAAGTAAAGCGCTCCCAGCGCTAAAGGCAAAAATAAAGCGCTACCAGGCGCTAGGGGTGAAAGTAAAGCGCTCCCAGCGCTAGGGACACGGTAGAGCGCTCCAGCAAAGTTCTTTTAGGCAGGCAGGGGAGCAAGGCTGGTCCCAGAGCCAGCTCACTGGGCCTCCAGGCAGGGAGGCAGTCCAAGTGGCAGTCCTCCTGGCGCCCAGCAGCAGCAGCAGCAGCCCACCCTCAGATAGGATCCTGGAAGAGAACAAATTGTAAGGGGACACAGCCCCTTCTTATACTGTAAAATCCTTTGTCTGGCTTCAGGGTGAGGGGAAAAACCAGTTGCAGCTGGTTTGTGAGCACTCTTGATGTGCTCAGCCCCTCACTCACTGACAGGGCTAGGGTCATTAGACGCACCACAGGTGGCGGAGCCAGCATTGTGTGGGGAAAGCCCAGACCTATTCAGGACCCAGGTGCACCCCTCCCTCACATCACTCATGCTAATCTCCACACTCACCAGCGGGCAGACCCATCCAGACTCCTGGAGCCAGGCTCACCAGCCAGCTCCAGCCAATCACACGCCAACACACTCACTGCACACACACACCAATGTCCAGGAGTGGCACTTTCCGACTAGACACATACACGCCGCATACATCATTACGCAGCATTCAATCTCACGAGCTCGCACATACCAAGCTCAAGCCTGCACTCCCCACACATCAGGAATTAACATGGACAAACACATTCCCCATGAATTCCTATGGGAGTGCAGGCCAGCCTCACTACACGCACGCACTTTACTCTGGGACACAGGAAAAAAGTGGGCAGAGACCAAAAATCACTAACACAGATCACATCCTAAAAGCAAAAAGATTAGGGTTGAACCTGCCAGAAGGGCCAAGTCCAACAACTACTACTTGAGGTCGAGCTGGATGGAGGTCCATGCCGGCCCTTCTGACTAAAAAAGATGGAAGCTGTAGGTCGTGTTGGTGTTGTAGTTAACGGTGGTGGTACAAGTGCCACGCCGCCCATATCCCGCTCAGCAGCCATTGGGGATAGGGTCAAAATGTTTGTCTGCTGCATGCCCGCTGGGGCTGGAGTGACGACTGTGAAGACTGGGTCGTCGTCAGACTGTTCATCAGCAGCAGAAGACACCACTTCTCGTTCGTCGTCATCACCCATAAGTCGAAGCCTTGCGGGAGCCTTGCTTTGAGGCGTAGCTACCTTTGTCGGCTCATGGCGTGACTCACTCTCAGACTGCATTGCTGGGTTCCAATCACGATCAAGGTCATCAGAATGAAGGGGGCTTGAAGAAAAACGTGTAGTAGTAGTAGTATCCCTCCTTGACCTTTTTCTTGCTGGAGAGCTGCAAGACAATGGATCATCATCAGGAGGAGTGGCTTCCTCGGATGATACCTCCTCTTGAATATCAATTTCCTGATGTGCCCCTACTTCTGGAGGAACAAGCGTTGTAGGCAGTTGTGCCGCTCCATAAACCTCTAGTTGCATCTCTCCATGCACCTCTCCATGCGCCTCTCCTTGCGCCTCTCCTTGCCAATGTACGTGCGCTTGTACTAGTTGCATCTGTGTTTGTGGTTGCGGCTGTGGTTGTTGAACAATCGCAAGCTGAGTTACACCCGGCGTTGATTGGATGGTACTTTCTTGTGATGAGCCAAGATCACTGGTCGATGGTGATTGAACAACCAAAGTGGCTGCCGCAGCAGCACTCATGTTCTTGGACAAAACTTGCCGTGGTCGCACTGAGCCCAATGAAGTGGAGGTGCTGCTTCCAGCTTGGTCCCTGGCGGACAACGCTGCGGCTGCAGGCGTAGTTTTTTTTCCCAAAAAAAGAGTCAGTGGGCACACCAGTCTCCTTGGTAAGTGGTGCCACTTGCTTCTTCTGATCCTTCTTACTGGCAGTGGCACTGGCAACTTTTTTCGCTGAGGCCCTACGGCTAACTTTCTTTAGGGCCATCTTCTTGAGATGTCAGAACAGCAGGGTTGTCTTGTCTGTGGCCACACGTGACGTCATGTGACGTTGTGCTGCACACACCGCTGCAGGACTTTTTCCTGGCACTGGTGCTTCTCTTGTGCACCTAAAAGCAATGCAAGCCAGAAGAACATCAGTTATACACCCCAAAAAGTCGAAAAACACACAAAAATCACCACAATCCAATGCCATCCTTGCTCTCAATGATGTTTAAATTCAAGACACCCCACAGAAAGACTAGGACCATGCACCACTGAGTACTCCTGGGCATAATGCTTGAAAGCAAGGCAAACTGGGTGCAGGCCCGAGCACACTGCCTGGCTTCAAAATGGCCCCTTGACCCCCACCACATGGCCAGGCCCTGCCTGTCCCATGCCTCAAAATGGCCCCCACCCACATGGCCAGGCCCCAACAACGCCCCAAAAAGTAGAAAAACACACAAAAATAACCACAATCCAATGCCATCCATGCCCTCAATGATGTTTAAATTCAGGACACCCCACAGAAAGACTAGGCCCATGCACCACTGAGTTCCCCTGGGCATAATCGTTGAAAGCAAGGCTAACTGGGTGCAGGCCTGAGCACACTGCCTGGCTTCAAAATGGCCCCTTGACCCCCACCACATGGCCAGGCCCTGCCTGTCCCAGGCCTCAAAATGGCACACACCCACATGGCCAGGCCCCAACAACGCCCCAAAAAGTAGAAAAATACTCAAAAATCACCACAATCCAATGCCATCCATGCCCTTAATGATGTTTAAATTCCAGATACCCCACAGAAAGACTAGGCCCATGCACCATTGAGTACCCCTGGGCATAATGGTTGAAAGCAAAGCAAACTGGGCGCAGGCCTGAGCACACTGCCTGGCTTCAAAATGGCCCCTTTACCCCCACCACATGGCCAGGCCCTGCCTGTCCCAGGCCTCAAAATGGCACCCACCCACATGGCCAGGCCCCAACAACGCCCCAAAAATTCGAAAAACAAACACAAATCACCACAATCCAATGCCATCCATGCCCTCAATGATGTTTAAGTTCAAGACACCCCACAGAAAGACTAGGCCCATGCACCACTGAGTACCCCTGGGCATAACGGTTGAAAGCAAGGCAAACTGGGTGCAGGCCTGAGCACACTGCCTGGCTTCAAAATGGCCCCTTTACCCCCACCACATGGCCAGGCCCTGCCTGTCCCAGGCCTCAAAATGGCACCCACCCACATGGCCAGGCCCCAACAACGCCCCAAAAATTCGAAAAACAAACACAAATCACCACAATCCAATGCCATCCATGCCCTCAATGATGTTTAAGTTCAAGACACCCCACAGAAAGACTAGGCCCATGCACCACTGAGTACCCCTGGGCATAACGGTTGAAAGCAAGGCAAACTGGGTGCAGGCCTGAGCACACTGCCTGGCTTCAAAATGGCCCCTTGACCCCCACCACATGAGCAGGCCCTGCCTGTCCCACGCCTCAAAATGGCCCCTACCCACTTGGCCAGGCCCCAACAACACCCCAAAAAGTCAAAAAACACACAGAAATCACCACAATCCAATGCCATCCATGCCCTCAATGATGTTTAAGTTCAAGACAACCCACAGAAAGACTAGGCCCATGCACCACTGAGTACCCCTGGGCATAATGGTTGAAAGCAAGGCACACTCGGTGCCAGCCTGAGCACACTGCCTGTCTTCAAAATGGCCCCTTGACTCCGACCACATGGCCAGGCCCTGTCTGTCCCAGGCCTCAAAATGGCCCTCACTCACATGGCCAGGCCCCAACAACTCCCCCAAAAGTCGAAAAACACTCAAAAATCACCACAATCCACTGCCATCCATGCCCTCAATGATGTTAAAATTCAAGACACCCCACAGAAAGACGAGGCCCATGCACCACTTTGTACCCCTGGGCATAATGGTTGAAAGCAAGGCAAACTGGGTGCAGGCCTGAGCACACTGCCTGGCTTCAAAATGGTCCCTTGACCCCCACCACATGGCCAGGCCCTGCCTGTCCCAGGACTCAAAATGGCCCCCACCCACATAGCCAGGCCCCAACAACGCCCCAAAAAGTCAAAAAACACTCAAAAATCACCACAATCCAATGCATCCATGCCCTTAATGATGTTTAAATTCAAGACACCCCACAGAAAGACTAGGCCCATGCACCACTGAGTAACCCTGGGCATAATGTTGAAAGCAAGGCAAACTGGGTGCAGGCCTGAGCATACTGCCTGGCTTCAGAATGGCCCCGTGACCTCCACCACATGGCCAGGCCCTGCCTTTCCCAGGCCTCAAAATGGCACCCACCCATATGGCCAGGCCCCAACAACGCCCCAAAAAGTCGAAAAACACACAAAAATCACCACACTCCAATGCCATCCATGCCCTCAATGATGTTTAAGTTCAAGACACCCCACAGAGAGACTAGGCCCATGCACCACTGAGTACCCCTGGGCATAATGGTTGAAAGCAAGGCAAACTGGGTGCCGGCCTGAGCACACTGCCTGGCTTCAAAATGGCCCCTTGACCCCCACCACATGGCCAGGCCCTTCCTGTCCCAGGCCTCAATATGGCACTCACCCACATGGCCTGGCCCCAATAACTCCCCAAATAGTCAAAAAACACTCAAAAATCACCACAATCCAATGCCATCCATGCCCTCAATGATGTTTACATTCAAGACACCCCACAGAAAGACTAGGCCCATGCACCACTGAGTACCCCTGGGCATAATGCTTGAAAGCAAGGCAAACTGGGTGCAGGCCTGAGCACACTGCCTGGCTTCAAAATGGCCCCTTGACCCCCACCACATGGCCAGGACCTGCCCGTCCCAGGCCTCAAAATGGCCCCCACCCACATAGCCAGGCCCCAACAACGCCCCAAAAAATACAAAACACTCAAAAATCACCACAATCCAATGCCATCCATGCCCTCAATGATGTTTAAATTCAAGACACCTCACAGAAAGACTAGGCCCATGCACCACTGAGTATCCCTGGGCATAATGGTTGAAAGCAAGGCAAACTGGGTCCAGGCCTGAGCACACTGCCTGGCTTCAAAATGGCCCCTTGACCCCCACCACATGGCCAGGCCCTGCCTGTCCCAGGCCTCGAAATGGCACTCACCCACTTGGCCAGGTCCCAACAACGCCCCAAAAAGTCGAAAAACACTCAAAAATCACTACAATCTAATGCCATCCATGCCCTCAATGATGTTTAAATTCAAGACACCCCACAGAAAGACTAGGCACATGCACCACCGAGTACCCCTGGGCATAATGGTTGAAAGCAAGGCAAACTGGGTGCAGGCCTGAGCACACTGCCTGGCTTCAAAATGGCCCCTTGACCCCCACCACATGGCCAGGCCCTGCCTGTCCCATGCCTCAAAATGGCACCCACCCACATGGCCAGGCCCCAACAACGTCCCAAAAAGTAAAAAAACACACAAAAATCACCACAATCCAATGCCATCAATGCCCTCAATGATGTTTAAATTCAAGAAACCCCACAGAAAGACTAGGCCCATGCACCATTGAGTACCCCTGGGCATAATGGTTGAAAGCAAGGCAAACTGGGTGCAGGCCTAAGCACACTGCCTGGCTTTAAAATGGCCCCTTGATCCCCACCATATGGCCAGGCCCTGCCTGTCCCAGGCCTCAAAATGGCACCCACCCACATTGCCAGGCCCCAACAACGCCCCAAAAAGTCAAAAAACACAAACAAATCACCACAATCCAATGCCATCCATGCCCTCAATGATGTTTAAATTCAAGACACCCCACAGAAAGACTAGGCCCATGCACCACTGAGTAGCCCTGGGCATAATGGTTGAAAGCAAGGCAAACTTGGTGAAGGCCTGAGCACACTGCCTGGCTTCACAACGGCCCCTTGACCCCCACCACATGGCCAGGCCCTGCCAGTCCCAGGCCTCAAAATGGCACCCACCCACATGGCCAGGCCCCAACAACGCCCCAAAAAGTCGAAAAAAACACAAATATCACCACAATCCAATGCCATCCATGCCCTAAATGATGTTTAAATTCAAGACACCCCACAGAAAGACTAGGCCCATGCACCACTGAGTACCCCTGGGCATAATGGTTGAAAGCAAGGCAAACTTGGTGAAGGCCTGAGCACACTGCCTGGCTTCAAAATGGCCCCTTGACCCCCACCACATGGCCAGGCCCTGCCTGTCCCAGGCCTCAAAATGGCATCCACCCACATGGCCAGGCTCCAAAAACGCCCCAAAAAGTCAAAAACACACACAAAAATCACCACAATCAAATGCTATCCATGCCCTCAATGATGTTTAAATTCAATACACCCCACAGAAAGACTAGGCCCATGCACCACTGAGTACCCCTGGACATAATGGTTGAAAGAAAGGCAAACTGGTTGCTGGCCTGAGCACACTGCCTGGCTTCAAAACGGCCCCTTGACCCCCACCACATGGCCAGGCCCTGCCTGGACCAGGCCTCAAAATGGCCCCCACCCACATGGCCAGGCCCCAACACCACCCCAAAAAGCCAAAAAACACACAAAAATCACCACAATCCAATGCCATCCGTGCCAGCAATGATGTTTACATTGAATACACCCCACAGAGAGACTTGGTTAATGCACCACTCACTACCCCTGGGCCTACTGGCTAGTGAGGCTTTACAGGCACCCCAACATTTTCAAAAAAAATCAACATATAACAGTGAGCTAAAATTCCATGACATAAATGAGATTTAAGTTAAAAAGAAAATCACAGAAACATTTGTATCATGCACCCATGATTAACCCTGGGCCTACTGGATACTGTGGCTACCCACAATATATATTTTGTTAAAGTTGTGAAAAAAGTTTTAGAACTGTAGTTGCCTCAACTGCAATGCCCCAAACAAACACCAAATTACTTGTAAAATCTCAAGTCCAAAAGTGATCCAAACTCCAAAGTCCAAAAAGTCCTCAAATACAAATATCCGGTGGCAGACACAAAAAGTAATCCTTCCAGCTCCAGATCCAAATCAAAAGTGACCAGGACATTGAAAAAGCACTGGGAGGAGCCTGCTGGACAGGAACACGAAGTTGGAGACTCTGGGGCACTTCCTTCCTCCCACCTCACCCAAAAAATGGACTACTGCACCAAAAAGTGCAGCCAAATGTCAATCTGAGGAGTTATTCTGATCAAAATGATCATTTTCCAAAAGTTTTATGCTTCCTGCGTTGCATTTCTTGTGCAGAATTGCAATTTTTGCAATTTCGGGAACGCAAGCTGTTTAAATCTCCCGCCGGAAGTCAGCGTCTACGTGCATCTGCGTGTTCGGCATTGTTTACTCCCGCAAAGCGTGATCGCAGGCCTTTATGACGTACTCGCGTTGTCAAACTCTCGCTGTGCAAGATGGCAAGCCACGATAATGTAACTGCATTCGAAAAACTCTTGCGCGATCATGCAGCAAGATTGTAAATGGCGCAGCACTCGCAAACCGGGAGAAAAACAACTCGGCGGACTCAGAATCACGGTAAGTCAACGCCGCGCGCGCGATATTGTATTTTTTAAGCGCGACCAAGCTAAATAATTCGTAGCTTGCGAATTTGCGGATTTTTGGGCAAATTCGCACGATTGGCGGATCGCGAAATTGCCAAAAATCCGCAAATTCACCCGCGAAACAGATTTTACGCCCATACTTAGTTTACTTGCAGTCTCGGACAACCTTTGCACCCAACAAGGGTATGGTATAACACAAAAAGTGCAGCTCCACGCTTTGGGCCCGGTCCTGCTACTCCCTTGGCAATATGGGCCAACATACGAGCCGTAGCAGAGGCTCGCACTGCTGAAGTTAGAGAGAGGCCGAGAGCGTCTCCCTCCAAGCCGCCCCCCCCCCCCAGGAGTTGATACGTTACCTGGGGTGTGCAAACTCACTCTCCTCTCCTCGTCCAGTGGTTTGGGCCTCTGATGCAATCTTTGGGTCTTGGCGACGGTGGGCTTGGGGCAGCGGCTCAGCTCCTCCGGCTGCCGGTCCAGGCCACTACTGCTGCCAAAATCTCAGCTTGCCACAGGGCACACTCACACAACATCACTGAGACTTCTTTGAGCTTCGGGTGCACAATCACCGGGCACGCTAAAAAAAGGCTGCACGGAGATCATGCGCACAGCGTCACTGAGACTCACTTTAACTCCGGGTGCACAATAACAAGGCAAATCCTCAAGAAGGTCCAACTGTGCACAACGCACATGCACACAGCGTCGATGAGAGTCACTTGGATTCCGGTGCACATGATAACAAGGCAAATCCTCACAAAGGTCTCACGGTGCACAACGCAAATGCACAGAGCATCGATGAGACTCACTTGGATTCTGGTGCACACGATAATTCGACAATCCTCACAAAGTGGTTCAGGCTGCAGAAAGCACCCGCACACTGTGTCCTTGATCCTTGCTTGGTCTCCAGGGGGCCGATTCACAGAACTAACTTAAGACAAAATCCTAAACTTACTACTTTTGGTATTCACAGAAGTTAGGATTTTGTCTTAAGTTTGTCTTAAGACAGACTTAAGACAAACTTAAGACAAAATTCTAACTGAAGTCTGTCTTAAGTTTATCTTAAGACAAATTTAAGACAAAATCCTAACTTCTGTGAATACCAAAAGTAGTACGTTTAGGATTTTGTCTTAAGTTAGCTGTGAATCGGGCCCATAGGGCCCATGATCACAGAGCACACCTTACGAGGTTCCCAGGCTGCAACAAGCATGCGCACACAGCACTGCTGAGACTCTCCTGGAAACTTTTGTGTTCTTGAGTTTCCGCAACAGGGAGCCAGCTCACCTCGGGCCCTTGGGGATAAGTTACTTCAGGACACAGCACACAGCAAAGTCCTTTCAAGTAGGAGGACACAGCACACAGCAAAGTACCTTTAGCCTTTTCTTGGTTAAAACAGCAAGCTGCAGGCCAGCCCCAGAACACACCGCAAGGGTCAGTCCTCTCCTTCAATCTATTCAGTTGTTTCTTACTTGGCAAACGTTCTCTTGACCACAAAGTAGCTCAAGTCTTGTTCACACTTGATCAAGCCATTATCCAAAGTTCAGGGGCTTCAACTCTCCTAGATATACCCCTCAATGGCTTTGAAGTCTTTGTTTTTCCGGGCCACTGACTCCTGTTCAAACCAGTTCTGGTTGTCTCCCTGCCAGTGACACCTTCTTCCTTTTATTAGTGGGGGTCTGGATTCTCAATCACTCAGCAGAAGATAGGACAATTGTTTTATAGCAGCAACAAAGGCCTCTTCACCTCTAGGGGCTTCTCCTCCCCCTATACTCCAGATGCAGATCACCCTGTTGCTGTCTCACCTCCTCTCCTGGGTCAAGACATTCCCTAGATCCTATTGCTTTCAAATCCTGACAGTCAATCCACAGCCAGGCAGAGACATACAGACATGTTAGAGCACAATAACTCTGCCACTTCTAAAAGAGTGGCTTCTAAACACACAATGCAGAAACGACCTTCATAAAAACATGTGTTATTACATTGTGAGTTGAAACATACTAAATGTCACCTTTCCATCTTAACCCTTTGGGAATATAGGCTGGAAAGCATATTACACAGACTTACCTTTCTATCCAATGGGCAAGATGGCATTTGAACCGTGAAAAACTAAATAGAGATAGTTTCACTGTCAGGACATGGTACACACCTTAATACATTTCCTACCTTTCACATACACTGCACCCTGCCCAGGTGGTACCCTTGACCTATCATAGGGGTGTCTGATGTGCATAGAAATTGACTGGTAAGGTCTGGCAAGTGAGTGCACTTGTTAGTTTAACAAACTGCATGCAGGCCCTGCAACGGGAGGCCTGAGTTCCCTTTTTAAGGCTACTCGTGTGGGTGGCACAATTAGTGCTGCAGCCCAACAAGTAGCATTTGCATTACCAGCGCTGGCACACATAGTGCACTTTATTAGTAAGGCAAATATACCAATCATGGACAGTCAATTACCATTACACTTTATGCAAGGAGCACTTGCACTTTCACACTAGTTAGCAGTGGCAAAGTGTCCAAAGCATCTAAGTTTGCAACACCATGTCAGAAAAAAGGTCTAGTGGGAAAGCAAAAAGTTTAGGGACTTTAGCCACAAAGGGCCAAGTCCTACAATGGGCTACAATCATACCTATTTTATATTTGTTATAATTTAACATATGTACTGATGAGTAGTCAGCGCAGTTTGAAAAATCAATCTAAGATTCAGCTCAATTGTAGGTTCTGGGAACTGCATGTTTTTGAGGATCTTACTAATCCTATATATATATTGCCATTACCAGAAGGGTCTTCCAGACATAACAGTGTATTGGGCCATTTGGTAAGAAGTTACAGATGAAATTCTTTCAGAAAGTAGTGCAGTAGTGTGGCTCACTGGTTAGAGGCGGCAGACCCGAGAGCAGAGGACGGCCCGGGACCAGGGTTCGATTCCCGGCGCGGCAGGTTTCTGGACCAGGGTCAGCGGACTCGATAATTCTCTCGCCTCGGTGCCCACTCTGATCAGCGATCACACTCGGCAACTCTGGGCATTAGCTTGCCTCATCTTCACTAACGGCCCCACCAGACCGCCGGGGGTGCCTGGTCTCACCCTGGAGATACCCATTAAGGGACCATCTCTCAGGGAAGCCAGGAAGGGTTTCGCAGCGGTCGAAGCGCCTTGGGACCCTACGGGTAAGTAGTGTGCTATATAAATGCCTATACATACACAGAAATGGCAGTTTTTCCTACTCATTTATGTTGTTTTATCTTCAGGACTACCTATCAGAAAAACTCAAAAACTGTGGTAGAAATGTTTTTTGATTTGACTGTGCTAGTTCCTGAAAGCCAAAATGATTGTGGTCCATTACAGAAAATCTTTTGTTGATGTTATTTTTAGAAAAAAAGCATATGGTTTCTTGAGCAGCACTTTTTTCCCATTTTTGCAAAACCAAACAAAAATTATTGTGCTATTTTCTTGGGCCCTTCAAGGGGAATCCACACACTATGGGTAATTAAAGAATCTCTATGGTGATGGCAAAAAAGATACACATTTGGCGTATAGTTGAGCAGGCATTGTAGAGCTGTGTTGTCACTGGCGAAGCTTCCTGGTGTGGGTCAAAAATGCCATCTTCAAATGTTTCATTTATTATGTCACTGCATATTCAATACGGACCGTATAGTTCGGTTTATATTTCTCTGACATTTTACCACCGAACTGCGGACCACATGCCGGCATCAAGGGCCCCAAGACCTGCACAGGATTTGTCGATCTCAGGTTGGTCATGAGGTGTATACAAATGTATATCATATACGTGTACGTATACTGTATGTCACAAACCGACCAGGACATCCGTGTATAACAAGCTAGGATAATCACAAACATTTTAGAGCATAGTCACAAGGAACGCATGGAGTCTGCTCTAGTTTATTTGGTATTCTTAACTAGTATAATCAAAAATAGCTGATTCAAATTAATAGTTGATTCAAATAAAAAAAGACTCATTCAAATGTCACATGAAAAGTCAAGTGAACGAACACTAACAAACAGCATTACTATTGGAATGTTCCGAGCAATGTTGTAATAAGTCAGATGAACCTTGGTAAACTGTATTTTCACATCAATCTGGCAAAAACACAAACGTAGGCATGTGTGTTGCCACAATCATGCTGCCAATAAGATGGCAATTGAGCAAACTCATATTTTCAAGTTTTTCAAATAGAAAATAGAAGTCTTACGTTAGCAGCAGTTGCTTGCTTGCTAGAGTATAGTTCCATATGCTTACCCTCATGAGCAACCAGTGTAGTAAAACACCTTTATTTTGTAATATTTTTGTACTTCATGTAGCTAACTTTCTGTTTGAATTACTCATTCAAAGTCACAACAAATACTTTCACAGCACGCATTTTACACTTAGCCCAAAGGCCAGTAGAGTGTACATTGTAAGACCTGGAAGGAGAGGATTAATCTGAAATGTTAAATAATAAAATCACTACTAATACATTTAGGAGAGGAGTATCGTTCCAGTCCTATAAAGAATGTAGCATTGTAACTAGATTTAAATTGTGCTTCACAGCTTCAACAAAAAGGCAAAGGGGCAGATCTACAAGGAAGTGGCGCAGCGTTGCACCGCAAGCCCTTTGGCTGCGCCACGCTGCAGCACTTCCGAAGCAGAGGGATGCAACATATTTACAAGAATAAGTCGTATCTCTGTGCTTCCCCTGCGATGGCTCACAAACTGCACCCATGAGCGGGTGCAGGCACCCTTGCACCATGGTGCAAGGATGCTTGCGTCGTGCCGAGATTATTTTTGTGCAGGAAGGAGCAACTTCCTGCACAAGAACAATCACTCCAGGCATTTTCCCCTTTCAATGTGTGCTGTAGAATGCAGCATGCATTGAAAGAGGAAAAGGAGGAGAAAGTAAAACATTTCTCCTCATTACACCTCGCTACGCCACCTCTAGGATACTGTAGCATTCAGACGCATCTCCAGATTTACGATTTGTTGTAAATCTGGAGATGTGTCTTGTTCCATGGGTGTTGCGTGGGAACGCCCACAGCAATACCCATGGAACGCACTTTCAACTCAAAGTGCTGTGTGTGAACAGGCCGTATTTACAAGGAGAGCTAAAGTCACGCAGGGTGGCTTTTTCCTGTCCTTGTAAATATAGGGGAGCCCCCTGCGCCACCACTACGTCACAAAAAGTGATGTACTGGTGGCACAGGGGGCTTGTATATCTGCCCCAAAGTATTTCTATGAACAGGTAGCACTCTAACCGAAAGAGATGCTCGTCAGCAGTGAGCTGACAAATATCAGTATAGTCCAACTTTCCAAGCATAATGGCTGCGCTTTTCAGGCACGGGTCAACCGCTACCTGGGGATACCTCTCAAACCCAGATATTTTGGAGAATCAGAAACCATGGGGAGTCCTTTTTGGCGACCGTTGTGTGTATCCCATGACATTTTCTTACCCACAATTACCTGCACCCCTCGAACTTTGCCTCATTTTCCTTGCATGTCTGTGATGTAAACGTCCAGATTCCACTGAATTGTAAGATTCAAGTGCCCCCCCTCTTGGCCCAGTGAAAATGCTATGCCACTTGTATGTGTGGGCCAAGCACCCACAACACATATGGCTGAGATACCCGCCACCCCCTCTCAACACAATCCCCAAGAATTGGGAAACCGGAAACAGTTCTTGAACTTTTGGAAGGCGGGAAGGGAGTTACCCTTCCCGGCCGTATTTATTAAAATATGAAACAAAATAAAACATTAAAATAACAGTTTCATATTATGTACAATTTCATTTCCACATTACGATGTTTGGCTAACCTTAACAGATCTCTAATACAAAGGTTCTCCTAGCCGAACTAACATCCTACAAAACATTTGACTTGAAATTGTACATCCTGACGTTAAGGGCCAACGGCAAGGTCGTAACCGGTGTCAGATCCCTAAACCAGACATACCCCCCTCACTTGTGAGAGGAGCGACCGCACAGAGGCGTACCTCAAGTGCATCTACCAATTTCCCTTTGTACTTGACGGGGGCCCCAATGAACTCGACGCCATTTAACGGTCGTTCGAGGACTCGTGTGAGGTGTCTAAAAGGTAGCGTAAACCCCCTCCCGCACCCCACACAACTTACCCATCTGCCGTCGCAGATGTCCTGGCCCCGGGAAATTCCCCAGGAGGGGCCGTAGCCCCTCCTATCCAGGAAGGGGCCTTGACCACCTTTCCTTTCCTTCCGGCGGCCTATCCTTAGACGGGACCGCCTCCCCGTTGAGGGGCCAATTGGCCACCTCCCCCGAGCGCTCCCATCCGTAATGGGTGACGCCCCCTCATAGGGATCTTCCAATTACTGCTCACCGATCATGACCTTCTCCCGACCAAAATAAATACGACAATTCTACCTAACTTACTAAGATTACAACGCAAACATAACTTATTACCAAGCGTAAATACTGATCAATCCTCGTTCAAAATTACTTTATTTGCAAAACATACTGAAAATAACCATTCTTTATTGCATCTTAAACATTTCAAGACAATCATCACAACCTGCAAGAAAAACAGAGAGAACAAAAGAGATACTATATCAAAACTGTATTCACAACGACTCGCTGTCTTCAGGGGCTGGTGGGTGGGTCAAAATTGGCTCTTCGTTCCGTCTCGAGCTCACGTGCAGCGGGGAGGTGCAGCTTCAGAGCACAGGAACAAGAGGATGCTTTCTTGGCTTCCGCTCCTTTTATCCGTCTTCAGGGCGGGCGTAAACCCGCCCCCGCCTGCCTCCGAGGGCGTGGCCGGCCGCGTCAGTGTCTAGGACAGCCCATTCTAGGGCGGGAAAAAGGCGCGCCCCGGCTACGCCGCTTCGGGCATACCAGCCGAGACTCGCCTCCCGCCCAAGATGGCTTCCCGGGGGGATCGTGGTACTCCACCATACGTTTGGGGGGACCGAATGGTCGCCCCTTTCCATATGGCTGAGATACCCGCCACCCCCTCTCAACACAATCCCCAAGAATTGGGAAACCGGAAACAGTTCTTGAACTTTTGGAAGGCGGGAAGGGAGTTACCCTTCCCGGCCGTATTTATTAAAATATGAAACAAAATAAAACATTAAAATAACAGTTTCATATTATGTACAATTTCATTTCCACATTACGATGTTTGGCTAACCTTAACAGATCTCTAATACAAAGGTTCTCCTAGCCGAACTAACATCCTACAAAACATTTGACTTGAAATTGTACATCCTAACGTTAAGGGCCAACGGCAAGGTCGTAACCGGTGTCAGATCCCTAAACCAGACATACCCCCCTCACTTGTGAGAGGAGCGACCGCACAGAGGCGTACCTCAAGTGCATCTACCAATTTCCCTTTGTACTTGACGGGGGCCCCAATGAACTCGACGCCATTTAACGGTCGTTCGAGGACTAGTGTGAGGTGTCTAAAAGGTAGCGTAAACCCCCTCCCGCACCCCACACAACTTACCCATCTGCCGTCGCAGATGTCCTGGCCCCGGGAAATTCCCCAGGAGGGGCCGTAGCCCCTCCTATCCAGGAAGGGGCCTTGACCACCTTTCCTTTCCTTCCGGCGGCCTATCCTTAGACGGGATCGCCTCCCCGTTGAGGGGCCAATTGGCCACCTCCCCCGAGCGCTCCCATCCGTAATGGGTGACGCCCCCTCATAGGGATCTTCCAATTACTGCTCACCGATCATGACCTTACCGCCACAGGCCGGATAGTTGACCGGCTATCCGGACCCCCCACAAAACTCCTACCTGAAGGTCATGCTGTAAACTCCTTAACCAGGCTACGAAGTCTCCTATGAGTAACTCATTCCCCACCCGGGACAAATGAACCCCGTCCCTCAAATACATACTGTCCCCTTTGATACAACCATGCGAAACAGAATGTAGTGTACTTGAACGAAACAATCTACTCACTTTGTTATTTATTTTCTTTACTGAATGATTCAGAGCAGTAACCGAAATAGCCCCCCGCCGCACCTTCCGTGGGATCATATGGGACCATGCAATTGTGCACCCTGGAACTCTTCTTGCCAACCAACTTACTGTGGAAAGCATTGCCTCAAGAAGAAGTCGTCTACCAGTGGCCACCAGATCGTTACCCCCAAGATGGACTATGATTATAGACGGCGGTGACCTTGTCCGCTCTAACAAACCCTCAAAAAAGAATTGAAACTGGTCAATACAGAGCCCGCCCTTTCCGTAGAAGGACACCCTGTACCCGTATTCCCCAGCCACGTGAATCATATCACCTGCTTTGAATACGTCCGCGGCACGCCTCACATATGAGTGGCCCACGACCCACACCTCCTTATTCGCAGACGGTGATTTCTGACCGCTGGTCCCCAGGAGTCGGGTCGACTGTACAGTCCGCCCCGCTTCGTAAGCTTGCGTAACTGAAAATCAAACAGAAACAAGAAGCGTGAGTATAGCATTACAGCTTCACAACATGTGCAACCGCACATACCTTTTATAACAGTTCGAGGACCAACGCCCCACACGTTTTACTTGTTCCACACTCAGACCCCTGGCTGTAGCCTCAGTAGCAGCCCCTATCCGAAAGGAATGGGTCCCGAACTCGCCGGGGTTCAAGCCCGCGGCAGAAATCGACATCGCAAGCACCCTCTGGAACTGAAACCTCGTCAGTGGGGTGGCGTCAGCGTGTCTCAAGAAGGTCCCCTATTCCTCTACGCATACCACAGGGCACATGGAAGACCCGGGGATCCTCTGAATGATTACGCAGTCCCCGATTGCTCCTTGATCGGATTTGGACCTAACAAATGAGACCGTCATCGTCTCTCCCCTGACCTGAATGAGCTCCCGGCACAATCCCCCCATCGTATCCCGCTTGTTCTTCGCCACTAATTCGCTTACCCGCATAGCCCCATGGAATGCTAGTGCAAATGCGGCTCGGAACAACACTGCTTCATACTGGGATGAACACGTTGCCGGGAGCACAGACAATAACCGGGTCAGCCTGTCCAAACCTATCGGGTGCCTCTCATCTACTCTGCGACCCTCAAGGCGTTGCCACCCACGTAGCGCTTTCTGCACAACGAAAGACGCTGTCGGGTCCTGGATCCCATGAGCCTTTGCCATAAAGGAAATGGCGGCCCGATGCCTCTGGGCCGAAGCTACTGATTTGCCTGCCTGATGTAAAGAGAGTAGAAATTTCACTACCAACTCTTCCTGACCCCACAGCTCCCCCCTAGCAGTACCCAAAAAGGCCCAATAGGGACGGAACGCCCCTTCATATGCCTTCCTCGTCCTGGGTGCTAAACTCTCTCCCACGAGGTTTTGTAGTTCGGGGCACCGAGAGACCAGAGAGCTTCGGGAAAGGGTGCCGCCACCGGGTCCGCTGTGGGCAGAAAACCCCAGAAGGCCTGCATACGGAAACGAGAAAGCGCATCAGCCGCTTGGTTCATCACCCCCGGCACATGTCTTGCCCTAAACAGTACATTCAGTTGCATGCATAACAACACAATTTCCTTGAGCAGTCTCAGAATCAATATGCATCGTGCTGCCTGACTATTGATACACTCAACCACGGTCATGTAATCAGACCAGAACACCACAGAGTGATCACGGAAACCCCCGGGCCACGTTTTCAGGGCCACCAAAATAGGAAAAAGTTCGAGAAAAGCAATGTTACTCGTCAACCCGCACTCATGCCACCATGACGGCCATTTTTGAGCCGACCATTGTGTACCAAATATGGCACCAAAACCTATACTCCCCGCCGAATCTGTCCAAAGCCCCAGCTCCTCGGAGGACACCGCTGGTTTGTTCCAGACAATTCGACCATTGAAATCCGCCAGAAATGCCAACCAAATGCGCATGTCCTGGCGAACCTCTGCCGAGAGTCTCGTGCGGTGATGTCCTTCCTTCAGGCCGACCATGGCTTGCGCAATCGAGCGGGAAAAGGGGCGCGCCATTGGTATCACTCTTAGGGCAAAATTCAACTGACCCACCACCTGTTGTAATTGATGCAGGTTTACTTTTGTTGCACGAATACATGTCTCAAGGGATAACCTGAATTTCAACACTTTTCCCTTGGGTAATCGAAAACAACCTTCTACCGAGTCGAGCTCGATCCCCAGAAACTCGATCAAGGTCGAGGGACCCACAGTCTTACCTGGCGCCAATGGCACACCAAATCGATTCATTAAGACACAAAATTAATGTAAAGCCTGTCCACACTCAGGATCCCCGGCTGCCCCCAAAAACAGAAAGTCATCGAGATAGTGCATAACATGTTGAAAACCTGTCTTCCTTGTGAATACCCACTGCAGAAAACAACTGAACTTCTCGAAATAGGCACATGAAATCGAGCACCCCATTGGCATACATCTATCCATGTAATAGCGACCCTGAAACATGAAACCAAGAAGACGCTGATCGTCTGGGTGTACCGGGAGCAACCGGAACGCTGACTCGATGTCTGATTTAGCCATCAGCGCCCCGGGCCCCAGGCGATTCAACATGGCTACGGCCTCATCGAAAGATGCGTACCGCACTGAACACACTTCCGAGTCTATCGCGTCATTCACGGAAAGACCACGTGGGGCTGACAAGTTATGTATCAGCCGAAACTCACCCGGGTCCTTCTTGGGGACCACCCCTAGAGGGGAACAAACAAAGTTAGCAACCGGTGGCAAATCGAATGGACCGGCAACACGACCCCGAGTCACCTCCTTCCCAATCTTTACCTGTACCACCGCCGCATGCTGCAAGACCGACAGTTGATTCTTACAGTTTGCTACACCCTCAAAATCCCCCACTGGGATGCGGAAACCATATGAGAAACCGTTTCGCAACACCCCAGCGGAAGCATGATCCGGGTATTCGTTGAGCCAAGGAATCATTGCCATGGTATCAATCGGGGTAGGTAAAGGCGCCCCTCGGACTATATCAGACCTGTTTGGTGCCTCCCTTACCACCGTTATCACCCGTTTTGGCTCTGCACAAGGACTCAGGATGGGATGGCTGCCCACACCCCCCACACTCATGTCTGAATTTGCATGACCCCTGGGGCCTCGTACATTTCCCTCTGTTAAAATTCCAACAGATCCCCCTTTTCCCTGTGTTGCCACTCGGCTTCGAGTGGTACTCGTTACCTGCACCCGTCCGAAAGGGTGTCCCAGAGTTTTGGCGGGAAGATTCGCCTCCGTTACTCCCTACCAATGGTACCTTCAACATTCCTGTACTCTCCATTTTTTGCCATGACACGGAGTCGTAACAATCCCAAGTCAACAATGGGTTGTGTTCCTTAGCTTTTCTAAAAAGATTGTCATAGCAGAACCACTGATTGCCCCCATATGCCACAGAATACTCCATAATACGTGACTGATAAATAGGTAACTCGGTCAGCAACTCGGGCCTGCGCTCGCCCATGATGGAGGTAAATATGCCCCACGCTCTGCCCCAAGTACCAATGTTCTCGTCAACCTTAAAGGCGGCCATTTTTGCGCGCCAAACACTCGGATGCATGAGCTCCTTTTGGCTCTTCACATGCTCTATCTCGTAATGGTCGGTAAGCAATGAAAACATGTTTACATACTTATCCGCCCAAATCAATTCCTTAATTTCTAGTGGAACATGCTGGGCAATCTTTTCCCTTCGATAAGGTACAGACCCCTCCCCCGCAATCGGCAATGGCCGCTTACCTGAAGTAGACCCTGCACTTGCCGCCGAACTTGGGACTGCTGCACTTCCAGCCGCCGGAACCTGTGGGGGAACAGAAGATGTTGCCTTCGCAGCCTCCCTAGATTCCCGCAGTTGCCTCATTACTGCGCGGGCGTCGTCAGCCGTGGCGCCCTCGCTATCTTTTCCCAACCACGCTGCCAATTGTGCCGCTAACTCGGGGGGCATATCCTCCCTGTTCACGGGGGTGACCACCACAGGGATTGGATTCCCCTCTTTCGGCACCGGGATTGGCTCCTCACGTGGGGTATCGGGAACCGGGGTGTCCCCCCCAAGTGCCCCCCTTCTGGGCCTCTTGCTTCTTCCACCGGGGACTGCTACCTGCAAAGGCCGTTTCGGTCCTCCCTCCCCGTCCTTAGCCTCCACCTTTTTCTTCAAATCGGCTATCTCCTTCATGAGCATGCGGAGCATCTGCTCCGTACCGACCCGCTTTCCGACTTTCTTGGGCATTCTCAGACGGGATATCTGTAAGACAAAAGAAAGATTACAACGCTCAAAATTGGCTCTTCGTTCCGTCTCAAGCTCACGTGCAGCGGGGAGGTGCAGCTTCAGAGCACAGGAACAAGAGGATGCTTTCTTGGCTTCCGCTCCTTTTATCCGTCTTCAGGGCGGGCGTAAACCCGCCCCCGCCTGCCTCCGAGGGCGTGGCCGGCCGCGTCAGTGTCTAGGACAGCCCATTCTAGGGCGGGAAAAAGGCGCGCCCCGGCTACGCCGCTTCGGGCATACCAGCCGAGACTCGCCTCCCGCCCAAGATGGCTTCCCGGGGGGATCGTGGTACTCCACCATACGTTCGGGGGGACCGAATGGTCGCCCCTTTCCAAAAGCGTCTTAAACACAGCTCAGAGAAATCAACTATAGGGGTAGCTGTGGTATTTGGGCCCGGGTTCAGCTGCCACCTCGAGAAACCTATCAAACCGAGACATTACTAAAAACTAGACTCCTGAAAATTCCAGGGTGGTGTGTCTCTTGTGCATCCCACCATATTTTACTACACACACTGCCTGCAAACCTCAAAGTTGCTTAAAATCTTGCATTTTCCTTGCAGGTCTTTGAGGTAAACATCTTGAATAAGCAGAGATTCACAAAACCCAGCATTACCCACTTGTCGCAATAAAATCAATGCCCCACTTGAGTGGCTGGGCTTAGTGTCTGCAACAAAAGTGGATCAAATCAGAGTCACTGGGAGCCCTAATGAGGGGACTCCCAATTCCTGTTCCGGGCTCTAGGCCCAGCCACAAAACTTTACATCACAGATATGTGGGGAAATGTGTGTTTTAGCTAAAATCTGAGACTTGCAAATACTTCTGGGTAAGATCACTTTGTAACAGCCATGCACTTCACACCACCCTGGACCCCCAGGTCTCTAATTTTCAGAAATGCATGGGATTTTTAGGTTTCCACAGGTGACAGTTATGCTAGGGCACAAAATCCACAGCTACCCAGATTGCAGAAAACTGTTGGTTTCGACTGAAAGATTTGACCTGTCTATGTGGAGGAGATGTGAAGGAACGCTATTCCCTCCAGTTTTCAGAAAATTCCCTCACAGATATATACCGACAATATGTTTTTAACCACCGTTGAAGGCTTGCAAGGGTTTCTGGGGAAGAAAACCTCATAACAGCCACACAAGTCATACCACCCTGTGCTCACTGGGTGTCTATGTTTCATAAATATGTGGTTTTAGTAGGTTCCCTGCGTGCCAGTTGAGCAGAAAGAATGTGGCATGTTGATGTTTCATTCTTGGGCCATTTTCTGGTGTTGGCACTAGGCATACCCACACAAGTGAGGTTCCATCTTTATCGGATAACTTGGGAAATGTCTGTGTGGTAGGACAATTGTGGCTCCCTACAGATTCCAGAAAGTTCCATCACCAATTATGGGGAAAATGTGTATTTTCAGTGAAGGTTTCAGGTTTGTAAGAGCTGGGTAGGAAAACCGAGTAAGAGTAACACAAGTCAAACTACTTTGGACTCTCTAATGGGTCTAGTTTTCAGACATTTGCAGTGTTTTTTAGATTTTCCTGGGTATTAGTGAGCTTGGCCCAAAATACACAGCTATCCAGATTGCAATTTGAGTGAAAAACTTAACCTGTCCATGTTGGTTATTGGGCCATTTCCTGGTGTGGGTGTTAAGCCCACCTACACACCTGAAGTACCATTTTTATCAGAAGACTTAGTGAAATGCACAGTGGTAGAAATCTTGTGGCTCCCAGCAGTTTCCAGTCCTTTACCCCAGAGAAATGAGAGGAACAGATATATTTTAGCCCAGATTTGGGGTTTCCAACGGCTTCTGTGAAAGAACACATTTTTAAAACCAACACACGTCACACCACCCTAGACTCCCCCAGGTGTCTAGTTTTCAGAAATATGTGGGTTTAGTTGGTGTGCATGGGTACCAGTTGAGCTAGGGACTAAAGCCCACAGGTACCCAAATTGCAAAAAAAGGATGGTTTGGAGAAAATTGATCTGCATTTTGGGCCATTGTGATATGCCCAGTCACACAAATGAAATACCATTTTTATCAAGTGACTTGGGAAAGGTTGGGTTGTAGAAAATGTGTGCTCCCCACAGATTTGAGGACATTCTGTCACTGAAATGTGATAAAATTGTTTTTTTACCCAACATTTGAGGTTAACAAGGGTTTCTAGGTAAGAAAACCTCATGAGCATGAGAGCCACAAAAGTTGTGTCACTCTGTACTCCTCCGAGTGTTTAGTTTTCACAAATGTGTTTGTTTGGTTTGTGTCCAATGGGTGCCAGCTGCACTAGGGTGCAAAATCCACAGCTACCGAATTGCTAAAAACGGTTGCTTTTGAGGAGAAACATGTGACCTTTCCATGTTGCATTTTGGGCTGTTTCCTTTTGCTGGCGCTAGGCCTTCCCAAATAAGTGAGGTAACATTTTTATTGTAAGACATGGAGGAACTCTAGGTGGTAGGAAATTTTGACTGCCGTCAATTTCCAGCACTTTCCAGAAATGTGAGGAACATTTGTTTTTTTAGCCACAGTTTGAGATTTGCAAGGGTTTCCAGGTAAGAAAACCTAGTTAGAGCAATACAGGTAACACCACCCTGGACACCTGCAGGTTTCTAGTTTTCAGAAATTTGTAAGTATGTTAGATTTCTCTAGGTGGCGGTGGAGCTAGTGCCCAAAATCCACAGCTACCCACATTGTAATAAAAAGCATGGATTTTCATGGGTGAAAGATGATGGCTCCAGGTCATGTTTTAGAGTGGTTTGTGTCACAGGAATTAGGCCTAGTCATACAAGTGGGTAACAGTGTTTATCGGGAAATGTGTAGGAACAGAGAATAGAAGAACATTTGCTATTACCAATTGGATTTCTCTAGATTTGTGCCTTTCAAATGAAAGCCAGTGTGAAATAAAGAAGACATTTTGCAAATTGTCCTCTGAATCTCATGATAGTATGGGTATCCACAAAGTTAGATGTGTACAAATACCCCACTGTTCCTAAACATGTATCTTGTGTATATTTTAGAAAAACATGGGTGTTAGACCTGGGATCCCTGGTTGGTTGAGGTAGGTACCTTAGGCCAAATAGGGATCTGTGGTTTAGCGTCAGGGAAAGGAAGGTCACCTTCTGTGATAGCTCCACTCACCCCTTTGGTAGCTTGGCACGAGCAGCCAGGCTTATCTTCAAGGCAAATGTGTAAAGTATTTGCAACCATGCTAACAGCAATCCAATGATGACACTACAAATGGACTCCAACTCTAGTTTTATAAAAACAAATATATAAAGTTTGTATAAAAAGTAATACGATAAGACCACACAATTTAAATCCAACATATGCATATTTGTAATATTTCTCCTGGCCAGTTGTTAGACCAACCAGCCTGTGTAACTTCTGGCAATATTAATGAGCAATTCTAAACATTCTACTGTAATCCTAACACCATGGTATGCAGATAGATCGTAATGCTAGAATCAGGCACGTTTGCAATGTAAAAATAATGCAATGCGTACGCAACAATCAGGCACTTTGCAATGTAAACATAATGCAGTTCGTTGAACGACAATCAGGTACTTTGCAATGTAAAAATAATGCAATGCGTAATACAACCACCAGGTACGTCGTCATACAGATGTAAGGCAATGCGTAATACGCTAATCAGGCAGGTCGTTATGCAGAAACAAAGCGATGCACCATACGACAATAAGGTAGCTCGTTATGCAGAAACAATGCCATGCAACATACACTAATCAGGTAGTTTGTTAAGCCGGAAAGATGCAATGTATAATACACTAATCAGGTACTTTGTTATGCAGACATGATGCACTGTGTAACACAACAATCAGGTACTCTGTTACGCAGGACTGGAGTAATCTGTACTACACTCCAGCGCCGATCACGGTGCCTCAGGTGGTCTCTCCGCCGCTCGTGTTTACTTGCAGGTAGCCTCGGACAACTGTTGCCCCCAACAGGGGTAGGGTATAACACAAAAATTGCAGCTCCAAGCTCTGGGACCGGTACTGCCACTCCCTTGGCAATATGGGCCACCATACGAGCCGTTGCAGAGGCTCGCACTGCTGAAGTAAGAGAGAGGCCGAGAGTGTCTCCCTCCGAGCCCGCCCCTCACCCCAAGAGTCGATACATTACCTGGGGTGTGCAAACTCACTCTCCTCTCCTCGTCCAGCGGTTTGGGCCTCCAATGCAATCTTTGGGTCTTGGCGATGGCGGGCTTGGGCCTGCGGCTCAGCTCCTCCGGGGCTGCCGGTCCAGGCCACTACCGCTACCAAGATCTCAGGCTGCCAGAGGGCACACTCACACAACGTTGCTGAGACTTCATTGAGCTTTGGGTGCACAATCACCGGGCACGCCAAACAAAGGCTGCAAGGAGATCACACGCACTGCGTCACTGAGACTCACTTTAAATTCGGGTGCACAATAACAAGGCAAATCCTCAAGAAGGTCCCACTGTGCACAACGCACATGCACAGATCATTGATGAGACTCACTCGGATTCTGGTGCACACGATAACTGGACAATCCTCACAAAGTGGTTCAGGCTGCAAAAAGCACCCGCACACCGTGTCTCTGATCCTTGCTTGGACTCCAGGGGGCCGATTCACAGAACTAACTTAAGACAAAATCCTAAACTTACTACTTTTGGTATTCACAGAAGTTAGGATTTTGTCTCAAGTTTGTCTTAAGACAGACTTAAGACAGACTTAAGGCAAACTTAAGACAACATCCTAACTTATGTCTGTCTTAAGTTTATCTTAAATTTAAAAAAAAAGAGAGACGACCCCACAGGTTCCAGGGAACAGGGTACCAAAGACTTCAAGTCAAAAAAGAATCCCTGGAATAGAGAATTCATTCACTCACTCTAGATATTCAAATCCTCATTCATATTCACTGGTCAAGAACTAGTTAATAACGTTCACAGACTTTTTTATAAAAACATATTTGTATTTATTAATAAAACACAATTCATTACATAATAAATTGAGAAGCTCGTTGTGGAAACAGTATAATAAAAACAATAAAAAAAGCAATTCATCAGAATTTGAACTTATATATAACAAGACGAAGCACAGATACAACACATCCTATCTATTTAGATAGGATGTGTTGTATCTGTGCTTCGTCTTGTTATATATAAGTTCAAATTCTGATGAATTGCTTTTTTTATTGTTTTTATTATACTGTTTCCACAACGAGCTTCTCAATTTATTATGTAATGAATTGTGTTTTATTAATAAATACAAATATGTTTTTATAAAAAAGTCTGTGAACGTTATTAACTAGTTCTTGACCAGTGAATATGAATGAGGATTTGAATATCTAGAGTGAGTGAATGAATTCTCTATTCCAGGGATTCTTTTTTGACCTTAAGTTTATCTTAAGACAAACTTAAGACAAAATCCTAAATTCTGTGAATACCAAAAGTATTAAGTTTAGGATTTTGTCTTAAGTTAGTTTTGAGAATTGCGCCCACAGGGCCCATGATCACAGAGCACACCTTACGAGGTTACCAGGCTGCAACAAGCACGCGCACACAGCACTGCTGAAACTCTCCTGGAAACTTTTGTGTTCCAGAGTTTCTGCAACAGGGAGCCATCTCACCCTGGGCCCTTGGGGATAAGTTACTTCAGGACACAGCACACAGAAAGTCCTTTCAAGTAGGAGGACACAGAACACAGCAAAGTACCTTTAGCCATTTCTTGGTTAAAACAGCAAACTGCAGGCCAGCCCCAGAACACACAGCAAGGGTCAGTCCTCTCCTTCAGTCTATTCAGTTGTTTCTTCCCTGGCAACCGTCCTCTTGACCACAAAGTAGCTCAAGTCTTGTTCACACTTGATCAAGCCATTATCCAAAGTTCAGGGGCTTCAACTCTCCTAGATATACCCCTCAATGACTTTGAAGTCTTTGTGTTTCGGGGGCACTTACTCCTGTTCAAACCAGTTCTGGGTGCCTCCCTGCCAGTGACACCTTTTTCCTTTGATTAGTGGGAGTCTGTATTCTCAATCACTCAGCAGGAGATAGGACAATTGTTTTATAGCAGCAACCCAGGCCTCTTTACCTCAAGGGGCTTCTCCTCCCCCTGCACTCCAGATGCAGATCACCCTGTTGCTGGCTCACCTCCTGTCCTGGGTCAAGACATTCCCTAGATCCTATTGCTTTCAAATCCTGACAGTCAATCCACAGCCAGGCAGAGACATACAGAAATGTCAGAGCACAATAACTCTGCCACTTCTAAAAGAGTGGCTTCTAAAAACACAATGCAAAAACCACCTTCATAAAAACATGTTTTATTACCTTGTGAGTTGAAGCATACTAAACGTCACCTTTCCATCTTAACCCTTTGGGAATATAGGCTGGAAAACATATTACACAGACTCCCCGTTCTATCCAATGGGCAAGATGGCCTTCCAACAGTGAAAAAACGAAATAGAGATAATTGCACTGTCAGGACATGGTAGACACCTTAATACATTTCCTACCTTTCACATGCACTGCACCCTGCCCAAGGGGTACCCTTGACCTACCTTAGGGGTGTCTGATATGCATAGAAACGGACTGGTAAGGTCTGGCAAGTGAGTGCACTTGTTAGTTTAACAAAATGAGAGCAGGCCCGGCAATGGGAGGCCTGAGTTCCCTTTTTAAGGCTACTCGTGTGGGTGGCACATTTAGTGCTGCAGCCCCACAAGTAGCCTTTGCATTACCAGCCCTGGCACACATAGTGCACCTTACTAGTAAGGAAAATGTACCAATCATGGACAACCAATTACCATTACACTTTATGCAGTGGCAAAGTGTCCAAAGTATCTAAGTTGGCAACACCATGTCAGAAAAAGGTCTAGTGGGAAAGCAAAACGTTTAGGGACTTTAGCTACAATGGGCTACCTTCATACCTATTTTTCATTTGTTATAATTTACCATATGGACTGATGAGTAGTCAGCTCAAATTGAAAAATCAATCTAAGATCCAGCTCAATTGTAGGCTCTGGGTATTGCATGTTTTTGGGGATCTTACTAATCCTATATGTAACACCATTACCAGAAGGGTCTTTCAGACATTACAGCGTATTGGGCCATTTGGTAAGAAGTTACAGATGAAATTGTTTTCAGAAATGGCAGTTTTCCCTACTCATTTACGTCGTTTTTACTTCAGGACTACCTATCAGAAAAACTTAAAAACTGTGGTAGAAATGTTTTTCGATTTGACTGTGCTAGTTCCTGAAAGCCAAAATGATTCTGGTCGGTTACAGCAAATCATTTGTTGATGTTATTTTTAGAAAAAAAGTATATGGTTTCTTGAGCAGCACTTTTTTCCCATTTTTGCAAAACCAAACAAAAATTATTTTGCTATTTTCTTGGGCCCTTCAAGGGGAATCCATACACTCTGGGTAATTTAAGAATCTCTATGGTGATGGCAAAAAGGATACACATTTGGCGTATAGTTGAGCAGGCATTGTATTTGTGTTGCCACTGGTGAAGCTTCCTGGTGTGGGTCAAAAACGCCATCTGCAAATGTTTCATTTTTTATGTGACTGCATATTCAATACGGACCGTATAGTTTGGTTTATATTTCTATTACATTTTACCACCGAACTGAGGACCCCATGAACTGCACATGATTTGTCGATCTCAGGTTGGTCCTGAGGTTTTACAAATGTATCCTATGTACGTGTACGTATACTGTATGTCACAAACCGACCAGGACATCCGTGTATAACAAGCTAGGATGATCATAAACATTTTAGAACATAGTCACAAGGAACGCATGGAGTCTGCTTAAGTTGAATTTGGCATTCTTAACTAGTATAATACACAATAGCTGATTCAAATTAATAGTTGATTCAAATAAAAAAAGCCTCATTCAAATGTCACGTGAAAAGTCAAGTGAACGAACACTAACAAACAGCATTACTATCTGAATGTTCCGAGCAATGTTGTAATGAGTCAGATGAACCTTGTTAAACTGTATTTTCATAACAATCTGGCAAACACAAACGTACGCATGTGTGTTGCCACAATCATGCTGCCAATAAGATGGCAATAGAGCAAACTCATATTTTCAAGTTTTTCAAATAGAAAATAGAGGTCTTACGTTAGCTGCAGTTGCTTGCTTGCTAGAGTATAGTTCCATATTCTTACCCTCATGAGCAACCAGTGTAGTAAAACACCTTTATTTTGTAATATTTTTGTACTTCATGTACCTAACAACTTTATGTTTGAATTACTCATTCAAAGTCACAACAAATACTTTTACATCACTCATTTTACACTTAGCCCAAAGGCCAGTCGAGTGTACAGTTACATTGTAGGAGCAGGAAGGAGAGGATTAATCTGAAATGTTAAATAATAAAATCGCTACTAATACATTTAGGAGAGGAGTATCGTTCCAGTCCTATAAAGAATGTAGCATTGTAACTAGATTTAAATAGTGCTTCACAGCTTTAACAAAAAGGCAAAGGTGCAGATCTACAAGGAAGTGGAGCAGCGTTGCACCGCAAGCTCTTTGGCTGCGCCACACTGCGGCACTTCCGAAGCACAGGGATGCAACACATTTACAAGAATAAGTCGGATATCTGTGCTTCCGCCTGCGCTTGTGCACAAACTGCACCCATGAGCGCCATGGTGCAAGAATGCTTGCGTCGTGCAGAGATTGTTTTTGTGCAGCAAGAGGCACCTTCCTGCACCAAAACAATCACTACAGGCTTTTTCCACTTTCAATGTGTCCTGTAGAATGCAGCTCGCATTGAAAGAGGAAAAAACAAGGAAAAAAAAAACATTTCTCCTCGTTGCACCTCGCAACGCCACCTCTAGGATGGTGTTGCATTCAGCGCATCTCCAGATTTACGATTTGTTTTAAATCTGGAGATGTGTCTTGTTCCATGGGTGTTGCGTAGAAACACTCACAGCAACACCCATGGAAAGCCCTTTCAACGCAAAGTGATGCGTGTAAAGGGGCCGCATTTACAAGGAGAGGTAAAGTCACGCAGGGTGGCTTTTCCTGTCCTTGTAAATTTAGGGGAGCCCCCATGCACCACCACTACGTCACAAAAAGTGATATACTGGTTGCACAGGGGGCTTGTATATTTGCCCCAAAGTATTTCTATGAACAGGTAGCACTCTAACCTAAAGAGATGCTCATCAGCGGAGAGCTGACAAATATCAGTATGGTCCAACTTTCCATGCATAATGGCTGCGCTTTTCAGGCATGGGTCAACCGCTACCTGGGGATACCTCTCAAACCCAGATATTTTTAGAATCATAAACCATGGGGAGTCCTTGTTGGAGATCATTCTGTGGATCCCATGACATTTCTTTACCCACAATGCCCTGCACCCCCGAACTTTGCCTGGATTTGAGCATTTTCCTTGCATGTCTGTGATGTAAACGTCCAGATTCCACTGTATTCTAAGAATCAATTGTCCCCCCTCTTGGCCCAGTGAAAATGCTATGCCACTTGTATGTGTGGGCCAAGCACCCACAAAACAAAAGCCTCTTAAACACAAAGCATAGAAATCAACAATAGGGGTAGCTGTGGTATTTGGGCCCGGGTTCAGCTGCCACCTCGAGAAACCTACCAAACCGAGGCATTTCTGAAAACTAGACTCCTGAAAATTCCAGGGTTGTGTGCCTCTTGTGCATCTCACAATAATTTACTATACACACTGCCTGCAAACCTTAAATTTGCTGCATTTTCCTTGCAGGTCTGTAATGTAAACGTCTCGAATAAGCAGAGATTCACAAAATTCCTACCACCCAGCATTTATCCACTTGTCACAATAAAATCAATACCCCATTTGTGTGGCTGGGCCTAGTGTCTGCAACACAAGTGGATCAAATCAGAGTCACTGGGAGCCCTAATGAGGGGACTCCCAATTCCTGTTCCGGGCTGTAGGCCCAGCCACACAACTTTACATCACTGATATGTGGGGAAATGTGTGTTTTAGCTAAAGTTTGAGACTTGCAAATACTTCTGGGTAAGATAACTTTGTAACAGCAATGCACTTCACACCACCCTGGACCCCCAGGTCTCTAATTTTCAGAAATGCATGGGATTTTTAGGTTTCCCCAGGTCACAGTTAACCTCATCCGTGCGGTGCAGATTTACCGCCGGTGCTGGGCCCTAATGAAAATGGGTGTGGTCATGACGGAACGGTTCCGTCATGAGCACAGCTCGACCGATGCTCATGACAGAACCGTTCCGTCATGAGCATTATAAGGGTTAAGCTAGGGCACAATTGCAGAAAACTGTTAGTTTCGACTGAAAAGATTTGACCAGTCTATGTTGCCTTTTCTGTTGTTTCCTGTAGTGGGCGCTAAGCCCACCCACACAAGTGACGTTCCATTGGAGATGTGGAGGATATGTGGAGGAACGCTATTCCCTGCAGTTTTCAGAACATTTCCTCATGGATATATACAGACAATATGTTTTTAACCAACGTTCAAGGCTTGCAAGGGTTTCTGGGGAAGAAAACCTCATAACAGCCACACAAGTCATGCCACCCTATGCTCACTGGGTGTCTATGTTTCATTAATGTGTGGTTGCGGTAGGTTCCTTGCGTGCCGTTGAGCAGAAAGAATTTGGCATGTCGATGTTGCATTTTTGGGCCATTTTCTGTTGTGGGCACTAGGCATACCCACACAAGTGAGGTTCCATCTTTATAGGATAACTTGGGAAATTTCTCTGTGGTGGACAATTGTGGCTCCCTACAGATTCCAGAAAGTTCAATCACCAATTATGGGGAAAATGTGTATTTTCTGCCAAGGTTTCAGGTTTGTAAGAGCTGGGTAGGAAAACCGAGTAAGAGTAATACAAGTCACATTACTTTGGACTCTCTAATGGGTCAGACATTTACAGTTTTTTTAGGTTTTCCTGGGTGTTGGCTGAGCTTGGCCCAAAATACACAGCTATCCAAATTGCAATTTGAGTGAAAAACGTAACCTGTCCATGTAGGGTTTTGGGCCATTTCATGGTGTGGGTGTTAAGCCCACCTACAGACCTGAAGTACCTTTTTTATCAGAAGACTTATGGAAATGCACGGTGGTAGAAATCTTGTGGCTCCCAGCAGTTTTCAGTCCTTTTCCGCAGAGAGAGGAGAGGAACAGATGTATTTTAGCCCAGATTTGGGGTTTGCAAGGGCTTCTGCGTAAGAACACAATTTTAGAGCCACACACATCACACCACCATAGACTCCCCCAGATGTCTAGTTTTCAGAAATATGTGGGTTTAGTTGGTGTGCATGGATGCCAGTTGAGCTAGCGACTAAAGCCCACAGGTACCCAAATTGCAAAAAAAGGATGGTTTTGAGAAACTTGATCTGCATTTTGGGCCATTGTGATATGCCCAGTCACACAAATGAAGTACCATTTTTATCAAGTGACTTGGGAAAAGGTTGGGTTGTAGAAAATGTGTGCTCCCCACATATTTGAGGACATTCTTTCACTGAAATGTGATGAAATTGTTTTTTTACCCAACATTTGAGGTTAACAAGGGTTTCTAGGTAAGAAAACCTCATGAGCATGAGAGCCACAAAAGTTATGTCACTCTCTACTCCCTCAAGTGTTTAGTTTTCACAAATGTGTTTGTTTGGTTGGTGTCCAAAGGGTGCCAGCTGCACTAGGGTGCAAAATCCAAAGCTACCAAATTGCTAAAAACGGTTGCTTTTGAGTAGAAATATGTGACCTTTACATGTGGACTTTTGGGCTGTTTCCTTATGCTGGTGCTAGGCCTTCCCAAACAAGTGAGGTACCATTTTTATTGTAAGACTCTAGGTGGTAGGAAATTTTGACTGCTGTCAATTTCCAGCACTTTCCAGAAATGTGATAAAAATTCATTTTTTTAGCCACAGTTTGAGATTTGCAAGGGCTTCCAGGTAAGAAAACCTAGTTAGAGCAACACAGGTAACACCACCCTGGACACCTGCAGGGGTCTAGTTTTCAGAAATTTGTAAGTATGGTAGATTTCTCTAGGTGGCGGTGGAGCTAGTGCCCAAAATCTACAGCTACCCACATTGTAATAATAAGCATGGATTTTCATGGGTGAAAGATGATGGCTCCAGGTCATGTTTTAGAGTGGTTTGTGTCACAGTAGTTAGGCCTAGTCACACAAGTGGGTAACAGTGTTTATCGGGAAATGTGTAGGAACAGAGAATAGAAGAACATTTGCTATTACCAATTGGATTTCTCTAGATTTGTGCCTTTCAAATGAAAGCCAGTGTGAAATAAAGAAGACATTTTGCAAATTGTCCTCTAAATCTCAAGATAGTATGGGTATCCACAAAGTTAGATGTGTACAAATACCCACGGTTCCTAAACATGTATTGTGTTTACATATCAGAAAAACATGGGTGTTAGACCCGGGATCCCTGGTTGGCTGAGGTAGGTATCTTGGGCCAAATAGGGATCCGTGGTTTAACGTCAGGCAAAGGAAGGTCACCTTCTGTGATAGCCCCACTCACCCCCTTGGTAGCTTGGCATGAGCACCCAGGCTTATCTTCAAGGCAAATGTGTAAAGTATTTGCAACCATGCTCACAGCAACCCAATGATGACACTACAAATGGACTCCACACGAGTTTTTTAAAAACGAATATATAAACTTTATATAAAAAGTGATACGATAAGACCACACAATATAAATCCAACATATGCCTATTTGTAATATTTCTCCTCGCGAGTTGTTAGACCATCCAGCCTGTGTAAGTTCTGGCAATATTAATGAGCACTTCTTAACATTCTACTGTAATCCTAACACCATGTTATGCAGATCGTAATACTAGAATCAGGCACGTTTGCAATTTAAAAATAACGCAATGCGTACGCAACAATCAGGCCCTTTGCGATGTAAAAATAATGCAGTTCGTAGCACAACAATCAGGTACTTTGCAATGTAAAAAAATTGCAATGCGTAATACAACCACCAGGTACGTCGTCAAACAGATGTAAGGCAATGCGTAATATGCTAATCAGGCAGGTCGTTATGCATAAACAATGCAATGTGTCGTACAACAATAAGGTAGCTCGTTATGCAGAAACAATGCCATGCAACATACACTAATAAGGTAGTTTGTTATGCAGGAAAGATGCAATGCATAATACACTAATCAGGTACTTCGTTATGCAGACATGATGCAATGTGTAATACAACAATCAGGTACTCTGTCACGCAGGAATGGAGTAATCTGTACTACACTCCAGCACCGAACACTGTGCCTCAGGTGGTCTCTCCGCCACTCGTGTTTACTTGCAGGTAGCCTCGGACAACTGTTGCCCCCAACACGGGTATGGTATAACATAAAAAATGCAGCTCCACGCTCTGGCCCCGGTACTGCCAATCCCTTGGTAATATGGGCCACCTTACGAGCCGTAGCAGAGGCTCGCACTGCTGAAGTGATAGAGAGGCCGAGAGCGTCTCCCTCTGAGCCTGCCCCCACCCCAAGAGTTGAAACGTTACCTGGAGAGTGCAAACTCACTCTCCTCTCCTCATCCAGCGGTTTGGGCCTCCAATTCAATCTTTGGGTTTTGGCTCGGGCCGGTGGCTCAGCTCCTCCGGGGCAGCCGGTCCAGGCCACTACTGTGACCAAGAACTCAGGCTGCCACAGGGCACACTCACACAACGTCGCTGAGACTTCTTTGAGCTTCGGATGCACAATCACCCGGCACACCAAACAAAGGATGCACGGAGATCACGCGCTCAGCATCACTAAGACTCATTTTAAATACTGGTGCAAAATAACGAGGCAAATCCTCAAAAAGGGCCCACTGAGCACAACGCAAATGCAAAGAGCATCGATGGATTTTGGTGCACACGATAACTGGACAATCCTCACAAAGAGGTTCAGGCTGCAGAAAGCTCCCACACACCGTGTCTCTGATCCTTGCTTGAACTTGAGGTCCTGTAAATTACGAATTTGTTTGTGCTCAGCCTTCATTTTGTAGACGCCGCCATTTTGTGTTGCCCTCACTCAGGCAGCATGGCGAGCGCGATGTTTCTGTCGTTACTGCATATACGTGTCAGGTGGCTTCCTTGCCTATGTTTACTAATGAGTGTGAGGGTCTGGCCAAGTACACTAATTTCTGTCTGAGCTGATTAATCCCTATCCGGACTATTTGTTGGTTCACACCATTCTTTCCTTTAAGTTATCTTAACTGTTGTCCTTCGCTACACATCTCGTGCATTCTCCTGTTTCACGACTGTCCTTCTAAAATCTACAGCTGTGTTTTCTCTACTCGTAAACTGAATTGTGTGGATTTGTTTGCAATTTGCCTAAGGGGGTCTAATGATAAACATGAACCGGGAACTTGAGTTGCTTAGGACTTAAAGCATTGTTTGTAACGTTTGCTTATGTCTCATGTTCTTGTGGGATTGCATTTTACATTGTATTATAACGCATCTAAACCTGTGCGCCATGGAGTTAAGTGGCAGTCTCTTTTGACCCTCGTTATACCAACGACTTCTAAGACCACTGTACTAGCTGCAGCTAATAAATAAATCTTCTACGCCAGACGAAGAGTCCGTGTCTCTGTATTTGACAAGGCAGGTGAATCCCGGGGATTTCAGGCGTACCCTGCGCCGCCGGGCCTTAAGGCTACGGTTCTCCAGACTCCAGGGGGCCGATTCACAGATCTTACTTAAGACAAAATCCTAAACTTACTACTTTTGGAATTCACAGAAGTTAGGATTGTGTCTTAAGTTTGTCTTAAGACAGACTTAAGACAGACTTAAGACAAACGTAAGACAAAATCCTAACTTAAATCTGTCTTAAGTTTATCTGAAGACAAACTTAAGATAAAGTCGTAACTTCTGTGAATACCAAAAGTAGTAAGTTTAGGATTTTGTCTTAAGTTAGTTCTGTGAATTGGGCCCATAGATCCCCTGATCACAGAGCACACCTTACGAGGTTCCCAGGCTGCAACAAGCACGTGCACACAGCATTGCTGAGACTCTCCTGGAAACTTTTGTGTTCCTGAGTTGCCGCAACAGGGAGCCAGCTCACCTTGGGCCCTTGGGGAGAAGTTACTTCAGAAGTCCTTTCAAGTAGGAGGACACGGCACACAGCAAAGTCCCTTTAGCCTTTCTTGGTTAAAACAGCAAACTGTAGGCCAGCCCAAGAACACACAGCAAGGGTCAGTCCTCCCCTTCAGTATTTTCAGTTGTTTTTTTCTTAGCAAATGTCCTCTTGACCACAAAGTAGCTCAAGTCTTGTTTATACTTGATCAAGCCATTGTCCAAAGTTCAGGGGCTTCAGCTCTCACAGATATACCCCTCAATGTCAAGTCAAGTCAAGTCAAAAGATTTATATAGCGCGCTACATACAAGGGTCTCAAGGCGCTTGAAGAAGGGTGGGGAATTACTTTTCAAATATCCAAGTTTTAAGTTGCTTTCTGAATGCTAGGTGGTTCTGAGTGAGGTGAAGGTGGGTAGGAAGTGAGTTCCAGGTTTTAGCTGCCAGGTAGGAGAAGGATCTACCTCCCATGGTGGTTTTGTTGATGCGAGGTACAGTAGCAAGGGCTTGGTTGGAGGATCGTAGCTGGCGAGAGGGGGTGTAGAAGGAGAGTCGTGCGTTGAGGCATTCAGGTCCCACTTCGTAAAGTGCTTTGTGTGCGTGGGTTAGGAGGCGGAAAGTGATCCTCTTATTGACGGGGAGCCAGTGGAGGTTTTTCAGGTGACCAGAGATGTGGTCTTTACGCGGGATGTCTAGTATGAGTCTGGCTGAAGCGTTCTGGATGCGTTGGAGTTTTTTCTGGAGTTTTGCGGTGGTACCGGCGTATAGGGTGTTTCCGTAGTCCAGGCGGCTCGTGACCAGTGCGTGGGTGACTGTTTTTCTAGTTTCAGTGGGGATCCAGCGAAATGTTTTTTTGAGCATGCGAAGAATGTTGAAGCAGGATGATGAAACGGCGTTGACTTGTCTGTTCATGGAGAGTGAGGAGTCCAGGATGACGCCCAGGTTCCGTGCGTGGTCCGTCGGGATGGGTGCTTTTCCAAGGGCCTCTGGCCACCAAGAGTCATCCCAGGCGGAGGGGGAGGTACCCTAAGATAAGGACTTCTGTTTGTCTGAATTCAGTTTCAGACGGCTGTGCTTCATCCACTCGGCAACTTCTTTCATTCCTTCATGTAGGTTGGTTTTGGCGGTGTTAGGGTCTTTGGTGAGTGAGAGGATCAGTTGAGTGTCGTCAGCGTAGGAGATGATGTTGAGGTTGTGTTGGCGTGCGATGGCTGCGAGGGGGCTCATGTATACGTTGAAGAGGGTGGGGCTTTCAAGAGGGCCTGCGTCAGTCTTATGCCTGCTGTGAGGCAGGCGCAAGATTTTGACGCAATGGTGTCCTAAAAGTGACGCAGTGAAATCTCATAGATTTCACTGTGTCACTTCTACGACCCTCCCTTGCGTCAATACGCCCCCCCTTGCATTCATTATACCTGGCGCAGGTAAAATGTGGCGCAGGGGTTTACAAAGTGACGCATCTACCTAGATGCGTCACTTTGTAAATATGATGCAACAAGGCGCATTTTTTATGCCACTGGTGCGTCACAAAAAATTACGCACCAGCAGCGTAAAAGTGACGCACAGCCTTATAAATGAGGCCCCTTGACTCCTACCGATATGCATTGTCTAATATAGACAAATCCAATCATCTGTTCAAATCACTCCATTTAAAGGCACATAAGACTGTATGTAGCAACATTTCTTTATTAATACTTCGTGACCGATTGTGAAGCTTTGTTCATTAATTTCACAAGGGGAATTAATGTTCTCTCATAATTAAATCATACAAGTCCTCCAAGAGCTTTGATAGTTAAACAACTGAAAGGATAAATCTAAAAGACACTCTGCATTGAGCTCAGGACATCATCCATGCAGGAGCTCAAAATTCTTCCCAGTAAAACTACAAAAATGTTCACGGAACAGAAACATTAACTGTAGACTGGAACTCACACTAATTGTACTTGACTACGATAAGGAACACATAAGTGGAACTTACTTTCCTGCTCTGGCCGAAACAGTATGAAACTCTTAAATGGAAAAAGCCCTGACTCTTCCTGAACTGAAGAAGGATTAAACCAACCACCAAAAAAAGAACCTTCTGACATTAACAAGAAGGGTATGGCTACTGGCTAGCACAGCAATGTTAATTATACCGCCCCAAAAAAAAACATCAATCAAATCACGGCAAGGATCATAAGCACAGCCAAAGGCACAACTTTCACTCCTTTGTTTTACTCCAGGTATGAGCACAGCTACAATTTCCTAGTGAAAAAATAGGATTAGACACTACCAAATACTTACAACACCAAACCACTGGCTTTAATCGTTGAACTCACATTCCCACCCACATCCTCCCAATCATAAAGAAATGTAGTTTATAAGTCTATGAATCCTATTGCTTACCCTCTTTGAGGTCACTACTCTCTCAGGCACAGTGCTATACAATATAATAACAACACAACTTTGTTAATTTTCAACTAAAGCAAAGCACTTACTACACTGTAAATTATACAAACCGTTTTCTTCAATTCCTAAAGCGCGGAAGATTCCACTTCTCCCCACAATGTAGGCCACACACATAGCATTTTCGATCTGCTGCTGCTTGCTAGATCTTAATTAACTTTAATCAATTGTACAGGACTTTGTTAAATCATCCCACGTATTTGTAAGTGCCATCTGTTAGACTTATAAAAGGAGGGCCTTCCTCCTCTTAGTCATTAAATTCAGACTTAACATGTTTTTTCCCCTTAAGTATAATTGATTCCATGCACCACTGAAGTCCACTGGTTAAATGAAGGAGTTTGCCAAAACAAGTTAAACCTGTGTCTATAGAGGGGGATTCTAAAAGCACCCACAGCACAAACGCTGGATATAGTGATAGGAACAATGTAGGACTGTTGGACTTGGCCCTCTTGGCAGCTTGATCCACAAATGTTTTGCCTTTTGCCTCCTATTTTCTCCAAACTGGTTTTTTTGGCTATAGGACTCAGGGCACTTTACAGCTGCTAATCAGTGCTGAAGTTCATATGCTCTCTGTGCAAATTGTGATTATGATTGGTTATCCATGATTGGCATATTTGATATACTGGTAAGTACCTAGTAAAGTGCACTGTGTGTCCCTAGGGCCCAAAAATCAAATGCTACTAGTGGGGCTGCAACACTGGTTGTGCCACCCACATCAGTAGCTCTGTAAACTTGTCTCAGGCCTGCCATCACAGTGTCTGTGAGTGCAGTTATAAACTGTCATGTAAACCAGGCAAGTGTCCCCACTTGCCAGGCCCTAACCTTCCCTTTCACTCCTTCCAAGGCAACCCTATGGTGGGCCAAAAGTACCCCCATTGGCAGGGTGCAGTGTATTTGAAAGGTAGGATATGTACTTGTGTGTACTGTGCAAGTTTGGTGGCCACACCTATACAATTCAACAGCGGGGAAGTGGAAAAAGCAATCTGTGCCACAACAAAGAATAAAGCCCCCGGCCCAGACGGGGTTCCAGCTGACTTTTATTTACACTCCCCCAAATTCTGGGCTGGTATCCTGGCCAATGTGTTCACAGCCGCAAACACCTCGCCCCCCCCAAATACATGGGCTACGTCTACCATAGTGCCTATATTTAAAAAGGGCAGAAGGGATGACCCAGGGTGCTACCGGCCCATTTCTCTCCTGGACTCTGCCATTAAGATCCTGGGCAGAGTCCTTTTAGTGAGATTAAGAGATAGCCTGGAGGATTGCGGTGGCCTGGCTGATATACAGTATGGCTTTAGGGAAAAAAGGGGCACGCTAGAACAGTGCTCAAACCTGCACCTTCTGATTTCTAAGTATACGGTGGCCAAGGAGGGGACCTTGTATTTAGCATTTATGGACTTCTCCTCGGCCTTCGACTTGGTCAACAGATCGAAACTTTGGGAAATCCTAACTAATATGGGAATCGACGCCGACTTGGTGGCTTTTATAGCTTCTATGCATCAGGATTTATTCGCTGCTGTAAGAGTAACCAAAGAGGGAAGATGCACGTCAAGTTTTAGATCTCTACGGGGCGTTAGGCAGGGATGCATATTGGCCCCCCTGTTGTTTACTATCTACATAAATGACCTAGGCAAGCATTTACTCGAGGCAGCATGTGACGTACCGCGTGTAGGAGAAGTTAAGATCCCTGCTCTCCTATACGCGGACGATGCTGTACTCATTGCACGCACAGGGGTATGTCTCCAAAAACTGTTGGATGCTTTTGGGACTTTTATGGACCGGTTGGACCTGAAGGTTAATGCCGCCAAATCGCACACCATGGTTGTAGGGACACAAGGGAAAAGTGTCAAGAGAGGAATTAAAACCTTCTTTTGTAAAGGGGAGATTGTGTCGGGAGTTCCCGTGTTTCCATACCTGGGAGTGCTGTTTGATAGCAGGGGCACCTGGGGCCCACAGATACGTGCAAAAAGCCTAGCGGTTACAAGAACATCTAGGGCCATCTTAAGTTTTGCTAAAAGGCTGGGACATAGACCCATGAAGGCCATCATCCAGGTTTATAACAGCAAATCCCTTCCCGTGGCTTTGTATGGTGCCTCCCTATGGGGGTATGCACGACTAGAAGAAATTCAGGTAGCCAAAAATAGTTTTTTACGTTCAGTCCTGTCCCTCCCCCAATCCTCCCCGGTTTTCTCCATTCATACAGAACTTGGTCTGGATTACATCCAGGACAAACTGAGACTGGCCCCATTATTATATTGGCTTAAGACCTGGTTAAACCCTGAACTACTGTTAAACCACACGATCATGAGGGATGTGATGAGTTTAGAGTATAGTCACAAGATACCATGGATGGCGTATTTGCACAAATCTTTTAATGAACTAGGACGTCCAGAATTATTCACCTCCCCCTCGTGCATCATAAAGCAGGATGTGAGTTTTATAAAAAAACAGTTTATGTCTAGGGCATACATGTTGCGAGAAGAAGTCGAATTATCAAAACCATCTGTTCGAATGCATTATTTGTCACTCCAGTCACTTGCAATTGAACCCTATTTATGTTTTGTCACTAATCCGTTCCATAGATTTTTGCTAACAAAATTCAGATTTAACACTATTCATTTTTATTTGGGCCATTTTAATACCTGGATGAAACCTGAGTTAGCTCCCCCCTGCACTTGTGACAATTTTTCTGTTCAGGACAGTTTACATTTTGTTATGTTTTGTGATTTCTTCTCCGACCAAAGGAAAAAATACCTGCTACCAGTCCTAAGAGAAGCGGGCTTCTCCCAGGTGAGACCAGCCATGTTATATTTAAAATCACTGGGTAACATCTGTATCACTTTCGCCATGGCCAATTTCCTTGTGGCAGCAACCAGAGCCAGAAGGGGCATGAATTTGGAAATCTGATGTACATAATGTGTTTCTTAAATATTTTAACGTACTGATTTTCGTCTCATTAACTTGCTCATAAATGAAATTGTTTAATTCCTTTTTAATTGTAAATAATACTGTTTTTATGTACTTTGTATGATTTTAACAAATCGAATAAAGTTAATTTGACTGACTGACTGACTACTTGTGTGTTTTACATATCCTGATAGTGAAATACTGTCAATTTCGTTTCTCACTTTTCCAAGGACTAGCTCTCCCATATGTTTTCAATGGAGCTGCCTTGTAACATCTTACAAGTCTACCTTTCAATTGAGGAGAAATTGAGATTTGGAGTTTGGGCTTCCTGAGCGCAGAATTTAAAAATGCATCTCTTAGTGAAGGTGGTTTTCAAATTGTGTTTATAAATACCACTTTTAGAAGTTAGGCCTTTTCTTGATTAAACATCTTGTGCTTCTGCTTGCCTGTGGAGTCAACTTCTGGTTTAGACTAGCAGGTGCATTCACTCTAGACAGTCACACAAAGGGTATTGAGGTATGCCCTGCATATGCTGATGGCCTATCACCAGCCTGATGGGCCTCCTGAACTAGAGCGGAGGGGGAGCGGTCACTACACCTGACTAAGACTGTGCCTATCCTCTCACAATGCTGTATCCACCCCCCTGGAGTGTCCCGGAGCCAAGGCCAGGTAAGACAGGAACTTGTAAACTACAAAGACTTCAAAGGCCAAAAAGGGTATAAGTATTTGACCTAAAACCCCAGACTGTTAGAACACTTCTAGATCAAGACGGCCCTGCCATGAAGAAGAGCTGAAGTACTGTCAGGAGGAGTACTGCCCCTTTGCTGTGTGTTGTTTTACTGGGTTGGCCTGCGGATCCTGCTTCTGCTTGTGGGCAGTAAAAAGGACTGGACTTTTACTTTGCTGTATCCTGCTTGAAAAGATTCTCCAAGGGCTTGAAGTAGAGCTTGCCTCCTGTTAAGAAGTCTCAGGGACATAAAGACTTCCTCTGCAGCATCCCTGAACTCCACTGCTTCAAGTTCTTACATGCCTTGTGGTGCCAGTTCCAGTTCTGGGCTCTTGGAGGTTGTTCCTGCTGTGAGAAGCGTTAAAAAGAAATTTAAATCAATGCAATGCCCTTCCAGCACGTGATTTTCTGATGCAGTAGCACCACCGTGCTGGAGAAAGTTCAGCGCATTGCCCCGTTCAACCGAAGAAATAGACTCGGTGCCTGCCTGCGGCCAAAGAAACCACCACAGTCCGAGTTCTGTGCACAGTCTCTCTGAAGTCCCAGACCCCGCACTGACTCTGACGCAGACCCTGCTGGGCAGCTAAAAAGAACCCGGCATCGTGGCACCCTGGCTGCAGAAATTGACTCAGCCCCTGTTTTGCGCAGCAGCATTGACCTCACATCAGACCTGTGAGCCAAGTTTTTCCAATGCGTCACCCGCAGACCAGAACTGTCTTGGATTTCAATACATCCATTCCCCCTACAGTCTGTATTTGACACAGCACTTCTCCTGCATGCAGCAGAACTGTAACGTTGTCTCCCTATGGACTCAGGAACCAGCACAGCACTGTGTTTTCTGAGACTTCCCTCCTCTGCGGCTGTTTTGCCTTTTGAATTTTGACGCATCTGAAGGTACTTTGTGTAAAATCACTGCATCCATAATATCCATTGGAACAAAGTGCTAAACCTTTAAAGAGTCATATTTTGAGCTGTGTGTATTTAATTTTTGTTGTTTTGGTTTTGTTTAGTTTGGATAAGGATACTTTATTTTTCTAAACTTGTGTGGTGCCCATTTACTGTGTTTTCACTGTGTTACTGTGTTACTGTAAGTGTTATGTACAACTGCTTTACACATTGCCTCTGAGATCTGCCTGACTGCTCGTGCCAAGCAACCGAGGGGGTGAGCAGTGGTTATCTTGGGTGTGTAATCCCCTCATCCAACCTAGCAGGAAGGGTCCCTACTTGGACAGGTTGCATACCACTGCCAACTAGAGACCCCCATTTGTTTGTGGGACAACACAAATAATTCACATCTTAGGGTTGTTCCACACAGCCATCATTTGTTTGCAGACATTTGACTTAAAAGTGTTTTTGTTCATATATTTTTAACTCATAGAAATACTTTGGGGCAGATTTACAAGCCCCCTACACCACCAGTGCATCACTTTTTGTGACATAATGGTGGCGCAGGGGGTTCCCTCATATTTACAAGTATAGGAAAAGAAATATGGCCCCCTCACACGCAGTACTGAAAGGGCGTTCCATGGGTGTTCCATGGGTGTTGCTGTTGCTGTGTTGCTGTGTGTTCCAACGCAACACCAACGCAACACCAATGGAACAATACACATACCCAGATTTACAACAAATGCTTTAATTTCTCCTGGTTTTTTCCTCTTTCAATGCGTGCTGCATTCTACACCACACATTGAAAGTGGAAAATGCCTGTAATTATTGTTTTTGTGCAGGAAGGTGCTCCTTCCTGCACAAAAACAGCCTCCGCGCGATGCAGGCATCCGTGCACTATGGTGCAATGGTGCCTGCCCCCCGCTCGTGGATGTAGTTTGTGAGCCAGCGCAGGGGGAAGCACAGCGATGCAACATATTCTTGTAAATATGTTGCATCCCTGTGCTTCGGAAGCGTGGCGCAGCCAAAGGGCTTGCGGTGCAACGCAGCGCCACTTCCTTGTAGATCTGCCCCTTTGCCTTTTTGTTGAAGCTGTGAAGCACTATTTAAATCTAGTTACAATGCTACATTCTTTATAGGACTGGAACGATATTCCTCTCCTAAATGTATTAGTACTGATTTTATTGTTTAACATTTCAGATTAATCCTTTCCTTCCAGGTCTTACAATGTACACTCTACTGGCCTTTGGGCTAAGCGTAAAATGCGTGCTGTGAAAGTATTTGTTGTGACTTTGAATGAGTAATTCAAACAGAAAGCTGTTAGTTACATGAAGAACAAACATATTACAAAATAAAGGTGTTTTACTACACTGGTGGCTCATGAGGGTAAGCATATGGAACTATACTCTAGCAAGCAAGCGACAACAGCTAACGTAAGACTTCTATTTTCTATTTGAAAAACTTGAAAATATGAGTTTGCTCTATTGCCATCTTATTGGCAGCATGATTGTGGCAACACACATGCCTACGTTTGTGTTTGCCAGATTGATGTGAAAATACAGTTTAACAAGGTTCATCTGACTTATTACAACATTGCTCGGAACATTCAGATAGTAATGCTGTTTGTTAGTGTTCGTTCACTTGACTTTTCACGTGACATTTGAATGAGGATTTTTTTATTTGAATCAACTATTAATTTGAATCAGTTGTTGTTTATTATACTAGTTAAGATGAATGCCAAATTCAACTTAAGCAGACTCCATGCGTTCCTTGTGACTATGCTCTAAAATGTTTGTGATCATCCTAGCTTGTTATACACGGATGTCATGGTCGGTTTGTGGCATACAATATACGTACACGTACATAGGATACATTTGTATAAACCTCATGACCAACCTGAGAACGACAAATCATGTGCAGTTCTTGGGGTCCTTGATGCCGGCATGGGGTCCGCAGTTCGGTGGTAAAATGTAAGAGAAATATTAACCAAACTATACGGTCCGTATTGAACATGCAGTCACATAAAAAATGAAACATTTGAAGATGGCGTTTTTGACCCACACCCACCAGGAAGCTTCGCCAGTGACAACACAGCTCTACAATGCCTGCTCAACTATACGCCAAATGTGTATCCTTTTTCCCATCACCATAGAGATTCTTAAATTACCCAGAGTGTGCGGATTCCCGTTTAAGGGCCAAAGAAAATAGCAAAATAATTTTTGTTTGGTTTTGCAAAAATGGGAAAAAAGTGCTGCTCAAGAAACCATATGCTTTTTTTCTAAAAATGGCATCAACAAAAGATTTGCTGTAATGGACCACAATCATTTTGGCTTTCAGGAACTAGCACAGACACATCAAAAAACATTTTCACCACAGTTTTTGAGTTTTTCTGCTAGGTAGCCCTGAAGTAAAAACAACGTAAATGAGTGGGAAAAAATAGCCGTTTCTGAAAACATTTTCATATGTAACTTCTTACCAAATGGCCCAATACGCTGTTATTTCTGAAAGACCCTTCTGGTAATGGCGATATATATAGGATTAGTAAGCTCTCCAAAAGCATGCAGTACCCAGAACCCAGAACTTTTCAATCTGTACATATGTTAAATTATAACAAATGAAAAATAGGTATGAAGGTAGCCCCTTGTAGTACTTGGCCCTTTGTGGCTAAAGTCCCTAAACGTTTTGATTTTCGACTAGACCTTTTTTCTGACATGGTGTTGCCAACTTAGATGCTTTGGATACTTTGCCACTGCTGAACAGTGTCAACGTGCAAGTGCTCCCTGCATAAACTGTAATGGTAATTGGTTGTCCACGATTGGTATATTTGCCTTACTAGTAAAGTTCACTATGTTTGCCAGGGCTGGTAAAGCAAATGCTACTAGTGGGGCTGCAGCACTAATTGTGCCACCCACACAAGTAGCCTTAAAAAGTGAACTCAGGCCTCCCTTTGCAGGGCCTGTGCTCAGTTTGTTAAACTAACAAGTGCACTCACTTGCCAGACCTTATCCGTCCCTTTCTGTCCACATCAGACACCCCTATTGTAGGTCCAGGGTACCCCTGGGCAGGGTGCAGTGTATGTGAAAGGTACGAAATATATTAAAATGTCCCATCTCCTGCTGGGTGTTTGAGAATCCAGACCCCCCACTAATCAAAGGAAGAAGGTGTCACTGGCAGGGAGGCACCCAGAACTGGTTTGAACAGGAGTCCCTTGCTCACTTTGCCACTGGAATCAAGCAAGCCGGGCTGAGGACGACTGGAATGCAAGAAACCGGTCCTCGGAAGCTTGTTTCCGGTCCAGGGAGGGCATGGCTTGGCAGTTTAGGCTGGGCTGTTCCCATGAGGCACAGGGTCAGACTGATTTGCATATAGCTGTGTCTGAACTGGGGTGGCAGAATGGGCTAAAGAACGGTGATGGATCAAACTCAGATCTTTTGACTGGGTGTGAGTGTTTGATTGATTCAGATGCTCCGTCCATCACCACCCCCTTTTGTACCGCTTTTGGCCACCATAAGTGTGGCAGGGTATGCTCAGACGTGAGTTCCTTGCTCACTTTGCCACTGGATTCAAGCAAACCGGGCTGAGGACGGCTGGGATCCCAGAAACCGGTCCTCGGAAGCTTGTTTCCGGTCCAGGGAGGGCATGGCTTGGCAGTTCGGGCTGGACTGTTCCCATGAGGCACAGGGTCAGACTGATTTGCATATAGCCATGTCTGAACTGGAGTGGCAGAATGGGCTAAAGAACGGTGATGGATCAAACCCAGATCTTTTGACTGGGTGTGAGTGTTTGATTGGTTCAGATGCTCCATCCATCACCACCCCCCTTTTGTACCGCTAATTCCAACTCGAACATTTTTTTTTATTGCAAGGAAAAACAGCAGATATAAGTCATATATTACAATGACACAAACATTGATTCATCATTACATGAACATACATAGGCTTCTGGGCGGAGCCGGGAGCCGGGCGGACGCTGATCGTCTCGGCTCCCGGTCCACGAAATGCTCTGACCCGGCCCTGGACAGTTACAGCCCTTCATTTTGACCGCTCTTTTGTCCAGCACGAAGCGGAGCGAGTGGGGCAGGTGCGGAGCAGCAGCGATCGCTCCGAGGTTGGCATACAGGCTCGTTCTCCCGAGGTGAAGAAGGAGAGGGCGGAGGCGCTCAAGATGGCGGGCGGCACTGCGCCGTGGACTCTGCTGACTGCGGCCGCCGCTGGGAGGTAGGATTGCGTCCTGCGCTACCCCGGCTTGTTGAGTCTCTCGCCGCAGCTACTGGCATAATTTCCTCTACCTTCACTTCGGTGGAGACCCCCACCGAGGGAATCCTCCCAGCGCCTGCCTGACTCTAAGATGGCGGCCGGAGGCGACTTCTGATGGCGATCGCCGCTTCCACTGGCTCGCCCCAACTTCTCCCCGGCCTCCTGCTAATCCTGTGGCCCTCTCTTGGACTTTTGGCCTGCCTCCCGACCTGCTGCCAGTTTGGGGCCACTGCCAGTGCCGGAACGCCCTGGGGCCCTGCAACACGGACCGGATCTCCAGACCACCCCCCCCCCCCCACCTGGCACCAGCGTTCTGGATGTGCCACTGCTCCTGGAGTCAACACTGCTTGCGGGTGAATCAACACACAACCCACCGGCAGCCGTGCAGCGCCCCATGGTCAACGTGTGACCGTACCAACAGCGTCAACATGGCCTTCACCACCTGGCGCACTCTCTCCTCCACCGAGACGGCTGACTGCAAGCTCTCCAAGATGGTGACGCGCCTGCCGCTGGCCTCCAGCTTCATCTGCCACCGTCACTACTGGACTTCTTGACTTTTTGCTTTGTCCTGACCATCACTTTGCTGCTGTTTTCGGACAGCTTCACTGGACTCTAGCCCTCCTCCCATTCCCTGGCCCATTAACCCTTTTCCCCGTGGATGATCCTCAAATGTTCCCTCCCTCTTCCGCTTCCCCTTCTCTCCATAGCCTTGCATCCCTCCCACCCTCCCTTTGTTCTGTGACTGCATCCACACTTATGGAACTCTGCTCACCATATACCTTGCCTATGTGACTCTCTAGTATATCCAGTCTTATCCCCTCCCTATGTATATATAGATAGTAGACCTCTGTACTATCTACCATTCCTATGTGTCCATTAGAGTATATCCGGTCTTATCCCTTCCTATGTATATAGAGATAACTCTAATGACTAGTCTCCTAGACACCATATACCACCCCTATGCGTCGCTTAGAGTTTAACCAGTCATATCCCTCCTATGTGTATGTAGTTGACTCTTATCACTAGTGTTTGCAGTGGTCCTTTGTACTCTCTACCACCCCTATGTGACCCTTAGAGTGTTTCCAGTCATATCCCTCCTGTGTAGATAGAAGATAACTCTAATGACTAGTATCCATGTGATTTTTAGATTGTACCCTTGTGTATCCCCTCCCTTGTTTAGAGTTATAGCTTTAACGACTAGTCGCCTGTGTAACTGTTGGAATATAGCCAGGTATATCCCTTCCCCCGTGTGAAGAGATAACCCTATTCACTAGAACAAAAAGAAATGTGTTCCTGAAATGTGTAACGTAACTGATTCTATGTAAAGTGCTTTGATAACATGTAACGGAACTGGTGCTATGTAAAGCGCTTTGATAACCTAATCGGTTCAAGTTCCTGAAATGTGCAACGTAACTGATTCTATGTAAAGTGCTGTGATAACATGTAACGGAACTGGTGCTATGTAAAGCGCTCTGATAACCTAATCGGTTCAAGTTCGCGCTATAGAAAACTCTAAAAATAAATAAAATAAATAAATGAAATCGTGAGGGTGAAATGTATACATGTATTATTCATAATAATATTATTTCCTATATCCATTCCGTGATGGGGGCCCATATCTTTGCTCCCATAACCCTCTTCTTTAACCCTTTAGTTTTATAGACAGCAAGTTCAAAATTATACATCATCAATAATTTTCCTCTCAAACTAAAAAAAGAGGGTGGATCAGGATTGATCCACTCTCTTGTGATACAGGCCCGTATTACAGCCATGCAGATAAAGAGAAAACATATCGTAGCTTTCGGTCTTGGCTGCAATACAATTCCCGAACCACAGTCTGTTAGAACCATCTCGCTGGTTATATTAATCGTGTATCCCAAAATTTCAGCCAAAAATTGTTAAATATGGAAAAAATGTTCATGTAATTTAGGGCACAAAAAAAACATATCAACCGTATCGGCAGCATATTGGCCACATCTATTGCATTTGGTTCCAGTGGCTGAGCTCCATTTAGAAACTTTCTTGGGTGGTGTAGTATAAGTCATGAATAACCATGTAATGCTGAGATAAGAACTCGGTTTGCCAACATAAAAGATTGATGAATATTCACACCAGACATCCCACGCTTAGTTTTCCATTTTGCTTGACACAATACCACATCATTGGGAAACTCCTGAATCAGACACACATAAAAGTGGCCTATTAATGTCTTTTTCATCATGTTTTCAATTACAATTAGGGGGATTTTAATCATTCGATCTTGTGCTGCTTGTCCTAATGTCTGTAGGAAACTACGGATTTGTATAAGAAAAATTCATTTTATTGATATACCATAAGCGAAGGTTTGTACATCTGTGAAGGACATTAAGTTTCCTTCTTTATAAAGATCCCCTATATGGTTTATTCCTTTAGAACTCCATCTAATAGCGATTGGATCCTGAAATATATAAGGGAGTAAATAAGAAGCGGTAAATGGTGTATATACATTGTATTTTGGGATTCCCAAATGTCGCCTAACAATTTTCCACACCGAATAAGCCGCTGTAAGGATCTTAAATTTTGTTTTCTGGAATTGGAGCTTTATCCCCAACCACAAGTGGACTAACAAATTGTAAAGAGGCAGCTATATAATAGAAAAGAAAATACGGAATACTCCAATCCCCACGCTCTTTAGGGAGAATCATTTTTTATAGGCTCTCCGTTGCCGTTTACAGCCCCACACACATCTAATAGTTACACTCTCTAAAGCATGGAGAAGGAAATTCAATGGGTATTGTGGGGAACATATATATGAATTTGGGCAAGATCGACATTTTAAGCACATTGTTTCTGCCATATATAGATAGGTGAAGATGGTTAAGTCTTTCTAATGTCCGGTTAACTTTGGCCATTGCAGGATTCATATTAAGTTCAGGAATTTTAGAAACTGGAAGTGAGATCTTGATCCCCAAATATGTGGCTTCAGAAACTGTAGCTATAGTAGAAGGGGGATCGTCTCCCACATAGATGATCTGAGTTTTGGACAGATTCAACTTATATCCTGAAAAGGATCCAAACTGTGTCGCTAAATTATCTTTGACAGGTAGCGTGGTTTCTATATCAGTTGTAACCACCACAATATCATCTGCATAGGCTAATGCACGATAATCTGTGTGAGTTAAATGAATTGGTTTAATATTTATATCACAGTTTAGACGGTTTAAAAAAAGATCTATATAAACGGCAAAAAGAAGAGGTGAACACGGGCACCCTTGCCGTGTGCCCCGAGTGATTGAGAACGGGGAGGATGTTTGACCGTCTAGGCATATTGAAGCACTGGGGGATTGATACATGGCTTTTAACGCAATTAAGATACCAGGACCGAACCCCTTTCTGGTTAAGGAGTCCTACATGTATGCCCAATTGACCCTGTAGAATGCTTTCTCAGCATCCAACAGGGTCACTCCAATGGTGGATTTGGTAGCCTGGGCCCAATCAATATTTGTAATTAAGCGGCGTATATGATCTGCAGTATCCCGTGACGGAATGAACCCATGCTGAAATTTCGAAACGATCGGTGAGATGATACAAGAAAGACGTGAGGCTAAGATTTTGGAATATACTTTACTATCCGTGTTGATTAACGAAATCGGTCGGTATGATGAAGGCGCCAAGGGGGTTTATCTTTTTTTAGAAAAACAATAATTATTGATTTCTTCCTAGAAGGCGGTATTTTCCTTTTTTGAGCCTCCCGAAAGAGTAAAGTCATTTCTTTTTTAAGAACATGTCAAAAAGTCCTATAGAATTCCAGAGGAATGGCATCAGGTCTAACAGCTTTACCTAAAGCTAAGGACAGTATAGATGATTCAATTTCTTCCCAGCTAGTTGGGGTATCCAGTTGCTAAGAATCCTCTATTGATAGAATGTTACTGTGTAAGGAATGACTGAAATCTGTTACCCTTCCTTCGATGTCCCCAGTAATGTCCCCTGAATACAGTTTACAGTAAAATTCACGAACAATCCCTAATATTTCCGATGGACTATTATGGAGCTGCCCTGAGTCATCCAAAATTGTATCTATTCTTGCAAAGACCTCCTTCTGTCTAAGCATCTTAGCTAGGTGTTTCCCTGAGTTTTGTCCCAACTCATACATTTCAGATCTAAAGACAGCAATTTGTTGTGCTAACCTTGTAGCAAGGCTCTGATAAATTCTTGCTTTTTGTATGGCTACATTTTTCAAAATGTGATCAATATTTATCCCTCAGCTACAAGCTGTCATCAGCTCTATTTCAATATTTCGCAATTTATTCATCTCCGTGTCTTCTGTCTTTCGAATTTCCCACTATTTATTAATTGAGAAGCTTTAGAGGTCATTACGATGTTGGGCGGATTGCCTCCGCCAGGCTGTCGGTAGCCACCGCCGGGCTTGCGGAGGCAATCCGCCTGACACTGTTTCCCAAATTCCCCCCGCCATATTAGTATGGCGGGGGGGACCGCGGCAGACGGAAAGACCGTCTGCCGCTTTTCCGCCCCAGCCACTTTTCCACAACGGCGTAAAGGGCATAACATGGTGGCGGTGTCCAATGGACCCCGCCAGCCATATTATGATGCGTGCAAATAGGTGTCATTCTGCGGCGGCGATGCCGCCATGGAAAGGCAGGCGGTCTTTGCTTTGGGGGGCACCTGCGGGCCCCCCTGGTGAAGGCCAAGGTGGGGGTGTACAGGGGGGGTACCTATGGTACCCCCTTTCGTTTGCATTTACAAAGCGGCAGGCACCACACGTGCCTGCTGCTTTGTTTATGCAAATGCGTAAATGCATTTTTAGCATTGTGGCGGGCGGTGCAGAGTGCACCGCCTGCCACAATGCTAAAAATGAAGGATGTGCCCGCCACTGTGGTGGGCACATCCTAATTCCCCCAAAAGGACCCCCGCCCTTACGGCAGGTGGTCAAGGATACCGATAGGGTGGCGGGCGGACAAAGTTCGCCCGTCATCCTAATGAGGCCCTAAGTGTTTCTCCCCGCACCCCAGATTTGAAAGCATCCCAGACCATCTCTATTGGTGCCGAACCTTGATTAATTAAAAAAAACTCAGGAATCCACCTCCCCATATGCTCAATGTACAGAGGATTGCTTACGCTCAAAGGTCCAGGGCCTAAGAGGAGATCGAACATCAATATCCAAATCAAGGCTAATTGGATTGTGATCTGATATTATCTTGGCAAGAATTTCAAGCCTGATATTTTTGGCCGTGTTAACATATCTAGTAGCTTAAAAAAAAGTCTAAACGAAAATGTTTCTGATGCGGGGTAGAATACAATGTACAGCCTGAGGTGCCCCCTTCCTTCAAAAAACCTATATCTGATAACCCAAATTCATCTATGATCCCTTTAGTAGCTTTAAATAAAAAATTCCTGCCAGAGTAAACACAGTTACTGGAGATGTCAAATTTTTCATCCATATGTAGATTAAAGTCCCCACATAATAGTAGGGGAGATGGCAATGGCGCAAGTTCTACGCTTAGCTGATCCAGCATATCCGAGTCATCTGTGTTTGGGCCATAGATAGTACCCATATGATCTTCTTTAACACGTCTACACTTTCCAAGCCCATATCTTTTTAGTATAGCAACACTTCTTGTGGTCGTACCCTGCCTGGTGCAGCCTACCAATTCGAGACCAAGATCTTTAAACCAGTTCCTATTGTTATATCAGTTTCTTGTAAACACAAGATATACATTTTCATATTTTTCAGAATTTTGGCCGTAATACCCCTTTTTCTTTTGTCATTCAGACCACAGATATTCCAAGAGCATATCTTGATTCTACCAGACCACAGATATTCCAAGAGCATATCTTGATTCTACTCATCTTCAAAACAAAATGTACCGTAAGAAATCATATACACAATATTTATATTGATTAATGTGACAATATGATGTATATTAACAAAGCCTAAAGATTCTAGCATTGAATTAGTTGAAAATTTTCCTTTGCTATTTTTCCTTGCCCACACACCCCACTACCCCTCCCACCCTTCCACCCCAAGAAACTAACCCCACCCACCCAGTGACCCACCCAAACAAGGCAAAGGGACTGACAAGTCCCCTTAGGTGATGGGGAGAAAGGCTGCCTGCCCCCGCCGACCGCCCCCCCACTGAAAAGTCAAAGTCTGAGAAAGGAGAATAAAGAAAAAGAACTTAAATATAACATAGCCATATGTATATAGATGTAAATATAAACAAAAGGTAGCATATGAGTCACATAATTAAGATTCATTACATATTACTCAGGTAAGCTATATCACACTCACTAGGCTATTTCACTTAAGTAAACTCTTGCCACAATCTCTGACGTAAGATAAGACGTCTTCTCCTTATAAACTACCTTTAACTTGGAAGGGTTTAAAAGAAATGCTAGAGCTCCCTTAGCTTGAAATTGAGGTATTAGCTGCCTACGATGCCATCTCTGTTGTACTGTAGCCTGACAGTAGTCAGGACGAACAAAGAACTCTATGCCCTTCCCCCTCCTTTTACAGTCCGGCCTTGCTAAGTCATATAGTGTTTCTCGCAATAGAAAGTTATTAAAACAAATCAAAATTGCTCTCGGTTTCATATCGGGGGAGCTGTTACTAGAACGCTTATGAAAAGGAAATCGATGAGCTCTTTGCAGTTTATGGTCCCACCTCCATTGGGTTAATTCGGGAAAGGTCTCTGTAAATAGTTCCTGAACAAATTGCAGGATATTACTCCCTTCCAAACCTTCAGGAACTCCGAGAACAAGGAGATTATTTCTTCTTGACCTATTTTCCAAGTCAATCAGCTTCCAGTTGACATCATCTCTAAGAGCTGCTAAAGCCGTAACCTCAGTCTTTTGTTGCACCAACTCATCCTCGACTGTAGATATTCTTGCTTCAGTCTCTGCAACATGTATAGTGAGTTCATTAGTTAACTTGATAACCCGCCGTACAGTATTCTGAAGCTTCCGGACCGCCCCCTGTGTTCGCAAAGCTTCTGCCCTTGTCTCCTCCTGATGCAGTGTGATGGCTTGAAGGATTGTGGCCAGGGTAATTTCGGATTCTGTTTCAGACTCACCTTTATTCCCCTGGCATAAGTCATCGGGGGACCTCCCGGGAGCAGCAGAAAGAGATGTTACGTCATTTGAACATGGTAGCGCAGACTCCGTATGAGCAAGCAGGGGAGACCCATCATTCTCGAGAAGCTCAGAAGGAAGTACTTGTGCCTCCAACGAAAATGTTGTAGGAGATGCCCTATGGACTGTATTACCTTCCGTAAAGCTACCTTCATCCTCATCCAGTGGTAGAGAGCTTGTCAGGCTCCTATCATCAGCCCAATCAATTTTGTTGCTCTCAGTGCCAGATAAGTCTGATAATGAATAAAATTTACCAGCAGAATCACCAGAATCATCGTCCGATATAACTTGTTGTATGGCCCCGGACCCAGAAGTGGGAGAATCTACTTGAACAGGCATTTTAGTCCCCTTACTGGCATCTAGAATTTTGGATTGTGAACTCACCGACTGTTGAAGTTGTTGATCAGAATTCATACCTTCTGCAGTCTCTGATATAGGGGTTTTTCCTTTAGGCTGATTTTTCCTTTTAAACATTTCAGGAATTTTAGGATTCGTAGAGACCCCCTTACCAGAAATTCCTACAGGATTACCCAAGTCCAAAGAGGAGGATCTACCTCTTCGAATTGATCTATTAGTCCCTAGATCTGCAGTCGTCGCACAGACACTTACTTTGCCCTCTGGAGTATCAAAATTGCTGCCACCAACTGCGGGATCTGATTCATCAGGCAGCGCTACCACCATCGCCACTGCCGTTGCCGTTACTGATACCGTGGCAGTGGCCGCTGTAGCTGCAGTAGCCCAGGTGCAGGGACCTTTCCCTTCCCGGCTGCTCCGGTTACGGTAGGATTCTTGGGAGCCATTGAACTTGTGCATGTTAATCTGGATAGTGAAGGCACAGTCCACACCGGGTTTTCCAAGAACCCTGGTGATGCCTCTCTGAAGTGTAACAAAACGCTATCAGGTAGTAAGGGGCGAAGACCAATGCAGCGTGTCCCAATAAGCAGACAATGTGCGGGATAGTCTACAGAGCAAAACAGGACTCAGCAGTACACCAAATGAAGATAGGATTGTCGGTGTTCTTGACCTCTGAAAAGATTGCTCAGCATAGTTCGGCATTATCCAGCACTCTGCACAAAGCCCCACAGAAAAATACAGCATACAGGTAATCCATCAAATCCATTAAACCGTCACAACTTTTCCTTTTTCGCAATCAGTTTTTCTTCCAAGCAAAGATAAACTGCGGGGGAGGGAAGTCAGCCGGAGAGGAGCAGTGGAAAGCCTGTCTCACTCGGACAATAAAGCGTTCGCCATCTTGCCCCCTTCATTCCCAACTCGAACATTTGAAGTCAAATTTGAACTTTGGACTTTTTAGGAGATGTTCTGTTACTCCCTTTTTCCTGCTGCTAAGTCTAAATTGATTTTTCAGCTGAGACTGAATTTTGGATGTTATTCTGTGTACAAACTGGCAGCTTTCCAATGTCCTATGTACATCCCGGGATATGTAATGTTGTAAACTTTAAGTATTTTATGTTTCTTGATTATTGACAATATTCTCCGTTTTTACTTAAAGAACATTTAGCCATCCTAATGCAGGTTCCTGATAACTATATGATGTTTTATGGATTGAGCTTGTAATGTTTTATTACTCGTAGTAATAAGCTTGTATTCTCATGTGGACCTCCTTGGAGTTCCAAATCTTTAATACATTTTGAATTGAATTGCATGAGGCAGTGACAGGTTACATTATAGAGTTCATGGGGAATGCACAGACACTATGAACATTAAACGAGGTGTAAGGTAATGGTGTGAAGTGGCCCTGTTTCTCTTTTTTCTATATATAATATGGACACTTCCCTGAATATAGGAGAGGCAGACACCCCCCCCGAGGGAGCAACCGAGAAAACTCTCTGCTCTGTTATTTGCAGAGGACTATATGTGATGGCAAGAACATATACTAAGCCTAAATCACATGTGTTTCAACTTTTACCTATCTGGGCATCCCATTTAATTAGAAAGGTATTTGGCCACATTTAATTATGGTTATTAATGGGCAGTTTGATCAAACAATGGAGGCTCTCTTCAGGTTTGCTGGGACCTTAGGTCATACGTCACTGAATATCATGACTAAGGTCTACATTGGTTGCTATTGTCTGCCATGATACATGGAGCTGAGGTATGGGGATAGGTACTGTAAAACTGCACTTTTACGTCTAATTAAAACATGTTAGGAAGAAGACTCCTGTCTATCCATAATTCTTTACCTATATTTCTCTGCTATTCAAAACTAGGCTTATTAAATATGGAAGATCACATCAAGCTAGCTCCCCTTAAGCTGTGGCACTCATTCTGGGCCAAACACAAAACTGTTTTAAATCAGGAAATGTTTAATGACTTCTACAACTAGACATTGCACACAATATTTTGTGGCTAAGATATGTAAAAGAAAAAATTGCATTGCTAGGAGGACCTGATTTATTTCATAGTGCACAAAGTTCCCCTTCTATTTCAAAAAATCAATTAAAGATATATCTTTTCACTGCCTGTAGGCAGTGGAGAGAATGCAGAGAAGTTGGGAAGAAAATAATGTCCGCCTACATTCCATTAGTGACCTTGGATCAATGGAACCTTACTTACACTTTCCTCTACAGCATCAACAAAGACTCTACTTGATAAGTCTCAGGTTTAATATAGCCCATTTCCAGGTTTCATTTCCCTGTAAAGTATTCCATGGATCTGGCCTTGCACCTTGTCTTAGTGACTCGAGATCTACCTTGTCTATACTTCACTTTTTCTTCTTCTGCCAATAATATGCTATACCCAGGCAAACATTCTTACTTCCACTGCTGAGGTCTTTGAATACTAGAAATGTAGGCCTGTTTTGTTCTATCAACAGTTACCACAATCAGAATATATCTGCCTCATAGTCCACAACTTCATCTCTGCTGCTGTTAGATTGAGGAAACTGGTGGGGAAGTAATTTTATCAAAGGTTCTCACTGTGGCATTGTAAGCCTGTTGATCTTTCACTTCTTCGCCCACACCTATATAATTCAACGATGCACAGTCAAAATATCTAATTTTAAATATCGACCTACCTTAATATCGAGTTTTTAATATCGTAGGGACAGAATATCGAAGTTAAGAATATCGTTGACCAGAATATCAACCTTAAGGTAAGTAATATTGTTTTTTTAAATATCGAATTAAGTAATATCGTTAGCAAAAATATTGTCAATAATATCGATTTTTTCGTGTTATGTATTTTAGTATGTATGTATGTATTATATATGTGTGTAATTTTTTTATTGTATTTTCATACATTTTTTAATAAATGTTTAGAAATTAGTAATTTTTTATAGTAAATTTTGCGTTTTAGTATACAAGTGGGTTGTGGGTTTATTGGGGAATAGGGTGGGAAGTAATTTAATTATAAATAATTCATTACTTAATATGTTTTTATGTATTGTTATCGATTAATAATTCATTGTTAATTCATTATTAATAGGTAATTGATTTTAATTAATTGGTTACTTTATAATTATATTAAATCTAATTATTGTATTATTATGTTTTATTTATTGTTATAGTTAATTAATTATTATTTGGTAATACATTTTTATTAAGTGATTAATTAGTAATTGAATTATTTGTGTGATTTTTTATGTGTAGTGGGTTGCGGGTTTATAGGGGAATTGGTTGGGAAGTAATTACATTAAATTCATTAATGAATCTTTTTGTATTTATTGTTAGTGATTATTAATTTATTGTTAATTGATTTGTCTTGTCTAAATAATGTTTATTAATTGATTAATTGATAATTACATTAATTGTGGTTGTTTTCTTTGAAGTGTGTTGTGTGTTAAAGGAGGAATAGTGTGGGAAGTAATTTAATGTTATTTAGGTAAATAGTAATTTAAGTTTATCTGTATTTATTATTACTTTTTTTGCTAATTAATTATTCATTAAAAAAATTATTTAATTGATAAGTATGTTAGCAACCTATGCTATCATACATTTTCCACACTGTTACACTCACTGGAGTTGGAATAGTAATTATAACCCATACACTATCCAACACTTTCCCTACTGTTGCACTCACTGGAGTGGGAATAGCAATTTGTACACCTACGCTATCCGACACTTTCTCAACTGTTGCATTCACTGGAGTGGGAATAATAATTTTTACCCCTACGCCATCTAACACTTTCCCTAATGTTGCACTCACTGGAGTAAGAATAGTAATTTTTACCCCTACGCTATCCAACACTTTCCCTACTGTTGCACTCATTGGAGTGGGAATAGTAATTTTAACCGCTACGCTATCCAACACTGTCCCTACTGTTGCACTCACTGGAGTGGGAATAGTAATCTTTACCCCTACGCTATCCAACACTTTCTCTACTGTTGCACTCACTGGAGTGGGTATAGTAATTTGTACCCCTACGCTATTGAACACTTTCTCTACTGTTGCACTCACTGTTGTGGGAATAGTCATTTTTACTAACTGTTGGAAAAGGGCGCACTACGTCTTTGTTAGAAATCTCTACGGTTGTATGGTGCTCTGAGGTATCACTCTCTGATACTAGTGTGAAGAAATAATCATATGGTTGCACCCTCATGTATTTGGGGTATGTCCCCCGGGTTCCAATTGGTCCTCCTATATAGAGGTTAAATAAATTCCTACCATGGAATAATAGTGAACTTTTGCGTTTTATTTCTTCATAAATCCATCACTTGCGTAATACGCGAGCAGGAATCTTTTGATTTACGCGCGTTTAAAGTACATCTCTAAAATATCCCCTGGAAGAAGGCATTTTGCATGCCAAAATGCATTCGGAGATTTGAAATGTTCAGTGGGAAAAATGGAAATGTTTGCTCATGAATAAAATGAACAAAGCATAAATTTTACATCCAAGTGATGGATTTATGAAGAAATAAAACGCAAAAGTTCACTATCATACCATGGTACGAATTTATTTAACCTCTATATAGGAGGACCAATTGGAGCCCGGGGGACATACCCCAAATACATGGGGGTGCAACCATAAGAATAGTCATTTCTACCCCTACGCTATCCAACACTTTCCCTACTGTTGCACTCCCTGGAGTGGGAATAGTAATTTTAACCCCTACACTATCAGACATTTTCACTACTGTTTCACTGTTTGGAGTTGGAATAGTTATTTTATTCCCTCCGCTATCTAATATATTTTGTATTATTTTAGCTAATGTAGTATATAATACATTTTAGAAATGTTTACTTTTTTAAATTTGTTACATATATTTATTTAAATTGTATTTGTATTAATGTTTTATGTGTATAGATGTATTTATAATTTGTAAGATGTTTTAAACAATTAATAATTATTTAACATAAGTATTAAAACATATTATTAAGTAAGTATATATATATTATATATTAAATGTATATGTTTAATGTATTTTTAAATTATATATATAATATTTATAATTTGTAAACATTTAAAAATATTTTCTATGTTTATTTTAATTATATGTATTATTTACTTTATTTTACATAATTTTCCTCCGACCTCTCCTGCTCTGGGCTCGCTTATGGAGGGTCCCGGAGCTAAAATCCTATGCAGACGGGCTGGCAGAGGTGATGTGTTCGGATGGTTGGCAGAAGATCAAATGGCTTAGGGACATCAAACACCTGCTAGGGGACCTAGGATTGGGGTCTTGCTGGTCCAACCACTCAGCTCCCCCAAAGGAGTCCCTAAAAAAACTATACTGGGAATGGGTCTCTACCAAGCTCATTAGCAACCAGCGCCACTGCAACGCCACCGCAGCATATTTGCAAATAAAAGACGTTGTTGCCCTTGAGCCCTACTTGGACATTATTACCATTGCCATGGACCGGGCTCTCTATATTAAATTCAGACTAGGGACTCTACCCCTTGCCGACCTCCGCTCTAGGTGGAATATGTCTCAGCCGGCATCACGCTATTGTGCCCTATGTACTGATAAACCTGAAACTGTGGCACACTTTCTTTTTGAATGACGGATTATGCGCGCCCTAGATCACGTTGGCTAAAACCACTTTGTAGAGAACTGGGCACTCGACAGTACCAGGTGGCCCTCCGGATTTTATTAACTGATACAGCCCCTCCCATTGTTTGTGCCTTATCTAAATTTTTAAAATGGGCCTGGTTGATTCGACTAAAAAGACTGTCTATATCAATTAAATTGTTTCTTAATTAATTTATTCTGATTAATTGCTGTTTTTATCTTTTTATCTTAAAATGTACAGTCTTTTTTACGATGTGCTGCTTTTATACTTTTGTAATGCTTTTATGATATATGCATATCAAAATAAAGCAATCAACCAATAATTTTTTTATTTTTACAAAAACCGATATTTTTAACCACAATACTTTTGTCATCAATATTTTTTCTCTCAATACTTTTGTACTTACCATAATGTAGACGGGATATCGATATTCTTGATTTCGATATTCTTGCTGCAATATTTCTGTAGGTCGATATTCTGACCTTCAATATTTTGTCAGTGATTCTAATTCAACAATGCTTTTATAATTTTGAAGGGTGTTGGTTGGTTCAAATGCCGATTTTTTGAATATATTGAGGAATTTTTAATTATATTGCTACTTGATAAAACATTTTAATACAAGACATTGTACCGTTTGGTTTTTAATAATATATATTGCATTGAAATGTTATGGTATTTATGCTTATATGTTTTTTTGCAAAATAAAGCTTGGTTGGTGATGATGATGATGATGATGATGTGTTTAATGTTTGATGAGGAACTTTATAGCTAGAGTTGGGTATTATTTGTTTACTGCTAAACCTTTATGCTGCAGTTTGCAAGATTGAATCTGAGTGATTTCTTCAAGAGCGTATAGATGATAGGATAGATAACAAAGTCCTAAGGTACTCTGCATGATACTGGGAGTGCCCATGATGTTGTGTAACCAATTTAAACAAATCAAGCTTTTGCCTGTTGTTAAGGTAGGATGTGAATCATTTCAAGAGCATGCCTAAAAAGCAAATGCATTTTTTTAAGGTATTGATCAGAAGTGGATGGTCAACTGCGTTGAAAGATGCAGAGGACATTCCTGTCATTGAGAAGGGCATCAGCTAATATTTGGATTGGAGCAGTATTAATGCTGCAGCAGGGTCTGAATACTGATTGATTTTTAATCCTGTATAAGACTTTTCTTGATGATGTGCTTGTGGTGACTGCGTTCTTGATGATCTGGAAGATGGGTAGCAGGCCAGAAGTTGGTAATGTCCACTGAATCCATTGGTGATTTATTTACCACAAGAAGAATCTGAACGGTCTTTCTTGTGTCTACGAAGGTTCCTTATCATAGGGAGGCATTACCACTGTGGAGAAAGGTTGTTAGGGCCTCACTTTGGAGCCACTTGATGATGAAAGGAGGAGGTGTGTCATCACAGGAATATAGAGCTCAGGATGTTGGAGGGATCTATATTTGAGAGGGAACTAAACAAGTTTTATTTGTTGGTGAGGTGACTGGATGTGGCTGGAAGTGAGGAAGTTGTAATATGTTAGTTCAGATTTTGTAGCTCACAATAAAGAAGGGATTGATGGCATTTCATTTGTCAACTCAAGCAGGAGCTGTGGGTTCAGAGAGAAGATTAGTGCAGTGTTTGACAGTATTGTGAGAAGTTAGCCTGGCATATGATGTCACTAGTTCTAGTGGCACCTTGCACCAGTATAAATCGACCCTTATTGATGGTTGTTGTAAAGTCAACCTTATAGACAAGCTATCCTAGTGGTAGCATGGACCAGCAGTCTTAGGCTAAACTCCAAAGAGCATGTGAAGCTGTTTGTTTTACCAATTATATTCCCTTGAATACCAAATCAATGGACACCACACAAGGTATATATCAAATATATATGTATTTTTTTCTAACACAACCCCTCTGAACTCATTATGAGGTCAGAGGCCAAATTACATCACAAGTTACTTCATTAGCATACGATAAGTTGCACAAATACAGTTTTGCCCTAGGGGCTCACAAACCATACACTAAAATAGTGGTATAAGAGCCACTACAAGAATAGTGAATGGGCGTAGGGAATCGATGGGGCTAATACTAAACAACCCAAGGTTAGGAAGTAGGAGGCCCACAGGAGACCCGTGCAGTGTCTAAACACAGCCGCGGGTTACCATTGACTTAGAATGGGAATCAAAGAAGTTACAAAAGTACAATTTAAGGACACTTCCAGATGGACTTGGATGGAACTCGAGTTACCTCACCCAGGGAAGCCGGGTGCATAGGTGTCTTTTCGTGTCGGGTTTCGTCGTCATTTTCAAGGGAGATCTGCAAAGAAATGCTGCAGGTGACCAGAGGAAAGTGTCCAGGCGGATCCAAGGGTGGATTGAAGATCTGAAGAATCTGAGGGGAGAAAGACTGGGTCACTAGCCAGTGACCAGGAAGGAAACAGGAAGGAACCAGGCGATGTTGCGTCGAATGAGGTGAAGCTTGTCTCCTCAGCCACGAGGACCAGGAGGCGTCGATGATGACCAGAAGCTGGATTTGAGCTTTCCTATAAAGGATCTAGGTGACTGCAGTATTGGTATCCGGATTGGACCCAACAATCCTTGGCAAACGCAACTCATTCAGGAAGTGAAGATTGGCTTCAGGTCAAACCATCAAGGTATGGGGCCCTTCTCCTTTGCAGGGAAGTAGGAGTAAGCCTGGAGCTACCAGGCCAGTGGTATAAATTCAAAATGGAGTCTTCAGGGGCTTACTAGCCAACAGACTAGGTACCGGGAAGATGCATCGAACAGAAATGCAAGAGCAGGCCCGATGCAGCACTCGTGGAGTGTGAAGGGCTGAGCTTCGGTGCAGTTGGTGCTCGGGTCTGGGGTTTCTTGTACCCTAATGCACAACTTCGAGTTACCTCAGGAGTCGATGCAGTTAGCAAAATGCAGGTTGTCCAGGGGGTCCGGTTCCAAGTCTTTCGTGTCTGCCACGGGTCTCGGTTTTGCTGTGAATGTGGATCGATGTCAGAGAAGTCTGGAAGTCCAGTCCTGAGTTGCTGAGTCTTCTGGTTCTGGCAGAAGCGTCGACAAAGCAAACTTGCAAGTTACTGGTAGTGCCTGTTTGCACAGGGTGGTCACTCCTTGACCACAAGGGAGATGTCTTCAGTCTTCTAGTCGATATAGAACGTCGAAGGTCCAAGAGTTCTGTTTCAAAGTTTCAGTCCAGGATAATCTAAAGTCCTGGGGACACAGCTCCTATACTTGTACTAAGAAAGGGGGCTGGATTACCTGCTAGGTCCCTCCTATGGGTGGACCTGGGAAAAGGGTGGTTACACCCCTTTCCCTTTGTCCAGGTTCGCGCCAGAGCGGGCTGGAGTTCCCCAGCAACTGTCAGTCAGTCAGTCAAGCAAGCTTTATTCGACAAATGTCATAAAAGCATAAAATTCATAAAATTCATCCCTGAAGTTAAAAAAGCATGGAATTCATACAAAAGAAAATGATAATACAATTCATCTCAAATGATAGAAAAGGCTAAAATTTATGATCAAAGTAATTATAATACACTATGTACAACAGACTATCACAAATACACGTATGAGTAAATCACCCCTTCATTACTTTGCTCCTAATGTTCCAGGACCATCCTAGGAACTTAGCCATTGTGATGTATACAGGAGGGTTAGTACTTGTGCGAATGATTGTAGTAGCTACCACTCCACTCCTTGTGCCCAGTAATTTTCACATTGGGCACAGCCAGGTAATTTTCACATTGGGCGCAGCCAGGGTCTGTGCGGAGCGGAGTACCCGGGGCACCCGAATAGCACATGACTAATTGATTCCAATGGGGCCGGACAACAGGGACATGAAACATTTCCACCACTTGAACACCTAGTTTAAGTTCGAAAATTTGTATAGCGCACTACTCACCCAGAGGGTCTCAAGGTGCTTGGGGGAGGTGGGGGTACTTTACTTATCGAATAACCAAGTTTTTAGTTGCTTTCTGAAAGAGAGGTGGTTCTGTGTAAGGCGGAGGTGGGTGGGAAGAGAATTCCAGGTCTTGGCCGCTAAGTAGGAGTGGATCCATGAATGTACGGAATTGCGGCGAGGGCTTGATTGGACGATCGTAGTTGGCGGTGGGGGAGTAGAAGGACAGTCGCGTATTGAGGCATTCGGGTCCTAGGTCGTAGAGGGCTTTGTGTGCGTGGGTGAGGAGACGGAACGTTATTCTCTTGTTGACGGGGAGCCAGTGGAGGTCTTTCAGGTGACCGGAAATGTGAGCTTGGCGGGGGATGTCTAGGATGAGTCTGGCTGAGGCGTTTTGGATGCGTTGGAGTTTTTTCTGTAGTTTGGCTGTGGTTCCAGCGTAAAGGGTGTTTCCGTAATCCAGTCGGCTTGTGACCAGTGCGTGGGTGACCGTCTTTCTTGTTTCGGTGGGGATCCAGCGGGAGATTTTTTTGAGCATACGTAGGATGTTGAAGCATGATGATGAGACGGCGTTGACTTGTCTGGTCATTGAGAGGGAGGAGTCCAGGATGAAGCCCAGGTTACGTGCGTGGTCCGTAGGTATGGGTGCGGTTCCCAGGCCGGTGGCCACCATGAGTCGTCCCAGGCAGCGGGGGATGAACCTTAGATGAGGACTTCCGTTTTGTCCGAGTTCTGTTTTAAACGGCTGTTCTTCATCCACTCGGCTACTTCTTTCATTCCTTTGTGTAAGTTGGTTTTGGCGGTGTTTGGGTCTTTGGTGAGGGAGAGGATCAGCTGGGTGTCGTCTGCGTAGGAGATGATGTTGAGGTTGTGTTGGCGTGCGATGGATGCGAGGGGACTCATGTATATGTTGAAAAGGGTGGGACTGAGTGATGATCCTTGTGGTACAACGCAGATGACTTCGGTGGCCTCTGATCTAAAAGGGGGGAGGCGGACTCTCTGGGTTCTTCTGGCGAGGAACGAGATGATCCAGTCCAATGCTTTTCCTTGTATTCCGACTTTGCTAAGGCGTTGTATGAGGGTGCTATGACAGACTGTGTCGAAGGCTGCGGAGAGGTCAAGTAGGATGAGGGCATCAGTTTCTCCATTGTCCAGTAGAGTTCGAATGTCGTCTGTTGCTGCGATGAAGGCGGTTTCGGTGCTGTGTTTGGCTCGGAAGCCGGACTGTGAGGGGTCGAGGGATTTGTTGGATTCGAGGAAGGCGTTCCTGTTGATGGCTTTCTCAATGAGTCTGCTTTGTTTAAAATGTGGTGGGGGCATGGGTCCGTTGGTGATCCCGAGTGGATGGAGTTCATCAGGCGGATGGTGTCTTCAGTGGTGATTGGGTTCCAGTCGCAAAGGATGTTAGAGGGCGGTTTTGGTTCGGAGGTGGGTGGAGTGGACTGGTCTTCGGACTGGTTTCCAAAACTGTTATGTATGTCGGCGATTTTGTTGTGGAAGAATGAGGCTAGGGAGTCGCAGAGGTCTTGGGAGGAAGTGATGTCGTTGGTGCCGGCGGTGGGGTTGGTAAATTCTTTGACGATGTTGAATAGTTCCTTGCTGTTTTGGGTGTTCTTGTCAAGACGATCCTTGAATGCTGATTTCTTGGTGGATCGGATCAGTTGGTGGTGTTTGCGGGTGGCGTTCTTGAAGGTGGTCAGGTTGTCAGTGGTTGGGTTTTTTCTCCAGGCTTTCTCGAGGGTACGACAGAACTTCTTGGATTTCTTAAGGTTATCGTTGAACCAGGGGGCTTTTTTGCTACCTTGCTTGATTTGATGGTTTTTCAAGGGTGCTAGTTCCTCGGCGCTGTGGGTGATCCATTGTGTGAGGTTGGTGGCTGCTTGGTTTGGGTCCGATGATTTGGCGGGAGGGTTTTGGTGAAGCGATGTGAAGAGCTGGTCGGTGGTAATTTTGTTCCAGTTTCTTCGGGGAATAGGTTGTGGGGGGTTGTGGGTAGTGGTCTTTTTGTAGTTGAAGTGAACGCAGCTGTGGTCAGTCCAGTGGAGAGCTGTTGTGTGATTGAAGGAGATGTGCTTGCTGGAGGTGAAGATTGGGTCGAGAGTGTGTCCGGCATAGTGGGTGGGGGTATTGACAAGTTGTTCGAGTCCGAGGTTGGCCAGGTTGTCCAGAAGGGTGGTAGTGTTGCTGTTGTTTTTCTTTTCCAGGTGGAAGTTGAGGTCTCCCAGTAGAATGTTGTCCTCGGAGGGGAGGGCGTGTGGGCTGATGAAGTCGGTGATGTCTTCGCTGAATTGTGTGTGGGGTCCTGGTGGTCTGTACATGAGGGTGCCTCTGAGTGTGGTCTTGGGGTCGGTGTGGATCTGGAAGTGAAGGTGTTCGACGGTTGTGAGGTAATCGTCGGAACTGTTTGTGATGCAGATAGTGTTCTTATGGACGATGGCGATGCCTCCTCCTGTTTGGTTAGTGCGGTCCTTTCGGATGATCTTGTAGCCGTCCGGGATGGTTATGGCGATGTCGGGCGCTGATGAGGCGTTAATCCAGGTTTCTGTAAGGAAGGCGACATCCGGCGATGTAGTGTCGAGTAGGTTCCAGAGTTCAGTGGCGTGTCTGTGGACCGAGCGGGTGTTGAGCAGGATGCATTTTAGATGGTTAGTGTCGGAGCTCTGTTTGGAGTTTGTGGATTTGGTGTGGGTCCTGATGCAGTCGAACTTGCAGGAGTGGCAGGTGAAGGGCCCATGGGTGTGTCCTGGGGCGGCTTGGTAGCAGTTTGGTGGGCAGCCGGGGTTAAGGGCTGAGAGGGTTGTGGCGTCGTACGGTATGCGGGCGGAGTGGATTTTGCGGGGGGTATGGCGCTGGGCACGGTCCAGGTGCGGATGGGCGTTAGACGGGCTTACCTTTGGCGCACCTTGGGCGCGCATGGGGCGCTTCCACTGCGCGTGAACGCTGCGCGCAAAAGCATCTGTCATAAGTGGATAGTGGAGGGGGGTGGGGCGAGGGAGGAGCAGCTGGGAGGCGGGAGCGGGGTGGAGAGGCTGGCTACGAGGCACAACAACAAATGGCAGTGAAAGCAGAACCGAAACAGGACAACAGGACGAGATTGGGGCACAAAGGGCAGTGGCACCGGCACAAACAGGCGGTAATTATAAATTTAAAATCAAGCAATGGGAGCGCTAAATATGCACAGATTTAAATGCGAGCAATGGACAAACTAGCACAATTACAATGCGAGCAATGGACAGCAGTAGTGAGCAGTAGCAGGCACTAATTCTTTACAGTCAATTCAAGAAAAGCGCTACGATACCCAGGCCAGGAGCGTGGGGAGCGATCGCTTCTTAGAGAGTCTGAACGGTCACAGAGCAACTATCTGCGGGACGAGCCTAAGCTATCAGTGGGAGGGAGGAGCAGCTGGGAGGCGGGAGCAGGGTGGAGAGGCTGGCTACGAGGCACAACAACAAATGGCAGTGAAAGCAGAACCGAAACAGGACAACAGGACAAGATTGGGGCACAAAGGGCAGTGGCACTGGCACAAACAGGTGCTAATTATAAATTTAAAATCAAGCAATGCGAGCGCTAAATATGCACAGATTTAAATGCGAGCAATGGACAAACTAGCACAATTACAATGCGAGCAATGGACAGCAGTAGTAAGCAGTAGCAGGCACTAATTCTTTACAGTCAATTCAAGCAAAGCGCTACGATACCCAGGTCAGGAGCGTGGGGAGCGACCGCTTCTCAGAGAGTCTGAACGGTCACAGAGCAACTATCTGCGGGACGAGCCTAAGCTATCAGTGGGAGGGAGGAGCAGCTGGGAGGTGGGAGCGGGGTGGAGAGGCTGGCTATGAGGCACAACAACAAATGGCAGTGAAAGCAGAACCGAAACAGGACAACAGGACGAGTTTGGGGCACAATGGGCAGTGGCACCGGCACAAACAGGCGCTAATTATAAATTTAAAATCAAGCAATGCGAGCGCTAAATATGCACTGATTTAAATGCAAGCAATGGACAAACTAGCACAATTACAATGCGAGCAATGGATAGCAGTAGTGAGCAGTAGCAGGCACTAATTCTTTACAGTCAATTCAAGCAAAGCGCTACGATACCCAGGCCAGGAGCGTGGGGAGCGACCGCTTCTCAGAGAGTCTGAACGGTCACAGAGCAACTATCTGCGGGACGAGCCTAAGCTATCAGTGGGAGGCAGGAGCAGCTGGGAGGCGGGAGCGGGGTGGAGAGGCTGGCTACGAGGCACAACAACAAATGGCAGTGAAAGCAGAAACGAAACAGGACAACAGGACGAGATTGGGGCACAAAGGGCAGTGGCACCGGCACAAACAGGCGCTAATTATAAATTTAAAATCAAGCAATGCGAGCGCTAAATATGCACAGATTTAAATGCGAGCAATGGACAAACTAGCACAATTACAATGCGAGCAATGGACAGCAGTAGTGAGCAGATGTGAGTGCAGTAGTGAGCAGATGTGAATGCTCTAATAGCTAAACTACTGATTCTTAGTTTGAAATAGAGCTTTCTTTTTAGTGGCTTTGTTATGTCATCCCATAATGTCTCAAAGAAAATCTCATCTTTGAATTCCAGGAAGACCGCCGTGAGTGAAAGTGGAGCAGTAGTTCTAAAAACTCTCTGCCAGTATAAGCCCTTTAGTGCCTTTTTTGATGGGAACCTAGCATTAAATGGATCCTCCCGTAACTCTAACAATCCCAGCTCTGTGGGAATCCCACCAATGCCAGATAGCCATTTAATTTTGTGGAAGGTATCACTTTTGATTATATCCAGGAGTCCTGAGGCAAATATTCTTAGTTCGAGAGTTGACCATACGCGCCTCCAGTACAATACAGGTCGCAAATTAGCAATAAGATCAATTGGTCTCATACTCAAATCATAAAGAACAGGACCCACAGAGGTGCTCTGGGGTAATTTAACAACATTGCGTAGAAACCTATTTTCAGATCCTAAAATCTTACTTAGGTTCCCAAACCCCCAGATCTCTACACCGTAGAGGGCTGCGCTAACCGCCTTTGCGTTGTAAACGCAAAGGGCCGGGGTTAATGGTTTTGTCAATGACTTGGCGTGCTCTTTCCTCAATGCTCCAGCCAATTGCCGGTGCTTGAGCATTGCCAGATCTATCTGTTCGTTCCATTGAAAGTCATGTTGAATGCTAACACCCAGGTAGCTAAATGATTTAACTTGCTCTAGGGGTAGTTCATTCATTAATATATTACCCTTAGGTAATATATTCTAGGGCTTGGTGGAGGCAGGACATAAGAAGCGATGTGCTTCCGGGAGCGCAGCGGACGGGAGCAGCGGGCGCGACGGTGGCGTGCCGAAGGTGCGCCTAAGGTAAGCCCGTCTGCGCCCGTCCGCGCTCCGGCTGCGCTCAGGGCCAGGGATGCTGCTGGGGTTGGAGGATATGCCTCTGCCAGCACCATTGCTTACAGTCGGGAGTCCCTCCTGGCCCTTAATACGCATAGGCGCAGCAACTGTGAAGCATGGAACTCTCTTGAATCCGTGTCACGAACTTGCCCTTCTTGTAAATTTCATTTTAGCTATGTGAGGTCTACCTCTATTTCCCCAATTCTCAACCCTCCCGGTACCAAAATCCGAGCTGCCCTCATAAATGTGCGCTCTTTAACTAAACACGCTGAAGAAGTCTACGAGCTAATTATTGATAACTCGCTTGACATGCTGTTCATAACAGAGACATGGCTGACTACTAGCAGTGCCCCGGTAATTGAATTAGCAGTTCCTAGAGGATTTAAGATAGTGAGGATGGATCGCAGTTCAGGTAGAGGGGGGGGGGGTTAGCTGTGATTTTCAGAGACAAATGGTCCGCAGTGAAGTACTGCGCAGGAGGAATAGAGGAGGTTGAAGCTTTGGAGTTCTTGATCTCTCTTTCCCCGCATTTCACCTTGGGTGGGCTGTTAATCTATCGTCCCCCAGGCCCGCTGGGCTCTTTCACCAAATCCCTGGAGGAGGTTGCGGTCCAGGGAGCGTTGAGATTTCCCAACTTTCTCATGCTGGGTGACTTGAACATTCACATGGACGACCCTCTGGCATTAGGGGTTAGAGATCTGGAGGAGGTTTTTGACTTGGCCCACCTTGAGCGTCGGGTCTTTGACTCCACGCATTTGGTTACATGGTCCGACCTTTCTCTGGTATGTTTCTCCTGGTATATAAATGGCAACCGCATTGCGGCTAGATCGCAGGATGATTTGCGCCCTAAGAAAATTAGTATCCAGCCTTGGTAACACCCAGGTAGCTAAATGATTTAACTTGCTCTAGGGGTAGTTCATTCATTAATATATTACCCTTAGGTAATATATTCTAGGGCTTGGTGGAGGCAGGACATAAGAAGCGATGTGCTTCCGGGAGCGCAGCGGACGGGAGCAGCGGGCGCGACGGTGGCGTGCCGAAGGTGCGCCTAAGGTAAGCCCGTCTGCGCCCGTCCGCGCTCCGGCTGCGCTCAGGGCCAGGGATGCTGCTGGGGTTGGAGGATATGCCTCTGCCAGCACCATTGCTTACAGTCGGGAGTCCCTCCTGGCCCTTAATACGCATAGGCGCAGCAACTGTGAAGCATGGAACTCTCTTGAATCCGTGTCACGAACTTGCCCTTCTTGTAAATTTCATTTTAGCTATGTGAGGTCTACCTCTATTTCCCCAATTCTCAACCCTCCCGGTACCAAAATCCGAGCTGCCCTCATAAATGTGTGCTCTTTAACTAAACACGCTGAAGAAGTCTACGAGCTAATTATTGATAACTCGCTTGACATGCTGTTCATAACAGAGACATGGCTGACTACTAGCAGTGCCCCGGTAATTGAATTAGCAGTTCCTAGAGGATTTAAGATAGTGAGGATGGATCGCAGTTCAGGTAGAGGGGGGGGGTTAGCTGTGATTTTCAGAGACAAATGGTCCGCAGTGAAGTACTGCGCAGGAGGAATAGAGGAGGTTGAAGCTTTGGAGTTCTTGATCTCTCTTTCCCCGCATTTCACCTTGGGTGGGCTGTTAATCTATCGTCCCCCAGGCCCGCTGGGCTCTTTCACCAAATCCCTGGAGGAGGTTGCGGTCCAGGGAGCGTTGAGATTTCCCAACTTTCTCATGCTGGGTGACTTGAACATTCACATGGACGACCCTCTGGCATTAGGGGTTAGAGATCTGGAGGAGGTTTTTGACTTGGCCCACCTTGAGCGTCGGGTCTTTGACTCCACGCATTTGGTTACATGGTCCGACCTTTCTCTGGTATGTTTCTCCTGGTATATAAATGGCAACCGCATTGCGGCTAGATCGCAGGATGATTTGCGCCCTAAGAAAATTAGTATCCAGCCTTGGCAGCGGCATTGACTGATACTGCTCCTGTTAAGGCCCAGAATTAGGAGGAAGCAGTTGAAAATGTTTCATCAAGGATACGCTCCACGGTTAGTTCACTGCCTGAGAAGAAAGGAAAAAAGTGCCCTAGAACCATCACTTCATCCCCTTGGTACACTGATCATCTTAAAATACTAAAAATTGGATGTAAGGAACGTGAGAGAACATGGAGACGGGGGTATTCCCCTGCGGCAAAAGCAGAGCTCAGGATAGCACAAAAAGACTACTATGCAGCAATTAAGGCTGCTAAAGGGGACTATTATGCAGCCAGGATTATTAAGGCCGAAAATAACAGCAAAGAAATGTTCTCTATTGTTCAAAGTTTTACGGCCCCAGTGGCTGAAGTAATATCAGTTCCAACGTCTGCAGGATGGTGTTAGAAACTTTCAACCTATTTTATAGACAAGATCCAAAAAATTCAAGCGAGTCTCAAATCCCCTGATATAAATGATACTTTTGTATCTCAGGGGACTCTGAACTGGAAGTGGTACTTCCGAAGCACAGGGATGCAACATTTGTACATAGATATGTTTCAAGTCTGTGCTTCCCTCTGCACAGCTGCTTAAACTGCAGCCATGTGGTGACACATGCACCCTTGCACCATGGTGCACGGATATCTGTGTCATGCAGAGATTGTTTCTCTGCAGCAAGGGACACCTTCCTGCACAAAAACAATCAGAAAAGGCATTTTCATCCTCTATATATACTGTGCATTGTAGCATATATTGATTGTGAAAAAATGAGAAGTGAAACCAATTTGAGGATGGTGCAGCATTCACAAACATGGCCAGATTTTTAATTTTTGATAAAACTGGACATATGTCTTGTTCTATTACTGTTCTGTGCAAACACGCACCTCAAAACCTATAGAACACCTTTTCAGCGCAAAGTGCTGATTTTGATGAGATTATATTTACATGGAAAACAAAAGGTATACAGAATCCCTTTTCTTCACCTTGTAAATAAGAAAGAGTTAATGGCTAGGCCAATTCTTATTATAGGAGTACATTTCTGTACTGCTAACAGAGAACAAGATAAATGTATAAGTACTCATGTTTTAGGAAACTTATAGCACATATTTATATATGACTGAAGAGAAGGGATGGGGCCTACTGTGACATGTCGAAAAACACTTAGTGGTGTGTTTTAAGTTAAATAGTTTTATTTCTCATAATTCTAAAATTACCAGGACCTACAAAACCACCATGTGAATCTATTGTGTACTTTACAATCTATTTTTCAGACAGCTGCTCTGAAGCTGCCTCCTATTTGATACCTTTCTGTAATGGAATTCTCTGGCTCAAATCTAGTCCATCCATCTTCCTTTTTTTCAACTGTGTGGAAACACAGTCCATTGTGCATTTTAAGACTTACTTAAACTTACCTCAGCAGTAATACATGTAAAAAAAAGCTACACATGTTATTCAGTTGTTTTTTATAATGTAAAGTATACTAAATTCCATATTTTAAAATTAGGATCTGTAAAACAAAAAACAAATAGTTATAACATGTAATAATACAATTTTAACAACACAGCATCATTTTAACATTTCAGAAAGTAATTTCTTTGCCTTTTTTGCTGTTCTCAAAATATATTGAATTTCTCTAGAAATAGTGATTTCAAACGTACTCATCACATAACAGTGGGCAAAAAAACCCCAATCAATTAGATTGTTAAAAAAAAAAAACATCCTCAGTTAAATACTGTATAATACAAATCACGCATATATGAAATAGTTACTGCTAAGACAAATGTATAACTTATAAAGACTGTAAATGTTGTCGCTTAAAAATATACACCAAGACAATGTGCAAGACAAAGTCCAAAATTCAAACATATACCTTTCCATGAGGCCAATGGTATTTTTGCACTCCTTTTTATGTAAATTATCCAATGGTAATCCTTTTAAATCATAATAATAAATTACTCAGAAGCTGAATTATCTTCCTAAAACTTTGGTTTTAAAAATATTAGGTAGGAATTTCGCAATTCGCTAGGCAAACATTGTTTAAAAACCAGCTGAGCATCCTTACATAGTGTCCATCCTTTGTTACATTTTAGATAGGCGATGTAATGTCCAGATTATTGCTACTCTACAGAAGTCCTTCCTGATATTGATATTTGAGCAGCTACAAAATGTTTTATTAAAGTGTCCAATTTTCTTCCGTCAGCTGTACAACGTTGCATCATTAAAAATGTATATTGTCCATATCTTTCTATAAATAATGTTGATAACATTTCTGATTTGCATTGGCTACACTCCATGTTTTGATTTGCTGCTTTAACTAATGTATTGACAGACACTGATTTACAGTCTGGTAATGTCAAATATAGAAATATTTCAGTGTCTACATTAGTGCTACATGTATACATACAATTTTCACAATAATGTTCCGATTTATAACAAAGGCCGAAAATATTTCCAATTTCTACACCTTCATTTTCCAATACGGTAAGCAGATACATTAGAAATTCCTGAGCATCTTGTTGTATATTTTGCGTAAATTGTGTAGAACCAAAACATGCATCCAAAAGATTATGAACATCAGAAATGCGTTGTATTTTACTTGTATCACTTCTCAATTTTTCATAAACAGAATGCAACAAGGAACAAAGGGCCAAATTATCAAGAAAGGGCGATACATTATCGCCGCTTTTATCGGCAGGAAACTGCAGCTAACGCGGCGATAATGGGCTTGATAATATGCCCTTGTGAATTCCCATAGAAGCCCGGGTTCTGGGGTTAACCTGGGCTTCTATGGGAATTCACAAGGGCATATTATCAAGCCCATTATCGCTGCTTTAGCGGCAGTTTCCTGCCGATAAAAGTGGCGATAATGTATCGCCCTTTCTTGATAATATGGCCCTCAATCTTTTTTCCCGAATCTCCATAATTTGTCATTGCAAACCTTCAAGAAAAAAACCAACATTGACCACTACATTAGCATAGCAGTTGACACCTGAACTATTTTCAAACTGATAACCTACAATTTCTTCAACAGTGTCCTTTTTCTTTTTCTTTGCAATCACAACATTATCTTGTTTTTTTTCCTTCTCTACACCTTCAGTACAGATATTCTCATACCTTCTTTTCGACCATCCACACGCTTTCCAAATACAGGATATTGACCTAAAGTGTGAGCATATTTTCTTCTTAACGTATTATACTCTTTGACACAGTTTGCATCTGCAGCAACATTTGTGTCATCAAAATCAATCAAAAACAAACCAGATAATGTTATGACTCGCCACAAAGCAACATATGCCATACCCTCTTTAAACACAGTGGGGCATATTATCAAGGGCCTTATCACCGCTTTAGCTGGACTTTTTCCCGCTAAAGCGGCAAAAGTTCCATCGCCCTATTATCAAGCTGTTGCTACCTGCAGTTGGCAACAGTTTTCCGGCAATAGTGACCATCCAAACTATCGCCATGCATGGAAGCGATAAGTGTCGCTAATGATATGCGAAGTAGGCGTACCCTCGCTAAACCTCACGTAAAAAGTCATTAAGACACTATCGCACTGTTACCAATGATTGCATGGACCAGCTTAGCGACAAAAAAAGTTGCGCCAAGGCCCCTTAGCTGGAGATAAATAAGAACTGCTAAAACCAGTTCTAAAATGAAAAAAACTGGAAATAAAAGGAGACAATAAAGGGAGACCAGCCCAGCCCAGCCCAGCCACAAAGCTGAGGACTTGCATATGCCATGAAGGCACTAATAATTCAGCTCGGAGTACCACAAAGACAACAACCACCACTGCCGCTACCACCACTTCCTGGACCACCACCAAGGCAGCGCCAAAGACGACAGCGGCCAATGCCCACACTCTTGTCCTTGTTCACCTACAACCAGAGGATGTCATAGCCCACTACAGGTTCAAACGGACATCCATTGACTACATCCTGAACCAGATAGGCACAGGCTGACCCCACCAACTCTGCGGATAACTAATATCCCCCGCAAACCAAGCTGCTGGCTGTGCTGCATTTTTTGGCCTCAGGGACTTCCAACCTACAACATACAGACTTGGAGGTGTCTCACAGGCATCCTTCTCAAAATTCCTCCCAACTGTGTTTGATGGCATAATCAGCCTGATACCCCAGCAACTCTTCTTCCCCAACACCGTGTGGGAACAGCTCCTGGTCAAGCAATGATTCCATACCATAGCAGAATTCCCACAAGTCTTGGGTGCAATAGACTGCACACATGTCCAATTTGCGCCCCCTGCGGACAGTGCACACATATATCGCAACAGAAATCACACTCACTCAATGAATGTGCATGCAATAGTGGACCACCTTGGACTGTTCACAAATGTCATAGCCAAGTTCCAAGGGAGTGTGCATGGTTCGTACATCTTCCAACAGTCCGTCATAAATCAGCGCTTCCAGAATGGGACATATGGAAATGCAGTCCTAGTTGGTAAGTACCAATCCAACATACCACTTGCATCAACATAATACACATGCAAACCAGAAATGTGCTAATGTCCCTGTCACAATATCACATACAACAGGACAAACACCATCACCCCACACCAGACACACTAACACCATGAACTGTGTTAACTGCAGCTAGATAAGTTTACCAAATTCACTCTAAGGTGTACACCCTTGCCCCCCACCCCCTAGCAAATGTGGGGAGAGGTGGGAAACATGCATGTGCGATAGCTAAACATTACTCACAAAGAAAGTTGAAACACAAGTCCCACAGTCCATGTCTTGTGCTGGCCAGGTAGGATGAATCCCACAGCAGATGGGGCCATATTGCCATATTTTGTGTAAATGTAGCCCAGCTTGACGTCACTTACTGTCTGTGACCCAGATGCACACTACAATGTGGGAAAACTTGTGAAGGCTACATGGAGGATGCAGAGGCAGGCGAGACAGATGAAGGCCACTGGGTACACCTGTACGTATATGGAGATAGAGGTCTCAAATATGGTGCCCATGTACCTAGTTTAGTGGTGTGTACATCTGAAGGCAATGGCCAACCAGGTGATCACACATGCTGAAGATTTTGTCACCAGGAAGATGGCCCATATATTCCCTGTGTAAATGACATTCCCGCTGCAGACTGGCAATGTTGCAAATCACAGAAATCTCACATGAAAGTGAAACTGTGTGTATGTGTAGTTGATGGTGAATAAGAGCCTCATGTCAATGTTGGTGGTGCTGTCCCACTAGATCCCAAAACCTGCACCAGCTCCGCCATATGGCTACACAGATTCATCAACCAAGTCAGATGTTGGTGCTGTCTGACTTGTCCTCCAGTGCCTGCAGTAAGTAGCAGTTGCAAAATGGGAAAAGGGTGCAAGGGCAGTTGTAGATACATGTAAATGTAGTCTTGTGCCATTGCTGACAACAGCAGTGTTGTGCCCATTGCTGTTGAAGGTGGTGTGTACCATACCACAGGGTGACTGTGCATTACCAAGGTTGTGTGTGCATTAGTGGACAACACATGTGCTTTCAGTGTGCCTGATGAACTAGATGTAGTCCACACATGCAATAAAATTACTCTCACATTAATCCTTTTTCAAGTGTATGTTCACCCTGCTGTAGTGTCCCTGTGACAATAGCAGATACCCAGATGGGGGACCAAGGTAGAGGAAACAGCCTGCATGTCTGCCAGTTCTCAAATCCTTTTGCCAAGAGCCATGTAATTAGCCTCTTACAGAAGGCCGCTTCCCATGGCTCAGTGCTCAGCACCACTGGCAACAAGCCCCAATGCCTGCCACCCAAAAGTCTGATGGGCACATCATCCAGACCAGTGTCAATATTTCCATCGCTTCATTGGCAGTGTTCAGCAATGAATATAATGCTGAACATGAAAATATGCCCCAATCTTTGGTATGATATCCACAATGCGAGCTGCTGCATATTCATTAGGTATTACTGTTTCTCTGGTCAAATCCTTGATACACCAAGGGACAAGGGTATCTCCAAATCAAAATGAGATGTGAGCACTGCATGTACTATGGCTTGCTGACTAGGATGGGAAGTAGGTCTTGGACCTGACTCAGGACTTGCAGCATTCCTATACATGTCCCTGCTACTTTACTCATTTTGCTCCCATACAGAAAGTGGAGTCATGCCATATAATAAAGTAATTCCCATCTGTGTAGTGTTTTGGGATTTGACTAAGCGTATGAGGCCACCAAGCAGATGTCCATATGAATGACGCTCCTCCTACGAGCATCACCTCTGTTGATCCACCATTAAGTTACAGACAGTGATTAGCTATCCATGCAGCAACAGCCTGCATACACGGGGAAAATTATCAGGCGACATGTGTTACAGAGCATTTTCAGTGCAATGGTTGGTGAGCTGTAGATCAATTTATTTAACAGCAACTAGTCCCCAGGAAAGGTAGCATTGAAATGGGCCACAAACAAAAAAGCACTTCATGGTCTATGTGTGGGTTCATTTCAATGGACGGACAATGTCTTGTTGACATTCAAAGGGGACTGTACATGATTAGAATGAGTGGGAGAACAGTAATGACAGTAATGGCATGATGCAGTGACCTACCTTCATCTGAATTTATGTGTGTGCAGGTTCCTGCAGTGAGCCCGTAATGACAACAGTTGCTAGCTATATAATCACATCTGTTGCTAGCACTCCAAACTCGTCTAAGGGCATTCCTTTGACTGCTATATCCATAGTGGTTATGCTGGCCATGCCCTGGTGAGCCTCCATAGGAAAGTTGACAGAAACCTCTTACACCTCACCTGACAATAAATTGAATAATCCATTACAGGACCCCTCAGATGTCTGAGGGGGCTGAGTCAATCTAACATCTCATTGTAAGACTTTCAGTAAGCTAAACAAGTTTACAGATGAGTATTCAGACATATCAATTAGCGTGTCATACAACTTGTGTTGAATGCCCAATCAGTATTTAAGATTGTGATTGAAATTTGCTTGCAAGCCCCCTTAACTATGATGCACAATAGTTCTTAGGCCATCGTTGTGTCAGCTGTTTGCATCATTTCTCTTGCCTATCGTAAGTTCCTGTTGAACCTGGGTGCAGAGGTCATAGTTCTCCTGGCATTGTCAGTGTACCATCGTGCTAACTCATTGAGTGCCCCTGTGAAGCAGAATTCTACCTGTCTGTTGGCTATGTCAATTTCCTTAACCAATATGGGTTAATTTTCATCTAAAGCCAGTGCAAATGTCTATGTCATGATTCATCCCACTGCCTGTGGGTCACTGTTTCATTGGGTTTGCATTTTGTTACAACTTGACTTGGGATGTGAAAAGGGATACTGTGGTGGTAGGACCATGGAAATGGCCACGAGCATTCACAATTCCATGGTTGTCATGTCATTGAAGTTTGTATCCAGGAAGTGCCCTGCTTGGTGTGTGGGAGCAATGTCTCATTTCTGTCAGCTGGAGTACTATGAGCCCATCACAGACTATTGGTACTTCTGATTTCCCAATATCATCAAAGTGTATGTTGAGATACCCAAAGATGATGACTAATTTGTTTCGGATTGCTCAATGTATGCCAGAATACCTACGGCTACTGAACAAAAGTGAGATCCTGGCCCAGTGGTGCTGGAAATCTGGAAGCATGTTATGTTGTTATCGCCACTGATGGTGAGTGTGAATACATATCCTTCACATTTGGACATGTCTGCCTCTCCCATTCGGCATGTGAAAGATAATTTGTAACTCATTGCAGACCACCCCTTCTTTGTCCCACCTGATCCTTCCTTGTAATCCCATAGCCTCTGGTTACAGCATCAAGGATGTCAGGATGGAATTATTAACAAGCAACGTCTTGGAAATGGCCATCTCATTTGGGCTTTTATCCCTTGAGTATGGCGTGGTCTACAGATTCATGTTAGGTAATGGACCGACTATTCTGCTGGAGGAAGAATAGGTCTTCATCCAGTTGTGTGACCGTAATCAAGTGTGAGATCTCATTGTTGCAGTGTCCACAATTTTAAGTCTCCTTGTCACCCAGGAGAAATTGCTGACATACATTTCCTAACGTTGGAGTCCTGCTCTGCAGTTAATTCGCCGTGTACTCAATGCTTTGATGGGGTGTATGATTTTCAGGAATCAAGGGCCTGGTCCTGGCTGGTTGCCGACAGGTGCCAACGTGCTGCCCCTAGCTGTGCATAAAGAGAAGTCTAAGGTGTGCCCTGCATCGTGGATCAGTGTGGCGAGAACCCTGGTCAGCCTAATGTCAGACAACATGTCATATGTCAACATGGACAATGTATGTTGAGCAGACATGGCATGTGAGTTGAAGTGCAAGCCGCAATGAGCATGTAGTAGAGGGAGTGGATGGTGTTGCATCTGCTGAAGTCGATGGTGTTGGTGAAGCAAACAAGTCCACAATGGTCCATGCATGTAAGGGGTAGCTAACTGTTGTTTCGGGTCAGCTCTTGACAGGAAACATCATATGTTGTGCATTGCTGCAGGCTGGCCAGCTGCAGCAGCACAGAATGTCAACTGTGTGTTGTGTGTTCTCCTGCATCCTACCCGGCAAATGCTAATGACAGTGTATTTGGTAGATCAGTGTCAGTAGCAGATGGGAGAAGAGCCACTCATACAACTGAGCTGCACACCAAATAGATGTTGGGTAGTGGAGGGAGTAACAGCAGAGAGCCAATATCATTTACAAACATGCACTAAAGCATTCTGCAGCAAGACATGGCTAACCTGAGAAACAACATGTCATAAATGCCAACACACAAATCAATCGACATCAACAACACATCCAGCCCAACCAATGACTAATTCCTCCTTTCCTAATATGTCACAGGGGACCAAGGATATGCACTCGGACCAGGGATAATGACACCCCTACAAAACCCATGGCCAGAGGCAGTATAATGCGGCACACAGACGCACAATGTCCATTGTGGAGCACACATTTGGCGTTTTAAAGTCACGTTTTCGGTGCCTGGACATCACAGGTGGCAGCCTGCTGTACAGCCCTGAAATGGTGAACAAAATCATCCTGGCATGTTGTGTGTTGCACAACATATGTGTGCGTACAAAAGCCCAATGGATCCAAGTTCAAGAACCACCAGATGAAGATGAGGACGAAGAAGAGGCTGGTGTTGTACACCCCACAGCAAATGCAGCAGGACTTGCACGAAGGAGCCGAATCATAAACAATTTCTTTGAGTGAGTCAGTCACATTGTGACGGTGCCTCTCTGATGCATGTCACAGCTAAATGACCACACATGTGGTGTGTGTCAAATAAAATGTCAGAAACACATACTATGTCTACGTGTCTACGTCTGCCATGGGCACTGTACTCATGAAAGAGTTACGTGGCTCAACATGTGGTAAGAGAAAACACTACTCCATTGATGTTGGAAATGTGTCCACAGTACAGATATGCTTCGGAGTGTGTCAAATGTATGACACTATAGTCTTCATGGTGCTACGTAGCTAGCCAAAGTAAAAAGGTTGTGTCCCCTGAGTGTAATTTAAGCAAACTAAGGTGTTGTTTGTGACGAGGATGATATTCAAAATCTGTTTACATTGGCCAAATCACGGGATATTGGAGGGTGTACGTAGTTTGAAATTTCAAAATAAGGAGTGTGTGAAATGGTGTAAAGGATGCTAATAGTGCATGCAACCTTCCAATATACAATGGGGCATATTATCCAGACAAAAATATGTCTGTCTTTGCACCCAGAAACTGTCCCTAAAAAAGCTACTATGGGCTTGCTAATCTGCGTGTTACAAATCATATAGAGGCCTGCGTCAGATGTGCAGGATATATAACCTGGGGCTGTATTTTAAATAGATCATGCATATTAGCAAGCCAATTGTTGCTGTATTTTGACAATAAACAGCAGCACAGATGGCCATGATGTTAATGAGGTTCTCAAACATATGCCCGAAGATGTGTGTGTGGAATCAGGTAAGAGTTGCAAGGAGGGCATGTAATGTCTGGAAACATGGAAATATGGTGATATGTGGCACAATATGACATTTGGGCATCACGTTGGGGGTCAAATATGGAAATGGGGCATGAAATGTGGCACAATATTAAATTTGGCCGTCCAGTTGGGGGTCAAATATAGTAATGGGGCGAGATATGTGGCACAATATGAAATTTGGGGAGTGAAATGTTGGGCAAAATGAAATATAGGGGACATATTTCCCAAAATGGAAAATGTGGGTAACAACACTTATCTGTCTGTCATAAGACATTAGCCTTGAAGCCAGTACCACATACAGATCAACAAGGTCTACCATAACTATGTTGACTAGATACTTGCAAAAACTGATGGACCGCCACCACCACTGACACACGAAAAACACTAGATCTCTAAAAGGGCACCATGCATGGGTGAAGACACTTCCTACAGCTGGACAGACAACTATATGAGGATACACACTGACACCTGGCTCATTCATAGCTACCATTGAGACACATCCCCCATTGCATATGAACCTGTACGTAACATCAACATCTGACAAAACACATGCAGGTACAGACAGACCTGGACGTGTACAGAAAGTGATGGCCCTATGTCATGTGTCCCCCATGGGTGAGTAGCACATGTAAAATAGAATTAATCATTAATGATGGCCCACTTGTGAGCAATGCCAATATGGCGTGACATGTGTGGTGGTGAAGCCAGCAAATAGTGCAGATGTTTCTATGGGTGTTGTTTGCTGATCTGCTGCCCATCTTGGTGAATGGCGGTACAACTACACACCTGCTGCAGCCCTGAGGCAAATTTCAAGGAAAATCAAGGCCTGCTCATCGCACCGCTGAGCCAGGGACCCCTGAACCGCAGAGTGCACCTAAAACAGATCTGAGTCACTGGCTATGTGAGGCCACGGATGAGCTCTGCCCCCCAGCCTGTGGAAGTGGTGCAGTTAGCATTACGGTGCCACTGGAAGGAGGACTAGGGTCACAATGCACAGGGGAGTGCAAACTGTGCCCTGGACAACTGATCCACCGGACTGGACCATTGTAGCAACTTGGACCCTGACGCCAACCCACGGTATCCCTGTTTGATCCTGCGCTATGACACCTGATCCCGGGATGATGACCCGGAGGGTCACACCCTACATCCTGTGATGGACCACTATGCTCCCAGATTTGTGAAAAAGAGCCCTAGATGGACTACAGCATCCTCCAAGAGTCCTGCTGCTAAATGGGTGCTTGTGAAAGTGGGGACACAGACTTAGGACAAACTGGTGATGCTTCACGATGAGTCACAGTGCTTCTGGACATCCCTGAAGGCCTTCCTCACACCCCACCCACCTCTCCTCACCTTAGACTGTCTGATCCTGGGCACTGTGGATCTGGTGGTTAGCAAAGGGAGACGACTGAAGGTTCGTTATGATCCTGCGTGCTGGGGTGGTGCGGTTGTGCCTCTGCTGGCCCAGCCGCAAAACACAGTCTCCGTATAGCCCCACTTCCACCCACTCTGCTCCCCTCTGCTGTGTGGACTAGCAATGACTGCGGCCATGTCCCAGCACTCAGCAACTGCTGTGCTTTTGGCATGGGCAAACAAGTGTGACAGGGAGGACTCGGTGCCTGCGAAACACTGTTAGATGCGGCAACAGACACTCAGTACCTGTTCCATACTGCGACCACACAACTAGTGACTAGTAATGGACACTTTGCCAGTCAACCCTACTCGCATTGCAGATGTGGAGTACAGTGTTTCGCCCACAGAAAGAAGCTTTTGTATGTTCAAGCTGACATCGAGTGCAGGCAAGGCCTCCATCCCTGTGATACAGAGCAAAGCCGCTAGGATAAATCTCACAAACGCACCACACAGAGCTGTGCTTTGGCAAACGACACCTCACCCTCCAGCTGGACACTGTCCACCAAGCTGCAAACCTGTTGTCACGCATGGAATGTAGATCTCCAGGTGGCCTACACTTCAGCCTACGCTCCCTGCTGAATGGTGCAGCCCTGGTGTGGCTGCTTCACCTGCGATGGGCGGACATTCAGAAGCCCCACCTAGTCCACGCCAGGAGGCTACATGTGGCTGAGACCCCAGCCACATGTCACACGGCACTTGTGCCAGGGTTGCTGTCGGAGGTGCACTGACCTCCCCTCTGTCCTTCGGGGGCAAATCATGTAAGATGGCACTACTAACCACAATTAATTATGGCTCTGGCAAGCAGGATGCAGTTTTAGTAGCAGTTGAAAAGCTGGGTGAGTCACTACAGCAAGTATGCTCTCCCTCAATAAACTAAATAGTGAAGGTGGCAATAGACCTTACACATCTACGTGCATATAATCACTAACTGATAGATCACATTATTTCCGCAGAAGCTGACATTGGTGAAATTGCCCTGCATGTTGCAGCTGCAGACCTACATATACTAAACTTACTCAACCATGTTGAGTTGCTGGGAGACAGAGTTGAGGATGCCGAAGGACGGACACAACGCGACAACTTACGCATGGTGGGCCTGCCGGAAGGCCAGGAGGCTAAAGATCCGGATGTGTACACTGAGAATTGGCCCCACTCGATGCTACCTGAAGGCACTCTCTCATCTTGTGTCATAGTGGAACGGGGAAACAGGGTGCCTCCAAGATCATTGGCAACAGGTTTGAAACCACCTACGTTCTACATTCGCATCCTTAACTACAGGGACAGGGATGCCATTATGCTATAAACTAGAAAACAACAAGACATTCATGTGTTCAATCATTCCAAATTTTCATCCATGACTATACGTCACAGGTCACTAAACACAGATATACATTCATGACAGTCAAGAAACGTCTTAGGTAATACAAGCTTCTGTACTCTATCCTGTTCCCAGCATGTCTATGTGTAGTAGCAAAGGGAACTACTCACTTCGTTCTAAATCCAGAACAGGCTGAAGAATGGATGGACTCTTACGCCTCTGCAAACACGAGACTGTGCCCACCAATCCGTAACAGCAGTCACACAATGCATCCTCCCACCGCACCAATGCAGGGAAAAGGCGGAGGCAATCTCACCCCTCCCAATCTGCAGGACCGGTATAGGGCCAAGCACAGATTAAATGTTGCAAGGTACTCAAGGCCACAGCGGACATCACAGGATCTCATCTGGACCACTTGGCTCTACTATGAGGCAACAGTACCAGATCAGCCACAATCACTCCTCCAAAGACCCACAGGCATCTCAATACTCTCAGGAACTGCCAATGTCACTCCACAAATGTCCAGCTACATCGCCTAACAAGCTGCACTTGTGCGCCACTTGGGTGACACACCCTTGGTAACTAAAGGGAGCAGCAGTCATGGCATGCCTGTCCTGAATTGTCTTGTGTCACAATCCCTGTCAACTCCCACATACTTGCATTTTGGCTGTGTCACAATCAATGACTCCATGTCGACCCTTAGGGCCCTCTCATTCCCAAGCTGTGCTCCCACACGCTTACCCTATGTCGGTATGTATCTTTGGGCTGGGATGTTGCACTGTGCGGCGCATGCCCACTTGCAACGGTCTGGAAGCTGGGGACATCACTAGAACCAATCAAGACACTTGCATATCCTCGGTCCATCATGTGGTGCGTAGCACATACACCTCTGTCATTGTGTGTATGTTGCCTTGGTACAAGGTTCAGATGATTGACTGTAGCAAATTAGCCCTATTGTAATCACTTATGCTTTTGGAACTGTTTGCATTGTCATCTAACATCTGTAGAAGGTCAACTTTCAAACATTTAGTGCCAGGGTAGCCAAAACTGCAACCACATTACATTTTTGCAACTTCTACATGCACATGTGCACTCTAATTGATTACACTCCACACCTACTATGACCACCCTCAAAATGGGCACAGGGAATGGGCGGGGCATACACACTCCGTCATGTGGTTGAGAAATTTACTCCTATCTCAAACAACACCATATACAGCCAGCGCAACTAGCAGAAATTAAGCTGTCTAAAACCTGAAATGCCACATCTGCATCGTCATTGGTTGTGACAGTTGGATGCCACAGGATCTGTGTATGCAGGAGTGGAACACATATGGGTTAGGCTGGGGGTTCCCTTTCAATTCACTCACCTTAAAATAGAGATCAAATACAGGTATGTAGCAGTGCATGGCATACTAGACAGCAGGCCAGTAGCCTTGCTGCATGCAAAAATAGAACAGGGGTGCTCGTCTATCCACGATCCGCGAATTTGCGTATTCGCGGATCCGCAAAATCCGCGAATTTGCGGATTCGCGGATTTGGATTGAGCTTGTGAAAGTCAAGGATACAAAGCCCTCTATCCAGCATCACAGCTGATTTTCGACGGTAGATTTGGGAAGAAGGCACACCTGCCCAGCCTCGACGACGCTCACAATTGTTTTTGGGCTGATGAATGAGTCACTGAATTTGAGCTTCAACTAGTTCCAGCGACCATGTGTGTCTTACAATGCAATCGCCCTGAAGGGCGCAGGGGTCCCTTGAGTGAGCTATCATAGTGGGTAAATGGCAGAAAGACGGTGCACACCGCGAGTGTGTGAGCGGGACCAAACGTGCGGGGCTTCCATGCGAGTTCATGCCTCTTGTGTGTATAAAAGGTCAGAGACCGATCAGGAAGCACTAATAGATAAAATAAACACTGCTTTATTTTATCTATTAGTGCTTCCTGTTGAAGCTAACTTCGCTAACTTAGTAACTATTTTAGGATGGCTCTGGCAGCTTGCCGGCGCCATCCTAAAAAAGTTACAACTTCAAGCTTGAAGGCTTGAACTTTTGCCCCCGAATCCGCCAGTCGCGGATTTTTGGTAAATTCGCAGGAGTTTGCGGATTGCGGATATACCGAAAATCCGCGAAATCCGCGAGCGGAACGGATTTTGCGCTCACGCTTACTTCTATCACATTTTGCTAATAGTAGCTCAATAGCAAGATGTCACTAGGCAGTTGGGAGGTAATTAATATTGTTTATTGGATGCAGGGCTCTACTTCCTTGATGCTGACAATGTGGAGAACATGTGCCCTTCTGTGTCTCCATCAATGGGGATGTGGTGTCCGGATAATTGTAATGTGATGTGCAATTTGCTCAATGCCAAAAGGGTCAGTCCTCCACATCATGTGTGAGTGGATGTGACAAGTGATATCAATTTACTAGGGTTACTGATGGCACATGCCCTGGCCAGGAACTGACTTTGACATGTACGGATACATTACTTTACCTGATGGGCTATTGAGATTGTGACATTGGTATACAGTTCCATCGGTGCAATGGTGGTACAACCTATTTACACATATCTAAAAAAATGTCTGCATCTCTGTATCTGTTTAAACATGTACACTGCTAGTATTTACATTGGTGTACCTTCTTGCTTGAACAGTCTCCAGACCCTATTGGCCAACTTTGTACCTTGACATCGTTGTACAAATGCACATATGTGTGTAGTAATTATTATTTATTTACAATATTTACAAATCTGCTGAGCATATAGGACAAGTGCAGGGCCATACAGTGCAGAGGTGTTAGAATTGGGGGTCTCTGGTTGGCACAGATAGGTACTTGTGACAGGCAGGGACCCTATCCTCTAGTCAGGACAAGGGGATTACCCTCTCAAAATAACCCCTGCTCACCCTCTGGGTAGTGTGGCACGAGCAGACAAGGCTTATCTTAGAGGCGTTATAGGTTAAGCATTTGTGAGCACATACAGTAACTCAGTGATAACACTACAAATGGACACCACACTAGTTATTGTATCAAGAATAGTTACTTTTATATAAGACTTAGCACAAGACCCAAATAACGACAAACATGACTACAATACTATTAGCAATGAAAAGTTCTTGTTAAATGCGTAGTTTTTAAAGTCTGGTATGATTCGCACTCTTTGTCCGGCTCTTACAGCAATAGAAAATATAACAAAGAGTCTAATAAGTGAAGCGGACGCTTCAGTCCGATGCGTACTAGGATGGGGTTTGAGTCGTACACAGTACCTTTAGAGATGCGTCCAGCACGGACGAGGTGTTGTTAAGCGAAGGCGATGCAGAAGCGTTGTCGGCCAGTCACATTGCGAGCTCCGGCTTGTTGAAGTCGTCTGGACGAGGTGTAGAGCGGAGAGCGACGTTGATTGAGGCGGACGGTGCTGGATGGGATGCGTTCAGCTTACGATGCGGCATACGAGCCGTACTGCGGGAACTTGATTTATTTAGTCTCGGATGCGATGCGAGACAGACGTACGGAGCGTACTCCCCTTCCAGGTGTGATCGGCAGACTCGAACTCGGCGGCAGTGTACGTGTCGTCCCAACCACGATGATGCGATGAGGCAAAGCATTTGTACCCAGCGTCGTCGGCCAGTCACGGTGCGAACTACGGCTCGTTCGAGGCTCAGATGTTCGTTGATTGAGGCGGACTGGCAAAGTACGGTGCATTGCTGGACACAAATTTGTAGTACGAGGCGTACACAGCTCCCGGCCTCTGCAACTGCGGAAAACAGCGTTTCCCACGGCTCTCTTTGAGGCGGATGAAGTCCACTGGTCCTGGGACTTTGTTCAGGAGGCAAGCTTGCTTCCAAGCCCTTGGATATCTTTGGCACAAGTGAAGTGAAAAAATAAAGTCTTTCAGTCTTTCTCCTCTCCTTCAGCAGCAAGGCAACCTCTGCAGGCCAATCCCTCAGGTCAGGGACAGTGTTCCCCCTTCAGCTTTCCCAGTGCCTTCTCTTCAGGCAGAGGTTTCTTCTTGGCAAATCTGGATCTAGTTTCTTGGGAACAGGGTCCCAATACTTATACACCAAATCCTTTGTTCTCTGAGGCCAGGGGGCCTTTGCCTAGTCCAGCCCAGTTCTTGAGCACTTTGTTGACATGACTCTGGCTTTCCTTTTCAGTGTGCAGGGCAGAGACATCAGACACTCCACAGGGGGTGGATCCGGCATTGTGGTGGAAAGGCACAGTCCTATTCAGAGTCCAGGGGCACTCCTCCCACCCATCTGGATGTAAATCTCTCTATTCACCACCGGGCTGCCCCAGCCTGTCTCCTGGAATTCCCCAGCCCCGTCACTCCAGAAACCAGACAGCAGATGCAAATCCTAGCAGAGGCGGGCTGAAATAGTTAGGCAAGCAAAGACCATCTTTCTAAAAGTGGTATTTGCAAACACAGAACATTAAAATAACCTTTACTAAAAGATGTATTTTATTATTCTGAGTTCAGGCATACTAAACTTGAATTTCTACCATGTTCTCTGAGTCTGCTAGGATTATAGAATGTAATAATTCTAACAGCCCATTCTGGCCTATGGAGAACAGGTAACCTTACAATAGTGAAAAATGAAAATGGCTGTAATTCACTATTAGAACATGCCACACACATCAGGGCTTGTCCTACCTTATACTTACAATGCACCCTGCTCTTGGGCCTACCATAGGGGTGACTAATATAAAGTTTGAGGGAAGGTTTAAGGAGTGGCAAGTGGGTGCGCTTGCCGAGTCAGCATGACAGTACCAGACTGCATGCAGGCTCTGCAATGGAAGACCTTAGACACACTTTACAACGCTGCTTCTGTGGGTGGCACAACCAGTGCTGCAAGCCCACTAGCAGCATTTGGAGTTACAAGCCCTGGGCACTCCTGGTGCACTGTACTAGGGTCTGACAGTAAACCAAAAAAGTCAATCATGGAATCCTAACAACATAGCAATGTACATAGGGAACACTTGCACTCTGGCATTGGCTGGCAGTGGCACAGTGCTCTGAGCAGCTACCACCAGCAAAACCGTATGAGGCACAGTAGCAAAAAGTGGAAGGGAGACCCACGCCAAGGTGCCAGGTCTAACAAGAGGGTGCCCATTGGAGGGCCAGGCAGAGCCAATTGATGTTAAGTGGGCCAAGGGAAGAGGCATCGTTCAGTCCACAGGCTGGTTGAAGTGGCAAGGAATGGGGTGATATGGCAGTCCATTGGGGATGCCGAGGAGGTTCCAGGGGACAGTGGAAGAAAGTACAAGAAGTGTATATGTGGCACGATACTGAGCACAGCACAACAGAAGAAACTTGACTTTTGGCACAGAGAGAGGCTACCGCTTCCTCCTCAGTAGAAAATCGCTGTCATCCTCATCTCCATCATCTGGTGTGTCATGTGCCCCACAGGTTTCAGTTGGTGTTGTTGGTGCAGCACTGTGGGGCACTGACTCACCAGGAGGTGGAGCTGAAGATGTTGAGGCAGCAGCAGAATCCATCTGCACCAAATCTTATGGCAGCAAGGAGGCAACGAGCTGGTGCAGGATATTATAGATCCCAGCAACCTTGCGCATGTGGTCAGCCCTGGAAGCCAAGTCTTGGGCCTGTATTCGCTCCATACTCTCCATGATCCCGTGGACGTTGGACAGATCCTGGCTGACCCTTCTGGAGCCACCCTGAGCAGATAGTGACTGCTGTCTCTGGATCAGGACTCCAGCAATGTCAGCCATGGACTGCTGGAGAGCATTGAAGGGTCTGTGGGTGTCTTTGAGTGTTTGCATGCAGTCCCTAATTGGACTGAGACACCCACGTAGGGCCGCAAGTTGGTCTGCCAGTTGCTGAAACCCCACCTGCACCTTTTCCCCCAACTGTTCCTGGAGCTCGATGACCTGCCTTTGGAAGACACGGGTGGTGGGATCCGGCTCCTGGGAGCTAGATGGGGCAGGAGGTGCCTGCTGCTCGTTGGTCTGAGCAGGGGTAGGATTGGCGGAAGGCTGCTGGGATGCCCTGCTCCGGAGGCTGACAAGTTGATGGTGTTGATCAGGAGTTGCAGGGAGTCGACATCGATGTCCGCATACTCATCCACGTCATCAGTGGGTACTAGGCCAGGCTGCTGTTCAGGAGGTGCTGTATCGCCCTCTGAAATGTGATATAGGAGATATATTACATCAGTTTTGTCAGCAACAATCATGCAGTTGTTTATTTCAGTTTGAGACAGCAGGACAATGTCAGATCATACTGATTTGGAGGGGAGGACATTTTGTTGCCAAATGGTGATGAATTTGATGAGGTTGCTATGTGAAGTTGTAGTGGTACATGGTGGTCTCACAGTGCCATATTGGCAAGAATACCTACCTAAATGGCTCTGCTTCTGCGCAAGGAAACTGCCACTTGAGCGGAGATGATGTTAACGCCTTGCTTGATGATATGCCCTGTGATGTTAATTGACACTGGCAATAGGCTGTCATTTTTGAGCCATTGTCGCATATGCTCATCCTTCCCCACTATCCTGTTCTTACCCTCCCCTCCCCCTTAGTGGTTGTATCTTCTTTGTTCTAGTTTTGATCCATGCTGTATAGCTTATGGATCACAGACTGCCTATCAACTCACCACCCACGTACTTAATAGGGACAGAGTAATGTAACGTTGATACATGTCCTGGAGCCATAGGGCCTTCCTGCCAGCCTATAAACCATTGTGACTCCAGGATGCCACTATGGGAGTTCCTATGCGTCCAGCTAGCCGCTGTGCCTATGATATCGTTGCTAGAATTACGTCATGGCGTCCTACACGTCTTATAAGGCCCACAGTGTTAGACATTAAGGGCATAATTACAATAACTGCCGCATCCCTGCATGTCACCAGGGATGCCCCTGTGATGGTGCACAACGCCTCTGCCAGCATGGATGTACAATGCGGGGCAACATGGGCCACAAACGGAACTGATGCGTGACGCATCTCTGCTGTAAATGTTTCGCATTGCTGGAGTGGGTTTGCAAGTGCAATGCAGCCCCTGCCATGATCTTGAGGGCCAACATTTTTTACAAAGCTGCGTCAATACTTACGCCTGCTACAAGCAAGCGCAGGGATCTGATGCAGCATGGGCCCAAAAGTGAGTGAGTGAAATCTTGTAGATTTCACTCAGCTACTTGTATGAGGCGTTCCAGCGCCGGAACGCCACCCCCTGCGCATGAACGCCTCCTTTTGGCTCTGGACTTTGGAACTTGACATACCTCACAGATGTGTAACTTTGTGGATACCCCGCTGCATGGCGCATCTTTTGTGCCGCCACTGCATCACAAAAAGGGATGCAATGGTGGCATAAAAGAGGCGCAAGGGGCATGTAATTCAGCACCATGATGTATGGTCGTTGGAGATTAGACCTTCCCTAATGGGTTTCGCCTTGCAACAACTGCATGCTGCTGTATCACGTAATATGCAACGTATGAAATGAAAATTAACAATTAAACTCATATAAACAATATGGAAAGTTTAAATGGTCTTAAAGTGAATAAAATTACATCCATTCCAAGTTTTAATCCTCATCACCATGAAAATACACCACTGTATCATAGAGTATCACCATTGGGCCCTTTGCGGCTAATTAGCTAGCATTTTTTTATCGCATTGGAAAAAATGGGTCGCATTCACATATCAGTTTTACAATGTAAACCTTAGCGGCCTATTTGCGTCCTTAATTTGTGCCTTTTCACTTTCACTTTTCAGCACATTGCTTGTGAATGTGCTGGGAGAAGGAGGTGTATGATGGATTGTGCTGTTGGTTTGGAATTTTGAGAGTGGTGCTGTGGGCTGTGTGCTGTCAAAAGTGTGAGTTTGGTCTGTTTTAAGTTTTTTAAATTGTTTGTGTGTCTACTGTCATTAGTCTTGTTGTATTTGTGTGGGGTTAGTTAGTGAGCTAGTTACAGTTTGATAAGTGGGTTATTATTTCTTAGTTTTAAGTGGGTAACGGGGTGCAGGGGGATGCCGGCTTTGGGAAGATCAGGGAGGATGACCGAGGGGGCATTGGGGGGCTTCCTGTGGTTGGTAAGGTTTTACCTACCTTTGATGTTGGAGGCTGGGGGACGTATCCTTCAGGGGTACAGGGTGGCTGTGAGGAAGGTGCGCTGGGAGCTTGTGCGGATCATGATGGAACATTACTTTGGCATCACCCGGAACGTGCGCCAGTGGAAGCACCGCTGGCAAGACATGTTGGTGCTTGATGCGGACCTCCTCGACTACACTGAAGTGATGCCTGGCCTACAGGGTGGTAAGTACTAAGCCCATATTTTTACATCACAAAACTTAGGTATGAAAGTGAGTAATGTGTGTGACAAATGTGTATGAGATCTACATGCTGTCTCATAACTGTGATACTGTGACAACGTGGTCCAGACAATGTTAATAGCCAAAAAGACTTGCACATGATTCAGGTAAGTTAGGATTGGAATGACTACCTCTTCCAAACACAGTGTGTGCAACAGTAGAGTAGGTGTGTGAGTAGTCAATCCAAATATCCCTTATTGTATAGCACTGTCAAGTGCCAGGTGTAGCGAGTAGTCACTATTTAATTAACATGTGAGCACATATCTGCGCTGTGGAGACCACATATGGTACAGCGGTCTCCCGTGTGACACTTGCCAAAGACTTACATTGTTATTGTGAGGGGCCACTCAGCAGGTCTTTGCATGTGTAAGTCCATCAAGGGTGTAGTCAGGCGAAGAGATGTGTCCAGCTTTTATCATCATTGATGGTGAGCACTTAAGTCTGTCAGAGGTGGGGATGAATCTCATTGCGGGCTATGTCTGCAAGGTGGGAAAAGGAGCAGACTCATGATCTTGTGTCTCTTGTGCCAATGAACACATTGTAGGACAGATGGCATGATCATAGTGTCTTTTCATGTGTGTAAAGTAAGTTGTACTGAGGTCAGCTGGCCCTTTGTTTAAAAGGGCTGTGTGAGTGGTGATGAACATATTGGAGGAGGACTCGGGCTCCAATGTAGAGACAGTGGACTGTGCGCAGATGGTGGGAGATGTGTCAGTGTCCTGGCAGTGTGAGGATCAGTACTGCGCTGGCATGTGGGATGCCCTGTAATTTGCAGATGTGCTTTGTCTTCATTCCAGCTATGAGATTGGGGCTGTATTTGGGTGAGTTGTTGCCTAGGGCATGAGTGACTGTCCATGTGTGTTTGAGTGGTATTCATGTGATGGCCTAACATAGGGGCAAGAGGGTATGGTAGCAGGAGCAGGAGATGGGGTATATCTTGGGGTACATAGTAATATGTTACAGTTCATCAATATTCACAGGTTGGTTGCTTTGTCCCGGGGGGTGTTTCCAAGTGCATGATATCACCATGAGTACACCCCTGCATCTCTGCCTTTAAGCATGACGGGAAATGATGTTCTGTTGTCGTTCAGTTGTAGGCTGCTGTCTGTCATCCATATGGCAAGGCCTTTCATACCCTAGCAAAAGTTGGGTATGGCAGAGATGTGTCATTTGGATGTGAAGAGGCTGAATTGTTGCTCGTTGTTGTATGGTAAAATGGAGATGCCAAGGCTTTGGAAGATGGTTGCAGGCGGAGCCATGTAGATGTTGCCACGCCTCGGGCTGAGGGTGGTCCACTGGTGGACTCCGCAGGTCGCTGTAGTGGGGTCTGAGAGGAAAGGGGGGACTGTGTCCCACAGCATTTGTATGTAGATAAAGGAGCAGATACAGGTGGGGCCTTCTCTTGGATCCATGCCTCATGGATTTTGCACATTGGTGTGTGTTGAGAGACAGTGTTGAACGCCACAGAGAGGGAAAGTATGATGAGGGCTGCACTGTTACCTTTGTCCATTTGTGTGCAGTTGTCGTCCCTTGTGTTGTTACTTGGGGTCCATAGACTGTGGTATGACTTGATGCAGTATTGGGATGTGTGGATAATGTTGTACTGTCTGATGACAGTTTCAAGTAGGCTGTAAATGGATCCCTCAATGACTTTGGCTGGTATAGCTAGCAGGGAGTTGTCCATGTAGTGTTTGATGTTTGTGGGCTCGGCCTTGTGTCCAATCAGGAGTGATTTTAACTCACCGTGTTCCATGTAGTTGGTCAACAATGCATGTGCCTGGGAACTTTTGATGTTGTGCCAGAGTTTGGCTGAAAAGAATCTTGCATACGAGTAGAAAATGTTTGGGCGGCAGGGTTCCATGCGACACACGGAGTGGTTTGACTTCATACACTACAGTGTGTCAGCGTTGGTGATGGGTGTCCAGTTGTTGATTGTGATTTTGTGGTTTGTGGTTGTGTAGCTGTTGGGTATGCCTCTGTGCATGTCTTGTGATGTGATGGCGTTGGTGTAGTCCTCCTCAATGTTTGTGATGGAGTACCTGAGTGATGAGTGTGGATGTTGAGCACCGATACAGGTGCTGTCTGTTTGTGGGTGTAGGAGCATGTGTCTGTGGATGATTACTCGCTTGAAGGTGGACTGGGCACATCAACAGACTTTCAATTCCATCATGGGGATGTGGCATAAGCTCATTTACTGTCCTGTTGTGGTGTGTGGCGCAACTGTGGGTCCTGATGAGTGCCTGTACTAAGTCACAATCTGGTAGAGTACAATGTAATATATGTTGTGCAGGATTATACTTGTGCTGGGCTACAGTTGTTTAGCAACATGGGATTTGTTGATCAGAAATGGGGGGTAGTTGGTTGTTGCAATGGCATGCAGTGTGAAGATGTCAGTGATGGAGATGGCAAAAGGCACGCGGGGACTGCATTGGTGGCCAAGAAACGTGCGTGGATGGTAGACAAGAAGGCCCAAAGGACATATAGAGTGAGTAGCAGACGACCAGGAAAGGAAGAGCATCAGTAAATGGTTGAGGGTAAAAAGTTTGAATGTTAAAAGGTTACAATGATTGCAATATGGACCGGTAAGCAGGTGACAGAGGTCCATTTGTACACCATGGATGAGGCACAGGTGAACCAGTCGATGGATGAGGGCATCAGACATTCACACTAGATAGTGCAGGGGCTTGCGTGAGGCCACATGCAATGTTGGATCTGTAAGTGGGTAGAGCAATTCCAAAGAGAAATAGTCGGTGGTCCTGCTCCTCTCTCCCCACAGCGGACGTAATTGAGTAGTATTGCAATTAATAAAATTTCATAAAGAGAGATGTGAGGTGCAATGTGTCTAGGCATGATGTGGTTACATCAGACACACAATGCTGCATCATTTTGGCAAGCATTGGGGGCTCTTATGTGTGACCCGCTGTGCAGGATCCAAACTTGCCAATGTAAGGCCAACGTTAGAACAGTTGTGCTAAGACTGTGTGCAGGATGCTGTGTGTGTGTCCAGAAAGGGTAACTGTACATATTGGAGCAGAGCCATTGTGTGTGTGACCTATGTGCAGAACAGAACACAGTAGCTCAATGAGAAGCAGAACTGTACCTAGATGGTTCATGTACAGTAATGTTCTAGTCAGGACACTACGGAAGTTTGACTGCTCCAGAGTGTCATACATTCCAAAGCACTGCATACCTGCCTCTTACAAACTGCAGAGATGCCATCATACGCAGTACAATTTAGATATGATGCCTGTGTGGAAATTTTGCCTTGAAAATTGTGTGACACAACTCTTAAGTGCATGTCTTACAGCACTGATGTTTTGTGCGGCCCACTACTGCATTCACAGGCCAAGTGTGCATGGCAGTCAAAGTGAACAGAGTCATGTGGACAACATGTCATTCACCTCAGCAGTGATGTTGGTTTTCCTGGGACTGTAATGTTTTTCCGCATGTTTATGTCACGTTTCTTGATGCCTGGTAATGACACATATTTACATTTATTTACTCATAGATGGTCGTCAACCTATCACACAGGGTGACGTAGATAGATTCCGGGACCCACACACCACTGGTAAGTATTGGCATTGAAAATTGCCATATTGTGGTGTCATGAATGTCAGTACCAAATGCTACACGTGGTTGTTAGGCATTATGGGTGTGTACCACTTGTCACTCTGCCACAATATGCAGATGTATTTTGGGAATCAGATTTGTCTGAGAATTGGTAGTTGGATGTGGGGCAATGCATTTCATTCTCAGTTGTGACTTTGCCCATCAAGAGACAGTGATACAGCTTTCAATTCTTGTGCATGATATTTAGCACGGATTCAAGCAAAGTAGTCATTGTTTCAAAAATGATGCAGGCAATACACTCCTTTATTTTAGCACATGGTGAGTAGCACTGCATAGTCAATAAGGCACACTTCCCTGCTGTGTGTATCGTCCAATTTTCGTGCAGTGGCTGTAGCATTGTGCACCAGGATGCAGTGGGATTCACCCCATGTAAGAGCGCACATGTTGGCACAGTGAAATCAGAAGATATGCTGCATTGCAGCTTCACAATAGTAGGCAGTGTGTAGCTCATAGGGTAGAGTAGAAACGTAATGTTACACACACATGAAATGTATGTGTTTATCAATTGCATTTGCATATTAGTGCACTGCAGTGCTGTGCTCAGGCTGTGGCTGTGGTGACATACCATGCTTGTCTCTGGATCATGTGTACACACTCCTCTGTCACAATTGGTGACATCACACAACAAGCATTTAGTGAGCATGCTTTCACTCTGCATCATCTGATCACACATTGATTTGTCTATGCAGGGGACTCAAACACTCTGTGAGTAGGACTTTGCCATTGCTATGTGTAATCCATTTTAACAGTTTGCGTTGTGAACGCACATCTGTTGTCATCTACTAGACAGTGTGATTGGGGGTTACAAGACACCCAGGTTACATGATGTCTACCCCTCGCAGTGTCAAAAAGGCAGACATTATATAGTGATGGTTGAGTGAGTTAATGCACTTAGTGGTAAAGTCTGCGGGCCCGATTCACAGAACTAACTTAGGACAAAATCCTAAACTTACTACTTTTGGTATTCACAGAAGTTAGGATTTTGTCTTAAGTTAGTTCTGTGAATCTGCCCCTGTGTTCATAGAACAAACTTGTTTCATGTGTGATGCGTGATGCAGCCAAAATCTATTTGTTAGTAGGGGTGTCCCAGTCTTGTTCCTGGGCATGTAGGCTGAGCTTACAATAGGTTGGCATTCACACCTGCACAGAGTCACACTAGCACTCATGTAAAAAAGTGCCAGTCTTGGCAATGACTAAATGAACTGTACCCAGTTGCTGGTAGACACACATGGCTGCATATGTGCATTGTATAGAAGTAGCAGCAGTGTGTCACAGGATCCGATGAGGGTGGTGCTGGCCACAGAGGGGTAATGCCTCCCTACTCAAGTGAATTTTACATGTTGCACACACTCAGGATGCACAATGGTGCCATGTTATTAACGTGTCATTAGCATTTACATTTGTCTGTACATGACCCCTGCCATGCACTGTCATGTCACTATCCATATCCTTTAGTGACCAAATCATGCCTTGACATTGATGTGAACAAGTCATTTTGTGACTTTACAGAGTTAGGCGTGTGTGTTGCCTCACGTTTTGTATTGGAATTGGTACATTAATTTAATTTTGGACCGTGACATAGTGTGATTGGCTGGAAATTGACATTTACCATATTTTACAAACAACATGACTCCAGCGCAGTTGCATCCCTTCCAGGTGGAAAAGGACAGGTGGCATTATGTCCGGTGTGTGAAGAAGGGCTACCGGGACATGGCAAGGAAGCAGGGAGATGGAATTCTATGCCAGAGGTTGTTGGGGTCACCACTAAGCAAACACCCCCACCGCTGATGCCACTGTGGGACAAATCTCTTTTGTGCAAGCGCTGGCAATACCCGCCCACATGCCAGTTCCCCACCAACCAGCCAGGGAACATTTCCCCCACCAACCAGCCAGGTGCCTGTTCCCCTAACAACAAGACAGGGGACAGTCCCACCCACAAGCAGCCAGTTGCCTGTTCCGCCAACAACAAGCCAGGGGACAGTCCCACCCACAAGCAGCCAGGTGCCTGTTACACCCACGACCAGCCAGGGGTCAGTTGCACCCACAACCAGTGAGTGAACACTTCACACCAAAACAAGTGAGAAGATGCGGAGTAACAAGTACTTGGAGCAGGAGGTTCGTAGCGAGATGCTGTACCTCAACTGCCAAATTAACGAAATCCGCCAGAAGATCAAACTTCCTTAAACTTCCCCATGTTATCCCCCACTCCCCTCTTCTCCCTCCCTTCCCACAATGTTAGAAATTCTTTAGATGTGTAGTTATAGTTGATTGTATTCAGATATAGAGAGTAGTTTTAGAATAGGTATAGTTAGTTTTTTAGTGTGATATATTTATAGGATAGGTTAAGATAGTGTTGGGGCTATGTATCTTTTATCTTTGGGTGGGGGTCGATGTCCTTTTTTATTACGTGTAGTAGTGAATAGTTAGTGTTACTTGTGTAGTTTAGTTCAATATATGTTTAGCTCTTTTAGAAATAGTGATAGCGGTAGGGATAGCGTTAGTGTAGGTTGTTTTAAGTTTCATTTTATATAATAAATACTGTTGAATTGTATTACTTCTTGCACTGATGTCTGAGAGGATGCAGAGTGTGGAGCTTTCTACATTGTATGCTACTCATGCCATCTGTGGAATGATCTCTGTATGTGTGACTATGGATGAGACCAGTTAATCTGCAGAATGTGTAGTGTCCAGTAAACCTTAGGTGTGGGCACAGTTTACTTGCATAGCTGACAGATTACGTAGGATTGGACATGGACTACTCTAGTAACATCTAATTAGTGACACACAACATATGAAGTATGATACATAGAGTTGCACAGCACAATGTTGCAAAGTAGAAAATCAACATAGGAACATGGCATTGTGAGTCTGTCAGAGTTGCTACAGTTATCCATCATTGAGATGTATGTATTCCCCAGATGACACATATGGCCTGGGAGAACTGCACATCTGATGCTCCAGGTTCTGAGTCCATCTCTATTGCATATACCTTGGCACACTTGATGTGTGATACCAGTGCATCAGCTTGGTCAGCCTCCCATGTTCATCTGCATGGATGACCAATCTCATCTACATGCTTGATGTGGGTTAGATGTGTGTTTATTGTTCACGTCACAGGTCTCAACAGTGTTTGCGAATCACATGGGTAATGTGGTGTTGACTAATGCTTTTGGAATTGGGGTCATTCACAGATGCCATTTTTGATTAGCACTGGTAGGTAGACTGACAAAACTTGTACAATCTTCCTTTTGTGACACCTTTAATCAGTTAGGTAATGCCTTAGTCACTGATGATGTTTTTTTGCAGGCACACTGTTCTGTGCTGACATGTTGCACTGCTCCCTGTACCAACAGTGTCATAGCCACTCATCCAGGCTGTATTTTTGCCATTTCCTCACAGTGATGACAGACTAGAATTATTGCAACAGATACACACTGGATGTTAAATGCAGTACTACAGACATCCATGGTCGCAATGGCCAATATGCAGTCATTGTGCACAGCATAAGAGTGCTCTCTATTTATTTGGCATTGTTTGTGCACAGGTATGGATAGTATAACAATTACAATTGTGCTACAGGCACTATTGTGCATTCAAATGTAAGGCTGCAGACTTTGTAGTACAATCTATGTATGTTACACATGTGACCTTAGCTCACCTCACCAATGTGAATCTGCTGTGCAACATCTAGGGATGTGATATGCAATGCACAACGTCACAAATAGCTTTGTCCACCATGTCCAGTGTAAGGAGATTTGTTAGTCGCATATTGTTTCCAATCCTTCTGTGGGACACTACTTGTGTACTGCGACTGACTTGTACATGCTGTCAAACATGCATTTATCAACAATGGGTGTGGGTCAGACTCGGTTCTTTAGCTAGCTTGATATATCTGATAAATGTTGGCACAGCATCTTAGCCCGTGTATTGTTGTTTTCTCCCCTGTGCATCTTCTCCACTGTCTGCCTTCTGCACATGTTTACAGTTGTAAAATAATTTTGAGCACTGTGCCCCAGTCACGTTGAAATGGTAGTGTACCTCATGTTCTATATTTGGCCATGTGTTGTTTATATCTTTCTTCTGCTCATCTCCACCCTCACTTCCCCCTGCAGCATCCCCTGCGTCCAAACCTCCACGCGAGGCAAATAGACTGGCTAGCCCTTCACGGGTGGTCCTCACTCCAAGGTCTCCTTCCAATGGCAGACACTGTGTATCCACATTGCAGGGACACCAATGGCCCCCATGATGCTAGCCCATATGTACCCATCTCCACCTGGACCGCGCACAACGCAAGCACACCTGCCACACACAGATTCAACATAACACAATGCCACAATGATGGCAGCAGCCTCCATGCACTCAACATGGGTAATCACACACCTGCTTTCGAGCATCCCCAGAACACACACAAGGACCCTCTTCACATTTGATCTGCAGCTCATTCAGCTTCAGATCCAGTGATCCACCAACCATGATGTGAACTAGGCCTGGCCAAAGCACTACGCTACGCTCGCATAGTGTGCGAAGTTTGCGCAACTTCGCAGTCCGTGAACTGCACGTAGCACAGTGCAAACACGTGTAGCGTAGCATAGTGCAGCGGACATTTTTTACTTGCTCGCGGTCCTCAATGTCAAGTTGGCGACCGCGAGCATGCAAAATGACATCCATGCGAGACTTTTTACTTGTTTGCGATCTGCAACACCAAGTTGCCGATCGCAAGCATGGAAAATAAACCTCCCACCGAGATTCGCAACGCGGGGAGGTCAGGTTTCTCATTGCGAGTGCTCGCACATGCTCGCGACCACTCGCGATGAGAAACTACCAGTCCGTGTTGAGAAAGCTGCAGCTCGAGTAAAAATCGACTCGAGCAGCAGAAAAGTACAGCTCGCAGTGTGCAAGATGCCGTTTTCAAAGATTGAAAGATTGCACAGTGCCGGATGCTTGTCCGCACTGTGCAATCATTGAAATTACATCTTGCAGAGTGCAAACATGCTACTACGCAGTTCGCGTACAGCTACGTGTAGCTCGCATAGTGCGCAGTGCACTTTGCCTAGCTACACGAAGCGCTACTTTGTGAACTTCGCCCACCCCTGATGTGAACCCACCTTCCTCTGATCCATTCTTCTGAGCACACACTCTGCCCACAAACACACCCTTGTACTCTGGGACCAAATTTTCAGTACATCACCAGACGTTGCCTTCCTGCCGGAGACCTGCCTGTACCCCTCCACAGCACACAACATTGTCATTGACATCCTGGACAGCTACAAGTGCATCTGCAGGGACCACAACAATGGAGTAGGAGTATGAAATGCCATCCTCCATATGAGCAGTCTCAGAGTCTCAGAGATCAGCAACGACCTCCTCAGCAAGGCAGTGCACCTGTACTTCATGATCTACACCTATCACAACACACCCCTCAGAGTGACAATTGTGCTATACACCCGATTACAGTTCAGCTACTACATTGCCTACTAAATCAGTACACATGCCATGGCCTGCACAGACTACATCCTTCTCTGTGGGTTTTAGTTCCAACTCGGTAAGGAGACCACCACCACCTCCGCAGCCCAGATTGACAGCCTCGCAAGACTCCGACTCAGGATACTACTCACAACACCCACCCACTCTGTCTGCAATGTGCTTGAGCACATCTTATCCGCTTCGTCACACGTCTCCTTCAAACACACCACCCAACTCCACTGGACTGCCCATGTATGCATCCACTTTCCCACCCGGCACCCCACCACACACCACCACACACACACCAGATCCCCCACCACAGCTGGGGCACTGTCACCGTAGACCAGCTAACCACCACACTTGCCTGTGGCCCAAACAGCTACCACACCAAACCACACACCACCGCACACAACCTCAGACAATGGCTCAATAACTGTGCCAACCAACTGCCCACAAACACAATAGCTTCACACAGACACACCAGCAAGTTAGCCATCATGTTCATTGAGGAACTCCAGGACAAACGTGCCAATGAACAGCTACGCAGCACACAAGAACAACACCGGCAGACACCATCACCTCATTTGATCCTCAAGAGGGCCTCATTCAAAGAACACCTAGGCAGCAAGAACAACAAAAGTGCCATCATCGGCAAACAACAATGACATCAGGGCCCCGCAGGTCAACATAGACAACACATCACTGATCCTCCTGGACCGGTCATTTGGCTTCGACACAGTCTGCCACCGGACACACATACAAGCCTCCACAACACAAACTTGCAAAACAGAACCCTGGAGCGGAACACCTCCTTCCACTCTGGCATGACCCAGTGCTTCCGCATCCCCGTTTCAGCTCTGGATCAACCTCAATCATGTGTGGCATACACATGGCTCATCCCTCAGCACAACATTGTTCAACATCTACATGTCACTGCTTGTCCATGTTACCTGACAACACAACCTTTACATCATCTCCTACAACAACGACAGCCAGCTGATCCTCTCCCTCACCAAGGGCCCCCTCACCACCACAGCAAACCTCCATGTAGAAATGGGAAGCGTCACTGAGTGGATGTAGTACTGGAAACTGGAGCAGAACTTTGACAAGACGGGAGTCATCTTCCTGCGCTCCACATCCTCAGCTAGTGACAAATCATGGTGAACCACTGCACTGGTAACAGCTCCAACAACACCCATCCACGCACATCACCTGTAAGCATGGGCTAAAAATTAGTTTCCGCTTGCGAAATTTGCGGATTTTTAGCAATTTCACGATCTCCGAATCACGCAAAATTGCCAAACAATCCGCAATTCGCAAGTTCGCGAATTGTTTATTGCTTGTTCGTGCCATAAATATACAATCTCACGTGCACTGCATTGACTTACCTTGATTCGAAGTTTGCTGAGTTGTTTACCCCCACGAACAAGATGGGCGCGTACAAAAACGACCGCATAGGTAAGTTTGCGGTAGCCGCGCTAAAAAAAACCTGAGAACACGGCAAAATGAAAAAATTCGTAAATTCACGAATTTTGCGAACCGCGAATTCGCTTTTGCATGAATTCGCGGACCGCAAATTCGCAAATTTTGCCCATACTTAATCCCCTGTGCTTCTTCATCTGATTTACTATCTCTATGACAATGCATTTAAAAGGCCATCTGCACTTCCGGCTTCAACAACCTCCAAAGGATGCAACCTCAAAAGGCCTCTGCTGCCCATCCCTACGAATAGACCTATGACCCTACAGGGAACAGAGAGGAGTTCGGGTGAAAAGATCTGTCAAGTAGCCACTACACAACCTCCATCTGTCGTATCAAGCAATGTAGTAGGGAAAAAATCTGTTGTATACTCTAAAGCACACCTACATCTCCCCCCGCTGTTGTACCTTTTGTAGTGGTTTTTGTAGGGGTCCCACCACTACTTGAGGGGGAAGTAGAATCCACCAACAACCTAATTGGGAAAGCCAAAGACTGGTGTATAAACCATAGCTGTGGGAGCACAAATATTTCTAACAGTGTCATCTTTGCAAGAAGGGTGGGATGGGTGGGGCGCCGACGAAAATCTGTATGGGGTGACTGTGTGGTGGTAAACTTTGAGAACATACACTGTGTAGATAAACTCCTTTGGGACGGATCAGAGATTCTTGAGGATGACATTATTAGACCAGTCCCATTAGGTTTTTTCTACCCACCCCACAAATGCAATCTCCCATTAAGCACACAGTCACATTCACTTCCTAAGCCCGGTAGGGGTGGTACCCCATGGAAAACGATACCCCCTCAGTCGTCAACCAGAAACACATGTTACTATAAGCCCTCATTCCAACTTGGTACTGGCAAATAGTTTTACTCCCCTGGCGGGCTTAGACGTCAATGACTGACAACCAACATCTACTCAGACACCACCTTTAGTTTCACTAGGGGAGGCGGAACTTATTCCATGCCAGTTCCTTAGCTGGAACGTGGCGGGCACTAGAGCCAAAAGACTAGATCCCACATGGATAGACTTTATAGCCAGTAACCATGTAATTGCCCTCCAAGGAACATGGGATACCTCACCAACTTTCTGGATGGATGGCTTCACAAGCTTTACTATACCAGCAATACCAAGCAGTGCAGGAAGAGCTAAGGGTGGGCTAGTTCTCCTGTTTTCGCTTAATTTGGCAGGGACGTTTAAACAACTAGAGTCTGGTTCCCCAAACATTTTAATTATAGAGTGGACTATCTCACCAGGGCGGGTCCTAGTGGTTACAAATTTTTATAACTCCTGGGCTAGACAAACAGACACAGCCCATATGGATCACCTGGAAAATGTCCTTAACGACTACAGTCATAAATCACGCACTAATTTCGATCTTATAATTTTAGGTGATTTTAACATTCAAAAATGTGTTTTAAAATGTAACTTAGGTAACCTGTAGGGTCAGACTGATAACTGAAATCTGCATTTCGCTCACACCAAAGCGGGGGAGGCGCTTGAATTTTTTCTTGCTAGCCTCAATATGTTTGAACCCCTCAGCACTGGTAGTGACGAATCATTGCCCACTTACAAAGGGTCAGAAAGTGGGTCCGTGATAGACTTCAATTTTGTTTCCCAGGGTCTAACCTCTAAGATGGAAAAATATGAGGTAATTGCCTCCCCACATAGTGACCACAACCCAGTTTCTGCTCAGATTCACTGGAGTGACTTATGGAGCAAATACCTGGGTCTTCCTAGGGCTTGCACATCGACGGTGCCCAGTGACCAGGGCAGACGGCTTAAGTGGGGTAAGGTGGTTCAGGAAACCTTTATGGCTTCCCTGTGTCCAAAGATAGAGGAACCCATGTGTATTTGTCTAGACCAAAATGTCACTAATAGCGAGATTATTTTAGCTTTTAACTTCATTTGCTCACAAACAGCTAAAGAACTCACAGTTCCCCAATCCCGTTTGACACCCAAGCCTCATAAATGGTTTGACAGTAATTGCTCTAGAGCCCATAGAGACCTGAAAAATGCACTCAAAACAAAGCCGAGGGATAAAACTTTAATCTCCAAATTAAGACGGGAGTATAAGCTGGTTATCAAAAATAGGAAAAATACAATTAAAAACAATGCCTGGAATGATTTACTTGATGTGGATGTACTACGTAATAGTAAGAGATTCTGGGACATTGTAAATAACCAATTCTTCTCTGGAGAGATTAACACAATCTCCGACTGCATTATCAGTGATGAGAAATGGGTTGACCATTTTAAAAATATATATGGCGGTAATGACTCTGTGGATGGAAATGATATGGGGCCAACCAGGGGGCTAGCGGCAGTAGAATTCAATGAGGAGGAGGTCTACAAAGCTATAATGGACTCCACAAAGAATAAGGCTCCGGGCCCAGATGGAGTCCCGATAGACTTTTTTAGATACGCCCCAACCACCTGGTCTAAAGTCCTTACAAATGTTTTTAGGGCAACAAATGATGGATGTTTTCCAGAAACTTGGAATACATCTCTCATAGTGCCCATTTTTAAAAAAGGAGATAGGGAGAATCCAGGATGCTACCGCCCAATTTCTTTAATAGACTCTGCCTTTAAGATTCTGGGCAGAGTACTATTGACTAAATTGAGAACAAACCTGGAGCTTTGTGGGGGCCTCGCAGAGATTCAATACGGCTTGAAGGAGAAACGGGGAACCTTAGAGCAATGCTCAAATTTACATCTCCTAATATCCAAGTATACAGTAGCCGGGGAGGGTTCACTATATTTAGCCTTTATGGACCTCTCCTTGGCCTTTGACTTGGTCAATAGGGCCAAGCTCTGGGCTATACTCCGTGAGCTTGGAATTGAGGATTCCTTGGTGGCCCTCATAGCAAGTTTGCACCAGGGACTCTCTGCGAAGGTCCGGGTAACCAGGGAAGGGCGATGCTCAGACAGCTTCAGGTCAAATAAAGGTGTTCGCCAAGGCTGCATCTTGGCCCCGCTTTTATTTACCATTTATATTAATGATCTAGGGAAGTCTTTGTTAGCAGGCAACGCAGATGTCCCGCGGGTAGGTGGGAAGCAGATTCCGGCTCTCCTATATGCGGACAATGCCGTTCTCATCGCCCGCACGGGCATTGGTCTACAGACCCTCCTGGAGCTTTTTGGTTCCTTTATGGCTAAATTAGACTTAAAAATCAATGTGACCAAATCACACACAATGATTGTGGGTCCGCAGAAAAATAAATCACACACAAAAACCTTTACTTGTAAAGGCGAGGTTCTCTCCAGGGTCCCTGTCTTTCCATACTTAGGGGTCCTGTTTGATGAGAAAGGCTCTTGGGCTCCGCAAATTAAGGCCAAGAATATTTCTTTAGCCCGGTCCACAGCAGCCCTGATGGATTTCACTAAAAGACTAGGGGCTAAACCAATGGAGGCTGTGTTAAAAGTCTATAAAAGTAAATGCATTTCCATAGCTTCATATGGTGCAGCTTTGTGGGGTTATGCTAACCTGGACAGTATGCAGAGGGTAGAAAATAAGCTTATTAGAAGAATCCTATCGGTTCCAAATTCTACACCTACCTACTCCATACATGAAGAAGTTGGCCTACCCTATATTATAGATGGACTGAAATTGGCCCCTTTACTTTTTTGGGCCAACACCTGGTTAAATACGGAATTGTCTCTAAACCACATAATTCTTAAAGATGTGATTGCAAGGGAGGGGGCAATGAAAATATCATGGTTGAAATACATAAAGTCATCATTCACTGCCCTCGGGAGACCAGACCTATATACAACACCGTCAATAATTAGGAAAATGGACATTGCATGGATTAAGAAGGAATTCCAGGGGAGGACACGTTTAGAGAGAGAGGAGTCTGAAGTTAACAAACCACTAGTAAGAGCACACTTGGTTTTGTCCTCTTCCCCCTCGATGGAACCATACCTGCAATTTGTTTCTAAACCCTTGCACAGATTTTTATTAACCAGATTTCGAATGAATCTGATCCACTATTCACTAGGCAGTTTCCCTACGTGGGGTAAACCGGAGCATGCACCACCCTGTGAGTGTGACCAGTTTTCCAATCAGGACACTCTCCATTTTCTGTTTTTCTGTGCGTTTTATAATACGGAGAGGCAAAATATCTAATACCCCTCCTGAAAACTCTTGGCTTCATACAAGTGAGACCAGCCTTGCTTTATCTTCAAAGATTACCGGATGCACACGTCACTTTTTGTGTTGCAAGTTTTCTAACAGCCGCATACAGAGGAAGAAACAAAAGAATCCCTAGAACTGTACCGTTTTAAACTAAAAACTAGTATATCAATTTTAACCCCTTTTTATATATTATGATGATTAATCAAGTGACTCTTTTTACGGACGCTGTGTAAAATACATGTATTGTGGGCATTTTTAAAATGTTTTTAAATGTGTGTATTTTTCTTGCCTTTTATGATTTTAACAAAAATCGAATAAAGTGTATTTCGACTGACTGACTGGATGCACAGGTAGATACCCACCGTCACAAGGATAACAGTCTCACAGGTCCCGCAGCAGCAGCAGGTTGGCAATAGAGAAGGCCCTCTCTGCAGACGCCTCAACCAAACTCCTGAATCAACTTCTATACATTTGATAGGCCTCTGCACGCATGAACAACAACATTCCGCACAGCAGCCACAACACACCCCACCTGTGAGGTTAGCACTGGTTCACTGTCAACTAGAGGATCACAATCAAGCTCCTTGCACAAACACACAAGGCACTCCATGACACAGGCCCAGCATGGCTCAAACAACTACTCAGCTTTTACCCCACATACATGCCATCTCTGCAACACCAAGCTCACCCTTGTTACACTTCCCCACATCCAGTGAGCAACCTCCAGGGTTGAAAATTCTCCCTCCTCACCACCTCCCGCAGGACACCCAGGATATGCAAACCTTCAGATGACTCTGCAAGCTGTGGCTTTTCATGCAGTAGCAGCACCCCCCCCCCCAGCACCTTGAGACAATCACAGCTGAGTGGTGTGATTTACAGATGTGCAGCTTGATAACTTGAACAATATATTTGGCTCATATGCAGTCATCTCACTGTCTATCCGTGTCAGATTGCACATGTAGATTGTTTCTATTTCCCTTTGTGGACCTTCTTGTGGATTCACAGCCCCTTACTTATTGCCTCAGTTGAATACTTGATTGGTAATGTAAACACGCATATGTGTGTATTACGTCAACTCATTTACAATACAAGGTGGAGGCTGCAACAGTGCTGGCCCATGGAACACATGATTTGATGGATGTTGGAGTGGCAGATATAGTCCATTGTGAGTGTCAGAGCCAAGGGAAGAGGCAGAGTTTGCTGAGCCATTGTCAATGAAAAGTAGATTTAATGCAAGTCCATGCATGGGTCCCAGGTGAGTGTTTGTGGACATTGCATGTCAGTGGAAGAAGGAGGTCAGTGGAATGAGGTTAGGGACATTCTAAGTTGAGACAGGCCTTTGTACCTCACTGTCTGCAATTTGTTGTTGATTTGCCCCCAAATGAGCCTAGGGTCACACCAGACACTGGATTTTGGGTGCAAATCTATGGGGGATTTCATCACGCCTCTTGCCACCACTTTACTTGCATTTTCCTACTACAAGGCAGTGATGATTTTTTAACCAATCTGGGTAATGTAGCCCCACATCTAATGGGTCGGTTCGGAGGCACATTACCTGAGATTGCAGGTGTTGTCTTAATTTTTGATTTTGGTAATCACCACATACATTGGATTTGTGTGCACACAGACACATGCAACTCTGACAGCCCATTGTGGATGCACTGTGAATGTTGTTGATGTTTATGTGCACAATTAGGCATGCCGCCTCGGACATTGGCACACAGGTAACATAGGGTACATGTGCTTGAGTAGTCTGCTGGCAAGTGTGTATGTGTCAGGCTGGCAATGCTTGCACGAGTTTGGAAAATACTCAGACACGTGTGGTCAATGTTGCAGGTGTGCTGACGTTGGTGGTGGCATGCCTGATTGTGCACAGGGGCATGGACATTTCCTGCACATCCACAATGTGGCATCCGAGTGACATGTGTATTTGTGCAGTCAATTTGTATGTGCATGGGATGTGGCAAGGGGGCCATTTGGTTACTTTTCCACATGTCACGTTGTTGTGCCACTGTGTGTTTTGCAGATGCACATGTGGAGTGCTCTGGCATTGTGATTGGACTATGTTTGCCTAGCTTTTCGGTGCACATTTAATGTTCAATCTGGCTGCCACAATGTGCCAAGATATGTAATGTGTCGCCAACATTGTGGTTGCTTTTTCAGGAGGGTACTGCGGCTTCAGCGACGCAACGGTGCTTGATGATATGCACTATTGGATTCTAATGTCAAATGTACTTCTGCTGTGCACCTGGCATACTAATTACATTAATTTAATCATATTGTCATGCCCCTCATCAGTGCTTTGTGAGCTGTTTCCTGCCGCTAATTCATTGATTGCACTGGTGTCATGCCAGTTACTTTGGCCCTGTGTGTTGTGTGAGTTGCTGTTTGTGAATGGTGATATGTCCCTATGCCAGCATGCACAGGGGTATCCAGGACTTGTTGGACAGTACATAAGGGAATGCAATACAATTACTTTCATAGTACATGGGTGCCACTGTGCCCGTCCACACCCTTCCTCCCGTCCCTGGTTGATGCTCACCCTGGTGTTGTTGTGGGCGTTGCAATTCAGCACTATCCTGGCCTGCAACTCCAACAACAGTCTCCTCGCTGATGATGCGGGACACCTGCTCCTCCAGATCATCCAGCTCCTCCTGTGGAGCTGGTCCGCCGCCTCCGGTCTTCCTCGCTGCCCAATGGTTGGCTCCCAGTTTCGTCTTTGTCTTGCTCTTGTTATCGTGCCACCGCTTCTTGCACTCATCCACTGTCCTCCTCCTCTCCCCCACAGCATTGACTTTGGTCATGATGTCCTGCCATATCTCTTTTTTCCTTGCCAGGTTGACGGTGGAACTCACGAAGAGTTCCTGTTGGTGTTGTGTCACCACTTCAACCAGGACCTGGTTCTCCATAGGACTGAATTTGGGGTTCCTCTTCCTCTTGGCCTTTCCTTGGGTCTCTGCTTGGCCTTCCTGGGTGTATTTTCTTCCCTCTGCACTTGTCCCAGGTTTCTCACCATCATCTACAGGGCTCTGCATTGTGCTATCTATCTTTTTCCGGCTTAGCGGGCGTTTTCGGATCGCTAACGAGCTAAATGATAGCCTGGAGCCTATTGGCTTGCGATATTTATCGCTGATTGGCCCGTTATTTTTTTTAAGCTAGCGTGCGTTGCTTTAGCGACGTCTCGCTAAATCTATCGCCTCCTCTTTTCGCCTGCTTTGGAAAATATCGCCAGCTAGCAACTTATTGATAATACGTCGCTTCTGGCGATGCGCGGCAATAAAAACTTGCGCTCAACAAGGTTTGCGTTAAATATCGCCTCTTGTTGATAATATCCCCCAGTATTTACAATGTTCACCAAAGCACTGTCAACACTTAAACCTTGAGATTTATGAATAGTCTCTGCATATGCCAGAGAAACTGGAAACCGTTTTTTACGGACATATAAATCTTTAACAAGTAAAACATGAACTGAACAACGACCAATTTGTTTCACTTCTTCAGTCTGATCAAATTTAATCTTTGAGAATTCAATACCATCTTTATTTTGATAATTAACAAAATCCACAACTTTCCCCATTGCTCCATTAACTAAACCTTTTTCTACGTCCAATTTACGCCTTAAAATAACTCAACCGTTTTCTCCTTGCATATAAATTCTTTTCTGAACCAGCAGTTTTAGATATTGATTTTTCCAAAGAATCCAATTTTATTTTCAATTTTTACGTCAAAATAATAGTGATTCCTTCATGCTCTATTTTATCGATGGCTTCCATTTTTATTATTTCTTCATTTTCCAGTTTCAAAAGTTGTTCGCTGAATATAGAACACTCACGCAGTGTTGGCATTAAGCAGATTACAGATTTGTTTTCTGCAATTTTCATGTATATTTTCTCAGGAACTATATTTTTGTTTGGAAACCAATTGGAAAGTTACCGACTCTGCAAAGCTGGTTTTCCATGTTCTGTCAGTAGTCCAATTCTTATATCTTGAAGAATAGTTCCATAATCAACATCATTTGCCTGTCACATATTTGTAATGAGTTCTTTGTATTCAAAATATGACCAAATGTTGCAGTTTTCAACGCTACCCAGAGACTTTCTGGTGTCTTCATGCGCTAGTGTTTTAAATACTGGTTGTCCTTTTACAGGCGTCAATTGCAGTAGATCTCCAAAAACTATGACGTGTTTTCTTCCAAATAACACATCATACTCTGTTTTAAAAATATGCTGCATTCTTAAAGGCAAGCATTAAGTATAATACCATGCTTACCTCATCAATAATGAGAAGTTTCATTTTCTTCCGAACTCTTGAACTGCACAACAAGCTTCTCCAGATAGCTTGTGGTGTTCTAATTTGTTTTCATGCTCTACTGGTAGCTATAGTAAACAATGCAAAGTAATTCCTTTAATGTTGTGTGCTGCCAACCCAGTTGGAGCAGTGACAACACAAGACAAATGAGACTCAGTTCTTTTCTGTAGATAACTTGTAATTACTTTAATTAGAATACTTTTTCCTGTTCCAGCTTGTCCACTCACATACATTCGGATAGGTTGAAATGACGTGCATGAGCACTCTTGTTTTTCATGAAGTAATCATGCTCAATCTGTTGTCTCACTTGCTGATATATTTGTTTTTATTCAACATTTAGTTGTTATTCCAAGTTTGCTAAGTTTGTTGCATCTTCTTGAGCTTGATGCATTGCTGTTTCCACCTCATTCATGGCGATTGCTGCTTCATTTTCAACAATTGGTTGTCCTAGTGGATCTCGACACCGCGCAGCAGAACTTTGACTGTCTTGAGAACTGTCTCTAGCAATCTTAGCTGCAATTGTAGCTTCTTGATCAATTTCATAGTTCAACATTTTCACATAATTTGCAAAAGCACTGCATTGTAAGCTATCTTTATAAGCATTAAAGGAATCTTCATAGCTCTGGAAATCTCCAAGTAATTCCAGTTCTGAACGCCATGGTTTGAACAGTTGTAAAAGGGCAAAATAGTAAAATTACCTTTTATCAGCAGTGTCGCAACTCAGCTTTGCTAAAGGGAAACATTGAGGGAAACATTGAGCAACCTGCCCCGTCCTGCGTTTGGTTACCAGTTTAACACTGATACATAGCACAGAGAATTTCCCCCGCCCATTACCAATACTGCTCGAGTCGTGACACCGACCACAGTACAGATTATTGTGAAAGCGAGCTCACACGAAGCTCCAGGCAAACACGACCACGGGGTCCTGGAGGTAGTCTGCCCACCACATCCCTGCGTCCTGAGGAAGACCCGTTTTGTAAGGGTAACTTTCCCTACCCAATCCAGAGTCAAAACGTAGACTACTCATTCCACCCGTACCAGCTTCTACCCCCAAGCAAAAATAATACAGCTACAATAGAAGCCTGGTTTTGGAATTTGCTTGACTTATTGCTGTCTTTTGTGGCCCTGTGATGGGGAACCACGTGGAGTAATGTTTTTACCAAACTTGAAGAATTGAATGTAATTGTTTGTTAACAACAAGTACACTTTTTTGCACTTTTTCACCGAAATCCCTTCACAGCACTATTACTTCCCTTCCCTTCGCGTTGTGCATGTGGGCACACAAATGCTACTAAAAATATTGAAAAAATTGTTATGCATAACCTAGTTTATGGTTGCTGTGTACCTTGTGAATAAAAACATCATACTTTCTTATCTTTTACCTCTTTTGATTATTCACACCTATTTCCGTCTAATTCTGTCCCCTCTTTTCAGTCTGGGACCCCTTTAGATATAACAATTTGCTACCCCGGTCCCTTTGACTTTGTTGGGTTAACCCTTTTTTATTACATACACAGACACAAGTCTAGCCTCCTGCTGCTGGATGAAACTCTGGCCAGGGAGAGGCTTGGACAATAGGTTTCTTGTCAGTAGAGGTGCCAGCACCACCCCAGACAGGCTTTAGTGTATTGGGGCCGGGAGGGCTGCATTGAAAGATACAACTCCAGACATTGCCTGGGGCACACAAGGTGTTCCATATATAGTCCGGTTCAAACCAGTTGCTGGGGCACTCCAGCCCCGCTCTGGCTTAACACTGGATAAAGTTAAAGCGGTGTACCCAACCCCTTCCCAGGTCCGCCCCTAGGAGGGACCTAGTAGGTAATTCATCCCCTTATTTCAGTATAGGCGGATCTGTGCTTTCGCGATCAAATCATGAGATTTGCGGGAACATGCTTTGGCACCCTGGCGACCCTCAGGAAGTTTTTTCCCCTTCTTCCCCAAGTTGCTAAGGAGGCAGTAGCCAGGGCATTTATTCTCTCATGCCTGGACTATTCAAATTCCCTATACATCGGCGCCCCTGACTTTCGGATACGCAAACTGCAAGTAGTTCAAAACGCGGCAGTGAGACTCCTCTTTGATATACCCAGGAGGTTAAGTGATCGTAAACAGCTGCGTGAGCTTCACTGGCTCCCCGTGGCCCAAAGAGTGCATTTTAAGGCTCTGGTACTGACTCACAAAGCCTTACATGGCCCCTGTCCATCCTATCTGAGGGCCAGATTCACATTCTACCAGCCAACTCGTGAGCTTTATTCAGCTATGCTCCGACGTCTAGTGGCCCCCAGATTCAAGAGGGTGCGCTTCAGGGGGTCATTCCCTGGCGATTAGAGCGGCCACCATGTGGAATGATTTACCTGACCTACTCAGATACACTACGAACTTGAATAGTTTTAAAAAATTACTCAAAAAGCATCTTTTCCAACAAGCGGCCTAGTTACCTTGTCTGTCTTACACGCATGTTGATCCCCTACGCACCAGGACAGTCTTGACTAACAGTGCGCGATACAAATCTAAATATAACATAACATAACATAAGTATAGGAGCTATGTCCCCAGGACTTAAGATTATCATGGAACAAAACTTTGATACAGAACTCTTGGACCTTCGACATTCTATTCTGACTAGAAGACGGAAGACATCTCCCCTGTGGTCAAGGAATTACCACCCTGTGCAAACAGGCACCACCAGTAACTTGCCGGTCTGCATTGTCGAGGCTCCATCCGGATCCCGGAGACTCTGTGACTCAGGACACAGATTCCCAGACATCCCGGACGCTGCTCGACGACTCTAGCAAAGCTAAGGCCTTTGGCCAAAACGAGAGACGTGGGACCAGAACTCCTAGACATCCTGCATTTTGCTAACTGTATCGACTCCTGAGGTAACTCAAAGTTGAGCACTGGGGTACGAGAAGCCCCAGACCTGAGCACCATTTGCACCAAAGCTCAACCCTCAACACTCCACGAGTGGTGCGTGGGGCCTGCTCCTGCATTTCAGCTTGATGCATCTTCCAGGTTCCTAGTCCGTTGACTAGTGAGCCCCTGAAAGACTTTCTTTTGAAACTAAACTGCTTTCCCCGTTGCTCCAGGCTTGCTCCAGCTTCCCTGCAAAGGAGAGATGCCCCAGACCTTGCTGGTCTACAAAATAGCCAATCTTCACTCCCTGCACGGGTTGCGTTTGACAAGGCTTGTTGGGTCCAATCCGGATACCGACACCGCTATCAACTAGATCCTTCATGGGACAGGTTGAATCCAGCTCCTGGTTGTCGTCGAGGCCTCCTGGTCCTCGTGGCTGCAGAGACAAACTTTGCATCCTCACCTGAAATCATCCAACATCGCCTGGTTCCTTCCTGGTTCCTTCACGGTCACTGGCAAGTGACACAGACTCTGTCTCTTCTGCTTTCTGGTTCTTCACATCTCCAATCTGCGCTCGTCCGCGCTGAGTCCGGGCCTAGGGCCACCCCCCTTACACTCCTGACTACGAAACCCAGGCAATACAGCCCCGGAAAACTCTTAGAGCTAAGACTCCTACAAAAGAACTGTAGCCAGCATCCTTACCACGTTGAATGTCTCCCGTATACTTGCAACCTCTGCAAATCCACCCTCAAGCCCCTCCCACCCTCGGACCAGTGCCATGAGTACCGCATGTTCTTGCTTAACTGTAGGTCTCTGTCCAAGCATAAGAACGAATTTGCACTCTTGATGGAGGAGCACAAGCCCGACATTGTCTTCCTAACGGAAACCTGGCTCACCTTAGATTCGGACCCAGCCTTGGTTACAGCCATTCCCCCTGGCTTTCAAATCTCCCGCCAAGACCGCCCAAAAGGCAGAGGAGGAGGATTAGCAATCGTTCACAAAGAGCAGTTCCTCTGCCGAATTATTGCAGAAAGCATCCCAGACTGCGAAAGCCTAGCGTTTAGTCTGGAGCTCTCGCGGAACAACTGCTTCTCAGGCACCCTCATATACAGACCCCCCAGCCCCCCAAAACAATTCCACATCCAACTAGCACGGATTGTGGCAGAACGTGTCAGCAGTACCGCCAATTTCACATTATTGGGTGACCTTAACTTTCACTTCGATTCCAAACTAGATCACACAGCAGCTCTTCTTACCGACGACCTTGCCGCGTTACAATTACACCAACTGGTCAGCTCCCCTACCCACGATCAAGGACACCTGCTTGACCCAGTTTTCAGTAATTGTACTAATTTGACAACTAGTCCACCTCTCCCTCTCCCCTGGACTGACCATCTACTGGTCCCTTTTTTATGGCACACCCCCAGACCCCCAGCCACCAAACCCACTATAAGAATAGCCAGACCGTGGTCCCGCCTCCCTATCGAGACATGGACCAAAAAACTGTCCAGCAACACACCCCCGCTTAATGAGGACCCATGCTTCGCAAACCTTTCTTATGAGGAATGGATCACCAAGTCACTCGATCTTTCCCTACCTAAACGGAAAACCACCAAAAAACGCTGTCAAAAATCAGCTCCATGGTTCTCTGAACCCCTCAGAACTACAAAACGTCAGTGTAGACAAGCGGAAAGGAAATGGCGCCTGGACTCTTTGCCAGAAAACAAAATCCAATACCAAAAACTACTCAAAATATATAAAGAACAAATCAAGGCCAGCAAAACAGCCTTTTTCGCCAACGAAATTATCCTAGCGAAATCCAAACCCAGGGAAATTTTACGTATCGTGAAAAGCCTCACCAAATTACCACCCAGTCTAGATGAGACCAAGACCGCAGTACACTGCAACAACATGGCAGATTTTTTCCTGCAAAAAATCACTACCATTTATGAATCATTCCCTGCTCCTCCCAACACCCTCTCTACCGCGAGCAATTCTGACCTGAACTCCTCCCCCACTTTGGACCACTTTGCTCTTCTTAACCTCTCGACTCTTGAGTCCTTGGCAAAAAAAGTCAAATCCGGGTCTCCGGGGGACCCAGCCCCGCCAGACATCATTATGTCAGCCTCGGCTATCACCCTGCCCGTCATAATGGACCTCCTTAACTCCTCCATTACTACTGGCGTAGTCCAGCCACAATGGAAACAAGCCATGGTCCGAGCACTATTAAAAAAGCCCAATCTGGATCCCTCGAACCTCAGTAACTACCGGCCAATCTCTCTCCTTCCCTGGCTTAGTAAAATTCTAGAGAGACACATTAACAGCCAGTTGATCAAATATCTCGAAAACCACCAGCTTCTTGATCCTACCCAAACGGGCTTCAGACCAAGACATGGCACCGAAACCTCGCTCCTCATGGTCACCGAGGAATCCAGAAACATCTTGAATCAGGGAGGATCAGTGGCAGTGATCCTCCTTGACTTAAGCGCGGCTTTCGACACGGTCAGCCATGACATACTGCTGGACCGCATGGCAAACCTCGGCATAAAGGACAAAGCTTTGTCTTGGTTTGAATCCTTTTTACAGGACAGATCCTTTCGGGTATTTGATGGAACATCTTCCTCTACCAGCAGACCATCAAAATGTGGAGTCCCGCAGGGCTCCTCACTGAGCCCGGTGCTCTTCAACATATATATGAGGCCACTGGCTGAAGTTGTTCGTCAGTATGGAATTAAGATCATTTCATATGCTGACGACACTCAGCTAGTGGTCTCACTGGCACAGGAAGCTAACCATACCTCGAAAGGAGGGCTGAGGAAATGCCTAGAGGAAGTCAAGGACTGGATGTCCTCCTCCTCATTACAATGAATGGAGACAAGACAGAGCTTATGCTCCTGGGCCCTGCCAACCCTAACTCCCTCAGCACTCTATGGCCACCCTGCCTGGGCACCCCTCCGGCCCCAAAGGACAGTATCAAGAGCCTTGGGGTGTGGCTAGACAGATCTCTGTCCTTCGGCACCCAATCCACCAAACTGGCAGCCACCTGCTTCGGCCTCCTTAGAGTGCTAAAGAAGGTATTCCATCTTCTACCGATGGAGGCAAAACAAGTAGCCATTCAGGGCCTTATCCAGTCACGACTGGATTATAACAACGCCCTTTACCTCGCCGCCCCAGAGTACACGATACGGAGACTACAGACGGTGCAGAACTGTGCCGCGCGCACTTTGCTTCAGTTTCCTCGACGTCAATCAGTCAAAAATGGACTGAAAAAACTGCATTGGCTACCCATTCCCCAAAGAATACAATTCAAAGCCTTATGCATTGCGCACCAGGCGTTCTGGAAAACGGGCCCTCTCATCACTCGCAACCTAGTGTCACACTACCTTCCCACTAGGAATCTGCGATCCAACCAGACCTTCACGGCCACAATTCCCAAAATAAAAAAATCCAGAACTGGCGGTAGGACTTTCACCTACAATGCTTCCAAGCTATGGAACACCCTACCCCTCCACCTAAGGAAAAATCCTAATCTTACCTCATTCAGGAAACAGCTAAAAACATTCCTCTTCAATGCTGCCCAATAACGCCCTGGCTACCTCCTCTTGTTCTGTTGGTTTCTTAGCGCTTGGACGCCCCCGGGCAGCAATCGCGCTCTACAAATCGACATACAAATACAAATACAATCCACCCTTGGATCCACCCAGACACTTTTCCTCTGGTCGCCTGCAGCGCTTCTTCGCAGCTCTCCATAGAAAACGACAACGAAACCCGACACCAAAAGGCACCTATGCACCGGCTTCCCTGGGTGAGGTAACACAAGTACTCAGGTGCTCCCATGGGTCTTGACTCTCAAAGTGTCCTAGTCTAAAGGGGTTTCATCCTAGTCCATCCGGAAGTGTCCTTAAACTTTAACTTTGTGACTTTTACGTTTCCCATAGAAAGTCAACGGTGACCCGCGGCTGTGTTTAGACACTGCACGCGTCTCCCGTGGGCCTCCTACTTCCTAACCTTGGGTTGTTTAGTGGAGCCCAAGTGATTCCTTAGGCCCTAGGCCTACTTTTTATTTCTGTTGTGGTTCTTATACCCCTATTTTAGTATATGGTTTTAGACGCCCCTAGGGCTAAACTGTATTTGTGCAACTTATCATGTGCTAACAAAGAATCTTGTAATGTACTTTTGCCTCTGACCTCATAAAGAGTTCAGAGGGGTTGTGTTTTAGATAAATACATATATATTTGATATATACCTTGTGTGGTGTCCTTTCATTTGGTATTCAAGGGGTTACCTATGGTAAAACAATCAGCTTAACATGCTCTCTGAAGCTTTAGCCTAAGACTGCTGGTCCATGCTACCACTAGGATAGCTTGTCTATAAGGTTGACTTTACAACCACCATCAATAAGGGTCGATTTAGACTGGTGGAAGGTGACCACTAGAACTAGTGGACATTATATGCCAGGCTAACGTCTCACAGGCACCTGCCCAAGTAAGTTTATATTTTTTAAATCAAACTGTTCATCCAAAGGTCCTAATAAATACATTTCATTCTTATAAATAATCAATGCTAAGGCATCTTAAAACTAAGTGCAATTGAACAAGTTAATCAAGAAATTAAAACCTCATGGAGTTTTATGAGCTTAAAATTGTACGTTATTTTGTAGTCAGAAAATGTTTCACACAAGACTTGAATCAACATGCTATTTATTTAAGAATTTAGCTACACCAATACCAAACAGCCTGTAAAATATACTGACAGCAAAGACAATAGCCAGAGATGTATCACTTTTTAGAATTCTATGGCCTACTAAATATCTGGTCAAGCCCAAATTCCAACATGTTGGACAAATCCAATTGCAGCGAGACCCAAGATATTCTAAACAAAAAAACATTATGTGCATCTCGGTCTCACAATCCAAGCCACAGGCTGGACAAAAGCTTGTAACGAGATCCTTATTCCATTTTTTTTATAAATGATCTTAATGGTAGAGTGCATAGACAGAACTGAACATACAGACTATTGGCTAAGTGCAGAGATATGGAGTCTCATAATGTCTCAAATCATGAAACGTGAGTTTATTAAGACCCGGCCTTTTAAAAAATAACAGACACATTTAAGCCAAGGTACTGCCTGTGCACCCATTACATTTAGTAAATCTTTAAGCGCGTCTCTGTAATCTCTTAACTGTGGTATGGACCAGAGGCAAACTCAATACATTAGGGGTTTAAGTACTGCCAGATCATTAATTCTCTTCAGTCCTAAGTCAAAGAAAAGTGGAATTAAAGGGCTGCTATTAGGGTTGGGAATTAACATTCTTACAAATGTGTTTTCAGCAAAAGTAGTGTGGCTCACTGGTTAGAGGCGGCAGACCCGAGAGCAGAGGACGGCCCGGGACCAGGGTTCGATTCCCGGCGCGGCAGGTTTCTGGACCAGGGTCAGCGGACTCGATAATTCTCTCGCCTCGGTGCGCACTCTGATCAGCGATCACAGTCGGCAACTCTGGGCATTAGCTTGCCTCATCTTCACTAACAGCCCCACCAGACCGCCGGGGATGCCTGGTCTCACCCTGGAGATACCCATTAAGGGACCATCTCTCAGGGAAGCCAGGAAGCGTTTCGCAGCGGTCGAAGCGCCTTGGGACCCTACGGGTAAGTAGTGCGCTATATAAATGCCAATACATTTACATTTACATAATAAATGAACATCTGTGTAGCCCCAGCTCTCAGCGCCTTAAAGTGCAGCACCCTGTGCTTTAGCATGATATACCTCTTGGGCCGGTAAAACAGGGCGTGAGATTGTTTGTTTGTGCAATCTAATGATAACATTCGATCTACACTCTGTTAGCATAGCATTCCTAGTAATTTGACCTGTCCATTTAAAACTCTCCATTAACTTAACCCCTGGGTAGTCGAAGCTATGTACTCTCTCTAGAGCTTCCCTACCCACATGGATGACCGATTTTTTAACCAAACCTGTTCCAAACACCATATATTTTCTCCTATTTACTATTTACTAGATACTAGTGGTGAAGCTGCTGCTGGCGTTGTTCGCGTTGCTTTTATCTTAAAAACTGCACTAAATTGTTCATTTGCACATCATTTGCTGCTTTTAAAAAACTGCCTATTTTTCACAACCTCTAGAGGAAGACAGCGAGTTAGGCTGCTCCTCTTACGTTAGTTGTTTTGGCTGCTGAATCCCGGGCTCCGTTCCACCATGGCTGAGTGCCGATTGTATGAGAGCAAAAGGGGAGGTAGGCAGACCAATCAGTGGACATCCCCTGCGAGATGGAGGGCGGAGCGGGAGCCCGCGCTTCCCGCAATTTAACTCTGTGTGTTGGCGGTCTCGCAGCATTCTACTGGTGAAGCTGCTGCTGCCGATGTTCGCGTTGCTTCTATCTTAAAAACTGCACTAAATTGTTCATTTGCACATCATTTGCTACTTTTAAAAAACGACCTATTTTGCACAACCTCTCTAGGAAGACAGCGAGTTAGGCTGCTCCTCTTATCTTAGTTGTTTTGGCTGCCGAATCCCGGGCTCCGTTCCACCATGGCTGAGTGCCGATTGTATGAGAGCAAAAGGGGAGGTAGGCAGACCAATCAGTGTACATCCCCTGTGAGCCGGCGCTTCCCGCTATTTATCCCTATGTGCCTGGCGATGCGCAGCGGACAGGCGCAGCGGGCGCGACTATGGCGCGTCGAAGGTGCGCCTAAGGTAAGCCCGTCTGCGCCTGTCCGCGACCGACCAGGACCAGGGGCCATACCCCCTGTCGGTGACACTCAATCCCCGTATGCCGCCATTTGCTATTCCCGTAATGAGCTGCTGGCTTATGCACACAATCTGGGCCATAATCACGGACAATGCATTCTGACCGGTCCAGGACTTTCTTATGGCCCAATTTCCTGTCTCGCTTGTAGATGGCCTAGTATGGGCCAAGTACAATTAGGCTGCCCGAAGACTCATGATTATCCAAAGCTTCTCTGCCTATACTTTAATGCTAGATCCCTACCCAAGCATGCCATGGATATTTGGGATCTGCTGAAGGTAAGGAACCCTGATCTGGTCTTTATCACCAAAACTTGGCTGACCGACACTAACGCCCCAGATTTGGCCAATGCACTACCTAGCAATTACAAAAACATCAAACAAGACAGAGTCGGAAGTAGGGGAGGGGGGGTTGCTATTATATTTAGAGACCACCTGACTTGCCTTCCGTAGCAGGCAACCTCTTACAATGAACAACAAACTCTTCCCTTTCAACTACTCTATGATGGCCTCACCATCCTAGCAGGAGCAATAATCTATAACCCCCCGGGCCAACAGGGTAATTTTAGTGCCAAATTACTCACCCAACTCCTACCAACTTGCCTAAAACATAATAACTACTTAGTAATCGGAGACTTTAACATGCACTATGACAAAAAGGACACCCTAGCTGTCTCCCAACTGGAGAGTGATATGGGAATCCTCAATCTTAAACAGTGGACAGAGGGTCCAACCCGTATAGCGGGCCACACATTAGACTTACTCTTCACCAACATCGAAGCCACAGATATTTGTGAGATCATGCCATTACTCTGGTGAGATCATTCTCTCATAGTCTTCACACTGGGTTTACCCACCAAATCATTGAAACCCAGGACAACCCATCAGATCTCCAACCGAGCGTGGAGCTTAGTTAATGAATCTAATTTCGATACACATTTTCCAGATGCTAACATAGAGTTCTCAGACGATATCACAGTATGTGTAGACGCGGCCACCCTTGAAACTGAGATCTATCAAACACTAGACAAGCTGGCCCCTATTCGGAAATCCAGGAAACGGCCCCATATGGAAAAATGGTACACCCCACAATTAAAAAGCCTCAAAAGGGAGTGCCAGAAACTGGAACACCTATGGCGGCAGTCCAAAAACGAAGTAAACAAACTAAGTTACACGCTCAAGCTGAGGTCCTATAATCTCACCATAAAAAATACAAAAAGAAACTACTTCTCTCAGCGCATCCATGAAAACTGCAACTCGGCCAAAGAACTTTTTCGAATTGTTAAGGAACTCAACAAGCCGTCTAGCACTACTCAAACCCTCACCCCTTCAGTAGAGGCATGTGAGCGAATTAGCGCCTTCCTCACTGAAAAAATTAAAAAGATCTACTCCATCTTCAGTCCCCAGAGTCCCCCTAGCACAATTAACGTAGTAAAGACCCCTAGCACAACTAAAGTAGCAAAGACTGCCGGGGTCGTCCCCGACTCGGAAGTAACACCAACTTTGGGTAGCTTCGAGCCATCCACAGAAGATGAGGTTCTAAAAGCTATGAGTACATTAAAATCTGGTTCCCCAAAAGATCCTTGTCCTCATTTTGTCTTTTCAAAAATTGCCCCCACGCTTTGCCCCTTGATTACCCAGCTCTTTAACAAATCTTTAAGAACCGCCATCTTTCCGGACTTATGGAAACATGCCTCAGTGATTCCCCTCCTGAAAAAAGCTGGGACGGACGTCCTCAACCCCAAAAATTACCGTCCCATTTCCCAGCTCCCATACCTTTCTAAGGTTTTAGAAAAACTGGTGAATGGCCAGTTGACTAGGTTCCTGGAAGCGAATCATCTCCTTGACCCCTCCCAGACAGGTTTCGGAGCTAACAACAGCACAGAGGCAACGCTGCTGGCAGTGTCGGACAGTCTCAGATCGTGCACCGACCAAGGTGGGACGGTGGCTCTGATACTGCTGGACCTGTTGGCAGCGTTCAACACCGTCTCTCACAACTGCCTGCTGAACATCCTCTATGAAAAAGGAGTTCACTCTACTGCCCTAAACTGGCTATACTCATTTTTGAGCAACCGTACTCAAGCAGTACATATGAGCCAATTTCATTCTAAACCCAGCCCCATCAGTTGTGGTTTCCCCCAAGTGGCCTCATTAAGTCCCACCCTTTTTAATGTCTATTTGTCATCTCTAGCCAAAATTGGTGAGAAGTGGGGCATTGGCATCTGCTCCTATGCTGATGATACACAACTGATGGTGTCCTTGGATGAAAAACCAGACATTACCAAATCTAAACTGCATAACTGTCTTTCTGAAATGGCCCAGTGGATGCACCCACATTGATTGAAGCTGAACGCCGACAAATCTGAAATCCTACTGTTTGGCGGCACCAAAAGAGTGTGGGATGCTACTTGGTGGCAACCCACTCTAGGTATGGCCCCCATCCGAAAACAACATGCCAAAAACTTGGGCATCATTATGGACGACGCCCTGACTATGAAGAACCATGTGCGATCCCTCTGTGGTAAAGGCTTCGCCATCATGAAGCTTCTAGCTACACTGTTCCCATGGATACCACTGGACTGAAGATGCTTGGTAACACAAGCCTTGCTGGTTAGACTCATGGACTATGGCAACGCCTTATTTGTAGGCATGAATGAACACTTATTCACACGCCTACAAGTACTGCAGAACGCAGCGGCTAAACTTGTCTGCAGTAAAGGAAAGTATGAGTCAGCCGTAGGTTGTCTGAAGAAATTTCACTGGCTGCCGATGCGCCAGAGAGCAGTTTTCAAACTGCTTAGTCACACTCATAGAGCTCTTGTGCTGACTCTGCCCCAGGACCGTCCGGGGGCAGAGTCAGCACAAGACATTGAACTACACACCACGCGGCTCTGCGCAAAAGAAGCGGTACCCCCTGATGGAGATTACAACCTTTCTTAAACAGATTGCCCCTATTCGGAAATCCAGGAAACGGCCCCATATGGAAAAATGGTACACCCCACAATTAAAAAGCCTCAAAATGGAGTGCCAGAAACTGGAACACCTATGGAGGCAGTCCAAAAACGAAGCAAACAAACTAAGTTACATGCTCAAGCTGAGGTCCTATAATCTCACCATAAAAAATACAAAAAGAAACTACTTCTCTCAGCGCATCCATGAAAATTGCAACTCGGCCAAAGAACTTTTTCGAATTGTTAAGGAACTCAACAAGCCGTCTAGCACTACTCAAACCCTCACCCCTTCAGTAGAGGCATGTGAGCCAATTAGCGCCTTCTTCACTGAAAAAATTAGAAAGATCTACTCCAACTTCAGTCCCCAGAGTCCCCCTAGCACAATTAACGTAGTAAAGACCCCTAGCACAACTAAAGTAGCAAAGACTGCCGGGGTCGTTCCCGACTCGGAAGTAACACCAACTTTGGGTAGCTTCGAGCCACCCACAGAAGATGAGGTTCTGAAAGCTATGAGTACAGTAAAATCTGGTTCCCCACTAGATCCTTGTCCTTATTTTGTCTTTTCAAAAATTGCCCCCACGCCTTGCCCCTTGATTACCCAGCTCTTTAACAAATCTTTAAGAACCGCCATCTTCCCGGACTTATGGAAACATGCCTCAGTGATTCCCCTCCTGAAAAAAGCTGGGACGGACGTCCTCAACCCCAAAAATTACCGTCCCATTTCCCAGCTCCCATACCTTTCTAAGGTTTTAGAGAAACTGGTGAATGGCCAGTTGACTAGGTACCTGGAAGCGAATCATCTCCTGGACCCCTCCCAGACAGGTTTCGGAGCTAACAACAGCACAGAGGCAACGCTGCTGGCAGTGTCGGACAGTCTCAGATCGTACACCGACCAAGGTGGGACGGTGGCTCTGATACTGCTGGACCTGTTGGCAGCATTCGACACCGTCTCTCACAACTGCCTGCTGAACATCCTCTATGAAAAAGGAGTTCACTCTACTGCCCTAAACTGGCTATACTAATTTTTGAGCAACCGTACTCAAGCAGTACATATGAGCCAATTTCATTCTAAACCCAGCCCCCTCAGTTGTGGTTTCCCCCAAGTGGCCTCATTAAGTCCCACCCTTTTTAATGTCTATTTGTCATCTCTAGCCAAAATTGGTGAGAAGTGGGGCATTGGCATCTGCTCCTATGCGGATGATACACAACTGAGGGTGTCCTTGGATGAAAAACCAGACATTACCAAATCTAAACTGCATAACTGTCTTTCTGAAATGGCCCAGTGGATGCACCCACATTGCTTGAAGCTGAACGCCGGCAAATCTGAAATCCTACTGTTTGGCGGCGCCAAAAGAGTGTGGGATGCTACTTGGTGGCCACCCACTCTAGGTATGGCCCCCATCCGAAAACAACATGCCAAAAACTTGCGCATCATTATGGACGACGCCCTGACTATGAAGGATCATGTGCGATCCCTCTGTGGTAAAGGCTTCGCCATCCTGAAGCTCCTAGCTAGACTGTTCCCATGGATACCACTGGACTGCAGATGCTTGGTAACACAAGCCTTGCTGGTTAGCCTCATGGACTATGGCAACGCCTTATTTGTAGGCATGAATGAACACTTATTCACACGCCTACAAGTACTGCAGAACGCAGCGGCTAAACTTGTCTGCAATAAAGGAAAGTATGAGTCAGCCTTAGGTTGTCTGAAGAAATTTCACTGGCTGCCGATGCGCCAGAGAGCAGTTTTCAAACTGCTTAGTCACACTCATAGAGCTCTTGTGCTGACTCTGCCCCCGGACCGTCCGGGGGCAGAGTCAGCACAAGACATAGAACTACACACCACGCGGCTCTGCGCAAAAAGAAGCGATACCCCCGATGGAGATTACGACCTTTCTTAAACAGATTGCGGAGAGCAAATTTCCATAACTGAGTGCCAGAAAGTGAACACTCAAATATACTACACTAATTGTGTGAGTAACAAATTTTCATGTGTGTTAGTCCTGACAAAAGCTCCATAGACCCCGCAGGGACAAAAGGAGCTGAAACATGTCGACAAGCCTATTATAATATTAAAGAGATCCAGTAACTTGATCTTTTTGTAGTATCAGTTTATTTTATGATAGTAGAATCTCACCTCACATTAAAGCATAAGGGTGACTTTCTCTTTTTAACATTTTTCCTTTTTTCAAGAATTCTTGTCTTGTTTTGTTCACATTCTTTGTGGGGGTAACCCTCAATCTCTGGACACTGCATTCTATACCAGAGGTGCCTCTGGATGAGGCTGGCACTGAGCACGTATTAGAAAATCCAGTGATAACTGCCACAACATCAATGTGGGGCGGACAAAACATATATACCGCTTTTCCGAATAACATTGAGTTTTAGAACTGTTACAAGTGTTCTTTTTTCTTTTGATTAATTTGATACTTACCATGGGGAAATAAAACGGACACAATTGTTTCCTCCTCCCTACCAGTTGATTAATTACTTGCTTACAGGCATAGTCAAACCACTTGACCTCTTTGACTGAAGTTGGTTTTGTGTGGGCCACCTCATTATTAACATGTTTATACAGCTCATAGAAAAATGAATTATTTATACATACGATATGAATGTCCACATCCCTGGCCCCTACGTGCTTTGAAAGGACGACCACAAACAACCCATATATCTGCTAATATAATTTGTGGTTCGTTAAAATGTTTGGCCATGTGACATAGCAGTGATTGTTAGCTAAAATTGGTTCTGGAACAATTGTATGGCTTGCTTTATTTGTCCTTTTCTAAGATTCCCCAGTTAGCATTAGATTCAGTGAGTTATGGTCACTATATGTGCGCATATCCACTTTCATGTCAACAGAAAGTGACCATAACCTCACATCTAAGATAACATAGTCCATGACACTACTATGGGAACCTCTCTTAAATGTGGGGGCTATTTCTGGATCTGAGATAGTGCGTCCATTACAAGATATTATTCCTCTGCCAACCGGTATGAAAGCTAATTTAAGAGCGGTGGCGGAGAGGCTCTTCTTGGGCTGCCCTGTCAGCAATGGAAAACCCTAAAATTCATCCTCTGCTTCTGTAATCTCGTTAATATGCAAAGATGGTTCGAAAGAGGTATTAAAATCTCCTGCTAACACTATTTTTGTGTTCAGATCCAGAGAGTCCAAAACCTCTTAAAAAAAAAGAAGTAAAGTAGGGGATTGATTGCTCACCATGGTTGTTCTTAAATAAATGTTTAATAGTGCCAAACGAAGACCAGTTGGGAAGTAACAATAATACCCATTAAGTCAGGGCAGTTTATCTGCAGTGGAATATGGGAGCTAAAATGAAATTATTTTAATAATATTAACAGACTGCCAATTCTCCTCCCAAATTTTGCTGGTGGTTTTGCTTCTACGCTAAATGTGGTAAACCCATTTATGGCCACTTTCTCGGTAGCCCCTATCTCTTGAAACATGCAAACCTCATAGTCCCCAACATATGATACCCAATCGAGGTCGACCAGCTTCAACGTTATGCAAGTGAAATTCCTAGATAATAGAGTGACGCTTGAATAGCAGTCCCTGTCCTTCTTGGGATCGAAGAGGCGGGGCAGGGCCGGCTCTAGGCATGTGCAAGCTGTGCACCTGCACAGGGCCACCAAACCCCAGGGGCCACCACGCCAATATATATCCTCCTTAATATATTGATCCTCTGAGGATGGATACATATTTGCATGGTGGCCCCTGGCAGGGATTTGGCGGCCTCCGGCTCTGTTCCACTTCTAAACTCCCTGACCCCCTCCCCTCTTTACTGGCCTGCGCGCTCCGCTCCGCCCGGACCCCTTCTTCCGGGCCCCCTACATACGCTCCCTGCCCAGGGCCACCATGAGCCTAGAGCCGGCCCTGGGCGGGGCGAACACAAGGGTTTATCTAAGTAGGCGTCAGTATTTCTAACAGCCATACCATGAGGTGATATCCCATGGTTACCACTCTTAGGGATTTTGCCTACACTTACCATGAACCTAGGAGCAGTTATATTTTCTACCTCTGTACAGTTTGTACCATTATTCCTAGATTCAACTACAGGCAACATAATCGAGTCATTTCTGGCAATATTACAGAAGTATTATCATTTACACCTGACTCTTTAAAATGTTGATTACCACAAAATAAAGCATTGGTAACAGCTCTGTTAAATCTAAAGGATGCATTAGCAGCAGGAAGTCACAAGCCCTAAGAAGTATGCACACTCAGTCAGTCTACTGGGTTTAGGTTAGAGGCAGCAGTGGGCATAACATTAACCTGTTTGATCAAATTAGAGGAATACACATTAAAATACACAGTAAGACTCGCAGATGTGCCATCAATAGGGGGAGATGCTTTTAACCGTATTTCCAATAAAATGTTCACTTGGAGATCACAGGTTTGCAGTTAAAAGTTTATGAGACTTTTGGCCATCTGCTTTGAACACAACGTGATCAAGATATGATCATAGAGAGGTGAACCAGGTGAATATCTTCTCGCAAGCATAATGTCAGATCTCATTTCAGAGAGGCAGCTCCGTTTCACCCTAACTCAATAGATCACTTTGTTAGTTAAAGCGTCAGTATCCTTAAAAAAGCCAGGCTACTTTGAGGGACGCTCTCAATGGGGAAAAACGATTTTGGCACAGTACATTAGGAATAGCGTTAATTTCAGGGTGAATGGGGGATGTGAAGCTGGATTGCTTATTTCGGTAGGTGGTATTGCACGAGCCTGAAACAAGACAGATTCAGTAGTCCCAAGGTTATCGGAGAGTGGGATACTCGGAACGTTGATACCATGATCGACAGATGGAATAGATGGTAATTTGTTTTTCTTAAATATATCAGGAACCTGTAACATTTTATCTTTCCCTTTATCCTTCCCCTTTGGAGCTTCAGTGTTCAAAAGAGACTCTGCCTCTTCAATTAATGAGTCAATATTGGGAAGTGTATTGGTGCTGGTCGAAGGAAGCTCAGATTTACTCTTTGTTGGTTTTCATGGTATCTTTGCGTTGGACTCAATTTTCGCAGGGTCCCCAGCTTTACGTTTGCCAATGTCTGAAAGTGGCGCCAGACACCTAATCAATCAAGCAATCAAGCAAGCATTTGTATAGCGCACTACTCACCAGGAGGGTCTCAAGGCGCTTGGGGAGGGGGGGTCCGCTACTGCTCGAACAGCCAGGTCTTGAGCATCTTCCTGAAGGCGAGGTGGTCTTGGGTAAGGCGGAGGTGGGTCGGGAGGGAGTTCCAGGTCTTTGCGGCCAGGTAAGAGAAGGACCTTCCTCCTGTGGTGGCTCTTCGGATGCGGGGGACGGCGGCGAGGGCGTGGTTGGTCGATCAAAGCTGGCGTGTGTAGAAGTTAAGGCGGCTGTTGAGGTATCTTGGGCCTTGGTTGTGTAGGGCTTTGTGTGCGTGGGTGAGGAGACGGAAGGTGATTCTTTTGTTGACTGGGAGCCAGTGCAGGTCTCTCAGGTGTCCAGAGATGTGGCTGTGTCGGGGGATGTCGAGGATGAGTCTTGCTGAGGCGTTCTGGATCCGCTGGAGTCTCCTTTAGAGTTTGGCGGTGGTTCCGGCGTAGAGGGAGTTGCCGTAGTCCAGTCGGTTGGTGACGAGGGCCTGGGTGACCGTCTTCCTGGTCTCAGTGGGGATCCACCGGAAGATCTTACGTAGCATGCGTAGGATGTTGAAGCACGACGAGGAGACGGCGTTGACTTGTCTGGTCATGGAGAGAGAGGAGTCCAGGATGAAGCCCAGGTTGGCTGCGTGGTCTGTGGGTTTGGGTGCGCTGCCCAGGGCGGTGGGCCACCAGGAGTCATCCCAGGCGGAGGGTGAAGTTTCAGGCGGCTGTTCATCATCCACTCGGCTACGTCTGTCATCCCTTCGTGTAGGTTGGCTCTGGCGGTGGCGGGTTCGTTGGTGAGGGAGAGGATCAGCTGGGTGTCGTCGGCATAAGAGATGATGTTGAGGTTGTGTTGGCGTGCGATGGCCGCGAGGGGGCTCATGTAGACGTTGAAGAGGGTGGGGCTGAGCGAGGAGCCTTGAGGAACACCGCAGATGACTTTGGTGGCTTCTGATTTGAACGGGGGAGGCGGACTCTCTGTCCTTCCAGCGAGGAAGGAGGTGATCCATTCTAGTGCCTTCTCTTGGATTCCGACGTTGCTGAGGCGCTGCACTAGGGTGCGGTGGCAGACAGTGTCGAATGCCGCGGAGAGGTCCAAGAGGATGAGGGCCGCAGTTTCCCCATTGTCGAGCAGGCCTCCGATGTCATTGGTGGCTGCGATAAGGGCGGTCTTGGTGCTGTGGTTGGCCCGGAAGCCGGACTGTGAGAGGTCGAGGGATCCGTTCGTCTCGAGGAAGGCGGCAAGCTGCTTGTTGACGGTCTTCTCGATGACTTTGGCCGGAAACGGGAGGAGAGAGATGGGGCGGTAGTTTTTGAGTTCGGTGGGGTCCGCTGATGGTTTCTTCAGTAGAGCGCTGAGTTCGGCGTGCTTCCAGCTCTCTGGGAAGGTAGCGGTGTCGAAGGAGGTGTTGATGATGTTCCGCAGGTGGGGTGCAATGACAGCGTCGGCCTTGTTAAAGACGTGGTGAGGGCAGGGGTCGGTTGGGGATCTGGAGTGGATGGAGTTCATCGTGCGGATGGTGTCTTGTGTGGTGGTCGGGGTCCAGTCGCAGAGGGTGATGGTGGGGGTCGTTAGTGCGGTCATAGGGTGCATCGGTTGTGTGCTGAAGCTGTTGTGTATGACTGCGATCTTGTTGTGGAAGTAGGAGGCGATGGAGTGTGCAGTGGTCTTGTGATGGGGTGATGTCGTTGTTTCCGGCGTTGGGACTGGAGAGCTCTTTGACGATGTTGAAGAGTTCCTTGCTGTTGTGTGCGTTGTTGTCCAGTCGTTCCTTGAATGCGGCAACACCAAGTATAAAGTAGTAGAGAAAGACTTGCGGTTTACTGGCAAGGAGATCGAAGCGAGTAGGCCCAGCCTGGCCTCTTCAGGGTGAAGTTCGGGCCCTTCTTCTCCCAGGCATGAGCCTGGGTGCGTCTCGTGTTTGTCCCGCGCTACAGAGCCCAAGCCTCCTGTTATGCACCTCTGGGTGTGGAAGCTATGCGCCCGTTAGTGCTGGGCTGGTTGGATCTTGCAGTTCCTGCCCCACTCGGACGTTCAGCGCGTCCCACACTGCAGAAACCCCGCTCTTCTGTTATGTGCCCCCGGGCGCAGAAGCAATGCAGCCGTTAGAACCGGCTGCATTGGGCTTGTAGTTCCTTGCTGCGGGAGCCCTGCTCTCCTGTTATGTGCCTTCGGGCACAGAAGCAATGGGGCAGTTAGTGCTGGGCTGCATGGGCTTGTTGTTCCTGCCCCACTCTGAGGTTCAGCGTGTCCTCTTACTACATTATGTGCTAGGGACTCACAAGCAAGTTAAAGGTGCCAATTACGAATAGGCCAATTTGACCATGTTTAAAGTGGGATCACAGGCGCACTGCTCCTGGTTAGTGTGGGGGTGAAGTGCACATTGTTCTAAAGCAAGCAAACCAGGTATGGCAAAATTCTGGACGGAAATCAAGCTAAAGATGTTCATTTTCTTCAGATGGTGTGTAAATAAACCAAATCTGAGTAGGGAGTGGAAAGATGGGGGAAGCTAATAATGAGCTTACGCGGTGGGAGAGGATCATCAACCTTGGGGGATTTCAGTTGAGAAGTCGCTCATGAAAAAGACAGCTGGAAAACACAACCCAAGTTCAGATCTTAGCCTTGGTGCTGGACTCAGCATTATGTGATTATAGGCAAAAGACTAAGAGGGTCATTCTGATGTTAGTTGGACCGCATCCGATGGCTCATCAAATGCAGTCCGACTGCCATCTGCTGCTGCGGTCTAACCAACTCATTACAATGCGTGCAGACAGAGGCAGCAGGGAGAGTGACAGTCTGCCGCTTTAAGGAAGGGCTCAAGGAGCCGGTCGGACAGTTGGGGGGGTCAGTAATCCCTATAATAAGGGCAGTGCCTTCTCAGGCACTGCCGTAGGGATTATAATGCCCCTTTCTGCCTTCCCTTTCATTGCAGTTCACCAGCCATGGAAAGGCAGTCGGAAAGTGACTTTGGGGGCCCCTATCAGCCCCTCTACCCCCTGGCCCTCTGCTATGGGGTGGGGGGCACCTTTGGTGCCCCATAAAGATCCTTGCACCATGTGACAGGCACCATTTTTTCATTTACATTTCACATGTGTATTACATATAGTTTTGTTGTTATTACACTTATTACGCAGTAGCTTATACTTTTTAGGTCCTGAGGAAGGCTAGACATGCTTTAGGTCAACAATAGCTGAAACATGTAGACCGACCCTCTTAACTTGACAGCAGCAGTTAATATTTTTCAAAACTGCCTTAGCACTGTTTTTAATCCTGACACCAAGAGATAATTAATAAATAGATTTCTCTCTTCGTAGCCAGTTTTAAATCTCACATTGTTTGTTCTTTTTCTGCACTGCGCCCATCACTGAATAGCACAACATAGCTCATCATACTTTGGATTTTAGTATATCCTAGGAGATCCTGTAAAACATCCCTGCACTCCTCCCTCAGATTGAGGGGGTTGTAGCCCTTGGCTATACTAGGGTTTACAGCCGAGAGAGTCATACATTCTTTATTTGGTTCTTTACAAACGTAAAGCATAATACTAAAAAAAAAAATGTTTTAAAAAGCAATTTGAAATAAGTTATCAGAAAAAGTGCATCATTATGTCTCTGTTTATGCAGACTTTTCCAACTCATTTGCCACCTTATTTACAGGTTCTATGTCCTCCTTTCTTAAAAGTGAGTCAGAGTTAAAGGTTTCGCCCCTCTGCAAATTAAGATATTTGATGTTCCCCCCATCCAGTGGGTTATGGTCGGCCTGCATGTACGAAAATTAAGTTCATTTAAAATTGGTTTTAAAAGCGTCCTTCTAGCTTCTATGACTATGGGACAGACACAAATCACGTGGCATAAATATTCGTTGTAATAACCACATAGACGACAATTTTCGTTTTGGTGTTTCCCTTTCCATGTCGGTCTTAATTCTTTGGTTTCATGGTTTCCAAGTCGATAGTGCATATACCTCTTTTTTAGTGTTAATCCAAGGTGTGCTTCTAGGTAAGCTTGCTGTGTAAGATTTACATAAGAATTTATCACAGTCCAAGAGTGTTGACGTTTTACTAATGTATGTTTATCTTCAAGAAACAATTGCTTCTTTGCTGCGCCATTACACACTCTGTTGAAAGCCACCCTCTCCATTTTACTGTCCTATTCCTCTTGCATGTCTAATTCCATCAGAGCTGCTCTTAAGTGTTCGCCCCATAAATACGTTTTTTTCTTCAAACTGGGCCTTTATTTCTGTCCAGCATAGATGATTGAACCAGGTTGTGAGGTGCGAAATTTCCAGCATAATTTCATGAAAACAGATTGTCTCTGGAATTTTTGATTTGGAAGCCCAAATCTCAGGCGGACCTGTGCTGAAGACACTGCTTTGGGGAGGTTAAAAACAGCTTTATACACCTTTGTCTGTAGCTCGTTTAAAATTGCAACTTCCTGGCCATGCCATATTTCTAAACTGTATGTCAACATTGGAAGTACTTGTGCTGCTATAACTTTTAAAAGATGGCTGTATGAGGGGCAACTCAATTTCGATTGCAATTGTTTATATGCAAAGGTCAGTGTTTGGGCCTTAGCTCTTATCGCTCTTTTTTGATCAGTAAAGGACATGCATCGCCCTAAATTGATGCCCAAATACTTATATGTGCCAACTTCCTCAATCTGTTCACCCTTGGCGAACCAACTGAATTTTTTTGGCCTTGGGCCCACTAAACGCCTTTGTTTTTTTCTTCTTAATCTCCAACCCTTGTTGGTCAAAATAATTTGTCTGATGTTCGATGTGGCTCTGTAAACCAATTTGAGTTTGGCTCAAGACCACTATATTGTCTGCGTATTGCAGATACTGTATTTGGTCTGCTGCCAATTTTGGTGAATGGCCGTTTATTTTTAGCAAGTGGATGTGCAGGTCAGCAAGGTACAAGTTGAAAAGGCTTGGGGCCAAAACTCACCCCTGTTTCAGACCATTATTTATGTCTATCTTTGATGATACTGATCCAGCGGGCCCAAGGAAATTCAGTCTCATATGAACAACTCTACACCATGATACTCACCATAATTCATAAATCTAGGCCCATAGATGACTGAGACATGAATTGACCAACTGAATCATATGACCTAATTAATCAAAAGACTTTATAAACATTTAATTAAGTCAGAATCATAGGCAATGGATTAACTAATGGTAACTCAAGGAAACAAACAAGTCCAGCTTGTCATTTCAAAAATCTATTTTATTAACTTTTTTATTAAGCAACGTGCATTTTAAAATTTAAATTATTTTATTAGCATTTTATTAAGCAAAATTATTTATTAGAAAGGCACATTGACTGTCAGCTCAAATCAAAATCAGCATGAGAGGTGCTCAAACATTTAGGAAATCCTTCCCTAAACCCTATTTCCCTAACTTAACTAAAGAAAAAGCTAAGAGATAAAGTAAAGTTCGGTGAATCTTACGTGAGTCAATAGTCCAACAGCATCTCTGGAGCACAGGAACAAGCCAACAGTGCTCTTTCCAAGGGGGCAATTTTTATACCTTTTTCCTATCTAAAACTAACTAAAGGAATACAAATATTCGATCAACACAAAGCATGATTGGTCGAGAAATGTCACTCGATGAAGTAATTTGCCTTTCACATAGCAAAAATCATGTTCCTCAAGAGCGGCATTGTTCATTGACTACGTGTGTCACAGGCTCTTCCGAAGCTTGCAGCATTTAGCAAAAATCATCCGTTGCTTTCTCCGTCCAAGCCTTTCCGCCGCTACACATCCTGTCCTTGGCAATGAAAGTTTTAACAAAGACCATTTCAATGCTCCGTACAGCCTTGCTTTCACGAGAGTCTTTCAAAGAATTATGAGGAAAATATTTCCTTTTCATAAACTGTTGTGCAAGGCCCAACTCGACAGGACTTCGGACATCCATTTTAGAAATAGGCCACAGGCCTCTTTTAGCATGACTCTAGTATGCAAGGAAACACAAGACATCAATTAATTCAAGAAATTATAATTATTCTGTTACCCACCCCCTTTACAAATGTTAACCCATTAGTCTAAAGTTACCTAGCTTTGCATACAAAAGACAAACATAGCAAAGTCACATAAAAAGACACAACATAAACAAAAGCACATAAAAGAAAGCACATGCCATTATTTGAAACAGCCGCAATTAATGTTTGACAAAATTATTATTTATAAAACGTAATGACAAACACGACAAGAGCACATATAATTAAACCCAAATGTTCGTGTAAGTGCACATTATTATAGGTTGAGTCAGTACAAAAACATGCAACTCTCGCTAGTGAATTAAAAATTATGGGAGTTTTAAATCAGCGTACTGATTTTAAACTTATTTCTAAAGTCCGCTTCATCAACTCCCTCATCTGGTGATTTATAAATCACCAATCAAAACCCAAAAATGTACTAAAAATGTTTACTTTTAGTAATGTCATATAATGATCTCTCTGTGTGTTAGTAAATCTAAACTCCTGTTTCATCAGTCTGTCTGGAACTCTCATATTGAGACCTGCGAAATTCATCCATTTCTATCTCCTTCTCCAGAGCCTTTCTGAGTTTATAAATATGTTTCTTTTCCCTCACATGCTTCTTTCTCTTGTGAATCATGCAACTATAACAATGATTATTACAGGATAAAGCACTTTGCCAATGATTGAACTGCCAATTTCAGCAAACCACTCCCTAATTGCCCCAAATCTCTTTGCCAGACGTTCAGAAAAACTGTCACTTTCCATTGGTTCTATTTCTGAGTGAAATTCAGTGATATTCTTAATCAGCAATTCTATGTTCTGACTCTTGTCTGGGATATATGTGCAGCAGTGCTGAACATGCAAAATCCCACAGACTCCTCCCTCTTTTGCTAGGAGAATGTCTAACGCAAGCCGGTTCTGCATAACCATGCTTCTGGTGGCAATGAGCTCAGTTTTAACCAACTGGAAACCACTTGCAGTATCAGTGGACAACCTGTCAACAATTGTGGAAACCTTTCTGATTTTGATTGCATTCAGAGTGATTCCTACCATAGGAATTATTGCACCAAAAATATCTCCCATGATCTCAGAAAAGCTTTCTCTTTTATATCTATTTAGGTGTTTGCCTATTTCAAATGAACCTTCCCCATTTCTGTCAACATGGAAAATTTTAGGAAAGACAAGACCAAGGTAACATGTACCATACCAATGGTCAGGGAGACTGAAATATGCTTTGTTCCCACAGACAAAATAAATTCCTGGGAAAATTGGGTCTTTACCACCTTCAAATCCCCAACCCCCTACAATTCGATAAGTGTCCTCACATTGGCTAGCACCGACAAAATAATTGTCGTAAAGCGAGTTCTCTTCTAATGCAGAACTTTCCACTAACTGGATCATCTATGTGAATAGCAGCATATCTATTTTCACCATTAAGCTTCTCGTCCTCGAGCTGCCAAAACTTGGATTTAGTCTCTTTCAGCATCTCATTCCTTTTGTAAATCGCCCTCCTCTCCTCAACCAAATTGAGAAAAGATCTTTCTTCATCTCTCATTTTGCAATTTAGATTATTTTTGTAAGCATATTCGTAAGTGAATTCATTAGTTACCAAGAAGAATTCCCTCATCTGTTTGACAGGTCTAACTTTGTTAAGACTATGCACAACCTTTAAGTTAGCAAATATCTCATTGAAGTCTGAGTAATAGTACTCCAGTCGACCTGTTTGATAAAACAAGCTAGATATAACATTGCATGTTATTCCATAAGTAAGAGGAAGCATATTATACTTGACCCCTTCAGAAACTGAAGTAGGAAGCTTAACGCACACATAACAATCTTTGACATCCATGACTCTAACATACTCTGATAAGAGTCTTGAAAAAAAAATTAGTAGAAAAATCTCCAACAGATCTGTCCTGATGGATCTCTGGTTTATGCTCAATAACCCTGTTAGTTTTGCCTGCAACACCATGAGCAGCTTGTTTAGATTCTGCTTTGCTTGTCATGTTCACCTTGTAATCCTCTTTGTCTATGCCAAGAGGAAAGATGACTGCCAAAATTAACCAAACTAAAATGATTAGAATCACACAAATGGAAGACATTTTACAACATCTTCTAAGGATTGCACACCTTGAATTGTCAGTATTAGGCATTTTTACTCAACTTTACTTAAAACAAAAATTAAAAAATTAAAATGAGTATCTAATTAATTAAAATAAATATAACACCCTCCTCTTTTACATTTCTTTAATAACCCTCTAACAGCTTTTCTTCAACCATGCGTCCATAAAAAGTGTATCCAGCTAACACAATTTCTTCAACCTTGTGTCACCTAACACAATTTCTTCAGCCTTATGCCAAAAACAAATCTCAATTTAAAGAAAGGTAGACCTAATCATTGTCACTATTTTCTTCTAAATCTTCCTGACTGCTACTACTAACCTCAACTACTGGTGGGATTATTATATAGGCCCACTCTGGAGACTTTTACTTCTGATTTGGCCTCAATGGTCTTTTGCTTTTTCTACTAATTACTTTAATCTTCTTTCCAGCTTGCTCTTTTTTGTCTGAATCACTCTTCTGACTTGATATCTCATTAACTTGTTCATTAGATTTCTTTACTAATTTGAACTTCAAGTCTTCTTTTGGCCAAACATCACCTTTTCTCAAGAGTTTCTTTTTAGGCTCGATTTCATTACATTCAGCTTTCCAAGCCCTTTTTCTGAATTTTCTTATTTCAGACTCTTCATCACTATCATCTGAGTCAGTTTCAGAGATTTCAATACTGTATCTAGGAACTTCTACACTCGGCAGCTTCACTCCGTTAGGAACAACATCACTGTAGCTGGTACTTGGCAATTCGTCTTCTTCTTCTGGAATTACTTCTAACTTCCCAGTTCCAGAATTTCCGTTCCTGCTTTCAGAGCTTTCAATCTGCTTTTCAATACTCTCCTGATCTTGAATCTCTTCTGACACAGTTTCTTTTTCAGTTCCTTTTTCTAGAACATCTTCATCATTCTCTGAATCAACAACGACAATGCCTAGATCTTTTTCATTTGATGCTTGATCTGCATCTGAATTCTCCAGATGTCAACTTCCCTGTCGATCTTCTGAATCTGTATCTTCAGGTTCTCCTTCTGAGTCTGAATCAGCTGTAGTGTCATCACTTTCTTCATCAGGGTTATCAGGAGCTGGTACACAAATGGTGTGGCTTGCATGTACCCACCTTTTCAAACCCTTACACTTAACAGCATTTGTTGTGACTAGTATCACCTGTCTAGCTTTTTGCCACCTGGGTATCAAACAGTTACTCCTCCGATGAACCTTTGTCCTGACCCAGTCTCCTGGCAATAGATCATGAGCCTGCTCCTTTTCTTTTGAAATCACATCTGTTCCCACCTGATGGAATACAGAAGTTACGACATCAGAGAGCTGCTTACAATAGTCCAAAATTGCACTATCATTTACTGCTAACAATTTTCCAACTGGAACAAAAGCCTGTCTCATCACCCTTCCCATGATGATGTCATGAGGGCTAAGGCCTGTTCTTTTATCTGGAGTGCTTCTCAAAGACATCTAGACAAGTGGAAGTGCATCTGTCCACTTTATTCCTGTAGCTAGACACATTTTTGAAATTCTATTTTTAATTGTGCCATTGATCTGTTTAACGACACCTGATGCTTCTGGTCTGTAAGCACAGTGCAATTTTTGTTTAATGCCAAAGGCCTCACAAATTAATTCAATCAGTCTGTTTTCAAAGTGTGTGCCACGATCACTTTCAATAGTTACTGGAAATCCATATCTAGGTATGATATCCCTTAAAAGCAATTTTGCCACAGTAATTGAATCATTGTGACGTGTTGGGAACGCTTCCACCCATCTTGAAAACAGTCAGACAATAACAGGAACGTACCTCAGCTTGTTATGTTGTGGCATGTCAATGAAATCCATTTGCAACCTAGTAAAAGGACCACCCTCCCTTCCTATGGTTCCCATGCTTACAACTGTTTTCCTGTTTGGATTGATTTGTTGGCAGATCAAACAACACTGGCAAAGTGACTCTGCAATAACTCTAAATTTTGGATTATACCAAGTCTCCCTGAACTGTTGGATCATTGTGTCCCTTCCTAAATGACCTGGTCCATGGTACATCCATGCCATGTCAGCAATCATGCAATTGGGCATAACAGGTCTGACATCTTTGTAAACCCAAATTCCATTTTCTTCTTGCTGTCTGCAACCTTCTTTGAGCCATGTGTTTTTCTCCTCATCGTCTGCCTCATTTTGTAAGTCTTTTACTCCCTGCCATGTTTCTACCACAGATATTAGCATGAGAGAGTTCATTATATGGTCATTATCCTTTTTCCGATTAAGTGAAAGATTATTTTTCACACAATAACGTGCAGTTTCATCTGCAAAGGCATTTCCTTTAGTTATGTAATCTTGTCCTTTTTTGTGCACTCCACATTTGACAACAGCAATTTTTTCTGGTAACTGAATGCCATTGATCAATCTTTTAATCAATTTTGCATTCCTGATTGGAGTTCCCGCAGATGTCAAATAACCTCTTTGAGACCAGAGCTGGCCATAGTCGTGGACTATGCCATATCCATACTGACTATCAGTCACTATGGTAACCTTTTTCCCTGCTGCTTTTTCACAGGCACAAATAAACCAACTAATCCTGCCACTTCTGCTGAACTAATTCCTTCAAGAGTTGAACCCTCAATTATTTCAGAAACTGTGCAGACTGAATATGCTGCTCTCAGAATGCCTTCATCTGTTCTTAAACAGGAGCCATCAACGAAGTAAACAATGTCTGACTCCGGTAAAGGCACATCTTTAATGTCTTTTCTGGGTTTAGTACAGTATTCCAAAACATCCAAACACTCATGATCAACGTCATCAGCTTCATTGTCAATATCAGAAACCACACTATCTGGTAAAAGTGTAGCTGGATTGAGATTAACACATCTCGCAATGGATACATTATCTGATCCCAGAATAACCTTTTCATATTTGGTCAACCTATTACTTGACAAATGCTGCATTTTACTTCTGGTAAGAAGTGTCTCAACTGAATGATGTACATATACTTTTACTGGAAACCCCATTATGATTCCTTCACTTTGCTCAAGGCTTATACTTGTTGCAGCCACTGCTTTTAAGCAACCTGGCAATGCTTTTGCAACAGGATCAAGGACAGCTGAAAAGTATGCTATAGGTTTTCTCATCTTTCCATGTTTCCGAATGAGAACTGACAATGCACAACCTTCGCTCTCACTGCAGTACAACTCAAATTCTTTGTCGTAATCATGCATTCCCAATGCTGGTGCTTCACAGAGACTTTTCTTTAGCTTTTCAAAAGCCTCCAATTCTGTTTTTGTCAAAACGATCGGGTCTTTTATGTCTGCCTTTGTTAATCTTTGCGAAGGTTTCGCTATTACCGAAAATCCACAAATCCATTGGCGACAATAACCAACCATTCCTAGAAACATCCTGATCTGTCTTTGTGTTGTCGGTGGTTGTATTGCTCGAATCATTTTTTTTCTCTCAACTGTCACTTGTCTGATTCCCTTTGCAATTCTGTGACCAAGATATTTAACCTCTTGTTTGCAAAACTGTAGTTTTGCAGGTGACACTTTATGTCCCTCATCTGCCAATCGATTCAAAAGTGTAATGGTGTCAGTTACACATTTTTCTCTTGTTTTTCCTGCAATAAGGAGGTCATCTATGTAATGGACCAATGTTGACTCTCCCGGTAATTTTAAATCTTCCAGGGATTTCTTTAACAACTGAATAAAGATAGATGGACTCTCAGTATACCCTTGAGGAATACGACACCATGCTAATATGCGATCCTGGAACCGGAGCGCAAAAATTTGCTGGCTATCTGGATGCAGTAGAACTGTAAAGAAGGCGTTACATAGGTCAATAACTGTGTACCATTCTGCATCATGTGGAATCTGATATAAAATTACTGATGGGTTTGGTACAACTGGACAGCAAGGAACAACTATCTTATTAACCTTTCTCAGGTCCTGAACTATCCTGTACGTTCCGTTTGGCTTTTTAATTCCCATAATCGGTGAATTACATGGGCTGCTTTCAATTTCTCTCAAAACACCTTGCTTAATAAATTTTTCAATCACAGGAATGACACCCTCAATAGTTTCAGGTTTCATTTTGTACTGGGGAATGTTTGGAAAGTCTATTCCCTGTCTCACAGTAATTTTTACTGGGTCCACATGTTTCATTAAACCCATTTCATCACCAGTTTAATCCCAAATTTTCGGATTTACTGTCTCTTTTAATTCTTCAGGTAAGTTATTTTTATCAAAAGCAGGGAACATTTTATTTTCTTCGTCAACCATTAGCAATGTCAATTTATACAGACCATCTTCTTGTAAAGTCTGAAGCTCAATACCTTCCGGGGAGCAATACATTTTGCAATTAATTTCGCATAACAGATCACGTCCTAAAATATTAACAGGACTGCTGTTACAGACAACAAATCTGTGCTTGTCTTTGTATTTTCCAATTTCTACATCAACTGGCTTTGTCAAGTCTGTTTTCATCTGCTGATTAGCTACGCCAACTACCTGGATGGTTTCCCCCGAGAGAGGAAGATTTTCAATTTCTACTGATCTAACAGTAGAACGGGTAGCACCATTGTCCACAAGAAAAGTGATATCTTTGTCATTCACTTCACCATTTACAAATGGACCTGACTGATCTACCTCAAGAGTGGCTCCAAGCACACACTCTACTTCCTCTCTCAGGCACCGTCATGAGTAATCCTCTGAGTCACTGCTCTCATTTTCTTTTAGCCAAAATTGTTGAGAGACATTTGACACATTTACTTTTTGTGATCTTTTTACCTGTTCAGCTCCGCAGAAACCCGTCTCTGGACTGTATCTCTGTGTATTCATGCATTTTGCAAGGGTGGCTGTGGAATTTGGGTCTGCTGATTCAATTGGTTCTGCTGATTCACTAACTGTCGCTGTAGCTGTTGCTGCTGACTTATTTCATTTAACTGTCGCCGTAGCTTTTGCTGCTGATTTATCTCACTCTGCATCTGTGGTTATAATGATGAATTTTTTTAATTTCTGGGCAGATTTTTACACTCATGCTTCCAGTGTCCAATTTCGCCGCAATTAAAACAGGGTAGCTTTTGTTTTAGCTCTTCAATATTTATATTAAACTTTGGCTTATTTGTAAAGTTCCCTTTGAACTTTCCTGGATTCTGCTGAAAATGTTTATTTTCTAAGGTTGCGATCTGCTGTTCAGCTACCTTCACTTGTGCTCACATTGCCTTTTCCTTGAGTTTCTTCTGTTTTGCATCTAACTCATCACTGCAGTATTTTGCCTTTCTCAGGATATCATCAACTGATAGTGATTGCCAACCGACAATCCAGTTTCTACTCATTTCCCCAATCTCAGGTCTCAGGCCATAAACACATCTGTAAATGAAGTGGCTCATGTCACTTTAACTTAATTTTTCATAGCCACTGTATTGTTTAAATACCAGCAGTAATCATTCATAAAAGGAATGAACTGATTCTTTTGGTTCTTGGTGCGTCCTGTCTATTTTAACCCAATCTACTTCTTTTGCAGGAATTTTGTCTTTCAGCCAGACAATTACTTTGTCATAAAAATCCATGACAATGTCTGAAGGAGCGCCTGTTATTTTATGTCAAGGCGGTTCCTCCTTGGGCCAACTAGGAGAAATTTTACATTCTGTCCAAAGATCTGTTGGGACAACAATGTTAAAGAAACCATCAAGATCAATCCACAGAACTTTTGAGACTTTAATGAATCTGTCAAGCTAACGGTACCATTCTACCGGCTTTTCTCTCAGTTGAGGGAAATCATTTGTAAAGAGTAGAATATCCTGTTTTGTCCATGGAACATGAACATAACCCCCACCAGCTATTTCCCTCATAAGAAACTCACCAAAGACTTCTCCTCTTTCTCTCTTTTCTTCTTCTCTTTTCTTTGTCCATTTAACTCTCCATTTACTTAAATCACCTAATCTTTTTAGAAACACAATTAATTCTTTTATATGGGTTATTCTGCCTGTGGTATTTAGGTTTTCATTATCCTTCTCAGAAAAATCCACTCTCTAATGCTTTTGCAATTGTTTCTGGCGAGTCAAATCTATTTCCAATTCAGCAGCCACCTCTTCAAATTGTTCATATTTATTTTTAGTTTTCCACTGAACGCTCTTACAAATGAACAACAATTCATCATCCTGATATTGCTTTAAACAGTCACTACCGATTGTGCCAATATTTAATTCCTCCAAATCTGCTTTTAATTTTGCAACATCAAGTTGTTTAGATTCAGGAACCTGTTGAGGAATCTGTGTTAAATCTGTTTTATTTATGGAACCAGAGTCTGATTCTGCAGCTGATGGTGTGACACCATTTGACAAACTTTGATTTAAAGTTAAATTTGGCATTGTTTTATCTTTGTGCATTTCTGTTAACTCAGAATACATTTTTTCAGCCACTTTTTGAATTTCTGCATTTAAAGGATTTGTTACAACAGAATGTCTATTTTCATTCTGCTCAAAAACTGGTACAACAGGACCAATTGTAACTGGAACTGTCACTGCTTCCATGCCTTTTGTTAACTGTTGAATTAATTCTCCCTTCGCTTTTAAATATTCTGAAATATTTGGTATATCTCCAGGTAATTCTGTCTTTTTATCATTTTTCGGGAAATTATTTCTCGAATTCAAACTTTCTCTTTGAGTATTTGTTTTACTTCTCGATCTCGCTCTTTCAGGTAATCTCATAAATCTGGGTGAATCATCAATCTCCCTAGAAGGTGCACTAGGAGAAATTCCTGAAAGACTCCTTGGGGTAGAATGTGAACAATCTGGCTGATAAGGTGGAGGACTATTTAAAATATCCTCTAAAACTGCATCATCTAATTCTTGATCAAGATTACCTATTTCTGGGAATTCTTTTGACCTGATGTTTCTACAACCATTTCTAAAACCGGATATAATCCTTCATACATGTCTCCTTTCCTCCAACGACGCACTTTATCTTGGTGGGTTTCCCTATTTATGCCTCTCGGTGTTCCCCAATTTTCTCACTCAAGTTCCATCATTTCAACTTCCCATTCAACTAAAGCTTCAAATTGAGTGGGTCTGGGTCTTGGCGAAAGAGCCATCATTTTATCTCTTAAGTTTCTTAAAACTTTAACATTAAATGATCCACCTTCTGGCCATGCCAAAACACCATCATTTTTAGTATATTGCATCCAAATTTGCAAACCAGAGAACAGTATGATAACCATATTCGCCTTTCATATATGCTGCGGGTGTTTTGTACTTATGAAGTAATTTTCCACCACGCGCTTCAATTTTCTTGTCAGGATTGAATACATTTGCAATTTTCTGAAACCATGAAGGCTTCTTTTCTTCTTTATACCAATAACTCATGTTTTAAAACAATTCCGTTCAATTTAGAAAAGATCGTAAATATTTTCTTGTTGTTCCGCTACTCTAACCAATCCGTGCGCGAAACTCACCAACAAGCCAATCAGGTTAAGCCACGTCACTACCTTTGCTCAACCAATGAGAATCCTGTTTTCAGAAAAGACCAATCAGCTAACAGCTCGTTTTGGTCATGTGAGCCAATCAGCGCACTCGCTGTGACGTATGTCGACCAATCGCAGCGCGAACCCTGTGACGTATACTGCCGCTGCAGCAAAGCTGCGCGTGTCAGTGTCACTCCATAAACTCACCCCTCCTTTACAAAATATTTTCACAGCGCCATTTTAAAACAAAACTTTTCAATGGATTTCAGTTAATAGCTACAGAAAAACAAACCATTTGTCTGTTCCGCTAAACAAAGTGATAGTTTTACCAGACATTCAAGATTTCATTCTTGTAAAATAGACGACGCTATTTTCACAAAAACAGTTTTACACATTCATACGGAAAACCTATTCATGTATACATGAAATCTTCGGCAGGACTTTAACCAACTAATAGAAATCCAGAAACGCCAGTAAGAATAGACGACGCTACCTCACCCTTCACACAAGCTCGGAAAAATCCGATTACTCTTTTCGCAATGAGTTTTAAAATGGGCTCCTAGTCCCTATACTCAGAGCTACGATTTCATAAGCAAACCTCACTATTCATGCAACGTGTCATACCTAAAATCCCTAAACTTGTGTTGTACGTCCACAACACTTAATGATATTTCAGTATCACCAATTTGAAACAGAACAAATGAACTGTGCAACTTCACCTGTCACACTACTCTGCCGGCACAAAAGATTTTTTTCACTGCTGGAAAAACCTTTCAACAACATATAACAACTAGACAAAACTGAACATGTGTTAAACATGTATCCTATGTAATTGCCATGTAACATGTCAGTTACCATAGTAACCTAACTCTGCTACCAAAGTTTAAAAATGATGGGAGTTTAAAATCAGCGTACTGATTTTAAACTTATTTCTAAAGTCCGCTTAATCAATACTATACTGCCATCTCCCAACTTCACCCTGGCCCAGGTTTTGCTGTGGAGGGCTACTATGGTGTTAATTAGTTGATGTGGGACTCTTCATCCTTTTATTTTTTCCCCAAAGTCGATCTTGTGGGACTCTGTCGAAGGCAGATTTTAAATCGATATAACATGCATAAAGGCCTACTCTCTTCAGTGTTGCTTTTTCCGTGAGGATTGCCAATGCTGCCAAGTTCATACTTGTACCCATTCCTCGCTTGAAACATGTTTGATATTTGGGAATTATGCCTCTCACCTCCATCCATTATTGTAATTTTAGTAATATACAGGATGCGTAAAGTTTTGCTTCGACATCCATCAGGGCTATTAGCCTGTAGTTACTAGGTTTGTTATGACTACCGTTCTTGTATATGAGGTGAAATAGGCTCCCTCTCCAAGAATCAAGTATCTTATTTTGGGAGTGAAGAGCAGCGTGAGATAGTTAGCCCAAAAGTCCTGTTTGTGTTTGAAAAATGCATCTGGAAGGCCGTTTGGCCCTGCTGCTCACTCCGTCTTCAGTTTTTGTATGACTCTTATTAGTTCTCTATTGTTGGTTATAGTATTCGAGCCATTATAGCATGGTTCCAGTGGATTTTCTTCAGATTGAACTTTATCTTGTTTGAGTGGGGTTTCCTCTGTTGTACTCTTTCCTGAAAAAGGAGACTGATGACAATTTTATTAAGCTTTTCCTCCTCCGGAGCTTCCAGCCTGATTTCTGAATTATTTGTATTAATATATACGTTTTGAATGTGTTGTACCCAGATTTTCTCACTTCTTCCTGCTTTTTGGAGCGTTCCTGTTCCCTTCGTTAGATTGTTTATTATCCCCCAAAATTCACAACTGTTTGGCAATTTACTGGCCCAAAGTAATTTCTCCCAGAGGTTTTCCATGTATTCCTTTTTTGCCACCCTACACCTCTCGTTGTATTTCTTCCTCATGTTTGAATTTTATTGTTCTTTTCAAGTTTTTCCTGCCTCTGCTGCAATGACATTTTTTCTAGCTTCCCTTGTGATTTCCATTTTCAGATTGCACAGCTGTATGTTGTACCATGGGTTGTTTGTTCTTCTTAGCTTACCTTGACGTCCTGGGTGTACTGAGAATGTATTTAATAAAATCTTTCCCAGTTTCTCCTAAACGTCTTCTAACAATTGGGTACACTGGGAGCCGCTATCATTAATGTACAGCCGAGAGGAGATCCCAGATGATGAAGCATGTCACCTCTTGGTGAGTGATGGGATTCCGTTTCCCTATATAGGTTGCCCACCTGAGGCCTTCACGTAGTCACTTAGGTGTGTTTAGATACTGGTGAGGAGGGTAGGATGCCGGTGGGCACCAAGTAATGCTGTAGACCTCTAGACAATTTAGTGTGAGTCATAGTCTTTTGGGAAAGTGTCTTTGTAGGTTGTTAAATATATTTACTCTGGACTCTCCCTATACCAGTTTTTGTACTATTTTCTGAGCAGTATTTTGCTGCGGGTCCGTTCTCCAGCATTCCATTCCTGAATGCGGTTGGCTGGCGCTATATTTGAAATTTCTCTCTATCTATCTTTGCTGTGGTCAATATTATAACAGACCTTTTGGGCCTGGCCTTTGACAATGACATTATCCAGTCCATTTTAACTACCCCTAGCATCATTGATACCACTCTAGGTACCATTGTTGGCCAAGGGGATGACTGAACTTCACTTCTCATGTTCCGTAAATCGCACTCTTGTACCTTGGTGCACGGTGCCATTATGACAGAATATCCGATGGCTAACTATGCCCCAACTGGCCTAAAAGTTAACACACCTAGACTCTTCCTCAAAGATAAAAAGTTTCTGAAAGACTGGTCGTTAATCGTATGGCAGTGTACATGCGATTGGTGCATCTTGATTATCAGCACAGCCAAACGGGTGGCAGATGCTATTCTTGTGGAAATTCAAACACTGAAAGCAGAGATTAGATGTCATTTTGGTTACCCTCTTTAAGAAGAACAATGAAGAGTCAAATAAAAACAAAAAAGAGTTTAAAGTCTCCATCCTACTCACTAAAATTGAGAAATTTAAGAAAGACTTGCCCAGATTTGCCCTGGATAAGGTGTACCCTTATAATGCTGACAACTATTCACCTCGAGAGTTTAACAAAAGGGGCAAGCGTTACAGGTCCAACTTATACTCATCAGGGACAGATGAACAATTGAGTGACTCTGAATACTCCTTTGCACATGGCCAATCGAATCGAAGTTGTGGATGTAATAATAGGTTTAACTACTGAGGCCAGCCATTTGTTCCATCAACACAATGGTGGCCTCCAGGACCATAGGAGTACGCAAAGCCACTGTTTCCCCCTCAGACTATGCCATTTCAGCCCTATTACCAGTTTCATACTAACCAGCCTTTTTTTGGGCACGGCCGCTGAAGTGCCAGGGGCAGGCTGAGAGGCCAACAGGCCCAGGTACACTGGAAGCCTCCGGCTTCCTGCCTGGCACTCGCAGCTAAACCAAGGTGGCCCAACCAGGCACGAGCAAGGACCTCCTCTGGTGGTCAACCTCAGTGAACGGGTTTTAACAACAGAAGTAACAGCAGTCCTCAACAGAGGACTTAGGTCTGTGCCCCCCCCTATCAGAGGTGAGCCTTTTCAACCTCAGTGAGAACTAGTCCAATTCTTCTGGAAGATTTGACCTCATTTCTCTTTTTAAGAATAAGGGCTACTGTACTGCTGAGCTTGAGGCCCCTAACTCAGGTTTGAAAAAACAATCTACTTTTAACCCTCAGAGTCATCTTGTCCCAGTTCAAGTTTTAACTTTAGAGAAAGTGGTCTTGAATGAGGTCAACACCCTTACTACAACTTGTAACTGCTTCTACAACAATCGACCGGCTACAGAAAAGAAAGCATTGCACTCACTAGCAACTGACTCACCTGTCACCATCAAACCAGCTGACAAAGGTGGGGCCAATATTGTGATGGACACTCTACCCTACCGCACAGAGTGCATATGCCAGTTGGCTTTTATCAACTTTTGTTAATTGATCCTACTCACCGTCTGAGTCATGAAATTCACAGCCTTGTGGATGAGGCTAAACTTGAAGGCTGGGTCACGGCAAGTGAGGCCAATTTTTTTGGTGACACCGCACACCGTCATGCTGTGTTTCTATCTATTACCCAAGATACATAAAACACAGAGACCCCGCCTGGACACACCATTATCTTGGGCAAAGGCTCTCTTCTGGAACCTCTACGCCCAATGGTGAGTGAAATGCCAACTTACTTGAAAGAAACTGCGGACGTCTTGCGGCTACTTACTGAGATCGAATTTAACAGTGAGACAGACTTTCTCGTTTCATTTGACGTTGAGTCATTGTATACTTTTATACCGCAAGACGAGACTCTTGATGTCATTCGATTACTGTTTGAGGAACGGGATCTGAACTCCATCACAACTGTACATTTCATTATGGAGTGTGCCAGACTCACGATGAAAGAAAACTTTTTCAAATTCAAAGACACTATCTACCTCCAAACACCTAGTACATCAATGGGTAGTGTCTCCTTTCCGAGTCTGGTCAATCTCTATGTTCACGTGTTTGAACAATACCACATACTGACCGCTACTAATCCCTACCGTACCATCAAAGTGATCTGGAAAAGGTATATCTTTTTATTTTTTATTGAACAGAGCATTAGGTACATAAGATACATAATAAACTTAAGATCATTAAGAAAAACCATTTGTACAAAACAGATACAATAGCTTCTAATTTCATGATGAAATTTTAGGAAAAGTAAAACTGTAGCAGCAAATAACATTATCGTCCAGAGATAGCAGTGCACAAATTATTTTTAAAAAAGTTGCGGCAACCGGGAAAGTTGCAAGTGCTTCTAAAGTGTAATACCAATTAAAGTGCTAGTGCCTTTTTTTATCACAAATAGCAGATACTACTCCAATATCAAAGTACATTTTTAGAAAAAATATGACTGTAGCAGCTGATAACATCATTGATCAATAATAACCATGAACAAATCATCTTATAAAGTGCAATATCAAAGAAGGTGCTAGTGCCTTTTTATCACAAATAGTAGCTAGAGCATCAATATATAAAACAAGTGTTAAAGTCCCTCTTTTGACTTTTCTAAATCATTAAAAAATTTCCAAATTTTCAAGTTTCCTAGTGGCCCCCACCCATCTAGGATAAGCTACTTTGAAATTTCAAAACCTTTTCATTTTATTGAACCATTTCAGATGAGAGGGGGCTTCACTAGATTTCCAATTCTGAAGAATTAAGGAACGAGCAACAGTACAAGAAATAAATAGAAAAACTTTCTCGGCCTCTGTTAACATCATTTTATCCCTGCAAAGTCCAAACGAAGCAGCCTCAGCTTCCCGCGAACCACTCTTCCCGATTGCTAGCTTGATATCAGCAAGAATTGCCTCCCAAAAGGGCCTCAACCGTGAACATGCAAAGAAGATATGGTGCCATCCGCCTTCCCCATCTGCCTGGAAGCGGAAGCACTTATTCTCAACTGCCGAAAATCTTTTTTTAGGGCGGCCGGCAGTGCTTAATTTGTGCTGGTGCTTTCCGGGGCTAAGCACCGGCACTAATTTCTCAGGGCCGGGTCTACATGGGACGATTACTGTAGTACAGTACAGTAAACAAAAGAAACACCCACCGGCTGTTTCAGGCAGTACGTAACCTGAAACTCGCGTTTAAGCACTGTGAAAGTAATTTCACAGTGCAGCTGCCCATGTGTGAACCTGGAGGCAGGGTTGTATCATCACGGTGGTGGGTGCGTCATTTTACAATGCCCGTGTAATGCCCATGTATTTGTTTCTGAAGGTCTGTCTGTTAAGTTTTTTTGCCTGGGCGAGACACACAGCGCCAGAGACAAGCGAGGCAGAGTTGATTTGAAGGTCACTTCCTTGTGAATCCCTCCCCCACCCCATGCTGGCCTGGAAGCTTTTTCTTCAAAGAGCGGGGGCTGGAGGAGGGGCCCGCAGGATATTTGGCAGTTAGCCCACGTGAGAAGTAACAAGTGCAGATCATTTTGTTAGAAATTCAGCATGGCGTGCATTGCTTTTGTCACCACTGTTGCCAAATCCCGATTCCCTACTCCTTGGAGCTGCAGAGTCTTTGTAGATTGGAGCCAGGCCGCAGCCCCAGCCCGCTCGTCGCCATTGACAGGATTGACTGTCGGGAGAGCAGGACACCTGCATTAGGTATGTGATAATGGCAGCAGTAATGCTGTAAAGTGTAAACAGCGTGTTGAAATTTTGATTTTGGTATGGAGTTGCCATCCGAAGATGTTCTAACAATGCTCCTGGCCTCCCTGCACATTTAAAGAGAAGTTTGCATTACATTAACTGGTATGCAATTTCGTTTTGGGCATTTTACATACGTTTCAGACTACAGACGCTTTAAAGGCAGCAATGGCCCGTAGAAGTGTCCAGACCTGCTGCCTGTCTTTATTGCTCACTGCAATGAAGAGAGGCTGAGTGGGCGGGCAGATTAATCACAGCTGCTGGAAAGACGAACATGAAGGGTTCATTGTTTGACTCTGACTGAGCGCATTAACAGTTTTAACCTTTAAAGTTCTGTTTACAGAAAGACAGTGTTCTTCTAAAGGTACCAAAGGGATTTAAGGTGTGGTCATGCATATTTACGATAATACAGATTACTGTGTGTCTTTCCATTTTCTTTATTTGTGAGTGCAGGATGACTGGTGTGCCTGCTTGAATGGCCGTGAGCACTGTGCCTTTATGAGTTCATGGTAAGTGCTGCGCAGGGTGACCTGTGTGCATGTATGAGTGTAGGATGACTGGTGTGCCTGTTTGAGTGCAGGGTGAGCACTATACCTGTTTGAGTGCAGGGTGAGCACTGTGGCCTGTACGAGTGCACTGTGCCTGTATGAGTGCAGGATGTGCGGTGTGCCTGTGTGAGTGCAGGGTGTGCCTGTATGAGTGCAGGGTGAGCGGTGTGCCTGTATGAGTGCAGGGTGACCAAGTGTGCCTGTATGAGTGCAGGGTGCGCAATGTGCCTGTATGAGTGTGGGGTGACTGGTGTGCCTGTATAAGTGCAGGGTGAGCGGTGTTCCTGTATGAGTACAGGGTGAGCAGTGTGCCTGTATGACTGCAGGGTGAGCACTCTGCCTGTACGAGTGCAGGGTGAGCACTGTGCCTGTACGAGTACAGGGTGAGCGTGTGCCTGTATGAGTACAGGATTAGCAGTGTTCCTGTATGAGTGCAGGGTGAGTGGTGTGCCTGTATGAGTGCAGGATAAGCAGTGTTCCTGTATGAGTGTAGGGTGATCAGTGTACCTGTATGAGTGCAGGTTGAGCGGTGTTCCTGTATGAGTGCAGGTTGAGCGGTGTTCCTGTATGAGTGCAGGGTGAGCACTGTGCCTGTATGAGTGCAGGGTGAGCACTGTGCCTGTATGAGTGCAGGGTGAGCACTTCCTGTATGAGTGCAGGGTGAGCACTTCCTGTATGAGTGCAGGGTGAGCACTGTGCCTGATGAGTGCTGGGTGAGCCGTGTGCTTGTATGAGTGCAGGGTGAGCGGTGTTCCTGTATGAGTGCAGGGTGAGCACTGTGCCTGTATGAGTGCAGGGTGAGCGGTGTTCCTGTATGAGTGCATGTTGAGCAGTGTTCCTGTATGTGTGCAGGGTGATAGGCGTGCTTGTATGTGTGCAGGGTGAGAGGTGTGCCTGTATGAGTGCAGGGTGAGAGGTGTGCCTGTATGAGTGCAGGGTGAGCACTGTGCCTGTATGAGTGTAGGGTGAGCGGTGTTCCTGTATGACTGCAGGGTGAGCGGTGTTCCTGTATGTGTGCAGGGTGAGAGGTGTGCCTGTATGAGTGCCTGGTGAGCGGTGTGTCTGTTTGAGTGCAGGTTGAGCGGTGTGCCTGTATGAGTGCAGGGTGAGCGGTGTGCCTGTATGAGTGCAGGGTGAGCAGCATGCCTGTATGAGTGCAGGGTGAGATGTGTGCCTGTATGAGTGCAGGTTGAGCAGCGTGCCTGTATGAGTGCAGGGAGAGATGTGTGCCTATAGGAGTGCAGGGTGAGTGGTCAAAACAGAAAACTGCACAGGTGGACAATTCTGACGTGGTTCTGTGAAGTTTGCAGACCTACATTATATTCCCTGTTAAGCTTAAGTCATCTGCACATTTGAACAGTGTAATTTTCAGATACAACAGTATTGCATACCATGCATATACGAAGGGTCCGGTCCGCATTGTATATTAGTCTATAGACATACCTGTGACACTGCATTTTACACAAGCCTATGATATATGCACATTTTGGAGACCTTATATGTGCATATATTAATGAGGTTTCAGATGACATATTTGGCATATTACATCTGTGAATGATGTGCATAAATCAGTTTATACGTTGTGCATATGCCAGAGAGGTGCATAATGTGCATCTAGCAGAGTCCAATATATTGTTAATGTGATAGATGCCTTAATAGTGGCTTGTACCACTGAGCTCTACAGAGCCATATATCCTTTGGCAGCAAAATGTACATATATCAGTGGTTGAATTCCCCAAGTTCTGAGAGCAAAATAATTGAGAAGTGTGTAAGGTGTGGCATTGTCTTTTACAAATAGTTTAGCAGTTTAGAATGTTATTTGAAAATCAAGCCTGGAGAGACACATAATGCAACAGAAGTAGAAGTAGTCATTTCAGCGTTACTTTAGAGTCAGGCCTTTCACGGTCAGAAAAAGTTCATTATCTTCAGTTCCAAAAGTCATAACATCCAGTCTCTTTTGTGGTTTTGCCTTGATTTTATTAAAGATGTCCTTCACAAGGAGCTTGGAAAACCCACGTGTTTCACGTCAAACTTTATATTACCAAGGTAGGAATTCAGATCAGGTATTACTTCTGGCTTTCAGCAGTGCCAGTTGAGGATGTCGGTGGAGCCAATAGAGTAAGTGGGTGGAGCCAGTGTGGAAGTGGGTGGAGTTGGGGGGAGTGGGTGTGGCCTCATACAAAATGTCAGCACCTGTACCTAATATTTTACAAATTAAGCACTGGCGGCCGGTAATAAGTGAGCCAACGTGATAAGAAGTTCATCCTTTTAAATTTCGCAGCGCACAGGGATTTACTTCCTAGATGGCATAGGGCCTCCCAATCATTCAAGGACAGAGTACATCCTGTCTCGTGAGCTGTTTTAACCAAATGGCTCTCCATCACAGGAGATTGACACTGTTGATGTAACAATCAGTACCAGTTTCCTACGCCACTCACTTTGGCCCCATAGAGAGCTACCACAAGTTGATTTGGGGAATCAAAAATGCCGCTAGTATTTATTAAAAAGTGAGCAATTTGTAAATATTCAAAAAAGAGGGGTTTCTGGTGGCTCTCTGACCTTGCCATTGCCTCTTGCCAGGAAATCGCTCTATTTTGAATTATGAAATGTCTTAGCTCGAGGAGTCCACAGCCTTCCCAATTAATAATATGTCTTGATCGAAACTGGAGGCCGAGACTGGAACATTCGCTCAGTTTTAAATATTGGAGACCCGAAGAGCCCGTCTTTTTAAAAAAGGACTGAAGTCTAAAAATGAAATCCTTTAATGTCTTGTATCTTGTCTTCTTCGGAAGCTTCTAAAAACACTCTAGTTTGCAAACCGATTTCTTGCGTCATTTTGTCTATAAAGAAGTTATCTTTAGTACATTTAGGTCTCATCAGAACAGACACTAAATCTAAAAAGGCTGCCTCCTAATATGTTCTTAAATGAGGCAAAGCTAAACCCCCTTGTCCAATAGGTAATTGAACCACTGTCAATTTAACCCCTGGTACTTTCTTTACCCTGGAAACTGTACATCGACGATATTCTTGTGATATGGAGAGGATAAGCTGAAACAATTCTGGAATTCCAGACTTGGCTGAATCCAAGAAATTCCTTTCTCCGTTTCACCGTCAAATATAGTAAGAATAGTCTTCAATTTCTAGACTTGAGAATCTTTCCCACAGACACTGGGTTACAAAAGCGAACTGTACAGGAAACCTGCGGCATGGAATTCTTTACTGCTTTATAAAAGTAACCATCCGAAATCACTTTGTGATAACCTGCAATATGGTCAATTCCTTTGAGTCAGACGCAACTGATACACACTGGATAAAATCACTGAACACGCTTGACTACTTTCCTAACAACAGAAGGAAGGGAGGTACCCGAAAATATTAGTATGCCAGTCATTGAAGCGGGCTGCCAATAACAATCGTGAATCACTATTAGAAACTTGAGAAACTAAGTCCCCCACTTCCAGAATTACATGTGTGAGCACGTTTCATGCATTATCTAATAAGATCAAGCAGACTATACGTAAACATTGGAGGATTCTGAATATTCATCATGCGAACCTGTCTCCTCCTCTGTTTATTTTAAGAGGAGCTCCAACCTGAGAGATTCTCTGGTGCAGAAAACCTGTAGCTAACAGGTCCGCGCAGGTAACCCTGTGGAATCTGCAGCCAGTACAGGGACATTTCCCTTGTAGGACCTGCTCGGTTTGTCCTCAAACAAGACATTCCACTACAAATGACATCAGGACACTAGACCATGGTCCCAAATGCCACACACTAACTGTAATAGTGAACTGCTTAATCACATGTCCTTGCCAGTTACGTTATGTGGGGATGACCACGCGTAAGGTTAAACTCCGCATCTCAGAACATAAGAGCACTAGCAGATGCTGTAAGCAGGCGACAAAACTTACCAGCCACTTCCTGACCTTTAAACATACAGCAGACGAGCTACGTTGGACTGTGCTTGAGCAGCCTTATATTCCTGCGCATATAACAGATATATCCAAATTCCTTTTCTTGAAGGAACAACGTTGGGTATTCAATTTGAAATGTGATAAGACAGGTCTCAATGATGAGATCCCTTGGACCTTACTGTAATCCAGTCTGGAGTTGTAGGACACTTATTGTGTACAGCACTCTCAACATGGGAGGATCACTGCAGTTGAGATGTATTTCTGCCTCTACTCCTTTCCAGTTATAGAGTATTTTCTTACCAGCTTCATTCAATACATTTGTTAGTGGTTACTCTAGAGCGCACATGCCATAATTTGACCTAACGTAATTTTAAATCTACTACCCACCAGCCATCCGTACCCTAAGAGTTCTTATTCAACTTGGGCTACTGTACATCTACATAGACAAGTTGTCTATAGATAACCGTTATTGCCCTAGAAGGGTGTACTGTTACAGTAACAAATATCTGATTCAACAAGTACAGATCCTTAGCAGCCGCGAACCGTGATTCCGGACTCTGCTTTAGAAACTCCAATTCCCATCAGCATTCGTCCAAAATAAACAGACCCAGACACATGTTTCCAATAGCTAAAAAGGCCACCTTTATTTTAGATCAGGTAAACTCAATTTCAGGCAATTGACATCAATAATTTAGTAAAAATGGGCCAAAACCTTTAAAACTTTCATGCGTTTAAAATATTAGCATATCTGACGTAAACCATCAATCATATGTTGTAACCATTCCTTCAAAACCATGTGTTTTATATCCCTTCATTTGAAACCGTTACTCTTTTCCCCTTTCTTTTTCCCAACTCGAGGATGGCTAAGCCCGCTCCAAACTTACCCACTCCAAAACACCGCACCAGCGCTACAAAACATGCCTGAGAAAACCTGTCTAACAGTGGCAAAATGGTTATATCTATAAACTTTTTTTTTATACGTCTATATTCGTATATATATATATATATATATTTTTATTTTTTACATTTTTTTAGGGACGGGAGGGTCGGACTTTGCAACCAAACGCACCTCCCGGCCCCCAGCTAGACTCCTAGAATGCTGTTAGCTCTTTCTTTGCCCTAATTACCACCTGTGTGCGCGCGCCTACACAGAGCCTGGCCGCCCAATCCCGTGCCCGGGACTGTCCCATTCGGGCGAAAGACCCCAGGGGAGACTGCTCGTGCTCTGCTCCCCCAGGGGCCCCCATGGCACTGGGGGTAGTTTATGTATCGCAATGTGTCTCTATATCGGCGTTCGCAATATTTCCATTACTGTCCTGAGAGAAGTCAAATCTGGTCCAAACAACGCTGGACATCTTTACAAAGAATCCATATTGGCTTAAAGGGGTGCACAGTGACAAGCAAAACATTTTAAAATGATTTTATATTCTACAGTTGCAAGCCCATAGCAGCCGCGAACCATGACTTTGGACGTCACTCTAGAAACTACAATTCCCATCATCATTGGCACTGTAGGAGTGGCATGCAATGTGATGTTCCTCCACAGTAGTGCTCGCAATGTTCTAAGCACTGGCAATAATGAAGATTTTTTTTTTTTTTTTTTAATACGTCTGCTAACATGACCTATAAGTTATTTTCATCCATACTTATTTAATTGCGCCCGGCTTCCACGCAGTATATACAACTACGAAAACTACAAATCCCAAGAACCATGCGACTAATCTCATCTTTCAATTAGCATACAAAGTATGCAAATATGACTTCCTTCCATGACGGTGACACCTCCGTCCAAAGCAAAGAGAAGCCCTGGGTACCGACGGATAGGCAAGTTGGTTGCCTGTTTTGCTTATTCTGTGTGTGTTTTTCGATACATACCCACCATGTGATTTGGGCCATTGCACTCAGCCCATTATACTATGTGATCACTTCTTCACACTACCCTGGTTTGGCGTGTGTTTTTATAGTAGTGACTATTCGCTAAGCTTGCTTTACATAGACCTCACAGTATGTTCACCGCCAGACTCAGGCATAGTATATCTTGATTCCACATCCTTTAACACTTACCTTATTTGCTGTGTCCATACCGAGGGAGGTTATCCTTCAGTTATACCACTGTACTCAGCGCTTTAACATTCTAGATCTGTGTAGTTCCTCACTAATGATTATAAGTTATGTCTGTCATGACAGTTTATTTGCCACTGTGTTTTTACATTTAGATTGATTTGTTATTAATATTTGTAAGTCACAACCATACTTCTATATTCTTATAAGGTCTGGTTTGGTTGTTATTCCCTCCAGAGTGGTGTCTCACCCCTGAGCAGCGGCCAGGTGAGGTGAGGTGCTTTACCCGCATTTTATGGGTAAGTTGCAATGTATTTACAAGTCGTAACACATTAAGTGTGAAGGGGAGATTGAGTATTTATTACAAGCTCCCAATTACTTGTTTACACTGCTTTACCAATATCTTAACACATCATTTTATGTTGTTTGTGATTTTACACACTGGTTCAATGACGTTGAAATGAAATAATTGGTGCAATAAGTTGTATCTTTACATCTTATCATTTACATTTCACATGTGCATTACATATAGTTTTTTTATTTTTACACTTATTACGCAGTAACTTATACTTTCTAGGTCCTGAGGAAGGCTAGACATGCTTTAGGTCAACAATAGCTGAAACATGTAGACCCACCCTCTTAACTTGCCTGCAGCAGTTTATTTTTTCTGAACTGCCTTAGGACTGTTTTTAATCCTGACACCAAGAGATATATAATAAACAGATTTCTCTTCATAGCCAGTTTTAAATCTCAAATTTTTCATTATTTTTCTGCACTGCGCCCATCACTGAATAACACACCACAGCTTATCATACTTTGAATTTTAGTATACCCTAGGAGATCCTGTAAAACATTCCTGCGCTTCTCCCTCACATTGGGGGGGTTTTAGCCCCTGGCTGTACTAGGGGTTACGGCAGAGAGGAGATCCCAGATGATGAAGCATGTCACCTCTTGGTGAGTGATGGGATTCCGTTTCCTTATATGGGTTGCCCACCTGAGGGCTTCACTTAGGCATATTTAGATACTGGTGGGCACCAAGTAATGCTGCAGACCTCTAGACAAATTAGTGTGTTTCTTAGGCACCATGCAGTGCCTGCCACATGGTGCAGGGATGTTTCTATTGCGGTTTGCGCTGCAGCATGCAGCACAAGCTACAATTGAAAATAAACACTTGGCAACCGCTATGAATGTTGTTGCATTGCAATGAGGGAAGGGAGAACGCCGACTCCCTTTCGGCGGTCCTTCTTCCGCTACGACGCCTAAATGTGTAAACTATATTTGTGTAAATCCTTCTTGAAGTACACAATTCTGTAGATTCTAATGAATGGGGATCCGTTGCTTTATAGCTAAATCTGTTCCATAAGAATACTATTACATACATACAAAAGAATGGCTAAAGAAGCCACGGGATTAGCTAGAAAATGGAACTACCACCCCATTTTGAACCCAAAGTCTGAAGGCATCAGGCAAGCAAGGCATATACACCCATCCACCCTAGAAGAGCTCCCTTGTCTCTTCCATTAAAGAATTGATCTATTCATCCTATCACCCTTACACCCACTTGCTGATACCACCATTTCACATTTACATGTTTTTTTCCATTCATTCTTTCATCCATCATTCAGTTTTTTTACCACTCCATCCATCCAGACATCCATCATCTGTGCTTGCATCCATCTATACATCCATGCAACTCCAATTCATCATGTAACTTATCCCTCTGTCAATAAAGCCTTCCATACATCAATTGATCCCATCCATCCTCTCAAATTTCAATTTACTATGCCATCCATTTATCCTCTTAAATTGTCAAATACTTTTCTATCATTTCACACACCCACCCATCCTCATGGATTTCTTTTTTCTCTGCCATCCTTTCACCCACCCTTCAATCCTCTCCCAATTCCATGCCATCCATCCTTTATCCATCCTCTCAAATTCCCATTTACTTTGTCATCTTTTCATGCCACCCACCTATCCATCCATCAGCAGATTTCCATTTACTCTGCCATACTTTCCACAGTCTATCCATCCATTTCATCCATCAATCCACCCATCAATCCACCCACCATCCCACCCAACTTTCCATCCTTCCATCCATCCATCCATCCAACCAATCATCCTCTAAGATTTCAATTTAATCTGCCTTTCATCTACTGATACATTCATCCATCTCCGATTTCCATTTACTCTTCCATGATTTTATCCACCCTCTCAGATTTCCATTTACTCTGCCATCTTTTCATCCACCCATCCATCTATTCACTCTGATTTCCATTTACTCTAACATCATCTCACCTAAATACCCACCCTTCCTTTCACCCACTCATCTACCGATCCTTTCATTCAATCATCCATCCATTCATTCACGCTTCCATATTGTCACTCACCCTTCCATCTATTCTCCCACCTACCCTTTCACCAACAGATTCATTCTTTAACCCACCCATCCTCCCATCATTTCATTCATTCATCCATCCTCCCTGCATCCACTCATCCTTCTATTATTTCTACCACCCATCCTTTTACCCACTTATCTAAGTATCCTTTCACCCACCTATCCTTTTACACACTTATCAATGTATCAATCCTTTCATCTACCGATCCTTTCAGACTCTCATCCATCCTATCACTTACCCATGCATCCACTTGTCCATTCTCCTTTCCCTTTTCCATCAACCTTGCTTTTGTTCTGTTAGCGATAATACACTTTTATCTTCAAAGTAAATATAAAAGAGGCTCATAAAGAACCTATTCCCTCTATAGCTGGCAGGGGCTCACATCTCCTGTGAAAGAGGTTATGATCCAGTGGAGGAACAAACACATGGAGATTGAGAAAAGCCATTGAATAAGAAAACTAGATTGACAAGAAAGCCATCTAAATGTAAACAATAGGATGGCCCAAAGCCTACAATAAAAGGTGTCTGTAGGCAAGACAGAAAATACAACTTTGAACTGCAGTTTTCCCTCACAGAGCAAAATCCTCTCAAACCCCTGTTTAATACACAAACAGGCTTCTAGGAATTTGTGTATTGAGGCACTTACAGCAAGTATGCCATCATGCGATTACTTTTGCTGCCCCACATATGTCTGAGTCATCGTGAGAAACTGGGTTGCTGGTTCACTGGGGTGTACGTTTTGGTTGAGCAGCAACCACCATCCTTGTCAGGGCAAGGCACAAGCAAACCACCAATTAATCTGTGCTCACCTCCTTGGTATCTTGGCACAGAGCCTACAGGATTAACTCAGAGGCAATGTGTAAAGTAGTTGTGCAACCACAAAAGAAGCCCACAACAGATAAAGAAAAAAATATCATAATTTTTAATTAATGACCAATATGACAAAAATCCAATTAATAATACCGAAGACAATGACTTTGAAAGTTTCTAGTGAAAAAAGCACCAAAAAGCACAAACGTTCAATTGGGGAAAGCTGGTTGCACCTGACCAGGGAAAATGTCTCAATTTGAGGCCAACTAGGACAGAGAGAGGGCCTTCTGGAAGGAACCAGTTAGGCCTGCTGAACAGAGTACATTATATCTGGGCTGTGGAGCGTTGGGCAGATCTGCGTCGAAGATGTGCTGTGCAGCTCAAGCAAGGTGTTGGTTCTGAAATGCTGCAAAGCTACAGTGCAAGTTCCTGTTGCATCATTGTGGATCCCGGCAATGGGCACCAAAAAGCACTAAGTTCCAACTGGGGATTGCTAGATGTGCCAGACTTGGACAAAGTCTCAAGTTCAGGCCGACCGGGATGGAGAGAGGGCCAGCCACAGGGACCCATTAGGCATGTTGAACAGAGTACTTCTTATCTGGGTTTCAGAGCTTTGCATTAGTCTGGTCACAGATGCGCGGTTCAGCCGAAGCGAGGCACCAGGTCCAAAAGCGATGAGGCAGCGGTGCAAGGTTCTGTTGCATATTCAAGAAGAGTCAAAAAGCACAAAGCGTCATTTGGGGATATGTGGTTGTGTCGGACCGGGACAATGTTACAAGTACAGGCTGACCGGCAAGGGCAGCCTACAAGGACCCAGTTAAGACCACTAAACCGAGTACGTTAAATCTGTGTCAGAGAGTATTGCATGGATCCGCATCGAAGATGCACCATGCAGCCAAAGTGAGGTATCGGTTCTGAGATGCTGTGAGGCTGTGGTGCGAGGTCCTGTTGCATCATTGCAGAGCCCGTCAATAGGGCTTGCTATGCGAAATCGGGTGTCGGGGACGGGGAGCGAAGATGCTTTGATTCTGAGGAGCTGTGAGACTGCAATGTGGAGTCCAGCATAGTTGACGAGGCTGACGTCGATGAGCAATGTGTGGACCTGGGTGTGGATGCGCTGCGCCAGCTGGGTGATGTGTCGGTTCTGAGGAAGGCCGTGGATAATGCAAGTCTTGTGATGAGTCTATTCTAAGCAGCTGCAGTTCTGCATTGGTCCTGCTCAAGGATGCACTGCTCAGCTGAGGAGATGTGTCATTTCCACTGACTATCGCCTTAGGCCCACTTCCAAGGGTCAAGGCCTGGGGTGGCACTACTTGTCAAGGGAGACTCACAGATGACAGAGTTCAGGTACAGATGCAAGGTGGTTGGAAGATTGTTATGTCCCTGAAGCTTTAGATCAGGAGGTTAGTCAACTAGCCCTTGGAGATACTCTGGGTTCTGTGTTCAAGAGATGCTGGTCCAGTCATTCTCACCCAGGCAAGAGGGCAGCAGGTCAGCACAGCAAATCGGGAGTCCAGCAGGGTGCAGTCTAGCACAGTGATAGTCATTTAGCAGCACAGCAGTCCTTCTTCCAGGTCGAAATGGCAGTTTAAACTGCACACAAAGGCTCTGCAATGACAGGTGTGAAGCATATTTAATTATTGCGACAATAAGAAACGAAATGGATCACACAACTTACAGCAGTAGAACTTGGTTTGAATACAGTCAGGGAACTACATGTATATTTGGGAGATTAACTGTACCAAGTTATAGAATTTATTTGCATGATCCAATATGTGCTTCTATTGTGTAACAAAATTGTTGCCAAATTGCTTTAGGACCAAGCTCTTTGATCTACATGCATGGGGAGTTATACCTATGTTTTAGAACTGTACCTTGTTAACATCTTTTGTGTGACTCGAGGTTCCGAGTGATTTTACTCATATCAATCTATTAATCTTTGAGCAACCATAATTGTCTGTCAGAAGTAACTTGTTTTTTCCATGTAAGTTTTTTCTTGTTATAAACCTTTCCATGCTATTTTACGTATGGTACCTCAAAGAATTGTTTAGAAGATTCACACCCTTTCCAGATGACTAACCAAATATAAGAGGTTGCTTTTAATATGGCTTTTTATGTACCTCTCCTTTTACTTTATTTCAATATTTTAATTTCTTTCTGCTACCTCTGGTACTTTTCTCTACCACTCTTGGGTGGTCATTCGCTTTTTTTCTCTAGACTTATGTAATACCATTGGGAATTGGTTTTTAACTTTGTCATTTTTTCTATGAACTACCTATACGTGTGTTGGTTTGACCGTTCAATCATATGTACAGGACTTGATGACATTAACAGATGCTACTTTCGTAATACATGCAATATGAATAAAACTCTGAATATGGCCTAATACAATTACTGCTATGTATTTGTTTGTAAACTTTTAGTATGCACTGCCTTTTTTACCCAATGGCATTTACTTATTACTTTGGTTCACATATGGTGACGTGCTTAAAAATATCCTTGCCCTTCGAGAGCTTTGACCCTGATGTGGTGCTGCTGCTGAGTTTTCGAACCCAATGGCTCTTTTTTCTTATTTTCATTTTCAATTTGTTCATCCTTATGACTTTCTTACATTCAATGTTTCTTATTCAGACCCCATTCCAATGTAGTGTCTATGCGGTGATGCCGTACTTTGGGCTATACCAGTGGAAGCATCGAATCGGCCAATTGCCTTTCCTTTGTGCCCACTACCCCAAACCGTGTCTTCAAAACTATATATAAGGAGCCATGCCGCAATGGCGTTTGACTATACATAGACGCGTAACACAGGGCGCCCAGCTTTTTGTACACTTAAGTGAGTTCCCGCTGGATATTGACATTTACGGTATATTTTTTTCTTGGTTCTCTGTCTCCATGGACACCTGCTGACATCATCGGGTGGGATCTTACAGCTTTCTAGAGACTTGGACTTATCAAGGGCCCTGCTATATACGTTTGAACTGTATTGTGTTCTGACTTTTGTGCTTGATAACTTTAAATAAGGTATGATCACAACTTATATAAAAAATTTTTACTGTGCTTGGGAGGGGATTTAAAAACTAAACTTAGCGGAATTCTGCATGGCTTTTATATTTTTATTTCTAATTTACACTGTTGATATGTGGACACTTCCATGTACTTCGTTCCAGCACTCATTAACTGTTTTTACTTGTGCTCAGTCTTCATTGGTACACAATTGTTTGTTGTCTGGGGTTTCTTTTCTGACGTCTCTTTTTTGCGATGTTCTTTTATGCAAATTCTTATTGAATTATTAATTCCTGAATGATAATAAGCCGGCTAGGATTTGTGATACTGATTGGTATATATGTATTAATAAATAATATGGTCAAGCGAAACCGCTTGCCCTCTGCGCACAGTTGCTGGTCCAAATTGGATATTTAACAAATAATCAAATATGCGTTTATATATAGAAGACACAATAACCATGTAAAGTTAAGACAATACGTATTTTTTACTGTCTTCAACACATTATTTTAGATTATAATGTTTATGATTCTGGAATTTTACTATAAATTCATCATGTTAAGAACTCTAATGTTTGTATCACATCAAGAATCCTATTTTATCTCACAGATTGCCCTTGCCCAATGCATTTCGGGCCTTGCGGCCCTTCGTCAGGGGCAATACCTGAAAAACATAAACATAATGTACTTTTTACTCTATTGAGGGGCCTTCAACTATACAGTTTACAATTCACTACAGCAAGCAACATGATGTTATAATGTCTTTAGAAAAATGCTTGCCTAAAACATTGAATAAGGAGAATCATAAAAAATAATAAGAAACATATATCCTATAATTTACATGCCATTGGTCAGAAATTAATTGTGAACATTTAACTCACTTGTGTTAATGTGAAGGACGGCAGGAAAACAAGATGCAATTGCAAGAGTTTCCAGACATAAAAAGGCTTGACGCTATGATGTGCTAAAATATAAACAAGCTGAAGGTGACCGGAGTATTCAGTGTGGACATAAGATTGTAACCTATAGCATTTGAGCAGTGAACTCACTTGAAATCGATGATAAACAATGGCTTGGTGAAGCGGGAGCACGTTGCAAATCTTTCCCCTCAAGGCACAAAGGGCTGAACGCCTCGATGTACTGAAATATAAACAAACCGGAAATGACCAAGTCGTTGGGTATGGACGTAAAACTGATAACGTATGACATTAAAACGACAGACTCACTTGAAATCAAAAATAAACAGAGGCTCGGTAATGCGGAAACACATTCCAAATCCTTCCCCTTGGGGCACAATAAAGTTATTCCTGTTGAGCTAAAGAACAAGCACACTTGCGTTAGCAGTGCGTTTAAGGATACACGTGAAGAAACCTTACTCGAACCTTGTTATCTCGTAAGTCTAGCAACAAAACTTTTAAATCAAAGTACAGTCGGTAGTTGTCTGTCTAAAAAAACCTGTTTAAGAGAAAAACCACGAAGTTTTAACTAAACGCATATCGCTCGAACCAACCTTAGGTTTCTAGCATAAGTCCATTACCATTGGAAAACCGTTCTTCTGTTCCACCAAGCTTAGCCCAAGAATCAAAGTAGCGGTCTGCAAAAATAAAGCGCAGTCAATATACTGTCCCAAGTAAATCAACCTTAGTTGGCCCTGTGCTAGTGGCAATGTCTCGTACCTGCTACCACGAAGACGTTTGCAAAATGGATCAAATCTCCCGATCATGTTCACTCTCCCGGTTCCGAACGCCGAACAGTGCACGGCAGCCATAAACATGACTCGTGCGTGTCACCAAAATAAAAGACTGACTCACTCACAACAAGAGGTGGTTGAATCAAGTGTGTGTACGGGCGCCATGATGTGAAGTATGAATACAAGAATAATGTGATTTATGTGGGTGTAAAAAGATCCTGCCATAGTAAAAGTGAATTTAGAATAACGGTATTATAAACCAGCGTGAAATATATAAATGGTATTTCCTACAAAAATCAAACATAGTTCAAAACAAATTATAAATATGATGGTCCAGTCCTTCTGCGTACATGTTTCATGCAGGGATCACAAGAAACAAGCCAAATCCACTCGATCATTGATCCCTTTGGGATCTTGTGTGTCTAATCTTTTTATCCAGAACACCTCCCTCTGTAACAGAGACTTAGTTAAGCTCTTTCCGGGTGTGGGGGTAACAACTTCAAGGATCTGGAATCAAACCTGGGCTATGGTGTGTCTGTTGTTGTCCCAGTGCACTGCCAAGCTGCTGTTTGTGTTTTTATTGCGGATCGTACTCTTATGTTCTGAGATGCGAGTCTTGATCTTATGTTCTGTTTTTCCTACGTACAACAGACTACAGGGACACTTAATTCGGTAAATAACATTCATGGTGTTGCAATCCGCATTTATCCTGGTTGGAATAGTTTCTCCTGTATGGGGATGCTTCACAGTGTCAGTCACCATAACATTATTACATTGAACACAGTTCTGGCATTTCTTCATTCCTTTATAGATAGTTGTTTTAGAGCCTAGTTTTGATTTAAGAAGTTCTTTAATGTGCTGGGATCTTTTGTAAGCAAAAATGGGTTTGTTTACAAAAAGTTCTTTAAAGTCGGTCTCATACCTCAATAGTTCCCAATGTCGATTTATGCTCTTTTTTATTTCATTGGAACTTGTGGAGTATTTAGTGACAAATACCTGCCGTTGATCTGTCTGTTTCACTTTTTTTATCAACAAAGAGTCCCTGGTTTGCCTTTGTGTTTTATCTTTTGCTATTTCCAGAACAGTTTCGGGGTACTTTTTTGATGCATACTTAGTAATGATGGTGTTAAGATTAGTTTGTAAAGTTTCCTCTTCAGAGCAAATTCTTTTGGCACGCAACATTAATGAATATGGCAGATTGTTGATTAGATTCCTAAAATGAAAGATGTTGTACATGAGTGCAGTGTTCTTATCTGTTGCCTTGTGATATACTTCTGTGTGAATCACATCATCCTCCAGTTTCACCACTAATTTTTGTTTTATACCCTGTCCACAGGGAGTGAGCACCCATTCGAAATAATGTCTTTTGATGCCATAACAGGTCTTACAGATAACCGGGCTAGTACTTTAGCCTACACGAATGAACAAGCCACGGAAATATATTCCCTTATCCACGACATCAGGTCCTTCAACGTGCAAGGGATCAGTTTGCCACAGCAATTAAAGCAACTTGAATTTTTGACAAAAAGACAATTGAACCAGCGCCTTCATGCGTCCACTCTCGTGCAGTACCACTGGGCAAAGAGAATTCCAAGAGGTTTGAGGATGCCAATCAAACCAATGCTATTCCGTTTTCATATGAAGAAAGACTTTATGGACCGCTGGTATGCAGTGCTTAATAAATGTTCCTTGGATTGAATACTACTGTTAGTTGAAGAGCTAGCAGGGGTTATCAAAGAAATAACAGATGAAATCACACTCATAGAAACAGATTTACAGTCCAGAATGGACTCAGAAGATTGGTCTAAATTTCCAGAAGAGATGAACACTAGAATGGAGAAATATACTAAAGAGATTCAGGAAGGGAAACTCAGGGAATATAAACAAGATACATTGGACTACAAATTAAACGAAGTCTACACATGGGCGGAGGTGTATGCCCAAAGGAGAACCTTTGTCAAGCGAACTCCCAATACATCATCACAGGAAAGCATTGCTTCAGAGGGAGATACCAATGTCAGTAGAGCACCACCACGAGTAGCAGAAAAAACCACAGGTGCAAGTGCCACGGCACCAGTTGAAAGTGCTTCTTCTTCTAAAACGTCTTTTTCCGCCCAGGACGCGGATACAACCCAACCACCGGGAAAAAACAAAAGGAAAACCAGGAGAGGTAAAGGAAGTGGCAAAACCAAACTTGAGGAGCACCAAACAGACCTAGTGATCAATATCTCCTCATATGAACTGACTACTCAAGCAGCTAAGGTTCTCAATAAAGGACTGAATTTTGTACCAACTTATCATACCAATTTATTGGAAACAGAAATTGAATTTTTCAAATTCATGAGGACACTATGTCTGATACTTTTTCCCAAACCTTTCTGACCAGACTATAGATCCAAATCCCAGTGATTATTTGGAGTTCAGACCAAAATCAACTTTCCAGGCACCCACATCACATAAAATATTGGATGCATTCGAAAATCTTGTAATGAATAATATAAGACAGATTAACACAAAGAAAAAATGCTATTGGAACTTTTCAAAACATGATAGACTGGTCCTTAAAGAATTGGCAGATAATGACAGAATACACATCCAACGAGCAGACAAGGCGGCGCCATCGCCGTCATGGATCAGTTATTTTATGAGTCCAAAGTAAAAGAACACATATCTGACATCAACACATATCTAAAATTGGATCAAGATCCCATCAAATAATTGAAAATGACTCTTGAAAGCATACTAGACCATGCAGTAAATATGAAATGGATTACCAACAAAACTCAACAATTCTTGACAGTTTCATTTCCTAAACAGCCAGGAATATATATGATGCCAAAAGTCCATAAGGATCTTTCAAACCTCCCTTTCCGACCCATTGTCACCGGGTGTGGCACCATCTTTGAGCCTCTGGGTCAATACATTGATCAATTCTTGCAACCTTTCGTACAATCATGGTACTCTTACACTAAAGATACCACACATTTTTTACAGAAACTGATGAATGTCGAGGTAAAACCAGGTATGTTGATGTGTACACTAGACGTCAAGGCCCTATACACCTCTATCCCTCATGTTGCTGGCATAGAGGCTGTGGAATGGGCCCTCTTGAAACAAGATGAGTTACCTGTGAATAAGATTTTTTTGTTGGAACTTTTGCACTTTTGTTTACACCACAGTTATTTCAAATGGAACAATGATTTTTATTTACAGAACAAGGGTACTTCAATGGGCTTTTCTGGAGCCCCGGCATATGCCAATACCTATATGGCTAGATATGAGGACATGTTTCTGGTGACAGACAGAGATTGGACTGACAATGTAATTTTGTATTGTCACTACATTGATATTTTTTTAATATGGCAGAACTCTAGAGAAAAGTTGGAACAAAAGATAACTCAACTGAACTTGTTTGATGAGAATATTCAATTCACCAAAAATATTGATGATAAAGCTATTCCATTTCTAGATGTGCTTGTGAAACTGGAGGTTGATGTGATTCACACAGAAGTATATCACAAGGTAACAGATAAGAACACTGCACTCATGTACAACAGCTTTCATTCTAGGAATCTAATCAACAATCTGCCATATTCATTAATGTTGCGTGCCAAAGAATTTGCTCTGAAGAGGAAACTTTACAAACTAATCTTAACACCATCATTACTAAGTATGCATCAAAAAAGTACCCCGAAACTGTTCTGGAAATAGCAAAAGATAAAACACAAAGGCAAACCAGGGACTCTTTGTTGATAAAAAACAGTGAAACAGACAGATCAACGCCAGATATTTGTCACTAAATACTCCACAAGTTCCAATGAAATAAAAAAGAGCATAAATCGACATTGGGAACTATTGAGGCATGAGACCGTCTTTAAAGAACTTTTTGTAAACAAACCCATTTTTGCTTACAAAAGATCCCAGAACATTAAAGAACTTCTTAAATCAAAACTAGGCTCTAAAACAACTATCTATAAAGGAATGAAGAAATGCCAGAACTGTGTTCAATGTAATAATGTTATGGTTACTGACACTGTGAAGCATCCCCATACAGGAGAAACTATTCCAACCAGGATAAATGGGGATTGCAACACCATGAATGTTATTTACGCAATTAAGTGTCCCTGCGGTCAGTTGTACGTAGGAAAAACAGAACGTAAGATCAAGACTCGCATCTCAGAACATAAGAGTACGATCCGCAATAAAAACACCAACAGCAGCTTGGCAGTACACTGGGACAACAACAGACACACCATAGCCCAGGTTTGATTCCAGATCCTTGAAGTTGTTACCCCCACACCCGGAAAGAGCTTAACTAAGTCTCTGTTACAGAGGGAGGTGTTCTGGATAAAAAGATTAGACACACAAGATCCCAAAGGGATCAATGATCGAGTGGATTTAGCTTGTTTCTTGTGATCCCTGCATGAAACATGTACGCAGAAGGACTGGACCATCACATTTATAATTTGTTTTGAACTATGTTTGATTTTTGTAGGAAATACCATTTATATATTTCACGCTGGTTTATAATACCGTTATTCTAAATTCACTTTTACTATGGCAGGATCTTTTTACACCCACATAAATCACATATGGCTGAGATACCCGCCACCCCCTCTCAACACAATCCCCAAGAATTGGGAAACCGGAAACAGTTCTTGAACTTTTGGAAGGCGGGAAGGGAGTTACCCTTCCCGGCCGTATTTATTAAAATATGAAACAAAATCAAAACATTAAAATAACAGTTTCATATCATGTACAATTTCATATCCACATTACGATGTTTGGCTAACCTTAACATATATCTAATACAAAGGTTCTCCTAGCCGATACTAACATCCTTACAAAATTGCATTACAAATTGAAATTGTACATCCTAACGTTAAGGGCCAACGGCAAGGTCGTAACCGGTGTCAGATCCCTAAACCAGAACTCCCCCCTCACTTGTGAGGGGCGGTCGCACAGAGGACTTCACCTTGTGTGCCATACCAATTTCCCTTGTCTTGACGGGGGCCCCTGTTAACTCGACGCCATGTACGTGGTCGTCCGAGGACTCGTGTAAGGTGTCTAGAAGGTAGCGTAGACCCCCCTCCCCACCCTACACAACTTACCACATCTGCCGTCGCAGATGTCCTGGCCCCGGGAAATTCCCAGGAGGGGCCCGTAGCCCCTCCTATCCAGGGAGGGGCCTTGACCGCCTTCCCTTTCCTTTAGGCGTCCCGTCCTTAGAAGGGACCGCCTCCCCGTTGAGGGGCCAATGGCCACCTCCCCCCGGGCGCTCCCATCCGTAATGGGTGACGCCCCCCCCTAGGGATCTTCCAATGACTGCTCACCGATCATGACCTTACCGCCACAGGCCGGATAGTTGACCGGCTATCCGGACCCCCCACAAAACTCCTACCTAAAGGTCATGTTGTAAACTCCTTAGCCATGCTACGAGGTCTCCTATTAGTAAAGAGTTCCCCACCCGGGACAAGTGGACCCCATCCTCTAGATACATATTGTCCCCCCTGATACAACCATGAGGAATCAAATGCAAAGTACTGGTACGGAACAGTCTACCAAGCTTGTTGTTAATCTTTTTCACAGACTGATTTATAGCAGACACTGAATTAGCCCCCCGCCACACCTTTCGTGGAATCATATGGGACCATGCAATTGTGCACCCTGGAACTCTCCTCGCCAACCAACTTACTGTGGATAGTATCGCCTCGAGAAGTAGTCGTCTACCAGTGGTCACCAAATCATTGCCCCCAAGATGTACTATGATTATATCCGGCGGTGACCTTGTCCGCCCTAACAAACCCTCAAGAAAAGGTTGAAACTGGTCAATACAGAGCCCGCCCCTTCCGTAGAAGGTCACCCTGTACCCGTATTCCCCAGCTGTGTGAATCATGTCACCTGCTTTGAATACGTCCCCGGCACGCCTCACGTATGAGTGGCCCACGACCCACACCACTCTTTCATCAGCCGGTGATCTCTGACCGCTGGTTCCCAGGTGTCGGGCCGACTGCACAGTCCGCCCCGCCTCGTAGGTTTGCGAAACTGTAACCAAACAAAAACAAGAAGCGTGAGTACATGATATCAGCTTCACAACATGTGCAACCGCACATACCTTTTGTAACAATTCGAGGACCAACGCCCCAACTGTTTTACTTTATCCACACTCAGACCCCTGGCTGTAGCCTCTGTAGCAGCCCCTATCCGGAAGGAATGAGTCCCAAACTCGGCCGGATTCAGGCCCGCGGCCGAGATTGCCATTGCAAGCACCCGCTGGAACTGAAACTTCGTCAGTGGGGTGGCATCTGCATGCCTCAGCAAGGTCCCTCCCCATGATGCCGCCCTCTGCGCCAAATATTCCTCAACGCATGCAACCGGGCACATGGAAGATCCGGGGATCCGCTGGACTACTACACTGTCCCCGATCGCGCCTTGATCAGTCTTGGACCTGACAAACGAGACAATCATCGTCTCCCCCTTTACATGAATGTGCTCTCGGCACAGTCCACCCCCCGTATCCTGCTTATTCTTTGCCACCAGTTCGCTTACCCGCATAGCCCCATGAAATGCTAATGCAAAAGCGGCCCGGAATAACACTGTTTCCGCCTGGGATGAACAAGTAGCAGGGAGTACGGCCAGTAATAGGGCCAACCTATCCAGACCTATAGGGTGCCTTTCATCTACTCTGCGACCCTCAAGGCGTTGCCACCCACGCAGCGCTTTCTGTACCACAAAAGACGCTGTAGGGTCCTGGATACCATGAGCCCGCGCCATGAAGGAAATGGCAGCCCGATGCCTCTGGGCCGTGGCCACCGATTTTCCTGCCCCGCGTAGAGACAGTAAAAACTTTATGACCAATTCTTCCTGACCCCAAAGCTCTCCCCTAGCTGAACCCAAAAAGGACAAATAGGAACGGAACGCCCCTTCGTATGCCTTCCTTGTCCTAGGTGCTAAACTCTCTCCCACGAGGTTTTGTAGTTCGGGGCACCGAGAGACCAGAGAGCTTCGGGAAATGGAGCCGCCACCGGGTCCGCTGTGGGCAGAAAACCCCAGAAGGCCTGCATACGGAAACGAGAAAGCGCATCAGCAGCCTGATTCAGTACCCCTGGCACATGCCTCGCTCTAAAGAGCACGTTCAATTGCATACACAGTAAAACAATTTCCTTGAGCAACCTCAGGATCCACTTGCATCGTGCTGCCTGACTATTGATACACTCAACAACGGTCATGTTATCAGACCAGAACACCACCGAGTGGTCCCTAAACCCCTCAGGCCATGTCTTCAAAGCCACCAGAATAGGGAACAGTTCAAGAAAAGCAATGTTACTTGTAAGTCCACACTCGTGCCACCATGACGGCCACCTTTGAGCCGACCAGTGATTGCCAAAGATGGCGCCAAAGCCTATACTCCCCGCCGAATCTGTCCACAGCCCCAATTCTCCGGAGGACACCGCCGGCTTCGTCCAGACAACCCGACCATTGAAGTCCGCCAGGAATGCCAACCAAATGCGCATGTCCTGGCGAATCTCGGCCGAGAGCCTCGTGCGGTGATGCCCCTCCTTAAGACCGACCATGGCTTGTGCAATCGAACGGGAAAAGGGGCGGGCCATTGGCATCACTCTAAGGGCAAAATTCAACTGTCCCACAGTCTGCTGTAATTGATGCAAGTTCACCTTATTTTCTCTAACACAGGCTTCAAGGGAAGCCCTGAATTTCCGCACTTTTTCTTCTGGCAAGCGGAAGCTACCTTCTTCGGAATCGAGCTCTATTCCAAGAAACTCGAGCGAAGTTGAGGGCCCCACAGTCTTACCTGGTGCCAATGGCACACCAAACTGTCTCATCAAATCACAAAATTCATCTAGAGCCCGTGTACATTCTGTGTCCCCGGCTGCCCCTAGAAACAGAAAATCGTCCAGATAATGCATGACATGCTGAAACCCCGTAATCCTTGTGAATGCCCATTGCAAAAAACAACTGAATTTTTCAAAATAAGCACAAGATATGGAACAGCCCATTGGCATACATTTATCCATGTAATAGCGCCCCTGAAACTTAAAGCCCAGGTGACGCTGATCATCCGGGTGTACCGGGAGCAACCGGAAAGCGGACTCGATGTCGGACTTGGCCATCAGCGCTCCGGGCCCCAGGCGATTCAACATGGCGACTGCATCATCGAAGGATGCGTACCTCACCGAACAAAGCCCTGGGTCTATTGCATCATTAACTGACAAATCCCTCGGGGCTGACAAATTATGTATCAGTCTGAACTCACCCCGGTCCTTCTTGGGGACAACTCCCAAAGGTGAACAAATGAAATTAGGAACTGGTGGCGTGTTGAATGGTCCTGCCACCCGACCCCGGGCTACCTCTTTCCCAATCTTTGCTTGCACCACTGCCGTATTATGTAGGACCGAGAGTTGGTTCCTACACTGTGCTTTCCCCTGAAAATTCCCCACCGGGATGCGGAAACCGTAAGAAAACCCATCTCGCAGCACCCCAGCGGAGACATGATCAGGGTATTCGCCGAGCCAAGGAATCATTGCCATGGTATCAACCGGTGTAGGTAAAGCCGCCCCTTGGACTATGTCAGACCTGTTTGGCGCTTCCCCTACTGCCGTTATCACCCGTTTTGGCTCTGCACATGGTCTCGGGATGCGAAGACTGTCCACACCCCCCACATTCATGTCTAAACTTGCATGACCCGTGGGGCCTCGTACACTTTCCCTTGTTAAAGTTCCAGCATACCCCTTTTTTACCTGTATTGCCGTTCGGCTTCGGGTGATGCTTGTTACTTGCTCCTGTCCGAAAGGGCGCCCCGGATGGTTGGCGTGAAAGTTCACCCCCGCCCCCCCCCACCAGTGGCGCCTTCAACATGCCTGATTGTTCCATCTTTTGCCAAGAAATGGAGTCATAACAATCCCACGTCATAGATGCATCAAACTCTTTGGCTTTACGAAAAATATTATCATAACAAAACCACTCGTTGCCGCTATATGTCTGCGAATATTCCATAATACGTGACTGGTACACAGGTAACTCGGTCAATAAATCGGGTCTCCGTTCCCCCATAATTGAAGTAAATATGCTAAAAGCCCTACCCCAGTTACCTATCGTCTCATCGACTCTAAAGGCGGCCATTTTTGCGCGCCAAACACTCGGATGCATGAGTTCCTTCTGAACTTTCACATGCTCGATCTCATAATGGTCGGTTAGTAAGGAGAACATGTTTACGTATTTCTCAGCCCATATCCGTTCTTTTACCTCTATCGGGATATGCTGAGCCAATCTCTCCCTCCTCGAGGGTACCGACCCCTTCCCCGCAATCGGCATTAGCTGCTTACCTGAGCTAGAAGCTGTAACCGCCGTTGCTGCCGAACTCGTGCCCGCTGTGAGTTGCTCCACTGGGGCCTGCGGGGAAATAAACGGACAAGTAGGTTTCGCGGCCTCTCGCGACTGCCGCAACTGCCTTATTAATTGCTTGGCTTCCTCGGCCGTGTCCCCCGGGGCCGCGGGACGCCCGCTGCTATTACCCAGCCATGCCGCCAACTGGGCGGCCAATTCCGGGGGCATGTCCCCTTCGTCCACTGGGGTAACCACAACGGGGATCTGCTGACCCTCGGCAGGAGCCGGCGCGGGAATCTCCGCCGGTCTAGGAGGGCTCATCGGGGGAGCCTCCGGAACTGGGACCTCGTCCTCGTTTGACCCGTTCCTGGTCCTCTTCTTTCTGCCGGCCGGGGCCTCCGTCGGGATGGGTCTTTTTGGCCTTCCCGCGCCGTCCCTGGCCGCCATTTTTCTTTTCATCTCTGCCATGTCCTTCACCAACATCCGGAGCATCTGGTCGGTGCTGACCTTCTTCGCGACTCTCTTGCCCGGCATGATTTGCAGCGCTAGAAGAGAAAAAGAGAGAAATTACAAATTTCAAAAATGGCTCTTCGTTCCGTCTCGAGCTCACGTGCAGCGAGGAGGTGCAGCTTCAGAGCACAGGAACAAGAGGATGCTTTCTTGGCTTGTGGCTCCTTTTATTCTTCTCGGGGCGGGCGTGAACCCGCCCCCTTCCGCCTCCCTGGGCGTGGCGGATGGCTTCGGTGTCTAGGACAACCCACTCTTGGGCGGGAAAAAGCGCGCCCCGGCTACGCCGCTTCGGGCATACCAGCCGAGACGCGCCTCCAGCCCAAAATGGTTTCCCGGGGGGATCGGGGTACTCCACCATACGTTCGGGGGGACCGATTGGTCGCCCCTTTCCATTATTCTTGTATTCATACTTCACATCATGGCGCCCGTACACACACTTGATTCAACCACCTCTTGTTGTGAGTGAGTGAGTCTTTTATTTTGGTGACACGCACGAGTCATGTTTATGGCCGCCGTGCACTGTTCGGCGTTCGGAACCGGGAGAGTGAACATGATCGGGAGATTTGATCCATTTTGCAAACGTCTTCGTGGTAGCAGGTACGAGACATTGCCACTAGCACAGGGCCAACTAAGGTTGATTTACTTGGGACAGTATATTGACTGCGCTTTATTTTTGCAGACCGCTACTTTGATTCTTGGGCTAAGCTTGGTGGAAGAGAAGAACGGTTTTCCAATGGTAATGGACTTATGCTAGAAACCTAAGGTTGGTTCGAGCGATATGCGTTTAGTTAAAACTTTGTGGTTTTTCTCTTAAACAGGTTTTTTTAGACAGACAACTACCGACTGTACTTTGATTTAAAAGTTTTGTTGCTAGACTTACGAGGTAACAAGGTTCGAGTAAGGTTTCTTCACGTGTATCCTTAAACGCACTGCTAACGCAAGTGTGCTTGTTCTTTAGCTCAACAGGAATAACTATATTGTGCCCCGAGGGGAAGGATTTGGAACGTGTTACTGCATCACCGAGCCTCTGTTTATTTTTGATTTCAAGTGAGTCTGACGTTTTAATGTCATACGTTATCAGTTTTACGTCCATACCGAACGACTTGGTCATTTCCGGTTTGTTTATATTTCAGTACATCGAGGCGTTCAGCCCTTTGTGCCTTGAGGGGAAAGATTTGCAACGTGCTCCCGCTTCACCAAGCCATTGTTTATCATCGATTTCAAGTGAGTTCACTGCTCAAATGCTATAGGTTCCAATCTTATGTCCACACTGAATACTACGGTCACCTTCGGCTTGTTTATATTTTAGCACATCATAGCGTCAAGCCTTCTTATGTCCGGAAACTCTTGCAATTGCATCTTGTTTTCCTGCCGTCCTTCACATTAACACAAGTGAGTTAAATGTTCACAATTAATTTCTGACCAATGGCATGTAAATTATAGGATATATGTTTCTTATTATTTTTTATGATTCTCCATATTCAATGTTTTAGGGAAGCATTTTTCTAAAGACATTATAACATCATGTTGCTTGCTGTAGTGAATTGTAAACTGTATAGTTGAAGGCCCCTCAATAGAGTAAAAAGTACATTATGTTTATGTTTTTCAGGTATCGCCCCTGACGAAGTGTCGCAAGGCCCAAAATGCATTGGGCAGGGGCAATCTGTGAGATAAAATAGGATTCTTGATGTGATACAAACATTAGAGTTCTTAACATGATGAATTTATAGTAAAATTCCAGAATCATGAACATTATGATCTAAAATAATGTGTTGAAGACAGTAAAAAATACGTATTGTCTTAACTTTACATGGTTATTGTGTCTTCTATATATAAACGCATATTTGATTATTTGTTAAATATCCAATTTGGACCAGCAACTGTGCGTAGAGGGCAAGCGGTTTCGCTTGACCATATTATTTATTAAGTGACTGGCGCAGTATGGGCATTGCGTCTACCTCTGCAGCACGCGTAGTATAACATATATATAATTTTTCATTGAGTATTGTTGATTTAGTAGGTGTGCCTCTCCCACCACTTATTTTTGTATATGTATTAATATCCATGGGTTCTGGTTCTTTACTCACCTTTTCATGTATGTACACCAGTGATTGTCTACATGTTGTCCTTTTTTAGTTTTTGAACTTCTGTTCTCGATCTTTCTTACAGATCATCATTTTCGAGTCTCCGGGCCTTCGGGGGCCATGACTTGGTTCTTTTGAAATTTTCATTGGATGAATCGTCTTTACTAATTTGAAGGTAATTTTCTTACATACTAGTTTTTTTGCCTTCTGTTAATTCCGCCATCTTTTCTTAAATCCTGGACTAACTCGCTGCCTGAGCACAAGGGCTCTTGGGTTGTTGTTTCCTTCTCTTTCTTTTCTCTCTTTCTCTACTTTTTGCTCATATCTTTTGACTTATTCTTGAGAGTACAAATGCGCCAGAGCACTACTTTTTCCGTTTCACTTTTTATTCAGCCAGAGAAGATTATGATTCTTTTGGTGGATATTCCCAGGTGTGTTGCGACTTTTTCTCACCACCTTGGTATTCCTCTTAGTTACATGTTGAAGAGGCATGTAAATGTTTCTGATGTTTATCTATGTATTTTTTATGATCTTTTTCTCACTTGGAGGTTGTATCATATACACTTTTTTGACATTGTTTCTGTATTCCTATAATTAACATCTTGTTCGCACGTTCTAGTATATTTCTGCGATACACTGTCTTGGTTTGAGAGACAGAAATTGTAATATCTGTATGTTCTGTTTCGCTCTACCGCCTTGAATAAGCTGTTGACTGTGACGAAACAGGTGTCGGCTGGCTAGGTGATCTTATACTAAATAAAAACTATGGAGCCATCTGGTTTTCTGTGTTTACCTTATGTTCATTGAAGTTGATCCCACTGAAACAGACCCGTTAGAGTGACAGACCCCTTACTTTTCGTTGTGGTGATGCTTTCCGTTGTATTTGACACTATTTGGATGACATAGTGTTTTTTCTTTTCATTGAGCACACCTGATTATATATAGGTTATTAATAATTTCCTGAAATTGTGTATGTGCCAGCAAAGGTTTTAGACCATTGCCATCCTGTTGCTCGTATACCGATTATTTAGATGGCTACTTAAGTGGGTGGCACACTCTGTGCTGCGGGTCCACTAGTAGAATTGAATTTACAGGCCCTGGGCAGATGTAGTGCACTTTACTAGGTACTTATAAGTAATTTATATTTGCCAGTTGGGTATGAGCCAATATTACCACGTTGGATGCGGGAGCAAATGCACTATAGCATAGGTTATCAGTGGTAAAGTGCTCAGAGTCCTGAGGCCATAGGTCTTGCTTTACTGTGGCTGGCACACATCGGCTGGACTTGCATGCAGTCCATTAGACCATTTCTTGCTGATCCCTGCCTCTGATTCAATGCTATAATTGACAAGCTCCCAATTGTACTTCTTGTTATGTGATGGCTAAATTCTCAATATTCAGGGTCTTTGACCAGTGTGATTTGGAACACTTTCAATTGACAAGGCCCTTTCTCACCCAAGACACTGGCCTTATGTGTGCCTAGCTTTGGCAAAATATAAGGGACCCCTGTTACTGGGGCATATTCTCAAGGACTTAACCCCTGAGTTATCTGCGCTTTATCACAGTCAAAGTGGCGATAAAGTTATTGCCCCATTCACAAGCTGGTGCTAACAGCCGATATCACCAGAGGCAGCACAGACCAAGACAGTGGACCATCAGAAAATGCACCAGCCTCACAGACCTAACACCAGAGGATGTCATTGCCCACTACAGGCTCAAAAGGACAACCATCGTCCACATCCTGACCATCATTGCCCACAGGCTGACTGTACCAACACAGCGGACAACCAACATCCCTCCGCAGACATTGCTGCTGGCTGTGCTGCGTCTGTTGGCCTCTGGTACCTTCCAACCAATAACTGCCAGAGTCGGAGGAATCTCACAGCCAGCCCTATCAAAGTTCATCACAACTGTCTTGGATGCCATCATCAGCTTGGTACCCCAGCACCTTCACTTCCCCCACATTGTGCAGGAACAACTGTAGACCAAGCAAGGCTTCTACGCCATAGCTGGCTTCCCGCACGTGTTGGGGGCAATTGACTGCACACATGTCCTTCTTGTGCCCCCTACCGACACTGCAAACAATTACCGCAACAGAAAGCACAAGCATCAATGTGCAGGCAATAGTGGACCACCGGGGACTCTTCACCAATGTTGTTGTCAACTACCCAGGCAGTATGCATGATTCCTACATCTTCCGACAGACCACCATCAGCCAGCGCTTCCAGAATGGCACCTACCGAAATGCACTGCTCGTTGGTAAGTACCAAATGAAGACACCACATACCTCAACTCCACAAGCAATCAACTCACAACTCTCGGAATGCACACGCTAAAAACTCACATACAACATGCCCTCCTACCAGACACGACAGCACAACTTACTGTGGTAAACTGGGCTAGCCATGTACACAAGCCATTAACGGCATGGTACCACAGCCACACAATAGCAGAATGTGGGGAGAGGTGGGAAACAGGCATGTGTGAAGGAGGCAAGTGACCCATGAATAAGAATGTACAAAATGCCAAGTGTGGATGTGCTGGCCAGACTACAGTATGCAGACCACGGACATGTCCATGTGGACATATACTGCTGGTGTTTGGAGTGCAGTGGACAGTGGACACAACCATGTTACCCCAGGCAGCGGAAATGTAGCTTGTTATGTTCCCCCCTGTAAGCGTGAGTGGAGTGAGCGGAGTGGACTGGCCAGGCGTACACCAAGCCAGCGTAGGGCGGGGTTCTCTTCCGGAATGGCCAACGTGTCTTCCAGGGCGGGGCCTCTTACCCCGCCAGAAGGCCGACGCCATGAGGTGTGTTGCCTGTGATCCTGTGTGCCTGCTGAGCCCCAGGCCACTGGTCCCCAGACCCGTCTTGGCCGCCCCTGCTACCCAGGCCTCACTTCTCACCTGCCGACAGTGCGTGCATCAAAGAGGGCCCACCACGTGCCGGTGCAAGCTCCAAGCCCGAGGCCCACAACCTTGGCAGCCTCCTCAGACCATCGCTGGCGTCCGCAACACAGGCCCCCAGCACTCCTTTCCCATTGACGTACTTCACCGCTGTCTGCAGCCTACACAGTGGTCAAGTAGGTCACACATTTGGAACTGAGTCTTGATTTAGCAATGGCCGAGTTCATATCATTGTATGCAAGGAGAGGAGTAAGAGGAAGATGCAGTTCAGTCCGCAGGAAAAAAGGATTATAGAGGTGAACTCTCTGTGGATCACAAGTCAACGACACATGGCTGTGGGCCCCTGCTGACCGCTACCTCTGGCCTACACTGCGGTCTAGTAGGTCACACATTTGGAACTGAGCCTTGATTTATTAATGGCAGAGTTTTTATCATTGTACAGGCCTCATCGCAGACTGCATCCCCTTTCAGCTCTGGTGCCACTAACTCTGTGCCCCGAAATTCATCGACACTCTCTGGTTGAAATTTGTTGGTGTCTGAATATATCGCCTGGGGATTGTCTTCATCATCATGCAGCTGATACTGACTTGGTGGTAAAAATGAGTCTTCAGCATTCATCTCCTCCATATTGCCTGACTCTGCTTGGTTCTGCCCTCTGCATCATGCCCTGTAAGACGACCCCCTCAGCTCTCATGGCCCTAACTCAGTGCACTGCAAGTCACTGTCCCGTGGCGGTGTGCCTGTGCCGGCCGCAGTGCTTTCGGGGCCACTAATTCTGTGCAGCTCAAGACATGTATCCTTGCTGTTTGAACTTTGAACTTCTGATTGTCTGATCATTCTTGTAGTTGTTTCCAGCATCAACCACCCCCTGTACAGCGGACACAACCTTGTGACCTCAGGCAGTGGGGTAGCCTGGTGCAATGTAGCTGTTTTGTACCACCCTCTAAGCGGAGTGGACTCGCGTAAGACAGTCCTAGGTAGGGGTGTAGTTCATCAACCCGGGGCTCCTGGTGTGGTTAAGTTTTGGCCTTGCCAAGGAAATAACTAATGCATCTGTCTCTGCTGGATTGTTGGAGGGCATGGGGCAGACTGTGGGTGTCCGTTAGGGAGTGTAAGTGGTCTCTGATGGGACTTACACCCACGTATGGTATCTAGTTTGGCTTCCATAAGGTCAAACCCCACCCACACGTGTTCAGCCAGCTCCTTCTGGCGGTCTCACACAGGGCGTTGGAATGTCATGTTGTCTTAGGTGAGGTTCTGGGAGGCAGTTGTGGTGGTGGGTGTTTCCTTCTGTGTGGTATGTGTAGGGGTGGGTTCAACGCAGAGGTACTGGGCTGCCCTGCTACTGGAGGTGGGGTACGGAGGTTGTCCATGAACTGTTGGAGTTCATCATAGTCGCTGTCCTGGGGGTCAATCAATCAATCAATCATCGCATTTATATAGCGCACTACTTACCCAGAGGGTCTCAAGGCGCTGGGGGAGGGGGATCATCTCCATCATCACTGACATGATGTAGAGTCTGCTCTGCAGAAGGTGTTGATGGTCCCTCTGCAATGTAAAGGGGAGATGCAGTTTCACAGTGTGTTTCATGTATGTTTTCTCATTAGTGAAGTTTACATACAGACTGCATGACAATGTACATTGTAACTGTTTGTGAGGAGATGCCTATTTGATGCGGGACAGTGGACATTTGTACTACATCACGGATGTGAGGTTGTACTCGTACATGGTCATCTCACAGTTTTTTGTTCTCTGCTTTAATGGTGCATTTTCCGGCATGATCCGTGAAAATTGCAGGCCTGTTGCTGGTTATTGCTGATTTTTGTATCGCGGTTTGGGACATTGCTGCTTTTTTCGCATTCCTGTTTCGCATTTTTTAGGCCCAGGCTCCCTCCTCTCACCCCTCCCCCCGCTCGCATGTCTCTTTTGTCTTGGCTGAGACGATAACTAGGGATTGCTAAAGTACTTGTCTTACTCTACTATGATTTTATTTGAAGGACTTTGCAAAATACCTTCTTTTAAATGCCTGTTTTTATTGGTGTACTGTGTTTTCCCGCCTGTGATTTTCGGTAGCATTCAATAAAATCAAAGCAATAAGAAATAGCTGCTTTCTAAGGAATAGCTAGTCGGAGGAGCTTCTCTTTTTTTTCAAAGCACGAAGGATGTGTTTGCACTTTTTATTTTTAAATAGGTGGATACGTGCACAGAAAAAACGACTGATAGAACTTCCGGCAGCAAGGGGACCAAGTTTTGCCAAAGCGCAACAACTATGCGCCAACATAAACTATTGAATTTTATGCACATTGCGTTACAGTTTTCAAGCCAATAACTAAGCAGTTGACAGGCTTATCTACCACCGCTTATCGATGCTTAAAATCATCCCCAGGGGCAGAAAGACAACAATATTCTGCGGAACACTGGGGAGGCGGGAGGGCTGACCCTGCTCCCTGAGGGCACAGTCCGCAATGCCGCACATCACAGGCAGTTATGATGGAGGGACAAATGGTTGTAAGAAGGGTGAGGGACAATTTGCCACGAAAAACGTTTGAGTTCCTACCCATGCCAGGTGCTCCCAACCCTGCCTCCCCAAGGTGCTGCAGTACTCACAGGGATCTCTGCCATGGCCAGCATCATCTCTTCCATCAACTTGTCTTCTTCCTCCATGCCGCTCCCTCAGGTGCAGGCGCTCACACACCCCGGCTGCATGGATTCCATGGGCGGGGCATGAGGTGGGGAGGAGAGGCCACGCGCCGGGACTCACGCGATTCTTGTGGTGTGGCGGTTGGGGTCCGAGCGGCTGTCATGGTAGAAGACGCGCACCCTTCCAAGAATCTGGGATGGGGGCGGAACTGTGTCAGGTATAATGTATGCAGGGTGGGCATTCCCCCACATCAAACCCTCATCGAAGTGGCGCATTGAAGGCTGTAAGATTTCAGTGCGCCACTTTTAGGATGCTACTGCGTCAAAACCTTACACCTGCCTCTTGCAGGCGTAAAGGTGACAAAGGCACTTTCACATGGGTAATGCCCCATGTGAAAGGACAAATTGCTGGAGATGTGTCTGTTTTCAGACACACCTCAGCAATACGTCACTTTTGCGCCTACAGATATGTCAATAATACTGATGTATCTGTAACTCCTTATGAGATGATGCGCCATGCTGTTAATATGGTGCATCCATGGTGTCGCAAGGAGGGCGTACTGAGATATGACGCATCGCCTCTTTATCGCTTGTGGTCCAATCATCGAGAGTGTCATACATCTTTTCAATGCCAAGATCAAAGTACTTGCTTTAGTGTTTACATATATGTGATAACATGTTTGATTCACTTTTTAATCCAGTTACTCTACCTCTCAATTATACATTTTGATCCTATCAATTATCAGTTTACCAATACTCATTGAAAGGTCTTAGAATAGTCAGGTAGAAACAACAATGTTAATTACTTTTATTGGCAACTTATTGACATGATTTACAATACATCCTTCTTTTTGTTTTAACCTCTTTCTTGTCATACATTCAAGCATTAAAACATAAAATGTGCTAACAATACGATTTTCAAATGTATATATCCACACAGTTGCAAAAAAAAAATGTTGCTCTTGTGGAATTAAAGCAAAGAATTAAAAGAGAAGATTCATTATTGGTATAGGGTTGGAGCACCTTAACCCTTTCTAATGAGTCATCTGAAAGCAATGAAAAGTCAGAAGAGAAAAAAAGGAACAAAGAATTACTATTAGGTGATGAACAAATTGTTCTTTATTATAACCTGTACTTTAAACTCAACTTTTTGTCCTAATATTGAGATACATAAATTAAACAGGAGGGGAGTGGAACAAGTTGTAGGTCATTATCTCAAGAGTGTTCAGGAATATACCTCAGGTTTGATCAAAAAGCTGTTGCTGGTCCAATAGTCTATAAAATAACCACTTCAGAGGGTGTTGGTAAGGCCAGGTCCATCATCAAGTGTTCCTGTGTGGGACATGAGTGGGGAAATTGGTAAGTGAGGTGCCACCTCATCTCTTCCAGTGATTCCTGTCACCTATCAGTACAGAAGGGTTCTGAGGTAGATCTAGGGAGAGCAAAGGGATTATTTCTGGACAATCAGTTCAGTTCATTGTTGACCATATTTATTGAAAGGATAACTGTAATTTTTGCCATGACTAGCGGATGAGCATCATGTCTGCTTATTGATAGTGGCATCTCCAGCAGATAGACAAATTATTCAAGTGGGATCTCAAATGTTGCAGCAGGGACCAGTACCAGTGATGCAGTATTTTTGAGTAGTTGAACTTCGGTCAGCATCTCTTATGGTATGGCAATGCCTGTTCAGTAGTTCATCTAATTCCTTTGCTGTGTATTCAGCATCAAATCTGGCCTGCAAGAATTGTTTGAGAATATTTCTGTATCATTTCAAATGCAGTTCTTATGATCTATGAATGACATCATATTTCCGTCTGTCAGAAATTTTCCAATTGAGTTTATACCCTGACTTGCCCAATATGGCCGTGTGAGCATGTTTCTATCAATCATAATGTGTCCGTTCTTACAATTTGATAAAGAAAGATGAATTAAGCTGGGTGTTTTTTTTTTTAATAGACATAGTTTCTAATTCAAGGAGCTTTAAATTACTTGGCTCTGGAGAGTTTTTAATTCCTTATTAATTTGAGAGAGTTCATTTGAGTTTCCTTATAAGTGAATGTAGTACATGGTTGTTCGTCTCACTGTAATGCACATTTCTATAATGGAAAGTCTGAGCTCAAGCGTGGCAGTGGTCTCTGTAAGCCAGTAGTTATTTGCCCAGATGACTAGGAAATGGAGCCTCTTTTCCTCCTACATAAAACATATTCTTCTCGTACTGCATGGCCCCTTCTGAAAATCCACAGACTTTGGTGGTGATTGAACTTCTTGCCATCGTGCTGCTACTTGGCTGTAAGAACCACAGCACCTACTTGGCTATAAAGCCCATCACCTCACAACAACTAAAGGAGCCAAATTTGGGCACCTGAAGGGCGGCCTATCTATTTACTCATCAATTAGCACCATAAGGGAAGTTGATTCCATTCTAACCCCAACAAATGGTCTCAAAATTCTTGCATTGGACTTAGGGGAGGGCAATGCTAAGCAACAAATTGTAGTGCTAAACGTTTATATTCATTAACCGTGGACGTAGTGCTCCATTCTGCCCACGGAGTGTGCGTAGTGTTGCCTACATCGTGATCCGTAAAGTAGGCGTAGTAGGCAGGCTACGCACACGCCACAGAGGAGCGGAGTTGCCCGCCACCCGCCTACTACCACCCTCTTTTAAATGCCCTTACAATCTTTAAAAGCATTGTAAAAATAATTAAAAAGACTTACCTGAGCTGCGGCGTCCCGGGGAACCCTCTTCCTGCTTTATTGTATCTCAGGTAAGTCTTTTTAATTACTTTTACAATACTTTTAAAGATTGTAAGGAAATTTAAAAGAGGACGGGTGGGAGGCGGGTGGCGCATAGTGGGACTACGCAGAGTGTGTGGGTGTGCATAGATTCCCCCCACTCCGTGATGCTCCACGTAGCCCCACTACGTCCACTACGCCCAGGGGTAATATTCATCCACGAGACAAAGCCAGAGGAGCAAAAATGGTGGGCACGGATATCACAAAATTACTCTCAGAAGAGTCAACAAATGACCTTGTACTGTCCAGAGATTTGCATCTATTAGGACCACAATCAAGGGATAATGAGCTGGAGGAACAACTCACGGCATGGAAGTTTCCCATTCAGTAACAGGGCAAAAAGATAAATTTGCCAGCACAGTCCAGGAACTTCAATCACGAAATGGAGCACCTGAGCCCTGTGGTACTAAATGGTTGCTTTCCAGGAGAACAACCTCCTGTGGCAACATACCACAAAGGTATGGCAAACTCTACAAGAGATTATACGTTGGTTACCCTGCAACTGTTTAGCAGGATTTCTAGTTTCAGGATTGGAACAAAAGAGCATAGCGATCATCAGCCCGAGGAAATTTTAATGTGTATAAAGGGGAGTCCCTTGGTCTTCCCAGTTGAGGATCCAGCGACTATTTACAACGTGAACTTCAGAAGGCTCAATTGCAAAACCAGCCAAACAGACAAACTGCAAACCATTGCTAAGACAATCTGGGAAAATGAAGCAGAGGCTCATAGTAATGTGAGAATCCGCTGGGAAACATTGACCAAATGACTTGGGGATCAACACGCTAAAAGATCAGGCGGCCCCTTATTCAGCAGGGGACAGCCCATAGCCCATATTTTAAGATCACAATCCGGAAACCAATTCAATCATCGTCCCATCTCTAATATACCAAACATGAGGGCCCTCAACAAAGACATAAACAAAGCTCTACGAAAGCTAAGACAAAGGGGAAACTAAACTCCTCTACAAAAAACCCTTGCGCAGCTAAAAGCAACAAAGAAAAAAGTGATCTGGCAAGAAGAAAGGGGTAGCAGAAGATACTCTGTGGGCTAAGCTCCTGTAGGATGCAAAGACAGATCAAAGCGCAAGATTCTGGTGAACAATAGACAACTTAGGTAATGCCAACGTGCAAGGTATCAACTCTCACCTAACAGAGGAAACTTGGGCATGCCACCTCCTGGAACATTTCAACTCAAAGGAGGAAAGCCCCATTATAGCACTACCGGGATCATGTCAGCCAGACAAGCTGAGCCCCTATGGAAACACCAGCAGAAGGCCAACAAGCGAACTACACTTCACGACTTTGCAGATTAAAAACCGACTAGCCAAAGGCAGGCCAGAGGGTGCACCTGGCCCCAATGGGATCCCCCCAATTTTATTCAAAACTGACCCGGACAATTGGGCAGTTAATATCTAAGCATGGGCGAATTTTGAGGATCTACCGTCTGCGAATTTGCGTGAAATCGCAAAAAAGTCAGCAAATTCGCAGATTTTCCAGCGAAATCGCAGATTTTTTTTACCGATTTCCATCTACTCAACTGGAGTACTTTCTACTGGCTAATCAGTAAATGCTACCTCGTTGGGTAAATGTACAGTGCTTTTCCTACACTGCAGCTGCGCAAAGGGCCAGAAGATTTGTGTCCACTGACCCTGTGTGCCTGTAACTTTGCCACCGCGCCAAAAGGTGCCGAGGTCCCTGGAGTGAGCTATCCATCATATTTGGGAACGGGCGGAAAGACGTTTGATACCGCTAGTGTGTGGTGCGGGGCTTCTATTCGTGTCAACATGCCTCTTGTATATAAAGGGTCAGAGAGCGAGCAGGGCAGCAGGCGAGGAGAAAGCAGCCTCCTAGTCACAGGAACTACACAGGGATTGCGCTCGAGAAACTCATGGATTCAAAGACCTCCTTCGAGTATTACAGCTAATTTTCGACGGCAGATATGGGGTTAAAGCACACTTGCCCAGCCTCGACCGTGCTAACTAATGTTTTGGGCTGATTAAAACGTTACTGAGTTTGAGCTTTAACTCGGGCACCTGCTTTATTTATATCTGTAAGAGCTTCCTGTTGAAGTTACATTTTTGTGACAGGAGCCTCGTGCAAGAATGAATCCTGCCCTGTATAGTTATCCATGAAGATGCCACCGTTTTGTGCAATACCTCTACTCAACTGAAGTACTTTCTACTGGCTAATCAGTAAGTGCTACCTCGTTGGGTAAATGATAGTGCTTTTCCTACACTGCAGCTGCGTAGGGCCAGAAGATTTGTCTGCACTGACCATGTGTGCCTGTAACTTTGCCACAGCGCCAAAAGGTGCCGAGGTCCCTTGAGTGAGCTGTCCATCATAGTTGTGAAAGGGCCGGAAGACGTTTGATACCTCTAGTGTGTGGTGTGGGGCTCCTATGCATGTTCACATGCCTCTTGTGAATAAAGGTTCAGAGAGTGAGCAGGGCAGCAGGCGAGGAGAAAGCAGCCTCCTGGTCACATGAACGGGGATTGCGCTTGAGAAACTCAGGGATGCAAAGACCTCCCTCGGGTATTACAGCTAATTTTAGACAGCAGATATGGGGTTAAAGCACACTTTCCCGGCCTCAACCGTGCTCTCTAATGTTTTGGGCTGATTAAAACGTTACTGAACTTGAGCTTCAACTCGGGCACCTGCCTTATTTATATCTGTAAGTGCTTCCTGTTGAGATTTAATTTTTGTGACAGGAGCCTCGTGCCAGAATGAATCCTGCCTTGCATAGTTATCCACGAAGATGCCAACGTTTTGTGCAATACCACTACTCAACTGGAGTACTTTCTACTGGCTAATCCAGTAAGTGCTACCTCATTGGGTAAATGATAGTGCTTTTCCTACACTGCAGCTGCGTAGGGCCAGAAGAATTTTCTCCACTGACCATGTGTGTCTGTAACTTTGCGACAGCGTCAAAACGGCGCTGAGGTCCCTTGAGTGAGCTGTCCATCATTGTTGGGAAAGGGCGGGAAGACGTTTGATACTGCTAGTGTGTGGTGTGGGGCTTCTATGCGTGTCAACATGCCTCTTGTGTATAAAGGGTCAGAGAGCGAGCAGGGAAGCAGATGAGGAGAAAGCAGTCTCCTGGTCACAGGAACGGGGTTTCGCTCGAGAAACTTAGTGATGCAAAAACCTCCCTCGGGTATTACAGATAATTTTTGACGGTTTAATTTTTGGCCCACAGGGAGCAATTACAGAGTTAAGGCAGGTGCTCGAGCAGTGCTTTAAATGGGAAAAAATAAGTGCAGGTATTCATTAAAATGAGCTAGAGGTGTAGTAAGGGGGCGGGGCTAGGGGAGGGGCTAAATGCAAGACATGATGACACTTCATGACTTCTATATTAGTTGCAGCACACAACAAAACACATGAGAAATGTGTTTTTATAAACAAAGCAAGTTAACACATTACACAAGATGAAAGAGAAATGCTACAATATGTAAACTTTTCCTTTTTTTGCAATAGATGCACCTTCTTAATGCCATACTGTTAATTGCTGTTGTTTGGCACAATGAGCACATGAGTAGGAAGAAACTGAAAATACCCCCACGTCGCACTAAAGCTCTTATGGCACCTAGCAAATGAAGCAAATGATCATGACCCTCCTCAGAAGTTCTCTTGTCTCTTCCATAGATCTATCCATTCATTCTTTCATCCTACCATTTACCTGCTGATGTCCACCATTTAACTTTTACATTCTGTTGTCTATTCTGTCTTTCATCCATCATTCAGTTTTTCACCATTCCGTCTTTCCACCCTTCATATCCAAACCTATACATCCATCCAACTCAAAACCTATCCATTCATCCTTTCACTCATCCATCTCTTTATCCACCCTTTCGCTCCTTTATTTCATCTGCCCTTTCATTCCATCGCCCTTTCACTCAATCCCCCTTTTACTCAATCCCTCCTTTCACTCATCCTCCATCCCTTTCATTCATCCATCCAATCTTTCACTTATCCACCCATCACCTGCCCTGTTATCCAATCATCCACCCTCTTTCACCCAACAATCCATGCTTTCACTCATCCATCCATCTATACAGCCACCCATGCTCACTTATCCATCCACACACTCACCCACTGAAAATACCCCCACTTCGACCCAAAGCTCTTATGCACAATGTAAATGAAGCAAATCATCATGACCCTCCCCAGAAGATAGCTCTTGTCTCTTCCATAGATCTATCCATTCATTCATTCTTTCATCCTACCATTTACCTGCTGATGTCTGCCATTTAACCTTTACATTGTGTTGTCTGCTTAGTCTTCCATCCATCTACAAACCTATCCGAGACCAAGCCTTACCTGCACAGCCCGTGGCAGGGGCACAGGGGGGCATTCTATCCAATACCAGCGCCTTGAGGGGAACGGCCGCGTTGACCAGGAAAGCCGTGAGGGGAACGGCAGTAGTTCCCATCGTGGAACTACAATACCCAGTAGCCCCGGGACCGGCGCACGAGGGAGGAGTCACCTGCGCGACCAGAGGCCCTTCATAGCTCGCGCCCTCAGCGAGCCCCTGGGGAGACCAAGCCTTACCTGCACAGCCCGTGGCAGGGGACAGGGGGGCATTCTATCCAATACCAGTGCCGTGAGGGGAACGGCCGCACTGACCAAGGAAAGCCGTGAGGGGAACGGCGGTAGTTCCCATCGGGGAACTACAATACCCAGCAGCCCCGGGACCGGCGCATGAGGGAGGAGTAACCTGCGTGACCGGAGGCGCTTCATAGCTCGCGCCCTCCACTCGCCCCGCGAGTCGCACGCGGGAGAAGCCCGGGGCAAGGGCAGGGCCATCTGCGGCCATCAGAGGCCAGAGGAGGCCGGGGCGGGCCATTCCCCTTGGTTCGGTACGAGGAGATGTGGAAAAAGTATTAAAGGTACTGTTTCCCCTTACCTATCCCCCTTTTACTAATAGGTCTTTCCTATTCGCCTTCATAGTGGTACTGTTGAACTGTACATATTGGAAGATGGCTGATGACATGACCTGCAAGGGGGGTACCAGGAATGTCGCCACGCACAGTGGCTTGATCAGAGGAACGATGGACCACTATCTAAAGAGGGTAACGCTCCCCATTGTCAGAGAACTAGAGCGAATAGAGCGATCCCCCGCCCTGGATAGTTCACCCACTACGTATTCTCCTTTACAGACTGTTGATGTTGCTCCAGAGATATCCTTACTGGAGGAATTAAACAACATGTGTAAATCTGCGTATGCTCATGTGAAACCAGACAATGTGAAAATTCATTCCCCCATCCGCGTCATATCAAATATTAGCCCTCGGTCCTGCAATCAACCTCAACTAACTCTCAGTATTCAGGATGCGCCCCCTTTAATACGATCAAAAGTGAACTTGCTTTCGGCATTGACCCCTCAGCTCACTATCGCTAAAAGGAAGAGAGATGGGGTAACACACTTGGAGAGATGGGCCAAGCAACAGAAATTAAATCCTTATCCTGTATCTCCCAACACTCCCAATATTGTTATATCGAAACCACCTATCCATGCTTCTTTAATGGCCTCAATCGAGAACATGAGCAAGACTATAATATCCCCCTTGATGGATAAAATGGTTAGTTTAGGGGACAGGCTTACGGGCGTTGAGGAAACTATTAAGGTCAATCCACTACCTGTAAAATCTATGGCAACATCCACTCATTTACAGCATTTAGTAGCCACAGAAATGCCCGAATCCTCCATACATAGCAAGACCATTTATAACCAGCTAGCAACTCCACATGTGAAAAGTTTGGATCCACCTGTCACAGCTGTACGGAGCTCTCGGCCTCCAGTAGGGCTAAACAAACAATTGATTCAAATAAGGAAACAGTGGTCAATCACAATAATATGTTGTCCGAATCCAAGCATCTACATTTGCCTCCAGAGGCCGCCCCTATTGTGTGTGTTCTTTCAGGAGTACCTGAACTTATAAGGGGGAAACATGAAAGCCATATGGACCTAAGAAACAAGGTCACGTTTTGGTTAACCAAAAATAGACCTCTACCACCCAATATTGATGGAACCATACTTAGTGTCAGAAGGGTGGGCTGACTAGGACCTCTACGCAAGGACTTGGTGGGCGAACTGGTACTTGTCAAATTCAGGTCTTAATATGTGGTTCCTTTTCTCCAATCTTGGCAGCCTCAAATAGGAGATGGTCCTATATCTATCTGGAGCATATGTGATTTCTATCCTAGATCATTATATGTATAGTTGAAATGTAAAAAATCATAGCACGGTCGGTTTTTTAAAAGAGTGTTTTTAGAAAAAGGAAAAGTTTAATGTGTGCATAAAACTATTGTATCCACAGCCAGTTTTCCTTAAATGTATCGATTTTCTGATGTTGCTTTTATGATTTTTTTAATTCTACAAAAATCGAATAAAGCTTTTCTACTACTAAACCTATCCATTCATCCTTTCACTCATCCATCTCTTTATCCACACTTTCGCTAATTTATTAATCCTTTCGCTCATCTATTCATCAACCCTTTCACTCCTTTATTCCATTCACCCTTACACTCAATCCCTCTTTTCACTCATCCATCATCCACCCTTTCATCCATCCTCCCTCGCTTTCATTCATCCATTCAATCTTCCACGTATCCACCCATCATCCGCCCTTTTATCTAATCATCCACCCCTTTCACCCAGCCATCCATGCTTTCACTCACTCATCCATCCATCTATTCATTCATCCATGCATCCATGCATCCATCCATCCATCCATCCATCCATCCATCCATCCTTGTTCACTCATCCATCCATAACATTTACACTATCAATACATCGTTCATTGCCTCATCAGGTTCTCATGAAAGTTGTGATGGTTGTATCATGCTCTTTTTGACTACTCCCCCTCACACTCCCTCCTCTGTCATCTGGCACTTGTTTGCACAAATGCACAGGATAGTGTGACTGTGATTGACAGCACAGGGCCTGAACGGACCCTGCTCTGTCAAGCACAGCGTGATTGTGAGCACCCAGACATTATTCACATGAGCCCGGCTGAATAGCTCAGCTGGGGCTCAGGTCCGGAGCTGCAGAAGCGGCGCCTTGGCTGCCAGACACACGTTCCACTTCGGCTCATCAGCACAGCCAATGAGCATTACTTTTCGTACCGGTGAGTACCGGCCCATTTAAAGCACTGTGCCTGAGTTGAAGCTAACTTTGTACCCATTTTAGAATGGCGCCAGCAAGCACTCTGGCAGCTTGACGGCGCCATACTAAAATGGTTACAAAGTTAGCTTCAACTCGAGCACCTGCCTTAACTGTGCTTCTGGTGGACCAAAAAAAAATCTGCCCGCTCGCGAATTCGCTAATTTATCGGCAATTTCGCGAGATTTGCAGATTTGAAATTGCCGAAAATTCGCAAATGTCGCGAGTGGAGCGGATTTTGTGCCCATACTTAGAAAATAAGGGGTGTCTGTCAGTCTCTAAATCCGTGAATGACTTTGTAGGTAAACACTACAAAAGAGTAGATCCATCCATGAGACCCATGGAAGCAGAAGCAGTACAGGAGAATGGGAACGGTACAGTAGAAATCGTTGAGGAATTACTGGAAACATCATTTCTGTTAAACCATTCACTTTCATGGCAAAATGAATTGATAACAGCGCAGCGTCTGTCTTCATCCCCCAAATTACTCTCGTTATAAACACAGGTACTAGAGACCACAGGTCAAATGAAGAACACTAGCCAAAGGTCGAGAATGGATTGGGATGAGGTATCAAATACATCTGCTCTATGCTCACATGAACTACAGCAGGAAAGACTGAGAAGTGTAGGAACAGATGATTCTGAGAGGAACAGCCAAAATAATTTAGACATTTCCGCTACTCCTTCCTCTTCAATGATGGCCCTATTGTTGATGCTTCAGAAAACCCTGCTGGGGATACTAGAAGTTACAATGTTAAACAATGGGGTCTTGAAAACACAAATAAAATACTTAAAAAGTTTGAGGAGTTGCAAGGAATTAGGGGCCAAATGCCAAATATGATGAGACCAATAGAAGACCCACAGCCTATAGAACAGAAAGGGAGTGTAGAAACAGTAGAAACCCCACATAATGTATATATATCTAAGCGCCCGATGTTGATAAGAAGAAGAGGAGAACATTTTAGATACAGTTCTATGAACTATAGTGGTCAACCTAGAAGAACGATAGGCAGAAAGAGGGAATGCAAAGTAGAAATAAGGGAAAATCAGTGGGAAAAAGAGGATGAGATTAAGTTAAGCCCAGCATTAACACTAGTACCTGATAAGTCCACAAGATAGGAGGGCAAGAGGGAGGGTTCCAAAAATCAAGTAAAGAAACAGATTAGGAAGGGACCAAGTAAAGAGCAATCAGAAGTAAATCCCTTGGTAAAACCAAAAAATGCGGGACATAACATATGTTCTCAGAAGGATTGAACCCTAGAAAAAGCTGCCTCGCAACTTGGTAAAATAGGAGTATAAAGTAATTTGGGGAATGTAAGATGGAATTACAATGGGCAGTCACGTATAGTAGACAGAGACCGAGCTAAGAAGTAATAAATGGCTGTACTTTGAACCAGCTCAACCAGGAAAAAAAGGGAAAGAAAACACAGAAGATCCAACCCTTAAATAGGTCCCAAATCCTATTCTCTTTCTCAAAATGTCCAAGTCTGAGGGGAATAGGAACAAAAGACCTCAGACAAGTGGGCTATGTAGAAAATACAAATGGGAAGGAAATCACAAGAGTCCTTGTCTATTCAGATCTGATAAAACTGGCCATTTGGAAAGCAGAGAGTGAGATAGAGTAGGAAGGGACATGATTAATCTCAGAGAAAGAACTGGAAAAAAAGATTCAACTAGGTAGTAACTTCCTAAAATGTCATGCAGGCCTTATAAACAGACAGGTGAGGTTAATGAAGAGGGGGAGGCACTTTAAACATAGTAGTGAATAACTCAGTAATCGATAATTCTTGGGGTAATTGGAGTCAAAGAAGCAGCCCCGCAGGTCCCTCCCAGTGGTATAAAGAAGATATGGATGAAGATGGAGGCTTAAATTAGGTTGAATAGGATGAAGGGGTGTCACATAGCCTTAACTTCTTACCCTGGAATGTAAACGGCCTGGGTGATAGAGTAAAACAGGAATGTTTCAGCAAGTTTGCAAAGAATGTGGAAATCATGTGTGTGCAAGAAACTTGGCTATGCGACGAAACCCCAATACTTGATGGCTTCCTTCAGCTCCACCGAATGTCTAGGAAAAAATGGTTCTGATGCAAGGCAGGGGGGATTATGACCCTATTGTCTAACAAAAAGTGCGAAGAACGTGATTCCATTAAAAGTGAAATGTAAATGGCTTTAGGTATGCAGATTGTCCTTGCTGGTTTTAGATAAAAAATATGAAAATGTAATTATTATAAACGTGTACATGCAATGGGAGAATACTAAGGAGTATGAAAGTGAGTCGGAGCATTTTAACGATGATATAGACTGTTTATGCAAAAAGTATGAATCAGATATGTTTTTCATAATGGGGGATTTCAATCACAAACGGAGCCCAAAGAAGGTAGATCTCTGGCACAGGGATCTACTGGATGCATATGAGATAAAATAAGCAACCTTCCCAGTCTGTGAACCCCTAAAACGGGATGAAACACTGGGAACTAACTAGGGACGAAGGGTTTATTCTGCCTGAATGGCAGATTAGAGTCAGATTGCCCAGCAAAGAAAACATTCGAAATAGGCGCACAAAATTGCCCAATAGATTATGTTTGCTTGGAATTTCCCTCTTATAAGCAAACTTTAGATACTCCCGATAGAAGGCAGTGACCATAACCCTGTGCAGTTGACGATTCAAGGGGGATGCCCGAAACCCTGTGATAAAATAATCGCACAACAAGTTGAATATCCTAAAAGAGTGACTACTAGATTAACGGAAGAGTACATAGAAAAACTAGGAAAACTCTAACAGAAGATACCCTAGGGGGACATAGGGAGACGAAATCTGGAATGGTATGAGGGAACAATTGATCAAGTGGTGCAATGTCTTCGAATTAAATTAAAAAGAGATAAATTAAACCATCATATAATCCCAGCAAGATGACAAACATGGTTTTTTGTGGAATGTCAGAAGAAAGAAATTAAGATTAGGAAAGAAACCAGAAGTATTAGGAAAAAATATGATCGGAAGAAACAAATGCACCTTGAAAAATTGAAAAGAGAATATAAAAAGTTACTTGCAAATGCAAAAAGAACTTTGAAAGATAAATGCTGGGAAAATGTATTGGAATCTATTGAATCGAAGAATTTAAGACAGTTCTGGAAACTGGTAAAAGCAGCAGCAGACTACCCGGTTGGGGCAATGAATTGTGTGGTAGACGAGGCTGTATGGGAGAAGTATTGGAAGGAATTGTATGGCCCACGGAGAAGTTTAGTAGAATAAGAACCAGAGCCATGGCAATGTCAATAGAAGATCTAAAATCAGATTTTACAGAATTGAACGTAAAAAATACAATAGCTAATTTAAAGCTAACACCAAGACAATCTCCCAGCAATAATAATAAAGTCGTAGATGAAGTAGTGAGCGAGTTTTTTATCCCAGATGTTCCTGGTTATCCTAGATGGAGGGAAAATACCTAAAAATTTGAAGGGGACAGTAATAAGGCCAGTCCATAAAAAAGGTGACATGAATGCAAAGTTCTCAAAACTAATCTTGAATAGATTAAAGCACTGGGTGGAGGAGTTCTCAATTGAACCAGCTGAACATGGGGGCTTCAAGGAAGGCCACTCCACGGTCGACCACTGCTTTGCCCTATGGGAGGTGGCAAGTAAGTCAATGGAACAAAATGGTAAGCTGTGCTGTGTCTTGTTGACTTTCGAGCCACGTTCGACTCAGTTGATTGGAACTGCCTCTGGGAAACCCTAGTAAATAAAAATATCCCCAAGGGGTTGCTGAGTATAATAAAAGAGTTACACAGTGGCAACTGGACCCAAGTAATTAGAGATACAGAGAGGTCATTGACACCAAAAATAGCAATTGAGAACGGCCTCATACAGGTCTGTGTGTTAGCCCCTCTGCTCTTTGCTATATTTTTGGCTGATTTACCGGCAACCCTAGAGGCTGAAAGAAGTGCAAGCCCGACAATGGATGGAAAGAAAATTTCCTGCCTGCTGTATGCAGACGACTTGGTGATTTTGGACCAGACCGGAATTGGCCTTCAAATGAAATTAAATGTTTTTAGAGAATACTGTGATGCGAAATTTTGAACTGTAAATATGGAAAAAACTAAAATGTTATGTTTTGGAAAAAAAGAGATTAGTTTTAATTGGTAAGAGATTTGAAATTGGAAATTGTGAATGAATACCGTTATCTGGGGGTGTGGTTTGACAGGATGTTAAAGTGGCACACTCACCTAGAAGCTCAGAAAGCTAAAGCCTTCACATGGATCTGTAGACTTAAGAAATGTAATTGTTACTATGGAGATATGTCACACAGACCACTGTTAAAGGCCTTTAGCGCCATTATTCCGCCCTCAAATACTTTATGGAGCAGAGGTCCTTTACCTCAGCGGCAAACAAGTTTGGGATTCAGAGGAAGGAAAGTGACTGAGAACACTGCTGACATTACCACCCTCATCGATGATCTAAGCTAAATGTAAATGTACATGTATTTATATAGTGCAAATCACCGACCCGGTATCTAAGCACTTGCTTAGGGAACCCATCCTGGTATTCCCCTGTGAGATAACCCTGGCAGGGTATCCACAAGGTGAAAGCCAGGCATCCCACCACGAGGGGCCGTTGTGGAGATTAAGCAAGCTATTGCCCAGAGTCGCAGAGTGTGAACCCGTGAATCGAGTAGGCACGGGAGCGAGAATTGTCGAGTCCATGGACATTTTAGGACTCAAGACCCGCCGAGCCGGGAATTGAACCCTGGTCCCGGGCTGATCTCTGCTTCCAGGTCTGCCTCCTCTAACCAGTGAGCCACACTTCTCCGCTTAGAGGGTGCAGGCACAAATATTTTAATTCGATTTTGGAAACATCTGGATATACAGACAGGCCAGAAGGTGTCACAATAATGTAGGAAAGAAATCCTATCAAGCAGCCTAAAATGGGCTAAAGAGATAAGGAAGAAAATATCACAGGCCAGTGAAAACATGAATGTGAAAATCTCCCTAGACTCCCTGCAGGTAGAGTTCTCTAAGAGTGAGCTCACTAAACACGGACAAGAAGCCTCAAGAAGAGCAGATATGGTATGTTTGGAGAAGAAAAAATTGGTGCAATTAATGAGGGATTCATGACGAAAGAAAATTGGTTCCCTTTTTTGGATATCTTACCAAATTACTGGTATAGACAGGATATCGTAAGACTGAGAACAGGTATAAACCCCTGGCTAATAAATGAGAAATTAAAAATAAAAATGTTACACTGTGATGGTTACTGTAAGTGTATTTTGGGCACTAAAGGTGATATAATGCACATTTTGTTAGACTGTGTAACACTATTAGAGCAGCGTAAACGTTATCTCTTCCCAATATTTTTAAAATATGATATAAGGCAAAGGATTAAGGCAGCAGAACTACCTACAGAAATGCCAAACCTTGACATAGCGATTGCAGTGGGGAACTATATGAAAGAAATTAAACGTTTCCTTAGAGAGAATAAGCCGATATGTTTTGTACTAGGTTACCAACATTTAAAAAAAAGAGGACTTGTATTTTAAAGAACATTTTACACCGTACATAATTTTATAATGTCCTGAGTCTCCCCGAGCCGGAACTTCGAATTTTGTACCACTCATTGAAAACTTACCAACTCTTCAACATTGAGAATGTATAAACTGTGATGTTTTAATTTGTTCAAATTGGTTTTATATCTGTTTAAAGACTAAGGTCTAAATAAACATTGCTTTGACAGTAACTACCGCACTCCTCAACCCGACACAAAGACCCACAATAACAATAGCTGCAATGTCCATGGACGAATCTTTAGACCTTGCTTCCTCCTACGATACTTCCCTTCTAAATCCAGTGATGACTTGGATTGGTGGATTAGAGGATCGCTCTCCACTCAGTTCTCCAAGACCTTCAACATGCCTCACGACTATTCTGAGGGCACCCACAATAAAGAAACCCACAAACAGAGAGACCAACACCAACTGCGTGCTTATTAACTGCAGATCAGCCATCAAACAAGCCACAGAGCTGGCTGAAACCGTCCTGACCCATGACATAGACATCGTGCCCATCTGAAAAACTTGGCTCAACGAGTTCTCCTCCCCAATCATGGACATGCTGGTATCTCCAGGCTTTACAATCATCAACAAAGACAGAAAAATCCACCGGAGAGGGGGCTTAGCAATCATACACAAGCACATCATCTCCGTGACGGAAACCAAAGAGCTAAAATAAAACACTCTTGAATGTCCCACTGCTAACATCAAGACGAGGTAAAACAAAATCCTATCCTGTCATCTCCTCTACGATCCGCCAGGCAACAACTCTTCATTTGGAGAACACCTATCTGATCTGATGTCAAACTGCGCACTCCGGGACTCCAGTAAACTTATTCTAGGAGACCTCAACCTTTATTGGAACAAGGAAAACACCCTGCTGATTAATAACCTGAACAAACTCCTTCATAACAACAACCTCACTCAACACTGCTTAGAGGAAACCCACAACAAAGGGTCAATCCTTGATGCCATCATTGCCTAACCAGACACAGTCACGTTTGACTGCATCATGCCCGTTGACTGGTCTGACCATCACATCTTCTATCCACATCAATCAATTGACCCTACGCCAAATGCCAAATCATGAACACTCCCACTTGGCAAGAAATCTAAAGCAGATTCCCATGGACATTTTGGAAGAAAGAATTGGCTCTCTCCTCTCCATCTCCTCTGGCGATCTATCCACTACAGAGCTCACCTCTCACTACAACTCCACTATGATCAACATTATGGACCGATTAGACCCTTTAAAACAAAAAAGACACAGGACCACTCCCTCCAGATCCTAGTTTAACACCGACATAAACAACGAAAGGTGACACCTCAGAGCGGAAGAAAGACCGGCAGAACAATCTGTCCCCAATCCTCATTTACGTATGTTAGAAGTTGGGTGTTCAAAGAGATTCGGGGCGCTCATGTAAAATTTCCACAAACACTACTAGTGAACCAGCAATATCTTCAAATTTCTTGTATCCTGCTGTGCCTCCAGAAAAGGAGAGTGCACACCCAATCCCACCAGATTAATCAATCCAAGATTGTATACAAATGTTAACAATTTCCTGAGAGACAAGAAAATTCATATATGGGTTAGCAATACAACAGTATGAAATAAATTCCAAGTTGTTATGCTTGTCTTTGTTCTTTATTTCTTTCACTTGATCCCAGTCTTCCACTCCCTTATGCCAAAGCGTTTTGTCATCACTGGGTGTTTACCCACGACTTCCTCAGGGCTGGAAGTAATGCATACAATCACCATATTGTAAACATCTTTACAGTTTCATCAGTCACCCAAATCAAACTAAGCACCACCTACGTGCGTAAGGGGACTACTCAAACCAGTGCAGCAACACAATATTATAATACATATTTCTATATTTATCACATTTTCATTGAGTTAGAGCCCTCATGGCTATATAATTTTAGATCTTCTGATCACTAGTGAAGGAGTGATCGTGTATATAAACAGGTCAGTGCGCAATTTATATTTTAAAAACCTCCCGTGAAGATATTGATACGTGCAAATCATAAAAGGAGATTGCATTCATACCTTACGTATCTTTTTGACGCCAAATAACTGCAAAATAACAGATTCAAAAACAAACCCAATTAGGATATGAAACAACAGAGGCATGAGACCCCAACCTTCCCTACATTTACACATTGACTTAAAAGGAGGCAAGTTCTTACCCTTGATTATGGGTATATATTCATCTTCCAAGTTATAATATCCGTTTTTTCCCTTCCAATCCTACAAAATAACCTATGTATTAGTTACCTCATGGTTGGATTGGCCTTTTAATAAAGACCACTGTGACACAATAAATACTTATATATACATCCACCGTGGATTTATTAAACCTATCACACAAGTGTCTTTCCAGATTCAGCAATATATATAGTAATCTGGACAATAACATGCAACATTACTACCATGCGTCTCTCGAAAACCACATCCAGATATTTACACCCCTTCTACATCAACTCACATTTATGAAGTATACAGTACTCCATTTCTTTTCCCAATGACCAAAGGACAATACCAATCCTATCATCAATCAAAACAGGTCCCTGCAGTATCAGTTGACCTGTGAACAATAACAATGTTTATAGTATAGTTAGTGTGTCTTCTGACCACGTTTCAACATAAACACTGGAGAAAAATGTTTCCACAAGTCACGATTTATTCACACACACCCAATGCATTTCGGGACCTCCTTTCGTCAGGGGTTAGCTAGAAAAAGATTATTAACAACCATCAGTGAAGTTACATTTTAAGACACAATATACAAGACTCTAAACGAAACTGAAAGCGTCCTTTCTAAATTCAATATAATTTAACAATGAAACATTGCCCCAACAGCCCAAAACACCTTAAGAGCCCTAAGTGCCCGATCCAGACTCCACAGCAGTCCAGCTTTGAAACATAATGCAGTTGGTCCCCCAACCCACTGCTCTTTTCCAGCGAATAAGTGCATAGCTTGCTTTTCTCAGTTTATCTTACCATCATCACTGACATGCATCTATGCGGCCATTCTCAAACACATGAGGCACGCGGGGCACACAAGAAATACTGTCTTTCCTTTGTCCAGTACAGCTCTGGTGTGCATGTATACATGAGAAATGCTCGCTACACTGCCTTTGGCACACTGTGTATAGCAGTGAGTCCTGCCATGCCGATAGATTGGTAATCAAAGATCTTCTCTGGAAAGAAGCAGAGCTCAGGTACACCTTAAGATGTTATGGCTGCCGGAGTGGGACTGCATGAGTCAGGGACGTCAAGGAGGCCTGAAGCCTGGAAAAATGGGCCAGGTTGCTAACAAGAAGACGGAGGGCAAGGGGCTTTGTAAACCAACCCCTGAAACTCCAACCATCCGGCAACAATGTCAAAGTGAATTAGATTGGGAGGGAACTGATCAAGATGGTGGCACTATACTAGCTGCAGCCGGATCTCTCCATGAGCCCTCACAGTCCAGCTGGAAAGTAATAAGGCATATGGAGCAAGATGCGGAATCCCACCAAAAATCATAATCTCAGCAATGGAAGGCAATTAAAAAATAATTGGTTTGATTTGCAATGCAATAGGTCTCGCATTTGTGAAAGTTAGAGTTACTGGCGTTGTCAATGACGTGTTTAATATATATGTTTTGGTTTAGAATGGATGTGTGTGGAGTGGAAATATGTGAGTAGTATTTGAATTGTTAGTTGTGTATTTGTGTTTGGTGGCAATGTGTGTTGTGGAGTGGATTTGGGTTGTATTGTGGAATTGTGTGGTATGGTGAACAGTGGAATTAAATGGTTAGTAATTATGTGGTATTGAGTGTACTGGAATAAAGTGGAGTGGGATTGTATGGCATGGAAGTGTAATTATGTGCATGTGTATGTTTTACTGTGAAAGGGTATGTAGTGGAGTTTAATAATGTGATGTGCTGCTGAATTTGGTGGCATATTGTGGAATTTTGTGGGATGGATTGGATGTATTGGTAGTTTGTGTAATTGTGTTGTGTGGTTTGTTGTCGAATTATGTGGTGCGGAATAGAAATGTGTAGAGTTAAATTGTGTGGCATGGAAGTGTGTGCAGGCAGACAAAATATGAATTAAACACACCCCTCTGCCAGGACACTTTGCCTATATGAATGCTAAAGGAGGTCTATCTATATTTTATTGTTTTTAGGCCGACCACTGGCCTGTCCTTGGGATAAGTGCATTAGGGATAGACGGGCCATTCTGATTATTCTTTTCGGCACGCACACATAAAGTCAATGCAATTACCAATTTATGTTATTACCACAAAAAATTAGTTAACTGTTAAAATAACTTGAAGTGTTTTTGCTTCATGGTATATGACGTGAATATTCAAAATGTTCTTCTGGCAGTATAGCAAACCAATATTGGAAACTCCCTTGCAGATGGCATGTGAACTTCTGCTAACAGCTAATGGCAGGATGAAAAGTTACACATAGGATAAGGTTTATTTTTAAATGTTGACATCATCTTGCTACTGTTTCTAAGAAGAAGCAAGTAGGCTTTATGCAGTGGGAAGGGACTGTTAATATTACAGGAATGAATCTTCTGAAACACACTTTTTCCATTCTTGTCATTAAGTGAATGATGCACATGAGCACCTTTCATGCTTCCTAAGCATAATTGCCAGATGCCCTCGTGTTATGTGTGACAACTTCAGACAGTTCTGTATCTATATCTAAAAGCATTCTCGGGCTTGTAGTTTCACATTTGAAAATTGTAAGTATGAGTTTCAGAATTCAAAGCATGCAAAGTGACACACATGTCTCGGAATGCATGGATCAGACATATAGCCCCTTTGTAAAGGATGCCATGTTGGGAGAGGCGCACCAACATGTGTCTCAAACTTTGAAAATGGGAAACGATGATGCTTCATAGAAGCAGTTGTTAGCATTTGAAACTTGAATTGCATGGCAGTTGTTTCTTTGTTTTATGTTTTATGCGTGTTTCTCAAGAAGGACAAATGAGGGCTATCTTGTTTTGGAGCCGCTCTGTTTCTGTACGTTTTTAGTTCTATTTGGCTTCTACCCCAATGCAGTCATTCAGACTATCTCGGAGTACAACAAACTTCTACGATTCTATGAACAGTAAATGTGAAAAAAATGTGCTTTAAAAAAAAAAATGTGATTTTTATTACCGGTATATCGATCACAATAGCAAAGCGTTTTATGTAAATATGCAGATACACACGTTTTTGGGGCCCATCGGGAGACGGGAGACAGATGTAAAGTGTGATAAAGGCCGCTTTATTGGGAAACAGGTGCATCCTGAACACATTTCATATCCTTGGCCTTTGCCGTACAAAACTAGTCCTAACTAACTATACATATCCTGACAACCCCCCATCCCCACCCCCACCCCTAAACAGTTCCCCGCCATCAACATAAACATCATTATTAATGATCCAAACGCCTGCCTCCACTGTTTAACCATCTGCCATATGTACACTCCCTCCCCTTCAGCAGTAAAACTCATTCCTCCTATCCTACCCCCCCCCGTTTAACTAGGGAAAAGCGCCATCCTACAGAAATTTCCCCCGCACCTGCTCCCAGCGACAACACAGCCAACCAAAACTAACCTAGAAAGCGCCTGCTCCCAACAAAACCGCCTTCAAACCCGAAAGCCATAACCCCGGACAAACTCCCCTTTCTCCTCCAAGGGAGGGTGGGTGGGACAACGAACAAAGCTACCCTCCGGCTGCTGGGTCACTGTCCCATGAAATGGTGCACAGTGACCCAAATGGCCGTTCTTATTGGCCCCAGCCCAAAAGAGCCCAAATCCCACTATCCAGCCCAACCAGCCTACGTCCCTTCCTGTCCCCGCCCTAAATCCTCCCCACACCCTGCCTCCCGGTGCCCCAAAATCCCCGGGGGGGCGAGCCTCCCTCCGGTCGGCCACCCCCGCAAAGCCCCATTAAAGTAGTAAATTCTTGTGGCTTGACTCCTTACACAACAGATGCTGGGAGAGCTCAAGGGGTTATATTAAGATGTCAAAGAGATGTTTATCCCAAGATCCATGAGTCACTTTATTTTAAATAGCAACACGACCTGATTCAGTTATTCATCCTTCCGTGGTCAACAAACTCGGTGCTCTTAATTTGTGTAATAATAACCGTTTTGATGAAAGCACATTTGACTGGCCACTGAGTCATGCACAGTGTAAGCAGGGCCATAGGCAGGGTTTGGGGGCATGGCTCCCAGCAATGATAACCATAAAAAAGTAAATAGGAGATTCACAAACAATGCTGAACGGATACATGTGTCAGGTTCTTCTACATGCAGAAATGTTTTTGAAAATATTTTACTAACTGTGATTAGGTTTTAACCCCTTGCATGCTCATGACGGCGCCCGGCCATCATGAGTCACGGTGGGTCCCCGACGATTGCGGGCATCCGAATCCCGCTTGTTGTGTCCTGCTGGACACATTCTAGTTGTTTGCCGGATATGATCTAACACTTTACACCCTCCCACCACTGTGTCACGAGGCACGTGATACAGTCAATAAAAGGAGCCGAGCGCACGTGCTCGTGGCTCATTAACCCACTACGATTACCAGTGTCTGTGTCCAGTTTCTTTCCGCATGTGGGCCTCGGGCCCACAACACAACAATGGCGACGAGGAGTGGCTGACCCCGGCGTGCTACAGCCATTGCTACAGCCATTGGTGAGAGGGAGAAAATGCTGCCCGTGCAAAGGGCACCCCCTGTGGAGGTGGCGCCCCGGGCCTAGTCATCGATGAGGAGCCCACCCGCACCTCTCTAGTCCTGCCGTGGGCTGCCGTGTCGCAGGAGTGCCCACGGAGACATAGCGGACCGACCGGAGCCCACCCGCAACAGAGCCCCACCGCGTGGAGACTGACGCGGTGCCCACCCACAAGGCAGGAAGGCCCGGAGGTGAGCCCAAGCGCTGATCAGGCCCTCAGGGTCGTGCGAGCCTGAAGCGACCCCCCCCAGTGACACTGTGAGAATAATCGGAGCCCACCCGCATCATCGTGTGCCTCTTAGCCCCACTTACTAAGCAAGGCCTGCGGAACCCACCCGCGGCCTGCCTGCAGCGTCCAGTATCCCCCGCCGCGCAGCGTGTATATTGTGAGGTTGCGGCTGCGGGGTGAAGGAACTTTCAAGGGAGAGCGTCCACAGCATGTGGAGAGCTGCGGGTGCTAAGTGAACAAAGCGGAGCCCTCCGGTCGTGCCTAACTGTTTGAGTGTGCCCGGGAAGGGGCTGTGCATGTAGCTGCAACTGGCCGATGAGAGAAACACTGTCACCGTAGGGGCAGAAGAGCAGCCTCTGGCGCGAGTGTCCCGCAGAAAGATAAGTGTGCATATGTGGCCAGCGAGCGCGTAAGATATATGGGGAAGTGCTGCGCGTGTCAAGGCCCTCCTGAATGGCACCCGGAGGCCTGCAGCAGTGAAGAGGACGGCCCGCGAGAGCAGTGTCAGGCGGAAAACGAAACTGCTTTCAAAGGAAGACATGCAGACCCTGCGCAGCCTGTGATGCAGGGTAGCCTGCTGCTAGAGGCAGAGTGCATCAAAAGTGATCAGTGTGCGCCCAGCTGGTACAAGGGAGAAGTGAATTAAAGCTGCAGGCAGGACCTGCAGCATTGAGCAAGGCAGTCGCAAAGTAACTGTTGTCCCCCCCTATTAAAAGACAGTGGAGAAGGGGCACAAAGATCTCAAGAGAATCCTTGTACCTGCGCACGAGATTGGAGTCTCCTTTTTCCCCCGTCGCACCATAAACACTCTTGTGCCCTATTGCCAAGAAGGCTAAAAGAAAAGATAAGACTGACTTGCCTGAAAGGAAGTGACGTCCTGCTCCTGGTGTCCGGGATCAGCAGTGGCTCCTACACAGTCCACGAGAAGCATGTCCTGCAAGCTGGGGCAGAGAAACAACACGGAAGAAAGTCAAGGAGCAAAGGAGGCTCCAGCTAAAGAAAAGCCTAATCCTACACTGCCATCTAGTGGACACTGGATGGTACTGCGCCAAAAGAAGCACATGAAGCAAACAAGCACAAGACAAGCCAAGGTAAAGCCTACACAGGGAGAATAAGCCTGCAGCGATGCGGACGGAGACGGAGACCCATCACCACTGCTGAGGTGACGCCTAGTGGCCACAGGTGATCACCGCAACCGCAGAAGAAGACAGCATTACCCTGGACAGCAAGGGAGAGTCAAGACTGTCCACCGCAAGCAGCAACATTCGAGGACGACCCGCTGGAAGCACGCAAGTGTACCCCGGACGCTGAAGGTACAGGACAGCGTCTGAAAGAGAGGAAGCCACACCCAAAGCACGCGAAGATGTGCACGGCAAGTATCCAAGTGTGAAGAAGCAGAAGTGCGACACGCACTTGGAGTAGAGCGACAACGCCAGAGAAGCTAAAGAAGAGCAAGGAACAAAGAGACACTGAAGATGTACTACGACGGTACGAAGTGAAGCACAAACTTGCAACTGCCATGCACAATGACGTGCAATGAAAGAGTGACACAAGATCACCACGCCAAGAAGCTAAAGAGCCTCACCGGCAGCACGCACGAGAAGTGCACCCACCAGAGAAGGTCCATGGAGCGGTGAAGTAACCCTCCGTAAACAGCAGAGCACACGAAGAGCGTAGACAAAACTGCGATAACACAAAAGCACTGCCGCAGAGGCAAATGGCGATCCCAACGATCGCGGATAGCGAGAAGACTCACGAACAGGAAACTGTCCTACCCCTCTGGAAGCAAGGAAGATCACCTAAGAAGAAAAGGATGATCCGACCAGCCAGATGCGCACCCACAGAAAAAGCCGACCAGTCAGATTGTCGCCCAGAAAGGAAAAGAGAAAGCCGACTTGCCAATAGGTCGCCGGAATGCTGACCCGCCATAAAGGCGCAGCGAAGGTATTCTACCAGGAAGTCAGGATGAAGATGTCATGTCAGAAGGTCCGATGTGAAGATCAGGAAGAGGTCCAGGGATGGGACCACGAAGAAGTCTGATGACACCGACCTGAAGAACAGAAGTATAACAGAGGCAAGAGATAAGATCTTATTGACCGGTCCAGTCACAGAAGAGATGAAGATAGTGTCCGAAAGCCAGGACAAGACCAGACAAAAACAGGCGGAGTGCACGCTGCTTGAAGAAGCCTGGTCAGGAAGACAAAGACAGAAAGGTGATCGCACCGTGTCGTGAAAAGAAAAATGAAGAAAGAAGTCAGGTGGCACGACACCATCAAGAACAACATCTGGAAAAGGTGAGGAGAGGTGTGATAAGTCTACACACTTACAAGAAGAGGTGACACACACCACAACATCGTGTACAGTGACCCACACGTCCAGGAGAACACTGATGGCACCAGGAACAGATCAGGCATCTACTTAGAAGACCCCGACGACCCGTCGGAGGTAGGAGAGGACAGGCTGGACCATTGGCAACACCCACCTTTGGGATCGAGCGGAAACCTGGATGCGGAGGGAGCTTAGACGGCCTGAACAAGGAGAACTGACCAACCCACACCAGCCCGTGGAGATCCAAGGGGCAAAGGCCTCAGGGACACCGGTGGCAGAGGGTCCTCGACAAGAGAGATGGATCCATCGCCATCTAACCTGCATGTCCCAGGAAGAAGAGGAACTTGTGCGCAAAGGCAGGAGTCAAAAACTACCCTTCAGGTGGAGCTACGGACTTTGTGAGGTAGTACCCTCATCGTCTCCTCCATTCACACACAAACTGTGGAGTTGGAGCAACGCTGTGGAAGAATACCCGGCCCAGTGGAAACCTGATAAAAAGGGCCTCAGGGACATCTTGTGGCAGGAGAACACCCAAGAGAGGGGCGTCCTAGTGAGAAGGATGTCCTTCAAACACTCCATCCTTTGTAAGGTAAATCCAAGCTGTCTACAGTGACAAAACCAGACGGACCAGTAGAAGACAACATCCATCAACTCTACCATCTGGTCATCGTGTTCGGCTTCACCTCAAAAGCAAGATCTCAGTGGACTGACCAACACACCCCCAGGGCGTAAGTCCACAAGAGCACGCCCACAGAGAACCAGGATGTCGAGCACCGAAGAATTAATTTTTCAGCAGCAATTTCCACCGTCATCATCAAGCAAGCAGCTGAAGAGACTCATTGTAAATTTGTAATCATTGTATATTTATGTACTTCCTCCCACAGGTTCGGACTTTTGTCTTTCCTTAATTTTTATCAAATTTTGGGAGGAATGTTGTGTCCTGCTAGACACATTCTAGTTGTTTGCCGGATATGACCTAACACTTTACACCCACCCATTACTGTGTCACGAGACACGTGACACAGTCAATAAAAGGAGCCGAGCGCATGTGCTCGTGGCTCATTAACCCACTACGATTACCAGTGTCTGTGTCCAGTTTCTATCTGCATGTGGGCCTAGGGCCCACAACACAACACCACCCACTAATTTGAATGCCCGCACAGCACAAAAATGTGCCGTGCATGCAAGGGTTTACACACAATGCATTTTCTACTGTAACTAAAGACATTGGTGAGTTGTTGCAGTTTCGCTCGTTCTCGAGTCTATCATTGACCAGCAGGTCCTGTGACTCTTGAAGAATCACTTTTACTTCCTCTAGGTTAAATTGAAAATATAGGCAAATAAGTAATATAAATTATAAAATTAAGAGCTCTACATGGTACGGTCCAATCTGCAATGCCCTGCTGCTTTGCCCATTCACAAAATGCTGGTCTCTAATCTTGTCTCCTTGTCTACCTCTAATTCTCAGTAAATAATGTAATATTTGATGCATGTCAACAATATGAAAAAAAATCTGCAAAACCCTCTTCTTCTATTTCAATTCAGTGGCCAAATACAGTTCTCAGTCTTAAAACCTCAAAACGTGACTATGTATGAAGGCATATGAACAGTATGCATGCCTCAAATATGTGCTCCCTCTGTCGTATGCAGTTCTCTAATATATGCACACTTTATTCAGATGGTCTCTGATATATGCAAAGTGTGCATTGCCTCTGGCCTTTGAATAGTACACAGACCTCTCCTATGCACAATATCTATATACCAGATGTCTGATATTTGCTGTGGAGGCCTCTGCTTAATTTATGCAATGTAGGCATCAAAGTTTCAACCCTGACATTCGTTGTAAACTTGAAAATGCTTTACGAAACATCACATAAAAAAGTGAGATATTATTTATTATTAAAATATTACCGCTAATATTTATTATTATTATTATTATTATTTTAGCATTATTACATAGCAGGAATTTGAGTACTAGCCATATATAAGAGGCAAACATACTGTTTATGTATTGGAGGCTTCCATCATATGACTATAACAGATGCGTGTATTCTTTGCATATATTTGAGACCTCTACACTGTGCTTTTATGAGAAGCTAGCACACTATGCGTTCATAGGTTGCATCTGAAGCTTCCATTCTAAGGATATGCTAGAGATCTGCACAGTGTACATGCATCTGAGTCAGGTAGTATTAAAATAACAAAAATAGTTGGAGCCCACCTTTGTGTCGTGTGTGGGAAGGCTTTCATGTGACTATAATGCAAGTTACAAAAAAGACAGTCCTCACTGCATGATAACATGTTTACATGTAAAATAAAAACCGTCACATGTAGGGTGTGGCTTAGTAAAGCAGGCCAGCTGTTTGAATGGTAATGCAGAGAAGTGTTTGCTCAATCGTCATGTTTAAGATGCCCCATGTTTTCTCACATCATTCAAGCTATAAGCACAGAGAAAGAACATGTTTTGCTTGTCTCATGCACATACTGTTAATGCAGCTGCAAGGGAAGATAACTTTGTAGAGATCCATATTGGGAGAAAAAAAGAGAACGGTAGCATTACTTTCCATCAACTTCTGTGAAAGGCCAATGTTTGCACATTTGTGTTGCAAAGTAAGAGTCGAGCACAAGTGACCCTTCCTTACTCCATAAGACACCTTTAGTAATAAAGATACATCAGGGACCGGGGCAGAGGCAAGTTTAAACACTTAAGATTAAATATACTACTATATTATGTGGTGCAGCAACCAAAATTGCTGCACTGCTTTGTGTGAGAGGGAGAGAGAAGAACCGCACCATATTTACTAAGCTAGGGCACTACTGCTCTTTTCCACAGCACTGGTGCACTATCAGTCTGCCTAGTGCCATGCAAACCTTTGCACCAGCACAGGATGCTATAGGTTTTGAACTGCAAGGATACCCTTCCAGTACAAAATATCATGCCTAGACAAACTTTAAAACTGTTTTCACTTTGAATGTGTGCCTACAGTGCAGCGTATGTGTAAAGTTGGAGAAGTTTGGAGAAATAACATATTTCTTCTTTTCAAAGCCTGAATCGAAACGTTTTTATTGTTTGGCACTATGACCTGTCTGATTATTGTTTTCATCACTTTCATGATGAAAACCCGTTGCGAAACATTAGTAAGTCTGGATTGCTTCCTGAGGGGAGATGCTAAGGGGCAGGATTCCTACGTCTGACCTGCTGATATGCAGGGAGAAAATTGATGGCTTGGCATAACAAAAACTTAGCAATTACACACAGCCATTTATGCGAGATTGCTAAAACCATCGCAAACATTTTGAAAAGGGGTAAAGACTAACAGTTAGGGAAGTATGATTAAAGATGACTGAGGCTTTCTGAACCTTCACACCACACTTCATAATATCTACTGGGTTGTTTATAATAATCATGATCATACTTATAACATCGGTCATATTGAGAATACTGCATACTAAATAATCATATAGCATTTGTGCGTGAGTATTGTGTTGGGGTAGGAGAGCAGGGCTTTATCTGTTATTAACCTTTAGATAAGAGATTCTCTGATAGGATTGTTTTATTCCAAGCACACCCTGTCTAATTGAGCACACATCAATAGAGGCGTCATTTCTCCTTTTCTCTGAAAAGGGTACCATTCCCTTTGGGGTTAGGTAAGTCTACAGAGTGTGACCCCAACACACTTATGGTTAATGCAACATTTGTGCCAGGCATATTGGAACTAATGCTGCACTTAATGTATGGAAAAAAACATAATGTAATGGGTTCTGGATCTTGCTAAAGGTTTATTCGTCAAGACTCCAGATTGTCTTGGAAGAAAACAAGCTATCCCTCTATCACCAAACTGCTTTGTAATTAGGTAGTGGTATCTAATATGCCATAAACTCAGTCTGGGACACCCAAAAGATAATAGTCGCAGCAATGGAGGGGCTGTTGTGTCACTATAGACCCATCCATTGGTTTTGTTAAAGTCTCTTGATGCATACCACAACTTAGTATAGAAGGTCTCAGTATTAAAGCAGCTATCTTAGAATGAATCTCCTCCAACCTCTGTGAGAAAAAAGCATCATCTCACTGACACCATGTACTCATGAACTTCTTTCCATTCTGACTGTGGCACCCTGCATTGTTTCATTGCCTTGTCCCTACTCTGTAATGCATATCTTAGCACTCTACTGGACTTCATCAGGTCCTTCAATCAAACCTGTTACAATTACATATATGGCACTCAGATCATTTTAGTTCAGAAACCTGACATCTCCTCTAGCGCAGACAATTATTTCAGAGTCAAGGAGCAATAGATACCGAAAAACTCAACTGTTGAACTTGTCACCGTATGAAATGGACTCAATACCTTGGCTTACCTTCGAAGATGGTAAACAGACATAATATCGATTCCAAAATATCGATTGGACAAAATATCGATGAAAAAATATAGACTGGACAAAATATCGACTAGACAAAATATAGACAACAAAAATATCGACTAATATCGACTAGAATACAAAAATATCGAATCAAAAATATAGACTAGACATAATATAGACTAGAAAAAATATAGACTACAAAAATATCGAAAATAAGGTAAGTTATTAATATTTAATAATATTTGAGTAATATAAATCTGTAGCGGGTTGTGGGTTTATAGGGGAATAGGGTGGGAAGTAATTTAATTATAATTAATTAATTATGTAAATGTAATCTAATTGTTAATTAAATAATAATTTGAAAATAATTAAAATATAATTGGTAATTAATTTAAAATAAATAATTGATAAATAATTAATATTTTGTAATTTATTTTCTGTAGCGGGTTGTGTGTTTATAGGGGAATTGGGTGGGAAGTAATTTTATTATAATTAATTAATTATGTAAATTTAATCTAATTGTTAATTAAATAATAATTGGTAAATAATTAAAATATAATTGGTAATTAATTTAAAATAAATAATACGTTTTGGGGTAAAGGGGTATTTTTAGGGTTCAGGGTCAGTTTTCAGTTTTTGGGTAAAGGGGTATTTTTAGGGTTCAGGGTCAGTTTTCAGTTTTTAGGTAAAGGGGTATTTTTAGGGTTCAGGGTCAGTTTTCAGTTCTTGGGTAAAGGGGTATTTTTAGGGTTCCGGGTCAGTTTTCAGTTTTTGGTTAAAGGGGTATTTTTAGGGTTGAGGGTCAGTTTTCAGTTTTTGGGTAAAGGGGTATTTTTAGGGTTCAGGGTCAGTTTTCAGTTTTTGGGTAAAGGGGTATTTTTAGGGTTCAGGGTCAGTTTTCAGTTTTTGGGTAAAGGGGTATTTTTAGGGTTCAGGGTCAGTTTTCAGTTTTTGGGTAAAGGGGTATTTTTAGGGTTCAGGGTCAGTTTTGGGTTTTTGGGGTACAGGGATATTTTTAGGGTTCAGGGTCAGTTTTGGGTTTTTGGGGTACAGGCGTACGCTTTCTCTACTGTAGCACCCACTGGAGTGGTTACATTAAATTTAAACCTTTTGCTATGCCACGGTAAATATATTCTATATGTTTTATTAATAACATGTATTTATATATATATGTATTATTATTATTAATTTTTAAATTTACATGAATTATGTAATTATGTTACATTTATTTAATAATTTTAACAATGCTTATATTAAATATATGTAATATTATAATAGTTTTAACTTATTTTAAAGACATAAAAAAATCGATATTTTGACAGTCTATATTTTTAACACTCGATATTTTAAACTCGATATTTTTGTACTTACCTGTTTGTAGATAGAAAGTCGATATTTTGGCAACGATATTTTTGCAGGTCGATATTTTGGCAGTCTATATTATTTCAGTGATCCTTCGAAGATACGTATGGAATCTTGGAATGACGGTGGCAGATGACCTTGAGCCACAAGTGAAATAAGTTATCAAAAGTGCCTTCCTCGTTATTTAACCCTGCGCCATTTTTTTATTTTATGTTTTCTACAGAAAATTCAGGGACCACTACCAGGCATGCACCTATGCATCCATATTATGCCAGTCATTCCAGCACTCTGCTTGTTATCCAGAGCACGATGGTACTCATTCAAAGCACTCTGTTTACCCACAGTAACATTTATGGCACTTAACCATCATCCACCCAAGTAACACTTTAGTGGTACAAGCAAAACGGAAATCTCCATTCAAGCATAATCCCCTTATTGCCTGTTCCACCCTTTATACGAAATAGGTGGCACATTCATACCTATTCAGACATTCATCCTAGAGAACTCACTGCTTTTGAAGATAAGGAAAATCCTCCAACACTTTGAATGAAGGAATGGAGTAAAGACATGGGGGCATATTATCAAGGGGGTTTATCTCCGCTTTTTTGGCTTTAACAACTTGGCTGCTATGGCTTTTCCCCTCCTGTGCTGATTATTTTTGAGCCCCATTGTTCATGACGAGCTCAGCTCGTCATAAGCACAGCTCAACCGTGCCTCATGACGAGCTGAGCTCGTCATGAGCACCGAAGGGGTTAAAAGCCAAGAAAGCGGAGATACAATTATCTCCCTATTACCTAGCTGTTGCTAACACCAGTTAGCGACAGCTAGTAGGAGATAGCGACTGTCTTGGGCCCCACTTTGCATGTCAGTGATATTTATCACTAATGACATGCAAAGTGGGCGTGCCAAGATGTTAGCGACATCGCTATCTCCTATTACCAACTTTTGGAGATATTCGCGCTAAGCGCGAATATCTCCAAAAGCTAACACCTGCCCTGAGCAGTTCTTAGCCATGTTATCCAATGGGAGGTTGATAACATGGCTAAGAGCATTAGCTCGGTAATGCATGAATATCGCTGACTTTTCAGCGATATTCATGCATTGCGGCCGATTTTTATCGCATTTGCGATAAACCTTAGTAATACCAAGGTTTATCTGCGATCAAAATCGCCGCAGATCTGCGATAAATTTTTGTCTCTAACCAAGCAATCGCGATAATTATCGCGATTGCTTGGTAATATGCCCACTGGATCTTCCTTAAATGCAATACATCTTATGGTAAACACTACCAAACTAGACTCAGACCATGGCAATCTCATTGAAGGAAGGTTCTCTGATCTATCACCCATATTCTAATTCTGTCCATGTGAAAACACAAGTGCAAGTTCACCAGGTCACAATAGGACCACCCCTTTAGCCCTCATGCACAACATCGACCCTCGTTGACATAGGCAATGTTTTAACTTACACTCTAATGAGCTTACCAAAATGAAAAGAGTAGTGGTCCTGACTTCAAATCCCAGCAGGGCCAACATAGTCTTCAATCCTTCAGTACAAATAACTCTTTGCATTCTTTAGGAAACAAAGTGTGCCATGATTTATTGTCTACTATTTAATTTATAATATTACTTATTTCGAGGGATAGTGTATGTCTGTCACTCCTTTGTCAGAGCCTGATAACTGAACTATACTCTCAAGTAGTTGTTTACTAGGCTGCTTCTGCCAATTTTTGCCTCAGTTGTCACTGGGCCTCAGCCATTGGGGTCGAGGCCTATTTTTTAATACCACATAATTTCACTCCACATTAAACCACTCTATACCACACAGCAACAATCCACATAAATGCACTACACACCATGCCACATAATTCCCATCAGCATGTCACTAAAACCCACACAGTTCCATGCCACATTGTTCAGCTCCACATATTTCCATTCCATAACACATAATTTGAAAACAAATTTCCAGTACACTCAATAGCACATAATTACTATCCCCATAATTCCACTGTGCACCATGCCACATAATTCCACTCCACAAATCCACTCCACACCACACCACACTATTCCACGCCTCACAATTCCACATCTGACAGTTTCAATCCAACTCACAGAATTCTACTTCACACCACATATATCCACTCCATAAACATAAGTAAAATATGTTGTCATCTCCAATGCCAGTAGCTTTAACTTGCACAAAAGCAAGACCGATTGCATTGTAAATGCTTGTTTCAGATATGTTGAGGGGTTGGTAAGAAGACATTTTGTTATAAAACATGACTGTAGTCAGTGCCAAGAGGTAAGATGGACGTGCTCATTCATTCGTTCATTTATTAAATAATGAGGAATGACTTGAAGGGTTTTATATGGCACCACTTCACAAAAACTCCAAACATGCATCTAAGAGCCCGGCTGTGAAGCGAGTGCAATTACTGAGACGGGGTAGGTGCTGCTGCTGAACACTACGGCGCTCCAGCGAGACACTGCCAGGAGGCAGAAGCAGTCAAAACTTTCACAATGGCTTCCGATGCCCTGCCAATGGGTTAGCCCGTAACCTAATGAGTAGGCAAGGCTTGGAGAAATCGTCTCTATTTATACTCGGGTCCCACCAGCAGAATCTTACAGACTGTTCGGAGGTGTAATTTCCGAGAAGGAAGCGTCTGACCAAAAGCATCGTGCTCAAACTTTCTTTGTAAGTATCAAGGCATTGCTCTAAAATCTGTATTATGAAAGGCTATGAGTGTTTTACTGGTATTATTAATTTTGCTTGTTTGTATTGATTGGCGAAGAAGTAGGAAAACAATGACTCGTGATGTCAGGCCAATTCTGAGTCCTGGTAGGCAATGTTAGTAAGAAGCTCTGTTGGGACAGAGTTGTATTGAACACTTTTGGATGAATATGTAAAACGCCATATGACAGTGCTACTCTAGGGTCAATTTCTGCATAACTCATTGCTTTGCAGGACACAATTTATGAGATGGAACTGGTAAAGACTGCTTTATGCACTGTACAATTAACGGAATGTGCAGAATAGAAAACACGAGTAAGATCAGAGTTGACCAGCACTTACCATTACCAGCAGATTTTGCATGGCAGTACAGTAATCAAGCATAGATAACAAGTATTGGCAAAGCCAATAAGTCTCCCCTATGAGAGTTAAAAAAAAAGTGAATTAGTGCTATATACACCTCTGATTTTTTTAGGTCTGTCCTATGTCTTGCTAGCCTCATGTTTTCCAAACAGTACCATGCAAAAAATATATACATTTATAGGAGTACCCAATGCCCAATCAACATTCTTTCGCCATTGGTCTGTTGGTCTGTTGGCATGTTACTCAAATTATATTCCCTCCCACCCCACCAAAACATGTAGATCAACATAACAGTCCACTTCTGACATTGGATGTCTATACTTTGAGTACTGCATTTTAACCATGTACACAAACACATACAAATTAGTTCCTTCAAAATAGAAATTGTTAAACACTTTCACTTCCCAATGACTAATGATCCATATGTATAGTATGGTTACATCATTTATTTAAAAATTTATTGTAAACTACAATGTTCATTCCCCACTGTAAACCAGGTTTGGCGCACATATTTATCCTACTGATAATGAGGACAAGTAATTAGAGTAGCTAAAATATAGATGGAAGTTTTAGTTTGAAGCCACAACCTCTAAATTGCAACAATTTCCAACTAACTAGAGAGAGTCCTGTAGTAACTACTTGTGAAATTGCATCTCCCCCTTTAGAGTGTTGTACACACACTGTCAACATAAAGTAATCACCCCTCTCAAATCAAATACAAAACTTACACCCACCTAAAAAGAAAACACCAAGGTATATCATCTTATTATACTTGCCAGTCCATGAAAGTTCCTATAAACAGTACGGTGTGATCACACACCTAAAACAATAAATGTATTGAAATATGTAACCACAACTCATTATTATGAAACAGCTTTGGAAAAAAACGTATCCTATAGAAAACAAGCACAAAATATTAAAATAGCAAAAGCATGTATACAAATGTATATACTAAAGCCGCACCCTCCCAGCTTATACAGTTGATTTGTGAGGGACACCAAGTAACAACTAGTGGAATTGCTGTAAGAACTGTAATGCTTTGCATTTGACTTGTGAAGGACACCTAATAAGGTCTATTGGAACTAAACCTTCATAAAAGAATACCAAGGCATTTGCATTTGACTTCTGAGGAAAACTTAAGAATGACAAGTGGAACCGCGGCTTTGTGATACAATTCAAGTGGTTTTACATTCATCTTATGAGGGACACCTAGTAACCACTAGTGGAACTGAAGCTTCATGTAAGAATTTTAAAGCTGTTGCCTCTGTCTAGATAGGGAAACCGAGTTGATACTAGTGGAACTGCACCTATATGTAAAATTTTCAAAGCTTTTGCATTTGACACATAGTAAAGACTTGTTAAACTGCACCTTCGCAAAATAATTTAAATGCTTTTGTATTTGACTTGTGAGGGGCACATAGTAACAACTTGAGGAAATGCACCTTCATGAAAGAACATCAAAGCTTTTGCATTTGACTTGAGAGGGATACATAGGGGCATATTTGCTAAGGTTTTGTGTCGGGTTGCGTCCCTTTTATGGTGCAACTCTGAAGCGAAATCCTTTTTGGCATTTAGTATGCCACACAAAGCCACCTTGCGTGGCTCTGCGTGCTTTAGCAAATTCAAAGCAATGCAATGCAGCGCATATCGATGCCTCGTGTTGCCTTCTGTTAGGAAGACAAAACATGTGTATAGCATGGTCATTCCATTGCAGCCACCAATACATTTTGGCACATTATCAATTTAACAAAGGCTTGAAGACCTGCGAATGCTTCGAAAACCAGTTTCTCTCTCATATAGGTGTAATAAGGAGAAATTGTTTTTTCTTGTTAATTAGTCTTTCCAGCTGTGCTGCATTGAACAGCAGAGAAAGAGGAAAATACCATTCGAGGATTGGTTTTGTGCAGGAAGTTTTTCCTTTCTGCACAAAAACTATCCTGGCTGTACCCATAGTGCAATGGTGTCTGTGATGGTGCTAGTCTGCGCATAGTGAATTTCTGCTGTCTCCCCTTCATGCAACACAGTGCAGCAACTTTGCTTGCTGTCCTGTGTTGCTTGCAAAATGCTAAATCTTCCTCACAGTAAATAGGGTAACTGCATCTTCATGAAAGGCATTCGATACTTTTGCATCTAATTCATTGAGAAACTTCAGCTCTGGAAAAGAATTTTGAAAATGTAGTACCTCATTTACAATATTTTGATGCACGGCAGCACAACAAGTCTTCTTGCTGTGCTGCTAAGAGTCAAAAGAAAAGGGCAGGAATGTGCTGTACCTACAAGTTACAGCACATTCCTGACCTTCTCCCCTGCACCAGCACACAGACAGCAGCCATGTGCCAATGCAGATACCCTTGTGTCATTTTACAATGGTGGGTGCGCTGAGGATAATGATTGTTTTTGTGCAGGGTGGGACACCTCCCTGCACAAACAACAATCATTTAAGGCATGTTCTTCTTCCATTGCTTGTTGCAGAATGCAGCACACATAAAAAGAGGAATAATAGGAGAAATGAAAGTATTTATCCTTGTTGCGCCTCCTTACTCCTCCCTTGGGGAGGTGTAGGATTCTGATGCATTCCCAGGTTTACAAAATGTTGTAAATCTGGAAATGCGTCTAGTTCCATGGATGGTGCGTGGGAACACCCACAGCCACACCCATGGAACGCCCCTTTTGTTCAGAGTTATGTGTGAAAGGGAAACATATTTGCAAAACCATTTAAAGTCATGCAGGGTGATTTTACATGGCCTTTTAAATATGGCGATGCCCATTGCGCTGCCTGTGCATCAATACAATTGACACACCAGTGGTGCAATATTTTTGCAAATAAGCCCCTTAGCATTTAACTTGAGATGGACCACAGTTTACTACTTGAGGTTTTGTAGGCGTGACTATATATATGCTCCACCCAAAGAAGAGGAAGTGTAGCCAGTTTGCTGGCCAATTAGAAAGCAGCAAAATAGAATGATAATGAAGCTAAAAAATGTTGGGTAATGGGTGGGCTGCAAGTCACTTGTTGTATAAAATATCTCTCGCAAGCGAGGCAAGACTTAAACATGTTTAACAGCAGCAGCAATGGTGTTTCGGTAGAATGTTTTACTTTGCAACATTCAACTTGTGCACTATAATTAAATGCTAACCATACAATTCTGTACACAATAAAATAAAGTATGAAATTACCTATCCTGAACAAAACAAAACAAAAACAGTGGTATTCCTCTAAGGCAACAAATGTTTACTGGCACACACACAGTGGATGAGAGGAACACTGCTGGAAGAACACTGTCAACAGACACACATCAATTACATGCAGCCTAGTAAATTGACTATTCAGAAAAGGGGGAGGTGATGAACAGAGTGTCTGAATTAAGCAGACCACTCTTACCCAGTCAAGAGATCAGGGCTGAATCCATCACCATTATTTAGCTCACTGCATCACCCCAGTAAAGAACCTGGCTATATGCAAATTAGTCTGACCCAGTGCCTCATGGGAACAGGGCAGACTAAACTACCAAGCCAATTCTTCACCGGAAAGGAGACAAGCTTCTGGGGACCGGTTTCTGGCATTTCAGCCGTCGTAGGCCCGGCTTGCTTGAATCCTGGTGGTGCAGTGAGCAAGGGACTCATGTCTGAGTATACCCTGCCACACCTGTAGTGGCCAAAAACGATTCTGAAAAGGGGGTGGTGATGAACAGAGTGTCTGAATTAAGCAGACCACTCTTACCCAGTCAAGAGATCAGGGCGGAATCCATCACCGTTATTTAGCTCACTGCATCACCCCAGTTCAGAACCTGGCTATATGGAAATTAGTCTGACCCAGTGCCTCATGGGAACAGGGCAGACTAAACTACCAAGCCAATTCTTCACCGGAAAGGAGACAAGCTTCCGGGGACCGGTTTCTGGCATTTCAGCCGTCGTCGGCCCGGCTTGCTTGAATCCTGGTGGTGCAGTAAGCAAGGGACTCATGTCTGAGTATACCCTGCCACACCTGTAGTGGCCAAAAACGATTCAGAAAAGGGGGTGGTGATGAACAGAGTGTCTGAATTAAGCAGACCACTCTTACCCAGTCAAGAGATCAGGGCTGAATCCATCACCGTTATTTAGCTCACTGCATCACCCCAGTTCAGAACCTGGCTATATGCAAATTAGTCTGACCCAGTGCCTCATGGGAACAGGGTAGACTAAACTACCAAGCCAATTCTTCACCGGGAAGGAGACAAGCTTCCGGGGACCAGTTTCTGGCATTTCAGCCGTCGTCGGCCCCGCTTGCTTGAATCCTGGTGGTGCAGTGAGCAAGGGACTCATGTCTGAGTATACCCTGCCACACCTGTAGTGGCCAAAAACGATTCAGAAAAGGGGGTGGTGATGAACAGAGTGTCTGAATGAAGCAGACCACTCTTACCCAGTCAAGAGATCAGGGCTGAATCCATCACCGTTATTTAGCTCACTGCATCACCCCAGTTCAGAACCTGAATATATGCAAATTAGTCTGACCCAGTGCCTCATGGGAACAGGGCAGACTAAACTACCAAGCCAATTCTTCACCGGAAAGGAGAGAAGCTTCCGGGGACCGGTTTCTGGCATTTCAGCCGTCGTCGGCCCAGCTTGCTTGAATCCTGGTGGTGCAGTGAGCAAGGGACTCATGTCTGAGTATACCCTGCCACACCTGTAGTGGCCAAAAACGATTCAGAAAAGGGGGTGGTGATGAGCAGAGTGTCTGAATTAAGCAGACCACTCTTACCCAGTCAAGAGATCAGGGCTGAATCCATCACCGTTATTTAGCTCACTGCATCACCCCAGTTCAGAACCTGGCTATATGCAAATTAGTCTGACCCAGTGCCTCATGGGAACCGGGCAGACTAAACTACCAAGCCAATTCTTCACCGGAAAGGAGACAAGCTTCCGGGGACCGGTTTCTGGCATTTCAGCCGTCGTCGGCCCGGCTTGCTTGAATCCTGGTGGTGCAGTGAGCAAGGGACTCATGTCTGAGTATACCCTGCCACACCTGTAGTTGCCAAAAACGATTCAGAAAAGGGGCGGTGATGAACAGAGTGTCTGAATTAAGCAGACCACTCTTACCCAGTCAAGAGATGAGGGCTGGATCCATCACCGTTATTTAGCTCACTGCATCACCCCAGTTCAGAACCTGGCTATATGCAAATTAGTCTGACCCAGTGCCTCATGGGAACAGGGCAGACTAAACGACCAAGCCAATTCTTCACCGGAAATGAGACAAGCTTCCGGGGACCGGTTTCTGGCATTTCAGCCGTCGTCGGCCTGGCTTGCTTGAATCCTGGTGGTGCAGTGAGCAAGGGACCGATGTCTGAGTATACCCTGCCACACCTGTAGTGGCCAAAAACTATTCAGAAAAGGGGGTGGTGATGAACAGAGTGTCTGAATTAAGCCGACCACGCTTACCCAGTCAAGAGATCAGGGCTGAATCCTTCACCGTTATTTAGCTCACTGCATCACCCCAGTTCGGAACCTGGCTATATGCAAATTAGTCTGACTCAGTGCCTCATGGGAACAGGGCAGACTAAACTACCAAGCCAATTCTTCACCGGAAAAGAGACAAGCTTCTGGGGACCGGTTTCTGGCATTTCATTTCGTCGGCCCGGCTTGCTTGAATCCTGGTGGTGCAGTGAGCAAGGGACTCATGTCTGAGTATAACCTGCCACACCTGTAGTGGCCAAAAACGATTCAGAAAAGGGGGTGGTGATGAACAGGGTGTCTGAATTAAGCAGACCACTCTTACCCCGTCAAGAGATCAGGGCTGAATCCATCACCGTTATTTAGCTCACTGCATCACCCCTGTTCGGAACCTGGCTATATGCAAATTAGTCTGACCCAGTGCCTCATGGGAACAGGGCAGACTAAAGTACCAAGCCAATTCTTCACCGGAAAGGAGACAAGCTTCCGGGGACCGGTTTCTGGCATTTCAGCCGTCGTCGGCCCGGCTTGCTTGAATCCTGGTGGTGCAGTGAGCAAGGGACTCATGTCTGAGTATACCCTGCCACACCTGTAGTGGCCAAAAACGATTCAGAAAAGGGGGTGGTGATGAACAGAGTGTCTGAATTAAGCAGACCACTCTTACCCGGTCAAGAGATCAGGGCTGAATCCATCACCGTTATTTAGCTCACTGCATCACCCCAGTTCATAACCTGGCTATATGCAAATTAGTCTGACCCAGTGCCTCATGGGAACAGGGCAGACTAAACTACCAAGCCAATTCTTCACCGGAAACAAGACAAGCTTCCGGGGACCGGTTTCTGGCATTTCAGCCGTCGTCGGCCCGGCTTGCTTGAATCCTGGTGGTGCAGTGAGCAAAGGACTCATTCATGTCTGAGTATACCCTGCCACACCTGTAGTGGCCAAAAACGGATCAGAAAAGGGGGTGGTGATTAACAGAGTGTCTGAATTAAGCAGACCACTCTTACCCAGTCAAGAGATCAGGGCTGAATCCATCACCGTTATTTAGCTCACTGCATCACCCCAGTTCAGAACCTGGCTGTATGCAAATTAGTCTGACCCAGTGCCTCATGGGAACAGGGCAGACTAAACTACCAAGCCAATTCTTCACCGGAAAGGAGACACGCTTCTGGGGACCGGTTTCTGGCATTTTTGCCGTCGTCGGCCCGGCTTGCTTGAATCCTGGTGGTGCAGTGAGCAAGGGACTCATGTTTGAGTATACCCTGCCACACCTGTAGTGGCCAAAAACGATTCAGAAAAGGGGGTGGTGATGAATAGAGTGTCTGAATTAAGCAGACCACTCTTACCCAGTCAAGAGATCAGGGCTGAATCCATCACCGTTATTTAGCTCACTGCATCACCCCAGTTCAGAACCTGGCTATATGCAAATTAGTCTTATCCAGTGCCTCATGGGAACAGGGCAGACTAAACTACCAAGCCAATTCTTCACCGGAAAGGAGACAAGCTTCCGGGGACCGGTTTCTGGCACTTTAGCCGTCGTCGGCCCGGCTTGCTTGAATCCTGGTGGTGCAGTGAGCAAGGGACTCATGTCTGAGTATACCCTGCCGCACCTGTAGTTCCAGAAGGAACGGTTGGAAGACTATAACCACAAAGAATTGAAACAATTCTGCAAGGACCTGGGCATCGCTACCACCGGACTAAACACCAAGGACGATTTCAATCAGGCCCTGCAAACGTGGGTGGAGACAGGAGCGACGCCACCCCAGAACGAAGATATCACGATTCCAGATATGCACCCGGTAACCATCACGACCCAAGCAGATAAAAGAAATACCAACGTTAACACGGGCCTCTTCCACGAAGACGCCTGAGAGCGAGAAAAGAGCCGGCTCCACGAATTGGAACAGGCCCGACTCCGTCTGGATGGAGAACTACAGCTGGCCGAGAAAAAGATAGCCCTTGAGCAACTACGGCTGCAAGGGGACCTGGAGGAGAAACGAAGGCAGAGGGACTTGGAGGAGAAAAAACTCACGTACGAGCACAAGCGTGATTTAAAAGAACTTGAGATCAAGGCTAAAAACGGGGAGGCCAGCGCCTCCGGGAACCGGAGCCCACCTCCTCCGGCGGACACAAACGTCCACATCCCCAAAGATGTTGTCCGAGAATACTATAAAAATGACGACATCCAACAATGGTTTAAGGCCTACGAGGTAGCCATGACCTCGCACCAGTTGCCGCAGAAATACTGGGGTGCCGGCTTGTGGGGAAAGTTCGTCAACGAGGGGAGAGATGCTCCCAGACCCTGAGATTACCTCCTACGAACACATGAAAGCCGCCCTCCTTACCCGCTATGGACTCACCCCCGAGATGTACCAGCAGCGATTCCGAGACTGTAAGAGAATCCCCGGTACTACATGGGTGGAGTATGTGAACTTCTATAGTTGAGCCCTAGAGGGGTGGATCAAAGGCAGCCAAGTCACTACCTAGGAGCAGCTATTCAACCTCGTTGTATGGGAGCACCTCTCCAATAACTGTTTTGTGGAACTCAGGCAGCACCTCCTCGACAGCAAACTGACCGAGCCAGGTAAACTATCCGCTGAAGCCGACTGATGGGAGAGGACCCGGGTCCCCCGGAACTCGATGGGAGACCACGGCCGAGCTCCCCAGGGGTCCCACCGTCCGCGAGGCGGCAGAGGAGGCCAGAACAGGAACCGGGACGCCCCCGCAGTGCCTCCCCCGATCAACACTTCGCCCTCTCTGGCCAAAAGAGGGACCCGGCCGGGGCCCCGCTCGAACATTATCTGCCACAAATGCCAGTGACCCGGTCACTATGCCAATGACCCCAACTACCCAATGAACCAGCGTTCCAGCACCACCGGTCCGCCAAACCGCCAGATCGCCGCCTCCTCCCTGGGAGAGGAGAGGGGCGAAGAAGTAGACTATGACCAAGACCAGACCGAGTGGGAGCCTGCCGCCATGTCCTGTGCGACCACCCGATCCATGGCCGCCCGATCCACCACCCCAACCGAAGAACCAGAGTGGCCCGAGCCTCCGCTGCCCGCCGTCTCCGAAGACTCCGACCCTGAGCCCGGTCCACTGGGGCCCAGCCGAGAAGAAATTGCCCCGCTCTGCGACCTCCCGGAACTGGCCCAATGGCACCAGGAAGGTGGCCCCACACGAGCGCAGTTCCGTCAAGAACAGAAGACATGTCCCTCCCTCGAGGGGATCCGACAGCAAGCTGCTGCTCAAACCGCTGGAGACCCCTCGGGGTCCCACTGGATCTATTGGGATAACGATCTCCTCTACAGTGAGCAAAAGATTGCCGAGCTGGGGGCCAGCCGGGTGCTGGTGGTCCTCCTCCGGTTCAGAGACTTCCTCCTGAATCTGGCACACGACGTGCCCCTCGCTGGGCACCTGGGGCAGGACAAGACATATAGCCGCCTGGTGACCCATTTCTACTGGCCCAAGTTGAGGAACGATGTAAACAATCACTGCCAGACTTGCCCCACCTGCCAAGCCAGCGGGAAGAGCGGCGGGAAGCACAAGGTCCCCCTGCAACCCTTCCCAGTCGTCAACACTCCCTTCGAGAGGGTGGGGATCGACATCGTGGGATCCCTGGAGCCCCGAACATCTCAAGGTCACCGTTTTATTCTCGTCCTGGTGGACCATGCCACCCGTTATCCCGAAGCCCTCCCTCTCCGGACTGTGACGGCTCCCGTGGTGGGCCGGGCGCTGATGGGGATCTTCTCCCGGGTGGGCTTCCCCCGAGAATTCATCAGTGACCGGGATACAAACTTTATTTCACGCTACATGAAGTCCCTGTGGCAACAATGCGGGGTCACGTACAAATTTACAACCCCCTACCACCCCCAAGGGAACGGACTGGTCGAACGCTTCAATCGAACCCTCAAGGGGATGATCATGGGCCTGGAAGAGCCCTTACGACGCCAGTGGGACGTGTTGCTGCCCTGCCTCCTGTTCGTCTACCGGGAGGTCCCTCAGAAGTCCCTGGGGTTCAGCCCCTTTGAACTATTGTACGGGGACCCCGTCCGGGGTCCCCTGAGCCTGGTCAAGGAAGGCTGGGAGGTGGCCGCCCAAGATACTCCACCCGACGCATATCGGTTCCTCCTGACCCTCCGAAACCAGACTCGGCGGTTCCGGGAACTTGCCAAAAACAACCTCGAGGCAAGCCAAGAAGAGATGAAATGCTGGTACGATCAAAAGTCTTCTTCCATTGAGTTCGAGCCGGGCCAACAGGTCTGGGTCATGTCCCCGGTCGAACCATGTGCCCTCCAGGACAAGTGGACTGGGCCCTTCAAAGTGGTGGAGCGCAAGAGCCCTGTCACATACCTGGTGGACATGGAGTACCCCAGGAACCCCCTCCGGGTCCTCCAGGCTCAAACCTCACTTTGTCCGGACGCAACTTAGCCTCCTGATGGCCACTGACAGCGGGGCCGAAGACGACTCCGAGCCCCTACCGGACCTCCTGAACGCCTCCGAGAAAGACGGCTTCATGGAGGGAGTCAACCTCTCCTCCGCTCTGACCCCAGAACAATGCCGAGACTGCCAAAGGCTGTTGGGACAATTTGCAGACTTGTTTTCTCTCACCCCCGGAGTCACCCCATGGTGCGTCCACGATGTCGACACCGGGGACAGCCCGCCTGTGCGACACCGGGCCTACAGAGTTCCCGATCGAGTTCGGACCTGCATTCAATCTGAAGTCTCCAAGATGCTGGCTCTGTGGGTGGTCGAACACTCTGACAGTCCGTGGGCCAGCCCTGTCGTCCTGGTCCCTAAAGCCGCCGCCCCTGGCGCTTCTCCTGAACTAAGGTTTTGTGTAGACTACCGGGGATTGAACGCCGTCACCCGGACCAACGCCCACCCTATTCCCCGGGCTGATGAACTGATCGACCGCCTGGGGGCTGCCCGCTACCTGAGTACATTCAACCTAACCTCCGGCTACTGGCAGATCGGACTCACACCAGGCGCCCAAGAGCGCTCCGCTTTCTCAACCCCCGATGGTCACTACCACTTCAGAGTGATGCCCTTCGGGATGAAAAACGCCCTTGCAACGTTCCAGAGACTGGTGAATAAGGTGCTGGCGGGGCTCGAAGAGTTCAGCGCCGCATATCTGGACGATATCGCGGTGTACAGCCTCCACTGGGCTGAACACCTCCAGCACCTCCGCGAGGTCTTGGCGGCCCTCCGCCGGGCCGGATTGACCATAAAAGCAAGCAAATGTCAGATCGGCCAAGGTTCCGTGACCTATCTGGGACACCTAGTGGGGAGCGGCCAGGTGGCCCCCCTCCAACCCAAGATCGACGCCATCTTGGCCTGGGAGCCCCCGGTCATCCAGACAGCGGTCCGAGCCTTCCTGGGGCTCACTGGGTATTACCGGCGCTTTGTGAAGAATTATGGCAGCATTTTGGGCCCCCTCACTGAACTCACTTCCAAGAAGCAGCCACAGAAGGTACACTGGACACCCGAGTGCCAGGCCACCTTTGAGACCCTAAAGACAGCAATGTGTACCGCCCCAGTGCTCCAAGCTCCTGATTACAGCCGGGAATTCGTAGCCCAAACAGATGCCTCTGAGCACGGTGTCGGGGCAGTCCTGTCCCAAATCAATGCCGAAGGAATTGATCAGCCAGTGGCCTTCATCAGCCGACATCTGCTGGCCCGAGAGCAGCGCTGGAGCACCATTGAACGAGAGGCCTTCGCCGTGGTGTGGGCCCTCAAGAAACTCAGACCCTATCTCTTCGGCACCCATTTCAGGGTGCAAACTGACCACCGGCCCCTGCGGTGGTTGATGCAGATGAGAGGGGAGAACCCGAAGTTACTACCTTGGTCCATCTCCCTACAAAGGATGGACTTCACTGTGGAACACCGCCCCGGCAGCGACCACGCCAACGCTGACGGCATGTCCCGCTTCTTCCGCCTCGGCAGGAGAACCCCCAAGAAGATGGGTGACTCTCCCTGCCTTCAGCTGGGGGGACCTGTGTTGGAACCGGCCTCGTGGCGTGGTCCCTCTCCCCCCGCATGGCGGGCCCTGGACGACATCGACCCCTGGCCTTCTCCCTGAAGATACCCCCACCAACCTTCATGAGAGCCGCCACTCACGGCGACCCCCGGCTCTCCCTCACCAGAACATGGCGACCCCTACTCGCCCCACGCTACTGGTCCGACCCCTATCCCGGGCCACCCTCTCAGGCCCCGACTCCATCTTGGGCCTCCCCTGTCCGAGCCCTCTTGCCTCGGCCCGACCTCGGCCGCGGCCCCAACAAAGCACCGACATCGAGGCACCAAGGTCCGACCAGGTGGTAAAGTGGCCACTTGACGGATCAAGGAGGAGGGGAGTTTCGATGGCCCTCTAGCCGCCCCCGACGCCTAGTTTCGATCGCCCTCCGGCATCCCTGGGCGCTGACTCCACCCTCCTGCTGGGTGTCTGGACACTCTCCTCCCGGCCCCTCTGACCCCCAGATGCGAGGTTCCAGATATCAAAGGACTCCAGACCTATATCTGGGGCAGCTCTGGGATGGGTCAGTAGTTGTATCCCGGAGTCAAGAGACCCTGAGAAGAACTCGCCTACTTCGAACTCTGAAACCATCTTTGGAGCCCTGCTGGTGCTGCCGCGCCCGACCTCGCTGAAACCATCTTTGGAGCCCTGCTGGCGCTGCCGCGGCCCGACCTCGCTGACACCATCTTTGGAGCCCTGCTGGCGCTGCCGCAGCCCGACCTCGCTGAAACCATCTTTGGAGCCCTGCTGGCGCTGCCGTGGCCCGACCTCGCTGAAACCATCTTCGGAGCCCTGCTGGCGCTGCCGTGGCCTGACCTCGCTGAAACCATCCGGAGCCCTGCTGGCGCTGCCGCGGCCTGACCCCGAGGAACCCCCCAGCTCAAGGATTGAGAGCTGAGCCTAGGCAGGCTGGTACCAAGACTGCTCCGCTACCCCCTTCCCACTGTTACTAAGATCTTAAGGATCCCTCGATCCATTGTACATACATTGCTGAGATAACCTGCCTTGCTTGCTGATAAAGACGTTAAGAATCTATCCTTGTGTGGTGTCCATCTGTAGTGGTGTGATTGCTCGCCTGTACGATCTTAGGAGAGGAACCTCGCCAGGAGGCCTCTCGACCGCGCTCGGCCAGTTCCAGAAGGAGAGGTGGGTCTCGGGGTGGTCGCCCTCTGCCTCCCCCCTGAGATCGCCTTTCTAACACATACACAAACAGTAATGAAATGAAAACACAACACAAGAAAACTCCCACACTAAGGAAAATAGAGGACATTTAAAAAAATCATTTGACACAAAAATGACAAAAATGCAATTATTTAAACTCAAGCTATTCATTTTTAATATGTATATTAACACAATGCTTAGAAGCATAAAGCTCCATCTGTGGTTATGTGATCGCACCTAACCCAGGCAAAGTCAAATTTCAGGCCAATTGTGATGGATTAAGGGCTGGATAGAGGGGGTCTAGTTAGTCCCTCTATGCAAATTACATTAAATCCTGGTTGCAGAGCATTGCAAAGTCCCACTTTGAGGATGCATAGTGCAGCAGCAGTTCCAAGGGGATGCGAGGCACTGCGTCAATGATGCTTTGTACAGCAGCAGTTCTGAGGAGCTGTGAGAAACTGTCAGGAACATGTCACACAACAGTGGTTCAAATGAGGAGCTGCAAGACGATGCCACATGCATCAGTTCTCCTAGGACCACAGCTGGAATTGCAGAGCACATTTAGGGTCACTTCAAAGGGTCCAGAACTGGGGTGTCACTACTTGGGGGACAGGACTGACAGCAGGTAGAGTCCAGTTGCAGGGGTTCAAGGAGGTTCAAGCCTTTTCTGTGCCTTACGCTCTGATCAGGAGGCCAGCCAACTAGCCACTATAATCTCCCTGGAGGTACTAGATATTAGATGCAGGTCCAGTCCTTCTTTCTCAGGCAACAGAACAGCAAAGTAGCGGGTCAGCTGAGTAGCAGTCCTCCATGCAGCAACGCAACACAGCAGTGCTTCTTCTGAGTCTTCCGCAGGTCCAGATGTTACTGAGGAGTGGTTCTGAGGGCCTCCTTTTTATGTGTGTTGGCTACTTCGAAGTAAGAGAAGTTTCTGGAGTTTTCCTTATATAGAGGTGTCTAGAATTACTTTCCCTCCTTCACTGGTCCCAATCTGTCTCAGGGGTAAAATACGCATGTATTTAGTTATTTGTGTGTGAGCTGGACCAGCACCTTTCTAGCGCTAGTGTGGTAGGTAATGGTCATTTTCTAAAATTATAATTTTCAAAATTGTGACTTAAACCTGACTTTACAATTAAAAAGAGCTTTAAGTTACAATTCCTCAGACATCAAACATGACTTTCCTATTTGCTCCCAATCAAAAGTTTGAATTTGCAAAATGTAATACGATAACCCAAAATTATCCTATGGGAGAGTTAAGCCTTGTAATAGTAAAAAACGAATTTGAGACTTTGTATCACTACCGCAACATGTAAAACTTTGCATACATGTCCAGCATTTGAAATACATTGCACCACGCTCTATGGACTGGTTAGGGTCTTTCTTAGGGGTGACTTAAATGCATTAAATGGGAAGGGTTAGGCCTTGCAAATGTTTCTTTTTCCAGGTCAAAGTGGCAGTTTATGACTTAATATGTCACTCAATTTTGATACCTGTCATACACTTTTGGTGTTATTCTGAACATGTGTAAATGCACTTTATTATATTTTTATACTCTGCACTTTAAGAGGTTAGTCTCCCTTGAACGTAATTGCATCAGTGTGTGTTATTTAATTTCATTTATTATCCTCAATGGATGCCTTTTTTTTACAATAAGTTATTTTGTGTGATATTTGGCTTTTTCATGATTTTATTTTTCTAATCAAACAAAGATCTTTGAAATTAAATTAACCTGCACACACATGCTGCAATGGCAGGCCTGAAACATGTTTAAAAGGCTACTTAAGTGAGTAGCCTATAGGGCTGTCTCCTATCATTTAATTTACAGGCCCTAGTTACATGCAGTACCACTTACTGGGAACTTACAAATAAATGTAATGTGCTAATTGGGTGTAAGCCAATTTTACCCAGTTTAAAAAAGAGAGCACAATAACTTTACCACTGGCTAGTAGTGGTAAAGTGCACAGAGTTCTAAAAGCCAACAAAAATGGGTTCATACAACAGGAGGGGTTTAAGGCAAAAGTTTTGGGAATTATCCTGCAGAGAGGGCCAGGCCTGAAAAAAATCATTACTCAAACACTCAAAATGTCGAACTGTATTTAAAAGAATAATAATTATACTAAGAACAAATGAAATGTTATATTAACTAAAACGTATTAAAAGAAAACAATATTAAAAACCACTGTTTTAAAAAAAAGTTATATGCCAACAAAAAAGATATATTTAACAACAATATTCTGTCCAGCGATATTTTGGTAGTAACAAAATATGTATTAATTCATACAAACATGCAAACATTAAAGTGCATAGCAAAAAAATACATACAGGCAATGCATTAAAATATAGCAACCATAGTAAAAACACCATTAAAATGCATACCAATAACTGCGTACAGTACATAAGTATATAATGTCTCAAATAAACACACAATACCAGATTCAGTGGAATTACCGGATGGTCATATACATTTACCCCTATACCTCCAATTGTCAGATCCACACAATTAGTGTCTGTCAAATTTTTAAAAAGATTCATGACTGTTTCAGCAATATTACAATTCCAACACTTGGTTTGGGCCATGTTCTATAAAAACATGATTATAGCTGCAAAAAAAACCTTCTACTCAGACCAAATAGAGCAAGCAAAAAATTCCAGCCGAAAGCTTTATGAAATCACTAAATCCCTTTCAGGCCATATCCTTGACTTAACACCACCACCATCCCAAACCTTATGTGATGCGTTGGCAAATTTCTTCTTTTCAAAAGTAGATGACATTTACCAGGCTTTTTCCCTCAAATCTACTAATACTTTACATACCCAAACAGCGCCTTCCACCTTGAGGAAATCTCAAGCTCCAATCTTTCCCAGTTTTAAACCAATAACGGATGACCAAATATTGAGTATTGTCTCAACTATTAAATCGGGATCCATACTAGATCCTTGCCCATTTTCGGTCCTCCCCCCAGTGATGGACTCAATAATACCGGTCCTGACACAGGTATGTAACTCCATACTGTGTTCAGGAAACTATCCTCAGTCCTTAAAAACTACGCTGCTCAAACCTCTCTTGAAGAAACCAGGAGCAGACAAGACAGAGTTAAAAAACTATCGGCCAATTGCCAGCCTGCCTTTTCTGGCCAAAGTGGTGGAAAAGGCCATGAATATTCAATTATCAGAATATATTGAGAGGCATAGATTACTGGACGATACCCAGTTCGGATTTCGGAAACATCATGGGACAGAAACTGCTTTAATCAAAGCCGCCGACGATGTGCGCCGAATCAGAGACCTTGGCGGGACTGCAGTACTGGTACTGCTAGACCTCTCAGCAGCTTTCGACATGGTCGACCACAAGATCTTGGTCGATCGTGTCGAGAAGATGGGCATTTGCCACACAGCCAAGGAACTTCTGGCATCTTTCCTTTCTGAGAGAACTCAGGCCGTCACCCTAGGATCATACCAATCTGCTAAGCTGACGCTGCCATGTGGGGTACCTCAAGGCTCATCCCTGAGTCCGAAACTATTTAACATCTATGTGTCGGACCTTGCTAATGTCATCAAAGCACATGGGATGGGCCGTACCTCATATGCGGACGACACGCAATTGGTTCTGGCCATAAGGGGAGACGGACTAGAAGTGGCCCAACGCTTTCAGAGGGGAATGACGGAGATAGGAGACTGGATGGCAACTAATTGCCTGAAACTTAATTCAGAAAAAAATGAAGTAGTGATATTTGGCCCTCTTTCGCCGGACTGGTCAGCCCAATGGTGGCCAGCTAGTTTTGGAGCTATCCCCAAACCAGTCCCCAAGGTAAGAAATCTCGGTGTCATCTTTGATGATGGCCTCAATTTCATGGACCATGCAAACAAAGTGGCTTCCACAGCCCACTATAAACTTCGCATGATAAAAAAAATCTGTCCCTACCTTCCAGTGGCGGCTATCAAAACCCTAGTTAGTTCCCTGGTTTTATCGTCACTGGATTACTGCAATGGCCTATTTCTGAACACACAAACCAGAGTCATGAGAAAATTACAGTCAGTGCAGAATTCCGCGGCTCGCCCTGTTTTCGGAATTCCTAAATATGTGACCACTTCAGATGCCATCTCGCGACTTCACTGGCTGACGATCCAGAACCGGATCAAATTCAAGACACTATGCATTGTCTATAAGACGCTTAACGGACAGGGCCCGCACTCCCTGAGTGAGCAACTGATACCATATCAGCCCTCCCGTCAACTCAGGTCCTCCAACAGCAACCTCCCAGTGATTCCCTGTGTCAAAACAGTATCTTGGGGCGACCGTCGATTCACGGTCGCTGCACCAAAACTGTGGAACACTCTCCCGTTGGACATCAGAACTTGTCCAACGCTGCTCCAATTTCGCAAGAGACTCAAAACGTGGCTGTTTACTCAATAACTTCACATATGGGTAAATTCAGAGAACTTTAATATCATCTAGATTTCTGCAAACAAACTAGCGCCAAGACGCCTACGGGTATATGCCGCGCTTTACAAATAGCAATAAATAAATAAAATGCACAGTAAATAAAAGGCTATCAGCGTTAATAAAATAGCCTGAACAGCCCAGGACAGCAGGATAAAAACTCCTATAAATAAAACATGTCAATAACATACTGTCATATCCATAAAGTCGTGGGTGTCTCAAATGGTCACGCAATCCTAGATTCCGGCAATAACAATAGTTTTATACTGACTATAATTGCAACTCAGATTGGACTAGAACCTCTCGACTAACCTGGGACAAAAATGTATTTCACCTGAACCAGACGCTCATCAAAAACCTACTTACAGCAGAAACAATAGATTTTATAGTATCAGATTTTACTATCCTCAGTGCTACCCAATTATGTGTGATTCCCAAATTACAATAAACGCGGTGAATATATTTTTTAAGGAGAAGATGATATTCTGTACAAAAAAATAAAATATGTTCAACTGACTTGGATGACCTTAGGGGTAAACAACCTAATCTAAATTTCACAGAGACTTTTCGCCACAGTTGGTAAAACCAGATCATAGAAAAGCTCAAACTTAGGAAAAGGTTCAAAACTTAACAACTTGGTGGTAAGGCACCCCGCAGTTCTGCTTGTGGCATTCCGTTCTTCCACAAAGCCCCAATACTTAGCTTTCACAGTGGATATATCTTTTTTACTAATATGTTCCGGGCAGACCTACAGATGGATCAACCACAATGATCTGCACCAAAATTTGACATGGATTAGCCGGGGAATCTGTTTACCTCCACTTAAAATTAAAACTTCTTTCAAAGATTCACAATACTCTCCTAACTCCGGATTTGTCCATATTTGTAGCCAGAAAATCAATGGTTTTATTGCGGCCATATCTCCAATTCTCTTTGGCCTTAAATCAAAAAACAGCGGGGTCAGCAGACTGCTAACTGGGACAGAGACCACAGATCTGGCAAATATGTTTTCACTCACTACCAATTTATGCATATCAAGGTGACCCCATAGCTCTGCACCACAAACTTCAGCATTTTGGGCTTCCTACAATAAACTTTCAGGGTAGGGGTAATAGACCAGGACCAAGCCTGTTTATCAAATCGGAGTATGGGTTTGGATTTATGACATAATGGTAGATAGCTTTTCTAGAGTTGGAGATCCCAGCCCAGGGTTTCAGTTAGCCTTACTCCCAGGTAATCAAATGTATTCACCCTCTCGAGGGTTGCTTCCGCTATCTTTTCTGGTCTAGTTTTGCCCTTTCTCTTACCAAATACTACATATTTAGTTTTCACCACGTTTTATTCCAGGCCCCTAATATCACAGAGTGCCAAGAATGTGTCAATAAGTCTCTGGAGTCCCATGGGGTTGTGGAAAGGAGTAGTGCGTCGTCACCGAATATATTTATTAATTATATTGGAAAACCCAAATTGCTGAGCTTTTGACTGCAAATCTGTGACATAGTATAATCTTTTATTGGTGTTGAAAGAAGACAAACATTGGCATTCGAATAATACAACATTTCAAATGCAAGCAAAGAAAAAGAGTTCTCTGCAGTTTAGTAAAAGACAGCCCTATTGGGGAGTAGTGGGCCCCTAAAACACCTGGGCCCTGGCGCCCCCGCACTTTTTTCCAGACATATATTATTCGTTTTAGGGCATAAACAATAAGCATCGATCATAAGCAGTATGCAGTACGTATATTACATACAGTCTTCGTCTGCAGGCTTGTGTAGCGTAACATTCCCAACTAACAAAGCGCTCCCCCCTTGAGCTGCAGTTGAGTAAGTATTAGTAATCTCTGTGCGAGCTCGGGATTCTGTGGTTCAGGATTCCTATTCCTTTGCGCGTCACAGTGCTGGCCAGAGTCTCACGTCCCCCTAGGTGTTCGCATCCCCCCCCTCCCTTGGTCTAGTGCCACTGGCTGTGGAACTGGCGCCGCTGCACTTGTTACACCTCATCAATCTCAAATGGTAGACTCAAAAGGGACAACAACCCTGTCCATTATATTTTGCCATATTATAGGCTCAGTCAAAAAACAAACCATAGTTCATGATCGTAAGAAGGCTTGTGTAAGTGAAAACTTGTTTTGCCTTTTTTTTATAACTTTATTGATTTTGAAGCAGACAGAGTTGATCAAAGAAAGGTACCCAATAACCCACATGTAAGACAGTTCGAGCAATCATTAACAGAAGCTACCAAACTCCGCTTGTATAGATGGCAACTCAGCTAACAAACCCCAGAAGAGGGATGTAATAACTGTCTAAGGGCCATGCGTCAATAATAGTACAGGCAACGATATTTTGTCTTTTTTTTAACAGTGTATGTGCTGCCGATGTTATAAGGATTTGCATATTCAGTTTGAAAATTACGAATGATGCTCACTGGCTGTTTTATTTTCTAGCCCTGAACAACATGGTTGCAATAATTCCCAAGAAAGATGCCCCTGGGGTGGATTTCTGTGGCGTGGACAAATACTACTACATTGTCCGTTCGGACATGAACTGCTACATGAGTTCGCCCAACTTCAACAAGGGAGAAGACCTCAATGTGTTCAGCCTCCACCAGTCATGCAGGGGCGGCGACCACTATCTGGCTGACGAAGATGGCCTTTTTTACATCATCAAGGGAAGCAACTATCGGAGAGTGTCCAACATGAACAAAGATCATGATGCCACGGTGTGCAGTCTTCACCCAAACTGCCAAGGGGGCGACCATTACCTGTCGGCCTTCGGAAAATTCTACATCATCTTCCAGAGTAAAGGCACTTACCGTCAAGTGAAAAACATGAACACGGATAAAGACGCCGTGGAGTATAGCCTACACCCAGACTTCAAAAACGGACTGTACTACTGGGGGATCAAGAGCTATTTTTACTTTGTGAAGCCTCATGACGAATGGGGAGTGCAGTATTACTGGTGCACCAATCTCCATGAAAACAGAGACGGCAAGCCATTATCCTTTCATAGTGACGTCGTCAACTTCATGCCCGGAGGCCTGGCTATCATTAAGGGGCCGGCGTATGGCACCTGGGAGTGCATTAAAACCATATCCAATGATTCCGACTCAACAATAAAGTGGAATAAGAAAATTACCCGTAAAGTGGGGTATACCCGTGAGAAGATGACGAGTGTGGAGAGAAACTGGAACGTATCAATGTCCTACTCCTACACTACGGGAGATCTCACTGCAGCAATTAGCAAACAGCAGTTTTCAGTAAGTGAGAGTAGTGGGGGAAAAAATGTCAATACTGAATCGGAAAATTGGAATGAGGCGACAGAGATAGAAGAATCTATTAGTGTAGAGGTAGAGGCTCACAAAAAAATTTTCGTCTGGCAGTACAAGCTTGGGTTTGGCGTTGAGGATGTGCTGTTCTGCCGTTTAATGAAATTTGGTGAAGACGCCTCGCCACCCACTGAAATACCACTTCCACCTTCCAAGTAACTCAAACGAGGGTAAACCGCCTTTACAATGCAGCCTTTCTCACGCAATACCCTTTACCATGCTACCTTTGTCATGCAGATAAGTGCCATGCAGATCAGTACCACACAAGTAATTATGTGTACCTTTACATGCATGCCCTTACCATGCAGATATGGATTAAAAAAAGAATACAGAATGGCCTAATTTAGGGGCATATTATTGACGCTTTAGCGGCATAAAACTGCAGCTAAAGCGGCGATAATGGGCTTGATAATATGCTCTATGGAATGCCAATTGAAGCTCATGTTAGATGTCCTTCACATCTAACATGGGCTTCAATTGGAATTCCATAGAGCATATTATCAAGCCCATTATCGCCACTTTAGCAGCAGTTTTCTGCTGCTAAAGCGGCGATAATTGTATTGCCTCTCTTGATAATATGCCCCTTAGAGTTCGGCAGACGGGTTACTCCAGCAAAACTGTGAAGGATATCCTGTCCACAATATAACAAGTGCCACTAGATAGTATGCATATAATGCAGCAGTCAGGATAGCTGTCACGTTTGTGATGGAGTAACCTGTTAGTAAAACTCAAAATCATACCTATAGTTATATTATTTTACAGAAAAAAATAGGGTTTAGGTCCGAGTAGAGGTAAATGGAGGTAAGGGTAATTTCAAGGTTCAGGGGTTGCTAGTGGTAAAGGGAGGTAGGGTAATTTTAGGGTTTAGATGTTGACAGTGGTAAAAGGAGGTAAGGGTGATTCTAGGGGTTAGGGATGGGTAGTGCAAAGGGGTGTAAGGGAAATTTTAGGGTTTGTGTAGGTAGCGGTAACGCAAATCTAGAAGTCTCCAAGAATTTAGAAGTAAATTGAAAAGGGGGTGGTGGGTTCCCTAAAAAGAGAAAATAAAATATATATATATATATTTACCTTATAAATACTATATACTATATACACCTATGTGATAAAGACTGCGTGGAAAAGCATATGTGGTAAAAACATGTGCTGTAAAATCATACTTTCCTCAGACGAGGATCGAGCTGCACTACTCTCATGGTAATCATGGCATGGTGAGAGTTGGATTATTTAGTACGGGCATACAATAGATTAAGTAGTACAAGTATCTGTCGCGTGAGCATTTTAAAACCTCGCACACACCGACAAACAATGTGTGCTACAATATTAATTACACTGCAGAATGCAAAACAGTTCACAATAGCAGCTGATGTATTCCATATACCCACACTCAATGCTCATACACCTTATCCAATTTTAAATGCACTTTTAATAAATCTTTTCTCTGGTGCAATAATTACTATTTTCAATGCTCTCAAAACTGTATTGGAGAATGTTCACCACGCCACTGTTGAAATAAAGACAAATGCCTTCAGTCACCAATTTTATTTGTCAGTTTCCTTTATGCCTCACTTTCAGTTGTGGTTTAAGGGTGTGAAGGATGGCTTACTTCAAAGACCCAGTCAGAAAAGGTGTTTGCATTTTTACATGTGCTGGTTTTAAACTAGGTGGCAGTATTTTGCTTATCTCGAGTTTTTTAAAAACTAATAGTACGCGCACAACGTGACATTCACTCATCCACAATTTTCATCGCCTTTCCTCCCGCTGTGCCAAAGAACTCTCAGAATCAGAGTATAATGTCCAAGGTGTAGCCTTTTTTATTCACATCAAACCAGGTAATTCACCACAAACCAATATGAGAGTAACAGTGTCCTACTAGGATATATATAAAATTATTCACAGTATCACACTTTAGGAGCACCGACATTAGCAGCACCGACATGTCAAAGGCAATAAGAATTAGGAACAACATTACACTTGAACTTGGCCGCACACTTGAACTTGGCCATACACTTGAACTTGGCCATCTCAGCCCACCAAGCACCCACTCTGTTGCGCACATTGTGACAGCAGGCCCCAACGCGCTACAGGAAACAGTTCCACTAATTGAAATCCAGGGCACCGCATAACGCACCGGTCCTCCGGGGTATCTGAACACAGCCAGCCTCCCCAAGGTTCCACTCAGTCGATAGTTTGTGGGTTAGGTCAATAGAGTGCAGGAGCACCAGCAGTTCAGTTCCCCCTCTCCACCTACCCTCTGCACAAGTCAATCCTACCCCCTCCTGGGATTCAACCAGTTGCTTAACCTCCATTGTTGTGCATCCCCCTTTGTTGATAACTGTCAGTGCTGCACAAAGCCTCACTCTTCTACCGGGTGGGTGGGTGGTCGGTCGACGACGCACCCCTGCAGCTTGTCTGAGGTCCAAGGGGACAAAGAAGCTGGAAACACCGGGACGCAGCCTTAAATATCCCTTCTCACCCTGATGACGTCACCTGTCCTCTTCATTCATCCTGCCCCCTTCTTGTTCTTGGAGTTGGCTCAGTCCCGTGGAGGAACTAAGGGCGCCCCTCCCCTAGGCGTGGCGGGCACGTGGTCATAGCACCCGCACAACGTGACATTCACTCCTCCCAAGTTTTCGTCACCTTTCCTCCCGTTGTGCCAAAAAACTCTCAGAATCAGAGTATGTTGTCCAAGGCGTAACCTTTTTTATTCACATCAAACCAGGTAATTCACCACAAACCTTATGAGAGTAACAGTATCCTACTTGGATATATATACAATTATTCACCGCATCACACTTTAGGCGTACCAACATGTCAAAGGCGATAAGGGAACTAGGCACAACATTACACGTGAACGTGGCCGCACACTTGAACTTGACCGTACACTTAAACTTGGACATACATTTGAACTTGGCCATACACTTGCACATGGCCATACACTTGAATTTGGCCATCTCTGCCCACCAAGCACCCACTTGCTGCACACATTATGCCAGCAGGCCCTAACGAGCTATAGTAAACAGTTCCACTACTTGAAATCCAGGGCACCGCATAGCACACCGGCCCACTGGGGTACCTGAATGCAGGCAGCCTCCCCACGGTTCTACTCAGTCCATACGTTGCGGGTTTGGGCAGTAGAGTGCAGGACCACCAGCAGGTCAGTCCCCCCTCTGCGCCTACCCTCTGCACACGTTGACCCTACCCATTCCTGGGGTTCATCCAGTCGCTGAACTTCCATTGCTGTCCATCCCCTTTGTTGCTAACTGTCAGTGCTCTGCCACAGGGTGAGAATCTCCCTCGCCCTCCCGGCTGGCACTGACTGTGCTCCACAATAGCCCCCAGTATAGTCTGGATAAAGAGCTCCTGCCCTTTTGACAACAGATGCTCCCCTTCCTAAATGTCTTGGCCAAAAACCTCAGGAGCAGCACATTGCCCAGAGGCCCATCTCACTGCCCATTGAGTAGTGAAGGTCCCAGTTTACCCCATCTCCCTTTTTCCACCCAAGAAATCCATGCCTGCCCGTCAAGACCCAGTGGCAAGTTGTACTTCCACTATCCTCCATCCCAGAGGGAACTACCAATCCAGGACCTCCAACAAAAGTCAATTTCTTCACCCCTTGACAGCTAGTGGTTCACCCTCCAGGCATCAAAAGGACCGTATACCCCAGTGGAGCACTGCAGGACAGAAACTGGATTCTACTGCCACCCTAGCGTCACTCTGTTAGTTCCGCCTTCCCTTTAGAGGACGATTGTGGGCTAGCGTGTTTACTGCTCAAAAGGAGGTGAAGAACCCTCATCCTCTCAATTCCATGTCAAGGAGCTGCTGGCTTAATGCAAAATGTCAGTGAGATGTAGTCAATACAGCCAGTGTTGGAGTCTCATGATAAGTCATGCAAACCCCTTACTGTATCCGGACTTCCACACTGCCTAATAAGAATTGTAAGCCTGTACTAGGTGAGTAATACTGGAGCCTGGACACCCATTGCTGCCCTCCAGAATGTCTTAAACACCCCTGTTTCAACCTTTCTGACCAGTGAGTATGGACAGTAATTAGGACAAGACCTCACCTAACTATACCCATCATCGCTACTGAGTGACCTGTGCCCACCTCTTGCAAAGGGATGGGATGCATTAGACACCTGTATCATTAAAGGACAATAGGACTCTCCTCAAAATAAAATACAGTAACCAGCACGAATTGGTGGCCAATGGTCAAGATGTTAGCCATAAAGTGAGCCTGTAACCCCGACTGGGGCCGACCGACTGCAAGGGGAGTACCCAGTTTATTGGAAATTAACTCCCGAGGACACAGGAGGTTTCAACCCTCTGTGTTGAGAACCAATGCCCTCCAATTGTTAGACCTCTCTACCCAGAAGCTGACCTTTTTTTGCATCGGACCCCCACACCTATTTACCTCATACTGGCCCCAAGAAACAGGGTGCTGGTAAACCTCCTCAGCAGCCCCGGGCTACCCAACTTTCTTTTACTGAAAAAGGGGCCCAATGTTGACCGTCTCACTGCGATCCTGGGAGGTGGAATCACACAATGACATTTCTCTGTATCTCTAATTACAGATAGAGTAGAATTTCCTGCTCTGCAGGAAGCAGATCATAGGACAGTGTCTTATCCTTTAACCCACCCTGCTGCTAAGAAAGCGAGACCCTGCCCATAACTCTCCCTCCACATTCCCTTACAGAAGGTGACCAACATACGTAAAATACCTATCACTAGTCCCACTGGTTAAAAGAGTTACTGCCGTTTCTGGGGAACCAATTGTGGCTGAATTTACTATCTGTCATCTGTGTTCCTAGATTTGTGGTTGAGATCCGACTTCATCACAATGTTCCCACCGGGCTGCTCTTGTGACAAATAACCCAACTTCTTAGATGGCAGATGTAACTGACAGCCAAGTACACCAACCCCCTTAATGATGCACTCCCAAAACATCATGGATCCCCTATGTGCCACCATCCTAAGACTAAATCTGTCCCCTAGATACCTGTAATTTCACTCACATAGTACTCACTACCTTAGCTGAGGCATCAATTCTGTACCTCTACTTTGTGACGCATCCTGTGTATGCCAAGCAGCTGAAGATGAATGCTATCTCAGGATTAGGACAGAATGCTGCATGAACGCTTACATGAACTGGCCAAAGCGAGCTGCACCCCTGAGCGGATGCGCTAATGAGTTGGAATAATCAATTAATCAATATTCCCCCGATGGCCAAAGAGGCAGCGTGATGTCCATTTCCTGTGAATTATCTTTGAATCATCCAAAACCATGCTTGCAATCATCAGCCCCCCACAACATAAATACAATCGTCGCCCGAAGCATGCTGGTGTGGGGCTTCACCAGAGAATGCAGGTTCAGTGGTTGCCTGCAGATGCCAAAAGGAATAGAGTGCCCTACAGATAGTGGGCATGCTTAAAGGGTTCGTTTCCAGATGCTCCCAAACATGCAGTGCCTCACTGGAAAGCAACAGAAACCACAAGCCGTCTCAGGTTCTTGGCCTAAACGTGATCGTGTGGCGGAGCCCGTCAGTTCTTGGCACCATGATGCAGAAGGATTTTAGACAAAGAATAAGTCCTGAAGCTTGGATAGTAACTCTGTTGTCAATCCGAGAAGCTATCTATTACTGCTCCAATTTGTCAAGCAGAAAGTCTGGGAAACGGTTCCCCAGTTGAGCTTCTGCCTGCCTTACAGCATAGGCGCCAAGAAATCAAATCCCCGTTAACCTGAATGTGCACCCAAACCCATGCCACATGTCCACCTTGGTGCTAGCAATAATTTAGAAGTAGGGGGGGGCCGAATAATTGCCATGCGCACCACTCATGCTCCCATCGGCCAAATACCCAATTGTAATATGGCCCATGGCTAGCATTAACGTTGTTGAAACTATAGACAAGCAGCACTATTATCTAGACTAAAACTTCCTCCAGTCTGGAAAGAACAGCAGCTGGAGGTGTAAAAAGGTATACGAGGTATGTCAAGAGCATGTGGTCTTGAAACTTTAGCCCAATCTTGAAAATGGCCATTGATGGACGCATTGGGTTTCCATCTAGGGAAGTACTGTAATACTCATTGAGCATCTATGGTTACAAAACAGATAACATACCCTTGCTTGTAAAAAATGTGAAGAATTTTCAGGATAGATAGATTGAACCAGTGAATGTTAATTTTTTTACCATGGATTTCAACAAATTTCTCACCAACAATTGTGATTTTTCTTTGATTGGTCATTGTGAATGTTAATTTTTGAATGGTTAACTCGTTCAAACAAAAGTGCAAAATTGCACTGAATTGTCTATAAATTGTCACAGAGCATTACAATTTATGTAACATGGATCACTAGAGTGCATTGGTCAAGATATAAGTGATATTTCCTTTTACCAGCCTCCCAAGAGGCTACTCAAACTAAGAGTAGATGATGGGAGAAATGCGTTAAAATAGTCTAAGCAACTGCACTTTTTTCTTGGTAGCATCTCAACCCACTGTTTTTCACCCTCTCTGCCATGCTAGACAGAGGACCTATTTGGAACAGTCCACTAAATACTCAAGCTGATATGCTTGGAGAAGGGTTACAAATTCAACAGACAGTCCATCCACCTTAGTACAATTGCATAAGGATACAATGCACAACTAATACTTCCAAGATGGAGGAGTGAGGGTTCGTGGTAGTAGTTCGTCGGAGAGGCTCCGCTCCTATCCTTCCCTTCCCTTTCTTTTCGTGAAGCTGATACTTTCACAAGCCGATACCCTATGCCTTGAGAAGCAGTGAATTGTTACACTTCAGAGATACAATAAAGCACCGATGAAGAGCGATTAAGAAAATTGTTATTTCTGTCTACTTGTAACAGTGGTAATAGCCCAGACTGGAAACAAAGTATCGATAATCTCTTCACCCGCTCACCTTGACGTTTGAGAAACGGAGAACAGTAACGGAGAGCAGTAAGACTTTAGACCAGAGACGCACCGCGGAGGTGCAGCACGGCAGGACGCCGATGTTCAGCCTCTCAGACCCGGCAAGTCTTCTCCGACGAGTGCTCCGTGTTTGGATCAGCGGTTCGGGGCTCAATTGGATTGGTCTGAGCCTCCGTGCTGCTACCATCGGCGGTCGGCGGTGGCGGAGCAAGATGGCACCCAAGGGCCCGAATCTTCCTCGAGCAACCAGGAGCAACAAGCCAGCTACCTCGGCGATCCCGGCAGCATCTCCTGTAGCAGTTCCTGCAGCGAGTCTACCCGCACAAATTACCGAGGAGCTGGCTATAGAAACCCACGATGCTGAGGATGTGGGAGCTGCTCATGACTATAACGGCAGAGAGAGTGAAGGGGTAAGAAACACGGAGCAACCACCACCGGCACAACCAACACCCACTACTACTACTGGAAAACAAAACCAGGCTGGAGACCAGAAGCAGTGCAAAGGCAAACAGGTACTGAAACCGCCTATAGTGGGCAAAGACATTAAAAATTCATTAACTAAATCAACTAAGGTCGGGGTTAAGCTGGCAGCTAAAACGGGGGTCCTGGTTGAAGGAAGTGAAGGCGGTTTGGGCACCAATGCAACTAATCCTACGAATGAGTGCACCCCATCTATTTCTCCCCTAAATTCTATTCTAGGAGGGTGCCTCCTCACATCTAAGGACCTCGATATCCCGAGACCACAAGGGGAAGTGCGACAAGGGCCGTTGACCCCAGCGTCGATGTCAGACTATTCGGACTGGAGGAATGAGGGGAACATTAACTTACCCTCAGCACAGGACGCAGATATTAGTATTGTCCCCATACCCCTGAATGAGTCAGAAGAGGGCATATCAGCCAAGACCAAGGAGATAGATGGAATAGATGGTATCGACACGGATATCGACCTGTACTCTTATGAAGACTATGAGGCGGAATCCGATGAGGATGGGGACCCTAACGATAACAGATCCAACCCTCGGGTGGGGGGGGGGTCTGTAAGGCCAAAAATAAGCAAAAAGCCAAAAGGGGGGGCAAGGTTTGCAAAACTCCAACAAGACTTAAAAGCAACAACAAGCAAATGCAAATGCAAAGAAAACCCCTACAGGTCAAGAGTCCATTGAGAAAATGGATGGAGGCAAAGGGCTTAGTTAAAACCATGGCGTTAAGACTCTCCGGGGGGAGCCCCTCGGATCCTATGGTCTTAGGTTCCTCCTCAACTGAAACAACCCCTACAAGTATTTCATTTAACAATACTAGCTCACAGTCAGTGGAACAGACGGCGGAACCAACTGCAAAGGGATCAGGGGACCCTACTACTTCTAGTTCATCTGTGGCATCACCAGTATCAGCAGGAGGCCCGGCTAATACAGACACATCGTCTACCGCCAGCAAGCACCAGATGCCACCTAAGCATCAGATGCCCCCCATCGAACCAAGAAATGTACCGTCATCCAAAATGACCCCTGAAGGCGCCTATTCAGAAACGTCGCCAGGACCAATCTCAATGACTAATCAATCACCTTTAGAGGAAATAGTACAAATACTAAGTAATCAGCGAGCTGAGGCGCAAGAATACTACCTTAAACTGAGGGAAGACAACAATAAGATGCAGTCCTCTCTTTCTGAACTCACGGCAAAAATTGGTGGTATTTCACAAGAAACAATTGAGCTTCAGCAACGGGTGGCGGAGGTGGAAGAGACTACTACTAGAGTGGCCGCATCATCCGAGAAACATGAGGATCAGATTTCTGGGCTTCTAAGGAAAGTTGAAGATTTGGAAAACAGACAAAGACGCTCCAACTTGAGATTATTTGGGATCCCGGAAAAAGCGGAGGGCTCAGACCCGAGGGCTTATATTGTTGGTATACTCCAGAAGGCTCTTCCCGACCTGGCCGACTGGGACTGGGACTCACAGATACAGCAAGCCCACCGTCTGCCATTATTTCAAAGAAACAAAGATTCACAGTTTCCCCGTCCATTCCTAATCTATTTTGGGAATTTTCTTTTGCGCCAGGCTGTTTGGCAGAGAGCACGTCCTAATTCTCCAATCTTGGTTGGGGAGATGTCGCTTTTCACACGCTCAGATCTAAGTAAGGAAACTATGGACAGGCGATGGCATCTCCGCAAATTGATAGATCCAATTAAAGCATGTGGCGCCCAGATATTTCTACAAGAACCAGCACGTCTTAAAGTAATCAAGAATGGGCGCACACACTTTCTTAATGATATTAAGGAGGCTGAAGCTTTTTTAGCCAACATAAACTCTGATAAAAGTTAAAGCCAGATTTATAGAAGAGCTATGTAGGGGATGTCTCTTTTTCTTTCAACTTCTTTTCTTTACTCATTTATTTTTTTTTTCTCTCCTGGCTTTCTCTCTTTTTTGAAAAGCTGATGAGGCAACTGGAATTTGCGTAGGTCTATCATGGCTCACTATAGGAAAGGGTGAGGGGGGCGGGGGTCTGCGGGGACGATCCTCTACAAGAGCTGCCTCTCCAACAGCAGCTGAAGCTGAAGGGTGGTTCCTCCCCGGCTGGGGTAGGTACCAGGGGGGAAAGGGGGTGAGGATCTTCTCCGCAGGTCACGGTGGGTGGGGGGTGGGAGAGGGGAAAACAGAAAAAACAAGCTTACAGGCTGACAAGGATTTGTTTGCAGATGGACTAGATATGGACATTTTGGCACTGAGTGAGAAGTACACCAGATGTTGTATTATATGTTTGAGAAATCAAGAATTTATAATGTTCTTGTCACTTTTTTTGTTTTTTAATACATATAATCACAAACGATTAATTATTATTTGGGAGCTAGGACCGATGTTTTTGCTAATTTTCAGATGCATGAAATAAAATGTTTAGCTTGGAATATAGCGGGTTTAAATAGTAAAGACAAAAGATCTTTGGTTTCCGAAGAGCTAAAATTATATAAGCCGCATTTCTGTCTACTATCAGAAACACATCTCATTTGGAAAGATACTAAATTACTTAATCAATTAGGCTATGAAACTATGGTTTGTTCTTCTGCCGGGGGATCTGTAAGAGGGGTGGCTATACTCAAAGATCGGCGAGTTAGATCGGAAGTGATGCAGACTGCTCATGATAAGGATGGTAGATGGGCAATAGTCCAGTTCAAGCATGAAGATAATATTTTTGTACTATGTGTGGTGTATGGATCAAATTTAGATGAACCAAGAGTCTTTGATCAAGTGAACATTAAACTTTTGGATTGGGCGGGGAAAATTATAATTATAGGCAACTTTAATTGCATTATGGACTATAAATTGGACACAACCAGACCAATTAGCCATCAACGGATGCATAAGACTGTCGTTTACATAATATTAAAGATGCCTGGCGACAATTATACTCCAAACGACCTGGGTATACTTATTATTCGGCACCTCACAAACTATGCTCCAGATTAGATATGGCCCTAGTCAGCGATAATTTATTAAAGACTTGCTCTATGACCCTCTGCCCTCGTATTTCCTCCGATCTCAATGCCATAATTATATCATTCTCCATACCACATAGTGCAACCCCTTCCAGAATGTTCTCCTTTCCCAGATATCTCATTTCAGACCTATCTTATATTTCGCAGCTGAAAGCACACCTTGCTGAGTTTATCAGCATTAACAAGGATTCGGCTTCATGCCATGTAGTATGGGATGCCTGCAAGGCAAGTATTACACAGGCCTATGTATTTAGGCAAAATGCTGAACTTAAGCAGAGCCAAGCTCTGGTATTATCACAAATAACTAATCGAGAAGAGCAACTGGCCCTAGCACTCCGACATGACCTACCAACTCTTATGGATATTAATCTTAAACTTAGTGCATTAAAAAATGATGCAAAGAAAAGTCTCTATCAGAAATACAGCGTTAACATTCACAAATATAAAATAGCGCAATATGAGGGGGGGGACAAAATTGGCCGTATCCTGGCCTATAAAGTGGTGGAATCTAGATCAGGCTCCTTAATTTCCAACATCTGGGGGTCAGATAACAACATATACAATAAACCACAGGAGCAGTTTGCTAGCTTTTATAAAACCCTATATACCCCAGAAAATCAACCAGATTCTGATCTCATACAGGATTATATTGATAAATATGCACCGTGGCCTGCTGATAGGCTAGACCTGAGCTCTCTGTCTGACGATCTAACCATGATAGAGCTACACCAGGCTATCAACTCCCTGTCCAGGGGTAAAGCAGCAGGGGAAGACACCATCCCACTAGAGCTATATAAGGCCTGCTTACCTGAATTAGACTTATTATTATTAGAAGTTATGCAGTCAGTAGGGACAAATGGAAACGCACCTAAGTCATGGAATAGGGCGAAAATAATATTTTTTCTAAAAAAGGATAAACCAAAGGAAGAGAGGGGGTCATATCGACCAATTTCATTGATTAATATAGACGCTAAACTATTTGCTAAAATTCTTGCACTTAGATTGGCACCTATTATGCGCCAACTAGTCAACACACAACAACACAGATTTATTTTTGGGAGAGACACTACCTCACATGTAAACACGGCTATTACGGCTTTTGATGTTGCAGAGATAGAATCCACCCCACTAGGCATGATCTCATTAGATGCAGAAAAAGCATTTGATCAAGTGGGGTGGAACTTTCTCTGGAGCGTGCTTTCTAAAATAGGGGTTAGGGGAAGGTTTCTGAGGGGCATACAGGCTTTATACGACAACCCCATTGCCTGTACTAGCTACAACAGTTTAACTTCTTCAGACTTCCCAATTTTGCGTGGCACGCGCCAGGGTTGCCCTCTCTCACCCCTTTTATTTGCTCTTTCTTTAGAACCTTTTTTAATGGCTCTTAACTCCCAAAACCTGATTGTCCCTTTTTGCTCTGGTTTGAAAGAGCTCAAACTGACCGCTTACACTGATGATATTGCCGTTTATACACACAATATAAATCAAGCTTTAAAAGGAATTAAATTAGAGGCTACCAAATTTGGGAATGTGTCAGGTTACAGGCTCAATATACAGAAGACGCATGTTATTGCCAACTACTCCCCTTCTACGGCTATTCAGGAGATTTGCCAGGTAGCTACATATCTTGGTGTCAAAATTACGGCTAACATACAAGAAATAAACCACATTAATTATAATGAGCTAATTAAATCCACGGCTTTACTTCTAAAGAAATGGCATAGGTTACCTCTGAATATCATCGGCAGAATTAATCTTATTAAGATGAAGGTATTACCTAAGTTCTTATATTTATTCCGATCGATCCCGCTAGCATTGAATAACTGTTTTTTTCAACAATTAGATGGCATTCTCAATAGTTTTATTTGGGGGTATAAAAAAGCAAGAAGATCACTGAAATACCTGAAAAATACTATGAACGAGGGAGGACTTAATTTTCCAGACTTTAAGTTGTATTTTTGGTCTTCATTTTTTTTACGATTTCGTTCTTTACTTCATAAGGAAGGAACTATATTTTTTCATCAACTTATGCTGAAGCAAGAATCAAACATGTTTCTGTTTAGAGCAAATGACCCCAATTATTTCAAGAGGGTAAAGTTCAAGACGGCCAGAGATATAATAAAGATATGGAAGAACATATTGACTTATTGCAGGACTTCATTTTTTCATCCGAAGCTACCACTGTGGGGCAACCCTGGTCTCCCAAGAGTATTTTCTGATAATATTAATAACATATGGGCTGAGAAGGGAATTAATACTCTGGCTGATCTATATGGCCCACAGGGATTTGCTGACTTCAATATGCTTAAAATTACATATGATTTACCGAAACATGCCAGATATAAATATTTACTTATTCATGATTTTCTAATTAACAAAAAAAAGATTTGAAGTATTACAGACTGTGATATTTGGACCTGTTTATATTCTAAAAAAACCAAATCAGTTATTAGTGGGGCTTATAAGTTGCTAGTAAAATACAAAACAAACGATCTGTCTAAATTAACGGAAAAATGGGGGGCCCAACTCGGCCTAAATGTTACTATGAAACAAATAGAGAACTCGCTGTCTAATATTAATAAGCTAGTTAGATCTTCTAACCTTAGGCTACAGCAGTTTAGAACTACTTGTATGCTCTATTATACTCCTGCAAGAATCTCCAGGTGGTCCCCTAATCCTGATTTCACAGATCGTACAAAATGCCCTAAATGCTCCGAAGTAGTGGCTAATTTAGTACACATGTTATTCTCCTGCCCCAAGCTTAAAACTTTTTGGGATAAGGTTCAAGACATTTGCAGAATTAAGACGATTGGGTTGCCCATTTTTACCGCTTCTTTAATTCTGCTAGATTGCAATATTTCCCCAACCCCACAATCTTCCTTGTCAACCATACTAATTTCCTGTCCTAAACTAACTGTCGCAAGAGCCTGGATTGTCACGGCCCCACCTACTGCTTGGGATTGGTGGGCTTTAGTAATGGAAATACATTACAAGGAACTTGCCCTAGCAAACATAAGGGGTGGCCGCTCACTGGTTAAATTTGAAAGAAATTGGGGAACGTGCTGTTTAACATGATACGATTTAGTCAAACTCTATTTTTTTTTGTGACTCATCATGAAATGTATTAGCTAATTTTTTCCTGATGTTCTATGAATTTGTATGTATATGATCTTTTGCTGTTCTTAATGATACTCTCAGTGCTTCTTATTACCTATTTACTTTCTGTATATATTTAATTATTTTCTCTTATATTTTCAATGTCCTGGATATATATTTGTATTTTTTTCTTTTTCTGTCAGCCTGTTTACAATAAAAAGAATAAAAAAAATAATTTAAAAAAAACAATGCACAACTAATACAGTGGAAAACATTTCTGTCACATTTGTGACTGAGAATCCATCTGCCAAAGTCTAAATTTGGCCCCCGAATCTAATCTATAAAAGCTCAAAATACTTTAGTAGGTCAAGTCTGGATGGTAAGTTTTTTCCTTGAACCAAGAGAATAGAATTGTGTGGTTCAATGAGATCTTGGCCAATGTGGTGGATTGTATATTTATAAACATAAATAAACATGGGCCACAGACATCTTGTCAAGGTTGGTTTGATCTTGCTTGTCAGCAAACGAAAAAACGAGTGAGAAAGGAACTCAAAAAAGTTAGGTAGTCTCCAGAAGGTGATTTAAATCAAGAGCTGTATTGGTTAAAGGGTATTTAAAGGCAGCTGGTTAAAGAGGAAAAAAGTCTCTTTTATCATAATAAGTGGGGTGATATGATTATGGTTATACAATTGGGGGACCAACAAGAGTTCTGGTTGAAAGTAAACAAATACTCTAACCCCCATGGGGGAACCTTTACATGTATGATCACTGAAGGTACCTGGGCAGCATACTTAGTTGGTCTATATGGTAGCCCTCCAATTTTATCTAGTGTTAACTGCACCACCTCTACGAAGCTGCCTCTCTCCTTGTTCGCAATGAAAGAAGAAAAGGTGGTAATTGAGTGGATTAAATGATCAAGAGCCATAGGGCTCAATGATCTACTCCGGCAGTGTTATTTATGTCCAATAGCGCCTAGTAGGCAAGGGTGCTTTCCCTTCTGATCTGCTGGACAGCCTTACTTGGTAATTATCCTGTGTCCTGGAAGGGAAAGGGAGCCCCAACACTGCAAACTTTCATCAACAGATTCATCTGATTCAACCTTGAATTGCACCCGATCATCGACTTCCCTGTACTTAATGCCGAACAGCACCCGATCAACAACTTCATGAACCCCAAGGCGAGCGGCCTCCAGACAACTCTGGGACATCGCACAGTAGCACCACTTCATTGGCAAGCCCTTCCTTGGATCTAGTAGGCTGCCTGGCCCCACTGAATACTTTCTCCTCCATAAAAGTTTGTAAGTGAGAAGATACCTTTGTGACCGAAATGAACCTGGTCCATGTATCCATCCTGCGCTCCATTGAGGTGGGCCTTAAATCTTACTCTTGTGCCTGTCCAGTGCCACCAGTTGCCCGCAGTTGGCACTTAGGGCTTTTTGGCGCAATTTTTTTTAATGCAAACTTTACAAATTCATAACTCTGGTTCACTGATTGGATTTTGTCATTTTCGTGTCACTTTATTTAGAAAAATATTCTCAATTTTTCCAAATTGGTTTGAGAGTTTTTTAAAAATTGTGTTTTACTTTATTTCTGTTAGAGTACTGCATACATACACATTGTATCTAGATAAGCCTGGCTTCTCTATGCCATAGGTTCTAGTGAGTTGAACACATGCTTATTTTGAACATTTGTGATTCTCCCTGACAGGGATTAGGATTATTATTTGAGGTGGGTTGCCCCTTCTCTCAAGTAATACTCCAATTTCTCACAATGAGCCACTCAATTGGGAAGAATCTTACAGGAGCAGCGTTAGCCAAATCAAAGGCTGCATGTCGCCCTTCTGCCAGATATCCATGGTTAGCCTTTCCATGCAAAATGTCAGGAAGATAGCATCATTCGGAAGCATTAGTAATCGAAACATGAGACGTTGAAAAAGTGTCATCATAACTTGTTAAGCCTTCGGCTGCAGACAATAATACGCTCAGAACAGACTAGTTCCTATTATCTACCCATCCGTCATCCCGTCCTATTCCTTAGCAGTGAGCAGCTTGCCTGCTCCACAGGAACCCTAGACCTAGCAGAGCTTGAACAATTTACCCAATATGGCACAACCGAGTTGGTGTGCATAAAGGGGAAAATGCGTCATAAAGACATCCTGAGACTACCAAAGAAACCCAGAGAAGAAAACCAAACACAAAACAATCACATGAAAACAAAAACAGGGAGGGAGGGAAGGGCTCAGGAATGGAACGGGAAGACCAGGACTCGGAGTAATGAATATTACCAGTGAGTGACCGGGCATTACCTCCTCGTCCTTCTTCCCATCCCATTCCTTAACAGAGAGCCCATATCCAAGCGAACAGTGATTGTAAGACAAAGACCAGGAAATACATAATAGAACAGGTCCATTTAATAACAAGGAAAGCAGCACAATTTACAAATCATGTACAGCAGACAAAACATGAGTGCCAAAAGCAGCCGAGGCCGCCATCCTCAACTGAAGACGGTAATGGGAAACAAAGGTATGGGGAGAGGCCCAAGTGGCAGCATTATATTTGTCGCGTAAGGCGGTACCATAACTACTCACCTTATTTCTCATCTCCATCCTTATTCTTTTAGGTGGGCTCAACTCACAAGAAAGGTAGAAGTCTGATTGCCACATACTGGTTTTCTCCTCAGAGCGTAAGGGAGTTTTCATATCCAAAACATCCTGGTTTTGTATCTGCCTTTATTAGACTGGTGGGTTTAAACTGCTAAAAGGACAGGACTGTTTATAATCCGTTCCATACGCAGCAGCCTCAATTATTAATCTTCGGAGGAAAAGATTTAGTTTCAGTTTATTGTGTTTGCTTGTTTTTACATGAGTACGCTGCTTTATTCTTGAATGAATATTATGGAAGGGAGAACAGCGTTTACAACAGAACTTTTACCACGCACTACCTTTACCACGCAACTTTTACAATGCAAGTCGTTACAACGACTTGCGCTGGGGGGCGCTGTAGGATAGGGAATGGTTTAATTTACTATCCAAAACCTTCCCTACTATCCACAGGGACTGGAGATGGAATTGTAAATTAAATTATTCACTATCCAGCGCCCCCTAATGCAAGTCGTTGTAACGACTTGCGTTGTAAAAGTTGCGTGGTAAAGGCATGTGTTGTAAAAGCATGCGTAGTAAAGACATACATCCTTATGAAAGTCCTCCAATCACAAAGCAAAACACCTGCTTTCTGGCACCCCCTAGTTCAGTCAGAATTCTACTTTCAAAAGTTAGGAGGATCAAAAGAGTAGACCCCAGCAGCATATAATCACAGAAGTAACCCTGGCGTGGTGAGGTATGCGCAGGGACATGTGCGAGGGCATATTTAACTTACGCCATGAAATTGGATTGGTCCTCATAGTATTGGTAAACACTGACAGAGCCAGAAAAACACTAAGCACTGAGGGCTTTATTTATAAAGCCCTGCAACACTTTTCCACCACAGTTGCATCACTTTTTGTGATGCTGCAGCGGCGTAAATAATGTGCGACGTTGCGCCATATTTACACAGTGACACATCTAAGGAGATGTCACTTTGTAAAAGCCTGTGCTACATTATACTTTCATCAGGTATAATGTATGCAGGATGGGCGTTTCCCTACAATAAAGGATCGTAGAAGTGGCTCAGGGAAATCTATGAGATGTCACTGCAACACTTCTAGGAAGTTCCTGCATCAATATCTTACGCCTGCCTCACAGCACCTTGCTCCATGTGAAAGGACACATTGCTGGAGTTGTGTCTGTTTTCAGACACTTAGCAATGCGTATCTTTAAATCCTTGCGACATGGAGAGCCATAATTTAAATATGGCGCTTACATGGTGTCGCAAGGAAGGTGCATGGAAAACTGTTTTCACACATCAATGCAACAGTTTTCATAAAGGAGGCCCAGTGGGCCTTATTTATGAGGCTTTGCAACACTTTTGTGCCACCTTTGCATCACTTTTTGTGACGCACCGGCATCAAAAAAAATGCGCATTGTTGCGCCCTATTTACAAAGTGACACATCTAAGCAGTTGCGTCACTTTGTAAATCCCTGCTCTACATTATACCTGCATCAGTTATAATATATGCAGGGTGGACGTTCCCCCATAAAAAGCCTTGTAGAAGTGGCAGTGTGTCTGCACTACTTCTAGGAGGCCACTGTGTCAAAACCTTACACCTTCCTCATAGCAAGCGTAAGACTGACGCAAGCCCTTTCACATGGGGCCTGCCCTATGTGAAAAGAGACATTGCTGGACTTACGTCTGCTTCCAGACACATGCCAGCAATGTGTCACTTTTGCACCTATAGATACGTAAGATAAGTTAATAAGAAACCTGCTACCAATGTTCATATTATTTTAAACTTATTAGCGCATTTGCTAGTTAACATCATTTCAGTTTAAACCGGATACACCTTATTCTTTATATGTCCCCATTGGCTCATCTGGCTAAATTCCATGTAGTGAAAATAGTACTATATGCGGATGACACACAACTGCTCTTCACCTGTGACAGGAAGTCAGAGTTTAGAGGAGAGGCAATAAATGTCTGCCTCTCTGAGGTGTTTTCCTGGTTCCATCTCCACCAACATATGTGTAATCCAGATAAATTGGAAATTATACTTTTCGGCCTCCCATTAGACAATGTGTGGCGGAACTGGTGGCCACAGCACCTCGGTCAAGACTGTCAAAAATTTGGGAGTCAGGATGGAGGAAATCTGTCCATGAACTCCCAAGTACAAGCTGTTGTGGGCTCATGTTTTAGAGTGCTTAAAATGCTTAGACAGTTCCTCCCCCTTCTGCTGGTATCATATAGACAAATGGTGGTCCAGGCTATTCAGATTGGACTACATCAACAGTCTTTAGCTGGGAATTACCGAATACTTTGCTGACATGCCTACAGGTGGTCCAGAATGCGGCGGCTAGGGCTATTCTTATGCTAGGTCCCAGAACAAGGATGGCTACTCATCTGAAATCCATGCATTGGCTTCCGATCCACAAGAGGATCATGTTTAAAGCGATGGTTCTAACCTTAATATCTCTCCATGGCATGGGGGCCCGTACCTCAGGAAGAGATTCCAATTCTATTCCCCTCGTTGTGCTCTAAGGTCGGCTGAACTTCAGTTAGCTTGCATCCCTAGCTCATTCCATGCTCGAATTGGGGGCCGCTCTTTCCAGGTGCAAGGAGCACGACACTGGAATAGTCTCCTCTTGGCACATAGACTCTTCACTCTTTTTGAAAGGCATTGAAGACCTTTGTTTTCCAGCAAATAGTGTGACTTTTCCAGCAAATAGTGTGATTTCTGCAAGATAGTGCTCACGGTTGGACTCACCCAGCATCTGTAGCGCCGGGACAGTAAATCGAGTCGCTGTCCATAATAACATAACATACATAACATACATAACATAACATCTAAATTATTATTTCAAGGACTTAGAAAACAGATCTCTCAGATCTAACATTAGAATTAAGTGTGTTCTGCAGCAGGCTGATGCAGGCAGGAAGGAAGATTACGTTCTTCGGCTCTTCCGCTATATCGTTTCAGAGCTGGCAGAAAAGGAAATTCTCCTGAATTGCACACACAGAGCAGAACACCCCTCTGGGGTACAGGACATCTTTACTTGTGTCCACAATTTCCACCAGAAGGAACGCATTATGGACAAGGTAAGTGATCAACCCCATGTCCTCTTTAACAGGATGAAAGTGCACCTTTAACAAGATCTCTCCTTTATCATGTTACAACGCTGTCAAACCAGGAAACTGATGATCGCATTCTTTAGAGATAAAGGGGTCCGCTACACCCCTTCCGTCTTGTCTTTGTTTGAGAGGGAGAGACACATATGGTTAGCACCCCGTTGGAGGGGGCGGTGTTTCGGACTGGACCTGGAGCAGGATGACCCTGAGCGACTCCATGGTCCCCGGGTGTCCTCCCAGTGGCTAGATCCCTGAAACCAATCTACATCCCGGTGCCAAAAATAGGTTGAGCAAGCTGACAACAATGGAGAGCATTTGCGACAGATCAGTCCCTTTGCAGCACCTAGTTTGGGAGAATCAGTATCTGGAGCCAAAAGAAGAGTGATTGGTCAGGGTTGGGAGCCTCCGAGTGACCTCCTCAGATGTAAACGATGGTGGATCCTTAGTGTCTGCATACAATGGCCCTCCGGAAGTCCCTGCCGTCAATGGCAATTCTGCTTCAACCCTAGATCTGCCCATTTGAAAGGGTGCAACAGAGGGAACCTGCAACGTTTACATCTCTCTGCTGCCTGACTCGTATAACTGATGACATGGACCCATACTACATGACTCACTCTTTTACATCAGTTGGTGTCTTGGTTGCTTATGTCCCCTTGTTTTGTTTCTTCTACATATGTGCCCATGCTCTATAATATGCAACACTGAATCACCTCAACACATTTATCAGCAACACAGGTGCATCTGCTCTCCCAGCGGGCTTCTATGGCCGTCACTTTACCCCTTTGACCATGGTGAAGATAGTTAGCCTTCATGTCAGGGTATTGCACGCTCCAGCGATTAGAACAGCACTAGTGTCCCAACTGAAGGCTGCCTAGTGCAATATATGTCTTATACAAGAGGCGCACCTGCTAAAAAAGGACTGGGACCTAATGCCTTTGAAGTAGTTCAACCGTCAATACTGGTCTTCGTGACCTGGAAAGAAGATGGGGGTGGCGTTTTTAGTTTTCAGGGCCAGGTCCTACAGGGACACTCCGGAATCACAGGCTACATGCTAGCTGTGCTGATCTCCCTCCATCACACTTTCACAATTGCATGTCTCTATGCCCCCAACGATCATCAAGAGCTGTTTATCCGCCAGGCTATTGGGAATGTTCTCACCTACCCAAACGTAAAAGTCCTAATAGGCAAAGATTTTAACTTGGTGCCCAACTCTCATTTAGATCGATCTCTCCACAGAGCAGGCCCAACAGGAGCATTCTTGGTATCAACTTGGTATCACGCTCCAAAGCTAACTTCTCTCTTTCGAAATCCAACCTTTTGGTCTCCAAATCAGCTTCTCTTCTGCCTCTTGCATTTTCTAACTCCAACTGCCCATTTATCTTTAGCCTTGCCATTTCCATGTTGTATGCACGCTCCTTCGCCCTTTCTTCTCGTTCTTCAGGGGAAAGACCTTTGGAGGAAACACTGCTACCGGGAGAGGACACAGGCCCATTCACTGGCGCCTCCTCATCCCCTTCCCCTGGCGGTACCACCACCACATCAGAGGGATCTCTAGACTCCAAACAGGCTTGCAATGCTTTGACAACTTCTGGTTTGTTTCTGCAGCTCTTGGTAGGAACGTTGAACTGCTTGAAATAATGGTCTAATTGCTTTCTGCTGTAATCTTCGATCTTGTTTCTATCGAATTCCTCCACAACAACAACAGGGGTAGTGACTCCGGTGTCACTCATGGTCAAAACTGGCAGTGTTCAAAAAATCAAGTTTCAGAAAAGCGGAGAACCAAAAATGGAATCCTTCCAAGTAGATTGTGGCTGCGCTATGGTCTGCTTTCACTATGTAGCGCACACTAATCACTGCACATGGGTCATAAATGCAAAGTTCAAATCCTCACCGCTGACCCACCAATGTTAGAACCGGCTGTCTCTAGTTGGCAGAGGTATACACTTCTGACAAATAGGGACACACCTTTTCTAGTCAGGGCAAGGGGATCACATCCTTTGATAACCCCTGCTCACCCCCTTGGTAGCTTGGCAGAGCAGAACAGGCTTATCTCAGAGGCGGTGCGTTAAGCATTTATGACCACATACCGTAATAAAGTGAATACACTACAAATGGACACGACACAGTAGTATTATAAAAATAAGGATTTTTATATAAGGCTTAGCACAAGACCAAATAACGACAAAAATATACACAATCTTAATAAATACTTTTGGAAGGGAAAATAAAAGTTCAAATGCGGATGCTTCGTTAGGACAAAGTCTTTTCGTATCAAAGCAATTCTTCTTCCTGGAAATACAGTTCTGGGCAACAAGGTAACCCACACGGGAGCTACACGACGTCGAGGCAAAGTTAATCCAAAGGTTCGGCGTCGACCGCGAGGAGCGCTACGTCGAGCCCGGAGTCACACGGACCCCCCACCACACAGTACCTTGGAAAATGAAGCACACGATGATCAACGGCTTCGAGCAATCCGGCGTCGCGTCTTCGGTGGTGATCAGGCCTCAGCAGTCGTCGATGTCGATGATTCTGTTGCAAGTGTGAGCAGCGCTCACGGCGTTGAGAGGGCACGAGGGCGTTGCGATCAGCAGCGGTGCAGACACGAGGTCCCTTGGAGCTGGAGCCAAACTCACTACTCACTGGCGTTGCTGCTGGCGTCGATCGGGCCCGGCGTCCGGCGTCGAGGAAGCGGGACACTGGAGCCGTTACTCACTATGTCGAGCTGGATTCAGCGACGTCCGTCGGCGTCGAGATTGCTGGTTCTTTCAGAGGTGCTGGATTCACAGGCTCCAGCAAATAGCACTTTAAGCAGATGAAGTCCTTTAGCCCAGTGACTTCCGCAGGAGACTGGCACTCTTCCAGTCCTTGGAGATTTTCTTAGCAAGTGTGAGAGTACACACACAGTTCCTCTCTCCTGGTTCCTTGGCAAAAATAAAGAAGCACTGCAGGATTCCCCCCAGCAAACAGCACACTGCCAGAAGGGGTAGGCAAGTCCTTAGATCAGCAGGCCTCTTGTCCTTGGTTACAGGGTTCCTTGTCAGAAGTGATCTGATTTCCTAGTTCAGGGGTCCTACTCTTATACCCCTTTTCGGCTTTGATCCCTTTGTCCATGCAGGGGAATTTCCCAACATCCTGGGTCTGTTGTGGGTGGAGCCAGGCAGAAGCACCTGGCTTATTCACTGAGCGGGGCTGGGTCCTCAGACGCCCAGCAGGAGGTGGAGCCAGCATTGTCACTGGCAGGAGAAGAGCTATCGGCCTCCTGGCAGGAGGTGGGGCTAGGATCGTCCATGGCAGGCACAGAGCCATCAGTCGCTTGGCAGGAGGTGGAGCCAGCATTGTATCAGGCAGGGCAGGCTATCAGCAACTACTCTCCCCCTACTCTCAACGCAAATGTCCCACTCATCCCACACTGACTCATCCAGACCTCTGGAGCCACCCAGGTCCTGTCACACACACGCAAGACCAGCAGAAACCAGAAATGGTTAGACAAGAAAATACATAGAAACAAATAGAGAGATAGGGAGATTGAGAAACTCTCTCTTATTCCCCGGTTTAAGGCTATATAACAACAGAAGAGAGGTTTACATATGTCTCAGAAGCCACAGAGACGGAGTCAAGTAAAGAGTGTACCAGCCAGCCCAATTTGGGAGGATAGGAAAGCCCTCACACACCGACCTAGTCAGTGTCATGCTTCATCATAGGGCCCCACCTCAGAGGTCGAGTACCTCCTCGGTGTGCTACGACGCCAGGAGACTGCGGAGCAGGTTTGTGTGGTTAGGCGTGTAGTGAAAGATAAATTAAAAGTGTCTAATGGGTATCTCATAAAACTTTATTGATAGATCCCTATAGCACAATTTAAAATAGGATTTATGTGATTGAATTTAAAGCCAAGAGTAATGGGTTGGTTTAATTCAAGTTTAGATAGTCAGTCAACATGTTTCGGCCTTTAATTGGTTTGAATTTACCTTGGCATTCGTCAGGACTAGTGTAACCCGGGTGGTATGGATTCTCTAATCATCCACCCTACCTGAGGACGTGAAAGTGAAAAAGAAAAAAGGTGAAAAAGTGCAAACAAAAAAAGGGTGGACAATTGTCACATCCCAAAAATCCTGAATTAGGATATATCTGCACCTGCGGGAGAGAAAAGACAGACACACACAGACATACAAAGATGGACATGTTGTCAATGAAGGGTATGAATTCAATGATCTGTCTAAAGGTGCTCCGTAAAGTGGCGATGCAGTGTCTATTTGATTAACACTCAAGTTAACACCATCCATATAACCCCAGGAGGATTATACCACTAACAGTAGGAAGTGAGGTGCCAAACAGTGCTGTACAGCAGTTAAAAACTATGTAAAAAACACATAGGGAATGGGGGAGGTTAAAAATGGCTAGGTGATGGTTAACACTATGAGAAATCAATGGACCAAAGGTCGGGTGACATACTCATGTGTATAAAGCCATATCAGAAGTCTTTCTCACTTTAAAATTTGGCGCTAAATGCACCATGGGTCTCGGGAGGGGGGTAGAAACGTCCCTGGCACATCCTGTAAACAGAAAATGAATCAGACAGAAAAGCCGTCAGTTAGCCTGTTACTTAGCTCAGATCTTCTAGTAGCGTCTTCCACATGTAAATATGGCGCGTTCCACGGGCAGATGTAGCTGACTTATGCCCTCAGCATTTGCTACCCTCTTCAGCACCTAGTTTTAGCTCTCAACCGGACCCCGACGATCTAGAGCCCGGTCGATCGATGTGTTTTAAAGGGGGGTTGTGTAATTGAGCGCGCTTCCTGGTGGGCATGGCCTGGTTGGAAGCAAGGCTCGGAGCGCATAGGATGCGTCCTGCGCATGCGCTAAACTAGCGGAAAGGAGGCTTGGATCACAGGTCCAATCCGAAATGGTAATTGAATGTTGCCATGGATATCTGTTGCGAAGCGGCTGAAAGTGTTGTAGAGCCCGCTTCCTGGTGAACATAGACTGGTTCAGATAGAGGCTTGAGGGACTGGCAAGTAGGTATACTTGCGCAGCCCGCGTGACAGTACTAGACTGCACGTGGGTCTCGCAATGACCGACCCGGAGACATTCTTTTACGAGGCCGCACGAGCGGCATTTGGATTTACAAGCCCTGGCACTCCTGGTGCACTAGACTAGGGACTGATAGTAAACCAAATAAGCCAAACATGGATACAATCAATACATCAATTTACCATCGGGAGCACTTGCGCTGTGGCACTGATCAGCAGTGGCACGGCGCCCAAAGCATTATCCAGCAAAACATCGAAAAACAGTGGAGGCAAACAGAAAAAATGGAGGAGAGACTCAAGCCAATGATGTCAGGTCTAACACATTTCTACATTGAGCCGGTCGCAGAGTGCCTTAAGAATCTCCCTTCTATTTCCCCTTTGAACTATCAAGGCTGGCAAAAGAAAATTGCTCTTTATGCAGATGACCTCATGATTTTCAACTCAGACTTAAAAGAGGCCCTCAAAACAACTGAGGAGACTTTGATAAGTTTCGGGAAGATATCAGGTTATCAGATAAACCAAACTAAAACAGAAACCATGAGTTGGAATGAGGATTATGTATCCCCGTTTTGTAAGAGGAAAATAACGTACCTGGGGATTGACCTTGTAAAAGATCTTGATAAAATAACCTCTACTAACTTCCATAGAGTGGAAATTGAGGTAAAAAGGCTTTTGAAAGTATGGAGTGGACTCCCTTTAACATTCCTGGGTAAAGCCAATATTGTAAAAATGGCTATTCTACCGCTAGAGTTCAAAAGAAAAACCATAAAAAAAATCCAGGGAGAAATATCTAGTTTCATCTGGTCAGCCAAAAGACCTAGAATTGCTTGGCACAAATTAGGGAGAAAGAAGGAGCAGGGAGGCATAGCCTACCCAGACCTTTTGGAATATTGCAGGGCTTTCCAATTTAAAAGTATCAGGGTGTTGTTGGGCGCTTATGTATCCTACCCAATATTTCTACAGAAACTAACAAACAACAACAGCCATTTCTTGTATAAATTCGGCCATCCGAAGTTTTAAAAAAAAATTACATTGAAGATTTTGAAATCAGCTGCTAGGTTGTGGTACTGTGTTAGATCCACGTTGGATATCCCCTTCTATAGCGATAAGGCCCCAATTTGGGACTCCCAGACTATACCGGACTGTCTCAAGGACAGTTTAGCGATTCCCCTAAAAGCGGCAGGATTAGTAGAATGGGGGCAAACAATGTTCAGAAAAAGCTCCTGGATTGAGACACACTATCACAATGTACAAACTCTGCACTATCTAAATTCAAATATTACCAACTGCTGAGCTGGACTAAGTCATTCAAAGATCCCAGAAAAGGCAATATTTCCTTAGAACTAAAAATGCAGGATAAAAAACCTTTCCTGAAAGAAATATCCTTTTGGTACTGGGCACTAATTTCAGCCGGGGAGGAGGACTTCCGGATTCCAGAAAGCATCTGGGGGAAAGATCTGCCGACGCTGGATACAAGTAAAATATGGCAAGTATCTATGGGCAAATGCTGGTCGATTGTAACGTCTGCTGCTCTTAAAAGAAACCATTTACTCACTGTGCACAGAGCCTATTGGACCACGAAAAGGCTTTCTAAATTGAATGGGTCCTCAGTGAGAAGCTGCCCGAAATGTGGACTTCAGATGGCAAATGACCTGCATATGTTCTGGCAGTGCCCCAGACTTGATGGCTTCTGGAAAGATGTGGGTCTTACCTTAGAAGGGGTAACGGGAAGACAACTAACTGTAAGTATGGACCTAGTTATTTTTGGGGTGACAGGCTCGAATGCAGTAAGACCTTTAAGTAAAGTCCAAGAGAATTTAATCTTTGTGTTGATACTCTAGCAAGAAGGGAGATCTGCGTAAAATGGATAAGCTCTGTCCCCATGACTCACAATGAATGGCTTGCGCCAGTATTTCAGAATATACAGCCTAGATAAGAAAAAGAGGCTGGTCTCTAAGAAATATACATTCTGGGATATATGGGAGGAGTTTCATAAGGGTTAAGTTATGATGCACAGCTTTTTTTTCTTTTTTTTTTCTGCCTTCACTCTCAACATAATACTACTAAAAGTCCAATGATTACGCTGTTGCAACACTATCTGTGGAAGGCTTGCAATAGTAGCCAAAATGGCTGGCTCATCCCCGTTCGATGCAAGAATCTTTCCCCTAATAAGTTGATGTAAGTCAGGGATTTCCCTTCTCTGAAATGCCGGAAGAATAAGGTCCAGCTCCTGGGTCAAACAAAGAAAATTCGGAGTAAGAGAAGGGTCCCTGAGATCTTCAAAACTTTAACTTGTTCCGTAATAAGGACAAAAAAAAAGAATGCGCACTGCAAACAACCACTGTAGAATCACCCCGCAAGAATAAAACAGTTCCTTCAAGTCCTCATGGCTAAACTACTAAGATTCAAGTTGCATATCGCTTTGAAAATCCATTAGCTTGCCACACACTATTTCTTCTTTCAAAGATCATGTTGGACCGTCATAGAAAAAAACTTCAGTATTGTCATTCCATCATTTTCCCCATCTTAATAAACATAGCCCAATGCCAATGAAACCCATACGAATTTTGAGGGTTTCGATTCGTCCTACATCAGAGAAACTGCTGAATTGCTCATGAGGTATGGGCAGCACCCTAAATGGCCGATCGCTTCTCGAAATGCCTAGTCCTTAACGTTTTGCAGGGAGCAATAATGAATGGCTGCTGGAAGTGGGGGGGGGGGGCTGCACACTAAATTTAAATGTGTTGTCATAGTGAATAACCAGCAGAAGTTGGTAGTCTGGATGTACGCAGAGAAGACAAAAGAGTTTCTTGATGCCTGCCCTTTACGGAAGGCAGCATTCATCACAATCTGAATTACACAAGTTTGAGACTAGCTTAACTAGATGACATGATATGACTACTTGAAGAAGTGTGCTAAGTTTGGAAGCCAAACACTTTGCAACTTCATGTAACTGTTTTAAACTATGTCATCCTCGCAGAAAAAAAATAGAGTGGAAAAGGCGTTCAGCATGACAGCTAACCCTGGGCGTAGTTTGCGTAGTAGCGCTATGCGTAGCTACGCGAAGTGCACTTCACACTACGCAAGCTACGTGTAGATACACGAACTGCATAGTGCACTGTGCAAAATGCTGTTCGCGCTGATTGCACAGTGCCAGATGCTTGTCCACACTGTGCAATCAGTGCCAACCGCATCTTGCTCAGTGCAATCAGTTGTTTTCTGCCACACAAGTAGATTTCTACTCGAGCGGCAGCTTTCTCAACGCGCATTTGGAGGTTTCTCATGCTCGCGAGCGGTCGCGAGCATAGGCGACCGCTCGCAATTTGAAACCGGACCTACCCACGTTGAGAATCTCCCAGGAGGCTAATTTTCCATGCTCACTATCAGCAACTTGATGTTGAGGACCGCGAGCAAGCAAAAAATTACGACTAAGCGTGTTTGCACTGTGCTATGTGCAATTCACATAGTGCGAAGAAGCGCAAACTATTTGAGCGTAGTGTAGTACTTCGCCCAGGGTTAGTGAGAGCACGAAAACGTTCTTGCTGCCACTTGCGGCAACAAGTGGCAACCGCTTACCATCTGCTGCTCATAGAGTACAACACGATTTTGCTTCACACGCAGTGGCGGCTCCTCTGCTATGGCGGAGGAGCATCGCCTTCCTGCTGAGCAGCTGAGGGAAAGGAAAAAATTATAATAAAAACATTATTATTAACATTTTATTTTTCCTCTGGACAGAGACGAGTCTTTGGGGGCGGGGTACTACTCATGACAGGCACAGAAGTGGAGTGCTGGACAGCACTGCTGTCAGTGCTGATGTCAGTTTGGTCTGCCGTGTTAGGATGGTCAAACCGTCGTGCCCACTGACATCTCCCCAACTCGAGCTGCATTGCTGGGTTGAGAGAACAGCAGATCAAGGCTTCCAGCCTTGTTTGGAGCGGAAACAAGCCCGCTCATGCTAGTCCCAGAGCTTCTCTCATGCTGGTAGAAGCATGAGAGAGAGAAGCGTTGAGATTGGGGAGTCTGGGAGCATCAGCATCTACACAGTAGGATGGAGAAGAGCTGAAGAGCGGCAAGCGGCAAGGACCAAGTACGTTTTTTTATTTTTTGTTTATTTTGTCGTCCATCCAGCCACCACTCCAAACCCCTCACCACTCTTCTGTGAGACCAGCTGCTACTGTTCACACACCATGAGTGTTGGAAGCCCCAGTCTGAGTATTCCAACTGTCCAGAAAGAAATGCTGTGGCTTCTGAGCTTTGACTATAGTTTTTCCCCACTGAACTCAGGTGTAAATGGCAGCTCTTGGTTACAGGAGAAAACCTCCCTTCATCAGCTATGCCTTTCAGGCTGACGCTTTGCCCATCCCTGGAAGGACATCTATCTTGAGGGTATAATTTTCCTGAGAACATTGATTTTGCGTCTACGAAGGTGGGTGACGTGGAAGAACTTTACATTTTATCACAAAGAGAGCTATTTCTTGACTTTGTTCCTGAAAGTTTAATTTAGACCCATCTAGCTTAATGAACATTAAACTGAAAGCCAATGTTTGTGAAAATCTGAGAGCACACTCTGTGTACAATTCAAAATTCACATCTGAACACACACCTGGATAATATGCTCCTAAAGTAATGAAAAATCCATGACATTTTCAAAAACTCTGCAGGTTTGTGGCTATTAATTAATGTTTTGTCTTGGAACCGTAATTCCATTAACACTTGTAAAAGTAATCACAAAAATACAAATTAAACAGCTGAGTTTCCAGTGAAGCAATAGGAAGGGAAAATTTAAAAAGGGCAAGAATATTACCCATAGAAAGTAATATTTTTACCTGTTTGATAAACAAATCGAATATGCAAGTACACATTATCACAATACTTCAGCAGGTAGAGCATATGCTTTGTGTGCAATGTGTCTAACTAGAAGGGTGAAATACGTCCTTAAAGTGACCGACAGGCATAGATTTCCAGAAGTGCTGAGAATTTTCAAAATCCCCATAAACATTAGGAATTTACTCTTATTGTAGTGTATGTGGAGAAAATTACTTTACCGCAGCATTTTTGAACATCTCAATTTCCACCTGTAATCGGCCCTACTGTAGCGCTCGCTTTTTATTTTTTTCTCAGCCAGTGTCCTGGTCCTAAACAATATTGCCAACGAAGAACTTTCAATATATTTTATTGTTTTTAGGAGGTATACATTATTTAAAATTATTATGCATGTGTGCTTTACAACAATAGAAAAGGTTATTCACAATCACCACCTTCCGATCCCCTTTAGTAGATAAATTGTTTGTCTTTTGAAATTGAAGAAGAGGAGACGGATGTAGTGTACCATCATCACTACGAGCCTTATTCTGGCCACTATCAGTTTCTGCCACTGTGGCAACCACACCAGCCACACCAAGTGCCAGCAGTGCGCCATCTAAACATGGACCCTCATCCTCCATCACCGGCAAGAAATGCAGTACAGTGAGTAGCCTCTTTTGGCCGATCTTATTCTACTACCTTGACTTTCAAAGTTTTAACATAGATGTCAAATTGAAAAACATTCTATGCGTGTGCATCCCATGTAAATATTTATGCATCTCGTACCAATATATCAATATATACTTTTTACGTTATTAGGTGGAAGGGTGTGTACACATTCTAGCAGAATCACCATAACAAGCAAGTGTGTTCACTAATGGAGTAGCTGCTAAACAGCACTTCATTTGTGCTTGTTCATTCTTTCAGATACATCTTTTATCATTTAAACATATTAAGTTGCTTCGGGTTGGGATCTTTATTCGAATGAAAATCAAAACATAAAAGTGCGAATAATAGTTCACAAAAGAAGAGACCCTGTCATGTCAGTGTTACATCTGTTACATCTGTTATAGGAAGTGTGAAATATGGCACAGTGCATTGAGGATATTTTAAAACTGTTGGACAAAATATGTCAATATATAATACAAAATGTAAGATGCAGACTGTAAGCTAGGGTAGCAAACTGCAAAAAGTAAAAAAAAATTCAAACACAATATTACAAGGATCCTAATATATTCCTATGCTCACCAGCCATAACAAAACCACAGCATAGACTAGTGTTGTAATCGAATCTAGGCCCCTAGTGCAATTTTCCTGATTCATGCCCTTATATAGGTATACTTTATCATATCCTTATATTGTTGTAATTTGACAGCGATTAGATTAAGCGATAGCAGAAGACATCTTAGTTCTAGCCGTTATCTTGACATTTAGCGGACTCCATTTTTGTATTTACAGCAGCCATCTTGTCTGCTACATGTTACCTCATGTCAACCATGTGCTTTGTCCTATCTTCCTGTTCACGGCACCTGAAATCTGCCCGGCAACAAGTTATATTTAGCATCCCCCACTTTTGCGCATGTCAAGTAGGGTCCACATTTGTTAGTGATTAGTTCCAGATAGGAATGGGTTTGTCGACCCCCAAAACTGTTAGCTCCTCCCACTGATCGTATGTGCCTCTCAATATTACCTTATATGTACCTAAGCAGTGTTCTTGTGTTTGTACCTCCTTCTTTTGAGCCCCTGTGCGGGTATAAATAAATCACGCTTTCTTAGCTCGTGGTGCTACTTCTTGCAATACCGAAGGGTACTGTTTGAACCGTAGCACCACCTCATGAGGTGTAATAAATGTTAATTTTTCTATTCCAGTTTCTGTGCCAACCTCTTCCTAATTGGTCTGAGGACTTTGTGCAGAGAAGGGCGAACCCCTTGCAATAGCGGGTCTGCCTGAGGCCTGCTACGACAAATTGGCGCCCGATACGTGGGGTTCATCGGCGACTCGGATGCCCGAAGAAGTGGTCGCGACGAAGGATTGGAATCTCGCTGTGGACGTGATCACTGCCAGAAGAGACCCGAGTCTTGGCATCCAAGGGGTTTTTCCCTTCTTTCCGATCTGACCATCCATGTGGCGCCGGTCCTCGACTGAGATCACTTCTGTTGATTCGCTGTGCAGTGGCCGTTTTATTCGAATTTAGAACTTGGCAGTTTGAATCTGGACACCCTATGTTTGGTAAGAGCCGTTTTATGGCACATACTACGGGTTTTGGAAGCCCTTGTATGGTAAGGTAGTTTTAGGAACACGTACCATGGCATATTTGTATTTGAAAAAGACTGGTCTTATTTGTATTTGGATTTGGTAATATATGTGTTGCAACCCATATAGGCAGGCAATGTGGAGATTTTTCTTCAATGAGTCAAATTTGAAAGGCGCAACGTACTAGAAGTACTTTAAGCACCAATTTGTGTAGAATACTGCATATTTTACATTATTTTTGACATGCCTGTTTTTAGCGCACTTCGAAGGATGTGCTGCTTTTGTAATGGTACTCGATTTAGACTCGAAGAATCGCAACCGGCTCCACCAGAGGGGACGCCTAATAGGGATATGTACGTAAAATGTAGTCTTTCTTCCATAATATACGAAAGATTGAGTATGTGGAGCGATGTATGTTTTGGCGGAAGTCTAGACGTGATATGTTTGAATGTATGCGTATGCTGGAGAAAGAAGTGCATGAACGAGCGAAGCGGGAGCAAACATTGATTGAGAAAGAGCAACAGAAGAATGTATATGAGAAAGCGTTGGAGTTGAGAAAGAAAGAAGTGAAAGAGCTGAAAGAGAGAGAGGAGAAAGAACACAGATTGCAGGTATCTGGCCAATACCCTATCCGACAACCTCACTATCCTGTCCTTAATAAACCACAAGAGGATTTTTTGTTATCAGATCGACCTCCACCTCCGTATGCCATTCAGTCTTTTCCGTCTGAAGGTGGTGAGGATTCTGATTCAGATCAACGAAAGGCACGGGACACTCGTTCTATGCTGCCTGCTCAACGTGTGGCCGATATCAGACAAGCTGCTCGTAAAGCATTATGTAGCACTGATCCTGCCTCCGATCTCTTAGCTAGTATACAGGGGTGGTCCAAGAGAGAGCAGAAATATTTTGCTGAGACGTTTGCCTCAGAAGTTGTTGAAATATTTTGGAAATTCTCTCCATATTTAGAACCTGATGATGTTGCAACTGATTGTAAGAACATGCGTGATGGTCTTTTTGTTTTCTCTCAGGTGGCTGACACGATAAGATGGTAGGTTAAATTATGAACTGATGCAGTTCACTTGAAGGAGAAGAAAAGCTGCCAGATGAAGCTGCACAGAAATCTCAGACCGGAGGGTCACAGTCTTCTATCTTCGGAACAGATAAGATAATGGCAGCCTATGCGGGAAGCCGCACCCTTGTATGTTCCCCCTAAGGGAGCGGGTGACAGTGATGATAAATATTCTGCTGATGCTAAAGGTTATTTAATTTATAATTGGGTGTATACTCCTTGGAATAGGGCAGATGTAATGGCACTAAAACCAGCATTACCCAATCCATGTAAAAATCCAGCCGCTTTCTATGAGGAAGTTGAAGGCGCTATAAATTCCTGTACTATGACTCTGTGGGATATTGATTTATTTTTCGGATTAATATTACCGCCGGATATGTGGAGGACCGTTCATAAAATTAATGATCGTACCACTTTTGGCGCGGAATGAAAAGAGCTAGAACAATTGGATGTGGAGATGGAACTTGCTCAAAAGCCACATAAGTTGATATTAGATCTCCCTGCAGCTATATTAACTAAGCTTAAAACAGTTGTCCCCCCTAAAAAGATAGATTGGACTGTTTTAGCATTATGCAAACAAAAGGTAGATGAATCGGTTTCTGATTTCTTTACGCACTTTGAGGAAGCTTTTCATGATTTTAGCGGTCAGTCTTTGACAGATGATACAGGCAGACATTTTTTTGTCGATAAATATGTCATGAATCTGTTATCAGGGATAGCTTGCCGTTTAAAAGCTAGTGAAAGTTCTTGGACTACATCTTCTCTAGCATCTGTTTTAACGATGGCTCAATATTATGAGCGTCAAGAATTAGAAGCGAAAGGTAACGAAGACAAGAATCGAAAGATTTAAAAACGAAGGTTATGTTAGCTCAAGTTTATGGTCCGCCCTCTAGAGGCTATGATAGAGATGGACGTGGATCTTTTAATCCCCCCCTATACTCGTTCGGATTTGCCTTATAATCAATGTGCGTATTGTAAGCAATTTGGCCATTGGATGGCCGATTGTCCAGTGTTGCGTGCCTAACAGAATTCAGGAGGTCAGGGACAAATGAGAAATCGTTCAGGTTATTCAGGGCCATGGGGAAATGGGAACGACCGTGCTCGCCTTGACACCAATGTACGAACACAGGATAGGTTTAACACCTTTGATAGACAAAATCAGTATCAAATGTCCGATTATGTGCAGCCTGACCTTTACGATTCTGTTCATGCATAGGATTTCCTAGGATGGGGTAAGGAATCAGTTGAAGTTCCAGTAGGTCAGACCAGTTCCTATGTTACAGCACATGTTTTGGCTTCTACTGGTCGGTTTCTGGTTGATACAGGAGCTACTTGTAGTGCTTTGTCAAAACAATTGGTTCCAAGGGCTCCCCTGTCTGGCATAACTATTACTTTGATAGGTTTCGATGGAACACCTTCCCTTAGCTCATTGTCACAACCACTTGAATTCCATGTCGATAAATTTAGTGCTCCATGTCCGTTTTTGCTTCCTCCAAACACACCAGACAATATTGTGGGTCTTGATATGCTCAAGTATTTTAGAGCCACAATATGATGCTCCCCTGAAGGAGTGCGTGTCATTTTGAATGATAATCACTCTGTGACTGAAAGTGCCTGTATTGTTAAAGAGTAAGTAAGTAAGTAAAATTCTTTATTGTTTGATTATTTAAAATCTTACAATATTTACATTACAGAAACATATACCTAATGACAATACAATAAAATCAATTATATCCAAAAAAGTTCGATAAAATTACATTAAAGTCATTTTTAGTAATTTATTCACCCAGTTTTGTAATTACTATTTTTAAGAACCTTACAAAGGTAGTGTTCATGATTATATCATTTGAATGAAGACAGTTTATCAATGCTTGCCTGCACGTCCTTATCCTAAGTATATTAAATTGCAATTTAAGTAGTGTGCATCTTTCATTACGGAGTTCAGGACAGATACATAAGAGGTGAACAATATTTTCTTCACCGCTTTTACAAAGTCCACACAATGTGCTATTGTTAGTTTTTTCCACGGAAGGACGTGACTAAGGCCCGGTAGAATTCCAAATCTTGCTCTTATGAGACATTGTTTACATTTTTCAGACCAGGGTATCTCCAAGTATTCTTGTATCTTCTATTTTTTGGTATCCATTTATTACGGATCATGAATGCTTTCTTTTTGCCAGCGTATCTTTGTCACTTACAAGTGATAGGTGATTTGTTGTTCGATTTACTATTTTTTAAACAATCCGTTACTTATCATATTATTCCAAATTGGCATAAGTCCAAACTCTTCTATTGCCTCATTTAGAATAGATACTTCCATGCAAGTGAATTCGTATTCCTATTTAATTCTTGCCAAAGAAGCTGAGATATATGATTATCATGGTCGTTTTTTATCCTTTACCAAGGTTTGATAAATTGGCCTTTTCTTGCGAAACATTGATTATTTAGACCGAATTCCAATCTAATTTGTGCTGGAGAAGCATTATTTGGAAGATAAAAGAAAGATTTATGTGTTTTGGAAAGTACCTTGTTTATTGTTTCCGCATCCGTCCCCATTAGTGCCTCGCTACCGTATGTTATGGTTGGGAGCAATTTAGCCCCTATATGTATTGTTAAAGAGGATATTGCATTGGCTTCACTCCCTAAAACTTTGTGGGCTACCTCAGATACTGATGTGGGTAAAATGGTTATCCCACCAGTACACTTTAGCGTCAAGGAGGGAGCTGTGTTACCACGCTTGCCTCAATACAGAATTTCACAGGAGGGTGAAGAAGCACTCATACGGATTATACATGATCTCATTCAAGTTGGGGTTGTGAGGAAGTTCCATTTAATGTCTGCAACAATCCGATTCTTCAGATTTTGAAAAAAGATACTGACACTAGAGTTTACAGGTTCATTGTAGACCTCAGAGAGGTGAAAAAGATCGTAGTACCACTATACCCTGTGGTTTCTGATATTACAACACTTCTAACTTTGGTTCCTCCGACTGCAACCACGTTCTCTGTTATAGACTTGAAGAATGCTTTCTTTTTGATCCCTATTCACCCTGATAGCGATATTTGTTCGGTTTCACTTTGAATATTCGATAGTACAGATTTTGCAGAGTTCCTCAAGGCTATACAGAGAGTCTGAGTATTTACAGTCAAGCAGTGAAAAGACAACTTGATTCCTTTGTTTTGTCTGAAGGTGTGGCTCTCATACAATATGTCGATGACATCTTGTTGGCAGCCAATACCCCTGAACAATGTGAAAAATGCACTCTGTCTTTGCTTTCTTTTCTTGCTTCACACCATCATAAAGTATCACAAAAGAAATTGCAATATTGTAGACCAAATGTAACCTATTTAGGTCACCTTTTGTCTAAGGATGGACGTGCATTGACATCAGATCGCATACAAGCAATTTTCGATTCTCCAGTACCTTCTACACAGAAAGAAGTGTGTGCATTTCTTGGTCTTACTTCTTTTTGTAGAGAATGGATTTTTGGGTTTTCATACATTGGTAAACCTTTGCAAGCATTTTTGACAAAAGACACTCCAATACCCCTTCCATGGACAGATGAATGTGAAACTGCTTTTCGACAGTTACGAAAAGCCCTTTGTTCAGCACCAGTGTTAGGTACACCAGATTACACGAAGCCTTTTACACTTTACGTGCATGAGAAAGATGGATGTGCATTGTCAGTTTTAGTCCAGTTATATGGCTATAAGCAACGTCCCTGTGCTTATTTTTCAGCAGTTCTTAAACCTATTGCCCGAGCATTGCCTGGGTGCTTTCGCTCAGTTGCAGCAACGACTGTGTCAATACGATAGAGTGAAGGAATAGTTTTGTCACATAAGCTGTTAGTGTTGGTACCCCATGCGGTTGATGCCCTTTTAAATCAGACAAAGGGCACATACTAGCAAGCACATAACTAGCGCTCGTCTGACAGGATATGAACTGACATTGCTAGCTCCTCACATTACATTGAAGAGATGTGCAACCTTAATCCCAGCTACTTTGTTGCCATATCCAGCGACTGAGCCTCAGTCACAAGAAACACATGATTGTATATTCCTGACTGAGGAACAGACAAAGGGTTGCATTGATTTGCAGGATACGCCCCTTCCAGATGTGGATGGTGAATTGTGGGTTGATGGGTCTTGTTTAAAATTGCCGGATGGCACGACCTCAGCCGCATATGCAATCACCACGCTTGAGACAATAGTGGAGACAGCTTGCATACCACAGAAATCGGCTCAAGCAGCTGAATTAATAGCCTTGACACGAGCATGTGAGCTTAGTACAGATCTATGTGTGAATATCTATACAGATACCCGCTATGCTTTTGGAGTGGCGCATCATGTTGTCCTACTCTGGAAGGAAAGAGGCTTTCTTACATCTCACGGGATGCAAATAATGCACTGAGACTTAGTACATAATCTTCTGACTGCATTGACATACCCGAAGAAAATAGCTATTGTGAATTGTAGTGCGCATAAGAAAGTGACAGATAAGATTGGACAAGGTAATGCCTTTGAAGATCACGTGGCACGTGAGACTGCGACGCAAAGAAGCACTAATTCTATGTATGTAGTGAAGTCACAAGCTGAGCATTGGCATGATGCTAGGCAAGAAGTACGAGAGATACAGAAATCTGCTTCTGTAAAAGAACAGTGAACAGTTGTCTGAAGAAGGAGAGTTGGATGATGAAGGTTGTTGGCGGAATAAGCAGATGGATAGAGTCAGAGTCAAAAATACTTTATTCGATTATTTTAAAATCATAAAAGTATACTACACATACAATTATACAAAAATACACAAACATACACAAATCAACAATACAATTTAATTTAAAGGAGTCAATTAATTAATAAAACAAAGAATATAAGCAATTGTTAAAAACAGTTAAGAACAATTGGGTAGAAAAAAGTCAGAAGCAGTTAAAACATTAAAAATAATTCATATACCCTAGAACCATCAAATTAGAATTATAAGTAGTTTCGTTTACCATGTTACTTCATCCCGAGAGCTTGATCCCAAGACAAAGAAAGTAAAAGAACATCTCTTGACAGTATAAAATTAAATTTAAACTTGGATTACTCCTGAATACATTCCGTCGTTGGGGTGCTCAACAGTCTATGCCGTTTAGCACGCATCGATGCTACCAAGAAATTAGCAACCCCAAACATCACAATAGGGGTCTACATAAGTTGTAAACACAACAATGCTGGTTTCACTTGCCTAAATCCCTAGTCCCTCAGGAGTGGTATGATATATTTTTTTCTTCCCTCAACAAAAAAGGGACAAAAAAAGACAAAGTGTATCAGGTCTTGATCAGTGAAGCCATCACATTTACAAGGAGCATTATCCCTAGGCGTACTCCATTTCAGATATTCACCCAATAAAAGATGCATCTGGTTGAAACGGAATTTCATCAATAGCCATCGATGATATGGCCTGTTCACTATAATCAAATAAGGCTGAACAGTCATAGTTGATATTACTGTATAGTGTGCCCTTACTGTAGGTTTCTCGATTTCCTGGGCTTCACGATGGATATTTCTATTATTCGTAAATTGAACTTTTATCCATGTGACATCATCTTTACACAGGCTTTCGGGGTTAGAATAAAGTTCCGGGCGGCCCAATTGTGTAGCTACGGTTTTAATATGTTTCAACCATTTTATGTCTTTGGCTCTATCTCTCCCCATACAATCGCTGATAATTTTACGATTTAAAGTCAAACTAGGATTCAGCCATGGTTTCACCCAGAGAAGTAATGGGGCCATATTAAGTGCATCCTCGATATGACCTAACCCTAGTTCCGTGTGGACAGCAAAGGAGGGGGTAGAATGTGGTAGACCCAATAGAGAACGCAGGGATTTGTTCTCTTCTTTCTGTATTGGGGTAAGATCCTTATAGCCCCATATCCCAGCCCCATATCTTGCTAGGGCCAAAGTTTTGGCTCTATACAGGGTAAGTATGGCTTCTGTGGGTTTCCCTCCCTGCCTTTTAGCGAAACTCAATATGGCCGCAAACGACCTGTGCACAGCCATCGCTTTATTTGCAATCTGGGAAGTCCAGGTGCCCATGTCGTCGAATATTACACCTAGGTATGTAAATATTTTAACTTTTGACAGTATCACACCGTTGCATTGCAAGGTTTTCGTAGTTTTCTTACCTTTCCCCAGTGACATAACGTGTGACTTTTCCATATTCACTACCAGGTCTAGTTTCTGCATAAAATTCCCAAATGAGTCAAGAAGCAGCTGTAGTCCATTTGGGGTTCTAGAAATAAGGACCGTGTCATCGGCATACATCAGTACGGGCAGAGGGGACCCACCCATGCTATGTATATCTGGTGTAGCAGTTGATAAAATTGAATACAATGAATTGATATACAAAGAAAACAACATGGGGGCTAGAATGCACCCCTGTCGTACCCCTCTAGCCGATCTAAACCCAGCGGTGCATTTTCCATCCATTGTCATACGCACTGATGCAGTCAGATCTCTGTGCAAATAGGCTAGAAAATTTACAAGGGCTAGGTCCAAACCCATCTCCATGAGCATTGTCCACAGCTTCGACCTATTAACTAAGTCAAAGGCTGTGGACAGGTCCATAAAGGCCAGATGGATCGACCCCCTAGCAGCAACAGTATATTTACAGATGGTCACATACAGATTAAGACACTGGTCCTCAGTACCCCTCCCAGTTCTAAACCCATATTGGGTATTACATAAGATTTCATTTTCTTTTTCCCACTTGTTAATTTTATCTAAAATGACTTTGCCTAGTATCTTAAATGACGAATCGATCAACGATATCGGTCTGTAACACCTTGGGTCACCCCTTTGACCTTTTTTAAAAATTGGAATAATGATGGAGTGTGACCAAGATGCAGGTATATTTGATTTGTCCATGCAAGCTAAGTTAAAAACATTTGCAAGGACTATGGACCACAAATGGGAGTGTGCCTTGTACATATCAGCGGGAACCCCGTCCGGGCCGGGGCCCTTGCCACCTGCTGTATTTTCTATGGCATTTTGTACTTCCTTCACCGTAATTCTCAACGGGGTTTCTGGGATTATAGATTCTATGGGGGTGAAAGGAGTTGTGGCGATCTTACTGCCATAGATAATCTCAAAATGGTCCAGCCATTGTTTCTCAGTAATGTTAACCTCCATCACCTCATTTTCTCTACCATTAAACAGTGGTGTATTCACTATAGACCAAAACTTAGCACTGTCCCTCAAGGTCAGTCTATCATATAATGATTCCCAGGCCTTGGCTTTAATTTCTTTCTTGCGTGCCTCAGTCGTTATTTTATACTCCTTCCTAAGTCTTGTCACTTCTACAGTGTCGCGCGGTGTACTTTTCAAGGCATCTAGTAAGATTTTGTGAGCCTTTGAACATTCGGCGTTGAACCACCCATACGCTTTGCGAGGCTTATGATTAGGTTTACACATGAGTGTCTGCGCAACATTTTTACATATAACTTCAAAGGCATTTATGACATTCCCTCCAGTAGTCAATGGATCTCTGCAAATGCTTATTTCTAATCCTGCTTTACCACACAAATCATTAAAAAAATCATCAGGAATAATCTTAGACCATTTGACTTGCCAGCCCTGGTCATGAGCCCGGATTTTTCTAGGGTAAATTGGTTGAAGTCCATTATTTATTATAGTTGGGTTGCTATTAATTAATTCCATAATAACCGGGTAATGGTCGCTAAATGTCGTCTGGGTTGCATTATAGGAGATGACATTTTTAAGGATACTGGGTGACCCAAAAATGAAATCAATAATAGTGTTACTACCCCTGGCACTGTATGTTGCATGGGGTTCACAAAAACAGGTTCTGATATATCAAGATCTATCAGCAGTTCTTTTAAGGCACCCCCTTATGCTGAGTGTTCAAAGAGCGGATGAGCCAAATAGTCATCTTCCAGGCAAACACGTATTGACAATTCAATTCACATAAATGTGTATTAAAATCACCTAAAATTATATAATGAACAAATGTAGTTTGACTCTTTTTATAGTCATTTAAAAAAACGGTCAACATAAGGATATTTTCACTACTTTGTGAGCCTTCTATTGAATTATAAAAATTTACATAGAGGATTTTATCCCCCAGATTCATCAAAACCTCTAAAGCTAGGCAATTGGGAGAGTTTGCATTTATAGTTTTCATCACCCCCATATGGCTCACTGAGATTAGGAACCCTAAACCTCCCCTGCTTCTCCCCCTATGTGACTTTTGTGCTGCTAAGAAAAAGGATACATAACCTTCTACCCAAAAGTTACATTCAGTGTCCCAAGCAGATGGATAGATGGAAGCTGCCTATATCCTTTGTACAACCTATGGTTCAGATGGCACATGGGCTAGCACATGTTGGAGCTATATCAATGACGAGATTGCTTACTCAAGTTTGGGAGCATCACGAAATTGTTAGCACAGCTAAGAGAGTAGTACAGTCCTGTTTGATCTGTTTACAATATAATCCTGGAAAAGGGACGCAAACTCCAGCTGGAGGATTTGCTACACCAACTGCACCTTTCAAAGTCTTGCAAATGGATGGATCACTGTAATAATATTGAGAGACAATATATCGACCATCAAGAATATCGTTGACAAAATATCGACTGACAAAATATCGAGTTTCTATCTACAAACAGGTAAGTACAAAAATATCGAGTTAAAAATATAGTTTACAAAAATATAGTTTTAAAAAAATATCGACTTTACTAAAAACAAATTAATTTAATATTAAATATGAATCACTAAAATATATTTAAAAATACTTAAATTAACTTATAATAATTAAATAAATAATAAAAGTAAAAAAAATAAAAAAAATCATATTTCTTAAATTTTTTTATACAGTAACAAAATATAATTAAATAATAGCCAATATTATTAACATACTATAACACAAGTGTAAAAATTACTATTCCCACTCCAAAGAGAGCAAGCATAGGGTAAGCGTTGGATAACGTAGGGGTTAAAATTACTATTCCCACTCCAGTGGGTGCAACAGTAGGGAAAGCGTTGGATAGCGTAGGGGTAAAAATTACTATTCCCACTCCAAAGAGTGCAACAGTAGGGAAAGCGTTGGATAGCGTAGGGGTTAAAATTACTATTCCCACTCCAGTGGGTGCAACAGTAGGGAAAGCATTGGATAGCGTAGAGGTTAAAATTACTATTCCTACTCCAGTGGTTGCAACAGTAGGGAAAGCATTGGATAGCGTAGGGGTAAAAATTACTATTCCCACTCCAGTGGGTGCAACAGTAGGGAAAGCGTTGGATAGCGCAGGGATTAAAATTACTATTCCCACTCCAAAGAGTGCAACAGTACGGAAGGCGTTGGATAGCGTAGGGGTTAAAATTACTATTCCTACTCCAAAGAGTTCAACAGTAGGGAAAGCGTTGGATAGCGTAGGGGTTAAAATTACTATTCCCACTCTAGTGGGTGCAACAGTAGGGAAAGCATTGGATAGCGTAGGGGTTAAAATTACTATTCCCACTCTAGTGGGTGCAACAGTAGGGAAAGCATTGGAAAGCGTAGGGGTTAAAATTACTATTCCCACTCCATAGAGTGCAACAGTAGGGAAAGCGTTCGATAGCGTAGGGGTTTAAAATTACTATTCCCACTCCAAAGAGTGCAACAGTAGGGAAAGCGTTGGATAGCGTAGGGGTTGCAATTACTATTCCCACTCTAGTGGGTGCAACAGTAGGGAAAGCGTTGAATAGCGTAGGGGTAAAAATTACTATTCCCACTCCAGTGGATGCAACAGTAGGGAAAGCGTTGGATAGCGTAGGGGTTAAAATTACTATTCCCACTCCAGAGAGTGCAACAGTAGGGAAAGTGTTGGATAGCGTAGGGGTTAAAATTACTATTCCCACTCCAGTGGGTGCAACAGTAGGGAAAGCGTTGGATAGCGTAGGGGTTAAAATTACTATTCCCACTCCAAAGAGTGCAACAGTAGGGAAAGCTTTGGATAGTATAGGGGTAAAAATTACTATTCCCACTCCAGTGGATGCAACAGTAGGGAAAGCGTTGGATAGCGTAGGGGTTAAAATTACTATTACCACTCCAGTGGGTGCAAAAGTAGGGAAAGCATTGGATAGCGTAGGAGTTAAAATTACTATTCCCACTCCATAGAGTGCAACAGTAGGGAAAGCGTTCGATAGCGTAGGGCTTAAAATTACTATTCCCACTCCAAAGAGTGCAACAGTAGGGAAAGCGTTGGATAGAGTAGGGGTTAAAATTACTATTCCCACTCTAGTGGGTGCAACAGTAGGGAAAGCATTGGATAGCGTAGGGGTAAAAATTACTATTCCCACTCCAAAGAGTGCAACAGTAGGGAAAGTGTTGAATAGCGTAGGGGTTAAAATTACTAATCCCACTCCAGTGGGTGCAACAATAGGGAAAGGGTTGGATAGCGTAGGGGTTAAAATTACTATTCCCACTCCAAAGAGTGCAACAGTAGGGAAAGCTTTGGATAGCATAGGGGTAAAAATTACTATTCCCACTCCAGTGGATGCAACAGTAGGGAAAGCGTTGGATAGCATAGGGGTTAAAATTACTATTCCCACTCCAGAGAATACAACATTAGGGAAAGTAAATATTTCATATATTATTCAAAAATCTAAAAATTAATATCTATTAATAATTAATTAAAAATAAATATAAATGTTATATAATATAATAATTAATATTTTAAAATGACTAATTAACAATAATTATTTCAATTAATCACCTATTAATACAAATTATTTAAACATTAGCAATTAATTATTTAATAATTAAACATTATTGTACAATTATTTCCAAATAAATACATTTTAATTAATTTTATTATTTAATTAATTATTAATAAATTACTTTCCACCCTATACCCTTTTAAACCCACAACCCGCTACTGAAATTAAATTAGTAAAATTTAAATAATTACCAATTAATCAATTAATATAAATTAATTAACAATTATAATTAAATTAATTAACAAGTATAAATTAATGAACAATTAATTACTAATTACTATCAATAAATACATTTTCATTTTTAATTAATTATAATTAAATTACTTCCCACCCTATTCCCCTATAAACCCACAACCCGCTACAGAATTAAATTAGTAAAATTTACATAATTACCAATTAATCAATTAATAATAATTATTTTCCAATTACAATTACATTAATTAACACATATAAATTAATTATCAATTAATTACAAATTACTATCAATAAATACATTTACATATTTAATTAGTTATAATTAAATTACTTTCCACCCTATTCCCCTATAAACCCACAAACCGCTACAGAATTAAATTAGGCAATATTTATTAAAACAAAATTCATTAAATATAATTATTTATAACATAAATACACACTTTCCACACATATTATAACATAAAAATACACTATAAAAAATTATATATTACTAAAAATTCGATATTTTAAACTTTCTATATTGTATACTTCAATATTTGAACTATCTTTATTTTTAACAGTCGATATTACTTAACTTACCTTAAAAACGATATTTTTGTTGTCTATATTCTGTCCTGTCGATATTTTGTCCAGTCTATATTAAAAACTCGATATTATGTCCAATCGATATTTTGGGCTCGATATTATGTCTGTGCACCCAAATGGATTATATCCAACTTGAGCGTTGTAACAACTTGAAGTATGTCTTAGTGGTGGTCTGTGCCTTCAGTAAATGGATTGAGGCATACCGCACGAAGGACAATACTGCTATTACTACTGTAAAGGTGTTGTTGAAGGAATTCTTCCCGAGGTTTGGGGTTTGCAGACTTCTATGGAATGATAACGGACCTCATTCTGTTGGGGAAATTATCAAACATGTCCTGAAGGGATTAGGAATTACACAGAAGTTCAATGCAGTGTTCAATCCACAATCAGCAGGATTGGTGGAAAGGTATAATGCTACTCTGAAGCTGAAAATAGCGAAAATTCAGGCTTCCACATCTTTGACTTGGCCGGATGCGTTGCCTCTGGCATTGTTGTCTATCAGATCAGTACTGCACTCTCGAACAGGTCTAAATCCCTATGAAGTTGTGTTCGGGAGGCCGATGAATATTTGGGGAATTCCGAAACCGAGTTCTGTACATGATGTACCTTGTGTCTTAATGAATGACTCTTTGGCACAATTAACCAACAGTTTGGTTTCTATTCATCAACAGGTTTGAGAAGCACTTCCCAACAGATCTACAGGCGATGGCCATGCACTCCGAGCTGGTGATCATGTCATGATCAAGGTATTTGAGAGGTCAAGCAGTTTGGAGCCGAGGTGTCGTGGACCAGAACAGGTGCTCCTTGCACGAGAACACCGGTTCGTGTCACAAACAAGAAAAATTGGGTGCATAGTACCCATTGTCGAAAGGTATTGTCGACCTTGGTGCAACCTGCTGTGCTGACCGATCATAGAGAGATCCTGACTACGGAGAAAGGCCACCCTGTATCACCTGACAAATCTGCAGAGTTCTTCCCGGACCAGACAATCCCTGAAGTATCACGATACAACTTGAGACCGAGAAAAGATCTACAGTTTTGAAAGAGACAGGTTGAGCAACCGCCCTGGGTAGTGGAAACGGAATGCCGATATGACAAGGGGGTGGATCAGCCCTGCGTAGTGTAGTGACACCAGTCTTGATCTTCGGTGAAGAGACCAACGTCTACCCACAGTAGAAGAGCTCCTACGATTATTTTTGATTTTTTTTTGTTTTTAGAAAGAGTTGATTTTGTTGCTAGAATGAACAAGAAGAAATTATTAGGTGTTATAGGGTTTTTGCTGTTCTGACAATTATAGCAGTGATTACCTGGTATGTTGAAATGATGACTCCTGCTCATGAGTTTTTTGTTGTTACTACTCCAGTCCCAGAGGAGCACCAGCATTTCACTCTTCCATATCATGAGCAGAAACACCGCCAATCTTATCTCAATAACACTTTTGTTCAGATGCTGCATCATACTCATAACGCTACTAACACCAGATGCTGCATCATACTCATAACGCTACTAACACCACTAAGTGTTGGGTATGTGGAATGATTCCAGCGCATCAAAAAAAAGGAGGAACGCCTTTTATTCCACTTCCTTTCTCGCATAATGGCTCTTGTCGAGCCTGGTACACTCTTTTGTTCGCAACTAGAAAACCTGCAGTAGGTGGACTTCTTTTCCGTTGAATAAGGAGTGTTATCAGGACAGAGAGGGGTATCCTCAAGCTAATGGAACTATTTGGGAATGGGAGGAATATCAATCAGACAATTTTTCTACGCCATATGTCTTCACCCACACAAAAGACTTTGCCAAAAGTGAACAATTTGTGATTACTGTTACAAAGACTAAAGCAGACTTATGTGTACAAAGTATTGGACGAATCCCAGTTGGAATAAGCGATTGCATTACAGTATTGAATATAGATGGAATAAATTATAGTTCTTTCTTAGCTTCGCATAACACATATCTAGTATGGGCAGTCATGGATATCATCGACTACCAGTCGGGTAGTCAGGTGTATGTTATGTATCTTTTTTGTTACCCCCTGTTTTTCTGGCACCTGCATCATATCTTCGAGATTTTAAACTGTTCAAGAATATTTCATTAAATCGAAACAAGAGGACCATAAGCACTGATGAAGTAGACCAGGCAGATACTAATCTACAGCAATATGTTGATTTTAATTTGGGCCTGTTCTCTTTTGTGGGCGCTGCATTAAATAGCAGGAAAGTGAGACGGTTAACTAGAGTCGTAGAAGCTGTTACTAATCAGAGTGTTATAGCGCTAGGAAACATTACTGAAGAATTGCAAGTTGCCAGAATTGTAGCGCTCCAGAATAGAATGGTTCTGGACGTGATGCTAGCCGATCGAGGTGGTGCATGTAAAATTATCGGTAGTAGTTGTTGTGTTTTTATCCCCGATAATTCTCCCTCTATATATGATGTAATTTTTTAACTGCATAAGATAGCTACAGGCATTCACACAAAGAATGGCACCTGGTCTTTTGCTGGATGGTTTTGGGCTCTAGACTATGCTTGGGGTTGGAAACTGCTGATTGTTCTATGTATTGCAATTGCAGTGATTTTCACCTGTTGTATGTTTATCCATTGTGGCCCAATGCTATGTTCGATGTGCATTTCTGCTTGCATACCAACCAGGAAGGATGTTGTAGAAATGAAAGCACAACACATGTTAGATAAGGAAGTAGCTGACATGATGCGAATAGATGTACAGGATGAATATTTAGACTATCCCAGAAAAACAAATGTCTTCATCTAATGCTGAAAGAGTTGTCTGTTGTAATTTGACAGCGATTAGATTAAGCATTAGCAGAAGACATCTTAGTTCTAGACATTATCTTGACATTTAGCGGACTCCATTTTGTATTTGCAGCAGCCATCTTGTCTGCTACATGTTGCCTCGTGAAGACCATGTACTTTGTCCTATCTTCCTGTTCACGGCGCCTGAAATCTGCCCGGCAACAAGTTATATTTAGCATCTCCCACTTTTGCGCATGTCAAGTAGGGTTCACATCTGTTAGTGATTAGTTCCAGATAGGAATGTGTTTGTCGACCCCCAAAACTGTTAGCTCCTCCCACTGATCGATTGTGCCTCTCGATATTACCTTATATGTACATAAGTTGTGCTCTTGTGCTTGTACCGCCTTCTTTTGAGCCCCTGTGCGGGTATAAATAAATCATGCTTTCTTAGCTCGTGGTGCTACTTCTTGCAATACCCAAGGGTACTGTTTGAACCGTAGCACCACCTCAAGAGGTGTAATAAATGTTACTTTTTCTATTCCAGTTTCTGTGCCAACTTCTTCCTAATTGGTCTGAGGACTTTGTGCAGAGAAGGGCGAACCCCTTGCACTAGCGGGTCTGGCTGAGGCCTGCTACGACAATATAGGCATAGAAATCACTACCCTATTTGGTCTAAGTCATACATCCCAAATACGGCATGTCTACTTCCACTAGGTTCCGAGAATTAACAACAATTTCTTAGAAAAACCCGCCTTCAGCAGATGGGAACTTCCCCCTGCTTGAATATTAAGTTCTCCAAGAACTCCTGGTGTTTTCCGAGAATTTAGCCTTTGAGTGACAATATTAGGTCAAAACATGCGTCAAACTCGGCACCTTCAAAGTATAAATTTGCTCAGGTTTGCCCAGTCAAACACACAGTGGTTTGCAGCAGATCGACTATCTACTTGCCCGACGCCCTGCAGCAGCAAGTGCCGAAGGAAGCCGACCCTCCAGCTGACGCACTGAGAAAGATGCTGTCTTTTTTCTTGCCGAGAAATCCAGTTCCAGTTTTACCGGCTTACCCTTGCGGGTACCTGGGAAATCGAGTCCTGAGAGATAGATACAAGACCTCCTTCATTCTAACACCAAGGTACGGAGCTGATTAGACTTCTTAGAGAATTCTTGGAATAGATTCCTGGCAGAGAACTACTAAACTTAGGCTACTCCTTACTTATTTCTTCCCTCATACTAGACTTAGGTTAGGTACACCGGGGTAGGCGTATTTTAGAAGCACCAGTTGAGTACTTTTAGTCATTATTTATTACTGTATGCATTTTATACCTTTTATGCACTTTATGGCTTAGAAACCATATCATGCTTTTACAGTACTACTTTATAATGCTGTGTGTATTATATGCCTTGTACTTTATAACCAGTATTACGATTGTAGCAGTTCATTTCCACTGCTTGAGAAAGAAGACTGTTCAATAAATACTTTTATTGAAAACGCCTGTCTCTCTATTTCTCTGCATTTCTGTTGAAACGAAGCCTGCACAATTGACTGAGTAAAATAGTTATCAATTGTTTCTGCGACTCTAGAGATACGTTTCATTCTGGGGAAACAAAGTTGTCATGTTATATGCTTGTCAGAAACGAATCCCTTCTTATGAATTCAAGAGAGTTTCTAGTGACCTCTGAGCTAGCTGGCACTCACAATTAAGTCTAATATATACGGTAGAGACCTAGTCGACTTCAGTCCTGCGTCTAAACTACAGTATATATTATTCCAATGCGCAGAGCCTATTGGGAATATAGTAACTACACTACACTAGAATTTGTAAAATGTGGAGCCAGCCAATTCATTGTAGAGTGCAAATGCAGTTCAATGTGTTTAGATCTGGCATCTGGAGGATTTCAATTTCTGCGCAGCTTAGTGCATTGATGTAGGGCTGATTAAAACCTGTCAGAAGGTATTAAGGTGCCATACTGAGATGACCCTGGTTTGCTACTAGGTCTATAACAACAAAAAACGCACTCTAGGGCCCACTATGTTCATATAAAAGAAAGTTGCAAACCACCCGAACATCTCTCTCAGACCATCACTGCGGCACTATGAGCCTAGAGTCCCGTTAGATCATGCTGGTGCCTTTCCTGGAATAAAACAATATGGCTAGTATACCAGCTGTTGCCATGCAATGGGGCACTAAACCCTCAGTGGAAGTAGATAAAGATTTGGGCCATCAGGAAGTCACATTAAAATATCAGAAGAGGGGTTGATGTGGGCAATTACAATGTTTTCTAATGGATGCAGCTTTCTACGTAAAGGAGGGAACGTTAAAACTAATAAAACGGTCCCCCAGAGAAAATATGTATGAAAAGCGTCTTTGTAATTGCTGATACTCTTATCTAAAAACAAAGGTTTTAAATAGAGTTTCCTTAATCCAGTTTAAAAATAACAGAAAAGGATAACATGCATTGCTCTTTGGGTGGATCTTTCATCACACGGACAAAGCATGAACTATGCCCATTCTTAGTCGTGTCAATGCAAATCAATGTTGGGTGTTAGATGTATATGGGAGGTACATCTGAAGGCCATCGGTTTGTGCCCCAGCAAAGTATCTGACCACTGATGGGTTGATATTGGCATTGGCATGTCTGGCATCAGACTTTTTTGTGTAATTAAAGTTTTAATTCCCTTTTAGTACAGGATATATGGTATCAGGTTAATTCAATGATAGAGGTCCGTTCAGAAGGGTTACCTGTCTGGAGAGCCATGGGATTCTCTGTGCTCTTAAACAATCCCTTAAAATTGCTTTGGTGAAATTAGTCTTGTCTTTACTCCAAATAGAATGCCACAGCTGAAGGGGCCTAACTGCTAAGATATCTTCCAGATGGTGCATACCCTGTTCCATCTGTGCAATACAGCTGATGTAGATTGTGGGATGGCAAGCATTCTCTTGTGTTTGTAAAATGGTAGTTTCTGTGAATCCCCATAATTATTGTGACAATTAGGGTCCCTTGCCTCTAGTCCGGGTAAGGAGGTACACTCCTAAAATAACCCCTGCTCTACCCCCCTGCCCCTGGCATGAGCAGACAGGCTTATCTCAGAGCCAGTGTGTAAAGCATTTGTGAACACATACAGCAATCCTGTGACAACACTACAGATGGACACCACACACTTGTATATTAAAAATAAGTATACTTTATATAGATTTAACACAAGACCACAAACAACAAAAATCAACAATACTGTACTTGAAATGGTAGAAAAGGCTTAGTTCTTTTTAGATCTTAAAATGAGTCACACCACAGGAGGTGGAGCCAGCCTTGTGGAGAGAAGGCACTGTCCTATTCAGATTCCAGGTGCAACTCCTCCCTCCCATCTAGATGCAGATCTCTCTATTCCCCACTGGGCTGACACTGGGCTGACTCACTCTTTCTACTGGAATCCCCCAGCCCCTGTCACTCAAACTCCAGACAAGGAATACACACCAGAGCAGAGGCAGGCTTGGATAGTTAGACAAGAAAATACCCACTTTCTAAAAGTGGTATTTTCAAGCACAGAATGTTAAAACCAACTTCACTAAAAGATGTGTTTTATCATTCTGAGTTCAGGCTTACAAAACTCGAATTTCTACCTAGTAACTCGAGTCAGTTAGAATTATAAGATGTAATAATCTAACTGCCCAGTCTGGCATATGGAGAACAGGTAGCCTTGCAATAGTAAAAAATGTAAAAAATGAAAATGGCTGTAATTTACTATTAGGACATTCCACACACATCAGGGCTTGTCCTACCTTATACTTACAATGCACCCAGCCCTTTGGCCTACCATTGGGATGTCTGGTATGAAGAAAAGGAAAGGTTTAGGGACTGGCAAGTGGGTACACTTGCCCAGTCAGCATGGCAGTACCAGACTGCACACAGGCTCTGCAATGGCAGGTCTTAGACACACTTTTACAGGCTGCTGCTGTAAGTGGCACAACCAGTGCTACAAGCCCACTATCAGCATTTGGATTACCAGCCCTGGGCACTCCTGGTGCATTGTACTAGGGTCTGACAGGTAAAACAAACCAGCCAATCATGGAATCACTAATCCATACAATAATTTACATTAGGGAGCATTTGCACTGTGGCACTGGAAAGCAGTGGCACAGTGACCAGAGCATCTAACACCAGCAAAAACACATGAGGCAACAGCAAAAATGGAATGGAGACCCACGCCAAGGTGCTAGGTCTAACAATTAGCTTGGTATTTTTGTTATGTTTGGGCCAGGAGCCATTAGAGCTGAAGAGAATACCCAGGGCCTAGAAGGAAGTTACCCTTTTGATTGGTGTACCATTGGTTTGGTGAGCTCCCTTTCCGCGGATCATCATGTGGGTTTCTTCAAATAAATTAGGAGGTCCCTGTCCTCCATGAAGGCTACAAAGCCGTCCATCAGTCTTTTCAGGCCATTGGTGGTCCACGACAGGACGACAGCATCATCAGCATAGAGGAGAACATTACCTGTCTTTCCTTCCACCTGTAGAGAATCAGTAATCACTACCTGGAATAAGTCACCACACCGTTTATGAAAAGAGAGAACAGGAGGGGTGCCAGTATGCACCCTTACCTGACTACTCTCTGAATACTAAATGGAGAAGAGCACTCCACAGTTGGCCCATAATGAACCTTAGCAGACAAATTCCTTTATAACTATGATAGCAAAGACAATTTTTGCTGGAGCGCTCAACGAGGACAACGTTTCCAACAGGATTGAGTGATTTACTAAGTAAGTTAGTCAGTCAATCACAAAAGCTTTATTCAATTTGTGAAAATCATAAAAGCACAACATAAAATACAAACTTTTGTGAGTTATACTTGAAAAAAGTACACCAATAGATTAGCAATTTCAGCAACATCTCACAAACTGCATCTTGTCCTAGCCGACAATGCCTCTTATTATAGTGTTCACAAAAACGTAACAAATTTGAAGTGACTCAAATGCATATAAAAACCTGATGCTGTTTTTGTATGAACAACTGATTGATCTAGATCTACAGGGGCAAAACAAAATTAAGGTTTAAGATTTTTATTAAAAGAAAGAGGACAATTGGGTAAAAGTCCATTGTGGATTAGTGCAAGGTGTTATCACAGAAATTTGATATGTAATACAAAAAGTTACATTGATAAAACAACAACTTCTTTAATACTTAACGAGGAGCACTTAACCATAACGCTTACTTATAGAAATTGCCCCTCTTCTAAAATTAACAACAGCATAACATATTTCAGGAGAGTTAAGGGAATATAAAAATCGAAAACCTTCTTGATGTGAGCAAGGGGGATGTAATCTCAAGAGATGGAGCATAAAAGTTGTTCTGAGGGTTTAATAAAGTGCACAGAAAAGTAAAAAGTAGAATATGGATTGCTTCAAGGGCATAATGGAAGATGTTCCATCCATCCACCTTGAGTTGGAAAAGCCACCATAAAATGTACGGCGCCTAAAAGTAACCTGGTCAAATATAATTTTGACTTTGAGTTTAGGATAAAAGACAAGTAAAATTGCATCTCTTGGCTAAAGAAAGTATCACTAAAAGTACTCCGGGAATGTTGCTGAGTGGGTGGACTCTGGTGGTCACCCTTCCTGTGTATGCTACTTTAATTTCATCTGAGATGGGTTGTCAAAAAACTCAATAAGGCAGAGATCACCGAAAGTGAGTGTAATGCATCTGATCCAGGGGAGTTACACTGTATTACAGAGTCAGACAGTCCAAAATGATGGATTTCCAAAAACTTTTTTTGTGTGTCATCCTTCTTTTAACCCACACATACCAGGGGAGCCAATTTTCTATATATTTCAAACCTACTTGAGAATGACAGAAGAAGGTTGAGGTGCATTTGGGAACCATCAGGAGTTGTCTAAGGTAACTGTTCTCAACATCCTGGAGTTTGGAACAATTACTGTAGTCTCAGCCTTCTGGCACATAAGAAATTGAGAGTCATTTTGTTCTATACAGGGTCATCATTTCCCTGACAGGCTTCTGACCCAATTTGGCTGCACAGCAGAAAAGTGTGTTGACTGCTCTATTTTTGTCTGTGCCCTTAAAGTTAGAAGAAGGTCCCACGTTAATTGAGTGTTAAAAAGGATCCCTAAGTAAAAATAGCATTGTACTTTATCAGCAACCTTGTCTTGCATATAAAAGGTTTTCGATATAGTTATTTTAGGCAGCACTACAATATATTGTATTTATTGTAGTTTTCTTTCAGGTCAAAGACGACATAAACTCAGTAAAAGCATCAAGAGCTTTCTGTAGGCTCTTGGCTGTCCTTGCTCTAAGGACAGCGTTGTCGGCATAAAGAAGTTTGGGAATAAAAGTGTTGCCCATTTTCCTTGGGTAATCTAGTTTCTTTTTCAGCAAGTATGCCTCCAGCCCTTTTGTATAGACAAGAAATAGGAAAGGGGCCAAGATGTATACCTTGCAGACACTCTCTGTTGACGCTATTGAGTGTGTGCAGTCACCATTAGGCCATAACGTATTCTGACCATGGTATACCAGTGGCACTGTTTAACCATAACCGTTGCTTATCTATCTGAAACTGAACTCAGACAAGACGGAAGTCCTCATCCTTGGACCATCACCATCTGCCTGGGACAACTCCTGGTGGCCCCCGGCCCTAGGCAGCGCACCCAAACCAACGGACAATGCTTGGCTTCATCCTAGACTCCTCCCTGTCGATGACCAGACAAGTCAACGCCGTCTCGTGCTCGTGTTTCAACATCCTACGCATGCTTCGAAAGATCTTCCGTTGGATCCCCACCGAAACCAGGAAGACGGTCACCCAGGCACTTGTCACCAGCCGGCTGGACTACGGAAACACCCTCTACACCTGAACCACCGCCAAACTGCAGAAAAGACTCCAACACATCCAGAACGCCTCCGCACGACTCATCCTGGACATCCCCCGCCACAGCCACATCTCCGGACACCTGAAAGACCTGCACTGTCTCCCCGTCAGCAAAAGATTCACGTTCCGCCTCCTCACCCACGCACACAAAGCCCTCCACGACCTAGGCCCCAGGTACCTCAACGGCCGCCTGACCTTCTACACTCCAACCCGCCAAATACGATCGACCAGCCATGCTCTCGCCGCCGTGCCACGCATCCGAAAAGCCACCATGGGAGGAAGATCCTTCTCCTACCTGGCAGCCAAGACCTGGAACTCCCTCCCCATCCATCTCCGTCTTACTAAAGACCACCACTCCTTCAGGAAGCAACTCAAGACTTGGCTATTCGAGCAATAACAGACCCCTCCCAAGTGCCTTGAGACCCTCTGGGTGAGTAGTGCGCTATACAAATTTCTTGATAGATTGATTATATAGAGTCATATTGGGTATTCAAAAGTATATTGCTTTCACAGGCTCACCCAACCATGCTAAGAGCACCCAGCCCAGGACCTTGGCTGTTGCATTGATTTAAGAAATCGCCCTGTAGCATACCTAGTCATTTCTGTCTGATTTTTTGAAGATTCGGAACATGGTATCCTCTTCCCAGGATGTGGGAAATGGGCCGACAACAGTAATGACCCTAAACATGTTAGTGAGCATTGGTGTCCAAACTGTAGGACTATTTTCAAAAAGATCAAGAGGGGGGTGTGGCCAAGATGATGAGAGGGTAGGGCGGAGCCTGCTCGCCTTTCGATCCCCGTCTGCCGGCCTGGATGCTTCCCGGCACTGAACACGAGCTGTGGACCCCCGGAGGGGTAGAGAACTGTGGCAGGCGCATATTGACAAACTCCGTTACCGCAAACCGATGACAGGCACTTCCTCCATCGAGCTCCCGGCCTCAAAATGGCGAATCGGACCTAGATACAGTCCCGGAATGGCAGCTGTTGCCCTGCCGAGGTGTCAGAGGGGTCTGTAGGCTTGCTGGTGCCTCGTTCTTGCTGGAGCAGATTAGCGGACACCCCCCCTGTGGCCTGCAGCAGCGCACCGGTGACTCCGGGATTGGCCTGCCTGGTGCTGCCTGAGAGAGCCCGAAATTCGACGAGGCTGCCACAGTGTACGGAGACGTCGACCACGGAACTGGAGGTGAGCAACCTGGTCGCCCTAGCACCCTGCCCACGCATTGCTGACCTCCGGGAGAGCAGGGGGGGCTGACATCACTGCTGCTGGGCCACGCTAAATGCATCCGACTCGCCTGACTTGGGGCCCCTGAGGGCGCAGTTGGAGAGGCCCTAGACAGACTTTGGTTGGAGCAGGTACAGGCTGGACTGTGGCCTATCACGCAGTGGATTGCTGCTAAGTGCTCTACAAGAGTGGGGGATGCCCAGCGCTGGTGTTTTGGTGGCCAGGAGGCTCTCGGTGTCACACCACTGAACCGAGGGGAGAGCACTGTGGCAAGCCTTGGTGGAACCCACTCACTGTCTGTTGCTGGACTGGCCAGGCCGCCTGGGATTGGGGCTCTGACTTCAAAGAAGCCTGCCAAATGGTGAGACCAGCCACGTGGTCGGCACCATTGAAGTTGGACAATCCCGCTAGGTGGGTGCCTGGGGAGCTCCGTTCTCCGATCAGGAGCAATATCACCTAGAGGGCCCTGGTTGCCTAATAACGGGGAAAGCATTGCTTCGCCCTCTTTTGGTGGGGTTGAGGGGCACCGCTGGCATATTTGCCATGGTGCACCCTGCAGAGCATTTTATACTGTGGCAGTGCCGAAGCTGGGGGCCTGATAGAAGATTAGCGGCTAATTCCCTTATCATGCTTGGAGGACGAGTGCTATAGTTCCCTTGCGCCTTGTCCCCGGAGAGACTCCTGCATATCAACTGGCTTTTTGCCCGAACAGCTACAGCTTAGACATGTCCACCACACTGGGAAAAAGGAGAAGGAGAAGGAAAAAGGGAAGGACAATAGTACTGTGAAGTATCTGTTTGCTAAAATGTTGGGCGCAGCCAGTGGAGGGGGTCACACTTCTCCAGCTCATCCTGGGGGGCAAGAGGCATATCACTCAGACGAGCTAGTTACAAGGGCCTTCTTGACCCAACTCTTTTCAGCCCTGAGAGATGACATCCATGCTTTCAAAAAATAATTTTCCGATGAGATGAAGGAAATGCGCAGGGACTTGGACGAAGTGGGTGAAGGGGTTGTTACTATGGAAGATCATGAACAACCTTGTGACGAGGAAGTTGAACAATTGCAGCAAGAAGTGATTTGCTTGCAAGCACAGCAAATTGACCTCCAGGCCCACGCTGAGGATTTGGCAAATAGCTCCTGTAGGAGCAACATACGGTTGAGGGGGGGTCCGCTACTGCTCGAACAGCCAGGTCTTGAGCTGCTTCCTGAAGGCGAGGTGGTCTTGGGTCAGACGGAGGTGGGTCGGGAGGGAGTTCCAGGTCTTGGCGGCCAGGTAGGAGAAGGATCTTCCTCCTGTGGTGGCTCTTCGGATGCGGGGGACGGCGGCGAGGGCGTGGTTGGTCGATCGGAGCTGGCGTGTCGGAGTGTAGAAGTTGAGGCGGCTGTTGAGGTATCTTGGGCCTTGGTTGTGGAGAGCTTTGTGTGCGTGGGTGAGGAGACGGAAGTTGATTCTTTTGTTGACCGGGAGCCAGTGCAGGTCTCTCAGGTGACCGGAGATGTGGCTCTGTCGGGGGATATCGAGGTTGAGTCTTGCTGAGGCGTTCTGGATCTGCTGGAGTCTCCTCTGGAGTTTGGCGGTGGTTCTGGCGTAGAGGGAGTTGCCGTAGTCCAGTCGGCTGGTGACGAGGGCCTGGGTGACCGTCTTCCTGGTTTCGGTGGGGATCCACCGGAAGATCTTACGTAGCAAGCGCAGGATGTTGAAGCACGACGAGGAGACGGCGTTGACTTGTCTGGTCATGGAGAGGGAAGAGTCCAGGATGAAGCCCAGGTTGCGTGCATGGTCTGTGGGTTTGGGAGCGCGGCCCAAGGCAGTGGGCCACCAGGAGTCGTCCCAGGCGGAGGGTGAAGGGCCCAGGATGAGGACTTCTGTCTTGTCTGAGTTCAGTTTCCGGCGGCTGTTCATCATCCACTCGGCTACCTCTGTCATCCCTTCGTGCAGGTTGGCTCTGGCGGTGGCGGGGTCGTTGGTGAGGGAGAGGATCAGCTGGGTGTCGTCGGCGTAGGAGATGATGTTGAGGTTGTGTTGGCGTGCGATGGCCACGAGGGGGCTCATGTAGAGGTTGAAGAGGGTGGGGCTGAGCGAGGAGCCTTGTGGAACGCCGCAGATGACTTTGGTGGCTTCTGATCTGAACGGGGGAGGCGGGTTCTCTGTGTCCTTCCAGCGAAGAAGAAGATGATCCATTCTAGTGCCTTCTCTTGGATTCCGACGTTGCTGAGGCGCTGCACTAGGGTGCGGTGGCAGACCGTGTCGAATGCCGCGGAGAGGTCCAGGAGGATGAGGGCCGCAGTTTCTCCGTTGTTTCGCAGGGCTCGGATGTCATCGGTGGCTGCGATGAGGGCGGTCTCGCTGCTGTGGTTGGCCCGGAAGCCGGACTGCGAGAGGTCGAGGGATCCGTTCGTCTCAAGGAAGGCGGCAAGCTGCTTGTTGACGATCTTCTCGATGACTTTGGCCGGACACGGGAGGAGCGAGATGGGGCGGTAGTTTTTGAGTTCGGTGGGATCCGCTGATGGTTTCTTCAGTAGAGCGCTGAGTTTGGCGTGCTTCCAGCTCTCCGGGAAGGTAGCGGAGTTGAAGGAGGTGTTGATGATGTCCCGCAGGTGGGGTGCGATGATGGCGTCGGCCTTGTTGCCGACGTGGTGAGGGCAGGGGTCGGTTGGGGATCCGGAGTGGATGGAGTTCATCGTGCGGATGGCGTCTTCGGTGGTGATCGGGGTCCAGGCGCGGAGGGTGGTGGTGGGGGTCGTTGGTGTGGTCATAGGGTGCGTCGGTTGTGTGCTGAAGCTGTTGTGTATGTCAGCAATCTTGCTGTGGAAGTAGGAGGCGAGGGAGTTGCAGAGGTCTTGTGATGGGGTGATGTCGTTATTTCCGGCGTTGGGATTGGAGAGCTCTTTGACAATGTTGAAGAGTTCCTTGCTGTTGTGTGCGTTGTTGTCCAGTCGATCCTTGAATGCGGTTTTCTTGGTGGTGTGGATCAGTTGGTGTTTTTTTCGGGTTGCGAGCTTGAGAGTGGTCATGTTGTCTGGTGTTGGGTCTCTTCGCCTGGCTCTCTCGAGGGCTCAGCAGTTCTTCTTGGAGCTCTTGAGTTTGTCGGTGAACCAGGGTGCTTTCTTACTGCCGGGTCTGCTGGGCGGGGTCCTCAGTGGGGCGAGGTCGTCTGCGCAGTTGCTGATCCACTTCGTGAGGATGTTGGCGGCCTGGCTGGGGTTCGCGGAGCCGGCGGGGGGGTCTTGGCTCAGGGCTGCGGCGAGTTGGTCGGCTGTGATCTTGTTCCAGTTTCTGTGTGCGACCTGTTGCTGGTGGTGGTGGGTTCTGTTCTTTTTGAAGCTGAAGTGGACGCAGCTGTGGTCCGTCCAGTGGAGTCCGGTGGCGTGGCTGAAGGCGATGTGCTGGCTGGATGAGAAGACGGGGTCAAGTGTGTGTCCGGCGTAGTGGGTGTGGGAGGTCACCAGCTGCTTGAGACCGATGTTTGCGAGGTTGTCCAGCAGGGTGGTGGTGTTGCGGTCGTTGGTGTTCTCCAGGTGAAAGTTGAGGTCCCCGAGGAGGATGTAGTCAGCGGAGGGGAGGGCGTGCGGGCTGATGAAGTCAGCGATGACTTCGCTGAATTGTGTGCGTGGTCCCGGGGGTCTTAGAGCCTGCCAGTTCAGCCCCACGCTGGAGTTCTTGCTTAATGCAGCAAAGCATTAATCAATCTGTATGGGCAGGGAAAAGACTGAGGATAACCAAGGCGCTAGGATACATGCGCCCGGACTATGGGGGCCTAGGAATACCGGATCTCCTTAGCATATTCCTCAAAATTCTAAAAGTACTATACATTCATATACATTGAAACCACAAGTCCATACCTCACTAATACCATCTTCAGCATTCATACAAAGCAAAAATGTATTATGTACATTACAATTGCATTATTGGAAACACCATAGATCAGATTGTTTTTCTCTTTTATAGCAAATAAGGGTATTTCTTGAAAAAATCTTATGGCTCACATAGCGGTCTACGCGTTTCGAACTCGACAATGTTTATGGAGTTCTCATTAGGACCATGCTGTAAAATAAAGAAAGACACAACCTTTATTTAATGTGATATTCTTGTGTCAGCATGTTTTAGTTTAACTCCTCCACCTAAGCCAGGTGCTTCTTACCTCTCTAGTACAGAGAAAAAGGCTTGTGACTTGCCCACGACGCTGAACAATCGACAACAAGAAAGTGGATAAAGGACCAGATTTAACCTCACATGACTTCGCATTTAACAGTGGTTGTTTATAAGCTCAATCTAGCCACTCAAGCACTCCTCTATGAAAAAGTTGTTGTATGGGAAGCAACCCTGCAGTCCAATACCTAATGGGGGACGTGGAGAAATAAAATCATTATTCTCAGTTTTATATTGAGGTCGATTCTTTCAAAAATTGGAAATGAAGTAGCAAGCATTTATCTTACTTTGTGTGGTTGTTTCACCGGTGTGTGCCAGGGTGAAAATCAATCGGCCATCTGCGGAGGAAACTGGAGTTTTTATTAGACATCTGCGCATGTATTTTAAATGCAGTGTGCAAGTGGGGAGGTCGGGGGCTACCACGGACCTTAGCTCACCTCAAAGTTGACGGCAGTTCTCCGAGAAATGGATTCTGGTTTGACGATCAGGATGCGATCCGTGATTGTTTGTGCCGAGACGCCCGTTTTAATGCAGGGAAGCCACTTCCTGGTTTCAAAAGGGCTCTTGGGTAATGTAGTTTGTACCATGGTGTTTGTTTATCTCGCATCCAGGTGCCATCTTTGAATGTCCGGTACTGTGCTTCATATAACTGTATGTTTCGAACAAAGGGGCCGTATGTTAGTTAACATTTGTGAATCTAAGAATTCCGTAATTATTTAATCAGTCGACTCTGTCCGATGTATTTTAATAGATATATGTTAACATTCAACTGCTTCTGTTTCGTCGAACGGGTCCCATACAGTTTTGCTCTATTTATGTGAGGGATCACTTGTCATGTGATAAAATTTTCCGACCACGAGCACCATCTTTAAATGTCCTATACTATGCTTTATGTAGCAGCATATTTACATTATTGTTTACTTTTGGGGTACCAGGATCTTGATCCTTTTGCCGTCTTTTGGTGTCCCACACTTACCTTCGATCAGTTGGGTGATTTGTTTCTCTATTCATTCGTATATACCAAAAGCTGTGCAATATGTGTTGATTTATTTAAATTGTAATTTGACCTCATATTATTTTCTTATTTAACTCCAAACTGTTGATCCTTCGAGATTTTCTTTTTTCTACCCCTACCAATCCTCCACTGTTTTCCCCTTTTTGGCCCCTGTGCAACCATTCGCATTGCATCCAGCTTAGTTCAGTTCAGTTTATACATTTCAGTGAGTTCATTTAATCCACGTACTGCAGAGTTGAACTTCACTATCAGCATTGCTTCTATCCTTTCTACTTTTGCTTCCAGGTCCCCACCTCTCCAGTCTTGCTAGACTTTTGAGATTACCGTCCAGCGTAGGTCTGCGTCAGAGTGATTATTCAAGCGCCAATGATTTACCAGCAGGGCAGTTTGCACATTCTTTTTTATTCTGGATTTATGTTGTTGAATTCTGGTTCATACTTCCTGATTCGTTTTTCCTATATATAATAGGTTGCAGGGGCCTTTCACTCCATAGATTAAAAAACGGGACCTACAGTTGGTAAATGTCTCATGTTTCCATATCATATCATTATGTTTGAAGACGGTCCCTTCTTCTGTAGATGGACCGCAGGTGCATCCTTCGCATTTATGGTGACCCTGTATCGGGGGTAAGACGATCATTGTTCTTAAAGTCTTCTTTTCTTTTTTTGGTAGTGCTGCTCGCACTAGTCTGTTAGCTATCCTGGTATCCTTTTTAAATGCGAACAATGGTGGATTGTTTAAGGAAGTATCCAGATTGTGTATCAAATGCCAATTGTTGTTCACTACTTTCTTTAGCATATTTGATTTTGGGCAATATGTTGATACTAATACCATTCTGTCTTGTTCTTTTTTAGTTCTTCTTTCTAAGAGGCATTCCCGTTGTGTCCACCACGCTCTTTCATTGATCTCTTTAGGAGCTTTTTTGGGTACCCAGGTTGTAATAAATTGTCCGTCAATTTCGTAGCATGCTTCATGTATTCATCCTTGTATTGGCAATGTCAACAAATTTGAAGATATTGACCATACGGTTGATTTTCCTTAAGGCTGCGGGGATGGTTGCTTGAAAAATGTAGTGACTTAATGTGGTCTGTAGGTTTCTTAAACAGAGTTGTAGCTAGACCTCCCTCTGTTGGATAAATTTCAACATTCAGGAATGGCATTCGTCTTTTTGAGTAATTAAGGCCGAATTTAATCTCTTGTATTATGTTATTGACCCAATCATGGAACTTTAATAAGTCTTCTTCCATGCCCGTCCATGCGGAAAAAATATTGTCTATGTAACGACTCCAATGTTTAATCCATCTTTCATATGGATTATTTTGATAAATAAAGGTTTCTTCATAGCTTGACATGAAAAGAATTGCCAGCTCTGGTGCAAACAGGCATCCCATGGCGACTCCACCAGTTTAAAAGTAAAAATTGTCGTAGACGTTATGTCCATGGTCACTAACCAATGGTTGTTCTCCTCGAAATTATTGCATGAAAATTTATTGATGAAGTCCATTGTGTCTTTTATGTATGATTTGACCTTTGGTAGAAAGGCTTTAAAAGAAATCAACAAATTTACCGATGGGTTCTAGTAAAGATTCACAACCAGCTACTATAGGTCGTCCAGGCGTTGTACTTTCATTTTTATGTATCTTTGGTAAAACATATATTATTATATAGATATTAAATTTCTTTTTTGCCTAAGAAACCATCGTTGTTTGCCTCTTTTTTTTTTTCTAAAAAATAAAAATTGGTCCTCATCTCACCTATCAAGCCTCTGCGGGTCTTATGAAGCCGCCTTCGTAATCTGTGGCCCCTACGGCTTACCGCACTCGCTTGGGTCATCCGACCGATCCCTTTTTTGTGAGGGAACCTGGTGTAATCATTAGACAAATTATGTTAAAATAATCTTACATTTTTTCCCCAACTCACAAAGGGATGCCAGATATTCATTTGCTTACCTTCTACACCTTCGTAGTCTAAACGAGCCATGGATAATGAGGCTGTAGGCCAGTCTTACCTTTGTGGGGGTAGGGAGTCTTTCCACCTCTTGCCAACTTCCCGTCTGGTCAGCAAAATCAAATAAATTAGTAGACCTCTGTCCTTTTGAGAGAGGGTCTGACTAAGGCAACCGTCATCTCCAAAAAACAGTAATGACATACTTATTTCTATGTTGGTATTGAAGATATCACGAAAGTTGTCGCCCACCTCAGTCCAAAATCTTACAAGTGCTGGACACTCAAAGAAGATGTGTAAGTCATAAGCAAGAGGTGTCAGGCATCTGGGGCATTTAGGAGCTGGTTCTGGGGCATACGTGGCGATTTTCGCGGGAGTATAATAGAGTCTGTTGATGTCAAAAAAATGATATTTTTAAACAATCAGACTCGACAAATTTATTCAAGGTCTTTAGAGAGGGCTCATACAAGGACTCTATTAATGGCCCAAGAGGGGTTTCCATCCACACACAGCCAGGGGGAGTGTCTCATGTTCCTCAGTTTCCAACAAGTTGTTATACCATATAGAGATTTCCTTATTCATTAGAAGGGTAGATTGACACAAACCTTCAATCTCTCTATTCCCTCTGACCTCCCCCTTATCTGCCTCGTACCATGATGTTAACTGTAAATATTTGAATCTAGAGAGCCCTGGCCCGAACTTTGCCCTCAGGTACTCCCATGGATGTATCCCCCCGGAGTCCACCAGTTCGGACCAAACGGTGATGCCTGCTCTTCTGATAGGCAATGCCAAACTGTCCAGTAGGCAGTCCGGAGTTCCCGGTGAATCCCAAATGGGGGCACTGTCAGAGTAGTATCCAATGCCCCAACTACGTCTGAGCCTATACCATAACTCCAAGGCCGCCCTCAAAACCTTCAGGCATAATCGCTTGAAGAATCTTGGTTATCCAAACTTATATAGAAAAGTCTTGCCGTCTCCTCCTCCCTCCACTCGCACCATTTCCCTCAACAACCTCCCCCAGGCTGACTCCCCTGGTTTCACAAGAAGCATCTGTATGCTTTTAAACTGGAATGCTGCTGCGTATAACCTTACATCAGGAAGGGCAAGCTCGCCTTTCTTTAGTCTACGTCTAAGTTTTTCCACGCCAGGCGAACCCCTTTGTTACCCCAGACAAAACTCCCAATCTTACTCTGTACCTTCATTAAGCGTTTATTTGAGATTGTTAATGGTATGGAAGAGAAAAGGTAAGACAGCTTAGGCAGAATGACCATCTTTACCAAGTTGGTTTTTCCATAGATAGTTAAGGGAAGGTTCCTCCATCTGTTAAAGAGGCTGTCAATTTCCTTTATAACCTCAACACTAACTCTCCCTGACCGCTTCAGATTCCAACACATCACCTCTGTCTTGGTTTTATTGACAAGGAACCCGGATAGGGACCCAAACTTGCACATACGCTCCTCCGTCCTCTGAATCGCTGTCTCTGGGTCGCTTGTGTACAGTATTAAATAGTCGGCATAAAGAGCAATTTTGAAGCTGTAATGTTCAGATCTAAATGGATAGATTGAATCATCCAGTCTCAATGTCTGAGCCAATGGTTCCATATATATATTAAATAAAAGAGGCGAGATCGGACATCCCTGCCTGGTTCCTCTCTGAATGTTAAAGCTCGGCGTAAGGAGCCCATTTAGCAGAATTCGAGCGGAGGAACCCTGGTAACAGTTCTGCAAAGTTTGTATAAAGATTGGGCCAAACCCCATATTCTTCAGGACCTCCCAGAGGTACACCCAGCAGACTCTGTCAAAAGCCTTGGCCGTATCTAAAGCGACAACGGCCAAGGGTTCTGTCCTCTGAATGGCCAGATCTATATTGCCAATCAAGAGCTGAGAATGTTCCTGAATGTATCTCCCTGCGATGAACCCTTTCTGATCCGGATGTATTAACTTCGGGATCAATTTTGCTAGTCTTCCTGCCAGAATACCCATAAAGATCTTGTAATCAGCATTCAGCAGGGAGATTGGACGATGGGAGTCTGCTTTTTTCGGGTCTTTGCGAGATTTTAAAATCAGAACTATTGTTGCCTCCTTCCAGGTATTGGGAATCTTCCCAATGGGGCTGTAAATTGAGTTAAAGGTGATCCCTAGTGTGTCTCTTTGAGGAGTTTATAGATTTCCCTTGGGAGTGAATCCGAGCCTGCGGCTTTTTTATTCTTTGATTTCTTAATCTGATCTGCTATCTCCTCTAACGTAAAGGGAGCCTCTAACTTGTTCTTACTTTCCTCTGAGAGCACGGCGAGATGTTTATTCCTAAAGAAAGACTGAATAGAGCTCGGTAAAGGAGCAAGGTCCTCTCTATACAGTTCCGAGAAAATGGAGAGGAGACAGGACTGCATATCCTCGATCTTAGTAGAAATTTGACCCCTAGCATTGATAGTAAGTTCTTTTATATCATTCCTAGCGCGATCGGTTCTTGCTTTCCATGCCAAAAGGGCACCAGCTTTCTCCCCATATTCGTAGTTCTGCATCATTCTGGAGTTCCACTGCGCCCTACACTTGGCTTCTAATTTCCCTCTGCACTCTGATCTTACCTCTTCTAGATTCTTCAAAATCTGCATGAATTGCTCCGAGTCCCTATTGCTAATGCCGTCTCTTTCTTTCTCCAGCCTACTTATCCTCCCTTCAACTCCCTTTAGTGCCTCAGCTTCGGTCTTATTCGGTCTTATTCTTATAGCAGATAATTCCATGAAGTTCCCCCCTTAGCCAGGCCTTATTTGTGTCCCATACTACGTTCGATGTTGTGGAACCTGAATTCAAAGAAATAAATTCCAAAGAGGGGGCTTGTACTGCTTCTACCACCTCAGCGTCTAAAAGCTTTGCCCTATTAAGGGTCCATCTTAAGGATTGCCGCTGTACCTCCTTACTCTGATGAACAAATTGCAAAGGTGCGTGATCAGAGAGGTGGCTCCGTAGAACTGAAACCTCTTCTAGGTTGACCTTCTTTCAAAAAAAACGTAGTCGATCCTGGAGGAGTGGCCGTGCTTTTTGCTGTAAAAAGTGAAGCCCTGCTGATCTCCTTTTTGTGCCCTCCATAGATCGATCAGATCCATATCATGGATCATATTAAGTAATGCCCGACGTACCTTGACTGCCCCTTTATAATGACTCAGATTTGATCTATCTTTCATAGGGTGTAACAGGACATTGAAATCTCGTCCAATTACATAAGGTGGAGGTTCCAACATCAATACTTATTGTAATTTATGAATATAAATTGGATCGTCCATATTGGGGCCGTAGAAAGAGGCACAGATCATATCAAAGTTTTCAAATGCCAATTGGGCTGTCAACCACCTACCAGAGCGGTCTGACTGTTTTTTTTATATTACAGGGCGTGCCTTGTTTAATTAATATAGCCACCCCTCTGTTTTGAGATGTCTGATGCGAAGCACTAAAGCTCTTGACCCAAGGGACCTTGGAGAAGATTAAGGTGCCTTCCTCGTGACTTAGGTGTGTCTCTTGCAACATGCATATTTGTGCAGTTGAAAGTTCCAGGTATTTAAGGATTAGCCTCTGTCTCCGGGGACACCTTAACCCATTAACATTCCAAGAGGCAAAGATGATCCCTCTATCCCTCAGTGCCAAACCAGCCATCATCCCCATATTCTACCCTGAACATTCTGCACCCTTCATGGCCAAAAAGACTATACATAAGGTTGAGATGAGGTCAAATTTTTTTCCTTTTTTCCCCACTGCTCCCCACCCACATGCCCCCCTGCCTCCCCCAACCCACCTCCCAGTGACACATTACCCCCCATCCCTTGAGGAACCCTCCCTTCTAATAGGCGAAAGCCTATTTAGACATCTTCCCCCCTATGGAGTATCAATTACATTCCCGTTTTTTTTATACTGAATTCCTGCTAATTACATCATAAGTGTAAAAAAGAAAAGACCCTCTAGGTCTGCTTTCCTTCTTTGCCCCCCTTGTCTGTCTTTGATCTTTGCAATAAGAGCATCCGCCTCTTCCCCAGTTTTAATCTGGTGCATGTGATTATTCCACATCACCTTTAACAATGCTGGGAATTTCAGTTGCGCCTTGGCCCCTATGCTGTTTAGCTCCTCCAACCTTTTCCCCAACTCCCACTGCCTCGCTGCAGTTATATGAGAAATGTCTGATCTTATTTGAAAAGTAAAGGAATTAGAGCTGTTGAAATATATGGAGCCTTCTTTCAGAGCGGAAGACAAAATCTGCTCTTCCACAGAATATGTTAAAAAGTTTAGCAGGATCTTCCTGGGTTTCTGTTTTGCAGGATTCCTTCTGTATATCATGAAGCAAATCGACCTCTGGTGTATCCTTTAACACTGTTCCCTTCAGTAAGGATATTACAAACACCTTAATGTCCCCTCCCTCCAGGGCTTCAGGCACAAGTTGTTCCGGTGTGAGTAATTCTCCAAACGCTCAATACCCTCTTTCAGTTCTTTATTCTGAACAGACAGCTTAGTAACCTCTGCTTCGGTGGTGCGCATAGATTCCTTGATCTTGGGGATTTCTGACTCGATTGCCTCAGTTCTGAGGGTGACCTCATCCAGCCTCTTGGCCAATTCGTCACAAGATGCCTTAATTACTGCATGATTTGCCTCAGAAATTGAAAATCTGTTGGTCATTTCTGCTTGATTGGTTTCCGAAACCATGAACCTGCTGGCAATCTCATCCTTCATAGCTAGTAATATGTCGGCCAATGTGCGTGAGGTTGCATCTGATTTGTCTATAGTAATGGTATACTTGTGCTAATTGCGCTGCGTTCAGTGTATCGGAGCTATTAGCCTTTGCTGGGTGATCCAATTGGGTGTCTCCTAATCCGTCACCCCCTAACACTGAATGCCTATTTACTAGTCCAGTATCTGAATGCACTACAACCACTGCCTCTACTGGGGCAGTTAGCTTATCTGCTCCCCCATCTTAAACAGAGCTCATGGGATTTGCTATTACGTCTCCTTGCAAAGGTACCTCCATAGCATTCACTTCCAAAGTAGCCGAGGCAAGCTGGGTAGACTGAATGGGCAGAGCGGGCTGGGTGAGCTGGGCAGGCTGAACTGGCAAGGGTGAGCAGCTGGTAGCAGAGGTGGTAGTGGTAGTAGTAGACATTACCTTATAGTAAGTTTTAAGTGAATGAGTAACTTTTATGCAAGCATCAGCTCCTTTGGCGCCCTTACTTTTGACCTTACTTTTAATGTTTTTCACACTCAAATATTCTTCTGAGGAATTCAGCTTAGCTTTACCCCTTCTTACACGTTCCCTCACTTCAGAAACTGGGGGTGAAATACGTAGGGGATATACGGGCTTTCCCTTGGCTGAATCAAACACTGTCCTGGCTCTTAGTGCATACCTGTTTGTTTTAACAGAGTGCTGACTCTCCTCTCTGTTACTGGCACCCCTTGAGCTAACCTCACTGTCAGCGTCCTTGCCAGTTACTCCCCCTACATCCATACAACTAGTTGGAGTACTATTTGAATTAGACCCGCTTGGTTATATATCTCATCACATTGTGCCCCTATCGAATAGTTACCCTCACCAACAGCCTTACTACCCCCACAAGGCGGGGAACAAAACCATGGTAGCCTCCTGCCTTGAAGATTACTCCGCTACACTGCTGAATAAAAATGTTACTTGGATTTTCAATCGCCGCTTCTCTTGCCACCTCCGCTCCACAATAGCTGCCGCCTTAGTTGCCACTGGCTCTGCCTCCAACGACCCGGAACGCGAGCAAGGCAAAGTCAAAGTCGAGCCTCCTCCGCGTCCGAACCGCCTCCTCCCACAGCCAAAGCCAGCCTCCAGATAAACCTTCGTCCTGCGTTTGCTGATTCCTCTTCTAACCTTCACAGTCCTCACTCGTCCCGCTACTCGCTCCTGGAGTCCGCAAGGTAAGCCTGCTCTCCGGGGGCATAATCAGCAATCGATAAGCGCTGCATTTACCATACGTAAAATCCGCACTACATAGGGGGGGGATTACAAATATCAAATGGTCAATAATATACGGGGTCTAGGTAATATACATTGGATTGCAGGAAATTAGCTACTCCATAGGGTAAAAGCGGGCTGAAGCCGTTTAGCTAGCGGCCGACATGTTCCTCCGATGGACCCGCCCCCTCACGCTTCTTGACCACCATCGTTGTTTGCCTCATCAATAATTGCGTGGAGTTGATTTTTTAATTAAAATGTTGGATCCTTATTGATTTTCCGATAAATGTGGCATCGTCTAGTTGTCTTTTCACTTCTGTTATATATACGGTGCGGCCCCAGACTACAATCGAGCCACCCTTGTCTGCTTGCTTGATAATCACAGACGTGTCTTTTTTTAGGTTCATCAGTGCATCTGACTCCAATTATGTGATGTTATGTTTAATCCACTTTTTCTTTTTTTCCATATCCTTAATGGCAGATAAAATAGGTCTTTCAAAGGTGATCACCTCTTTGGGTACCGTATTTGACGTAGGACAAAATACTGATTTGTTTTGAAGCCCCATTGTTTCTGATCCAGAGTGAAATGGGCTGTCACTAAAGAATGTTTTTAATCGAATTTTGCGACAAAATTCTATTGCTTACGTTTTTAGTTTCACGAAATTTGTCATTTTTGTTGGAACAAATGACAACCCCTTCTGAAGTACACTTTCTTCCTCCTTTGATAGAATTTTTTGGAAAAGATTGAAAATAGGGCAGATTGTTAGCTCTTGTAATTTCTGTTGATGAGTCGACATTTCCCATGGTTGGTAATTGTATCGTACTTTTGCTCTGGGTTTCGTTTGTCCTCTTTCTAAAAAAGGCCCCTGTTGAGGCTGTTGATAAGAACCCCTTCTGTTGTTATTTCTACGGGTCTGAATTATCTCCTTCACTACTACTACCAGTAGATGATGTACCCGAAAAAGTAATAAAATTGTTTGTTGACCTCCTTTGATATTCCTATAAGTGTTTACCTGATTCTGGTCTTGTGTAAAAGTCCGACTGTAGATACGGGTAGACCTTTTTTAAATAAAAGTTCTTCTTGTCCTTCTCAAATTGATTGTTTTTTTGATTTATAGTGCAATCCTTAAAGTCTCCAATTTATTTTTCTACTTTTTCCAATAAGGATTTGGCATACAGCATTTGCTGATTGGTTGAAATCGCAGGTTCCAAACTAGTAATTTCTTCTAATTGTGGTTTGGATAGTCACAGCTACATTTAGTTTCGATGTAACTGTAGCCCATTTTGTAAATTGGGTCCTCCGTGAAAATCACAGGTACATTTTTAATTTGAAGTCCACCAGGAATTGTTCCTGTTCGTAAATGTTGTAGAAGAAAATGTCCGTGCAGGTCTGTACCAATTTGTTTTTTCTTAAGTCTGACCAATTTGTCAGGTTCGTTCTGATTTTGAGCGGAGATACTTAAAGAAGCAGAAGCAAAATGTGGGGGAGCTGCTAATAAGTTCTTAATAATATCCTCGCTGGAAGCAAAGGTTTCTTTTTCTGACATTCTAGAACAATCACTCCAGACTCACCATTCAATCACCCTTGTTTCAAACTAACAGAGACTATACCGACGTAGGAACCTTATCCTACCTACCACAAAAGTATCTCAATTCAAACAACAACAATGACCACCATTTTAACTCGGGGCTACCACAAAGGCACTTACCTGCAAACCGAACAAAAAAACACCACCGGGTATGGGCTCCCAACAGCAAGGCCAAGCCACTGGCTACTATCAAAACAAAGAAATTGCCAATACTGTGTTGACCTTATTTATACTAAATCTCTGACTACATATGAATTAAACATTATGTTTCACCACATCTTGTTTCATGAATGAATCTTTTTTAGTGGGAGGCCTGTTGCATGTCTTTAATCAAGTCGATGTCCCTTTCCTCTAAGTCACTCGCACCTTGTTGAAGATGCATGAAAAATGTGAGGCCCATACTGTTCCTGCGATCAAGGAGTCAATTTTAGATGAAGAACCATCTGAAAACAGCTCGCTACTTTCTGGAATCAATTGCGGCTTTATAGCTTTTCTGTGCTGTGATAACTGTATCCTCATTTCGCAGGATGGCATGGAGAGCTATCTTTAGCTCTTTGTGGGCTCAGAAGGAAGAGGCAGTGGGGGTAGGGCATTTGGCTGTTAGCCCAGATATTACAGCTAGGGACAGTGTCTCAAAGTCCTTGCCCAGGGGTACCCTCAACTCACAAACATCTATTGATAAGATCAATATTTTCCTGCAAAATGTTCGCTTTGAAGGCCTGTGGGTTGCTCTGCTCCCATTTTAACCTGAGACCTTTGTTTGAATTATGCTTGATTGTAAAAACAGGGAATTTCAAGCCCCCTGACACACATTTTATGTTTAAGTGGGCTACAAGCGGATTGTGATCACTAACATAGTTCAGGGATACCCTGAAATCAATAACCAGACTGCTATAATTACCCATTATAAATGTAAAATCAATTCTGCTTGACTTAGCCCCTCCCGAAAAGGTAGGGTGGTGAGAGGATGTATCTTTTACACAATGGGCAAGAAAGTCTTTTGAAGTTATAATGTTATTTAAAACAACCTCATAATGGGAGTGTTTTTGAAATTAGTTAGTGGCTGTCCCGCCTTGCTTTTTACACCACATACTCCTGTATTACTAAAATCACAAACCGAACAATTAAAATCCCCTACCCATAGGATGCCCAGTGGATAACTTGAGGCATTTGCCTTTGCGATTGACTCATTTAAGCTTGCAGCGACTTATATATTTCTCTTATTGAATATGTTGTCATAAAAATTCCTGAACAAAATGTTCAGGGGGCCCAGTCCAGAGAGCAATAGCAATTAGTACCAAGGGGAGGAGCATAGGGGTGTGACTTTCGCCTTACTACATTTAAGGGAAATCAAGATGGTCTGACCACCCACCTCCCAACCTGAAGAAGCAGAGTTTGCAGAGTTGTAATAAGAGTGGCGCCCGTTTATGTGAAAGGGCTAGGTCTCAGGGCCAGGTCTTTTGGAGACAAATCAGTTCAAAACCTGAAACAAAGCCCAACCAATCCTTATTCCCAAGGTTCATTTGCATTCCTGCCATGCTCTAGGACAACATGGCGAAGGGCAAATATAGATTACTTGTCAATTGGGCAATGCTTCCACATGATCTTAAGGCCTTTGGGTTCTCAAGGATCTCTTTGAGGGACAGGGTTCCCCAGGAGCAATGTCAGAATTCAATATTATGTGACTTAAAAGGGAACCTATTTGCACATGAACAAATGACCGCCAATCATTCTTTTCCAATTTGTTTAAAAAGGAAAAGTGAGTATTAAGTGAATGTCAAGGGGGGTGGGTGAGCGTACCAGCCGGTCGGAAGAGGTCTTATGGTTGGCAGGCGCTTCTTCATGCATAACCATCGGGGGAGTGTAGAAATAACCCAGGTGTAATGCTCTTACTCAACAAAGTAAGTCAGCAAGATGACTTAATGCAATAAAGCTCCAGGGCCTGATGGCATGCCACCATATCTCTATTTAAGTAACATCGACCTTTGGGCCCCTATTATGACCAGGGTGCTAAATGCAGCTATCAAATCTGGTCTTCCGCGATCTTGGTCTACTGCATTGATTGTCCCTATCTTCAAAAAAGGGAGTAGGGACAATCCTCAATGCTATAGACCAATTTAGTTGATAGATGTGTCAGCCAAATTACTAGGCAGGGCGGTTTTAAATCGCCTTATGGCCTGGACAGAAGAGCACCACATTATAGCAGATACCCAATATGGCTTTAGATCGGGTAAATCAACAAGCGATCAATGCCTTAACCTTTGCTTTTTAGCTGCAAAATACACAAAGGCTAGTAAAGGTACACTCTACATGGGTTTTATGGATTTGGCTGCGGACTGTGATAATGTAAATAGGAGTATTTCTGGGCCATGATGAGCAACTTGGGAATTGACCCCGGACTCATCAATATTCTCAAGGAACTACATTGGAACACCACTGCCAAGGTCCGCTTTAGAACGGGGGGAGTACTGATCCCTTCCCGTGCACCAGCGGAGTGAGGCAGGGATGTATCCTTGCCCCCTTTTTATTTTCTCTTTATATAAATGATTTGGAGAGAACACTGGTTGCCTTAGATGTGGATTGCCCCAAAGCAGGAAAGCGTCATATTCCTGTACTGCTGTACGCAGATGACGCGGTCCTACTTGCCCGAACAGCTCTGAGTTTACAACATCTTGTTGATGGGTTTGTGGAATTCATGGACAAATTAGATCTGTCCGTGAATCTGAACAAATCGTATGTGATGGTGGCGGGTAAGAAACTATGCAGGAAATTTGTATTTAAAATAGGGTCCCACACACTAGAAACTGTAAGTTCCTTCTCCTATTTGGGCCTTCTGTTTGACGGGGAGATGAAGTTTGACTTTTTAATTGAGGAAAGGTGTAGAACGCTAGTTTCCGCAAACGGTGCAATACTTGTGGAATTTTAGTTTACGAGCTGAACATCATCTGCGCCAGCTTGTCACCCACGTACAACGTACACGACAGCCATTTTAGGTATCATGGTGTCCCTGACCACGATCGATCGCCAGCGCGCTCCTCTGACCCTGCAAGCATCCTTCGCGCACCCTGGCTCCCCCTCCCTCCCTCACATGAGCATAACCCTTCTCCTCCTGCATGACCCTGTCCTTGGGAGTCACGCTCGCGCCTGTCCAACACCCCCTCTCCTTCCATGAATACCCCTCTGTTGATAAACCATCCCTCCGTGCTTGAATTGTCCACGCGGCATGACTACAACTCCTTTGATGACCCCTTCCCCCGAGTCCGACTGTCCACACAGGTCCGAGGCCATCGCCTAAGCCGGGAGATATCATTTACTGCCTCTTATTGTATGGAGTCACTCCTCTTCAAAGGACACACTATTGATCATGGCCTCCCCACCCCATGGGATACGATCAGGCGCACACACCCTAAGAATCGGCGGAACACTCAGCCGCGTGATAGCCCCCTCCTGTTATCAGCAGGGTGAGGACCTCTATTGTGGATGTATGTGGGGGTGGGTTTGACACGAGGATTATGGGGATGTCATTTCATGAGTTTAAAGAGTCCTTTATGCAATAAAGAATGCTCACATGTCATAAACCAGGGTATAAGAGGCCAGGCCTCAGAGAGGCTGTTAGAGCACCTCGAGACGATACCTTGTTGTCTGATCTGATGTGTTCTGCTCCGTCGGAATAAAACTTCTGTTTCCTGCCTTCTGGTCTCCGGCGCCTGCCTCATTGCTTGGTAATTTGAATGGTACAAAGGCGGTTAGCGCCGGGCAAATCTTGAAGAAGGTCATAGCCCTACCCTTTTTCTCACAATTGGCGCCCAACGTAGGGCCCATCAGCAACACGTGGATCCAGTGGGAGAGGTCCCGACGACAGAGTGAACGACTGCAACGATCGGGAGAGCTCGTGTCCGATAGACCCTCGTCTGACAGCCGATCATCCGACCTTCACTAGTTCCGAACAGACCTCTCTCGAGTGATCTACGGTCCTGACTGGGAACCATCAGGAGTGCCACGAACATCGCGAAGAATAGAGGACGATCGGGCGCTGGGTTCAGAAGACAGGAAACCGTCTATGCGGTCCGGGTAAGGTCGTGTAAACACGACAAATTGAGAAATGATTGTTTGATTTGGATAATACTAGTATTACGCTTTGTTGATCCCTCTGGAGATTCACCGTCTGCAAACGGAGAAACAACAGGCTCTCTCTTTGCAAACAGTGAAGGATAGGTAACGCAGACTTTTGTCCCCATTGTTATCCATCGTGCCTATCTTCCTCCCCCACTGTTTTCCCGAACTGTCGTTCGTGGATTGTTGTCTGGAGATTCTCTGTCTGCAAACAGGGAAGAACAAGGTCTCTCTTTGCAGGTACAGAAAGAGTGGGTAACGCAAAACTTTAACACGTCGTACCCACTTATTCTCCCCATTGATTGTTTGATTGACCGAACATTAAGTGTTCGGTATTGGTTCTTTTGAGGTATTCACCGCCTGCAAACAACGGAGAATAGAAATATTCTGTCTAGTCTTTGCCCGCCGTGATAAGATAGGTAGTGCAGACCTTTGTCCCCGTTGTAACCCGTCATGCCTATCTTCTCCCCACTGATTGGTAGCCTGTTCAGCCCGGACCGCTTATTAGAGATGAACCATCCAGCTCCGCTGGAAGGCACCCCTAATAAGGACATGTTCACTAAGCAATGGCTAGTCGCTATAGCTTATACTAAGCTATGGCATAAATACACCAAGAAGAACCCCGAAAGTCAGTGGCCACTGATAGGTTCCTTTGATGAGCATAAAATAAAAACATTAGAAATAGCGCTCCAGAAAAATAAGACTATGCCCACTATGCTCGATAGTATCGGCATGTGGCGCAAAGAAACGGAACAACGAAGAAAAAGAGAAGAAGCAAAAATAGGGAAAGAATTACGAAAGGCAGCCCACCTAGCCGCTAAGCAATTAGAAGAAGAAATAAAGGAAAGAAAGGAAGCTACACAAAACCAAGAATCAGGGTCGACAGGTCAATGTCCTGTTAGGACCCCCTCTGCGCTCTACCCTGAATTGCCCTCCAAACAACGGGCGAACGATGAGTTACTGCTAGGTCCCCCAATCATCTACATGCCCCCTCCATATGCCCCCTGCCAACAACACCTGCAGGCCCTGAGTGCGAACGAGAACGGCCTTAGCGCTAGTGCACCAGCCCTCACGGCCTCCGCACCAGCCACATTAGCAGCACCACCAGATGCCCCCGAGGTTAGCGAGCACCCACCAGCCAGACCAAACAGGTTGAGCAAAGATGAGCGGGATGGGATTGACAAAATAGCAAAGACACTAGTGGAACGAAGGGAGAGCGAAGAATACACAATGAACATGTATAACTCGCATGCCGACAGCCACAGACGGCATTTTATTTTGCGATTCAGCTACCACACTCTGAACACATATGAGGATAGGTATCAAAGTAAGGGCCCCGCTAAACTGACAACGCTGTATAGGAAGATTGATGTTGGAGATGGGACTGAATGTGAGGCGACGGAGCTCTTCATGCAGACGCTTGAGGTCTTCCGCCACCTCACGGAACAAAAACCAGAAGCCAAGGTTACAGTCCCTGAAACGACCTCCGTAGAAGTAGCCAACACTATGATGCCCATCAGAGAAGCGGCCCCTTACTGGATCCCGCCACGTGGTCTGGGAACCAACGATGATATTAATCACGCAGATGCAAAAGGGAGGGTTGTGTACAATTGGGTTTACCAACCATGGGACCGACAAGATATCCTAACTTTTAGACAAACTCTGCCCGATTTAAGAAAGAACCCGACAGCATTCTATACCGAATTAGGCACAGCCTTGGGTTCGACGATAATGACTTTAGCGGACATTGACTTGTTTTTCGGGTTATGCCTGCCAGCTGACGTGTGGAAGCAAATCCGGAAAACTGACCACACAGATCTGTTTGGACATACCTGGAACCAACTCAGTGAACTAGATAGACAGCGAGAGCCTGGAAGGAAACCAGTAAAGGACATATTAGAACTCCCAGACAAATTAGTTCAGAAGTTAAAGACGCTGATCCCAGAGAAAAAGGTAGATTGGTCGATAGTCACGGCCTGTCGTCAGAAACCCCAAGAAGATGTATCAGAGTACTTCTCCCGATTCGAGACAGTGTTCTCCGACTACAGTGGCCAAGACATGACCACCGCAACCGGACAACACCTGTTTGTACAAAACTATGTGAAAGGCCTGTCACAAGAGGTCTCCCAAAAACTGCAGACGAGTGAGAGTAGTTGGGGGGCCTCCAAACCCGCAGCTATCCTTCAGATGGCTCAGTAATACGAGCACCAGAAGAATGAGAATGATAGGGCGTCCGAGAAAAAGAAGAAAGATTTGAAAGAAAGGGTGATGATAGCCCAGATACAAGGTATAGCGGTCGGACGGGAACCCCAAAGGGGGAACTACCAATCGACCATCCCTAGAAATCCACCTCCTAAAGATCACACCCCAACACCCCACACTGGACGTAGAGACATTAGTGATGACCAATGTGCCTTCTGCAAAGGGTTCGGCCATTGGAAATCCCAGTGTCCGGTTCTGGTAGAGATGAACAGAAATAGGGACCCCAAGGATATAGCAGGTGGACCGAGAAATAGGGGACAAGGACGAGGGCACACAAACGACACCAACAATGACGGATCGGTGAGATCGAACACCTTTGATCGCCCCGACAGAACCAGTATCAACTATCCGACGGTGAGAATGCCCCCGATTTTGCATAGGACTGCCCGGGGCAAGGGAGGGATCCAGTCGAGCTCTGTGTTGACCAGCAAGGTCCTTATGTCACTGCTAAGGTCCTGGGTACAGAGTCTCCATTTTTGGTAGACACTGGGGCGACACGTAGTGTGTTATCGAAACGACTGATTGCAAGGGCACCCTTGTCTGGCTCACACATTACATCAATAGGTTTCGATGGGACGCCCTCCACTAACCCCCTGTCCGTGCCTATCACCTTTGACCTAGAAAGCAACACCACTGACACAACATTTCTGCTCTCCTCCAACTCCCCTGACGCCATTATGGGCATTGACTTACTGAAGCATTTTCGAGCTACCATTAGGTGTTCCCCAGATGGAATCCGAGTCATCCTGTACGACAACCCAAGCATGCCCAAATCCTGCCCTGCACGACACATGTGCTCCATAACTGACCCTGACCTGTCCTTGCTTGACACCCTGCCTCCGTACCTATGGGCCAAAAATGACTCTGATGTGGGACGAATGATGATTGACCCTATTCATATAACTGTAAGACAGGACGCTATGCTCCCGAAACTCCCACAATATCGGATATCGCCCGAGGGCGAGAAGGCACTGGTAGCGATCATTCAGTCTCTGGTAGATGCAGGAGTGGTTGAAGAAGTGGTTAGCAATGTCTGCAACAGCCCAATCCTACCTATTGTTAAGAAGCAAGGCGAAGGAGATGAGAAAGCGTACCGCTTCATCATCGACCTGCGAGAGATTAACAAAGTGGTTGTACCCCAATACCCCGTAGTCTCAGATATCACCACCATTCTGACCCTCATCCCGTCCACTGCCACCACCTTCACTGTTATTGACCTCAAGAATGCGTTCTTCTCTATCCCCATCCATCCAGACAGCCGTTATCTCTTCGGCTTCACCCTGAAATCCCGCTCGTACCGATTTTGTAGAGCTCCCAAGGGGTACACTGAAAGTCCCAGTATTTACAGCCAGGCCCTTAAAAGACAGCTGGACGCCGTCCAGCTACCGGATGGAGTGGTGTTAATCCAGTATGTCGATCATATCCTTTTGGCGGCCGACACCACCCCACTTGCAATCACAGCCACTGTTCAACTCCTACACTTTCTTGCAGAAAATGGCCACAAGGTTTCCAAAAAGAAATTGCAGTTCTGCCAGCCACAAGTGACATGCCTAGGCCATCTCCTGTCCAAAGAAGGGAGGAAACTCACACCCGACCGAATCCAAACCATCCTAGACACCCCCGTCCCAAAAACACAAAAGCAAGTCCGCTCTTTGGTTGGCCTAACCTCTTTTTGCAGACAATGGTTACCCAATTTCAGCCTCATTGTAAAACCCCTACTTGCCCTGTTGGCCAAAGATGCCCCCTTCACGCTCCCTTGGACCCCTGAGTGTCAAGCATCCTTTAAGGAATTACGAGATGCCCTCTGTTCAGCACCCGTCCTGGGAACCCCGGATTACTCCAAACCCTTCTCCCTCTTCACCCACGAAAGGGAGGGGTGTGCATTGTCTGTCCTGACTCAGTCTATAGGTCCAAAGCAGCGCCCTTGTGCCTACTTCTCCGCCACTCTTGATCCTGTAGCCAGAGATTTGCCTACCTGCCTTCGAGCAGTAGCTGCCGCTGCTGTCTTTATCCGTCAGAGCGAGGGAATCGTACTTTCCAACTCCCTCACTGTGTTAGTACCCCATGCAGTCGACACCCTTCTGAACCAAACCAAGACTCAACATCTGACTAGCGCACGACTGACAGGGTACGAATTGACGCTACTTGCACCCCACATCACACTAAAGAGATGCACGACTTTGAACCCTGCCACATTGTTGCCCCTGCCTGAAAATGACCCCGACGTTCCTCCCATACACGACTGTGTGACCCTCAAGGACGAACAAACTAGGAATAGAGTTGACCTCTGAGACACTGCTTTCGCCGACCCCGATGGAGAACTATGGGTAGACGGCTCATGTATCAAACTCCCAGATGGCACCACTTCAGCTGCCTATGCGGTAACGACAGCCCGGACAGTAGTTGAGACAGCCTGCATCACACAACGATCTGCCCAGGCAGCAGAGCTGATAGCCCTCACACGAGCATGCATCATAGCCACAGGAACCACCGCGAACGTGTACACAGACAGCCAGTATGCCTTCGGGGTGGTTCACCACTTTGGGCTCCTGTGGAGGGAAAGGGGATTCCTGACGTCCCACGGCACCCCCATCCTTCACGGAGAACTGGTTTCTGCCCTGATTGAAGCGGTTCTTCTCCCCAAACGACTAGCAGTGATCAAATGCCAGGCACACAAGAAGGTGACAGACTTAGTCGGACAAGGGAATGCACTGGCCGACATCACTGCACGAACCACAGCTGAGAATAGGACGATGACACGCATGTATGTGACCAGGTCACAAGCAGAGAAATGGACTGACGCAAGAGAAATGATCAGAGACATCCAGTCGGCCAGCACCCCTCACGAACTGACTAAGTGGGCAGGGGTGGGTTTGAAGGATGATGAGGGCTGCTGGCGAACAAAAGATGCCAACAAATGGTTGCTGCCTGACTCATACCTGATCCCCATACTGACGATGGCTCATTCCCCCGCACACATAGGATCTGCACCCATGATCGAACTCATTTCCAAAGTCTGGCACAACGATAAAATCCCCGACTCAGCCAGACGCCTAGTCCAGCAGTGCCTTATCTGTCTGCAACACAACCCTGGGAAAGGAACTGTGGTACCCCGGGGAGGGTTTGGGACCCCCAATCACCCCTTTGAGATCCTCCAGATGGATTACATCCAGCTGGAGAGATGTCAGGGCTTGAAGTATGTACTAGTCATTGTATGTGCCTTCAGCAAATGGGTAGAGGCCTATCCAACCCGTGACAACACTGCCATGACTACTGCCAAAGTACTACTGAAAGAATTCTTTCCTCGCTATGGCCTTTGTCGAATTTTATGGAGCGACAATGGCCCCCACTTCATAGCTGAGGTTATCCAACTAATCCTAAAGGGATTGGGGGTGAAACAGAGATTTCACGCAGTCTTCCACCCCCAATCCGCCGGCCTGGTGGAACGCCATAATGCCACACTGAAGTTGAAATTGTCAAAAATAGTGGCCACCACCGGACTTAATTGGCCAGACGCTCTCCCACTGGCCTTGCTATCGATGCGCTCTACTCCCAGCAAACACCATTTGACCCCCTACGAGGTTGTATTCGGGCGACCGATGAACCTCTGGACTGCTCCCAAACCAACCTCCATTCATGACGTCCCGGACGTCCTACTGTCTGATTATTTGTGCAAGTTAACTAAAACGTTGTCTGTCATTCATCAACAGGTGCAGCAGGCCATCCCCGATGTTTCCAGGGGCCCAGGCCACGACATCCAACCGGGGGACTTCGTTCTAGTCCGCAACTTCCAACGGACCAAGAGCCTGGAACCCCGGTGGACGGGCCCCTGGCAAGTGGTGATCACCACACGGACGGCGCTTCGAGTGGAGGGGAAGAGGCACTGGCTGCACGCACACCACTGCCGGAAGGTCTCCGCGACCCTGGCCACGACAGAAAACGTCAACACCCAAGAAGAGCTCCTGAACAAAGATCGACCAACATTGAACTGTTATCCCGATACTGAGGCACTTGAACTTGCAAAATTCTCTGATCCCACTGTGCCAACCAGAGAAGGGTATTTCCTGCGTCTGAAAGGAGGGAGCTTCGGCTAAGTAGGCCACGGACTAAGTTGAATCTCAGAACGGTGACCTAAAACACAACCAAGGGTACCGGGAGAGAAGCTAAACGAAGTCTGTGGTTCTGCCCGCTACCGAGCACCTTGAAGATGATGGAAGCGCCAGATAAGAAGATGATGGAAGCGCCAGATAAGAAGATGATGGAAGCAACAGGAAATACCCACTATAGGAACCCAAAGACTGACAACTTGCACAAATCGAAGACAATCGCCCTCTTTATTGTCTTCCTCTTTTGCCTCCTCCTCAAGACCTCCTTCTGGATCCTGGAGGAAAGCACACCGGCTTATCAAGCATTACTGCCCACTGCACAACCAACCCCCATGAAAGAACACCACCTGATCTCCCTGTCACCTCAGCTCCGAGAGAGACGCAGGGAGTTCTGGAACAATTCCTTCGTGCAACTGTTGCACCAACACAACCTTGCTGCAAATGCCACGAACTGCTGGATCTGCGGGTTGCTCCCGCATGCCACTGGACACTCCATTCCCTTCATCCTTTCTCAGTTCACGGCTCCTGCCTCGCCTGGTTGATCCTCATGCAAGAGAGCCACAAGGATAACGCAACTTCCAGTCAGACAGTGTCGCACTTCTACTCTGGGTTCTGGCTGAACAAAACCGGAAAGACCTCTGCTCCCCTGTGTCCTGCGCTCACAGGCGCCACCTTCCTTAAAGACATTCCAGCCAAAGAACGCGTCGAAGTACAGGTGCTCCACAATCCAGCTAGATCCACCTTCTCTCATCTGCGAAAACAAACTACCGCCACTCTGACTGTGGCTCTGTCTGTTATCAATGTCACGGGTCTTGTGTGTCTCGAAGGCCAGGGAACACAGCTGGTGGGTCGCAGTTCCTGCCGAATCATCAGAACATTGGACTTAGTTGATCCCCCTTCCTTCGTTGCTTCTCCAAACATGTACTTTGTGTGTGGCACCAAAGCTTACACCTGGCTCCCGAAAGGTTGGAAGGGTATCTGCTACATTGCCTTCGTTCTCCCCCCCACGTATGTAGCCCCTGCTACCCATCACCGGCAGAGGCGTGCAGATGACATTGGACAAGCCGACTCCACTGGAGCACAGTTCCTGGATGCAGCAAAGGGACTCGTTCCCCTGTGGGGCCCAATGGCAAACAGCCGCGCTATCCGACACCTGACCCAGGCAATAGAAACAACGATCAACATCACGGCTGGCATCCTCGCTAACAACACGGCTGAGCTTCAGGCAGTCCGCCTTGTGGCCCTTCAAAACCGCCTTGTTCTAGATGTGGTTCTAGCCGATCGAGGAGGAGCGTGCCGCATCATCGGATCTAGCTGTTGCACCTACGTGCCAGATAACTCGCCTTCAGTCTACAAAGCAATTGAACACCTCCACAGACTTTCCTCAGAAGTTCACCAAGAACAAGAAGGATGGTCACTTGGGAGCTGGTTTTGGGACACTTTGAAGGACTGGGGTTGGAGGTTGTTTTCCTTCGTACTGATACCTGTTGTGATATTATGTGGGTGTTGTTTAGGTATCCAATGTCTGCCATCTTTGTGCAGCTTCGTTTCTAACTGTATGTGCCCAAAGACTTTGGACTTCCGAAATGAGCACATGAGCCCCCTCTATGAAGTAGAAATACGTGGCCTTATGGGGATAAATCCGAACTGACAAGTTGGCGAGACATGTTAAAAGGGAGGACTGTGGAATTTTAGTTTACGAGCTGAACATCATCTGCTCCAGCTTGTCACCCACGTACAACGTACACGACAGCCATTTTAGGTATCATGGTGTCCCTGACCACGATCGATCGCCAGCGCGCTCCTCTGACCCTGCAAGCATCCTTCGCGCACCCTGGCTCCCCCTCCCTCCCTCACATGAGCATAACCATTCTCCTCCTGCATGACCCTGTCCTTGGGAGTCACGCTCGCGCCTGACCAACACCCCCTCTCCTTCCATGAATACCCCTCTGTTGATAAACCATCCCTCCGCGCTTGAATTGTCCACGCGGCATGACTACCACTCCTTTGATGACCCCTTCCCCCGAGTCCGACTGTCCACACAGGTCCGAGGCCATCGCCTAAGCCGGGAGATATCATTTACTGCCCCTTATTGTATGGAGTCACTCCTCTTCAAAGGACACACTATTGATCATGGCCTCCCCACCCCATGGGATACGATCAGGCGCACACATCCTAAGAATCGGCGGAACACTCAGCCGCGTGATAGCCCCCTCCTGTTATCAGCAGGGTGAGGACCTCTATTGTGGATGTATGTGGGGGTGGGTTTGACACGAGGATTATGGGGATGTCATTTCATGAGTTTAAAGAGTCCTTTATGCAATAAAGAATGCTCACATGTCATAAACCAGGGTATAAGAGGCCAGGCCTCAGAGAGGCTGTTAGAGCACCTCGAGACGATACCTTGTTGTCTGATCTGATGTGTTCTGCTCCGTCGGAATAAAACTTCTGTTTCCTGCCTTCTGGTCTCCGGCGCCTGCCTCATTGCTTGGTAATTTGAATGGTACAAAGGCGCCGGGCAAATCTTGAAGAAGGTCATAGCCCTACCCTTTTTCTCACATACTCAACTTTGCCCGAAGGCTAGGTCGCTGGTCACCAGAGCAAGTAATGAATCTATATGTAGCTGTAAGCACTGCAAAGGCTCTATATGGTGCAGAGGTTTGGGGTTTTAGGGATGCAAGAGCTTTACAATTGGAGGAAGATAAATTCCTACGTAGGATCCTAAAGATTCCACAGAGTACCCCAGCAGTAATTGTACACACTGAGTTTGGGATTCCATTTATTACAGACCAAGTGAATGTGAGGCCTATTATGACATGGCTTAGAATTTGGGTGAACCCCGAAGCTGAACTAGGCAGGGTAATAGTTGGCGACTGTTTACAAAAAGACAATTGCCTCAAAATTCCTTGGCTGAAGTATATTAAGGATGCACTAGGAATCATTGACCAGTCGTTACTTTTTAGTGATTCGACTTCCATTACCACCTCAAGTAGACACCAAATCAAAAAACAACTACTAGAAAAATTTAATTCACGAAGATCAAGCTCCGATTCAGCAAAAAGTTTGGTTGTGGCACACCGTCTAGTGAGTAATGGAGAAGGGATGGAGCCCCATTTATTTTTAATGTACAACCAGCAGGATAGATTTTTAATGTTTCTTTTTAGGCTCAATTTGTTACATAATATTTTAGCCTATCCATCATGTTTTACTTTAACAATTGAGCAGAAGAGAGCCTAAGGCTGCGACAATAGGTCTCCGCAGGACACCCTTCATTTTGTACTTTTGTGTTCTTTTTACCGAATTCCCCGTCACAGATTCCTTGTTGATATTTTTAAAAGAGGCAAAACTCAGCCAAGCCAAGACTGCCCTACTATTCTTGCAAAAGGCTAGTGATATGCGTACTTTGTGCTCTATTATGAATTTCCTGAAAATAGCAGCAAGACTAAGAAACACAAGAGACTGAGCAATGATGTATAAATTGTCATATGTTTTAATGTTTTAACCTTTCTTTTTTGTGATTAATGTATTTTGTATAATGTATTTTTATGATGGTTTTTAATCATCGAAATAAAGATTTACTGAACTGAACTGACTTAATGCAGATAGAAGATGTCTAACCGTCCCTAGGATCTAAAGTCGACAACCACGTAATCACATTTAGATGAAATTGTTTGATAACCAACACCCAACACTGTTCTAACTGTTAAAATCTCATGTGAAAGACCCATCTTTGTGCCAACATTGGAACTGAACCAGTGTACGACTTTACGCCTCAAGTCCTCTTCTGATTCTTTCTTCCCCTTCTGAAAAAGAGGGAATGGTCTAGAATATTAACGTAGGGTGTTGAATCAGGGGGGAGATGTCAGTGTGACTGTGGCAGGTAGCTCTCTGAACTTCTAGGTGGAGCTAATTTTAGCTGTGGCTCGTAATAGTTGTTAATAGAGGCTTCAGTTACACAGCAATTATTTACCATCTCAGTGGGCTGCTTTGTGGCATGAGTGGGTTGGGAGGGGGAGCATCAAGCACATTTAATGAAGAGAGAGACAGGCCTGAGGAATTGTTCACTATATGTGGATCCCCCGGGAAGTTGCACAATGTTTGCCCATAGGAGGATACAGTCTGTTCCTGCCCCTGCTCAAACTTTGCCATCAGATCTTCTTTTAAAGTGCATACTAGGGCCTCTAGTTTAAGGAATCAATCATCATTATAAGATTTCAACAAAGTGCCCAGTTGATCCAGAATTTTACCTTGGAGCCCATCATTTGATCGACAATCACGGAAGTTTCCTCTTTACTAGCAGCATTGGTGGCAGCTGCTTGTTGTGCCTGCCCTTTTTTTTAGCAGAGTTGAGCCAGAGCAGTGATTAAGGGGCAGGGGGGGGGCTGGGGGGGGGGGGGCAGCGGTAACTTGAGATTCATTTACAGTGGAAACCATACCATGACCTCCCCAGGGCTACCCGATTTGCCACCGACCTGAGTCCCCTCTGAATACTAAATGGAGAACACTCCCCATTAGGCCCATAATACACCCTAGCAGACATATTCCTATGTAACTTTGATAGCAATGACACAATTTCTGATGGAGTGCTCATCAAGAACAAGGTTTTCCATGGGGTTAAATGATTTACTAAATCAAAAGCACTGGATAGATAAACAAAAATTAAGAGCAAGTGGCTTGTCATGTCCCTTTTGTATTTCCCTATGAGAAGATCTAAATACACTGTTCGAGCATACCCAGCCCCATCCTGAACACATAGTGTGACTCTCTGAGGACTCTGGGGCATATTATCAAGGGGGTTTATCTCCGCTTTTTTGGCTTTAAAAGCCAAGAAAGTGGAGATAAAATTATCTCCCTATTACCTAGTTGTCGCTAACACCAGTTAGCGAAGGCTAGTAGGAGATAGCGACCATCTTGGGCCCCACTTTGCATGTCAGTGATATTTATCACTAATGACATGCAAAGTGGGTGTGCCAAGATGTTAGCGACTGGAAACAGTCGCTAACATCGCTATCTCCTATTACCAATTTTTGGAGATATTCACGCTAAGCACGAATATCTCCAAAAGCTAACACCTGCCCTGAGCAGTTCTTAGCCATGTTATCCAATGGGAGGTGGATAACATGGCTAAGAGCATTAGCTCGGTAATGCATGAATATCGCTGACTTTTCAGCGATATTCATGCATTGCGGCCGATTTTTATCGCATTTGCGATAAACCTTGGTAATACCAAGGTTTACCTGCGATAAAAATCGCTGCAGCTCAGCGGTAAATTTTTGTCTTTTTATGGATCGGAATTGCCGTAGATTCCACTCAGGGTGCCTTGATATAGCAGTTGGCAGCAGTGTTCAATACCTGGGTCAAAGTTGGAGCTCATAGGTCCGGTAGGTATTTGTACAGAATCCATCTGGCCCTGCTGCTTTCCCGCTGGCACTTGTGCATTAATCTATGGAGATCGTTAGTAACCGGTTCCCAGAGTGGGATTCACATATGTGGTGTAGGGCCATGTCTAGGTGGCCAGGTATGACTGATGGACTGAATATACTAGAAAAGTGAAAGTGATCTACCCATGCTTGCATCAATACATGGGAGGTTATATCAGGAGCTGCTTGCTCTTTCAGGGAGGAAGAGTTAATTGTCTGCCAGAATAAAACACAGCTATTTGTAGCCTCCGCTTCTTCAAGCTTTGACCAGGCCTCCTCTTGTAACTCCTTTTTCCTGGTCGACAGTGTTCACTTGTATTGCCTCCTACATAATGCAACCATGGACCGATCTCTTGGAGAAGCGTTTAGGGTATGTTGCAGCATTTTTGTGGTGAGTGAGAAAGAATGCTCAAACCAACCCCTCTAGCCTGGCTTGTCATTCCTAGCATTCAATGAAAGATGTATATTAATAGAGTAAGTTATCCTCTCAAATGCAAATTGTATGTACCTCTAGTTGACTACTTCGCATAAACAGGGCTCCAGGTACTGCTTATTAGAATCGAAACTGCTTTTGATGAACTGACTTGGTTCACTACTGGTCCATTTAAGACGTGGCCCATTTGGTCTTACTACCCCAATGCCATTTATGGTACTGTGTTCGACGTGCTCACCAATTTGAAACTGTATTGTGAGGACCAGCGGGTTATGATCACTAAGAGAATTAGGTTTGATTGCAAGAATAACCAGATTTGGTATTCCATTTGTTGATGGAATAATATAATCTCTAATGGTATTTGTTCCCTTAGCAATAAACATAAGACCAGACTTAGCTTTACCTTTGTCTTCCATAAGAGATAAATTATATTTTAATAAAAAGCTATTCAAGATGCGCCAATATGTATTGTGGGGAAAATGTAGCTGACTCACCCAAAGAACATCTATAATGCCAAGCACTTCCTTTGGTAGCTTAAGTGGAAATATTTAATTTTCCAACCCAAAGGAATGTGTTTTGTGATACCTTAGACGGGATTAATAAAATCAAGCCTTCTTCCAGTTTAGTGATTACCATACAACATGTAGAGTCGGAGACGTTGTTATAAAAATTAACAATAAGCAGAGGACAATCATTTTTAAACGGGATCAGCAGAAATGAGATATAGACGTTGTCACTGTGGTGGCCTCTGAACTTCTTCCACAGCCCAAGTTTCTTGCATGCAGATTACACGAGCAGATGTCACCAAGGTTTGCCAGTCAAGATTCAATATCTTGTTCCTGAGACCAGCCACATTCCATGAAATAATTTGATTGTGATTGTGATTGTGTGAGAGTGTGATTGTCACGGACCAGGGCGCTGATATTGCCTGCTTTGAGGCCATTATGACAAGAAGAAGCTGAAGACGTGTCGTGTTGACTGGAGGTAACAGGCAAGGGGGACCAGGTCAAACTGGAGATTCATTTGGACCTGTGATTAGCAGCACTAGAGGCAAATTTGAAGTCTATAACAGTAAAATTGCATCCTCCAACGCATTTGTGGATTGTGAAACAAGGCATATATCGACCTTGCAAAATTGATTGAGCATGCCGAATTCTCTGAGCCTCATCATCTGGGTGGAGTGTCATGGGTAAAAGAGCTGGTGGTGGATAAAAAGGGTTGGGCTGAATATTTTCTGTCATTATCAGAAAGGCCAAATAAAACAGAATAGCAATTTGTAGTTAGAATTGGGTCCGGAATTAAGTCGAAAAAGTGATTTAATCATGGGAATCAACTAACAGACCAAATGTTGCTCTGTAGGTGCCTACAAAAAAATCCTAATGGAAGGACCTTGATAGAGCTCTGAGAAGCCCGCATCAGGTTACGTTTGGATAGCAGATAGCACGTTGGTCAGGCTTTCATATCTTCAGGTAATTACCACACAATCACATTCAAAGTTCTTTTTTGATGGACCAACCCAATTAATCCAGCGAACCCTTAGAAGGTTATTGGATTTGAGGAGGGGAAATTTAATTTTTGAGTTTAACCAGTGAGTAACCTTGTTCTTCAGTTGGCCTTAGAAAAGGATGGAACATTCACCATGACCACCGAATACGGGCTAGAAGGTGGGGGCAGGTTAAGTCTAACTGTGCAGGACAGAATTCCAGATGATATCTGCGCCTAGAGGAAATGAGTGTGCCAGAATACGTGGTAAAATGGCAGAATCATGGTCAGCATCCCTCCTGCCGCTCACCCCGCCTACCTGATCCCTAGATAATACATGGGTGGCTTGATTTGACAGTGGAGGCAACCCACATTCCTCAAGCCTATTGTTGACCTGGCTAAAGGGTTAGAGAATCTTGCACCACCTGGCTCTTCTGTCGGATTGCTGGCAGTGGATGAGTGGCCAGGTGAGTGGGCTGAGTGTGGCGTAATTGAAGGGTAAGTAACTTCAGTGTAGGAGTACAACCTCTATTCTATAGCATCAAGAGTAACTTAACTGTCGTAGTGACCCTATCCACGATTTTTCCATATACTTAGCACAGAATGTGTCGCACTGAAGACCATGCATTACCTTGGAGGTACAACATTGTGTTGCTTGCGAGGATGAGACAGAGAAGCGGTGGGAGCAGAAGATTCAACACTTGAGAGTAAAGCTCGGCTTTAGGGCTTCCCGGGGGGAGGGGTTTCCTTCCGGAATGCTAACGCTTGTCAAACCCCTAGGAACCTGGACTCTGGATGGGAGGGAGGATTGGGTTCCGCTGTGATCTGGTCCCTGCCGCTTCAGCCGTTGACTCATCAACGGACATCTAGTAGATAAAACCAGTGCTACCCTTAAAGCTTGCTATCCATCTTTAAGCTCGTGTGAGTTACAGTGCAAACAATATTCATGATGCTGGAAGTCCGAATGGTCTGCTAAACCCAACTCTCCCTAGTGCCTCATAATATCCAGCCTTTATTTTCTAATTCGTTGTGAGTTTTATTTCGCGTTATTGTGGTAAGCCTTTGTCCTACATGGATGCTGTGCTCTAGTATCAGTGAACTCGGGTTATCTCAGCATTTGGCGTGTTCGTTTAGATGTCCACTAGATGTAGAAGATTTATAGATATGTGGAGTGTGAAAATTACCACTATTAATCGTTTTAAACACTTCACGATGTTAACCAGGACCAATACATCTGTTTCCTTAAGCTGGATGCGTTTCCTGCGACACGTGCCCCACTGTTAAGATATAGGAAGACAGTTGTCTGAAAAAGTTATTCATAGGAACCTAATCACTTGGCCTCATGATTGACGGATTGCCCAAATACTATTATTGGTGTTTTTGTAATGTAGGATGTACTTCAGCCTATATGTAGAACAGTCGAGGCGTCGTTGCCACAAGCTCACATGCTATCCTCATACTCTGATAAACTCATTTATCACACCTTTTATATTTTGAAATGGCATGCCAGGGCATACATTGTCAGTACATTGAAGGAATTATTATCTTAGGAAAAGATTCCTTTTTTATTTACAGCTGCCCTACATATTAGTGATGTTGGCAGACAGCTCCGGTACTTGATCTGTCTGCATGAATCAGAATCTTTCATTACAGCAAGCGTCAATCACATCACAGAGATCCCTGCGAATTTGGATTACCGGGTTCATTTACATTTTCCCGCAGTTTTCAATTAAACATCCCGCCAAAGGTGTACATTCCCTGTAGCACACTGTGGTGTGCTTTATTTAGATAGGACATGTGCATAAATAATCCATTCGCAGACCCTCAACTAAATGGTCCAGGTTTGATATTGAAATCAAGGAATTATAGGTTGTCTTCAGATGGCTTTCTCAAGGAGTTGCAATGTTATTAGAGTACAAAAGGTGTGATAAGAAACTTTTATTGAAAACAACATTTTGAAAAGTGAATGCAAATGCAGTTTGAATCTCGTTTTCTCTAGATCCTTTAGGGATTAGACAGAGAGTGCTCTTGCTTCTAGGATTTACATGGGTGCAAGGAATGTGCTAAATGCTGTAACTGTAACTGACGTGGCACTAATAGATTAATCATGCAGGCAGCATGGCACAGATATAATTTGTGCACGATTCGTATGACTTAGCACTGTATAACTCAGATTAAATGATTGCCACCACAGTTTTTGTTTGTGCCAAGTTTTTTGGAACCCCCTAAAACCGCCTGGCCAAGATTGCAAGTTGGATTGACCTGAACCACTTTGTTCTTGCCCCCACCATTCACCCCCCACCCCTTAGTTCTTCCGATTCCTAAATTTAGCACATTCAAAAGACCACTGATTTCTATGGTCCTGTTGATGCTTTGATGGTTACCAGCTAAACAGGTCTAGCTCCTAGGAATCTGACAAATGATTAGTGACCTGACCTGACTCTGGTCGGTGACGGTCGTTCCACCCGCAACACAGCTCTCCTGAAGTGTGCCCAGACTCCCTGCCTTCCGTTTCTGCCCACTTTCATTGCTTGTTGCTTCTCTTGTTCCCGTTCTTGCCCGGTCTCCCTGCCTGCCGTTTCTGCCGCCGTCTTCTCGCCTTCCCCGCTCCCTGCCGCTGCCCCCCTGCGGCCTCACCCCCCCTTTTGCCTTCTCTACCTGTTCCCCTCCCCGCGCCACCCCGCTCCCGCCTCCCAGCTGCTCCTCTCTCCCACTCCACCCCTCCCACTACGCCATTTATGGCGGAGTCCACGCGTACGCGCAGCGGGTGCGCCAATGGTGCGCCAAAGGCGCGCTACAGGCAAGCCCGTCTACGCCCGTCCGCGCCTGGACCGCGCCCAGCGCCAGACCTCCTGGCCCCCGCAGGTGCCACCCCACCCACTGGACGTACGACTCCACGACCCTCAGCGCACTCAACACCGGCCGCCTCCCCGGCTGCCACCGAGCCACCCCAGGACGCACCCACGGACCCTTCACCTGCCAATCCTGCAAGTTCTCCTGCATCCGGACCTGCAACTCACCCGCACCCGCCAAGGCGAGCACTAACAGCAACCACCTGAAGTGCGTCCTGCTCAACACCCGCTCCGTCCACAGACACACCGTGGAACTATGGAACATGCTCAACACCACTTCTCCGGATGTCGCCTTCCTCACGGAGACCTGGATGAACGCCTTCTCAGCACCCGACATCGCCATAGCCATCCCGGACGGATACAAGATCATCCGGAGGGACCGTGTCAACCAGACTGGAGGAGGCATCGCCATCGTCCACAAGAACACCATCCGCATCACGACCAACTCCGACGACACCCTCACAGCCGCCGAACATCTCCACTTCCAGATACACACTGACCCCAAGACCACACTCAGAGGCACCCTCATCTACAGACCCCTAGGACCCCGCCCACAATTCAGTGAAGACATCGCAGACTTCATCAGCCCACATGCCCTCCCCTCCGCTGACTACATCCTCCTAGGGGACCTCAACTTCCACCTGGAGAACAACAACGACAACAACCCCTCCACCCTGCTGGACAACCTCGCCAACCTCGGACTCAAGCAACTGGTGAACACCCCCACCCACTACGCCGGACACACGCTTGACCCAATCCTCTCCTCCAGCAAACACATCTCCTTCAGCCACTCCACCGGACTCCACTGGACAGACCACAGCTGCGTCCACTTCAGCTTCAGAAAGACCACGACTCACCACCTCCTGGAACAGGTTCCCCGCAGGAACTGGAACAAGATCACCACCGACCAGCTCACCGCATCACTGAACCAGAACCCTCCCGCCAGATCAACGGACCCAAAACAAGCAGCCCTCAACCTTGCACAGTGGATCACCAACTGCGCCGACGACCTCGCACCCCTGGAAACCCATCCCAACAGGCCTGGAAGCAAGAAAGCCCCGTGGTTCAACGACTCCAAGAACAACTGCCGCTCCCTCGAGAAAGCCTGGCGAAAGAACCCAACCACAGACAACATGACCGCCCTTAAGCACGCCACCCGCAAACACCACCAGCTGATCCACACCACCAAGAAGTCAGCATTCAAGGAACGACTAGACAACAACGCACACAACAGCAAGGAGCTCTTCAGCATCGTCAAAGAGCTCTCCAACCCCAGCGCCGGAAACAACAACATCACTCTCTCACAAGACCTCTGCGACTCACTCGCCACGTTTTTCCACAAGAAGATCGCAGACATACACAACAGCTTCGGCGATCAGTCCACGCACCCAACCACAGAACCAACGCCCCCTACCACCACCCTCCGTGCCTGGACCCCAGTCAACACCTAAGACACCATCCACACGATGAACACCATCCACTCCGGTTCGCCGACCGACCCATGCCACCACCACGTCTTCAACAAGGCCAACTCCGTCATCGCACCCCAACTCTGGGACATCATCAACTGCTCCTTCAACACCAACACCTTCTCGGAGAGCTGGAAGCATGCTGAACTCAGCGCCCTCCTGAAGAAACCATCAGCAGACCCCATCGACCTCAAGAACTACCGCCCCATCTCGCTCCTCCAGTTTCCTGCCAGAGTCATTGAGAAGACTGTCAACAGACAGCTTGCCGCCTTCCTCGAGACGAATGGATCCCTCGACCACTCACAGTCCCGATTTCGAGCCAACCACATCACCAAAACTGCCCTCATCGCAGCCACTGACGACATCCGAACCCTGCTCAACAATGGGGAAACAGCGGCCCTCATCCTCCTGGACCTCTCTGCAGCGTTCAATACTGTCTGCCACCGCACCCTAGTACAACTCCTCAGCAACGTCAGAATCCAAGAGAAGGCGCTGGAGTGGATCATCTCGTTCCTCGCCGGAAGAACTCAGAGAGTCTGCCTTCTCCGTTCAGATCCGAGGCCACCAAAGTCATCTGCGGCGTACAACAAGGATCATCACTCAGCCCCACCCTCTTCAACGTCTACATGAGCCCCCTCGCAGCCATCGCACGCCAACACAACCTCAACATCATCTCCTACGCCGACGACACCCAGCTGATCCTCTCCCTCACCAACGACCCCGCCACCGCCAGAACTAACCTACATGAAGGGATGAAAGAAGTAGCCGAGTGGATGAAGAACAGCTGCTTGAAACTGAACTCAGACAAGACGGAAGTCCTCATCCTTGGATCATCACCATCTGCCTGGGATGACTCCTGGTGGCCCCCGGCCCTAGGCAGCGCACCCAAACCAACAGACCACGCACGCAACCTGGGCTTCATCCTGGACTCCTCCCTATCAATGACCAGACAAGTCAACGCCATCTCGTCATCGTGTTTCAACATCCTACGCATGTTCCCAAAGATCTTCCGATGGATCCCTACCGAGACCTGGAAGACGGTCACCCAGGCACTTGTCACCAGCCGACTGGATTACCAAAACACCCACTACACCGGAACCACAGCCAAACTGCAGAAAATACTCCGCACCCAGAACGCCTCCGCACGACTCATCCTGGACATCCCCCATCACAAACACATTTCCGGACTCCTGAAAGAACTGCACTGGCTCCCCATCAACAAAAGAATCACGTTCTGCCTCCTCACCCATGCACACAAAGCCCTCCACGACCTAGGCCCCAGGTACCTCAACAACCGCCTGACCTTCTACACTACCACCCGCCAACTTAGATCGACCAGCCACGCACTCGCCGCCGTTCCACGCATTCGAAGAGCTACCATGGGAGGAAGATCCTTCTCCTACCTGGCAGCCAAGACCTGGATTTCCCTCCCCATCCACCTCCGTCTTACCCAAGACCACCTCTCCTTCAAGAAGCAACTCAAGACCTGGCTGTTCGAGCAGTAGCGGTCTCCCCCTCCCCAAGCGCCTTGAGACCCTCCAGGTGAGTAGCGCGCTTTGCAAATTTCTTGATTGATTGATTGATTGATTGATTAGTTGAGCGAGTGCTACAAGTGGACTTGTTGTGGGAAACATGCATAAGATGCTGAAATTGAAAAGGCTATGTGTCACGCCTGCCAGTCTTCTGATCGGATCGCGCTGCCCAAATAGCACACATGCGCGAGGGAACGGAAATGAGCCAAAAGCCTGACCTCCCTATATTACCTTGCTTTGCGTTCTAGTGTTTCGGTGTTTCCGTTTTGAGCACGTCACCTTGTAAGCCATTTCCGTTGTTTCGGAGTCATCCCAGTTACGTCTTCTTCTCTCTCTGAAGCTCGTTCCTGTTCCTGTTTTGGAAGCCGGACGCCGTCTTTACAGTCCTCGGCTGTTTGTTCAAACACTTGTTTGTTCACCTCCTGCTCCGTCCTTAAGTCCCTTCGCCATCTTGAGTCTTGAGTGGTTAGTCCTTCTCTCTCCTGCCAGTAAGGACATATCCAAGACTCGAACGCAATCTCCCTCCTGAATCGGCTATCTTCTTTCTGATCCTGAAGGAGCTCATGGGCCTGTGTATTTACGGTTCCGCCTGTCGGCTGGACACTCTCTGTTCCGCCGGCCAGCCGGACTTGTGGAGCACTGGCCTGGGATCGCTTAGAGGGATTGTGGGAGTCGTAGTGCTCCAGGACTGTTATTCTTTTACTTTTGTTATTATTTTCTTTTGGACTCGCTGGTGTCTTATCGGAGACTGGCAATCGTCACAGAGTGTGGGAAAGAAGATCGGGTAAAGCGCTATAAGCGCAACTTTTATTACCATTACCTTGTGGCAAGCTAGAGAGTACTTACATGAGACTTATTGTATTCACAGATAAACCATTGTTCATTCACATTGCCCCCCCCCCACATCTGAACAGGTAGAGTCCCTAATAGTGGCACCGCTAGGTAAGATTTTCTTGTTTACTGTCAATATATATATCCTACAGTAATCAAGAGGTAATCATACTTTATTGTTGTGGATAGGCATCACGTCTGCATATAATTGCTGGTTCAGTACTGCAACACATGTCAATTCAACTGGCTACAGATGAACCCCTGCAACACATGTCAATTCAACTAGCTACAGATGAACCCCTCACTGTTTTTTAGGTAAGAGGTAGCATTTGGTTTCCATGTTTACTATTTGTCTATTGTTGAAGTGCATTAACCTAACCTATTCCTTTTAGTGTCAGTCTTCACCCTGAGGGATACCAGCCCAAAGAGTCCTGTTTTCTTCCCCGCCTTTCCTTGGTTTGTTCCCTCCTTTCCCTGCATACCACCATTGCGTTCTAGTGCTTGATAGATGCAATAGGTGCAGGGGGGAAGGGCTGGGCTTGTCGGCTGTTCCTGGCACTATGGCTTTTAATTGATGGTGGTACTAAAGCAGATTTCAACACAATACACTAACATGTTTGACATTTAGGAAGGACCATACATTTGTTACTCAAGGGCCATACCTGTAATTAACGTATATCAAGTCCTATTACCTACCTAGCAAAACCCGTAACACGTGAAAGTGGTAAGGGCCAGAGTCAAGACCGTTGACCAAGGAGCCACGGTATCTCTTCCCATATAAGGAGCTATCACTGATCCACAGAAGCATGGATGCAGAGTTTGTCATCAGGAAATGCAGGCAATACGGAGGAGGGCCCACTATTGCTTACTCCCCAGACTTTTAAGTATTAGATGTCAGGAATAAGACAGCATTAAGGGGGCTGAATGCATTACTATCACATCACTGAAAAAGTTAAGAAAACTGAGACAGGAGTCCTACTAAAGTCCCAAAGAAGGCTAAATTGCTGCATCCTAGCATACTTTTCTCTCTCTATTAAAACTATTATTTAATTATTCAATTTTAATCTCAGTGTTCAACACAGATGACTCAGTTTGGAGCCTATGTAAGAGATGAAGAATCCTACAACACAGACAACAGAGTAGACCTCTGCAATGAGAGAAGAGCATATATTGAATTCACATGCTTCAATACTTGCAATCCCTGATCTAACTTAGCATAACAAACCCAGATGTAAGAAACCTGAGAATCAAGGTTATCAGAGACAGGTGGAAACCCCACAGCAAAGGTGAACATTCCATACCCACTAAAGGCCCATGCACACACAAGAGACCATTTACAACTCACTGGACTTGGGTGTAACGATGTTGGAGGAATGTCCAACTGGACATAGAATACATCTGACTCCACTGCAAGGATGGACTGAAGGACTTTGACTCCAACTGGCATCCAGTGACTCAGCAGTCACTGGCTCTGGTCCCCTGATGCTATTTGAAGGAGAGTAGAGATATGGACCTGCTGTGTGAACCCTGATAGAAGGAAATTCTTTTCACAGGAAAGTGGTGGTGCTCATCTTCTTTTGTGGGCTGAATCTCTAGATTTTTGACCCCCATCAGAATGAGACCACTGACTATACTGGAGAGTGTGACAGAGAGGGTACTTTGCTTATGGGCTCTGGAAGGGCTCCTGAGGAAGCCCCCAGGAGAAGGTAGGTACCAGAGTCATGACAGTGGGCAGGCCCAGTCTCAGAGGCAGTGAAACCCAACTCTAGAAAGAAAAAAATATTCTAGAGGCCAGGAGGCCTGAAGAAACTATACCTAAAAAGGAATCGGTCCTACGGGGCCTGAGAAAAAAGCCGGGGGAGTTTGCCCTCCTACTAGGTGGGCCAAAAACATGGAGGTTGGCTCAGGTTCATTAATAATTTGTAAACTGGAATAATAGGAAGGGGGCATGTGTGGGACACCCACCCAGAACAATCCTTACCTCCAGCAACCCCCATCGCTAGGGGCCAACTCATAAGTTCTATCTGAGGAGGCCCCATCTCCCAGGATAGCAAACAAAAGAAGATGATCACCACCATGCTCCAGTGAAGTGTGATATGCATCCCCCGCTCCCGTGCCCCCATCTTGTGGGGAGCTGGGGATGTGAACTGTTCCAATTATACCACCATAGGTATTTCCATCAGCATAGTGGTAGATATTTGTAAATTAGCATTTAGTGTGTGGGTGTGTGCAAAACATACTTTCCTTTAAGAAAAAAAAAACACTGACTGTACATTGATTTATTGAGTAACATAACATAACAGGGTATTTGTAAAGCGCACAATTACCAGAAGGTGAATAACAGATGTTTATTGTTACCCAACTCAATGGTACTCATTTTATCGACATCAAATGGATGAAAGGCTGAGTGGACCCGCAGGGATTTGAACCCGTGACCATGAGGTCGAACACAAGCCCCTTAGTCCACTGAGCCACCAGACCCAGAGTATTGTTTAGTGTGTACCAATGAACAGGATAACTAGCCCAAACCACCTTGGACTACTCTGCCTTGCTATCCTGAGAGTGTTAAGCGCTACAATGTGTTCTTGGTTTCCCAGTAAAGGGAAGGTTGCAGCACTGGCGTAACAAAAAGTGAGGGGGCCTCCCTGCACGGTACTTAGGGGCCTCCCTCCAGGCTCAATCAGGAGCTCTCCCGGCCACAGTTCAGTTCCGAGGGGGCCCCTTGGAGCTAGGGCCCCCCCACACTGTGTGGGCTGCGGGGGCCTGTGTTACTCCCCTGGGTTGCAGACATATTTCTTGTGAATAACTAACATAATTTACCATTAATAACCCACATTGGTACACAAGTAATTTTATTTCTTTCCATTTTACACAAAAGGACATTTCTTATAAGAGCTAGTGACCTGAGTTCTTCAGGCAATACTTGCTCTTCAAGATCGGTTGGGTGTTGACGTGCAGACACTCAGATTAAATGGCAAATGCTTTTACTATCTGTGCATTCAGAATATTCATCTATTGACCATTTCTGAAAGAGTGAACAACTTGCTGAAATGTCTATTTTACACTGTCACATTTAGTTTTTTATTTAACCATAGTTGAATGTCTAGGGCAGTCCTAACCCATGTTTTTCTTGAAATTTTCAGTTTGCTCTGGTATTTTTTATTTACACCACAGATATGACTTAATCTATCGCATAATTTTTAGAAATGAGATTGCATACAGTATCATGGGTATTTTTCTATGTTATAATCAAAATACATTCTTAAATGACCACATCCTACATGTTTCATGGCAATGGAAGTGTCATCAGAAAGATGATTGGTTATTGCGCATCCTGTTGAACGAAGCTGAGATATGCTTTCTTATTCTAAGCAAGAGATACTATTCAAAATCATACATGGATAACTTTGATGATTATAGAGGCCTAGAGTAACCGCTATAAAAATAAAGAGCATACAATTCAGCCACTCTATCAAAATTTTAAAAGATTGAACATAGTGAGGAAATCGGCTCAGCAACAATTACCTACAGGAGTAAGGTGCAGCGAGGCAGAGACGCAAGAATTCTTGACACCAGGATCATAGCTGCATATAGAACTATCTTTAGTCTTCCCAAGCGAATCTCTCCATCACAGATAAGGCTAGAGTTTGGCATTCAACAACAGCTCCTGGCAAGACAGGGGGCCTACATTTGTGCCTGGGATAAAGTAAGGAAATCCACACAAGAAACACTGAATGACTATCTATGGAGGGAGGTAGAGCAGCATCCAACCTCACCAGCAGCCAAGTATCTATCAAATAGTCTTGCAAACACTGTTTCAGAGCAGCTCTGGGACTCCTCCATAAGTCATACAACGCTCAAAAATGGGGTTAAGAAATCAATTAAACAACTATCGTGGGTTCAAGATAAAGCAGCCCTCTCAAAAAGAACGCACGGCTGGATGACCCTGAATTCGTATTCGGCAAAAGCTCCTCAGAGCTATTTTGGCCTGGGCTATGCCAAGACCACCAAAATGCACTTTCTAAGATACAGGTTAGGACTGCTACCATGCACTCAGCACCTTCCATATTGGTTAAAAGAGAAAGCAGATCCGCTCTGTCGGCTTTGTGGCGCTACGCAAGAGGACATGCTGCACTTGTTATGCTCCTGTGAGAAACTGCTCGACGAGTGGAAACACCTGCTGAAGCACCACTTTACTCGCTGCGGGATACGCACACCAAGGCATGCAATTCTCACCTGTTTTTCATCTCAGGACCCCCAGCTGAGCTGCAGCTTTGTGAAATTCATGAAGGCAGTGGAGAACAAAAAATGCCTAAAACTAATGACTAAACTGTCTCCGAAACAAAACTGTGTCTATTGTCAATGCACTTTTAGAGTGAACAATGAAAGGACAATACATTTTATTATATTACTGTAGCAACTTTAATCCTAAAATTTAACATGAAGCAATTTTTAGTTTAGGATGAACCGAAAAGTGATGTCTATGCTATTGCTGGTTTTAACGTATGCTATTTTAAATATTTCCTTTAACCTTGCTTTTTCATTGCATTGGTTTTAATTAACTATGCTAATTAATATTAGTTACTTACTTGCTATAATAATAGAGCATACAATTCAGCCACTCTATCAAAATTTTAAAAGATTGAACATAGTGAGGAAATCGGCTCAGGTTTACAGCTATTCACATATGACAATAACACCAGCTTAACTATTTTGGAAGTACATGATTTTTCTGGGGAGAGGGACACTGTCCACCTCGAGACAAGATCTCAGAGACCTTTTTTTTATGTTATCACCAGTTCTATATTACACAATATAAAGAAGGCTTACATCTCTCCATAATACAAAAATGCTTAGATGTGTTACTTTATCTAATCTTTCTATCAAGCAAATTAATAGATTATTTTCTCCAGTGATTATTGGAGAACTCTCGGAAGCAACCTCTTTCAGGGCCAGATGTACGACCATGTCATTTTGCGAGTCGCAAATTGCGCTCAATTACGAATCGTAATTTGTAACTCACAAAATGACATGTACAACAGTGTAAAAGACACTGTTTGCAATTCTCAATGGGGTTGCAAATTGCATGCCTTATTAATATTCATTAGGCACTCGCAACTTGCAACACCATTGAGAATGGCTGGTCCTCCCAGGTATGGTGGCCTGCTGGGCTCAGCAGACCTCCATGTCTGGGACTGCTTTTAAATAAAGCTGTTTTTTTTAAATGCATCCTATTTTCCTTTACGGAAAACAGGATGCATTTATAAAAAAAAAAATGTGAATCGTTTTCGTTACATTTTTTGGGGGCAGGTAGTGGTTTGTGGGAACACTGCCTGCCCCTAAAAAATATTTCCCCTGCATTTGCAAAGGGGAAGTGGTCCACTGGGGACCCCTTCCCATTTGAGACTGCATTACCACCCTCTTGAAGAGGGCGGTAAACTGTGGGTGTTTTACGACCGCAATTGTGGTTGCAAAACATTCTTAGATAGGGCTGTGAGTCGCAATTAGGAAGGGACGCCCTTGGAAGGTCCCTTCCTATTTGCGAGTCGCAAATAAATTAGGACTCGCTAAATAGGGTTTTTACATGACCTTGTAGGTTTTTGCATGTGCAAACGGGTCGCAAACCTGTTTGCGCATGCAAAAACGGGTCGTACATCTGGCCCTTAATCCCAGGGCCAAGGTTGCTGGTACTGATACTCTGTCAATTGAGCTTAATGTGACATTTAAAGAGGCCTAATTTCCAGGTTTTTTCTCTTATACAAGATAATATGTTGAAAGCAGCCATTGCTATAACCTGCGAAGCAGCACAAATTGTGTTTTAGTTTTTAAAAATGACAAATGTAAACTTAAAATTGAGTTCCTGCAATATTCTTGTTTCTGGGTGGGTGGATGACTTCTCTGCTATTTACCATCTAGAAGAAGAATCAGAGGTAGTTGGTTTCTTAAGTGGCAGATGAATTAATTCTACCCCTATTTATATATTTATTTGCGGGTTTGTATCGCGCTCGAATCAACTCCCGGAGGAGTATCTCTGTGCCCAAGGAACACAGCAAAACACAGTCAGAAGGGAAACCAGACGAAAAAGGACTAGTTTTGAATCAGAAAGGTTTTGAGTTGCTTTCTGAACTGCAGATGTTCTGAGCAGTGTCTGAGAGCTATAGGGAGCTTGTTCCATAGGGATGGCCCAACCACAGAAAGAGCTCTGCCTCCGTGCCTGGCCTTCTTTGCATGGGGCACACATAATAGAGATTGATTGCTTGACCTAAGGGAACGTGCAGGAGCATAGGGAATACATTTATTTTTCAGATATGCAGGACCTAGTCCGTTTAAGCTCTTGTGAATCAGGCAACATGTCTTAAACTTCGTCCTCTGCCGGACCGACAGCCAATGCAGTTTGTCCAGGAGAGGTTTGGATGCAGTTCGGGGGGGGGGGGCGTTCAAGGCCAGGCGGGCCGCAGTGTTCTGGATCATTTGGAGTTTGGCTAATACTACCTCGTTTACAGATAGTAGCAAGCCCTTACAGTAATCAATACGGCTAAGGACAAGGGCCTGTACCAATGTTTTCCTGTTGGAGTCTGGAAGCATAGGGAAGACTTTGCGTAGTAGGCTTATCACGTGGAAGCAAAAGCCCACAATATAATTGCTATGTTGTTTCAGTGAAAGCTCCTGATCTAGGCTGACTCCTAAGTTCTTTACGATCTGTTTGGGTTCAGGGACAGGTCCCAGATCATGTGGCCACCAATCTGGGGTCCAGAGGATTTTTGCCTCCCCGCACAACATGACTTCGGTCTTTCTTACATTACACTGCAGGCAGTTTGATGACATCCACTGAGCCACAGCTTCCATGCCCTGAGAAAAGGAGTTTTTAACCTCGGTGGTGAGAGATTTAAAGGGAAAAAGGAGCTGTGTGTCATCCGCGTAAGACACAGGGATGAAACCATATGCTCGTATAATTCCAGCCAGGGGTGCCACATAGATGTTAAAGACAGTCGGGCTCAGACAAGAGCCCTGTGGCACCCCTTTAGAGATCTCTACCTACACCGAGCGATAGGCACCCATGGAGATGCATTGGGTGCAGTTGGATAAGAAGCTTCTTAGCCAGGTAAGAGCCTTGTTCTCTAGACCGATGTTTGCCAGTCGACTTGTCAAGATGTTGTGTGACACAGTGTTGAACGCCGCCGACAGGTCTAGTAGTACCAGGATGACGGAGTGGCCTCTATCCTGATACATATGTAGGTAGTCTGTGACTGACATCAGGGTTGACTCTGTGCTGTGTTTAGGCCTAAAACCAGATTGTGAGTAATCCAGCTCTCCTGCCTGTTCAATATAGATGGATAGGTGGCGGTTCACATGTTTTTCAGTGAGTTTTCCTAGGAATGGTAGCAGGGATATTGGTCTAAGATTGGACAGGTCTGTCCATGTAATTGTGGAGTTTTTCCTAATGGGTCTTACCAGAGCCTTTTTCCACCCCCTGGGGACCTCACCTGTGCTCAGGGAAAGATTTTCCAATCTCTGAATCCCAGGACCTAGTTCTTTACCAAGCATAGGCATAATTCTTGCTGGGATAGTGTCATCTGGACACCCGCTCTTGATTTGCGTGGTTAAAGTTACAACCTCTTCTAATGAGATAGGAGGAAATATGCTTAGGGTGTGCGTGGTAGGGTTAGGTTCTTCCTTAATTTGTGGTTGGGAATTATGTCCACAAAAGGACAGGTTGGAGCTGATGATTTTCTCATAGATCCCATCTATTTTTTTGTTGAGGAACTGAGAGATGTCATCACACAGTTGCTGAGACGCTAGCTCTCGCAGGCCACTGGTTTAACGAATGACTGCAGGATTTGGTATAATACTCTTGGAGTATTTCCAGCAGCTGCGAGTTGGGACGCAATGTGGTTTTTGCGTGCCATGCGAATGGCTTTATGGTATGTGGAGAGGGATTCCCAGTAGCGGCTCTTGTCATCAGCCAATGGGACAATCTCCATTTCTTTTCAAGTTTCCTGGTGGCTTTTTTTAGGGACCTTAAATGCTCTGAGAACCAGACTTCTTGTTTATGTGCCGGGCGTGGTTTAAACAGTTTCAAGGTGACAATATCATTCACTGCTGTCACAATCGCCCCTTCAAATTTAGTCAAGGCCACCTCGATGTCTTCTATGAGCGTGAGGGAAGGTTCTACCAACCTCTCTTTAAAAGAATCTTGGGTCATTTTGTGCCATTTCCTCTGTTTACTTGGCAAGGCAATTGGGCCTGAGGGAAGAGTACTAATGCAAGGAGTGTAAAATTCTACAAGGAAATGATCGGTCCATTTTACTTGTGTTGGAGGTAGGCAAATGATTAATGGGGAATTGGACAGGATTAAATCCAGAGTGTGTCCAGCCTGGTGTGTTGAACCACTGTTAGCTTGTTTTAGACCCAGTAAAGACAGATCCGTCAGTAGGGATTGTGCCTCAATGCACTCTTTTATTTCGCTATGAACGTTGAAGTCTCCCACAAGTAAGAAATCGCTGTCTTTGCTTACATAGGGGGCCTATGACAATATATTTGCCTGAGGTTGAATGGGCTATAGTATGTTGTGTTATGTTATTTATATTTAATATAGCGCACAACTCACCGGGGCCGTGCATTGAGGGAACTCGTCCCTGCTATACCGGTATCGTCCAAAGCAGTACACGAGATTCTTTATCGATTTGCCTTAATCTAAAGGTTTTGACTTGCCCTCTCAGCCACATTCGTGCTGTGGACAATCCCCGGTCCTGCGGCTATTATGGCTTATCTTAGGCATAAATTCATGTCCTGATGATGATTTGTGTGATCTAAAATAGCGAATCGAAACGCCGTCGACACTCCTTTAACGCCTTATACTATTACAAAAAACTGTAATTTGATTGTAAAGGTGTTGTGGTTGATTCTGCAGTGACACTTTGACAACATTTTTTTATTGGAAGTGTCACTAACCAATTGTTTGTTGCCTAAAAAGCCCTGTATGTTCTGTTTGTACGTCATTGTGTAAGTGTGTATTGTGGGTCACAGGGTTGTGCCCCACTTTGTAATATTGTAACATTATCTCACATATGAAATTTTTATATTAATTCACTACAGACCCTCGCCCGGCAGGGCTGGTCTATTTACTAAATATAGTTACGACTGTGTCTATATTTTATTGTTTCTCTCTAAAATTTCTTTTTGAATGGACCACTGTTGTTGATAAAGTACTTTCCCAAGGTCCATGGCTGCATCCTTTGGGTCCCCTTGTTGTTTCAACGCGCTATTTCGGAACCTGGCACTTCCAAGCCCCTGAAATTCAGGATGGCATGCCCACTGCCTGCCTTGTTCTGCAGCTCATGCTAAGGGCCAATGATGCACCTACAGGAAGGCTCTTTGCAACAGTCTAGTTCAAGAGTCTGTACCCTTGTTATATGGTGTGTAGCAACCCTCGGGACGTGCAGTGTCCATGTCTTTCTTCCAACTGGTACCATTGTTTGTGCCCAATGACCCTTCTTGAGTTGGATGCACAGGGTCTTGGTAATCACAATAGTTTTTTTTAGGCATGGCCTCTGCATCCGTTTCAGCTGTCTCACCAGACTATTGTGTTTATTTTTCTGATAATACATAATGTACATACATAAAGAGCCATTTGGTCAGCAGGCTTCATCCATTGGGCGATTAATCATTTTGATTCCGCAACCGGTTGGTGGTCTTCACTTTTATTGCGACTGCACAAAGTCTGTGCACATTGTTCAAATCTGCCTGAAAATAGTTCCTTTCTCTTTAGTGACAAAGCTGGTTCAAAGTGTGCGTTTTTATTTATTTTCACATAAATGTGTATTTTCCTGCACTAGGCAGTCCAGTTAAATTTGGATTTATTTTTCCATCTGCTTTTTAGGATCTTGCTATAAAGTGTTTAAGTAACAGTGTAGTTGACTGTGATTTGAGTGCTTGGTTAAGTTTTGATTTATTCCTGACTGGCACAAGTAATGATACTAAAATGCATGAAGCAGTCTGGTAGGCAGTTTCTTAAAAGCTAGTAAACAGCAACATCAATATGCAATTTTTATTGCAACCATATGTGGCCATGTTCATATGAGTGCATGTTTTCTTTTTTTCCTAGGATAGGCTTCCGATAAAACAATCTTTTGCAAAATCAATAGGTCTGTCTTATGGGGGCACAGAATGAGAATAATACACATTATCCCCTGTGTTTCCGCAGAGCCGAACCAATTATCTGAGTACAAACAGGACCCAACTGCAGCTGATAGTGAACTAGCTCAGATCGAGCGCTTGGAGTGGACCTCGGTTGTATATGCTTGGCTTTCCCGTTGCCTTTTATGAACTTTTTTCCCCAACGAGATCCTTTTTGTTTGTACTGTATTAGGCCCCATGCCATTCGCAGAACACTTGCAGTTGTAAGACAGGTTTGGATGTTATGAAGTGCTGCCCGGAGGCATTGGTGTTCCTTCCAACCAGCGCATCAAAGATCCCCCGGCATTGCAGGTGAGATAAACCTTACATTCACAGCAGCTATTGCAATCTGATATCACTGCAGGCAGCGGTGCACTCGTGAAACTATGACCAGTACATGACGTGTAATGCACAGTGCCACACAGTGATTTTAGAGGAAACTATCCCAGTTCTGGGCATGTCCATAAACAAGCAGATTAGCACACAGAGCGGTTTGTGAAGTTTTCGTGTGCAGCACACCCATACAGTAATCTACACATCCCACTTTTAATGTCTATCTGAATTCCAAATCGATGAATTGCAATGTAACACTGACATTTATGCAAATAACAGATTAAATTATGTCCTCACGCTTGAATATGTTTACATTCATTAAGTAGAACATTTCTCCTCATTTTTTCTCGCTAAAATGGTTGAAAAAACTAGTCAGCTGCCGCTGGAGTCAGACTTGTAACTTGGAAGCCAAAAACAGCTCTGATTAGCTGACAACCTACCCACTGAGCTATTTTATCTACAGCTTGGCTGGTTGAATGAATGCTTGGACAAATGAATATTTGGGCAGACGGATGTGGTTGGGAGGACGCGTGAATTTATCCAGAGACCAGCCTCGTGTGGGTGAATATACAATATAGACAGAAACAAGTTGTAGTTATAAAAATAGATTTGTGTAAATATAGCGCTACACCGAAGCAGCGGCTGGAAAATCCGTGTCATTTGTCACCACAGCATATCCTTCATTTTATCAGAGCCAACATGCCTTCACCATGGGATGCCCTACCAGAGCTTGAAAGGTCACCCTCTAATCCGCTAGCATTAGTTTTAGGGCTGTCTAAGTCGCATAATAAAACAGAGTTCAATTAGGTGTTACAAAAGTAAAAAGATACGATGAGGGAACGGCGCCCACCAAGTAAATTAAGGGGCCGGCAGCGCCAAGATCACAGGCTGCGGCATTGCACTGGGCTTAGTGTATACCGTCAGCACTGGAAGTCACTCGACAACGGCAGCTTCTGCACTTTATATTCTTTACTGCTTTGGGGAGTTTTCTGGACTCCTAAGTGGACAGTGATCCTTACAAGACAGATCCCCACTCTACATTTCCTGGTGGGTTTACTTAATGTTCTCACTGCTCGCAAGTGAATATTCACGGTGAGCACAAGTGACTGGAAGCAACTTTTCTGGCTCCCTGACTCCTATCCAGATATATGGAAGCTGCTGACTCGTATTATAATGCAATATTTGAATATGTCAGAATGTATAACCTTTCATGGCTCCTCGTGGCACATTTTACCCATTTCCCACATATTAACCGCATCGCTGCGGTGGTTATTTTTCCGCTGTGCGGCAAAATGTTACATGACGAGCTCAGCTCGTCATCAGCACATGACCACCGTGGCTGATGACGAGCTGAGCTCGTCATCAGCAGCGAAGGGGTTAAAGAACAGAGGTTACATCATGAATGAGTGAAATACCACTACTTTTGTGTGCGATGACTGTCCAGGAGGAAAACAGGAGGAGGGGCCATCGCACACTCTGCCAGGAGCATGAACACGTTGGGATCGGCAACCAAATTAAACACTGAGTGAAATCGCCTGGAAGGGAACCAAGCGCATTAAAGAGGGACAATGCACCAATAAAAAGGCAGCATTTCTGACTGCCACAACATACAAGCATTTGCAAAGCAATAGGCCTCGCAACTGCGAGATTTAGAGCTATTGGCATTGTAAATGACAAGGCCTTTTATTCACGTTTTAAAAACAAAAACATAAATAAAAGTAATTGTCATTTACAATGCTAATAGCTCAAACCCATGTAAATGCGAGACCTATTGCATTGCAAATGCTTGTTTGGAATGCGGCTGATGCTGCCGACAGCATTGCCCACTGCAATGCAAAAAATGTGGAATGCGCCCGCCAGTGTGGCGAGCGCATCCTTTTCGCAAATGCAGGACCACCGCACACATAGCGGGTGGTCTGATTTTCCGGGGTTATGGCGGGCGGACAAAGTCCTCCTGCCATCGTAATAGACCCCTTGGTCCTGTTTATATTTGATAACAAAAGGTTTTGTGCTGAAGGAACATGTGTAAAAGAGTACAATTGTTTTAAAAAACTCCTCATTCAAGTGAATACCCAATCTATGAGGAACGTATACTGTGTCTTAAATGGAAATATACAAAACACTCAGCTGAACTTCAAGATAAGAAAGGCATGCAAAACAAACTTGAAGGCTTAAGAAGACAAAAGTGGAATGTGAGGATGATATTGTAGGTTACATGTTACAAAAAAGTTCAGGTATCAACCGTTATGCTAATGTAGTTGTCAATATAATCTTTCATTTACCACATCTTACTGAAATCATGCAAAATCAGGGGAAATGATTCTGTTCTGCAGTATGTCATTTACTGCAACGGTTGCATAGTGATGGAAGTAAAAGAAATGTTGCTTTTGGCATTCAATATCTTTTGGATACCTGTAGTGAATCAGTAACATTTACTCTCAACATACAACAGGATGCACAAGAATTATAATGGTCATGCATACAGTCTTAGAAGCAGAAGAAATAAATATTGACCACTTATTTGGCTAAATTACAAATGGAAGCATGAGTGTGAAGATTGTTTATTCACCTCTACCACTGAAATATAGGCCAAACGATTCCTATATTTAACACTACCTGATTGCAAAACAGTGTCCTTTGACAAATCGAGTAAATCAGCAAATCAAAATTTGACCTTGTCAAATTCTAGATCAGGCATGATGTCAATGTTGCAAACACAAACATCTAGAAAATATCAACTCTTAATGTTACAACGATGTGGAGTAGATGTTTAAAAATTACAAACAGAGATTGCAAACTTCAATGCAGGTCAAATATCTGTTTACACCCCTGCCCGAACAATCAGACCTGTGGATTGGTGGACGAACACGAGAACCCACTCGTCCACTTATCCACTCAAGAACGGGGCTAGCTATGAACAAGACACTCTCAGACCTGGAACTTCAAATAATAAACCCTACTCTACCACCAGACAACAAATTGGAACCTACCTACCGAGGAAGGGGGCATGAGACCACAGTTGACTATATAAGTATCACAGAAGGTCTAAAAGAGCTAACCAGTAACTTTACAATCCTGGAAAATACCCTTAGCGACCACTCTGCTTTAAGCCTGAATCTACAAATGAACCAACCAAGATCACTTATGGCAACAATAGCAAACACCCTATCACAAAACAGGCTTGAACTGGGCAAAAACAACGGATATACTATAAAGTTGGAAAAAGTGGATCCCAACAATCTCACTAACACTTTAGTAAAGTCCGCTTATAGCAACATTTTGATTTGCCTGGACCCACATGCAGAACCAAAGCAAATCCTGGAAAACTTTAGGACGATATTAGAACAAGTTAAAATACTGTTGATCAAATCACCCAAACAAAACAAATCAAGCACTACAGGTTGGTTTAACCACGACTGTACCAAGGCACCGACCAACCTGAGAAAAGCACTTGGAAATCCAAATAGAGATCAAACAAAGATTCAACATCTCCGGCGGGAGTACAACAATGTCAGAAAGGCAAGGAAAAAGGAGTTGAAACTGTCCTTGTGGAACGCCCTGCACAAAAGTGCACTCTTGAAAGATAGTCAGACATTCTGGAGAATTGTTAAGTCGCCCCTGTTATCGGACTCTAACACCCCACAGATTGACGTGGCCATCGATGAGGAAACCTGGGTGAACCACTTCTCAAAAATCTTTGAACTAACACCAACAATAGAAGAACATCATTTTAACCTTCCACCTGTAGTATTTCCAATACCAATAGATTTCGAACTACAGGATGTTGAAATGGCACTATCAACGAGTAAGAGTGGTAAAGCACCTGGCCCCGACGGGGTCCCAGTGGATCTATTTAAACATCTTCCTGATCTCTGGGCACCAATACTCACAAGAGTTTGCACAGCAGCAGTGAATCTCGGCTTGTTGGAGTCGTGGTCATGCTCCATCATGGTCCCTATCTTCAAGAAGGGGGACCACCAAGACACGAAATGTTATCGACCAATATCGCTGCTCGACTCCCTAGGCAAAGTAGTGGGCAGAGTCGTTCTAGAAAAACTACAGCAATGGGCAAAAGACAAAAATATCCTCTTGGATCTGCAGTTTGGATTTAGGGAGGGCTTTGGAACAGTCGAACAGGCCCTAAATCTAAGCTTGCTAGTGTCGAAATACATCCATGCTAAACCAGGGTCCATTTATATGGTCTACATGGATTTGTCCTCCGCGTTCGACTGCGTGTCACACGCAAAGCTCTGGTCACTGCTGAGTACATTAGGGGTTGACCCTCCTCTCCTGGACTTTCTGAGGGAGTTATACGGTGAAGCCTCTGCAAGAGTGAGATATGGGACAAAAGGAGAGCTGACTGCACCGTTTAGGGTAGAGCGGGGAGTAAGGCAAGGGTGCATCCTGGCCCCCTTCCTCTTCTCTCTGTATACCAACGGTTTAGAGGAGACCATGTTGAGGGGGGGGCAGGATTTGCCCAGACTGAAACATCGCCTGATCCCCGCTCTGCTTTACGCGGATGACGCAGCTATTTTAGCACGTACCCCTATCGAGCTTCAGAAATCCTTATCTAAATACGCGGATTTTATGGGTGCTTTGGATTTGCATATCAACGTAAAAAAACATTTGTCATGGTAGCAGGTGGACAACGAAAAGCCACTAAGACCATCTTCTTAAAAAATCCAAAAATCGAAAAGACATCGCAATACCCATACCTAGGCATCATGATCGATGACAGCTTAAATTGGAAAGCAGCGGTTGAGGCTAGGAGACATCTTTTCAAACAAGTAATTCTAGCACTGATGAACTTCTCCAATAAACTTGGAAAAAGACCATCAGTAGAACTGTTACAGATTTACGCTGCAAAATGCCAAGCCATCGCACTATACGGGGCAGGGATTTGGGGACACACAGCCACTGGTTCACTCCAAAAAGAAGAAAACATCTTCATGAGATTCCTCTTGTCAACGCCAAAAGGCACTTCCATCTATGCCTCACATATGGAATTGGGAATCCCATATATTGAAGACTTAATAAAGATCCAACCACTCTTACTTTGGAGGCGCGTCTGGCTGTCGGAAAATAATACGCTGACTAAAAATATCCTACAGGACACCATGCAACTGGACCACGTACAGAAAATAGCATGGCTCTCCTATGTCAGACATTTCTTTTCCGACCTAGGATTACAAAAGTATTATCATACCCCAGAAAAACTAAAAGAAATATCCAAGAAAGAACTAAAACAAATCGCGCTGAGCCACCTAGAGTCCTTGAGACTGACTTTGCTGACAACCAAAAAATCTGTGATTCATGCGAATATGATACAGCAGTCCCCGAAAATCCAGCTATATCTGACCCTGGAGCTTACAGCATATGACAAGATGCTCCTAACAAGGTTCAGATTGAATCTCTTTTACAGACTAGTGACATTTCCTGAAAAAAACAATTGGAATACTAACATGGACCCTTGCCCATGTGATGATCTGTCCCAACAGTCTACCATTCACACAATTCTGTTTTGCAAGCTCTTTCACACCCATCGAAAAATCTGGATAACCCCCTTATTAAAAAGATTGGGTCACAGACAATGTCGCCCAGCCATGCTAGCACTACAGACGTTGGATTCCGAATGTACCTGCTATCACGTACTCAATTTTCTAAAGTGTATCATGAGGCATAGAAATACCCTGTGAAACAGAAGAAAAAACTAGAAGGTTACTACTGCCCCATTACCAAATTAATTTGCACAGTATCTGGTCGTATGCTTTTAAAAACTTGTGTATAATAACTGCTTTTATAAAATTCTGTGTATTTTGTATGTTATGAAAACTTTTATGGTTTTGCACTGCTAAAAAACCGAATAAAGATTATTATTATTATTATTATTATTTCAGGAGGAACTTATAGAGCACTGGCTATTATTTTTAATGAAGGCGCTACTATAACATCTACACATTATACTATATTTTTGAAGTGTAACAATGAATGGGCACATTGCAAGGATACAAACCTTAAATGTAAAGCTAGATTGTCTTTTAAACTAGACAAGTTTTACTTGTTGTTTTTGGAACCACAGATCTAAAGGCATGCTACCTGTTGTTTTTGGTGCCAATATTCTAAAGACATAATTCGGCCTATTTGGGGTGGTGTCCTTAAAAAATGCACTGGATTGAATTATATCACCATTGATAATAACTGTTGTTCTTATTATTTGGCCTGCTAGACATAAGATTTTATAAAACATCTTTAAAAAAACTGTAGGGTCTATATTCTTTTGTATGATTGTTCCAGGTGTAATAGTAATAGATAATGTTTTAAAATCTATTTATGCTCAGTAGGAGAGTTCATATGGATGAAACAAGTAATTAAGAAATTGTGGTGATTGGAAAGCATAGTTACGCATATTTGTGAATGATGTACTATGCACTTTTGGTTTTGTTTCTACAATGTACTTGATTGTTTTTCCCCACTGTTCAAAGATGACGTTACAAGCAGATCACTGTGTTTTGTGAATTATTATGAAACTGAGAACAGTAAAAAAGGGAAAGGGATACTTGTATCTAATTATAATAGAATCTAATCATTTATGAAAAATTTACTATTCATTTTTTTAAGATTGCGTACTAATATTTTTGTTTTTCTTTTTGTTTTTAATAGCAGTTACACTTCAACATTGTAAACTACTTTGAACGCAGTAGTATTTAGGAGAATATTATAACAAGAATCCCTTTACTAGATGATCCATCAAAATGACTTGAAAGTTAAGAATATAGGACCTAATGTTGGTGATGAACTCTATACCCGGTAAAAATATGTCACTTATCTAATGGGCAAACCTTCCACAATGTACAGACATCTCATAGTCAATAAGATGTACTATACTGAAAATACTGAAAAATACTTATTTATGCATAAAACATAGAATCTTTCACTTTTTCTGTTGAGGTTCCGTGATTCTGAACCCGTTCAATAAAGGTCGTCGTATCAAGACGATTTTGGTATCAGGGATTCCGTTTGAACCTTCGGGTTCCATTTTGTGTATGGCAGCCATTTTGTGGTTGACCTCACATAGGCCGATGACTGCGGCCAAACGAGTCTTTGGGACACGTACACCTTTAGCTGACTTCTGTGTGACCTGAACGAACTGACTCCATTGCCCGAAGCTGACCTTGTTGAGCCAGTTCCTTGTTTGTCAGCTGGTCAGATAGAGATCAAAGAACAGGACATTGCTGAGTTTATGGTACATGCACACACCCTTCTATCTTGCTTCTCATCTGTTTCTGTTCCTTCTTTTATGGCCTATGTATGGTTAGGGTTGAGGTCCTTTTATTATGGGTTTCGTCCGGCTTGTCCGAGCAGGAATGTTGGATTTTGCCTTGTCATGTATGGTGGGCTGGACAACTGAAAGTGGGCTTGTCGTTATGCGATATCCTTTGAAATGTCACTGTGTGATTGGACAGTTTGTAAATAATTGATGCTAGTCAGGAATGTGATTTTTAGCATAAAAGACGATGTTTTGCAGTACGAACATTGTACAGTCTTTGACGAACCACCCGTGTTGTGCTTCGTAGACCTCTGTTCCTGGTTGCAACCAATAAATTTGGTCTTTGACGTCACCGAGAAGTATCCTGTGTCTCTGTATTCTAAGACAGGTGAACCCGAAGACATTTGGGGTTCCCCTGAGTCCGCTGGGTTCTAAAACCCGGTTCTTCAGTTGGCGCCGCATGAGGGGCGACTTCAGTGGTACCGGTCCAAGCCTGAAGATCGTGAGGAGCTTCGTGTGAAAATTCTGGAGGAAGGCCTGCCACTTCATCGACCCCTGTATGTCGTCGTGGTCCAAAAGTCTTTGCTGCGAGGTTCCCCGCTTTCCGACTGCTGCGAAGTACTGCTGCCCTGACTGTTGCCCTGTCTTGGAGCCGTTTGATGATTTGTAGAGCGAGACAATAGACGGTTCTTCAGGCGACGTCATCAATATTTCAGTTAAGTATGAGTGGAGCGTCTCCCAGTCCTTAGTTTTGTTGTGGGTATCCACTAGGGATCTTTGATTTGGGACTTGCAAGCTCCAAAGCCGAGGGACTTGTGTATTCACGAGGTTATCGTATTCGATATTCCCTTGAAGTTTGAAGCTAGACTAGTGAGCGAAGATGCCTGGTCTTAGCAGACTTGGAAAGATATTTTGTTGTGGTTGTAATAGGGATTCCCGATTGGAGGACTCGTGTCCGGTGCCTCCGATTGGAACTCCGGCCTATGAGCTCTATTTAAAACATGGCGTGGGCCCTATCACGTATAATGAAGTATGGATTAGATATACTAGGAAGGATGGTGTCCTAAATTGGCCCCAATATGGTAGTTATGACACAGAGATTTTAGATAATTTAGAAGTTAAACTTTCCAAGAAGAAAGCCCGGCCGGCGATGTTTGACTCTTTCCGCCTCTGGCGAAAGGAAGCCAAACAGAAAGAAATTAAGTTAGCGAAGAGAAATAGAAGAGAGAAAGGTATATCGATAATGCAAGCTGCTATACAGTTTAAAGATAACGAAGTAAAACAAGCGAGTGAGCAGTTGCACAGGCAACGTGAATGGCGATTGATAAGTGTTATCCAGCTTTGCCACCTCAACAGCAAGGTGCAACGAAGGATCTTGAGAAAGATCCTTTGATGTCATATTTGTTGAGTTCGCCACCCCCTCATGTGCAGAGTGCTACAGCACCTCCGCAACCTTTAGTTGCGCAACCTCCGGTTGCTTTGCCTCCTGCTATTGTACAACCGCCAGCTCCTCTTCAGTTGGCTCCTATTCCTTTGGCGCCGCCTTCTCAAGGGCCGCCGACTTTGCTACCTGCTACGTCTCCAGTTCCTACGACTTTGTCTCCTGTATTGTCTACTACTTCCGATACTCCTTCTGAAACTACTTCTACGTATACTTTGTCTCATCCTGTTTTTCCTCCTTTCCTTTTGTCAACTTCTCCTTCTGTTCAACAAAGAATGACTGATACTGTTACTGGTCACTTTTCTCCTCTCTTTGGGTCATTGGGTATGACCCCTGTTTCGGCGCATACACAGTTGCGTAGCCAACTGCCTGGTCCCGATGAGCGGGAAGTATTGGATCATTTAGCGTGTAAATGAGTTACTATTCCTTTACAATATGATTTAGAGTCTGTTATGGATGTCTTCCGTCAATGGGAAGCACCAAAGCGAAGGTATGTTTTTGATAAGATGTGTACTTTCCTTCGTGAAGAATGGGAAGATGGTGATTTGGGACAGACTCCGCCTGAGTTGTTCCGCGGACAGTCCAAGTTTGCGAAGGGAACTATAGTGGGTTTCGACGTTGAAAGAGCAGTTGTGACATTGTTGTCGTTTAGGAGTGAGTCTCCTTCTCAACGGTTGTTTGAGCCTGATCCATCTGTTAGGAGAAAAGAGCGACAATATCCGATGAGAGAGGTTCCCCCAGTTTGGAGAGCGGGAGATGTAGCTGCTAATCCACCTATTCCGCAACATTTTCAGCGTGTTTGGGTACATGTTCCATGGAAGCGAGCTGAAGTTTTGGCCCTTAAGCAGACTTTGCCTGATCCACGTAAAAATCCTGCAGGGTACTATAAGTGAATTATCACAAACTGCAGACTCATGTATTATGAATTTAGCCGATATAGGCATGTTGTTTGGGAATGTACTTCCACAGCCTTTATGGGGATTGAATCGTCATACGGATCATGCGCAAGAGTTAGGTGATACATGGGCTAATATTGGTGCTGCAGATGGCCGACAAGTTGGTGGTGCTAAACCTGAGCCTTTAGTTGCAGAACTCCCCGGTAGGATTATTAACTACATGAAGACTTTGATGCCTGCAATGCGTGTAAACTGGGATAAATTGTCTGCATGCAAGCAGAAGAAAGACAAAAGTGTGTCCGATTTCTTCACTAGGTTTGAAGAGACGTTTATAGACCATAGTGGTCAGGACATGAGTACGGAAGGTGGTCAATGATTGTTTGTCGATAAGTTTGTGCATAATTTGCTTCCTGATTTGTGCACTAAGTTGAAGGATTCTGAGAGTTCTTGGGCTGTTTCTTTGTCAACACAGATATTAGCTACTGCAGTTTAGTGCTGCTTGACATGTCGGCAGCGCTTGATATGGTCAGTCATGCCATCTTGACCAGGAGATTAGAGGAGGCTTGTGTGATGGGTCTGGCCCGGGATTGGCTTGTATCATACCTAGCCAATAGACATCAAGTGGTTGCCCTGCCTCCCTTCAAGTCTACCATCAGAAGGGTAGGCCAGGGCATACCCCAGGGATCGGCTATTAGCCCAATTCTTTTTAATCTCTACCTCCGCCCCCTGGTCAAGCTAATTAAATCTTTTGGCATTGCAGTCACCAACTATGCTGATGACACCCAACTCATCTTCTCTTTTGAGGGGGAGAATGCGGTGTCACAGGAGACCTTTCACCATTGTATGGTCACCACGGCAACATGGCTGGGTACCAACTCACTGCAATTCAACAGCTCCAAGACGGAGCTGCTGCATTGCTCAGCGGACCGTGTCCCACGACCTCTACCGCAGGACTTCTGGCCCCCCTCCTTTCAGGGCACGGTAGCAGCGGCAGACTCGGTTCGAAACCTGGGTGTGACAAAGGAACCCAATCTTCAACTGGATGGTTTCATTGATAAAACAGTGTCTACCTGCATGGTGCTGATGCGTACCCTGCGGAAGATTCTCCCTTTGCTCCCCGCCCATGCCAGACTAGAAGTAGTGCGCAGTATCATCTTAAGCAGACTTGATTACTGCAATGCACTGCTTCTGGGGGCACCTGTCACTGCATTAGGCAAACTACAACGGGTACAGAACTTCGCTGCCAAATTAGCACTTTCCCGCCGATGTCTTGACTTGTCATCTGCAGCACTTAAAGACTTGCACTGGCTGCCCATTTCTCAGCGGGTTGAGTTTAAAGCTTTATCCTTGGTCTTCCGGGCCCTTCATGGCTTGGGACCGCTGCCCCTACAGGAGATGTTCTCTTGGTACATCCCTACTAGATCTCTCCGCTCTGCTTCAGCCTACTTGGTAGTTGTCCCCAAGATCCGGAAAAAGCGGATGGGTGGCCGTTCCTTTGGCTTTACAGCATCTAAGTTGTGGAATGATCTGGCACTGCCGCTCAGATGCTTAGGAGACCTTCTCTCCTTCAAAAAAGAACTAAAAACTCACCTGTTCCCTAGGATAGTGTAGCTTGCTGATATAGTATTGACTGTGTTTCAGGATCTGTTAGATCACAGCGCCAGAATGCCCGTTGGGTGACAGGAGCGCCTTATAAGTGTGTTATACATACATACATACATACAGTACTATGAGAATAGGGATAAGGATGAGAAAGAGAGAGCCGACAAGAAGACTAAAGAGTTAAAGACGAAGGTTCTTCTGCAGCAAGCGTATCCGCCTCGTAATAATCAGCGTGATTATCAGCAACCTCAGCAGTATCAGAGAAACTCGCAAATGTTTGAGTCTTCTCAACAGCATTTTCCTGTAGGCTCTAATCAGTGTGCGGACTGTAAAGAAGAGGATCATTTCAAGAATAGTTGTCCGGTTCTGTTACAGCGCACGAATGGTGCTTCTGGTGTGATAGGTCGACGTGTTCAGCAAGCTCCTAGAGGTAGAGGACGTGGTGTGTTTCCTCAGAATGCGCATTCCTTGCCTCCACAGAATTCTATGAATAGTTTCGATCAGCAGAATGGTGCGTCTGGTAGGACGCTCAGTACTATGCGGACGACTACTATGTCGAAGGTGAGAATATGGATGGTAATGATTGCTAGGACAGCCATAGACAAAGAGAGGGAGTTGTTTCAGTTCCAGTAGATCAGAGTGGACCTTATGTTGAAGTGATTGCATCAGGTGTGTCAGAGCCTTTTCTGTTGGATACTGGTGCTGCGAAGAGTTCTATTATGCACTCTAAACTCCCTGGTGCACCTTTGTCTGGCTTGACGAATGTTTCAGTAGGTTTTTCTGGCGCCCCAGTTAGTAATCCGATTTCTAGTCCTTTGTCTCTTTCTGTTGGACCTTGTGAATTCGAAGCACCCCTTATTCTGACGACAGGTTGTGGTGAGAACTTGTTGGGATTGGATTTGTTGAAAAGATTGTATGCAACGTTATATTGCTCTCCTTCAGGAGTACAGCTTACATTGGGTAGGAGAGTAATCTCTCCGATGTATTTATCTAAAGATCGACTTCCAGCTGAATTCTCTTCTCTTCCTGATTCTCTTTGGGCTACTGGTCCGAATGATGTGGGTTTTTTGGAGATCCCGCCATACGTTGCAACACTGAAAGCGAATGCTAGATTGCCACGTATTCCCCAATATCGGATCTCTAGGGATGGTGAAAGGGCACTTCTAGCGATCATCTATGATTTGATTGAGAAAGGAGTGATTGAAGAAACGAGAGGTAATGTGTGCAATAGTCCGGTTTTGCCTGTTTTGAAACGTACTGATTCTTCACAACCGCCTGTATATAGGTTTGTGATCGATCTTCGCAAGGTAAATAAGATCGTAGTTCCGCAGTTTCCTGTCGTGCCAGATATCACTGCTTTATTGACTTTGATTCCGGCTTCTGCTACCTGGTTTTCTGTGATTGACTTGAAGAATGCTTTCTTCAGCATCCCGATTGCCGAGGAGAGTAGGGACATTTTTGTCTTCTCTTTTGGAGGCCGAAGTTTCCGGTTTAAGCTCGCTCCTCAAGGCTATTGTGAGAGTCCATCGATCTGTAGTCAGGCTTTGAAAACACAGCTTGATACTTTTGTTTTACCTGATGGTGCTGCCCTTATTTAGTATGTTGACGACTTGTTAGTTGCTGCTGATAATGAAGAGATTTGTATAGAGGCTACTTTGTCGTTGTTACGTCATTTGTCTGATTTCCATCATAAGATGTCTCTTTCGAAGTTGCAGTATTGTCGACAAGAAGTGACCTACTTTGGTCATCTCTTATCGAAGGAGGGAAGAAGATTGACTCCTGAAAGAATTCAAGCGATTGCGAAAATGAGTGTGCCAACGAGACAGAGAGAAGTGCGTGCTTTCCTGGGTATTAAGTCGCATTGTAGACAGTGGATTCCATATTTTTCGCTTCTTGCAAAGCCTTTGATAGCCCTTACTGTTAAGGATACTTCGAATCCTATTCCTTGGACTGACGAATGTCAGAAGAGTTTTTCAGAATTGCGTGATGCCTTGTGTTCGGCTCCTGTGTTGGGTATGCCCGACTACAGCAAACCTTTTACACTCTATGTTCACGAGAGAGAGGGATGTGCAGTGTCAGTTTTGACACAGCAGTTCAGCGATAAGCAACGTCCATGTGCGTATTTTTCGTCAACTTTGGATCTGGTAGCTAGAGTGTTGCCGAGTTGTTTGAGAGCTACAGCAGCAGCGGCTGTCTCTATTCGACAGTCTGCTGGTTTGGTGATGGATAATACGTTGATTGTGATGGTTCCACAAGCAGTGGATACCTTGTTGAAAAGGGCAAAGACACAGCACTTAACTAGTGCTCGGTTATCAGGTTACGAATTGACACTCTTAGCGAGTCATGTGCATATAAAGAGATGCAACACGTTGAATCCAGCTACGTTGTTGCCGATTTCAGTTGAGACAGATGTTTCTGATCAGCATGATTGCTTTCTTAGGACAGAGGAGGAAACGAAAGGGAGAATAGACCTTTCTGAGTGCAATGGTACTTTATGGGTTGATGGTTCGTGCTTCAAGCTTCCGATTGGTGATACGACTGCGGCATATGCTGTTACGACTTTGCATATGTTTGTTGAAGCTGCACGTATCCCACATAATTCAGCGCAAGCAGCAGAGTTGATGCATTGACAAGAGCATGTGTGTTGTCAAAAGGGAAACAAGTGACTGTGTATAGTGATAGCCAGTATGCGTTTGGTGTGGCCCATAGTTTTGGACGTTTGTGGAAAGAGCGTGGGTTCCTGACTTCACATGGAACTAAGATTCAGCATGGTCAGTTGGTGAATGAACTTCTTGAGTCACTTACTTTGCCGTTGCAAGTTGCGATTGCGAAATGCAGTGCGCATAAGAAAGTTACTGATGATGTTGGTCGTGGTAATGCGGTTGCAGATGAAGTTGCGATAGAAACGGCGAAAGATGTGATGAGTCGAATGTATGTTGCGAGTCCGGCGAGATGGGTTCCGGATAGAAGTATGTGTGAAGATACAATAGAGAGTGTGAAGTCCATTCAAGTTGAAGCTACAGAGAAAGAGTTGAATGAATGGAGAGAAAGCAAGGGTAAATTGGATCCGAATGGTTGTTGGGTTGAGTTGTCGGAGCATCAGCGATGGTTGTTACCTGATGCGTATGTGCTTCCAGTGGTTACGTTGGCGCATGGAATGGCTCATATCAGTGTGAAAGGGATTTGTAAGTTGTTAGCTCCAGTATGGCAAAATGCAGGGATTCTTAAGTGTGCAGAGAACTTGGTTAAGAATTGTATGGTTTGTCTGATGTACAATCCTGGTAAGGGAACTCCAACTCCAGCTGCTCATTTTGCACCTCCGACATATCCGTTCAAGATTTTGCAGCTAGATTTCATCCACATGGAGAGGTGCAACAATTTAAAATACGTGCTCGTGGTTGTTTGTGCCTTTTCGAGATGGGTAGAAGCATATCCCCTGAAAGATAACACTGCCTTGTCCACAGCTAAAGCCCTTGTTGAGGAATTTTTCCCTAGGTTTGGTTTGCCGAGAATGGTCTGGAGTGACAATGGGAGTGAATTTGTGGGTCAAGTGATGAAGAGAGTGTGTGATGGTTTAGGAATCTGTCAAAAATTTCATGCTGCAAATCACCCCCAATCAGCTGGTTTGGTAGAATGCTATAATGGCACCCTTAAACTGAAACTGGCCAAGATTCAGGCGAGCTCCGGTCTACAATGGCCCGATGCCTTGCCATTAGCACTTCTGTCAACAAGAATGACTGTACATTCGCGAATGGGACTTAGTCCCTATGAAGTTGTTTTTGGTCGCCCGGCAAATATATGGGGAGTGCCGCGGCCGACCAAATTTAGTGAAATAGAGCACCCTGTATTGCTTGATTACCTTTACGAATTGACGGCTAAATTGCGTGTTTTGCATCAACAGGTTCATGATACGTTGCCACACGCATCTGGAGATCCAGGACATGTTATCGAACCTGGATCTTGAGTTTTCGTGAAGAACTTCCAATGGACCAAGAATTATCAGCCCTGCTGGATTGGACCTTACTTGGTGCTACTGTCTACGCGAACAGCAGTGCGAGTGCGCGGTAAAAAGAACTGGATCCACGGCGTACATTGTAAGAGGGCCCCTTTGCCTCTGCCGTATGACCAGTGGGTCCAGAATGGTATTTCTGACTCTGAGACTGAAACCGTGCCTCGTTTTCTGCCTTTTAGCGATGCACGTTTGATTGGGACGAACACTGAACGAGAAAGCGAGAAGAAGCTGTGCCTCCGTCAAATCGTTTGGACCCTTCTGAACCTGAACTTTTGTTCCGTGATCAGACATTGCCTGGCAAAGGCCGTTATAATTTGCGACCAAGAGTCGTGGGACTAATAAAATGAAATTCTTTCTTTGCTATTTTTGAAATTGTATTCTCTCCTCCGAGGAACTGTTTTGATTTTTGTTTTTCGAACCGCCATCCTGGTTCAGCTGTAAGGTCGCGGTGCAAAGACTTTGGAATGCAAGCCGAAGACACAAGGTCAACGGTTCTGGGTGGTCCTAGGGCATTCACTGGACTCCCTTTCAACTGTTGCCTCGCCCTGGAGTGAGTTGTTCTGGCCCCAGGAACTTGGCCCCACCCCAAAACCGTGTCCCAATGTGAAAAGCCTTGGTATTAAGATCGACCATGAGCTGACAATGGCTAGCCAGATATCTTCTGTTGTCGGGACCTGTACTAACCTAATTAGGCAGCTACGCAAGCTAGTTCCCCTACTTTCTTAAACCATGCTCCGTACCATTGTCTCAGCTACAATAATTTCAAGGATAGACTATGGGAACGCCCTCTACTTAGGTCTGCCAAAAACACTGACTAATTGCTTGCAGGTAACGTCGAATGATGCAGCACGATTAATTTTTAGACTACCTAGACAGACCCATGCATCTCCATTATTGCGCAGGCTACATTGGCTCCCCATAAAGCAAAGGGTGGAGTTTAAAAGTTTATGTATTGCCCATAAGGTAATCTATGGGCAAGCACCTGCCTATATAAAAGAACGTCTTGGGGTCTATAATCCCAAACGAATGCTTAGGTCTTCTAACTCCCAATTGTTTTCTTGTCCGCGTTTTAAAATGGCAACTAAGGGAGGGAGATCTTTCTCTGTTCAGGTCCCACAGATGTGGAACAAACTACCGGAGTCTCTCCGTAAAGAAGTAAACCTTTTGCATTTTAGGAAGTTGTCAAAAACACTCCTGTTTAGGAAAGGTTTCTGCTCTATCTAAGTAATGTTGTCACATATGTACCTTCTGTTTATTTATTCAGTTGTTGTTACTGTCATTGTCATGAGCGCCTAGAGACCTGACGGTGATTTGGCGCTATATAAACCCCAGTTAACAATAACAATAACAATAACAATAACTGATAGACGCATTCCTTAGCACGGAAGACCCAACCGCTGCGAACAGCTTGGTTAGAGGATGGAGTTTTTCAAAATGGAGAGACCTGTTGAAAGAATGAGCTTCAAGAGCAAAATATGTACAGGCATGTGCATGAAACGTTTTTTAATATTGTGTTTGTGATGTTGTTTAGTTTAATGATGTTTCTGATGGGATATATAATATTCTCTTTTCAAGTGACGTTTGCACCCACTACACAACCTATGCCTCCTCCTACTGTTTCCTCGCATTCTCTTCACCCTCTGCCTGAACATGAGTCCATTAGGAGATTGGAATTTGTTAATAACTCCTTTGTTTAGCTTCTGCACCAACACCAGCTAGTAGTGAACACGACTAATTGTTGGATGTGTGGTCTTATGCCTCATACTACTGATCAAGGTATTCCTTACCTGGTTCTGCTTTTGAGTTATAATGGTACTCTGTGGGCATACAGAACGATGTTCATCTATGCTCGTGAAGTTTACCCCCTACGTTCTGTGAAGGATAGTCCAAAGAATAGTGCTCTAGTCAAGGGTATAGTCGATATGATTAGAGGAATTAGCTCCTATGAGACTATCCCGAGAGATGAGACACTATCGTATATTGGATGGAACGTTACTGGATATGGAGTTAGTCTGAGTGAGAACCAGTGAGCGAAAAGATCCTGTCTGATTTGGATTGTACCCCATCAGGGTCATTATTGTCTGCAAGGTAATGCCAAGAATCCGAGAGCTCAATTAGGGAAGAGTACTTGCACTGAGACGTATGTTTTTGCGTCCCAGACTTCCCCATTGTTTCTAGCAGCTAAGGGTACCTATTTTGTCTGCTATGATAGAGCGTACACATGGTTGCCCCCTGATTTCTCGGGCACATGTTTTGTTTCGTTCCTGTTGCCTCCTACGTATACAGCTGCGGCAGATTACCACAAGACAAGAGTCGTTAGAGGTGTCTTCAGTAAGGAAGATACTGCAGGACAAGAATTAGGAGATTTCTTGAAGGGTTTTCTGCCGTTTTGGGGACCTATGGCTAATAGCAGGAACATTCGACAGCTGACGAGAGTGGTTGAGTCCACCATAGTTGAGACTGCTGAGCTCCAGTCGGATCGCCTTATGACTCTTCAGAACAGAGTTGCGTTAGATGTCATACTTGCAGATAGAGGAGGGGTATGCAAATTGATTCAATCGAGCTGCTGCGTTTTCATTCCAGACAACGCTCCGACACTTTTCCAAGTCATTTCCAAGCTACATAAGATATCCGAGTCTGTACATGTGGACGAAGGAGATTGGTCGTTAATGGGATGGTTTTGGAGATTGTTATCCACCTGGGGATGAAAGATTCTGATGGTTATTGGGATGATCTTAGCTATCCTTTTCCTGTTCTGTCTTTGCGTGCAGTGTGGTCCTTCTATGTGTGGCCTTTGTGCTACTTCGTGTGCAGGGAGACCTGTCCAGAGAGAGCTACTAAGTAATAGGATTATGCTACAGCAACATCTTGATGATCCGATGAATATAGACCTGGATTCAGACTGACATGAGTTTGGGTTTATTGCCTATGTAAGGGCAAAAGGAGGGGCTGAGGTTCCGTGATTCTGAACCCGTTCAATAAAGGTCGTCGTATTAAGATGATTTTGGTATCCGCAGACCGCAAATGACGAGTGTGGTATGTACGAGTGTTTCCATCATGTTCGATGATGGATACACTGCGTATTCAGGGATTTCGTTCGAACCTTCGGGCTCCATTTTGTGTCCGGCAGCCATTTTGTGGTTGCCCTCACATAAGCCGATGACTGCGGCCGAACGAGTCTTTGGGACACGTACACCTTTAGCCTACTTCTCTGTGACCTGAACGAACTGACTCCATTGCCTGAAGCTGACCTTGTTGAGCCAGGTCCTTGTTTGTCAGCTGGTCAGATAGAGATCAAAGAACAGGACATTGCTGAGTTTATGGTACACGCACACAACCTTCTATCTTGCTTCTCATCTGTTTCTGTTCCTTCTTTTATGACCTATTTATGGTTTGGGTTGAGGTCCTTTTATTATGGGTTTCGTCCGGCTTGTCCGAGCAAGAATGTTGGATTTTGCCTTGTCATGTATGGTGGGCCGGACAACTGAAAGTGGGCTTGTCGTTATGCGATATCCTTTGAAATGTTACTGTGTGAATGGACAGTTCGTAAGTAATTGATGCTAGTCAGGAATGTGATTTTTAGCATAAAAGACGATGTCTCGCAATACAAAAATTGTACAGTCTCTGACGAACCACCCGTGTTGTGCTTCGTAGACCTCTGTTCCTGGTTGCAACCAATACATTTTTTCTTTGACGTCACCGAGAAGTATCCTGTGTCTCTGTATTATAAGACAGGTGAACCCGAAGACATTTGGCGTGCCCCTGGTGCCGCTGGGTTCTAAAACCAGTTGTAGTGATATTGTGATATTGCTATTCTTTCCATTTTACAGGTAGCTATGTTGCTATGTGTTCATAAACAAGAAACATTTTCACAGTTGTGAGACTTGGCATCTTTTGGTGTGTTTCTCCTGTCTTTTTTCTTTCTAACCTCCCGGTTTTGACTCTGTATTTGCTGGTTTAGTGTCTCCGCACACTTTCTCACTGCTGTTCAGTGTTAAGGTGCAAGCGCTGCTGTTGTAAAGTGTTGTTATGGATTGGTGTTTCCATGATTGGCTGATTTGATTTACTAGTAAGTCCCTAGTACAGTGCACAGTGTGTGCCCAGGGCCTGTAAAATCAAATTCTGCTGGTGGGCTTACAGCTTCGAGTTGTCTAAATAAACTGCTTGGTGGAATGCCCAGGGTACTACCTGCTCCTCAGAGACCAGGTGACACCAGACTGATGTCACACTGGCTCCAGCCTCTACACTTATTTCATTGATGGGCACCCAGGTGCTCTATTTCTTTGTGTTGGGATGCACCTGGTTTCCTGGGACCATCTCACTGTCTACGAGTCAAAAGAGGGTAATTTCTGAGGGATCCTCACCCTCCTGTGGGCACACCTCCTCCCATAATTTCTACACTAGCCAACAACTTGGCCTGCCAACCGGTGGGTGGCTGCTCCCTCTTGGGCACTTGGGCTCCCCCCTTATGTGACCACCTGCTTACAGGCGAAGAACATCCTGGGCCGGTCTCAGCAGGCTTTCCTGAGGAGACCCCTAGATTCTTATCTCCTGGGAGATGGGAACCTTTACCCTGGGTGTTCGCTTGGCGTACTTTAGGGAACTCTTTTCTGCTAGTGGCACTGTCCACCTTTGGCTCAGTCTCCCCCAAATGCTTTCTTGAGGACCATGGTACTCACCCCAGAGGTCGGCCTCCATAGCAAGCTTCCTGGGATCGGTCAGCTACTGGCGCAGCTCTGCAAAACATAGACTAGACATATGCTCCCATGCAATCAAATTGTAGAGCTCCTAAAAATATGTTACATTACAGCACTTGACCCAGCCATCCAGAGACTAACAGAAAGAATCTACACATTCCAACTAAGCGTTGGCATCGGTTTTCTTGCTGGACCTAAACTGATCCCTATACTTTTCAGGAGTGAGACAATACCTGGTGAGGAGAGCATCCTTCATATCAGCATCGGTGATGGTCTGCCCCTTACCCAAAGCTATCAAAGTATCCCTAGGAGAGGCCATAACCCTGCCCCCCAATTCCTTTCAAGGACCCCATTTATGTAAAAAGAAGTCTCGTACCACTGTAACCACCTTTGTATGTCATCCCACTTCTTGAATATATTGCCTATATTCTTGGGGATGTGCACAATTCTGTGTGTCTGCCCTGACAAATTGCTGCAACCATCTGAGCTGGTTCGCTTCCTCTGATCCAGCTCCTTTATCCTGATCTCATGGTCTAGCATCATCCTTTTCTCCTCCTTGGTTAGCTTAAGCTTCTTTAGCTCTACAGCAACTCTCCTTGCTTCTTGCCTGTCCTTCAGCTCCTCCGGGGACCAGCAACTGCTGCCTGGTTTAGAGGGTGCCCCCCTCTTGAAGGCACACCCATCCTTAGCATAGGCTCCTCTGCCTCCATAAAAAGATCCCCAGACAGCTCACTAGCATGTCTGGCTGCGACCCAGGCCATCCATGCCTTTTGTAGCTCCTCTTTTCTGGCGAGGCCCCTGATTTGGAATTTGAGGTTTTTGCAAATCACCTCTCATCCTCATAGGTCACTTTCAAGGATGCAGCAGTTGATGCAATTGATTCAGGCATGTTGTACTGGAAAGTTCAAGTTCAAGACTGATGGAAAGGCCAAAATATACCCCAAAAAACAGTATGTGCTACGTAATGGTCTGCGATATGGTAGTAGGGTACGCCAATCACCGTAAGTCAAGTGCAAACTCAAGTCCTATCTTCCCTGCTGACAACCAATGTCAGTAATGGGAGTTTCTAGTTGGCAAGGGTTTGCACCTTTGTCCAAGTAGGGACCCTTTCTTCTAGTCAGGATAAAAGAGTTACACTCCTAAAATAACCCCTGCTCATCCCCTTGGTAGCTTGGCAAAAGCAGTCAGACTTATCCTAGAGGCAGTGTGTATAGCATTTGTACAAACATCCTCTCAGACACTGTTTGAAACATCTACACCGTCTCTGACATGCACAGACACAAATCTTATGTATCTATGGCTAATAGAGAAAGTGGCACCGTTATTTAAACAACTGGTTCGTGACTGTCACACCCAAGAGCTAATCCATGCCACCCAATACATATAGATGTATAGACCTAAATAATCACAGAGATTGAGAGAATGTACTATATATTGTGAAAAAGATGCAAATATGTACTGCAATACCTGTCCTGATATATAGTAAACATCTGGCAAAAACAAGTGTACATCTAGATCAGTAGAACTTTCAACATGCCTCAGGTTCAGTACAGTTGTCCTCACACATGTAGTTCTACAGCTAGGCCGATTTCGTATTTGAAAACCCTTGATAAACCTTAACCTGCTGTAGTATTACTTAAACGTCACTCCTAAGTCAGACTGTAACTACACCAGAGGGAAAGTGTATGTGCATGAAAATTAAATGTTTTTAGAGGTACGTTCATACTTTAACGCATAAAAGGTGACTTATACGTCCTGTCTTCTTCTTTCAGTTCTATGTCAAGAACTTAATTTTGTTAGGGTATACCTGATAATACATCCTCTTAGACAATGTTTGAAACATCTACACTTTCACCCACATGTACAGACACACATCCTATGCAAGTGGCTGTAATGGAGGCAGTAGCACTCTGATTTAAACAACGTATTGCTGTTTGAAACACCAAAGAGGCAATCCATGCCATTTCTTACATTTACATGTATACAGCAAAACAGTGAGAATAGAGCCAGCAATGTAGTAAGAGACTTTATTACATATTTGAAAAAAGACCCAGATAGGAAGTAAGGCATTCATCCTGATATGCAGTAAAGCTCTGGCACTAGTAAGTGAACCATCCAAAAAGATCCACCGTTCAACATTTCTCAGTTCCAGTACAGTTCTGCTGGGACATGAACTTGTTCAGCTAGGCTGATTTCATATTTGAAAGTCCTTCACAAGCATTAACCAGCTGTACTTAAGGGTGACTGCTAAGGTACCCTGTAGCTAGGCCAGAGTGTACTGTGTATGTGCATGAAAGCAAAGACATGTAGTAAGATGTTTATCACAGGTACATGCACACTTTAGGTGTATAGTCTGACATATACATCAAGTGTTCTCCATTCAGTAGAATACCAAGAAAGTAATTCTAATAGATTACAGATGCTAATACAACCTCTTAGACACTGTTCAAAGCATCTACACTTTCACTCACATGCACAGACACAAATCTTATGTACATAGTTTTAATGAATGCAGTGACACTCTCAGGATCCTATCCATGTCAACCGTTACATATAGATTATACACAAAGCTGTAAGGAAAAAAGGCAGCTATATAGTAATACCCTCTATTACAAATAGAATACAAATCAGAGCAATATTGTGATATGTAGTACTAATCAAATCACCCAGGCTCTCATCCAGTCACCCAGGGACTACTCATATGATTGCTTATCTATCCAAGCACTACTCATGCAAGCACACACATATTACTGATGCACTCATGCAATCACCCAGGTACTACTCGGGCACTCATCCATTCACACAGGCACTGATCAAATCACTCAGGCACTACCCATGCACTCATTCAAACATCAAGGCAGTCCTCATCAACTCATCCAGCCACCCTGGACCTACTGATACACTCATTCACTTACTCACTCAACCAAACATGCACTGATGCACCCAATTATTCACTGTTACATGCATTTATCCACCCATTCATTCATACGCACATGTACTGATGCACCAATGACTCACTCATACTCACATTCAACTAGCCATTCACTCAACCAAATATGAGCTGATGCACCTAGTCTCCCATACATACAATCAGGTTTCCATTCACAAACCCATACATACACTCATCCATACATGCACTTATATACACTATCACTTACACATAAATGCATTCATCATTCACTGATACATACTGCAGTGTTCTCCATTCACTTCAATATCAAGAAAGTCATAATGATTCAATTGAGTTGCTAATATATTGATTTAGACAATGTTCTAAACATCTACTTTTTCACTCGCATGCACAGACAGAAAACTTAGGAATGTGGTGGTAATGGAGGCAATGACACTCTAACTTAAACAGCGCATTATAGCCTAACACACCCAAAAGGCCATCCATGCTACTCCTTAGCTAAAGTTGTATAGAGTCAGGCAGTGAAAAAGAGAGTCAGCAATGTACAAAGAAGTGTCATTATCTACAAAAAAAATACTAGGGTGGGGGCTGAGAAATTATCCTGATATGTAGTAATATGTAGTAAGGATCTGACATTTCCAAGTTAAACATGCAGACAAGTAGGCCTTTGAACATATGTTAGGCCTTGGTTTTCACCAATACTGGGTGCCACCTTGTCTCGAGAAAAAGCTAAGCTTCTCTGATGAGCTCCAATGAGAGAAGCATGTGTATCAGGCATTGCTTTTGTTTATTCCAGCCTGGATTGGATATACCTTTAGTAATCCAAAACTGTAATACTGTGTCTGGAGTGGTAAAAGACTTTTGACATTTTTCCGCTCAGCGTTGATGGCATTGGCTAATCCTAGGCTTAAAGACTTTGCTGCAAAAATGGAAAAAGGATTTGTCACTTTTCTAGATTGGAATGGAAAGCACTGGCTAATGTTGTACTGCCTGTAACAACAGTGGTGGGCATATTTAAAGTGTTGCATGTGTTGTAATTGAGCTCAAACAAAAGTAGCTCTCCACTTGGCGTTGAACTACAGCGAGTCCCTAATTTTTTATATATATATTCCAAGGTCTAAGAAAAAACCCAAAATAAAACCCCATAGGGGAACATGTTAGGAATACTTTGACTCCCTAGGCATGGTTGGAGGTCCCAGAGGGACCCCGCCTGGGGCCAAAAATGAGTTTTTATTTGTTTTATTTTGTTGCAAATTTGCACAGGATTCACAAATCTGCAGTAAAATGAAAAACAAAATGTGTCTGGCTCTCGTCCGATAAAAAGAAGAAAACCTGGTGAGGATCAGGGCTGGGTGTGTTACATTTATAATTCATCGGGAGGGGACTCAGCCCCATCTCTCTCCAAGTCTATAAGATGCCATGTGGACACCATTCCCCAGGGCTGGATCAGTAAATAAGGGGCCGCTCATCTCCCCTACCTGAGCCTTCTAGGTCTACGGGACTCTATCCCCCAGCCTTGTAAAACAATTTGAGTGGAGGGGCTGCACTTCCTTAAGCCAGAAAAGGCCCCAAGGACCCATTCCCGGGGCCCAAAATTAGTTGATGGGGATGGGGGCCACAGAACCACCCCTCATTGATTCATGCAATGGCTCTGGGGACCCCATCTCTGGGAACAGGCTCATAGATGCTGTCTCCAACCCCCATAACACTGTCTACTTTATTTCCCATGGGCACGGAAAGACGAGTTCTCCCACCAGACAGGAGCACAAAGCTGCTTCTGCCTGATGGGAGAACGAAATATTTTCCTGCCTGTGCTCTGAGGCAGGATAATATAAAAAAATTCTCTTAGCAGTTCTGGTGCAAAAATACATTGCTCCTGTGTAGTGGGAGCAATGTTGGCACCCCATGCACCCACAAACAATTCAAGCAGGGGAGCCAGCATGGCCGAGAGTGCCTTGAGCTTCCCCCACAGCCCACAAAGTAGGAGTAGCTATTGTGTGCCTTGGGTGGGTTTATAGTGCACACCATTACGTTTAGAAAGAAGAAAAAACGTGGCCAGCTCCTGTAGGAGCAGAGAGGCGACAAGACAGCGCTTTGCTATGGGGCTCCTACCATCAGTAATGCTCTGGCATGCCCCGGTGGACACCGGGTACCCCTTGCATTAAAACAAGATGCCAGCTACTGCAAGGCCCAGAGTAATGGGGCTGCTTTCTGGGAGCCAATTGGGCTGTGGAAATAATGGGGGCCCAACTTCAACTGCCAGGAATACCCCCAAAATTTTATTTTTAAAAAAAAGTGAATAATAAATGAGTGACCACAGCCCCTCATTTGTTGTTCACCGCTCTTCCCAGGAGCTACTCGTAATGTCCTGCAAGGGTTATTTACATATTTTTGCTGTCCCTAGAAAGGGCAGGTGTGCCATCAAATGTATTTTAATGTTGTGGGGGGGGGCTGCAGGGGGTTCTGAATCCCCCAAGCAACATTCGAAAAAAACAGTAAGAGGCATATTTACTAGCCCCTATCGCCACATGAACATCACTTTTAAAGACGTTTTTGTAGTGATACAGGCTTCACCTTATTTACAAGGCAGTGTTAAGCCACTTAACATGGCTTAACAATGCCTTGAAAATAAGGCCCCCTTTCACGGGGTGGGCAATGGGTGTTGTGGTGGGCGTTCTGCAGCAACACCCATAGATTTTGATGCTGCCAGCTATTTACAAGGGTGGCGTAATTAGGAGGCAGCGCCAAAATTAAGAAAAAATAAAGCCTGGTCTTAACATGGCGAAACGAGGTGAAATGCTTTATTTCCCCTCATTGTTGCTGGTTCTATGTGTGCTGCATTGTGCATAATTGTTTATGTGCAGGATGGTGTCCCTTTCTGCACACGAACAAACATTTTAAAAATGACAAGTTACAACTTCTATGTTTGCTGCATAAAGCAGCACCCATAAAAGTTGCAAATCCCCATTTAAGATTGTTTATATAAATATATTTTCAGATTGAAGTGACATAATAGTGTGAGAAGGTACTAAAGTTTTATCTTATATTTAGCTTACATATTTGTCAAACTGCACAAGAGTTATTAGCGGAACAAAAAAATGCTCTTCCTTTGGAATCTCTGTCCTAACTATAAGTACACAGTGGCGACTGCACTGTGTAAAATATATATATATGTGGCCCAATGCTTTTTATGCAACAGTACTAATGAACACACATTCACACAATTATTCACACATTTCTTACTACAGTGCAAATGTCAAATTCCAGGTTATTACTACAGTACTGCAAAACGGACATAGAGGAAACATCACTTCAGGCGTTATAGCTTGAACACAACAATAAATGAAACAACTCTCTTGTGTCAGGAGTCGACTCCTCTTCAATATGATTGTACCTTACTGCGCACATGTAACTATTTCAGCCCTGGGTTCAGTTAAAAAACCTTTGTTGAATCAAATCAACATTAAGACTCCTATTCCAAAAACCATATTTGCAGATACACAAACGAGGGAGGGTAGCATCATACTGACTAATTCAACACCTCATCTTATCGGAGTCATGGCCCATCCTCGCACTCAAAATTGTTAATAAATAGCATATTGCGCACTGTAGTCTGCATAAATATTATGCTTCTCCGCTCTTCCAAATTGACATCTCTGTACGACAATCTTTAGACGCTGCTTGAATCTCAGTTTCCTAAGGTTCAATTGATCAAAAATCAATATCATATACATACCTGGGTCCCTGGCTCCCACTGCCCTCCCCGTTCTAATTTCCTTCTGGAAGCCTCGACACTCTTCTGGTCTACCAGGAACTTCACACGGCAGTTTGATTCTAAGATGCGAATAGAGTTTTTCACTTCTTTCACAAAAAAGTTGGTTAGTTCCATCAGTTCACGGGTGTAGTGAAGCACAGGCTATACCCGCTCGAGCCTGGAATGCCCCGGGGAGGTTAAATTGCTTCTTCTGTCTCTTTATAACTTTAATCACTGCCTCACAGGCCCAAAGGTAGAAACTAATAATTAGCACTGCGAGAAAGAAGAGATCACGATACAGCGATGTGTAATTGGGGAGAAGGCAAACGAGGCAAACATGTTACAGAGAGGAAGAAACATACTGAAAATTCCAAAGAACATTAAGTGGGATGCAACTGGAGTGAGGGCGAAAGAAAGAATGAAGAGGAAACGAAAGCAGGCGGGAAAGAACGCTGTAAAGAATGAAAGAAAAATGGAAAACAGGAAAGGAACATGGAAAGGAAAACATAGACCGAACCCTTTGCTCTCTCACTCAGCCTCGGAACTAGGGTTATTTATTTTTCTGGTTACTTCCTTGCAGCTATACAATCTCAAAATCATACCCGAGCACAGCTTGAGCCAGACTTATTAGATCCTACAACAATTTCAGGGTTAGAAAAAAAAGCATGAAAATGATATGATTATTCACGGAGATGGCAACTGTGAACACATGACACTAGTCTCGAGACATAATGTTTAAATCAACTGTGAGAGCTGCCAACTATTATGCTCTACAAATGTATCCAGCGCTTCAGCTGTAAAATATGAATTGCTGAGTCCCGGTCGGATTGCTGTATAGCAAAGATACATGTCGTTATTCCACTTCCTACCTTTTATTTTAGCACCACAAACTCACTGCATCTTTATCTCACTCCTACAGGTTCTTTTCCATATGTATTATTTTATTTATTTATTTAGGAGTTGTATATAGCGCTGGCCAGACCCGAAGGTATCGGAGAGCTTTACAACATTTGTCAAGTGGCAGTCAAGTACAAAGAAAAGTAGTAGTAAACATAATGATTTGTGACAGGTCTTGTATACATGGGGGCATAGGTGTGGTCCGGAGTTAGATGCTTTAAGAGTTGTTCTTATCGCAGTGACTGGATACTCAGGTGAGAGCACTTCCATTTGGTGGGTCCCCCATCATTTCGTGAGAGTTCGATTGAGGAAGAGGACTTTGAGCTGGCTTTTGAATTTTTTGAAGGAAGGGTTAGTCCTGATATGTACTGAAATGGCATTCCAAATTCTGGGTGCATTTCCAGAGAATGAGCGTGATAAGGTTTTCTGTTTGCAGGTTTGGGGGGGATGAGAAGTACAGTGTTGGCGCTCCTGAGAATACTTGTCCGCCCAGCTCTGTTGAGTTTGGAGGCCGGATAGGTAGGTTTGCAAGTATTTAGAATTTTGTGGGTGAGACAGGCAGTTCTGAAGTTAGCACATATTTCGATTAGGAGCCAATTTATCTCTCTGAGAGCAGGGAGATGTGTTTGAATTTGTTTACTCAAGTCACCATTCTGGCTGTTGAATTAAGGGTTGATCTGAGAGGAGCAAGGAGTGACTTTGCCGTGCCTGTGAGGGTGGCATTCCCGTAATCTAATCTGGATAGTACAAGGGATTGCGTGACTTGCTGAAGGTCTTTTGTAGGGATAAAGGGTTTGATTTTGTTGAGCAGTTTTAAGTTGAAGAAAGCACTCCTTGCGGTGTTCTTGATGTGTTTGACCATGCTAAGGTTAGGGTCCAGAGTGATTCCCAGTGATTTCAGTGATTTCAGGGAGTCTGTCAGGGTGAGAGTGAAGTTGATAGCATCCATAGACTTTAGCCATTTTGTGATTCAGGGGTTCTGCTCTTTGTTGGCTATGAGGAAGATTTCCGTTTTATCCTGGTTGAGTTTCAGATGGTTTTGGGAGAGCCATTGTTGGACGTCCATTAGGGTGTCATTAAGTCTTTGCATGTCAGACCGAGATGGAGGTTTCTAGGTAGATCTGGCTGTCATTCGCATAGAGGTGGAAGGGTATGTTGGCTTTTTTGAGTATGGTGGTGAGTGGCTCCAAGTAGATGTTGAACAGTACGGGTGAGATAACTTATCCTCGGGGAACACATCTGCTTATGGAGCGTGGGTAAAACGTGAAGTTTATGATTTTTATTCTTTGTGTGCGGTTTGGCAGGAAGGAGGTACCCACTGTAGTACAACCCCTTCGGCTCCTGCCCTTTCACGGAGTACATTGATGAGTAGTTTGTGGTCAATTGTGTTGTAGGCTGCTGATAGGTCCAGTAGTATAAGTAGACAGGCGCTGGTCGAGTGAGTTGTAGACGCCATCATTCCATCCCTTCCTTTGTCTTATTGTCATGTTTTAAAGTCCTTCTGTATCTCCCTCTTCTCTGTGTAAATAGATTTCTCTCACTTGTCTGGGTCAAAGTCTAATGAGGAAAAATAAGTGTCAGTCCCTAGAACTGAGTGCTGGTGGGTTCCGCCGCAAACAAAGGCTCAAAGTAAGCGCAACATTCATCACTTGAATTCTCAGCTGCTATTTCGTTACGACTGCATGTCATGCCTTGCACGTGCATCATGCATGCATATACTTGTTTCTGAAACCTGTTACAACCGCAGTTGATTGGTTTCTTTTTCAAGCATGGACACAGCATTTTCATGTATAAACTGCCTTGAGAAACACCGTGTAAACATGTAATTTCCAGCAGACGTCCATGTTAATTCATTGCACACGCACCTGCCAGTCAATTAGAAGCAAAACATTTTGCAAACAGCATTTTCATGTATAAATTGCCTTGAGAAACACAATTTAAACAGGTGATTTCCAGCAGCCGTCCATGTTAATTCATTGCACACGCACCTGCCTGTCAATTAGAAGCAACACATTGTGCATAAAACAATCGCTTGCAGAAGTGTAGGGGATGACAAACAGTGTCTATACCATCATCTGCTCACGCTGGACGTGCTAAATAAAGATTAGGTGATACTCAGTATCGGGAAGCTCCCAGTCCTTTGAGCATCGGAAGAAATGAAGCCATAAACGAAAGTCATTTTCAAGTACAAATCAGACGCTGCGCATAATTCCGCATATTTAGGGGCGTATTTACAAGCGCCTTGGGGTCAGTGAGCGATGTTTGTTCTACCCGCGCCCCATATTAGATATAGCAGGAAAGTGTGCCCAGTAACCCCAGCCATGTATGATGAGATGTGGACTATGCGTGGCAAACTTCCAATCTATGTTTTGCTGCAACCTTGAGTGTGCATACAGTAGACATGTCACTTGAACTGAGTGTCAAAACGAAAATAAAGTTTAAAACAAATGACTTCCATGTTCCTAAGGTACTTTTTCAAGACATCTACTAGTTCTGTAGGTGTATTGTTTCTTAATTTGTAGTCTCATTTGTGATTTACTATTTGTGTGCAGAGTTAGGAGCTAGGGGGTCAATGAGTATACAATAGCACATACTTACAATAATAAAGTAATTTGTATGAATATACAATTTATTTACAATAATTAAAAAACCCTTTAGGATCTGTTTAATGTGAGCCCGTAGTATTGGACCCCTGGCGTGCTATGATTTTATGAGATCACACAAGTTTGCAGTGCTGGTGAAGCATTTTACTACTTAATCTTTTTGGTGACCCAAGTAATGATGTTAATACTTAGTGATTTCTGAACACCGCATGTTTCATTATTTTAGTCTTGAGAAAGCTATTAAGTCCCAAGTTTGTACAGCATTGATTATCATTCTACTCAAAGGTTCAGAATTATAGCGAATCAGTGCAATCATCACGTAAAATCCTTGTTTTTTCATTTCTACTCAAAATCACTAAAGGAAATGCAGGTACCTGTTCATATTACACAGAAGGTACATCTCCCTCTTTCTTCCATGTATGTTATGGCATTCTGATCATTTCGATTCGTATGCAGCGTCTGCTTTTAAGAATTAGCATCTGTCATTGTCATGATGAGAGGTGCACTACAGGCTGACCCGCCCGTTTGTTAAGGGTGAGCTGCCATCAACTTGCGAGACCAGGCCCTATCTGTGGAAGCCAGAGTAATCAGCAAATGTCCTTGGAAAGACAAATTTCCATGGGTGCGTGAATGTGTCCCTCTTTGTCTCAAAGAGCACACGACGTCCTACTTGTAAAGTTTTGCAAGAGGACTCTGAGAAAGTATTGTTGTGAAGATAGGCCTAAATACGTCGCTGTACTGAACAGGAATGTACGGGGATACTCTCATCATATTGATATCGTAAGCAATGTATCACTATTCTGCATAACATTATAAGTGCAACCAGGAAAATGAATATTCGAGGGCCAATTGCCACATGCCACAAGCCACAGGCAATTGTAACCACCACAAAAGAAAACAAGCCCTGGAATTGCAATCGGTCTTGCATTTGCTTGAATTAGAGCTATGGGCATTGCAAATGACAAGGTATTTTACCCATGTGTAATGGAGTGTATGTATGTGGTGTGTAGTGGAATTATGTGGGTTTGATTGGAATTGTTAGCTGTGGAAGTGTGTGGCATGGAATTGGATGGCGTGAAGTGGAGTGGAGTGGATTTGTGTAGTGAAATTATGTGGTATGATGTACAGTGGAATTATGTGGATAGTAACTATGTGGTATTTAGTGTACTGTAAATATGTGGAGTGGGATGTAGTGAAATATGTGGAACAGTATTTTGTGTTGTAGAGTGGTATGTAGTGAAGTTTATGTGGTGTGCTGTTGAATTTTGTGGCATGATGTGGAATTTTGTGGTGTGGATTGGATGTTTGTGGTGTGTTGTGTGATTGTGTTATTGATTTGAATTATGTGGTTTGGTGTCAAATTATGTGGTGTGGATTGGAAATGTGTGAAGTTAAATTGTGTGGCGTGGATTTGTGTGGATAACTTTGTTATTTTGGTGATGGAAAAAACAAATAGGAGCTAAGCTCCGGAACTGTGTCCTTGGGATTCAATCAAAAAGTATGTGGGTAATTTAGACACTTTATTGGCTGCTAGACCCCTATCTATATAACCTTTTAGTTGTAGACATGTCCCTATTACATACATTTGCATTCATATTTAGGAACTCAATAAATAACCATGTATGCAGCCAAATAAGCAGCACACATTTATGAACTTGGTAAAGAGGCTGGACAGGATAACCTGCCTTGTCGTCTTGATAACACCACCAATAAAGATTGCCTATTTGTGTATTGAACACAAGAAGTGGTTCTGGATTATTTAAACAACCTTACACTTAAACTAGTTTGATCACCCAAATCAAAAAATCAGATTACCATAGATTTTATGATGATGCACATTTAACACCCAGCCATGCCAAGTATCACGCATCAGGCATTAGACCAGAGGTTTTCAAACTTTTTGATGCTGGGACCCCCTTGTCAAACCTTTTTAGGCGTAAGGACCCCCTTCTGACAAAAGTTTCTAGAAACTGATACTCCTCATCAACAACTACCGACAACCATAAATTCGCCTGTTAAACCCGGCATCTTTTGGCATGTTTCCCCTGTTTTTTTCCTTTCTGACGTCCAAGTTTTGACTCTTTTTTTCTGGTTTAGTGTCTCTGCGCTCTTACTCACTGCTGTTCAGTGTTGAAGTGCAAGTGCTCCTATTGTAAATTGTATTATGGAATGGTGTTTCCATGATTGGCATGTTTGACTTACTAGTAAGTCCCTAGTAAAGTGCACTGAGGGTGCCAGGGCCTGTAAATCAAATGCTGCTGGTGGGCCTGTAGCACTGATTTTGCCAATCATTAAAGGAGCCCTGAAAAGGGTTTCCAGACCTGCTACTGCAGTGTGTGCATGCAGTTTGTAACTGCCACGTTGATCTGGCAAGTGCAACCACTTGCCAGGCCCTATTCTTCAATTTTCTTACATGTAAGTCACTCCTAAGGTAGGCCCAAGGTACCCCTGTGGGCAGGTTGCCATGCATATTAACGGTAGGATATGTATTGGTGAGTGTGACATGTCCTGGCAGTGAATTACAGTGTGTTTCATGTTTCGCTATGGAAAGACTATTTGTCCCGTAGGATAGAATGGGAGTTTACTTATAACATCTTACAAGCATATCTTCCCATTGGGACAAGATAGAGAAATGTGTTTAGTATGCCTGAACTCAGAATACAAAAATGAATCTTTTAATAAAGATGATTTTTATGTTCTGTGTTTGGAAATACCACTTTTAGAAAGTAGGTATTTTGTTGCTTAGCCATCCTGTGTCTCTCTGCTGGGTTTCTGGATTGACTGTCTGTCTTTGGAGTGACAGGGGCTGAGGATATGCATTTTCATCAGACAGCCACTGGAGGGTCAAGGTGCTTCCAGCCTTTCCTGGATTAGTCAGGGCTGTGGTAAATAGACCTGGGCTGTATTTATAGTAGTAGGAGGATATTTCCTGGCACATGAATGGGCCTGTGTTCTGATTTTAACAAAGCTTTCCAGGGCTTTAAGTTGGATGAAAAAACAGAAGGGGTGTCTCTCAAATTATTGTGGCCAATGTAATTAAGGGTGTGGCTTAAATACACAAGCTAGAAATCTGTGCTTAGCATAGTGTGCCACCCAACTTGTATTTTTCTGTTTCTGTCATTGCATCCAGATATATAATACAACAAGTAACATCATACGTACAACAAGTTAGGACTATTGGCTTTGTCAATGGTTGTTAGTTGCATAAGATAAATAAGCAGCAACTCTGGCTTGTTGTATTTAATATTGAAAAAGCTTCCACTTAAAGCCCTGTTAACACCACAACAATGTTGCTGCTCCTGAGTCTCGAAAAGAGAAGGGAAATCCAGAGAGAACATGACTCTCTTTAAAGGATTTCCCTTCCCCTACAACGCTCACCTGGCATGACGTCATGCCGTAACTTCTCCACTAGTGAGAAGTGAGTAGTGTGAGCAGCGTACATCCATATGCTCACCTGGCATGATGTCATGCTGTAACTTCTCTACTGGTGAGAAGTGAGTAGTGTGAGCAGCGCACATCGATGTGCTCACCGGGCATGACGTCATGCTGTAACTTCTCCACAAGTGAGAAGTGAGCAGTGTGAGCAGCGTACATCAGTGTGCCTGCTGTCACTGCAGTCTGGAAAAAAATGAACCGCCTGTGCCAGGGCACAAAAACAGAGCCCGATTGAGACCCGTTTCGAGGCCCCGGTGAGAACTGGCCCACTTAAAGTCCTGCTTATCTTACCTAAACCAGGACGCAAGGGGTAAATTTCTGAAGTAGGTAAAAGAAAACTGAAGAGATGTATTGACTATAGGAGCGTTGTCTCCCACCACAGCATCACTATGCGCTACAACAGCATCACACAACGCCACTACAGCATCACTCAGCACCACCCCAGCATCACTATATGCTACCACAGCATCACTCAGCAGACCACAGCATCGGTGAGGGGCAACACTCATCACCACCACAACATCACTCAGGAATACCAGAGTACCACCACAGCATCACTTTGCGACCACAGCATCACTCACTACCACCACACCATCACTAAATGCTACCACAACATCATTCTGCAGCACAACAGCATCAAACAGCATCATCACAGCATCACTCAGTACCACCACAGCATCACTCAGCGCCACCACAGCATCACTCAGGGCCACAACAATATCACTCAGTGCCACCACAGCATCAGTCAGCACCACCACAGCATCACTCAGCGCCTCCACAGCATCACTCAATGCCACCACACCACAGCATCAGTCAGCACCACCACAGCATCACTCAGCACCTCCACAGCATCACTCAATGCCACCACACCACAGCATCAGTCAACACCACCACAGCATCACTCAAAGCCAGCACAACATCGCTCAGCACCACTGCCGCATCAGTCAGCACCACCACAGCATCACTCAGCGCCGCTACAGCATCACTCAGCACCACCACAACATCACTCAGCGCCACCAAAGCATCAATCTGTGCAACCCTTCAACAACAACTGGTTCAAATATGTTCTCTCAGTGTTTTAAGCTTTATTACAAATGTCACAAAAGATGTTAATATTTCACTTCTTGGATTTTTGTCACAATAAAATACACTGAACATAATCGTCACAAAAGTTTTTTACAAAACTTTAAGCTGTTGCCATTATAATTTACAATAGCTTTTATTTAAGTATTAATTATTTAAAAAAATTAAAAGCCATTGCTATTTGTAATATCAATACATCTAAGTCACATAAATACAACACGTATTGCATTACAAATGCTATTGGTGTCACATTTGCAAAAGTTATAACTATTGGCATTGTAAATGACAAAGCTAATGATTTCGCTATTTTCAAAACCAACACATACATAAAAAAAAATTGTCATTTGCAATAACAGTAGCTCAAACTTTCCTAATGCGAGACCCATTGCATTGCAAATGCTTGTTTTGTAGCCCATTGAGAGGTGCATCAAAAGAAAAGGTGCTTGCAGTTGCACGCTGCTGTGAAATAACTTGGCTTGGTGTGGAGTCAATGTATTACAAACTACACCTTACATCAGATATTAATTATAATCTTCTAGCACCACTGGTAAGTGAAACTAATCTAAAAATAACATAGAAATCTCATTCAAATGACTAAACTTGAAATGTTTCTTTAAACATCAATGAACGTAACGTATATAGGTAAACGTGTTTTCAAAAGTAATTAATTTCCTTTTTTATGAAAAATTAAAAGGATCAACATACACTTGATATATATGATGCATTTTAAATTACAGCGTGAAAATGAGGGGAATACATGTGTATACTCAAAGAGCTCAACGCTTTTCCTTCCTTGATTTCTGTAAACTCTCAAATGTATTCCCCTCATTTTACCGCTGTACAAAAACAGAACATTCAGCTTTTCATTTCAGGAATCCTAAATTTAAAATGTATTATATATATCGAATTCAAAGGGTTTCGGCCTCCCTCCCTCTCCCCAAGCCTCGTGTGTGTCAGCCCGGGCTGAGACAGCTTCCCGGGGACACACACAACCGCACCAGAGTACTTCGCAGGTATTTAAAAGACCTTCTGCGTGTTAATGAGACTGTGATGTTTTTCACCCCTCGGTGAACTTATTGGTTAAGGCAAGCCACGATCGGACAGATTCTGCGACCCCCTTCCCAGGACTCCACGACCCCCCTGGGGGTCGCGCCCCACAGATTGAAGACCTCTGCATTAGACTAACGCATTTCAGTGTGGTGGTCAGCATCACCGCACTGAAATGCATTGTCAAGCATTATGGCGCCTCTCAGTTGTGAAACCGGAGCACCTATAAACAGTGGTCGAAGTGGGCAAGATCTGAAGGGCACTGCCTGCCCCTACTTTTTAAATTTATTACAGTCCGTTCCCCTACTTCTTTTTAATGAAAAAGCGTCCCAGGACTGCAGGAATGGTCCATATTAAAATGATAGTTTATTCATTCAGCCGTTTCCCCTGTGTGGTGCATATCGAGGAAGGGCTCTGCAGTGCCCACGACCTCCTCCCCTCTCCCCTCTGTATCTAGGGACAGGGGCCTGAAAAACAACACGGAAAGGGCAGTCAGTAGGAAAACTGCTACATCTGATGGCTGTAATGCTGCAGTGATTGACAGCTTATTTACTTTGAACGCTACTAGCCTGCCCCCACTGGGACCAATACAATGGTCACATCAGGAAGCTTTGGTGGCCCACCCATTAACTCATGTGCCCTTTATTTTCAGGCTCACCCAGACTGACGGACACCACCTCCTGATAAAAGAAGAAAAGGGTTTCAGTGAGGAATCCCTGGCTGGCTGCAAATCTGCTCTCCAACCAGCCAGAACTGGAAAATGGGAGGGAGGTGGCTGCTGTCGAAGAGGCCATTAGCTGACCCAGCCCAACCAGCCTCTCCTGGAAATTGTTCTGCATGCACAGAGGTCCCCAGCCCCTCCTTTACAGTTCTGCTCTTTACTCCGCACTGGGGTCTGCAACAGGAACCTGGGCTGCCTCAGAACTCCACTCTCGCTCGTAAATAAACATCAAGTAGGTTGGGTAAATTAAAGAATACATTGGTGCATTTTCTTGCAAACGTTCAATGTCTTAATCAGTTCTTTTCTTCTGTTATTTTATTAAATGTGTCTTATGTTATTTTATTTAAAATGTAGTCTTCTCGGCCTTTTAAAGACACACTGTTGACCTTTAAAAAAAATATTGCATATAAGCAGCACGAGTTCTGTGACATCCAAGCACCAGAACCCCTTTCGGACCCCATCCAGGGTCAGGCTCAAAAAACAAAAAGGTCCTGGCACCAAGGTCAGACTGACCATACCAGGCATGGGATGAGAGGCTGGAGGGGTGGGAGGTTGGTTTTGTAACTGTGGACCGGTTTTGAGGCAGTGCTGCAAAATCGACCCCCAGTAACAAAACAAGCATTTTCAATGTAATAGGTCTCCCATTTACGAAATTGTCAGCTATTGGCATTGTAAATGACAACGCCTTTTATTTCTCTGTTTGCCTTTTATTTCTGAGTTTTCAAAACCAACACATAGATAAAAGGTTTGTCATTTACAATGCCAGTAGCTTAAAGTCTCGCAAATGCGAGACCTATTGCATTGCAAATGCTTGTTTAAAGCCCTCCCAAGAATGTGTGTAGACCACAAACATACTAGGATAGCAAAACGCAAAACAGATACGGAAAATGAACAAATAAATGTACCTCTTTTAAAAAGCATTCAACATTTTCATTTCTTTTATGTTTACAGAAGATCACATAGTGCTTTCTTTATTACATCACAGAGTTGCCACCTCAAGGTGAGAAGACTGAAACAAACTTCTGTTGCAAGAATGCAGCAGCCAGGCTGCTTGGCACTTCAATCTCAAGATGTTACCTTGTGCAATAAATAATTCTAAAGTAGACAAAGTTCATAGACCCTAAGCACTGTAAACTGCCCCAGATCACCATAAGTGAAAGTGATGCCAAGACTCAAACGGTTATTTTGTACATTAACATCGCTGCGGTCTGTAAAAAAAAGAACATTTCTAATCAAACTGAATTTGTACAAAGCTGTTCTAATGTGCTCCAAGTTAAATATAAAGTCGTCCTTGCACAGCCACGCACAATTTCTCAAAAAGGGTGTAAGTCATTGAAGTTTACGGCAGTATACACTACTTAATAATAGTTATTTTTTAGGTTCATAAACAAAAACCTCAAAGGACCTTGAAACCATTTAATGCCCATGTGTCTTTGCTGCAAATAAATATGTATATAATAAAGTAACTAGCGCCCTTCAAATCCCTCTGGTTGGGGGTCTGCCACTGTATGCAGGTCATAGCCACATGTAAACAGGACGCAAACTCTTTAACCCCTTCATTGCGGCGACTATTCCGCCGCAGTGCTAAGAGGGAAGGGTGAAAGGGCGGCGAGCGCATGCTGGTGACGGAACCGCTCCATCACCAGCCGCGGTTGCGCTGTGCCCATGACGGAGCGGTTCCGTCACGGCCCGCCCGCTCGATAGAACGGTCAGCGCAGGCATGGAATCTGCACCGCGCAGGCGTTCCGAGCGGGCCGTGACGGAACCGCTCCGTCATCAGCACAGCGCGATCGCGGCTGATGACGGAGTGGTTCTGTCACCAGCAGAGTAGGGGTTAATACAAGCATTTGGAATGCAATATGTCTCGTTTTTTTGCGAGACATATTGCATTACAAATGGGAGGCATCACGGACAACAGGAGGGGGAAGCATCACGGACAACACTAAGGGTAGGCATCATGGACAATGGTAAGGGGCGGGAGAGTGAAAAGCATGGACAACAGGAGGGAGGGCGAGGGGAGTGAAAGGCACAGACAATGGGAGGGAGGGTAGGGGAATGAAAGGCACAGACAATGGGAGGCGGGCAGGGGGAAGTAAAAGGCACGGACAACGGGAGAGAGGGTGGGGGAGTGAAAGACATGGACAACGCGCATGGACAACAGGAGGGAGGGAGTGGGAGTAAAAGGCATGGACAATGCACAGACAACGGGAGGGAGGGGTGAGTGAAAGGCACTGACAATGGGAGGGAGGGCGGGGCGGGCAGGGGAAAGAATGCTGCAAAGCACATCCTGCGTGCAGTAGGAGTACCTCAATAATTAAAATAGTGCTCACATTCTAAAATAACACCTACCATGTAACACTCGAAGTAAAGGGGCCAGTCACCATGGAGGTGACAAATGGAGAGGAGGCGGTACTAAGGAGGGACTAACAAACCTATTGACTAATCAGAAGCAAGCATTTAGGACAAACAATGACACAAGCCAATGGCAAATATGGGCGGATAGTGGATTGAGCCTTATATCTCTGATTGTTTATCTTCTTGCTGGAGATAGATCTGAGATTTGTTTGTTGGCAGTTTGACTCATCTAACGTAGCACACAGGGGTAATATGCCTGCCTCAAAGAAGGTACACTATACAGATGGCAGAAATGTATTTATTGTTCTAAAGTTCAAATTAAATAATGGGAAAGCTGGATCTGTAGTTTGTGGCTCTCATTAATTCATTGATGATTAGACCCACATTTTATAGGGACCTCTTAAAAATAGCTAGTTTCTGTGAAATAAACAAAACATTTTGAAACTTCATAGTATCTAATGCACAAAGATAAATTACCCATTGCTGATACTTCTCAGTTTTTGCTTTAAAAATGTCAAGCTCGAACCAGAATCGGCATCAATTTCTAAACTGCAGGTTAGTTTGGTTAACGGTTGGTCCCTTTGTATGTGAGAGATGACTTGTAGAAATTGGGATAGTATTATGGCTTCTCTGCCATACAGACTTTTGCATAGTAAAACATAGGCAGGAAATGTACAGGAAATGTACAGGAAGGTCAAAAAGGCAGGTGGTCCTGTGTGAGGGCCCTTAGGAATAACTTTAATATGCTTACCTCAGTGGTATACCCAGAGGCCTAATCTGGAGATAGGTTGTGTAGGAAGCTTTGTACCACACTGCTGATGTGTATCATTCATGCAGGAACCCAATTCAAAGGATATTCAGAAATAATCTGTGTCTTACACTAGCAGTGATCCATGACGTTTATTTATCAAATAAGCATACATATCTACAATAGTGCGTTGAAAAAGGCTTAACAGTAACTGGGCATGACTGGCCGTACCGGACATCAGACTTTTCCCAGGGTGTTCCTGCTTATATTTCGCATGCTTTACATAATCTTGCATTTCCTATGAGTGTTTGCATTTTCCAGGATGTTATTTTTTTTCAGGCAGTGCATAATTTGAATTGAGTCATAGCCAGGTGTTTATAATGGGGCAGAATTGGGTTGTAACTGAATACAGTGCAAGTTTCTCTCAGTAGGGCAGAAAGGTGTTCTGGAGGATGGGATGTGGCACTATGGCCAGTGCTACCAAATTTGGAACTGGGGAACCTGGTTCAACCTTCATGACTAGTCCACTAGCCCACTCTCCTGAGGGAACGCATTCTCCTATTAGACCTTAGAAGTCCCGTCTAGACTTTAGACGCCCTGGTATCTTAGCACCTTGAAGGAGTGTCCCCCACAATCCATACTGAAGTTCACATCCAGTCTTGCAGGTAGGCCTAAAAAGCAGCACACCCTAGAGCAGCAGTGACTTTGTTAATGAGGTCAAAGGACCCTTGAGGGCAGTCCTCCTCACTCATCGGTGCCTCCATTGACCTTGTTCTAACAGTACTAATGCAACTCACCAGGGATTGGAAATGCAGGATTTGCATGCACACCATACTACTTTGCTTGTCTTGAATGGCTTCATAAATATGGAGTAGTACAATGCAGAGCAAACTGCTGCGTTGCAATACTGTGCGCAAAGGAGGATTTGAAGTGGGGTGTTGCATGGGAGATTGGTTTTGTAACTGGGTACCAGTTTTGCAGCAATGCTGCAAAATCTGACCACAGTAACAAAACCAGCAGGACTGTGCAGCATAACGACTCACTCTTAAAAACACATAAATCACTGCAGAGTTCCTTGTAAACCCAGTAGTTTACCTGCAACAATAAAAGTCCCCACACAACTCCAACAGTTTCTGATGCGTTCACAGATTTTCAAGGACTTCTAAAATTGGGATTACAACAAAAGCTTACACCTCCTGAGGAGAGGCATAATGAGGAGAAATATTGTTATTTCTCCTATGTGTGCTGCTACATTGAGCAGCCCACATAGAAAGATGAAAGAGCCTCTTAGGATTATTTTTGCACAGGAAGGTGCCCCTTCCTGCACAAAACAATCCTGCATGCAATTGAGGCACCCTTGCACCATGGGCCAAGTGTGCCTGCATTGGCGCTAGGCTGCCAAGACGGAAACAGCAGAGGGAGAAAGGACAGGAATGCACCTTATTGGACAAATATGTGCATTCCTGCCGTTTCCCTGTGATGCAGGGTAGTGCAGCAAAGTAACTTGCTGCGCTGCTCTACGCTCCATGAATATGCCTCTAAGTTCGCAAACTTCACAGTCTCTGCATCATGCCACTGCAATTATGCGGCAATGGAAGACAGTGTTGACTGAATCATGCAGCGAAAAAGGGCTGCAGCGTAATGTTGTATATTTTCTGATACTTCATTATTTTGCCATTTTTACACATACTAACAGTCTCGGCAAAGCTTTCACCCCATTATTAGCAGTGTAACAAACAAGTGCAGCACTGAGAACGTGACCAGTCAACCTTTGTAAAGGTCCCTCTGCGCTTCACAGCAACACGAGTCACGTTGTTTCGATCCATTTGAGCTCCACATTTTTTTTTAACTGTCAGAATATGCAGCAGATGGTGCATTACGTGGCAAACACGGGAGAGCTATAATTATGTGGAAAACATTTGCAAACTAGGATATTTTGCAATTCATGTTTGAACTTTTCTCATGCAGTCACAGTTGGGTGGTGTTTCTAGACGCTTTCAGTGCTTGTGGAGAGATAAAGATAAAGGTGTCTAATAAGGATTGCAGAGGATAGTAGTCTGAAGTGGAGAAAATAACTGATTGAGATAATCCAAGGACCACTACCTACTTCTGACTCTACCAATGTTTGAGTCTCATAATTTTAGAACTGATGCTTTTGCAATTCTCATTGCTAACTAACTTGAGTAGTAATTACACAAACTACTAATAAAATAGTTGTATCTATTTCCTCTGATACTGCTAAAAGCATCTGCAAAACCACCAGGTCTGGGTTGTTTGAGAGTGCTGGGTCTAGAAACAATAACAGGAAATTAAGAGGCATCTAATGCTGGCTCGATGACATGTTGTAAGAAGCATGTAAAAAACATAGGTATACAATTTTGCATTGACCGAGGGGCACAGAATGATGCAATCAACAGTGCTCCCCAACACGTGGGGCCTCCTGTCACAGAATCTAAAGCCATATTTTTTGTACAGAAATGGTTAGCAAAAGGGAGGAGAAGTGCTGATAAAAGAAACTTCATGGCTTGGACACAAATGGCTTATGATTCCACTTATATGCGTATCTGGGACATTTTGTGATTGAAAAAGTATCCCAAATTGTAAATGTATTTTAATGTCAATAGCTCATATTAAACCTCAAATAAACGTGTATCTGTTGGTTGCATTAAACAACGTTATAAGTTGTAACTGGTCAGTGAAATGCCAAACATACTAAAAATTAGGATTGTTTTCTCTTTCTAGCCACACCTCTGACTCCACCCACTGAACCAATCCTCGGATTATTCCTGCCCCCTGTTCCCCTACTTTTTTTCCCCTCTTCGACCACTGCCTATTATCCACTAATACCGAAATCTGCAGTGGTAGCACAATGTGCACTTCTCTGGCAGGTTTGGGGGCTGGTTCTCCTGCTCAGTCCTGTGGTATCGCGAGGCATGACATCAGGAGAGGAGTCATTGTCAGTGCCTGCCCATTTTGAGACTCAATTTATTAGGGCAGGGCGGCCGGCGCAAGAGGGCAGCATTTTGAATGTAGTAAATGGCTGAGCTGCTCAGCAGCTATGTGCGTGAGATTTTGGTAGTGCAGCTGAGCATGCTGCTTGCACCACGTTGTGGTGGCATAACGGATCCCCTTGGCATCCTACACCCTCTGAGGTTCACCTGACGCCAGGCGCTGGTGTCGGATGATTCACTCGCCATCATGAGCCTGCTGCTCAACAGTGAGAAAACTGTAATTCTGAGTTAGTATAATTATTAAATTTTTTAGATAACTAATTAAAGTAGTAGCTGAAACTGAGCGTTTACATTAATTGAAATTGTCCCAATGCCCTCCCATGCCCAGAGATTCTACCCTGGCAATGGGTGATCCATGTGGTGGCGCCTTGCCTTCAATTTTCCTGCGATGTGTGTGACGTTGGTGGCTACTAAATGGGTGCCCCTTTGATGGCCAGCAACGTCACGCACTTTGCAGATTGCCTCAGGTAAATAGAATGGCAGGCGGGCAGCTTTGTTTATCTTTGCAGCGCCCTCCGTCATCAGTCGTGGTGCTAATGTGCTGTCCAAGTCTGTTACATTAGTGTGGAGAGGGTCATGGTGCAGGGTGTTGGTTTGCAGCCTGCTGGGCCAATGCCCTCCTAAGCCCCAATGCCAGGTTGGCGACAGATTGTCAAAAACGTCACCTTTGCAGTTCCTCCCCCCAATTACCGTGGTTCTGAGAATGAGGGCACAGTGTTTATCCATTCTCATGATCCCGGCCTTTTTCGGTCGGCAGACCGCTCAAGTCTTTAAGTGCAACCTGATATGCCCAAGGTGTCAACAATTCTAGTTGAAGCTCCTGCCATCCCCATCCCAGAAAGAAGGTTGGCTGCACTGTACCTGGGAGACTGCCCAGGCCAGCGTGAGATTGCGGCCAGACACCAGCAACAATTTGGTAGGGAGCGGTGATAAATATACAGGGCACTGGTCGGTAACTGCTAATGTAAGTCCTTTAGAGATCGGAAAACTGTGGTGATTAATTTGGGTAATTTGGATCAATTGCAACACTAAAATAACAAACTGGTCTAATATTTCTTTACAACAAAATTAATTTCAAACTTTTAGATCAAAGGGTATATGCAGGCCGATACTGAGAGTACCCCATGTCAGGTGTGAGTGGTGTATTTATTTCAGGTACTACACTGCCTTTACTAAAACGAGATTTTCGTTTTGTACCATACATTTTCTTAATCCACTGCTCCTTATAAAGTGTCACTGAAGGTGTCACTAATGAGATGTGAATATCACTCATAGGCGACTTGAAAACATAGAAATGTTACTTGTGTATAATGAAAACTTGGCAGCTATGTTGCGGCCGCTCTGGTGAAGGTCGGGTGACTCTGGTCAGCGAAGACGGAGATAGTGTCACTCATATTCATTGAAATGTCACTCATAATTACACTGAAATTATGAAAACGTCTCACATAACAATCTGAAACCTTGGCAGCTATGCACCTTCAGTTAAACATCTGAGATTGAGTTTAGAGCTTTTGATTTTTACTTGAATAGTTTTAAGCCATGCTGAATTACGAAACCAAAGGCTATTTTCACTCCCACCTTAAAACATTTCTACAAGCAGGACTTCTTGTTGACATTAAGAATGCATGCCTGGGATCCATCAGCATTCAAGCCCTATAGATAGGCTAGCATGAGTAGCACCAATGTTGTGCCATTACAATCGCACCAGTGGGAAGAATCCAATACGACTGGCTGCATTTGGTAAATGAAGATATGCAAGTATCCCAAATCACCTACCAAACATGGCATAGAAAGTACCTGCATCAATAATGCAGTTTTTTAGAAGAAGAACGAATATTGAAGTAACTGCGGCTGGGGAATAAGTACAAGTATCGTTGGAAAATAAGTTAGCCACAAAATTCATACCGCAAAGTACCACCGAATACTAGCGCCACGTTAGCGACGTATGTACAAATTAACACTATGTGGCGAAAGTTTCTCATTTCAGCGGAAATTGTCAACAGCGTCACAGCGATGAAAATCTTGGCGCTAATGTGAAAAAAGTGGCGGAACAAACTGCATGCAAATTAGCATGACACCACTTTTTTCACGTTATGCTGGAAAAACGACAACAAAACACTCGCAAATTATCAGAAACTGAAATAAAAAAGTAAAGAACGATCGATAAAGCTAGACCCAGTACTGCAGGAGAAAATGACCCCCCAAACAGCCAGGAGTAACAGCCAGAGACGCAGGAGAAGGGCAAGTAGTGGAAGAGGAAATCCAGGTTTAGCCAGCAGGAAAACAAGGTGCTGATTGTGGAGGTGACAAAAATACAACACCAGCTGTTTGTCAGCTCCACTGTGTCATTGGAGAACAAGAATGCAAAATTTCCTGCAGACGTCCATGTTAATTCATTGCACAAGCACCTATCAGTCAATTAGAAGCAACACATTTTGCATAAAACAATCGCTTGCAAAATAAAAGGGGATGACAATCAGTGTCTATACCATCATCTGCTCACGCTGAACGTGCTAAATAAAGATTAGGTGATACTCAGTATCGGGAAGCTCCCAGTCCTTTGAGCATCTGAAGAAATTAAGCCATAAACGAAAGTCATTTCCAAGTACAAATCAGACGCTGCACATAATTCCGTATATTTAGGGGCTTATTTACAAGCGCCTTGGGGTCAGTGTGCCATGTTTGTTCTATCCGCGCCCCATATTAGATATAGCAGGAAAGTGTGCCCAGTAGCCCCAGCCATGCATGATGAGATGTGGACTGTGCATGGCAATCTTCCAATCTATGTTTTACTGCAACTTCGAGTGTGCATACAGTAGACATGTCACTTGAACTGCCTTAATGTGCACTATGCGACATGTGTCGTATTTTGTATGAGTGTCAAAACGAAAATAAAGTTTAAAACAAATGTCTTCCATGTTCCTAAGGTACTTTTTCAAGACATCTACTAGTTCTATAGGTGTATTGTTTCTTAATGTGTATTCTCATTTGTGATTTACTATTTGTGTGCAGAGTTAGGAGCTAGGGGGTCAATGAGTATACAATAGCACATACTTACAATCATAAAGTAATCTGTATGAATACACAATTTATTTACAATAATTAGCAAACCCTTTAGGATCTGTTTAATGTGAGCCCGAAGTATTGGACCCCTGGCGTGTTATGATTTTATGAGATCACACAAGTTTGCAGTGCTGGTGAAGCATTTTACTACTTAATCTTTTTGGTGACCCAAGTATTTTTTTTTAAATCTGTTTATTAGCATAGTTTTAAGAGCAGTAGCAGCATACAGTTTTATACATACAAGCGCAATGTTAATCACGGTGTCACATGCATGCGTTTGCTCAAAGCATATATAGAAACATAGTACATTCGATTTTCTTCTTTATGATGTCGGTGAACCAGATGAATCTAACAAACCCCGTCTAACCCCGAACACTCCCTCCACCCCAACAAAATCCCTCCCTTCACTCTCTGGGCAGGTACATATTTGAGATATCGATATATGAGTCACCAGTAACGTTCTGACGCGCAGTGTATGTTCTGATGTAACACACAGGTAGGGTGGGAGAATGTAATCGTAGGGTCGGGGGGCGCCCGAACCCAATCGCTGTGCACCGTGGGTAGTGACCGTGTATGGGGAGGTGGCTCGTGGTATAGTACTATTCTAAGCGGCTAATCACCAGCGTCTTCTTCCCCATCATCATTGCCAGCCTCAAAGACCCCCAAAGTGTCAAACCACTCCAGTGATATCGGGATTTTCCGAAGGCCTCTACTCTCCTCTCTCTGTCGCCCTCAGCCTTACCCCAGCGCACTACTTCCGCCCGCCATAAGTCAGGGTTAGGTGGTGTAGATGATTTCCATCTCATCGTGATGGCACGCTTCGCTAGCAACAGGGCCAGGTCTGAGAAGCTCGCCGTCACTGTTCTGGTGCGTGTCGGCGGTCCCAGTCCTAGGAGTGTACTCTCCAGTGTAGGTGGTTGGGGAAGGGTACCAGTTGTCTCAAGCGAGGCATGGACAGTGGTCCAGAAATATCCCAATTTAGGGCACTGCCATAGCATATGTACCAACGATGCGTCGTCTGCGTCGCATCGGGGGCAGTTACTCCTGGTTGCAGGGAACATCACATGCAGGCGGTGTGGAGTCAGGTAAGCTCTATGTAGTAACATCAGTTGGATGAACTTGTATTTGGGGTTCCTAGCTACTTTCCTAGGGAATTGAAGTATGCGCTCCCATTCCTTGTCTCGCAGTGGCCTCCCAATGTCTATTTCCCACTTCGCCCGCAGTGATGTCAGTGGAAGTGCCCTCCCTGATTTGATGCTAGCTGTGAGCCATCTGGTCAGGTGGCCGCCCGTTCCCATGAGGTAGAGCATTGAGACGAGGGGGTTCGTAACAGGGTCCCTTCCGTTAGGCGACCATGTGCGTTCGATGTAGTGTCGGAGTCCGGCGTACAGGAGGAAGGAGCCGTTGGGGACGCCCTGAGTGGTTCTGAAGTCCTCGAAGGATAACAGGTGGCCCTCCGCAAACAGGTCACCTATGTGTGTTGCACCTGCGTCATGCCAGGGCTCCAGTAGGGTCGCCGTGAGTGTGCCCGAGCCTAGTGGGATGCCCAATAGTGGGACCGTGGGGGCATAGGGTGTCCCGGGGGACGTGTATTTTAGCGCCTTCCGCCAATACGTGATCGCCAGTTTAAGAAGGGGCAGAGCGTTTCTAGGTAGAACCGAGCCAGGTAGGAGCAAGGTGTGCACTCTCCCCTTAGCATGGTGGTCCACCGACATATTAATCTCATGAAGATTGCGGCCTGCCACCCAATAGGCTAGCCATTGTAGCTGGCACGCGTAATTATAAGCTCTGAAGTCCGGTAAACCCATGCCTCCGGAGCCGGAGGGGAGTTGCAGTTTGGCCAGACCTATGCGTCTGCGGCCACCTCCCCACACAAGTTCGATGAGCAGGGAGTCAAGGGTCTTAAACGTTGCCGCCGGAATCTGGAAAGGCAGGTTGGTGAAGTAGTAGATAAGACGGGGGAGCATCACCATCTTGGAAACTGCCACTCTACCGGGTATCGAGAGCGGCAACGTTAGCCAAAATTGAACCTGTGACTTCAGCGATCTAATGGCCTTCCCCAAATTGCCATCTATCATCATGCCCGCCTCCCGGTAGATCTGTATTCCAAGGTATCGGAACGTGGTTTCCGCCATCTGGAACACATGGGGGGCGAAAGGTAAGGGGGTCGACCCATCTGCGGCTGCAAATGTGAACCCGTAGGACTTAGACTCGCTGATGGCGAGGCCAGAGATCTCTCTGAAATCCTCGAAAACCCGGGAAACTGGGCTCAGGTCACCCCTCAGGTCACGGAGATATAAAATGATATCATCCGCATATGCAGATACAATGTGGTCCATACCATGCCGTCGTATGCCATAACGGGGGGCCATTAACCTGAGCCTGCAGAGCAAAGGTTCGAGGGCAAGGACGAATAGGAGAGGGGAGAGCGGGCAACCCTGCCTGGTGCCCCTGGCAATGGCCATGGGGCCTGAGATTTGACTGGAGGTGCGCACCCGGGCCGTGGGGATGGTGTACAGCAGTCTGACCCAAGCTAGGAATTCGGGCGGTATCCCGAATCTCGATAGGGTGGCAAACATATAGTCCCACCTTAAGGAGTCAAAGGCTTGTTTTAGGTCTAGAGAAATGCATCCTTCGGAGTCTGCGTCGATGTTGTCTCCGAGCATGAGTTGGGCCAAGCGCCTAAGGTTCATGGCCGTATTACGGCCCGTTACAAATCCACATTGATCCGGGTGGAGCAGTTGAGGCACATATCGCACGAGTCTCGTCGCTAGCACCTTGCTCAATATTTTAGAGTCGGTATTGAGAAGGGACAGGGGTCTGTAATCGGCCATGTGTAGACCATCTTTGGACGGTTTCAAGAGGGAAGTGATCAGCGCCTGCATGGATGATTGCGGCAGCGAGGACGTGCGCAAGGCTTCTAGATAAACCGTGTGTAACCGTGGGGCCAGGAGGTCAATATAAGTGGCGTAGAATTCCGCTGGCAGGCCGTCCGTACCAGGGGCCTTACCCTTTGGAAGGGCTCTGATCGCTTGTCTGATTTCTGCCACTGATATAATACGTTTCAAGTCTTTGTTCTGGTCGATAGTAAGTTGTGGGAGAGCTAGACCCTCCATGAAGGCCGCAAGTGCGGGTTCCGATAAGGGTTGTGGGGGGCTATATAGCGCGGTGTAATAATCCTTAAACGCCGTGTTAATCCCTATTTGAGTGGTAGCCGGGTGGCCAGATTGGTCCAAAACTCTCAGGATGAGGTGGCTGATCGGGGAGTCCCGCAGGAGGCGTGCTAGTAGGGTACCGGCTCGGTCGGCCTGTGTATGCTGTGTGTTTGTATAATCCCTATAGTCTATTAGCCGCAGTTCTTCTAGTAGCTCCTCGTGCCTAATATGCGCCTCTTGCAGTGGTGTAAAGGGAACATTGGTGCCCGCTGCCTCGTTCTCTAGGGACGCTAGTGAACCTTCTACCTCCTTTAGCTGGTCTATCACCTCCCGTTTCCTCCCCACCTTAACAGTCATAGCAGTCCCCCTGAGACAGACTTTGAAAGCGTCCCACTCTATCTGTCGTGATCTGGCTGTGTGTGTATTCGTGGAGAAGTAGGTATCTATAGTGTCGGACAGAGCAGATCGGAAGACCGAGTCCTCTAGGAGGTCAGGAGACAGTCGCCAGGTTGGGATGGGAGCCAGGCGCCTGCCCCACTGCCAAGTGATTTCCACGGGGTTGTGATCTGAGTGTGTCTTCCCCATGTGCTGGGCCTGGACAATCATTGCTGTGAGGGGACGGGAGCAGAAGACATGATCAATTCTGGTATGGAGCTGGTGGGGAGGGGAGAAGAAGGTGTATTCCCTTTCTATAGGGTGCATGCTGCGCCACACATCCGCCATGTCCCAACCCTCAGCCCAACTCGCAAGCGCATCAGCCTGTTTCCTGCTCTCGGTAGCCTGCAAGGGAGGGTGCGACCTATCTAACATGACATCAAGCACAGCGTTGAAATCACCCCGATAATCCAGCTATGATCAGCCCAGTCCGCAAGCACCCCGTTGACAGTAAACAGGAAGTCCGACTGATTTGTGTTAGGTGAATATACACAACCAATGACAACCGCCTCCCCGTCCAACAGTCCCCGCACAAAAACATATCGACCCTCATGATCAACCCGTTGTTCCAGCAGCTGGAAGGGAAGAGAGCCACGTAACCAAATCGCCGCCCCCCTCGAAAATGCAGAATATGAGGTGGCGAAGAGTTGTTCTCTCCATTTCTTGCGCAACTTCACTGCCTCAGCAGCGTTCAAATGTGTCTCTTGCAAGCATGCAATCTGAGTCCCCCTTCGGTTGAGTTGTGCCAGAATTCTGTGCCGTTTATGCACTGATCCCATGCCACGCACGTTCCAGGTGCACAATTGGTAAGTGTTAAGAGGTCCCATTCCCATATGTGTGGTGCTGTAATATGTACCAACTGGGCGACCCCATATGTCCTGCAGTATTAATAGGTGAGAGTGTCTCACAGCCAAGTGTTCCCTGAACAAAAAGGTCCCTGAGCCAACGTACGCAGGGGCCAAACCAAGGTGCCCAACGTGGGCACAATTCAGTCAAGTTCGTGTGCATACCGGGGGTGGTAGGCCTCCGTCGATGGGCACTGAACTGTCTGCGTGGGCACGACAGCCCACTATACAATGGGCCCCTGCACATACAACCCACTTTGTGTAAAGGAGGGGAACAGTCATACGTTACCACCTTGAGAGGATCAATTGCGTCGTAGTTCAGAACTCTTCTGCCATCTGGGCCGTGATCTTTGGGAAGAGCTGCAAGCTGTCGATTGAGCCAGACACCTCAGTGTGGGTGTCGGTGGTGACGGTGAGTCTGTCTCCGGTTGCTCCCGCGTCGTGGGCGGCCAGTGCCTCCTCTGTTAGGCGTTGATGTAGGGAGGTAGACGGATGTCCTGCTGTCCGGCGTTCGGTAGGATGCGTCGTTGCCGATGTGCCGTGGGGCGAGTGATGTCGGGGCTGCGAGCGTCGTCCTGCCGGCCCGGCGAGCACCCTCGGGTGTCGCTGTGGTGGTCGGTGAACGGGTCCTGTGATGCCGGCGGCGTCAAGGTGACCTCCATCCACTCCGCCGCTTCCTCAGGCGAGTCGAAAAAATGAGACTTGTTATTATGCAGGATTTTGAGCCGAGCAGGGAACAAAAGCGCATATTTCATGTTTCTGTCCCGCAACTTGCGTTTCACCCCCAGAAAGTCAGACCTGGCCCGCTGAACCGTGGGCGGGAAATCGGGGTAGATCGATATGTTCCTGTCCTCTAAGCGTATCGGTGCTTCCTCCCTGGCCGCCCGCAGGACGGTGTCGCGGTCTCTGAAGTGGAGGAGACGAGCGATCAGGGGGCGAGGGGGTGCCCCTGGTTGTGGGGGCCGCGACGGCATCCTGTGGGCCCTCTCCACACTGTAGAGGGCGGTGAGATCTCTCTGGCCCACCAGTTTCTTTAGCCAATCTTCCACGAATTGCGTGGGGTCTCTCCCCTCGCTTCTTTCCGGAATGCCTAGGATGCGGACGTTGTTGCGGCGGGCACGTCCTTCTGCATCGTCCACTCTACCCCACAGTTGCTTTAATTGCTTCTCCACATTCTCTAATTTCGTGGAGTGTTCCGTCTGCTGCGGGATTAGGTCGTCCAGTGCTATTTTTTGCTCCGCCACTCGGTCCGCCAGCTTGTTGTGGTCGGCCTTTAATAGGGATAGGCCGGTCGCCATACTGTCTATGCGCGATTCTAGCGCTTCGTGCGTCACGCGTATTTCATTCAAGATCAGATCCAGTTTGGCGTCTTGTGACCCTTTACCAGTCGGAGGGATGATATCCACGTTGGAGGAGGCCAGCGGGTCCTCAGAGCCCGTGGACTGCACGTCCGTTCGGGCGCCCTGGTCCTGGGGTTTGCCCCTTTTCTGCCCATAGTTCTCGTTAGCAGGGTGGCGCTGCAGTGGATACAGCAGGCCGCCGCGATCCCACGAAGAGTCCGGCAGAGGATATGCGAGGACCAGCCACTTACTAGGTAGTGGCAGGCATGGCGCGGGCCCCAGGGCTGGCGGGGGCGATGTAGTCTATCTTGACAAGGTGTCTGCGTGGGGTGAGTCGGCGCGACGCCGAAGGCTTTGCATGTAGGCGCGACCCTAGCGCCGTAGAGGTGTCGTAGGAGAGGAGGCGATGGGGTCCAGGCCACAGGAGAGTGTGTCTGTCGTGCCTTGCGGAGGCGCGGCAAAGGTCAGGGCTGCAGCGCCGGAATAAAAGGTCCAAGCGCGTGGCGCTCTACCCCCCCAGGTCCCGGCACCTGTGGTCAGTGGGTTCGCAATATGTGACACCTTGCGTCACGTGTCCGCTCCCGGTCCTCGTTCCGATGTCACTGGGGCATACAAATTGGGTCAGTCAGGGTTCAAGGGCCTCCACCAGGCCCCTTCGTGCAGGTAAAATGGCGCCTGATAGTTCCCGATGCCTGGCCGATCCTCAAGTACGATGCGGCGTAGGCAGCCGGTTCACGGCGTTGGCGGTAGGGTGATTGCGCCACTCGCACCGTTGTCCCAGTCGCAGCGGCGGGACGCTGGAGGCCCGCTAACCTCCTGGGCGGGCGGGCGGGAGGATGGTCCGGTGGTGCCCCCGTGTCACAGAGGGGGCCGTTCAGCAAAGCAGCCTGTCCGTGCTGGAGTGGCTGGGCATGGAAGGGCAGCGGAGCCGCAGTGAGGGTGAGCACCGCATCGCACTCCGGAGTCGGCTGGGAGAGCAGTAGAGATCCGTGTCTGGGTCCTGAGTGGACCGCGATGGAGGCTGGCTGTGGGTGGGCCGGCCAGGCCGATCACTTCAGGACGGGGCTTCGCTTTGGTCTGAAGGCCGCACCAGGTCCCGCCGCCGGAGCTCAGCAACGGAGACGTCTCAGAGGGGCTAAGTTGCACCGCTTCCCTCCGTCGGCCTCCGGAGACAGCCTATGTCGAAATTAGGTGGGTTGCAGGCAGGGAAGTGCAGGATATTTAGCTCGTGTACAGGGCATAGGACGGAGCTAACAAACTACACGTCCACCATCGACGGCTCCAGGCCACGCCCTGGTGACCCAAGTAATGATGTTAATACTTAGTGATTTCTGAACACCGCATGTTTCATTATTTTAGTCTTGAGAAAGCTAACAAGTCCCAAGTTTGCACAGCATTGATTATCATTCTACTCAAAGGTTCAGAATTATAGCGAATCAGTGCAATCATCACGTAAAATCCTTGTTTTTTAATTTCTACTCAAAATCACTAAAGGGAATGCAGGTACCTGTTCATATTACACAGAAGGCACATATCCCTCTTTCTTCCATGTATGTTATGGCATTCTGATCATTTCGATTCGTATGCAGCGTCTGCTTTTAAGAATTAGCATCTGTCATTGTCATGATGAGAGGAGCACTACAGGCTGACCCGCCTGTTTGTTAAGGGTGAGCTGCCATCAACTTGCGAGACCAGGTCCTATCTGTGGAAGCCAGAGTAATCAGCAAATGTCCTTGGAAAGACAAATTTCCATGGGTGCATGAATGTGTCCCTCTTTGTCTCAAAGAGCACAAGACGTCCTACTTGTAAAGTTTTGCAAGAGGACTCTGAGAAAGTATTGTTGTGAAGATAGGCCTACATACGCCACTGTACTGAACAGTAATGTATGGGGATACTCTCATCATATTGATATCATAAGCAATGTATCACTATTCTGCATAACATTATAAGTGCAACCAGGAAAATGAATATTAGAGGGCCAATTGCCACATGCCACATGCCACATGCCACATGCCACAGGCAATTGTAACCACCACAAAAGAAAACAAGCCCTGGAAATGCAATCGGTCTTGCATTTGCTTGAGTTAGAGCTATGGGCATTTTACCCATGTGTAATGGAGTGTATGTATGTGGTGTGTAGTGGAATTATGTGGGTTTGATTGGAATTGTTAGCTGTGGAAGTGTGTGGCATGGAATTGTATTGCGTGAAGTGGAGTGGATTTGTGTAGTTAAATTATGTGGTATGGTATGATGTACAGTGGAATTATGTGGATAGTAACTATGTGGTATTTAGTGTACTGTAAATATGTGGAGTGGGATTCTGTGTTATGTAGTGAAATATGTGGAACAGTATTTTGTGCTGTAGAGTGGTATGTAGTGGAGTTTATGTGGTGTGCTGTTGAATTTTGTGGCATGATGTGGAATTTTGTGGTGTGGATTGGATGTATGTGGTGTGTTGTGTAATCGTGTTGTTGATTTGAATTATGTGGTTTGGTGTCAAATGATGTGGTGTGGATTGGAAATCTGTGAAGTTAAATTGTGTGGCGTGGATTTGTGTGGATAACTTTACTTTTTTGGTGATGGAAATAGGAGCTAAGCTCCGGAACTGTGTCCTTGGGATTCAATCAAAAAGTATGTGGGTAATTTAGACACTTTATTGGCTGCTAGACCCCCTATCTATATACCCTTTTAGTTGTAGACATGTCCCTATTACATACATTTGCAATCATATCTAGGAACTCAATAAATAACCATGTATGCGGCAAAATAAGCAGCACACATTTATGAACTTGGTAAAGAGGCTGGACAGGATAATCTGCCTTGCCATCTTGATAACACCACCAATAAAGATTGCCTATTTGTGCATTGAACACAAGAAGTGGTTCTGGATTATTTAAACAACCTTACACTTGAACTAGTTTGATCACCCAAATCAAAAAATAAGATTACCATAGATTTTATGATGATGCACATTTAACACCCAGCCCTGCCAAGTATCACGCATCAGGCGTTAGACTAACGCTTTTCAGTGTGGTGGTCCGCATCACCGCACTGAAATGCATTGTCACTCATTATGGCGCCTCTCAGCTGTGAAACCGGAGCACCTATAAACAGTGGTCAAAGTGGGCAGGATCTGAAGGGCACTGCCTGCCCCTACTTTTTAAATTTATTACAGTCTGTTCCCCTACTTCTTTTTATTAAAAAGCATCCCAGGACTGCAGGAATGGTCCATATTAAAATGATAGTTTATTCATTCAGCCGTGTCCCCTGTGTGGTGCATATCGAGGAAGGACTCTGCAGTGCCCACGACCTCTCCTCTCCCCTCTGTATCTGGGGACAGGGGCCTGAAAAACAACACGGAAAGGGCAGTCAGTAGGAAAACTGCTACGTCTGATGGCTGTAATGCTGCAGTGATTGACAGCTTATTTACTTCGAACGCTACTAGCCTGCCCCCACTGTGACCAATACAATGGTCACATCAAGAAGCTTTGGTGGCCCGCCCACTAACTCATGTGCCCTTTATTTTCAGGTTCACCCAGACCGACGGACACCACCTCCTGATAGAAGAAGAAAAGGGTTTCAGTGAGGAATCCCTGTCTGGCTGCAAATCTGCTCTCCAACCAGCCAGAACTAGAAAATGGGAGGAAGGCGGCTGCTGTCAAAGAGGCCATTAGCTGACCCAGCCCAACCAGCCTCTCCTGGAAATTGTTCTGCATGCCCAGTCTGTCCCTATTACATACATTTGCATTCATAATTAGGAACTCAATAAATAACCATGTATGCAGCCAAATAAGCAGCACACATTTATGAACTTGGTAAAGAGTTACCACCTCAAGGTGAGAAGACTGAAACAAACTTCTGTTGCAAGAATGCAGCAGCCAGGCTGCTTGGCACTTCAATCTCAAGATGTTACCTTGTGCAATAAATAATTCTAAAGTAGACAAAGTTCATAGACCCTAAGCACTTTAAACTGCCCCAGATCACCATAAGTGAAAGTGATGCCAAGACTCAAACGGTTATTTTGTACATTAACATCGCTGCGGTCTGTAAAAAAAAGAACATTTCTAATCAAACTGAATTTGTACAAAGCTGTTCTAATGTGCTCCAAGTTAAATATAAAGTCGTCCTTGCACAGCCACGCACAATTTCTCAAAAAGGGTGTAAGTCATTGAAGTTTACGGCAGTATACACTACTTAATAATAGTTATTTTTTAGGTTCATAAACAAAAACCTCAAAGGACCTTGAAACCATTTAATGCCCATGTGTCTTTGCTGCAAATAAATATGTATATAATAAAGTAACTGGTGACCATGTAGCGCGCCCTTCAAATCCCTCTGGTGGGGGTCTGCCACTGTATGCAGGTCATAGCCACATGTAAACAGGGCGCAAACACTTTAACCCCTTCATTGCGGCGACTATTCCGCCGCAGTGCTAAGAGGGAAGGGTGAAAGGGCGGCGAGCGCATGCTGGTGACGGAACCGCTCCATCACCAGCCGCGGTTGCGCTGTGCCCATGACGGAGCGGTTCCGTCACGGCCCGCCCGCTCGATAGAACGGTCAGCGCAGGCATGGAATCTGCACCGCGCAGGCGTTCCGAGCGGGCCGTGATGGAACCGCTCCGTCATCAGCACAGCGCGATCGCGGCTGATGACGGAGTGGTTCTGTCACCAGCAGGGTAGGGGTTAATACAAGCATTTGGAATGCAATATGTCTCGTTTTTTTGCGAGACATATTGCATTACAAATGGGAGGCATCACGGACAACAGGAGGGGGAAGCATCACGGACAACACTAAGGGTAGGCATCATGGACAATGGTAAGGGGCGGGAGAGTGAAAAGCATGGACAACAGGAGGGAGGGCGAGGGGAGTGAAAGGCACAGACAATGGGAGGGAGGGTAGGGGAATGAAAGGCACAGACAATGGGAGGCGGGCAGGGGGAAGTAAAAGGCACGGACAACGGGAGAGAGGGTGGGGGAGTGAAAGACATGGACAACGCGCATGGACAACAGGAGGGAGGGAGTGGGAGTAAAAGGCATGGACAATGCACAGACAACGGGAGGGAGGGGTGAGTGAAAGGCACTGACAATGGGAGGGAGGGCGGGGCGGGCAGGGGAAAGAATGCTGCAAAGCACATCCTGCGTGCAGTAGGAGTACCTCAATAATTAAAATAGTGCTCACATTCTAAAATAACACCTACCATGTAACACTCGAAGTAAAGGGGCCAGTCACCATGGAGGTGACAAATGGAGAGGAGGCGGTACTAAGGAGGGACTAACAAACCTATTGACTAATCAGAAGCAAGCATTTAGAACAAACAATGACACAAGCCAATGGCAAATATGGGCGGATAGTGGATTGAGCCTTATATCTCTGATTGTTTATCTTCTTGCTGGAGATAGATCTGAGATTTGTTTGTTGGCAGTTTGACTCATCTAACGTAGCACACAGGGGTAATATGCCTGCCTCAAAGAAGGTACACTATACAGATGGCATAAATGTATTTAATGAGCTAAAGTTCTAATTAAATAATGGGAAAGCTGGATCTGTAGTTTGTGGCTCTCATTAATTCATTGATGATTAGACCCACATTTTATAGGGACCTCTTAAAAATAGCTAGTTTCTGTGAAATAAACAAAACATTTTGAAACTTCATAGTATCTAATGCACAAAGATAAATTACCCATTGCTGATACTTCTCAGTTTTTGCTTTAAAAATGTCAAGCTCGAACCAGAATCGGCATCAATTTCTAAACTGCAGGTTAGTTTGGTTAACGGTTGGTCCCTTTGTATGTGAGAGATGACTTGTAGAAATTGGGATAATATTATGGCTTCTCTGCCATACAGACTTTTGCATAGTAAAACATAGGCAGGAAATGTACAGGAAATGTACAGGAAGGTCAAAAAGGCAGGTGGTCCTGTGTGAGGGCCCTTAGGAATAACTTTAATATGCTTACCTCAGTGGTATACCCAGAGGCCTAATCTGGAGATAGGTTGTGTAGGAAGCTTTGTACCACACTGCTGATGTGTATCATTCATGCAGGAACCCAATTCAAAGGATATTCAGAAATAATCTGTGTCTTACACTAGCAGTGATCCATGACGTTTATTTATCAAATAAGCATACATATCTACAATAGTGCGTTGAAAAAGGCTTAACAGTAACTGGGCATGACTGGCCGTACCGGACATCAGACTTATCCCAGGGTGTTCCTGCTTATATTTCGCATTCTTTACATAATCTTGCATTCCCTATGAGTGTTTGCATTTTCCAGGATGTTATTTTTTTTCAGGCAGTGCATAATTGGAATTGAGTCATAGCCAGGTGTTTATAATGGGGCAGAATTGGGTTGTAACTGAATACAGTGCAAGTTTCTCTCAGTGGGGCAGAAAGGTGTTCTGGAGGATGGGATGTGGCACTATGGCCAGTGCTACCAAATTTGGAACTGGGGAACCTGGTTCAACCTTCATGACTAGTCCACTAGCCCACTCTCCTGAGGGAACGCATTCTCCTATTAGACCTTAGAAGTCCCGTCTAGACTTTAGACGCCCTGGTATCTTAGCACCTTGAAGGAGTGTCCCCCACAATCCATACTGAAGTTCACATCCAGTCTTGCAGGTAGGCCTAAAAAGCAGCACACCCTAGAGCAGCAGTGACTTTGTTAATGAGGTCAAAGGACCCTTGAGGGCAGTCCTCTTCACTCATTGGTGCCTCCATTGACCTTGTTCTAACAGTACTAATGCAACTCACCAGGGATTGGAAATGCAGGATTTGCATGCACACCATACTACTTTGCTTGTCTTGAATGGCTTCATAAATATGGAGTAGTACAATGCAGAGCAAACTGCTGCGTTGCAATACTGTGCGCAAAGGAGGATTTGAAGTGGGGTGTTGCATGGGAGATTGGTTTTGTAACTGGGGACCAGTTTTGCAGCAATGCTGCAAAATCTGACCACAGTAACAAAACCAGCAGGACTGTGCAGCATAACGACTCACTCTTAAAAACACATAAATCACTGCAGAGTTCCTGGTAAACCCAGTAGTTTACCTGCAACAATAAAACTCCCCACACAACTCCAACAGTTTCTGATGCGTTCACAGATTTTCAAGGACTTCTAAAATTGGGATTGCAACAAAAGCTTACACCTCCTGAGGAGAGGCATAATGAGGAGAAATATTGTTATTTCTCCTATGTGTGCTGCTACATTGAGCAGCCCACATAGAAAGATGAAAGAGCCTCTTAGGATTATTTTTGCACAGGAAGGTGCCCCTTCCTGCACAAAACAATCCTGCATGCAATTGAGGCACCCTTGCACCATGGGCCAAGTGTGCCTGCATTGGCGCTAGGCTGCCAAGACGGAAACAGCAGAGGGAGAAAGGACAGGAATGCACCTTATTGGACAAATATGTGCATTCCTGCCGTTTCCCTGTGATGCAGGGTAGTGCAGCAAAGTAACTTGCTGCTCTGCTCTACGCTCCATGAATATACCTCTAAGTTTGCAAACTTCACAGTCTCTGCCTCATGTCACTGCAATTATGCGGCAATGGAAGACAGTGTTGACTGAATCATGCAGCGAAAAAGGGCTGCAGCGTAATGTTGTATATTTTCTGATACTTTATTATTTTGCCATTTTTATACATACTAACAGTCTAGGCAAAGCTTTCACCCCATTATTAGCAGTGTAACAAACAAGTGCAGCACTGAGAACGTGACCAGTCAACCTTTGTAAAGGTCCCTCTGCGCTTCACAGCAACACGAGTAACGTTGTTTTGATCCATTTGAGCTCCACATTTTTTTTAAACTGTCAGAATATGCAGCAGATGGTGCATTACGTGGCAAACACGGGAGAGCTATAATTATGTTGAAAACATTTGCAAAACTAGGACATTTTGCAATTCATGTTTGAACTTTTCTCATGCAGTCACAGTTGGGTGGTGTTTCTAGACGCTTTCAGTGCTTGTGGAGAGATAAAGATAAAGGTGTCTAATAAGGATTGCAGAGGATAGTAGTCTGAAGTGGAGAAAATAACTGATTGAGATAATCCAAGGACCACTACCTACTTCTGACTCTACCAATGTTTGAGTCTCATAATTTTAGAACTGATGCTTTTGCAATTCTCATTGCTAACTAACTTGAGTAGTAATTACACAAACTACTAATAAAATAGTTGTATCTCATTCATCTGATACTGCTAAAAGCATCTGCAAAACCAACAGGTCTGGGTTGTTTGAGAGTGCTGGGTCTAGAAACAATAACAGGAAATTAAGAGGCATCTAATGCTGGCTCGATGACATGTTGTAAGAAGCATGTAAAAATTGTAGGTATACAATTTTGCATTGACGAGGGGCACAGAATGATGTAATCAACAGTGCTCCCCAACACGTGGGGCCTCCTGTCACAGAATCTAAAGCCATATTTTTTGTACAGAAATGGTTAGCAAAAGGGAGGAGAAGTGCTGATAAAAGAAACTTCATGGCTTGGACACAAATGGCTTATGATTCCACTTATATGCGTATATGGGACATTTTGTGATTGAAAAAGTATCCCAAATTGTAAATGTATTTTAATGTCAATAGCTCATATTAAACCTCAAATAAACGTGTATATATTGGTTGCATTAAACAACGTTATAAGTTGTAACTGGTCAGTGAAATGCCAAACATACTAAAAATTAGGATTGTTTTCTCTTTCTAGCCACACCTCTGACTCCGCCCACTGAACCAATCCTCAGTTTATTCCTGCCCCCTGATGCTCCGCCCACAGTTCCCCTACTTTTTTTTCCCCTCTTCGACCACTGCCTATTAACTACTAATACCGAAATGTGCAGTGGTAGCACAATGTGCACTTCTCTGGCAGGTTTGGGGGCTGGTTCTCCTGCTCAGTCCTGTGGTATCGCGAGGCATGACATCAGGGGCCTCATTTATGAAAAGTGACGCATCGCTGCGTGAAAACAGCGATGCGTCACTTTTCACTGCGCACTCCTTGCGACACCAATGATGCGTCATATTTAATGTATGACGCATCATGTCGCAAGGACTTACAGATACGTCAGTATTTCTGACGCATCTGTAAGCGCAAAAGTGACGCATTGCTGGAGTGTGTCACAAAAGTGACGCATCTCCAGCAATGCGTCCTTTCACATGGGGAAAGCCCGCATCCTAAAAGTGACGCAGTGAAATCTCAGATTTCACTGCGTCACTATTACGAGGCTTTTTGCGGGGGAACGCCCCCTCTGCATACATTATACCTGACGCAGGTATAATGTGGCGCAGGGGTTTAAAAAGTGACGCATCTAACTAGATGCGTCACTTTTTAAATATGGCGCAACAAGGCGCATGTTTTACGCCGCAGATGCGTCACAAAAAGTGACGCATCCGCAGCGCAAAACTGACGCAAGGCCTCATAAATGAGGCCCCAGGAGAGGAGTCATTGTCAGTGCCTGCCCATTTTGAGACTCAATTTATTAGGGCAGGGCAGCCGGCGCAAGAGGGCAGCATTTTGAATGTAGTAAATGGCTGAGCTGCTCAGCAGCTATGTGCGTGAGATCATAACGGATCACCTTGGCAGCCTACACCCTCTGAGGTTCACCTGACGCCAGGCGCTGGTGTCGTATGATTCACTCGTCATCATGAGCCTGCTGCTCAACAGTGAAAAAACTGTAATTCTGAGTAAGTATAAATATTACATTTTTTAGATAACTAATTAAAGTAGTAGCTGAAACTGAGCGCTTACGATAATTGAAATATACACGGTGAGGACAGAGCTTTACAGATCATCAGTCGTGCCCGCCTGGCCTAGCTCCATCAGATTCTACTCTGGGCATGGGTGATCCATGTGGTGGCGCCTTGCCTGCAATTTTCCTGCGATGTGTGTGACGTTGGTGGCTACTAAATTGGTGCCCATTTCATGGCCAGCAACGTCACGCACTTTGCAGATTGCCCCAGGTAAATAGAATGGCGGGCGGGCAGCTTTCTTTATCTTTGCAGCGCCCTCCATCAACAGTCGTGGTGCTTAATGTGATATCCAAGTCTTTACATTAGTGTGGAGAGGGTCATGGTGCAGGGTGTTGGTTTGCAGCCTGCTGGGCCAATGCCCTCCAAATCCCCCATGCCAGGCTGGCGACAGATTGCAAAAACGTCACCTTTGCAGTTCCTCCCCCCAATTACCGTGGTTCTGAGAATGAGGGCACAGAGTTTGGCCATTCTCATGATCCCGGGCCTTTTTCGGTCGGCAGACCGCTCAAGTCTTTAAGTGCGACCTTGATATGCCCAAGGTGTCAACAATTCCAGTTGAAGCTCCTGCCATCCCCATCCCAGAAAGAAGGTTGGCTGCACTGTACCTGGGAGACAGCCCGGGCCAGCATGAGATTGCGGCCAAACACCAGCAACAATTTGGTAGGGAGCGGTGATAAATGTACAGGGCACTGGTTGGTAACAGCTAAGTAAGTCCTTTAGAGATCGGAAAACTGTGGTGATTAATTTGGGTAATTTCTATCAATTGTAACACTAAAATAACAAACTGGTCTAATATTTCTTTACAACAAAATTAATTTCAAACTTTTAGATCAAAGGGTATCTGCAGGCCGATACTGAGAGTACCCCATGTCAGGTGTGAGTGGTGTATTTAATTCAGGTACTACACTGCCTTTACTAAAACGAGATTTTCGTTTTGTACCATACATTTTCTTAATCCACTGCTCCTTATAAAGTGTCACTGAAGGTGTCACTAATGAGATGTGAATATCACTCATAGGCGACTTGAAAACATAGAAATGTTACTTTTGTATAATGAAAACTTGGCAGCTATGTTTGGGCTGCTCTGGTGAAGGTCGGGTGACTGTGGTCAGCGAAGACTGAGATAGTGTCACTCATATTCATTGAAATGTCACTCATAATTACACTGAAATTATGAAAACGTCTCACATAACAATCTGAAACCTTGGCAGCTATGCACCTTCAGTTAAACATCTGAGATTGAGTTTAGAGCTTTCGATTTTTACTTGAATAGTTTTAAGCCATGCTGAATTACGAAACCAAAGGCTATTTTCACTCCCACCTTAAAACATTTCTACAAGCAGGACTTCTTGTTGACATTAAGAATGAATGTCTGGGATCCATCAGCATTCAAGCCCTATAATAGGCTAGCATGAGTAGCACCAATATTGTGCCATTACAATCGCACCAGTGGGAAGAATCCAATACGACTGGCTGCATTTGGTAAATGAAGATATGCAAGTATCCCAAATCACCTACCAAACATGGCATAGAAAGTACCTGCATCAATAATGCAGTTTTTTAGAAGAAGAACGAATATTGAAGTAACTGCGGCTGAGTGTTCATCCAAAATACTTTGGGGAATATGTACAAGTATCGGTGGAAAATAAGTTAGCCACAAAATTCATACCGCAAAGTACCACCGAATACTAGCGCCACGTTAGCGACGTATGTACAAATTAACACTATGTGGCGAAAGTTTCTCATTTCAGCGGAAATTGTCAACAGCGTCACAGCGATGAAAATCTTGGCGCTAATGTGAAAAAAGTGGCGGAACAAACTGCATGCAAATTAGCATGACACCACTTTTTTCACGTTATGCTGGAAAAACGACAACAAAACACTCGCAAATTATCAGAAACTGAATTAAAAAAGTAAAGAACGATCGATAAAGCTAGACCCAGTACTGCAGGAGAAAATGACCCCCCAAACAGCCAGGAGTAACAGCCAGAGACCCAGGAGAAGGGCAAGTAGTGGAAGAGGAAATCCAGGTTTAGCCAGCAGGAAAACAAGGTGCTGATTGTGGAGGTGACAAAAATACAACACCAGCTGTTTGTCAGCTCCACTGTGTCATTGGAGAACAAGAATGCAAAATTTCCTGCAGACGTCCATGTTAATTCATTGCACAAGCACCTACCAGTCAATTAGAAGCAACACATTTTGCATAAAACAATCGCTTGCAAAAGAAAAGGGGATGACAATCAGTGTCTATACCATCATCTGCTCACGCTGAACGTGCTAAATAAAGATTAGGTGATACTCAGTATCGGGAAGCTCCCAGTCCTTTGAGCATCTGAAGAAATTAAGCCATAAACGAAAGTCATTTCCAAGTACAAATCAGACGCTGCACATAATTCCGTATATTTAGGGGCTTATTTACAAGCGCCTTGGGGTCAGTGTGCCATGTTTGTTCTACCTGCGCCCCATATTAGATATAGCAGGAAAGTGTGCCCAGTAGCCCCAGCCATGTATGATGAGATGTGGACTGTGCATGGCAATCTTCCAATCTATGTTTTACTGCAACTTCGAGTGTGCATACAGTAGACATGTCACTTGAACTGCCTTAATGTGCACTATGCGACATGTGTCGTATTTTGTATGAGTGTCAAAACGAAAATAAAGTTTAAAACAAATGTCTTCCATGTTCCTAAGGTACTTTTTCAAGACATCTACTAGTTCTATAGGTGTATTGTTTCTTAATGTGTATTCTCATTTGTGATTTACTATTTGTGTGCAGAGTTAGGAGCTAGGGGGTCAATGAGTATACAATAGCACATACTTACAATCATAAAGTAATCTGTATGAATACACAATTTATTTACAATAATTAGCAAACCCTTTAGGATCTGTTTAATGTGAGCCCGAAGTATTGGACCCCTGGCGTGTTATGATTTTATGAGATCACACAAGTTTGCAGTGCTGGTGAAGCATTTTACTACTTAATCTTTTTGGTGACCCAAGTATTTTTTTTTAAAATCTGTTTATTAGCATAGTTTTAAGAGCAGTAGCAGCATACAGTTTTATACATACAAGCGCAATGTTAATCACGGTGTCACATGCATGCGTTTGCTCAAAGCATATATAGAAACATAGTACATTCGATTTTCTTCTTTATGATGTCGGTGAACCAGATGAATCTAACAAACCCCGTCTAACCCCGAACCCTCCCTCCACCCCAACAAAATCCCTCCCTTCACTCTCTGGGCAGGTACATATTTGAGATATCGATATATGAGTCACCAGTAACGTTCTGACACGCATTGTATGTTCTGACGTAACACACAGGTAGGGTGGGAGAATGTAATCGTAGGGTCGGGGGGCGCCCGGACCCAATCGCTGTGCACCGTGGGTAGTGACCGTGTATGGGGAAGTGTCTCGTGGTATAGTACTATTCTAAGCGGCTAATCACCAGCGTCTTCTTCCCCATCATCATTGCCAGCCTCAAAGACCCCCAAAGTGTCAAACCACTTCAGTGATATCGGGATTTTCCGAAGGCCTCTACTCTCCTCTCTCTGTAACGCCTCGCCCTCAGCCTTACCCCAGCGCACTACTTCCGCCCGCCATAAGTCAGGGTTAGGTGGTGTAGATGATTTCCATCTCATCATGATGGCACGCTTCGCTAGCAACAGGGCCAGGTCTGAGAAGCTCGCCGTCACTGTTCTGGTGCGTGTCGGCGGTCCCAGTCCTAGGAGTGTACTCTCCAGTGTAGGTGGTTGGGGAAGGGTACCAGTTGTCTCAAGCGAGGCATGGACAGTGGTCCAGAAATACCCCAATTTAGGGCACTGCCATAGCATATGTACCAACGATGCGTCGTCTGCGTCGCATCGGGGGCAGTTACTCCTGGTTGCAGGGAACATCACATGCAGGCGGTGTGGAGTTAGGTAAGCTCTATGTAGTAACATCAGTTGGATGAACTTGTATTTGGGGTTCCTAGCTACTTTCCTAGGGAATTGAAGTATGCGCTCCCATTCCTTGTCTCGCAGTGGCCTCCCAATGTCTATTTCCCACTTCGCCCGCAGTGATGTCAGTGGAAGTGCCCTCCCTGATTTGATGCTAGCTGTGAGCCATCTGGTCAGGTGGCTGCCCGTTCCCATGAGGTAGAGCATTGAGACGAGGGGGTTCGTAACAGGTTCCCGTCCGTTAGGCGACCATGTGTGTTCGATGTAGTGTCGGAGTCCGGCGTACAGGAGGAAGGAGCCGTTGGGGACGCCCTGAGTGGTTCTGAAGTCCTCGAAGGATAACAGGTGGCCCTCCGCAAACAGGTCACCTATGTGTGTTGCACCTGCGTCATGCCAGGGCTCCAGTAGGGTCGCCGTGAGTGTGCCCGAGCCTAGTGGGATGCCCAATAGTGGGACCGTGGGGGCATAGGGTGTCCCGGGGGATGTGTATTTTAGCGCCTTCCGCCAATACGTGATCGCCAGTTTAAGAAGGGGCAGAGCGTTTCTAGGTAGAACCGAGCCAGGTAGGAGCAAGGTGTGCACTCTCCCCTTAGCATGGTCGTCCACCGACATATTAATCTCATGAAGATTGCGGCCTGCCACCCAATAGGCTAGCCATTGTAGCTGGCACGCGTAATTATAAGCTCTGAAGTCCGGTAAACCCATGCCTCCGGAGCCGGAGGGGAGTTGCAGTTTGGCCAGACCTATGCGTCTGCGGCCACCTCCCCACACAAGTTCGATGAGCAGGGAGTCAAGGGTCTTAAACGTTGCCGCCGGGATCTGGAAAGGCAGGTTGGTGAAGTAGTAGATAAGACGGTGGAGCATCACCATCTTGGAAACTGCCACTCTACCGGGTATCGAGAGCGGCAACGTTAGCCAAAATTGAACCTGTGACTTCAGCGATCTAATGGCCTTCCCCAAATTGCCATCTATCATCATGCCCGCCTCCCGGTAGATCTGTATTCCAAGGTATCGGAACGTGGTTTCCGCCATCTGGAACACATGGGGGGCAAAAGGTAAGGGGGTCGACCCATCTGCGGCTGCAAATGTGAACCCGTAGGACTTAGACTCGCTGATGGCGAGGCCAGAGATCTCTCTGAAATCCTCGAAAACCCGGGAAACTGGGCTCAGGTCACCCCTCAGGTCACGGAGATATAAAATGATATCATCCGCATATGCAGATACAATGTGGTCCATACCATGCCGTCGTATGCCATAACGGGGGGCCATTAACCTGAGCCTGCAGAGCAAAGGTTCGAGGGCAAGGACGAATAGGAGAGGGGAGAGCGGGCAACCCTGCCTGGTGCCCCTGGCAATGGCCATGGGGACTGAGATTTGGCTGGAGGTGCGCACCCGGGCCGTGGGGATGGTGTACAGCAGTCTGACCCAAGCTAGGAATTCGGGCGGTATCCCGAATCTCGATAGGGTGGCAAACATATAGTCCCACCTTAAGGAGTCAAAGGCTTGTTTTAGGTCTAGAGAAATGCATCCTTAGGAGTCTGCGTCGATGTTGTCTCCGAGCATGAGTTGGGCCAAGCGCCTAAGGTTCATGGCCGTATTACGGCCCGTTACAAATCCACATTGATCCGGGTGGAGCAGTTGAGGCACATATTGCACGAGTCTCGTCGCTAGCACCTTGCTCAATATTTTAGAGTCGGTATTGAGAAGGGACAGGGGTCTGTAATCGGCCATGTGTAGACCATCTTTGGACGGTTTCAAGAGGGAAGTGATCAGCGCCTGCATGGATGATTGCGGCAGCGAGGACGTGCGCAAGGCTTCTAGATAAACCGTGTGTAACCGTGGGGCCAGGAGGTCAATATAAGTGGCGTAGAATTCCGCTGGCAGGCCGTCCGTACCAGGGGCCTTACCCTTTGGAAGGGCTCTGATCGCTTGTCTGATTTCTGCCACTGATATAATACGTTTCAAGTCTTTGTTCTGGTCGATAGTAAGTTGTGGGAGAGCTAGACCCTCCATGAAGGCCGCAAGTGCGGGTTCCGATAAGGGTTGTGGGGGGCTATATAGCGCGGTGTAATAATCCTTAAACGCCGTGTTAATCCCTATTTGAGTGGTAGCCGGGTGGCCAGATTGGTCCAAAACTCTCAGGATGGGGTGGCTGATCGGGGAGTCCCGCAGGAGGCGTGCTAGTAGGGTACCGGCTCGGTCGGCCTGTGTATGCTGTCTGTTTGTATACTCCCTATAGTCTATTAGCCGCAGTTCTTCTAGTAGCTCCTCGTGCCTAATATGCGCCTCTTGCAGTGGTGTAAAGGGAACATTGGTGCCCGCTGCCTCGTTCTCTAGGGACGCTAGTGAACCTTCTACCTCCTTTAGCTGGTCTATCACCTCCCGTTTCCTCCCCACCTTAACAGTCATAGCAGTCCCCCTGAGACAGACTTTGAAAGCGTCCCACTCTATCTGTCGTGAGCTGGCTGTGTGTGTATTCGTGGAGAAGTAGGTATCTATAGTGTCGGACAGAGCAGATCGGAAGACCGAGTCCTCTAGGAGGTCAGGAGACAGTCGCCAGGTTGGGATGGGAGCCAGGCGCCTGTCCCACTGCCAAGTGATTTCCACGGGGTTGTGATCTGAGAGTGTCTTCCCCATGTGCTGGGCCTGGACAATCATTGCTGTGAGGGGACGGGAGCAGAAGACATGATCAATTCTGGTATGGAGCTGGTGGGGAGGGGAGAAGAAGGTGTATTCCCTTTCTATAGGGTGCATGCTGCGCCACACATCCGCCATGTCCCAACTCTCAGCCCAACTCGCAAGCGCATCAGCCTGTTTCCTGCTCTCGGTAGCCTGCAAGGGAGGGTGCGACCTATCTAACATGACATCAAGCACAGCGTTGAAATCACCCCGATAATCCAGCTATGATCAGCCCAGTCCGCAAGCACCCCGTTGACAATAAACAGGAAGTCCGACTGATTTGTGTTAGGTGAATATACACAACCAATGACAACCGCCTCCCCGTCCAACAGTCCCCGCACAAAAACATATCGACCCTCATGATCAACCCGTTGTTCCAGCAGCTGGAAGGGAAGAGAGCCACGTAACCAAATCGCCGCCCCCCTCGAAAATGCAGAATATGAGGTGGCGAAGAGTTGTTCTCTCCATTTCTTGCGCAACTTCACCGCCTCAGCAGCGTTCAAATGTGTCTCTTGCAAGCATGCAATCTGAGTCCCCCTTCGGTTGAGGTGTGCCAGAATTCTGTGCCGTTTATGCACTGATCCCATGCCACGCACGTTCCAGGTGCACAATTGGTAAGTGTTAAGAGGTCCCATTCCCATCTGTGTGGTGCTGTAATATGTACCAACTGGGCGACCCCATATGTCCTGCAGTGTTAATAGGTGAGAGTGTCTCGCAGCCAAGTGTTCCCTGAACAAAAAGGTCCCTGAGCCAACATACGCAGGGGCCAAACCAAGGTGCCCAACGTGGGCACAATTCAGTCAAGTTCGTGTGCATACCGGGGGTGGTAGGCCTCCGTCGATGGGCACTGAACTGTCTGCGTGAGCACGACAGCCCACTATACAATGGGCCCCTGCACATACAACCCACTTTTGTAAAGGAGGGGAACAGTCATACGTTACCACCTTGAGAGGATCAATCGCGTCGTAGTTCAGAACTCTTCTGCCATCTGGGCCGTGATCTTCGGGAAGAGCTGCAAGCTGTCGATTGAGCCAGACACCTCAGTGTGGGTGTCGGTGGTGACGGTGAGTCTGTCTCTGGTTGCTCCCGCGTCGTGGGCGGCCAGTGCCTCCTCTGTTAGACGTTGATGTAAGGAGGTAGACGGATGTCCTGCTGTCCGGCGTTCGTTAGGATGCGTCGTTGCCGATGTGCCGTGGGGCGAGTGATGTCCGGGGCTGCGAGCGTCGTCCTGCCGGCCCGGCGAGCCCCCTCGGGTGTCGCTGTGGTGGTCGGTGAACGGGTCCTGTGATGCCGGCGGCGTCAAGGTGACCTCCATCCACTCCGCCGCTTCCTCAGGCGAGTCGAAAAAATGAGACTTGTTATTATGCAGGATTTTCAGCCGAGCAGGGAACAAAAGCGCATATTTCATGTTTCTGTCCTGCAACTTGCGTTTCACCCCCAGAAAGTCAGACCTGGCCCGCTGAACCGTGGGCGTGAAATCGGGGTAGATCGATATGTTCCTGTCCTCGAAGCGCATCGGTGCTTCCTCCCTGGCCGCCCGCAGGACGGTGTCGCGGTCTCTGAAGTGGAGGAGACGAGCGATCAGGGGGAGAGGGGGTGCCCCTGGTTGTGGGGGCCGCGACGGCATCCTGTGGGCCCTCTCCACACTGTAGAGGGCGGTGAGATCTCTCTGGCCCACCAGTTTCTTTAGCCAATCTTCCACGAATTGCGTGGGGTCTCTCCCCTCGCTTCTTTCCGGAATGCCTAGGATGCGGACGTTGTTGCGGCGGGCACGTCCTTCTGCATCGTCCACTCTACCCCACAGTTGCTTTAATTGCTTCTCCACATTCTCTAATTTCGTGGAGTGTTCCGTCTGCTGCGGGATTAGGTCGTCCAGCGCTATTTTTTGCTCCGCCACTCGGTCCGCCAGCTTGTTGTGGTCGGCCTTTAATAGGGATAGGCCGGTCGCCATACTGTCTATGCGCGATTCTAGCGCTTCGTGCGTCACGCGTATTTCATTCAAGATCAGATCCAGTTTGGCGTCTTGTGACCCTTTACCAGTCGGAGGGATGATATCCACGTTGGAGGAGGCCAGCGGGTCCTCAGAGCCCGTGGACTGCACGTCTGTTCGGGCGCCCTGGTCCTGGGGTTTGCCCCTGTTTCTGCCCATAGTTCTCGTTAGCAGGGTGGCGCTGCAGTGGATACAGCAGGCCGCCGCGATCCCACGAAGAGTCCGGCAGAGGATATGCGAGGACCAGCCACTTACTAGGTAGTGGCAGGCGTGGCGCGGGCCCCAGGGCTGGCGGGGGCGATGTAGTCTATCTTGACAAGGTGTCTGCGTGGGGTGAGTCGGCGCGACGCCGAAGGCTTTGCATGTAGGCGCGACCCTAGCGCCGTAGAGGTGTCGTAGGAGAGGAGGCGATGGGGTCCAGGCCACAGGAGAGTGTGTCTGTCGTGCCTTGCGGAGGCGTGGCAAAGGTCAGGGCTGCAGCGCCGGAATAAAAGGTCCAAGCGCGTGGCGCTCTACCCCCCCAGGTCCCGGCACCTGTGGTCAGTGGGTTCGCAATATGTGACACCTTGCGTCACGTGTCCGCTCCCGGTCCTCGTTCCGATGTCACTGGGGCATACAAATTGGGTCCGTCAGGGTTCAAGGGCCTCCACCAGGCCCCTTCGTGCAGGTAAAATGGCGCCTGATAGTTCCCGATGCCTGGCCGATCCTCAAGTACGATGCGGCGTAGGCAGCCGGTTCACGGCGTTGGCGGTAGGGTGATTGCGCCACTCGCACCGTTGTCCCAGTCGCAGCGGCGGGACGCTGGAGGCCCGCTAACCTCCTGGGCGGGCGTCGGGAGGATGGTCCGGTGGTGCCCCCGTGTCACAGAGGGGGCCGTTCAGCAAAGCAGCCTGTCCGTGCTGGAGTGGCTGGGCATGGAAGGGCAGCGGAGCCGCAGTGAGGGTGAGCACCGCATCGCACTCCGGAGTCGGCTGGGAGAGCAGTAGAGATCCGTGTCTGGGTCCTGAGTGGACCGCGATGGAGGCTGGCTGTGGGTGGGCCGGCCAGGCCGATCACTTCAGGACGGGGCTTCGCTTTGGTCTGAAGGCCGCACCAGGTCCCGCCGCCGGAGCTCAGCAACGGAGACGTCTCAGAGGGGCTAAGTTCCACCGCTTCCCTCCGTCGGCCTCCGGAGACAGCCTATGTCGAAATTAGGTGGGTTGCAGGCAGGGAAGTGCAGGATATTTAGCTCGTGTACAGGCCATAGGACGGAGCTAACAAACTACACGTCCACCATCGACGGCTCCAGGCCACGCCCTGGTGACCCAAGTAATGATGTTAATACTTAGTGATTTCTGAACACCGCATGTTTCATTATTTTAGTCTTGAGAAAGCTAACAAGTCCCAAGTTTGCACAGCATTGATTATCATTCTACTCAAAGGTTCAGAATTATAGCGAATCAGTGCAATCATCACGTAAAATCCTTGTTTTTTCATTTCTACTCAAAATCACTAAAGGAAATGCAGGTACCTGTTCATATTACACAGAAGGCACATATCCCTCTTTCTTCCATGTATGTTATGGCATTCTGATCATTTCGATTCGTATGCAGCGTCTGCTTTTAAGAATTAGCATCTGTCATTGTCATGATGAGAGGTGCACTACAGGCTGACCCGCCTGTTTGTTAAGGGTGAGCTGCCATCAACTTGCGAGACCAGGTCCTATCTGTGGAAGCCAGAGTAATCAGCAAATGTCCTTGGAAAGACAAATTTCCATGGGTGCATGGATGTGTCCCTCTTTGTCTCAAAGAGCACAAGACGTCCTACTTGTAAAGTTTTGCAAGAGGACTCTGAGAAAGTATTGTTGTGAAGATAGGCCTACATACGCCACTGTACTGAACAGTAATGTATGGGGATACTCTCATCATATTGATATCATAAGCAATGTATCACTATTCTGCATAACATTATAAGTGCAACCAGGAAAATGAATATTAGAGGGCCAATTGCCACATGCCACATGCCACATGCCACAGGCAATTGAAACCACCACAAAAGAAAACAAGCCCTGGAAATGCAATCGGTCTTGCATTTGCTTGAGTTAGAGCTATGGGCATTTTACCCATGTGTAATGGAGTGTATGTATGTGGTGTGTAGTGGAATTATGTGGGTTTGATTGGAATTGTTAGCTGTGGAAGTGTGTGGCATGGAATTGTATGGCGTGAAGTGGAGTGGATTTGTGTAGTTAAATTATGTGGTATGATGTACAGTGGAATTATGTGGATAGTAACTATGTGGTATTTAGTGTACTGTAAATATGTGGAGTGGGATTCTGTGTTATGTAGTGAAATATGTGGAACAGTATTTTGTGCTGTAGAGTGGTATGTAGTGGAGTTTATGTGGTGTGCTGTTGAATTTTGTGGCATGATGTGGAATTTTGTGGTGTGGATTGGATGTATGTGGTGTGTTGTGTAATCGTGTTGTTGATTTGAATTATGTGGTTTGGTGTCAAATTATGTGGTGTGGATTGGAAATCTGTGAAGTTAAATTGTGTGGCGTGGATTTGTGTGGATAACTTTACTTTTTTGGTGATGGAAAAAAACAAATAGGAGCTAAGCTCCGGAACTGTGTCCTTGGAATTCAATCAAAAAGTATGTGGGTAATTTAGACACTTTATTGGCTGCTAGACCCCCTATCTATATACCCTTTTAGTTGTAGACATGTCCCTATTACATACATTTGCAATCATATCTAGGAACTCAATAAATAACCATGTATGCGGCAAAATAAGCAGCACACATTTATGAACTTGGTAAAGAGGCTGGACAGGATAATCTGCCTTGCCATCTTGATAACACCACCAATAAAGATTGCCTATTTGTGCATTGAACACAAGAAGTGGTTCTGGATTATTTAAACAACCTTACACTTGAACTAGTTTGATCACCCAAATCAAAAAATAAGATTACCATAGATTTTATGATGATGCACATTTAACACCCAGCCCTGCCAAGTATCACGCATCAGGCATTAGACTAACGCATTTCAGTGTGGTGGTCCGCATCACCGCACTGAAATGCATTGTCACTCATTATGGCGCCTCTCAGCTGTGAAACCGGAGCACCTATAAACAGTGGTCAAAGTGGGCAGGATCTGAAGGGCACTGCCTGCCCCTACTTTTTAAATTTATTACAGTCTGTTCCCCTACTTCTTTTTATTAAAAAGCATCCCAGGACTGCAGGAATGGTCCATATTAAAATGATAGTTTATTCATTCAGCCGTGTCCCCTGTGTGGTGCATATCGAGGAAGGACTCTGCAGTGCCCACGACCTCCTCCCCTCTCCCCTCTGTATCTGGGGACAGGGGCCTGAAAAACAACACGGAAAGGGCAGTCAGTAGGAAAACTGCTACGTCTGATGGCTGTAATGCTGCAGTGATTGACAGCTTATTTACTTCGAACGCTACTAGCCTGCCCCCACTGTGACCAATACAATGGTCACATCAAGAAGCTTTGGTGGCCCGCCCATTAACTCATGTGCCCTTTATTTTCAGGCTCACCCAGACCGACGGACACCACCTCCTGATAGAAGAAGAAAAGGGTTTCAGTGAGGAATCCCTGTCTGGCTGCAAATCTGCTCTCCAACCAGCCAGAACTGGAAAATGGGAGGAAGGCGGCTGCTGTCAAAGAGGCCATTAGCTGACCCAGCCCAACCAGCCTCTCCTGGAAATTGTTCTGCATGCCCAGAGGTCCCCAGCCCCTCCTTTACAGTTCTGCTCTTTACTCCGCACTGGGATCTGGAACAGGAACCTGGGCTGCCTCAGAACTCCACTCTCGCTCGTAAACAAACATCAAGTAAGTTGGGAAAATTAAAGAATACATTGGTGCATTTTCTTGCAAACGTTCAATGTCTTAATCAGTTGTTTTTCTTCTGTTATTTTATTAAATGCGTCTTATGTTATTTTATTTAAAATGTAGGCTTCTCTGCCTTTTATAGACACACTGTTGACCTTTAACCACATCCGCGCTCAGAGAATTCTCCTCCTGTGCTCAGATTTACAAAAGCCCATGCTTCATGACGAGCTGGGCTCGGCATCAGCGTGCGAGGAGGCTACGCCATGACGAGCCCAGCTCGTCATGAGCCTGGAAGGGGTTAAAAAAAATATATTGCATATAAGCAGCACAAGTTCTGTGACATCCAAGCACCAGAACCCCTTTCGGATCCCATCCAGGGTCAGGCTCTAAAAACAAAAAGGCCCCGGCACCAAGGTCAGACTGACCATACCAGGCATGGGATGAGTGGCTGGAGGGGTGGGAGGTTGGTTTTGTAACTGTGGACCGGTTTTGAGGCAGTGCTGCAAAATCGACCATCAGTAACAAAACAAGTATTTTCAATGTAATAGGTCTCCCATTTACGAAATTGTAAGCTATTGGCATTGTAAATGACAATGAAAATGTCTTTTATTTCTATGTTTGCCTTTTATTTCTATGTTTTCAAAACCAACACATAGATAAAAGGTTTGTCATTTACAATGCCAGTAGCTCAAAGTCTCGCAAATGCGAGACCTATTGCATAGCAAATGCTTGTTTAAAGCCCTCCCAGGAATGTGTGTAGACCACAAACATACTAGGACAGCAAAACGCAAAACAGATACGGAAAATGAACAAATAAATGTACCTCTTTTAAGAAGCATTCAACATTTTCATTTCTTTTATGTTTACACAAGATCACACAGTGCTTTCTTTATTACACCACCGCGTTACCACCTCAAGGTGAGAAGACTGAAAAAAACTTCTGTTGCAAGAATGCAGCAGCCAGGCTGCTTGGCGGTTCAATCTCAAGATGTTACCTTGTGCAATAAAAAATTCTAAAGTAGACAAAGTTCGAATGCCCACATGCATCAAACTTAATTGCATTCGCAAACGGTGCAAATCGCAAAATTCGGCCGTTTGCGAATGAAATTCATTGATTTTGGATGCATTAAGCTTTTTTGCTTTTTTTGCAATTTAAGAAATCGCAATTTATTTGCGATTTCCTAAATTGCGAATGCATTTAAAAAATCGCAATTTTGCGATTTCTGAAATGCAATGAATGATTATTTTGAAATTGCTAAATCGCAAATAGGAAGTGGTAAATTAACATGAAGTTAAACTTCATGGTAATTTGCGTTAACTTTAGAAAATGCTCAAACGTGCATTGTTGAAAGTTTTATTTTACACATGCACATGCCCTTGGGGCATGTGTGTGTGTAAAAAGTACTTAAAGGTACATTTGACGGGTGCACCCTGCACCCTTGAAATTGAATTCTCATTTTGTGATACCTTAATTGCGAATCGCAAAATGAGAATGCCTTCACATTCATTCCTATGGGCCTCTAGGCCCATAGGAATCAATGAAAAGGGATTCCTTAATTGCGATTCGCAAATTGTGAATCGCAATTAAGGAAAATTAAGAAATCGCCCAAAAAATTGCGATTTCTTAATGCATAGCCTTTTGGGAATTCTCAATTGCGATTCCTTCATTTTCGCAATTAAGAATTCGCAAACGGGAACATTGATGCATGTGGCCGATAGTCCCTAAGCACTGTAAACTGCCCCAGATCACCATAAGTGAAAGTGATGCCAAGACTCAAACGGTTATTTTGTACATTAACATGCCTGTGGTCTGTAAAAAAAGAGCATTTCTAATCAAACTGAATTTGTACAAAGCTGTTCTAATGTGCTCCAAGTTAAATATAAAGTCGTCCTTGCACAGCTACACATAATTTCTCAAAAAGGGTGTAAGTCATTGAAGTTTACGGCAGTATACACTACTTAATAATAGTTAATTTTTAGGTTCATAAACAAAAAACTCAAGGGACCTTGAAACCATTTAATGCCGATGTGTCTTTGCTACAAAGAAATATGTATATAATAACGTAACTGGTGACAATGTAGCGCCCTTCAAATCCCTCTGGTTGGGTGTCTGCCGCTGTAAGCAGGTCATGGAAAGGGGCGACCACTCGGTCCCCCCGAACGTATGGTTGGGGGCTCGGATCCCCCCGGGAAACCATTTTGGGCGGGGGCGTGTCACGGCTGGTATGCCCGAAGCAGCGTAGCCGGGGCGCGCCTTCTTCCCGCCCAAGAGGGGTTGTCCTAGACACCTACACCGATGGCCACGCCCAGGAGGCGTACCAGCAGAGGGTTCACGCCCTCCCGAAGACGGATAAAGAGAGCGGAATCCGAAGAAGCATCCTCTTGTTCCTCTTGCTTGGAAGCTGCACCCACTCGTTGCACGTGAGCCCTCGACGGAACAAGGAGCAATTTTGAGAACTTGTAATTTTTGTGTTTCTCTTTCAGCGACTTCGAGGCTCAGGGTTCAGGACCGTGTTCCGTGTTGATCAACGTAGATCGGACGCTCGATAATTATGCCTGGCAAGAAGGCAGGAAAGAAGTCCGGAACCGACCAGATGCTTCGCATGCTGGTAAGAGATATGGCGAACATGAAGAAGCAGATGGCTGCGATGAACAATCCGGGTAGACCAAAGAAGGTAATAGGCCCGGCATTGCCGAAGGTTGTCCCCGAGGGTAGGGGGAAGCGGGTTAGGAACAGGGCGGCAGGGGAGGAGGTCCCGGTTCCCGAGGCTCCCCCGGCGACCCCGGCCAGTCCTGTCGAGACCCCGGTACCAATCCCTGACGCGGGTCAACCGATCCCGGTTGTTGTTACGCCCGCCAACGAGGAGGATATGCCTCCGGAATTAGCCGCTCAGCTGGCCGCATGGCTCGGCAAAAAGCCAGGGGGTGCTACGGCGCCGGAAGACACGGCCGAAGAGGCCAGATTACTAATGCAGCAGTTACGGCAGTCTAGAGCTGCCGCAAAGGCGAATCTCCCTCTTGTCCCCCCACAGGTGACCTCGGATGGACCGGCACCAAGCGCGGAGAAATCGACGGGAACAACGATTAACCCGGGTAAGCAGGCATTGCCAATGGCGGGGGAGGGATCATTGCCCTCAAGACGGGAAAAGGTGGTCCAACATATACCATTGGCCACGAAAGAATTGATATGGGCTGATAAATATGTAAATATGTTTTCCCTGTTGACCGACCATCACGAAATGGAGTATATTAAGACACAGAAAGATTTGTGGCACCCGAGTGTATGGCGGGCAAAAATGGCGGGATTCAGGGTGGATGAGACAATTATAAATTGGGCCAAGGCCTTTGCAATGTTTACTGCAATCATGGGGGAACGTAGACCCGAGATTCTGTCTGAATTGTCGTGCTATCGAACACGAATACTGGATTTATATGAAACGTATGAAGGCAATGAATGGATGGGGTATGATATGAAGTTCCGTAAGGCTAAGGAGCACGATTCATCTCTGACGTGGGATTGTCTCGACTCAATTTCTTGGCAGAAGCAGCTACTGCCGGGCGCGACAAAGTCGTCCTCGCCCGGTGGTAATGTGTCTGAGCCCCCCAGCTACCAGACCCCGGTGCCCTTTCGAGCGGTCCCCGGTGGCGACCGCCAAGCGAGGACTGGTGGGAAGGGGGGTAAGAAAGGGGTGTGTTGGAATTTTAACAGGGGCAATTGCAGCAGGCCACAAGGGTCATGTAGATTCAGACATGCATGTGCGGGGTGCGGGAACTCATCACATCCCGAGAGTTCTTGCAGATCCGGGAATAGTGGGTCGGCGGGTAGCGGAGGGTCCAAACAAGATTGAAGGAGGCCATTTTGTACCGCTCCCTACCCCCGTTGATATCATGGCAATGATCCCTTGGCTAAACAAATACCCTGATCATGTCTCCGCCGCGGTGTTGAGGAATGGCTTCCTATATGGGTTCCGCATCCCGGCGGGGGATTTTCGGGGGGAGCCACTTTGTAGGAACCAACTGTCGGCTCAGCATAATCCAGCAGTTGTGGAGGGGAAAATTGCAAAAGAGGTTGCCCTTGGCCGGGTTGCTTGCCCATATGGGCACCCTCCAGTAACGAATTTCATCTGTTCCCCGTTAGGGGTGGTTCCCAAGAAGGACCCTGGGGAATTTAGGTTGATCCATAACTTGTCCGCTCCAAGGGGTCTCTCGGTGAACGATGCGATTGACCCGAGAGTTAGTTCGGTGCGGTATGCATCTTTCGATGATGCCGTCACCATGTTGAATCGCCTGGGGCCCGGAGCGCTGATGGCAAAATCAGATATCGAGTCGGCGTTCCGGTTGCTCCCGGTACACCCACAGGATCAGCGTTTGTTAGGCTTTGTGTTCCAAGGACGTTATTACATGGATAGATGTATGCCAATGGGTTGCTCCATCTCTTGTGCTTATTTTGAGAAATTTAGCTGTTTTTTGGAATGGGCATTTATAAGAGCCACTGGCCATAGCCATGTTATGCATTACTTGGATGATTTCTTGTTCTTGGGGGCAGCCGGCGACACAAATTGTGCACGGGCGCTGCGGAAATTTTGCTCCCTCATGGAGGGATTTGGAGTGCCATTGGCACCAGGTAAGACGTTTGGACCATCTACTTCACTCGAGTTTCTGGGAATTGAGCTCGATTCGGTGGAGGGATGTTTCCGTTTGCCAGTGGGGAAAGTAGCGAAATTCAGGGCTTCCCTTGAACTGTGCCTGAGCAAGGAGAAAGTTACACTCCACCACTTACAACAAGCAGTTGGTCAGCTTAACTTTGCCCTAAGAGTAATACCAATGGCCCGCCCCTTCTCACGCTCCATAGCACAAGCAATGGTTGGTCTCAAGGAAGGACACCACCGCACGAGACTGTCAGCAGAGGTTCGCCAGGACATGCGCATATGGTTGGCATTTCTGGCGGATTTCAACGGTCGAGTGGTGTAGAACAAACCGCCAGCGTCTTCCGACGAACTGGAGTTGTGGACCGACTCGGCGGGGAGCGTGGGATTTGGCGCCATCTTTGGTAACCGATGGTCGGCGCAAACATGGCCGATGTGGTGGCACACCAGCGGTCTCACAGGTAACATTGGGTTCCTTGAGTTATTCCCCATTTTGGTGGCTCTGATGGCATGGCCGGAAGAGTTCAGAGATCGCTCTGTGGTATTCTGGTCCGACAATATGACTGTTGTTGAATGTATAAATAATCAGGCAGCACGCTGCAAATGGCTGTTGAGATTACTGAAGGAAATTGTACTACTTTGCATGAGACTGAATGTGCAATTCAGGGCGAAACATGTGCCGGGTGTATTGAATCAGGCTGCTGATGCACTCTCTCGTTCACACATGCAGGCTTTCAGGGGGTATCTACCTTCCGCGGACTTAACGGCGGCACCATTTCCCGAAGCACTCTGGTTACTCGGTGCCCCGGATTACAAGACCTCGTGGCAGCAAGCTTAGCCCCCAGGACAAGGAAGGCATACGAAGGAGCATTTTGTTCCTATTGTGCATTTTTGGGTCCGGCAGGGGTGGATACATGGGGTCAGGAGGATTGCTTCATAAGGTTTCTAGTAGCATTACACAGGGAAGGCCGATTAGTAGCGACGGCCAATAGGCACCAGGCCGCCATTTCATTCATGGCGCAGGCACCTGGTATCAAGGACCCGACCTCGTCCTTTGTGGTGCGGAAAGCCCTTCGTGGTTGGCAACGCATGGAAGGTCGATCAGTAAACGAGAGGCGCCCGATTGGGTTAGAAAGGTTGTCCCTGCTCATGTCGGCTCTATCTAGGACATGTTCCTCCCATTTCGAGACAGTTCCGTTCCAGGCCGCTTTCGCATTGGCATTCCACGGGGCTATGCGGGTGAGCGAACTGGTGGCAAAGAATAAGAAAGATGTGGGGGGAGGCCTTTGTCGGGATCACATCCTGATTAGGGGTGATTCAATGGTAGTCACTATAGCCAAATCCAAGACTGATCAAAGGGCTATGGGTGACAGTATTGTTGTCCAGCGCATACAAGGGTCCCCCAGGTGCCCGGTAAGGTGCGTTGATGAATATTTGGCACGACGGGCGGATACGTGGGGGGGGGAGCCTGCTGAGACACATTGATGCCACCCCACTGACCAGGTTTCAGTTTCAGAGGGTGTTAGCACTGGCGATCGCAGCGGCGGGCATGGACCCGGGCGATTTTGGGACCCACTCCTTTAGAATTGGGGCTGCTACGGAGGCTACAGCCAGGGGTCAGAGTGCTGAAGAGGTGAAACAGTTAGGACGATGGTCCTCGAATTGTTTTAAAAGATACGTGCGATTGCACATGCTGTGAAGTCAAGTTAACATGCACTCACGCTTCTTGTCTTCTGTTTGATTTACAGTTTCGCGAGCATACTATGCGGGGCGGAATTTTCAGTCGACCAGGCACCAGGGGACCAGCGGTCAGAGATCACCGGCTGAGGAGAGAGTGGTGTGGGTCGTGGGCCACTCATACGTGAGGCGGGCCGGGGACGTATTCAAAGCAGGTGACGCGACTCACGCAGCTGGGGGAATACGGGTGCAGAGTGACCTTCCATGGAAGGGGCGGGCTCTGTATTGACCAGTTTGAATCTTTTTTCGAGGAACTCTTAGGGCGGCAGAGGTCACCGCCATCTGTAATCATAGTACACCTGGGGGGCAATGACATGGTGACACTCGGGAGACGAGTACTACTCGAGCGTGTTTTGTCTACTGTTAGTTGGCTTGCGAGAAGGGTCCCGGGGTGCACGATAGCATGGTCCCACATGATTCCCAGGAAAGTATGGCGGGGGGGCCTCTCGGTGTCAGCTCTGAACCATTCGGTAAAAAAGGTCAACAACAAACTGAGTAGGTTGTTTCGCTCAGCGCAGTTGCACAGTATTCCGCATGGATGCATTCGGGGGATCACATGTATTTAGAGGATGGGGTCCACTTGTCCCGGGAGGGGAATGTTTTACTCATAGGAGACTTCATAGCTTGGCTAAGGGGTTTGAGGAAGCATGACCTTTAGGAGGAGTGTGGGGGGGCCGGATAGCCGGTCAACTATCCGGCCTGTGGCGGTAAGGTCATGATCGGTGAGCAGTAATTTCAAGGTCCCCAGAGAGAGGCGCCACCCAATATGGATGGGAGCGCCCGGGGGGAGGTGGCCATTGGCCCCTCCCACGGGGAGGCGGCACCCACTAAGTATGGGTCGCCTAGGGGAAGACGGCCATAGGCCCCTTCCAGGGGAGGAGGGGGCTATATGCACCTCCTACAAATTTCCTGGGGCCCGGATATCCGCGACGGCGGATGTGATAGACAGTGTGGGGTGGGAGGGGAGTCCACGCTGCCTTCTTACAGGCACCTCACACGGGTCCTCGGACGACCTCTAAGATGGCGTCGAGTTAAATGGGGGGCCCCGCACTACAAGGGAAATTGGAGTTGGCACAGAGGGTACAGTCCTCGGTGCGGCCGCCACTCACACCGTGAGGGCGAGAGTTTTGGTAGTAGGGATCTGACACCGGTTGCGACCTTGCCATTGGCCCTTAATGCTAGGATGTACAATTTTAATTTAGAAAGTATGCATTGGCAGGACGTTAGACTCGGCTAGGAAAACCTTTGTACTAGAGATTTGTTAAGGCTAGCCAATAGACATGTCTTCATCGAAAGGTAATAAATGAAAATTGTACATGATATGAAACGTTATTTTAATGTTTTAATTTTGTTTCATATTTTAATAAATACGGCCGGGAGGGTGACTCCCTCCCACCTTCCAAAAGTTCGAAACTGCGTCCGTCTTCCCATCCTTGGGGATTTGTGTTGGGAGGGGGTAACAGGCATCCCGGCCATATGGAAAGGGGCGACCACTCGGTCCCCCCGAACGTATGGTTGGGGGCCCGGATCCCCCCGGGAAACCATTTTGAGCGGGGGGCGTGTCACGGCTGGTATGCCCGAAGCAGCATAAGCCGGTGGCGCGCCTTCTTCCCGCCCAAGAGGGGTTGTCCTAGACACCTACACCGATGGCCACGCCCAGGAGGCGTACCAGCAGAGGGTTCACGCCCTCCCGAAGACAGATAAAGAGAGCGGAATCCGAAGAAGCATCCTCTTGTTCCTGTGCTTGGAAGCTGCACCCACTCGTTGCACATGAGCCCTCGACGGAACACGGAGCAATTTTGACCCACCCACCAGCCCCTAATAGCAATGATAGTACTGCAATAAAGGAATTCTCTTTTGGATAACATCTTTTTCCCTTTGTCTAGCAGGATATGAAGGTCCAGTTAGTGATATGATGAATGTCTGAATGTACTGTTTTTTCGTAGCATTGACAAATATTGCCAATGAACAGCATAATTTTCTCCTTCCTAGGTAATCAAATGTCGTATTTATTTTTTGGTCGGGCGGTAAGGTCATGATCGGTGAGCAGTAATTTCAAGGTCCCTAGAGAGGGGCGCCACCCAATATGGATGGGAGCGCCCGGGTGGAGGTGGCCATTGGCCCCTCCCACGGGGAGGCGGCACCCACTAAGTATGGGTCGCCTAGGGGAAGACGGCCATAGGCCCCTTCCAGGGGAGGAGGGGGCTATATGCACCTCCTACGAATTTCCTGGGGCACGGATATCCGCGACGGCGGATGTGATAGACAGTGTGGGGTGGGAGGGGAGTCCACGCTGCCTTTTTACAGGCACCTCACACGGGTCCTCGGACGACCTCTAAGATGGCGTCGAGTTAAATGGGGGGCCCCGCACTACAAGGGAAATTGGAGTTGGCACAGAGGGTACAGTCCTCGGTGCGGCCGCCACTCACACCGTGAGGGCGAGAGTTTTGGTAGTAGGGATCTGACACCAGTTGCGACCTTGCCGTTGGCCCTTAATGCTAGGATGTACAATTTTAATTTAGAAAGTATGCATTGGCAGGATGTTAGACTCGGCTAGGAAAACCTTTGTACTAGAAATTTGTTAAGGTTAGCCAATAGACATGTCTTCATCGAAAGGTAATAAATGAAAATTGTACATGATATGAAACGTTATTTTAATGTTTTAATTTTGTTTCATATTTTAATAAATACGGCCGGGAGGGTGACTCCCTCCCGCCTTCCAAAAGTTCGAAACTGCGTCCGTCTTCCCATCCTTGGGGATTTGTGTTGGGAGGGGGTAACAGGCATCCCGGCCATATAGCCACATGTAAACAGGGTGCAAACTCTTTAATACAAGCATTTGGAATGCACTAGGTCTCGCATTTATGTGAGACATATTGCATTACAAATGGGAGGCATCACGGACAATGGGAGGGGGAAAGCATCACGGACAACACTAAGGGTAGGCATCATGGACAATGGAAGGGGGGCGGGAGAGTGAAAGGCATGGACAACAGGAGGGAGGGCGAGGGGAGTGAAAGGCACAGGCAATGGGAGGGAGGGTAGGGGAATGAAAGGCACGGACAATGGGAAGTGGGGCAGGGGGAAGTGAAAGGCACGGACAACGGGAGGGAGGGTGGGGGAGTAAAAGACATGGACAACGCGCATGGACAACAGGAGGGAGGGAGTGGGAGTAAAAGGCATGGACAATGCACAGACAACGGGAGGGAGGGGTGAGTGAAAGGCACGGACAATGGGGGGGAGGGCGGGGTGGGGAAGGGGAAAGAATGCAGCAAAGCATATCCTGCGTGCAGTAGGAGTACCTCATTAATTAAAATAGTGGTCACATTCTAAAATAACACCTACCATGTAACACTCGAAGTAAAGGGGCCAGTCACTATGGAGGTGACAAATGGAGAGGAGGCGGTACTAAGGAGGGACTAACAAACCTATTGACTAATCAGAAGCAAGCATTTAGGACAACCAATGACACAAGCCAATGGCAAATATGGGCGGATAGTGGATTGAGCTTCTTCATCGTACTCCGGAGCTTCTACTCCATATTTTCTACAATAAATCTCGCAGAGACTCGACCTAGCCAGGAGATGGCAACTGTGAACACATGACACTAGCCTCGAGACATAATGTTTAAATCAACTGTGAGAGCTTCCAACTATTATGCTCTACAAATGTATCCTATATATAAAGAAACAATGTCCCACTGGGTATCAATAACAGAGACAGTTCAAATTTTTGCATACAGTACGTATTGCAGGAAAGGAACACCAGGGAGTCTCAGTACATTGTGTGAGAAGGTTATTAATCACCAGTTACATTAAACATGGGAAGCACAGTTAAAAGGCAGCACTGTACATGAAAAGCAATCATGAAGCAACCCAAATGACACTTGGTGAAAATGTGATGACGCAGTGATAGTGACGACGCAAGTGAAAGTGAAAGACAGCGTAGTCGGCGCAAAGTGATAGAAACAATCAATTAAAGGCTTTCACATTGAATATATACAAATAAACAAGTTCAATTTGGCATGGTGATAAGCCTATTGGAAGTGCGCCGTGAAATCGCGCTGTTGTTGTCGACGGCGTTTCGATCCTCTATGATTCGGGATCCTCTTCAGGACAGGGTTGACGTTGAATTGGGGTGCTGGAAAATTGGAGCGCTGACTGAATGAAGGGGTCAGTCGTCCACAAGGTAGATGGTCCGGATACTCGTGTGCACTTGAGGAGTGTTAGTTCAGGTATCCGTGGGGCGTCTGAATCGCTGGAAACTGGAGGTCACCAGTGGCGAGTCAAAGGAACACGCTGGGGGGTTAATTCTCCTCTGTTTGTGCCGCTTGGGCGCCTGGATTAGTCTGGCGGGGGCGGCCGATTGAATCCTTGGCGGTAACGTCCCGCGCAGAGTACAAATGTATCCAGCGCTTCAGCTGTAAAATATGAATTGCTAAGTCCAGGTCGGATTGCTGTATAGCAAAGATACATGTCGTTATTCCACTTCCTACCTTTTATTTTAGCAGCACAAACTCACTGCATCTTTATCTCACTCCTACAGGTTCTTTTCCATATTTATCATTTTATTTATTTATTTATTTAGGAGTTGTATATAGCGCTGGCCAGACCCGAAGGTATCAGAGAGCTTTACAACATTTGTCAAGTGGCAGTCAAGTACAAAGAGTAATAATAGTAAACACAGTGATTTGGGACGGGTCAATTGTTCGACATTTGTCAGGCAGCAGTTGAGTACAAAGAAAAGTAATAGTAAACATAATGATTTGTGACAGGTCTTGTATACATGGGGTCAAAGGTGCGGTCCGGAGGTAGATGCTGTAAGAGTTGTTCTTATCGCAGTGAATGGATACTCAGGTGAGAGCACTTCCATTTGGTGGGTCCACCATCACTACGTGAGAGGTAGATTGAGGAAGAGGACTTTGAGCTGGCTTTTGAATTTTTTGAAGGAAGGGTTAGTCCTGATATGTACTGAAATGCCATTCCAAATTCTGGGTGCATTTCCAGAGAATGAGCGTGATAAGGTTTTCTGTCTGCAGGTTTTGGGGGGGATGAGAAGTAGAGTGTTGGCGCTCCTGAGATTACTTGTCCGCCCAGCTCTGTTGAGTTTGGAGGCCAGATAGGTAGGTTTGCAAGTATTCAGAATTTTGTGGGTGAGACAGGCAGTTTTGAAGTTGGCACACATTTCGATTAGGAGCCAATTTAGCTCTCTGAGAGTGGGGAGATGTGTTTGAATTTATTTACTCAAGTCACCATTCTGGCTGTTGCAATAAGGGTTGATCTGAGAGGAGCAAGGAGTGACTTTGCCGTGCCTGTGAGGGTGGCGTTTCCGTAATCTAATCTGGATAGTGCAAGGGATTGCGTGACTTGCTTAAGGTCTTTTGTAGGGATAAAGGGTTTGATTTAGTTGAGTAGTTTTAAGTTGAAGAAAGTACTCCTTGTGGTGTTCTTGATGTGTTTGACCATGCTAAGGTTAGGGTCCAGAGTGATTCCCAGTGATTTCAGGGAGTCGGCCAGGGTGAGAGTGAAGTTGAGAGCATCCATAGACTTTAGCCATTTTGTGATTCGGGGGGTCTGCTCTTTGTTGGCTAAGAGGAAGATTTCCGTTTTATTCTGGTTGAGTTTCAGATGGTTTTGGGAGAGCCATTGTTGGACGTCCATTTGGGTGTGTTTAAGTCTTTGCATGTCAGACCGAGATGGAGATTTCTATGTGGATCTGGGTGTCATCCGCATAGAGGTGGAAGGGTATGTTGGCTTTTTTGAGTATGGTGGTGAGTGGCTCCAAGTAGATGTTGAACAGTACGGGTGAGATAACTGATCCTTGGGGAACGCATCTGCTTAAGGGGCGTGGGTCAGACGTGAAGTTTATGATTTTTATTCTTTGTGTGCGGTTTGGCAGGAAGGAGGTAACCACTGTAGTACAACCCCTTCGGCTCCTGCCCTTTCACAGAGTACATTGATGAGTAGTTTGTGGTCAATTGTGTTGTAGGCTGCTGATAGGTCCAGTAGTATAAGTAGACAGGCGCTGGTCGAGTGAGTTGTAGACGCCATCATTCCATCCCTTCCTCTGTCTTTTTGTCATGTTTTAAAGTCCTTCAGTATCTCCCTCTTCTCTGTGTAAATAGATTTCTCTCACGTGCCTGGGTCAAAGTCTAATGAGGAAAAATAAGTGTCTGTCCCTAGAACTGAGTGCTGGTGGGTTCCTCCGCAAACAAAGGCTCAAAGTAAGCGCAACATTCATCACTTGAATTCTCAGCTGCTATTTCGTTACGACTGCATGTCATGCCTTGAACGTGCATAATGCATGCATATACTTGTTTCTGAAACCTGTTACAACCGCAGTTGATTGGGTTCTTTTTCAAGCATGGACACAGCATTTTCATGTATAAACTGCCTTGAGAAACACCGTGTAAACAGGTAATTTCCAGCAGACGTCCATGTTAATTCATTGCACTCGCACCTGCCAGTCAATTAGAAGCAAAACATTTTGCAAACAGCATTTTCATGTATAAACTGCCTTGAGAAACACAATTTAAACAGGTTATTTCCAGCAGTCGTCCATGTTAATTCATTGCACACGCACCTGCCAGTCAATTAGAAGCAACACATTTTGCATAAAACAATCGCTTGCAGAAGTGTAGGGGATGACAATCAGTGTCTCTACCATCATCTGCTCACGCTGAACGCGCTAAATAAAGATGAGGTGATACTCAGTATCGGGAAGCTCCCAGTCCTTTGAGCATCTGAAGAAATGAAGCCATAAACGAAAGTCATTTTCAAGTACAAATCAGACGCTGCGCATAATTCCGCATATTTAGGGGCGTATTTACAAGCGCCTTGGGGTCAGTGTGCGATGTTTGTTCTACCCGCGCCCCATATTAGATATAGCAGGAAAGTGTGCCCAGTTGCCCCAGCCATGTATGATGAGATGTGGACTATGCGTGGCAAACTTCCAATCTATGTTTTGCTGCAACCTTGAGTGTGCATACAGTAGACATGTCACTTGAACTGAGTGTCAAAACGAAAACAAAGTTTAAAACAAATGACTTCCATGTTCCTAAGGTACTTTTTCAAGACATCTACTAGTTCTGTAGGTGTATTGTTTCTTAATTTGTATTCTCATTTGTGATTTACTATTTGTGTGCAGAGTTAGGAGCTAGGGGGTCAATGAGTATACAATAGCACATACTTACAATAATAAAGTAATTTGTATGAATATACAATTTATTTACAATAATTAAAAAACCCTTTAGGATCTGTTTAATGTGAGCCCGTAGTATTGGACCCCTGGCGTGCTATGATTTTATGAGATCACACAAGTTTGCAGTGCTGGTGAAGCATTTTACTACTTAATCTTTTTGGTGACCCAAGTAATGATGTTAATACTTAGTGATTTCTGAACACCGCATGTTTCATTATTTTAGTCTTGAGAAAGCTATTAAGTCCCAAGTTTGCACAGCATTGATTATCATTCTACTCAAAGGTTCAGAATTATAGCGAATCAGTGCAATCATCACGTAAAATCCTTGTTTTTTCATTTCTACTAAAAATCACTAAAGGAAATGCAGGTACCTGTTCGTATTACACAGAAGGTACATCTCCCTCTTTCTTCCATGTATGTTATGGCATTCTGATCATTTCGATTCGTATGCAGCGTCTGCTTTTGAGAATTAGCATCTGTCATTGTCATGATGAGAGGTGCACTACAGGCTGACCCGCCCGTTTGTTAAGGGTGAGCTGCCATCAACTTGCGAGACCAGGCCCTATCTGTGGAAGCCAGAGTAATCAGCAAATGTCCTTGGAAAGACAAATTTCCATGGGTACATGAATGTGTCCCTCTTTGTCTCAAAGACGTCCTACTTGTAAAGTTTTGCAAGAGGACTCTGAGAAAGTATTGTTGTGAAGATAGGCCTAAATACGTCACTGTACTGAACAGGAATGTATGGGGATACTCTCATCATATTGATATCGTAAGCAATGTATCACTATTCTGCATAACATTATAAGTGCAACCAGGAAAATGAATATTCGAGGGCCAATTGCCACATGCCACAGGCAATTGTAACCACCACAAAAGAAAACAAGCCCTGGAAATACAATCGGTCTTGCATTTGCTTGAGTTAGAGCTATGGGCATTGCAAATGACAAGGTATTTTACCCATGTGTAATGGAGTGTATGTATGTGGTGTGTAGTGGAATTATGTGGGTTTGATTGGAATTGTTAGCTGTGGAAGTGTGCGGCATGGAATTGGATGGCGTGAAGTGGAGTGGAGTGGATTTGTGTAGTGAAATTATGTGGTATGATGTACAGTGGAATTATGTGGATAGTAACTATGTGGTATGTAGGGTACTGTAAATATGTGGAGTGGGATGTAGTGAAATATGTGGAACAGTATTTTGTGTTGTAGAGTGGTATGTAGTGGAGTTTATGTGGTGTGCTGTTGAATTTTGTGGCATGATGTGGAATTTTGTGGTGTGGATTGGATGTATGTGGGGTGTCAAATTATGTGGTTTGGATTGGAAATGTGTGAAGTTATATTGTGTGGCGTGGATTTGTGTGGATAACTTTGCAATTTTGGTGATGGAAAAAAACAAATAGGAGCTAAGCTCCGGAACTGTGTCCTTGGGATTCAATTAAAAAGTATGTCGGTAATTTAGACACTTTATTGGCTGCTAGACCCCCTATCTATATAACCTTTTAGTTGTAGACATGTCCCTATTACATACATTTGCATTCATATCTAGGAACTCAATAAATAACCATGTATGCGGCAAATAAGCAGCACACATTTATGAACTTGGTAAAGAGGCTGGACAGGATAACCTGCCTTGACGTCTTGATAACACCACCAATAAAGATTGCCTATTTGTGTATTGAACACAAGAAGTGGTTCTGGATTATTTTAACAACCTTACACTTAAACTAGTTTGATCACCCATATCAAAAAATCAGATTACCATAGATTTTATGATGATGCACATTTAACACCCAGCCCTGCCAAGTATCATGCATCAGGCGTTAGACTAACGCATTTCAGTGTGGTGGTCCGCATCACTGCACTGAAATGCATTGTCAAGCATTATGGCGCCTCTCAGCTGTGAAACCGGAGCACCTATAAACAGTGGTCGAAGTGGGCAGGATCTGAAGGGCACTGCCTGCCCCTACTTTTTAAATTTATTACAGTCCATTCCCCTACTTCTTTTTATTGAAAAAGCGTCCCAGGACTGCAGGAATGGTCCATATTAAAATGATAGTTTATTCATTCAGCCGAGTCCCCTGTGTGGTGCATATCGAGGAAGGACTCTGCAGTGCCCACAACCTCCTCCCCTCTCCCCTTTGTATCTGGTGACAGGGGCCTGAAAAACAACACGGAAAGGGCAGTCAGTAGGAAAACTGCTACGTCTGATGGCTGTAATGCTGCAGTGATTGACAGCTTATTTACTTCCAACGCTACTAGCCTGCCCCCACTGGGACCAATACAATGGTCACATCAGGAAGCTTTGGAGGCCTGCCCATTAACTTATGTGCCCTTTATTTTCAGGCTCACCCAGACTGACGGACACCACCTCCTGATAAAAGAAGAAAAGGGTTTCAGTGAGGAATCCCTGGCTGGCTGCAAATCTGCTCTCCAACCAGCCAGAACTGGAAAATGGGATGGAGGTGGCTGCTGTCGAAGAGGCCATTAGCTGACCCAGCCCAACCAGCCTCTCCTGGAAATTGTTCTGCACGGACAGAGGTCCCCAGCCCCTCCTTTACAGTTCTGCTCTTTACTCCGCACTGGGGTCTGCAACAGGAACCTTTGCTGCCTCAGAACTCCACTCTCGCTCGTAAATAAACATCAAGTAGGTTGGGAAAATTAAAGAATACATTGGTGCATTTTCTTGCAAACGTTCAATGTCTTAATCAGTTGTTTTTCTTCTGTTATTTTATTTAAAATGTATTCTTCTCTGCCTTTTAAAGACACACTGTTGACCTTTAAAAAAAAATATTGCATATAAGCAGCACGAGTTCTGTGACATCCAAGCACCAGAACCCCTTTCGGACCCCATCCAGGGTCAGGCTCTAAAAACAAAAAGGCCCTGGCACCAAGGTCAGACTGACCATACCAGGCATGGGATGAGAGGCTGGAGGGGTGGGAGGTTGGTTTTGTAACTGTGGACCCGTTTTGAGGCAGTGCTGCAAAATCGACCCCCAGTAACAAAACAAGCATTTTCAATGTAATAGGTCTCCCATTTACGAAATTGTCAGCTATTGGCATTGTAAATAACAATGACAAATGCCTTTTATTTCTCTGTTTGCCTTTTATTTCTATATTTTCAAAGCCAACACATAGATAAAAGGTTTGTTATTTACAATGCCAGTAGCTCAAAGTCTCGCAAATGCGAGACCTATTGCATTGCAAATGCTTGTTTAAAGCCCTCCCAAGAATGTGTGTAGACCACAAACATACTAGGATAGCAAAACGCAAAACAGATACGGAAAATGAACAAATAAATGTACCTCTTTTAAAAAGCATTCAACATTTTCATTTCTTGTATGTTTACACAAGATCACATAGTGCCTTCTTTATTACATCACAGAGTTACCACCTCAAGGTGAGAAGACTGAAACAAACTTCTGTTGCAAGAATGCAGCAGCCAGGCTGCTTGGCACTTCAATCTCAAGATGTTACCTTGTGCAATAAATAATTCTAAAGTAGACAAAGTTCATAGACCCTAAGCACTGTAAACTGCCCCAGATCACCATAAGTAAAAGTGATGCCAAGACTCAAACGGTTATTTTGTACATTAACATCGCTGCGGTCTGTAAAAAAAGAAAATTTCTAATCAAACTGAATTTGTACAAAGCTGTTCTAATGTGCTCCAAGTTAAATATAAAGTCGTCCTTGCACAGCTACACACAATTTCTCAAAAAGGGTGTAAGTCATTGAAGTTTACGGCAGTATACACTACTTAATAATAGTTAATTTGTAGGTTCATAACCAAAAAACTCAAAGGACCTTGAAACCATTTAATGCCCATGTGTCTTTGCTACAAATGAATATGTATATAATAAAGTAATTGGTGACCATGTAGCGCCCTTCAAATCCCTCTGGTTGGGTGTCTGCCACTGTAAGCAGGTCATAGCCACATGTAAATAGGGCGCAAACTCTTTAACCCCTTCACTGCGGCTGCTATTCCGCAACAGTGCTAAGGGGGCGGGGCGGAAGAGCGGCGGGCGCATGCTGGTGACGCCGCGGTTGCGCTGTGCCCATGACAGAGAGGTTCCGTCACGGCCCCGCCCGCTCAATAGAGCGTTCAGCGCAGGTGCGGGAACCGCGCCGCACAGGCGTTCCGAGGGGGCAATGACGGAACCGCTCCGTCATCAGCACAGCGCGATCGCGGCTGATGACGGAGTGGTTCCGTCACCAGCAGGGGAGGGGTTAATACAATCATTTGGAATGCACTAGGTCTCGCATTTATGCGAGACATATTGCATTACAAATGGGAGGCATCACGGACAACGGGAGGGGGGAAGCATCACGGACAACGCTAAGGGTAGGCATCATTGACAATGGAAGAGCGGCAGGAGAGAGAAAGACATGGACAACAGGAGGGAGGGCGAGGGGAGTAAAAGGCACAGACAATGCGAGGGAGGGTAGGGGAATGAAAGGCACAGACAATGGGAGGCGGGCAGGGGGAAGTGAAAGGCACGGACAACGGGAGGGAGGGTGGGGGAGTGAAATACATGGACAATGCGCATGGACAACAGGAGGGAGGGAGTGGGAGTAAAAGGTATGGACAATGCACAGACAACGGGAGGGAGGGGTGAGTGAAAGGCATGGACAATGGGAGGGAGGGCGGGCGGGACAGGGGAAAGAATGCAGCAAAGCACATCCTGCGTGCAGTAGGAGTACCTCATTAATTAAAATAGTGCTCACATTCTAAAATAACACCTACCATGTAACACTCGAAGTAAAGGGGCCAGTCACCATGGAGGTGACAAATGGAGAGGAGGCGGTACTAAGGAGGGACTAACAAACCTATTGACGAATCTGAAGCAAGCATTTAGGACAAACAATAACACAAGCCAATGGCAAATATGGGCGGATAGTGGATTGAGCCTTTGTCAGGATTATTAGGGCGGCTTGCGGTCTAGGGCCCGCCCCACGTCATGTGCCCAGCTTGAGGTATTTGTGTGGAAAGGTTCATAGTTTTCCCTCCAGGGGGCGTTGGTGGTTCACTTGCACAGCCCAAAGAAGTATATGTTGATGTAAGGTAAAACGTACTTTGTATGTCTTGAAATGTGCTCTTTATACCCCCTTTGTCCGCCTAATGCGTGAGGTTTGGCAGCCTCACGCGAGATGCGTGAGGTTTGGCAGCCTCACGCGAGATGCGTGAGGTTTGGGAGCCTCACGCGAGATGCGTGAGGTTTGGCAAGCCTCACGCAAGATGCGTGAGGTTTGGCAAGCGGCTTTAACGCGTCCGCGAAATGCGTTAGAAACGGCAAGTGGTCGCTTTAAACATCGGGCGTAGCCACGTAAACATGCGCGACCACGCACAGACCCCTTTGCTCACTATTCCTAGGATCTTGAAGGTGTAGCTGCGTCCTCCAGTTGCTCTGAGTGGTGATCAGAGTTTAGGAAGCATTTTCTTGGCCTTTACTTTCAGTAAGTGGTTGGCATCCAGCTGAAGGTCCTTGGGGAAGGCGCAACCTGCTGTGGAAGTAATTTGGAATCCTTGGCTGTACCTGTAAGTTGTTTCTCCGAAGCCTTGGTTTCTTCGGCCACGCCCTGAGTCTCAGTAGAGTAGGTCGTACTCTACAGGTAGGACCTTTTAAGCTATTTACTAGGCCAACATTAGACGCACATCATTGTGAACATGTTTAAAATGTGTTTTTGAGTCTATTTCTCTGCGCAAATTACACATTCTTTGTTTCTTGTGAAATAATTCACTGAGAGCTAGGCTCTATCTTGTTGGGTCTACTTCTTATGGTTTTTGGTCGCAATTCTTAACAGTCGCAATACGAATTGTAATTACAATAGAAAGATTTGTTTTGTTAAAGAAAGGATATTCAAGTGAAGGTTTAGAACTTGAGATTATTGATGTAAAACTGCATATTCACCCTATCAGGGGATATCCATGTAAAGTTTATATTTTACAAGGAAAAGAGACATTTTTGACTGTCATTGGAAAGCGGTTATTTACAAGAAAGGTGTCATTTTTGACTGTCATTGTAAAGCGGTTATTTACAAGAAAGGTGTCATTACGTCTGTGTTGAATCTGAGATTCAAATGTGTTTTCTTTTAATGCTCAATTCAAAGGAACAATCCTATATATGTTGATTTGGAGTTAAGCCCAGGTTAAAGACAAAAGTCTTTTATTGTGAGGTGTAATTTTAGTTCTTTAAGTTGTTGCAGAGTTCTGAGTATATTGGTAAAGACTTGCAGCACTAACCTTTCCTTTTCAGATCTCCTTCCCTGCTGTTCCCTTCCCAACACCCTTTTCCCCCCGCTTGATCACTTCAATATTCTGTGTATTTATTACAATCAGAATTGGAGGTATCGAGAGGTGGGCCCTTATATCAACTCGACAGATCCTGAGGAAGACCTCGTCTGACAGAATAGTGAGCCCACAAATTTTTTTTCTCCTGATCTGTCGGAGTTGCTATAATGGCCACCTTAGATGATTTGATGGCGGTAATTGTTAAAATGCAAGCTGATCTAAATGAAACCATGAATGCAACTGCGTTATTGGCTGAAAAGGTGGAGAATATTCAACTTCAGAATACACCACTTCCTGACGAAGTTCAGGATACAGGTTCTAGGGCTCCCACTAATATCTCTGTTACTGTACCCCTGCACATTCCTTTAGCATCCCCAGAACGTTTCACTGGAGATCCTTCTAAGGTGCAAACCTTCTTGACACAAATTGAGTTACATTTTTCTTGCAGACCTGCAGCCTTTCCTACTCCTCAATCCAGGATTGCGTTCCTTATATCCTATCTGTCCGGAGATGCCGCTACCTGGGCGGTTCCGTTAGTCAGACAAGATAGTGCTTTATTATATAACTGGAGACGTTTTGTAGGGGAATTTGAAAAGGTGTTTGACAGGCGAACTGTGACTTTATCTGCAGATAGAGAATTATTGCAGGTAAGACAAGGGAACAGAGACCTTATTTCTTATTTGTCCCATTTTAATAGACTGGTGGCCGAAACCTCTTGGCCCGAAGAAAAGAGAGCTGCTCTTTTTTATCAGGGTTTGCGGGATGAGCTAAAAGATGTCCTTGGACAAATTCATCCCCAACCAACAGCATGTTCGGATTTGATTAATCTGACCTTACGACTAGATCACCGGCTCTCTGAAAGAAGGTCAGATAAAAGAAAGAGCGAGAAACCAAATTGGAAGAATGGACCTAGATCTCGGACTCAACTATCTCACTCTGAATCCAGTTCAGAGCCAATGGAGATCGGAGCTCTTAGACAACCATTATCTAAGGAAGAAAAAGAAACCCGACGTAAAAAAGGACAATGTCTTTACTGTGGTCGCAAAGGACATTTCGTAAAGGATTGCATGATGAAACCAAAAACTAAATCCTTCAGTGCAAACAAGGTGGCAATCCTAGAAAAAACAGATCAAACGTCGGAATACTAGTTTGCCCGAGATGTTTAGAAGGGGATCTCTTGGGTACCGTCGCTTACCCTTCCATAAACTCTTGTGTGTCCAATTACAAAGCTCATTTCAGGTTGGCATTGCAAATCCAAATAACTCTTAAGATTTGGCAAATGGAAGTTTTGATCGACTATGGAGCTACTGGGAATTTTGTTGATCTAGAAACTGTACAGAGACTAAGTATCATTTGCGAGAAAAAAGAAACTCCAGAAATTGTTCAAGCAGTCGATGGGAAGGTTTTGTCCGGAGGGCCAGTTACAATGCAAACCTCAAAGGTGGCTATGGTCTGTGAGGATTCAAAGAAACAAAGACATTTGGAAGAAGTGCAATTCGATGTGATTCAAGCTCCTCAATATGGGTTTATTCTGGGCATGCCTTGGCTCTGCTTGCATAATCCTCTAATTGACTGGCAAAAAAGAGAACTTGTATTCCTCTCAGAGTTTTGTCAGTCATCTTGTTTAAAAATCTTGGAACCAATTGTGAGTAAAATCGCAACTGCAGAAGAAAAAGAGACAATTTTACCCAAAGCATACAGAGAATTTCAAGAGGTGTTCAGTGAAGAGAAAGCAGCAAAACTTCCACCTCATCGAAGCTATGATTGTCAGATTGATCTTATGCCAGGATCATGTGTACCCAATTGTAGAATTTACGCATTATCGGAAAAAGAAAATCAACATTTGAGAGACTATCTAGACCAATATTTAGAAAATGGTTTTATCCGTCCTTCTAAGTCTCCAGCTGCCTCCCTTTTGTTTTTTATCCCAAAAGCGAATGGGGAATTAAGAACTTGCATCAACTATAGAGCACTGAATAAAATAACCATCAAAAATAAATACCCGTTGCCGTTAATCCCTGTCCTTTTGGATCAAGTCAAAACAGCAGTGATTTACACCAAACTTGATCTTAGAGGGGCTTATCACTTGGTACGAATCCGAGAGGGAGACGAGTGGAAGACTGCATTCAAAACTCGATATGGTCTGTTTGAATACTTGGTAATGCCATTCGGTCTTTGTAACGCCCCAGCAGCCTTCCAATTCTTCCTCAATGATGTTTTACGAGAATTTTTAGATCTGTTTGTTATCGTCTATATCGATGATATTTTAATCTACTCAGACTCTGTGGAAGAACATGAAGGTCATGTAAAACAAGTTTTGAAAACCCTACAAAAACATAATTTGTATTGTAAACTAACAAAATGTGACTTTCATGTATTTGTAGTGGAATTCTTAGGAGTCTTACTCACCCCAACAGGTATGAAAATGACTGATCGAAAAATCCAAGCAGTAGCTGAGTGGCCTATCCCAACTTCAGTCCGGGATGTGCAATGTTTTTTGGGTTTTGCAAACTTTTACCGTCGATTTATTGATCACTTTTCTGCAGTGGTAGCTCCTATCACAAGATTGCTGAGAAAAAAGGTAAAGTTTGAATGGTCTTCCGAGGCAAATGATGCATTTCAGAAACTAAAGAAAGCGTTCACAGCAGCTCCAATTTTAATGCACCCAGATGTTAAGGAACCTTTCATAATCGAAGCAGATGCTTCAGATGTGGCAATTGCAGCTATTCTTTCTCAAAGGCATCCTAAAACTGGCCAAATGCATCCGGTGGCATACATGTCACGAAAACTGAACTCAGCCGAACAAAACTATATCATCGCAGAAAAAGAACTACTTGCTATTCTAGAAGCCTTCAAAGAATGGAGACACTATATATTGGGAGCTAAATTCACAGTAACTGTATACACGGATCATAGAAATTTGCAATTTATGAGCTCAGCCAGAATGTTGACACCCAGACAACTAAGATGGATGATGTTCTTTGCAGAATACGATTTCGTAGTAACTTATCGTCCTGGTCAAGACAACAAGAAAGCCAATGCTCTTTCTAGGAAAGATTCTTCTTTGCACAGGTTTGAAGGAGATCCACAAGCAATCATAAGCCCAGATAAAGTACTTTGCTTGTTATCAGCTGATCAATTCCTGGAGAAAATACATGAAAACTTCTCTCCTACTCAATGGAAAAAATGGGAGAATAAGGAAGAGAAACAAACTATCAAGGAGGGACTACCATTTCATGGAAGGCAGATCTATCTACCAACCAAAGAATTACAAAGAACTGTTTTCAGTTGGTTACATTCCCATCCAATGGCAGGTCATCCGGGTCCGAAAAAGACAGTAGAAAAAATACAAAGAATATTCTGGTGGCCAACTCTGCAGAAAGATGTGACTCAAATGGCTCAAAACTGTGAAACTTGTGCAAGATTCAAAACGGATCATAGTAAACCAAAAGGTCTGTTGCAAGTGCTACCCACACCAACCAGACCTTGGGAACATATTTCCTTGGATTTCATTACAAATCTTCCGCAAAACAGTCAACATTCAGATATCTTGGTAGTTGTAGACAGTTTAACAAAGTATGCACATTTCATAACTTGTAAACGATTGCCTACAGCAGGACAATTAGCACAAATCTTTCTAAAAAATATTGTGAAACTACATGGACTGCCTTCAGTACTGATATCGGATCGAGGTTCTCAGTTTTCATCCAAGTTCTGGCAACAATGGTGTCAATGTCTACAGATTTCGTCAAATATGTCAACCAGTCATCATCTTCAAACGGATGTTCAAACCGAACGATTAAATCAAACCTTGAAACAATACCTGCGATGTTATGTAACAGATTCCAAAGAGTCTTGGTTGGATTTGCTGTGGTTAGCTGAGATGGCCTATAACTCATCACCTCATTCATCTACAGGATCTTCTCCTTTTGAGGCCCTATATGGCTATCTACCAAAGACAATTCCTTTAAATCTGCCTAAAGAAGAGAGCAATGCCCCTGCAGTTCAAGAGACAGTACAATTTATGCAGAGCATTCATCAGAAGATTCACAAAAGACTATTACAAAGTAAAGAGAAATAAAAACAACAATATGATAAGCGTCATCGAGCAGGACCAGTGTATTCTTCTGGAGATAAAGTGTGGTTATCCACTAAGAACTTACAGTTTAAACACAAGAACATGTTTCGTCCCAAATTCATTGGTCCATATTCAGTAATCCGTCAAGTTAATCCAGTGACATACAAACTACAACTTCCCAAGAACTTGCGGATTCATCCTGTATTTCATACGTCATTGTTAAAACCAGCTAGACAAGGTGTAACTCCCAGACCAGCACCGATCCTGATTCAGGGCAATTGGGAATATGAGGTGCAGAAAATATTGGATTCTAAACGCAGGGGCACAAAACTATGGTATCTGGTTTCTTGGAAAGGTTACGGTTCTGAGAATGATTCTTGGGAACCGGCTGAACATGTTCATGCCCCTCAGTTGTCACGCAGATTCCACCTCCTTCATCCTTCAAAGCCGGGCCCTAGACCGCTCTTGGGAGGGGGAGGTACTGTCAGTATTATTAGGGCGGCTTGCGGTCTAGGGCCCGCCCCACGTCATGTGCCCTGCTTGAGGTATTTGTGTGGAAAGGTTCATAGTTTTCCCTCCAGGGGGCGTTGGTGGTTCACTTGCACAGCCCAAAGAAGTATATGTTGATGTAAGGTGAAACGTACTTTGTATGTCTTGAAATGTGCTCTTTATACCCTCTTTGTCCACCTAATGCGTGAGGTTTGGCAGCCTCACGCGAGATGCCTGAGCTTTGGCAGCCTCACGCGAGATGCGTGAGGTTTGGCAAGCCTCACGCGAGATGCGTGAGGTTTGGCAAGCGGCTTTAACGCGTCCGCGAAATGCGTTAGAAACGGCAAGCGGTCGCATTAAACATCGGGCGTAGCCACGTAAACGTGCGCGACCACGCCTAGACCCCTTTGCTCACTATTCCTAGGATCGTGAAGGTGTAGCTGCGTCCTCCAGTTGCTCTGAGTGGTGATCAGAGTTTAGGAAGCATTTTCTTGGCCTTTACTTTCAGTAAGTGGTTGGCATCCAGCTGAAGGTCCTTGGGGAAGGCGCAACCTGCTGTGGAAGTAATTTGGAATCCTTGGCTGTACCTGTAAGTTGTTTCTCCGAAGCCTTGGTTTCTTCCGCCACGCCCTGTGTCTCAGTAGAGTAGGTCGTACTCTACAGGTAGGACCTTTTAAGCTATTTACTAGGCCAACATTAGACGCACATCATTGTGAACATGTTTAAAATGTGTTTTTGAGTCTATTTCTCTGCGCAAATTACACATTCTTTGTTTCTTGTGAAATAATTCACTGAGAGCTTAGGCTCTATCTTGTTGGGTCTACTTCTTATGGTTTTTGGTCGCAATTCTAAACAGTCGCAATACGAATTGTAATTACAATAGAAAGATTTGTTTTGTTAAAGAAAGGATATTCAAGTGAAGGTTTAGAACTTGAGATTATTGATGTAAAACTGCATATTCACCCTATAAGGGGTTATCCATGTAAAGTTTATATTTTACAAGGCAAAGAGACATTTTTGACTGTCATTGGAAAGCGGTTATTTACAAGAAAGGTGTCATTTTTGACTGTCATTGTAAAACGGTTATTTACAAGAAAGGTGTCATTACGTCTGTGTTGAATCTGTGATTCAAATGTATTTTCTTTTAATGCTCAATTCAAAGGAACAATCCTATACATGTTGATTTGGAGTTAAGCCCAGGTTAAAGACAAAAGTCTTTTATTGTGAGGTGTAATTTTAGTTCTTTAAGTTGTTGCAGAGTTCTGAGTATATTGGTAAAGACTTGCAGCACTAACTTTTCCTTTTCAGATCTCCTTCCCTGCTGTTCCCTTCCCAACACCCTTTTCCCCCCGCTTGATCACTTCAATATTCTGTGTATTTATTACAATCAGAATTGGAGGTATCGAGAGGTGGGCCCTTATATCAACTCGACAGATCCTGAGGAAGACCTCGTCTGACAGCCTTATATCTCTGATTGTTTATCTTCTTGCTGGCGATAGATCTGAGATTTATTTGTTGGCAGTTTGACTCATCTAACGTAGCACACAGGGGTAATATGCCTGCCTCAAAGAAGGTACACCATACAGATGGCAGAAATGTTTTTAATGTTCTAAAGTTCTAATTAAATAATGGGAAAGCTAGATATGTAGTTTGTGGCTCTCATTAATTCATTAATGATTAGACCCACATTTTATAGGGACCTCTTAAAAATAGATAGTTTCTGTGAAATAAACAAAACATTTTGAAACTTCATAGTATTTAATTTACAAATATAAATTGACCATTGCTGATACTTCTCAGTTTTTGCTTTAAAAATGTCAAGCTCGAACCAGAATCGGCACCAATTTCTAAACTGCAGATTAGTTTGGTTAACGGTTGGTCCCTTTGTATGTGAGAGATGACTTGTAGAAATTGGGATAGTATTATGGCTTCTCTGCCATAAAGACTTTTGCATAGTAAAACATAGGCAGGAAATGTACAGGAAATGTACAGGAAGGTCAAAAAGGCAAGTGGTTGTGTGAGGGCCCTTAGGAATAACTTTAATATGCTTACCTCAGTGGTATACCCAGAGGCCTTCTTCTGGAGATAAGTTGTGCAGGAAGCTTTGTACCACACTGCTGATGTGTATCATTCATGCAGGAACCCAATTCAAATGATATTCAGAAAGAATCTGTGTCTTACACTAACAGTGATCCATGACGTTTATTTATCAAATAAGCATACATATCTACAATAGTGCGTTTAAAAAGGCTTAGCAGTAACTGGGCACGACTGGCCGTACCGGACATCAGACTTTTCCCAGGGTGTTCCTGCTTATATTTCGCATGCTTTACATAATCTTGTATTCCCTATGAGTGTTTGCATTTTCCAGGATGTTATTTTTTTCAGGCAGTGCATAATTTGAATTCAGTCATAGCCAGGTGTTTATAATGGGGCACAATTGGGTTGTAACTGAAGACAGTGTAAGTTTCTCTCAGTGGGGCAGAAAGGTGTTCTGGAGGATAGGATGTGGCACTATGGCCATTGCTACCAAATTTGGAACTGGGGACCCTGGTTCAACCTTCATGACTAGTCCACTAGACCACTCTCCTGAGGGAACGCATTCTCCTATTAGACCTTAGAAGTCCCGTCTAGACCTTAGACGCCCTGGTATCTTAGCACCTTGAAGGAGTGTCCACCACAATCCATACTAAAGTTCACATCCAGTCTTGCAGGTAGGCCTTAAAAGCAGCACACCCTAGAGCAGCAGTGACTTTGTTAATGAGGTCAAAGGACCCTCCTTGAGGCCAGTCCTCCTCACTCATTGGTGCCTCCATTGACCTTGTTCTAACAGTACTAATGCAACTCACCAAAGATTTGAAATGCAGGATTTGCATGCACACCATACTAAGGGGCATGTTTATGAGGGCCGTTGCACCAAACTTGCACAATGCAACGGGGTACATGCACAACGCAAAGCTCCAAGTCATATTTTAAAAGCCACGCAAAACCACTTTGCATGTCTTGAATGGCTTCATAAATATGGAGTAGTACAATGCAGAGCAAACTGCTGCATTGCAATACTGTGCGCCAAGGAGGATTTGAAGTGGGGTGTTGCATGGGAGATTGGTTTTGTAACTGGGAACCAGTTTTGCAGCAATGCTGCAAAATCTGGCCACAGTAACAAAACCAGCAGAACTGTGCAGTATAACGACTCACTCTTAAAAACACATAAATCACTGCTGAGTTCCTTGTAAACCCAGTAGATTACCTGCAACAATAAAAGTCCCCACGCAACTCCAACAGTTTCTGATGCATTCACAGATTTTCAAGGAGTTCTAAAATTGGGATTGCAACAAAAGCTTACACCTCCTGAGGACAGGCATAATGAGCAGAAATATCGTTATTTCTCCTATGTGTGCTGCTACATTGAGCAGCCCAGATATAAAGATGAAAGAGCCTCTTAGGATTATTTTTGTACAGGAAGGTGCCCCTTCCTGCTCAAAACAATCCTGCATGCAATTGAGGCACCCTTGCACCATGGGCCAAGTGTGCCAGCATTGGCGCTATGCTGCCAAGACGGAAACAGCAGAGGGAGAAAGTACAGGAATGCACCTTATTGGACAAATATGTGCATTCCTGCCGTTTCCCTGTGATGCAGGGTAGCGCAGCAAAGTAACTTGCTGCGCTGCCCTACACTACCATCTCCATAAATATGCCTCAAAATTTGCAAACCTCACAGTCTCTGCCTCATGTCACTGCAATTATGCGGCAATGGAAGACAGTGTTGACTAAATCATGCAGCGAAAAAGGGCTGCAGCGTAATGTTGTATTTCAAATTTTCAAATTTATTTATTATGTTTTGGCTCTCAAAGAGGGCCACATAAACATATACAAGCAAAGCAACACAATCACCAAAAGTACAGGAATTATAAAAACATAATATTCGAACCGTAACAGCTACACTGCAAGCCATCAGTCCGACAAGGCCGGGCAGACACAGTTTTCCAGAGAAATTAATAAATAGCTAAAAATCCTTTAAAAAAGTTAAAAACATAAGCACAGAACATTTCATTTGGTGGGCAATAAAGTGCATGAAGAAAATCTTGTAAAGTGACAATGCTGAGGCGGAGACAGATTACTTTAAGCCATCGATTGCGCAAGTTACGTAACATAGGACAAATCAAAAGTACATGCATACAGTCCTGGTTATTCAATTTACATAAATTGCACAAAGGTGAAGTGCCATGCCATTTGGACAACAACACGTTAAGAGGGATTAAGTCATAACGTAATAAAAACCAAAACCTACGTATCCCATGTGGTAAGTTCCATAGGGCATAAGGTTGAGGCTGTTTCAACCTATAGGAGGAGATGAGCGGCTCCACATTCCTTTTATCTCCAACTGTTTTTTTGTCGGATAGAAAACTATACTCCCACGAAGCCTCCTTAAGGACCTGCTTTAACTGCGTGGGAGAGTAGGAGAAAAGAGCGCTTTCATCCAGTTTAAGGATTTTCACAGCCCCTCTGAAATTACTAACGAGTTTAGAGAACTCCTTAAAATTGCCCAAAAGTTCATTTTTGAGTAAAACTCGCAGGGTTCCCTCTCTCGCTCTGGCCAAACTGGCTACCCACCTTATTAGGGCGCACAGCCCCTGAACCCAGGCACTCCTGAGTCCAAAATCCAGCCTGCAGGCGGCCAGTGGACAGGCATTGTTAAGAGTCGAGAGGGATCTTAGGAGTTTTCCCTCAGTCTTGTGGCAAAAGTCCCAATATTTTATCTCTATTATTTCTATACCGTACAAGATGGTTGCGGGGATTTTAGCTCTAAATACTTCTAGAAGGCTAGAAAAATGTCTTTTCCCCGTTGCCAGGTATAGGGACTTTAACCCATTGCCATGGGCAAGAGCTTTGCGAGAGCAGTGCTCTATATGGAGATTCTCGCTCATATTGGCCGAGAATATTTTCCCTAAAAAGGTATAACAAGTTACGACCTCCAATCTATGCCCTCCAATAGCCCAACCAAAATTTGTCGAGCGGCATTTCTTCCTACCAGCAATACACATCACTTTACTTTTGTTAATATTGATCTTCATATGATGCTCCCCGGCAAAGTCCTGAAGGGCCTGAAGCCGGTTTGCCAGACCTGTGGGAGTTAAGTCGAGCAACAACACATCGTCGGCATACATCAGACAGGATATTGGCGCCCCTCCTATCAATGGCGCGATCCCCTCACTGTAAGACACAGTAGCAGGGAGGTCAGTTGTATATAGGGAAAACAAAAGGGGTGCCAATAAGCAGCCTTGTTTAAGGCCGTTCTGAGATGGTATTTTGGCCGAAAGGCCCCTTTCACCCCCCATTAAGACCCTGCACCAGGTCTCAGTGTGCAGAGCCCGCACCAATTCCAACAGGGGAGTAGGGACACCCAGCGTCGCCATTTTTCTCCACAGCGTTCCACGATCTACTTTATCGAACGCTGTGGAGAAATCAATGAAGGCGGCGTATACGACACCCCCTCTCACCTGGACATATTTATCAGTAATCACCTGAAGGGCAGTCAGGTTATCCAGAGTGCCATGCTCCCTTCGGAAACCAGTCTGTTCCAACGGCAAAATGTTGCGCTCCTCGACCCAATCAGAAAGAGAACTGAGGAGACATTTCGCAAAGACCTTTCCGATGGAGTCGAGGAGCGCAATCAAGCGATAATTACTGGGGCTGTCCCTTGCCCCCTTTTTGAAGATAGGGACCAGAATGCTTCCTCTCCAAGAAGCAGGAACACATTTGGAAAGATGGCATGCCCTAAACAGGGGGTACAAGATTTTGCTCCAGCTTAAGGGGTCTTGTTTTAGGACCGTCATCGGAAGCTCATCCGGTCCCATGGCCCCAGAGGATCGCATATTTTTTATAGCCGTCTCGATTTCTTTCTCAGAGGGAAAGAAAACCAGGTCATCAGGGGCAGCATACATGAAGTTATCCACACCTGTGGTCCCGTTCCCTGCATATAGTTCTCGGATATGAGAGGACCATAGATCTTCTGGTATAGATATGGGAGTAGGGGAGTGGCGTGTACCACATCCTTTCCCGATTATTGCCCAAAAATCTTTAATGTTGCCATGTGCAGCAGATTCCCTTAATTTAATCCATACTTCATCCTCCCTGTCCCTTTTAATTTTTAGCTTGAGTCTGCTTCTCTTTCTTTTTAACCTAGCGATATCTTTCCCACGTTCCAGTACCCTTTCAACATACTGTTCACGGATTAGTTTATTTAATTCCCTATTCAGGTTACGCAGTGTCAGAGGAACTACCTCTCCTTTTTTCCTAGGGGGGACAGTTTTTTTAGCATTCAATAAAATCTTTAACATAAATTCCTCAAAACAAACTATTTCATTTCCGTTCCACTCTTCTATTTCCCTAAGGGTATCGGTCAGTAGATCCTCCACCCCATTGATGGCAGCATTATTCCAGAAGCATCTTCCAGATGTAGAGTGGAAGGTAGCCTCCTTGCCATTTAGCGACCAGGACGCCGTATTCAGAGAGTTTAAGGAAACTGATAGTAACAATATACTATGGTCGCTCAGAGTCGTGGGTATGATCTTTAAATCAAGAATCTGGGGAAACAGACCATAGCTGGCGATAGCATAGTCCAAAATTGATGACCCAAAGGGGGATTTGTGGGTATAATTTGCGGGGACGTCAGATGGAAGTCTTCCATTTAAGATAATACCATCCCCGATCGCTAGTTCTTTTAGCAAGATCTTCCCCCTTTTATTTGTCCTTAAGTTTTCCGGGAAAAGCGTCTGGGGGATGCAATGTACTTCCTCCTTAACTTTATCCCTGAAAAGTTTTAGACTAGCGTTTGAAATTTTACAATTCAAATCACCTATAAGCAAAATTACAGGAAAAGGAGGGGAATTTTTTATCTTTTCCATATACTGGAGAACCCGCTGCAATTTATCGTTAAAACATTCCTCAGGCGGAATATACACATTAAAAATTACCATGGAGTATTTTACATTATCATGGGACAAATTCTCTAATGTTATGTTGTATATTTTCTGATACTTTATTATTTTGCCATTTTTACACATACTAACAGTCTCGGCAAAGTTTTCACCCCATTATTAGCAGTGTAACAAACAAGTGCAGCACTGAGAATGTGACCAGTCAACCTTTGTAAAGGTCCCTCTGCACTTCACAGCAACAAGAGTCACGTTGTTTCGATCCATTTGAGCTCCACATTTTTTTTTTAAACTGTCAGAATACGCAGCAGATGGTGCATTACGTGGCAAACACGAGAGAGCTATAATTATGTGGAAAACATTTGCAAACTAGGATATTTTGCAATTCATGTTTGAACTTTTCTCATGCAGTCACAGTTGGGCGGTATTTCTAGACGCTTTCAGTGCTTGTGGAGAGATAAAGATAAAGGTGTCTAATAAGGATTGCAGAGGATAGTAGTCTGAAGGGGAGAAAATAACTGATTGAGATAATCCAAGGACCACTACCTACTTCTGACTCTACCAATGTTTGAGTCTCATAATTTTAGAACTGATGCTTTTGCAATTCTCATTGCTAAGTAACTTGAGTAGTAATTACACAAACTACTAATAAAATGGTTGTATCTCATTCATCTGATACTGCTAAAAGCATCTGCAAAACCACCAGGTCTGGGTTGTTTGAGAGTGCTATGTCTAGAAACAATAACAGGAAACTAAGAGGCATCTAATGCTGGCTTCATGACATGTTGTGTGAAGCATGTAAAAAACGTAGGTATACAATTTAGCATTGACTGAGGGGCACAGAATGATGTAATCAACAGTGCTTCCCAACATGTGGGGCCTCCTGTCACAGAATCTATAGCCATATTTTTTGTAGAGAAATGGTTAGCAAAAGGGAGGAGAAGTGCTGATAAAAGAAACTTCATGGCTTGGACACAAATGGCTTATGATTCCACTTATATGCGTATCTGGGACATTTTGTGGTTGAAAAAGTATCCCAAATTGTAAATGTATTTTAATGTCAATAGCTCATATTAAACCTCAAATAAACGAGTATCTATTGGTTGCATTAAACAACGTTATAAGTTGTAACTGGTCAGTGAAATGCCAAACATACTAAAAATTAGGATTGTTTTCTCTTTCTAGCCACACCTCTGACTCCGCCCACTGAACCAATCCTCAGATTATTCCTGCCCCCTGATGCTCCGCCCACAGTTCCCCTACTTTTTTCCCCCTCTTCGACCACTGCCTATTATCCACCAATACCGAACTCTGCAGTGGTAGCACAATGTGCACTTCTCCGGCAGGTTTGGGGCTGGTTCTTCTGCTCAGTCCTGTGGTATCGCGAGGCATGACATCAGGAGAGGAGTCATTGTCAGTGCCTGCGCATTTTGAGACTCAATTTATTAGGGCAGGGCGGCCGGCGCAAGAGGGCAGCATTTTGAATGTAGTAAATGGCTGAGCTGCTCAGCAGCTATGTGCGTGAGATTTTGGTAGTGCAGCTGAGCATGCTGCTTGCACCACGTTGTGGTGGCATAACGGATCCCCTTGGCAGCCTACACCCTCTGAGGTTCACCTGACGCCAGGCGCTGGTGTCGGATGATTCACTTGCCATCATGAGCCTGCTGCTTAACAGTGAGAAAACTGTAATTCTGAGTAAGTATACTTATTACATTTTTTAGATAATTAAAGTAGTAGCTGAAACTGAGCGTTTACGAAAATTGAAATATATACGGTGAGGACAGAGCTTTACAGATCATCAGCCGTGTCCCGTCCGGCCTATCTCCATCAGATTCTACTCTGGGCATGGGTGATCCATGTGGTGGCGCCTTGCCTGCAATTTTCCTGCGATGTGTGTGACGTTGGTGGCTACTAAATGGGTGCCCCTTTGATGGCCAGCAACGTCACGCACTTTGCAGATTGCCCCAGGTAAATAGAATGGCGGGCGGGCAGCTTTGTTTATCTTTGCAGCGCCCTCCATCAACAGTCGTGGTGCTAATGTGCTGTCCAAGTGTTTACATTAGTGTGGAGAGGGTCATGGTGCAGGGTGTTGGTTTGCAGCCTGCTGGGCCAATGCCCTCCTAAGCCCCCAAGCCAGGTTGGCGACAGATTGTCAAAAACGTCACCTTTGCAGTTCCTTCCCCCAATTACCGTGGTTCTGAGAATGAGGGCACAGTGTTTGGCCATTCTCATGATCCCGGGCCTTTTTGTCGGTCGGCAGACCGCTCAAGTCTTTAAGTGCGACCTTGATATGCCCAGGTGTCAACAATTCCAGTTGAAGCTCCTGCCATCCCCATCCCAGAAAGAAGGTTGGCTGCACTGTACCTGGGAGACAGCCCAGGCCAGCGTGAGATTGCGGCCAGACACCAGCAAAAATTTGGTAGGGAGCGGTGATAAATATACAGGCACTGGTTGGTAACAGCTAAGTAAGTCCTTTAGAGATCGGAGAACCGTGGTGATTAATTTGGGTAATTTGTATCAATTGCAACACTAAAATAACAAACTGGTCTAATATTTCTTTACAACAAAATTAATTTCAAACTTTTAGATCAAAGGGTATCTGCAGGCCGATACTGAGAGTACCCCATGTCAGGTGTGAGTGGTGTATTTAATTCAGGTACTACACTGCCTTTACTAAAACGAGATTTTCGTGTTGTACCATACATTTTCTTAATCCACTGCTCCTTATAAAGTGTCACTGAAGGTGTCACTAATGAGATGTGAATATCACTCATAGGCGACTTGAAAACATAGAAATGTTACTTGTGTATAATGAAAACTTGGCAGCTATGTTTGGGCCGCTCTGGTGAAGGTCGGGTGACTCTGGTCAGCGAAGACGGAGATAGTATCACTCATATTCATTGAAATGTCACTCATAATTACACTGAAATTATGAAAAAGTCTCACATAACAATCTGAAACCTTGGCAGCTATGCACCTTCAGTTAAACATCTGAGATTGAGTTTAGAGCTTTTTTTTTTTACTTGAATAGTTTTAAGCCATGCTGAATTACGAAACCAAAGGCTATTTTCACTCCCACCTTAAAACATTTCTACAAGCAGGACTTCTTGTTGACATTAAGAATGCATGCCTGGGATCCATCAGCATTCAAGCCCTATAGATAGGCTAGCATGAGTAGCACCAATGTTGTGCCATTACAATCGCACCAGTGGGAAGAATCCAATACGACAGGCTGCATTATGTAAGTGAAGATATGCAAGTATGCCAAATCACCTACCAAACATGGCATAGAAAGTACCTGCATCAATAATACAGTTTTTTAGGAGAAGAACGAATATTGAAGTAACTGCGGCGGAGTGTTCATCCAAAATACTTTGGGGAATATGTACAAGGATTGGTGGAAAATAAGTTAGCCGGAAAATTTATACCGCGAAGTACTACCGAAAACTAGCGCCACGTTAGCGACGTATGTACAAGTTAAAACTATGTGGCGAAAGTTTCTCATTTCAGCGGAAATTGTCAACAGCGTCACAGCGATAAAAATCTTGCCGCTAATGTGAAAAAAGTAGCGGAATAAACTGCATGCAAATTAGCGTGCCACCACTTTTTTCACGTTAGGCTGGAAAAACGACAACAAAACACCTGCAAATTATCAGAAACTGAAATAAAAAAGTAAAGAACCATTGATAAAGCTAGACCCAGTACTGCTGGAGAAAATGACCCCCAAACAGCCAGGAGTAACAGCCAGAGACCCAGGAGAAGGGCAAGAAGTGGAAGAGGAAATCCAGGTTTAGCCAGCAGGAAAACCAGGTGCTGATTGTGGAGGTGACAAAAAAACAACACCAGCTGTTTGTCAGCTCCACTGTGTCATTGGAGACCAAGAATGCAAAATGGCAGTCCATCGCAGCCAAGGTGTATGCTGTCGGAGAGGTGGGGAGGACAGTGTCCGACTGCAAGAACCCCTGGCATGATGCTAAGCGCAAGACCAAGGAGAAACTGCGCCACAGGAGGAGCAGGATGTGTTGGAGGAACAGGTGTTGGTGGTTTGAGTCCAGGGACAGGATACTGCTGAACATGATCAGCTACATCAGGAACATGGTGAGTAACAACCAGGGACTAGGGGCCTGGGGGTGGATGGGCCCAATGTAACTCATGCACAATTAAACACCTGCCAGTGCACATCTACAATGACTGCAGATCTTGTCACAGATGCTCTTGTCCCTGGGGATTTAGACACATATCACCCAAATCAACAGATATATATCAAGACACATATTGTTGAGGTCATAGATTTAGAAATCTGCTCAACAAAGTAAATCTAAACACAGCCAAAGTTTCATATCAGACCACAAGATAAGGGCAACATGAAAGAGCAAAGGGGCACATTTCCTGGAAATGCAGCAGGCTGGCAAAATGTCCCCCTTGCCTCAACACAACACAAATACAATTTGACTAAACAGGGCTGCATTTCTTAGATTAAATATGAGGATGCACTGTGAAAGCGACAGAATATGTGCACAAGTGAGCATTCCATCACTGGCACTACAGGGAGCAATGCTACATTTATCCTCCTGTTTGCTGCAGAACTGTGTTCTGCCTTGCGCCATGCACATTTGACCTGCAAATGTACAACATTGGGCTTGGGTGGGGGGATGAGCCTCAAGCTACAGGAACAACCGATTTTTCATAATGATGACACACTTGCACTATGCCGCAAGTGTGCCTAAGTCTGTGCATGTTAGATGGACTCAGCACCAGGCTCTTGTGATATGCAGGATGTGGATGTAACCTGTGGAACACAGTGTATACATCCTTCATCACGATGGACAAGAGTTAAAATGTCAAAATCTCTTCAAGGCCATGTTCTACTGAGTGTTGTAAATGGGCAACAATGTGCAGGCCAACTACAGGAGTCACACATAAGATGTTCAACTTCACAAAAGAGTGCCCCTTGCCTAGGCCATAACTCATATTGCCACACTATAATGCATGCAGGTTTACTGTGCTCAAATGAAAAGGATCCTGACACTATACGTCCAGCTAAGTAACATCTCATGACCACACATACACCTTCATATAATTGCCCTGAGATTGAATAATTTGGAAACAAGGTAAAAAGCAACACTCCACCAAAACACTTCAGGCATAAGTGCAAACAGAATTTCAACACATTATAAAGGTATTAACATTTAACTAAATCAACTACCCTAAACTGACACTAAGCACTACTACAACTAACCTAATCCTAACTATGACAAAGTGAATAATAACTTAAACTAATACTAAACAGGCAACAACATATCTAAGACATCAATCCCCTCCCACCCTTAAAGCACATCATTAGACAGGACAAATATTTCTTATCTAAACATAAACTAAATACACATATATCATACACAATTATATGTGTATATATATATATATATATATATATATATATATATATATATATATATATATATATATATATATATATATATATATATATATATATATATATATATATGTATATATATTTTATTTTTATTTTTATTAGAACAAATACATCAACCCTCCACTCATAGGAATATGAAACATATCCACAAATACTACAAGATAATAAATAGAAAACGATGCTAAAATCTAACACCACCCTACAATTACACTACCTAACAAATAAAATACTTACCTATCACTAACTAACCACTTCGGTGCGTCGGATGGCTCATATCACGGTGGGCGTGTGCGGAGGACAGTCGGGGGCTGTCCGAACTGCTCACGTATGGAATTTGCCCGTCCAGCGGGGGGATTCCGGCCTCAGCGAAGCCGCTAATAAGGATAAATAACTTTTGGGGAAGGTAGAAAAGGGGGCTGGGTCTCCATTGGTCAGTTAAAAATGGGAGACCCAGGGCAGCCTTTATGTCCTTCATGTGAGTGGTCTGCTCAGATATCCCACGTTCTGTATGTGCCAACCTGACATTCATGTATATAATTGCACAACGGTCCTGCATGGTAAATGGGACTGCCTGATCAGATCCTGCAGCTGCCATTGTAGCTTGTCCTTTCGGGTCTGTGAGGGGGCACCAGATTTTGTTCTGGATCCTGAGGCTGCAGCTTGTCTCTGTGTTTTTCCAGGGGTTGTGCAGATCCCTGACTATGTTGGGACCCACGCCTGTCGCCAGAAGTGCCCGGTCTGGCTTGTGTCTCACTCTGGCTGTGTCCTTGTCCTACTTTGCCTCCTGACTTCAACCTACCAGCTGCATGGTCAGCTTGATACCTTCTTGACATGTAGTATCCCTTTGCTACCTTGCGGATGTGGAGATAACGGTCCTTTGTGACATTGAATACCTGGGCCTCCTCTGGCGACATGTTGTCTGTCAAATGAGAGCAATGACCGAATGTGAGTCATGAAGACTATATCAAATCTCTCCATTTAACACAGAAACACTAGGTCAGTGAAAAAGGGGAGCCTACACTCTACCAAAAGATCGTGAACTTTGATAATAACATGTACAATGCAATGTAGAATCAATTATCAGTTACAACATGCTGGCAAGACTGACATGACAGTGCATGGCATGTGACTGAGAATGTCAGGGGCATATATACAAGCCACTATCACCATAACATAATTTTCAGTGACATAATTGTGGAGAAAGGGCCTGCACCTTATGTACAAGGCAGCGTTAAGACACTTAACATGGCTTAACGCTGACTTGTACGTCAGGCACCCGTTCACGCTGTGGTTATTATGAAAGGGGTGTCCAGTGTGTGTTGTGTAGGTTGTTTCAGCGCAACACCCATTGTGTTTGATGCTGCCCCCTATATACAAAGATGGCCTACGTATGAGGCAGAACCAGAAATAAGACCTTGATAATCCTGGTCTAAAATATTCAAAAGGAGGCGAACAAATGCATTTCTCATCGTAGTTGTACAGTACACATGCAAAAATCAAAATTCCATGTGTTGTATATGTACATGAAAGTGTGCCTTCCTATACATAAACAAAGGGGGATTTGCACTAGGACGTGGCAAAGTGTGTTGTTAGCCTCATTGGCTTAATAACACTCTACAACACTTTTGAAACCTAAGGCTGCACCATAATCATAGGATTATGGTGCAGCCTTGCGTTTCCCCCTGCGATAGTGTTAGGTTTAACAACTTAGTGCCAACGCAGGTACCCTTGCACCAGAGTGCAAGGGTGTCTGTGTGTATGTGATGATTGTTTATGGGTGGGAAGGTGTCCATTCATGCACATGAACAATCCAGGAAAAGCCCTACTGTCACTGGTGCAGCTTTAAGCATCACACATGGAAAAACAACATTCTGTGTCTGAAGACTGACTTGTGCATGAGGCGCAGCCACCCTCGCCACCACAACTTCACAATAGGTGACGTAGTGCTGGAGATCAAAACCAACGTGATTTAATCCACATCTTTGACTCTGCTTAAATTTTTAAAACACAGGACTGAACTCCGCAAAATGTTACAACACATTCTCAAGAGTAATCCCCCCTGGAGTTAAAAAAAGTAATTGAGATTTAATCGTGAATGTGTTATAACAAATTGTGTTGTAAAGCCCAGCGTTGTAAAAAGTATTGTGTGGTAAAACATGTGGATTAAAAGCATATGTGGAAAATGCATGTGGGGTAACGTCACATATTCTGAAAGAGGGCCTTGTACAATTAACCTTGAGCTCAAATAAGGGGAATGAGCCCAAGGAGACAGCTTTACAACACCATTGCAGTGACAAAACATGGCAATTACATAAATAGGCCCATCTTTTCTACTTGATGGGCAAACGTGCCAGTTGTGGCCTTGCCTTAAAGCTATGAACTTGTTATGCAGCATACATACGATAGTAAAGTGCAGACCTGTGTCTAACACCACACCGCCAGAAAAACACTACCTACTGGTGCATAATCTGGCACATTTGAACAGTCTTCTCATGCAAGTATGCACATGCATTCCATATCTGGTCATACTCATCACCAACCCCACTCACATGTCTCCTCTCCTGTCTGTACGCTCTGGAATTACCATGCATGTGCCGTATTGACATAACACATTGATATTTATTGCATGGGTATCACTGACTGGGAATGTATAAATATACATCAGGATGATATATGCTTTCCTTCATCTTCACTTACTAATTTGTACACCATTCACACTTCCACAAAACACCATCACACTGGAGTCAAGGTGCATGTGAATCACACGCAAACTGCATAGTACTAAGGACATGATTTTATCCTGACATTTATCACATCTCACAATGACAACATTTAATAGGTGTACTCACCAGTGGTGTGTTGGTCCCTGAAGGTGTTGATATACCCCCGTGAGATGAGTGGTCTTCCAGCTGTGAGACATAAAACAAAATGTGTTTTGGAAGCAAAATATGTAATTCACACATGTGTCCTATTCATCATCCAATTGATCACCTTCATTGTAAAGGCTCTGTAACTGTACTTTTGCAGTTCATGTTGCATACACGATTGTGTGAATTTGCCTGTTATTCCCACATAACATGATAATGCAGAGTTAGGCCAAACAAGACAATCATGGTTGCGCATTCACACATTTTGCACAGACGACTTGTGTGACACATTCCCAAGGCCCTGTTTTCCCAAACATAATCATGTTCTCCATTATCTTTTGATAATAGCATTGAATAGAGATTGCACAAGGGTGTGTTAAAACTATTGGTAGTGTATGTCACTCTTGAGAACTAATATTATACATGTTATAAGTTTCATATTACATACAATGTTACTCTACACAGAGGTACAAGGGCAGCCCACATAGTAGTCTGTGCCAATCTGGAATGTTAGTGAAAAGCTGATTCCATCTCAACAAAATTCAGAGAAAAGTGTTATCGCTCATATTTTTGCTTATTACATGTGTGGTGCCTTGTGCAGCACACGTGGAATGATCACAATGCAGTGGATTGTTTATGTACTGTAAGGTCACACATCATGTACATGAACAATCTTTTCCCTGCACGCAGACACACTTGCACTTTGGTGCAAGGATGCCTGTGTTGTCACTACACTGCAATTCTTTGCACCAGCGCTGGTGGATATGCATGCCTGCAAGCTTGTAAACATGGTACAGTATTGCGTTTCTGCAGTGGAAAAGTTAGGCCAAAAGGCATGATGTAGAACGCCTCACTCTGTAAATGTATTGTTCATATAAGCCATTGTGCTACAGAGAGCATTTTTAATTAGTAACAAAAGTGTCCATTTAACTAATTTGAGGTTGTACTTACTACCTTGTTGTCCAATGAGGACTCCAAGGTGGTCCAACATGTCACCCTCACGGCCAACGCAATCCTGCCATCGATGTTTCCATTGTTGGAAAGTACTGTCCACACTGAAGACCTGCAGCATCTGGCTCCGCACATTCTCCCACCTTACTTTCCTCACACATTCCGCATAGCCCTGCAGGATCCGACCCCCACCTTCAATCATCAATCACAGGTAGTGCTTCACTAGCCAGAGGAGGGCTCCAATGCCCCCTCCAACATCCTGACCTTCCTACCCTAACCCACCGTCTCCCAGCACACACCTAATCCTACTCCTAAAATATAAAAACCCAAATCCATACCCCAACAACTATTAATAATTTAAAATTACCCTTGGACAAACACCCGACAACAAATAGTACTAGACACAAAAACAAGTAAGGACAACTATACAGGACTTCCCAGGGACACTAGGGACAGTTCACAGGACACAACCACACTCTCAAAACAAAATTCAGCAGCCCACAACACCAAAAACATCCAAAACTCTCCATAATCACTGTGCTCAAAAGTAAAAGTGAAAGTGCACAGTACTCCTCCAGGCAACAGGATGCATGTTGACACCACATCATGTGCCCGTTTTTTGACTTTGTGATAATTTTCTGATGCAAAATGTATTTTGCGGTAATATTTTTTGTTTTGACATGTATTTAGCTATATTTGTCTATCACAGTTATGAAAAAATTATTGCGTTAGCTTTAATGCAGCAAAAATCTGGACGCTAACTGCACGTTTTACCTCAGATGAACTGTATTTGCTGTAATTTCCTCTCTGACCCCCAAAACACACCCTAAAATTCTGATCACTGAATGAATATCAAATACCAGAATATTGAGTTACACAAGTATCATGACATAAATATCGTTGTAAAAAATATCGACCTCCTATCTTCATAATGGTAAGTAAAAAATATCGATAAAAATATCGTTGTTATAAACACTGAAGTACAAAATATTGTTTTGATATCAAAAATAAATAAATGAAATAATACATTTAATTAAAAAATTAGATTTATTTGTAACCTTTAACAATTATAAGTAATACAGTTAATTTAAAAATAAATTACATTTATATATATAAAATTTGAAATATTATATATATATATTTACTTAAAAATAATTAATAAAACACCTCGCTGCTAGATATTTTGATGAGATAGAAAGTGTATAGTGTGACTTACTGTGGGAGGGGAGACCACGAATAGCCTTAAGGAAACTTGTCCTAAGCTCGCATGACGGGGGGATTGGACTGCCTGACATTAGGAAGTATTGTTGGGCAGTGCACCTGGCGCCGATTAATCACTGCACCTACCAACAAGACGTGGATCCGGCATGTAGAATGTATAAATGGCTACTCCTAGGGGGGACATACTATAGGCCCCCTACTGGAGGTCCAGAAATATCCACTAACAGGCCCAACCAAGCATTCAGTGCTGGTCTGCCACACAGCCAACAAAAGTTTGGGATGGGATAAAAAGCTCACACAAGCCACTCCACTATGGGACTCGGAACAGCTTGGCACCTTAGGTACCACAAAGGGTTTTGACAGGTGGGACATTATTGGCATTTCCGGAATAGGGGATCTATGGGACAAGGGGGAGGAGGTCACTTTGGACGCTCCGCTCAGAGTCATGGCACAGAGCGCTTTCGCTACCTACATGTCAGGCACGTGCTACTGTCTAACATACCGAGAGGCACCACTCTACCTGACTCTTCGCCACTAGAGGACAGGTTGCTCGATATGTATATGCCGGGTAAAGTGATATCCCTGACCTACAAAAAACGGATTCATTATTCTCTGGCCCCCCTGACATCACTCAGGCGACACTGGGAGAGGGACGGACTAGAAATTGACAACAAGGAATGGCAGGAGGCAGTTGCATCACTAAAAGAGGTGGCTATCTCAGTGAGGTTCCGTCTTGTACAGTTGAAAATCCTCCATAGAACATATGTCACTGGGCCCACTAGTGTCAAAATGGGGCGGGCAGAGGAAGGCAACTGTAGGCAAGGCTGCGGACTGCTGGGCTCCTTTGCACACATGATATGGGAGTGTGAGTATGTCCAATCCAGAGGTAAGAACATTCAAGAAATGATAAAGCAAACCTCACCAGAGAACCATCTGAAAACTACATACAAAGGTACAATTCCCTGTCATAATTGCAGTAACTGCAATAAACTCATCACAGGCTCAAAAATCACACATCCCATGAGAGGTACTCCAATCCAATTATGTGTCACAGCAACCTGTGACACCAATAAAGTCATCTACCAACTAAAATGCCTGTGTGGTCTGGTACATGTGGGCAAGACCGAAAGGAAAATACCAATTTGCATTCATGAACACAAAAGGAGCATCCACAAGAAAAATACAAAATCAGTAATATCCTCTCATTTCAATGAAAAAAAACACAACATTTCACAACTGAAATTTACAATCCTTAAAATAATTGAGAAAAAACAAGGGAAAAGACAATAACAAGTTTTTGTTACAAAGAGAAAATCATTGGATTAACTACTTGGAATCAATTAAACCAAAAGGACTGAATGACCGGATGGAATTTGCTTGCTACTTATAATACATGGTAAAATAACTGATCTGTTAATTTATTTTGAATGCTTTACAATTTGTTTTGAATCCATTGTATGCACTAACCTTGACCACAGATTTTCTTAGATTTTACACTGTAAAACTTGCCTATCCCAGGATGCAAATACAATTCGTATACTTCACTACTACATTGCATGTTTCACTATTATAATAAGGCACATTTCTTGCAAATATGGTATGGCGCCCATTGTATTCCTCACTTTCAGTATATCTTTAGTCCTTCCTTAGTGCCGAACTTATGCCCGCTTCCTGCGTACACCTTTATTTATTTATAACAGACGAATCAACTCTTTAATCCCAAAGCGGTTTACAGACACTGAATATGCATATCACCGCACACGAGGGAGGTAAGAGACCATCACTTTCATTGATAATATGATTAATTTCTGTCATATACGTAATCAGGAAAGACACGCATTCGTTAAGAAATGCTGCGTAAGTCACAGCACCGCTTTTATAACTTGCTGACTTCTGAAACTCCTGTTTATGTTTAAAACATGCCGCTTTTCATAACATGTCAACCTTTAACATTATGCCGATCTCTAAAATCCCCATTACTGTTCACAGCACCATCATTGACTGCTTTTTTGCACATATCCAAATAATAATTGAACTTATTTTCGCCTACATTTGTTTATGTTTAGATTACCCCTGATGAAGGGCTCACTCAGAGTCCAAAATGCATTTGGACGATTGAGAAAATTGCTTGGCAAATAATAAGGATGAAACATCTATGCAGAATGAAGTCAATAAACCTTGATTATATGAATAAATAATCAATTGAAAACTATTTACAATGTTCAAATGATTGTTGTACACATTCTGATAGTCATGTGAAAATCGCACTTAGCGACCCACCACAGCTGCGCATAGAGGGACATTCTCTCATTTCAGAGAACGCTCAAAAACAGTTGCTTTTCAAAAATACATGATAGCATGACCAGGGTGCTAGGGGCCGTCTTGATGCCAGAAGCATAAAGGTGCTTATTGAACATTTGGGAACCTACTGATTTTAGCAGCAAAGATAGAATCTGGGTCACATTGGGTCCGATGGTGGCCAAACGGAATATTGCACAACCGTGGGGTCGGAAGGACCACCCAAGGTTGCGTCCTGGAAGAAATACATGGATTGGTGTATGTTCCATGAGAAAACTTTGTATGTGTCACGTGGGAGCCCCAGAAAGTGATCGTCCATCTGGGGTAGTCCCAGCGCTATAGAACCTGACTGTCCCATAGCCAATGTTAACTAGAGCGAGCTAACTATGTACCCTGTTATCATGACACAATTTGTGTTATGTTTCTAACTTGCTTGTTGAAACCTGTAAAGTCGACTTGAATCTGTAAATAAAAGAATTATACAAAAATAGCAAATACATAAATAATAGTTCTAATTAATTATAAAATGTTTGAAATGTGTTACAAATTTTAAATAAATACATGTATATATACTACACCTGTAACATATAGATTATACAAATATATATAATATAAACTAAAATATTAAAATATGTAATATTTTTAAACCTACATTAAGTGCAACAGTAGGGAAAGTGTTGGATAGCTTAGGGAAAAAATTACTATTCCCACTCCAGAGAGTGCTAGAGTAGGAAAAGTGTTGGACGGTGAAGGAGAATAAGTTACTGTTTCCTCTCCAAGGAGTGCAACTGTAGGGAAAGTGTTGGTCAGCGGAGGGTAATAATGTATTATTCAAAATCCGAGGAGTGCAACAGTAGGAAAAGTGTTGGATAGCGGACGGGAATAATTTACTATTCCAACTCCAATGAGTGCAACAGTAGGGAAAATGTTGAATAGCTGGGGGGAGAGGGGGGTTAAAAAATACTATTCCCACTCCAGTGAGTGCAAAAGTAGGGAAAGTGTTGGATTGCTGAGTGGGAATAATTTACTATTCCCACTCCAGAAAGTGCAACAGTAGGGAAAGTGTTGGATAGCGAAGGGATAAAAATTACTATTCCCACTCCAAAGAGTGCAAGATTAGGGAATGTGTCTGATAGTGGAGGGGTAAAAATTGCTATATGGCCGAGATACCCGCCACCCCCTCTCAACACAATCCCCAAGAATTGGGAAACCGGAAACAGTTCTTGAACTTTTGGAAGGCGGGAAGGGAGTCACCCTTCCCGGCCGTATTTATTAAAATATGAAACAAAAGAAAACATTAAAATAACAGTTTCATATAATGTACAATTTCATTTCCACATTACGATGTTGGCTAACCTTAACAGATCTCTAATACAAAGGTTCTCCTAGCCGAACTAACATCCTACAAAACATTTGCCTTGAAATTGTACATCCTAACGTTAAGGGCCAACGGCAAGGTCGTAACCGGTGTCAGATCCCTAAACCAGAAATACCCCCCTCACTTGTGAGAGGGGCGACCGCACAGAGGCGTACCTCAAGTGCATTTACCAATTTCCCTTTGTACTTGACGGGGGCCCAAATAAACTCGACGCCATTTAACGGTCGTTCGAGGACTCGTGTGAGGTGTCTAAAAGGTAGCGTAAACCCCCTCCCGCACCCCACACAACTTACCCATCTGCCGTCGCAGATGTCCTGGCCCCGGGAAATTCCCCAGGAGGGGCCGTAGCCCCTCCTATCCAGGAAGGGGCCTTGACCACCTTTCCTTTCCTTCCGGCGGCCTCTCCTTAGACAGGACCGCCTCCCCATTGAGGGGCCAATTGGCCACCTCCCCCGCGCGCTCCCATCCGTAATGGGTGACGCCCCCTCATAGGGATCTTCCAATTACTGCTCACCGATCATGACCTTACCGCCCGACCAAAATAAATACGACAGTTTTACCTAAGTTACTAAGACCTCTAAAGCAAAACAGCATTTATTATCACGCGTAAATACTGATCAATCCTTGTTCAAAATTACTTTATTAGCAAAATATACCGAAAATAATCAATCTTTATTGCATCGTTAAGAACTATCACGACAATCATCACAACCTGTAAGAAAGCAGAGAAAACCAAAGATACTATATCAACTGTATTTACAACGAATCGCTGTCCTCAGGGGCTGGTGGGTGGGTCAAAATTGCTCTTTGTTCCGTCTCGAGCTCACGTGCAGCGGGGAGGTGCAGCTTCAGAGCACAGGAACAAGAGGATGCTTTGTTGGCTTCCGCTCCTTTTATCCGTCTTCAGGGTGGGCGTGAACCTGCCCCCGCTTGCCTCCAAGGGCGTGGCTGGCCGTGTTGGTGTCTAGGCCAGCCCACTCTAGGGCGGGAAAAAGGCGCGCCCCGGCTACGCCGCTTCGGGCATACCAGCCGAGACACGCCTCCCGCCCAAGATGGCTTCCCGGGGGGATCGTGGTACTCGACCATACGTTCGGGGGGACCGATTGGTCAGCCCTTTCCATATGGCCGAGATACCCGCCACCCCCTCTCAACACAATCCCCAAGAATTGGGAAACCGGAAACAGTTCTTGAACTTTTGGAAGGCGGGAAGGGAGTCACCCTTCCCGGCCGTATTTATTAAAATATGAAACAAAAGAAAACATTAAAATAACAGTTTCATATAATGTACAATTTCATTTCCACATTACGATGTTGGCTAACCTTAACAGATCTCTAATACAAAGGTTCTCCTAGCCGAACTAACATCCTACAAAACATTTGCCTTGAAATTGTACATCCTAACGTTAAGGGCCAACGGCAAGGTCGTAACCGGTGTCAGATCCCTAAACCAGAAATACCCCCCTCACTTGTGAGAGGGGCGACCGCACAGAGGCGTACCTCAAGTGCATTTACCAATTTCCCTTTGTACTTGACGGGGGCCCAAATAAACTCGACGCCATTTAACGGTCGTTCGAGGACTCGTGTGAGGTGTCTAAAAGGTAGCGTAAACCCCCTCCCGCACCCCACACAACTTACCCATCTGCCGTCGCAGATGTCCTGGCCCCGGGAAATTCCCCAGGAGGGGCCGTAGCCCCTCCTATCCAGGAAGGGGCCTTGACCACCTTTCCTTTCCTTCCGGCGGCCTCTCCTTAGACAGGACCGCCTCCCCATTGAGGGGCCAATTGGCCACCTCCCCCGCGCGCTCCCATCCGTAATGGGTGACGCCCCCTCATAGGGATCTTCCAATTACTGCTCACCGATCATGACCTTACCGCCACAGGCCGGATAGTTGACCGGCTATCCGGACCCCCCACAAAACACTCCTACCTAAAGGTCATGCTGTAAACTCCTTAACCATGCTATGAAGTCTCCTATGAGTAATTCGTTCCCCATGCGGGACAAATGAACACCGTCCCCCAAATACATACTGTCCCCTTTAATACAACCATGCGAAACAGAATGCAGTGTACTTGAACGAAACAATCTACTCATTTTATTATTAATTTTCCTTACTGAATGATTCAGCGCAGAAACCGAAATAGCCCCCCGCCACACTCTCCGTGGGATCATATGGGACCATGCAATTGTGCACCCTGGAACTCTTCTCGCTAACCAACTTACCGTGGAAAGCATCGCCTCAAGAAGAAGTCGTCTACCAGCGGTCACCAAATCATTGCCCCCAAGATGTACTATGACTACAGACGGCGGTGACCTTGTCCGCCCTAACAAAACCTCAAAAAATGCTTGAAACTGGTCAATACAGAGCCCGCCCTTTCCGTAGAAGGACACACTGTACCCGTATTCCCCAGCCACGTGAATCATGTCACCTGCTTTGAATACGTCCGCGGCACGCCTCACGTATGAGTGGCCCACGACCCACACCTCCTTTTTCACAGCCGGTAATGTCTGACCGCTGGCCCCCCGGTGTCGGGTCGACTGGACAGTCCGCCCCGCCTCGTAGGCTTGCGCAACTGGAAACCAAACAAAAAACAAGAAGCGTGAGTACATCGTTACAGCTTCACAACATGTGCAACCGTACATACCTCTTATAACAGTTCGAGGACCAACGCCCCACACGTTTTATTTGATCAACATTCAGACCCCTGGCTGTAGCTTCCGTAGCAGCCCCTATCCGAAAGGAATGGGTCCCAAAGTCGCCGGGGTTCAAGCCCGCGGCAGAAATCGACATCGCAAGCACCCGCTGAAACTGAAACTTCGTCAGTGGGGTGGCGTCAGCGTGTCTTAACAAGGTCCCCCCCCATGCTGCCACCCTCTGCGCTAAATATGCTTCTACGCACCCAACAGGGCACATGGCAGACCCGGGGATCCTCTGGATGATTACACAGTCCCCGATTGCATCCTGATCGGATTTGGACCTTACAAACGAGACCGTCATCGTCTCCTCTCTGACCTGAATGTGTTCCCGGCACAGTCCCCCCATCGTATCCTGCTTGTTCTTTGCCACTAATTCGCTTACCCGCATAGCCCCATGGAATGCTAATGCAAATGCGGCTCGGAACAACACTGCTTCGTACTGGGATGAACATGTTACCGGTAGCACGGATAATAACAGGGCCAACCTATCCAAACCTATCGGGTGCCTATCGTCTACTCTGCGACCCTCAAGGCGTTGCCACCCCCGTAGCGCTTTCTGCACAACGAAAGACGCTGTCGGGTCCTGGATCCCATGAGCCCTTGCCATGAAGGAAATGGCGGCCCGATGCCTCTGGGCCGTAGCTACTGACTTGCCTGCGTGACGTAAAGAGAGCAGGAATCTCACTACACACTCTTCCAGACCCCAAAGCTCCCTCCCGGCAGTACCCAAAAAGGCCCAATAGGAACGGAACGCCCCTTCATATGCCTTCCTCGTCCTGGGTGCTAAACTCTCTCCCACGAGGTCTTGTAGTTCGGGGCACCGAGAGACCAGAGAGCTTCGGGAAAGGGTGCCGCCACCGGGTCCGCTGTGGGCAGAAAACCCCAGAAGGCCTGCATACGGAAACGAGAGAGCGCATCAGCCGCTTGGTTCATCACCCCCGGCACGTGCCGCGCCCTAAACAGTACATTTAGTTGCATGCACAACAACACAATTTCCTTGAGTAGTCTCAGAATCAATTTGCAACGTGCTGCCTGACTATTGATACACTCAACCACGGTCATGTTATCAGACCAGAAAACCACAGAGTGACCCCTAAACCCTTCTGGCCATGTTTTCAAGGCCACCAGAATAGGGAACAGTTCGAGAAAAGCAATGTTACTCGTCAACCCGCACTCATGCCACCATGACGGCCATTTTTGAGCCGACCATTGTGTACCCAATATGGCGCCAAAACCCACACTCCCCGCCGAGTCTGTCCATAGTCCCAACTCCTCGGAAGACACTGCTGGTTTATTCCAGACAATTCGACCATTGAAATCCGCCAGGAATGCAATCCAAATGCGCATGTCCTGGCGAACCTCCGCCGAGAGTCTCGTACGATGATGGCCTTCCTTCAAGCCGACCATGGACTGTGCAATCGAGCGGGAAAAGGGGCGTGCCATCGGTATTACTCTTAGGGCAAAATTCAACTGACCTACCACCTGTTGCAATTGATGTAAGTTCACTTTCGTTGCACGAATACATGTCTCAAGGGATAACCTGAATTTTAACACCTTTTCTTTAGGTAAACGAAAACAACCTTCCACTGAGTCGAGCTCGATCCCCAGAAACTCGATTAAGGTCGAGGGACCCACCGTCTTACCTGGCGCCAATGGCACACCAAATTGATTCATTAGGACACAAAATTCATGTAAGGCCTGTCCACACTCAGAATCCCTGGCTGCCCCCAGAAACAGAAAGTCATCGAGATAGTGCATAACATGTTGAAAACCTGTCTTCCTCGTGAATACCCACTGCAGAAAACAACTGAATTTCTCGAAATAGGCACATGAAATCGAGCATCCCATTGGCATACATTTATCCATGTAATAGCGACCCTGAAACTGAAAACCAAGGAGACGCTGATCGTCTGGGTGTACCGGGAGCAACCGGAACGCTGACTCGTTGTCCGATTTTACCATCAGCGTCCCGGGCCCCAGGCGATTCAACATGGCAACGGCCTCATCGAAAGATGCGTACCGCACCGAACATACTTCCGGATCTATCGCGTCAATGACGGAAAGACCATGTGGGGCTGACAAATTGTGTATCAGCCGAAACTCACCCGGGTCCTTCTTGGGAACCACCCCTAGAGGAGAACACACAAAATTAGCAACTGGTGGCAAATCGAATGGACCGGCGACACGACCTCGAGTCACCTCTTTCCTAATCTTTACCTGCACCACCGCCGTGTGCTGTAAGACCGACATTTGATTCTTACAGTCCGGTACCCCCTGAAAATCCCCCACTGGGATGCGGAAACCATATGAAAACCCGTTCCGCAACACCCCAGCGGAAGCATAATCTGGGTATTCGCTGAGCCAAGGAATCATTGCCATGGTATCAATCGGGGTCGGTAAAGGCGCCCCTCGGACTATATTAGACCTGTTTGGCGCCTCCCTTACCACCGTTATCACCCGTTTTGGCTCTGCACATGGACTCAGGATGGGATGGCTGCCCGCATCCCCCACACTCATGTCTGAATTTGCATGACCCCTGGGGCCTGGTACATTTGCCCCTGTTAAAATTCCAACAGATCCCCCTTTTACCTGTGTTGCCACTCGGCTTTGTGTGGGACTCGTTACCTGTACCCGTCCGAAAGGGCGTCCCAGAGTTTTGGCGGGAGGATTCCCCCCGTTACTCCCTACTAATGGCACCTTCAACATCCCTGTACTCTCCATTTTTTGCCAAGACACAGAGTCGTAACAGTCCCAGGACAACAACGGGTTGTGTTCCTTAGCTTTTCTAAACAGATTATCATAGCAGAACCACTGATTGCCCCCATATGCCACAGAATACTCCATAATACGTGACTGATAAATGGGTAACTCGGTCAACAACTCAGGTCTGCGCTCCCCCATGATGGAAGTAAAAATTCCCCACGCTCTGCCCCAAGTACCAATGGTCTCATCAACCTTAAAGGCGGCCATTTTAGCGCGCCAAACACTCGGATGCATGAGCTCCTTTTGACTCTTTACATGCTCGATCTCGTAATGGTCGGTAAGCAATGAAAACATGTTTACATATTTGTCCGCCCAAATCAATTCCTTGACTTCTAGTGGGACGTGCTGGGCAATCTTCTCCTTTCGAGAAGGTGCAGAGTCCCCCCCCGCAATCGGCAATGGCCGCTTACCTGAAGTAGACCCCACGCTTGTCGCCGAACTTGGGCCTGCTGTACTTCCAACCGCTGGGACCTGCGGGGGAACAGGAGATGGAGTCTTCGCAGCCTCCCTAGATTCCCGCAGTTGCCTCATCACTGCCCGGGCGTCGTCAGCCGTGGCGCCCTCGCTATCGTTTCCCAACCACGCTGCCAATTGCGCCGCTAACTCGGGGGGCATATCCTCCCTGTTCGCAGGGGTGACCACCACAGGGATTAGGTTCCCCTCCTTTGGCGCCGGGGTTGGCTCCTCTCGTGGCGTTTCGGGAACCGGGGTCTCCCCCCAAAGTGCTCCCCTTCTGGGCCTCTTGCTCTTTACACCAGGAAATTTTTCCCTGTAAAGGCCGTTTCGGTCCTCCCTCCCCGTCCTTAGCCTCAACCTTTCTCTTCAGATCGGCTATCTCCTTCATGAGCATGCGGAGCATCTCCTCGGTACCGACCCGCTTTCCGACCTTCTTGGGCATTCTTAGACGGGCTATCTGTAAGACAAAAAGAGGGATTACAACGCTCAAAATTGCTCTTCGTTCCGTCTCGAGCTCACGTGCAGCGGGGAGGTGCAGCTTCAGAGCACAGGAACAAGAGGATGATTTGTTGGCTTCCGCTCCTTTTATCCGTCTTCAGGGTGGGCGTGAACCTGCCCCCGCCTGCCTCCAAGGGCGTGGCTGGCCGTGTTGGTGTCTAGGCCAGCCCACTCTAGGGCGGGAAAAAGGCGCGCCCCGGCTACGCCGCTTCGGGCATACCAGCCGAGACACGCCTCCCGCCCAAGATGGCTTCCCGGGGGGATCGTGGTACTCGACCATACGTTCGGGGGGACCGATTGGTCGCCCCTTTCCATTCTCACTCCAGTGAGTGCAACAGTAGGGAAGGTTTTGGATAGCAGAGGGGAATAATTTACTGTTCCCACTCCAATGAGTGCAAAAGTAGAGAAAGTGTTGGATAGCGGAGGGGTAAAAGTTACTATTTCCACTACCGTGAGTGCAACAGTAGGGAAAGTGTTGGATAGCAGAGGGAAATAATTTACTATTCCCACTCCAGCAAGTGGAAATTAGGGAAAGTGCTGGATAGGTTTAGGGTAAAAATTACTATTCACCCTAAAGAAAATTCAAATTTAAAACAAGCAAAATATTAACTACAATACGAAATATAATAAAAAATCCAAAAACAAAACATATATAAAAATATAAAAATTTAGAAAACATAGAAAAAAAATAAAATATACAGAAAAGGACGATTTTTTTAATTTAACTAAAAATGTATATTCAAATGAATATTTTGTAATAGAAATTAATTGTAAGTTATTTGTAATGAACAAAATATTACATAAATATAATATTTATTTCCTACCATTTAACACCACACCATTTACAACACACATCTAACTTAAAAAAATATTTGTACCTCCATGATTAACACAATTAATTATCAATCCAACAAATAAGAATAATCACATTTAAAAAGGTTAAAATGAATAACCAAATATTACAGCTATAGATCCTAAATAAACAATTACCAAAAATATTTATCAATTAATAAATGAATATTAATGATCAAGTAATGATTAATTAACCTAAACTAAATTACTTTTCACCCTCTACCCCAATAAACACCAAAACACACACCTAAAAATATTTACACAATTTCCATAACTAATAAACAACAAATCATTAATTAATGAAAACATATTTACTTCCCACCATTTACCACTATAAACCCCACAACTCAATCAAAATAAATACACAATTGCCATATTTAAATTTTAATGAATTAATTAGCATTATTTAACAAATAATTAGTTAATTATAAATGCATTAACTCCCACCAAATTCCCCTATAAATGCCACCACCAATTTCTTAAAACTTGACACAATTGACATACGTAATTAACAATGCATTAATCAATAACAATTAACAAGCAAAATATGTATAATAATTAATAAATGAATTCACACTATTAACAGTATAAAATAACAGTTTAAAAATGCTTTATTGGAAATAATAATAAATGTATTAAAAATAAATTACTTCCCTCACTAATCCACTATCAACTCACTATCCCTCCTAAAAAAAGAACACGATTAAAATTAATTACAAATTAACTAATATTAAATAATAATATTACAATAATTCCCACAAGTAACACTAAAATATTAAATAAATGAATATTATGTCATAACAAATATTAAAAATGTTATTATAATTAAATTAAATCCCAGCCTATTCAACTATAAACCCACAACCCTCTCTTAAAAAAATGACATAAATAACATATTTACCAATTAACTAATCAATAAAAACTAACAGCTAATTATTAATTAATTAATAAAAAAATAATTCCAACAAATAACACTATAAAATCAAAAGTAAATAAATACTAATAAATCAAAGTTAATATGCAGTTCATTATAATTAAACTACTTGGCACCCTATTCCCTATAAACCCACAACCCACTACGGAACTAAAACTCACAATGTAATAAAGTAAAATCAATAATGTTTAAAAATGTAACACATATGTTAAAAAACAAATGCAATACTTACACACAAAATTAGAGCACATACATTTAAAATGCATACTAAAATACATAACACTAACCAAAAAAAGCGATATTTTTAACAACTATATTTTTGAAAATGATATTAATGACTTCAATATTTTTGAAAATGATATTTCTTACCTTGAACTTGATATTCTTGACCACGATATTCTTGCAATCGATATTTCTGTATCACAATATTCTACACTTAGGGGTCGATTAGGATCGCGGACGGACATGAGTCCGTTCGCAACCCCTGAGGAGGAGGGAACATCCGCATGGGCTGCGGCGTTCCCTCCATGCAGATTAGGATGTGACCGCCAGGGTGGCGGTTACATCCTCTATCTTTAACATTGCGGCAGGTGCAGCTGCAAGCTGCACCCGCAGCAATGTTAAAAATGCATGTATCGCATTTGCATGCACAAAGGGGCAGGCACCGCGCGGTTCCTGCTGCTTTGTGCACGCAAATGCAGGGGGGTACCATAGGTATCCCCCATGTGCACCCCCCACCACTCCTTCACCCAGGGGGCCCGCAACGGGCCCCCGAAGTGACACCCTGTATGCTTTTCCACAGCGTAAAAGCCACCGCGGAAAAGCATGACATTACACCATCCTAATATGGCTGGTGGTGTCTGATAGACACCGTCAGCCATGTTATAGCTTTTCCGCCGGGGTCGGAAGGCAACCGCGGCGGAAAAGCTGCGGATGGAATCCCAGACCCACCGCCATCCTAATATGGCGGTCGGTCCTTTGAGGCTCCGCAGAGGATTTTCCGCATCCTCCGGGCCAGCGGTAGCTTCCGCCGGCCCGGAGGATGCGGAAAATCCTCCATCCCAATCGACCCCTTAATATTAGTGCAAGTCGACATTTCCAACTCAATATTCTGACTCTATACCTTAAAATTCATCTATGGCCACAAAACATACCCTAAAATTCATCTATGACCCCATAACACACCCTGAAATTCATCTCTCACCACAAAACACACCCTAAAATTCATCTATGACACCTTAACGCATACCCACACACACATTTACAATTCAACATTAATAACCTTTGATTGTTTAACTTTCACTTGTCAAATGGATGAACTCATACAGAGTATGAACATGCACAAAAGTATTTTTGTTTTGTGATGTTTTATGCAAAAAATATGCTTTTGTGCATTTGGCACAGTCTAAACAAAGAAAGAGTTGTCACATTTTTATGTGGTCATGTGAAGAAATTGTGGATAATTCTGTCCCCTTGTGCTGTCCCTGCAGCCATAGCTGGGGGGTGTGCAGCATCAGCCTCTTCGTCATCCTCAGGATTGTCTGATTTATCCGCAGCTTAATTCCATGGTGCATTTGTGCAGCACACAACATGCCACGAACATCTTGCAGACTCATTCAGCGCTGTGCAGCAGTCTGTCGCCAGAGATGTCGAGTCACCTGAACTGTGACTTGAGTACACAAAATGTTCTCTCCACAATGGACCTGGTGTGTCCATAGGCAACATTGTAATGTCTCTATGCCTGGGTGTTTGTGGCTCTGAGGGGTTTCGTCAGCCGTGGAGATAGTGCATATTCTTGATCACCTGTAACATCAAATGAAGAGATGTGTCCATTAGTAATTGTGCATGCTGTGTTTGCAGAGTTTGAATTTTGTGTGTGTGATTTGTGCAAATATATTGGCTCCCAGCTGCTCGACCAGTGCTTAATTTGTGCCTGTGCTTACCGGTGCTCAGCGCTGGCACTTAAATCACTAGGCTGGGTCTATGTGATCTTTTTCCTCCAGCAGAGGGCCTGGTACTTATTAAAAATTAATACCTGTTCTTTCTCTGTTGCTGCCTGGTATGTCCTCATACGGAGGCCCACCCCGATCCAGGCATGTTAAAAGATCCACATCATGACGTTCATCACATTAGTGATGTCAGGTCAGCAGATCATGCCTGCCTTCCCCAAAGAACATGTTTTCATTTCTGTTGGGGAACTGCCGAGGGCTGGCTTTTGGCTGGACTAGGACAAGGCAGACTGAAATTGTGCAGTACCGCAGGACAAATGTTTTACAATAACGTAAAACTTTCAGCAGAAGTGAATTTAAACAAACGCCCACTATCAAAACAGCAGGTAAATGTAGAATGTTTAGGCTGCACTACAGGAAGACCTCTGCAAACAAGCATGAAGTGGACATTTTGTAAAAGGAAGGAGTCATTTAAAAATATGACATTGTTTCTATCTTCACATGCAGCAGCGGGGAGGGGGTTTAGGTATTGTTAGGTACAGTTTGGACATATGGTTATCGGGTCAGCAATTGAGAAAGCACATGAGGCACCTGCGAAGTAAGGAGCCAAGGAACGAAGGTGCAATTCCAGTATCTAGGCTACGAGAACCCGGGTATTTAATCTGCGTAGCAAAAGGGGAGCAATTATCCCGAGCACAGAGAAAAGCAGGAGAGACACCCTGGGAGAGGACAACAAGTGCCGCAAGGCAGGCTGGTGGATGCAAGGCACAACAGAGGTAAGTGAAAGAACTTGCGTATCCTTACAAGTCAATTTTGAATAAAATTGTGAAATTATCTATAGCAGCACTGCAGATAAAGGCACTATAAACCTAAGAGATGGCCCCGAAAAGAGGGCAAAAATTGCACAAAGACGAAAGCCTAGGGAAGAGTAAGCTAATGGAGGGCTCAATATCACAGGAAGAGAGCAAGGAAAGCCAGGCCTCCTTCATGGACAACAGCAAGGGGCAATGCAAGAAAAGAAAAGTCAAAAGGGCAACTAAAAATGTCTCGCAAGCTAAAAGAGATTGTACCTCAACAACTGCAAAACAGAAAGATAACACGGCAGTCTCCAAATCTATAAAGGATTTTGTAGGGAAACACTACAAACCTATAGAGACAGTAATAAACCTGGAACACGAGGAAGACGAGGAGAAAAATGGCATGGAGGCCAGAGAAAAGACGGGGGTAGAAGTGGTGAACCAGATAAGGGAAGAAATGGGAGAACACCTGGAAGAAGAACCTTCTGACACAGAGAAAGGAAGGGAGGACCCCATATTGATAAACCTTACCATTCTGAGCCAAAATCTTCAAATAGCAGCACCTCGTCTCTCATCATCTCCAAAAATGCTCTTGTTGCAATACTTGGAAGATGAAGGGCAAAGGGCAAATGAAAGTCAGAGCCCGAGCTTTGTCTGGGGAGGCGCGCCAAATCAACCCCTACAACATCAAAATGCCCCAAAAAATCTATCACAGCAAGACACTATAAAAACGGGAAATCTTGCAAATCCAGAAAGAAACAACCTACAGGACTCGGATCTCTCTGTAACACCCACATCATCTTTGATGGAACTAATATTGATGTTATAGAAGACATTACAAGGAATTCTAGAAGTAACACTAGCAAATAATGGAGTGTTTGAAAGCTCAGAAAGTGTACTTAAAAAAGATTGAAGAGGAACTGGTGGGGATTAAGAGTCAAATGCCAAATATGTTAAGCCCAGTAGCTACCCCCCAGCCCATTGAAGAAAGCGTAGAGAATGAACCTGCAGAGGCAGACGTGGTAAATCTAGTAGTTGCACCCCAACCCATAGAACAAAGTATAGTAAATGAATCTGTAGAGGCACCAGATAATGTATATATTTCCAGACGCCCAATGCTGATAAAAGGCGCAGTGTGTATACAGTGGCCCCCATTAGGAATAGGGTTGGTAAGAAGCGGGCCCTGAATTTAACTACAAAGAGAAAAGGGGAGAAACTAGAGGGTGAGGCACAGTCAGGTCTAAATGCCTCCGCACCGGTCTACGTACCGATCAGACCCACGCAATTAGAGGTTAAAACAACAATAGTACCATGGAAAAATTGGAGTAGTACGGAGTTGAAGGAGTAACCCACAACATCTCATACTGTAAAGCAGAAAGTAAGGATAGCCTTAGGACAACCCAAATATGACCATAGAGTCGATAGCTCACAAGCACGAGTACTAGCAGGAGTGGAAAGCAAAGGGTTGCCACCTGGAAGAACAAAGGGCAGACAGTCAAAATACGAAACTCCCCAAAAATTATTAGAGGTGGATAACAACAAATGGATATACTTAGAACAGTTACAGGCTGGGAAAAGGGGAAAGTTGGTTAGAAAAACGAACCCCCTAAATAGGGCACAGATTTTGACCGCATTTGCCAACTGCAGTAGCCTGAGCAGGATCAGTACAAACGATCTAAGGCAAATTGGTTTTGTAGAAAATAAAAATGATAAGGAAAAACCTAAAGTTTCACTTCACTCAGACCTGGTAAAAATGGCAATTCTAAAAGCTACTAGTGAGATAAACCAACTGGGAATAAGGGTAATTCCAGAGAGGGAATTAAATATCCCCACAGGTAGCACCTTTCTAAACAATCACGCCGGTCTAGGGAGGAGACAAGCGAAGTTATATAGTGATAAGAAGAAAACCGTAGCTGCATGAACATAGTAATAAATAATACAGGAAATGATGCCTCATGGGATAACTGGTCTCTATGTAGTAGTTATGTGGGAGACCCCAACGAGAGTTATATGGAGGACGGGGCAGAAGAGGGGGGCCTAAGTGAGGTAGAATAGGATGGGGGGTGCTGCATTGTCTAGGTCTCTTAACATGGAATGTAAATGGTTTAGGCAATGAGCTAAAGCGAGAATATATAAAGGAAATAGTAAAGAAAGTGGAAATTGCCTGTCTACAAGAGACCTGGACATGCGACAAAACCCCACTCATCGAGGGATATCTACAATTGAGTCGCCCGGCCACGATAAAAAGGTTTGGCCGCCCTTCGGGGGGGATTAATGACACTGGTATCAACAAAAGAGAAGTAACATCATTAAAAATGAAATGTAAATAGGTACAGGCTTGTAGACTAGAATAGTTGACCTTGGAAATGAAATACAAAATGTTGACTGTGATGAATGTATACATGCAGTGGGATACCGGAGCAGAGTATGAGAGTGAGATGGGATATTTTAAAGAGGATGTCGACCTTCTACTAGAAAAATATGCATCGGATGTACTGATAATTATGGGGGATTTTAACTATAAACTAAACCCAAAGAAGGCCGACCTCTGGAATAGAGAACAGTTATAGGTGTATGGAATAAACCACGCTAGCTTCTCAGTAGGTGAGACCTGGAAAAAGGAAACTGAATTAGTACACTTCCTAGGAGGTAGGGATCTCCAATGTCTGAATGGTAGAATGAAGACAGATTGCCCAGCAGGGAAGACCTTTAAAAAAGGCTTACAGAATTGCCCAATCGACTGCATGTTTATGCCAGCCTGGAATTTCCCTCAAGTACGGGACTTCAAGATAGAAGAAAATGAAGTGAGCGACCATAATCCATTGCATTTAACGATATTTGGGGGAAGAAAGATGCCTAGAGACAAAGTGATCCCACAGGAAGCTGAGTATCCTAAATGTGTAACGACACGACTTACGGAGGAATACCAGGAAAAACTGAAGGCTATGCAAATTAAAGTTGAACCAGAAAATTTAGAGAATAAAAACCTGGAATGGTTCATAGAGAAGATAGACCAAGTGGTTCAGTGTCTAAGAATAAAATTAAAAAAGGAGAAAAGATTAGCAAACCCCCCGGCCAGACGAGTAAAATGGTTCTCTGCCGAGTGCCAATCTAAAAAAAGGGAGATACGGGTAACACAAAGAAGGCAAAAAAAGAACTTCATCCAAGAGAGACAGAAACGTATAAACAAGTTGAAAAGAGAATTTAAAAAATGGCTAATGATGCAAAAAGATCATATAAAGAGAATTGCTGGTTAAACCTGCTAGAAGCAATTGAAGGAAATATTTTTAAGACAATTCTGGAAATTGGTAAAGGCAGCAGCGGGCCCAACATATGGAGAAATGAAATGTGTCGTCAGTGAGGCAGTCTGGGAGGAGTATATAATGGAATTGTATGGGGTACGAGCTACTCGAGATCATGTAGAGATCCAAAAATGGCTGGAAATATCGGAAGACCTTACATCTGAGTTTAACGAAAAACAGATAGAGTATATAATAAGAGAACTGAAGCTAACTCGTGCGGCAGGACCTGACAACCTTCCTGCAATAAGTCAGAAGTAAAGTAGTGGGCAAGATTCTTTGCCCAGATGTTCCATATAATACTAACAGAAGGCATAATGCCACCAAACTGGAAGGGCGCAATAATCAGGCCAATCCATAAGAAAGAGAGCATGGATGCACCACAAAACAGCAGACTGATTAACCTCCTAGATAAAGGAGAGAAGGTTTTCTCAAACATTGTGCTGAATCAACTTAACGCATGGGTTAAGGAGTTTCAAATCGTACCCACAGAACAGGGAGGATTCAGGGAGGGGCACTCCACGATAGGTCAAGGCTTCGCATTGTGGGCAATGGCAAAGAAGTAAACAGAACAAAATGGCAAGTTATGCTGTTGTTTCGTTGACTTCCGAGCAGCCTTCGATTCAGTAGACCAAGACTGCCTATGGGAAACATTAATGAAGGTAAAAATTCCCAAAGACCTACTGACTATAATAAAGGAATTACACCGAGGAAACTGGGCCCAAGTCATCAGGGACACTGTGGTGTCACTGACGCAAAAAATACCCATTGCCAACGGCTTAAGACAGGGTTGCGTTCTGGCCCCACAGCTATTCTCCATTTTCCTGTCAGATCTTCCTGCCTATCTAGAGGTTGAGGGTAGTGCAAGTCCCAGAATTGAAGTATTTCGGGGTTCCCAAGGCCTACACGCTCCAGAGATTACCCACTTACACACAAGAACTGTTGGCACGGAAACTGTAAAAGGCAAAGAACAAGTTTATTAAGACCCCATGGGGTGGTGGTACACTCAAACAGCACCCTTCGGTAATGCTAGAGGTATCACACCGAACACCGGTGTGACCCCGTTTATATACAATTTTGGGGCAATAAAAGTTTAGGCGGCACAAGTTAAGACACAGTTTTAGAGACATATATGGTCATGTTTTGGAATACTGCCAGCTCATTGGAGAGTTTCAAACCCGCTGGTCAGTTAGCGGCACATTCCTGAAGGTCTACGGGTCAGTGAGAACTGCGCATGTGTGGCTTGACCAGCACTAAAAATAGCCTGTTGCTGGGCAGATGAGAGTGGTCAATGGAACGGACAAAGGACTAAAGGGCACGTCGGCCACGAGGCCGCTCATGGTCTAAGATGGCCGCTGCAACATTCAAAATGGCGTTTGTCGTATATAGCCAAATTAAGGAGGACAACGTGTAGATTCGGCTAATCGCTAATCAAAACGGGCCAACTACGACAGACGACCCTTTTAGCGTTTAGCTGAATCTACCTCATAATGAACATAGTCTGGATGTTCGTCCTCGATGTCTATTAACATAATTTGTGTCACCTCTTTGTGTAGCATTATTTTGTCATGGGCAAGAGCTCGCCTCGATGGTAAGCAAACTGATAAACACATTGAACATAAGACAGGGCCACATTGGATACACAAGCATATGAAAAACATTGCTCCCACAAGCATACAGAGAATTGTCAATAGTTTCCAGCCCCAAGTTGCAATCATGGACCAGAACCATCCTGACAGTGTCCAAGTTCCATTGTCCGGGTGTATTTCGGCAGCTATCTTATGCAGCTTGGAAATGGCATCATACACAGATGGAGAATTATCAGGAACGTAAACACAACAGCTGCTTCCGATAATTCTACATGCCCCCCCACGATCAGCCAAAACAACATCCAAAACCATCCTGTTTTGGAGGGTGACAATTCTGGAAATCTGCAGTTCCTCAGTAATATTCCCCAGGGCAACGGCAGTGTTATTCGCAACAGCCTCAACAATGCGTGTTAGTCGTCTTATTTTCCGGCTGTTCAATGCAGCCCCCACAAAGGAGAATAGTCCCAGATTAAAATCCACATACTGTTGTAATGCAGTGTCCGTTTGATCAATGTCCTCTAGGGCAACAGTTCGTTTAACTCTGTTCAAAACAAAATCATGGTACAGAGTGTAGTCGTTGTGGTACATTGGAGGGGCAATAAACACAGGAGGTAGCACAAACGATACGTAGCACGTGCCCAACCACCCTACTGGAAGCTGATGGTACCCCTTCGTTCCACAGATGAAGTAGGTGTTTCGAGATGCAACAAATGAAATGCCATTCGGGCTATCAAACGTAAGAGTAATATTACATTCGCTTTTCCCCACTGCAATCGTGCCCTTGTTTCTGATGCATAAATCGGCTTTCGTGGCAATGACATTTATGACATGAGCACTAGATACATTCACATTTCGCTGATTGCTATATATTCGTGGAGCAGATACATTATCAGGCCTGTACTCTTCCCATTCAAAACGTGTACCCTCAGCCCGGGGAAACCCATCCTTATCATGGGAACATACTTTATTCAGACGGAAAAGCACCCCCCCTTTTGTTGGCCATCTCAAAGTAAAGAGGAGGGTGTACCAGGCATTGCATGACCCATTGTGCGAAAACGGGAGCGGAATAAGTGGGGTGCCCCCTCTCTTCTGGTGCCCGGGCAACATTCCACACACCCAGCAGTTAGAGGTATTAGTCATATTATGCGTGTGGTGAAGAATCTGAATGAAGCTGTTATTTAAATACGTTTGGCGATGGCGCTCTTCATGGAATGGCAATGTAAAATGAAAATGTTCAGACGGTGCCGGGGTAGTCGGCAGCAAATGTTCACGTACAGGCACCACAAGTTCGACTACCCAGGCTATAACAGCAATCACCACAATGGTCAAGACAAAGAGAAAGGCACCCAATATTTTCTTATCACGAGATGCCGTTGGTGCCATTGTTCAAGAAAGCTTTATGCAAAAGTCTCAAGTGACACAAATTGTTCACAAATTGTCCCAGATACACGTGCGTGTATACCTAAAAAAGAAAAATGCGGTGCTGAACTCCGAGGTAGCCGTTGTTTTCTTCTCCGGGCCAAGACGGGTGTCTCTACTCTGGCAGAACTGATCCCCCCCCCTTGGAATTCCCGGTTTCCGTTTCACAAACCTGGAGCGGTAACCAACCAGTCAAAAAAAGGAACAAAATCTTCTTATCGCGGTCGTAGATTGTAGCGCTCTCTTCCGGTAGCAGATTGGTCCGGGAAGGCTCCCTCCACTTCGGCCGACGTCACAGCTGGGCTCTTTTCCTTCTCCAAGATCTCCTTGTAATCAGTCAGCACAGCAGGAGTCACCAAATCCGGAGAGACTCGGCGACAATGTGTCGAATGCACCCACCGCTTCCTATTGGTCACTCGTACTGCGGTGCGGGTTGCCAGGAGGACCTGCTCGGGGCCCTTCCACCTGGGCTCCAAACTGCTTGCTCTTTCAAACGAACGGACCATCACATGGTCCCCAGGGCGAAGATCGTGGCCTTCTCCAGTGGAGTTATCAGGGAGCGCTTCTCGAACCTGTTGATGAATGGAAAGCAAATCATTTGTTAATCGTGCCAAATAATCATTCATCATAACACAAGGCACATCATGTATTAATCGCGGCTTGGGCACCCCCCAGATATTCATAGGGCGGCCAAACACAACCTCATAGGGCGTAAGGCCGGTTCGTGAGTGGGGTACTGATCTGAGAGATAGTAGTGCTAACGGCAACGCATCTGGCCACTTCAACGATGTAGACGCCACAATTTTGGCCAGCTTAAGCTTCAACGTGGCATTGTACCGCTCGACCAAACCTGCTGACTGAGGGTGGAATACAGCGTGGAACTTTTGCTGAATCCCTAACCCCTTCAGCACATATTCCACAATCTTTCCAACAAAATGGGGCCCATTATCGCTCCACAAAAATTTGCAAACTCCAAAGCGAGGAAAAAATTCCTTAAGCAACACCTTAGCTGTTGTCAAAGCTGTATTGTCTTTTGTGGGATAGGCCTCAACCCATTTGCTAAAAGCACACACCACCACTAAGACGTACTTCAGGTTATTGCAACGCTCAAGTTGGATGTAATCCATTTGAAGCACTTCAAACGGTGCAGAAGGTGGAACAAACCCTCCTTTCGGAGTATGGGTCCCCTTTCCAGGATTGTGTTGCAAGCATACCAGGCAGGTCTGCACTACTCTCTTTGCAGTATTTGCAATCTCAGGATGTTCCCAAACTCGTTGTAAAAGCCGAGTAATTGCAAGAGCTCCAACATGAGCCAGTCCATGTGTCATCTGGACCATCGCCTGCAAGTAAGCCGCAGGCAATTTCCACTTCTCCATGTCTTTGCTTCTCCAACAACCCTCGTCATCTAGTACCCCATCTACTGCCCAAGCCGCAAGTTCAGATTCTGTGGCTGATTTTTGAATATCCCGTATCTCTGCTCTAGCATCACTCCATCGCTCAGCCTGTGATTGTACCACGTACATGGGGGAGCTAGTTCGGGACATAGCCGTTTGCCTTGCTATGCTGTCTGCAAAGGCATTCCCTTGACCCACTTTATCCGTAATCTTTTTATGGGCACTGCACTTCACTATCGCTACTTTCTTAGGGCAAAGCAACGCATTTAGGAGATCACGCACTAGCTCTCCGTGCATAATGTGTTCTCCGTGTGATGTCAGAAACCCGCGTTCCCTCCAAAGAAGCCCGAAGTCATGGGCCACTCCAAAGGCATACCGGCTGTCCGTGTATATGTTCACACATAATCCGGCACTCAATTCACAGGCTCTTGTTAAGGCTATCAGCTCTGCTGCCTGAGCTGATTTTTGTGGTATCCTAGCTGTTTCTACCACTGTCTTAAGTGTCGTGATCGCATATGCTGCGGATGTCGTGCCATCTGGCAGCCTTAGGCACGATCCATCAACCCACAGTTCCCCATCCACATCCTGAAGTGGCACATCCTGCAAGTCAACACGACCCTTTGTCTGTTCCTCGGTCAGGAAAACACAGTCATGATGTTTTTCTTCCTGACCCTCCTCGGCCGGATAGGGCAATAAAGTGGCAGGGTTCAAAGTAGCGCATCTTTTCAATGTAATATGTGGCACTAAGAGTGTCAGCTCATATCCTGTTAGCCGTGCACTCGTGAGATATTGGGTCTTGGTTTGGTTTAACAGGGCGTCTACTGCGTGAGGAACTAATACCAACAATTTATGTGATAACACTATTCCCTCACTCTGTCGTATGGCTACTGCAGTTGCTGCTACCGCTCGAAAACACCCTGGCAACCCTCGTGCTACAGGGTCCAAAATTGCAGAGAAATATGCACATGGTCTCTGCTTATCCCCGTGTAATTGCACTAACACTGACAACGCGCACCCATCATTCTCGTGCACGTACAATGTAAAAAGTTTCGTATAGTCTGGTGTACCTAACACGGGTGCGGAGCAAAGGGCCTGCCTCAACTGCTCAAAAGCTTTCTGACATTCGTCTGTCCACTCAAGAGGCATTGGTGTGGCTTTGGACAGTAATGCTAGCAATGGTTTTATGATATGCGAAAAACCCATGATCCATTGCCTACAAAAGGACGTCAACCCTATGAAGGCACGCACATCTCTCTGCGTGCGGGGGACTGGTGTGTCTAAAATTGCTTGAATTCGATCAGATGTTAATGCCCGCCCCTCCTTAGACAACAGATGACCGAGGTAGGTCACCTGGGGTCTACAGTATTGAAGCTTTTTCTTTGAAACCTTGTGATTGTGTTGTGCCAAAAAGGAAAGCAATGCCAGCGTACTCTGTTCACATTGTGCATGGGAGTCGGCGGCGAGCAGAAGGTCATCCACGTACTGGATGAGCGCCACGCCAGACTGCAATTTAAAGGAATCTAGTTGACGTTTCAAAGCCTGGCTGTAGATGCTAGGGCTTTCGGTATATCCTTGGGGAACACGACAAAATCTATACGATTTATTATTGAGCGTAAAACCAAACAGATATCTGCTATCTGGATGAACAGGGATAGAAAAGTACGCATTCTTTAGGTCAATAACGCTAAAAGTGGTGGCTGTCGGTGGAACCAAAGTAAGCAAAGTCGTGATATCAGACACCACTGGGTATTGGGGAATGACAATTTTATTTATTTCACGCAAATCAATAATAAATCGATAGATCTTGCCATCTGAGTCTCTCTTAAGAATCGGTAGAATAGGGCTGTTACAGACATTATAAGGGACCTCCTCCACCACCCCCGCAGAAATCAAATCCTGAACAATATGTGTCAGTGCAATTTCACCTTCCTTCGAGATCTTATACTGTGGCACTCGTGGTAGAGGGGCCCCTTCCTTAACAGTAATGTGTATTGGTGGAATGCGCATCTCTCCCACATCCGTATCTGAGGTCGCCCACAGCGTGTGCGGCAGAGAGGCCAAAGCAGGGATATCTAAAATGGCATAAAATCTGTCGGGTTCAATGCAATCATCAGGGTCAGGGTAGTTGTCGTTCAAGATAACCCGCACTCCCTCTGGAGCGCAGCGTATTGTTGCTCGAAAATATTTAAGCAAATCAATGCCTAGGATATTATCTGGGGTATGGGGTGATAACAAAAATTGGCCAAAACTAAAATATTTGTCAATACATAGTGCAAGGGGCTTGGACAATGGGCTGGGGGAGGGTGTGCCATCAAACCCTACACACGTAATCATTTCGCCAGACAGGGGAGCCCTCGGAACCAAGTTTTTCGACAGAGCGCTACGAGTGGCTCCTGTGTCGACTAGAAATTGATCAGTAGAACCCAAAATACCCGCTGTTACATATGGACCTTGCTGATCTACCGGCACTTCAACTGATTCCTTACCCCATCCTACGCAATCCTATGCATGCACGTAATCCTGATGTTCCACATTTTCTCCTTCCGAAATCTGGTATTGATTCCGTCTATCAAACGTATTTCGTTCGTCCTGGCCACGGCCCCTCTCCTCAACCTGTCTACGATCACCTCCGCCACCTCTCGTTCCAGTATAACCTCCTCTTGACCTTCCACTACCTCGACCACGCTGACTACGCTGTTCGCGAAGTACCGGACAATCTTCGGCCCAATGCCCAAACTCCTTACAATAAGCACACTGATCCTCCGCAATGTCCGTACGACCATACGATGCATTTCCCCCACCGCGTCTACCTCTATCATTCCCTCTACCCTGTGTTCCCCGAACCTGCGCCAACATCACCTTCGTTTTCAATTCCTTCGTCTTTTTCTCTACACTTTCTTTAGCTTCCACCTCCTGCCGCTCATAATACTGAGCCATAGTTAACAAGGACGCAGGGGTCGCCGTGGCCCAGGAACTTTCACTCGATTTCAATCGCCTAGCAATCTCTGGTAGGAGATTAGCTACATACTTATCTACAAACAGATGCCGACCCGTATCGTCTGTTAAAGATTGACCACTGTAATCATGAAATGCCTCCTCAAAGCGTGTAAAGAAATCAGAGACCGTTTCATCGGGTTTCTGTTTGCACGACGTTAACATGGTCCAATCAATCTTTTTGGCGGGAACAAGCGTTTTCAATTTATGCAAAATAGCTGCCGGAAGATCTAAGATTAGCGGACAGGGCTTACATGCTGGTTCCCTATCTAAATCTGCAGCATTTATTTCTTTCCAGGTCCCCCCCAAGATCGTTTCATCATTAGTTTTACGAATTTGCCTCCACATATCAGGTGGTAAAATTAGCCCAAAAAACAAATCTATGTCCACGAGAGTCATCACACAAGACGAAATAGCCCCCTCCACCCCTTCATAAAATGCCGCCGGATTCTTCCGAAGATCAGGTAAAGAATTTTTCAAAGCCATCACATCTGCTCTATTCCATGGCGTATATACCCAATTATACACAAAATACCCTTTCGCATCCTTCGACAACTTATCATCATCCGTACCTTCCCCTTTTGGTGGAACATACAAAGGCGCAGCTTCACGCATAGGCATAACATGTAATGCAGAACTCTTATCTGAACCACGGAGAGAACACTCCTTAGCCCGCCCATTATTCTCCGATTCAGACTCCTTTTGCCTCCGCTTCCGTTCCTCCCGCAATTGGGTTGTCTCATCCCGCAGCTTGATCAATTGCTTGAACAGGTCATCAACATCTGAAAGATCAAAATCGCCTTTAGCTAAATTTTCACGGTATACTGACAACACTTTTGGTTCTAACGTATCAGAAAGATCTCGATATGCGCCTACAACCTCATCAGCCAAAGAAGACAGAAAATACATCACTTCAAGATCCGTCCACCCTGTTTTCTCGGATATCAATTGATCCTGAGTGACACTATGCTTATTCACTTTGCGAGCCCAACTACGTAAATGAGCGGACCTCTCCGCAGTAAACCTGAGAGCCGATACACCCTTCTTGCCCGACTTATCCCGTCCGTCATCATCAGAATCCACAGCTGGAGCCGTCGGCGTAACGTACGGAGGCGGTGACCGATCTAACAGAGAAAAATCATCAACTTCATTATTAAGGACAGGATAAAGTGGTCGGTGAATAGGAAACTGACCAGTAGTTTGCAAATTACGTTCCCGTTCCTCCCTTTCTTTCTTCTCCTGAGTCTCCTTTTCCTCAAGCTGTAAAGCCTTATCCCGAGCAGCCTTGCGCTGCTCTTTGTCCGCCAAGGCAACCTCACGCTTCATTCGCTCACGCGCCGCTTTCTCCCACATTCGCACACAATCAAACATATTTTGTCTAGACCTGCGTTGAAACATACATTGCTCTACAAATTGGATTTTACTCAAATCGTATGACCCGTGTAGGGGCCATTGCAATTCGGGATCGGCCTTAGTGTACTTATGCCATAATTTACTGTACATAATAGGTGGAAGGCCGAATTTGATATACATGTCCCTATTTGGTGTTCCCTCTGGGGGAGCCGGCTGTGATTCCGCTAACCTAATTGAAGTACCTTCTCCAAAACAACACATTCCCCGAAGTGTGCTAAAAACAGGCATGTTCAAAAGGTATCACGAAGGCGTGACACCGGACAAAATGGCACTTACAGTTCTCCACACGATCGTGCCGCTCAAAGGAAAAAAAACAAAGTTAGAGAAACATCTCTACATGCCTGCCTATGTGAAGTGCACTACACATATAAGTTCAAAGATCACAAATTCACAATGTTAGCTAACTCAAATCAAAGTTCATAGAATTCGGCAAGCGTCCTCACCGATCACAAAGCGCAAATTTTCAGTAAGCGTCCGAAGACTACCTTACCGAACACAAGTCATAGAACATCGGTAAGCGTCCAAAGACTACCTTACCGACCACAAAGCTTACCAAATTCCCAAAGGTCCAGGTTCCAACTGCCAAGGTCTTGTAAGCCAAATCAGCCAAACGGCACTCTCTCGGCGATGCAGACACCTGGAAGGTCAGATCGGAAGGAAAGGAAAAACACCGTGGCAGCCAAGACTCGGGTCACTCGTGGCAGCGCGCGTCCATGGCGAGTTTCCAAGCCTTCGTCACGACCTCTCCTTCGGGCATCCGAGTCGCCGATGAGTCCCTTCGTGGTCGCCAATTGAAGTATTTCGGGGTTCCCAAGGCCTACACGCTCCAGAGATTACCCACTTACACACAAGAACTGTTGGCACGGAAACTGTAAAAGGCAAAGAACAAGTTTATTAAGACCCCATGGGGTGGTGGTACACTCAAACAGCACCCTTCGGTAATGCTAGAGGTATCACACCGAACACCGGTGTGACCCCGTTTATATACAATTTTGGGGCAATAAAAGTTTAGGCGGCACAAGTTAAGACACAGTTTTAGAGACATATATGGTCATGTTTTGGAATACTGCCAGCTCATTGGAGAGTTTCAAACCCGCTGGTCAGTTAGCGGCACATTCCTGAAGGTCTACAGGTCAGTGAGAACTGCGCATGTGTGGCTTGACCAGCACTAAAAATAGCCTGTTGCTGGGCAGATGAGAGTGGTCAATGGAACGGACAAAGGACTAAAGGGCACGTCGGCCACGAGGCCGCTCATGGTCTAAGATGGCCGCTGCAACATTCAAAATGGCGTTTGTCGTATATAGCCAAATTAAGGAGGACAACGTGTAGATTCGGCTAATCGCTAATCAAAACGGGCCAACTACGACAGAATGGACGGAAAAAGGTGCCCTGTCTACTTATGCAGACGACCTGGTAATAGTAGACCAGACTGAGATAGGCCTCCAAAGAAAGTTGAACGCTTTTAATGTATACTGTTCCAGCAAATTTTTAACAGTAAACCTAGATAAAACAAAAATGTTATGCTTTGGGAAAAAGGCAAGTAGGTTTATTGGTATCTAGGTGATCTTAAATTGGAGATGGTCAAATAATATCGCTACCTAGGGATTTGGTTTGATAAGACACTAAACTGGCGTACTCATCTGGAAACACAAAAAGCAAAAGCGCATACCTCAATCTGTGGACTAAAAATGTTTAACCGGGACTATGGTGATATGTCGCACCGACCACTGCTAAAAGCTTTTAATGCAATGATACCCCCACAAGTTCTGTACGGAGCAGAAATCTTTTATTTGAGCTGTAAGGGAGTCTGGGACTTGGAGGAAGGGAAATGCCTAAAAAGTCTACTATCCCTCCCTCAATCATCTATGGTCCAAGCTATGAGAACAGAAATTGATACAAACTCCTGGGACGTACAAGTACAAATGGCAATAATCAGACTTTGGAAACGATTGGAAGATACAGATGGGCAAAAAGTGGCACAATGGTGCAGGAAAGAAATCCAAAATAGTGACCTAAAATGGGCAAAAGCCTGTAGGGAAAGATTGTTGCAGGTTTGTAAAAGGCTAAAGGTAGAGGCGAATCAGGAAACGTATCAAATCGCCTGTACTAAGAGTGAGCTGAAATTTAATGCGAAGGAAGTATTCAGAAAGACTGATATAGGATATCCGGAAAAGAAAAAAATCAGTAGAATTTATGATTAACTCTTGGTCAAACGATAACTGGTTTCCCTATTTAGACATCCTACCTAATCGTTGCTATAGGCAAGAGATATTAAGGTTGCGGATTGGGATCAATCCATGGTTAACAAATAAATACCTTAAATAAAAGATGTTAGACCAGAAAGGGTGCTGCAGGTGTAATTTGGGCTCCAAAGGAGACATGGTACATACCCTTCTTGATTGTCTGACATTTCTAGATCAGCAGAAACTGTGGTTGCGCCCTGTACTTTTAAAACACGATATGAGAACAAGGGCGCGGGCGGCCAAACTTCTAACTGAATTGCCCACTATTGACATTGCAATTGCCCTAGGAAAATACATAAATGTGGTACAGAGCTTACTAAGAAGCCAGGAGGAATCTATAGGTTTTTATTAATCTTAACCCAATGAAATGTATACATAATTAAAAGAAATGAAAGTGTTTTAATGGGACAATACGTTTTATTATAAGTGTCATTTTATTGCCGTTGTTTTGAAACGTTTAAGGGTGTGTAAGAGTTTTAACCGATACTGGAACATTTTGGACAATGTTTTTATTACCTTTTATATGAATATTTTAAACTTGTGGTACTGTCTGTTGCACTTGTTTAAAGATTACGATCATAATAAACATATTTTTGACTTGACTTGACTTGACATATTGTAAAAGGAAGGCGTCATTTAAAAATATGACATTGTTTCTATCTTCACATGGAGTTCATTTGTGATGTATTTTTTAATACTCAAGTCAATGTGAGTGGATGAATCAATGAGTTTCTAAGTGAAGGTGTTGGCAGCACCCGCTTTAGCGCTCCTGGGGCCTCATGCAACAATTTCTTTTGATGGCGCGTCTGTCTGGCTCGGCATGGGGACCAGGGGTGCCAGTCCACGGGTCATCCAGACTGCGCGAGTCGGACTGCGGACGTACAGGCTGGCTCCCAGGCATGAGAGCGAGGCCCCTGGACGAAGTGAGCGCTGACGAGGGAGAACCGGCTGGTGAGTGGTGCCTTGACATGCCAGGGGCAAGCTACCGTGTGGGGCAGTTCACATCTTTAAATGCATCTGGGGAATACGCCTCCATTTTGGGCCTGTGGAGCGGAGTGCCCGCCATTTCCTGATAGCGGGCCAGTGAATCTTCAGAGTGATACCGGGGCTGCCTCTAGGTGTTTTGGGCTTTTTGCTCAATACAGGGCAGCGGCGGACACTGTAGAGCGGCTGGTGAGGGGTGTCTTGACTGCCCGGGGCCTAACTATCGTTTGACACAGTGGGGAAGGAAGCCGCCATTTCAGGGCCTGTAGAGTGGCGTGCCAGCCATTGTCTGTTACTTGGACAAGTGACTTTTTAGAGTGCTCCAGGGCTGCCTCTGGGTGCTTTGCACCCCTTGCCCAGTATAGGACTGCAGTGGACAGTGGCGAGTGGCTGGTGAGTGGCGCATTGACTGACCAGGAGCTGGCTATTGTGTGGTACAGTGGGGGAGGACGCCACCATTTCAGAGCCTGTAGTGCAGTGTGCCCACCATTTTTTTTTTGCTAACCGGGCCAGTGACTTCTTAGAGTGCAACCGGAGCTGCCTCTGGGGGTTTTAGACTCTCTGCACAGTATAGCGGACAGTGGAGCAGTGGGGACCCCTGCCTTTCTTCTTTTTGGGGGCTTATTTATTCCATCAGCTGGCAGTTGGGAGGACCCTGCCACTGCATGCGCGTCTTTGACCAGGTGCCCGCTAAGGGCATCGCTGCGCCCATTCCCGATGAATGAGAGCCCGCTGCGAGGTGCTGTACACTGCTCTGGAGTGACGGAACAGAACAGGGGCTGATTCACTAGCGGTACAGCGGAAGAGGACGCCGCACCCCCTGCAGGGCAGAGGGTCTGCCATCTTGCTTTAAACTCCCCATCTTGCTGAGGTGCTGCGGCAGACAGTGGGGCGGTGGGGGCCTCTGCAGCACTGAAGACTGGCTTGACGTTGGCGTCTGACCTGGGGGCCGCGTCCAGTCCGCCGTAGTCTGAGCAACACGCAGGGGAGTCCATAGTAGTGGGGTGGCATTGGCTGTCTCCCTGTGGCTCAGAGGAGGACCCCCTGCACAGATGGTCTTTTTGGGGACTTGCGTTTATTGCTGGCTGACAGTGGGGAGGACCCCGACACTGCTCGAGGGCCTGTGGTCAGGGGTCTGCTGAGCAAATTGCTGGGCACATCTGTACTGTGAGAGGAGTTGGTAGTGGAGCGGGCGCCAGACTCTTTGGAAGCTAGCACCTCTATTGCCCTTCATGGCGCTTCAACACCCGTGTGGCTGGAATTATTAGACTGGGCCCTGCTGGAGTCTATGGAGCTGGCCTGACGTGAGGGGAAAGTGTCCTTCAGCGGGGTCACATAGCGGGTGAAGAGTGTCCCTGGGCTCTTGTACTGCTCCTCTGCCCTCTTACTATTGTACTCTGCTTCCTACTATGCTGAAGGACATACAGGCTTCGCCCTTTCCGCAGCCTGGTGTTGGGGTGCTGTGGTGGCGGGCGTGAGGGCACGTTGGTGTCCCAGGAGGCGTCGAGCTCTGCTGTTGGTGTTTGCCCTGGGAGATTTTGTGACCCTTGATCTGTTTTCAACTTTCGCAGCCACTTTGGGGGGGAGCCCCTTGTGCTAGGGACCCATCCCAGGTGGTGCTGCGGAATCCCCTGGACTTGGCGGTTGCTCTATCTGATGGCCTTCTCACCATAGAAGATGACTCGCTCCACAGGGGGAAGGACCCAGCAGCTGCCCCCAAGGACAACCCTGTGGGGCAAGGCGGGGGCTTTGGCCCATCCGGAGATGGCCACGCAGACGGGAGAAGATTCGCCACCGGTCACTCGAACTTTTATGGCCACATTCCTGACGGAGCTTAAATCGGAGATAGGCTTACTCCGCACCGAAGTCCACTCCTGTGTCCGGGAGCTCCGAAAGGAGATTACTGATCTTGGAAAACACGTCGATGGACTGGAGAAGATGGTGGATGCCCGAACCGAGGACCAGGAACAATAATGCCAGCGCCTGGCCACCCCGGAGGACCAGCACATAGAGCTACAAATGAAGCAGGAGGACCTAAAAAATCGAAGCCGCCGGAATAACCTCCGAATCCGGGGGGTTCCTCTCGAGGCGGAGCGGAATGACATTATGACATATGTGGCACAACGCTTACACGAAGAATGGACGCATCTTCACCGACCCTGGACGGGGCTCATCACGTAGCAGGTCCTGCGGGTAGGCCGGGACTCCTCCCGGACATCTTGAAGAGAGTCCATTTTTTTACGGAAAAGAAGGCCATCCTTTGGGCAGCGCATGCTAAGCCGGACCTTGCCTACAGGGGGGACACAAGGTTCAAATCTTTCAAGATCTTGCGTCCAATACCCTGCGAAGACGCCGGGCTTTCAAACCAGTGATGGACAAGCTGCAAAGCCTGAATGTCCCCTATCAGTGGGGCCACCCGTTTGCTTTAATTTTTCAATGGGATTCCAAATGCCGGGTGGTACGGTCCTACAAAGAAGCGGCGGAACTGCTTCACCTCTCCCTGACACTGCCTGCTAGTCCCAGGTGTCTCCCGTCACTCTCACGGGCACCTGCCCAAACCGTCCTGGTATACTATACGCCATAACAGACGCTCCCCGCGACCCGATGACCTGACAACCTCACAAACCAAACAAGGTATTATACAGCATATCCATGGAAGGGGAACAGTCGGCAGTAAGCTTGCGATCCTCGACTCCTGGATGAACTTACTCCCATCTGCTCAACTCCCTGCTGGTGTTCTAGACATATATTTGTGACCCGATGGAACTGGTGTTTTTTTTTCAGGGTGCCATTTGCGCCCCAGTTCCTTCCAGTGTTGCTGGAGCCGGAGCTCACGTCCGGCCGATATTGGGATCAACCAACGACTCGCCCCCTGTCAGTTCTTGAGAGAGTAAAATCTCTGGGTTCACCCAGGCACTGTGGTGTAGGCTGACCGTGACTGGAACAGCAATATGGGTATGGATACAAATATGACTGCTCCCCACCCTCTCAGGATCATATCCCTCAATGTTAAGGGGCTTAACTCTCCAAATGCACGGCAGCAAATATCGCAGTACCTCCTACGTCACAATCCTGACATTATTTTCCTTCAGGAAACCCACCTTCTAAAAGTAGACACTCCCTGAATGGAGCATCCTAAATACCGCCTCAATTTTGGGCCGCAGCGCCCACAAAAACAGCTGGTGTGGCTATTCTCTGTAGAGCTGGTATCAGGCAGGGGGAACTTAGGGCCTTCAGTAGTTCAGATTGTCGCTTTGTTAGGGCTGGGGTTCCACTTGGACAAGGCTCTTACACATTGTGTTATGTGTATGCACCTAACCTGATGCAAGACTCCTACCTTCGGATGATGTTGCGGGAACGTGTGCCACAGGGCAACCCAGCGTATATTCTGGGGGGGACTTTAACTTAGTGTGGGACCCAGAGATAGACCGGACTGGCACCTCCCCTCATCCCCACTTCCCCATTTCCCTAAGGGGCGGGATTTTTCATACTATTCGCACATCCACCGCTCAAATTCGCGCATTGAATACTTTTTTAATTCTCACGCTTTGATGAAGGACACGCTAGCGGTCTCTGTGTCTGCTATATTGCTCTCTGATTATACCCACTCCAAACTTCTCCTGCAGGACCCAGCCGCCTGCCTCACGCACACAAGACACAGGCGCTTGCCGCCCAACATCCTGTGGGACCCGGACGATGTGGAGAGCAAACGGACTGCCATTGACTCTTACTTTGTGAGTAACGACCTCCCCAAAACCCCCTTCCCGTTTTGTGCAATGCCTTTAAGGTGTAGTGTAGTTCCTGTATTCCCAATAGGCTCTGCACATTGGAATAATATATCCTATAGATGTGACGTAGGGCTTAGGTCGACTAGATCTCGATTGAATATATTAGAGGTCAGTAGAAACTTTCTCAAATAAACAAGAAGGGATTAGTTTCTGACAACGGCATAAACATGCCAACTTTGTTTCCCCAAGATAAAACTTATCTTCAGAGTCGTGGAAACAATAGATAGATATTTCACCCAGTCAATCGTGCATGCTTCATTTCATCAGAGGTGCAGAGAAATAGAGAGCCAGGCATTTTCAATAAAAGTATTTATTGAACAGCCTTCTTTCTCATGCAAAAGAAATTAACTGCTCCAATCGTAATACTGGCTGTAAAGTATAATGCGTACAGCAAGAAGAGTATTATAAAATAATACTGTAAAAGCATGGTATGGTTTCTAAGCCATGAAATAGATACTTAAATAACAAAGACTAAAAGTACTCAACTGGTGCTTCTAAAATATGCCTACCCCGATGTACCTAATCTAAGTCTAGTACGAGGGATGAAGTAAGTGTGGTGTAGCATAGGTTTAGTTTCTTTGCCAAGAATCTATCCAAGATTTCTCTTAGGGTCTAATCAGCTCCGTACCCTGGTTTAGAATGAAGGAGGTCTGGTATCTCTGTCTCAGGTCTCGATTTCCCAACACCCCACAAGGGGAGCTTGGAAACACTGGAGCTGGATTCTCAGCGAGAGAAAACAGCTTCTCTGTCAGTGCGTCAGCTGGAGGGTCGGCTTCCTTTGGCACTTGCTGTAGCGAGCTGCGTCGGGCAAGTAGATAGTCGAACTGCTCTAAACCGCCGTGTGTTTGCTAGGGCAAGTGTGGGCATATTTATACTTTGAAGGTGCCTGGTTTGACGCAAAGTCGGACATAATAACGTCACCAAAGAACCCCAGGGGAATGGTAGTTCTTTGAAAACGCCATGATTTCTAGGAGAAATTAATATTCAAGAAAGGGGATGTCCCTGACTGAAGAAGCCGAGTTTTCCAAGAAATCATTGTGGCTTTTTGGAACTAGTGGAAGTAGCCATGCCTGTATTTGGACTGGATGTGTTATGTCTAAATATGTTTTTGATTTCTATGCCTATATAAGGGCAAGGTGAATTATACCTATATAAGCGAATGAATCGGTAAATTACACTAGGGTCCTAAAACGCTACACAACACCCACTCCACTTTATTATGTTTGATATTACTAAATGCTAAGCAAAAACATATCTAAAGCATGTGTTTACAATCCCACCCAAAAAACATAAAATGCATTCGAAATGGTTGTACATGAAAATGAGCATTTGTGCTGTACGCATTTTAAAAAAACAATATTTTCATTCAAAGCATGTACTGTGACATTGGAAAAATGCTTATCAGAATGAGTCATTAAATACCATCTATGAAATGGCGCTGAAATACAGAAAAAAGGTCGAGACCATTCCATGACAGAATATATAAACTGTTTTGTTTGTGAACAAGGTCAAATATTGTCTCTTGGAAGTCTTCAAAAATTCTTGTTCTCTAAGAATAGTTCTACTTTAAGCAGATTAGTTTGTGCCAGAACAAAAAATAATCATTTTGGAGAAAAAAACAAATCATCGAAAAATAGAGTTCCAAAGTCAGAATTTTTGTTTTGAAAAACGACGGTCGAATTCAGAGTTCATTAGAACGCTGTGTCCCAATTTCAAAAGTCAGTGTCATTGTTTGGAGAAAACATCCAATCTTCTAGGTTTGAAAAGAATTTGTCTACTACTGTAAGTGAAAGTTGGACTACCTCGTTAAGCAGATCAATTGTACACAGTTGAGAAGCATCACCGTCATCGTCAGTTGCATTAGAAATGTTCGCAGTAGATGGTACCTGTGTGCCTGTTGGTCCACGTATCTCACCGTCAGCTGGTTGTGCTGGTGAGAGCTCTAAGAATGCCGTAATTAGGATTAATAGCCGTTGGGGACAACACAATGCATGAGCTGTTACTGAAGCAAGCAAAGCGTCAACACCCGTTGGCAGTGCAGATAGAAGTGTTGAACAGATGTCTAGCACGCATTTTTCTCCACATAGCAGGCATCAAAGAACAGGTAAGATGCAATCTTGCCAGATTGGTCTGAATGATAGCAACCATGTGGTATTCAGATCTCTTAAACGAGCCAATCCCAAAAGTTGGATTTTGCGCTCATGACACCTCATCACCAGAAGGGTATTCTCCATGGTGATCTGGGTGTTGTTGGTGGATTGGCTTGCCATATCGAAGCAGAAGTAGCAAAAATAATGTTCCTGCTAGGAGTTCCAAAACAAGAGGCAGTCCGCCAAACACTGAGTGCACAAAGTTTGTAAATATGCCAAGGACTGCTTCAAAAGGTGCTAACCTTCCTGAAAAAAACTGACTTAAATACATGTGCAATACCACTGGTATCAGACATGTTTAAGGTATGACCTAACGTTTCTGTGAAAAGTATTGGACAGTTTGTGGATAAAAGGGCATATATCTCTACAGAGGACCTTGCAACTTGGAGATCATATGTCTCTTTGGACGGGTTCAGGGGCAGAGTTTTTTGTAAAAGAATGTCTTTCATTCTGCTTAAAGTATCGAATAGAAGAGATGTTCAGTGAAGGCTGTAACGGCGACTACCCATCTGTCTTAGCTTTAGGAAACAATACTTGCATACAACAAGTGACCATGGCTGACACAGATAGCAATTCCTGGCATCATTCCACAACAGCTGTGATCATTCAACATTATGTAGCTCCCATTGGAAAGCTGCCTAAAAATTGGATCTATGAGAGAATACACCCGTGCACCTCCAAAAAAGTCTCTTTAATCCCTTTGCTTATTTAGCAATACATCTGAAATTCGTATCCTTGGTCAAACAAATCAGTTTCATCACACCAGACGTTGTACCGGATTCAAGTCTTTATTTTTCCAAACTTAATCGTCCACAGCCAATTAGATCTATCACTGCTGCCGGAGAATCTTGCAGGTGGCAGGATAAGTTGATCCAAGAATCACCACTTGCTCCATGTAAATTAATACTGTGACATAAAAGTGTACAGCTTAGTGTGCTGTTACATTGTGTACCACTAAGAAATACTTCTTTTCCCCCCTCCAACATTTGTGTGTGTATGGTAAATCCCAGGTTGACTTTATGTATTCTTTAACCAACCTTTCATACAGGCCTGCTGATATGTGTTTCAAGCAATACTGAAACTGGAAAATCGTCACTGGCAATGTAATGGTGCTATGTATTATCCATTCTATGGCTGGGTTCTCAGAAACAGTCAATGGTAATCTTTCCAGTTTTTCTATGCTCAGCACCATATAGTCTGCTCCCAAAGATATTTGTTTATCTGTAAGGTTAAATCCAGTATACAATGATGTGGTGTTGATTAGACGCCAAGGCACATCGCCTGAACGAAGATTTTGTAACGTCCAGCCTAGCAGCATTATAGAACGCAATTGAGACTGTTCATGTTGTAACATGAGCAAGTGCTTATCCAATTTATGTCTATGGCAGAGGATACAATGCTGTCCAAAGAATAAATTCTGGATGACAGAGTTGTTAAGTCATTATCAACTACAGAGAGAGCTTTCTCTAAATTAATACGATCAATTTCTCGTATTCGTTCTGCAGTTTCCATTTGAGTGACTTTCCATGCTTCATTATAAGCAGCATAAATACTGGCATATATGAAACATTAATGATGTAGTTTATATTCCCTGTACTTGCCAGTCTTTTGAGCCCCAGACAGTTTTAATTTCTATGTTGTCACTCCAGAAGTCGAAAACTAATGAAGACAGCTGGGCATAAAAGGCTGCTGAATAAATTTACTAAGTATTTGTTAACAGTCCTGTCTTATTAACATTTTTAAAATAAAAATGTTCCGGATTTGTGGTATTAAAACCTGAGAAGTATGGACATTGTTTATAAAATGTTTTTGAACTACCCTTTGGTGGTGTGGGACAATGTTCCCATTGATTATAAGTATAAACATTTCTAGGGTTTGCAGATTTGTGCAAGTAATGATGACCAAAGTGATTATAACAATATATTTGTTCATAATCTGATGAAATTTCTAAATATTCATGGTTTGTAAATTTTGCAGACATCTCTAAATCTGAGATCATATTATTAACAGTCTCAAATTCCCAATCATCAGAAAAAGTGCTGAGTGAAACAAAGTCACTCAAGGAAACCTTAAATTGATATGAAATCTTCAACAGCTCGGCAGGACCATACATGTCATAATCAGTTCTGTCCCATGCTATACCACCAGGTATAGGAACGGCTGTGATGTTCACTGATGACAGGTCTCTTTGTTCACGATGAGATGATTTGTGTGGCTTCAGGAGCAAGTTGATGTTCTTACTTGCTGTGTTCATTCTACTATATTTTCCATCTATCAGCTATCCCAAATTTACTACAAGAATGAGCCAAAGTAGGAGAAAAAGCATGCCTACCACAATCGAAAATTCAACCCATGGTGAAACCAGATAATTCTTCTTTAGTTGCTGAAAAAGTTGTGTTACTGGGTCTTTGAAAGTTTTATTTGTTGGCATTGTTTCGGGCTCACTGGGATCCTCAGAAAACAAAATAGCCAGAGGCAGTTCTGTCAATTGTTGGTATTGCATCCGAGGTACTCGAAATCGCTGGAGATGCTTGGTCCCTTGTCATATAAGTATAGTCCAAGGCTATATCACTGTAGATAGGAGTGTCTTGACAAACTGATATTTGGGTTTCAAGAGGCACAAGTTTCATTGCTTTGTTGCATAGTCCTTTTCTTACTGTAGATTCTTCAAAGGTGATGAGTCTCTCAGTTTGAACCTCTTGGATAGTAGCAAGAATTTCTTGGCAGATTGTTTAAACTACGTTGGACAGATGTTTGACCCACCCGTCACCCGAGCCTAGCTGTTATAGATTGCTTTACGTCCGGGTTTTTTCTTTCCTCTACAGAATTTCCCCCAGGATGGAATGGACTTGAGTACCGCAATGCAGCACCCAGATTGGCCATGACCCCTTTGTAAGCTCGAGAGCTAAACGCAGGACCCTGGTCAGAACGTAGCATGCCGATTGCGTATGTGCCGATAAAGACTCGCAAATCTTTTATGACAGTTCGGATGTCAAGCCGAGCGCTGAGGCCACATCCAAATGAATCTTGAGCATGAATCCACTGCGACCATGATATATTTATAGTTGCCATCCCTTTGTAAGGGACCACAGTGGTCCAGGTAAACACATCCTAATGGTTTACCTGAAATTAGAAGGGGCGTCTACGCCGGGCGTTTCACAGTTGAAACCTTCATCTTTTGGCAGATTTCACATTCCAAAACATAGTTTCTGGTCTGTTTCCTCATGTGTGGCCACCAGTATGATTGTTTTAATAATGATACTGTGGCGGAAACACCTGCGTGGGCGGAGGCAAGCCTTTCATGTGCTGCTAAGATTAGTCCTAATCTATGTTCCATGTTTGGAATTACTCTATCCCCCACTCCAGGGATTCGAGCAAAAGGAACATTATTTGCATCAGTTATAAATGAGTATTTGAGTGGCAAACCTTTTGGTAACGTTTTACCGCTGTCTTCATTGGAAGCGGCAACAGCCTGCATTATTTCCCTGGCTATTTTTGTTTTTGAACGAGTGATAGAAGCGAAGGAAGCCGTTTGCACAGCTGCCTTTGCGGCTTCATCAGCGTATGAATTCCCTGCAACGTGAAAGCCATCACGTTGATGACCCAGTGTATGTATCACGTGAGTCTTTTGTAGTACTTTCTGTAATAGAACTACTTGTTCCCAAAGCAACTTATGCTTGATTGTGCCACCTTTTGCATCTTTGAAACCGTTTTGAACCCAGTTCTGCAAGTATTAATTTTAAGACTGGACACAGTAATACGAATCGCACACTATGAGTGTGGGGAATTAGCGATCGGTATTTTCCAGCACCATTTTGAAAGCTTGTAGTTCAGCTCGCTGAGCTGTACAATCTCCTAGGGATTGAGTTTTTGTGACCATAGGTCTGAATTTACCATCGCGCCAGCGACCTTTGACAATCGCGCACGGAGCACTATAAGCTTGTTTACCCCCAATTGCGGGCTGTGCTGATCCGTCTGTATAAATTATACATATGTACTGCTCTAGAGACAGAATCTCAGTGGGCAGAGGACATTCTTGTTCGTATTGTAAAAATTCTTGAGTTTTCAAGAAGGGGTCAAAAACGTATTTAACATCTGTTGCAGCAAGAGAGTTAACCCATTGTATCCATTTCGGAAGTAAAGCCTTTGCATTGGGAAAGCTTGTTTTCGTCACTGCCTCTAAGGCAGGTACAGGAGTAACAACCATTATGCGTTTTCCCAGTGCCCAGAACCACTGTCAGAATTTTTTCTGTTGAAGTGAATTTCGTTTCAGCTTGTGTGTACAAGTGTGATTTGTAAGCAAATGGTACTTTTTCACCTTCATTAAAGGTTAAGTTCGCGAATCCGCATCTTCCTGGGATGATTCGAATTACAAGGTTGCGTACGTTTACGTGTGTCTGTAAATGTGATGTTGCTAACATATCTGTTTTGCACTGAACGCCAAATTTCTGTGTGTTTTTGAGTCCAATTAGTTGGTTTGAAATCAGGTTTGATTAATTCGTAGAGAGGTTCAACCCTTTCTGCGTAATTTAGAACGTAAGTTCTTCCAAAATTCAGGAATCCTAGAATTGACTGTAAGTTTTTCAGTGTTTTGGGAGGTTAGAGCAGCGCACATTTTTCTAAAAAGTTTGCTGCCAGGCTTTTGCCTTCACTTGAAAGTTTGTATCCTAAGAATAGGACGTTGAGGTGGGCAATTCTTGATTTTTTAAAGTTGAATTTGTACCTTTCAGATGTGAAACCAAGTATTATGGTGTTCACTCTGTTCAAGTGCCTGTCCAAGTCATCGTCTGTTTGACAGATGTCATCGACATAAGATAATGCCTCATCATCAAACGTTTGTAGTAACTCTGTTGCTCTGGCTGAAAATAACCCTAGACTATTCTTGAATGGATCACTGAAAGAATATCGATGACAAAAATATAGACTTACTAAAATATTGAGTACAAAATATAGAAGGCAAAAATATCGACTCCCTATCTCCAAACAGGTAAGTATAAAAATATTGAATCAAAAATATCGTTGTAAAAAATATAGTTAGTCAAAATATCGAATTTTTTAAATGTCTTAAAAGTTATTGAAAATTAATGAAATAATAAATATAATTAACTTAAACATACTTAAAATACTTAAACAACCTTAAAATTAATAAATAATTAATGTAACTTAAAAATAACTATTTACATTTTTTTTATATATATATAAACATAATATTAATAAAAAATATACAATATTTTACCGTAGGATAGCCAAAGGGTTACATTTACTATTACCACTTAACTGAGTGCAACAGTAGAGAAAACATTGGATAGCGTAGCAGTAAAAATTACTATTCCCACTCCAGTGAGTGCAACAGTAGGAAAAGCGTTGGATACCGGTAGGGTAAAAATTACTATTCCCACTCCAGGGAGTGTAACAGTAGGGAAAGCGTTGGATAGCGTAGGGGTAACAATTACTATTCCCACTCCAGAGAGTGCAACAGTAGGGAAAGCGTTGGATAGCGTAGGCATAAAATTTACTATTCCCACTCCAGTGAGTACAACAGTAGGGAAATCCTTGGATAGCGTAGGGGTAACAATTACTATTCCCACTCCAGAGAGTGCAACAGTAGGGAAAGCATTGGATAGCGTAGGCATAAAATTTACTATTCCCACTCCAGTGAGTGCAACAGTAGTGAAAGCGCTGGATAGCGAAGAGGTAAAAATTACTATTCCCACTCCAGTCAGTGCAACAGTAGGGAAAGCGTTGGATAGCGTAGGGGTAAGAATTACTATTTCCAATCCAATGAGTGCAACAGTAGGGAAAGCGTTGGATAGCGGGAGGGTAAAATTACTATATAACAGATGGAATCTCATCTTAGTGATCTCTTTTAAAAGTTCCCTATTTGTCAGTAAATCCAAATCTTATAAATCTTCCTTAGCAGCAATTTCTTTAGACACGGAAAAAGTGTTTGATAGAGTTAATTGGTCTTTTATTTCTGTCTTTCTCTCCTGGTTTGGGTTTGGTTCTAAATGTATTCATCTTATTTCATTACTCTAGTCTTCTCCCAAATCTTCTAATTTAGTTAACGGTCTGATGTTTCCTTTTGTTCCTCTTCGCAGAGGTGTACAACAAGGTTGTCCTCTTCCTCCCCTATTATTTATTTCCGCCTTAGAACCCTTTTTAATAAAGATTCATTCTAATACACAAATTACTGTTTTTTCTTATGGAAGCTCTCAACTGAAACTTGCAGCTTATGCTGATGATATGCTGTTATTTATTTCACATCCACAGTCATCTTTACCAGCGTTTCTATTAGATGTAGAAAGTTTTCCATCGGTCTCTGGTTAAATGTAGATAAATGTGAAATTCTTCCATTAAATAATTTATGTTTCTATGCTGATTTTAAAGTATTTTCTTTTCATTGGAGTCCAGATAAAATTAAATCTCTTGGTCTATGGTTTTCAGACACTGTTAAGAATTCTATCACTCGGAATTTTAACTCCTTATCTACAATTTTACCAGAACTTACATCTCGCTAGAACCCCTTATTTTTATCCTGGTGGGGTTGTCTTGATATTATCAAGATGATGCTTAATCCTAATATATTATTTTATATATCAATTATACCTGGTAATATTCCCCAAACTTACTACAAAAAGATTTACTCAATGTTATCAACATTTTTATGGAATAGAAACAAATCTAGGGTGTCTCTTTGTAAACTTAAAAGACCTTAACCTTGGGGAGGAGTTAATTTTAGAGACTTCAGTAAATATCATCTAGCATTCTGTCTTAAAAATTCTGCCTTTTTATTACAAGATACTGATGATGTACCTATACCTTCATGGGCAGATGTGGAGAAATCTTGTTTGAGTCCCTTTTCCCTGTTGGAATGTTTGTCTTTCACGTCCTGGCCTAAATTCTTATCTTTTCCAATTTTCAAAAATACGTGCAAGATACTTTCCCCTATTCTTATTTCTTATAAATCACCTAAAGATCAATTTTTAGCTTCTTCTATTTGATATAATGTTTCGATTAAAATTAATAACAGAGGTAATTTTTCGAAAGATTGGTATTCTAAGGGTTTGAAGTGAGTTTCTCATTTATATCATGATGGCTCCTGCCTTCCCTTTTCTGAAGCGCATTCAATTTTTTTCTCTCCATTCTCGTGCAAAGATAAACGTAGATTACTTGTCTCAGCAATACAAGTGGCTCTTCTGAATAGGTATCTTCATTTTCCCATTCTCCTATTTGCAAGCTATTAGATATGTTGCCATCTGCATCTCAAATATATAAACATATAACTCTAATCCCGGTAGACAGAGATAAAACAGAAGTGGAACATCTTTGAGAAATAGGTCTACAAACCACTTTTTCCACATCTCTTTGGAAAAAGATTTGGTACAAAATAAGAAAGGCTTCTAGAGCGGCTAACACAACCCAACTTTTTTTATTTTATTTACTGTACACTAATAATTAGACCTGTTAAGCTCCATAAATTAGATTTCATAAAACCTCACGATTGTTGGTCCTGTTCTGAACCATTGGCAGATCTTAAACATATGTTATTTGAATGCTCTCTTGTATATGACATTTGGTTGACAGTTTGGAAACAGATAAACTCTATTTTTAATTCACATTCCCTTTCAATTTTATTAATCTTTTTCTGGGCCACTTCTCTGATTATTGGTCATCTCAATCCAAGGATGTTTATATAATTTATTTACTTCTTGTGGTAGCTTTTCAACAAATTATCAAATCTTGGAAGGATACTTCTCAAGTGTCTTTTCGAGCATGGTGGTACGGTGTATATTATCACTATAGACTTGATAGGGCATACATATACCCTGTTTCATTAGCTATTTGAAGAGACCTTTTATGGCTCCCTGTCACCTCCTTGTTGGATAAATCTGCACATAACGCATACATTCATAATTCTCGGATTGAAGAAGTGCAACCTCCATGATTTGTTCTGGTTAATTAAATTCATCTATTTTTTATGTTTTAATTTCTGAATGTATGTTGGTAATTCCAGTGTAGATATGTAGCTGTTATCCTTTATTTTTTCCTGCTAGTGTTATGTTATGTTATTTTTTCAAGTTTAAGGATAATTTGCTTTATGATTATGCTGTTTATTTATGTATTATAATTGCAAATTCTTTCAATAAACTTTCACTTTAAACTCAAAATGTTGCATATTTGGTAGCCCATACAGGAATATGAGATATCCTGAATGAGGAGAGTAGCCAAAGATGAATAATGCTACTATTAGTAAGTGAATGTCCTGTGTCCAATAAGTAAACACTCTCAGAACTTATTTTTAGTTTCAAGGATAGGTGAAACCATTCCTGAGAGAGTTTGTAAGGTCTTGCATAGTTCTTGCCTTTTTTTAGGATCTAAATCCTCATTAATATACTGAAGGATGTGGGTATTTCCTTCTTACATTCACCCAATGATACGATACAGGAACTTCCTAGGCAGCCGGCAATGCCCACATGGCTTGCTGCTAGCGTCCACCTCCTATGTGACCCCTACCCATCGCACTCGTGCACGCTCTCGTTGATTGGAGTCTGAATGCCAAAGGTGTTAGCGGTGTCCGGGCAAGGAGGTCAGCATCTCAGCAGATTTTGCCTACTTAAGGGTGCGGCCTGACCCCCTGTTTGTGGACAAACGAAGTGAGGGAGTGAAGGCAAGCAAGCGGCTTGTCCTGTGAAGTTCAGTTCCTGTGCTTGTATGTGTGCCTAATCCAGATGGGCGTAGTAGCGAATTAGCGAAACGGTGGTGAATCAGCTGGCCAAAACCTTTAAAGGCCCTCAGGTAAGAGGGTATTGGCCATGAGGAGTCATGGTGGAGGGCCTATTCCAAGGGGATTAGAGGGGTGCGTGAACTGCACTGTATTGGCTAGCGTATAATATGAGGCAACTACATTCCAACTGACAACTACAAACTATAGCACTCCCATAGCCCAGAAATCAAAACACAGGGAAGCACAGGGCCGCTTGGCCGCTAAAGCACAAAGGAATGCAGGCTAGAAAGATTGCCTGGAGATGTCAGAAAAGATGCAAGAAAGGCACTTGCCTCCTAGTGCATGACTAGTCAGGACCAATTAGACCGGCCAGTGCAATCTGAGTAATGCAACACTAAATTCTTCCCCTGAAACTTCACCTTCTGTAATCCAGCTCAACAGTGAGCAGAGAGATGGCCTGAACAAAGTATGCTTAGAAGCAGCCAGACAAGTATAGATTGGGAGCAAGGCCATGTCACTGTTCACAGTCCAAAGGGCAGAGAATACCCGGCTTTTCATAAATCGGTAAACAGCAGCTGGCACGAGGAAAGAAACTCAATGTGCAGTATAAGAAAGGGGGACAACCCAAAAGGGCAAATGGGACTAGGGGGTCAGCCCCGCAATGGGGGACTCAGCCAACCAAACATTAATTAATCTAAGGACAGATGTAATTTTGCTGATCAAGTGATTTGGGGTGTAGAAAATCCAGCAGATAGCGGAGGTCGTGGAGGCTCTTTGCCTATGGGTACGATTATCTCTACTCAGAGCGCAAATGGCAGAAATGTAGGCAACAACTGGGCTTCTACATAGCAGCCCAAAGTACTAAAAAAGTTGTTTGAGACAAAATTGTTAGAAATAAGTGAACATTAGCAGCAACAGACCCATGCGATTGAAATATTAAATCAAAGGTTGATAAAGATCGAGCAAAGTTTTGGACAAATGCCGCAGAGACTCCAAGAGGCTGAGAGAAGAATTTCAGACCTGGAGGAACAGAGTGGTGTCACTGAATAAAGATATCCTGATTGAGCAAAAAAAATGTCACCACGTTGAGAATAAACTATAGTGAGACTCATGCAAGACGCTCAAAGTTGTGATTTATTGGTATACTGGAGGGCAGTGAGCCCCAGGACCCGCTCCATAGTGTGTCTCAGTTAATGGAATCACTGATTAGAAATAAAGTTCTACCTGAAGCCCCGGCTGATCTTACTATCATGAGGCGCATAGGGTGCCAGCACATCAGCCTGCGGGCATGGAATACTCACGCACAATGTTGGTTGATTACTCAGACTACACACTTAAAGAGCAGATTTCGACCTCAGCAGTTCAAAGAAAGTAATCTGCCTTGGAGGACAACAGTCATATGAGGGTGAACTCAGATTGCTCTGTCACCACTGCTCGATGGCGAAAACCTTTCCAAGGACTGGCATGAGAATTTACACTCCTGGGGTTGCAAGCCTCGTTAGTCCAGCTATCTAAGTTAAAGGTTCCGGCCGATGGCCAAATTCATGTCTTCATGGTGGTTGAGGAGACACAGTCTCTTCGCTCAAGGATTTTGAAATCTTAAAAATTCGAGTAGTTGTATTTAGTATCTAGTATCCAGGAGACACTGGTCAAAGGAATGATAGGGAAGTGAAAATAGAGATGGTAGTTATTATTATCTTGTTTTTTTCATTGGAGGGGGGGCTTTTTTCTCTTTTGAGTTCTCTTTATTTTCACAGGGTCACCTGAGGGATGTCAGGTGTAGCAACTGGGTGCCCAGTGAGGGTGGGGTACTCTTGGAGGAGAGGTGGGTCATTCACGGGTCCAAGGGAGAGGTGGGAGTTGGATGGTAGGTTGGGTTGGGTGTGCTGAGAAAATAAACGGGACACAGGTGTGTGGGTTCTTCTTAAATCCAATTCTGAATAGCGACCAAGAAGCATAGAGAATTCTGTGTCAGTGTATCCGTGAATGTATGTTGGTTTGTGTGTGTTTATTCATTACTGCATGTTTTTTGCTATGCATCTGCACATCAGCATGAGTAAACAGTGTCCATGCATTATTGTATGTGTGTGTCAGTGTGTATGCAGGTCCCTGTGTGTCAGCTTGTTGTCTCTTCATTTGGTAGAGAAGTGTGGCTCAATGGTTAGAGCGGCAGACCCTGATGCAGAGGTCTAGCCCGGGACCAGGGTTCAATTCCCTGCCTCGGCGGGTCTTGGGCTCAAAAATTCCACGGACCTGACAATTCTCACCTCGGTGCCTGTTCCAATCATGGAGTCCCACTCTGCAACTCTGGGCAATAGCTTGCTTAATCTCCACAACGACCCCCACAGCGGCTAAGGATGCCTGGCCTCCACCTTGCGGGTGCCCAGGAGTGGACGCCTCACAGGGAAAACCAGGATGGGTTCCACAGCGGTATTCGTACAAGAGCCTAGAGACCCTTGCGGGTGAATAGTGCGCTATACAAGTATCAATTTACATTTTACATTTGCATGCACATTACAAGGAACAGAACTAATGACTTTCTCAATGCTTGTTTCCAAAGCGTATCATAATACAGTCTTTCCATTTCGCAGAAGAACATACACCTTTTCCTGCAGGAAAGTAACTCATTTTCCTAATCTTTCATAAAACCTCCAAGCATTTAACGAGAACATTCTAAACTGATAGTCTTATTGGAGTAAAATGATTTATAGTTTTTAGGGAAACTACATTTTCAGATTATTCCAGGTCATTGTGGGGTGAGTGGAAAGGAAATAGCTATTATGAAAGTATGATAGCACTTTGTATATAAATTACTAATAAATCCATTTTTGGTAGAAAGATTCACACCCGTGAGCAATCTTGATAGCGTTGATTATTACTGCCCATTGAGAAACGTTGAGCGAAAATGTATTTTTATTAGTAGAAACATCATAGCTTCCTGTACAGTGAGTGAATTCACAGATTGATATATGAATACCATCAGCTGAGAAGTGAATTGAATTGGATTCGAACCATGACATTGTGCCTTTATAAGTTCTAAGGAAACAGCAATGGAAATGAGGGCATCATTAAATGGAGGCATTATTTTCACACAATTCCCGGTTATTATCACAATGAGTAGGAAAATGAAATAATAAGAAGATTTAAAAACTGCACTGTCCTGAATAAATCAAGTACCTGTAAATAGGTCTGTTGCCAGTTGTTAGAAAAAAATGTATTAGCATTTTTCAACACACTATACATAGGAGCATATTTACAAGCCCCTATCGCCGCCACAATTTCACTTTTTCAGAGGTTGTGGTGGCAATAGGGGCTTTGCCTTATTTACAAGGCATTGTTAAGTCTGCTGCCTTGTAAGTAAGGCCCTAAATTGATAATGTTGAAAGATGGCTGACGATCTTCATTTGCTGTGCATAATTGACAAGACTGTCTGTGATATTCAAAAAGTAGCAATTTAAATTGCATAGCAGTTTAGATTGTACAGTGAGTCGTGTGTACATTTGTAAAATTACATATCTTCAGCCATTTTTAGATCATAGATGTAACCTGGTGTATTAAAGGAGGATCGTCAGGGGCAGCATGGCAGGTTCTTCAGATACTCATAGATACTAAAACAGCCCTGTGGAAAAAGAAAAGAGTAGTGCAGGGAGCATATTCTGGGTGACTGAGTCCTCGTAAATATTTAAAGCAGCCTATCAGTGCAAAAGAAGAGTTTTGGGAGCAGTAAAGCGGGGTTAACAGGTGATCATCGATGCTGAGTGGCCAAGCAGAGACAGTGAGGAGCAGAGGTGATGGCATTATGGGCCATCGGGCACACTTTACTGCTAGACAACAACCTATTGAGCTTGTAACTATAGAATACATCATGTTGGTACATAATACATATTCCAAGTGTACATGTCTGCATAGTGTATTTTATTGTAGATGAGAAGATGAACTGACTGTCCTTGGCGTACAATACCATGCTGAGTCTGTGCTGTTGGACAATGGCGGCGAGGGGAGCCATGTGGATGTTGAAGAGTGTTGGGCTGAGCAATGATCCGTGGGACACTTCTCATGTGAATATTTGCGGGTTCAGAGAGGTAGGGTGGAAGTCTATTCGCTTGGCTTCTCCTGGTGATGAATGATGGTAAACAGTCAAGGGTGGTTCCTTGCATTCCTTCGCCATATAGTCTGCCCACTAGTGTGTGTTGGGAGATGGTGTGGAATGCTGCTGACAGGTCTGATAGAATAATGGCTGCATCGTGGCCTTGTCCGAGGCAGGTGTTGATGTCTGTGGCAGCAAGTAGGGCTGTCTCGAGGCTGTGGTTGCTTAGAAATCCAGACAGACATGTCCAAGATGGAGTTGTTTGCGGCTTATCTGGAGGTCTTGTGAATTCATGGTGACGTTGGATATGTCTTCTATTTTGATGGCATACGCAACTATTATGTTGTGGCAGAATCTCCTATCAGTGCTAGCGATGCATTGGTGGTATTTTGACATGATGTCCTTGTATGTCTATGAGTTAACATGTGCCTTGCAGTTTATCATGAATTTCACCAGGGTTCTGCAGGTGTGTCTGGAATACTTGAGTTTGCTGCTGTGCTGTATTTCGGAGTTGTGTGGCATGGTGAGTTTGTCTGCGCATTTGGACAACCATGTGTGTGATTACCTGGAAGCACGTTTGGCATCTGCTGCAGTGTTGGGGGAGTTGCAGTTGAGGGTTGATTACATCTGCTCATCAGTGACTCAGCTCCAGTACCTTTGCATTGAGTGATGTGTGGGTGTGTCCGGCTTGGTTATGTTGCAAAGGAAGTGTATGCAGTGATGGATAGTCCATGTGTGCTGTGGGGTGTGGCTGAAGAGTACGCTTTTTACTTCTGCAAAGAATGTATCGAGGGTGTATCCTGCCTTGTGGGTCGGTGTGGATAAGAGTTGTGTCAGTCACATTTATTTTTGACCTCTTCATCCAGAGGGTAGTGGAGTTGGTGTCTTTGGGGTCGTTGAGGTGGAAGTCCAGGTCTGCGATGAGGTAGTCCATGGAGGTGATGATGTTGGGTGAAAAGAGGTAGTTGATGGTGTTGGCAAAGCAGTCCATGTGTCCGGGGGGTCTTTTGGCAAGTGTGCCACTGAGTGAGCAGACGGGGCTGGGCTGGACCTGGAAATGCATGTCTTCTGTAGCGGAAAATGTGTTGCTGGAGGTGGAGAGGCAGAGGACTTTTACATGCACAATGGTAAGGACTCCTGCCGGGTGTTGGGGGCAGTCCTCCCTCTGGATCTTGTCTCCATCTTAGATTTTGAGGGTAATGTCAATGGCAGAGGAGTTGGTGGTCCAGCTGTCGATAAATAAGGCAATGTTGGGTAATAGTGTGTCCCGGAGGTACGATATGTACACAGAGTGTCTGTGCAGGGAGTGCATTTTGATGAGGATGCATCTCAGTACGTTGGCGTTGTTGACGGCCCTGACGGAGGTGAAAGTATTGAGGCAGCGGAGGCAAGATAACTGGCAGTGGGTGGTTTACATTGTGGCTTGTTGCCAGTTGTACTTCCTTCTGGGGTTGAGCACAACAATGGCAGATGAGTCATAGAAGGTGACGTGATGAGATCTAGAGTCCCTGGCTCCCGTTGTGTCTGGGTCAATGACGGACACAGATGTGCTTCAATTTTGTGTGCCTCCATTGCACCAATGGTGCTAATGTGCAGCTGCTGCAATTACATAGGGTACGGGGTATGGGCGAGCAGCTGGGAGGCAATGTAATTTGCATTGATGCTGGACAATTGTCTGAAACTGAACATGGCGAAGGTATTTTACCTAAATAGCGCAAATCACACGCACAAAAATAGGAACACTGCAAACACAGCATGCACATATACTAATGGACACATCTCCCCATTTCATGTTAAAGGTGATCAAGGATATGCACTATCTCCATGGCTGAGGACATCCCTCAGAGCCACAAATGCCTAGGCACAGAGATATTACAATATCGCTCTTGGACGCACTAGGTCCATTGTGGAGAGAACATTTGGTGTACTCAAGTCACGGTTTAGGTGCCTCAACATCTCTGGCGGCAGACTGCTGTACAGTCCTAAACTCGTCTGCAAGCTTGCGCAAGGGGAGGGGAGAAGCCAGTGGAGGCCAGACTTGGGTGGGAACTACCCCGGGTGAAGCCCGTCAGGGGGAGGAACCCCGAGGCACACAGGAAGTACTGTCGGAGCCGGTGTGGGAAGAACCGTAGGAGCGCTCAAACACAGCGCGATATTTGCTGGCTGGAATTCAGCCAGGAATCAGTGCTGAGGTGGGCAGTCTCCATTTAACTTTTGTGAATAGTAAGGGGGCAAGGTCATTAGGAGAAAACCGTGACTGAGATTTTGGGCCCAGGCTGCGGGTAGTAGCTGCGAACCTTGACAGATTGTAATCCCCTCATAGCTTAATGCCCCGATTTCTATTCTGTATAAATTAGACACTTTCCCCGTTTGTGAAGAGACTTTCTCGGAGGGCGGAGGAGAGATTCTTGTGCTATTAGTCAAGGGGACTCTCGAGAGTGAACAAACAAAAGCACACAGGAGGTCCTGGTACACATTCATATGGAGAAGAGAGAATGTATTGCAGACGCATGTACTTAATTCGAGGTTAATGAAATTCATGTTGGGAACTAGACAGGTCAGGTGACTGCAGCAGGAATTCAAAAGGCTCACTGTGATAAATGTGTAATTTGCCTATTCCATTTCTAGATTTGGTTGCTGAGAGATATTTATGAATACAACCGAATCACCCACGGAGCTATAAGTTGAACCCGGAACTTCATAAGTGAAATAGAAAATGAACCGTGAGGGGTAAAGTACATACTAAATTCCTCATAGGGAAGTGTTGTCTTTATTGCTTACCTCATCTATTTTTGGGAACAAAAAGCTAACAGGTGAAATGACAGGGTGAATACTGAAAGTCTTTCAACTTATGGAAAAAGTAGTAATTTATGTAAAGTAAAGTCTTAAGAATGTCAGAAATTGAATGTGGAGACATTTTACTGTTCTGTATGTAATTCCTGCTAAGAGTCCTGAAAATACCAAATAGAGTTTTATAAAGTAAGCCGTATTTTTTTGAAATCGGTGTGCCGTCCTTATTTCCAGTGGTGGAAACCTGGGTTACTGTGAGTGAGTTTTGTAAGCACAACACATTTGCCTTGGAGATTAGCTGTCCCCGCTCTGTGCCAGGCTACCCTATGTAGACTGGTAACCCCAGGTCTAACATAATTGGTGATCAGTGGTAGGATAGGAGCTTGTGCTTACATCCACTTAGTAGTAACGCAGTGCGTACCACAGGCATACACCTGGAGTTTTCTCCAAGCGGACTTCCTGATTAAAGTTTAGTTTTTCCAAATTCTTTCCTGTTGGTGGGTGGAAGTAATCCTTACTTTACGCCCATCCTTGTCTCCTTCTAAGTGGCTATCCAAGACCCTGGTGGCAAAATGGAATTTGATCTCGAGGAGTTGGAGACCTATACTGCGGCCCAACTCAGGGATTTTTGCCAAAGGAAGGGGCTGTTTTACAAGCGAGGTGCGAAAAAGAATGAACTTCAAACTAGCTTGAGGGCATGGGTGGAAGCTCCTTTAGAGGGGAAAATTGAGGAGAAAGAGGCGGACCGGGACACTGTCATCGGGGTAGATACATTGTACCAACCTGAGGGGGAGAACCTACTGACAGGTCCCAGAACACTCTCAAGGGAGTGTAGCAGTTTCTCTGTGAGGAGCTTAACTGAAGCTGAACTAATGGACCGGAGAGAAGAAAGGCAGTTAAAGTGGGAGTTGGCCAGATTGGAGAAGGAGAGGGAGGAAAGTAGGCTGGCTCACAAATTGAGTCTCAGAGAGTTAGACCTCAAGGCCCTGCAAATAGGGACTCCCAGTACTCCTAATGGTGGCAGCGAATTCAAAGACCTGACCAGGGAACCCAGACCCTATCTACCCAAGGACATAGTCGCCAGCTACAGCACAGGGGATGACATTGCAAAGTGGCTGGCTGCCTATGAGGTCTCCTTAAGAGCCCATGGGATATTGGAAAAACACTGGGGGGGTGGCTTGTATAAATACATGCCTCCTGCAGGAAGGGATACCCTTTTGGCCCCAGAGCAGGAAGAGCAGACCCACTACCCCACCATGAAAGTGGCGCTGATAAAAAAGTTTGGGCTGACTCCAGAAAAGTACCGACAGAAGTTTAGGAGCAGCTGCAAACTAGGCACACAGAATTGGGTGGATTTCCTAGACTATGCAAAGAAGGCCCTAGACGGTTGGGTGCAAGGCAGCGAAGTGGGGGACTACGAGGGTTTGTATAATCTTATCCTCAAGGAGCACCTATTCGAGAAATGTTTTCCCAAGCTGCGACAACACCTGGTGGACAGCAAGCTGACCAGCCCCCGGAAGCTTGCTGAGGAGGCGGACATCTGGGCTAGTACCCGGGCGTCCTCAAAGGGGACTGGAGGGGATTCCCAAAGGACCGGACAAGGCGCCCCCCAGAAGAAAGAGGGGGGAGATAAGAAAGGGGAGTTCTCTAAAGGGCCCCAAAACAGTTTCCAGGGAAAGGGAACAGGACACAGTCCCAAGGGTAACCCGCCAAGGAACCCTCATCCTGGCCAAAGTCAGCAGTCAAGGGTTGTCCACTGCTATGAGTGTGGTGGGGTTGGGCACTATAAGGGGGATGTTAAGTGCCCAAAGAGACCACCCCCTCCCACTGGAGGAAAAGCCCCGGGAGTAGCTAGTGTAGTGCTCGGGGAGGAGAGGCCCTTAAATAAGGGGGGCAGTGGGCGGGTGTCACCTTAGTGTCCCTGGGAGATCGGGAAATGGTTCCTAAGATCCAGGTTCCCCCAAATACTACCAAGTATGGGCAGTGGGTCACCATCAATGGCCAAAGAGGGGAAGCTCTGAGAGACACAGGAGCCAGTATGACTATGGTAAGGAGTCATCTGGTGTCTCCAGAGCAGGTGATTCCACATGTACTCCACCCCGCCGCGATGGCTGACGGCAGAATGGGTCACTACCCGGTGGCTGAGGTTCCGTTTGAGTGGGAAGGGGTTCCAGGTCTACTTCGAGTTGCCGTAAACCCTGCTGTGCCAGTTGATTGTCTGTTGGGGAATGATATGGAGCACAATGCTTGGAAGGAGGTAGAATACCAGACTCATACTGAGATGCAGGGTACACCTGACTGGGCCTGTGCCAGCACAAGGTCCGCGACTACCCAGAGGGGGAGTTCACTTACGCTGGAGCCTGGAACAAAGGCACAGCCAGCTGCCAGAAAGGGAACGAACCGGGGACAGGAGAAGCCTGCCTCGACATCCAAGCCTCGTGAGATGGATAGGCCACCTGCGGTAATGGACCTGGAGTTCACGGAGGGGGATGTTGTCTCACTGGAGAACCTACCAATTACTGCCGAATGGCATGTGGAGGGAGGGCCTACCAGGGAGGAGTTTTGTAAGGGCCAGAAGGAGTGCCTTACCCTTGAGGGACTAAGGCGACAGGCCGAAGCACAGGCAGCAGGTAACGTTACGGGGAACTACTACATTTACTGGGAGGATGGACTCCTCTACAGTGAACCCAAGGCACCAGTGCACGGTTCGTCACGGGCCTTGGTTCTCCCACAACGTTACCGAGCCTTTCTTTTAGGACTGGCTCATGAGATACCCTTGGCAGGACACATGGGCCAGGACAAGACCTTTGCCCGGCTTGTCCCCCACTTTTATTGGCCTCAGATGAAGGTGGCGTCCGACACTTACTGTAGGACATGTGTGTCTTGCCAAGCCAGTGGGAAAACAGGGGTGAAGCTGAAAGCTCCCCTGGAGCCACTTCCTGTCATTAGCACCCCCTTTGAAAGGGTAGGCATCGATATTGTGGGGCCATTGGATCCACCAACTTCAGCTGGTCACAGGTTTATCCTGATTCTGGTGGATCACTCCACATGGTACCCAGAGGCAATTCCTCTGAGAACCATCACTGCACCTGCAATGGCTAGGGCCCTGATGGGGATCTTTACCCGAGAGGGTTTCCCCAAGGAAGTTGTGTCCAACAGGGGGACCAACTTCATGTCAGCGTACATGCGGGCTATGTGGAAGGAGTGTGGGGTTACCTACCGGTTTACCACTCCTTACCACCCACAGACCAGTGGTCTAGTGGAAAGGGTCAACAAAACCTTGAAAGGTATGATAAAAAGTCTGCCTGAGAGACTGCGGAGGAAATGGGACGTCCTCTTACCCTGCCTGTTGTTTTCCTACAGGGAAGTGCCACAGAAGGGAATGGGCTTCAGCCCCTTCAAACTTCTGTATGGGCACCCTGTGCGCGGACCTCTCAGCCTGGTGAAAGACCTATGGGAAAAGACTCCCAGGAAGCTTCCCCAGGATGTGGTGAGCTATAAGCTGGCCTTCCGGAGCCAAATGGCTAAGTTGTGGAAGCAAGCTTCTGACAACTTGCAAGCCAGCCAAGCAGTGATAAAGGAGTGGTATGACCACAATGCTCACCCTGTGGAATTGGAGTCTGATCAGAACGTGTGGGTGATGGAACCTGTAGAGCTCAGTGCCCTTCAGGATCGCTGGACAGGCCCCTTTGAGGTGATTGAGAAGAAGGGTAAGGCCACTTACCTAGTGGATCTTGAATTTGAATTTGAATTTAAAATACTTATAAAGCGCTACATACACCATGCGGTTTCTTGGCGCTGTGGAGGCTAAAAATGCAGGGGAGAGGCAGTAGATGCTGGTAAAAAAGGAAAGTAAAAGGACAAATTACAATGGGAAGGCCTGATTGAATAAAAAAGTTTTAAGGTCTTTACGGAAAAGAGGGTAGTGCTTGGCGAGCCATAGGTGGTCGGGGAGGAAGTTCCAAAAGGAGGGTGCCAGGAATGAAAAGTTGGCGCCTCCCCACTTTTTGCGCTTGTAGCGGGGTACTTGCAGAAGTGATTGAGATGATGAACGGAGCTCTCTAGCGGGGATATACTCCTTTATCATGGAGGCAATGAATGCGGGAGCTGAGCCCTGGCGCGATTGGAAGACCATACAGCCTGTTTTAAAGAGGGATCGCTCCCTGACAGGCAGCCAGTGGAGCGCCTTCAATAAAGGAGTTGAGTGGTGAGAGCGGGAAAGGCCGTACACTAATCGGGCCGCCTGGTTTTGGACCAGTTGGAGCTTCCGTAGGATGTACGCCGGAATGCCGTTGTACAGGGCTTTGGCGTAATCCAGCCGGGAGATCACCATGGTGGACATGATCAGTTTAAGTGCCAGGGGAGAAAAGAAACGAGAATAGTGCGAAGAGTGAGAAAGCAAGAAGAAACAACAGAGCTAATTTTTGAGTGGAGGGTAAGATGATTGTTAATTTTGATGCCTAAGGTCTTGACTGAGGGAGAGGCGGTGGGAGGGGAACCAAAAGAAGAGGGCCAAAATAAAGAGTTCCAGGGGCTGGAAGAACCACCCGTGAGATCCAACTCAGTTTTATCCGGGTTCAAATTCAGATGGTTGTGGTTCATCCAATCCCTAATAAAAATCATAGTAGTCTGAAAGTTGGAAATAGAATGGGAAGAAGAGGATAGGTTGAAGATGAGCTGGAGGTCATCCGCATAGTTATATACGGTGACCTCCAGCTGCTGGAGCGCGAAGATTAGGGGATAGATATAAAGATTGAACAAAAGAGGAGAGAGAGAAGAACCCTGGGGATCTTAAGACCCCCCGCTAGCCCCATCGGGTGCTCCATGCCAATCGCCTCAAACCACACCATGAGAGGCCCGAGCTCATCTTGATGATGGTGACTAATGGAGCAGAGGAAGAGGAAAGCGAGCCTCTCCCAGATCTTTTTTCGTCTCAGGAAAAGGATGGGTCGGTGGAGGGAGTGATTCTCTCACCATCCCTGACTCCAGAACAGCAAAGGGACTGCCGCCAGGTTCTGGAGCAATATTCCACGCTGTTCTTCCTTGTCCCGGGAAGGACCCACCTGTGCACCCACGATGTGGACATAGGAGACAGCCCACCTGTGTAGTCTAAGATCTATCGTCTAGTCAGACAAGGTGAAGGCCAGCATCCAAAGTGAAGTCACTAAGATGCTGGAGCTAGGAGTAGTTAAACCTTCAAGTAGCCCCTGGTCCAGTCCGGTGGTTCTGGTACCAAAAGCTGCCCCGCCGGAAACCACTCCAGAACTAAGGTTCTGTGTGGATTACCGGGGACTGAATTCAGTGACCAAAACTGATGCACATCCAATCCCTAGGGCAGATGAACTCATTGACCGGCTGGGAGCTGCCCAATACTTGAGTACCTTTGATCTCACTTCAGAGTACTGGCAGATCTCTCTTACAAATGGAGCTAAGGAAAGGTCAGCCTTCTCCACACCTGAGGGCCACTACCAGTTCTGTGTAATGCCCTTTGGGCTCAAGGAAGCTCCTGCCACCTTTCAGCGGCTGGTGAACGAGGTCCTCTCCGGGATGGAGGCCTTCTCCGCTGCTTAGCTGGATGACACTGCCATCTTCAGCAGTAGCTGGGAGGACCATTTGTGTCATCTACAAGCTGTTCTCCAGGCCCTGAAACAGGCTGGCTTGACAATCAAGGCCAGCAAATGTCAGATCGGGCATGGGTCGGTGGTGTACCTAGGCCACTTGGTGGGCAGGGGAACGGTGCAACCCCTCCAGGTGAAGATTGAGGCTATCATGGCCTGGGAGCCCCCCAAGACCCAAACAGAGGTCCGAGCTTTTCTGGGCCTCACAGGTTACTACAGTCGCTTTGTGAAGGGGTATGGCACCATTGTGGCACCCCTAACTGAACTTACATCCAAGAAGCAACCCCGACGGGTAGTCTGTGCGGAGGCTTGTCAGCGAGCCTTTGACACCTTGAAACAAGCAATGTGTGCTGCTCCAGTCCTCAGGGCCCCTTATTTCTCCAAGGAATTCATTGTCCAAACAGACGCATCAGAACATGGTATTGGGGCAATGTTATTGCAACTCAATGAAGAGGGTCTGGATCAACCTGTTGTCTTCCTGTCCAGGAGACTGCTTTCCCGGGAACAGAGGTGGAGTGCAGTTGAGCGGGAAGCATTTGCGGTGGTATGGGCTCGGAAGAAGCTGTGGCCATACCTGTTCGGCTCGCACTTCCTGGTGCAGACTGACTACCGACCCCTTCGTTGTCTGATGCAAATGAAGGGAGAAAATCCCAAGCTGTTGAGATGGTCCATCTCCCTACAGGGAGTAGACTTCCGGGTGGAACATCAGCCTGGAGTGAACCACGCCAATGTAGACGGTCTCTCTAGGTATTTCCGCCTTAGTGATGAGAACTCCCAAGGAGTTGGGTAGCTCTCCCCACTTTCAGCTGGGGGAACGCTTGTTAGACCTGTCGGCCCTTTGGGTGGTCCCTCCTTTTATTTATTTATGTTTGTCCCTTTTTGCCTCCTAACACTTTCCATTTTTTCCTTTTTCATGTCCACTGGGATTTTTTAATGTTGTCCCGGGGGCTAGGTGCCGCTGGGTCCCTATGATTTTCTGAGGCCTTGGCGCCCTTATTGGAAGTGCCTTTTTGACTAAATGTGAAAACTCACAAAATGGTGGCTTATAACTGCCATGATTTTTACCTCAGGGTCTAGGGCCATAGGGAGCTAAGGGGAGGTTCTAGAACCTTCTGGCTTGTTCTGGACACAGGGGACTAGGAGTATATAAGGCCAACACCTGGGAGGCCATTTTGTCATTTTGGGGCCAGTTGGAGTTTAGGCTGTGGCAGTAGGGGGTCAGCGCAGAGTGGGAAGCTTGACCGCCTTTTGCGGCTGCTCTTCCTGTTTCCTGACGTTACCCCACATCCACCGATCTAGCCCAATCAGGGTACCAGCCTTTAGCCCTGGTATCACTCAGGGTGTGTGAGCCCCCAGAAGTGATCGCGACATCACTGGACTGAACTTCCTTGACCCCCCCTCTTCCTCCCTCACAACAAGTAAAACGGAACATAGCCGCTGTGTGACTTCGGGGCAAGAACTACTTTGCCTGCGGCCGCATTCTGCCTGAGGTGGCCCTACCAACCCCAAGAACCTACCAGAGTGGTGGGTGGTTCGGCGACTCTTCAGGGCTTTGCTGCAGTGGCGGACCTCCACACGACAGGTGATAGAGGTGAGGTGTGTCGCGCGAATTTGGCGGAGCATCCAAGCAGTGTAACAGTGCCGGTGAGGGGAGGTGGAAGCTGCTGAAGGAGGCCGCCGGGAAGAAAGGTGGGAATGACGTCCCCGCCCCCTAAGCATTCGCGGCAGCGTAAGGGGAGGGGAGAAGCCATTGGAGGCCGGACTTGGGCAGGAACTACCCCGGGTGAAGCCCGTCAGAGGGAGGAACCCCGAGGCACCCAGGAAGTACTGTCAGAGCCGGTGTGGGAAGAACCGTAGGAGCGCTCAAGCACAGCGCGATATTTGCTGACAGGAATTCAGCCAGGAATCAGCGCTGAGGTGGGCCGTCTCCATTTAACTTTTGTGAATAGTAAGGGAGCATGGTCATTAAGAGAAAACTGTGACTGAGATTTTGGGCCCAAGCTGCGGGTAGAAGCTGCGAACAGTGACAGATTGTAATCCCCTCACAGCTTAATGCCCCCATTTGTATTCTGTCTAAGTTAGACACTTTCCCCATTTGTGAAGAGACTTTCTCGGAGGGCAGAGGGGAGATTCTTGTGCTATTAATCAAGGGGACTCTCGAGTGTAGACAAACAAAAGCACACAGGAGGTCCTGGTACACGTTCACATGGATAAGAGAGAATGTATTGCAGACGCATGTACTTAATTGGAGGTTAGAGAAGCTCATATTGGGAACTAGACAGGTCAGGCGACTGCAGCAGGAATTTAAAAGGCTAACCATGATAAATGTGTAATTTGCCTTTTCCATTTTTAGATTTGGTTGCTCAGAGATATTTATATATACAACCGAATCACCTACGGAGCTATAAGTTGAACCATGAACTTCAAAAGTGAAATAGCCAATGAACCGTGAGGGGTAAAGTACATACTAAATTCCTCATAGGGAAGTGTTGTCTTTATTGCTTACCTCATCTATTTTTGGGAACAAAAAGCTAAAAGGTGAAATGACAGGGTGAATACTGAAAGTCTTTCAACTTGTGGAAAAAGTATTTATTTATGTAAAGTAAAGTCTTAAGAATGTCGAAAATTGAATGTGGAGACATTTTACTCTTCTGTATGTAATTCCTGCTAAGAGTCCAGAAAATACCAAACAGAGTTTTATAAAGTAAGCCGTATTTTTCTAAACCGATGTGGCGTTCTTATTTTCAGTGGTGGAACGGTGGGTTACTGTGAGTGAGTTTTGTAAGCACAACACATTTGCCTTAGAGATTAGTTGTCCCGCTCTGTGCCAGGCTAACCTATGTAGACTGGTAACCCCAGGTCTAACAAAGATTATCATGACATGTTGTATTCTGCACAACATATGTGTCCACACAAATGCACCATGGCTAGAAGTACCAGATCAACTGGACAATCCATTTGCCTTGGAGATTAGTTGTCCCCGCTCTGTGCCAGGCTACCCTATGTAGACTGGTAACCCCAGGTCTAACAAAGATCATCATGACATGTTGTATTCTGCACAACATATGTGTCCACACAAATGCACCATGGCTAGAAGTACCAGATCAACTGGACAATCCGGAGGATGACAAAGTAGAAGAGGCTGATGCTACACCCCCCCCCCCCCAGCTATGGCTGCAGGAATAGCACAAAGGGACAGAATCATCCACAATATTTTCACTTGATCACATTAAAGTATGTCAATGCTTTCTTTGTTTAGACTGTACAAAATGCACATGAACATAGTTCTTCAAATAAAACATCACTACACAAAAACCTTGTGTGCATGTCCATACTTTGCATGAGTACATACATCTGACAAGTGAAAGTTTAGCAATGTTTGTTTATTATTATCCCATATTACTCATCACGGGCTCCGACTTGGGAATCTTCAGGCACTCCTGATTTTTTATTTTTTTTATTTTAAAGAGTTTTATGTAGCGCTGGCAAGACCCGAAGGTATCAGATCGCTTTACGTATGGCTCCACATAGTTCCCAAATTACATCAGTTACAAATTACAAAAACATACCATTAAAAACATTTAAAGAACATAGAGGGTAATTAAAATGGAGTGAAGAAGGGAAAGGGGGTAGGGAAAGGGGGTAAGGTGTAGATACGACAGAGAGATGAAGGGAAAGTCTGCCCCAGGTCCGGCTGGTTAGTTGACGGCCACGGGGGAATCCACAGCCCATCTCCTCTTCAGCTATCAGGTAGCTTCACCCGGCATCAGTCAGATAGATAGGTCTCAATGGAAAAACATTTGAAGAGCGAAGACGATGAGAGGAAATGAGCGTAGAGAGGGAATGGGTTAGGGTGAAGGGGTAGGAGGGGGATACGACAGAGAGACAAAGGACGGTCTGTCCAAGGTCCGGCTAGGTAGGTGACGGCCAAGGGGGAATCCATAGACCATCTCCTCTTCAGCTGACAGATAGCTCCACCGGGCGTCAGTCAGATAACAAGGTCTCCACAGTCAAGGGAAAGATCAAAAAGTAAATGCCCTGGAGGGAGAGCAGGATGAGGGGCCGGTGAGGGCTGTAATCAAGATCAGGTAGATGGCGAGATCAATTAGCCATGAGTGGTAGGGCGTCATGTGGAGATCAGGAGAATGCCTGAGAGACCAACTTAGTCAGCCTCTGAGAATGGGGGGCATATATTACTGGGCAGATCTCAAAAAGGAATACAGTTTAGTAAGCTGGGAAGTGCTTAACAACCTTACAAGGGGGAGTTTAACTAGGTTTAAATATTAGCAGCTTTGCTCCTGTTGGGCTACACAAAACTGGCCCCAGGAGGAGGACAACCCAAAACTGGACCAAGTGACAAGAACAGATAACTCAGAGAAAGGAATATCTTTTTGGTATTCGGCCCTTCTGGAAGCAAAGGACAGAACAGAATCTGAAATTACAAACTTATGGGGTAGAGAATACAGGGATGAAGACATCGAGAAACTCTGATTTGACTCCTTCGGTATGTTGCAGATAGTATTAAAACTTGCATCGCTTAAGAGGAATCATTTTACACTGTCTAAAGAGTCTACTGGTCTCCCTAGAAGTTATCAAAGGTTACAAGTAAGACGTACACCTATCCAAGGTGCAAGTATACTACAGCAGATAGCATGCATCTGTTTATGGAGTGCCCAATAAATAAATCTTATGAATGGTTACTGTTGAATGCACCTAGTTCTAAGCTAATATTTTATGTGATAGTATTGGCGAGTCTGGAGGTATGCAGGCTCTGGAAATCAGAAAATCCCCCAACCTTTGGTGAATGTTTAAAGAACATTATTTACACAAGTGAATCAGAAATAGCTTGCGACCCAAGAAGTAGAGATAACATCTGATCTGCACTGGTGGATTGGAGGGAGAAGACAAGCGCAGAGACACCCATCTGGGTATTTGCGCGCTTTAAAAATTGCATTAAAAAAATAAAAAATTAAGTGAGTCCAATGATTAAGCCAAACATGCTGTTGGTCCTTGCCTCTCCAGTATTTATCTGAGGGCCCCCACAAGTGAACAGGAGATGGAAGTGTAAACAGTATTCTTCTTTGTGGGGAATCTTTGCTCTCTCTATCTTCCAGAGGGCCTTCACATTTTGGTATAGAGAGGCAAGAGGAGCACAAACAAGACTGATGGCAGAATGATGACACCAAAAGAAATTACGTTTAGGGTGGCATTGGGGTCAGAGATGAAATTTAGGGTGTGTTTTGGTGTCAGAGATTAAATTTAGGGTGTGTTTTGGGGTCCAAGATGAAATTTAGGGTGTGTTTTGGGGTCAGAGATAACATTAAAGGTGTGTTGTGGGGTCCACGATGAAATGTAGGGTGTGTTTTGTGGTCAGAGCTGAAATGACAGCAAATACAGTTCATCTGAGGTAAAAATTGCCGTTAGCGTCCAGATTTTTGCAGCATTAATGTTAACGCAACAATTTTTCCATTCTAGCAATAGCAAAATATAGCTAAATATATGAAAAAACACAAAATAGTACCATAAAGTTAATTTTGCATGCAGAAAGTAATCGCAAACTCAAAAAACGGGCCGCAAACACACAGGAAGTGATGTCAGCATACATCCTGTTGCCTGGAGGAGTACTGTGCACTTTCACTTTCACTTTTGAGCACACCTCTTGTGATTGTGGAGAGCGTTGGAGGTGTTTGGTGCTCTGTGCTGCTGAATTTGGTTTTGAGAGTGTGTTTGTGTCCTGTGAAGTGTCCCTAGTGTCCCTGTGTAGTTGTCCTTACTTGTGTTTTGTGTCTAGTACAATATTTTGTTGGGTGTTTGTCAAAGGGGTATTTTAAATTAGTAATCCTTGTTGTGATATATATTGGGGTTTTTATTTATTAGGAGTGGGTTTACTTGCTGGGAGAGGGTGGGTGTGGGTAGGGAGGGCAAGATGTTGGAGGGGGCATTGGGGAGCTTCCTCTGGCAGGTGAAGCACTACCTGCCATTGATGATAGAAAGTGGGGGTGGATCCTGCAGGGCTATGCAGTACGTGTGCGGAAGGTGAGGTGGGAGAATGTGAGGATCCAGATGCTGCGGGTCTGCGGTGTGGACCGGACTGTCCGACAGTAGATAAATCGGTGGCAGGACTGTGTCGGCCGTGAGAGTGGCATGTTGGACCACCTTAGAGTCCTCATTGGCCAACAAGATGGTGATACAACATCAAAACAGTTTAATGAACACTTGTGTTACTAATTTGAAGTGCTGTCCGTAACACAATGGGGAATATGTACTTGTATTTTGTGGAGTGAAGCCTTCTACATCATGCCTTCAGGCCTGACTTTCCCAATGCAGAGACGCAACGCTGCACCATGTGCACAAGCATATGGTGCAGGCTTGTGTTCCCTCCAACACTGGTGCAAAAACAGTTGCAGTGTTGTGCCAACCCAGGCACTCTTGCACCATAGTGCAAGTGTGTCTGCGTGCAGGGAAATATTGTTCATGTACATGCAGTGTGATCTTACATGACATAAAGAATCCAATGCATTATGATCATTCCATGTGTGCTGCACAAGGCAGCACACATGTAAAGATTATAAACATTGAGGATTAATGCTTTCCTCTGAATTTTGCTGAGATAGGAACAATATTCACCAACATCCCATGTTGGCGCAGACTACTATGTATGTTGCCCTTGTACCTCTGGGTAGAGTACCATTGTAGGAGATATACAAGTTTTAATATTTAGCATATGCATTCTTAAGATTGACATACTCCATCAATAGTTTTGACACACTCTTGTGCATTCTATATCAATGTTATTGTCAAAAGATCATGTAGGACATAGTTATGTTTGGGCCTTGGGAATGTGTCACACAAGTCTCATGTGCAAAATGTGTGAATGTGCAAGCATAATTGTCTTGTTTGCCCTCACTCTGCATCATCATGTCTTGTTGGAATAACAGGCAAAGTCTACACTACCATGTATGCCACATGAACTGCAAAAGTACAGTTACAAAGCATTAGCCTTGAAGGTGATCAATTGGATGATGACTAGGACACATGTGTGAATTAATTTTTTTGTTACCAACACACATATTTTTTTTATGTCTCACAGCTAGAAGACTACTCATAACACAGGGGGATATCGACGCCTTCATGGTCCAACATGCCACTGGTGAGTACACCCATTAAATGTTGTCAATGTGAGATGTGATGAATGTCAGGATCAAATCATGTCCTCAGTAGCAGTCAGTGTGTATGGGCATCACATGTACCTTGACTCCATTGTAATGGGATTTGGTGGAAGTATGAAGGGTGTACAAATTAGTAACTGAAGTTGGAGGAATGCATATGTCTTCATGATGTATGTTTGCTCATCCCCAGTCATTGATACCCATGCAAGGCATAACAATAGGTTTTGTCTATACAGCACATGCATGCTGATTCCTGAGTATACAGACAGGAGAGGGGACATGTGAGTGGTGTTGGTTATGAGTATGACCAGACATGTAATGCGTGTACATCCTTGGTGGAGATGACTGTGCAAGTGTGCCAGATTATGCACAAGTAGGTAGTGTTTTCCTGGCTGTGCGTTGTCAGATACAGCTTAGCACAGTACAATTGTATGTATGCTGCATAACAGCTTTGAAAGTTTTCCATGGAGTAGATGAAAACCAAGTCTTCCAATGGAACGTTCACCCACCAACTTGCAAAGATGGGCCTATGTGTGTAATTGGCATATTTTGTTACTGCAATGGTGTTGTAAAGCAGTCTTTCTGTACTCATTCCCCTCATTTGACTCATGGTCGAATGTACTAGCCTCTCTTGCAGAACCTGTGATGTTACCCCACATGCATTTTCAAGGCATGCTACAAATCCACATGTTTTAGCACACAATACCTTTTACACCGCCAGGTTTTACAATGCAAATTTTTACAATACATTCACCATCAAATCTCAATGACTTTTCCGACTACAGGGGGGCCTACTTTTGGGAATATCTTATACAAGTTAGCTGTATACAGTCATTTGTTTTGAAATTTCAGCAGGGTCAAAGATGTTGATTAAACCACGTTGGTCCCGATCACTACCACTTTGTCACCAATTGTGAGGCAGTGCTGGCAAGAGGGGTTGCACCTCATGTACAAGTCAGTGTTCATATGCCAAATGTTGTTTTGCTATGTGTGATGCTTGAGGCAGCACCAGTGAAAGTGACAGTGGAACTTCTCCTGGATTAGTCATGTGCATGGAGGGACACCTTCCTACACATGAACAATCATGATATGCACACAGACACCCATGCACTCTGGTGCAAGGATGCCTGCCTTGGTGCATAGTAGTCAAACTTAGCATAATACCAAGATGAAAGGCAAGGTTGCTCCATATTCTTCATATTACGGAGCAGCCATGCGTTTCTAAAGTGGCGGAGAGTGTTGTTGAGCCAAGGAGGCTAACGGCAGTCTACACCACTTCCTAGTACATATCCCCAGTTGTTCATGTACAGGAAGGCACACCTTCATGTACATCTACGAAACTTGGCTTTGTGCATATTGCATGTGTGCTACTTAAGGCAGCACACATTGAAGAATCTACTACGTTGAGAAAGGCATTGGCTATCATCCTTTTGACTAATTTTGACATGGATTGTCAAGGTTTTACACCTGTTGCTGCCTGATATGTAGGCCACCCCTGTACGTAAGGGGCAGCGTCAAATACAATGTGTGTTGCGCTGGAACGATCCAGAAAACACCCACTGGATGTATCTTTCACACTAACGATAGTGTGAAAGGGTGCATGATGTACAAGGAAGCGTTAAGCCACGTTATGTGTCTTAATGCTGCCTTTTATATAATGTGCAGCGCCTTTCTCCACAATGATATCACTGAAAGTGATGTTATGGTGGCGATAGTGGCTTGTACAAATACCCCTGACAGTGTCATGTGGGTGTGATAATACCAGTCACATGTCATGCACTGTCATGTCAGTGTTGCCAGCATGTTGTAACTGTGTTCAATGTAGAGAATTTACCTAGTCTCCTTGACTCACATTTGTTCATTGCTCTTATTTGACAGACAACATGTCGCCAGAGGAGGCCCATGCACTCTGGGTCAGAAAGGACTTGTATGTCCACATCTGCAAGGTGGCAAAGGGATGCCAAAACATGTCAAGGAGATATCAGGAAGACAGAGCAGGTAGGTGGAAATCGGTAACCAATGTAGGCCAAGGACACAGCCAGAGTGTAACACCGGCCAGACCGGGCACTTCTGGTGACAGGCATGGGTCCCAACATGGGCAGGCATCTGCACATCCCCCTGGGAGTACACCGAGCAAAGCTGCAACCTCAATCTCTGCAACCCATTCTGGTGCCCCCTCACAGACCCAAGGACAACCTATACCTGCAGCAGGAGGACATGATCATGTGGTCCCTTTTACTATGCAGGACCCCTGTGCTATAATGGACATCAATGTTGGGTTGGCACGTCTAGAACGTGAGATGGCTGAGCAGACCACTCACAAGCAGGACTTAAAGGCTGCCCTGGGTCGCCCATATTGAACTGAGCAATGGAGACCCAACCCCTTTCCTATGGTTCCCCCATGTAATTTATACTTAGTAGTTATTGATAGAAAGGTATTTTAATTGTTAGGTGGTGTAGTAATACGTAGCGTTAGTTATTACCATATTAGTATATTTGCTATCTTATAGTATTTATGCAAAAAAATACAAAAAATACAAAAAAATATATATTTGTGTATGATATATATGTAGTTTATGTTTAGATTAGGTGCATTTGTCCTGTGTTCTTCTGATGTGGATTAAGGGCGGGAGAAGGGTTGATGTCTCAGATATGTTGTTGCGTATTTATTATTAGTAGAGTTAGATAGTTAAGATTATTATTCACTTTGTCATAGTTAGCTTAGATTAGGTTAGTTGTAGTAGTGCTTAGTGTCAGTTTAGGGTACTTTATTTAGATAAATAATAATACATTCATACTGTTTTGGAATTCTATTATCATTTATGTCTGAAGTGGTTTGGCGGTGTGTTCGTTTTTACCTTGTTTCCCACTTATTCAATCTCAGGGCAATCATTTGAAGGTGTATAAGTGGTCATGACATGGCACTTAGCTGGACGATTAGAGTCACGATCCATTAGATTTGAGCAAAGAGAACTTGCATGCAAGTTGGAGTCATGGTCTAGGCTAGGGACACTTTTTTGTACAGTTGAACATCTCATGTGTGACTCACAGATTTGGGATGCACATTGATGCGCATTTGCAACACAATCTTGGAACATGGACTTTGACAAACATTGACATTGCAACTCTTGTCCATCATGATGATGGATGTCTGCACTGTGTTCCAAAGATTACATCCATACCCTTCTTATCCTAAGAGCCTGGCGCTGAGTCTACTTAACATGCACATACACAGGCACACTTGCTGCGTAGTGCAAGTGTGTCATCATTATAGACGTTAGTTGTTCCCGTGGCTGGTGTCTCACCCTACTGCCCATGCACAATGTTGTAAATTTTCTGGTCAAATGAGGGAAATGTAGCATTGGACCCTGTAGAGCAAGTGTTATACCCACTTTTCCCAGCTGTAACTATTGTCGTTGCCTTATAGTGTTGTCACACTTGAAATGGTGATGCAGCATCTGACTATATGCTAATTGCTGTGCACTACACATCCTGGACACATTGCCCTCTCCTTTCACAGTCAGCACAGCATGAAAAGGTTCCTTGTTTCTAAGGCATTGTTAAGCCACGGTTAGAGTCTGACAGTGGACTTGCACTTAAGGCTAAGTCCCTATTTCAAACGCAGCTTCACTGAAACAGATTTGTGATCCCAATAGCAGGTGGTCGATATGTGCCATAAGGAAACGTCATCTATGTGCATGTGATATGCTCTATCTTGGAATGTGACATGCAATAACCCCCTTACAACAAGCTTTGTCAACCCCGTAGAGTGTGAGTATATCTGCCAAATGAAACTTGTTATCAATGCTAAATGGAGACACTACTTGTGGCATGCAACAGACTTGGACCTATTTCCACACAAATACCTATTGCCATTTTGTACAGAGGGCAATGTTGGGATATTGCTAGTAGGTCATATCCGATCAATGAGGACGCGGCTACATCTCTCATGCCAGTCACCTCTCCACCTATCTGTGACAGTTTAACATGAAGATTGACCATGTGTCACTCAGTGTTCATTGGTATGGATTCACTGCTCAAACATTATTGGCGACTTCTATACCAGAATGGTCATGATGAACACACATCTGTGTAAAAGTAAGGTTTTACTAAGCATTTGCAACAGTACTTGGTCAGACAATCCCCACATTTCATAGAAGCCCACTGGAGGGCCTGACAGAGTCCTTTGCGTGGAACATGTCCAGAGGAAGAGGCAGAGTTCAGTCATCAGGCTGACTGCTGTGTCTTTCGGTACAACACAAATTATGGCAGTCCATATTGAGTTACAAGGTGAGTGTCACAGTGTGTAGCAGAGGACATTGGAAGATGATGTTCCGTGGCATGATGCTAAACACGGAGTCAAGGCGAAACTGACCATTTGCCATTGATGAATACTACCGCATTCTTCTGAGCAATATTGTTGATTCATCAACATCTTCATCCTCTGATGTGTGATGTGCCTCCGGTGTGCGTGGTGGTAGATTGTCAGTGTCAATATGCGGCACTGACACATCTGGGGGGAGAGATGTTAAACAGCATTCATCTGTGCCAAACATGGATGCAGCACTAGTGTGACAAGCAGCTGCAGGGCATGGAAAATTCCAGCAATGTGTCTGTGGTGTTGAACCATGGCTGTCATTAGCGTGGCTTGCACCCACTCCATGTTCTCCATGCTCATTTGCATGTGATTCAACTCCTTGCTAAAATCGCTGGGGCCACTCAGACAGGATAGTTGTTCTTGTCTCTGAGTCAGTACTACAGCAATGTCAGCCATGGAATCCTGGAGAGTGGACTGTGGTTGTCTGTGATGGTCTGCAGGTGGTCCCGAATGTGCCTGAGACACCCACGTAACCCATCTAATTTTGCCGCCAGGCTATCAAACCCCAACCTCACCTGACCAGCCATCTCCTGCTGGACCTTTACCGCACAACATTGAAATGCCAGAAGTGGGTCCTCAAGGTCCTGGGAGACAGCTGTGGTGGTCGGTGCTTGCAGCTGGGTTGTTTGTGCTGGGGCTGGAGTTTCCACAACACTGCTGGATGGCCCTGCTTCCAGATATGGGGTGCCGACTGAGTCGAGCATATGTTGGAGTGTGTCCTGGTTGATTGTTGCTAGGTCTTCCTCTTCATCATTGGAGAGTAGGACAGGAGGTGATGTTTCTCCCACTGCAACATAAAGGGGAGATGCATTTGTATGTGTGTTTATAGTCTGATGATGCATTGTATTGATGTACAAGCAGTTAGCATGAAAATGTACATTCATAGGTGCTTATGTACAAGGCCCTAATGCCACAACAACGTCACCTATGTTGACGGTGTGGTGGCACTTGGGTCTGCGTCTTATGTGCAAGGCAGCGTTAGGCCACTTAACATGTCTTGACTTTGCCTTATACATAAGGCCACCTTCACGTTATGCTTAGCGTGAAAGGGATGGGCAGTGGGTTCTGCGGTCGCCATTCCACTGTAACACCAATTAATTTTTACGCTGGCCCCTATGTACAAGGGTGGAGTGCATGTGAGGTTGGGCAAAAATGAAGACCAGGTATGAGCTGCTCTTAGGATGGCAAACCAAGGAGACATGTGTCATTTTGAATAGATTTAGCATTTTCCCATGGTTGTTGGTCAATACAGGGCACATGTACATACAAATAGCTTGGGGTCTTGCGATTTCTCTTGTGGGCATTGCGTCATGCATGTTTTTCAATGCATGCATTGCTCACTGCCCTCCTCTTGGCTTAACCGATGTGAGACTGGTGCAGCGTGACTTTGTATTGTTGCCAGCTGAACAAACAGTTAGAACACCCATTACCCTCAACGTTGACACCAGATGTAGTGTGTAAAAGGCCCTGGATTTCAGAGCTGTGTATTCAGAAATACTAATTTCTGCTGCTCAGGCACTATAAGCCCGCCACCACATCACATCAATGTGTGATTGGCAGGGTGATGTGTGTTTGTGAATATTGCATGCAGATGCGGATATGGATGATACATGCTGCACTATTTTGGGATTTTTGCTGACAGTGTTTGTGTGCATATGATAACATTCCTGATGGTATATTTGTTCACTGACACTGTTGACTTGCCCAAAGTACTTGTTTACATGCACATCAATGTGTGATGGTTAAGTCACACCAGGACTAATGTATGGTACAGTTTTAGGTATGGCACCAGTGTGCACTTGTGAGTATAGGAGTACTTTTTTAGCTAAGTGGTGATGATTCCATTTATCTATTGAAGATTTTTGATTGCTAATTTGCTATTCTGGCTTGGTGTCATGCTTGACCTATCATTCTTCTTTACAGGGACTCTTTTACTTCTGTGAGTATGTTACTCTGACAAGACACGTGGTACAACACTATGGTGACGCATTCCTGATGTGCCTAGTCCATGCACTGTACTGTTGAAGGCATATCCCCCCTGCTTATGGTAGGACATGACATTTTGACTAAACTTTGCTGAATGTGTGCATTGTGGGATATGCACCTTTTACACAGTAGGCTGCATGATCAATATGTTGTGAACATGCATGTTCATGGTATGCAAGCTCACTCCATGTGTTCTCTCTTGGTGTACACAGGGCTGCATCTAATGAACAGTTAAGTGGACACATTGCCTGGAGATGTGGCAGACTGTCAAAATGTCCCCCTTTGCCTCAACACCACGCACATACAATTGTCTGCACAGTGCTGCATCTCTTCGACGACTACATGCAGATGCACTGTGAATGCGACAGATGATGTGCACAAGTGAGCATGCCCCCACCGATGTCAGGACACATGCACCATTGTGCAAGGGTGTCTGAGTTGATTTTCAGATTGTCAATGTTCAGGAAGGTATCCCTTCATGCACAATGACAAGCTGAAAATCAACTCAGACACCCTTGCACAATGGTGCATGTGTGTTGACATCGATGTGGGCATGCTTACTTGTGCACATCATCTGTCGATTTCACAGTGCATCGGGACATTTTTGACAGCCTGCCACAATTCCGGGCTATGTACCACTTAGCTCTTTCCTGTTGCCTTTTTATTTTGGTCTGATATGGAACTTTGACTATGTTTAGAATTAATTTTCTGTGCATGTACCCAAGTGTATGACCCTACCAATATGTGTCTTGCAATATACTGTTGACTAGGGTGTTATGTGTCTCTACACCCAGGGACAAGAGTATATGTGACACGATCTGCAGTCATTGTGGATGTGCACTGGTAGATATTTAATTGTGCATGAGTGACATTGGGTCCATACAGCCCCGTCCCCCCTGTTCCTAGTTTTTACTCACCATGTTGCTGATGTTGCTGGTTGTGTTCAGCAGTGTCCTGTCCCTGGACTCCGACCACGGACTCCTCACAGATGACTGCAGACACCTGTTCCTCCAAGGCATCCAGCTCCTCCTGTGGTGCTGGACTCCCACCTCCGGTCTGTAGTGCTGTATTGTGATTAGCCCCACTTTCTCCTTGGTCTTGCACCGGGCATCATGCCAGCGCTTCTTGCAGTCATTCACTGGCCTCCTCACCTGTCCGACAGCATTCACCTTGGCTGCGATAGATTGCCATATTGCATTCTTTGTCCCCAATGACACGGTGGAGCTGACGAACAGCTGTTGTTGTTTATCGGTCACCTTCACAATCAAGACCTGTTTTTTCTGCTGGCTGAACCTGGTTTTCCTCTTCCCATTGCCCTTCCCTTGGCTCTCAGACTGGTCCTACTGATTGTTTGGGGGGTTGTTGTCTCTTGCAGTACTGGGCCTGGCATCATCCATGTTCTTGTATTTTTATTTTTCAGTTGGTGTATTTTGCGGGCGTTTTCTGGTCGCTTTTCAAGCCTAAGGTGAGAAAAGTGGCATCACGCTATTTTGTGTGCAGTTTCTGGCTGCTGACTGGCCTGCCGGCTCTTTTTTCACATTAGGGGCAAGATTTTTATCACTGTGACGCTGCTTTTAACATTGACATTTCCTGCTTTGTTCTGAAACTATCGCCACGTAGCGTTGTCTTGTACATACATTGCTAATGTGGCAATAGTTTCCGGGGGTGTGAGGCGGAAAAAATGTTGCCACTACCTAACGTTAGCAATGTTTTACGCCGGTTCTTGTACATATGCCCCTCATTTTTTTAGACCCCTGGCAATAAGGACTCAGTCAATAACCCAACGCGAATCAGAAAAACAGCTGTACTATAAACATTCCACACTCAACTGAGCAATATTTGAGCAAGATGTGTTTCTAGTAACAATATCATATGACAATATAAGGACAATTAGTGGACCTACAAAACCCCCTTAATTAGGAAATAACACACTCAAGAACACGAGAACACGAGGATAAATTAAAAAAAAATTGTTTAATATCAGAATCCTAGTGTGGGGCACACAGTATGAATTGTAATCACAATGAATACAAATTAAATGGCAGCAGCAATGTTTCCCAAAAGCATTATTAATGGATAACACTCCAACATGATTGCTATTATTGATCTTTAGCAATCCAACCTCATTCCGCTACTTTTAAGTGCTGATCTATTTCTAGCATAGCAGAAAATAAAACCTATTTTGAGTTTCAGAGAAGGATCACAGCCACATTCTTATTGGAACCATTGAGTTCTATGTTTGTTAAAATGGCAAGGTCTGATATTCTGCTCACATGAGACCAGCTGCACTGAAAAGACAGTAAGCGAAGTCCAAGGCCTCCCAAGTGACCTTCCATTGGGACCAAAGGTATGAATCTGTAGGACCTGTCCCAGTGTTGCTTGGTGTAAAGATTCCAGTCTCCCTTTCACTCTCTATGCCCGGCTTGTATTTATTATTAGAAACCCTGAGCTATAATAATTAACAGAAAGTGGCCTGATGCCTTTTCATTATTTTCATTCGACAAGAATGAGATTCTTACCAAGTTTCAAGCAGGCTTTAGACGTAAGATAAGTACGATAGATCAGGTTTTTTAGGTTTTGTTGCATTTGTTGGAAATATGTCTCTTTGTTAAAAGGACATATTTATGTAGCGTTTGTTGATCTTAGGGCAGCTTTTGATTTAGTTTTGCGGGATCGTTTATGGGATTGTTTATTTGCAATGGGTTTACCCACATGTATACTCCAGCAGTTAGTAAGATTACATGATAATAATTTGGCTAGAGTGCGCTGGGGCCCAAAAGTGGAATTAACAGAACCCATACCTATTAGACGCGGGGTTCGTCAAGGATGTGTGTTGGCCCCTACACTTTTTTCTTTATTTGTCAACGACATCCCAGAAATCGTAGATAGGTGTGGTAATGACTCACCAAAACTAAACGGTGTGAGTGTCCCATCGCTGTTATTTGCGGATGACACTATCCTGATCTCGCAAACGCCGATGGGTCTTCAAACCCTATTGAATACTTTCAAAACATATTGTGATTCTCAAGGTCTAGAAATAAATGCGAAAAAAACCAAATGTATGTCTATAAATCCACATAAAACCTTTAAGGGACAATTTTACCTAAATAACCAAATGCTTGATCTGGTCACAAATTGTTCATATTTGGGTGTTACCCTAGATTCAAAAACCTCATGGAGTACACAAATTGAAAAGAGCAAAACCATATATAATCAGAGCTCCCTACCAATTCTAAAGCGCCATGAGGCCAGTTTAAGTAAATCCATATCACAAGCACTAGAAGTTTACAAATTTAAGGCACAGTCTTGTGCTTTGTATGGAGCAGAAATCTGGGGCATAAAAGCAGGTAACATCTTTATGAAATGCGAAAACAACTTTTTTAGAAGGTTATTGAAGATGCCCAGACGTACACCCCCTTGTACCCTTGTTTTTGGATTTCAACATGAAAAGAATCTATCATATCGCATTACTTAGGCCACTGTTGTTTTGGGTCAGAATCTGGAGTACACCTGAACTCACAGATTACAGACAAGGTATAATAGAAGTTAGGAGTCTGGATGATTATAATATAATCTCATGGCTTAATCATGTTAATCATTGGTTGCATTGTATAGGCTTTGCTCATTATTGGGATGACCCAGCAAGCTTGACGCAAAGTTGTAAGACTGAGGTTAAGAATCGATTTTGGTTTTATATAATATATCATTACCAAAATAATCATCCTTGTGGGTCTATTACTCGCAGTTTTCTCGATTTTAAGAATGTTCCATTGTTTGAGGAATTTTTAAATGAGATACAACCAGCCCTAGCAAAAAGCTTGTACCTAAAATTTAGATATGGTATATTAAACACAAAAGTAGTACTAGCTAAATGGGATAAGATTCAAGGTCATTCAAAAAGTACAACTTGCACATGTTGTGATTAAATTTAAAAGAAGACGATATCCACATATTGTTCTTTTGTACTGCCTATGAACATGCTAGGAAAAAATGGATCAAACCTCTGTGTAAAGCCCTAGGCATTCGCGCATATCAGGAAGCATATAGGATTGTTAAGACTGACACTAGACGCCTTATAGTGTTTTGTCTTAGCAGATTCCTTTTGAATGTTGGGTATGCACGCAAAATTATGGCATTAAATCTTTAAATAATAAACACGTGCATATCGGATACAGGCTAGGTTGTTTTTAGATGTGTTAGAGATGTGAACTGTTAATATATTTGATTTCACTATTATGCCTTTTTATCGGGGATGTTTCTTAATTTTTATTTGTTTGGAATGTTTAGTTTCTGCTTCCAATTGATTGTGTAATTGCTAAGTACAATGCAAGCTTTATTGTCTGAAATGTACAGTTATTTAGCTTTAAATTGATTCGGTAATTACCATGTATACTGTGTTGTGTTAAAATGTATCTTTTATGGCTAAAAATAGCCGAAATAAAGATTAAATGAAATTATTTTCATTCGATTAGATCGTGTTCCTTTGAGCTTTAACAATAAAGAGGATGTGCAGCTATCATCCTTCTAGAAACTCTTAAAAATACAAAAAAAGTGAATGTAAAATAGAGTATTCCGCGTTTAGATGAAATTGTGAAAATATATTCAGGTAAGCTTGATTACCAAATTGCAAACACATAATACGATAACTTAAATGTGCATCATATTAATCACACACATTCAGCATTCTACTAATCCTATGCTTTCACTTTTGCTTGATTGACGGGCTAATGTAAATCAAGCAGGGGAAAAGGCACAATATGCATTATAAAAAGTAACCACAGCAGGCACAACAGCAAAAACAACTTCTTCCACAACAGATAGACCACAGCAGTAGCATTAACTTCTACTCTAGCGTGGACAACATCTGCTACACTGACAGCAAGGTAGGGGCAATTTCAGTTTGGACTTAACATTGATGTGCAGTTTGGATTATATGGCATAGTAAAGACAGAACAAATGTAGGGTATAGCCTTTATACTTAGAGCATCTCACAGAGAAAAACAAATAAGCCATGGCAAAAGTAATAGTCTGGCTTTAATGTGAAAACCTGCTATATATGCAATTCTAATATCTGTGCCCTGTATTTTCGTGAGTGATGGTGTTTATTCATAATAATTATGTTGTTGCCATTGTTCATTTAATATACTGTGAACATGCGTCTCCTTAAATGAGTATTTCCGACTGGGCTTGAGCGCTGGGAGGCAAAAATAAATGAATGCAATGAAACATTTAAACTTTTTTTGCAACAACATATATCGCAGCGTCTGCATCAGTACGAGAATAAAGTTGTTTTTCATATCTAGGAACTACCGTGAGTTCTTCAATGACAAAGCCTGTTACAGTTAGCAATTTCTTCATCAACTCTTCATCAACGCATAGACTTAGAACTTTGAAACTTCCTATCATGAAAAATGTGCAGTTGAGCCACGCAATCATTAACACATGTCCTCCACTTTTCAACAATGTGGAGAGATTTTCCAATGCATTCAGGTAGGCTTCTTTATCAGGACATACACCTTCTAAACAATGAACCAGGAACAGACAGTTCACAGGAGGCAGGACTTTAGGCGATAACGGGTCCTTTGCAGTGACATCACACTTCACACTTTGAGTAATTTTTCTTCTTAACTCATCTTCCTTTTCAATACCTTGTTCCCTAAAAACATAAAAATACATTCATCGATGAATAATATTATTTAGGAAACTGAATTCATGTAGACGAATTGCATTAGTGGTCAGAAAGGTCTTAATAATATTGTGTAATTAACATATTAAGGCACATTGGGAAAATAAGTTAATCTCCACTTAGCCGTTTTTGTACAATTTCACCAGATTGTGGATGTAGAGGGAGACCTTCCCTGAGTTCTCTATCACTGCATGGAAAAAATTCCCCAGAAAAACTGAGCTGCCACAATGGTAACTATCTGCATAATTATGCACGTAATTCAGAGCAAATAATCTGAGAATATCCATTATAGTAACCATAAACAATAAACAATATTATATCCTTTCAACGCACAAAAATAGATGTTTAACCAAAACAGCAATAACAAAAATAAAACTCATATTCCCTAAGTGTTAACGTAATACCAAAGTTAAATAGAAAAGAAAATTATCAATCAATCCATGTTCCGATTACTAGTGTATTTTATTACTAATTACGATCTTTCGAGTTCATAAAGAAAAAAAATATTCGGAGAGCATCAGGATGCTTTCCGTAATTCGAATCATTAATGAAGTCTTATGTTAATTAGCTCTCATTGTATCATACTATATTTAGTAAGAAGAAAATTCTCCTAGATCAGGGGAAAGAGCATTCGTAGTACCAGACCTTCATTTAGAGAACATAATCAAGTTAACATAAATACCACAAAGGGTAAATTAATAAACTGCATGCACTTTAGTGAGTAGGGCTCTGTAATTACAATTTTCAGTGCAGTGGGGGAAGCAGCAGAAAAACCTCCATAATCCACGCATGATGATGTACTAATTAGGTGTAAACACAATGCACACATTGTTGATAGCATGATGCGTCTGCTATGTCTGTTGCATGTGTGAAAATGCTGTGCATACAAAATACGTGTGTGACAACCACAAAGGAACTCTTTGGGATCAGCAAAAAGTTTGTGAAAGTGAACTCCTTGTTAAGCCTCACCTGGGATCGAGTAGCATTTTTAGGAATTCCCAGGTTTACTTGTGTAAGTATATTTGGGAACGTGCCAAAATACCATCTGTGGGATAACCCATGCTCCACCCATGGAGCGTTTTCCCAAGGCAGAGACTTGTGCTGCATTACGTTACTCCATATTTACTATGCCATACAGAGCTATGCATGGTGGCTCTGCGTGAATGAATGAATGTATGAAAGAATATAAGTCTTATAAAGCGCAAACTAAGCCCAGGGGCATCAAGGCGCTGCTGACAGAGATCAGAGTATCTGATTTCACTATGGTTCAGGGCTAAAAGATTAGGGCAGATGAAAGATTGGGACAGATGAAAAGCCAGGGGCTAGATGTATCAAGCCGACTGCAATTCGCAAAGGCAGGAATTCGCAGAATTCCGGCGTTTGCGAATTGCAAACGGTCTTTTTGCATGTTTTGGCATGTTACAAAAAATCCGCAAAATAAGGAATCGCAAACATTTGCGAGTCCTTATTTTGCTTAAGCATTTAAGGAATCGCAATTTTGCGATTCCTTACATGCTATGTATGTAGCATTTTGGAATTGCGAATTTAGGTTAAGAAATCACAAATTACCACCAACTTGTAGTTAATGGTAATTTGCAAATTCTTTTAAAAATGCACAATTTGGCATTTGTGAAGGTGGCATGTGACGCACATTCATGCCCATAGGGCATGTATGAGCGCCATATGGACAAACATGTACATTTCAGGGGTGCAGCAGGGTGTCCTTAAGAAACCCCTGCACCCTTGAATTTATTCTCATTTTGCAATTCGCAAATTGCGATTTGCAAATTGAGAATTATTTCACAATCATTCCTATGGGCCTCCTGGCCCATAGGAATAAATGGGAAATTATTCCTTAATTGTGAAATCGCAAATTGCGAATTCGCAAATAAGGAGGATTAAGAAATCGCTAAAAAATAGCGATTTTCTACATACATCCCATTTTGCGGCTTCTAAATAGCGATTCCTTAAAAATCGCTATTTAGAAATCGCAAAAGGGTATGTTGATACATCTACCCCTAGGTCTTCAAGGATTCACGAAATGAAGAATGGGTTTCCAGAGTGGAAATTGAGGGAGGAAGCAAATTCCACAAATCAGCCCCTATCAATGAAAATGCCCCCACCTGACTTTCCTAACCCTAGGAACTATTACCCGATTCTTGTCAGAAAGGTATCTTTGGAACATTTTATTGATGCCTTCGGACCCCCTATTGTGGACAGCTTGTGAACCAAGCACAGGGCTTTGAACAAAATTTTCCTCCCCAGGGGGAGCCAATGAAGGGTTCTGATGGTGGCTGAAACTGAATGAAATTTAGGGAGACTCATCACCAGCCTAGCAGCGGCATTCTGCATCCTTTGAATCCTATGTAGGAGTCCCTTGTTGATCCCTAAATAAAGAGTGTTGCAGTATTCCAACCTTGAAACCACAAGGGCCACCACTGCCTGTTTCCGAGCTGGAAGGGAAAGAAAATGTAAGATCTTCCTGAGAGTCCGTATCATCCCAAAACAGGCAGAGACAGTTCTATTATTTGGGAACTCAATGAAAGAGAGGGGTCCACTGTGATACCTAGGTTCTTGGCGCTACGACAGGTGGAAGGGCAAGATCCAAGAGAGACAGGCCTCCAGGCATCTGACCAGATGTCCCTCGGGTCTCCCAAGATTAAACCTCGGTTTTAACCCCCTTGGAGTCTAAGGTAATTCTCAACCATCCATGCAGCCACCGCCGGCATACAGTTTTTGAAAATTACTGCAGAGGCTGAGACACTCTCTTTGATGGATATCGAAATCTGAGTGTCATCAGAGTAGGAAAGGACTTCTAGGCAAAAAGACCTTACCACAGCGGTGAGCAGGGCTACATAGATGTTAAAGAGTGTAGGACTCAATGATGATCCCTGGGGGACTCCACAAAACAGTCGTTTTGGGGCAGAAAGAAATTGCCCCATCTTGACTATTTGTGAACGATCCGTAAGGAAAGATGAAAGCAAATTGAGTGCCGAGTCCTCAATCCCAATTTCCCGCAGCCTGCCAGCCAGTCTACATGGAGAAATCATATTGAAGGCTGCCGTCAGGTCCAGGAGGAGTAAAATTTTGCGTTGCAACGGCATGCAATGTATTAGCATGCAATGTAAAGTCACATATTCCACTTTACTGATCTTCCTGGACCTGACCATGGTTTCAGGAGTGAACACAGTACGAAGACAGCATTAACCGTTGTCTTTAAAAGCATTCAACAATACTCCTGAAACCATGTTGTGAGCCACAATGCAATTGGAAATCCTCCAAGCAGAAACTGAGATGGCGGTTAAGATGTTTTTCCAGGATCTTAGCTGGAACGGGCAACAGGGAAAGGGCCGATAGTTTTTTACCTCTGTTGGGTCAAGAGAAGCCTTCTTTAACAGAGGTTTTAGCACCACAGTTTTCAATGCGGTGGGAAAATGGCCTGAAGAGATGGCGTTATTGAGAGTAGCGGGCAGGGGAGGTGCAATAGCCTCCCTTCCTAGTTTCAAAATCTTAGGACAGGGTTCGAGAGGACAACCAGATCTGATCCAACTTAACAACAGCTCAGTATTCTCTTGAAGGATAGGGGGAAAGAAGCACAAATGGCAGTCCACCAGTGCTGTTACCATAGGATCAGGAGGTGGATTAGTTTTAACTCCCGCCAAGTTTAACTTCTCCAAGGAGGAGTAAATGTTCTTGATTTTGGCCTAGACGAAGCCTGCCATCTTGTCACAATGTTCCTGTGAGACATCAGTATTAGCACTGGTCGAGGGGGCTACGAGGGAATTGAGCATCGTAAAAAGTTCCCTAGAGGATCTAATAGATTCTGTCATAGTTGAATAATAGGAGACCTTTTCCTCGCTAATAGCTTGCTTATATTCCCTCAGCCTGAGTTTATGCGGATCCTTTTCTGGTATAGAGGGTTCCATCCGCCACTTTCTTTCCTGATGTTGACAGAGGTGCCTGAGCTTTCTCAGTCTATCAGAAAACCATGGGGCACAGAGGCGTTTTCTTGCATCATAGTGCTTCTTAAAAGGGGAAAGAAAATCCACGGCTGTTGTTAACCAGTTAGTAAACTCATCATAGACGATATTGATATCGGCGTAGGGGGAGCAGCAGTAATTGCTGAGTTTGTCAAGAAGAGCCTCCTTTATAATCTGTCTGAGGTTTCTCTTCAATTGGCGTGGCATTGTAAATCTCACTTAACGGCTTCCACGAGGTAATGCGATTCAAGCCCTTCGTAAATCTGAGCCCCAATATGAAGAGCTGAGTGCAGATCAAAGTGCATGTCTATTAGAAATAGGGTCTCTATTTTGCAGAGGTGTGCTTCTGTTCAAGTAGGGATCACAATCCTAGTCAGGGAAAGCCAGATACACAACCTTAATTAACCTGTGTTCACCCTTTGGTAGCTTGGCACAGAGCAGTCAGGTTCAACCTAAGAGACAATGTGTAAAGTATTTGTGGAACTCCATTATTACAGTGACACATTGAAAACACCACAAAAAAGACTCAACACTAGTTTAGAAAAAATACAGTATATTTATATGAGTAAAGAAAGACCACAATGACAATACTCCAACAAATTGAACCAGAGATATGAATTTGTACAGATAAACTGCAATATAGTGCTTAGAAGCAAATAGCACCTACTTGCTTTCATTTGGAAAAGTTCAGGCAAATTGCAATGGAGGGCAGGTTGGAAACAAGACCCATTCAGGACCCACTGAAAAAGTACCTTGGATGGAGCAAGCATCCGAGTTGAAGACTTGACATATCGGTTATGATTCACACAGTTGGGCTGATGCATCAATGTTGAGCCTCGCAGTTGGGTCACTCGTCATCGTCCAACCCTTTACATTTCAGGCACTGCATCCTCAGTGAGCCTTGCAGTCGTGTCCTGTGTCGTTGTCAATGCCTTCACTAAGCATGCGCTGCGTCGTCATTGAACTTCGCTGTTGAGTCCCACATCATCATAAAGATGTCCTAAAAGTGTGGCTCTGCTGCGGTAATGAAGGGCAATGCATAAGTTCTGATCAGTGCAAAGTTGTCAATGCATCAAATCGTGTAGCAAAACAATTGCAGAATCCACTTTCAAGGCCCAGTAATGGATTAACACCTCTCGGTAGGGTAGGACTCAGAGTTGGCAGGGTGCATCAACTGAAGCAGGGTGGAAGAAAGTCTATTATGGCACATAGACTTCAAAACAGAAGGCAAGCCTGCAAGACCTTGGAGAACTTGGGTTCAAGGATGTGGAAAACAGGTCCAGTCCTGCTCGCTCTCAGGCAAGAAGAAGCAGGCACCAGGCCAACACAACAAGGAAAGTAGCAAAGTGACAGTCCCTTTTATAACACAGCAATAAGCAGGCAGCAGGCCAACACAGCAACACAGTTAGCAGAATGGCAGTCCCTCCTACAACACAGCAGCTCTTCTTCTTGTCAGCATGTCCTTGTTCCAGTCAGCGTTCTGATTTGGTGGTGTCTGGGGTCCAGTACCTCTACCCAGTTGTGCATTTGAGTGGGGGAGACTTCAAAGAGAACACAAGGGACTTGCCTTTCCTGGCCTGGCTCCAGACTCACTACTATGGGGTATGCAGCTCTTTGTATGGGAATGAGCACAACCCTATTCAGGTGAAAGTGTCAGCTCCCAATATAGCACATGAATTCCCATTAGCCTGGTGATGATCCATCGGGGTGTGAATGTCACAGCCCATCCCCCTTTGTTTGTGACTTTCTAAAGGGAATGCACACACTTTCACCCAACCCAGACATGTATTCAGAGACAGGCAGTGGCACAGAATGGTTAAAGTAGGAAAATACCAACTTTCTAAATGTTTGTAACCCGAAGGAGTTAGGTCCATCAGGGTATGGGTTAGGCTGGACCCTTTTTAAACAAAAAAACACAAAATATGCCTACACCACCCTTACTTCTATACGATGCTACTTATAAAGGCCAAACAATCACTTTTATAGTTTGACCAGGTATTTATTTTATACCATTCATTTTTTCTTTTTCTTTCAAAACTATTTTTTTCTTTACATGACAAAAAAGGAATAACTGTACATTTATAAACTTACACTACTATACATTGCAACCTATGAACATTAATAGAACAATACACATATTGTCTTTCATTTATTGTAATCAAATGTATATGAACTTATTATGTATTGTCTTTCATTGAGAATTTTTCTTTGGGATGTGTGATGTTGTAAATCAATTGTAGTGTATATGTGTAAGTGATTGTTTGGCCTTTATAAGTAGCATCGTATAGAAGTAAGGGTGGTGTAGGCATATTTTGTGGTTTTATATAACTTTCTAAAATTGGCATTTTCAGACTTACAATTTAAAACCTGACTTCACCATAGTTGTGATTTTAAATTGTGAATCCAGAGACACCTAACTCCAAATTTCTATCTTTTCCCAAATGGAAATTACACCTTAAAGTGTAACAAGGTAATCACAATGATAACCTATGGAAGTGATAGGCCTTGTAATATTGAACATTTTAATTGAGTTTTTCAATACCAGGACATGTAAAACGAATAAGTTCTTTTTTTTTTTGTTCTGAGGGGATACATCTTTTTCACGTTGTCATTAAATGCATGGTAAGCTCATAACGTCTAAGTTATAAATGCAGATATAGTAGAACATTGCTTCACCTTTCAGCCATTCAGTTGCATTCACTGCACTTTCAACGTGCAGTGAATGTCATAACTTCGTCGCCTAGCAGCATATCTCTGCGGGACTCAAGCTATTTAGTACTCATTCATACTAGATATAGTCGTCTTCCATTCAATAGATCAGGGAACCGAACATCCAACTCTCCTTCCCCCTAACAGATTTACATCCATCCCTCCGCAACCCTTCCCCCTACCCTCCTCCCTCCCCTCAGACATGCTGCTTCTCCAATGGCATGTGTGCCGCTCATAATGTATTCCGCACACTCCATTGAGACCTGTGTCAGTGGTCTAATCTCCATCCGGGAGAATGCGCCCAATCAGGAGATCCCACCTCCCGCCTACTTAGTCATCACACTGTCCGCAGCTGAGGTCCCGTACAACCTAAAGGGCATGCAAGTTCAGGAGGATCAGTCCTCTTCATCAATCTGGTCCTTAAGTAGATCTGTCGGTGCTACCCAGGCTCTGGCTGTGTCCCATAACTTGTCATTGTCAGTTCTTTGAGCTAGTTGGAGTTGGAGGGTCCCCTCGTAGTCCGCCCACTTAAGAGATTCTCTGAGCCAGCACCCTGCATTAAGGCCTGTGGCCGCTTTCCAATGACTGGTGATTTCGCGCTTGGCTAGAACCAGACCCAAATCCAAAAACCTGCTGGTAGTGTTGTTGCGGACAGTGTGGGGGAACCAGTGTAGCAGACACACAGCTGGAGTACTTTGTAGGTCCCTCTCTGTTACCTCAGTCAATTTGGTCATTATCCCTCCCCAGTACCCCCGGAGTATAGGGCAATCCCAGAACATATGCATGTACCCTGCATCCTCCAGTCTGCATCATGGACAGGCAGCATGGGAGTCGAAGAACTCATTAAGTTTGGAAGGAGTGAGGTACGCCCGATGGAACACATAAAATTGGATGAGTTGAAATCAGGCGTTTCGGGAACATTTCCATGCTTTTTCCATTAGCATTTCCCAAGGTTTAGGCTCGATGGGAGTTCCAAGGTCCACCTCCCATTTGGCGCGCAATGTCTCCACTGGGGTCCTCAAGCCCTGTGTCAAGCTGCGGTAGAGGCACGTGACCGCCTTGACCCTTCCCGCAGAGGTGACCACGTATTGGCAAGGGGGTAAAACCCGTGGCTCCTCTAGTCCTCCCTTCCAATGTTTGCGCATCGCAGCCGTCACGGCCACGTGTAGGAGAAAGTCCTTTGCAGGTAGCTCATGTCTGTCCACTAGTTCTTGAAATGGAGTGCATCATCTTCGTACAGATCCCCAAGGGTGGAGATCCCAAATTCCTCCCACTCATGCAGCCGCTGCCAATTCCCCCCATGCGGAAGTTTCATGCAGAGCCATATCGGAATCTCAGGCGAATACGCCGAGCCACCCTTATGGCGTCGTAGGACCCTATTCCAGCAGAGCCTCAGGACCCAGAGCTCCCTGGGGACCTTCCCTTCCCGCAACGGGAGGCACAGTAGAATCCGCACCAGGTGGTGCATCTCGGCGACCCTGCCTCTCTGAGCCATTTCCAGGCCCAACCTCCCCGCCAATCTTTGCGTAAACCATTGAAATTGGGCTGCATGGTAGTAGGCCTCGAAATCAGGCGCTGCAAGGCCACCCTCCTGTCTTGGGCGCATCAGGGTAGGTAGTGCCACTCTGCGCTTCCCTGAACCCCACAAGAAGCCTGAGATCATGGAGCTGAGTTGGGCGAAGTACCTCCCTGGTATCCAAAGTGGCAGAGTCACAAAGTAATAGAGCAACAGGGGGAGGGTTATCATTTTTAGTAGTGCCACTGGCCCCGCGAGTGACAAGGGTAATGACCCCCAGAAGTCCAGGTTATTCTTGGTGTTTCTCAGGGCCCGGCCTATATTACCTTCAAATAAATTGGCTGCACCATGGTAAATCCGCAGCCCCAAGTGCGGTAAACAGATACCTTTCCATCTCCCATCCAGCCCCTCAGGGGGAGCACCACGGTCACCCCGCATTGGAAACAGACAGGTCTTGGCCCAGTTAACCCTGAGCCCCGCCACCCTTCCCAATCTCTCCAGCAGTTGCTGAGCTCCACGGAGCGCGCCAATGTTATCGGCGAGGAACATCAGTAAGTCGTCGGCGTATAGGGCAATATGGTGCATTCGATCCAGCACCTCTAGGCCCCTGTAGTGTTCCCCCCTAAGTGCACACACCGTTAGGGGCTCCATTGCTACGGCAAACAGGAGGGGAGATAGTGGGCAGCCCTGCCTCGTTTCCCTACCCAACGCACACACTGCCGAAATCACCCCCCGTCCGGACTCTGGCCGTCGAATTGGAGTATAGGATCTGCATCCATGCCAAGAACCCCTCACCCAGGCTGAAGGCACTTAAAACCCGAAACAAGTATGGGCACTCTAGGCTATCAAAGGCCTTTTCAATGTCAATGGATAGCACACATGCCTCTTCACCTCCGGCCTCCGGCACCTGCAGTAGTTGACACAGCCTCCTAATATTCACCGCCGTGTTCCGGGTGGGGATGAAACAGATTGGTCCTCATGTACCAGGGTCATCATGTGCACCATCAGGCAATGTGCCAATATGCCACTCAGTACCTTATAATCAATGTTTAACATCGCGAGGGGGCGATACGCTGTACGATCCCACTCCAGTTTCCCCGGTTTAAGGAGCAGGACAATCACCGCCTCGCTCATCCAGATGGGCAAATAACCAACCTGTTTTGATCAATTGTAGAGAGACACCAGCTGTGGGGCCAATATAAGCGACATAAAACTCCGACGGGAACCCATCAGTGCCTGGGGTTTTGTTCTTAGCCATGCATTTAAGTGCACTCCGGACTTCGCCCACTTCCACCGGGCGGCCCGCTTTAATCTGCGGTAATTCTATATCTAGGAAATCCCTGTCCTCCAGGTCCCTGGGGTCTAGCACGTGGAGTAGTAATCTAGGAATTGCATGTTGATTGCCTGCTGCCCAAAGTGGGATGTCCCCCCTCGTCTCGTAGCTCAAGGATCGGTGTGCCCCTACGGGCCGGATTCGCTAACCAGACCAAGAGCGCTCCTGACTTATCGCGTTCTGCATGCGCTCGCACCATGTAGGCCTTATAATCAAAACATCTCAGCCTCTCCCCTTCTGTGGCCAGCTCCTCCTTTGCCCTTAGTAGTTCCTCCTGGACATCTACCCACCCCGGTCTTTCTCGTTCCGAAGCCATTGTTCCGCCCCTGTACCTCACTCAATAGAGTTCTGCGAACACCCAACGCCTCTCCAATGCACCGCCCGCAGATCACCGCTTTAAATGCATCCCATTCAAGATGCCGACTGGAGGAGGTGCCGCATTGTGCTGGAAGTACTCCCCTATGGATGTGCCTATGGTGGTCCGTAAGACCTGGTCTTCCAGGGCCTCCGGCCTAAGACGCCAATTACGATTCGCCTTTGTAACCCAAACTCAATTCAAGGCCACCAGTAGGGGGTTGTGATCAGAGGTTGTTCTGGCTAGGTATTCACTCGTCGTAACCTGCATATGAACATGCGGGAGCACAAGACCAGGTCCAATCTGACATGCAGCTCATGAACAGCAGAAACGTAAGAGTAGTTAAGTTCCCTGGGATGGTGGGCCCTCAAGGTATCTGTAAGCCCCCAACTCTGCTGCCAATCCCGCCAACCTTCTGCTATTCTACAAGTAGGGGCATCAGGGAGTGGTGGGTGGGAACGGTCCAGGTCCACATCTGTTACACAGTTAAAATCCCCCCCATTAACACAGGACCCGTGAGCACCCCCGCCACCTTCTGTGAAAGTTGTGCAAGAAAGGTGGGTTGTTCTATATTGGAGGCGTATATGCTTCCCAGCCTAATGTCCCATCCATCTAGTCGCCCTGTGACCACTGTAAATCTACCCTCGGAATGAACCACCTGCCTCAAACATTGAAACGGTAATCCTGCTCTTATCCAAACCAGTGTTCCCCTGTCATATGCCGAGTAAAAACCTGACCTCTCCAGTGACGTTGTAGTGCCGTTCCCTCTACCTTCGTCAAGTGTGTTTCCTGAAGGAGAGCGATCTGCACTCCCCTCCGTACCAAGTATGCGTGTATTTTGTGTCGCCTGCACATGGTATGCATTCCTCGTACATTCCAGGTAGTGACTTTAAGGCCTATGGAGGTACCCATGGATCTGTTGTGTGTACGCATTTACTGCACCCCCCGCCAGAAACATGCCCGACCCTCCCCCAGCCCCCCCAACACATAAACTGCCCCCAACTCTCACTCCCCAGGACAGGCACACAAGAACAGGTTCCCATCCAAACCTAACTGCTCAAAAGCATAACTGCAACGTTTAATGCCCCCAGAGCCCCCCCCCGGCCACCCTCCCCTTGGAGAAAAACCTGTATAGCCAGCTAAGACCCAGGCATACTTGAGATCACCATCAGTCGCGCTGCCCCATCTCCAATCGGCCCCCAAGAGCAGGTCGCGTAACAGGCCCTACATCATGTATCACCCATAACTGCTGCAGGCCCATCACCCAAACATTCTGTCCGCTGTCTTTGGGGTGACATTTGGTAATTCCATATCGGAGAGGCCCTGGGAGCTGCCGGAGCCCGGGTTCCCTGTTCCACTCTTCTCTGCTTTAGTGACAACACTCAATGGGCTGGCCGCTCCCTGACTGATGACCACCACAGCCCCGATCGCCTTGTCCCGTTCATGTCTCTGAGCCACCGGGGAAGCAGGTCTTCCCTTTGGCGAGGCAGACTCATGTCGTTCTCGAGGTGAAGTTGGCCGCAAGAAGCCCCCCGTCGCACCACCCTGACCCTCCAACCAGTTCCATGCTGTCTGCGGGGTAAGGAAAAAGTGGGTCTTCGCATCTGCCGTCACCCGCAGACGTGCTGGCAAGAGCATGGCGTATGGGATGCTGAGCTGTCGTAGCCTCTTCTTGACGGCCAAAAAGGAGGACCGTTGCACTTCCCTGGTTTAATCCGGAAATATCATCACCCGGCCATTTCCTATTTGCAGGTTCTGTTGTTCTCGAGCCCTTTGTAGGATGAAGTCCCAGTCGCGATAGTGCAATAGCCTAGCCACTATCGGTCGGGGGCGGGCGGGCCGGGACCCTGTGTGCTCGCTCCAGCGCATAGAATGGGGAAAAAGCATCTGGGGTGACCTCTGCCCGCAGCCAGTTCTCCAGAAGTTGAACCGCATCTGGGCCCTCCTCACGCTCCGGCACACCCATGATGCCGAGGTTATGATGCCGTGAGCGGCCTTCACTGTCCTCCGTTCAGACCTCCAGCGCCTTGACTCTGTGCGTCATTGCACTCAAGGAGCATCATAGGGTGGTCACCTCATCAGGAATACTTTTCATGTTGGTCTCCTGTGTCGCCACTCTCTCCTTGAGCTTACTGTGGTCGTCCTTCAATAGTGTGAGGTCCGTTCCAATGACGTCCATCCTTTTCTCCAATGCTTCGCGCGACGCCATGATGGCCTGCATTATTTTGCCCAGGGTAGGATCTCCAGGCGGTCTCAGCCCCCGTCTCTCCGTATCCCCACCTCCGTCCTCCATGTGGCGTGACGGCTCATCCAGGTGCAGCACCTCAAAGCCCTTTTTTCTGGAGACGCGACCCATTGTTGTGGGGATATGTTTTCAGTAGCAGCAGCTCTGGGGGAGCCCGTGTCTGCACCTCACAGCAGCAAGGCACCACCACTAACCTGTCCTGGGTGCCCTTCTGAGTCTGTTTAGGCTCGATGCCGCACAGGGGCCCTCTCAGCGCCAAGCCGCCTGATCCGTAACAGGCAATGCCAAGGCGGTGCCACCCGCTATCCATCCGACCATTCACACCTCGCCCACACCTGTCACAAGTTTGACACCAGCGTTGGGCCCCTTGGCACCTCACAGTAGGTCAATGTCTCCACAGGACCCAGGGGTGTACAGGCACGTTGTCAAGAGCTTTCAGCCAGGTGAGTCGTCACTGGTCATCCACCAGGGACCCCATGGGGGAACTTCCCCAGCACCTGTGGGCCTTGTCGTCAGTCGCCTCAACGAAAGGCCCGGGGCACAATCCAGACCACTACTTCAGGGGAGCCCTCTGTCCGAACTGGGTCAGGCCTCAGTCTAGCAGCTGTGCGTGGAGCCGGTCGCCAGGTGCACTGTGTGCCCCGATTCCCCCACAGGATTTCAGGCCGCTCTGCAGTTCACCTCGAGTCTCCCTGGGTCTGGGCCGATGCAGGGGCCTCTGCTGCCTTCAGTGGGAAACTTGTAGGGCCCTCAGTAGACGAATTTGCGCCGATCACCAAATGGCGCCCGTCCTATCCCGGGCGCCGCCATCTTAGAGCCAGGCAGCCAGGGCAAAACAGATGCAGTTGTATGGCCCCCGCCCGCCGGTATGCCATGCCTCCTCACTGCAGCCACAAACAGGAGCAGCAGTCTCTCCTCCAGTCTCAGTGGCAGAGACCCAGCTCCTCCGATGCAGCCTCCAGACTTGATAGTCCACCTTACTGCCTGGCGTCAGTCTCGCCGATCACGGACATCATCTTGCCGCCTGAAGTTACAACGAGCAGGGAGGGAGGTATGTGACCCTGTTTTTCGGCCCCTTCTCGCCTCCGCCGCACTCGGCAGTAGCGCTCAAAAGGGGCACCGGACCTTCATGTACGGATTGTGGCGCCCGTCACAGGATTGTTGACCAGGATCGTTATTTGTGGAGGAGAGCCGCGGAGGAGCTCCGGAGCTCGCCTCTATCTACATCAGCGCCTAAGCCACGCCCCCTAAAACAAATAGGTTTATGTCCTATTTGTTAAATACACTGCACCCTTACCTCAAGCCTACCTTAGTGGTGACTTACATGTAAAAAAAAGGGTCTAGCAAATAGGTGAACTTGCCAGGTCGAAATGGAAGTTTAAATCTGCACACACAGTCTCTGCAGTGACCGACCTGAGACTTGTTTAGAGTACATAGCATATACACTTTAGCATTGGCTAGCAGTGGTAGAGTGCCCATAGACCTTAAGCCATCAAAAATGAATTCAGCAACCAGGGGACAAGAAAGGCAAACGTTTGGGGATGACCCTGCAGAAAGAGTCATTTCCAACAGTGTCCAATTAGCTGCTCCAAGCATATAGAAGACAACCTATAACCTTTCACTTTCCCCAGTCATGAGGATTATTCAGAGCCATCCCACTGAATTGCAGAAGATGGAAAGGTCAATAATATTAAGAATGTTGCCAAACAACCATATTGTTAGAGCATGTAAGCCCACATTATCAGACCAATCCGAGTTGAATCTGAAGTACTGCCCCAGATGCCTCCAGAAGACATACTCTGTCAAGAAGGGCACAGTTTCAGTTAATCCCAAACTTCCTTCCTTTATGTAAGCAAACAACATCCTTGTCAGCAGAAACCTATGACCTGCTCACAGCCATATGTCGGGAAGTCAATCAGAACCAAAAAGAGATTCAAGGCAATGGAAGGAGTTACAATGTGCAGTGCAGGAAGCCGTGGCATCAGCGATTCAGGATTACAGCAAACCTCTCATATTGTGGTTCTATGTTCACCACATACAGTGAGACTATCTGTGACACCACTTTAACCCTCTTTATATAAGAATTTATCTCCATTTATGCTTGTGTGGTTAGAGAGGTCGAAGGCGTAGCAGGTTAATTAATCCACTTTGTACAAGGAACATGGTAATGTGGTCTCTTGGACTTATGGAAGGAGGAAGGAGAGAGGTCATGCTGCTAGGGTTTGTAAGAAATTGGGTTTCTGGTTGGCATAGTTCTTCACCCTGTCCCAGCAGGAACCACAATCTCAGTCAGGGTAAATCAGATATACCCCATAAATTAACCTGTTCTCACCTTCTGATAGCTTGGCTCAGAGAAGTCGGGCTTAATTTAAGAGGCATTGTGTAAAGTATTTGTGCAACACTTCAAATGGCGACGCAATGGAAATACCACACCAATGAAGAAAATATCTTATATTTTTATGAACAAAACAAAAACAAAATTATTTAATGGATAATCAATTATGTAAATTGTTCAATTAAGCTATTTTTTAAGTTATATTACATGTGCGGGTTGGTCGGTTTGTAGGTGCAAAGGGTGGGAAGTTTATTAATTAAAATTAATTTTAATAGATGTTTAATTATGGTTAATTACTTAATTGATAAATCGTTTTGTACATTGTGTAGTTAGTATATTGTTTAAGATATATTTGAGGTGGGGTTGTTAGGTTTGTTGGGGTAAAGGGTGGGAGGTCAATTCTATGTAATTAATTAATTATTGGTTATTTATTATGAACTGTTTAATTGAGAACTAATTATGTATATTGTCTAATTATTATAATGTTTAGGATATATATTTAGGTGCGGGTTGTTGGGTTTTTAGGGGGACATGGTGGGAAGGTAATTAAGAAATAATGTATTGATGATTTATTATTAATGCATTATTAATTATGTACATTTTGAAATTATCATATTTGCTAAGTTATGTTTTAGGTGTGTGTTGCTTAGTATGTAGAGGAATAGGGCGGGATGATATTTAAGTATTGATACATTTAAAATTATTTATTACAAATTGTTTTATTTATGACCTAATATGTTAATAGTGTTACACTTTTTTATTTTAATTACATTTTAATTGTCTGCTATGTTTGTGGGAATATAGGGCCTGATTACTATGCCAGTTGGACCGAATCTCCGACCCCCGTCTTCGTCGGCCCTTTTGAAACACTGAAGCATAGAGATGTAAGTATGCACTACTAAAAGTTTTTTTTTAGGGATACACATAGCAGCAGTGCACAGTACGAGCATATATAACATATATACAGTAAATAAATGTAGTTGCAAGCATGTGGCAAGTGCTTGCAAGAGCATGTATTACAGTCAAAATACTAAAAGAGCTGCACATCCCTTTTTTTAGGTAAATAAGTTACAGTGATACAATCATCAATGAAAATATAACCATTAAAAAACGAAAAACGAAAACTGGGCAGAGGTTGGCAGAGTAGTACTTCTCATATATCTTCTAGCAACAGGGACTGATGTGGTTTTAGGGCTATGTTCATCCCAACTCCTTCTCTGATGGATCTTTAGTGTATTTGGTAGGATAGTTCTGAGGCATTGCCCCAATGTATCTCCTGCAGTGTGTAGCTGGGTGGCATCCTAAGCCGTAGGGGTGACCTGCTCACCATCAAAGTGCAACCACAGATCTCCTCCCCAGCAATAACCAACCAGGCTCCCTTGCCGCCCAAAGACCCCAAAAAAGTCCTTTGTCAATTCATATTATCCAGTCTGTTGTGGGATCCGCCACCACCCCTGTCTGTGTACCAGGGGTTCCAGTGTGTAGGAGGGTGTTGGCCCCTTCAGTCGTCTTCCCGAGAGTCAGCAGCTTCTCCAGTAAAAATCCCAATGTCTCGTGTTCGTAGTCGGCATTCTCCTAAATTTGGACATAAAATTGTTTACATTTAGAATTTAATTTTTAAGGGGTATTTAATAAAGTATATGTTATTTGTTTGAATTGAACTAAACTCTCTCTACTGTTGCACAGGTGAGTGAGATTAGTTAATGTCATCCCTTTTGTGTCCAATGCTTTCCCTGTTGATGCACAGACTGAAGTAGGAATAGTACATTTTACCTCTCCTGAGTCCAATGCTTTCCCTACTGTTGCATCATCGGGGATGGGAATACTTAATGTTACACTTCCTGAAATTAACGCTTTTCCTACTGTTGCACAGACTGGATTAGGAATAGTAAATTATACCCCTGCTGAATCCAACGCTTTCCCTACTGTTGCATGGACTGGAGTGGAAATAGTAAATTTGATCGGTCCTGAGTCCAATACTTTTCCTACTGTTGCACAGACTGGCGTGGGAATAGTACGTTTTACTCCTCCTGAATCCAACACTTTCCCTACTGTAACTTGTTCTTGAGTGGGAATCGTAAATTTGACCTCTCCTGAATTTAACACTTTTCCAACTGTTGCGCACACTGGCGTGGGAATAATAAATGTCACCCCTCCAGAGTCCAGCGCCTTCCCTATTGTTGCACAGACTGAAGTGGGAATAGAAAATTTGCCCCCTCCGAAATCCAACACATTCCCTACTGATGCACAGACTGGAGCAGGAATAGTAAATGTTACCTGTCCTGAGTCCAGTGCTTTCCCTACTGTTGCACACACCGGAGTGGGAATAGTACATTTTACTCCTCCTGAGTCCCGCGCTTTCCCTACTGTTGCATAGATTGGAGTGGGAATAGTATTTATAATTCCTAGAGTTTAATGGTTTAATACATGTTATGTATATATTACTATTATGTGCTTGCATATTTAATTTTATAATTTATATATACATATATAAATATATGTAATTTTAAAGATATTTCAGTAAAATATATTTTTGTATATTGTTAACTTTTTATGTATAATGACATTGGGAATGTTTTAGATTTTTTTATTGAGATTAATATTTGCTATCATAGTTTTACATTTTATGTTTATAATTTTTAAATAAGCATACACACATATTTGTGTGTGTGTTTCTTTAAATAAGTAGATATTTATGTGCATTTGTAAATATTATTTAAACATATCTAATTTACATTATTTTCATTTATGTTAAAATATTAAAAATGTATTATTTTTAAATATATGGGTCTATGTGTAAAATCCCTGGAAGGGATTAATGAATTACAGAAATTCATGAATTATAGTAAAATAGATTTGAAATTTACTGATGCCTATTATGTACCAGCAAAGAATTTAAACGTATTTGCTTTCTTTAATGGCATGTTCCAAAATGGCTCCTCCTTTTACTTTATGTGTTATGTTTTGAGTCCATTATCCATGTCCATTTGAATTGCAACGGAAGATTTAGGATTGTAACAGATATAATGATTCTGAACCTACGGCACTATGTACACAGCTGGAAAAAGGCGCAAAGCCGAAACGCGTCCTGTGTTTATGCATGGTGTTGGTAAAATAAAGTAACCGAGTAACAACCTCGATTGAGTGCGGTCCCTTCATTTCTTTGTGGAAGGGGAAGTCTTGAGCTGGATAAGTTACGTTGGGCTACCGCCGCGTCTTCAGGTCGCACCCACTCCGGAGTGCTCCACAGCGACCTGTGTTGGAATTTGAACCTTGAACTTTTGTTGCGTCTGAGCACCGCTGCCCTGCATCAACGCTGATAAATACGTGGGCAACACCAATGGGTGAGTCGCAAGACACACAAATTTGTTGTCTCGTGGTATTTTTTAATATGAACATTGAGATTGTTGAATAACGCCAATAAATTGTAGCGGGAGTGCTTTTGTGGTTGAAGATAATATTAGTTGCACCAAGTGGCGAGTTCATTGACGCAAGATGTTTTCTGATGCATCCCGAAATGAGGCAGCGGCAGATGTGTTTAAATGCACCCCAATGCAGCGTACGGAGCGGGAACGCGATAATGGCGTACAAGGCTCTTTACGTGTACAATTCAACAGACTGGAGTGGCTTTTCGAGCATGAAATCCGCAAGTGGTGGGAAGCCACCTCATTGCAGAATTATATCGAGGTCAAGCGCATACCACGTGGATTGAGAATCTACACGCTTCCATCTTACGAAAACCCGGACCCGGCTCTACTTGAGGAATGGTCAGAGTACACTACAGAAGTCTCGTCGGCATGCTCAAGATATTGATAACATTTGCATGGAGCGACCGAGAAAAGTGCCTCAAGGAGATTGAAGAATTGGAAGCTCTGATTGCACAAAACCAGGATACTAAAACAAAGGATGAATTACGTGAAAGTATGAAGCAACGCCTTATTGGCTACCAGGAGAAAATTAAATTACGAAAACACACAAAATTCAACAGGGATGCTAGAGATTACGAGCAGGGAAGAATCCTAACTTTTGCTCGTAGGTTTGATGGGCCACGAAGGGCACTGAAGAGTGCAGATTCCCAAAATGTGGAACCAAGAGATACGTCAGAGTCTGCCGTAAGTACAGATGCGGAATTATCAGGCGAGGAGGACGCCAGCAATACAGCTGCTTTTTCCGCAAGAAGCCATTTTTTCGAGGTATTCACGACAACGCGGAGGGTCTGGAAAACCGGGACCCAGAGGGACGCTCTCGCTAATTTATTGAACACTGAAGGAGGAAACTGACCCGGGGCTGCCCTCTTCAACTTGCCTTGCGGTTCCTTGCTGCATATACTTATCGCCGCACCCGCTTCGCGGCTCTAGGCGGGGCTGACCTGAGACAACACCTGTGGACCGAGCACGAGTCGGGGAGCCAGAAGCAGCTTCAGGGGTGGTGCGAGACAGGGACTCACTTGCCCAGGAGTCCCTGCATAGCCTTGGTCATCTCGGCCACGCCCTCTGGTAGCCACGCCCCGCTTGCGATGCTCTCCTATATCAACGGCCAGTGTAACGCTCAGCGGGACGCGAGCGGGATGCCAGAAGAAGCCCGGACAAAGGGCAGACAGTCTGATACTGACCGTGACTGGGCTGGGCCAGGAACCTTGTCTGTCGTTGTTGTGGCCCATCTGTGGTACCCTCATAGTAAGACTTACTTATTTTTATGGTACTTTTGTGCTATCGTTCTATTAGCAATCGCTATTCATTGTTTGCCCTAGGGTTACCAGTGCAAGCTTGCTACCATCTCACTGTGTGTAACATGTCCAAGCAAAAGTCTTCTTCTGTTTCTAATACTATGGACAATTACCTAGTGCAGGTAGTGAGTAAAATCAACAGCAGGAGAAGGATATCACTGGGCTTGAGTTCTCCAATTACCCCCACACACAGCTCTCTGCCAGAACCCACCCTGGTAGAAGTCCCGATACAGGTGCATAGCACAGCATATTGTGTTTCCCCCTGATGACAATTCTGACCAAAACATACCCACTGTTGTTAATCTAGACAATGATTCCTTAGACCAGTCAAACATGATAGAAGATAATTCCCCCACCCCTGTATCCGTGCCTGTAACTAGAGCAGTCAGAGCATGTAGAAAGTGCCAGAGCAAACGTGGTGGGTTACGCTCTAGTAGGAAAAGGACTGCCTCTCCAACCAAAAATATGGCTACAAAAGAGGCAATTGAGGAGTATGGTGAGAAGGAGATATTGGAGGATGATCAAATTAAAAAACTAGTGAGTATGATTGATTCCAAGATCAAATGCATTACTAAACCGTTGGTAGCCAAAATCGACCAGCTAACAGCAGAGGTAAATAGGCTAGGGGGACTCATAAACAAGACTGTGGAGGAGGTGGGTAACACACCAATTCTAGTTTCAAACAGAGTTGAACCAACTGTGAATGTCCCTGGATTTGGGCCAGGGGGTAGGGATAAAGTGGTATCAAATCCTCCCCCTATCCAGCACCCAGTACTTAACGATGTGCAGGTAACAGTCAATGAAGACCTCCCATTATAATCCACTGGGACGGGTATAGAGAAAGGCCCAGTCCAACTCATTGTAAAGGCCTCCCCCCTTGTCCTGGTTTTGGCCAATGTGCCTCCCTTAAAGCCGGGTCAAGTGGAATCTACATCTTCCCTGATCAGTAAAGCATTCCACTGGTTATCTAATAACATGATGATATCCCCATGGGGTAAACAGCAGCTAGCTGGGGAAATTACTAAGGCAAGAAGGGTGGACTGGATAGGAAATAGTGTGAAAAAATTTAAAGGAGATTGTGTAGTTCTGCATTTTCTAAGTCCAGAAGTACTCCCTGACGTCTGGAGAAATTTATTTCCCCCACAACGCAGGAGCACTGACATCATCCCGCTAACTCTAAATTTTTTCTATTGTAGAGGTAGTACAGGGAATGCAAGCATATTAAAGACAAAGTGGAACCTGGTGTCAAATAAGTGGGGCAGGGGTCCCCAACCCTGCGAATGGGGAATTAGTCTTGAAAATAGATTTGCGGCACTGTCAGACTTGAATAAATACGCTTGACTTGAGAGGACGGACAGTGTAGTGTTCAATGAACCAGCTGAGCTAAAAAGAACATATATTCTCATAGACGAGGGGATTGGTCTTACAAATGTTATTTCCTTGACCACAGGGAAAAGGGTAGACGATCCAATTATTTTAGTAAATAGAAAGGAGAATAAATTCTCCGAGCTACAGTCTGCCTCCACCATGACAGTACCACATTCTGCTCCTGGTCCAGTAGCACCTTCATCCGAACTATTAGGTTATCATTGTACTAAAATAGAATCAAAACCAGGGTTGGAGGATGAAACCCAAGGTATATTAACAACTCAGGCCCCCTTATGTTTAGCAGCAGATGAAGTAGATGAGGCAGGGTTGTCTTTTCTTTTACTCGAATATTGCTGGAATTACTAATAAGTTGTCATCACCAGAATGGTGTAACTTTATAGATCAATTTGCCAGTCTACTGTTCCAGGAAACATGGTCAGTGACCCCAGTACATCATCTAGGGTTTCTTAACTTTCAAATCCCAGCTACAAAAAATCCAAAGGGTCGCCCATCAGGGGGCCTGATAATTTGGGTCCGCCAAACATTATGCTGTAGAATCCAGCAAAGGAGTTCTCCCCTAGATGACATTTTGTCAGTCAACCTTACATGGGCTAACGGACAGGGGGTGGTTATTTTCAACATCTATGCCAGGGGAGTAGCGGGAGGTCAAACAGCAGAGGTAATCGCCGCCCTTGACCTTGAGCTCGAGGCACTCCCAACACAGCTGTCTTTTATAGTGGGGGGTGATGTTAACACCACATTTGAACCGCTTGGCCAAGAAGACCAAATCCTAGCAGAAGAGGAGGATAGCAAGTGGGGTATCCCCCAGCTAGAATTACCCGTAGTCAGAAGATGGACAGCGGTGGCCATCCAACTGAAGGCCTTATGTCTAGCAAGAGGACTCAGAGCAGCTAATGGACGCAACCCTTCAGATCGCCAGGGGAACAAAACATTTGACAATGGTAGGTTCTCTCGCCGAATAGACTACTTCCTAGTGGATATTAGAGAATGGCACAGGCTGACTGATATGGCTGTAAAAATAGGATGTAGAGTGACCACAACCTTCTCTGTATGGTCTTTAAAGCAAATATGGGGTTAATAGAATCAATCATGGGGGTGGCAAAGTCACCTTAGATATTGTAGCCTCGAATAACCTGCGCCACATAAAATGGGGTAGATTAATTGAGAACACAGAGAGGTTGGAGGAGCTTAAAAAATTGGTGGTCGAAGAAGTGGGTAAGATAAATTCATATGCTACAAATCAAAATTTTCCTGAAATTATGCTTGAGTCTCATACAAACTTTTTTACCAAGCTCCAGGAGTTTTTTAAGAAGCCCACAAAATCAGATACTGTTCATAAAAAATTACCCAGAATGGGATGGTACGATAAGTCCTGTAGAGTAGCCCGCCAGAATCTCAGTACCGAACTTAGAAATAACAACATCCTAGGTGTGAGAAAGGCGAGGAATATATATAGGAAGGCACAAAAAAGGCCAGGAAACAGTGGGATGAGGCCCACTGGCGTGATCTTAAATCTGCCTGTGATGCAAAGGATCACAGCCAATTTTGAGCCTTGGTCAAGTGGGATAGAGGGGGGGTGGCACAACCCCCGCAAAATAATGTTGCCAAAAACCAGTGGGTAGACTTCTTCAAACCACAATACGCTTGTGATCCAGCGGAAGGAGAGAGTATACGACCTCCTACAGTTTTTTATCAATGTCAGTTATTTACTAAAAAAGATGTTAGCATAGCGCTAGACTGCGTGATAGGGGGCCGAGCCCCAGGAATGGATGCCATACCTGCTGATGTGTTCTTAAGCAATCGATTATCTCGGTGTCAGTTCTTTGAGTGGCTAGCTCATTCTGTGGCCAGGGGGGCACCAATACCGACCTCATGGAAGGGTGCAGAAATAATTCCAGTTTTTAAAAAGGGAAACAAATCATTGACTAGTAATTCAGACCTATCAGTCTCAAAGACTCTGCCCAAAAGTTAATAGGTCGACTAGTGCAAAACAAACTGCAAACCTGGATAGAAGAAAAAGATATTTTATCCCCTTATCAAGCTGGTTTCCGTCCCTGTACAAGTTATGTTGATCAGGTCTTTTTTTTCATAGCTCTATACTGGAGGAACGTGTTGCTAACTAATGGTACTCTTTACGCTGTTTTCGTAGATTTAAAATCAGCTTTTGATTTAGTTCCTCGTTCTAAACTTTGGAGGGTGCTTACCGAAGCTGGGTCGGCCCCGGAACTGTTGACGCTTCTTGTCCGCTTACATGAGAACAATTATGCTAGAATCAGGTGGGGGGAACAGGGTGGGGTGACAGACACATTCCCTGTCAAACGTGGGGTCCGGCAGGGGTGTGTCCTGGCACCCACACTGTTTTCTATTTACATCAATGGCATTGTAGACCATCTAAGCCGTTCTCCCACCGATGCTCCTGTTCTAGCAGGGCCAGTCCTCATGTTTGCGGACGACACGCTCATAGTTTCTCGAACACCGAGTGGGCTCCAGAAGGCAGTTAACTCTTTTGGTGAGTTCTGTCAAGAACGTGGACTTGAGATAACACCTCCAAAACTAAGTTCATGTGCTTAAACCAGCGAAACACTTTTAAGGCTTCAATTAATTTTAATGGTATTCCCCTCGAACAGGTTGAGGCTTTCATGTATCTAGGAATATCCCTTCAGTGTAATATGAGTTGGAAAAACCACATCGATATGGCTGTCTTAAAATTCCACCAGCTGGTGGGTGTAGTGGCCCTTAAACATAAAGCCTCATTGACTAAGCCAATCAGCCCTGCTTTAGAAATCTATAACATGAAGGTGATCAGTGCCTCTTTATACGGTTCGGAACTTTGGGGATTCTCCAATTTGACACAACTAAAACTGGTGGAAAACAGGTTTTTACGCCACCTGGTTGGGGTTCTCCAAAGTACTCCAACCATTCCACTGGCATATGACCTTGGCAAGAAAAACATTGAGGACTTGACACGGCTGCGACCCTTACTATACTGGAGACGCATCATGACCACCCCTGAACTTGTGCATTATGCCACTGCCCTAAAGGATATCATCAGGGCAGATCGCTTCCATTCGATCCCGTGGTTAAAGGAAATAAGAGGGTTGCTTATCAAGCTGGAATTAGACCACCTATGGAACTCTCCCATTGTTGAAAGCTTCCCATCAAAGGTAACATTGAAAAAAATGTATTGGGATATGTTATGGTCGTCCGCTAATAGTATTGGATCCAACACAAATTAAACAGGACGTTTTTTGGATATCAAACCCTTACCATCTTGTGAGCCATACTGGGACATTATTGAAAGGCCGTTTGACAGAAAATTGTATTTTCAATTCAGAATCGGGGCCCTTCCTCTAAAGGCGTATACCCGCAAATGGTCAGCTATCCAGGACGACAAATGTCCCCATCGTAAAGACTCGATTGAGAATATTGCTCATATACTATTTGTATGTCCCCTTCATGTAAGCCCATGACGGAAGTGGATAAAACCTGTGTGTTTAAACTTAGGCACACGTAGGTGTATAGAGGCGCTAACAATGCTGGAATCGGATTGCACACCCTGCTTGGCGATTGCCGTTGCAACATTTTTAGGTTGGGCATGGACTATACTCACCCGCACTTTACAACAGTTAGACACTGCTCGATGAATTAACTGACACCGTTTATTGTAGTCCAGCTTTTCAAAATTCATGTTTTATTGAACTATTTTTAATTATCATGTATAAATTGTTTTTATAATGTAACATGACAGCACTGTGGTTTAATGAGTTTTTTAAAAAAATAATGAATTTAATATTGTAGTATTTATTGTGTAGTGTAGGATGTATAATTGCTTTTATGACTTGCTGTTGAATAAAGCTTTGAAATTCGTAACAATATCATATGACATTATAAGGACAATTAGTGAAACTACAAAACCCCCTTAATTAAGAAGTAACACACTCAAGAAGAATAAAACAAGGAGAATACATTAAAAACAGTGTTTAATATCAGAATCCTAGTGTGGGGCACACAGTATGAATTGTAATGACAATGAATACAAATTAAATGGCAGCAGCAATGTTTCCAAAAAGCATTATTAATGGATAACACCCCAACATGATTGCTATTATTGATCTTTAGCAATCCAACCTCATTCCGCTACTTTTAAGTGCTGATCTATTTCTAGCATAGCAGAAAATAAAACCTATTTTGAGTTTCAGAGAAGGATCACAGCCACATTCTTATTGGAACCATTGAGTTCTATGTTTGTTAAAATGGCAAGGTCTGTTATTCTTCTCTCATGAGACCAGCTGCACTGAAAAGACAGTAAGCGAAGTCCAAGGCCTCCCAAGTGACCTTCCATTGGGACCAAAGGTATGAATCTGTAGGACCTGTCCCAGTGTTGCTTGGGGTAAAGATTCCAGTCTCCCTTTCACTCTCTATGCCCGGCTTGAATACCCTAATCTCATTGTTATTAGAAACCCTGAGCTATAATAATTAACAGAGAGTGGCTTGATGCGCTTTTCATTATTTTCATTCTATTAGAAGATGTGCAGCTATCATCCTTCTAGAAACTATTTTTAAAAAAAAGTGAATGTAAAATAGAGTATTCAGCGTTTAGATGAAATTGTGAAAATATATTCAGGTAAGCTTGATTACAACATTGCAAACTCGTAATACGATAACAGAAATGTGCATCATATTAATCACACACATTCAGCATTTTACTAATCCTATGCTTTCACTTTTGATTGATTGACGTGCACATGTAAATCAAGCAGGGGAATACCCAGAACAGAAAAGGCACAATATGCATTACAAAAAGTAACCACAAAAGGCACAACAACAAAAACAACAACTTCCACAACAGGTAGACCACAGCAGTAGCAATTACTTCAACTCTAGCAGGGACAACATCTGCTACAACTGACAGCAAGGTAGGGACAATTTCAGTTTGGACTTAACATTGATGTGCCGTTTGGATTATATGGCATAGTAAAGACAGAACAAATGTATGGTATAGCCTTTATACTTAGAGCATCTCACAGAGAAAAACAAATAAGCAATGGAAAAACATTGGTCTGACTTTAATGTGAAAACCTGCTATATATGCAATTCTAATATCTGTGCCCTGTATTTTTGTGAGTGATGGTGTTTATTCATCATAATTATGTTGCTGCCATTGTTCATTTAATATACTGTGAACACGTGTCTCCTTAAATGAGTATTTGCGACTGGGCTTGAGCGCTGGGAGGCAAAAATAAATGCATGCAATGAAAATCTTAAACTTTTTTTGCAACAACATATATCGCACCTTCTGCATCAGTACGAGAATAAAGGTGCTTTTCATATCTAGGAACTACTGTGAGTTCTTCAATGGCAAAGCCTGTTTCAGTTAGCAATTTCTTCATCAACTCTTCATCAACACATAGACTTGGAACTTTGTAAGATCCTATCATGAAAAATGTGCAGTTGAGCCACGCAATCATTAACAAATTCCCTCCACTTTTCAACAATGTGCAGAGATTTTCCAATGCACTTCGGTAGGCTTCTTTGTCAGGACATACACCTTCTAAACAATGAACCAGGAACAGACAGTCCACAGGAGGCAGGACTTTAGGCGATAACGGGTCCTTTGCAGTGACATCACACTTCACACTTTTAATGATTTTTCTTCTTAATTCATCTTCCTTTTCAATACCTTGTTCCCTAAAAACAAAATAATACATTAATCGATTAATAATATTATTTAAGTAACTGAATTCATGTAGACTAATTGCATTAATGGTCTGAAAAGACTGAATAATATTGTGTAATTAACATATTCAGGCACATTGGGAAAATAAGTTAATCTCCGCTTAGCCGTTTTTGCACAATTTTAGCGGATTGTGGCTGTAGAGGGAGACCTTCCCTGGGTTCTCTATCACTGCATGGAATAAAAATGCCCCAGAAACACTGAGCTGCCACAATGCAGTGGCGTAGCTAGGGCAGTGCGGGGGGCGGTCTGCCCCAGGTAGCTCAATTATGGGGGCGGACGCGCGGCACTGGTGGCCTGTTGCCGCCTTTATTATTTATTTAGGGACACTGTGTCCCCAAATTAATTAAAAATGCCGCGCGCAGCCCAGTTTGAAAGTGTGCGCTGCGCGCACCTGACCTGCTGCTGTTATAACTGCGGCAGTCACAGTGCTTCAAAAATTTCGGCCCGACGTCCCGGTCCTGCTTTTGAATTTGCTGAGAAGCTCAGCACTTGACTGTTGGGCCCGCTGGTCGCCCAAGCCTCCAGGGCCGCCAATCAATCTTGTAGTGCGCGAGCGCTACCAATGACGGCCCTGGGGGCGACATTAAATGATTTATTATTTTCGCCAGCCCTGCCCTTGTGGAGTGGTGAGAACGACGTAGCAGTGACGCATCAAGCGCTTCACCGCTACGCGCTCTCACGCTCATTTTGGCCTGGGGGCAGTCAGTGCTGTGCTGCTCTCTAGGTGATTTACTGGATCTCTGGCTGCTGATTAAATTCAAATCAACCACCCCTGGCCGCCTGGTATAGGGACCTTGGAGCGAGTCACCTGTGAGGTAAGAGGAATGCTTTCAGAGGGCAGAGGGGACATTTAGTGAGTGGCAGCATAGCTGCCAACAGGGCTTTAAGTGGGAAGAAAAAACTAGGGGGGTCTCTCAAAGGGGTGGCCGATTTTATTGAGGGTGTGGTCTTAAAACATTGCATTTAGATATGTGATACATCAAGTATCATTTGGGGTCTGTAAAAGATATTAGCAACGGAAAAGAAAAGGGTGGGATGAAGAAGTGCATCATTGATTGTAGCTTTTTGATGTTTCAGTGGTTGATATTTTAAATTGACTTTTTTATGGAAATAGCCTGAGCGGTTGTTCTTGGGAAATGAGAAGTGACTGTCATTGAAGGATGGAATATATTTTCCTAATCCATGTGATATTTAACCTTATCCACTTTGGTTTGTAAATGGAGGGTCTAAAGTTATCTTGAGAGTTTCAGGATTTCCTTGTAGATCTTTGTTAGCCCATAGAGTGTTTGGTAGTCTAGTCTTTCTCCAACTCATTTTTAAGCAGTCCTCCAGTGTCTCCCGTTGAGTGATATGTTCAAATGTTCTTCAGAGTTTTTGTTATGATAAGCTTCACGAGGCCCTGTCATCTTGAAAGCGATGGTGATAATGTGTTGTCAGGCACTGGTGAAAACCTGAATCTCTTTCTATTCGTGGTTCTAACTGCAGATTCTTCACCCTGTGACTACTCTCCAGCACCAGACTGGATAAAGAGATTTTGTCTCAGCTATTCCTTTGCACATTGATTGGTACCATCGTGCCGCTCTGTATCCGTTCCATCCCATCCTGAAAGTGATGCCGGGACCCTACATAGCCACCACCTCCATGCACTGACATTAGTTCCTTTCTTTCCATGGCACAGATCCCGAGCTCACTCCCTTGATTTTAGTGGCAGACCTTCCAAGAGCCTTTCTTGCCCTTAAATAAAGCACTGATGGGCACACTACGGGCACCTGGGCAAAGCCAGGAACTCGCACCCCAGTTAATAAACACATAGCCAGAAGGCATAAGCCAACCTCATGGGGCCCATTCTTTCTCCTGTAACACCCAACACTAGAAAGTTTAAATGTCAAAGCCTCCACCAGCAGGCTGAGCCATACACCCCACAAGACACGGAGTTGTAACACATGGAAGTGTTAGGCTGATGGATATTGGCAAATGGCCTAGGGGTTATTCTGATATAGATAAAAAGTGTCTTAAGAGTGTGGTAGGTGATTATAAAAGAGAGGTATGTAAAGCCATGTTATGCTAATAATATTCTTGGAGCCAACAATGGGGCAAAAAAGGTTTTTGAAATTCTTCAGGGACTAACAGACTTGGATTGCTCATAGCAAGAAGTTACATCTCCCTAGGAACTCTATGATGATCTGGCTGATTTCTTTGATAACAATATCAGCAAGATTTTGGAGGACATTATTACATCTGTTAAGACAGCATCCTCTGATCTGAGACACTGTTCAGAGCTACTGGTGCCAAGATCTTTACCGAACTATCGGTGCTACGTGCCACTATGACCCTAAAAAACTCTGCTGACAACCTGTGATGCTATCTCGGAGGAGACCTTCTTAGATATCACCTGGTCCACTACTTCGGGATCTCCCTTGGATCCCCTAACCTCCGAGGATATGGAAAGAGCTGGTCAATGCAGGTGTGCAATCTTTGAAGAGAGGTGTGGAACCTCAAGTCTGAAAGAAAGCAATTGTCTGTGTGTTCTCTCTTGTACTGCCAGCCACCGGTGTATTCAACTGTGTAGCCTTGGACAGCGTCATGTATGTGCATGAAACTTGCATGATCGAGGTAACTATTAGCGGCAATACTACGTGTCTCTCGGGCCTCTTTCAAGTGCTCACCGTCCTTTTTCCCCAGCACCCCAACACCCCATCCCCCCCTCCAGGGGCGGCAATCCAAGGAGTAGCCCCGGGCGCCACAAGCTCTAGCTATGCCTCTGCCACAATGGGAACTATCTGCATAATTATGCAAGTAATTCAGAGCAAATAATGTGAGAATATCCTTGTTAGTAACCATAAACATTAAAAAATATTATATTCCTTCATCACACAAAAATAGATGCTTAACCAAAACAGCAAGTATAAAAAGAAAACTAAAATTCCCTAAGTGTTAACGGAATACCAAAGTTAAATAAAAAAGAAAATTATCAATCAAGCCAGGCTCCGATTACTAGTGTAATTTATTACTAATTACTATTTTCCGAGATCATAAAGAAAAGAAATATTCAGAAAGCATCAGAATGCTTCCTTAATTCAAATCATTATGGAAGTCTTATGCTAATTAGCTCGTAATGTATCATGTTATGTTATGTTATGTTATGTTAAATTAACTTTTTGAGCGCAACTAACACCTTTAGGTTCCTTGGCGCTATACAGAGGGAGCAGGAAGGAGAGACAGAAAATAACATAACAGTTGATAATAGCTAATTATAAGCCTCAGTGAAGAATAAATATTAAAAAATTTAATAATAAATATAGTAAGAAGAAAATTCTCCTAGATCACGGGAAAGAGCATTCATAGCACCAGACCTTCATTTAGAGAACGTGATCAAATTAACAGAAATACCACAAAGGGTAAATGAATAAACCGAATGCACTTTGTGGAGTAGCGATATGTAATTACAATTTTCAGTGCAGTGGGGTAAGCAGCAGAAAAATCTCCATAATCCACGCATATTGATAGACTAATTATATGTAAACACAATGCACATATTGTTGATAGCATGACGTGCCTGCTATGTCTGCTGTATGTGTGAAAATGCTGTGCATACAATATACGTGTGTGACAAACAAAGGAACTCTTTAGGATGAGCAAAACGTTTGTGGGACTCAATGTTCGTGAATACTGAGCATCTATTTAAACCATGTTAGTCTATCCATAACAAAAGAAAGCCTACGAGTCCAGCACAAAATATTTTGTCAAATCACTTGCTATTAAATGAAGAACATCGACACTTCTGGGCATAGATTTACGAACAAGTAACACAATGCAGCAAAACACCTTGATGCGCTGCATGAAAGTGAGATACTAAGATCTGGTGCACTCCTGCTCTGTCCCTGTGCTGATGTACACAGTGCAGCCTAGCGCGGACGCAGGCACCCTTGCACCCTGGTGCAAGGGTGCCTGCATTACAGACAGGGTTGTTTCTGTGCAGGAAGGGACACCTTCCTACACATAAACAATGCTCTGAGACTTTCTCCTCTTTTTATGTGTGCTGCATGATACTGTACATGTAGAAAGAGGAATAAATGAAGAGAGATACAAACATTTCTCCTTGTTAAGCCTCAACTGGGATGGAGTGGCATTTTTAGGAATTCCCAGGTTTACTTGCATAAGTATATTTGGGAAAGTGCCAAAATACCATCTGTGGAATAACCCATGCTCCACCCATGGAGCTTTTTCCCAGTACAGAGAATGACAAGTCAGTGACTTGCACTGCATTACATGGCTTCATATTTACTATGCCATGCAGAGCTATGCATGCTGACTCTGAGTAGATTGTAAATCTCACTTAACCCCTTCGATGCTTGTGACAGAACCATTCCGTCATCAGTCACGGTTGGGCTGTGCTGATGACGGAATGGTTCCGTCACAACCACACCCATTTCAATGAGGGGCAGCACAGGAGGGAAATTCCATTAGCAGTGATGGAGTTAATGGCTTCCATGAGATAGTGGCTATACAAGCCCTTTGTAAATCTGAGCCCCAATATGAAGAGCTGAGTGCAGATCAAAGAGCATGTCTGTTAGAAATTGGGTCTCTATTTTGCAGAGGTTTGCTTCTGTCCAAGTAGGGATCACAATCCTAATCAGGGAAGCCAGATACACAACCTTAATTATCCTGTGCTCACCCTCTAGTAGCTTGGCACAGAGCAGCCAGGCTTAACCTAAGAGACAATATGTAAAGTATTTGTGCAACTCTATAATTACGGTGGCACAGTGAAAACACCACAAAAAAGACTCCACAATAGTTTAGAAAAATACAGTATATTTATATGAGTAAAACAAGACCAAAATGGCAATACTCCAACAAGTTGAACCTGAGATATGAATTTGTACTGATAAACTGCAATGTAGTGCTTAGAAGAAAATAGCACCTAGGAGTTTCTTGCGCTCATGTTGGAAAGCTAAGGCAAATTGCAATGGAGGCCAGGCAGGCTACAAGACCTATTCAGGAACCACTTAAAAAGTACCTTGGATGGAGCAAGCATAGGCGTTGAGCAAGCGTCGGCGTTGAAGACTTGACGTGTCGGTTATGATTCACACATTCGGGCTGATTCATCATTGTTTAGCCTCGCAGTTGGGTCACTCGTTATCATCGAACCCTTTACATTTCAGGTGCTGCATCCTCAGTAAACCTCTCAGTCGGGTCCTGTGCCGTCGTCAATGCCGTCACTAAGCATGCTCTTCGTCATACTTGAACTTTGCTGTTGAGTCCCACATCATCATAGAGATGTTCTCAAAGTGGCTCTGCGTCGGTATTGAAGGGCAATGCGTAAGTTCTGATCAGTGCAAAGTTGTCAATGCATCAAATCTTGTAGCAACACAATTGCAGAATCCACTTTCAAGGCCCAGTACTGGATTAACAACAGGACTCAGAGTTGGCAGAGTGCAGCAACTGAAGCAGGGTTGAAGAAAGTATTTTATGGCACTTAGACTTCAAAACAGGAGGCAAGCCAGGAAGACATTGGAGAACTTGGGTTCAAGGATGTGGAGAACAGGTCCAGTCCTGCTCACTCTCAGGCAAGAAGAAACAGGCACCAGGACAACACATCAAGGCAAGTAGCAAAGGGACAGTTTCTCTTATAAAACAGCAAAAAGCAGGCATAAAGCCAGCACAGCAAAGCAGTTAGCAGAGTGGCAGTCCCTCCAATAGCCCCGCAGCTCTTCTTCTTGTCAGCATGTCCTTTTTCCAGTCAGTGTTCTGATGTGGTTGTGTCTGGGGTCCAGTACTTCTACTCAGTTGTACGTTTGAAGTGAGGGACACTTCAAAGAGAACACAAGGTACTTGCCTTTCCTGGCCTGGCTACAGACTCACTACTAGGGGGTATGCAGCTCTTTGTATGGGGAAAGGCACAGCCTTATTCAGGTGCAAGTGTCAGCTCCCAATATAACACATTAATTCCCATCAGCCTGGTGATGAACCATTGGAATGTGAATGTCACAGCCCAACCCCCTTTGTTTGTGACTTTCCAAAGGGATTGCACACAACACAACTTTCACCCAACCCAGACATGTATTCAGAGACAGGCAGAGGCACAGAATGGTTGAAGTAGGAAAATTCCAACTTTCTAAAAGTGGTATTTTTACACTTACAAATTGAAACCTGACTTCACCATAAGTTGTGATTTTAAATTGTGAGTCTAGAGCCACCTAACTCCAAATTTCTATTTTTTTCCAAATGGAAATTACTCTTAAAGTGTAACAAGGTAATCACAATGATAACCAATGGAAGAGATAGGCCTTGCAAAAGTGAACATTTTAATTGAGTTTTTCACTACCAGGACATGTACTACTAATAAGGTCATGTCCTACTTTTTAAATACACTGCAGCCTGCCCTCAGAATTGTCCCAGGCCTACCTTAGTGGCGACTTACATGTAAAAAAATGGGTCTAGCAAATAGGTGAACTTGCCAGGTCGAAATGGAAGTTGCCTACACTGTCTCTGCTGTGGCAGGCCTGGGACATGTTTAGAGTACATAGCATGTGCACTTTAGCATTGGCTAGCAATGGTAGAGTGCCCAGAGTCATTAAGCCATCAAAAATGAATTCAGCAACAAGGGCAGGAGAAAGGCAAACATTTGGGGATGACCGTGCAGAGAGGGACATTTCCAACAAAGTCCATTTACCTGCTCCAAGCATATAGAAGACAACCTATACCCTTTCACTTTCTCCGGTCATCAATATTATTCAGAGCCATCCCAATGGATTCCAGAAGATGGAAAGTTCAATAATATTAAGAATGTTGCTAAACAACAATATTTTTAGAACATGCAACCCCACATTATCAGACCATTAGGAGTTGAATCTGAAGTACTGCCCCAGATGTCTCCAGAAGACATACTCAGGCTATTGCATGTAAAGCAGAGTTGTCAAGTAGGGCACAGTCTTGGTCAATCCCAAACTTTCTTCCTTTCAAACTTTCAAACAACATCCTTGTCAGCAGAAACCTATGACCTGCTCACAGCCAATCAGAACCAACAAGAGATTCAAGGCAATGGGTGGAGTTACACTGTGCAGTGCAGGAAGCAGTGGCAGCTGTGAAACCTTTAAATAGAGAACATCAAGAAATGGAGGAGCATTCACTTAGATCATGGCAAGACCTATTAGGTCCAACTTGTGCGCAGCTGCCAGTTCGCTCATCGAAATTAGAAAACTAGAAGATCATTTGCAGTCCTAATAACACCCTCATAACCCTCATAACACAACAATAGGAGCAAAGCTCTCTACTCATGTCATTTGACATTGGGAGGGACAGCAGCAGAATAAAATACAACAGCGACCTGCATCAGCACTTCAGGATTACAGAAAACCTCTCATATTGTGGTCCTATGTTTAGCACATACAGTGAGACTATCTGTGACACCACAATAACCCTCTGCATATGAGAGGCAAATTATCTCCATTTATGCTTGTGTGTTGGAGAGGTTGAAGGTGTGGCAGGTCCATTTACCCACTTTGTAGAAGGAACATGTTAATGTGGTCTCTTGGAGATATGGAAGGAGGCAGGAGAGATGTTATGCTGCTAGGGTTTGTATGAAATTGAGTTTCTGGTTGGCATAGTTCTTCACCCTGTCCTAGTAGGAACCACAATCTCAGTCAGCGTAAGTCATATATATCTCATAAATTAACCTGTTCTCATTTTCTGGTAGCTTGGCTTAGAGAAGTCAGGCCTTAACGTAAGAGGCAATGTGTAAAGTATGTGTGCAACACTGCAAATGGTGGCAAAATGGAAATAACACACCAATGAAGAAAAATATCTTATATTTGTATGAACGAAACAATAACAAAATTATTTAATGGATAATCAATTATGTAAATTGTTCAATTAAGATGTTTCTACATGTACTGTATCAAGTTATATTTCATGTGTGGATTGTTAGGTTTGTAGGTGCAAAGGGTCTATTAATTAAAATTAATTTTATTTGATTTTTAATGATTGTTAATTATTTAATTGATAATTAGTTTTGTGCATTTTGTAGTTAGTATATTGTTTAAGATATATTTGAGGTGGGGGATGTTGGGTTTGTAGGGGTAAAGGGTGGGAGGCCAATTCTGTGTAAATAATTAATTATTAGTTAATTATTATGAATTGCTTAATTGAGAACTAATTATGTATATTGTATAATTATTAGAATTTTTAGGATATATATTTAGGTGCAGGTTGTTGGGTTTTTAGGGGACATGGTGGGAAGTTAATACGGAAATAATGTATTGATGATTTATTATGAATGTATAATTAAATATTTAATTGATAATTATGTTATATTTTAGGTGTGTGTTGCTTAGTTTGTAGAGGAATAGGGCTGGATGATATTTAAGCATTGATACATTTAAAATGATTTTATTTAATACTTAATATGTTAATTGCGTTACACTTTTTTTATTTCAATTACATTTTAATTGTTGGCTGCTATGTTTGTGGGAATATAGGGCCCGATTACGATGCCAGTTGGACCTACTCTCCGACCGCTGTCTTCACCGGCCCTTTCGAAACACTGAAGCGTAGGGGGGTAAGTATGCACTACTAAAGGCAATTGGTCAAACACCCACGGTCGGGCCATCAGAAACCAACATTGTAATACGGATGGTGGTCGGAGGCCCTGTACTACATGATAGATGCTGTTTTTTTCCAACTGCCATCTCATATGTCTGAGAAAAGCTGTCAGAGTCAACGGTCTTTCAGCGGTAGGTCAGAGTACAGGATGCATTCATCGTAATCCAACACTAGTGTAGTAGCAGGCCTTAGCAAGGCCCACCAGTGCAAGGGGTTCGCCCTTCTCTGCACAAAGTCCCTAGACCAATAGGAAGAAGTTGGCACAGAAACTGGAATAGAAAAAATAACATTTATTACACCTCATGAGGTGGTGCTACGGTTCAGACAGTACACTTCGGTATTGCAAGAAGTAGCACCACAAACTAAAAGAGCATGGTCCTTTTATACCCACACAGGGGCTCAAAAGAAGGCAGTACAAACACAGAAGCAAATTTTATGTACATATAAGGTAATATTGAAAGGCACAATTAATCAGTGGGAGGAGCTAACGGTTTGGGAACTGGTAAACACGTTCCTGTCTGGTACTAATCACTAACAGATGTAGACCCTACTGGTCATGCGTGAAAGTGGGGGATGCTAAATATAACTCGTTGCCGGGCAGATTTCAAGCGCAATTAACAGGAAGATAGGACAAAGCACATGGTCGACACGCGGCAGCATGTAGCAAACAAAATGGCTGCCATGAATACAAAATGGAGTCCACTGAATGTCATGATAATAGCTAAAACTAAGATGTCTTCTGCTAATGCTTAACCTAGTCGCTGTTAAATTACAACACTAGGACCAATCACTTCCCATTAGACCGCAGTGGTCTGACCACCTCCTACAAGACCACAGAAGTCGATCTGACCACCATCGTAATCAGTGTTTTTGTAATTAAATTAATAATATTTCTTTTAATTGATAATAAATATTTAAAAATGTAATAAGTATTTCATTAGTTAAATTGTTGATAAAATGTATATATATATATTTGTTTAACTTGTTTTTATTTTAGGATACACATAGACGCAGTATACAGTACGAGCATGTATATCATATATACAGTAAATATATGTAGTTGCAAGCATGTGGCAAGTGCTTGCAGGAGCATGTATTACAGTCATAATACACATCCCTATTTTTAGATAAATAAGTTACAGCAATACAGTTATCAATGAAAATATAACCATTAAAAAAAGAAAAAAGAAAACTAGGCAGCGGTTGGCAGAGCTGTACTTCTCATATATCTTCTAGCAACAGGGACTGATGTGGTTTTACGGCTTTATTCATCCCAACTCCTTCTCTGATAGTTTAGAGGACTTGCCCTAATGTATCTCCTGCAGTGTGTAGCTGGGTGGCATCCTAAGCCGTAGAGGTGACCTGCTCACCATCAGAGTGAAACCACAGATCTCCTCCCCCCGCAATAATCAATCAGGCTCCCTTGCCACCCAAAAACCCCCAAAAAGCCCTTTGTCAGTTCGTATTATCCAGTCTGTTGTGGGTTCCCCCACCAACCCTGTCCATGTGCCAGGGGTCCGAGTCTGTGTGAGGGTGTTGGCTCCTTTAGTCGTCCGCCCGGGTTTCCGCAGCTTCTACAGTAAAAATTCCCATGTCTCCTGTTCTTGTTTGGCATTCTCATAAATTTGGACATAAAAATGTTAACATTTAAAATTTAATTTTGGGGGGGTTTTAAAATAGAATATGTGATTTGTTTGAAGTGAACTAAACTCTCTCTACAGTTGCACATACGAGTGAGAATAGATGTCTGCCGTCAATATGTCGGAACAGTAGTCCGTTATTTGTGTCCACACTGCTGTTTGTATCTTTATTAACAATCTTCCCACACATTCACACTTATGTGAACAAGGCTTGTCCCAGGCCGAAACATGTTGTAGGTGTGATTAAACACCCTTGGACCTTGTATTCTGGTGTGGTCTGTCAAGTTTCTGAGAGCGTTGCCATTGGGAGCTTTTTGTCGATTGAATTACCGGCGTGCTCGGCCGGAGTGCACGCCACCTCCCACGGGGCCATCCGCAGCTATACGGAGCAAGCTTGGAAAGGATATATATATATATATATATATATCTTCACCAGACTCCCACCAACGCAGGAAATGGAGTCGCACACACACGGCTTGACAAACAGGTACTTTATTTTCTTTTGGGTGCAATACCTGACGCGTTTCGTCCACCATTGGACTTTTTCAAAGGTCACCCCTTACACCATCGCTGTTATCAGTTCCACAAGCATTTGCCAAAATTTCTTTGATTGACCCCCAGTGGTCAAGACCTCCAATGGTCATTCCGTGGTTCAAGGCATGCTGGATTTTGTAGTCCTTTTAACAGCTGTAGTTTCTGCCCTCCATTAGGCGGTGTTTTCAATGTTTATTCCGTTTAAAAGTGTCTGTCTGTTTCGTGTGCTGTGGCAGACCATTTTAAAGTTTACCTTCAGAGTCATACCGGTGCCGGTCACCGGTGGCAACCGCTTTCCCTATGCGTGCGTCACGACCAGAAAAAAGGGTTCAAGTCGGGAAAGCCTCTGGCGCGCTTGCTGACTGTGCGTCCTCCCGCGGCAGAACCACGCCGCCGAATATATATATATATATATTACATATATTACCTACTGGCGGTCGCCAGTAGGTATATATAGTTAGGATTTTTTCTCTATGGAACTTTTGAAAATTCTATGTCTAATAACATTGGTGTTTGTGGACGGAATCGGCTGAAATTTTCAGGAAAATGGCACATTTTGTTTCTGAGCAGCCCCTGAAAATTTGGGGGGGTTTCGTCAAGAGGGGGCCGAGAAAAAAGGGGGGTCCCAAAACGCGTTTTTCCCATTCATTTTTCCATAGGGCGTTTGGCCTCACTTTTAGCTCGAACGGCTGAATGGATTTACACGAAACTTGGCAAAATTGTAGGGACTGTTAGCCCGATGTGCCTTTGCTGGGTCTCAATATATGTGCTCCAGTGGATTTTGAGAAATGAACGTTTAAAAAAACAGATATATCTGTGACAGCGTCCCAGACAGCGCTCCAGATCGCGTACTTTTCGCGTAACGGAGCTTTGCGAAGCGAAGCTGATTGGCTCTCCGGTGTCTGTCAACATTCTAAACAGTCCGGTGCAGCCGCCATCTTGTCTCTCGGTAGGATCGAGAGACAAGAGGAGAAAAACGAAGGGGGAATTTAATGAAAGGGGGCAAGGTAGACTCCTCTTGACCCCCTAGGAATGATGTTGGGGTTATTAAAGGGTCCCGTGGGGCAAATAAAAAAAAATTGATTTTTCGCGGTAGAAGAGCTTCTTGGTTCGCGAACCGGGTCGCAAACTGGTAGCGAAATGAGAATTTTGTCATTTTGTGTTTCGATTTAATTAAATTACAAGATGGAGGAAAAGCAATGTGAGTATTGGGTATAAGGGGGTATGGAAGACGTATCCTGACCCCCTATGTTTTCTGAGGGTGGTTGAGGAGGCTCATATATGTTGATACTTGTCTTCCGGCGGTTGCGCGTGAGCGTTTTTTTTTTTTTTTGCCGCTTGACTTCTGTTAACGTTCGATTCGAAGGAAATCAGGAAGTGTTGACCGCCATTTTGACACTGCGAGTAAATATATTGTTAAAAATAATTGTTATAAATTAATTCCTATTGATAAACATTGTTTGCGCCATCTTGCTTTTCTTCCAATGCCACACTTTTGTCGTGCACGGCAGCCATTTTAGATGCCTTGACCAGACCCACTCTCTGCACGCCGCCGATCCTCAGCATGGCTCCCCACCCTCGCAAGCATCTCCCCCACGCACTGGTCACCCCCGCTCTATGTCTTATGCATGGGCCATAAACCTCCCCCCATCTGCGCTGCTCTTCCCTGTGAATCACACCCTGTGCCCGCCGGACAACTCCCTTTCACCCTATTCACTACCGCACCCTCTGACACTCCTCTTCTTCTGTGTCCGATTGTCCAGGCCGGTCCCAGGCTATCACCTAGCCCTGCGGATGTAGTTTATGGCCCCAACTGTAAAGAATCACCCCTGTTCAAAGGAGTTACAGTAGATCAAGGCCCCCACCTCATGAGATCCGTCACACCACACGCGTTCCTATTATCTGATAACGATCCTGTATTGTGATTGGGGAGGGGATTCTCACTGTAAGGGTGTGTGGGACCGAGCCTGAACCGGAAGATTCCAGGGATGCCTTTTTGTACAACAAAGTCTTCACAATTATGTGTCACATTAAAAATAAATAGCACTCCAACAAAGTAGTAGTATTATAACACTTTAATAACTTATAAATATATTCAACGCTCCAACAAAGTAAACACGTTAAAAAAAAACTTTTTAAAGAACTATTTACATGACATTGCTTTAACCAGGATAGACAAAGAAATGACACAGTGATGTAAAAGTTTCTGAAAGAAATGTCAAGAACGTCCCATGTGAAAGTGAATTTTATCTGGCAATTTTTTTCTTTTCCTTCTCATGAAAAGAAAGTTAATGCCAGGTTCGTTACCTGCCTCATCTGCAAATAAAAAACTCTCGAGAGGGACCGAAAAAAAATATAGCTATGGTAATCATACCATGCATCGGCACATGGAGAGGTGGCACCCTCTTAATTATTCTAAAGCACAACTTCGAGATTTGGTGGATAATCCCCGACCGGCAAAAACATCCACCAATGACTTAGCAATAAGTGAGTCAGAGGCAAGGGAAACGGTCCCAAATCTGAAAAAGAACTTTAGGCAGATGAGATTGACTTGTGTAGCATGTGGAAAATTAATTTCATGCGGAGAGATGAGTATTACTTTAATAAACAGATCATATGAAAATCATCAATGTCCAAAACGTCCTAGAAAGTAATTTTTGTCATTTTTGAGGAAGAGAGATAACCTACAGTGGTACGGGGTTGTTTTCGTTCGTACTAGGGGGGCCAGGTGACATTCGTTCGGGGTGGTTTAGGGGCATTTAAAACAACTTCCCTGATACAGGTAGCATATAAAGTAGAGGCTAAATACCAGGATCTTTATCGATTGATTTATGCTGTACAAAAATGAAAAACACATACAACAAACCTGAACCATTCATATTTTCAATGTTTCTGCGTACTATACTTTTTAACCCTTAACTAATTGAGCTGCTTCATTTCACCTGCTTTATAAAAAAAAAAAAAAAAATCGGAAACAGTGGCCATTTATTCGAAACTTACCAATCTACGCGTTACAACTGCGTTTGCTTTTTCAAAAACCTTTAATAAAAATGTTGGTGCCCAAATACGGGCCTACAACCCAGTGGGCCGGCCACGGAGCAGGCTGGAACTGTAAATGGGGGGGGGGGTATTTATTTGTGGAAAAGATAACAGAGAGTCAGTGGTCGTTGATTTCATAGTAAAAAGTGCGACAAGTGCAACAAAATCATATCGATAATTCATTGTGAGCAAGTACCAAAAGTGTCGACAATTCGAACCTTCAAAAATAAATACAGTAATCAATGATGCATTAGAACTTAATATCAATTCATTGTTCGAACGTGTAATCAGTACCCGTCCCATGTCAATTCATTGTACGAACGTATAATCAATACCCATCCTGGATCAATTCATTGTCCGAACATATAATCAGTCTTATTCCATATCAATTCATGTGCTAAAAACTGCATACATATCTCATGATATCAAGGCTGAGCAATCGGGGCACAACAAGGAGTTAGAGTTTCATTTGTACCGGCGCTATTTTGGGTGAGGTCAGGAAGGTCCAAGTATAGTCAAAATGTCTCCACCAACTCGTGGTTGGACCGGGACCTCTTTCGGCAGTCCAAAAGTTTTCGTTGAAGGGTAGCTGAGGGGACTGCCGAATTGAACCATCAGTCAAAGTGGGGTGGGAGGCAACAATCTCTCCTACCGGGTCATACTGGTGTAACATCGGAACTGATCAAGTTGGTAGTCTTGCAGGATTTTGGTCATTTCAAGACTGAGGCCGGCGCCGGCATGAGCGCGCCGACGTCCCGCGGCTACGTCGTGGTCGTTCCGTGGGTGATCATGGCAGTCATTTCCCATCGGGGGTGTCTGCGGGCGTCGGGGGCCCCCGTGGCTCTTATAGAATCTTCAAAGTTGAGGAGAACGTTTCTGGACGCAGGACTCATTTTATAGTTGAACTCAGAAGCGTTGTTGCACCGGAACAGTGGACGAGACCCCCGCTGGGTAAGCGGAGCATCATTGCCTCACAATAGTGGACGAGACCTTTTGTTGGGTGAGTGGAGCGTTGGGGTTGCAGCTGAGGGGCCCCCACCTGGGGGGGTGGGAGAGGCTCGTTCACGCCGCCTCTCCCTCCCAGCGCACCCCACGCCGACACCTGGCGTTGATATCCGTGATGTCTGGACCAGGCGATAAGAGGGGGGGGGTCAGTGGCATGTGGAAGACATCCCCCCCCAGTGTTGTCGCAGCCATTATTGAAGAAAGAAGAAGATACCGTCGGCCTCGGCTCCTCTCCTGGTGCACCTTACGCGACGACCCTTTTGTTGGGTGAGTGGAGCGTTGGGGGTGCAGCTGAGGGGGAGGCTCGTTCGCGCCGCCTCTCCCTCCCAGCGCACCCCACGCCGACACCTGGCGTTGATATCCGTGATGTCCGGACCAGGCGATAAGAAGGGGGGGGGGTCGGAGGCTGAGGCAAGACATCCCCCCCGTGGCCTGCAAGGCGGCAGAAGAAGGAATCGGGAGACCAGTACATTTCGGGCCATCCACGCCATGGCTGATGGCGGTTAGCTGGGCCCCGCCCTGCACGTGTCGAGGCCTCATCTTCCGGATGGGCGTAACCGTGGCCCTGTGCACTTCGGGAGTTTCCGGAATGGGGGTAGGTATCTGCTGATTTGTATTTATTTCATGTTACCGTTAATGGGCGTGGCGGGCGGTGGGACAGAAATGCTTGGAGCAGTGGGGGGGGGGGGGTGGCGGAGCCTAGCTACCTCGTGGCTGCCGTAACGTCAAGCTTGGCTTTTTTCACTACTTTCATGTTTCTTATTTCTAGCAAAGTCAAAAACTCATCAGTGGCCTACTGATTTTGTTCGATTTCTTTCCCTTCCTTTTCAAGTGTGTTTCATGCTAAAGTTTCTGTTTAATAGGATACAGTGATTACTTTGTATTTTACATATGTCTTCTTTATTAGGGGTACCCTCCGGTTGAGCCAGATGATGTACCTCTAATAAATGGTCCGGGTGGAACTAGTTTATCAATCAGTGGGGAGTAGATGGGCATGACAGATTACAACGGGGGTCAAAGGTCCGCATTACCCACCCTTCACTACTTGCAAAGACTAGACAGAATATTTCTATTCCACGTTATTTGCAAACAGAGAATACCTCGAAAGAACTATTCCTTGAACAATAAATTTCCAGCCAATCAATCAATCAGTGGGGAGAAAAACAGGCATGACGGATTCCAACGGGGGACAAAAGTCCGCATTAACTATCCTTCACTATCTGCAAAGGGAGACAGAATATTCCTATTCTTCTCTGTTTGTAGACAGGGAATATCTCAAAGAGCAATAATCAATAAAAAATTAGTAGGATTATAACACTTTAATACCTTATAAATATATACATCGCAACAAAAACAGTAAACACCTTAAAACATTTTTTATTAAAACAGAAGCAACAATGACAACTAATAGTAGTGATATCCTGGGCGGGTGATGGAACTGGGATTGTTAATGGAAAAACATCTACAGAGAAAGCTATTGGTGAATTATACTTCTCCGGAAATTTAAAACTCACAAATGTTTCATTTGTGTAATCGTTTCATAAACATGTACATTAAAAAACTAAATACGCTCCACTGTTTTAGAAAATCTTTACAGCTTGCAAGATCACCCTTTAAAGTTACAACTACGAAAACCTACTTACTTAAGCTGTTGAATTCGGCTTCAAATGTAAAGCATAAGTTCAAGCTAGCATATCATATGTCTAAAAGGTTTAACATAATTGATATGCAAATTTAAATACTACCCTTTCTTAATGGTGACACCTTATCTCTCCTATATCCCACAATTTCCATGAGCAAAGCAAAAGAAATTCTGAGGCCCTGAAGAAATAAGGCTTACTGTGGGGTTCAACTCAATCTGGTGTTTGGGAGATTCCATGTTTTAGGGTGATATTCTGTGACAGGGTGCAGGCACCAGAAAAATGTTAGCCTAGTTCATCACATTGGAGAATGAGGGTCTGGGTAAATATCTAATCTGGTGAAGAACCATCCCTTCTTTAAACCCCATGGTGACCAACTATAGTTTATTCTCTATTTCGTTCCCTTGCCATAACAAAATAAAAGTCTTGGGTTATTTATGGAAGGGAATACTTTTTGTTTCTTCCAATTTTTAAAAGAAAAGAGGAGGGGGGGGGCAGCGTTCAAAGCACATCAGCGTGCATAAATACGAAAATGTTTTTACCTACCACGTACTTGACATTTTACAGCTTTTCATATTTGCTATTAAAAAACCATTGAAATTCACTGAAAAAACCATAGGTTATAGACCATATATAGTTAGGAATTAGCATTTACAAAACCTTAATTTACTCGCACAAAACCATTGAAATTCGCATATATAGTTAGTTGCGCTAACTATATATCGCGCACCCGCAATCCACTGCTGATGATGTCACATATTACATCATTCATGACATGGTCAGTGACATCACTGATGACATCACTGATGACATTATCAAGTGACTGTATGTTTCTGTAAAGTTAAAATATGTCTTACATATTGAAGAATGAGTGGATGTATAAGAGTCTGGATGAAGGATTTAGTAGGTGCATGACTGACTGTATGAGTGAGTGATTAAATGTGTCTCACTGAGTGCATGGGTTAGTGACTAAACTGTCTTAATTTGTGCATCATTATATCTGTTCTGTAAACTGCTGCATGTGTTGATCAGTAGCTTTATGATTAACTATATGGGTTATTGATTGGTTGCCCAAGTATTTGTATGGGAGACTGAGTGTGTGTGTGGGTGGCTGGGAGGTGTATGACTCTGTGCATAGATGTGTGAGCAGTTGATTCACTAGATGTATGGGTTCAAAAGTGCATGTGGAAACAGCTGCATGGGCGGTTGACTGTCTGCATGAGTGTATTGGTGAGTGAATGGATATCTCAGTGCTACATGTCAAAGTAAGTACATATGTAAAACACAGTACATGTGAGAGTTGACATATATAAATAACTGTGCATTAGAGCCAGTGAATGTGTGAGTGGCTGTATGGATCATTGTGAACTTGTATCAGGGATTGTATAAGAGAGTAAATATGTGTTAGTATATGTTTGAATAAGTAAGGTGTGTATAACTGTATAGTTGAGGAAATGGATGTGTGATTGATTATTTGCATGACTGACTAGGTGTGTGAGTAACTCCATGGATGAGTGACAGTCTGTGAGTGTCTGTTTACACAGAGTGTATCTAAGGTTATATTAGAGTCTGAAGAGGTTCATCGTATAATCACATGAATGATGTCATCAGTGATGTGATCAGTGATGTCAAATGAGATGTCATCAGTGATGTGATCAGTGATGTCATTTGAGATGTCATCAGTGATGTCATCAATGATGTCATTTGAGATGTCATCAGTGATGTCATCAGTGATGTAATTTGAGATGTCATAAGTGATGTCATCAGTGATGTCATTTGAGATGTCATCAGTGATGTCATCAGTGATGTCATTTGAGATGTCATAAGTGATGTCATCAGTGATGTCATTTGAGATGTCATTTGAGATGTCATCAGTGATGTCATCAGTGATGTCACTGACCATGTCATGAATGATGTAATATGTGACATCATCAGCAGTGAATTGCGGGTGCGCGATATATAGTTAGTGCAACTAACTATATATGCGAATTTCAATGGTTTTGTGCGAGTAAATTAAGGTTTTGTAAATGCTAATTCCTAACTATATATGGACTATAACCTATGGTTTTTTCAGTGAATAGATATATATATATATATATATATATATATATATATATATATATATATATATATATATATATATATATATATATATATATATATATATATATATATATATATGTGTGTGTGTGTGTGTGTGTGTGTGTGTATTTAATTTATTTTTATTATTTATATTAATTATTTATTAATTTTAATGTTATTTAAGTATTTTAAGTATATTTAAGTTAGTTATATTTATTATTTCATTAATTTTAAATTACTTTTAACTATTTAAAAAAAATTATATTTTGACTATCTATATTTTTTACAACAATATTTTTGATTCAATATTTTTGTACTTACCTGTTTGGAGATAGGAAGTCGATATTTTGGCATTCTATATTTTTTACTCAATATTTTTGTAGTTCTATATTTTTGCCATCGATATTGTTTCAGTGATCCGGTTTTTCCCCTGCATGTTCAAATTCTGATCAGAGAGTCAAAAGTTTTACCTATTTGTCCTTAACCCTATAAAAATGAAAGTAGTGCAGTTTGACTAGTATCTATGCAGAACATAGTAAGAGAAGACCATTCTGATAAACAATGTATACACGTCCCAGATGGGATAATCGCAGAAATATCTTTAAAGAGCTGGTAAGATTTTAGGATACATACCGGTGCCCTTCAATTTCGCAAAATACTTTTGCAGCTGATGAAATATCAATTGCTCCAGGATCCTTCTCCTGCCATTTTCTAACTTCCTGGAGGCTGATGTCAAAAGCGTCAGCAACAAAGATCTCCTTGAAGACTTTGCAGGTCGGTAGAAGTAAATGTATGAGGTAGGTCATGCCAATTTGCATGATTGTATCCCCCTTTACCTTGCCTGTTTGGAATAATTAAAAATATTTAAATACTTTTTCATGTGAAATATCACATTATTACTCTTACTCATCTGAGTTGAACAAGTCCCCAATATTTAGTTTACTGCTTGTGACTGAAAAAGGTTCATTCATATTTAATATGATAGATAAATGATTAAGCTAATACCGCTCCATATGTCCATTCGTTTTTACTCCAGTTATGTTACGTTTAATACATTGTTTTTTTTTTAACTACGATATCTTGTGTGAGTCTCCTAACCCAAGAACAGATTTGATTAAATGTACAGCCTGAATAAAAAAAGACTTTCCACTTTTATTCTGCGACTTAGGAAAATTGTGAATATACTTGTAATGAGAACATTGGTAAGACAAACATTCTACATCTTTTAAGCAAGAGGGATTTACCCCCAGATGCATCAAGCCCATATTCTGCTAATTCCAAATTGCGAAAAATACTGAATCGCAATTTAGAATTCGCAGAATGGGATGCATCAAGAAAAGCGAGTCAAAAAAGCGAATCGCAATCGGCCGCAATTGCCGATTGCGATTTTCGCAAAATCGCTTGAAATTCGCCGAATTGCCCGTTTTCCATGTAGAAATTGCGAACTCGCAATTACCGAAATCGCAAATTGTGATCTCGCTAATTGCGAGATAGCAAAAACGGGAAGTCGCATTTCGAGCACAATGATGACATCACAACCAGGAAGTAGGCAGTTCCCTCCCTCATTTAGAACACAGAGCCTGAGAGTGGAAGCAGCTCAGCCCAGAGCTCCACAACAGACTACCTGCAGCACCACACCAGGACACAATGAACAACTGAAAATGTCCCAGGACGCAACAGGGAGCAGTGCACCAGGCAGAAAGAGGAAAATAAAATTCTCAGAGCAGGAACTGGAGTACCTTATTGAGGGAGTCTCAGAGGAACATGAACGCCTGTTTGGAAATGAGTCCCGGAGGGTGCCTGAGGTGGACAAGAGGCGCATGTGGCTGGGCATCCGCGCAAAGGTGAACTCAGTCGGAGTGACCCAGCGCTCCATCGACGATCTAAAAAAGAGGTGGTACGACCTCAAAGGGCGTGCCAAAGAACGCATCGCTGAGAGGCTTGGGGAGCGATTTGCCACCGGAGGAGGAGACCCAACTGTTGCACCCAATACTCCACTGGAAGACCTTGTGGAGGACACCCTCAATCCTGCAGCCTGCGTTGGGGTCACCCGGCTGGACTCCTCCCAACCCACCCAACAATCCCAAGGTAAGTGCCATGCGACTGCGACCCCGTCCGCTAACATTGACCATGACTCCAGAGCTAGCTATTTGATAACCCCAGTAATGCAGGCCATGCACACTTGAAATGCCTTATTGCATTGTGGGACTTGCAGTGTGACCACAATTCCCGGATAGCCACACACAGCCAGACCTGTCAAGTTAAAGTTATTCCTAAAGCCAGTCAGGAAATGCTAGCCTGCATGCATGTAGCAACATCCCATGTGCAAGATACATATCATTAATCATGCACCCATTTACATCACAGGTGCGTCTGAACAACCCAGCACCGACAGCGAGGCCCTAAACATAGTGGAGAACCCTGAGGACACCGAGTGAGAGGGCCGTCCTGCACCAAGACCGGACCATCACAGCCAGCAGCAGCAGTACCACCACCTCCCCATGTGGACAGGGACACCCCTGCAGCCACAGGTGCCCAGCAACCACCGCATGTAACACCCATGGCAGTGGTACAGGCCACACCACCAGCACCCAGGAGGCAGACACGGCGCACAGCCACTGTGCGATCCGATTCCAGCAGAATGAGGAGGCAGCAGCGCGACTTATCAACACGTGCTGGCAGGGGGGAACATGCCCGGGATCCTGGGCTGGCCATAGAACGCTGGATGCTTGCAGTACACCAGAAGCAGGCACGGCACTTGGCAGCCATCCACCTGTAGCTGAATAAGACTGCGCGAAATGTGGGCCAGCTCACAGAAAGCATGCATGTCATGACCGCAGCTGTCTGTGAGAACAGCCAGATCCTGGTGTCCCAGCAGGATATCACCCACCACCGCCACCGCCAGCTGCTAACCCGCCTGTCAGCATACACGAGATTTAACCATCTCATAGGAAATGCCACCTCCCAACTTTCGCGTCGCTCTCTTGCCATGAAGATACAGATGGTGCAATGCTGCCAGGACGTTGCCAGGGCCCTTGAGCAAGTCACCACAGCTGTGCAGAGTCTTCAGGCGTCTGGCCATGGCCAAGAAAGTGGGGGGGATCATGCCAGTGAGGGCACTTCCATCACAGCAGCCTGTCCTTGTTGCTTGTAACTGAACGCCGCCGCAGCACCAGGTCCACTGCAGCATCACGGGCCAATAGTGTTGTGGATGACGTTGAAAGGCGACTGGGTGCGTCCAGCGGGAGGCGCCAGTGACTCAATGAACTGTACCAGCAGGGCCATGCTGATTACACAAGCATGCCCTCTTCTCAAACATGGGGCTGTATGAGGGAATACAGTTCTCATGTGACTTGAAAAAATTGAAATACACATTAATGTGAAAATAACAATAAGAATTTATAGCCACAATTTAATCCGACTCGTGTCATTATTTCATTTGTCATGCATGAGTGCAGTGTTGTGTGAGGGGAATGGGTGCACTAGAAATAGTTCATTGTGATATGGTTGCGGCGCCTGTGTCCTCCAGCAGGGTTCTCTCTGCGTGCATGATGCAAATGTGCAGGTGGGCGGTTGTCCCCTTCTGACTCACTGCCAGATATCTCCACAGGTATCGTCCACTTGGTAGCAATATTGTTTAGTATTGCACACATGGCCACGATACGGCAGCAGACCTCAGGCTTGTATTTGAGGGCCCCACCAGTCTTGTGTAGGATGTGGAATCTGCTCTTTAAAAGCCCAAATGTTCGCTCAATGCAATTTCTAGTGTGAACGTGTGCAGCATTGTAACGCCGTTTCTGTGGTGTGGCAGGGTTGAGGTATGGTGTGAGGAGGCACTCACAGAGGCCGTAGCTGCTGTCACCTGAATGAAAGGAGCAGAGGGTGAGTGCTTGTTAAGCGCAGCTACATGGTCTCGATGTACTGTTTGTTGGCATGTGTACTTACCTTGAAGGTGACCTTCGCCAAAGTCTCCCCTGGCCAGGTGTGTGTGCATGCCGCTGTGCCGGAATATGAACGAATCATGCGTGCCACTATGTCGGTGATGATTGTCTTTGCATTGCAGACCATCTGGATGCTCAGTAAGTGGTATGACTTGCGTTTCCAGTACATGTATTCTGTCTCAGCGGGTGGGCAGATGTGGATGTGGGTACAGTCAATGCATCCAATTACATGGGGAAATTGCGCTATGTTGTAAAATTATAGCTTGGCTTGATTCAAGTCCTGTTGGGTAGTTGGGAATGTTATGTAATGGTTTAGCGGGGTCAGCATGGCCTCCAGGAAACTCCTTAGGCAGCGGGACAGTGTGCTCTGGGACATCCCCCTGCAACTGCAACTATCCCCTGGAAGCTTCCGGAGGCCAGGAGGTGCAGGCAGCACAAGACCTGGACATTGGTGGGCACGGCATTGGTCCTCGTTGGATGCTGCATCAGGGAGTCAAGGTTCTGGATGAACTTGGTAATCATTGCCCCATTCAGCCTGTACTTTGAGTAGATTTCCTCCTCAGTCTGGCCCAGGAGTGTGATCCGCTGGTGGAAAATTCGCTCCTGGATCCGGCGTCTGTTCCTTGCTGCAGCCTGGAGCCTTCGCCGCCTTACCACCATGTAGAGTCCTGGCATTGTGAATGTCCTCATGCTCCTACTGTGCCTCTTTAAGTGTGTTTGTTCAGCCCCGCACCTGTAGCTAGTTAGGATTTTTAATTTTTAATTTTCTTTTTTTAACTTAATGGTTACCACCTGGTTTGGGTTCTCCTTAAATTGTGCCTCGCAAATAGCGATTTTCAGCTATTTCGCTAATTGCGATTTTTCATGCATTTCATTTGCGATTATTTTGCGATTTCGCAAATGAAATCGCAGAATCATTGGGAAATCGCAACTAAAGATTCACAAAGGGGGTTACACCTTGATTCTGCAATTTTATTTGCGAAGTCACAAAATATATTTTGCAAATTCGCAATTTGTTTAATTTTATTGTCATGAATTGCGGATCATGGAATTGCGATCGCAATAGCTGTTTCGAAGCTATTGCGATCACAATTTGTGTTGATGAGTCTACCTGTTAGTTGCAAAATTGTACAATTAGCTTGTTAGGCTTTTCAAACATTTTAACTCACTAGCAAGACGGTTGGTGACATTTGAAAGTGGTGGGGCGTAAAACAACTGTCGACCTGCATGAGGCGAATTGCAAAGTCACAAAATATATTTTGCGAATTCGCAATTTGTTTAATTTTATTGTCATGAATTGCGGATCATGGATTTGCGATCGCAATAGCTGTTTCGAAGCTATTGCGATCGCAATTTGTGTTGATGAATCTACCTGTTAGTTGCTAAATTGTACAATTAGCTTGTTAGGCTTTTCAAACATTTTAACTCACTAGCAAGACTGCTGGTGACATTTGAAAGTGGTGGGGCGTAAAACAACTGTCGACCTGCATGAGGCGAGCGAGCACAGTGATCCTGCCGGAACCACCTATGAGGGGCAAATGGTGCATTTTCAAGCAAATTTGAGAGAGCAGAAAAGTTAATAAAGCAATTGTAAATATGTTCTAACAAAGAGAATGACTGCCAAAACTGTCAGTCTAATCCGATGCATGTCCATCCGTGCCACCATGTTCTATTCTTTCACAAGTCTAATGTGACCCCATTACTAATTAACAGGAGAGGATCCTGGCGCTTCCCTCTGACACAAAAGAGTAAACATTATGGCTAAATTGTTTTTTTCTACTGGGGGTAGCCCCAGATGCATGTCTGATGGCTCCCACCGACAAGGCTGACCGTTGGCTGATAGCAATATTGCATGCTGCCAAGCAGGTTTTAAACTCTGCTTCACATATTCTTTCACACTAGCTCTGATAAAGCACAGGGAGTAGGGAGCACACCATCACCACTCTTACGCTGCCTTGTATGGACACACAGCTGCATGCACAGCTATCCAGGGGGGTTAAGCCACAAACTGATCAAAACAGGGAGGAGGAGAGTCCTTGGAAGAGGAGCTATGACGGAGCAGAAGTGCAACTACTAAGGGTGTGTGTGGGTTGTGTGAGACCTCCCTACAATAGCAGCTCTCTACCAAAACTAAGCAACTTTGGGGGGCGTGGCTACGTGGCGTCTGAGATGGCGGCGCTGCAGTGAAGCTCCGTGACTCACCCTCGCCTTTCTTGACCGTTTTCAGCATCTAAACATGAGGTGAGCCCAGCGCCCTCATGCATTTTCTTCAAAGTGGATTATTAATCCCTAATTTCATCGGTATTCGGACCTTCCCGGTCCGACCGCCATTTTGTGCCTCCCAGCGGATCTCTGCGATTTTTAGCAACACTCATGGCTCTTCAAGGAGGGATGCCTCAGGAGAATGAATTCCTGCTTCCCAATGATGAGGTGAGCTGAGCACCCTCTTGTTTTGGTATTTTAGTGGCTTTTTGCTTCATATTTTGCCGCGAATTGGTCCTCCTGCTCCCGGCCGCCATTTTGTGCCTTCTGCCACCTCTCACACATAATTGTCATTCCTCGAAGTGGTTTTCCCAGAAGATTGAATTTCTGCGCTCCCTGAGATGAAATAATTTCAGTGTTCTCTGGTTCTATCCCTTTGGTGGCTATTCTTTCCCTTATTTTTGCTGTAATTTTTATACCTCATGGTTCTAGCCGCCATCTTGAACTCAACTCTATGCAGTCTCTCAGTTTTTGAGGTGCAGGTGCTAGATTTCTTCCTTTTTTCGCTACACATATGGTTTTATCTGCTTCTCCTTCTCTTCTGAAAGCGTCGCATGGTCTTTTCCACCAGCTTCTTTTTTCAAATACCTTCCCCTAACTGAACTGCCACCATTTTGGGTATTTTTCTGTTTACTTTTCCAACTATTGAACATATTCTCGCTCATGGACTGACTCTTGGTGGCTTTCACATTGGTTTATTTATATTTCTTTGCTTTCTTATGGGGAGACTTCGTTCTTTGAAACTCTCAATGCCTACAAAAGTACCTACCTGCTCAGATTCTGACTCGACCTTACACAACATGGAGGATGTTACTAAGTCCAATATTTGGAAAAACAGGGGACCTCTACAATTAATAGGTTTGCTATATGTAGGGTACAAATATCAATGAAAAAATAAGGGACTATAGCAAACATTCAATTTACATATGCCATCTCATTTTAGGTGAAATAATATATACATATATTTGAAACAGTTGCGACCAAGTGCACATGACTAAAGAACCAAAACCATTTTTTTGTATAAAAATATATAAATCTTTTATTTTATTTTAGTTCTTTAACTTGTTTTTCATTCTTTAGTCTTCAGTATATCCAATTATTCAACATTCAAGATCATTATAATTTATCACATAATTTCATATTGATTTACATACACATAAAGAAACACATAAAAAAAACACAACAAAACATTTTTGTAGGAGGTCAATGTACTGTTGAAGTATGCAATTCGGTGGATTGAAGCTACGCGCGTTTCGGCAAACTGCCTTCTTCAGGTACCCGTCATTCGCAACAATACTCAAAAAAACAACATATAAGCTTTTTATAGACGAAAGGTTGTTTATTGTGAACTCATGGGTTATTTCAGGCTGGTCGTGGACTTGTATATATACATAAACAAAATTTCTATAGGGCTTTCAGTTTCTATTTGATATCATGTTTCAGTATCCATCATATTGCTTATGGTACAGCCTTACATAGAGTTATCTCTGAGACAAAAACGCGTTCTACAGGCTTCCAGGTGAGGCTTTGTTTAACCAGAATCTTAAACCGGGAGAAATATTGGGCGCCTTCACTTCACTTCGTGATTCGGCAAGAAAACTTCTATGCGTCCTTTTACTCTGGGGAAACGCCCTTGTATCAAGATTTCTGCCTGCAATCTACGCAGGTAATTCCGGATGCGGATTACTAAATCCAAACCTGAAATGGCGACTGGTAGAATCCCTAAATCACACAATGGTGGTAAACTTCCCACTAACTCAGCGACAACTAAACGCCTGAAGAAAGATCCTCCCTCACCAAGTGGTACCTCCTCCTCCTCGTCAATGGATCTTATTTTGGAGGAGATATGAGCTCTTAAACCATTCATGGATCTCACCACCAAGACCCTCCAAACTATGCAGGACAAATGGTCCTCCCTAGAATCTCGAGTCCTAATCATAGAGCAGTCAACTGAGTCTCTCCAAACTTCCTGTTCCTGTATTCCATCCATGCAAGCTGATATACTTCAACTTAAAAGACAGGCGGAGGAATTGGAAAACAGAAATCTTAGGAACAACCTACACTTGTACAGTCTTCCTGAACTTTCCGAGGGGTCCAATCCCACAGCTTTCTTCCAATATTTTCTCCCCGAAATGTTGGACTCCCCTACTCTTTCTTCCATCAATATTCAAAGAGCTAATCGCCTTGGTCCCAAGACTTCCTCCAAGCCGCGAGGTGTCATAATGCTATTTCTTCAATCTACGGATCTCCTTCAGGTTCTTTCAGGTGCAAAAGCCAAGAAACAAATTTTATGGGAAGGTCACCGTCTCTTTCTATCACAAGATGTAGCTAAAGTAACCGCAGATCGTTGGAAGAAATTTCTGAGAGCTCCTGGTGCCCGATATGGTCTCCCCCACCCATTTCTTTTCAAAGTTACTTCCAAGGAAAAGACTACCACTTTTGACGACCCTGCAATGTTGCAGGAATTTCTTTGCCATCATGGAGCAGACATAATGGACACTTCCAGAAATGTTTAATGGATTGTTCTCCATACCAATGTGACCTTGCTGTCTCTGTTCATTTTTGTTGACTCTTGTTGTCTTGTTCCTAGGCGTTGTTGTTCATCTCTTATGCTTCCACATTCTCCCCTAAATAATATTGTCCTGACCTCATATTTTTCCTTTCATATAACGTTTTCTCCCTCTTTTTATCTTTCAGATACCCTCTCCCCCCTTTTTTCTATTCCGATTATGTCGCACTGTCTTTGTGAATATTTGAAGTTCCTATGGCGGGGGTTGATGTCCGTTCTCACTGTTGTCGTCGCCGTCTCTTAACGCCGTCACTTCCCCGTCGTTCATTTGTTTTTGTAAGTATGCTCTACAGTCGTCTGTATTGGACCTGTACTGTCTTCTTGCTCTTTATCTCTTCTCTTCTTTTCTTCCAATGCTATTGCTTTTCCCTTCCTTGTCTCTTCATTCTCATCATCTTCGTCTTCATTTTCAATTTCGTCCTTTCTTTATTGCTCTTTTTTCTGTCCTCTTTATTTTTTCACTCTCTTTCCTACTATCTCTTCTCTTATTCTTTCTTCTTGTTGTACATTTTTCCTTTTCAATTTTGAACAAGCATATCATTGTTTTATACTTTTTCACTGAATTACCTTCCGGGTTACTACTTGGAATGTTAAGGGTTTAAATAATCTGATTAAAAGGCAACGAGTATTAACCCATCTTGCCAGGCTTAAAACTGATGTCGCCCTTCTTCAAAGCTTAAACGTTGTTGGGTGGGACATGTCTTTCATTCTCCTGCTGTGGGCAAGAAAAATGGTGTCGCGATTTTGTTTCATAAAAAGTAAAATGTTTCCATGGTTTCTTATGATTGTGATGCCAATGGTCGCTGGGTAACTGTTAATCTGCTTGTTGATAAAATTCCTATATTTTTTTCAATGTGTATGCACTTACTGGTATAGATAAATCATTTTGGTCTTCCATCGCTGACAAATTAACCACATTTAATGAAGATTATATTGTATTGGGTGGTGACTGTATTCAAATCTATGACCCTATTCTTTACAGGAATTCCAAAACAAAATTTTCCCCGTCCGTGATGCAATCCCAGTTCACCAACGCCATTCATCATAATGCATTGTTTGATATCTAGAGACTATGTAATCCGGATCTTAGAGAATATAGTTTCTATTCCCCATCCCACCATTCACAATCTTGCATTGACTATATTTTCCTTAGCAAATCTCTCGCTCAGCATGCCATACACTCTGATATTGGCTCAATTTTAATTTCAGATCATGCTCCTGTCCTTGTAGATATTGATCTTATTCCCTTTTCCCCTTACTCTGGCAGATGGAGATTCAATAATTCCTTACTTCTTGATCCCTCTTTATGTACACAATTTACTTCTTTTGCTACTGAAGTCTTTTCTCTAAACCAAACTCCTGATATCCCTTATGTCACGGTATGGGACTCTTTCAAAGCAGCTTCTAGAGGTTATCATAAATTTTGTCTCACAAAAGAAAAAATTAATGGAAGCCAAATCTGCTCAAATTCTGACAAAAATTAAACAATTGGAACTTCTTTACCATTCCTCTAACTCAAAATCCTCCCTCAAAGACCTTATTGATGCTAAAATCTCATTCAATAAATTTACTACTGACGCCGCCTCCAATCTCTTATTAAAATGTAATTCACGTTATTACGGTGGGCAGAACAAAATGAGGAAATTGCTTGCCAACTTCCTGAAAATTTGGAAAGAATCTATCCGCTCTTCCTCCGAGGAATCTCTCTTCAAAGACAAAGACATTCTAAGCAAATTTGTCACATTTTATAAAACCCTTTACACCCCTGAAACCATCCCTACCTCAGAAGATCTTCTTTCCTATTTTCATTCTATTCCTCCTCCTCCTCCTCCTTCTACTCATATTCATTTTGAATCTTTAGAACACAATGTCTCTCTTACAGAAATTTCCCACGCTGTTTCAAAGCTACGTCATGGTAAGGCCCCTGGTCCCGATGGCTTCACCTTTTAATTCTACAATAATTTTGCTTCTCTTCTTCTACCAAAACTTTCACTTCTATTTCAATATTTTGTTGATGTGGGTTTGTCTAGCGGCTCATTTCAACAAGCTTTAATTTGTTGGATCCCTAAAGAAGATAAAGACCACTCTTTATGTAAGAATTATCGGCCCATTTCCTTGGTCAACAACGATTACAACATTTTGGCCACGATTTCGGCTCTCAGAATGGATCCTTTCTTACCCAACTTAATCGGTCCTGAACAGTCCGGTATCGTTAAAGGTCACCTTTCTTAGGATAACTCACGTGTCTTTTTCGACATCCTTAGTAAGGCTTCTTCCCTAGATGTTCCATTAGCTGCTATCTCTTTAGACGCTGAAAAAGCTTTTGACAGGATTAGTTGGGATTTCATGTTCCAAGCTCTTAAATGGGCGGGATTTCCACCCAAATTCATATCTATTATTTCCTTACTTTATTCTGGCCCTCAAGGTTCAATTTTTGTTAATGGTACGATTTCAGATTATTTTGATCTCCAGCGTGGCGTTCGTCAAGGATGTCCATTATCTCCTCTATTGTTTACCAAAATTCGTCAAGACAATTCTATTTCTGGTTTTCTATATGGCTCCCAACAAGTTAAACTTTCGGTTTACGCTGATGATATTCTTTTCTATTGTTTGGATCCTCTTTCTTTGCTTCCTGCTTTTCTTCATCAGGTTTCCTCTTTTCCCGCTGTATATGGTTATCGTCTTAATGCCGACAAGTGTGAAATCTTGCCCCTTAAATCTCTCTGTCAAAAACATCTCTTTGACCAATCTGGTTTTTCGTGGCAACCATCGAAGATTAAGTATCTAGGGGTTTGGCTTGCCCCCCTCCTGTCGGACACTCTTAGAAGAAACTTTGATTGTATTTCAAAGAAATTGGATGCTGCCATCACCCGTTGGAACCCTCTCTTCTTGTCATGGTGGGGGCAACTCAATTCAATAAAAATGATGTTATCACCACTTATACTTTATACCATTTCCTTATGCTAAAATTCTTATGGAACGGCAAGCGTTCTCGTATTGCTCTTGCTTCTTTACGTAAGGATAAATCCCATGCTGGAGTTCGCTTCCCGGATTTCAGGGCCTACCATTGTGCTTTTTCCTTGAAACAAACTTCTTGTTGGCTCTCCATCGATCTCCCTTTTTATCCTCCACTTTAGCTGCAAATTGAATCCTTTTTTACTTCTCCCTTTGATTTCCGCGAAATCCTGTCCTTTACGTGTACTTTGACTTGTTTACGTAATCCCATTCTTTCTCACTCTGGTAAACTCATTTTCCCTTTCCTATTATCTTATTATCCTTCTCTTTCTTCAACCCATCTTCAACCTATTTGGTATAATGAACTTCTTAAACTTCGTAATCGCTCCTTTTTCAGGAAAACTTGGCACTCCTGTGGTATCCGATGGATCTCTCAACTCCTTTCACATAGTCATCCCCTTTACTTTTCAGATTCTCCTTACCATCTAGTTCTCGTACTCAATACAATTTACTATTACCTGTTCTTATTCAATACCTACAATCCTTACCAAATTCTAGTGATATCCCTCTTGCTCATCGTTCTATTTCTTCTGCATTTGATTCTTCTCCTTCTGCTTGTTTCTTTTATAAGTCTTTCTTCCTCACATTAGATAGACCTAAGTCTAAGACTGAGCTAGCTTGGGAACGTAAGTAAGTTTTTTTATTTGCACAGTTAATTAAAACCAATGCAGTACAATACAAAATATGAATTGAAGTAAAACACAATATAAAATTGCATATGTTTTATAACCGTCATAGTGTGGGCATTGCTGTTCTATTCATCCTAATTTTAAAAACATGTTGGCCTTTCATTTATCACACAAGTATTTAGACAGTAGACATAGTTTCTGTTTGAAAAAGGTTAAGATCAAATCAGTTCAAAAATCAAGTCCGGGCATTTTTTCCTCCACTGCCTTAAAAATTTTTACAAGGCTGCAGCTCAGCTGAGGGTCCTGAGATGAAAAACAGGTAAGAACTGCACTCCTTCGTGTGCGTGTCCCGTGTCGGATAAAATGGTGTCTCAAAAGAAGTTTCCGCTCCTCTAGCAATTTCTCACAAGAGCATAGCAAATGAAGCATATCTTCTTGCATGGCACCACATAGCCGACATAGCGTGCCTGCTTTCTTTTTTAGCCAGTGTGGGAGGTGCTGAATGCAAGGAAACAGACCTAGCCTGTACCTTAAAAAGTGCATTTTGGTCTTTTTGGCGTAGCCCAGACCAAAATAGTCTGGGAAGCTTTTGCCGAATATAAGTTCAGAGTCATCCAAGCGTGCATTCTTTTTGAGAAATCTGCTTTATCTTGGACCCACGACAGTTGTTTAATCGTCTTCTTTGCCAATTTATTAAACGTTTTGTGATCTGAGGAGGAAGCCCAGAGCTGTTCAAGCCCGGTGTTTACAAGACTTTTTGCTAAATATTTAGCTGCTGGCGAGGTCGGAAACTGCTCTAACTCTTTCCACAGATATTCGTTCAGTGTTCCTTGTGCAGATTTCCTCACTTTGTCCCATACACAGATATAGGCCCCCTGTCGTGCCAGTAGCTGTTGTTGGATGCCAAACTCCAGCCTAATATGTGGTGGGGAGGTTCGCTTAGGAAGGCTAAAGATGATTCGATATGCGGCGATGATTGTGCTGTCGAGTATTGTTGCCAGCACTGATAACATCACAGTAACGAAAATTCAAAACACAGTACTTGAGAAAAGCCCCCCCTGTGGTAGGCTTAAATTTTCAAAAGAGTAGTCAGCATTTACCTCACTAATTAGTGGTAGTATGAGGAAGCCTAGGTGATTACTGAGTAGAGGTGACTGATGTTGGTCTTGTGATTAAATGAATCTAGTGTCCTGAGTTCTTCCTAAACCCCTTTTCTTTTGTCTTTTCTTATAGAAGGCCCTGAAGAGAATCCCCCCAAACTATTGGGATTCGAAACGCGTAGGCCCCAGCCATCTCACTGTCTGCTCCAGTGATAAGTGTGAATGCTATAACAACTGTCGCTTATCACTGATCCTTGTACATTATCCTTTTTCAGAAAATCATACAATTATTTTCAAACGCTTAGTTATAGGAATGTACGCCATAAGTGATTGATTATTGAAAGAATTTATTTAAGTGTTTTTGCAGACACTTGGCTTCTTATGTCTCATGTATAGTACTGTATTATATTGTAAATAGTGTATGTTTTGATAAATTTTGTGGTCCCTCTATTCAATGTCCCCCTTCTCCCCTTGAATGATTGTTTTTCGTTTGGTTGTGATATGAGTGATATGATGAATGATTACCTTTAGTTTTGAGTTTAGTCATTGAATTGTTTTTCATGTTTGTCTTCAAAAAACAAAAAAGTACTTTTTGATAAAATCACAAATAAGAATAAAAAGCTATTAATTAGCATCCAGTCTTGAATCTTTTCTCAAGTACTGTGTTTTGAATTTTCGTTACTGTGATGTTATCAGTGCTGGCAATTTCTCTTTTGTTATGTTGTATGCAGGCTCAGCCACACTGATTAGAGCCAACCCTTGATAGTTTATTGGTCATTGTAGCGGGCGCAGGCTCGCGAGGTCCTTTTTTCTAGCCCTTTGATTTGGGTATGGAGGTTGACTAAACCTGAACTTCCTCTCCGTTCCCCTAATTTGTTTTTGTGTATTGTGTCACGTTAACCGTTCTGATTATATGTTTTCAACTTTTTTCTTTCTTCCCTCCTAGCACTCAGAGTAATGGCAGAGAAGGATACTTTTGCCTATTCAGAAGACCACATCAGAAACTTCCTCAGTGATCCGCCTATTTTTTCCTCAGTTAATTTAAGCGAAACCGCTACTACATCTAACGAATCCGACAAATTAATTCGCCTTAAAAAGAAGCAGATCAGGACAGATCTTCATGGTCACTTTCTGCTGAAACACCTCCAAGAAGGCACGATTCCGGCTGGGCTACAAATTAAGAACATACCTGTGATTTTCACAGAAGACCCAATTTTTAAAAAAGGCTTCTCTATGATAGAAACCAAATGCAGTAGAGACTTGATGGTATTAACGGTTGAAACAGCAGTTAGAATATCAAAAGAGGAATTAGCTGAGATCGCCAAATTAGAGTCTGAAATTAGTGGTAATCCTACCATAGCGGATGCCAAGGCCCTCTTAGAAAAAGTTGCTAAAGAGGTACAAGAATTTAAAGACTACACGATTACTCAAAAGTCCAATCAATTTGAAAAGGATAAGAAAGGTTTTTCTTTAGACAACACATATCCTTATTTACAAGCTGACTTTTATTCCAAAGCGGAATCAAGACGTTTCCTTCAAGGAAACCAAGGTAGATCCCGAAGACAATTCATTTCTTTTTCTGATACCTCCTCCTCTGGAACAGACAGCGATTCCGCAAACTCATATAACCCCTCAAACTCATACAACCGTCCCAATAGAAATAGAAATTGGAATACTAACCAGCAGCAACAGCAGAACCAGTCGTCGAATTTTTTAGGGAGAGGCCAAACACTCCCGAGAGGTCGAGTGAGAACCAACGTCCAGTGAGAGATGAAAACGCGACGACAACATTACAAAAATTAAACGCGTCGCCCATCTTCAACCTTTCAAAAAAAGTGCTGACCCCGGATGAGGTGAGTGTCTTGGCAAAAGGGTTGTCATTCGTACCATCTAAAAGAACCGACTTCGTTAAAATGAAGTCTGAGTTTATAGAGTTTTGCAGAAAACTACGCTTAACGGTGTTCTTTAGTGAAAATCCAACCATCCAATCCGTAGAGGTGACTGGCCTCAGAAATAAATCTACCTTCTGTCCCCCAGCCAACAAAGTCCCAAAAAACCTTTTAACGTTTGAGAAAAGTGTATTATCCGCAATATCGGCTATGGAACAGGAGAAAAAATATATCAAGTTCAATACCACTAAAAAAGAAATGACGGCCTTAAATAACCTTAAAAACGACAACACGGTTATAATTAAGCAAGCCGATAAGGGCGGTGCCATCGTGGTGTGGGATATCAACGACTACACCACTGAAGTATTAAAACAACTACAAGACACTGTATGTTACCGTAAGATAAATAAAGATCCCACCATGGACCTACAGAATGAGCTCTTTGCTATTGTGCAAGAGGGTTTCGATTTGGGTTTCGTTGGTCCTAAAGAAGCCGAATTCTTGAAAAATAAACATCCTAAAGTCCCTATGTTTTATGTATTGCCAAAAATACACAAAGACCCGGACCATCCTCCGGGCAGACCCATTGTGGCAGGGTGCGGCTCTGTATTAGAACCTGCAGCAAAATATGTGGATTGCTTTTTGAAGGAATTCGTGATTGAGGTTAGATCCTATCTCCAGGATACCACTGATTTCATTAGAAAACTTGAAAATGTACATTTTAATGAAGGCGGTGACAGGCTTGTCACCCTTGATGTTACTGCATTATATACCCAGATCCCTCAAGACGAGGCTATAGCAGTACTTACTTACTTTCTTGACTCTAGGCCTAGACCAATGCGGGTGCCTACCAAGTTCATAGTGGACTTGGCAACTTTCGCCTTAAAAAAGAATTATTTCTGTTTTAATGGTGAATTTTATTACCAAGTCAAAGGGGTAGCCATGGGCTGCCCTTTTGCCCCAGAATTGGCAGTCCTGTTTATGGCCATGTATGAAAATGCATACATTTATACTAACAACCCTTTCTCCCAATACATCGGAACATGGCTCCGTTTTATTGACGATATTTTTCTGACATGGAAAGGCGACAGTGACACTCTAAATCAGTTTTACCAATGGCTGAATGATAGAACGGCTGACATTAAATTCAGCATTTCTGAATCCACCAACAGGATCGCATTCTTAGACGTGGAGGTCTTTCCTTCCGATGGTAAGCTTGCAACTACCTTGTATACAAAACCCACGGACCGTAACAAGTCTCTCATGTTCAACAGCAATCACCCTAGAAATCTAAAAGAAAATCTACCGTACGGGCAGTTCCTGCGAGTTCGCAGAAATTGCACATATAAAAAGGATTTCGAAAGACATTCAGAAAACCTCACATCCAAGTTATGTGAGAGGGGGTACCCAAAGAAACTTGTTAAAAATTGCTTGAAAAGAGCACAATGGACTCCACGCGAAACACTTCTAGAGCGTAAACTAAAACCTGCCTTAGAAAAGCAAGTATGTGTCACGACATACTGCCCCAATGCCAATCGTCTAAAAAAAGTGATTAAACAGAACTGGCACTTGGTCAAAAATCTCGATGTCAGTTTGGTAAATGAACCACTATTTGCCTTCAAGAAGGAAAATAATATTGCAAACCATATTGTTCGGGCTGCTATGCCCATTGCCAAACCACAAACATTACGCCAAATGATGGGGATGCCACCCATCCTTGGACACCACAAATGTGGAAACTGTTTATGCTGTGAATCCACTATGGAAGGTTCCTTGTTTCAGCATAACGGAGTGTCATGGAAACATGACACAATGAGTAACTGTAAGAGCAAATATGTGGTATATGGTATCATGTGCCCATGTCAACTGTTGTATATTGGCAAAACTAATCAAGAGATCCGACAACGGATCACGCAACATAAATCCAGGATCAATAGGAAAGTTGAAAATGCTCCCCTGGTGCTACATTGGACGCGACTTCAGCATACTGTGAGTGACCTCAAGTGGACAGTAATCTCCAAAATAGAGCGAAATCCTAGAGGTGGTGATTTAAATTTGACGCTATCTAAACGTGAAGCATTCCTTATCGTGAAGTTCGACACAGCAGTGTCAGGACTTAACGAATTAAGTGAAATCTTCAAATTGTAAATGGCCTGCTCCATTTTCATTCCCCAGTTGTGTAATGTAACGTTTTAAGGCCAACACTTGTGCAGTTGGTACTGAAACTCCGATCCACTAGCTATCTGGAATCCAGTCCAGTACTTTCATGTAACCTTGAACACTGACTTGGCCGTCCCCCTGCTCACCTGCCACATATATAGGCAGAGCAGTTGCACCACGGCCTGCTACTGCGCAGGAGCCGCCGTGTAGTGCTGTCTTGGACGCCGCCTCGTTTGAAAGCTTGTCTTTAATTAATCTGTAAGTACTTGAAAACTTCAAAATGCGCGCAAGTCACCTTTAGTCTAAAGCACTTAAAAGCAGTTTTTCATTCCGGCTTTTTATTTCATTCTTCCTTAGTTTAAACAATCACCGCTGTTTACGTCGCTGCAAAGAACTGCTGGTAAGCCCGATGTTATATTTATTATTGATTGGACCACACATTGAGCTCCACCTGACGAAAGCGTTACACGCGTTGCACGCGCCTGTCACCCGAGGCTGCTACAAAGTAATCTATTCTTACGCGCTGCATTTTCTTTTCCAGCCTCGAGCTTGTAAACTAGAATCTTCGTGTGCCTTTCCCATTGCGGTCACACGCAGCTAACTTGTAACGCCGGTAAGCTGCTATCTGCATTTTTTTAAAACTCATTACATTAAATCTAATACGTGTTGGCACTTAATGGTGTTCGCTGTTTTTTTAGCGGAACACCGCGTCAAAGGCCCTATTTTTTCAGACGGTTGTCCGCGAACAAGTGCTACTTTGTTGCACTGTAGAAGAATACATATTGGTAAGGTGCCAGATTAATTGCGTCTTTTGCCCGCTTACACGTTTTGAAAGGTCTTACTGAATGTTTCCTTTTTCGATTTCCTTCTAAGATTCGTCCCACGACGGAAACTAGACAGCTTTTACAGACACGGCCTCCCATATATACTAAAACCACTCTTATCAGGTAAGACCCCATTCCAATACCATCAGCTGTTTTATTTTAATGCACTCAGTTTCCAACCTGGAAATATTCTTTTTCTCTGTGCAGGTCATTCATTAATCTACTGTGTCAACTAATCCCCACTTGAGATTACACACTCTTTATAAAACACAGAAGGTGAGCAAAGCCTAGGCGTTTTTGTCTGAAAGCCCCCCCTGTGGTATGCTTAAATTTTCAAAAGAGTAGTCAGCATTTACCTCACTAATTAGTGGTAGTATGAGGAAGCCTAGGTGATTACTGAGTAGAGGTGACTGATGTTGGTCTTGTGATTAAATGAATCTAGTGTCCTGAGTTCTTCCTAAACCCCTTTTCTTTTGTCTTTTCTTATAGAAGGCCCTGAAGAGAATCCCCCCAAACTATTGGGATTCGAAACGCGTAGGCCCCAGCCATCTCACTGTCTGCTCCAGTGATAAGTGTGAATGCTATAACAACTGTCGCTTATCACTGATCCTTGTACATTATCCTTTTTCAGAAAATCATACAATTATTTTCAAACGCTTAGTTATAGGAATGTACGCCATAAGTGATTGATTATTGAAAGAATTTATTTAAGTGTTTTTGCAGACACTTGGCTTCTTATGTCTCATGTATAGTACTGTATTATATTGTAAATAGTGTATGTTTTGATAAATTTTGTAGTCCCTCTATTCAATGTCCCCCTTCTCCCCTTGAATGATTGTTTTTCGTTTGGTTGTGATATGAGTGATATGATGAATGATTACCTTTAGTTTTGAGTTTAGTCATTGAATTGTTTTTCATGTTTGTCTTCAAAAAACAAAAAAGTACTTTTTGATAAAATCACAAATAAGAATAAAAAGCTATTAATTAGCATCCAGTCTTGAATCTTTTCTCAAGTACTGTGTTTTGAATTTTCGTTACTGTGATGTTATCAGTGCTGGCAATTTCTCTTTTGTTATGTTGTATGCAGGCTCAGCCACACTGATTAGAGCCAACCCTTGATAGTTTATTGGTCGAGTATTGTAGCGTCTCTGCCTCGTAGGACCTCACTTCCATAAGTTATTGTAGGCAGCAATTTGGCTCGAATGACTTGTACCAAAAGTGTTAAACATGGTCCAGAAAGCTTGGTATTCATATTTTTAAAGCAATTGCCAGTGCAAGTCCTTTGCCCCTAATGCTAGACCTTTGCGCACTGAATCGACCGCCGTTATCAATCTTCACGTCGAGATATTTATATATCGGCGTTTTTTGAGATGCGAGAGTTATTCCAAAACCACGAGAAAATGTCCCTTTTTCTTTTGCTAATAGCCATAGTTTGGGTTTTCTCGAGGTTTACTAATAAGTCGCTTGCCTTGGAGTAGCTCTGTGTGGTGTTCAAGAGATTTTGAAACCCTACTTTGATGTGGCTTATTAAAACAATATTGTCCGCATATAAAAGGCATGGTAGATTAAGCCCTCCTAGTTTAGGAGCATGTGAATTGCAGTTGTTCAAAATTGGAGCCAGGTCACCCAAATACAGATTAAACAGTGTTGGGGCCAAGACGCAGCCCTGCTTGAGGCCATTGTTGGTCTGTATGCGCCTCGACAGCAGTGAGCCGCCCCCCACCTTTATTTGTATCCAAGTCTCCGTATGCAGGTTAATTAACAGGTCCAACAGTGGTTTTGAGATCCCCCAGCTGATTATTTTGACCATAGAATATTCCGGTTAATGTTATTAAAAGCCGCTTTATAGTCTATGTAGCAGAGATGCAGGGGCAATTTTTCGTCTCTGCCTTGTCTATTAGTATGCCCATAGTTAGTATATTGGTCGTCGTGCCCACTGATTTAACAAAGCCTGTCTGATTAACCGGTATCAGAGATTTCTTTGTGGCCCATGCCTACAATTGCTCCAGCAGTAGACCTGCAAAGTACTTCGCCTCATTGTCAATTAGGGCCACTAGTCGATAGTTTTGAGGGAGAGCCCTACTTTATGTATTGGGGTGATAATAGAGCCCTTCCAGGAACCTGGCAAGATGTTCAAGCTCCTGATTTCCAAAAAAAGGGGTTCAAGAGCTGCTGCCCAGTAACCCACGTCTTGCTTGAAGAGGATTGGTGGGATCCCGTTTGGTCCCGGAGCTCCTTCCCTTCTGCCTTTTTTGATTTGGCTTTTGATGTTGTGTTGCAGTTTTGAGGGATTAATTAATTCATGATTGTCTTTGATGTTTGTGCACAGTTTTATTTGCTGTGCATTATCTGCTTTATGGTCTATTATGATGTTGGAATTGAATAAGTCCCAGTTGTTGGGTAGGTCTTGATTGAAATGCTTACCAAGATAGAGTGCCCATGTTTCCTCTGTGATATTCGATGAAACCCCCAAGTTTTCGGAACATGTTAGGGAGTTAACGGTTTTCCAAAATCTTGCCCCGTCATTCTGTTTAATGTCTGAGTGGAGTCTTGCCCACAGGTTATCCTCCATTGTTTTGGTCGCTTCCCATTTCAGCTTTTTTAGTGAGGATTTCAGTATCCGAAAATGGTTTTGCTTTGCTTTTTCTTTGGGATCCAATTGTATTTCCCTCATTAAACGGTAAATCAAGTTTTTAGTTTCCTTAATTTTTTCTCTGTACTCTCGAGATAGGTTATCCATATTACTGAGTTTTGCATATGCATTGGGCTTTGTTGCATAATTCGACATGGTGGTTATAAATTGTTCCCATTTTGTGGTTTCATTTGATCCAGTGCGCTCCATAAAGTGTTGTTGTGCCCTTCCTATTAAGGTTTCGGCCATCGCTACCGAGTACTTATTTTTTCTAAATTAACAGTATGAATAGTCTGTTTTGGGGCACTTGATCACTTGAGTATAGGTCTCGCAATGTCCAAGGCAATTTCCTGAGGGCAGTGGTCACTGTCAGTTTTTTTTCCTATCCGGAACGAGGTTGTGTAATGAAAGAGAGGTAGTGAGATAAAGGTGTAATCTAATATGCTGTTTGCTCTTGTTGAATGATAAGTTGGGGCTGGCGGGCTATCTCCCACAAACCTGCCTGTTTAGGGCTCTAATATTGAAGTGTTCCAATTCTTCAAGTATCTGCGCTCCCAATTTTTTTTTGTTTGGCTTTTTGTAGCTTCCCTTGCAGTGGTAGGTCCCAAGTTGTATTTTGAGCTAAAATTACCTCTTCTTGTGGTGTACCCATGAGGTTAAGGTTGAAATCCCCTGTAAGTACAATGTTAGTTGTTGATCTTCCCGTGATACACTCCTCCAAGAAGATGTATAATTCCTTTGCTGCTTTTTTTTTCCCTTTAGGATGGATATAAGCGTTGATCAGAATTCAATCGGTGTTAACTTTGCCTGAACCTGGTGGTGCTAGGGCCAGCTTAATTGCAAGAGCAGCTGCCGAAGAAGGCCCCATTTCTTCTATCTTGACAAAACTAGTGTTTGCTACATATGTTACTAGGCCACCCTTTAGGTGCCCGTACTTAGCTGTTCTTTTGGCTCCTGTGAAAAAACGTACATACCCCTGGAGATGTGGAGGTTCGGCGATCCATGTTTCCTGTAAAGCCACTATGTCGAAAGACCTTATATAAGCTACAAATTCTGGGTCCACCATTTTGGTGGCTAAACCATTGATATTCCAGGAGCATATGCACAATTGATTTTGCATATGCTCCCATGGGTTCTGGCCGATTTGTCAGTTGTTGTTTTTTATTGTTCAATCAATCTTTGATCTTTCAGCTCAGTTGGAGCTGCCCTGTCTGCTCCTTTCCAGCAAGTAATTTCAATGTGCTCATTGCTGCCTGTTCCACATGGCCCTACCGCGCCTCTAAGACCGAGTTTCTGAAGCTGCCTGCATTATCCCTGGACTCCAGCTTTGCTCCTGGATATAGTATGTCCGGGTATCCTGGCTTTATGTGTGGTTTTATCGTGATGCCCCAGTTTTTAAATACCTCAGCTTCAGATAGAATTTTCTGCGATATTATTCCCGAGGCCCAAGTCGCCTTCGTCGCTTCCCTTCCTGTACCTTCTGAGTCTATAAATTCAATCGACAACAAGTCTGTGCTTGACACATTTGCCAGTGAAGGGATGGGGGATAGTAGCCATAAGATGTTGCTTCTGTTGAGGGTGTCATATCTACCTTTGGAGATGAAATCTGGATTAAACCATATAGCGTCTGGGGTATTCCCATGATGGTTTATACACCGCCCTCCGTTGTAGATGTTGGTTGATGGTTTCAGGTCCACACATTCTGTTGGTCTTGCTTTTGCCAGATAGGTGTCGATTTTGGACGCTCCGCTTGAGGCTTGGCCATTGGCGCATTGATAAAATGTAAGAGTTTCAGGTTCTTTGTGTCTCGGCCAGTGCACGTTGCCTATCAGATTTACGGGTGCCGGTTCTATTATTATGTGGTCTCCTCGTGTGTGTGATGTCACAGTTGTTTGCCTAATGGCATATAGTTGACTATCCGTCAATCATATGCCTTGACTTTCTGCTCTTTTATCCATTCTACCCAGAATAAGTCCTTGTTTTGTGTTTTGCGTGGGGTTGGGGTGGGTCTTAGTGTTATTTTTTAGCGCATTTAGCAGGCCAGAATCAGTAGGCATTGTACTATTCCCAGATAATTGGGCAGATGCTAATTGGCCATGTTGAGAATGGACTTTTTGCTCATCTGATCTGGTGTTAGCTGGTTTTTCCAAGTGTTAGGTTGTGTGGCTCATTTCATTGGAATTTTGGTTTAGATTTTTTTCTTCCCCAGATTTTAATTTGCTTTACTCTGTAATGATAGATCGGCCAAAAAGTTGCGTAAATCCTTTGCGTTTTAAGCAGAGCTTATGTTTCGTCCCATTACGTTTTTTAGCTCGCCTCTGTTTCGCGTTTAATTTTAGATCGATGTTATATTCATCTATGGTGTCCGTTGATGAAGGGCTTAGTGGTCCCATGTCGTTAACCGCTATGCTTTTGATTAGATCATTCATTTTAGTTTTTACTTGTGTGCCTATGCTCATCAGTTCAATCTTTCTTGCGACTTCCATTTCTTCGCCCGTTGTTCCTTTTCCAATCACCTCTGTTTGTATAGAGAGAGCAATTTTGGTGTCTTTTGTTTTTGGGTGACCCTGTATCTCACTGCCCAGCGTAGGGTTTTGCTGAGCAGGTCTTTTGTGCTGTGTACACAGGTCTGTCAATAGTGTTGGGAGGATAGATAACTTATCAATGATTGGACCACATCCGCACCCACTGCTGGTGCTCCTGTTTGCGTCTTGTAGGTGGTCCAATTTGCTCTGGAGAAGCATGTTTAATGTACCCAGCTTCCCATCTATGGCAACCACAAACACGGCTAACGTGTCTAGTGATGTTAGTTGGGCGTCCATTTTCTACGATTGATAGTGTAGAGCTTCCACCAAGAGTTGCACTGTGTTTAGGAGGCTAGGCCAAGCGCTTTCCTGCCCAGAATGTTTTGGAGTTTTTTCTTGGCTTTCGAGTGGCCCCTTGCAGTTTTCTACTCCTTCTGTTGTGCCTGTTTCCACTTGATTTTCCTGCATGCCTTCAGTTCTTGTGGACCGTATATCCGAAGCTGTCCTGCTTCTGCTATGGTCTTGAGGATATGCAGCAATAAGTTCTTCCCATTCCTCCTTCCCCAGATAAGAAGATATTTCTATCACCTCTGATGCTGGGCTCACTTGCCTTTCTGCTTTATTTTGAGTCCTTGCCGTCTTCTTATCTCATGCCTCTTGTTTTTTATAAGAAGTGTCCAGAACTACCAGGGATAGATCCTTCTCTTCCTCACGATCAATTCTAATTTCTTCCTTGTTTTTGGGTTCCCCGATGCAGCTTTTTCTGTTCCTCATACTGTTGCTCTCGGCGTTATCGCTGATGTTAAATTTGCTATCGTCTGGTGTTCTTGGTGACCTATCCTTTGCATTATTTGGCCAGTGTACTTGGATTAGGTTGGTGTCTAGAGTCAATTTCCTCCCTGTTACGGCTCCCACAGATGCCTGGCAGGTATTAGGATGGGGTGTTGATGTTGTTTGAGGTGAGGTTTGAGGTGCTCTTGTCCTTGTCCTGTATTATTCATTGAATGTTTTTCTTAATAGTGTTTTTGTCTGTAAAGATATGGATGGGTGGTAATAAATACATGGTGCCCTATCCTGCAAAGGAAGCATGTTAGTATGTGTTGGATTCGAGCTTGGAGGAGAAGGGGTCGCGCTGGAAGAGTGGATGGGGTGCGGTTCTGTGTGTACAGACGGGGCCCGCTTTCAGGTGACTAGCGGTGAAGTTCTTGAAGAGCAGGACAATGAGACGGGGTGTGTATTGGCGTGGACTCCAAGTGCTGTAGTTTATTTCCGGCCATATGAGGAGCAGTGACGTAACACTCACACTATTCATAGTGCAGCTAGTGTAGTGGCACCTGGGCCTCAGGGTGTTGGGTGCCCACAAGAATTATGTTATGTCATTTACTTACCAATCAACTGATTAGAGAAATGCATGCATCCCACGCTTCGCCACTGTTGACATGAACAACAAGGAATCCCTCCAAAACCAAGGAGGCACCCAGAAACCCCATTAGCTGACATTTATTCACACGCATCAGCCTAATTTGGGGGAGATGACGGGTGCTGATTCCAAAACAAATAGGCGCGCTTCACCATGCCCCCGTTATGTGTTAAGTGGAAGTTCTTGGAATCAGATGTCTCGTTTAAGAGACTGGAGACTGGCAGGCACAGGAGAAGCCTTTTAAAGTCACCTTTTTTATAGGAAGGGTAGAGAAATGTTATGTTATGTTATGTTAAGCTGTATTTTGTATAGCGTACGGCTACTCAGCGAGTGTCCCGAGGCTTTAATTTGCACACCAATCTGATAACATAACAGGAAAAACAAAAAAACAGAGCAAAAGAACAGAAAAGAGGCCAAAAAATCATGGAAAACTAGGAAGTAAAAAGCCAGGTTTTAAGCCCTTTCCTAAAGGCCAGCAGGTTTGAAGTGCTGCGCAGGGCCACTGGTAGCTTATTCCACAACTGGGGCGCCAACAGTCTAAAGGAGCGGCCTCCAATGCGTGCCCTCTTGACACGGGGCACAACGGCAAGAAACAAGACTTCTGACCTCAGCGACCTGGCTGGGTGGTAAAAGGTCAGTCTGTTTTGGAGGTATTTCGCTCCGGAGGCGTGCAGGGCCTTATGTGCCAGATTCAAGGTCTTAAACACTATCCGCTTCCGGACAGGGAGCCAGTGCAATGCCTCCAAGAGGCACGAGGCTCTAGCACGGCGAGATAATCCAAAAATGGCTTGTGCTGCTGAATTCTGGACCACCTGTAACCGTTGAAGCAGATATTCTGGCAGGCCGAGATACAAAACGTTGGAATAGTCGATTCTCGAGCCAATTATCGCCTGCACTGTGATCTTCCTGTGTTCCTCCGATAACAAAGGGAGAAACTTACGCAGCATCCGGAGCAGACCAAAGCAGGTGCCCGTGAGGCCGACTATCTGTGAGCGCAGTGAGAGGCCGTTGTCGATCTTAATCCCAAGGTTTTTTGCCACCTGGGACGAACTTGCTGGTGGAAACATGTTCTCAGGCCACCACACTTTCCAGTCCGGATCCGAACTGCACCCAAAAAAGAGGACCTCGGATTTGTCAGAGTTACACTTGAGGCTGTTATGTTGGAACCACTGAAATACAGCCTCAAGGCAACCCCGAATCCTACCTCCATCGAAATCCGCACCCCTCTCACAGGTGAAGAGGAGCTGGGTATCGTCAGCGTAGGAAACGATCTGGGCCCCGAAAGACTCCGCCAGAGCCGCCAGAGGGGTCATAAAGATGTTGAATAGAGTTGGGCTCAATACTGAGCCCTGAGGAACTCCGACCCCCAATGGTGACATCTCGGCGGAGCAAGCAGAGGCCCAGACCGTTTGTCGACGGCCTGCCAGGAAAGAACGAAACCACTGGAGCACCGTCCCCCTGAGACCAATCTCTGAGAGTCTTACAAGAAGACCCTCATGGGGGACGGTGTCGAAGGCCGCCGACAGATCTAGCATCACCAGCATCGCTCTGCCTCCCGAATCCAGCACCTCCTTAATCGCCTCCGAGACTTCCAGGAGAGCTGTTTCTGTACTGAGATTGGTGCGAAAACCCGATTGAGTAGGGTGCAGTAGGTCATGGGACTCCAGGTAGTCGGCAAGCACCCTGTGCACATGCTTTTCAATGATCTTGGCGAAAGCAGGCAAGAGCGAAATAGGCCTATAATTCGCCAACACCTCTACATCCAAACCAGGCTTTTTGAGCAGGGGGATAATCATCGCCTGCTTCCAAGACTGGGGAACCACACCCTGTACTAGAGAACAGTTCAGCAGGGGGTTCATGTAAGGGTTGATGATAGCTGCCATTTTTGCCAAAAATTTGGCGGGGCAGGCATCCCGAGGCGAGCCTGATTTAAGACACGCCATCAGATCGAATGAAGCGGTCATAGAGAGAGGCGGGAAGACAGCCAAGACCGCACCCGCACTAGGCAGGGTCGCAGCGGCATTCTCCACCCGACAGGGCGCGTCGGGCTGCTGCACAGGGAAAGAGTCCTGGATCAATTGGATCTTGGAGGTAAAAAAGTCCGCGATCGCCCTGACCCAAGATTCAGGAGGGGGAGTCTGAGTCGACGCAGCACGTGAGGTGGTGAACTCCCGCACAATGGCAAAAAGCTCCTTGCAGGAATTAGAGGCAGCTTCGATTTTTCTCGCGAAATAAGCCTTCTTAGCGGAAAGAATATCACGATGGTAACTCTGAACCATAACTATCCACTAGCGGATTTTGCGGAGACGCGAGCAGTACATGAGAGTTTTAAAGGCTTAGCAGGAGTTGTGGTAAACCTGGAGCTGTGCACAGTCGTGGCCGGCAAGATGGGTGGGTGGGGTCGCCGGGGGAGAAACAGGACAGTTTTAAAATAAAAAAACTTACCGTCCTCCGGATCATTCCGCCGCCTCAGCTACTGCTGCCCCTGCCCATATTTTAGGCAGCCTCCCTCCCCTCCCCTAAGCCAATAACAACGCTGCAAAGGCAGCGTTGTGTTTGGTGCAGTGCAGCAGACAGCGCCTCATGAGTCGTCTGCCCTATTGAGATACCCCAATCTACTGCACAGAAGTGCAAGGAGCTATAAAGCTATTGCAAAAATGATTGGGTACGGCGGCACCCCCGCCTAGTTCCCCGCTGGATCTTGTAGGGACCTGAGATGTGTATCCCTGTACGAGCCTGTGCCGTTGCGGAAGTATGTAGTAGTTTGACCCACCAGATAAATCCTTGATGGATCTCAAATCTTGTGCTGCTAGCATGACTTTCAGCTAAGGGTGATCAAAGCCTGGCGTAGATTGAGGAGAAGAATCCTTCAATGGGGAGACGGACCAGAAGCACCCAGATCTCTGGCCGGGCACAAACTCACATTGATCCACATGAATGAGCTTTGAGAGAAAGGGGGAAATGCGGATTGCCACAAACTTTGTTCAACATTTTATATTCTGTGTCAAGGGCCTATACCCCATGATGTTCTACAGTCCCTGCCCGGTTTTGGCAGTGATGTTACTAGGGCTTCTATTGTGGTTGGGGGTAGTGTGCCCCTCTCTAGTGGGATGCGGGATAGGCTGGGGTATCAAGTTATGTGGCATAGACTGCATAACACTCCACAGAGTGGCTATCTAACCCTGGGAAGGTCCCTAATAGCCTTCCGGATCTCGGCCGATGAGATCGGTGCTCCAAATGGTTTTCCATCCACCACGGATAGCTGGAGCAATTGATTTGCATGAAAAAAATCATTGAGCGCTTGAAGGTACAGCACTCGTGGGGCCATGTATTAATGTTTGTAATATTCCTGCAAGGCTTCATTTATCTCGCATTGAGTGCCTGAGCATAGTGGAGTGCGAATTTCAAGTATGGGCAACAGCAGGGGGTGTCCCTAATCAATCAGACAAGCAGTCCTCCTGCTCTGTCTGCCTCCATATACACCATTTGTGTGTGTGCACAATAGTGGATGCGCGCATCCTGCAGGTTCTTCAAGCCTAAGGGGAAGCCGCAGCATTTCACTCCAGAGTGCTTGAGTGGCGTCTACATTATTCAAATCACAAAGGATAGTATGGTGTGCCCCCACCAGCGAACCAATCACTGTCCTCCTTTGAATATCTCACATTCTATCAGCTGACTAGAGGCTGTGTTAGCATTAATTGAGAAATAGGTTTCAATAGTGATGCTCATATGTGACCGAAAGGCTCCATCTTCCAGTAGAAGGGGATTCAATTTCCATGTCGGGACAGGTGTAGGTACACGGCCCCAGGGCATGGTGAGTTCTAATGAGTTACGGTCTGAGAGCTTTTTCCCTAAATAGGTCAGGTGAGTTATTTGCGGCAATAGTGTTAGGGTGCATAAGATACGGTGTATGCGGGTATGCAATGTGTGTGTTGTTGAGTAGAAAAATATTTACACATTCTGGTATTTTTACTACCTACACCATGCACCACCAGTGACCAACCTTGTACCCACACTAACAGGGTCTTGGCTTGCCGGATCGTAGAATCCCCCAGAAGTGGAAGATGTGAGCAGCTGACCTGCGTTAGAGTCTTCTCCTGGTATCCAGGGATGCTTTTTCTAGTCTACTAGCACTGCACTGCACTGCACTGACATGTGCCAAAAAGTAATCGTTTTCAGTATTTGGGGCATACATTCTGCCCAATACCACATGCCCACCATCTAGCTTGCCCTGAATTAAAGCGTACCTGCCATCAGTGTCCATGCATTGGTCCAGTACCTCAAAGGGACCTCCTGCTCTTATCCACCCCACTGATCCCCTTGCAAATGCCGATTAGGTAGTATAGTATAATGGCCCTCTCCATTCCTTGCTGAATTTATAGCCCTTCGAAGAATTCTGGTGTGTTTCTTGTAAAAATGCTATCTGGAACTTACGCCTAAAAGCTGAGCATAGATGCAGTATCGCATATATACTGAGCCCATCCCCCTCACATTCCAGGTTGTAAAATTATAGTGGTATAACGTAGCCATATGCGTTGGAGTGGATGCAAATAGTGTCCCTCCATGGCAACAGCCCGAGGGGATTGTGATAGTGCAGACTGGGATAACACACTCCTATCTCTTGTTGGCTACCCCATTTTTCACCCACAGGAGTACTGCATCCCCAGATGAGAGGGGCAGATCACACAGACCTCCGCTTCTGCCACAGTGACTCTAGGCGGAAATACCTGTTATGTGGAAGCAGGCTTTGTGCAGCACTGTTTCTCCCTGAGTCTGGGGAATCACACTGTCTCTCCAGTAGGCCAAGCCAAGCACAACAGGTGGTCGCCGGCCTGCACCACCCTGGGTACCCTAACAATACAGGGAGTGGTGCAGCACAGTCTTGTCCACAGCAGGGGGGTCGCAGCGGCTTCAGGGGAAGAAAAAACACCCATGACTCACTGGCCACACCCTCCGATGATCTCCACTCAAGCGATGGGTTCTGGGACATGCAGTCCAGCAAAGGGGGCTGCCCAACAGTGGAAATGCCCAGAGTCTCTCAATAGTGCAGAGCAGAACAGGGGGGAGGGGCGCCTCAATCCATGATCCGGCGTTGTCACATGCACTGGCCACCGTTCCCCTTGTTTTTAGTGCTCAGGGTTGGCCAGGTAGGCAGGGCCTCCACCCTCCCCCTCTTCAATGTGCCAGATACTGCAGGCCTCAGCAGAAAAAGGCAGTGGACCCAGGGGTCCGACTCCCCCAGTCTAAGACCTTAGAGCAGCACTCAGGGTTTCACTGAGGTTGACTGTCCCCAGCAGGTTGTAGGACCCCAGATACTTGAGAAGGGTAGTTGGAGGGCCCTGTGTACGCAAGCAATGCTCAGCAGCAATACAGGACGGCAGAGGCCTATCGGCTCAAGTGGAGCACTCCAGAGAACAGCCATACAGATACTCGGTCCGTACCGTCATCGGCATGCACTGACATCACCCTTTATTAAATACCACATCCCATCTATTGCATCAACTGGAATATAACGGGTATAACTGATCCCCCAGTCCAGGCAGTCCAGTATGAGTGGGGACACCCAAGACTCCAACATGGCCCCTTCAAGCCAACGACTTACGGCACAAAATCCGGCAGCCTGGTGTTCGGCACTGGCTTGTTGCGGAAGTCATAACAATGGTGTTGATTCTGGCCTCCTCCATCTTCAGTCCCCTCCGGAGGGCTGCTGCTACAGGGTGCTGCCTCCTAGTGCTCCTCCCTCTCTTCCAGTCTGCTCGGGGTGGCACTCATGTTCTGGCTACTATCCCCCAGCTCAGGGTCAGCTTCTTCCCCCCTCAGTTCATCTTTGGGTTCCATAGCCATAAGGTGCGGTCTGGGTACCTTCTTAAACCAGGATATGTTGCACACTATCCATTGGTGTCCTTTCTCAGCCACTACATAAGTTCCTTGGACCCTAGGGCTTAGGTTCAAAAGGCGAGCAGAACTTGGACCCCGGATACCTGTCCTTCCCAACTACATAGTGCCCAACCTGGATGTCGGCTGGTCGAGCACCTCTCTTTTTGCCAGCCTGGTCATTGTTGTTCTTGCGGTGGGCCTGGGATTCTTCCACATCTATCACCGCAGTAGTCCATGCATCACTGTTGGGTATTCTGTCCCGCACTGCTCTTTTTAGTACGAGTACATGGGGTGCACACTTGGTTGTGTAGTGCGATGTTTGCCTGTATGACCTCAGGAATTGATGTAGACACATCTCCAAGTGGACTCCTTGGGCCACCCCAATCCAGAAAGGCCTTATTCAATGGCTGTATAAACCTTTTCACATCTCCAGTGGCTTGCAGCCACTGTGGCGTTATTTTCCTGTGCCTGATGTCCAGCTGTTTGAGAAACTCTTGAAATTCCTGACCTTGGAATGGCGGTCCGTTGTCTGTGCGCACTTCCTCCGGCAGCCCCAGCAGTGCAAATGTTTTTTCAAGCGCCAGTTGCAATCATTCAAAAGCTCTCGGGCCACCAATTCTGCAACAGGGAACTTTGCATGGCTGTCAACCATCACGGTCATCGGGGAAACTCCTGAAATCCAGATTCACCCATTCCCATGGTGACAAGCTGGACCTTTTGGTGATAATGGGAGTGTCCGGTGGATCCGCCCCGGTTATAATGCTGGCGTGACACCTCTTGACTTTGTCTTCCACCATCGGATTTAGGCCCGGGAACCACACCTTGGTTTTCAGCCGCGCCTTGGTTTTCTCGATTACCTGGTGCCCTTGGTGTGCCAGCTGGATCTTGCATTCTCGGAGGGCCGCGCACACTACAATCCGGGTGCCTGGGTACCCCATTTCCTGCTGCACTCAGCTCCCCTCGACATCTCCACATACTCTCCCAGTACTCCTCCTCAGTCGTTCTTTGCTCATTCCCACTCAGGAACCACTTCCATTGGTTGTCTTGCAGAGTACGGCTCACCTCCTGTAGGCACTCGTCTTCCACAGACGCTTTCCGGATGTCTTCCAACAGTAGTGCTTGGGGGCAAGCATCGTCCAGTAGTGGCTTCACGCATATCTCAGCACCTTCATCCACCTCAGGCCCTTGTGTCCCCTTAGGACTAGGGGATCTCTTGACAGATAGTAGTCAGCGTTGCTCGCCCTGGCTGGTACACAACCTCAAACTGATACTGCTGGGTATGGATGGCCCACCTTTCAATTCATGGCTGTCCACTTTGCGCTGTCCCCGCGAAGAGGGGCACTAACAACTTGTGGTCAGTTTTTACGGTGAAACGCTGTCCGCACAGGTAGATATGAAAGCGTTGCCATGCCCACTGAATAGCTAGCACCTCCCTCTCAATTTTGGCATATCTGGTCTCCACAGCAGTGAGTGATCGGCTGGCATAGGCGATGGGCACCCATTCCTCCTGGTCCGACGTCTGCAGGAGTATGGCCCCCAGCCCCACAGGACTAGCATCCACAATCAGTTCCTTGGCTGCTCCTGGCTGAAAGTATGCTACTGTTCCGCCAACATCAGCTGATGGTATCCTGAAACCAAGTCTACTTTCGAGAACCACTGCGCCCCATTCAGGTTAGTCACAATTTCATCAATTGTTGGCGTGTTGTGTCTCTCACAGCGAATGATCTTACTCGGGAGCCGCACGTCCACACACAGCCGATGGCCAATGGCAGCTTCGGCTTATGGTCTATCACCAGTGGAGACACCCAAGGGGTAGGGCCTGATACCTTCTCAATGACTCACTCCTGTTCTAAACGGTCCAGCTCAGCTTCCACCAGAGGTCTGAGGTGGAACAGTACCCTCCTATGATGAAGTGCAAAAGGCTGGACTGACTCGTCGATGTGTAGTTGGACCTCCACTCTTTTCAGGCACCCTAATCCTTTGAACAGCTCTGGGAATTCTTCCAATATTTGATCCGCCTGAGAATGATGGATGTGCTTGGCGAAATTCACTAACCCTAGATCTTTGGCTGTATGACAGCTTAATATTAGGGCTGGGCGTAGTTCGCAAAGTAGCGCTTGAGCCTCTTGAACTGCTCAGCTTCCAGTTTGTTGACCGAGGCCCCAGTGTCTATTAGTGCCCATACACACGTGTCTCTGATCCACACTTAGCATGTGGGAGGTGGTATCTTGGTGACGTTTACCCGTCACACATATGATTTCACAAATACTTTCTCGTCTTCGTCTTCTGTCATCGACGACTGCTGCCCCCTGCTGTCCACATCTTCCTCTTCTAGCACTTTCTTGGTGGACTTCGTGGACCCTGATTTCGGAAGCCTGCTGCTGCTCTGTGTTTTTCCACTTTGACACACTTTCGCAAAGTGCCCGTACTTGTTGCATTTCATGCACTGTCTTCCCTTTGCTGGGCACACTCTCAGGGCATGCGATCCCATGCCGCAGTTCTGGCACTTGCGTCTCTGGTGCTTTTTTTTTGGCTTGGCCTAGTGATTTCTTCAACACCTCAAACTGTTCTTCCTTGATCGGAGTGGGAAACACCTCCTGACCCCCGGCATATTTCTGTGCAAGCACCATTTCCATTTTACCTGTGCGTGCGTCCGCCACCACATGTGTCCTCCCTCCAGCGTGATCCCTGGTTGGCGGAGAATTAGCTTACGCAGTTTGAGTGAGTTGCACCCTGCTATCAGTTAGGTTTGGGTCTCGACCACACTGCAAGTGCTGACCAACTTTCTTAATCTGGCATAATACATATCAATCAACTCCTTCCCCCACTGCTTGGCCTGGCGCAATTTGAAATGTTTAAAGTCAGGGTTCACTTGGGGGTCAAAGTATCGGTTTAGGGCCTGCACCACCTTGTCATAGTACCTGCTACCTCCAGGGTCTGGGTCTGGAATAGCTCGTACAGTTTGTCACCACCCATAAGTAGCATGAGCGACCTCTTCACCGTCACATCCATTTCCCGGGTAGCAACAAAGTAATTTTCCACCTGCCCCAGCCATTTCTTCCAGTGTGGGGCTGCTGTCGCAGGGTCTGCCGTCGCGGGGTCTGCCAGCTGGCTAAACTCCGGGAGGGTCTTCCCAGCTAGGCCGCCTTTCTGGACCCTCCGGCCACCGATGTTCTTTCTGGTCATTCTGGCATGGCTGGCTCACTTCACACCTCTTAGCTCTGTCCACGCTCCGGACACGAAGTTACTCGCAGGGTTAGATCCCGCCTCAAGTCCAATGTAGTACCCCGATACTTGAGAGGGGTAGGTGGAGGGCCCTGTGTGCGCATGCAATGCCCAGTGGCAATACAGGATGGCAGAGGCCTATCGGCTCAAGCGGAGCACTCCAGAGAACAGCCACACAGATACTCGGTCCGTGCGGTCAGCCACGTACGCTGACGTCACCCTTTATTAAATACCCCCTGGTCTGAGCCTGACCCAGGGAGGAGCATGCAAACATTATATGGTAGTGGCCGGATGACTCACCACACAGGGGTCACTCCTCCACAGGCACGACCATTCTAGCCGGCCGACCAGCCCCCTCCCCCTGCCGGGTGAATCTCAGTGACAGCACTCCCTCATGAAGGCAGTGAAAGCAAGCCCTGGCAGTCTGCAGTACAACAAATGGCAGACAGCCCACCCTAGACACCGGAGTGTCCCAGAGGGCCCAGCAGATACCCTCACAGGCGCTTCAGCAAGGCATCAGCAGGTCGGCCCCACCTCCCAGCCGAACTGCCGGGCGAACTCAGGCATTGCTGTGCACAGTTGCAGGGGCCCAGAAGGAAGTAAAAGTGATCTCCTGGGTCTGCAGCACAGCCGGTGGCAGGCTACTCAATCCAGGTGCTGGGTAGCCCTGGAGAGCTCAGTAGATCCCTCCACAAATGCTTCAATAAGGTGCAAGCAGTGGCTTCACCCTTGTTGGCCCAGCGTCAGCCAAGACTATTCACGGCAGCGCCTCTGGTCAGGTGCGAGCGGCAGCCAATGGAAGTCTGTGGCTGGTCCACCTGTGCAATCAGAGGTAAAGGGTAGGTTGGATCGCTAGGAATATCGGGGGATTTAGAAAGGGTAAGTGGCCCAGGCAAGGGAGCTACATTACTAGGCGTCCACCATCTTCAGCTGTTGGCCACACCCCTCAGGTAGTATTTGAGTTGTTGTACAGTAGGAAGAATAGCCTGCTGATGGCTGTGGGATCATTGATTTTAAGACAGTGTTTGGGCTCTAGAGAGAGTATAACACGATTTTTAAATATCTTTGATATAGGATGCTGATATAGCACCCATCTCCTCCAAAGGTCTAGCTGTTGTAAAAACCACAATGAAAAAGATCTTCTGAGTGATGACATAGTATCTGGGGGCTAGAAACAAGGCATCTGAAGGACAAACTAGGGGTCAATCCCAAGCTAAGTAGAGATTACGATCCTTAGGCCTCAAGATTTTAAACCTCTAACTAACTAGTTACGGTCTGAGAGCTTTTTCCCTAAATAGGTCAGGTGAGTTATTTGCGGCAATAGTGTGGGGGTGCATAAGATACGGTCTATGCGGGTATGCAATGTATGTGTTGTTGAGTAGAAAGAATATTTACACATTCTGGTATTTTTACTACCTACACCATGCACCACCAGTGACCAACCTTGTACCCACACTAACAGGGTCTTGGCTTGCCATATCGTAGAATCCCCCAGAAGTGGAAGATGTGAGCAGCTGAACTGCGTTAGAGTCTTCTCCTGGTATCCAGGGATACTTTTTCTAGTCTACTAGCACTGCACTGCACTGCACTGACATGTGCCAAAAAGTAATCGTTTTCAGTTTTTGGGGCATACATTCTGCCCAATACCACATGCCCACCATCTAGCTTGCCCTGAATTAAAGCGTACCTGCCATCAGTGTCCATGCATTGGTCCAGTACCTCAAAGGGACCTCCTGCTCTTATCCACCCCACTGATCCCCTTGCAAATGCCGATTAGGTAGTATAGTATAATGGCCCTCTCCATTCCTTGCTGAATTTATAGCCCTTCGAAGAATTCTGGCGTGTTTCTTGTCAAAATGCTATCTGGAACTTACGCCTAAAAGCTGAGCATAGATGCAGTGTTGCATATATACTGAGCCCATCCCCCTCACATTCCAGGTTGTAAAATTATAGTGGTATAACGTAGCCATATGCGTTGGAGTGGATGCAAATAGTGTCCCTCCATGGCAACAGCCCGAGGGGATTGTGATAGTGCAGACTGGGATAACACACTCCTATCTCTTGTTGGCTACCCCATTTTTCACCTACAGGAGTACTGCACCCCCAGATGAGAGGGGCAGATCACACAGACCTCCTCTTCTGCCACAGTGACTCTAGGCGGAAATACCTGTTATGTGGAAGCAGGCTTTGTGCAGCACTGTTTCTCCCTGAGTCTGGGGAATCACACTGTCTCTCCAGTAGGCCAAGCCAAGCACAACAGGTGGTCGCCGGCCTGCACCACCCTGGGTACCCTAACAATACAGGGAGTGGTGCAGCACAGTCTTGTCCACAGCAGGGGGGTCGCAGGGGCTTCAGGGGAAGAAAAAACACCCATGACTCACTGGCCACACCCTCCGATGATCTCCACTCAAGCGATGGGTTCTGGGACATGCAGTCCAGCAAAGGACGCTGCCCAACAGTGGAAATGCCCAGAGTCTCTCAATAGTGCAGAGCAGAACAGGGGGGAGGGGCGCCTCAATCCATGATCCGGCGTTGTCACATGCACTGGCCACCGTTCCCCTTGTTTTTAGTGCTCAGGGTTGGCCAGGTAGGCAGGGCCTCCACCCTCCCCCTCTGCAATGTGCCAGATACTGCAGGCCTCAGCAGAAAAAGGCAGTGGACCCAGGGGTCCGACTCCCCCAGTCTGAGACCATAGAGCAGCACTCAGGGTTTCACTGAGGTTGACTGTCCCCAGCAGGTTGTAGGACCCCAGATACTTGAGAAGGGTAGTTGGAGGGCCCTGTGTACGCAAGCAATGCTCAGCAGCAATACAGGACGGCAGAGGCCTATCGGCTCAAGTGGAGCACTCCAGAGAACAGCCATACAGATACTCGGTCCGTGCCGTCAGCGGCATGCACTGACATCACCCTTTATTAAATACCACATCCCATCTATTGCATCAACTGGAATATAACGGGTATAACTGATTATTCAATAAGCGCCTCCCCCAGTCCAGGCAGTCCAGTATGAGTGGGGACACCCAAGACTCCAACATGGCCCCTTCAAGCCAACGACTTACGGCACAAAATCCGGCAGCCTGGTGTTCGGCACTGGCTTGTTGCGGAAGTCATAACAATGGTGTTGATTCTGGCCTCCTCCATCTTCAGTCCCCTCCGGAGGGCTGCTGCTACAGGGTGCTGCCTCCTAGTGCTCCTCCCTCTCTTCCAGTCTGCTCGGGGTGGCACTCATGTTCTGGCTACTATCCCCCAGCTCAGGGTCAGCTTCTTCCCCCCTCAGTTCATCTTTGGGTTCCATAGCCATAAGGTGCGGTCTGGGTACCTTCTTAAACCAGGATATGTTGCACACTATCCGTTGGTGTCCTTTCTCAGCCACTACATAAGTTCCTTGGACCCTAGGGCATAGGTTCAAAAGGCGTGCAGAACTTGTACCCCGGATACCTGTCCTTCCCAACTACATAGTGCCCAACCTGGATGTCGGCTGGTCGAGCACCTCTCTTTTTGCCAGCCCGGTCATTGTTGTTCTTGCGGTGGGCCTGGGATTCTTCCACATCTATCACCGCAGGAGTCCATGCATCACTGTTGGGTATTCTGTCCCGCACTGCTCTTTTTAGTACGAGTACATGGGGTGCACACTTGGTTGTGTAGTGCGATGTTTGCCTGTATGACCTCAGGAATTGATGTAGACACATCTCCAAGTGGACTCCTTGGGCCACCCCAATCCAGAAAGGCCTTATTCAATGGCTGTATAAACCTTTTCACATCTCCAGTGGCTTGCAGCCACTGTGGCGTTATTTTCCTGCGCCTGATGTCCAGCTGTTTGAGAAACTCTTGAAATTCCTGACCTTGGAATGGCGGTCCGTTGTCTGTGCGCACTTCCTCCGGCAGCCCCAGCAGTGCAAATGTTTTTTCAAGCGCCAGTTGCAATCATTCAAAAGCTCTCGGGCCGCCAATTCTGCAACAGGGAACTTTGCATGGCTGTCAACCATCACGGTCATCGGGGAAACTCCTGAAATCCAGATTCACCCATTCCCATGGACCTTTCGGTGATAATGGGAGTGTCCGGTGGATCCGCCCCGGTTATAATGCTGGCGTGACACCTCTTGACTTTGTCTTCCACCATCGGATTTAGGCCCGGGAACCACACCTTGGTTTTCAGCCGCGCCTTGGTTTTCTCGATTACCTGGTGCCCTTGGTGTGCCAGCTGGATCGTGCATTCTCGGAGGGCCGCGCACACTACAATCCGGGTGCCTCTCAGAATTACCCCATTTCCTGCTGCACTCAGCTCCCCTCGACATCTCCACGTACTCTCCCAGTACTCCTTCTCCTCAGTCGTTCTTTGCTCATTCCCACTCAGGAACCACTTCCATTGGTTGTCTTGCAGAGTACGGCTCACCTCCTGTAGGCACTCGTCTTCCACAGACGCTTTCCGGATGTCTTCCAACAGTAGTGCTTGGGGGCAAGCATCGTCCAGTAGTGGCTTCACGCATATCTCAGCACCTTCATCCACCTCAGGCCCTTGTGTCCCCTTAGGAGCTAGGGGATCTCTTGACAGATAGTAGTCAGCGTTGCTCGCCCTGGCTGGTACACAACCTCAAACTGATACTGCTGGGTATGGATGGCCCACCTTTCAATTCATGGCTGTCCACTTTGCGCTGTCCCCGCGAAGAGGGGCACTAACAACTTGTGGTCAGTTTTTACGGTGAAACGCTGTCCGCACAGGTAGATATGAAAGCGTTGCCATGCCCACTGAATAGCTAACACCTCCCTCTCAATTTTTGCATATCTGGTCTCCACAGCCATGAGTGATCGGCTGGCATAGGCGATGGGCACCCATTCCTCCTGGTCCGACGTCTGCAGGAGTATGGCCCCCAGCCCCACAGGACTAGCATCCACAATCAGTTCCTTGGCTGCTCCTGGCTGAAAGTATGCTACTGTTCCGCCAACATCAGCTGATGGTATCCTGAGACCAAGTCTACTTTCGAGAAACATTGCGCCCCATTCAGGTTAGTCACAATTTCATCAATTGTTGGCGTGTTGTGTCTCTCACAGCGAATGGTCTTACTCGGGAGCCGCACGTCCACACACAGCCGATGGCCAATGGCAGCTTCGGCTTATGGTCTATCACCAGTGGAGACACCCAAGGGGTAGGGCCTGATACCTTCTCAATGACTCACTCCTGTTCTAAACGGTCCAGCTCAGCTTCCACCAGAGGTCTGAGGTGGAACAGTACCCTCCTATGATGAAGTGCAAAAGGCTGGACTGACTCGTCGATGTGTAGTTGGACCTCCACTCTTTTCAGGCACCCTAATCCTTTGAACAGCTCTGGGAATTCTTCCAATATTTGATCCGCCTGAGAATGATGGATGTGCTTGGCGAAAGTCACTAACCCTAGATCTTTGGCTGTATGACAGCTTAATATTAGGGCTGGGCGTAGTTCGCAAAGTAGCGCTTGAGCCTCTTGAACTCCTCAGCTTCCAGTTTGTTGACCGAGGCCCCAGTGTCTATTAGTGCCCATACACACGTGTCTCTGATCCACACTTAGCATGTGGGAGGTGGTCTCTTGGTGACGTTTACCCGTCACACATATGATTTCACAAATACTTTCTCGTCTTCGTCTTCTGTCATCGACGACTGCTGCCCCCTGCTGTCCACATCTTCCTCTTCTAGCACTTTCTTGGTGGACTTCGTGGACCCTGATTTCGGAAGCCTGCTGCTGCTCTGTGTTTTTCCACTTTGAAACACTTTCGCAAAGTGCCCGTACTTGTTGCATTTCATGCACTGTCTTCCCTTTGCTGGGCACACCCTCAGGGCATGCGATCCCATGCCACAGTTCTGGCACTTGCGTCTCTGGTGCTTTTTTTTTGGCTTGGCCTAGTGATTTCTTCAACACCTCAAACTGTTCTTCCTTGATCGGAGTGGGAAACACCTCCTGACCCCCGGCATATTTCTGTGCAAGCACCATTTCCATTTTACCTGTGCGTGCGTCCGCCACCACATGTGTCCTCCCTCCAGCGTGATCCCTGGTTGGCGGAGAATTAGCTTACGCAGTTCGAGTGAGTTGCACCCTGCTATCAGTTAGGTTTGGGTCTCGACCACACTGCAAGTGCTGACCAACTTTCTTAATCTGGCATAATACATATCAATCAACTCCTTCCCCCACTGCTTGGCCTGGCGCAATTTGAAATGTTTAAAGTCAGGGTTCACTTGGGGGTCAAAGTATCGGTTTAGGGCCTGCACCACCTTGTCATAGTACCTGCTACCTCCAGGGTCTGGGTCTGGAATAGCTCGTACAGTTTGTCACCACCCATAAGTAGCATGAGCGACCTCTTCATCGTCACATCCATTTCCCGGCTAGCAACAAAGTAATTTTCCACCTGCCCCAGCCATTTCTTCCAGTGTGGGGCTGCTGTCGCGGGGTCTGCCGTCGCTGGGTCTGCCAGCTGGCTAAACTCCGGGAGGGTCTTCCCGGCTAGGCCGCCTTTCTGGACCCTCCCACCACCGCTGTTCTTTCTGGTCATTCTGGCATGGCTGGCTCACTTCACACCTCTTAGCTCTGTCCACGCTCCGTACACGAAGTTACTCGCAGGGTTAGATCCCGCCTCAAGTCCAATGTAGTACCCCGATACTTGAGAGGGGTAGGTGGAGGGCCCTGTGTGCGCATGCAATGCCCAGTGGCAATACAGGATGGCAGAGGCCTATCGGCTCAAGCGGAGCACTCCAGAGAACAGCCACACAGATACTCGGTCCGTGCGGTCAGCCACGTACGCTGACGTCACCCTTTATTAAATACCCCCTGGTCTGAGCCTGACCCAGGGAGGAGCATGCAAACATTATATGGTAGTGGCCGGATGACTCACCACACAGGGGTCACTCCTCCACAGGCACGACCATTCTAGCCGGCCGACCAGCCCCCTCCCCCTGCCGGGTGAATCTCAGTGACAGCGCTCCCTCATGAAGGCAGTGAAAGCAAGCCCTGGCAGTCTTCAGTACAACAAATGGCAGACAGCCCACCCTAGACACCGGAGTGTCCCAGAGGGCCCAGCAGATACCCTCACAGGTGCTTCAGCAAGGCATCAGCAGGCCGGCCCCACCTCCCAGCCGAACTGCCGGGCGAACTCAGGCATTGCTGTGCACAGTTGCAGGGGCCCAGAAGGAAGTAAAAGTGATCTCCTGGGTCTGCAGCACAGCCGGTGGCAGGCTACTCAATCCAGGTGCTGGGTAGCCCTGGAGAGCTCAGTAGATCCCTCCACAAATGCTTCAATAAGGTGCCAGTAGTGGCTTCACCCTTGTTGGCCCAGCGTCAGCCAAGACTATTCACGGCAGCGCCTCTGGTCAGGTGCGAGCGGCAGCCAATGGAAGTCTGTGGCTGGTCCACCTGTGCAATCAGAGGTAAAGGGTAGGTTGGATCGCTAGGAATATCGGGGGATTTAGAAAGGGTAAGTGGCCCAGGCAAGGGAGCTACATTACTAGGCGTCCACCATCTTCAGCTGTTGGCCACACCCCTCAGGTAGTATTTGAGTTGTTGTACAGTAGGAAGAATAGCCTGCTGATGGCTGTGGGATCATTGATTTTAAGACAGTGTTTGGGCTCTAGAGAGAGTATAACACGATTTTTAAATATCTTTGATATAGGATGCTGATATAGCACCCATCTCCTCCAAAGGTCTAGCTGTTGTAAAAACCACAATGAAAAAGATCTTCTGAGTGATGACATAGTATCTGGGGGCTAGAAAGAAGGCATCTGAAGGACAAACTAGGGGTCAATCCCAAGCTAAGTAGAGATTACGATCCTTAGGCCTCAAGATTTTAAACCTCTAACTAATCATGATATTAGAGGTTCCATAGAAGAAAACTCATTCCAAGATGATCTAAATGCCCTACTACTGACCACTGCAATCTGAGCATAGCAGCTAACAACCCCTTGTAATACTCCTCCTATAAACATTGAGGGATATTAGGAGTGTCCGTAGTGATACGGAAAAAGAATGTATCTCTGCACTATACAGCAAAGGAAGCTCTATGGTTATCAAAACATTATTCGTTAAAAACCTTTTAGAAGCCTCTAGGGAGGTAGAGACAGAGAGGGATATAATATTCTACATTAATTCTTCCCATTCGCACATCAGACCGATAGTCTTAAATCTACTAGGGTGTCTGGAAGTGGGAGAGAATGTCATATGAGAGTGCAGAATCCACTCCTGCTCTACCTGCAGATGTCCTAGGAGGGGAACACATGGTCTCCTTGTCTGAAAAGGAAGAATCAGGAGGACTTCCACTGGCTCCTTCTGCAGTCTCGCCAGGATCCTGGGAATCAGGCAGTGCTTAATTTGAGCCTGTGGTTTCCAGCTTGGCACTGGCACTTAATTAGGTGCAGTAAAACTAACATGATGATGAACGGAATGTTGCACATTGGCAAAAGATTCACCCCCAGTCACAGATCTGGGTTTAATCTATCGTTATTTTGCTCACCACGCCACCACAGTTCAGACATGGCCACATGCAAATCAGTCTTGACGCTGTGCCTCATGGAAACAGTCCAGCCCGAACTGCCAAGCCATGTCTTCCCTAAACCGGAATCAAGCATCCTAGGACTGGTTTCTGGCTATCAGCCATCATCAGCCAGGATATCTTGACTCCAATGGCGTAGTGAGCACAAAACCTACGTCTGGGCATACCCTTCCTACATAGGGCGAGCAGCAAAACACACACAATGATGGACGGAATGATGCACATTGGCAAAACATTAATCTCCAGTCACAGATCTGGGTTTAATCCATCATTATTTTGCTCACCACACCACCCCAGTTCAGACATGGCCATGTGCAAATTAGTCTTGACGCTGTGCCTCATGGGAACAGTCCATCCCGAACTGTCATGCGATGTCTTCCCTAAACCGGAATCAAGCATCCTAGGACTGGTTTCTGGCTACCAGCCATCATCAGCCAGGATAGCTTGTCTCCAGTGGCATAGTGAGCACGGGACACACGTCTGGGCATACCCTTCCCACATAGGGCGAACAGCAAAACACACAAGATAATGGACGGAATGTTGCACATTGGCAAAACGTTCATCCTCAGTCACAGATCTGGGTATAAGCCATCGTTATTTTGCTCACCACGCCACCCCAGTTCAGACATGACCATATGCAAATCAGTCTTGACTCTGTGCCTCAAGGGAATAGTCCAGCCAGGACGGCCAAGCCATGTGTACCCTAGACCGGAATTAAGCATCCTAGGACCAGTTTCTGGCTATCAGCCGTCATCAGCCAGGATAGCTTGACTCCAGTGGCGTAGTGCGCATGGAACCCTCGTCTGGGCATACCCTTCCCACATAGGCCGAACAGCAAAACACACAAGATGATGGACAGAATGTTGCACATTGGCATTACATTCACCTCCAGTCACAGATTTGGGTTAAATCCAATGTAATTTTGCTCACCACTCCACCCCATTTCATACATGGCCATATGAAAATCAGTCTTAACCCTGCGCCTCATGGGAACAGTCCAGCCCGAACTGCCAAGCCATGTCTTCCCTAAACCGGAATCAAGCATCCTAGGACTGGTTTCTGGCTATCAGCCATCATCAGCTAGGATATCTTGACTCCAATGGCGTAGTGAGCACAAAACCCACATCTGGGCATACCCTTCCTACATAGGGCGAACAGCAAAACACACACAATGATGGACGGAATGATGCACATTGGCAAAACATTAATCTCCAGTCACAGATCTGGGTTTAATCCATCATTATTTTGCTCACCACACCACCCCAGTTCAGACATGGCCATGTGCAAATTAGTCTTGACGCTGTGCCTCATGGGAACAGTCCATCCCGAACTGTCATGCGATGTTTTCCCTAAACCGGAATCAAGCATCTAGGACTGGTTTCTGGCTACCAGCCATAATCAGCCAGGATAGCTTGTCTCCAGTGGCATAGTGAGCACGGGTCACACGTCTGGGCATACCCTTCCCACATAGGGCGAACAGCAAAACACACAAGATAATGGACGGAATGTTGCACATTGGCAAAACATTCACCCTCAGTCACAGATCTGGGTATAAGCCATCGTTATTTTGCTCACCACGCCACCCCAGTTCAGACATGGCCATATGCAAATCAGTCTTGACTCTGTGCCTCATGGGAACAGTCCAGCCAGGACGGCCAAGCCATGTGTACCCTAGACCGGAATTAAGCATCCTAGGACCAGTTTCTGGCTATCAGCCATCATCAGCCAGGATAGCTTGACTCCAGTGGCGTAGTGCGCATGGAACCCTCGTCTGGGCATACCCTTCCCACATAGGCCGAACAGCAAAACACACAAGATGATGGACAGAATGTTGCACATTGGCATTACATTCACCTCCAGTCACAGATTTGGGTTAAATACAATGTTATTTTTCTCACCACTCCACCCCATTTCATACATGGCCATATGAAAATCAGTCTTGACCCTGCGCCTCATGGGAACAGTCCAGCCCGAACTGCCAAGCCATGTCTTCCCTGGACCGGAATCAAGCATCCTAGGACCAGTTTCTGGCTATAAGCCATCATCAGCCAGGATAGCTTGACTCCAGTGGCGTAGTGAGCACAAGACCAACGTCTGGGCATACCCTTCAAACATAGAGCAAACAGCAAAACACACAAGATGATGGACGGAATCTGGCACATTGGCAAAGCATTCACCCCCAGTCCCAGATCTGGGTATAATCCATCGTTATTTTGCTCACCACGCCACCACAGCTCAGACATGGCCATACGCAAATCAGTCTTGAAGCTGTGCCTCATGGGAACAGTCCAGCCCGAACTGCCAAGCCATGTCTTCCCTGGACAGGAATCAAGCATCCTAGAACCAGTTTCTAGCTATCAGCCATCATCAGCCAGGATAGCTTGACTCTAGTGGCGTAGTTAGCACGGGACCCACTTCTGGGCATACCCTCCCCACATAGGCCAAAAAGCAAAACACACAAGATGATCGACGGAATGTTGCACATTGGCAAAACATTCAGCCCCAGTCACAGATTATGGTTAAATCCAACTTTATTTTGCTCACCACGCCACCCCAGTTCAGACATAGCCATATGTAAATCAGTCTTGACCCTGTGGATCATAAGGACAGTCCTGCCCGAACTGCCAAGCCATGCCTTCCCTGGACCGGAATCAAGCATCCTAGAACCGGTCTCTAGCTATCAGCCATCATAAGCCAGGATAGCTTGACTCCAGTTGCGTAGTGAGCACGGGACCAACATCTGGGCACAGCTTTCCCACATAGGCCAAAAAGCAAAACACACAAGATGATCGACGGGATGTTGCACATTGGCAAATCATTCAGCCCCAGTCACAGATTTGGGTTAAATCCAACTTTATTTTGCTCACCACGCCACCCCAGTTCAGACATGGCCATATGTAAATCAGTCTTGACCCTGTACCTCATGGGAACAGTCCAGCCCGAACTGCCAAGCCATGTCTTCCCTGGACCAGAATCAAGCATCCTAGGACCAGTTTCTGGGTATCAGCCGTCATCAGCCAGGATAGCTTGACTCCAGTGGCGTAGTTAGCACGGGACCCACATCTGGGCATACCCTCCCCACATAGGCCAAAAAGCAAAACAAACAAGATGATCGACGGAATGTTGCACATTGGCAAAATATTCAGCCCCAGTCACAGATTTGGATTAAATCCAACTTTATTTTGCTCACCACGCCACCCCAGTTCAGACATGACCATATGTAAATCAGTCTTGACCCTGTGGATCATGGGACAGTCCTGCCCGAACTGCCAAGCCATGTCTTTCCTGGACCAGAATCAAGCATCCTAGGACCGGTCTCTAGCTTTCAGCCGTCATAAGCCAGGATAGCTTGACTCCAGTTGCGTAGTGAGCACGGGACCAACGTCTGGGCACAGCCTACCCACATAGGGCGACCAGTAAAACACACAAGATGTTGGACGTAATGTTGCACTTCGGCAAAACATTCACCTCTAGTCAAAGATCTGGGTTTAAGCCATCATTATTTTGCTCACCACGCCACCCCAGTTCAGACATGGCAATATGCAAATCAGTCTTGACCCTGTGCCTCATGGGAACAGTCCAGCCCGAACTGCCAAGCCATGTCTTCCCTAAACGGGAATCAGGCCTCCTAGGACCGGTTTCTGGCAGTCAGCCGTCATCAGCCAGGATAGCTTGACTCCAGTGAAGTAGTGAGCACGGGACCCACGTCTGGGTATACCCTCCCCACATAGGCGGAACAGCAAAACACACAAGATGATGGATGGAATGTTGCACATTGGTAAAAAATTCTCCCTCAGTCACAGATCCGGGTTTAATCCATGGTTATTTTGCTCTCCACGCCACCCCAGTTCAGATATGGCCATATGCAAATCAGTCTTGACCCTGTGCCTCATGGGAGCAGTCCAGCCTGAAATGCCAAGCAATGTCTTTCCTGGATCAGAATCAAGGATCCTAGGACCGGTTTCTGGTTATCAGCTGTCATCAGCCAGGATAGCCTGACTCCAGTGGTGTAGTGAGCAAGGGACCCACGTCTGGGCACACCTGTCCCACATGGGGCAAACAGCAAAACACATATGATGATGGACGGAATGTTGCACATTGGCTAAACATTCACCCCCTGTCACAGATCTGGGTTTAATCCATTGATATTTTGCTCACCACCCCAGTTCAGACATGGCCATATGCAAATCAGTCTTGACGCTGTGCCTCATGAGAACTGTCCAGCCCGAACTGCCAAGCCATGTCTTTTCTGGACTGGAATCAAGCATCCTAAGACCGGTCTCTAGCTATCAGCCGTCATCAGCCACGATATCTTGACTCCAGTGGCATAGTGAGCACGGGACCCACGTCTGGGCATACTCTTCCTACATAGGGCGAACAGCAAAACACACAAGATGATGGACGGAATGTTGCACATTGGCAAAACCCACTCCCAGTCACAGATCTGGGTTAATCCATTGTTATTTTGCTCACCACGCCACCCCAGTTCAGACATGGCCATATGCAAATCAGTCTTGACCCTGTGCCTCATGGGAACAGTCCAGCCCGAACTGTCAAGCCATGTCGTCCCTGGACCAGAATCAAGCATCCTAGGACAGGTTTCTGGCTATCAGCTGTCATCAGCCAGGATAGCTTGACTCCAGTGGCTTAGTTAGTACTGGACCCACGTCTGGGAATACCCTTCCCACATAAGCCGAATAGCAAAACACACAAGGTGATGGACGGAATGTTGAACATTGGCATAACATTCACCTCCAGTGACAGATTTGGGTTAAATCAAATGTTATTTTTGCTCACCACGCCACGGGAGTCAAGCTATCCTGGCTGATGACGGCTGATAGCCAGAAACCAGTCCTAGGATGCTTGATTCCGGTCCAGGAATATATTTCTTTCATTGACTAAACTGATTGAATATATTCACATTCTCAGTAGTCTTTCTCTTGTGGCTGTTGCCTTTCTTTTGTTCCCATACTTGTATCAAGTTTTCCTCTTCCCAATTCATAAGGTAACTGAAAATATGGCCATAAGGCATTTTAGAACCAGGGTTTTATGCTACTGTTGAGCCTGTGACATCCTTATTAAACCATTGGGTTGTTTAGTCTCTTTCATTGTGTTACCTTTGTGCTTACCCCCACCATCTCTTTTCCTGCAAAAAACATTCATTCTGGATCAGATAGGATGTTGTGAGGGCTCTGAATGCCCAGCAATCTCCAAATGTAGGACAGTAGTTTGCCTGTGACTAAGGGCCTGACTATGTGTTTTGCGGTGCGGTGCTGGGTCGACTCCACTGCCGCACTGCCAAATCTGTGGTCAGGCCGACTGCCAGATTAGGAGTTCTCTCCTGTCTGGCGGGCTTTTTGTTGTTGTTACCATAGCGGTGCCACTGAAAATGGGCACCACAATGGGAACGTCTAAAACAATTCTGGCACAACATGGACTGAAAAGTCAATACCATGCAGGAACTGGGGTGCGTGCACACAGGGGGCACATGTTGTGCTCTGCTGCATGCACCCTATGGTGCGGAGGCACAAAGGGGTTCTGTAGGGCGCCCTTTGTTTCCTCTCTGTCAGGGTTTTCATGGAGGATGAACCGCCATGAAAACCATGGTGGAGAGAAAACTCCTAATACCGCAGCAGATCCGCAAGGCATATTGATGCCTCCTGACTGCTGCAACACTGCCAGCTAATGACGGTTCCCTGGCAGCTGCAGCGGGGCAATAGCGGTCCCACCGCCCTAATTATAAGAGGGTGGATGGGAGACTGCCATTGCCCTGACCCTACGAGTCTGGTGGTCCTTGGACCGCCAGACTCGTAATTGAGCCCTACGTGTTAGAATTCAGGATCTGTTTGTAGTTTCCGCCCACCTTTTGCCCATTTGAGACCCCTGGATGCTGGTTTTCTGATTTATAGAGTTGCTTGGGCTCTGCTGGCCAGGCCCAGGGGCTATGCTATGTAGAAAACACCCACTGTTATGTTGAAACACACACATGCATTAGGGTACACTGTGTATTGGGGTACATTTACCATTGGCATGGCCTACCCTATAATTCCCTAGTAGATATTAGGGCAGGGGGATTAAAACTACTTATAACTCCCTAGTATGTAATTGGGCATGGCAGTTTAGAGCCCTTTCTGCACTTGCATGTGTGCACTGCTGAGTGCCTGAGGTAATTTTAAAAGTAGCCCTTTGTTACAGTACTGCTTTTAAATGTTAATTGTGCCTAAACTCAACTTTGGTGAAAGGGGCACTAAAAAAATTCTAAACTACAATATATTTGCATATTAGGTGCCCCGGCTCACCCCTAGGTGTCCCAGGGGTGCAGGGTCATATAAATATAAGCAGGGACCTTATAAAAGATGTTTTATTTGCCCTGGGGATATAGAAATTGCACATTTCACTTTATCTATTAGAGTAAAGTGCCTCTCAAAATCGACGTTGGTGCTAGGAGCACTGTGGGGTGAGGGATCCTGTAACTAAAAGCAGGGGCCTCGTATGTTTTATATGCCTTGAAGATGGAGAAATTGCACATTGCAGTTTCCTTATTGCAGATGCCTAACCCCACAGGATAACATGGCAATAGTTTATGAATGCATAAATATTGCTAGGAATTCAGTATAAATACCGTTCAAGGAGGCAGGAGACTGATATTGATAAATACAACAATATGCCATTGTTGAATTCATCCTAAAGTATGCAGAGTAGAAGTTACAGGACTTTCTTTTCTGTAAACCAAAATTGAGCCTTCCTGCCCTCTTCCCTGATTGGTCAGGATTAGCCAGGCTGCTTTGATGAAGTGATAAGTGGCGCTCCCAGGGAGATGCTAACTAATAGGAAAAACTGTGCTACAGAAATGCGAGGGGGGGTATAAAGTATGAAGCTTCAAAGAGGGATAGGACAGGCAGGGAATGCCAGGCCTATCTACACCCCAGTCGGATGGAATGCTTAAGGCATGAATTTACAGAAGGTAGGGGAGCACAGCTATGGAAATGAGCCATACTGGAGGTTGGTTTAACTAGTTCTTGCTCCTCTGCTGAGATTTCAGTCATACTGAATTTTGGAGCAATAGTGCTTCCTGGAAGAAGATTATGCCACACTTTGAAGGGAGTGGTCATGCTCTGGGGTATTGGCCTGCACCTCACTAGATAGGAGTGCTCTCCTGTCTCACCCCAGAGAACAGTGAATAAATATCTGAAAAGGGCAGAATCTCTCAGATCTGTCGCTTGAAACTAAGATTAGAAGAAACTTAATTTGCACGTTTAGGCCCTGCATTTTGACTGACTGTGCCTGCTGCATTATCTAACAATACAGCCCTTTGGCTGTACCTTGCTTCAAGGTGGAATAATGAGTGGACTTCCTGCAAGCTACTGGTTAACGGATCTCACGTGGACCATAACTACAAGGAATTGTGGTTCCGAATTTCAAGGACCATCTTGGAGATTGAATATCCTTGGATTGGGTTCTGGACAGTTTGAACCCTCAAGACGAACTTCAGGAAGAAAGTCCAGAGGTTTGGAGCAACTTTGAACAAAAGCTCCATAAAGCGAGTGCCAAGCCTGCCACCTTCAACCGCAAGATTGCATGTCCTGACGGTTGTGGTGGTGGTGCCAATGCAGTCCGACTCCCTAAGTTAATACGTGCTTGCTAGCAGCCAAGGTACAAAGAGTGGAGCATGGGAATAATATATTTAGACCTTTACCCAGCCCTTGACTATGTTGGTGGCCTTATTGCCTGTGGTAGAGGCATATTTACCACTACTAAGAACCCACTTTTCAACACTAAGGAGATATATGGATGCTTAGTGAGCAAAATTTGCTTTGGGTTCTATATGCATGCTTACCCAGAGCACATACCTCTGCAAAAACAAACTTTCACACACACAATGGTCACTGACAGAATTTCACACTCAAATGTATGTTTAATGTTGCATATTTTATTGATACACCAAGCAATCTCATCTGCACCCAGATGTTTCTGAATAGCCCCTATACCCCTATTCCCTGACTTCCTTTTCCTGGCTTATTAGTGTACCTTAAATGAGGTTCAGCATTGGACACACACACACATGGCGGGCATACTGGTGAAGGCTTTTGGTATCTTTATGGAACTATTCAGAGGTTTATATCTCCCACAAGTTACGCTTGGGAGAAAAGGTAGGATTACCCCGGGCTGTTTTGTGTTCGACAATGTCGCATTGCATCAGAAAACACATATGAATCCCATCCGTAGCCTAAATCCAAATCTAGCTCCATCGGGGGAAGCTGGGCCCAGGGGTCAGGAGTTACCAGGCAGAAACTGTGTGGCCGCATATTTTTCCCATGGGTCCCCACTGATGAAGGCTTACCTTACTAATTTGGCAGTGTGGATTCAATGATGATGCGTGGCTTTAAATTCCAACACAAGAGTTAGATTCTGAGACACATTTGTTTGTATTTTGTGGTTGGCCTCCTCTGGCAGGAACACCACTACTGATCTGCAGGTCCCCTAAGATATTTTTACTTAACATATATAGAACATCATTTTAACCTTTGTTTTTCCATGACATTCAGTTGTTTTATGTTTATATTCTTAATTTAATTTTTTTTGCACCTCATCTATCTTTACGGCTACCATCTTGGTAGACCATTTGCCCAATCTTCTTCAGGCTCAATCTGAGAACTGCAGGTTAGCCAGACAAATAGTATATTTTATGTATTGGCCCATGGGTTTAAATAGTGACCAATTAAAGTCACTGATACGATAACTGTTCTCAAAAGCAAGGAAGGATAAGCAAGGGTTGCTAAAATTTTGTCTTGTCCCTGTAAGTAACACAGTTATCTCTGTGAAATCTTCTAACATGACGCATGTGTTCCCGATCATTGTTCACCTTTGTTGATGTCAACGGGCATTTTGTATTATCATCATGCCTGGGTCAGGAAAGCATAATAAAATGAGGGGCCCTCTACAGATGTTCAGCAGCTAGACCCCTGGATATCGGATATTGGATTGCAGGGCTAAACGGAATGAGTTTCAAATAAATTAAAGTAACAAAATGTTTTATTTTATGTGCATAGTGTTATTTTTCTATCCACTAAATTCTACTTAACAGTATAATAAACTTATAATGACATAATAATGTTCTCAGTAAACACTTGTTTGATCTGTTTTGAAAATGCAATAATTTAACTCAAGCTAGTTCTTCGATCTAGAATAACATTTAGAGGTTTTTACTGTATAAGCAGTAAAAGATATGAAAACTGCACTTTTTTTCGTATAAGCAACTTTGAAGCTTAGCTATACACCTGCTATATCTTAATGCCCTTTTTCCACATCAACGATGCACTAAAGCTGCATCACGGTATGCAACAAGATAATGACAAAATTACCATCGGATAGGTGGCCATAATCGCATGGAGAAGACACACAAAAACACAAGGTAATAACCTCACCTTGCGATATTTCTCTTTACCTTAATACCGCTATTTCCAGGTGTTTGTATTACAATAAAATTCAAAAGATAGCTTCTAAAGTACTGAATCACAAAATTGGAAGGCTGCTAAAAAGTCTTACATACCTGAACTGAAGGTTTTGATCAGCCATTTTAGTGGAGATCGTACAGTATCTTCCCGAAAACCCGAGTCAGTGCCACAATATTCTTCATACTTTTTTTTAGGGTCAAAATGTTCTCCATATTGAGCTATCACTGAAGAAACTGAGGCCATGTTCGCGTTCTCAATTTTCTGTTTCTTGACTCTATTATCGTGCTTCTCTTTTCTTGTCTGTGCCACTTTTCCCTCTTTGTACTTTATAGGGTAACTGGAGCTGTTAACATATGTTAATTTAGAACATGTGATAAATGCTAATATTGAGCATGAGACATCCTAATCAAACCATCCAGGTGTTTAGTCCCTTCCATTGCATCATCTGTGTGTTTACCTCATACCCTCTCTTTTACTGTTTATGATGTGCCCTAGCACCACAATAAACATTCACTCTGACTTTGTAGGGATGTTCTGAGGAGCTCCAAATGCCTAGCTGTTTTACTTGGCCCTTTCAGTAGGGTCATCTCCAAACTTTTTGCCTTTAACCTCCTGTGTTCTGTAGCCGTTTTTGGTGGCTTTTAGGACTCTGAACACTTTATTACTGCTTACCAGTGCTAAAGCACTTGTGATTGCTCCCTTAAACATGGTGAATTTGGCTCATACCCAATTGGCGCACTTAATTTACTATAAAGTCCTGAGCAAAGTGGTGATACATATACCCAGAGCCGGTAAATTAAATGATACTAGTGGGCTTGCATCAAATAGTATGCCACATACTAAAGTAGCTTCTTTAAACATGCCTCAGTTCTACCATTGCAGCCTCTGTTGGCAGTTTAAACTTTCATGTTGACCTGGCAAAATAAACCTTTTGCCAGGCCTAAACCTTCCTTTTTGATACATATAAATCTATACATCCCGAAGGGCAGGGTGCATCATCTTTAAGAATGTGGGCATGTATGTTTGAGTTTTACATGTCTAGATAGTGGAAAACACTTAAATTAGTTTTTCACTAATGCAAGGCTTAGCTGTCCCGTAGGATAAAATTGGATTGCCTAATGACATTTAATACGTGATAACATTCAATTAGCAGCAAGTGAGAATGTCAATGTTGAGTCTTAAGAATTGTAATTAAAAGAACCCTCTTTAATGGTAAAGTTGGATTTTACGTCCGAAAATTAAAATTCTGAAAATGCCACTTTTAGGCCGCCGACACTAGTGGCCCCCTGATGCCGAAGCTCCATGGATCCGTGGCCTGCTGGACAGACACTGGCGACATCCTGGGTGCACTTGCGCTGAGTTGCGGTGCAACTGCTCTCCACTCCTGTGGGGGGCTTTGCTGCCATGAATGCCCTCATTGAGGCCTGGAGGCCCAAAGGGGAAGGGAGCATGGGAGTGTGCGGGCCAGCTGACGGAGCCGGGTCTGAACATTAGCCTGCTCACTGTCACCGACCTTGAAGACCAGAGCTCTGAGCTCCCCACCACAGCGGCATTGGCTGTACTGGCGAGGCTTCTGTGCCCCCGCCAGGAGGTGCCCCATTGCTCAGCAATGTCACGGGGTGCCTGCTGCCTCTGTGGAGCTCACGGTGGCTGATGAGAGCAGCACAGCATGCAAGGCCTTGGTCCCAGCCCCACCCTATGCTGGATTGAACTGTGCCCAATGCCTCGACAGATGAGAGGGCCCAGGACACCGCACCTTCCATCCGCCGGTCCCAAGGTGGGGTTGAAATACCATAGAGGGCTGGGTTCCAGACTGTTGCGGTCTGTGATGGTCTTCCCTCTTTGTCGAATGGGGCATTTCCACAGCACCACGAAACGTGCCCCGTCATTACCTGCAGTCTGAGGTGGGGAGAGCCAGCCTTGTTGGTCATCCGGGGGCTCATTATTCCTCCCCTGTCCTCTATTACACTCCCTCTCTCTGCTCATTGCCCCCCCACACTTGGGGGAGATACCGTTTACTTCAGCTGCAGCTCTCTCCCTCCTTGGCCCACCTATCCTCTCCGATTGTGTACTGCCTTATCTGCCTGGAGTGGAGACTTTTACCAGGCTGTTAGGGGCCTCATCCTGGTGCCCCACAGAGGAGTATTTGAGCCCTGCTTCAACCCACTCATCAAGCTGCTCTGGAACTGACTGCACCCCGATCATCAATACAGAGGCTGTCTGACACAGGCCTGGGGAATGCTTCTTGTTTCTGCCTCTCCCCCTCCCCCCCCCCCCTTGTGCTGGCTGTGGGGGCATATACCACGTGGCCCTGGGAGACAGATTTGTGCCACTAATGGAAACTGTCAGGGACCTCACCTGGCTGTTGGGAAGTAATTCTGCCTGCGTCTGCCACTACCTGCCTGCACCAGTGCTGTGCTGTGCTCCTGGCCCTTCTCCAAGGGCCCACACCTGCCCTGTGATTGCGCTGTCTCCAACTGGGGTTATCATCTGGTTTTTGGTGTGGTTTCAGGACCTTCTTATGCCAATGCTTGTGTCTCCTGTATTCACTTTATCTACATGACCTCTTGGAAGATGTCATGACAGTTGTTCTTTTCTGAGGAAGTGGCCCTCCACAAGCCTCCTGCCCAGTCCCACCTTGCTGCCCGGTTGACTGGATGCATTGCATCCTCCAGGAAATCAGGGTGGTGGTCCACTAACTGGAATGTATATATGCCAAGATCACGGACTTCACCTCTGACAAAAAGTCAATATGGACAGAGATTGGGTTCTTTCAGGGCTGCCTGGACGGAGTGAAATCCCACCTTTATGAGCTGGTAGCACAAGTAGCCAAATGCACAGGTCAGAATGTGGGGCTTCAATGCCTCTTGCACAAAATTATTGACCTGGAGGACTGAAGCCGGTGGAATAGCATTCGCTTCTTTCGGATTCCCTGAGCAGATAAAGCAGGACGATGCTGGGTGCTTCCTCTGTGGCATTATTCCATGCCTCTTGGGGCTCTCCTTCATTCCTCCCCTGGAGTTCCATTGTGCTGATAGTATCTAGACCCGTCCCCCAAAGCCTACTGACAAGCCTTGCCTGCTCATCGCTTGTTTCCTGTGCCATGTCCAGGTCCAGCAGATCCTAACCTTCGAAAATGCCCATGTTCCCTATGACTTTGAGGGCCACGAGATCCGCAATGCGAGAGACTGCTCAAGAAAAAGAAACCAATAAAAATGCCAGGCCTTCCTGGCCCTCTGCCCAGCCCTGCACAAGTGCAAAAAGAACAATTAATAGACAGAATACTGAACAATGTCAAACATTCCCCGCCTTACAGAGACCTAGGCATAAATCCTTCGTTTTTTCCCCATGTCATTCCAGTTTCAACCCAGCCATATGCAAATCAGTCTTGACCTTGCTACCCTTGGGAACAGTTCTGCTCAAACCCAAGGCCAGATTCATTCACCATTCCAACCATCATTTCTGCCGCAGCACTGCACAAGTGGGACCTCAAGTATGGACTGGTGGAACTGGCGTACACGTGGACCACCTTGGATAGCTTCTCCAATGATTTCTTGGTCCCAGGTCACCTCAAGGCCTTTCTGGACTCCTTGCAGGACTCCAACATGGACACTGCCCCACCCGCCTCTACATCTCACTTTCCAGATTGGGATCTGACTTGTCCAATGCTACTGGGCAAGCAGTGCAGGCTTGGAAGATTGCAGAAGTGGCTTTTCCCCACACCTTCCCACCTCAGGAAGGACTGTGCCATCAGGGCAGTGATGGAAATTACACAGGTATCTGGCAGGTGCAAGTCCCATTCTCCATTGAAGGTCATAAAGGCACCTGACGTGGTGGGTGAAGACAGCAGGGAGACCTCCAGAATTCCTGCAATACCAACTGGCTGAGTTATGTGTTTGTGATTGTTTTCTCTTGTGTCTGCTGTTGGGGTTTCCTCTACAATTGGCTCCATCCTGCCTAATGGCCTGTCTCTCATTTCTTAATGTTGGCCTACCACCACCCGCTGGGCTGGTTTCTGGGGAAGGCCTTGTAGGGGCTCTCTCTTGCTAACTGGGAATAGCACTGATGCTGTTGCAATAATTTCTATTATTTGCTCTGTCATGTTGCTTCCTGGTAGAGGCGATGTTACATGTGTTGCATATTGCATGTTGGAGCCTATTGTTGATTGTTACTGTGCATTGCAGCCTGCCACCTTGCATTGCCTGCTGAACTGCAGGGGTTCCTCTGTGGGATCCCTAGATCTATACCGGGTTGTTTACTTGTACCCTTTTCTCAATCTCCCTCTCTCTCTCTCTCTCTCTCTCTCTCTCTCTCTCTCTGGTGTTTGGGATACCAATGGTGCTGGCCCTGCCCTGCCTGATGGCCTGCTCCCTGGCCTGAGCTGACTCGTTTCCCCATCTCAGTGAGGGGCTCTCCATCTTGTGGGAGGGTTGGGGTGTTCTTTTGGTGGTCTTATTGCTCATCAACTTCCCAGCAGCAACCTGGGGTGCTGGTTCTATCCTGGTTTACTCAGTAACATTCTACTGGCCCAGATTGTATGCAGGGTTTCTATGCTATACCGTTGCTATCCCTTCTTGGGTCCTTTCAGTGTCCCACTTCCATCTGTGCCTCTGGGGCAGACAGCTCCCAGGGGGGCCTACTCCCAACCAGAGGACAGCCCCCTCTTCCTCGCCTACATCTCCCCTCCATTTCTTGTCCTTACTTCTTTATTTGTCTCTCTGGCTTGGCCCATCCTCGAAGTCCCCAGGTAGTGAGAAGTTTTTTTTCACTCTGCCGGTAAAGGTAATTTTCCCCTTTCATGTCCTTCAAGCATAGGGTACACAACCTGACGTCCTTCTTGTTCCTCCCTACCCCAGGTCTTCCCCCTTTTTACTCCCCCCCTCTATGCTTTTCCTCTCCCTCTGCCCCTCACCACTCTTGTCCCCCACCATTTTCTTTCTCTTTTTCATTCCTCCCCCTCCCCTTTCCCCCGACCCCTGTCCTCCCACTTGTTCACTTACCTCCTTCCCCCAGCCTGCCTGCCCCACCCTCTTCTCAGCCGTCTGTCTTCACTCTTTCCCTTTATCTGCGCCCCATCACTCCCGCTGTCCGGTGCATATGGCGTTGATGCCCCTGATGGCCTTCCCTTGGAATGTCCATGCACTTGGGAGTCAGCACAAATTCTTTGTACTGCAATGAATGCCTCTTAGGGTCTGTTCATGTGAAATGCAGTGCTCCATAAAAGGTGCCATGCAGAGCAAAAAGCCTCCCGATATGCGTTCATCAGTGACCTGACCTGGCATTATATGAACCACCCCATGGACCACAGGCACAGGAGTCTGGAGAAGGCACACTTGGATTTCAACGGGCTCCACACCACTCAGGCGGAACATGCCCTCCATAAGCTCTCCTACCATCATTATGAGCAGGGCAGAATGGCCTACCGGTTATTGGTGGCTCAACTCCATCAGCAGGAAGCAGTTTCAGTGGTTTTAGCCATTAGGGACAGCACAGGTTGCCTAGTCACACATCCCAAGGGGATTGTGGATACCTTTGTAGCTTTTTATATCCACCTGTACATCTCAGATAGGACAGCAGACGAGTCACCACTTTCTTGATACAGTCACTCCGCCTAATGATGATGGCAGGGTTTTGCTCTCAGGTCTTGCCATCAAATGATGGAGGGTGCCCCAGCCTGGATTGGGCCATACCCCTACTCCATGCAGGGCAAACCAATCTTTTTTCTTCCCAACCCCTGGGGCAGAGATTGAGTTTACCACAATTTGCTCCATGGGTGGCAGAGGCTCACTCAATGCCAAGAATGTTTTTTAGAAAATATTAAGGGGGAGTCTGGCTCATCCTGACATCAAGATCCAACCGCATCTCTAAAGCCTCAATAGTCTTTCTTCTTTCCTTGGGACTAATGCATTTAGTCCCACTTTTCATGCTGAATGGCTGCACTTTTTAGGCACGGGTCGACCGCTACTAGGGGATACCTACCAAACCCAGATATTTTTGAGAATCAGAAACTGAGGGGAGTCCATAGTGGTGATCGCTGTGTGGATCCAATTACATTTTCGTACCCACAAAGCGCTGCACCCATGAACTTTGCCTAGATTTGAGCATTTTCCCTTGCGTTTCTGTAACGTTAACTTCCAGATTCCACTGTATTCCAAGCGTCCAGTGTTCCCCCTTTTGGCCCAGTTAATATACTATGTAACTTGTATGGGTTGGCCTAGCACCCACAACACAAAAGTCCCTAAAACGCAACTCAGTTATAGGTTTAGCTGTGGTATTTGGTCCCGGGTTCGGTGCCCACCTTGAGAAACCTACCGAACCAAGGTATTTCCGAAAACTAGACTCCCAAAAAGTCCTGGTTGTTGGACCTCATGTGCATCTCACAATATTTTACTACACACACTGCCTGCAAACCTCAAAGTTGCTTAAAAATCTGCATTTTCCTTGCAGTTCTGTGATGTAAACATCTGGAATAAGCAGGGATTCACAAAATTCCTACCACCCAGCATTCACCCACTTGTCCTGATAAAATCAATACCCCAATTGTGTGGCTGGACCCAGTGTCCGCAACAGAAATGGATCAAACCAGAGTCACTAGGAGTCCTAGTGAGGGGACTCCCAATTCATGTTGCGGGCACTAGGCCTAGCCACACAACTTTACATTACAGATATGTGGGGAAATGTGTGTTTAGAGAAAGTCTGAGACTTGCAAATCCTTCTCGGTAAGAAAACTTTGTAGGAGCCATGCACAACACAACCACCCTGGACTCCCCAGGTCTCTAGTTGGTTTTGAGTAAAAAGATATGACCTGTCTTGGTGCCTTTTGTGCCGTTTCCTGTCGCGGGCGCCAAGCCCACCCACACAAGTGAGTTTCCATTGTTATCCAGGGATGTGGAGGAATGCTGGGTGGTAGGATGTTTGTGGTTCTTTGCAGTTTTCAGAACTTTCCCTAACTGAAATTTACAGAAATGACAGCCACACAAGCCATACCACCCAGGGCTCAATAGTTGTCTTTTGGTAGGTTACCTGGTGCCAGTTGAGTGAAAGCAGAAAGGTAACAAGTACACTACTAGCAAAAAAAGGGGACGGTTTTAGTGTAAAGAAATTGACCTGTCCACGTTGCATTTTTGGGCCATTTTCTGTTGTGGACGCTAGGCACACCCACACTAGTGAGGTACCATCTTTATCGAGTCACTTTGGAAAATTCTGGGTTGTAGGAAATTCGTGGCTCCCTACAGATTCCAGAATATTCCATCACAGACATTTGGGAAAATGTGTATTTTTAGCCAAAGTTTGAGGTTTGGAAGAGCTTCTGGGTAGGAAAACCGAGTGTGAGCAACATAAGTCACACTACTTTGGACTTTCTAGTTTTCAGACAGTTGCAGATTTTTTTAGATTTCCCAGCGTGTTGATCCTGATCTAGGGCCCTAAATAAACAGCTATCCAAATTGCAAAAATACAGGGTGGTTGTGAGTAGAAAATTTTAGCCTGTCCATGTTGGGCTTTGGGTTATTTCCTGGTATGGGTTCTAGGCCCACCGACACAACTGAGGTACCATTGTTTTATCAGGAGACATGGAGAAATGCTGGGTGGTAGGATATTTGTGGCTCCTATCAGTTTCCAGAACTTTTCCCATGAGAAATGAGAGGAAGCTCTGTTTTTAGCTAAATTTGAGGTTTGCAAGGGTTTCTGTATAAGACCCATTTGAGAGTCATACATGTCACACCACCTTAGACACCCCCAGATGTATAGTTTTCAGAAATATGCGGGTTTAGTAGGTTTGCATGGGTGTTAGCTGAATTAGGGCTTAAAGCCCACAGGTACTCAGATTGCAAAAAAATGAATCGTTTTGAGAAATTGTATCTGCATTTTGGGCAATTCTGATAGCCCAACCACACAATGGAAGGTCAATTTTTATCATGAGACTTATAAAAATGTTTAGATGTAGAAAATGTGTGCTCCCCATGGGTGTGAGTTTATTCTTCACTGAAATGTGAGGAAATAGTTTTTTTTACCCAACATTTGAGGTTAGCAAGGGTTTCTAGGTAAGAAAACCGCATGATAGCTAAGCAAGAAATGCCACCCTGTACTCCTCCGGGTGTCTAGTTTTCACTAATGTGTATGTTTGGTTGGTGTCCCAAGGGTGCCAGCTGAACTTGATTCCAAAATCCAAAGCTACCAAATTACAAAAAACGGTTGGTTTTCAGTGGAAACATGTCTATGTCTGTCTATGTTGCATTTTGGACAGTTTCCTGTTGCAGAAGCTAGGCCTTCCCAAACAAATGAGGTACCATTTGTATTTGAAGACATGGAGGAACTCTGGCTGGTAGGAAATTTGTGATTACCGGCAATTTCCAGCACTTTCCCTCCTAGAAATGTGAGGAAAATGTGTTTTTAGCCACAGTTTGAGATTTGCAAGGGCTTCCAGGTAAAAAACCTAGTTAGACCAATACAGGTAATACCAACTTGTACACCTCCAGGTGTCTAGTTTTTAGAACTGTCCAAGTATAGTAGATTTATCTAGGTGGTGGTGGAGCTAGTGCCCAAAATCTACAGCTACCCACATTGTAATAAAAGACATGGATTGTCATAGGTGAAAGATGATGGCTCTATGTCATGTTTTAGGGTGTTTTTTGTCATGGGAGTTATGCCCAGCCACACAAGTGGGTTACAGTGTTTATCTGGAAATGTGTGGGAACAGAGAATTGTAGAACACTTGCTATTACCAATTGAATTTCTCTACATTTGTGCCTTGAAAATGTGAGCCAGTGTGAAATTAAGAAGACATTTAGCAAATTGTCCTCTGAATCACATGTTAGTATGGGTAACCACAAATTTAGAGGTGTACAAATAATCACTGTTCCTAAACATGTATCTTGTGTACATTTCAGAAATACATAGGCTACCTTCATACCTGTTTTTCAATATTTTTTTGGTACCATACGTACTGCTGAATAATTATTGTAAGGTTCAGCTCAGTTGTTGGTTTTGGGTATTGAATGTTTTTGTAGAACCTACTAACACTCTATATATATGTATACCAGAAGGGTCTTTTCAGGCATAACAGCGTATTGGGTCATTTGGTAAGAATACTTCAGCTGGACTAACTATCAGAAAAACGCAAAAACTGTGGTCAAATGTTTTTGGATTTAACTGTGCTAGTTCCTGAAAGCCAGAAAGATTGCGATCCAAGCACAGCATATATTTTGTGATGCCATTTTTTTTAAAAAGCACATAGGTTTTTGAGCAGCACTTCTCCCATTTTTGCAAAAACAAACAAAAACATTATACTTTCTTGAGCCCTTCAAGGGGAATCCACAAAGCCTGGGTGATCTAAGAATCTCTACGGTGATGTGAAAAAGGATACACATGTGGCATAGAGTTGAACAGCCATTGTAGAACGTTGTTGTCGCTGGAGAAGCTTTCTGCTGTGAGTCAAAAAAGCCATCCTTAAATGTTTCATTTTTTATGTGACTGCACATCCAATACTGACCCTATAGTTAGGTTTATATTTCTTTTACATTTTGCTATGGGACTGCAGACCCCAAGCTGGCATCGAGGACCCCAAGACCTGCACAGGTTTTGCCGCGCTCAGGCAGGTTGGTCATGAGGTTTATTCAAACCTGGCTCGTATGCCACAAACTGACCCTGACATTCATGTATAATAACAAGCTAGAATGATCATAAACATTTTATAGCATAGTCACAGGGAAAACAAGGAGTCTGCTTAAGTTTGATTTGGCATTCTTAACTAGTATAATAAAGAATAGTTAACTCAAATAAGTAGTTGACTCAAATAAAAGAAGTCTACTTCAAATGTCACATGAAAAGTCAAGTAAAGGAACACTAAAAAACAGCATTAGTATTTGAATGTTCAGAGCAATGCTGTAATAAGTCAGCTGAACCTCGTTAAGCTGTACTAACATAATCTGGAACACCCATACGTATTCATGTGTGTTGCTACAATCATGCTGCAACAAAGAAAACGCATACTTTCCCTTTTTCAAATGGAAAATAGCGGTCTTAAGTTAGATGCTGTTGTTTGCTTGCTAGAATATGGTTCCCAATGCTTACCCTCATGAGCAACCAGAGTACTACAACACCTTTATTTTGTATTATTTTTGTACTTCATGTTGCCAACAACTTGCTTTTTGAATTATTCAGTTAACGTCACAAAGAATACTTTCACAGCCTAAATTTTACACTTAGCCCAAAGGACAGGGAAAACCTGATTCCAGATATCTTCATGACTTCTTGTACTTCAAAAACAGGGATCAGAATTCATAAGAAGAGTGAAATGCTGAAGTAGGTTAAAAATTTCACTTTTTTGTTTTGTACATATCTTACAGTATGAAATTGCCACTGCAACTTAAATCTCACATTTTAAGGAGAGTCACAATGCTGACATACAATGTATATACTATGGGGCGTATGCATGAAACTATTTTGCGATCGCAATCACTGCGAATCGCAAAAAAACAGTGTTTGCGATCGCCAAATAGACAATCGCTATGTATGACACATTTTCGCATTGCAAAATATAAAATCACAATTTTAACAATTTCTTTTTTTGCAATGCCCGAAATCTGCGAATTTTTCTTGCAAATTGGCAACCTGTGATACGCAGCATACGAAAATCGCAATAGGCTAATATTTCATCACACAGCCTAATACACTCCATGAGTGTCGCTATACATAGCACATGTTATGGCCACAGTGCAGGTATGTATGCAAGTCAGGAGGCCAGTTTGAATGGGTTGCTTCTCCCATTTGCTTGACTCAGTGATGGCAGTTCATCTCCTCTTGGAGCGGCCTGCTGCTGCCTGCTCTGGGTGCTGACTGCCCTCTCTTGACTCCTCTGGTGTTGCACACTGTCTTCCTCTGTGCTGTATTATTTCGGGCACTGGTGGGGTTACGCTGCTCCTGCTGGATGACTCCTTGCTCCCCCATGAGCCCAGGAGTGGTGTGCCACCTGTGTTGGCTGACTGTAGTTCTTCCACATCGGTGGTGACCTGCACCATGCCTTTCACCATATCCTGGCTACAGTGGGCCATCTCCACTTGCATGCTCACGGTGCAATGTGACAGCTGGCTCGTGGCAGGCAGTTCACTACCTTGGTGTAGGTGTTCAAAAGGCTGTCCAAACATTGGCTCACCCTGCTCCTGGTTGCATGGTCCTTCTTCAATGTGGTACACAGTTCTGCCATGTCCAATATGCCATCCCCCATGTAACGAAGACTGTTGGTCACTGAGACCATCTGCCAGTTCATGGAATGCATTGATTTTTGTTGCAGGTGCTGTATCTTCAGCATGCTGCCCTCCAGTCCAGCAAACACCATGGCTTCGTCATCTGCGGCAGCACTGGTGCACGCCCTTGGCCTGCGTCTCACGGATCCTTGCTCTCTATGTTGCAGTGTGTGCTGTTCTGGGACCTGTGTAGCATGCTTCCCAGATTCATACTGAGCATCATCTTCCCCCTCTGCACTGTGTTTCTGCGTCAAGAAGTAGCAGTGGGGCCACAATGGTGCGCTTTCTTGCTGGGACAGGTGTGGTCTCTGTGGTATAATCGGGGTCCCTCTGCCCTGCCTGCTCATCCATATGTTCCACCTCGTCAGCTCCTGCACTGTCAGCCTGTGTCCCAGGTTGTGTGAAAAGGCACATTTGGATTTTGTTACATGGTCTGCAGTTCTCACTCAATAAATTTTTCTCAATTTGTATTGGCTAACTCCTATCTATTGCTTTTTGCCTTTACAGGATTTCCCATACTGCTTCAACAATTCTGTGTCTCAATGCTGCACTGTGTGATGCATCTGACTACATATCCCATGATGCATTGCTATGCTTCACTAAGAGATGCAATTTTAAATTCTGAGCTATGGGAGCCCACACTTCAAATCTCCATCTCTCCCCAATTGAAAGGTATACTTGTAAGATGTTACAAGGCAGCTCCAATGATAACCTACGGGAGAGCTAGTCTTTGTTATAGTGAAAACCAAACTTGACAGTTTTTCACTATAGGACATGTCCTACCTTTCACATACACTGCACCCTGCCCATTGGGGTAAATTGGGACTACCTTAATCAAGCCTTACAAGGAGAATAAGGTAAGGTTAGGGCCTAGCAAGTAAGGAAACTTGCCAGGTCGTCAAAGCACTTTAAAACTGCACTCACAGACTGCAATGGCAGGCCTGAGACAAGTTTACAGAGCTACTCATTTAGGTGGCACAACCATGGGAGAGGATGTGGCCTAATGGGTCAAGGTGGTCCTCCTCAAATCTGGGGAATCAGGTTCGAGTCTCGGCAATCACACTCAACATCCTGTGATTCTTGTCAAATCGCATAATCTCCCCATGCCTAACAAAAATGAATGTGTCCCTGTGTAACGTAACTGGTGCTCATGTAAAGCGATCTGTTAGCTGATACCTTTGGATCAAGTTTGCGCTATACAAAACTCTGATGAAAAAAAAGTACCGTAGGCCCACTAGTAGCATTTGATTTACGGGCGCTGGGCACACAGTGTACTTTACAAGGGACTTACCAGTAAATCAAATATGCCAATCAGGGGTAACCAATAGGAATCTCAATTTGCACAGAGAGTATATGCACCTAAACACTGATTAGCAGTGGTACAGTGCCCACAGTCCTAAAGCCAACAAAAACAGGTCAGGAAAAATAGGACGAAAACGACAAAAAGTTGAGGCTAAATCTGCCAAAAGAGCCAGATTCAACAGTCCTAGATGATTCCTAATACTCTGTCCAGCTTATGTGATGTGGGTTCTTTTAGAATCGTATACCGATGACCTGAATCACTCTCTATAGACAAAGGTTTGACTTGTTTTGGCAAACTCCTTAATTTGACCAGCGGAAACTAATGGTGCATGGAATCAGCATATTTAAGGGAAAAAGATCCTGTTAATTCAGAATTTAATGACTAAGAGGAGTTAGGCCATCCTTATAAATGTCTAACAGATTACATGTACAAATACATGTGCGATGATTTAACAAAGTCCTGTGCAATTAATAAAAATTAACATCCAACAAGCAGCAGAAGATTGATAATGGCAAGTAAAGATCAGGCATGTGGCCTACATTGTGGAGAGAAGTGGAATCTTCAGTGCTTTAGGAATTGTAGCAAACGGTTTGTATTATATCCAATGTGGTAAGTGTTTGTTTGAAATTAACAATGTTGTGCTGTTATCATATTATATAACACTGTGCCTGCGAGAGTACTGACCTCAAAGAGGGTAAGCAATAGGATTCTTTGGCTTATAAAGTTCTTTTTTGAATGATTTGAGTGATTTGTGTGGCAATGCGAGTTCAACTTTTAAAGCCAGTGGTTTGGTGTTATAAGTATTTGGCAGTGTCTGATCCTTTTTGTCACTGGGAACATGTAGCTGGGCTTATACTGGGAGTAATATTTGTGCATTTGGTTGTGGTTATGATCCTTGAGGGGATTTGATTCCAGTGTTGGGGGGCAAAGGGGATATAAATCACATTGCTGTGTTAGCCAGTAGCCATACCTTTCTTCAGATGGTCAGAAGATTCCACTTTTTAGTTGGTTCGATCCTTCCTCAGTCTTGGAAGAGTCAGGTGTCTTTCCATTAAAGAGTTCCAAACTTTCGGCCAGAGCAGAGAAGGAGGTTCCACTGATGTGTTCCTTTTCATAGTGAGGTACAATTCGTTTGAGTTCCAGTCTACAGTTGATGTTGCTGTTCCTGTAAACATTTATGTAGTTATACTTGATGAACATTGAGCTCCTGTCATGGAGTATGTCCTGATCTCAAAGCAGAGTGTTTTTATGTGGAACATTTCACTAATGTAACTATCAAAGCTCTTGGAGGACTTGTTTGATTACATTATAAGAGTTAATTAATTTCACTTGTGAAATTAATGAACAAAGCTTCACAATGAGTCCCAAAGTATAGATAAAGACTTTTTTAAGATCTTAATTGCTAGGATATGTGCAGTCTAATGAACCGTTAAATGGAGTGTTTTGAACAAATGATTGGATTTGTCTATATAAGACAACGCATATCGGTAGTGTAGAGTTGGCAAGGGGTAGGGACAACCTATGCCACAGAGTGGGGCCTAACTTGACTTGCATGCAATAACTGACACGGACACTAGCTGGTAGTTAGGGCCGAAGACCCAGAGGCGGTCTCGCGCCCGTTTATTTATACCTTGGGCGTGACCCGCCCTCAGGCTGTGTGCGTGCGTGCGTGAGTGCGTGTGTGGACGGGCCGGGTGGCTCCATCAGTACATCCCTCCAAACTCACAGTTCTTTAGTCCCGGTTACTTTACTGTCCTAGAGACACGGAGACCCCATGCATAGTCCTTGAGTCTCTGACTGGGGGTTGGATTGGGTCGAAGATTATACCTCGGGCTCCGCGGCTCTGCAACTGACTCTTCGTTTTCCCGTTCCACTGTGCTACTTTGTGAGCTTGCTGGACTGATGCAGCGCTCCGAGGCAGGTCTGGGCACCGATGTTTCCCGGATTGGTGGATCCCTCGGCGTCCCAGGGGGTGTCAGATCTTCATCGCCTCCCTCCATGTCCTCTGACCCTTGTCCGCTCGAGGTTCCTTCTCCAGAGATCCGTTTGAACCACAACACGTTCCTCGTTACAGCTCTCATGCCATGTGTAGCCGACACCATGGTGCCGTGGATGTTCACGACTTCCCACACCTCGGGTTCAAATGTCGTCTGATATTTCCAGTTGTGTAGACGAGTCTTCAACACCACGCGGTCGCCAACCACAAGTGGTCTGACCTGGGCATGTCGCGCTCTGCTGGCTCTTTCATTGGTATTTCTCCTGCGGTTTTGAGTTGCCTCGTGGTCTCGCTCGGGGGCTCTCAAAGCGGGGCTCGTCGGTATGCAGTCTCGCAGTATTCTCCGAAACATGACTTGCGCCGGCGCACACTTGGTGGTACAGTGTGGGGTTTGTCGATATGCGCTTAGGAACAGGGCCAGGCACTCTTCCGGCGCTTCTCCCTGCTCCACACCAATCTTGAGGGCTCGGTTCATGGTCCTCATGAACCTCTTGGCCTCGCTGTTTGCCTGTGGCCACTGGGGCGTGATCTTTTTGTGGTTGATTCCCCTCCTGCTCAGGTATGTTTTGAAATCGTTGCCTTGAAAAGGCGGCCCATTGTCCGATTTTATCTCGTCTGGAAAACCTAGCATGGCAAAAGTGCGGTCTAGTGCTGGCTTCACGTGGCTGAATGCAGTGGAGGGTACCACCTCGACTACTGGAAATCTGGAGCATGAGTCGATGAGAACCAGGGCTTGTCGTCCATCAGGGAATGATCAGAAGTCCATGCTTATCTTCGACCATGGGGTCTTAAAGGGGTCCTCCGTGATGACCGGGTGCGGTGCTGGTTCTTGGCTGGTGATGACACACGAGTGACAGTTTTGGATTTCGGTTTCCACCGCACTGTTGAGTCCCGGGAACCATACCCGGCTACGCAGGCGGGCCTTTGTCTTTGCTACTCCTTGATGACCTTGGTGAGCGAGGCAAACTACTTCTTTCTGCAGGCTCGACGGTATGACGATGGTGGTGCCTCGCAACACCACACCATGGGGTCGCACGCTTAGTTCGCTTTGAGCTTGCCACATCTGTTGCCAAAAGTCTGTTCTTCCTGCGTGAGTGCACTGCAACCATCCAGGAAACGCTTCCAGGAATGACTTTCGAATGTGGCTTTTACCCTTCGGAGGCATTCATCTCGGTCCGTGGCAGCACCTATCACCTCCAGCGTGAGCGCTTTGGGACACGCATCCTGTGACAGTGCCCTGACGAACTCCTCCACTTCCTCACCGTCTTCTAGCTCAGATGAGGGAGAGGGCTGCCCTGGATGTCTTGACAAGAAATCCGCCGGGTTGTCCGTGCCGGGGCGGAAGATGACTTCGAAACGGTAGGGTTGAAGCTGGATGGCCCATCTTCCGATCCTGGGTGGCGCAAGCCTGGCGGAGCCTCAGAACAGCAGTACGAGCGGCTTGTGGTCCGTGATGACTTTGAACTCGTGGCCAAACAGGTACAAGTGAAAATGCTGACACGCCCACTTGATGGCAAGCGCCTCTCTTTCTATTTGCGCGTACCTCATCTCCGTCTGTGTCAGTGCTCGGCTCGCATATGCGGTGGGAACCCACTCCTGGTTTTCCGTCTTTTGCATCAGGACAGCACCTAGCCCCACCGGGCTAGCATCTACGACAACCTCTGTTTGTCTATGCGGTCTGAAGTACGCCATGACCTTGTCATCTATGAGGGCGTCCTTAACTGCTCGGAATGCCTCATCCTCCTCCCCTGACCATGACCACAGATGCCCAGACTTGGTGAGTGTTCGTAGGGGTTCCGACAGGGATGCCAAGTTGGGGATGAAGCGACCACAATAAGTGTCCATCCCTAAGAAGCTCCGGACTTCGGTCGCAGATGGCTTCGGTGCTGCCCGGATGGCATCCGCTTTCATTGGGTCTGTAGGAAGGTGGATATCTGACTATGGTTACCCCCAAACTTTTTTTGGGCTGGTGATTAGCTGGTTTTTTGACATAGTTGGCCTGGGATCCTGCTATTCAGGGCCCCCGGCTAATTGCTCTCTCCTTAAAATGGACTCCATGTACCTTAGGTGCATACACAATTGGAACTGGTTCACCTTATTGGCCCCTGTAACAATGTACCCTAGGTACCCAGGGCATAGGTGCATCCAAGGCCTACCAGGGGCTGCAGCATGTATTGTGCCACCCCTGGCCTGGCCTACATATTTGACACAACTGGCTGATCACTCAGCTGGTGTAAGTTGGTGTAATCACCTCTTAGTTAGATATAGTATCCCTATATCTAACCTTAAACTGGACACATATGTTCCTATCAGCCACTCCTATGGAAGGTCTCTTCAATCCTGGAGGCAGAGTGCTTAGAAATATGTGAGATGGTGCTGTAGCATGAGCTGAGCCTGTCTGCAGCTGTCGGGAACCACTCCCTAAGCTGTTCCGGGATATTGCCATAATATATAGTCTTAAGTGCATTATAATCCTCGCGGTTATATGCTATCTTTGGTTTGGCTTTATCAAAACATGTCGAGTAAGGTGTCATACAAATTGGAATACTATCCCCTCGACAGTTCTGTCGACGGGGATAGCATTCCACCCTTCTAGAGGGACACGACATGTGTGTAGCCTTAAACCCGGTTAAAGTTAACCAGAGCCCCAGCATCACACAATGGATGCTGCCACCACAGACACGAGTCTGACCTCCTGCTGCTGGGAGTCCTTCCAGCGAGGGAGGCTTGGACAAAGGGTTTCCTGCCTTGGGAGGTGCGAGCACCACCCCTGACAGGGTTTTGTGTATTGGGTAGGACAGGGCTGAATAGAATCAGACATGCCCGGGGCACACAAGGTGTCCCCGTGCACAAGCCAGTCCAAACCGGTCCTGGGACTTTCCAGACCCAGGCCTGGCGAGGAGCTGGACAAAGGAAAGGGGGTGTAACCGCCCCCCTTTCTGGTTCCTCCCAGAGGAGGGACCTAGTAGGTGGTCCACCCCTCAGATTGGGAATAAGAGTGGGAGCAGTGCCATTGCACAGCAGATCATCCTGAATCAACTTTAAACAAAGAAGAAGACTGGACTTCAACATTCTGTTGCTCAGAAGACTGAAGAGAATCTCCCTTGTGGCCTAGGAGTGGCCACCCTGTGAACACAATAAACTACCAAGGGTTGGCTCTAATCAGTGTGGCTGAGCCTGCATAGGACATAACAAAAGAGAAATTGCCAGCACTGATAACATCACAGTAACAAAAATTCAAAACACAGTACTTGAGAAAAGATTCAAGACTGGATGCTAATTAATAGCTTTTTATTCTTATTTGTGATTTTATCAAAAAGCACTTTTTTGTTTTTTAGAAGACAAACATAAAAAACAATTCAATGACTAAACTCAAAACTAAAGGTAATCATTCATCATATCACTCATATCACAACCAAACGAGAAACAATCATTCAAGGGGAGAAGGGGGACATTGAATAGAGGAACTGCAAAATTTATCAAAACATACACTATTTACAATATAATACAGTACTATACATGAGATATAAGAAGCCAAATGTCTGCAAAAACACTTAAATAAATTCTTTCAATAATCAATCACTTATGGCGTACATTCCTATAACTAAGCGTTTGAGAATAATTATATGATTTTCTGAAAAAGGATAATGTACAAGGATCAGTGATAAGCGACAGTTGTTATAGCATTCGCACTTATCACTGGAGCAGACAGTGAGATGGCTGGGGCCTACGCGTTTCGAATCCCAATGGTTTGTGGGGATTCTCTTCAGGGCCTTCTGATAAGAATTATGTTTGTGTATATGGGAGGCCGTGTCTGTAAAAGCTGTCAAGTTTCCGTCGTGGGACGAATCAATATGTGTTTAAACTAGGCGGCGTCCAAGACAGCACTACACGGCGGCTGACTGCGCAGGAGCCGCCGTGTAGTGCTGTCTTGGACGCCGCCTAGTTTGAAAGCTCGTCTCTAATTAATCATTTAAACAATTACCGCTGTCTACGTCGCTGCAAAGAACTGCTGCCTCGAGTCTGTAAACTAGAATCTTCGTGTGCTTTACCCATTGCGGTCACAAGCAGCTGACTTGTAACGCCGCGGAACACCGCGTTGAAGGCCCTATTTTATCAGACGGTTGTCCACGAACAAGTGCTACTTTGTTGCACTGTAGAAGAACACATATTGATTCGTCCCACGACGGAAACTTGACAGCTTTTACAGACACGGCCTCCCATATACACAAACATAATTCTTATCAGAAGGCCCTGAAGAGAATCCCCACAAACCATTGGGATTCGAAACGCGTAGGCCCCAGCCATCTCACTGTCTGCTCCAGTGATAAGTGCGAATGCTATAACAACTGTCGCTTATCACTGATCCTTGTACATTATCCTTTTTCAGAAAATCATATAATTATTCTCAAACGCTTAGTTATAGGAATGTACGCCATAAGTGATTGATTATTGAAAGAATTTATTTAAGTGTTTTTGCAGACATTTGGCTTCTTATATCTCATGTATAGTACTGTATTATATTGTAAATAGTGTATGTTTTGATAAATTTTGCAGTTCCTCTATTCAATGTCCCCCTTCTCCCCTTGAATGATTGTTTCTCGTTTAGTTTTGAGTTTAGTCATTGAATTGTTTTTTATGTTTGTCTTCTAAAAAACAAAAAAGTGCTTTTTGATAAAATCACAAATAAGAATAAAAAGCTATTAATTAGCATCCAGTCTTGAATCTTTTCTCAAGTACTGTGTTTTGAATTTTTGTTACTGTGATGTTATCAGTGCTGGCAATTTCTCTTTTGTTACACTCTGTGAACACAGGCACCAACCAGCAACTCGACATCTGCTTTGCCGCCGCCTCCCGCCAGAGCCCGAGCCCAGAGCCCAACAAGAACCAGACTCCCAGACTTCTCAGAGCCCGATCCATAGTCCCTGCAAAGAAGGGACCCGTGGAGGCACCGAGTGACGTGGGACCGGACATCTTGGAAGACACTCGAAAAGATGACTGCGCAGCATCTGAGGCATCCTCGACGTTGTGCTTTAGGGATTGAGAACCTTTACCACCGAGCAGCCCTTGCACCGAAGATCAGCCCTCCAGCATCTCCACGATCTGCGTGGGGCCCTTTTGCATTGTGCAACTTGACGCGCCATCCCGGCCACTAGCCACGAGGCCAGCGGCCATCTTGGCAACGAAACCGACAAACTACACAGCGGGTCTGGTTGCTCCAGACTTGCTCAAGCTCTTGTGAAAAGGAGCACTCGCTCTGACCTTGCTGGTCCGAGTGTTAAGCATCTTTTGATTCCTGCGTGGCTTGCATTAGCCAAGGCCTGTTTGCTCCGATCAGGTCGCCGACACCGCCAACAGCGAGAAGCCTGCGTGGGACAGCTCGTTACCGACTCCTGGACGTCCTCGACCCCCGGTGTCCACGTGGCTGCAGAGAGAAGCTACCTGACAACGCCTGTTTTCACCCGACATCGCCTGGTTCCAATCTGGTTCCACGGTAGTCACTGGCTAGTGACTTTGAACATTGTCCCCTCTGCTTTCAGGTCTTCACATCTTCAGATCCACCCTTGGATCCACCGGAACTCTTCACATCGAGCCGCCTGCAGCATCTTCAGCTCCAAGCACCATCGACCAGCGTGACGAAACCCGACACTACTTCGACCCTGTGCACCCGCTTCCTGTGGGTGAGGTAACTCAGCTCCGCCGGTGTTCCTACACTGGTACACATCTCAAGGGCCTGTGTCTTAAGTTTCAGCGTTCTAGGTCACTCGGAAGGTTCCTAACTCTTTAACTTTGTACTTTTTACGTGCCATAGACTTTACATTGGAAAGGGCGTGCACTTTGAACACTGCACCCGAGTCCCGCGGGCCTTTCCCGACTTAGTCACTGCTAGTCTCGAATAGCTCCAGCGATTCCCAAGGCCCTAGGCCTGTTCCCTTTCCTATTGGTATCTCTTATACCACTTTCTTAGTATATGGTTTAGGTGGCCCCTAGGGCTCATCCATATTGTGCAACTTTTGTGTATTTTAAACTGTCTTGTGATTTAACGCTTGTGCTTCTGTGCTCATAAAGAGTCCAGGGGATTTTATAGTTAATAAATCAATATATATTTTCAATATATATCTGTGTGGTGTCCTTTCATTTGGTACTCAAGGGGGTTGTGTATGGTAATACAGCTGGTTTCACATGCCTTTCAGAGTTTAGCCTAAGACTGCTTTGTCCACGTTACCACTAGGATAACTGGTCTACAAGGTTGAATTACAACCAATCATCATGAGGGTTGCTTGGCATGGTACAAAGTGATCACTAGAATTAGTGAACATTATATACCAGGCCAACTTCTCCCATTGGTGGCAGCGATGGGATCTGAGCTTGCTTTTGTTTTACCATTACAATCTTTGAGATTATCATTTGAAAGATCATACAGGTACCTGCTAGGTACATATAAAACAAGACTAGTATACTTAAGTTCTACTGAACTTAGTTGTTGTAGAGCAAAGGGAGTAGCACACCCTGACTACAACTACTAGATAGGTTTAGTAGGTAAACACCAGTGTAGGTAGATTGCAACACATCCACCCACACTAGAGCAATGCCTGGAGCAGAGGGTTCCACTGGGAACATCCCTGTTGAGAGTGACCCTCCAAGGGCACATCCAAATTTGCTATTTTTTCCTTTAAGGAATTAAGACAGCTTTGTGTCTTAAGGGGTCTGAGGACAGGGCCTTCCCCTACCACAGACCACCTTAGAGAGATCTTGGATCAGTCTGAGACTCTAAAGACCTCTAAGGTAGACCCCACAGGCAATGCTGAAGGAGGCCATCCTTCTGAGGATGACAATGTAGAAACCCCTGCCCCTATCATCCTGGTAGATGAGGAAGCCCCCATAACTGGAGCTCCTCAGGTAGATGAGGAGGAAGAGGAAGAGGAAGAAGAGGAAGAGGGGGAAGCAGTGAGTCAGATGATGACAGAAATAGTCAGGTGCTGGTCAGTATACTGAACCAGGCTAACTTAAGCCTATTTGGGACTGAATCTGGTAACAACCCATTCAGACCCCCAGGTGGACTTAACCAGAAGCCTAGGAGGAGAAGGACTCACTCAGGTGACTCTAACAACTCCCATGCTTCTAGAGGTTCTCATGGCCACTCCAGAAGGGAGCTGGCTAGCCCTCAGAGAAGGGAACATGAGGCCAAGATGAGAGAGGCTGAGCTTAGGATTCAGAGGCAAGAGTTAGAGGTTGCCCTGGCCCAAGAGAAACTTGCTAGAGCAAGACAGCCTAGAGAGAGTGGATTAGGATCCACTGGTGGCAGCACTATCCAGAAGGATAAAGACAGGTCCTTTGATACAAGAAACCTGAGTAAGATTGTGCCCCCCTACAAAGCTGGGGATGATATCCACAAATGGATGACTGCACTTGAGAGAGCCTGCATGGTACAGCAGATCCCTCAGGAGCAGTGGGCAGCAATCTTGTGGCTCTCCTTTGAAGGTAGAGGCCGAGACAGACTCCTCACAGTTAGTGATGGGTATTCTAGAAACTACCTGGTCCTGAAGAGTGCTCTGATTGATGGGTTAGTCTTAACCACTGAACAGTACAGGTTAATGTTCAGAGACACCCAGAAGACACAGACTCAGGACTGGTCTGAATTTGTTGAATGTGGCACTAAGGCTCTGGAGGGCTGGTTGCTGGGAAGTAAGGTTACTGACTATACAGGATTGTATAATTTAATTATGAGAGAGCAAATCCTAAGTAATTGTCAAAATCAGCTTCTACATCAGCACCTGGTTGACTCTGATCTGACCTCCCCACAAGAATTAGGTAGGAGGGCAGACAAATGGGTCAGAACCAGGATCAGGCCTAAGAACCAGGGTGGTGACCAGAAGAAAGAGACTACCAAGCCTCAAGAGAAGGGTGGGGATAAAAGTAAGGAAAAGACTTCCCCAGGGCCCCAAAACTCCAAGAATGGGGGTGGGTCCCAAGACACTTCTACAACCCAGAAAAAGCCTTATTGTCATACCTGTAAACAGGTGGGGCATTACAAAACAGATAGCTGTTGTCCCAAGAATGGCAATAAAGAGAATATACCTCCAGGTAAGGCTCCAACACCTCCTGTCACTGTTAGCAGTGGTCCCCGAGGTGGTGGGAGCACCCCCAAGAATTTGGGTGGGTTTACTTTTGGAGGACAGGTGGACTCTGGCCTATCCAGGTCCCCTAACTCAGATACTCTTGTCTATGAGACTGGCATGGGGTTTGCCAATTTCACTGCTTGCCCAAACACTTTGAGCAAGTATAGACAGGAGCCCCTCATCAATGGTTTGAAAGTTGAGGCCTTCAGAGATACAGGGGCTAGCATCACCATGGTGGCTGAATGTCTAGTCCCCTCAAGGCAACTTTTACCTGATGCCAAATATCAGGTGACAAACATTGATGGCATAGAAACCAATCATCCCATGGCAGTGGTCAATCTTTGCTGGGGAGGTGTCACTGGCCCAAAGAGAGTGGCAGTGTCAGCAAACTTGCCTGTAGATTGCCTACTGGGTAATGATTTGGAAATCTCAGCCTGGGCTGAGGTTGAACAGCAAACCCATTCTAGAATGGTAAATCTCCATGGAAAGGTTAGTGGGGCTGTGATGGCTACAGCCCCAATCCAAGATGTCCTTCCTGAAAAGGTTGGGAGGGCTGAGCAAACCTCAACCCCATCTTTAGCTAACTTCCCTCCTGAAAAGAGTAGCAGGGCTGTGATGGTAACAGCCCATACCCAAACTGAGTCTCCTCCTGAAAAGGTTGGTGGGGCTGTGATGGCCACAGCCCAAACTCAAACTGATACATGGGTAGTGAAGCCTGAAATGATGGATCACTCAACCCAAACAGAGAGCATTGAGGAGGAAGAGAAATCTCCCTCCCACCAGACTTTAGGAAAAGATCAGCCTCCTCAGGGAACTGATCTTACCCCTGATGAAGGAACTGTCCCAGAGGTTGTTAGGCCTGGTCTGACAGAGCCTCTGATGGCAGTGGACCCTTCTCAGGTGGGACCCAGTCTGGAGCAGGTAACCTGCCCCTCTCTACCTTGCCTTACTCAGCCCAGGGCTGCAGAGGACAAGAAGGACAGTGAGACCCAAAGGGCCCCCTGTCAAATAAAGCGCCCCCATCAACAGATTAGGGGCACCGAAACTAGTAGCCCTAGTGAGGTGCAAACTTTAATAACTCCTGAGGGATCCCCCTTAAAAGTAGTTAGGGACCTTCCCGAGATGGATATTGTTGGGCACAGCCAAACCTGGGACCCTAAGGGCCCAAACCTGAACTGTCCCTCCAGTAAGCCAAACAGAGGGACTCAGCCTCCAGCTTTAGGTAGCCAGAGGTTGACCCTGAGAGCACAGTGCAACTCAGTCAAAGAAAGAAAGGCACACATGGTGGAGAGTGATTGGAGGAAGCTGAGTCCTACAGAGGAATCTCACTTCAGTACTCCATCCCAACACCAGCCTTTAACTTTGCAAAGACACACCACAGGTAGAGATTCCCTATGGTGGAGACCCTCAGATACCCTTAGGGTGAGGGATTGCTTAGTGGACCATGAGACAGGGGGTAACCAAGCCAGAGCTGGTACTTCCTTATATGGCCACTTAGGCAATATAGGCTTACCTGGTCAAGGATAGCCTTTGTCTCCTTTCGTTTGGGGGGGGTTATGTAGGAAGGTGGATATCTGACTATGGTTACCCCCAAACTTTTTTTTGCCTGGTGTTTAGCTGGTTTTTTGACATAGTTGGCCTGGGATCCTGCTATTCAGGGCCCCAGGCTAATTGCTCTCTCCTTAAAATGGACTCCATGTACCTTAGGTGCATACACATTTGGAACTGGTTCACCTTATTGGCCCCTGTAACAATGTACCCTAGGTACCCAGGGCATAGGTGCATCCAAGGCCTACCAGGGGCTGCAGCATGTATTGTGCCACCCCTGGCCTGGCCTACATATTTGACACAACTGGCTGATCACTCAGCTGGGGTAAGTTGGGGTAATCACCTCTTACTTAGATATAGTATCCCTATATCTAACCTTAAACTGGACACATATGTTCCTATCAGCCACTCCTATGGAAGGTCTCTTCAATCCTGGAGGCAGAGTGCTTAGAAATATGTGAGATGGTGCTCTAGCATGAGCTGAGCCTGTCTGCAGCTGTCGGGAACCACTCCCTAAGCTGTTCCGGGATATTGCCATACCATATACTCTTAAGTGCATTATAATCCTCGCGGTTATATGCTATCTTTGGTTTGGCTTTATCAAAACATGTCGAGTAAGGTGTCATACGAATTGGAATACTATCCCCTCGACAGTTCTGTCGACGGGGATAGCATTCCACCCTTCTAGAGGGACACGACATGTGTGTAGCCTTAACCCCGGTTAAAGGTAACCAGAGCCTCAGCATCACACAATGGATGCTGCCACCACAGACACGAGTCTGACCTCCTGCTGCTGGGAGTCCTTCCAGCGAGAGAGGCTTGGACAAAGGGTTTCCTGCCTTGGGAGGTGCGAGCACCACCCCAGACAGGGTTTTGTGTATTGGGTAGGACAGGGCTGAATAGAATCAGACATGCCCGGGGCACACAAGGTGTCCCCGTGCATAAGCCAGTCTAAACCGGTCCTGGGACTTTCCAGACCCAGGCCTGGCGAGGAGCTGGACAAAGGAAAGGGGGTGTAACCGCCCCCCTTCCTGGTTCCTCCCAGAGGAGGGACCTAGTAGGTGATCCACCCCTCAGATTGGGAATAAGAGTGGGAGCAGTGCCATTGCACAGCAGATCATCCTAAATCAACTTTAAACAAAGAAGAAGACTGGACTTCGACATTCTGCTGCTCAGAAGACTGAAGAGAATCTCCCTTGTGGCCTAGGAGTGGCCACCCTGTGAACACAGGCACCAACCAGCAACTCGACGTCTGCTTTGCCGCCGCCTCCCGCCGGAGCCCGAGCCCAGAGACCGACAAGAACCAGACTCCCAGACCTCTCAGAGCCCAATCCACAGTCCCTGCAAAGAAGGGACCCGTGGAGGCACTGAGTGACGTGGGACCGGACATCTTGGAAGACACTTGAAAAGCTGACTGCGCAGCATCTGAGGCATCCTCGACGTTGTGCTTTGGGGATTGCGAACCCCCACCACGGAGCAGCCCTTGCACCGAAGATCAGCCCCCCAGCATCTCCACGATCTGCGTGGGGCCCTTTTGCATTGTGCCACTCGACGCGCCATCCCAGCCATTAGCCACGCGGCCAGCGGCCATCTTGGCGATGAAACTGACAAACTACACAGCGGGTCTGGTTGCTCCAGACTTGCCCAAGCTCCTGTGAAAAGGAGCTCTCGCTCTGACCTTGCTGGTCCGAGTGTTAAGCCTCTTTCGATTCCTGCATGGCTTGCATTAGCCAAGGCCTGTTTGCTCCGATCAGGTCGCCGACACCGCCAACAGCGAGAAGCCTGCGTGGGACAGCTCGTGACCGACTCCTGGACGTCCTCGACCCCCGGTGTCCACGTGGCTGCAGAGAGAAGCTACCCGACAATGCCTGTTTGCACCCGACATCGCCTGGCTCCAATCTGGTTCCACGGTAGTCACTGGCTAGTGACTTTGAACATTGTCCCCTCTGCTTTCAGGTCTTCACATCTTCAGATCCACCCTTGGATCCACCGGAACTCTTCACATCGAGCCGCCTGCAGCATCTTCAGCTCCAAGCACCATCGACCAGCGTGACGAAACCCGACACTACTTCGACCCTGTGCACCTGCTTCCTGTGGGTGAGGTAACTCAGCTCCGCCGGTGTTCCTACACTGGTACACATCTCAAGGGCCTGTGTCTAAAGTTACAGCGTTCTAGGTCACTTGAAGGTTCCTAACTCTTTAACTTTGTACTTTTTACGCACCATAGACTTTACATTGGAAAGGGCGTGCACTTTGAACACTGCACCCGAGTCCGCGGGCCTTTCCCGACTTAGTCACTGCTAGTCTCGAATAGCTCCAGCGATTCCCAAGGCCCTAGGCCTGTTCCCTTTCCTATTGGTATCTCTTATACCACTTTCTTAGTATATGGTTTAGGTGGCCCCTAGGGCTCATCCATATTGTGCAACTTTTGTGTATTTTAAACTGTCTTGTGATTTAACGCTTGTGCTTCTGTGCTCATAAAGAGTCCAGGGGATTTTATAGTTAATAAATCAATATATATTTTCAATATATATCTGTGTGGTGTCCTTTCATTTGGTACTCAAGGGGGTTGTGTATGGTAATACAGCTGGCTTCACATGCCTTTCAGAGTTTAGCCTAAGACTGCTTTGTCCACGTTACCACTAGGATAACTGGTCTACAAGGTTGAATTACAACCAATCATCATGAGGGTTGCTTGGCATGGTACAAAGTGATCACTAGAATTAGTGAACATTATATACCAGGCCAACTTCTCACAGGGTCTACTTTCAGGCCGTCTCGGGAGAATACGTATCCAAAGAACTCCACTGATTCGTTGTAGAAAGAACACTTGTCCCTGTGTAGGGTAAGACAATGCTCAGCAAGCCTCCGGAGGGTGGCCCTAAGGTGTCTGTGGTGCTCTTCGAGCGTCTTGGGGAAGACAAGAATGTCATCACTCAGGTTGATGACTCCTGGAAGTCCCGATAGTGTCTCCCTGATTGCATTTTGAAATACTTTGGCGGCCGAGGAGACACCGAAGCTCAGACGCTTGTAGCTGCGGAGGCCTACGTGGGTCGAGAAGGTTGTGATGTTCCGGCTGTCTGGGTGTAGCTCGAGCTGGTGGTATCTAGCATTGAGGTCCAGCTTAGAGAACCAGCGGGCCCCATTTAGATCTGCCACTATACCGTCCATCGTTGGCGTGAGGTGCCTCTCCCTCTTGATCGCCTTGTTAGGGAGGCGCATATCCACACAGAGTCTTATGGCACCTGGTTTCTTTGGCTTGGGGGCCACCACGAGGGGCGACACCCAGGGAGTGGGCCCAGAAACTTTCTCTATCACCCGAGTTCCTCTAGTTTCTTCAGCTCGGCTTCCACCTGCGGCCGCAGGTGAAAGGGAACCCTTCGGTGCTGCAGTGCAGTTGGTTTCACCGTGTGGTCGATGTGCAGCTTGAACGTCTTCCCCTTCAGGCGGCCTAACCCTTCAAAGAGCGCTGGGAATTCATCCAGCATGGCATCCGCATGTCGTTCGTGTATCTGGTTGGCGAAGAACACCAGTTGCAGGTCTCCGCCGCTGTGTGGAAGCTGAGGAGCGTGCCCCGCTTGCCGCCTGTCACATGGAACTTGGTGTTTACTTCTTGGCCGTTACAGGCAACTGTCACATCAATTACTCCTCGCAGGGGCAGCGGATCGTCGCTGTAATACGTGTATATTCTCGCTTTTGATGGTGATAGTGGCGGTCGAGGGAACAATTGTTCATACTGCACGTTGTCCATCACGTTCACCGATGCACCAGTATCAATTAGTGCTTGCACCGAGGATCCTTCAATCTGAATTTTGCACATGGGCGGGGGCCGTCTTCTCGAACCTTCCCGTCCCACAAAACGAGACAAAGAACACGTCGTCATCATCGTCGTCTATTCTGCATGCCGACTGGGCGGTATCACCACTGGGCCCAGGGTCTTCAAGCGAGAGTTGGCGCACCCCTTGGGCGATGCTTCTCCCACTTTGGCCAGTCCATCGATTGCCACTGCTGCGGCACACCTTTGCGAAGTGGTTCAGTTTTCCACAGTTGGAACAGGTCTTCCCTCTCGCGAAGCACCGACCATTCGATGGGTGGTCCATCCCGCAATTCCCACAAGCAGATCGCGAAGATGTTGGCTGTTGGTTCTTCTGCGTGTTCGGGAATGGCCTTCTGCGGAGGACATCAACGTGTTCCTCTTTCACTGACACGTGTTTGGCTGGCGCGGCAGGTCTGTCAAGCGCAGCTTGCATCGCGTCCGCCCGGGCATTGGAGAGTTTGTGTGACCTGGCCAAAACGAGGATTTCATCCCAACTTATCCGGGGCTGCCGTAGGATGAGGCATCTCAGTTGAACCGATCTGCAGCCTTTTATGAGTTGCGCTCTGATTTCCAGCGTCCTATCCTGCAATTCACAGGAGGAGGCCAACTTGCGAAGCCTCGCATAGTATAAGTCGATCGACTCCCCTTCCGCTTGACGGGCCTGGTGCAGCTTGAACCATTCGTAATCAGGGTTGGTGCGTGGGTTGAAATGGCGATTGAGCGTCGCGACCGCAGCTGTGTAGTCATCTTCATCACCTCCGTCCTGTAGGGTCTCGAATAGCTCGTACCCATTTTGTTTAGGTGTTCCCTGGCCCGCCCCTTCTCCCCGCTACCGCCTCCCAGCTGCTGACCCTCCCACGCTCCGCCCCCTCCACTCTCCCTTTATGTCAGATGTCCGCACGCGCAGCGTCCAAGCGCTACGGCCGCGCCGAAGGTGCGCCAAAGGTCAGCCCGTCTACGCCCGTCCGCTCCTGGACCGCGCCCAGCGCCAGACCCCCTGGCCCTTGTACCACCCACCCCTCCCGCATTACATACGACGCCTCCACCCTCTTAGCCCTTAACCCCGGCCGACTCTCCAACTGCGCCCAAGCCGCTCCTGGACACACCCAAGGACCCTTCTCTTGCAACTCCTGCAAGTTCGACGGCACCAAGAAAAACTCCTCATCCACGAACACACAACAGATATCTGACTCCAACCACCTAAAATGCATCCTGCTCAACACCCGCTCGGTCCACAGACACGCCATCGACCTCTGGAACCTACTAGACACCATTTCTCCGGACGTCGCCTTCCTAACAGAAACCTGGATGAACGCCTCATCAGCCCCAGACATCACCATTGCCATCCCGGAAGGATACAAGATCATCCGTAAGGACCGCACCGACCAAACAGGAGGAGGCCTCGCTATCGTCCATAAGAACTCCATCCGCATCTCTACCAGCTCAGACGTCAACCTTGCCAGCGAAGAACACCTTCACTTCCAGATCCACACAGACCCCAAGACCGCACTCAGAGGCACCTTCCTCTGCAGGCCACCAGGACCCCGTGCACAATTCAGCGACGATATCACTGACTTTATCACCCCACACGCCCTCCCCTCCGAGGAATACATTCTACTGGGAGACCTCAACTTTCACCTGGAAAAGAGCAATGACAGCAACGCCACCTCCCTTCTGGACAATCTCACCAACCTCGGACTCAAACAACTTGTCACTACGCCCACCCACATCGCAGGTCACACACTCGACCCTATCTTCACCTCCAGCAAACATGTCTCCTTCAGTCACACCACAACTCTCCATTGGACGGACCACAGCTGCGTACACTTTATCTACAATAAGACCACAACTCACAACCATCCTCAACCTACTCTGCGAAGAAACTGGAACAAAATCACCATCGACCAGATCTCCTCATCGCTTCTTCAAAACCCCCCTGCCCACTCCTCAAACCCCGACCAAGCAGCCACTAACCTCACCCAATGGCTATCCAACATCGCCGACATCCTAGCACCGTTGAAAAAACGTCAAATCAAACTAGGCAGCAAAAACGCCTCCTGGTTCAACGACGATCTTAAGAAATCGAAGAAACTCTGTCGCACCCTCGAGAAGGCCTGGAAAAAAGACCCAAACACCAGCACCAGGGACGCCTTCAAAAACGCCACCCGCATACACCACCAACTAATCCGGTCTGCCAAGAAAGCCGCATTCAAAGACCGACTAGATAACAACGCCCACAACAGCAAGGAATTATTCAACATCGTCAAAGAATTTACCAACCCCTCAGCCAACTCCAACGACATCACCCCCTCTCAAGCCCTCTGCGACTCCCTAGCTTCGTTCTTCCACAACAAAATCGCAGACATCCACAACAGCTTCGACAACCGACCCGGAGACCAACCCACCCAACCCTCTGCAGGACCTTCACCCCCCTTGAACATCCTTAATAACTGGAACCCAATCTCCACTGAGGACACCATCCGCCTGATGAACTCCATCCACTCAGGATCCCCCACAGACCCTTGCCCTCACCACATCTTCAACAAAGCAGACTCCATCATAGCACCGCACCTCCGAGACGTCATAAACTGCTCCCTCAACTCCGCCACCTTCCCGGAAAGCTGGAAACACACAGAACTTAGCGCCCTTCTGAAAAAACCCACAGCGGACCCCACCGAACTCAAAAACTACCGCCCCATCTCGCTCCTGCCATTCCCGGCCAAAGTCATCGAGAAAGCCGTCAACAACCAGCTCGCCGCCTTCCTCAAATCCAACAAATCCCTCGACTCCTCACAGTCCAGCTTCCGAGCCAAACACAGCACGGAGACCGCCCTCATCGCAGCAACAGACGACATTCGAACTCTACTGGACAATGGAGACACAGTCGCCCTCATCCTCCTCGACCTCTCCGCAGCCTTCGACACAGTCTGCCATAGCACCCTTCTACAGCGCCTCAGAAACATCGGAATCCAAGGAAAAGCACTGGAATGGATCACCTCGTTCCTCACCGGAAGAACCCAGAGAGTCCGCCTCCCACCATTCAAGTCAGAGGCCACTGAAGTCATCTGCGGCGTACCACAAGGATCCTCACTCAGCCCCACCCTCTTCAACGTATACATGAGCCCCCTCGCGACCATCGCACGCCAACACAACCTCAACATCATCTCCTACGCCGACGACACTCAACTGATCCTCTCCCTTACCAAAGACCCTAAAACCGCCAAAACCAACCTACATGAAGGAATGAAAGAAGTAGCCAAGTGGATGAAGCACAGCCGTCTGAAACTGAACTCAGACAAAACAGAAGTCCTTATCTTAGGTACCTCCCCCTCCGCCTGGGATGACTCTTGGTGGCCAGAGGCCCTTGGAAAAGCACCCATCCCGACGGACCACGCACGGAACCTGGGCATCATCCTGGACTCCTCACTCTCCATGAACAGACAAGTCAACGCCGTTTCATCATCTTGCTTCAACATTCTTCGCATGCTCAAAAAAACATTTCGCTGGATCCCCACGAAACCAGAAAAACGGTCACCCATGCACTGGTTACAAGCCGCCTGGACTACGGAAACACCCTATACGCCGGTATCACCGCAAAACTCCAGAAAAAACTCCAATGCATCCAGAACGCATCAGCCAGACTCATACTAGACATCCCGCGTAAAGACCACATCTCTAGTCACCTGAAAAACCTCCACTGGCTCCCCGTCAACAAGAGAATTACTTTCCGCCTCCTAACCCACGCACACAAAGCACTTTACGAACTTGGACCCGAATGCCTCAACACACGACTTTCCTTCTACACCCCCTCCCGCCAGCTACGATCCTCCAACCAAGCCCTTGCTACCGTACCCCGCATTAACAAAACCACCATGGGAGGTAGATCCTTCTCCTACCTCGCAGCTAAAACCTGGAACTCACTCCCCACTCACCTTCGTCTCACTCAGAACCACCTAGCATTCAGAAAGCAACTTAAAACTTGGATATTCGACAAGTAATTCCCCACCCTTCTTCAAGCGCCTTGAGACCCTCCGGGTATGTAGCGCGCTATATAAATCCGTTGACTTGACTTGACTTGACTTTCTCAAACGTAACATACTCTTCTGCAACTGTTATTACTATATTACATTTTTTGTGTGCAAAATACAAAATGTTACTCCTCCTCCTTTCTTTCTCTCCAACCCTGGCGATCCAGTTTTGCATTGGTCAAAATGGAAGGAAGTATTCCTTAATTATGCAAGGGTTTGCATAGTATCTCTGAGTGCAGAGAGAAAATCAGCATTAGCATTACACTGTTTAGGTTCCGAAGAACAGGAAGTATTCGAACACCTTACTGATTTGACTGAAAGTTAATCAGATAGCCTCAATGAGTTCAAGATTTGCCTAAAGAAACTCGAAAAGCACAATCTTCCAAAAGTAAGTACCATCCTTGAGTGGTATCATTTTGGAAAGAGGGTACAAAAATCCAATGTATCTATTGAAGCTTATGTTACTGCTCTATGTAAGCTGGGTGCCACCTGTAAATTTGATAGGTCCTTGGAAGAACGCATCCATGATCAGTTTATGCTCGAATGCAGTGTTGAGAAAATTAAGGATGAGCTGGGGCAAAAGGATGATCCTAAGCTTGATGAGGTTGTGGCAATAGCCAAGCGGTTAGAACACTTCCTTTGCTTGTGTTGAGGTCATAAAAAGGAAAATGGTGTTTTAGAGGAAAAGGTTCACGTGGTTACTAAAAATTTCTCACAACCGGTTACTACAAATTCCACAAACCCTTTTTGGAAACAACGTGAACCTACCCATTCCTCTTCTAACTTCAAACACAAGGGGAACAACAAGATGAAATGTTACAAATGCGACATGATTGGTCATCTTGTCAACAACAAATCATGCCCTGCTCTCTCCTCTAAGTGTTATAATTGCGGAAAAGTTGGTCACTAGGCTAAAGCTTGGAGAGCTACGAAGAATACATTGGGCAGACGAGTTAAGGAGGTTTCCCTTGAGAGTGAAAGTGACTCTGATTATGATGAGTTACATTGTGGGGAGGTCATAACACTGAATGGTCAAAATAAGAGTAAGGGGCCTGTAGATGAGGTCCTGGTGAATGACTGCAACATCAGAATGCTCTTTATTCAGGAGCAAAGATCTCTCTTATACCCAAAGACTTAATTGACTTGAAACTGCTTGGGAGAGCAAAAGTATACAAACCCGACATTAAGCCCCTGGCTTATGGTGGCCAACCCATACAATTGTTTGGCTACTTCTTAGGCAATATTGAATACAAAGGGAGACTAACTGCAGGGAAAACATATATCTTGTGCAGAGGCGACAGCATAATTAGCTGGTTTCAGCAGGCTGATCTAGATGTGTCGTTAGTTCCTGGTGGTGACCCCTGCATTGTCCTCAGAAATATCTGTCCCTTTGAATGTTCTTTCATATGAAAGTAATTCTAATCTTGTTTCTAGTGTGGTTGATATGAGCTGTACTTTACGCACCAATTTTAAGGATGTTTTTAATGAGAAGTTAGGTTGTCTCTAGTATTACACTCACAAAATCATACTAAAGACTGATGCCACCCCTGTGACAAGTAAGGTGCGCAGCATACCTTTGGCCATAAGTGAGCCCATGCGCACTGAACTCGAGAAATTGAAGAAGGAATGTATCATTGTTGGGAAGGAGCATAGTGAGTGGTCGCCCCAGGAGTTCATATTAAAATTGATGATGAGTCCATGGACATTGCTGCCTTTATAACTCCATTTGGAACTTATAAGTTCACCCGCCTTCCCTTTGGCTTAGTATCTGCAGCCTCCGTCTTCCAAAGAGCCATGGAAGAGGTCTTGAATGGTGTGGAAGGAGTCAAAATATACCAAGACAACATCTTGATTTATGGCTTGTCTCATCAAGGACACAATTTGATGCTAAGGACTGTTCTCGAGCAATTCAGTGCGAGAGGTCTAACTTTACGTAAGAACAAATGCAGGTTCAATCTTCCTGAAATTGACTACCTGGGTCACTGCTTGACTGGGGGTGGAGTTAGGCCTAGGGATCACCTAGTAAAGACCATTGAAGAACTTCCCGTTCAGCAATCTAGAGACAAATTAGTCACCTTCTTAGAGATGGCAGAGTACTATTATACATTTTTTTCAAGGTTTGCATGGCGTACCTTCACATTGAGATTTCTCTTAAAAAAGGGGGTGAAGTTCTTGGTCCCCCCAGTGCCAGTTGGAATTATTGGGCGTTAAGAAGGCTCTTGGTTCAGCCCCCTCCCTTCAGAGCTTCAATTATTCTGCGAAAACCATTTTGATCACCAACACAAGTTGAAAAGGACTGGGCGTTGTCCTTAAGCAAGCAAGGGACGGCAAGGTTAAGACCATCATGTTTCTCTCAATCTGCCCCTGGTTGATGGGTACAACGAAGGGACTGCTGTCTGGAATAGCGGACAACCAAGAGACTCGATTAGCTCGAGCTGGCAAGTGGGAAGTCATTGTGACGACACATGCAACATCGATGACCTGGGGAAACATCAGTAAGTGGTCAGTTCACATCCCGGTCGGTATGGGGAGGAGTGGATTACATATAACATGCCAGATACTGAACTGAGCTGCACGGTGCACCAGCGCCAAGATACGGCTGGGAGTTTTGAATACACAGCGGATGACGCCTAAGCTGGGAGCATGAGTTATACAACAATGGAGTTAACCCGGAATAGGCCACTGGACCCGAGTAAGTTAGTAGTACAAAAAGGTAATGTCACAGTGGACAACAGCCAGAGATACATTCAAGAAAATAATTAGCCCTTGGTATATCCAAAAATTGAACACCACTGCTTCATCTCATCCTGCCTGTGTGTGCCTGTGCTAAGATGGCTTCCGAGCACACACATACACAGCCGCACCCGAGCACTTCACAGGGCTTTAAAAGACCATTCACATGTCAATGAGGTTTTGTTCACCTCTTAGACCCCTGCAGCCCCACGGAATCGCCCGGCCCCGGCCCCCACAGAGCAGCAGAGTCTCTTGACTCGCGCTGCCGCAGGGGTGTTTGCTGACACTCTTTTTCTATTGCTACTAGGGGCTTGAGCTCAGGTTAATTGAGTGACTTTGATGGTTCAATCTGACAAGAGTCATGTTTATTTCTGGGGGTGAATAAACACCCAGTTCATATATTAGTCCAATGTCATACGTTCGTTCTTCTTTAAAAATATAAAACATATAAAGTGGCATCTCTCTGGGACTCTTTTACACTTGAGTTATGAGCTATTGCTTGGTATATAAAGTTTAAGGATGCCTTAAAACCTGACTCTTCCAGCTCTAACTGAACTTCTGAAATGTCTGCCTCTAGTTCTGGCACCAGGATGCCCTTGGGAATTTGCATGTGTTACAAAAACAAAATAAAATAAACAAATACATACATAAATCTGCTACTCATCACCACTAAAATGATATGTACATTCCTCACCATATGGTACTTTAAGCACTGTACAAGCTAGCATGATGAAAGCACACTGGTCTTCATATATTTTCTCAAAAACTTTACGAAGTTCAAGAAGATCACTTTATTTCACTATATATTTATTGATGGAAGGTTTAAAAAGCACAGAGTGTGCTCAAAAGAGACTTTTGAGCTGTAGAAAGTATCAGACTATAAAGAGGCAGCGGCGCCAGAAGAAGAAAACACACATTGGAAAATGCAATTTATTTATTTATTTATTTCATTTCTAAAGCGCTACAGCTACCCAACAAAGGGTTTCCCGGCGCTGATGATTCAGTGCATTAAGACAGTCAGGTTTCTAGATGTTAAACAGCCAGGTTTTTAAGGCCTTCCTGAATTTCAGGTGATTAGTTTCATGCCTAAGAGTCAATGGAAGAGTGTTCCAGAGGGAGGGTCCAAGGTATGAAAAAGATTTGCCGCCCATTCTCGCCAGCCTGATTTTAGGGATCACAAATTGGTTGGCTGTAGCTGAACGAAGGGTACGGGATGGACGGTAGGGCTGAACAAGGTTTTGTAGGTATTTGGGTGCCTTGTTGGTTGAAATCCTGTGCATAAGGCATAAGGATTTAAATTTTACCCGATTCTCGATTTTCAGCCAGTGCAATTCGCGGATATACTTGGTGGTAGGTGTGGAGATGGGGATTTTCCACAGCAATCTTGCGGCGGCATTTTGCACCGTCTGTAATCGTCGGGTAATGGCCTTGTTGGCCCCGAGATACAGCACATTGGCGTAATCGAGCCTGGAGGTTATCAATGCATTGATGACTGATTTTTGGGTATGTTTAGGCAACATCCAACAGATTTTCTTCAACCACTTTAGAATTGCAAAGCAAGTGGATGATGTCTTCGTAGCTTGTTGTTTAAGACTTAGTGATTCATCGATGATGACTCCGAGATTACGGGCTGATTTGACTGGGATCGGGGGTGTACCCATCACATCAGGCCAGTGCTGGGGTCCCCAGAGTTCCTTGTTTTTGCCCAAAACAAGTAACTCTGTTTTCTCGCCATTAAGTTTGAGAAAATTTTTTCTCATCCACTCAGCGATGTTAGTGAGGCCAGTTTTTAGTGACGAGGTGTTGTTGGGATCCGAAGATGATAAAGAGAAAATAAGCTGGGAATCGTCGGCATACGAGAACATGAGTAGACCAGACTTTTCTATCATTTTGGCCAGTGGACTCATGTAAACATTGAAAAGCAGTGGGCTCAATATAGAGCCCTGCGGAACTCCATGTTTAAGGGTCATAGTATCAGAGCATGCTGATTGGGAAAAAACTTGGAAGGTGCGTTGTTCTAGCAGAGATTTAATCCAGTTGCAAGCGGCGCCCCTGATACCGGTGGCGTGAAGGGTTTGCTCAAGTACAGCATGTGACACAGTATCAAATGCTGCACTGAGATCCAGTAGCAGCAATGCAACCGTTTCTCCGCGGTCTAACAGTCGACGGATATTCTCAGTTACGCCCAACAGAGTCGTTTCCGTAGAGAATCCTGTGCGGAATCCTGACTGATGAAGAGGTAATAGATCATGGGTGGTAATGAAATCAGTGAGGACTCTGTGAACATGCTTTTCCAGTATCTTTGCAAAGGTAGGCAGCAGGGAGATAGGCCTAAAGTTGGATGGCAAGTTGGGATCAGTTCCAGCTTTTTTCAGTAAAGGGTGGATCATTGCATGTTTCCACTCTTTAGGTACGATTTCTTCCTGTAGTGATTTGTTAAGAAGGTTGGTAATTATCACTAGGGCTTTATCATTTAATTTTTTCAGGATGGAACACGGTAGTGGATCATTTGGCGAGCCCGATTTGATGGAATTCAAAAGTTTTCGAACCAGGTCTAAGTCAAGCAACGGCCATTTATCTAGAATGGCTGGAGGTGTTACATCCTGTGGGGATATAAAGGAGGACAGTTCTGTTTCCATGGGAGTGATGGGGATTGAAGTATTAATTTCAAGGCCAATATTAATAGAAAGTGGATTTACTCTGGACTTGTCAATTTCCTTTGTGGTTTGTTCTATACCCTGATAGATCTTGTCGACTTTTTCTACAAAAAAAGTTGCAAGAGTGTCACATTGTAATTTGTTTAGATCTGGGGGAGATTGTAATGTGAGGGAACCAGCTAGTTCTCTTACAGTTTTAAAAAGTGTTTTGGACTGGCATAAGGCTTCAGTAATTGTCGTGCAGGCATATTCAGCTTTAGTTTTGGCACAGAGCCTCTGATAATTTGAGAGTTTATTTTTATAGGCCAATTTGGACTCAGGACAGTAGGATTTCCGCCAATGACGTTCTGCAGTTTTGCATATACTTTTTTCTTGTTTCAAAGTCTCAGTGAACCATGGCGCAGGGGGACGATGGGAGTTTTGTTTTAATTTAGTTTTGGGCAAAATGGAGTCAATGGCGTCTAAGAGCCAAGTTTGGACTGATGTAGAAAACTCTTGTACTCTAGATTTAGTACAAGGAAGATGACCCTCGAGAAGGGAGTTAAGTTTTTCTAGATCAAGCTTTTTCCATTTCCTGATTAATTGGGTAGGAGTTGATGTTCTCACCCCATTTGAATTTTTTACAAGAAGGGAAAATTTAATCAGGAAGTGGTCAGACCAAGGCACTGGAATAGCCGTGGGTCTAGATATGTCATTAAGGTTGGAGAGAATTGGATCCAACAAATGACCGGCTCTATGTGTAGGGTCAGAGTTCTTTAAGGTCAGGTTAAGGGATGCAAGATCTGTTTTAAAGTCGTTCACTATTGGGCAATCATCTTTCTCCAAATGGAGATTCATGTCTCCTAGAATAGTGAAACTGGCCATTTTCATAATTAGGGGTCCAAGAAGTTCTACAAAGTGAGATATCCATTTAGAGGCAGTTCCCGGTGGCCTATAAATGAGTACTCCCGAGAGAGTAAAGTTCGGTGTAAGTGAAAGTTTAAAAATTGCGCCTTCACAACCCTCACATGGGAGTTTGTTGAATTCGCAGTTATATCGTTTTTTAAAAATAATTGCTATTCCTCCTCCTGGTGGTTTTTCTCGATCAAGTCTGACAATTGCATAAGTTTCAGGGAGTGCCATAGCTACGTCAGGTCCAGAGCTGTCTTGAAGCCACGTTTCAGTTAAAAAAACAGCATCGGGATCCTCATCCAAGAGTAAATTGAAGACTTCAGTTCTATGCTTAGGTAGTGAGCGACAATTAATGCTAAGAAATAGAAACTGTTCTGAGGATATTTTATTATTGTTTATAGGGTTTCTAACCTGTAGGGCTTTAATTTGTACATGGTTAGTGGATAGGTGACAGTATTGGCATGTAGTTTTCTTTAAATAAGGGTCTATTATCCTGCAAGCAGAATTTCGAGAGGGACGAAGGGTTTGTAAATATTCCGAGGAATATTGTAGACGTAAGTGATTGATCGTGTTACTTTGTGTCTCAGTTATAGGAGGACATGTAACTAAGTCCCTAGTACCTGAAGGAAGAGATGCCATGGTGCTTGGTGCGTCCGAGGCGCGGACGAGCGCAGACGGGCTCACTCTGGCGTGACTCCGGCGCTGGCGAGGCGCGTCCACTGTACGCGTCCGCTGTCGCGGAGGATATCCGTATCCTTTTGTAGGAAAATGCTAGAGCGCTCAATCAGCTCCGCCTCCCACTAAGATGTCTGCCGTGAGGAAACGCTACCTTTCTGCTCGGTAAACGGCCCTAAAATCGGCTGTTACTGGCGGAAAGTGCGCGGGGAGTATTTTGCAGGGGTGGGGTAAGTGCTAAAGTTATTCTGAGGTGATTTATACAATTCGTGAATTTTAAAAATCGGCGTCTAAAAATGCAGCTCGTGTTACAGTGCAAAGCGTTAGTTATCAGCGACAATTGCACACACAGCCAAAGTAATCACAACAGTTGAATTCTACCTCCCGGCTCAAGCCTCAGGAGGGGTCCAAGATTAAATGAGGTAGCACCAGTGTCAGCGCATAGAATCTCGCGACTGAAATCCCTGGCCTCCTTTTGTAGGAAAATGCTAGAGCGCTCAATCAGCTCCGCCTCCCACTAAGATGTCTGCCGTGAGGAAACGCTACCTTTCTGCTCGGTAAACGGCCCTAAAATCGGCTGTTACTGGCGGAAAGTGCGCGGGGAGTATTTTGCAGGGGTGGGGTAAGTGCTAAAGTTATTCTGAGGTGATTTATACAATTCGTGAATTTTAAAAATCGGCGTCTAAAAATGCAGCTCGTGTTACAGTGCAAAGCGTTAGTTATCAGCGACAATTGCACACACAGCCAAAGTAATCACAACAGTTGAATTCTACCTCCCGGCTCAAGCCTCAGGAGGGGTCCAAGATTAAATCAGGTAGCACCAGTGTCAGCGCATAGAATCTCGCGACTGAAATCCCTGGCCTCCTTTTGTAGGAAAAGGCTAGAGCGCTCAACCAGCTCCGCCTCCCACTAAGATGTCTGCCGTGAGGAAACGCTACCTTTCTGCTCGGTAAACGGCCCTAAAATCGGCTGTTACTGGCGGAAAGTGCGCGGGGAGTATTTTGCAGGGGTGGGGTAAGTGCTAAAGTTATTCTGAGGTGATTTATACAATTCGTGAATTTTAAAAATCGGCGTCTAAAAATGCAGCTCGTGTTACAGTGCAAAGCGTTAGTTATCAGCGACAATTGCACACACAGCCAAAGTAATCAAAACAGTTGAATTCTACCTCCCGGCTCAAGCCTCAGGAGGGGTCCAAGATTAAATCAGGTAGCACCAGTGTCAGCGCATAGAATCGCAATAGAAATGCAATAGGTCCCATCTATATAAAGTTGAGCATTTCACTATGCCCTTGGAATGTGAATATAAGAGTCATGCAGAATGTGCATACATGGACAACAATTTTACAATTGATTTATTATTCAAGAAAACGTATTTCCTGATGACCAATGCTGCCTGCGCCTGCATTACGGCACATGCACCTACTTGTGTTGGAACATGTGCACACAGATGTATGTGTTGTTATTTGAAGAGTGCCAATCTAGCTCAAGAGCAATGGACTGTTGAACAGAAGAATAGCCCTAGGAACATGCAAATCTATTGGGGAAGGTTAGGCATAGATGGTCAGCTGAAGGGACGTTGTCCTTGCAATATTTTGTCTATAATCTAGCGGTATATTGAGGTCCTTGAATGTTCCCCATGTTCCCCAGACGTTACTAGATAGTTTTTCTAGTTAAGGTAGGATTTGTTTTTTCTCAGAAGAGATATAGCTGTTCCTGGAGATGATTCAGGTTGAAAGGAGGAGTCAGTTTAGACCTTTTAACATGGGGGTGATACTGTTGAATTTCTTTGATTCTTTATTAAACCATGCCACTGCATGTAGGATGCATTTCTAGGTTGCTTGGGTGGTATTGGGAAGACCTCGGTGGGTGGCATAACATAACATAACATGGGTATTTGTAAAGCGCACGTTCACCACTACGGGCCTCTTGGCGCTGAAATAACAGATGTTTGTTGTTACCCAACTCAATGGTACTCATTTTATCGACCCCAAATGGATGAAAGGCTGAGTGGACCCGCCGGGATTTGAACCTGTGACCATGAGGTCGAACACAGGCCCCTGCAGTAGACGCATTAGTCCACTGAGCCACCAGACCCGGCATTGACTCTGTTTATGGAACAGGATTAAGGATTGTATGTTTGCTCTGAAGGGATATTCTGAAAGAAATAGCTTTCCTTTTTTCAAGAGGTTGACTCGGATCTCAGCTCCCTTAATCTTCTGACAGCTTGATGCTTGAATTAGAGGATAGTATTGAGGGTGCATCTCATAGGTTTTAGATGTTATGTCAGATGGGCTTGTAGCTGGTAGACTTTAATTGGAGAGTCAGGATTGAATCTAGCATTGTTTAGTGCTGTTGGAAAATAGCAAGAATTCAATTGTGCGTTAGGAAGTCATTTGATATCCAAGATTGGATGAGTTTGAGGCAGCATAAAACTGTATTTAATGGGACATAGCAGCAGAGTTACCCACCGCCGTGAGGGGAACGGTGCAACACCCCAGCATTCCAGCATCTGCTACAATCACTGCCGTGAGGATAACGGCATCTGTCTCACCAGCCCAGCCCCGCGCCGTGAGGGAAACGGCAGCAGGGCGCACTACAACTCCCAGCACCACCTGGGCGGGCGCAGTAGGAGTGATGCGACCAACGCGCCCAGAGGCACATTAAGACCGGGGAGCGCCGGTCGAGTCTGGGGGCATAGCAGCAGAGCTACCCACCGCCGTGAGGAGAACGGTGCAACACCCCAGCATTCCAGCATCTGCTACAATCACTGCCGTGCGGGAAATGGCATCTGTCTCACCAGCCCTGCCCCGCGCCGTGAGGGAAATGGCAGCAGGGCGCACTACAACTCCCAGCACCACCTGTGCGGGTGCAGTAGGAGTGACGCGACCAACGCGCCCGGAGGCACATTAAGACCGAGTCACGCCTCCCGCATCGCAGGACGCGCGCGGGCGAAGCCCAGGCAAAAGGCGGGCTCTCTAGGGCCCTCAGAGGTCGAGGAGGCCGGGCCGGGTGCACCCCCCTAACATTGATATTGCAGGCATCCCCAAGGTACGTTTTTCCCACACTTCTTGTTGCATTTGGATTGACTGCTGTACATTTCCATATCTCACATGAGGGATATAACGCTGACTTGCATTTACTTCCCAGGACCTTGTGAACTGTACTGCACAGTACGGCATATTGCTTCTCGTATCCCCCCAAGCCCAGTATTACACCTACTGTCTTTTGTTTTCTTTTGGATCTGAGTAACATTCTAATTGTGACTATATAAACATATCAAAACTTAAACTATGTCTACTAGGGGCACTAGAAGCAAAACAGCAGCTGGGGGGGCTCCAGTGACAGGCCCTATAGATAATTTTTTAACAAGGGCCAATGATGCCATAGATCAGGGCATTTTACTTCTGGAGCATAGGGTTTCGCAAGACTTAGCCCTAGCTAAAGGATCATCCCTTGGACTCATTGCATCGGCAAGAACACCTATCCTGGTCAGAACTATTAATACCAGACCTACAACTGATGTCCGTGCCGATATTCACAGCATACCAAATGAGGTTAACTTATCAGCATCGATCCCCTTAATAGACTCAGACTCAGAACCTAGTATGGATTCGGAAAGGACTCCTAACCTGGCCATTAATCCTACACCAGATGAAGCAGTCACAGACAGTACGAGGCAATTAAGGGGCAGGCGGGAGGGTGCCATACGGAAACAAATAAAACACACAACAAAGCACAGCATGTCTAAGGTTAAAAAGCATAGCGCGCCAAAGCGAAAACCTAGGAAGGGCGCTAACTCACACTCAAATACAGACGGAACAAAGGTAACAATAGAGATAGAAAGTGAGGAGCCTCAGGGGAGATTGCCGGGCACAGGGGACAAACCCGATGCAAATATTGCAAATGACCAGCTGTTGGAAAGAATGGGTGAACTCCTTAGCATCTATCTGTCCCTGATAGAATCCAGACTTGTACGCATCGAAAAGCAACTAGCTGAATTAAGCGCCCCCATTAAAAACACTCCCAGCGATGGGGCGCCTACTGCTACTGGTGCGGGAGCTAAATCTAGTTCCTCAAAATCTACTTGTCCCAAACCCAAGAATCCTCCAGCTCCAATCACAACTACAAAGCTTAAAACCCCACAGATTCCAGGTAAAGGGACTGCTGCCAACCAATTGGCAGCAAATACTAGCGCTAATCCCACCGTTATCCCTTATACTACCAATGTAGTTTCAGAGTCAGGGAAGGGGCAAAACATTGTCCAAAGCAAGGGGATTTCAACGAGTCAAATCAATAACTCCACTCAAAATCTCCTCAGGGCTCAGCCCGCCCAAAATACGGCAACTAATATGAGGCAGATCCCACCACGCATCAACCTGCCGCCTGAATGCGGGGCGTACGTGTTGGTCCTAGTTAATGTTTCCAAACTTAGGAAGGACCAAGAAGAAACCCCCATATCCCTTAAAAATAAGACCCTACATTGGCTTATTGCAAACTGCAACTTCCCTATAGAAGGGGCAAGGGAGATCATTCATACCTAGAGAGTGGGATGGATAGGCCCACTGAGGAAAAAGTTCGAGGGGGACTGTATAACCATAAATTTTAAGAACCCCCAATGGGCCGAAAAAACCCTGGATAGTGCACCATTACCCTCACCATGGGAGTTTAACACCACTCTGATCCCATTGGGCTACTTTTATAGACACCTGATTTCTCCAAAGGCGAATATGGCGAACAACTTTGCTGTGCCTTATCAGGATCTAAATTTCAGTGCTAGGAGTAAGTCTCCACTCTATCACCAGAATCAAGATTTTAATCCCTTGAAGGGTCCCGTCCAGCGCCACCAGGCCCCAGCGTCAGCACATCCTTTGTACTACCCCCATTTTCCAGTAATGCCCCACTATGACCACAGGGAAAGGTCATATCCAGCAATCACCCCAAATCAGTATATGCAGTGGAACGAAGTAGGGCCATTAATTAACATCCCAACCCATAATCGGTTTGAATATGCCTTTTCAAACTTAGATGAGCAGGATTGACTGGATAAAATGGATGGTAGCAACTTCGGAAGTATAGACACAAGTAATGATAACAAGGGATATCCACCATTAGCAGAAGATAGATCAATTCAGAATAGACTAACTGATGATATGGATGGCAACAGCGGCCGCCGAGCAGTTAGCAACAAAAATGAGGAGCACCCACTAGTAACATCAGCCAACGTCATCCAGGATACACCAATACAAGGCCACACTGCTACACCTTTGGCCATACATGAATACAAAACCCCTACACTTCCTGAACATGATGTGAATATAGTGAGGAGTGTTAGGAGTAAGCCTACTAGACATCCCAGCCATCGTGGGTTGTCAATTCTTAGCTGGAACGTAGCCAGGCTAGAATCAAGGCTCTCAGATCCTCAATGGGCCAAGATAATTGATGGCATAGATATTGTTATGTTTCAGGAGACTTGGGCTGTTGGGAACCTACACATAGAGGGCTACCATTGTTTCAGTGTAACAGTGCCCAAACCTAGTTTTGGCCGAGCAGTGGGCGGTTTGTTTATTGGGATTAAGATTTTGGCTGGCGGCACAATCAGAGATTTGTCTAGTGGGAATCCTAACATACAAATTCTTGAATACAAGTTAAAGTTAAAGACCCGGATTTATTTAATCAATTTTTATAATAATGATTGTTACTGTGTACCTAACAAGAACTTCGAGGCACTGTCAAAGACCTTATATAACCTGGAATTTAGTCCACAGACTGACACTGGGTCAGGGATCTTAATTGGGGGTGACTTCAATGCAAAGCTACTAACGAATTATGGGACTGAAGATAGGACCCACTTAGACCAAGCAGAACGAAGAGGCACTGAACTAGCCAACATACTAACTGAGTTTACCCTTGGTGATGCCATGGTAACAGGCTACAGTCCTAGTGCTTCTCATGCTCCTACGTTCAGAGGCAGGGACAGCAGTTCCACCATTGATTATATCTTTATGTCGCCCCACTTAATAGATTGTGTAGTAAAGTCTACAGTGATGGAGACATCATTTGGCGATCACAACCCACTTACAGTAACTTTGAATTTTGCCCCTAGTTCGGTTTACACGAACCTAAATGGCGCAAGGGACATCACACCCTCGGCCAACGGATTGCGATTAAAATGGAGGGGGGTTGACAGCGGGGCAATCTTGGATAGTGTACAAACTAAATATCCGCATCTGATTAAGTCCTGCTCATCCATGGACGGTAATCACCATAGGATAATTACCGACTTTGGCAAACTGTGTTCAACCATAAAAACTCTCTTGTCAAACCTGTTACCTAAGGAAGGGAAAGAACCAAGGTGGTTTGATTCTGCTTGTTCATTGGCAAACAGGGAATTAAGAAGGGCACTTACCACTAAACCCAGGTGTATAGCGACTGTCCAGATAGCCAGGAAACAGTACAAATTTAAAATAGCAGAAAGAAAGGCTGCACTACTCTCGGAACAGTGGGAATCGCTGGTCGCCAGTGCAAATCTGGGGGGTAGCTGGCCCTTCTGGTCTGCAGTCAGCAATACAAAGGAAATGGGTAAAAAGCTCACACCAATTAGCTGCAATATAACTAGTAGTGTATGGGAGGCCCATTTTTCTAAAATCTACGCTGCTCCGCCTGAGGAGTCGATGACCCTCAGCCGAGTACAGTTGCATGGCCTACAGATTGATGCCCACAAAGTAGATATAGCTATAAAAGAGAGCCTTGGAAACAAGGGGCCAGGCCCTGATGGTTTGCCCATTTTAGATCATTAAGTATAGCCCGGATTTATGGGCACCAATCCTTCTTAATGTCTTTAACAGTTTGCCATCAGCGCCTATGCCCACTACTTGGGCAACTAGTACTATAGTCCCAATCTTTAAAAAGGGAGACAGGTCGGACCCAGTCTACTATCGCCCGATCTCCCTCTTGGATAACACCTTAAACATTTTGGGGCGAGTAATCTATAATAGGGTGCTTGAATGGACTGAAGACACAGACTTACTTGACCCGTGTCAGATGGGATTCAGGAGCGCGGTGGGGACAGTGGAGCAATGCTTGAACCTAAAACTGATAATTGACAAGTATAGCATTGCTCGATCTTCCCCCACTTACCTTGCTTTTATGGATCTTTCATCCGCTTTTGATCTAGTAAACAGATCTAAACTTTGGCCCATCTTATTGAATTACGGGCTAGACGAGGCTCTTGTTAGCTTCCTGGCTTATCTCCATACTGATCTTAAAGCACAGGTCAGGATTGGGATGGGCGGAGAAGTTTCCGGAGCAATCGATATCTGCAGGGGGTGAGACAGGGGTGCGTTTTAGCACCCCTGTTGTTTATCATCTACGTTAATGGTTTATCCAGAAGTCTTAAACAAGTCACTAGTGACATCCCAACAATCCTGAGGAAACCCCTACCAGTGCTATTATACACAGATGATGCGGTGCTCATGGGCCTCACACCGAATGCCCTCCGCTTACTTGTTCAAAGCTTTGTCCAATATATTAGATCTGTGTGTAAATTTAAAAAAATCTTTTATTATGTCATGTGGCCCTGGGAAATGGAAGCTCAATACTATACAGATAGGGACAGATAAACTTGAATCTGTCTCTACATTCCCTTATTTAGGATTTGTTTTCGCTGTGAATGGTTCCTGGAGTGGGCACCTGGCCCACGCCACGAGCAAGTTCTCGAAAGCCACCAATTCTATTTTGAGCTTGCCTCGCTCGAAGAAAATAGGTGCCACAAGAGCTATTTTACATTTTTTTAGACTACAGTGCCTACCAGTAGCCTCATATGTAGCGGAGGTTTGGGGGTTGGGAAGTAGCCCATGCATTCAGCGAGAAGAAAGTCGTTTTTGCAGAAAAATACAGGGCGCTCCAATCTCATCCTCTGATTTTATCTGTCATAATGAATTAAATCTTCCCTATGTAGGCGATTTTATCAGAGCCAGACCAGCACTATTCTGGATCAGGGTTTGGAGGAACAACTCAGCCACCCTCACACAAAATATTATAAAAGATTGCTTAAATTGTGACTATGGCATGGCGATTCCGAGGCTCTCAGGAGTCTTCCAAACACTGAGCACCGTGGATAGAGGCGATCTTTTCTCCGACCCCACCAGGATTGAGCCTTAGGATAACATCGAGGTTAAACATGCACTGTATGCACTTTATAAATCAGAAAGGATGGGAAGAGAATCATCGAAATCAACTGTTGCAAAATACTTGGGATATGAATTGTGTAGGCAACCACTCCCGCCCTATCTCACCCTACCCATGACCAGCTAGGAGAGATCACTTTTGTTTCGTTCAAGAGCGGGTTCAGTGACATTTTTGTTGTCTTTCACTTTGGGTTATCGACACAGTACTGATTATAACCCTTGTCCGTGTGATGGTGTTAGTTCACAGGACGATTTGCACTTCCTATTCTTCTGTAAATTTTACCTCAGATATATCAAATGGTTTTTAACCCCATATTTTAAGAAACACAAACCCCTTTCGCTCAAGGAGTCTTACATAATGTTGATTTCCCTGGATTCAGATTAACTGATTTTTCGCACTAGCACTTTTCTGAGACTGATAACACAAGTGCGCAAAATGATGGAAAATCCTTGAAATTAGCCTCACCAGAATTGAATTACTTCTTTTTAATCATGACATTTTGTAATAATGTGTAATGTAAATGAATTGTTTTAATGTGGTACTTTTATGAATTTTATGAAATTCGAATAAAGGTCTTTTGAACTTGAACTTGGACTTTGATGGTTCACTCTGACAAGGGTCATGTTTATTTCTGGGGGTGAATAAACACCCAGTTCATATATTAGTTAAGAGTGGGCGGCCAGCTACGCTCCGTGCACGGAGTTTGCGTAGTGCCGCCTACTCCGCATTTTGCGTAGCGGGCGTAGCCAGGCGGCACTACGCAAGCTCCGCAGACGGAGCGTAGCTGGCCGCCACCCGCCTCCCTCCCGCCCTCCCTAAATACGTTAAATTAAAAGTATTAAATAATTAAAAAGGCACTTACCTTGCCCGCCGCTGCCCGCCGCGTCCCCGGGGCTCGATATCTTCTTTGTTGCCGTCTTGTTTAATAATGCGCATGCGCGGGCGGCCGCGCATGCGCATTTTCTCGTGAGAAATGCGCATGCGCGGCCGCCCGCGCATGCGCATTATTAAACAAGACGGCAACAAAGAAGATATCGAGCCCCGGGGACGCGGCGGGCAGCGGCGGGCAAGGTAAGTGCCTTTTTAATTATTTAATACTTTTAATTTAACGTATTTAGGGAGGGCGGGAGGGAGGCCTGTGGTGCGTAGTGGGGCTACGCGGAGTGCGGAGGTGGGCGTAGTTTCTCGCCCACTTCGCGTAGCTCCGCGAAGCCCTACTACGCCCACTCCGCCCAGGGTTAATATTAGTCCAATGTCATACGTTCTTTCTTCTTTAAAAATATAAAACATATTAAGTGGCATCTACCTGGGACTCTTTTACACTTGAGTTATGAGCTATTGCTTGGTATATAAAGTTTAAGGATGCCTTAAAACCTGACTCTTCCAGCTCTAACTGTACTTCTGAAATGTCTGTCTCTAGTTCTGGCACCAGGATGCCCTTGGGAATTTGCATGTGTTACAAAAACAAAATAAAATAAACAAATACATAAATAAATCTGCTACTCATCACCACTAAAATGATATGTACATTCCTCACCATATGGTATTTTACGCACTGTACAAGCTAGCATGATGAAAGCACACTGGTCTTCATATATTTTCTCAAAAACTCTACGAAGTTCAAGAAGATCACTTTATTTCACTATATATTTATTGATGGAAGGTTTAAAAAGCACAGAGTGTGCTCAAAAGAGACTTTTGAGCTGTAGAAAGTAACAGACTATAAAGAGGCAGCGGCGCCAGCAGAAGAAAACACACATTGGAATATCCAATAGGTCTCATCTCCATAAAGTTGAGCATTTCACTATGCCCTTGGAATGTGAATATGAGTCATGCAGAATGTGCATACATGGACAACAATTTTACAATTGATTTATTATTCAAGAAAACCTATTTTCTGATGACCAATGCTGCCTGCGCCTGCATTACGGCACATGCACCTACTTGTGTTGGAACATGTGCACACAGATGTATGTGTTGTTATTGGAAGAGTGCCAATCTAGCTCAAGAGCAATGGACTGTTGAACAGAAGAATAGCCCTAGGAACATGCAAATCTATTGGGGAAGGTCAGGCATAGATGGTCAGTTGAAGGGACGTTGTCCTTGCAATATTTTGTCTATAATCTAGCAGTATATTGAGGTCCTTGAATGTTCCCCATGTTCCCCAGATGTTACTAGATAGTTTTTCTAGTTAAGGTAGGATCTGTTTTTTTCAGAAGAGATATAGCTGTTCCTGGAGATGATTCAGGTTGAAAGGAGGAGTCAGTTTAGACCTTTTAACATGGGGGTGATACTGTTGAATGTCTTTGATTCTTTATTAAACCATTCCACTGCATGTAGGATGCATTTCTAGGTTGCTTGGGTGGTATTGGGAAGACCTCGGTGGGTGGCATTGACTCTGTTTATGGAACAGGATTAAGGATTGTATGTTTGCTCTGAAGTGATCGTCTGAAAGAAATAGCTTTCCTTTTTTCAAGAGGTTGACTCGGATCTCAGCTCCCTTAATCTTCTGACAGCTTAATGCTTGAATTAGAGGATGAGGGTGCATCTCATAGGTTTTAGATGTTATGTCAGATGGGCTTGTAGCTGGTAGACTTTAATTGGAGAGTCAGGATTGAATCTAGCATTGTTTGGTGCTGTTGGTAAATAGGAAGAATTCAATTGTGTGTTAGGAAGTCATTTGATATCCAAGATTGGATGAGTTTGAGGCAGCATAAAACTGTCTTTAATGGGACACAGTTGGACACCTTGCCGCTTGTTTTGGGGACTTGGAGTTCCATAATCCAATAGTTCCAGGTGAGGAGGGTCCACTGACATCACCCTGTTCGGTGAGATTTAAAATGCCCACCACCTCCCTCAACGAAGGATGCATATTGAGACTATTGTGCTTGTGTTGGTACCTCGGTGTCCCATAATCCAATATCCCCAGTTAAAGAAGGGCCTCCAGCATCTCTCTGCACCGTGCACCTTAAAATCGCATCTCACCCCCGCAATGCAGGACATGCCTGTTCATAGCCCAGGCCAAGGACCAGGCCATTCTCGACGTTCAGAGCCTGAAGGAAGCTGGGCTGTGTATTCCCATTTGGTCTTTGGACAAAGCTTTCATCTTAGGGTAGAACCTTTTAACTACCTTTGTGACTCTTGTTTGCTTGTCCATGTGCATATACGAAGATGGAAATGAAAATCCTTATATGTTAGCCCAACTCCTTAGTTAAAATAAATTTTGCAACCTTGCTAATAACCTCATATCTAACTATTGCTATTGGGTCAACAGACATAGAGTTAGAGCAAGTGGAAAATCAGATAGATACCTGCCAGAAGCTTATTAAAAACCCTATAACCCACTCAGGGAATCAGCAGGTGCACCCCGCAATATATTATCAAATTCTAATATTTCAAGGGCTCCTTTAACTGTCCAGCAACCCCCAGCTCCTTTTCAACTTATTAACTCATGTATTGTTCACGACCCACCCGAAAAGATTTCCATCGCTAGTCCAAGCAGTCCTTAATCAAGTGTCCATAAATCTACACCTCCTCAGCGAAAGCGTAGTCATGGAAAAACTCAAAGGGGTGCAACTAAGACCCACAAGCTAAAGCCAAAAACTGATGTTCCAACCTACAATCCACGAATCAGGGTTTTACCTGACCTTAAGTCTGAATCATTTAATATTTGAAAACCCTTCTTGAAAAACCGGAATCCCTACTTAAAAAAAAGTGGCAAGATGTAACCTTAAACTTAAAAAAATGTCGGAGATAAAGTGCAAATCTCCTCGGCCTTCTGTAGAACCAACATTACATGATAAAGCCTTTCTTACATCTGTAACTCCTGTGGTGATCCCAAATTTGACTCTCTATGACCGTAGCATGCCTATGCCCAATCTGCCAAGATGTACCAACAGTGAGCGAAATAATGATGAATGCCAGGTCGTTAACACTCTTGATCATCACCAGCTAGTGGATAATTTCAGATATGAGTTTGTAGGCAGCGGGCGATTATCCTGTCTACAATTATAGCCTGAGTGTACATTTTCTGTGATGGTTCTTACTGGCATTCCACCCTTGGAGAAGGTCTCCCCTGAAGACTGGAAGGAGGGCTTTAAAATACAAAGCTCTGGTGCAAGAGTGATTCAGGCTGGCCTGCTGACTTTGTAGACCAGATTCTCATTGTACAGAGGTAGGGTGGCTATGTCATGCCTCAAAAACTATAACTAGGGATTCTTTAATTGTAAACTTTAAAAGTCCTCAATGAGTTGGAGCACTTCTTCATTGTCTAGGCCTCCAAACAATCAATCAGGATAAGATATGTGTGCTCCCACTGGGTTTTGTTTATCAGCCTACTTCTACAGCAACCTAAAACGGCGTAAAGCTTAGGCAAAGGCCTATGGGGGCCAACCCTACTTCTGATCCTCAAGGAAATAGTTTTGAGCTCTCTGGTCTGGTTTCTTCCCTGAAACAGGTTCCCAGAGAGAGAAAGATGGTAAGAGTATGCAGAAGGAATAATATGCAAGCTATCCTGAACAGGAAATGACAATAGCACAAGAAGCATGGGAGAATCTGTATAATGCTAGTATTAAGAATGATACTCGTGTATTCTGAAAAACTGGTAATGCTCCCTACTTTGGTGACAGTCAGAACACCCCTTTAGATATCGCCAGACCGCCCAATATGTGGGTGGAGCATTTTCGCAAGCTATACTACAGCTAAGCTGATTCTGACAATTGTCATTACATTGCATGGGTGGATTTCAAAGGTTTTTGCATTGGTATTCAACCTTTTACCACAGAAGAGATCAAATTAGCAATCAAGCGGAGTGTGATGAATAAGGTTCCCATTCCTGATGCCACTTTTTAATAACAATATCGATTTATTAGCTCCACTTATCACCAATGTCTTAAGGAAAGCAGTTATTGCTGGTCCACTTAAGTCATGGTCAAACTCCTTAATTGTCCCTATTTGTAAAAATGGCGATAGAGCAGATCCATGTTGCTATCGCCCTATTTCTCTATTTGATTCAACAAGCAGCATTGTGGGAAGGATCGTATTGGATTGCCTGGAGGCTTGGGTTACTGATATAGGCAGACTGTCCCCAGTTCACTATGAATTCAGGCAGAGCCTCAGTACCACGGAGCAATGTCTAAAATTACACCTGATCATTTGCAAATATACACAGGCGGGGAAGGGCTGTTTGTATTTAGCTTTCACAGACCTCACCTCATCCCTTCGACTTGGTGGATAGAGGCAAAATCTGGTGCAAAATACTTGATCGGGGGTGGAGGCAGCTCTGGTTCATTTTCTGGCCCAATTGCATGTGGCAGCGCCAGGTTACATTAGGTACAGAGTTCACGGGGAATGCACATACTCCATGAACATTAAGTAAGGTGTAAGGTAAGGGTATGTGTTGGCCCTGTGTCTATTTTTTCTATATATTAATGATCTGAAAACTTCCCTGAATATGGGAGAGGCAGACCCCCCATGCCTCAACCAGGGAGGGATCGAGAACACTCTCTGCTTTGTTATATGCAGACTGTGTCCTGATGTCTAAAACCAGGGAGGTCCTTCAGATGCTGTTAATTAGGTTTGCTTTTTACATGAATGATTTGGGCCTACTGACAAATATTTCCAAGTCACACACTATGGTAGTAGGGCACACCTATACTAAGCCCAGATCACATTTTATTAATAAGGAAAAACTTAGAATTGTTTCAACTTTTACCTATCTGGGAATCCCATTTGATCAGAAAGGTACTTTGTCACTATAATTAAGGTTAGGAATGGGCAGTTTGACCAAACAATGGAGGCTCACTTCATGTTTTCTGGGACGTTAGGTCATAAGCCACATGATGTCATGACTAAGATCTACATTGCTCCCTGTTGTTCTGCCATGATATATGGAGCTGTGATATGGGGATCGATACTATGATACTGCACTTTTTTACTGCAAATTAAAATATGTTTGTAAGAAGACTCGTGTCCATCCCAAATTCCTTAACTATATTTCTATGCCATACAAAACTAGACTTATTGAGTATGGAAGATCACATCAAGTTAGCTCACCTTAAGCTAGGGCACTCATTCTGGGCCAAACACGAAACTGTTTTAAATCCGGAAATCATTTAGGACTGTTTACAACTAGACACTGCTCACTGTAATGCGTGTCTAAGATATGTAACAGAACAATTGCATTGCTAGAAAAACCTGATGTATTTATTAGTGCACAAAGTTCCACTTATATCTCTAAAAAGTAATTAAAGATAGATTTGTTGACTGCCTGTAGACAGTGAAGAGAATGCAGAAAGGTGGGTAAGAAAAGAGTGTCCGCCTACATTCCATTACTGACCGTGGACTCAATAGAACCTTACTTACACTTTCCTCTACAGCATGAATAGAGATCCTACTTAATAATTTTCAAGTTTAATATAGCCTATTTCCGGGTAAATTATAACATGAATCTGACCTTGCACCTTGTCTTAGCGACTCGAGTTCTACCCTCTCGACACTTCACATTTTCTTCTTCTGTCAATTATATGCTATACCCAAGCAAACGCTCTTACTTCCACTGCTGAGGTATTTGAACATTTGAAATGTTGGTCTACTTTTTTCTATCTTCAGTAATCACAATCCGAATATATTTGCCTCACGATCTACAACTTCAACTCTGCTGCTGTTAGATTGAGGAAACTGGTGGGGACGTCATTTTATCAATGGTTTTTACTGTGGCATTGTAAGCCTGTTAATCTTTTATTTCATTGACCACACCTGTATAATTCAACAATGCTCTTATAATTTTTAAGGGTGTTGGTTGGTTCAGATGCTGATTTTGTCAAACTTTCTTTTATTGAATTTTATACCACAAGAACTTGCATTACATTTATAACAGGTAGACCATAATCTCTCACGTAATCGTTATATCTATAAACAGCTTTCCGGTACCTTTAATGTCAACATCTGACACTACAACCCTACCTAACTGTCAAACATATTCTTCCTTTTTTCTGATAAAACTAAGTCAATGAAACAATGAGCTCCTTATTGCTGTGAATGGTTTACTGCCTGAAACTCAGACACCATGCACCTCCTCCACGCCGGAAATTTGTCCTAGCAACCTTCTCTTTGAACCTCAAAACAATGCCTTGTGGTCCATCTTTCAGACATTTGAGGACACTGACATCTCAAGACGACTGTCTTCCACTAAACTTTTTAACCACTTCAATGGCCCTCTCCCCTCTAAATTCCTCAAGGAAACTTCACACCTCCTGATACCCCTATGGACCAGAATTATCAATGCTTCTCCTATGCAAGGCACCATTCCGGAATGTCTGAAAAGTGGACAAGTCACACCTTCACTGAAAAAGCCAGACGTGAACCTCTCTGATCCCAACAATTATCACCGCATTTCGAGCATCCCAACCTTAGCCAAGCTCCTGAATAGATGGGTTCATCAACAACTCTGAAATCACATTGACCAGCACCAACTCCTCAACCACTGCTAATCTGGTTTCAGACCAGGTAACAGTACTGAAACCACCATGATCCACATTGTCAATGATGCTTTATGCTTTCTCGATCATAATGAATCCTGTCTTTTAATCCTTCTTGACATATCATCAGCATTTGACCCAGTCAAACATGAAACCCTCCTGAACCTCTTAGAACTTAGGATGGGTCTCTCTGGTAGTGTCTTAAAATGGATCTGAAGTAAAACCCCCCTTCCAGAACCTAACCAATAAAGAACGAAAAGCCCTCGAAGAACTACAAAAAAACGACCGAATCATCATAAAACCCGCTGACAAGGGTGGAGGTGTAGTTATTCTCAGTAAGGAAGGATACAAACAACAGTGCCTAGACCTCCTAGCTGACACAAAGTTTTACAACAAAATTCTCTCTGACCCCACCACAAGACTACAGAATTCCATAGCCATGATGGTTTACGAGGCGGAGGCTAATGCTTGGATAACGAGAAAAGAAGCAGACTATCTGATCACGAAAGACCCAAAGATTCCTTGTTTTTACTCGTAACCAAAAACGCACAAAAGTAGACTCCCCCCCGGGACGTCCAATAGTCTCAGGAATAGGGTCTATATTAGAACCCCTGTCTCAATTTGCAGACCAATTTTTAAAGCCATTGGTCCAAAGAACACCAACATATTTGAAAGACACTCGTGACCTTTTGAATCAAATATAAGAGATGCCTTTTGATCAAGAAACAATGTTACTTGTAGGTCTAGACGTGGAGTCACTCTACACGAGCCTACCACAAAAAGAGACACTGCAAATGTTGGAGGATATATTGTTCATGGAGGAATGGAACTATCGAACACCGCGACACTTCATTCTTGAATGTTGTCGATTAGCCCTGACCGAAATCTTTTTCGAATTTGATGGGAGCCTATTTTTGCAAAACCATGGCACTTCCATGGGGAGTGCTTTTTCTCCTTCAGTGGCAGGTCTCTATGTGAGTAACTTTGAAACCAACAATGTACTTACTAACACTAATCCTTACGTTTCCAGTATATTATGTTGGAAACGTTACATAGATGACATACTCATGATATGGAGAAATGACAATGATGTACAACTATTCATTAATTGGCTGAACACACGTGACCAATGGCTAAAATTTACCTTCACTATGGACAACACGAGTATAGATTTCCTAGACCTAACGATTTTGATAAAAAATGGACAGGTGGAAACAAGAACGTTCCACAAACCAACGTCAAAGAATAGTCTCTTGTTGTACAAGAGCTTTCATCCTAAACCACTTAGGGATAATCTGCCCTATAGTCAGTTCTTGAGGCTCAAAAAGAACTGTAGCCTGGAGTGTGATTACAAGAAACAGGCTCAAGAACTATGTATCAAGCTTGAAAATAGAGACTATAAAAAGTCTACAATATCCAAATGCCGTAAGAGGGCCAAGAACCAACCAAGACAGTGCCTTTTGGACACGATTATAAAAGAACCAACAACAGACCTAGTGACGTGTGATACTACTTACAGTGCAGCGACATATACAGTCCAAAAGTTGATAAATAGGAACTGGCGAATCCTGATGACTGGTAATTTGAATTGTCCTAAACCAAGATTCGCAAATCGACGCACAAGAAATTTAAAAGATATGTTGGCGCACACAAGCCCGAAGAAATTTCAGCAATCTGAACAGACAAGATATATTGGAATGTCCCCGGTGTCAGGACACTACCCGTGTGGCACCTGTCTTGCATGTAAATCCCTGACCCAGTCCTGAGGCGGAAGCCGGGAGCTGGAGGTGCGCTCTATTCCTGTAAATATCTTCTTTTAAAAACTTGTGTGGTGTCACTCAGTACTTGATTTGCCAGTGTTACTGTGCCCTCCACAACTGTAAAAGTCTCATTAAGCACACAGCGGTGCAGACGCTGTAGCGCTTGTTACCTAGCTAAAGCGGCCGCCATTAGATCAGGCGCGCTCGCCGACCACGCCCCCTTGAGGCCACGCCCACATTTCCAGCCTACTTAAACGCTGATCGTCAGCGCAACGTTTACATCCCTGACCCAGTCCTGAGGCGGAAGCCGGGAGCTGGAGGTACGCTCTATTCCTGTAAATATCTTCTTTTAAAAACTTGTGTGGTGTCACTCAGTACTTGATTTGCCAGTGTTACTGTGCCCTCCACAACTGTAAAAGTCTCATTAAGCACACAGCGGTGCAGACGCTGTAGCGCTTGTTACCTAGCTAAAGCGGCCGCCATTAGATCAGGCGCGCTCGCCGACCACGCCCCCTTGAGGCCACGCCCACATTTCCAGCCTACTTAAACGCTGATCGTCAGCGCAAAGTTTACATCCCTGACCCAGTCCTGAGGCGGAAGCCGGGAGCTGGAGGTACGCTCTATTCCTGTAAATATCTTCTTTTAAAAACTTGTGTGGTGTCACTCAGTACTTGATTTGCCAGTGTTACTGTGCCCTCCACAACTGTAAAAGTCTCATTAAGCACACAGCGGTGCAGACGCTGTAGCGCTTATTACCTAGCTAAAGCGGCCGCCATTAGATCAGGCGCGCTCGCCGACCACGCCCCCTTGAGGCCACGCCCACATTTCCAGCCTACTTAAACGCTGATCGTCAGCGCAACGTTTACATCCCTGACCCAGTCCTGAGGCGGAAGCCGGGAGCTGGAGGTACGCTCTATTCCTGTAATTATCTTCTTTTAAAAACTTGTGTGGTGTCACTCAGTACTTGATTTGCCAGTGTTACTGTGCCCTCCACAACTGTAAAAGTCTCATTAAGCACACAGCGGTGCAGACGCTGTAGCGCTTGTTACCTAGCTAAAGCGGCCGCCATTAGATCAGGCGCGCTCGCCGACCACGCCCCCTTGAGGCCACGCCCACATTTCCAGCCTACTTAAACGCTGATCGTCAGCGCAACGTTTACATCCCTGACCCAGTCCTGAGGCGGAAGCCGGGAGCTGGAGGTACGCTCTATTCCTGTAAATATCTTCTTTTAAAAACTTGTGTGGTGTCACTCAGTACTTGATTTGCCAGTGTTACTGTGCCCTCCACAACTGTAAAAGTCTCATTAAGCACACAGCGGTGCAGACGCTGTAGCGCTTGTTACCTAGCTAAAGCGGCCGCCATTAGATCAGGCGGGCTCGCCGACCACGCCCCCTTGAGGCCACGCCCACATTTCCAGCCTACTTAAACGCTGATCGTCAGCGCAACGTTTACATCCCTGACCCAGTCCTGAGGCGGAAGCCGGGAGCTGGAGGTACGCTCTATTCCTGTAAATATCTTCTTTTAAAAACTTGTGTGGTGTCACTCAGTACTTGATTTGCCAGTGTTACTGTGCCCTCCACAACTGTAAAAGTCTCATTAAGCACACAGCGGTGCAGACGCTGTAGCGCTTGTTACCTAGCTAAAGCGGCCGCCATTAGATCAGGCGCGCTCGCCGACCACGCCCCCTTGAGGCCACGCCCTGCCACCTAGAAATGTGCATGCACAGGAAGCGCAGCGGACGAGCGCAGCGGGAGCGCCGTTTGCGCGCCGAAGGCGCGCCTAAGGCAAGCCCGTCTGTGCCCGTCCGGGCCCGGACGGACCCAGGCCCAGAGACTCTGCCAAACTTACCCCTCAGCCGCCTGACGTATACAGCAGACACGCTTCTGAATCTCCGACCCGAAAAAAACCCGGGCTGCCGTTATACTTACAACACAGATAATTCCTTCACAAGCTGTTCGCGCTGTTATCCAACCATCCAGTCCACAGCCAATCCAGGACTACAGCTAGGTCTTCTCAACTGTCGCTCCCTCCCCAAGCACGCACTAGAAATTAACGAGATGATCCTAGACCAAGGCTTGGATGCACTATTTCTCACAGAAACTTGGCTTTCTGACAGCTCCGATGCGGATGCTGTATCCGCCCTTCCCCCAGGCTACCTCATCCAAACCCTCCATAGACCAAGAGGTAGAGGAGGTGGGTTGGCCATAATCTATCGGGAACTTCTCACCTGTAGAACGAGCGACGCCCAAATTGATAATTCCGAAAGTTGCCACTTTTCCCTTCAGTTTTCCCCGACCCAATCCCTCTCGGGACTCCTGATCTATCGGCCTCCGGGTACTCTAGGGAAATTTCTCAATGCAGTCACCGAAACGGCCTCTCAACTCGCCGCTTCCGTGTCCAACTTCCTCATCGTAGGTGACCTGAACCTTCACTTTACAGATCCCACTGACCGGGCTGCCTCGGATCTACTTGCAGACCTTCTGTCATTGAATATTAGGTTAGTCAACAAGGAGCCCACCCACGACAAAGGACACCTGTTAGACCCCGTCCTCACCAATGCTAATATCACCACCAGTCCACCCCTGCCACTCCCATGGACTGATCATCTCTTAGTCCCCATCTCTTGGGAGGCCCCTATCGTGACCACCCAGCCCGGCAAAATCAAAGTCAGGGACAGACGATGGCACAAACTCGCCACATCGGAATGGTCGGACATCCTCTCTGACACCACCCCAGTGCTCTCCTCCGACGCTATAACTGCCGATGAACAGTTTTGCTCCTGGATCACCTCCTCCCTCGATACCCTAATCCCCAAAACTTCCATTCTTAGACACAATAAACGTCTACCGTCAGCCCCATGGTACACCCCAGAGCTCAAGCTGCTGCGACAGAACTGCAAGAGAGCTGAACGGTCATGGAGGAAGGAGAAATCCAACGCTAATAAGGACGCCTACGACACCTCCTTATCAGCTTATAAATCTATGATCGACAAAACGAAGAGTCGATTCTTTCAGGAACGAATCGAAAAAGCGGCCTGCTCAAGTAAAGAAACTTATACCATCCTCAAAGAGCTCCTTAAAGTTCCCGACACAGCCCCTAGAAACCCCCCAGACCCAAAGGCAGATCAGGAAAAATTTAATCAGTTAGCCAGCTTCTTCCAAGGAAAAATCCAAAAAATCCTGGACTCCATCCCTCCGACTAACTCGAGCGAAGCGGACGACCCCCCCGATACTTTGGTCACACCTCGTCTAACTTCTTGGGGACAAATAACCAACGAAGAGGTAGAGACGACGCTCACATCCATCAAAAGCGGATCTCCTAGGGACCCCGCCCCGCTACGTACCCTTAAAGAAGTCGCTCCCATCATCATTCCCCCCCTCACTCAGCTGATTAACGCCTCTTTTCAACAGGGAGTCGTCCCCCCTAGTTGGAAAGCGGCAGTCGTCAAGGCGCTGCTAAAAAAACCTTCCTTAGACCCAGCTGAATTGGCCAACTACCGACCTATTTCCCTCCTTCCCGGGACCAGCAAGGTTGCAGAGAAACTGGTGAATAAGAAACTTTCCCAGTTTCTTGAATCTAATAATCTGCTAAAAAACTCGCAGACAGGCTTTCGCCCAGGACAAGGCACCGACATCGCCCTCCTGGCTGCAGTGGAGGAGGCCAGAGCGCTCTTAGACGAAGGAGGATCAGTGGCAGTGATCCTTCTCGACCTGAGCGCGGCCTTCGACACCGTCAACCACCAACTTCTGGTTAAACGGCTTAAGAAGGTAGGAGTAGAAGGCACCGCTCTATCCTGGCTTTCCTCCTTCCTGGCCCAACGTTCCTTCCAGATCTGGGAAAACAACACCCGCTCCTCCGATACTCCCCTCCAATGTGGGGTGCCTCAGGGCTCCTCCCTGAGCCCCACATTGTTTAACATCTATATGTCCACATTGGAGGAGGTTGTCATCCCATTCGGGGTGAGCATTGTCAGCTACGCGGATGACACACAGCTAGTTGTCTCCCTCTCCCACCCCAGTCAACAACCAGCGGATCTATTCAACTGCTTAACACAGATCCAAGGGTGGATGAATAACTCAGCCTTAAAACTGAATGGATCGAAAACTGACATTCTCCTTTTGGGTCAGAAAGGATGCACCTTCCCTCTGAACACCTGGCCACCCTGTCTGGGCCCCCCCCCCCTGCTCCCAAACAGGAAGTAAAAAGCCTCGGGGTATGGATTGAAACCGATCTCTCTTTCACTACGCAGGCCAAGAGAGTAGCAGGCACCTGCTTCGGCCTACTTAAAGCGATGAGAAAGATTCTGCCCCTCCTTCCACCCACATCGCAGAGACTTCTCATCCAGGGCCACATTCTGTCCAGGCTTGACTATAGCAATGCTATATACCTGGGCGCACCCGAGGCAACCCTGAATAAACTGCAGAAAATTCAAAATGCTGCCGCCCGGATCCTCACACATACCCCTGCCAGAGCCTCAGCTAAACCTGCTCTGAAGCTCCTTCACTGGCTCCCAGTGAGAGAACGAATAACATTCAAAGCCCTAAGCTTGGCTCACAGGCTAGTGCAGAATCAGGGCCCCCCCATTCTGAGGAAATTCATACAACCCTATAAAGCCCCTAGATCTCTCCGATCGGACAGGGAGTCCCTCATCATCGTGCCCAGGTTCAAAAAAACCCGCACAGGCGGAAGACGTTTCTCGATTCACACAGCGCGCCTATGGAACGCTCTTCCCCGAGACCTGAGGAAAGAACCAAACTATTTACGATTCAGGAAACAACTTAAAACCCACCTGTTTCCTTAAAACTGCTTTTAACCACTTCTTTTTTTGCTCTATTTAAAACTGCCTCTGTCTAAAATTGCTGTACTCCCCTTCCCCCCCCCCCCCCCCCCCCCCTCTCACTGGTTAGGGTTTTGTTTCAGCGCTGGGATACCTACGGGTGACTACGCGCTCTATAAAAAATTTTAATAATAATAATAATAACAACCATGACCAAAACTATACAACTGACAGAATCGTTACTTTGGACCCAAAGACTACACACGAACTGTAACTCAACACATGTTATCTATATGATAACATGTCCCTGTGAGAAGAAATATATAGGGATGACTTGCAGAAAAGTTAAAGTTAGAACTGGGGAACATAGGAGCAACATTAGGTTGAAGAAGAACACACATTTTGTGGACGCAGGTCATAACGCAGAGGAAATGAAATGGACAGTATTGGAAATGCTGAAAGATAAAACCAACAATGCAGAGAGGATTCTATATGAAAAGGAACAAAGATGGGTGGACAGGCTTAAAACCAACCTAGTGGGTTTGAACGATGATGTGCAGTGGCACCATTTTTCAAGGTAATGAGAGTTTTTGAGCATATCTGATCTATTATTGCTTATGGTAGCAGTCCTGCTTAAAACCATCATAATATGGTTGCCTCCGTAATGGGGATATTGATAAAGCTTTTATTCCCTACTAATCTTACTCCACCCAATAAAAATCACCTAAATATACTAGAGCCATTCAATTCTATATCGCCGGTAAAATTAATAATTCGTTCCCCCTAATTTTCGAAAAAAACGCATTTCTAATAAAAATAATTTTGGTCATTAAAAGAACCTTATAAATGTGATTACAACATTATTCCATACACATTTTGGTGCAAAGAATTTTACATCACGAAAATGTTAATTTGAATCAACGAAAATGGCGATGTATCAGATTGTCCTCTTTTTATTTCTCATTAGCCACCGACGTAAAAGTCGAATACAGATGACGATTCCGCGTCCAGGGGCAGAGCCAGCACTAGACGCGGAAATCGCCTTCCTTGCGGTTAAGCGTGGCGTTTTTCAAATGCGCGACTCGCTAGTTGTTTGAATAACAACTCCTAAACCTTGCGGGTAAGCATAGCTTTTTTCAGATGCGCGACTCGCTAGGCATTCGAATAACAACTCCCAAACCTTATTTTCCTCTGCCTACAGCTTGGGACCGAGAGTCCATTTTCCCTGTAGTTGAGAAAACTCTCGAACTGTAAGGTATGATTTTGAATATCACAACACTGCAAGATAGATACTCTTTGCTTTTCGCTGGAAACAGAATGCAGTTCTATGTAGTGTGTGTAACCCGATTCATGTTGTATACTATACTGTGGCTAATAGTACACGAATGTCACACTACAAGCGATGAAGACCATACGCTTTGTTGTTACTAGTATGATTCATCGTATATGCACGTAATAACATCAAACCACAGGGTAATTTCCACTATGATTATTTACAAGACCGTATTGTGACTAAACGTCCAGAACCATTCTCACTTAGATATTGTAATTTTCCCCTTTGAGACTCACCACTATATGTCACATATTGCTCCCTGATGTAATAATTGCACATCTAATTCAGTTGTTTAATTAGAGATTAAGAATAGCAACAACATGCTAGAATATACCCCCCTATGTGAATAATGCCTTGTACCAATCTTTTTGCATCATAGGTAAATTGAACCTTACGGACATTGTGGGTAACTAAATTTGTCCACTGAACATTGCACAAATTGTGTGAGTAATTTTTAATTGTGTGTTTTTTGTCCTGTTTTTGTCCTGACGAATGCTCCATAGACCCGGCTGGGCATAGAGGAGCTGAAACATGTTGACGATAAAGAGATATGCAGAGATCCAGTAACTTGATCTTAGGGCATACCCACCCCTTTTTTTTTAATGACAAACCACATCACGTGTTAATTGAAATAGTCTTTAGGATGTGTATTTGTATTTTATTCTAACCTTCACTTTTTCGGGGGTACTTGTGCACCTCTCTGGACACGCAGCACCAGAGGTTGCCTCAGGTTTGAGGCTGGCATACAGCACATTCGGACAACCCGATGATAAATGCCACAACGTCTATGTGGGGCGGAAAAATGATATAAACTACAACGTCAATAACATAGCATTTATGATGTTTGTCTGACTTAAAACCCTGTGTAACGTAGGTACAAGTGTCCTGTCCTATCTGATTTTGGATATCTGACCAGGGGAATTGACCGGACACTATATTCCTCCTCCCTACTTTTGATTAAGAATAATTAAAATGGATCTGCTCATTTCTACAAAACAGATCTCAACGAGCCCTAATCAATCATGACATATCCAATCAGACACTGGTCACTAACGGTATTCCCCATGGTTCTTCTTTTTTGCCCACCCATTTTAATCTTTACATGGAACCCCTGACTGAAATCCTCAAACACTCCAACATCTCCTACCATATGTACGCTGATGATACACAATTCTACATGAAGATTACCTCTCCTAACAACATCAGCACTCTCAATAACATCTTGAACAAAACTCAACACTGGTTAACACTCAACCACTTCAAACTTAACGCCCTCAAAACTGAATTCGTATTAATCTCTCCTCCCAACACCACATCTAACATCAAAGACTGGCTGCCACTACTCACGCCTTGAACTGTACCTCACATATTGTTGATTCAGCAAAATCCCTAGGAATAACACCAGACAATAACTTCTCCATGGTGAATCACATCAGCTCCACAACTAGAGCACCCAATTTCCATCTCCACATCTTAAGAAAGCTAAAGCCTTTCCTGCCTTATGCAGATCTCAAGATGGTGGTTCAGGCTTTGTGATCTCCAAACTTGACTATGGGAATGCTACCCTTGCTGGCCTACCGAAAATAAAACTAGCACCGTTGAGGGCTACCCTCCATGCTGCTGCATTGCTCATCAGAGGCGTAAATAAAGATTATCACATCACCCCAGCCCTCCACTCTCTGAACTGGCTAACTTATGAATCCATGATCCACCTAAAAATAGCATGCATGACATACAATGCCATCCACCACAACACTCCTCGCTACCTAGCTCAGAAACTGATGCTATCCGGAAGGAATAGAGCTTCTCGTAGTACATGCTCCCTACTGCTGAAACCCCCAACAGTTCTCTAAAATAAAACCTATAAAAGATCTTTCTCTGGAATTGCCCCAAGAATTTGGAACTCTCTTCTTGCTGAGATCAGGACCATCCCTTCATTTGTGCTTTTCAAAACAGAAGTACAAATGAGACTCCTGAATAATCTCATTTCTATCTGAGACAACTATCCATGCCAATTTGATTTCTTTGCTGGTGTTTTCACCATGTCTCTTTGTATTATCTGTCATGCTGTATTTTCTATATTTTGCTCCTTGTATATTTAATGCTATTTATTAGGTTATTAGGTACCAGTCATATAGAATTTTGTAATGGGCTTCCTGTTGGCTTAGGGAATGGTAGTGTCAAGGTATATCTTTCCATAATGCTCTCCAGTCTCCCTCTGAGATGTCTTGTCTCATGGTGCGTTCCCAAAAGGTAGGTCCCAAATGACTCTCCCAGCGATCTCCATGTCCATGTTTAGTCAGTGATTATCAGAGTCCCTCTGGGACCATTTGGTTATAACCCGGAGTTGGGCAGCTTTGTGATAGACATTGAAATCTGAGAGGGCCAGGCCCAGGCCCTGCTCAGGCTTAGGACATTAAAGCAATTTAAAAGGGAGACAATGCTCTCTTGTTTTGCCAAATAAATGCAGTGAGTAATGTCTTGAGTGCGTTCAAATAGGCTTTCCCCACATCAATAGATAAGCTTTGGAACAGATGGAGGAACGTTAGCAGTTCCACCATCTTGATTGCATGGATCCTATTGAGCCATGACAAAAGAGTGGGGGCCCATCTCTTAAAATCTTATTGCAAACTGCACAAGAATGGTGGATAATTAGCTTGAAACAGTTGTGATCATGGGTGCCAATTTGATACCATTGGAATTGTTGTCACCGTCAGCAGCACCTCCATCGCTGCGTCAGGGAGTGTTAGATTGAGCATAAAAGATTTGGACAGGTTTATTCTTGGGCGTGCTACTCCCTCAAATAGTCGGAGTTCATGTAGTAAAGCAGCCAACTAATTATTTGAGTCTGTAAGGGTTAGCAGGATGTCGTGAGCAAATAAAGAGATATTGAGCTCCTCCGTGCTTGAAACAATCCCCTTGATCGATTAGTTGGCTTGCATTATATCAGCAAGGTGTTCAATACTCAGGGCAATTAGGAGGGAGCAGTTGGGGCATCCCTCTCTTGTTCCCCTCACCAGCCAGAAAAACTCCAAACCCACTCCATTGATCAGTATTCTAGAGTATGGCATTGCATAGTTTGCTTGAATCATGGCAATGAAGACCTCAAAGAAACCAAACTGCCTCAGGGTGGAGAACAAAGACTAGTCCACCCGGTCAAACGCTATGTGAGCAACCAGCCTGAGCATAACCGCAGGGATGTTTTTCTTGGTTAGCTTCTCTGTTAAGTGTATAACTCTACCCACATTAGCATGAGTTTGTCTACATCTGATAAACCCTGACTGGCCCAGGTGGATCAGGTCAGGCATCAAGTCCTCCATCTTGGAGTACAATTTTGCATCGATATTAAGGAGTGCTATGGGGTAATAAGAACTACAGAGTTTCAGATCTTTTCCTGATTTGAGTATAATCCTGATTATGATTATGGCTTCACTCATTGAGGTCATTACAGTGTCGGCCTTTGCGATATAGTTAAAGAGAGTGTTCAGGTACGGAATACATTCTATGCTAAGTGTCATAAAAATTCTCTGTCAGCCTGTCTGAGCCAGGGTTTCCCAAGCTGGTCATTCTGCGTAGGGGTGATTTTTGTCAACTCAACCTTGTCAGGTAATCTAGTTGGGACTGGGAGTCAGTTGTTTCGGCGTGTACAGAAACTCGTAGAACTGCCCGATAATGCCTGCTTTACCCTATTGTCCCGTGGAGTGCTAGGTATCACCAATGTACTCCTTTTCCTGTGTACCCTAAGTGTGTATAGAAAGTTTTCTTGAGTTGTTAGAGTGTCTGCTCAGCTCTGTTTGTACAAATTACATTCAGTTTCCCCTTCACGGCTATGACTTTGCGCTGCGCTATGACTTTGCGCTGCAGGGACAGAGTTGGGGACATCTAGTGTGCTTGTTCCAGTGTAGGAAGCTCTACCTCTAGTGTTAAGCATTCTGCAGTGCGCTGTTTATTGAGCGCCGATAGGGCCCTCATGCACTAGCCCCTAAAGACCAATTTTAATGCATCCCAGTTAGTAGAGGGGGGCGGGTCATATGGCTTATTCCGCTGAAAATACTCTTTTATAGCTTTGCGCAGATCATCCAGCTATAGTCTATCTCATAGCAAAGCATTCGGGAAGAACTAACAAGAGTACATTGGGTGAGGTTATTCCATTCAAAGGAGATGACCACAGATAATCATTGGGCAAATCTCTGCGTCATGATTATCTCGAGTACGGGCCCGATTCTGAAATATGTAATATAGCCTTGAGTAGGTACTATGAATGTGTGAAAAAAATGTGTAGCCTCTATCAGCTAGGTGACACTCCCTTCAGTCGTTAGGCCAAGGTCACAAATTGTGGGCTTCACCAACTTTGTAAAGCTGCCAGTGTGTGCCCTGTGGGGTTGTGTGCTATCTGTTCCCAAGTGCCCGGTGAGGTTGAAGTCACCAATGAGAATTATCTCCTCCTCTGCAAAGCCTCCCAAAAGTTCTAACAGTCCTGTCATAAATGCTGTCTGATTGGTGTTTGATGCGTAAATCGCTTCCACAGTGCACATTTCCCCTCGTAGGCACCCCTTCACCAAAACGTCCCTCCCCTCCTTATCTGCCTTATACCCTTTGGGTTGGAACTTTAACGCAGAGTAGAACAGAAGCGTCACACTATTATTCTTTGTAAAACTGGATGATTTATAGATAAAGGGATAGCCCCTATGCTTCAGGCTGTGATCCTCTGATCACTTAAATGTGTTTTCTGTAGCACTACAATATCATAGTGTCTATCTAACAGGTATGTCAACACCCTAAGGCGCGTGGCCAGTGCATTGAGCCCACGTACATTCCTTGTCAGTGTTCTAACTACCATTGTGGGGTCAGAGCAGTTACATGCACTTTCTCAAGGTAGACAGCGTTTACGATGCATGCGAGACAACACATGCCATTACAACAAGGTTGTTACAATGACCGTGTTGTTTCATTGCATACCTATACAACTCAACTTGCGTTAGGGGGCAAAAGGTGTAGGATTTAAAATCCAACACCTTGCCTACTGCTTCACAGACTGTTGTTGGAATAGTAAATTATACTATTCCAACATCCAGCGCCCACTACAGCAAGTCATTGTTCTGGCTTGCTTTGTAAAGGTATGCGATGTAACAACACAGTCGTTGTAACAAACGTGTTGTATTGACATGCATTGTAAACACATGCAGACTAACGTGCCATTTTTCTTTCTTAACAGCTGTTTTCTAGCCACCACCCCCCAATCCACTGGTCTGCTCATCTCCCCTTTCCCTCCCACAGCCCCTCCATCTGGTGTAATACCGGTACAGGCAGTGCATGTCCAAAGTTCTCCATTCACAAGTGTTGATTGAGTACCAGTAAAAAAAAAGAAGTTACCCCCGAAAACCAAACTTTTATGGATCACAGGGTCCAGAACTATTTCGATGATACCCCTCATAAAAAACATAGAAGGCGAGTTGGTCTATCATTGCTGCCATGGCTGTAAAGATGTGATTACTTGCTGTGGTCTGTATCTTCATTAGCTGTGTTTCATTGCACAGATTCGGGGAGATCATAAGGCCACACCTGGTGTTAACAGCAAGACAATGATAAGTGTTGCCCCCATGGAATCACCGTCCACCAACCTTTAGGTTGGCTGTGCTGTTTGGGCAGCACAAAGTGGGCACCAGAGGGTACATGAGGTGAGAAACCAAATGTTTAGTTGTTCAGTGTATTCTCTGGTGTTTGGGGTGAAACAGGTGGAGTCTCCCTGTCCCTCACTGGCCCTGCTCCCAATGCCCCAGGGCCGCCGGCCACCTGACCACCCTTTGGTATCTCCAGGCCCAAGAGAGTCGTGGCTTCCTCCAGATCTGTGATATGATGTGCTCTGTTCCAAAATTTGAAGGCCAGCCAGACTGAATATGTCCACCTGTATCAAATCTCCTCCACTCCAATCGTCTGGTGGCTAGTACCTGTGGTTAAACAGCGTTTACAAGGCATGCAAGACAAAGCATGTCATTACAACGTGGCCGTTACAACAACCGCATTGTTACATGACACACCTTTACAACGAAAGTCTGAACAACTTGCGTTGGGAGGCAGAAGGTGTTGGATTTTAAATCCGGGCCCTTCCTTACTGTTGCACAGACTGGAGTTGGAATAATAAATTTTACTATTCCAACATCCAGAGCCCCCTACAGCAAATCGTTGTTCCGACTTGCGTTGTAAAGGTATGCAATGTAACAATGTAGTCGTTGCAACAACTGCGTTGTAAAGGCATGCGTTGTAAACACTTGCGGACTAACTTGCCATTTTCGTACCTTTGTCTGTAGAGCCAGAATAATTGGCTACCCTTTTGTTCTACTGTTTCTTAGGCTGCATAGAGACACTCTCTACCCCAACATCTACGAAAGAAAAATGCCCTTAATGGGACCCACAGGGTGCAGTATTTCTCATGAGATTGTTAGAGAACTAGGCCTTCTAATGCAGTTTCCTTTAGACCCTGGGTTGTCTCTAATGACTCTTGTTCCATAGCTTTTGGCTCCAAATCTTGATACGCGGGTCCCCCCTGCAGTCTCTCCGGTGTGCCTACTGTGCCGAGTTTCAGTCTCGAACTCCGATGTGGCTGCTGTCAGATTCAAGACATCTGTAGTATTCTCTTCATTTACTTAGGCTTGTTTATTCTTAGATACTGGAATGCTATCTATGTCATCGTTATCAACATTCCACTTGTTGAAGGGGTTTTGAAAAGGTTGTCAGTTGCTGCCAGCCTGAACTAGATGATGCTGCTGCTGCGCAGCACCTGCTTAAGATAATAAATTATATCTTTAAAACCTTTATTGTAGTCACGTACTTACTACAATAATATTGGCGACGATTGATGCAGGAGTCTGCTGGACCCCCTTAAGAATTAAAGCGAGAAGGAAATCGGAACATTTTCCTCGTTCATCGCTGATCATCGGTGGTGTATTGGAGAAACGTCAGATTTTAATCTTCAAAAATAACACACGTGCGAAATACGATTAAGGTACTTTTTTTGTTTGTTTAATTTGCGGCAGTGGTGTGCGTCATCTCATAAAGATGAGGGGAGACCTCATACGTCAGTAAGCCAACGGCGAGAGGAGACATCATACGTAAGAGAGCCAACGTATCAGTTTCAAGTTTTACTGTATACGCTGTGGTGGAGGTATTCTCTAAGGATATTTGATTGGCCAGGCGGTGCAACCTCATAAGTCACAGTGCGTAACGTGGCTGTGTTTTTTTTGGAACCTGTTTTAAAATACATGCTGTGTTGAACGTACGTGCAAGTCAGCATTTCAGCTTACTGGTGTACTATCCAATCAGCGTTTGTGTTCAATTTAGGTGGTCACACGCTGTGTGCTCACAACCTAAGCTGTCACACGCTGCATGTTCGGAACACACTGTCAAAATCGGCTTTCGTCAGTTCATTACTACGGAGCTGCTGGCATGTAAAGGCATTTGGAAGAGACGGTAAAGCAGGAAATATAAAACTGTGAACAATAATTTGTAAAATGTTGTAAAATGTTGTAGTTCTTCATTTTTACAGGTTTTCTCCTCATATACATAACAATTGGCAATGGAAAAGGACTTGGTTTTAAAGAACAGCAAGCATCTGGCAACGTATTAGTGGCAAATCTTTACAATAGTATTTCAAAAGGATTAACTGGAAGTTAAGGTTATCTCAGATTTCAGTGCTTTATTCAAAAACTTACTCAAGTAAAGCTGAGTTACTGTTTCATATAAGGTATTTGCAGGTAATAATCTAGTATATTAATCCTCAAAAAAACTGAAACTATTATTTTAACTTCAGCTGTGATCAGTATAACTTTGTGTATATACAGTATTTAGAATTGTAAAATCGATTTTATTTCATTTTTTTATTTTTGTCTCTCTGTATAATGAAGTCAGTTGCACCACCTCCAACTTTTTTAGAAACGCCAGGGGATCCACCAATACAATGGAAAAGATGGTAGGGCGCTCTTATTACCTACATTGGTGCTATTGGAGGTTCACATTATAGGGCTGAAAGGATTTTTTTTTATTGTTGACTGCTTTAGGGTTTGAAGGAAGAGAAATTTTTAAACATTTACCTGCTTTGGTTCGTACAGCTGATGAAGAGGATATAGATGAATTTGCTGAAACTGTATAGGAACTTGAGCTGCATTTTGATTTTGAACATAGTTTAGTAGTAATTAGACACACGTTTTTTAAAAGAGACCAAAGAAATGGGGAAAACATAGAAGAATTCATCTCAGCGTTACGTGTGTTAGGTGCAGAATGTCAATTTCAAAATTTCAGAGAACAGCTTATAAGGGATCAGTTCATTTGTAAGTGCAATGACAAGAGTATTCAACAAAAGTTACTTTCGCTAAGCAATCCTACCCTTGAAGAAACAATTAAGATAGCAAAAAGTATTGAGCTTTCAAAAGTTTCTGTAAAAAAACTTGATGAAAAAGGGTCTTCAATTAATTCTAAAGATGAGTCAGTAAGTGTAGTAAGGTATAAATAAGCTAAATCTAGTAATTTCTTTCGTAATGACAGTAAGTTTTTCAGGCAAACAAACATTTGTTTCAAGTGTGATAATGCACCCTATTTTAGAACAGGACGTCCGTGTCCTGCTAGAAATGTTAATTGCTGAATGTGTGGGAAGGTTGGTCACTTTTCAAAGGTTTGCCAGAATGCTAAGAATAATTCTGATTTTCATCAAGATCAAAGACAAAGTATTAAATCTAACTCTTCTTCTTCTGTTGCGAATGTGGGTGTTTCTGACTCTAAGAGTGATGTTTTTGAAAAAATTGAAGATGATTTGAAAGACATGGTTGTGGTGGTGTCTGATGTTGGTTTTGTTAATGATCAATCTTCAGAATGTGTTGACCCATATGTGGAGATTGGTATTGGTACAAAAGTTTTATGTTTGTTAGTGGATTCTGGTGCAAGAATCACGATTATTGACCAAGAAAAATTTCGTGAAGTTTGGGGGTCTAAAACGTTGTTACCTCCTGATAGATCTCCTGTGTCAAACGAAGGAAGAACTATTGAACTAGCTGGATATTTTGAAGAAACTTTGGAATTTAGAGGCAGGAAGATTTTTGGAAGAGTATATGTGGCTATCAAAGGGTTAAACATTCTTGGTTGGTTCCATTAAGGATTATTCAAAATGGTACTTAGACCAGGCACGAAAGATCAAGTCTTAATCATTAAGTCTGATGAGTTTAGCGATGTTTGGTGTGACAAATTCCCTTCAGTTTTTAACAACAAACTAGGTAAGATCAAAGGATTTACTCACTGCATCAAAGTTAAAGATGGTGCGGTACATGTTAAGCACAAACTCAGGAATGTACCTTTTAGCGTTAGGGATCAGTTGGAGAAAGAACTCAAAGATTTGTGTAGCAAAGGTATAATCGAACCTATTGAGTCTTCTCTTTGGCTTAGTCCATTGGTCGTCATAAAAAATAATTGCTATCTTCACGTATGTGTAGACTTACGCAGTTTGAACAAAAACATATGGATTGACTCTCATCCCCTCCCAAAGATCTCAGATATGCTGTCTATGATTAATGGTTCTAAATGGTTCACAAAGTTGGATTTAGCTTCAGCATACCATCATGTTGTTCTGGATCCATCTTCTAGACACTTAATTGCTTTTGTTTCGCCTAGTGGCTCTTTCCAATATTGTAGGATGCCATTTTGACTAGCTTCCGCGGCTGCGATTTTTCAGAGGATCATGTCGAATCTACTAAAAAACATACATGGTGTTGTTGTTTTTCAAGATGATGTTTTGGTTTATAGTGCAACATCAGAGGGGCATGATGAAACGGTTTGCTGTGTTTTGGAAACCTTGTGTGAGGCAAGAGTTGTCTTGAAGAAGGAGAAATGTATTTTTAAGGAACAGAAGAGTATTTAGGGCACATTGTGTCTAAACATGGTTTGGAACCTAGACCTGGTCTAGTCAAAGCTATTGTCGATTCGCCAGCACCCAATGACAAAGTGGGTTTGAAATCTTTTATTGCGTTGTGTGAGTTTTACTCACGATTTTTGCCTGATTATGCTTCAAAAGTTCAACCATTGTCTAATATGCTTTAAAACAAAATTCCTTTTGTTTGGGATGAAGAATGTAATATTGTTTTTGAGTGGATCAAAGAACGTTTAGTCAGTCCCATAATACTCAAACCTTTTGATCCTATTGTGACATGTACCATTACCGTTGATGCTAGTGGTGTCGGTTTAGGTGCCATCCTTACTCAAAATGTTAAGGGGCAAGAACACACTTTAGGATTTGCTTCTAGAGTTTTGCATGGTTCAGAATTGAATGTTTTCGTTATTGAAAGAGAGTTGTTGGCATGTTGGTGGGCAATAAGGACATTTTCTCCATATGTTTGGGGAAAACATTTTAAGTTATGCACGGATCACAATCCACTTGTGTCTATTCATTCTGGAGACAAAATGAAGGAGCATACACCCAGAATTGCGCGTTTATCCACCAAACTTTTACAGTTTGATTTTGAGGTTTCTTTTATTCCGGGATGCAAAAACATTAGAGGGGATTATTTTTCAAGACATCCTGTATAATGCAGAGAACAATCCATGGATGATTAAGATGAGGACGATTGTTTTGTAGCTGCTGTCATTGTGGATGGTATGTGTGCTACAAGCGAAGAAGAATGGAGAAGAAAATTGTCTGAGGACATTTTGCTTGGCGAGGTAATTAAATGTGTGAAAGGTGGTTGGCCTAAAGAGAAGAATGCCCATGTTTCTCGTCAGACTTTTGTGAAGGGAGCGAATGAACTATCCATTGAAGATGGATTATTGATGCGTGGAGACAGATTGGTTCCTCCAGATTCGGTTAGGTCTAGGTTGATTCAGGGTGCTCATGAAGGACATCTGGGCAGAACGTTTACAAAAAAAAGACTGAGGGAGTATTTCTGGTTGCCACAAATGGATAAAGATGTTGATATGTTTGTAGGATCTTGTGTTGTCTGTTCTAATTCTGAGAAGAGCTTGAAAGTGCGGACACCTCCTCTTCAACCTATTGATCTACCTTGTGAACCGTGGGAGAAAATAAGAATTGATTTATTAGGACCGTTCAATACTCTTCCAATGAATGCTAGGTATGCTATTGTTGCCATTGATTATTACTCGAAATGGGCGGAGGTCCGTTTTATTAATGAACCCAATTCTAATAATGTTATTGATTTTCTGAAAAATATATTTTTATGAGAAGGTTGTCCAACCATCATCGTTAGTGACAATGGCGTACAGTTTGTTAGTCAAGAGATTGAAAAGTTTCTTCTCCAGAGTGGTATCAAACATTTAAAAAGTGCACTCTATCACCCTCAAACAAACGGTTTGGTGGAGCGCATGAATTGAGTGATTAATAATTGTGTACAGTGGGCTTTAGCTAGTCAATGCAATGTTCAGAATGCTGTGAGATCCATGTTATGGTTCTATCGTACCACACCCCATACTTCAACTAAGGTATCTCCTTTCGAACTTCTCTGGGGAAGGAAACCTTTTTCAAAGGTTTGCCCTGGTTGGATAGCCAGATGCGTTAAGATGAATACTTTAAACAATGTAGGCAGCATTGTAAGATTCAATGATTCTCAAGCTCAAGGTCAACAAAAGAAAAATTTTGATCTGAGGAAAAGATATGTTTCACAGATTATTGAAGTCGGAGATTTGGTTAAGATTAAGATCCCCATTCATGCGAAGAAAGGTTTCTCAAAATTTTCAGTACCTTTCAAAGTTGACAAGGTGTGTGGAAATGCGGTAAGAGTTAATACCAAAAATTGGTGGAATTTATCTAGAGTTATTAAGGTTATTAATCATTCAGAACACAAGTCTGATATTTTGTCTAAACCTGCAACTTATGATTCTTTTGCTTTTCCTTCATGTAACAATTCTTTTTCTACATGTAATTCTTCTGATTCTCCCTCTGCTTCGGGCTTGCGGAGAAGTGACCGTCAGTGATCCATACCTTTAAGATACCATTAAGTTTTCTCAGTTTGTATCTTTACTTTCAGCACATTGGCACTGAGGTCAGAATTATAATGTTTTTCATGCTATAGCATTCTTTTGTTTTTTTTCATTCTTGCTCATATGTTTCTTTTTGATTTTTTTCTTTTCTTTTCTTCTGTGTTATGTTTAGAGGAGGAGGATAATGTAGTATTCTCTTCATTTGCTTAGGCTTGTTTATTCTTAGATACTGGAATGTTATCTACGTCATCGTTATCAACATTCCACTTGTTGAAGGGGTTTTGAAAAGGTTGTCAGTTGCTGCCAGCCTGAACTAGATGATGCTGCGCAGCACCTGCTTAAGGTAATAAATTATATCTTTAAAAACATTTATTGTAGTCACGTACTTACTACAGCATCCTTTCCAAACCAGGTTACTGACTTGGATGGGCTCTCATGTGGGGTTGACTATCTGTGAAGTCCACTCTTTCAATTTCAGTTGGTCTCTACGCAGGAGCATCTGCAACCCAGATCCAAGTCGCTTCACTCACTACCTCTCCGTGGGCCTCCCAGCCACCATGTTAGGGTGGACGGAGCTCAAACGCTCCGTCCATCATTCCCCTTTGTTTCGCTTTGTTCACCCTAAGTTGGCAGAGTATGCTCAGACGTGAGTCCCTTGCTCACTTGGCCACTGGATTCAAGATAGCCTGGCTGATGAGGATTATGAATCCGAAACCGGTCCCAGGATGCTTGTTTCCGGTCCAGGGAAGACATGGCTTGACAGTTCGGGCTGGACTGTTCCCATGAGGCACAGGGTCAGACTGATTTGCATATGGCCATGTCAGAACTGGGGTGGCTGAGTGAGCTTAAGTATGGTGATGGATTAAACCCAGATCAGTTGACTGGGGGTGAGTGTTTGATTTGCTCAAACGCTCCGTCCATCATCCCCTTTTGTTTCGCTTTGTTCGCCTAAGTTGGCAAGGCATGCTCGGACGTGTGTCCCTTGCTCACTTGGCCACTGGATTCAAGGTAGCCTGGCTTATGAGGATTATGAATCCGAAACCGGTCCCAGGATGCTTGTTTCCGGTCCAGGGAAGCCATGGCTTGGCAGTTCGGACTGGACTGTTCCCATGAGGCACAGGGTCAGACTGATTTGCATATGGCCATGTCAGAACTAGGGAGGCTGAGTGAGCTAAAGAATGGTGATGGATTAAACCCAGATCAGTTGACTGGGAGTGAGTGTTTGATTTGCTCAAACGCTCCGTCCATCATCCCCTTTTGTTTCACTATGTTAGGGTCAGGCATGGCTCCGGTGCCAACTGGATAGTCTTGTTCCAGTGCCAAGGCAGCTTTCTTCCCTCAGGATGCTTCTGCAATATGCTGCAGAGAGAAGCATGAGGGGGATCCACCAGTAGTGGTGCTTTTATGTTGTCATCCAAAATGCTGCGCTCCCTCGGTCTCCGGCATATTTACATTGCCGTCTGCTTATGTCAGTATAGCTAGGGGGAACCACTGCAATGAGGCAGATGTTTTGGACCCCCCCCCTTTCTGAAGGGGCTCCTTTCACCATGGTGCAGGAGATCCTCTACAGTGAGGCCCGAGGCTCCCGGCCCATTATCCAGCATGACGGGTGTCTTCGCTTTCTTCTTGCACAGTAGGCCCTACCTTCATCCATCCACATCCAGACTTATGTAAGTCTGGATGTGGATGGGAGCCACTGGAATCAGCTTGATTGGCTCCGGGGCTCAGATCTGCTCAGTATGCAGGTGAGTAGTTGGTTTTCATGGCTCTTTCCCCGCAGTTTCCTTTCGATGGCAGTGCAGTTGTTGTGGATTACGTCCACACAGCCATTTTGGCTGCTCAAATGCTGATTTTGTGTATGTATTGAGGACGTTTTATTGTATTACTACTTGATTACAAGACAATGTATTGTTTGGTTTTTAATAAGATAGATTGCATTGAAATGTTATAGTATTTATGCTTATATGGTTTCAACCAAATAAAGCTTGGTTGATGATGATAAATGATATCTTTAATGTGTGATGAGGAACTTTTTAGCCAGAGTTGGGTATCATTTGTGTACTGCTAAACCTTGATGTTACAGTTTGCAAGAACGAATCTGAGTGATTTCTTGAAGAGGTTAAAGATGAAAGGATAGATAATGAAGTCCTGAGGTACTCTGCAGGAGATTGGGAGTGCCCTTGATGTTCTGGAACCTATTTAAACAAAACAAGCTTGTGCCTGCTGTTAAGGGAACCCTTTCTGCACATGAACAATCATCCCTGTGACGCATGCATCTTTGCTCCATAGTACAAGAGTGCCTGCATCGGCGCATGGCAGCAGTTTATGTGCCAGAGCAGGGGGAAGCACAGAGATGCGACATATTGTTGTTATTATGTTGCATCTCTGTGCTTCACAACTAACGCAGTGCGGGGCAGCAAAATGACTTGCTGCACTGCGCTGCATTAGATAGTTTATTGTAAATCTGCACCATAGGATCTCCATATTCATACAGGAAATTACTCTCCCCCAGGCCACTTAGCATTGTCTCATATAGTTTACCTATTGAAGATCGATCTGGTTTGTTAGCCAGCATCTGAACGTTTTTAAATTAAAATGCACGACAATAAAGCTGAAGATCAGGCAAAGCCCACCCTCCCATTGCCAACTTCTTCCTATGTTGTTTCCATGCTATCCTAATCCCTTTTGAAGACCATATGAAGCTCCCAATTATCCTTTGTGGTTTACTGATAGACTGTTTTGAAAATGTAAGAGGTACAGAAATGAACAAAAAACTAACTTCGGGAGGATGATGATCTTTACCAGATTAACTCTACCACAGATGGTTAGTGGCAGGTTACTCCATCTCTCTTAGCATCACTATCTCCTGGATTACTTCTTTCCAGTTGACCTAGGGGATGTCCTCCCATTTCTGAGTAAATAAATATCCCAAATATCTCAGCTGCAGTTTTACCCCCTGATTAGTCAAGTCTGTGTTCAACGACATAACCTCAGTTTTGTCCACAGTAACCAAATATTCTGATATTTTACGGAATTCTTGGGCCCCTTTGATTAATCTAGGTATTGCAAGATGCGGGTTATCTGTATATATTAACAGATCATCCACATACAATGCTAGTTTAACCTAAAAACAGCAGTCCTGAATGGAACAATAGAAGGATATGATCCAATCTGATATGCAAACAGTTTGATATAACGGTTTAAAAGGAGGGGGAAAAGACGAGAACCATGTATTGTGCCCCTAGTGATCTAAAAACAGTCCGATAGTTCACCATTTATCTGACCCTGGGGCCTGGTCATTAGGTAAATACCGATCGGTAGTTGATGAAATATTAAGGGACACATGTGGAGAAAGGTTGATCAGTGTCAACTCTGTTCCATCTGGATCTAATATTAGCTCCTCTTCCCCATTCAGCAATGGGGCAAGATTGATTACCCTTTTCACAAAAGCTGCTGTGACAAAGTCCTCAAGCTGAGCACTTAACAACTGTGCCTGCCCTCTCCATCTCTTTGAGGACAGGGATGTAGTGGCATAGAGAACAGGGCTCATGGAGGCCCTCCTTGGGGGATCTGAATGGTTAGTACAGTTCATGATGTATACGAGTGATAAGCCAACTTGATCCTCACTCTCATCACTATCAAACAAGTCAGACAGGGGAACAAAGGCCATCTGGCCATCATCCCCTGCACCAACAAGATCAGAGCCAACTGCACAAATAAACTGCGAAGACTGAAGAGGTTGTACCCACAATGGCACATGAGGCTCATAAAGGCCTGTTGGTAGCTTTGATGGAGAGAAGGGAAAGGGACCAGATCTGTTGGCTCCAGATATACTTCCTTAATCTTGCTTGTGGGACCCAGGTCAGGACTTGAGGCTCATCTGGCAAGATGTCCGCTTGCTGCTGAGCTCAGTCAGAGGTCTAACTCCTTTGGGTCGTAAGGAATGATTGACTGACCTCAGCACTTCTCCCAGCTCTGATTCCGGTTAAGACTTTACCTGTACTCCAGTAGCAATTGTGTTGGTGTTAATGGGGAGAAGGAGTGTCCGTTGTAGGACAGCAGCGAGTGTGGGAAGCAGGACGTGGGACGCCATGGCTGAAAATACCTCCAGTTTTCCCCTGCTCTCATTGGGGTACTGGCTCTCGGTGGTGGAAGCCCTTCAACCTTTGGATATGGAGTGGGAACAATTGCAAGGAAGAGCCTGTAGACCCCGCGAACAGGACCGGATGCTACCGCATTCAGCCCCTTTATGTTTTCTGCCTCAGTTTGCTGGCAACACTCTCCGTACTATTGCTAGATAGGGGAACACTAAATCCGGCCCTTCCACCCTGAATGTTAGGAGAAAGCCTTTTTCTCTTTACCATCAATATTTTGTTACAGTTTCCTCCTTTACATTTGGCAGTAGCCAGTTTAGAACCTGATTGCTTAATCTGCTGAATATTTTGTTGCATGCGGTCTCATTACGCCCTGGACTATCCCTTTGGCCTCAGTTAAAAGCAGAAGCTACAGAGTCCATAAAGGAGGTTCTGTTTACACTACAATGGAATTCATCACTGATTGACCATATGCAAGCTAAGATGCAGGTCAGGTGGGGAGAGTAGGCTAGATGGATATGACTAGTAATCATCTTACTTCAAAAGTGGACAATAAGTGACTTCTCCTTGGTAAACAGGGGATTAGCACTCAAGGAAACAATGGTCGGCCTAGGGGCGGTCAAAAGTATCGTACAATCTGCAGCAGCCGCACCTCATATTCCTGATGGAGCTGGGGGCAATCCTGACCTGTCTGGTCAAGATCTGGAGCCTGCAGAAAAGCAACCCAGTGCAGTCACCCTGTCATGGATGGTTGCAATTCCTCTAGTGCAGAAAGGACAGTATTTGGGATGTAAATTAAGTTTGGAAATTGTTGAATGATTGGCCAGGGAATTAATTTCTAGCGTTGAGAGGACTGGTGTGGAAGTTGTCAACTCTTCTTTGTTTGATTTAGTTCAGGAAGGTGTTTGATTTGCAAGCATCAGACATAGGAAGTAGATTTTACTAACCTGTGCTTTTTTAAACATGGCATAAAACTAAGACTATTTCAGAATCAGTAATTTATCCGAAATATCAGGAGTTTCCAAAGTTTTACACAGTGAGTTGCATCAGGAATGTGAGATAAAGGTAAAGGAGTTTAGAGCAGGATGGTGTGATTCAATTGTTGATTTCATATGTAAAGCCTTACAGGGCAATATCAGTGGCACCTGTTGCAATAGGGGTGAAGAACGTTTTGAAGGAAGCACAGATGTTGAGAGATTTACATATCATTTATTGAGGGGAGCCATGACTTACATGTTTGTTTGTGTAGGGGTTCTATTGGAGGAGATAATGAAGGCAGCAGATTGGTATAATGCAAAGGTTTCAGGACATTTTATTTCAAATCAGATGAGAATGTGTCTAGTTTCACATTTGGGAGCTTTGAACATGCATAAAACTAGACCACTGTCTTGCCATAAAATGCTGCTGGAGCAATGATTCGCATGTAATTCGTCTTACTTGTATTCAGTCTTCTCAACATAACGTTAATGTACTAATCAACATGGTTGTCCTATTAATATTTCATTACAACATTTAAGTGTAGCTTGCATATGTGCTTTTTCTAACGATAATCCACTTGCATTAATATGGCCGCTGCTACGCGAGATTTTTAACTGCGCATGTGTCTGTCACACTCATGTGACATGACGTACTTTCTGCTTTTGGAGGGAATCTTTTGCTTCAGCGCACTAGAACTGAGATGGCTGCTCTGTGGTACAGCATGTATGAAGCTTGCACTGCTGCTTTTGCTAAGCTGTTCGTTCTGCTTATCTCTAATGCAAAAGTTAAAAATAAAGTAATGGGAATAGAGTAGAGATAAGTGGTATACAGTGCATTCATTTACTCTGTGTTCTAAAACTGTTTCTTTCTATTATTCCATGTATCGATAATCTTGGGCCTGGGAGGTGCTATTACTCCATATTGAAAAACCACACTGCGCACGTCAAACTTCAGAAGGAGATTAAGTCATTCATCATTGAATAACAGCCAAGCTTCCAGTACACTAGAAGATGCGCCTGGGAACACGACCTACTGACCCCAACCGGAAGAAAATATTGTTAACATTGTATCTCTATAAGAACATCCATTGCTGGGTGGAATAAAGATGCATGGGAATATAAAATTTGATCGGCGGGAACGTTAATAGAATATTCAAAAGTAAAAGTTTCATTTTAGTATGATGTGATGACCTTCCTGTCTCTTGTCCAATCAAATTTGGGGATCCTTACACTTGCAACATTGGGAGGTGGTACACTGACCTGGAAAATAGTATAACTAGGGTAGGCTTAGGTAGTTAATTTGTCCGACTTGTCTGAATAGCTGACCTGTCACTGGCCCAACGCACTCAATAGGTGATCGGGAGCAGAGGTGCTGGTGGAGCCCTCTGTCAGAAGGTTCGAAACCCAGCTCAAGGTTTAAGAGCTGAAGTGCTGGCGAAGCACTTTGTAGGAGAGATCGATAACTCTTACTGGGTTCAGGCTGTTAGCTGCAGAGAGGGAGTAACGCAGGCGTTGCAACTTTAACTGTGGGTGCTGATCTTAGCCTGTGGTGGTCCTGTCCTGATCCAATTTGGCTTTACCTGTCCTGATTCAGATCTGCACCTGCTTGCCTTTATGGTGCCTGCACTTTCAGAGTTTGTCCTTTAAACTGACCCATGGCCAGGGTTAGTTTTTCACGCCATATTAGCTAAATATTTAATGTGGGTATGTCATTGTACTCTTACCATCTCTTTTCCCACCCTAATGTTAAATGCGTAAAGTTTGCTTTATAAAATCTCTGCATATTTTCATTCTAATCATTATTTTCTTGATTGAAAAATTTCTGAGATTTAATATTTGGATTCAGATTTTAAGGAAATTTAGATAAAAAGTTTAAACCTTTCCTGAGTTTGTGGTTATTATATGAATGCAAATGTTATATTTCTACCAATTATGCTAACACCCTGATTCATTAGGTTTTCAGGTACCCGTGACTAGGATTGGTAAGTCCAATAGTATAGGTCCTGAATGGTTAAACAAAATTTGATATGAGTGTAGGTTTTACTTGTTCAATTGTATATATAATTTATGGGCCCAGGTGAGTATGGTAAATAAAGGGCAGGTTAACCTGCGCTCTATCAGTTTCATGATTCTCAAAGTAATTCTGAATAAAGAATTGTGATTTTAATAAAGACAAGGAGGTTAGCATCCCTCGCTATCTTGTGTTAATCAAAGGAAGGGTTACGATATTATGGGTTGGTATGAAAAATTAATTTATTTTATGAGCTTTAATGTGTTCTTTTGGACTGCAGTCATGATTTTAGTAAAGAAAATTAGTTAAGTTACTTTCTTGGGTTACAATTTGACAGTTTATATATATATATATTTAGGAAAAGCATTTTTGATGTGCCAATATCTTTGGCGCTGTTTGACATATCTTCACGAATATATATATTTTACAAACAATTAATTTACGGCATTGGACGATTTGGAAGAGAGAGGACGTGGGATGACCAAGAGCAGTGCCAAAAGAGGGTGCAGTTGAAGTGTTGGAGGATATTATGGAATGGGTGTTCTATTTTGTTTATGTTGTCATACAGTGTTCTGATTATGAACTTTAATAGTGCTGCTGCTCATAAGTGGTGAATAAAAGGTTATGCATAATGATAGCCTCCTTGTCTTTAATAAAAGCCTGATTCTCTTTTCACATTTGTTTGAGAATGGGCATTCTTCTTTCCTGGGAACACGTGTTTCAACCCAGATAAAAAATAAAGACGACAGACAAGTTTGCTAGAGCTAAACAAAGTGTACACAAACAACAGTCAGTCCATCTGGAAAAACTAGCTCAATCGTCATTCAATTCACCACAAGATGAAAGGGGAATTGTCACACAAAAGTAACTCCCATTGTGTTTGCACAGGAACATAAAGAATGCAATATAAATTATTCTGTGTTATTGGCTTTTAGTAAAGTGCGAACAGCTCATTCAGCAAGGTATATCAGTGCTTGAGCCTAATGTCCAGAGGACTGATAGAAGGCATAGCTACAAAAGAAAATAATTAAAATAACCGTTTTTTAGCAACTTTTCTTTAAAATAGTGACATTTTGGCAAGTGCGAACCTTGATGGGCAGCTTATTCCAGCGAAGTGGTGCAAGATAGGAAAACAGCGACCACTATTTTGAGTTGTTCGAACATAATGAGGAGTGCAGTCTCAGATAATAAAAGACTTCTAGCAGGGAGGTATGGCCTATTTCTTGAAAAAAGTTATTCCTGGCCTGCCCCAGAAAGAAGTTTAAAAATACAGCGCTACCTGACTGGAGGCCAGTGATCTCAAACATGGACCTTCAGGGAGCCCGATGGTAGATGACAAATGAATCGGGCAATTGTATTTTGAACCACCTGTAAGTGTTACAAAAGAGACACATTCCAAGCGACCAGCAGAACATTTCCATAGTCCATGCAACTAGCTATGAGAGTCTGTGTAATGAACTTTCTGCAGTTCAAATCAAGCCAGGAAAAATAAACCTTCCTAAGCAGGGGAATGATGACAAAACAGCTGCTCGATTGCAGTGACTTGATTGGCCGTAGTCAGCTTGTTGTCCAGTAAAATGCAGAGATATTTTACCACCCTTTCAGGGTGAGGGAGATTCCCAAATCCTCAGGCCACCAGACTTCAGACAAGGTCTGCTTAGCTATGCTAATTAATAAATGTCCCCTGTTAGTTGGAGAACGTTCTGCTTATCCAAGATACCACAGCATGTATGCAGTCCCCCAATCTGGCTTAGGTTACCTTTAGGTTTTATCCAACTAATATCAATCACCAGTTGGGTGTCATTAGCCTAAGAGAAAATCTATAGAGTTGTTTATTAATGATTTTTTCAATACTTTGAAAAGGGAATGGCTGTAGCGAGGTCAGGAGTTCATTAGAAAGAATGGTCTGGTCCGTTTTATGTTTTTTTAGGATAAGAGAAAGATAGACACGTTTTTAGGCTTTTGGCACCGTGCCATTTTTAAAGAAAGATTAAACAGATTATTGAAATATGGCATAAATAAACATGGAAGAGAGGAGAATAAATGGTCTGGACAAAGGTCATCAGGAGACCCATACTTAACTGTAAAAAAACTGCTTTTGAACCTCCTCTGGAGCAATATGATTACACCTTCCCAACTTGCCCAGAGAATGTGGAGGTGGACACCAGTACCTTACTTGGCTAAGCAGATGCTCTGTCTGACAGTCAATCTCTTCGTATATTTTGCTGTTCTTATCATAAAAATAAAATAGACGCAGATTCACACGTTTCTGGAGAGGCTGGGAACAATATCTTTTAGGAGTAAAGCTTTATGACTTCCTTCAAGATCTTAAAAATCTCTTCAGCAGAGGATCTACCTTCGGAATCCTGTCAGCCAAAAAAGACCTTCACGATTCCCTTAGATGTTTGTCTTAAGCCCTTTTGTCCTGAGGAGATTTGGACCAATGCCAAACACTCTCAAGTTTATTTTCACGTTTAAGATTGTGATTATAACATATGGCTTGGCGTTTATGCTGCCTGATTTTGAATGTTTTTAGAGGAGCAACAGTATCTAGGGAGTTATTCAGGGACTCATAATAGACTAGATCTACTTGATCAATGTCAGTGATATTCTCAAGATCTTGATATTTTAAACAGGCCCCCTTATTGACCTGGCTAATTTTCTTCCAAGAGCAAATCAATGGCAAATTCTCAGTCAACAGAGAAGTGGGATAATTGTGCAATTCCAAAGTAATTAGGATAGTGGTTGTTGGACTTGGCCCTCTCTGTAGTGTGCCCCCCAAACTTTTTGCCTTCCCCCTCCTGTTTTCTGAGACCGTTTTTGTTGTTTTTTAGGACTCTGTGGACGTTACCACTGCTAACCAGTGGTGAATTGCTTGAGTTCTCTTCCTAAAACATGGGAATATTGGCTTGCACACCAATTGGCCCATTTCATTTACTTATAAGTCTTCAGTAATGTGGTATTACATGAACCAAGGGCCTTTAAATTAAATGCTACTAGTGGGCCAGCAGCACTTAGTGTGCCCATACTTAAAGTAGCCTTTTAAACATGTCTCAGACTTGCCATCACAGTCTGTGCGCAGTTTTAAATTACCATTTCTAACTGTCAAAATGTTTGCAAGACCTAAGCCTACCTTTGTAATATATGTGTCACCCCAAGGGTAGGCTCTAAACAGGCCTGAGGGCAGGTTACAATATATTAGAAAAGTTGGACATGTTCTTTTACGTTTTATAAGCCCTGGTGTTAAAAAAATCCTAAATTTATTTTTCACTACTCCAAGACCTACCTATCCTATAGCATACCATTGGGTTACCTTATTACACTAAGTGATAACTTTGGATTGGGATCAGGTAGGAAAGTTATGTTTGGTCTCAAAAGAATTGTCATTTAAAACCCTCTTTAATTTTAAAGTTGGATCTACGCCACAATTTGGAAAATTGCCACATTTAGAATTTGTTTATTTTCTTCTCCTAACCAATTGGTGCCTGTTTCATGGCCCATAGATATGACTAGGTGTAGTTGGCCTTTTTGTATTCCTACCAGGCAGAATCAAAAAGAGGGACTGGGTGTTGACATGATGGGCCATCCTAACAGGATGGGAGTGGTGAGGCTGTGTAGAGCCCCACATGCACTTCAAAGGAAATGCCTCTGCACACATCATAAACTAGCCTTTTGCTGCTCCAGACATCATGGGAGAAGGGCAGGAAGGAAGGAAACCCCAGAACCATCTGTGGGGGGAGGAGACGTTTCTTCCACTATAAAGCTTGCATCAGGTATACATAATAGACCCTCAGACCAACTCTTCATACACTCCAGGACCTGTGAACACTATAGAAGAAAGACTGTACTGCAGTCAGAAGACTGATAAGCTGCTTAAGGCTTGCCATGCAGCCTGAGAAGGGAGACTGTACCTGCTCCTTTCGTCCCAGACTACCGGAGTGACTGTCTGAGCTTCTGGCACATAACAAGCTTGAGAATCCTTCCTGCACTGTCCATTTGATCTGCGGAAATCTGGACCTGCCTGGATCTGCAACTGGACCGTGTGTTGTGTAGCTCCTACCAACCCATAGGACCTGCGCATTGTTTGGACAACATAAACTCGGGCTTGGTATCAAGACTGATTCTGGACACCCCCGCAGGATATGTTGGCTTAGTGACCATCTAGCTCCCAGTGCAACTGTAAGCCCCTCTAACCCACCAGGAAGGGAATGGTTTCTGGCAACCACTGAACATGATAACCCTGATTCCTCAGGAATCATGGCAACAGTACAGAACCTTTCACTCAGAGAATACACAGTGGGATGTTTTCAATAATATTTATTGAACCAACATTGTTCTTGCATAAAATATGTGTGCTGCAATGATTAGTAGACAGAAGCAGATAAACGTGATTGCAAGCACCAAGAGCGTAAATAGTAGATATAGTTCCACCATGGTGCTAAACAATTGTATGTATTCAGGCATGTAAACAAGACAGTAATACTGCATACCTCTACTATGCATACCTTAGTCTAAGTGTACCTAGAGTGTGTGTAGGTGTAGAGGCAAGAATCCCCCCAAGGTACGATCCATCCCCATTATCTGATGCAATAGATTGAAGGGCCCCATCTTGGTCATAATATGGACACCCCTCACGAGATGTCAGACCACTTCGTGGTGATTTCTCAGCATGCACGGACCTTCAGTGTGGGTGGGCGAAAGTACCTACTCTACTAAACTATCAGGATGCTCATCTTTTATAATAGTAAGCAGCCTTGTGATGTACTCATAGATAAGTTATGTTGTGGATATGTAGATAGTCCTGTCGCCCCATGGATGAAGATAGTGATGACATCTGTACGTAGTAAGGACCAAGGCTTTGTTCATGGTGTTTAAGGAATTGTGATAATGTTGTGGGAAGCTAGATGTAGAACAAATTTCGTTTCGGGGAAACTTATCTAATATTGTTGTGCGTGCAAATGTATGTAAAGGGTCACAACTTGGAAATGTTATGTTGTAGGAAAATGAAAGAAATAAGCGGCTTCGCTACATGGGCCTAACCAGGGAATATACCACTGACTGAGCCCTGCTGGCATCTGCTAGAGTGAGACCCTGATCCCAAAGTTGTGCCTCCCGAGGGCCTGCGCTTTTGTCTGCACTTCTCTAACAAAAAAAGGCAGAAATTCAGAAGGATGAGGCCCTTCATGAACGTGTACAGGCCTGTCCATGCTAAGATCTTGCGGCCCATGATGACCGCCAATGAAAAGCTCCAGTGAGCTCCAACTGGACTCTTTGCACTGGACTTTGAGAAGGAAGCATCCCCAACTGTTTGTAAAGATGTGAACAAATGATAGAAACATTAAAATTGTTGGAAAAAGCAATCACCACTCCCCCTCCAGCCCTGTCTTCTCTGTCTAGTTTGATCAACTTATGATGACCTGAAAAAGCAATGGATATAATTGAAAGGGCAACCGGGTGTAGCCAAGTTTCAGCAATAAAACAGAAATCTGTGTTGCAAGATGACAAAATATTGCAAATGTTCACAGCATGTTTGGGAAGGGATCTGGGAGTAAAATATAAACAACTAAAGAATGCCTTTCCTCCATTTGAGTGGTTCTGATTCCTTGACTTGCCCAGCACCAGCGATGTTGGATCTCCAAAGACCCAACTAGCATCAACCCCTAAGGAAGAGGGTGTAAATCCCATACTGGAAAATTGTCGCAGCCATATAAAGGATTAGTGATCCATATGGAAGGCAAAACATAAAAATACATAAGAAAACCAATAGATCTTCACTTTTCTATTAAACCCATACACTGCATTAGTAATATTTAGAAACAGCAAACAAGCAATATCAAGATGTGTGAGGATGTGTAAGGTAAACAAGAAAAAGAGTAAAAACCAAAGAATAAAGCAATTGTTAAGCGTTTCATCAATCCAGTGTATGATTTAAAAGATCTGCCAGTGTGCAGATTATGTGGCAGAGAGCACTAATCTGTCTAAACGCATGCTCATTATACCAATGTAGAAATGGTCAAGCATTCCTGTACTTGCTGTGGGTACATTCACATCAAACTTGACATTCTGCACAGAGGACAAGCAAAGTCAGAAAATAACTCAAATTAGAAAAGTCCCCCTGTGAGAAGCAGGAAAGGCATGTGTCAGTAGCTTATTAGCAGGGCCGAACCGGGAACCAAACAGGTCCTGGCAAGGAGCTTGGCCACTCCCTCTTGGGGATTGGCCGAGATGTTTGCTGGTGCGGTTTTTGGCCGATTTCATTACAGGGGCCGATTTTGCAGCTACGGCCCTGGAACAAAAATGGCCCCCAGGGGACCAAAATCAGCCCCCATCCTGGCGGCCCACCGGGGAAAACCCGGTGCCCGCTACGGCCAGTCCGTCCCTGCCCATTAGTTAAAAAAATAAAGGCAATAGAAAATATACCACCTAATTCCAGAAACTAGTGTATTGCTTTGGACGTTTAGACAATATACTATTTAGTGTTATGTCAAGGCTAAAGTTTAGGAAAAAGGATTGTTACCTAACAGGTACCCAAATGTGCCATAAGCTACTCCAAAATGCACTTGAGAAAACAGGCTTAAGGGAACAAGTGAAAAGAGAGGGGCTCCATTGCAAAGTGCACTTTCAAAGATGCACCTGGAAACAAGTCATTACCTGAACACAAATCCAAAATTCGAGCCCAAAACATGATTTGTGATGTTATAAAGTTCTGCAAAATATGACTAAGGAAAGTTGTTAGACCTGTCAGCCTTAGGGTGTTCTTACTTACAACATATTGTCTTCTGACCTCATTGTTGCTGCCCTTAGGTCTCTGAGCATTTTACTACTGCTAGCAATTCTAAAGGTCAATTTGTCTCTTTTCTAACATGGTAATATTGGCTCATACCCAATTGGCATCTTTAATTTTCTCATACGTCCCTGGTCAAGTGCACCGCATTTGACCAGGGCCTGTACATTAGAAGCTACTAGTGAGCTTGTAGCACTGATTGTGCCACCCCCTTAAGTAGCCATTTAAACATATCTCAGGCCTGCCATTGCAGAGCTTGCATATGTGATTTAAACTGCCATTTCGAACTGGCAAATTAAACCTTTTGCCGGGCCCAAACCGTCGTTTTTAATACATATAATTCACCCTTAAGTTAGGCCCTGGACAGCTGAGAGGGAAGGCTATAATGTATTTAAAAGTAGAACATCTACCATTAAGTTTTACATGTCCTGATAGGGAAAAACTCTTGCATTTGTTTTTCACTACTGCAAACCATAGATCTATCCCGTAGGATAACATTGGGATTGGCTTAATATATTTTTTATGTATGATTTCCAAATGGGAAGATGTAGCTGGCCCAAAGTTGGTGTCTTTGGAATCCTAATTTTAAATCCTAAATTGTGGTCAAGTCACCCTTTAAATTACAATTCTGAAAAATGCCACTTTTATAAAGTTGGCATTTTCTTACCTTTGCTATTTGGTGCCTTCTGCTCGTCCCTAGTTACATGACTGGGTGTAGTTGGCAGTTGGGCTTTGTATATTCCTGCTAGACAGCCACACAGAATGGAAGCTCAGGTGTGACTAAGAAGGCCATCATTGGCAGGATGGGAGAGAGGAGCTGGGCCCAGTCTCACTTAGACCTGAATAGGCTTTGTCTGTCCAAACACAAACAAGCCCATTGCCTCACTTTTTTTGCCTAACTGGTGGTGCAGTGTGCCAGCTCATATTTACAAGGCCACGTAAAGTCACCATGCATGACTTTTCATGGCCTTGTAAATATGGACCGCTTTCACGCATTACTCTGCATGAAAGGATCCTTTAATGGGTGCTGCTGTAGGTGTTCCCACACAAAATCCATGGAACCTGACAGATTTCCAGGTTTACAAAGTGTTGTAAACATAGGAATGGGCTGGAGTCCTCTGCCTCCCTAGGGTAGGGGTAGGAGTGGTGCAAAAAGGAAAAATATTTTTATTTATCGTCATTTTGTGCCCTTCCTATGTGTGCTGCATAAGGAGCAAAATTTCATAAACTTTTATTTTGTGCAGGATGGTGTTCCTTTCTGCACAACAACCATCGCTGCAATACAGGTATCTTTGCACCATGGTGCAAGGGTGTCTGTGTTTGCATGCAGCTGCTGTTTGTGGGCTGGCAGAGGGGAGGACCGGAATGCTGTGTATTTTGTAGATACTGCGCATTCCTGCTCATTTATTTGGATGTACAGCAGTTCAGCAGGATGGCTTGCTATGCTGCCATGCATCAAAATTTAGTAACTGAGGCCCAAAGCATTGCAAACCCCCTGTAGTTAGTCTGGAATCACAGAAAGCAGGACATCTGCACACTTCAAAGGCATTCCTCCAGAAGCTTCTCGCCACTTCAAAGGACCAACTTTGTGCAAAAGAAGGACCTCAGACAGCACCACTTCAGTAAACGTCTAGACCTGTGAATACTCTGCCAGGAAGAAGGACTGTTGTGATGCTGAAGGACTGCAACTCTGCTGTGCTGCACTCTACTGGACTACCACTCTGCTTTACTCACCTGCTGTCTGCTGCCCTCTTGCCTGGGTAAGGAGGACTAGACCTGCATCTCTTGAATCCATAATCCAGAGTAACTTAAAGGGCTAGTTGGCTGGCCTCCTGATCAGAAGCATCAGGGACATAACAGGCATTAAATCTCCTTGAACCTGCACCTGGACTCTGCCATATGGGAGTTTACCCTGCCAAGTGGAGCCAGCCTAGACCTGGACCCTTTGAACTGGGCCTACGATGCTTGCCAGCATAAATGATGCATCTCCTTGGCCGAACGGCACATCTCAGAGCAGAACCAATGCATTACCACTGCTGAGTTGTTTGGAACGGTCACAAAGACCTGCATTGGCCACCACAGTCCACAGAACTGCTACATCGCCAAACGAAACAACACATCCACAGCCTAGGGCCTCACATCTCTCATCGACGGCAGCCTCAACAACAACAATGAATTCCTCATCGCAGCCTTGTAGCACCTCGTACCCGATGCATCAACAACTGTGCACCATATCCCAGACACCGGGCATCACAAACCTGTTGATGGGATCATCAACAGCAAAGTAAAGGATCTTGCACCACAGACTTGCTGCATCTCGGAACCGATTCATTGTTTCGGCTGTGCTGAGCATCTTCAACATGGATCAACGCAATGCTCCACACCCAGGATTTATGTGTCTCTTTTCAGAGGGCCTAACTGAGTCCTGAAGCTCCTATTGTATTGATGTCTATATGTAACTGGCCCAAGTTCCTCTACAGTCAGTCTGAAATTGTAACTCTGTCCTGGACTGGCGTGACCAGATATCCCTAGGAGCACTTAGTGCTCTTTGGCACTATTTTTCCCTATTAACTTTGAAAATCGAAACTCCTGTTGTACTAGTTGGATTTTAGTCATTGTTGTCTTGTTTTATTTATTCAAATCAGATCCATTATACAAACGTGGTGTGAAATAATTTTGTGTGGTGTTTGCACTGTTTTATTATTTGAAATGTTGCACAAATACTATACACACTACCTCTAAAGTTAAACCTGACTGCTCTGTGCCGGGCCCAGAGGGTGAGCACAGGTTAATTTAGATATTGCCTGCTCTTACCCTGATGAGGATTATAGTTACTGCTTGACCAGAGCTTACATCTCAGTCAACCAACTACCCAATTTCTAGCAAGTTGGATTTAGGGCTGCCAACATTTCTAGAGAAAAATATCAGCCATCTTTTCATGTTTTAAGATTCTGCGAAGGCCCACACATGATTCTTACTTAAAACATTATATGAAGTTTAATTTGACCTTTCTAACTTTTTTGTTTTAATTAGCAGTCAGGGGTCATTAGGACAGATGTACAACATATTTTGATGTGTTTTCTTTTAACATTTAGGGCATAATTACGATGGCTTGCAGACTGCAATCTACGACTTGTCGATTGTGGTTCAACCATATCTGTTGCTGTGGTCCGACCGACGCAATACTGATGCGCTCAAGGAGACCATCAGTGCATCAGAAACTCCTCATAATCCCTTAATGGTGGCAGCTCCTCTGTCAGGATTATGACATCTGTTCCATGTTGGAAAGCCAGCATTGAATAGCTGTCGGAAAGCAACATTGGAGACCCCTAGTAGGGCCCGCTTCCCGTATGACCTCTGCATCAAGGCCTGCTGGGTACATATGGTGCCCCCCAAAACCTCCCTGCAACCTCACTGTGCCTGACACACGGTGCAGGGATTTTTAAATGAGAGCTAGTGCTGCAGGTGTTCACCCCACCGCAAAATTTCCCATTACAAAATTGATATTTACGCTGTCGCAACCAAATTGGGATGTCGGAACCGCCGTCCTATGGTCAGGCAGTTCCTTCACTGCAACGATCTGTCTGACTTTGCAATCAGGACCTAAGTGCTTAGAGTATATACCGATAAGCTGAAAAATAGCCGCTTAAGGCAATTTATTTCGTTTTTATACTAGATGAAACATTAAAATACTGGTCATTCAGTTTAAAACCGGCCAGGTGGCACCCCTAGTTGGGATGGTTGGTAGTCCACAACAAACAATACCAATACTATTCTTGTTAGATCTACTACATATTTGATTTCAATAAGTCAAACCAGAATTTTAACCCTGCTGGCTATGGCTCAGAGCAGACATCCTCAAATTCTGAAAATGAGGAAAGGATTTAGAAGTATCAAAACAGATAAAGAGTCAAAAACACAACACAATTAAAATCTCACTCCAATTTATAAATATTGAGAATAATTTATTGAACCAATTCACACCAACATTTAACAAAAATCAAATAAGCAAAACTGGAGGAATACATTATTAAAATTTTAAATGAAAATAGCACCAAAGAGTGTTACCTAGGCATGATTTAGGGCCGACCATGATGGAGTGTGGGTCCAATATAGAAACCAGAATTTTCCTGGTTGGACGTTTTACCTTCCATTTTAGTCACTGAAATGGAAGTTCAAAAATACCTATTGAGGCAAGGCAGAAGTCTGTGAACAAAAAGGGCTCAATGAGGGTGGATAGCCATTAAAAGTGGGCCCATTGAAGCTGATGACATTTTTCGCTGGAAATCTCTGAGCAAGAGAAAATCAAAGTTTGTGCCCAATGAAGGTTTTTGTTAGCCAAATACTTATGGTATCATTGTCCGGTCAAGATTTCCATGTATACACGTATTCACATTTTTAGAGCTCGGATTGAGGATGCATGGACTGATATTGCTGATCTAGATGTCACTGTTGATGCCAAGATGCTGTTGCCACCTGAGTTCAGTTATCATAAGTGGGAAAGGAGGGGACGTGTTTGTGACCGAAGGAGCATGCCACAGGGAGCAGGGAAATAGGAAGGGGAAGCTAAAAACTGGCTAGTATAGGATTCTGCTATCTCACATCCTGTGTCCAGGGCTCATTGATGCATATTTACACACCTAACCCCTCCCTTAACCCGTTCATGAGCTCAGCAACCGGCTATTGCATGGCCCTGCAAGAGAAATCCATGTCCTGGTTGTCAATATCGCCACCTGATGCTGGTATTCTCTTTTAAGCTGGGAAGTCAGCAAGAGGAGATAAACCATCCCAAGGTGGTAGGAGGTGTGAGGGAACATAGTGCTCAAGCGTGTGAGCAATTGCAGTGGTGAAATTGGTGACAACAAATGAACTTTGTGGCTGCAGGGTCAGTGGGGTCAGTTTTGCCACAGATACTTTGAAACTATAAACTCCTAGCACTTAAATCATAATGACGTCCCTAGTGCGTGTAGCTAGTCTAAATACCAGTACCATTGAAGGACGGGCCCTCTAGGGCCACGCGGATTGTCTACAACCAACTGCTATGCCTTCCCAAGAATGAAGAGTCGGTCAGACAGTAGAGAATACAAACTTACTTTATTCAGTACTAGCAGCCCGTCCCGACCTTGTCCGGGAGCAACAGGCAGCTTCCCCGCCCCTCGCCCGCCCCTACATTGTCCGCCACCCGTCCCGTCCCCCGCCTGGCTTGTCCCGTCCCCCGCCTGCCCCGACCCCCGCCTGCCCCTACATGAGTGACCTTACCTCTGGCGAAAGGGCACGACATTCCATCTGTCGATAAAGCCGTTGCAGAAAGCTCTTCCTGACCGGACACTGGGCCCCATTCCTACAGGTAATAAGAGCTCGCCTGCAGCCAATGCTCACCTACGGCAGCGAACCTATGCGTGGTGAAGACGCAACGACACTAGACAACACCATCAGTCAAACCTACAGGGGATTTTTCCATCTGCCCACTTACACCTCGCCTGCCCAAATCCGCCTTGAATTCGGGCTGCAGAAACAAACGGTGGAGAGAAGAGGCGCACACATTAAAAGCTGGCGGAAAATCAGAGACACAGAGTATGGATCCCTAAACACCCACCTGTGGACTGAACTATCCATTAGAGAAAATTCACCAGCAAGAAAATATCTAATGGAATCATTGGAGACCCTAGGACTAACAAGCTTATGAGAGTCAGCAACTGACCCCAAGACTTTTAAAAAAATGGTATCGAAGATCACCAAGATGGTCTCATCTATCGAGGACAAAGCAACTCTTGCTAAGAGAGCACATGGATGGGTGGTGTTGGAAGGCTACACAGCTCTTAAGCCACAACAGTATTTAACAACGGGTCTTACACAGACAACAAAAAATAAGTTCCTCAATATGCGCCTTGGCAATATACCCATAATGCCTCACTTAGCACCCTGGAAAAGAGAAAACGTAGCAAACTGCTGCCGACTCTGCTCTACTGGAAAAGAGGACTTGACGCACATAATCTGCATCTGCACAAAACTTCTGGATATAAGACGCTACCTGCTTCGGCCCCTATGGATTCAGAAGGGAATAACAAGCTTCAGGCAGGCTGTGATGCTTTGCTTTAACCCTGGAGAAACCCAGTTAAACTGTAGAATAACAAAATTCTTTGACATTGTGGCTAACAGACTAAAAGAAACAGCTGCCGGGCCAACTGGTAGCTTTGCTTAAAACAAAAAACTGTTAGCATCCAGTCGCCCCAATGGACAGCAACAAACCAAAATGTGTTTTATTAACTAACAAGGAGAACTCACCTGTTATTTTAATCACAAACACTTTAGTTAGTGATTGTCTTATAATTTGCTTGTTTTAATAATTGTGAGTTTTTATTAACTGTGCAATAAAATCTTTATTCTCTGCCGGCGCTGCTCCCGCCTGTCCGCTCGCACCACCGCTCCTCCCCTGCGCCATGTCCACCGCTCCTCCTCCGCCGCCGGTCCTCTGCTCCTGACATCACCGCTCCTCCCCCGCGCCATGTCCGCCGCTCCTCAGACGCCGATCCTCCCCATGCTCCTAACGTGACCACGCACGTCGCGGCCGGCGCTACTTTTGAGGGACTACTTTTTTTTAATGTAAAATTTGAAATAACTTTTATTTTTTAAATTTATATAGCCTATAACCATCTACACACCCTGCTGTGTGTAGATTGGCGCAGTGGTTCCTGAGTTTACCCGCCTCAAAGCTTGAAAGTTTCTGCTTTATTATAGTAGTATAGATATACTCTGCATAGAAGCCCATTAGGGCCTTCACCATAAAATGTCTGCCCCAGGACACGCTGATACATAATAAACCCTTCTGGAGACTACGGCCACAACTCTAATGGAAAGTTACTGGCTTAGGCCGGGCATAAACAAAGAAGGTATAGAGAAATTATGCTACAGCCTGCCAGATGGGTGCACTATCAATACTCCAAGGCCACTATGGCGAGTCTCAACGTCTCCAAACATGGGAGCAGAGCTACAAATCGAGATTGGAATGCGGAGAAAGAATATCAGTTTATTAGCAAGTCGGGATACAGCCTTGAACAGGAGAGTACAGTTTTGCTAAGGTAAGCAAAAACAGAAATAAGGCCTAGTATGAGCACGGCCCAAGAACTCTTCTAGTGATTACAAAATACAAAATGGAGTCACACAAGCTAACTAAACTTACAAGCTGCAAGTATAACTCAGTGGGTTGCATAATGCGAATACATAGTGTGAATACAAATAGAGTCTATTTAGCCACATAATGGTAACCTAACATAGCATGTATAAATGCACCACAGGACGGGGAGTTTTAAATGTAACACCATCCCCCAAGTGCAACAATGACATTATAAACGGAAAGCATTTTTTTGGCTTCTTCTTTGATCTAGTGTTACCTGAGTGAGAACTCATCTCCCTTGTATTCTCATGTTTAAACCTTACACTTCTATATCCATGCATGTCCTAATATCTCTAAACTGAATGTGCAGCCTACCAGCAGGAAAGATCAAGGGACAGGTACCTAACCTACACAATTGAAACAATATAGTGTTTGGCACTGGCAGCTCTTCCTCTAAGGCGGAGGAGCGTCGTCCCACTGTGTTGCAGAATTGAAGAAAAGAAAAAAGAAAATTATAATAATCTGATGTTATTATCATTTGATTTGTTCCTGCTGTGGCAGTATGAGTGCACGGTGGAGTGCTTTGCTCAGAGAGTGAGAAATGAGTGGTGAGCACACTGAAGTGTTTATGATGCTTTGCCCAGCCCTCTCCGGCCTGCCAGTCATGCACACTTAGCATGTTGTCTACCCAGGCTGCATTACAGCCTGGATATGGAGCATGCCTAACTTGTCCATCAGGTAGAGCAATCTCTTGCTCCATGATAATGGCAGGGAACACACCAACATGCAATGGGACAGCTGTAAACCAAAGTACGGTTCTGATATTGCTAGATCTAGTATGGGAAATTTAGCAAGTGAACCATACAACTTACAGCGGTTAAGACAAAAAACCGAAAAAATCACCTGCAAAAATAAAGAAACAACTTCTATATTCAAGTAATATACCTTTATGGGGGCGTGGCTTGAGTGCCGCCATAACCTGGCGGGTCGCGCTTGAGCTCCGGAGCGAAGATGGCCAACAGGGACACAAGCAGACCCCACAGGCGTGCGTCCTTATCCGGAACCGGCGTTTTGGATCTCTGAGGATGCGGAGAGCAGCCTTGTTGCCTTTGCGCTGCTCCCGCTGCATCATTTAGGAGCCTTTTTCCAGCGACATCTTTCTCCTTAGTGATTTCGCGGGCGCCCGCCATTTTGATCCTGGTGGCGGTGCTCGCGTTTTTCTTTATGGTGGCAGTTTTTCGAAGCAATTTTGAAAGCAATTTTGCAGCAAAGAAGCCTAATAGCATTGGAGACTACTTATGGGTTGCAGGTACTCTTGGTCTTCGGCCACAATTTTAGGTACTCTACAGTCTAGCTTCAGCCTCGCTCAATGACTTTCTCCTATGCCTCATATGTCAGTTATTTCTGCATTGTTACAGCATCCGTTGTGCGGCATTATTATTTATCAATGATTAAGTGAGGACAAATCCCTCTACAACTGGAGTTCACTTGTGGGCACATATTTAAGCAATGTGCGCCTGTGCATATTAATCATTTCACTGGTTATTTCTCATCCCAGGTTCACATGTGGAGTCCATTGTCTGAGTGTGTCATATTTTATTCGCATACTTTTCACATATAGCCGCCATTTTTACCTGTGCAGATTGCGCCTTTTTTCACTGCATTCCACTTCCTCCTGCACTCACTAGAGGACCGGACTTTGCTGGCTTAATACGCAGAGGATATTTTGACCAAGTTTGGTGAGGTTGAGGCGTCTTTTGGACCCAATATTCTTTATGGCGGCTGTCTCCTCAGAACTGTTCCTCAAAATAGTGGCATACACAATATGACTGAAATGACGTCGGCGCTTTTGGATATGCTCTGCCTGCTTGTCATTTATTGTTGACATTTCACTGCTCTTTTCAGATATGTCTGAGTTGTGGTGATTTTACTTTTAAAGGGCAATAGAGTTTTATATTTTACGTCCTGAGTTGCCCACTCTGCTGCTTACCAGGGAGCTGTTCTGGAACAGTGAGGCGTCTAGTGTTACTTCAGTAGAGTCAGATATGCGTTGTGGGCTTCTTCATTATCTCTATTGCCTCTTCTCGTGGCAGATAACATTGGTCTTTCTCCAAAAACCAAGGACTCTAAAGGAAACCTTAAAAGATCGAAACAAACTTCTCCTACTCCAGAACTTGTACCGAAAGACTCTGGTACTACTTTGGATGCTATTCTATCTCACCTAAACGCTGTTCATGATATTGCGCAGAGTACTAAAACCAATACTGATTTACTTCAAGTTGAGGTTGCGCAATCAGAACTGACTTTAAGAACTTAACACTTCGTGTTTCTAATGCTGAATCAAGGATAAGTGTAGTGGAAGATTCAGCACACCCCCAGGCTAAATCAATGCAAAATATGGAACGCTCCTTGGCTGCTTTGCAGAGAGATCTTACGGAGCAGGAGGAGAGGAATCATAGAAGTAATCTATGTATCTTTGGTTTGCCTGAGGATGCAGAGAAATCAGCGCCATCCATGCTAGAGTTTTTGCTCAATTGGATCCCTACTGTGTTGAATATTTCTTTTCAGAGGGACTTTGAAATAGAACGTGCTCACAGGGTTCCTACATTTAGACCAAAGTCTTCACCTTATCCTAGACTGGTAGTTTTTAAACCATTGCGACATCAGCATTTTGAGAACATTTTGGCGCAGACGAGGAAAATCAAAGGGATTAATTGGGAGGGTCACAGAATTGCCATTTCCCAGGATTTTGCTAGAGATACTGTTATGAGACGGAAAGGTTTTCTCAATTTGCAAAGACGTCTTCTGGACATGAACATTCCGTTTTCTTTTGCTGGTCCTTCGCAATTTCGAATAACTTTTAGAGGTAGCACTAAGATTTATTATGAGCCTTTGGATCCGTCGACCTTTTTGGATAATCAGACTGAATCCCAGATGGAGTCCACTCCTTCTCCTGGTCCTTCCGGTTGTTGAGTAATTATTTTTTTTGGTGGGATGTCTGTAATTTTACTCGTTCTCGTTTCTCTATCCTTGCACTAATGCTAGGGTCTTTGTTCCTGTTGTAGGAAAATGCTTAGTGATGTTTGCAATGTTCATTATGTTCTAACCGTTTACTTGCAGGTTCTGCTCCTATGGTACAAGATGCAATTTTTTCATATCTTCATTATCTGTGGCTCTAGGGACGTTGGTCTTTCTTACTGTCCTCTTTGATCTATTTTTCTAATCTCTTTTGTCTATTCTTTCATAGCGCAGTATTTCTCCTTTCTTGGTGTTTGGTATTGTTGTAACGTTATTTTTATGTCTTGCTCGAAGTTCCTTGATATCTCTATGTTTTCTGTTTTATTTAGATAGTTTTTCTTTTCTCTTTTTTCTATTACGAGAGACTAATATATCTATATATGTTGTCTTGCAGTCTTGTCCGTTGTTTCTATCAATTTTCTCGTCCTCTTGTTCCTGTCTGATGGTGTATCTGTATTTTTATGGTCTGTTATGATCTGTTATAATTTTTTCCATGTTTGTTTCTAAGTGAGTATAGTCTGCGGTGAATTTCTAATTTCATTCACAGATCATTCAAGTTATTGGTTCATATTTTCTTTGACTTTGTTATTTAACTATTCTTATATTTGGTTCTATATTCCAATGCTTCCTTACCATGTTTTAGATAATCTTTTGGTATTATGAAATTCTTATTCTTTGCTTGTTGCCTAACACCAATGCAATGTATGAATTGTTATATATGAATTTCTTCGGATGTTGTGATATATTTCTACTTAGATATGTTTCCTTACTATATACTGCTATATAGTATTATATATTGCACTCTGCCTTGCTAATAAGTATGGGCGAAATTTGGGATTTTGTAGTCCACGTATTTGCGCTAAATGGAATTCGCGATCCACAAAATTGGCGAATTCATGCGAATTTGCGGATTTCTTTTTTTTTCGTGTTCGCAGGGTTTTTTGCGTATTCGCGGACCGCTTGCAGCGCATCGACCACAAACTTATCCATGCGGTCTTACATGGGCGCGGCCATCTTGATATCGTTGCGTATTTCCGGTTCCGGGGGCTTTCTGCATGCTTGCGTTGTGCGCGTGGCGCTCTTCGGGGTCCGCGGGCATTTTTGCGTGCTTGCGGGGGAAATATCTCGCAAATGTACCCATGCGGTCCTCTATGGGCGCGGCCATCTTGTTTTTCATTCATTGCTATGGTTTTAGGCATGCTATCCTTTTAATCGATCTCTAATCTTTGCAATCCTTTGTATTTCTGAACTTTTTTTTGCACTTTATTGCTTATTATCTATCTGTCTATTTTCCTACATCTATATTTTGTGTTTTTTCAACTTTTTGTTACTTTATTACCTACTTTATTTGTTTATCATTTTCACACCTATTCTTTACTTCTTGTGCCAAGGACCATGGCAAAGGGAGCAGACAAGGGCAGCACCCCGTAGCCGGCTCCCTTGTGGGCGTTTGAGGGGGGAGCAAGTCCAGGCCAGGGAGATCTTCTCTGCGGTGGAGGTGTCCGCCTTGATGTTTTATGTTCAGTGGCACCTCCCTAAGACCGTGGAAGCAGGTGGTAGGATTGCTGCCGGTTATGGCCTCCGGGAGCGTCGCCAGTAGTGGGAGAAGATATGCCGGGCCATGCATAGGGAGTCTGGGGTCCGGGGCACCTACCAGCAAGCGACGCACTGGTGGTCTGACATCCTCGACCGGGAGCAGGACATGCTCCACGTGCTAGAATTTGAGATCCCTGGCCTTAGTGAGTAGCTATTTAAAAACTACTTTGTTTTCTTCTGCTCTGTTATATTGCTAAACTATTTTTTTCCTGAAGAGTACGAATGCTGCTGATTTGATTACATTGCAGGTAAATTAATGTTTAAATAGCTTCTGTCATTGCAGGTGCTCGCCTGGTTATTGGAGTTGCTACTATGCTTACTTGTTTGCAACTTTTTGCTCATTTGAGAGCATTACTGCATAATGCTAGAGACAGTAGCCTCAGGTCTAGTCCTTCCTTGTACTCCTGCTGCTGCCACTTTGAAGAGATAGTGGTGGATTGATACGTTGAGTACATTATTTATTACTTGTTATAGGACATTTGTTAGTGGTCTGCAATTATGATGACGGACTGTGTCTGTCACGCGATGTCTCATGCTACTGAGTGATGGCAGTCGTAGTAGAACCTTTTTGTTGTTGGTGTAGTTAGTGAATTACATAACTTTCCTATAAGACGGTCTGCGAATCCTGCAATACTGTACTACTATCCTCCTAGTTGACCAGATCAGATGCAATTGTTGTTAGTTTGTTTCCCCGAGATAATTTTAGATTATGTTCAAAGAAATCAAATATTTCAAAAAAACAATCATCCATGTTGTGTTTTCTTTATTTCATGATCATCAGCACCTCCCAGGGGCAAGGCGACTGAGACTCCAGTGGAAGAAGGTGGACAGGATCGGTCCCTTGCAGCCTCTTCTGCTGGCCCCAGTAAGTTGTTCTTTTGTTATATTAATACTTATACTTCCCTAACTTTTACAGCTCCTATTCATAACAAACTGTTTCCTAATTCTAGGTTGTACAAAATAGTCTTTGATCTTCTTCTAATCTAGACTACTTTCTACATTCTTACCCTGCCTCTACTATCACTCTCTGTGCTACTACTACAATAGCTCTAGGCACTGTGAGCAGTCCTCTGGGTTGCCCTTGCTGTCTATTCCAGTCTTCTTAATGTAAGTGCTTTGACAAGTTCCAACAACAAAATGTCATTGTTTACACCAAGTAAAAGGTAGCAGTTGCCTTTTTGATTTGAGAGGAGCACATCCCATACCGCTAGTGTTTCAGGGACTATTCTGCACAAGTATGGACAAAAGAAATAGGACATTGTTGATGATAGGTGCAGTTCGACTTTTGAAATACCTCAGTCCAAACAGAAGTTGAACCCCAATCCCCTGACCGACTATCTAGTGTGTCTGACCAATGATTTTACGACGCAGAAGAACAGAAGGAGACTTCCGCCGAGTCCCGGCCTATCTGAGTCACTGAAACATGACTGCTAAGTGCAGTAGTTCAAACCCTTCCGCTCACTTACTCGTGAACAAAAACCACACAGTGTTTGTTAGTTTTAACGTTTTATTTTCAATTAAGAAATGAAAACAATGGTGATGGATGAAGATGACGTTAAAGTTTAAACAACATTCCCATGAATGAAATTAGTGTTACTCAAACTTAAAAATAGTTAACAGACACATGAAATTATTAGATTAACTGTGCGGGAGCCCCCACCTTCTTTAAAGTACTTAAAGTACTGCTGGTGATGACTTACTAGTAGTTGGTGAATCGTCCTGTTGGCAGAAGGGCAATGGAATCTTCTTTCTGTAATTAGAAAAAGGGTGCACGTTAAGCAAGCATTCATCAGTTGTCATAAGAAGTGTAGTATTTAATGGATTAAGCATATAATAGGTTAACACCCTTCCCAAAACCGTTACTTTTTGTCAATCCCAGTAATAAAAAATGTGTTATGTAACATTTTCTTCTATTACGAGATAAAATAGGGGGTTGTGCATGGCATCTGAATATATGACATGTTTTTCCTAGACGTCACAACATCTGATGCGACACAGATGACCACCTTGCCGGGGCCAGCAGTGCGAAGGGTCCACTCTAGGGCTGGATGCGGCGGCGCCAACAGGAGGAGCTGGGGGGAAAGACTCAGCGGCGGCGGACGGTGGTAAGTTATTATACTCCTTACTTATTTACATTTTTTTGAGTAGGCTCACAAAGGAGTGTATGATGTACTGTACAGTAGTACACAGTACACTAGTATAAGTACACTGTGCTGCTAAGAACAGTTACTAATTTAGAACTACTTTTTGGGCTATCACGGAGAAGACAGTCAACCTCCATTTGTAATAGCATTAGCAGCCGTACTTCTCGGGTAAGCAATCACTTCAACTCAGCTGGCAAATTTTTATTGTGAAGCCAAGTCATATCAGATGTAGTTTAGGGATGTAAAGAACGAAAAGTGAAAGAAGGGTGAAACGAAGGACGAGCAAGTCTTAATATTTATGACTGTAAAGAATGTTTTTTTTTTGTTTTTTTTTTAAATGTAAGTCAAGATAAGAAGACAGTGGATTCCAAAATATAATGAAAAGGGTGTTAGTTGGTTGTTGACAAAAATACATTTTGGTACATTTGAGACATTAAGTAGACATACTTTGGAAGCCTGGATGTTATCTTCTTTTTCCTCATCGATAGCAGAGGTGTATGATGTAGTAGAGCAGACGCTGAGTGGATGAAGTATGGCCAGTGGCAGTGCCAACCCAATAAAAAAGTAAGACCTTCCTATCCCCACCTGCATGTACTGCTTAAAGTACTGCGAGTCTGCGTCATCATGGATTGTGTCTATATTTCTTGGGTGCAAGCTGAGTGAGCTGCCATTATGCCAGCTACCACAAGTTCACGTACTAGTAATTTCTTTTGCAAAACAAGAGAAAAAGGTAAAAAAGGACTTCTTTTTAGAACTCTCTGACTATGTATGTAGTAGTGAGTCCACCCATAGTGTTGCTAGTAGATTTCCTGAAACTCCCAGTAATGTCACAGGCTTACAAAGACGGAGGAAAGATACATGCCAAAATGTTATACTGTGTTTGCTACTTGCTGGTGTTACTGAGAGTCAACTTTCCGTTGAATTATTTTAACTTTATGTTAAAGACTATTGGCTACAGTATTTTTCTTTCTCTCTTAATAGATGCTACTCCAAAAAAGCTCCCCCGCAAGGAGATCGCTGTCCGGGCCAGGGCCCGTAAGCTGGAGGCTATTTGTGCCGAGTATCGGCGGTTGTGGGCTGGGGAGCAGGAGGAGACAGCAACCACTACATCCTCCTACAGTGCCCCCGGGTCCACCAGCCAGAAGCCTCCAGCCAAACGGAGCCGTGGCCCGACAGCCTCCTAAATTAATGTAAATAAAAGTAGTAGTTGCGTGGAGTTTGACTGCTATAAGAAATTAAGGCAATGGACACATCAACGTAACGTAAGCATTAAGCATTTGATTCCTCACGTCGTGTAGGAGGAGGATGCTCTTGATGATCATCAATCCACGATGGCGGGGGGCGTGGCTTGGATGCCGAGGAGGTAGGCAGCGTGAGCCCGGAGCTCCGCGCCCGATCCCGACAAATATCCTGAAAATCTGATCGGACCCCGGCGTAATTGATATCATCCGACACTGGAAGACACCACGGAGGGCCCGGTGCCCACGGAGGACGACGTCGGGCCATTCCTGACCCGTTATTCGACTTCGAAAGTTGGACTCAGGCGCGAAGTCTTCGGCCTAAGATGGCGGCGGTGGCATGAGACACAGTGACGACGGAGTCGCCCGACTGGAGCCCCACCAGGAGCTGCTGCCACTACAGTTAGGAGGTGTCCGCGGTTGCATCGCACCCCTCCCTGGGTGGTGGAGTGGCCCTTGGACGCACCTCGGGCGGTGGCTGGGAACCGCCCCATGGTAGTGGCGGCGACAGCATGGCTATGGCCCTGTGACGTTGGCCCTGGGCCTCTGAGCACGACTGGCGCCATCCGGACTAGCGGCTGATCGGAGACTCTGCTCCCTAGAGACAGCCTTGGATCCAGAGCCCTGAGCGGCGCCTCAGGCGCGGAAGGGACAGGTTTCTCCCGCTGCAGCTGCAGGGAACCTCCCTGAGGACGAAGCCCGGCGACGAGCGGAGAGAGAGCAAGGACAGAGTTGGAGGCCATCGCTCGTGCCGGCCCAGATGGGGAAGCCAAAAGGGAAAGGAGATGGAGCGACTGATACAGAGGCCGCAGAAGGAGCGGATCGAGACCAATCGGCGTTGCAGCGGATGCAGGATCGTATCCTGGAGGCCATCGCCACCACAAGGGACGCTCTACAGCAAGATATAGCTCAGGTGGCGACAGGCTTGGGCCTCCTGAAGGCCGACCATGATAAACTTAAGGACCGAGTGAAATCCGTGGAAATCACGGTTAAGGAATTAGCCCCGGGCCATGCAGCGGTGAAGGCGCAGATGTCGGAGGTGATGGACCGCCTGAAGGTGCTGGAACGGAGGGCCGAAGATGCGGAAAACCGGAATAGGCGCAACAACGTACGCCTAGTGGGCCTGCCGGAAAAAATTGAAGGCGACGACATGGTGGGCTACCTCGATAACTGGTTGCGAACGGAGGTGGCACCGGAGGGACTGTCCCCCTTCTTCTCCCTGGAGCGAGCGCATAGGGTTCCGGCGCGCCCGCCGGCCTCAGGTCTCCCTCCTCGCCCAGTGGTGTTCAAATTGCTTCATTACCGGGACAGAGACTGGCTTTTGCAGAGGGCGAGAGAGGCAGGGCCCTTTCAGGTAGACAACAGCAGGGTCACTATGTTCCCGGATTACACGTTTGAGACACAGCGGCTTAGAGCAAACTTTCTGTCCCTTAAGCGAGAGCTCCGTGCTGAAGGCATCAAGTACTCCCTGTTGTTCCCAGCGAAGCTGAGAGTGGTGGTGGATGAACAGTCACTTTTCTTCACGTCCTCTGCGGACGCTTGGACCTGGTGGGACACTTATAAAGCGGGAACGGACAGCGCTAAGGCCAGGGAGGAGGAGGCTAAGGTGGCACAACCGGTCAGGAAATCCCAACGGATCAGGAGGAACCGCAGGAGAACCGGCAAACCTTCGGTGTCGCAGACGGAGGCGGAGAGGCAGGCGGCTCTACAGGCGGTAGCGGACTTATCCAGGACCACCAGAAGTCAGTCCGGGAAGGGCACGGACTCAGAGGGCCCGGACACGGGATCGGAGACGGGACAATCGGAATTTGGTGGGGCCCGAGGCCCTATTGTGACACCGCAGACCTCGGAGGAGATACTCGAGGCGTGCTGACCTGGACTAGTGGACTGGACTCGCTGGTTGGACACCGGGGCACTGGGCCCGTGGCAGTGGAACGCTGTGATTTGAGGTTTTGGGGCGCTATAATGTGGGGATTGTGGGGTGGAGTGCGCGGGGTGGATTTGCTTTGAGGATCTATCGCATCGAGCCACGCCTTACTGGCCCCTAAGGTCACCGCAGTGGAGACTGCGGCCATTTCTGCCTTTCTTTGAGGGGTGGTTGGGAGTGTTGGTTTGGATGGGGGTACTTCCAGTTGCGGGGGGGCCTGTCCTGGGGGGGTGGGTGTTGCGAGCAGTTGGGGTTGCTCGGGGAGCAGTTGTTGTTGGAGGGGTTTGGCTTCCTGTTGGGAGAGGGAGGGTGGGCTGGCCCGTGGTCGCGGAGCACATGAGGACATTGTTCTTTATCGTCTGGTCCGGTTGTGTGGGAGGGGATGGCTAATACCGGGGCATTGAAATGTGTTTCCTGGAATGTGCGGGGTATGCAGTCCATGTCACGCAGGCATAAAGTTCAGGCATACCTCAAACGTAGGGGGGTCCATATAGCGTTCCTGCAAGAAACGCATCTTAATAAGCAGGAGGGAGCTGCTCTGCAGAGGCGCTGGAGGGGGCAGCTGTTTCACACGACGTTCTCGGCCTTTGCGAGGGGGACACTGATTTGGGTGCGGGCGGGGGTCCCCTTCCAGGTAACAAAAACGCTGGTAGACCCGGAGGGCAGGTATGTGGCGGTGGAGGGGAGGCTGAGAGGCAGGGTGATATCTCTTTGCAATGTGTACGCTCCTAATGTAGATCTGCCCGCATTTTTATCTACAATCTCGGGCAAACTGGCGGGTTTTTTGGCAGGGCCGGTCCTTTTGGGGGGGGATTTCAACTCGGTAGAGGATGTGTTATTGGATAGGTCCCATCCCCCACTGCGCGCGTCCCCAGTGCATAGAGTCGCCAAGCGCAGGTTGGAATGGCAGGAGAGCTGGGCCCTCACAGACGCATGGAGGGCGTTACACCCAACTACTAGGGACTACTCCTTTCACTCACACTTGCATGACCTACACGTGCGGCTAGATGCGTTTCTTTGTTCGCCATGCGTGCTCCCGGCAGTGGGAGGGGCGGAATACTTGGCCAAGACGATATCGGACCACAACCCGTTGTTGATATCCCTGAACTGGATGGTGACTACTAACAGCGTGCCAACATGGCGCCTACAACCCGACACCCTGGATGACCTGTTGTTCAGGGAGGCTCTGGGAGAACGTATTGAGTGTTACTTTGAGGAGAACAGTGGCACGGCCTCCACGAGGGCGGTGGAATGGGATGCGTTTAAGGTGGTGGTGCGGGGACACTGTTTGGGGCACACAGCTGGGGCCCGCAAGACTTTGCTGGACGACTTGGATAAGGCTGAAAAGCGGCTGAGGGAACTGGAGAAAAGGCGCCCGAATCACCCTGAGTTGCAGGAGGGGCTTAGTGGGGCCCGGGAGGGGCTGGCTGTGGAGTTGGAACGGCTGCGCAGCTTTGACCATAAGGCGTACATGACGAGGGCGCATGCGGAAGGCGATAAGGCGGGATCTATGCTGGCGTGGCTCGCTAACCCAGTCAGGAGGGGCATGCCGATCATGATGATCCAAGAGATAGGGGAGGAGCCCTGCCATACTCAACCCGGGATCCTGAATAAGTTTTGTACGTATTACGAGGGGCTCTATGAAAGTGGTGAAACAGGAGGGGCGGATGAGCTAGGGGAGTTCTTGGACGGCCTCCAACTGCCGAGTGTGGAGGAATCGGAGGCAGAAGAGTTGGGTCGACCCATCACTCTTGGAGAGATAGGATGTGCAGTAAAGCAAATGGCCAGAAACAAGACCCCGGGACTTGACGGACTTCCGATCGAATTCTACAGTAAATATCTAGAGTACCTTGCTCCTCGGCTGTGTGAGGTGTACAATGAAGCGCAAACGAAGGGCCGGCTCCCGGGCTCCATGAGTGAGGCCCTCATGATACCGCTCTTAAAACCGGGCAGAGAGGGTGCGGCTTTGTCCTCGTACCGTCCGTTGTCCATGTTGACGACGGACTACAAGATCCTGAGTAAAATTCTTGCCAACAGACTGCTGGTGCACATGACGGGCCTTGTCCACAAGGACCAGTGCGGTTTTATTCCAACACGCAACACTACCCATAATATCCGTAGGCTTACGAGACTGATGGGTGCGGACTGGCCGAGCACCGTCTCCCCATTTGTCCTTTCCATTGACATAGAGAAGGCCTTTGACAGCCTTGAGTGGGGTTACCTGTATGAGGTGATGCGACGCTTCGGATTGGGGGACGGATACATAAACTGGACCAAGGTCCTTTATACTGATGCGGTAGCGAGAGTCCGAGTGGGCACTCTGATCTCGAGGCAATACCCGGTCAGGCGTGGTACCAGACAGGGATGTTCCCTTTCTCCGCTCCTGTTCGCTTTGGCTATGGAACCCTTCGCTGTAGAGGCCAGGCTGGGCCGCCACTATGCCGGTTTATCATTTAGGGGCAGGCCGCACCTCATTTCCTTGTACGCAGACGACCTGCTGATGTTTCTGGCCAACGCGGGCCCCGAGCTCGAGGGGGCACGGCAGCTACTGGGGCGGTTCGGCCGGTTGTCAGGCCTGAAGGTCAATTGGCCTAAATCCTGCCTGTTCCCCCTGAGATCAGGAGAACCGTGTCCACTCACCGGCCAAGAACTTAGGTGGGAGCCGCGTTGCTTGCACTATTTGGGGGTCTATATTTATCACACCCCGGCTGATTTGCTGGAAGGCAACATCACCCGCTGTATTACTGCCCTACGGGGGTCCATGGACTTCTGGTCGACCCTGCCGTTATCCCTGGCTGGTAGGATTTCCCTGCTCAAAATGGTGGCCCTACCCAGGCTTCTGTATTACTTTAGGACACTTCCGGTGTGGGTCCCGAGCTCTATTTTTAAACGCCTGAGGTCTCTGGTCATAGCGTTCTTATGGGGCACGGGCAGGAGGCGCATAGCGCTCGATACTTTGCTGCGCCCCAAGGATGAGGGAGGAATGGCGGTGCCGGATTTTGAAGGGTATTACCTGGCTGCACAGCTGCAGATCTTTACTCAGGAGGTTGCGAGAGTGTATAGAGGCCCTGAGGACGCGAGAGTAGAAGGTACCCCGCGGCATGTTCTGGCATACATCTCGCTGCACCAGAAGCTCCGGGTGGGAAATTTGACGGTCGAGGAGCAGACGTTCCGACTCTGCTGGGACCGGGCCCGTAAGCGGGCAGGAATCCGCCTTATGTATGCCCCTGAAATTCCGCTGGGTATGGTCACGGCCCTCCCGCATGGAGGCGACTGGTCGCGCTTGCTAGGTTGGGAGGAGGCGGGGATACAAATGCTGGGTGATCTATACGAAGATGGAGTACTGCTGCCGTTTCAGGCTCTGCAAGAGCGTTTCGACCTGCCGAGAGGCGACTACTTGTTACATGCAGCGGTCACGGGTGCAATGCAGGCCCACTGGGGGGAAGGCTTGCAGGAGCCGGGCACCTCCATGGCCTGTCAGTACACGATGATGGCTGCGGGGTCCTTTAAGGCTGTCACTTGCTTGTACTCCAGGATGCAGCGGGAGGCCTTGCAGCCATTGACGGCCCTAAAGGCCAGGTGGGAGCTGGACCTTCAAGTGGAAATACCTGATGCGACCTGGGGTCAGTTACTGAGGCGGGCAAGGAAGAGCTCGAGAAACGCCAGGTTTCAACTAATCCACTTTCTATGTCATCCACAGGGCTTACCTCACACCGGGGAAGATACAACAGTATTTTGGGGTAGACAACGCTGCTTGCCCTAGATGTAACACGGTCGGGGCGGATCTGGGTCACATGCTATGGGATTGCCCCGCTCTGGGAGACTATTGGCAAGAAGTGGGGCGGGCCCTTAACAGCGCGACGGACAGAGACCTCCAGTACACAAAAGCGGTTGGCATCCTCCACTGGTTCCCACACACGCCTAGAAACAAGACCACTAGCAAGTTTATAGACTTGGGGCTTATTCTGGCCAAGCGGGAGATAACGAGGAACTGGAAGTCGAGAGTGGGGCCCACGTATAAAAGATGGTATGGGGAATGCCTGAGGTGGGCCGCATGTGAAAGCACCCTGAGGTACCAGGTGGCCTGGAGGATGAATGACGAGAAGGCTCTGGAGAGGGCTACTGCATGGGAAATGATGGTGCAGGCGCTCCGAGATATGGATGCTGAGGAATTGGAAGGTGAGGGAGAGCTAGATGGGGCGGGCCCTGTCACTTTGCAGGAGAGCACACATTAGCGAATGTTTGTTCCTCCTACAACACGCCAGACACTTTTACACTGCTGATTCAACGCAGAGCGACCACGGGGGGGGGTGGGAAGGAAGTCGGAATTGGCGGGTTGTTGGGGCACCAAAATCAGGGGAGGGGGAGGGGTGAAAATCTCAAAAGCAACCCAGCAATACTTGACTATCACTACTGTCAGACGTTGTAAGGTGTTACGAGGGACATTTATGGACTAGGCCACACGCCCCAGAAGGAAAGGCGAGCCCATCGGATAATGTAGAATTGGATAACTCCACCTTTGTACACTATGAATATACATTGCTGATTGTTTATGTCTGTACATTTCTATTGGTGATGCAATAAAAATGATGTTAAAAAAAAAATCAATCCACGATGGCGCACATGAACTTCTGATTGGAATGATTTCGGTTTCTTTGACCTTATCCTCCCCAGCAAGTGTGTGGAATTTATTGTTGTTGTCAGTCACACCTCAATGAAATACCACACAGCCCGGGGTAAGGGTTTGCAAATTGAATGAGAATGGGGGGTTTTGGGAAAGTTTGGTAGATAGGAAAAAAAAACACAGCATGGACAAACAACAGATGAATAGAAACAAATCTTAGGATTTGAAGATATAGATAAATCTTAGGAACATAAAGGAAGTGCACTACTGCATGCATGAAGTTGTTTGCTAAATGGATGGTTAGGTTACTGAAAAGTAGTACTACTACTTACTGCAACTTACTAGTAACTACAAAGAAACAAGTTGACAGTACAGGGCTGCAGTAATTACGCAATCTCACTTGCCTCTCTGCCCTCAGAGAGAATAAAGAGTTATTATTAGAACATTAAATTAGTTTTAAAAATAGCAAAGACGTATCAAATAGCTGGAGGGATGAATCTGACCTCAGGACACCCCCCATGCCACACGGCTCGCCAGCGGTGCCCCCTCGCTGCTGCTCCTTTCCCCTGCTCCTTTTGCCCGATTTTTGTGCTCACTGTATTTTGTTCCTGCACTTGTGCTTGAACTTCTGCCTTTGTATTTACTTGCGCTTTTAGATTAGCGTGCCTCGCATTTCCCTCTGGTGCCCCCACCCGCTCCCGCTCCCCGCCGCTGCTCCATCTCGGCCCCGCCCCCTTTTCCTTTTTGTACCCGATTGGCCGCCCCGCTCTCGCCTCCCAGCTGCTCCGCCCTCCCACTTCGCCTCATATGGAGCCTGCGCTTATGCGCAGCGGGTGCGCCGATTGTGCGCCGAAGGCGGGTCAAAGGCAAGCCCATCTGCGGACCGCCCCCAGCGCCAGGACCCCTGGCCCCCGACAACGCCACACCACACGACGGGCCTACAACGCCAGCCTCTACGCACTAAACGCCGGCCAAACCCCCGCCTGCTACCGAGCCACCCCGAAGTGCACCCACAGACCCTTCACCTGCCAAGCCTGCAAATACACCTGCCTCCGGACCTGCACCACATCCGACAAGCCGATCTCCAGCAGCAACCACCTCAAGTGCATCCTGCTCAACACCCGCTCAGTCCACAGACACGCCGTCAAACTCTGGAACCTGCTCGACACAACATCACCAGACGTCGCCTTCCTCACAGAAACCTGGATGAACGCCTCCTCAGCGCCTGACATCGCCATAGTCATCCCGGATGGATACAAGATCATCCGGAAGGACCGCGTCAACCAGACTGGAGGATGCATCACCATCGTGCAGAGGAACACCATTTGCATCACGACCAACTCCGACGACACCCTCACCGCCGCCGAACACCTCCACTTCCAGATACACACCGACCCCAAGACCACCCTCAGAGGCACCCTCATCTACAGACCCCCGGACTACGTAGCCAATTCAGCGAAGACATTGCCGACTTCATCAGCCCGCATGCCCTCCCCTCAACTGACTACATCCTCCTAGGGGACCTCAACTTCCACCTGGAGAACAACAAGGACAGCAACACCACCACCCTGCTGGACAACCTCGCTAACCTCGGACTCAAGCAACTGGTGAACACCTCCACCCACTACGCCGGCCACACGCTTGATCTCGTCTTCACCTCCAGCAAGCACATCTTCTTCAGCCACTCCACCGGACTCCATTGGACTGACCACAGCTGCATCCACTTCAGCTTCAGAAGAACCACGACCCACCACCACCCGCAACAGATTCCTCGCAGGAGCTGGAGCAAGATCACCGCTGAGCAGCTCACCACCTCTCTCCGCCAGAACCCTCCCGCCAGCACAATGGACCCCAACGAAGCAACCAGCAACCTCACACAGTGGCTCACCAACTGCACAGATGACCTCGCACCACTGAAGAACCCTCCCAGACGACCCGGCAGCGAGATAGCCCCATGGTTCACCAACAAACTCAAGATCTCCAAGAAGAACTCCTGCACCCTCGAGAAAGCCTGGTGCCACGACCAGACCACGGACAACATGACGGCCCTCAAGCACGCCACCCGCAAACACCACCAGCTGATCCGCACCACCAAGAAGACAGCATTCAAAGAATGACTGGACAACAACGCCCACAACAGCAAGGAACTCTTCAGCATCGTCAAAGAGTTCTCCAACCCCAGTGCTGGAAACAACGACATCACTTGCAAGACCTCTGCGACTCACTCGCCTCGTTCTTCCACTGCAAGATCACCGATATACACAACAGCACCCAACCACCGAACCAATGCCCCCCACAACCACACTCTGTGCCTGGACCCCGGTCAGCACTGAAGACACCACGAGCACGATGAACACCATCCACTCCGGATCAGCAACCGACCCCTGCCCCCACCACGTCTTCAACAAGGCCGACTCCATCATCGCACCCCAACTCCGGGACATCATCAACACCTCCTTCAACACTGCCACCTTCCCGGAGATTTGGAAGCACTCCGAACTCAGCGCCCTCCGGAAGAAACCAACAGTGGACCCCACCGACCTCAAGAACTGCCGCCCCATCTCGCTCCTCCCTTTTCCTGCCAAAGTCATTGAGAAGACCGTCAACAGACAGCTCTCCGCCTTCCTCGAGATGAACGGATCCCTCGACCCCTCGCAGTTCGGTTTCCGAGCCAACCACAGCACAGAGACCGCCCTCATCGCAGCCACTGACGACATCAGATCCCTGCTCGACAACGGGGAAACTGAGGCCCTCATCCTCCTGGACCTCTCCGCAGCATTCAACACTGTCTGCCACCGCACCCTAGTACAGCGCCTCAGCAACATCGGAATCCAAGAGAAGGCTCTGGAGTGGATCATCTCGTTCCTCGCTGGAAGAACCCAGAGAGTCCGCCTCCCCCGTTCAGATCCGAGGCCACCAAAGTCATCTGCGGCATACCACAAGGATCATCACCTAGCCCAACCCTCTTCAACATCTACATGAGCCCTCCCGCAGCCATCGCACGCAAACACAACCTCAACATCATCTCCTACGCCGATGACACCCAGCTAATCCTCTCCCTCACTAACGACCCCACCACCGCCAGAACCAGCCTACACGAAAGGATGAAAGACGTCGCCGAATGGATGAAGAACAGCCGTCTGAAACTGAACTCAGACAAGATGGAAATCCTCATCCTGGGATCATCAACCTCCGCCTGGGATGACTCCTGGTGGCCCCCTGCCCTGGGCACCACTCCCAAACCAACGGACCATGCACGCACGCAACCTGGGCTTCATCCTGGACTCCTCCCTCTCGATGACCAGACAAGTCAACGCCGTCTCATCATCATGCTTCAACACCCTGCGCATGCTACGTAAGATCTTCAGATGGATCCCCACCGAAACCAGGAAGACAATCACCCAGGCACTCGTCACCAGCCGACTGGACTACGGAAACACCCGCTACAGCGTAACCAAAGCCAAACTTCAGAAAAGACTCCAGCGCATCCAGAACGCCTCCGGACGACTCGTCCGGGACATCCCCTGACACAGCCACATCTCCGCCCATCTGAAAGACCTGCACTGGCTCCCCGTCAGCAAGAGGATCACGTTCAGACTCCTCACCCACGCACACAGGCCCTCCTCGACCGGGGCCCCAAGTACCTCAACAACCGCCTGACCTTCTACGCGCCCAGCCACCAGCTACGATCAACCAGCCTCGCCCTCGCCACCGTACCCCGCATCTGTACAGCCTACACCGGGGGAAGATCCTTCTCCTACCTTGCAGCCAAGACATGGAACTCCCTCCCGATCCACCTCCGGCTAACCCAGGATCATCTCTCCTTCAGGAAGCTCCTCAAAAGCTGGCTCTTCTAGCAGTAGCGGACCCTTTCAAACCCAGCACCTTGAGACCCTTCCGGGTGAGTAGCGTGCTATACAAATGTCCATGATTGATTAATTGATTGATTGATTTGAAGCAGAGATCAATCAAACGCACAGAGTCACACTAATAGAAGTAAGTTTAAGTTTACAACAATATCATTTAAAAGATAAGGAAAATTTGAGAGGATATTGTAACTGTATGTTGTAGTTGCCCTGTTGAATTTGTGTGAAGTTGATGCATCCAGACATTCCTTTTATTCGCGGTACTCCTTCATTGCTCCGTCGATCAATCTTGGTGACCAGACACACTGTCCACTGCCTGCCTGATGCGGAATTGCGGATCGCTAATGGTAAGCCTGAGTACATCGTTCGATGGCACAGGGTAAAAGCCTGCCTGTAATTGTTGATGGAAAAACACAACAGTAAGTGATAAAAAACACCACAGATTAAAAACAATATAAGGTACAGTGTGTAGTGCAAAAATAACACTCTCAGTTTCAGAGGTGACAGTATCACTCCCCAAAATCTAGAACACCCCACATTACCCTCCCAAAAACGTGCAGAATACTGCTATCTGCCTACCTCGCAGAGGCCTAATTTCAAATTGTGCCAAAATGCACTCAGAAAGTATGCCCATAACCCCCCTTTCGCACCATGGATTTTCTTCAAATAACTTGCAACCAAAATTAGACATTCCCACAAGTGCTCCAAGATCCCAGAACCCAGTCGCAAAAAAACTAGAACACCCCCAGACACATGCAATACTGCTAACCCTAACGAGCCCTAAGTTAAAAATAGTGCCAAAACGCTGTCTGCAACTAGGCCCAACCCCCCCTTTTCCACCTTGGGTTTTCTTCAAACCACTTGCAATCAATCAATCAATCAATCAATCAATCGACCACTGTACCTACTCCTGTGGCCAGGTTGCCCCCAGGCTCCTCCTGCTGCCTTCTACTTTGCCTGCCTGCCTTCGCCCAGGTGACCCAGCCGCCGCTGAGCCGCCAGCCCGCACCAGAGCACCAGAGTTTCCCGCCGCTTTCTCCCTGCGGCCCGCCCCCCAACAGCCCATTCGCCGACCCGCCACCGACCCTCCTCCCGGCTGCCCTCTTAAGGGAGCCACGTCCACCCCTCGGGAGCGACCACTGTGCCTACTCCTGTGGCCTGGTCGCCCCCACGCTCCTCCTGCTGCCTTGTACTTTGCCTGCCTGCCTTCGCCCGGACGACCCAGCCGCCGCTGAGCTGCCCACCCGCACCAGAGCACCAGAGTTTCCCGCCGCTGCCTCTCTGCGGCCCCTCCCCCCGACAGCCCATTTGCCGACCCGCCACCGACCCTCCTCCCGGCTGCCCTCTTAAGGGAGCCGCGTCCACCCCTCGGGAGCGACCACTGTGCCTACTCCTGTGGCCTGGTCGCCCCCACGCTCCTCCTGCTGCCTTCTACTTTGCCTGCCTGCCTTCACCCGGGGGACCCAGCCGCCGCTGAGCCGCCGACCCGCACCAGAGCACCAGAGTTTCCCACTGCTGCCTCCCTGCGGCCCGCCCCCCGACAGCCCATTCGCCGACCCGCCGCCGACCCTCCTCCTGGCTGCCCTCTTAAGGGAGCCGCGTCCACCCCTCGGGAGCGGCCACTGTGCCTACTCCTGTGGCCTGGTCACCCCCACACTCCTCCTGCTGCCTTCTACTTTGCCTGCCTGCCTTTGCCCGGGCGACCCAGCCGCCGCTGAGCCGCCCGCCCGCACCAGAGCACCAGAGTTTCCCGCCACTGCCTCCCTGCAGCCCCGCCCCCCGACAACCCATATGCAGACCCGCCACCGACCGTCCTCCCGGCTGCCCTATTAAGGGAGCCGCGTCCACCCCTCAGGAGCGACCACTGTGCCTACTCCTGTGGCCTGGTTGCCCCCACGCTCCTCCTGCAGCCTTCTACTTTGCCTGCATGCCTTCGCCCGGGCGACCCAGCCGCCGCTGAGCCGCCCGCCCGCACCAGAGCACCAGAGTTTCCTGCCGCTGCCTCCCTGCGGCCCAGCCCCCCGACAGCACATTCACCGACCCGCCGCCGACCCTCCTCACCGCTGCCCTCTTATGTCACTCCCGCGCATGGGCAGCGTTTATGCACAGCGAGTGCGCCAAAGGCAAGCCCGTCTGCGCCCGTCCGCGCCTGGACCACGCCCAGCGCCAGTACCCCTGGCCTCCGCTGCCGATGCAAGACTACACGACAGACCTTTGACGCCGCCACTCTCAACGCACTTAATGCCGGCCGGAACCCTGCCTGCTACCGAGCAACCCCGAGACGCACCCACGGACCCTTCGCCTGCCAAGCCTGCCGATTCACCTGCTACCGGACCTGCACCACCCCCGCCAAGTCGAGCACCAGCAGCAACCACCTGAAGTGCATACTGCTCAACACCCGCTCCGTCCACAGGCACGCCGTGGAACTCTGGGACCTGCTCGACGCGACAGCACCGGACGTCGCCTTCCTCACTGAAACCTGAATGAACGCCTCCTCAGCGCCCAACATCGCCATAGCCATCCCGGACGGATACAAGATCACCCGGAAGGACCGCGCCAACCAGACGGGAGGAGGCATCGCCATCGTACACAAGAACACCATCCGCATCTCGACTAACTCTGACGAAACCTTCACCGCGGCCGAACACCTGCACTTCCAGATACACACTGACCCCAAGACCACCCTCTGAGGCACCATCATCTACCGACCACCGGGAGCACGCACGCAATTCAGCGAAGACATCGCAGACTTCATCAGCCCACACGCCCTTCCCTCCGCCGACTACATCCTCCTAGGGGACCTCAACTTCCACCTGGAGAACAACAATTACTGAAACACCACCGCCCTGCTGGACGACCACACCAACCTCGGACTCAGGCAACTGGTGAACACCCCCACCCACTACGCCGGCCACACGCTTGACCCCGTCTTCTCATCCAGCAAGCACATCTCCTTCAGCCACGCCACCGGACTCCATTGGACCGACCACAGTTGCGTCCACTTCAGCTTCAGAAGAACTACGACCCACCACCACCCGCAACAGGTTCCCCGCCAAAGCTGGAGCAAGATCACCGCCGAACAGCTCACCGCCTCCCTCAACCAGAACACTCCCACCAGCACAACGGACCCAAATGAAGCAGCCAGCAACCTCACCAAGTGGCTGACTGCCTGCGCAGATGACCTCGCACCACTAAAGAACCCTCCCAGCAGACCCAGCAGCAAAAAAACCCCCTGGTTCACCGATGAACTCAAGGAATCCAAGAAGAACTGCCGCACCCTCGAGAAAGCCTGGCGGCTCGACCAGACCACAGACAACAGGACCGCCCTCAAGCACGATACCAGCAAACACCACCAGCTGACCCTCGCAACCAAGAAGACGGCACTCAAAGAACGACTGGACAACAATGCCCAAGACAGCAAGGAACTCTTCAGCATCGTCAAAGAGTTCTCCAACCCCAGCGCCGGAAATAACGACATCACTCCCTCGCAAGACCTCTGCAACTCACTCACCTCGTTCTTCCACTGCAAGATCGTCGACAAACACAATAGCTTCGACGCACAGACCACGCACCCTACCACCGAACCAACGCCCACCACCACCACCCTCTGCAACTGGACCCCGATCAGCACCGAAGACACCACCCGCACGATGAACTCCATCCACTCCGTATCACCAACCGACCCATGCCCACACCACGTCTTCAACAAAGCCGACGCCATCATAGCACCCCATCTCCGAGACATCATCAACTCCTCCTTCCACACCGCCACCTTCCCGGAGAGCTGGAAGCACGCCGAGCTGACTGCCCTCCTGAAGAAACCAACGGCGGACCCCACCGACCTCAAGAACTACCGTTCCATCTTGCTCCTTCCTTTTCCGGCCAAAGTCATCGAGAAGACCGTCAACAGACAGCTTGCTGCCTTCCTCGAGAGGAACGGATTCCTCGACCCCTTGCAGTCCGTGTTCCGGGCCAACCACAGCACCGAGACCGCCCTAATCACAGCCACCGACGACATCAGAACGCTGATCGACAATGGGGAAACAGCGGCACTCATCCTCCTAGACCTCTCTGCGGCGTCCGACACTGTCTGCCACCGCACCCTAGTGAAGCGCCTCAGCAACATCGGAGTCCGAGAGAAAGCACTGGAGTGGATCATCTCATTCCTCGCTGGAAGAACCCAGAGAGTCCGCCTCCCTCCGTTCAGATCCGAGGCCACCAAAGTCATCTGCGGCGTACTGCAAGGATCTTCACTCAGTTCAACCCTCTTCAACGTCTACATGAGCCCCCTCGCAGCCATCGCACGCCAACACAACCTCAACATCATCTCCTAAGCCGACGACACCCAGCTGATCCTCTCCCTCACCAATGACCCCACCACAGCCAGAGCCAACCTACACAAAGGGATGAAAGACGTCGCTGACTGGATGAGGAACAGCCGCCTTAAACTGAACTCAAACAAGACGGAAGTCCTCATCCTGGGATCATCACCCTCTGCCTGGGACGACTCCTGGTGGCCCCCGGCCCTGGGCACCACTCCCAAACCAACGGACCACGCACTCAACCTAGGCTTCATCCTGGACTCCTCCCTGTCGATGACCAGACAAGTCAACGCCGTCTCCTCATCATGCTTCAACACCCTACGCATGCTCTGCAAGATCTTCATATGGATCCCCACTGAAACCAGGAAGACCGTCACCCAGGCACTTGTCACCAGCCGACTGGACTACGGGAACACCCTCTATGCCGGAACCACAGCCAAACTTCAAAAAAGACTCCAACACATCCAGAACGCCTCCGCACGACTCATCCTGGACATCCCCCGACACAGCCACATCACTGGACACCTGAGAGACCTGCACTGGCTCCCCGTCAGCAAGAGAATAATGTTCAGACTCCTCACCCACGCACACAAGGCTCTCCACGACCTGGGTCCCAAGTACCTCAACGACCGCCTGACCTCCTACACACCCACCCGCCAGCTACGATCGACCAGTCACGCCCTAGCCACCGTACCATGCATCTGCAGAGCCACCGCCGGAGGAAGATCCTTCTCCTACCTGGCAGCCAAGACTTGGAACTCCCTCCCCACCCACCTACAGCGAACCCAAGACCATCTCTCCTTCAGGAAGCAGCTCAAGACCTGGCTGTTCGAGCAGTAACCTACCCCTGTCCCCCAGTGCCTTGAGACCCTGCCAGGTGAGTTGCGCGCTTTACAAATGCCGTGATTGATTGATTGATTGCTTTTAAACCATGGATTTTCTTCAAACCACTCGCAATCAAAATTAGACTATCCCAGCAGTGCTCCCAGACCCCTCCGACCCACCCCCACAAATCTAGAACACCCCCAAACAGCCCCCCCAAAAACATGCAATACTAGTATATTCAAAACATGGCAAATTGCGCTGTTCACAAAAAATTGCTGTTTTCAGCACTTCCACTACTTCGATCTTCTTAAAACTTACCTGGACACTTGTTCCAGCGATTCCCAAGAATTTCAGCAAGGTAGAACAAAATCGAACCACTGAGCTCTTTGAAGAAGAAGAAGAAGAAGAAGAAGAAGACGAAGAAGAAGGTCTACGACTAGTTTTCACTTAGTTTTCACCCAAACACACGAGCCCGCAAAACACCAAAAAATGCCAAAATTCTGCCAATTCTGGACCAAAGAACACCAAACCCCCCTAAAACCTTGCCAACATCATTATGAATGAGCCTGCATCAGGCCCTGAGCCCTAGATTCAGTAGGAACCCTACCAACTTAAACCCAAAAACCCTAGTAAATCGCTCAGAACCCTAAACCCTAGATATGCTTTCTCTGTCTGTGTCAAAGAGCCTAGGTATGCTACATCAGGAGGATGCTTCACACAGTGGTGCCTGCCTTGACCGTCTGCATGGCCCTGCCGCAAGCATGGGCCAAAAATCTGTTCTGCTCAAGAATTTGCGATTTTTCGGTAATTTCGAGAGATTTGCGAAAAACCGCAAATTTCGCAAACATAACGGATGTTTGGCCCAAGCTTGAGGCAGTGCCATGCAGACGGTCAAGGCAGGCACCAGTGAGTGAATCAACCTGATATAGTTCTTCCGTAAACCGACGCTGATGATCCATCCATCCCAGTGAGTGACTGTAAAGAAAAAAGATATATTATTAAATCAATCATCATGGTATATTGGCAAGTGAGTCCACTCAGAGGACATTTTGCATATAGTAAAATGCAACATAGTGGCCCCTGAATTTGAAGTACAATTTGAATTAAACAAGTTAAAAAAAAACAGAGAGTTGACATGAGTTACAATTACTGTGTAAAAGATTAAATAATACCTAAGACAAGACATATGATTCATCATTTCATGCACAAAAAACAATCAGCAATTGGTTTCATCAGAGCTAGACAGCCATTGCTGTCCACTGCATGCCGTCTTCTCAATCATTCTACTTTTTGTCGGCATCTTCTTCGGAAAGTGAGGGCCCACAGGGCAGCCTCTCCTGTCAATATCAGAAGTATTTCTGTCAGCAATCAGCAAGCATGTAGTCAGTCAGTAATTTCAGTCCCACTTGAGGGGACTCGTCGTAATCCATCCATCTGCCTTGAGGGAAATGGATAGGGGGAGTCTGGAGGAGGAGTATAGAGGAGAAGGATTGAGTTGTGAACTTGTGAACCTCAGGAATGCAGACTGCGGCACCTTCAAATCAATAAGGAAAATAAGATGAAAACAGTGCTTCTGATGGACTTGTTGTGATTAGGTGATTACAGTTTTGTTGTAGTAAAAGTTGCAAAACAAAGAAAGACACACAGGAATAAAAGTGAATAAGGACGAAAAAAAGGTAGTCATTTTCAGGCCTCAGTGTCAGGGAAGTAGAGCTCATCCTCAAACTCTATGAATTGAGATGGGAGTAGGTCAGCTAACAGAGAAGAACTTCCATCACCTAAGTCGGTGTCCTCTTCTTCAAAAGGACGAAGCATGTCTGTCAGGCTTGCAACTAGCTACCATTCCTCCAACTCTAGCCTCATGTCTTTCATAGTAGAACCCAGTTTATAGACATAATCATTTATTACCCCCCACTGCTCAGACAGACGCTCAAGCATGTACAAGGTTGAGTTTCAACGTGTTGCCACCTCCTGGATGAGTCCTTTGACTGGCAGTCTACATTCATGTTTAATGCTCCTCAGCTCCTTCCGGGCCTTAAAAGAATGGCTGAAATGTGTGCAGATTATTCAAAAGGTGGTCAGTAACTTGCTGACTGTGTTTTCTTTTTTCAAGAAATCTTGCACCACAATGTTAATACTGTGCGCTAAACACGGCACTCTGAAATAGTCACCTTGCTGCATGGCCTTAACTATATTACTGCCATTATCCGTAGAAACATAACCAACTATGCGATTTCTTAAATGCAGCCATTCAGAGACCTTCCTATCAAACTCCTCCAAAAGGTTAGGTGCAGTATGAGTTTTCTCCATGGCAAACATGGCTAATGTTGCATGTTTCCGAGTAGCTTGAAAAAGTGTGTCCGGGTCAACACCTTCACTTGACTTGTCTCTAACCCCTGCAAAAGAGACCCAGTGTGCAGTGATGCACATGTAATCAAGGGCTTGGCAACTGGTCCACATGTCTGTTGTCAAGTGGACAGTGTGAACAGCACTCTTCTGCAAAGCTGCCCCAATCCCCTCCAGCACATCTTGATGTATTGCTGGAACCGCAACTCTGGCAAAATAGGACCGGGTAGGAACCTTCCATTTAGGGCAGACTGCTGCAACAAATTCTAGAAACCCCACCCCTCCTTGAAAGAAAAAGAGAGAAGGTCCAGCGCTAGCATTTTAGCCAGCTTTGCGTTATACAGATGTACCGTTGGGTGGTTGCGTTCAAATGACGCCTCCGACCAAAGCATGCTTCAAATGGTGGGCTAGACTGTTTTACGTGATGATGATGATGATGATGATGCAGACTTCAAACCAGTTAGGCGCACTGATGGACTTTTTGCATTGGTGTCTGTCCCAGACTTTTAGTGTGCCTCATACATTTTGCAGGGGTAGAGGGTGTGGGCACTACCACTGCAGTGCTGCTGCCAGGGGTACTGGGTGTTCCAGAAAAAATGTTGCTCGGTTCTTGACTTCACCCCTGCACAATCAGCTCCTCGTCAGCATCAGATGCAATGTGAATGGATACATTCGGATCAGTTCTACTTTGTACTTCCTCGATCTTACGTAGGTGCGTATACCACTGGATAGGGTGGTGTTTTTTGAGATGACCTCTCTGGCCTCCGGTACCATAGTTGGTACCAAGCTTACCCCGAATAACGAATACTTTACAAATCGAACAAACAACCATGTTTTAAGCCTTTTCGCTAACAGTAAAGAAGTCCCAAACTGGGCACTGGAGATGTCTGCTGGTGGTGGAGGTGCTAATTTGACTTTCAATGCCAGATGAAGTGGAGGATGGGCGTGGCTGAATTTGTTTCTGTTGTTCACTTACAGCACCACTACTTGAGGTAATGGAGGTCGAGCTGGATGGAGGTCCTTGATGGCCATTCTGACTCAAAAAGATGGAAGCTGTAGGTTGTGTTTGTCTTGTAGTTAACTGCGTTGGTGGTGGTACCAGTGCCACGCCGCCCACATACCCCTCAGCCGCCATTCGGGATAGGGTAAAAATGTCTGTCTGCTCCATGCCGGCTGGGGCTGGAGTGAAGTCTGTGATGACTGGGTCATCGTCAGACTGTTCATCAGCAGCAGAAGACACCACTTCTTGTTCGTCGTCATCACACATAAGTCAAAGCCGGAACCTTCCTTTTAGGCTTAGCTACCTTTGTTGGCTCATGGTGTGCCTCACTCTCAGATTGCATTTGTGGGTTCCAATCAAGATCAAGGTCATCAGAATGAAGGGGGATTGAAGAAGAACTTGTAGTAGTAGTAGCCCTCCTTGACCTTTTTCTTGCTTGGGATCTGGAAGACAATGGATCATTATCAGGAGGAATGGGTTCCTCGGATAATAACACTTGAATATCAATTTCCTGATGTGCCCCTACTTCTAGAGGAACAAGCGTTGTAGGCAGTTGTGCCGCTCCATGAACCTCTAGATGCACCTCTCCATACACCTCTCCATGTGCCTCTCCTTGTGCCTCTCCTTGCGCCTCTACTTGCTCCTCTCCTTGCGCCTCTACTTGCGCCTCTCCTTGCGCCCCTCCTTGCCCATGTACTTGCGCTTGTACTAGTTGCATCTGTGGTTGTCGTTGCGGCTGCGGTTGTTGAGCACTCATCAGCTGAGTTACACCCGGCGTTGATTGGATGGTACTTTCTTGTGATGAGCCAACATCACTGGTCGATGGTGATTGAACAACCAAAGTGGCTGCCACAGCAGCATTCATGGTCTTGGACCTAACTTGGCATGGTGACATGGAGCCCAATGAAGCGAAGGTGCCGCTTCCAGCTTGGTCCCCGACAGACGCCACTGCTACTGCAGGCATAGTTCTTTTTTTCCCAAAAAAGGAGTCGGTGGGTACACCGGTCTCCTTGGTAGGTGGTGCCACTTGCTTCTTCTGCTCCTTCTTACTGGCAGTGGCACTGCCAACTTTTTCTCGCTGAGGCGCTACGGCCACCTTTCTTTGGGGCCATCTTCTTCAGATGTCAGAACAGCAGGCCGCAGTTGCATGAGTTGCAGAGTTGGCTTGTCTGTGGCCACATGTGACGTCACGTGACGTTGTGCTGCACACACCTCTGCAGGACTTCTTCCTGGCACTGGTGGTTCTCTTGTGCACCTAAAAGCAATGGAAGCCAGAGGAACATCAGTTAAACAGCCCAAAAAGTAAAAAAAAAACACGAAAATCACCACAATCCATTGCCATCCATGCCCTCAATGATGTTTAAATTCAAGACACCCCACAGAAAGACTTGGTCCATGCACCACTCACTACACCTGGGCATAATGGTTGAAAGCAAGGCAAACTGGGTGCAGGCCTGAGCACACTGCCTGGCTTCAAAATGTCCCCTTGACCCCCACCACATGGCCAGGCCCTGCCTGTACCAGGCCTCAGAATGGCCCCCACCCACATGGCCAGGCCCCAACAACACCCCAAAAAGTAAAAAAACACACAAAAATCACCACAATCCAATGCCATCCATGCCCTCACTAATGTTTAAATTCAAGACACTCCATAGAAAGACTAGGTCCATGCACCACTGAGTACCCCTGGGCATAATAGTTGAAAGCAAGGCAAACTGGGTGCAGGCCTGGGCACACTGCCCGGCTTCAAAATGGCCCCTTGACCCCCACCACATGGCCTGGCCCTGCCTGTACCAGGCCTCAAAATGGACCCCACCCACATGGCCAGGCCCCAACACCACCCCAAAAAGTCATCAAACACACAAAAATCACCACAATCCAATGCCATCCATGCCCTCAATGATGTTTAAATTCAAGACACCCCACAGAAAGACTAGGTCCATGCACCACTCACTACACCTGGGCATCATAATGGTTGAAAGCAAAGCAAACTGGGTGCAGGCCTGAGCACACTGCCTGGCTTCAAAATGGACCCTTGACCCCCAGCAGCATGGCCAGGCCCTGTCTGGACCAGGGCTCAAATGGCCCCTACGCACATGGCCAGGCCCCAACACCACCCCATAAAGTCGAAAAACACACAAAAATCACCACAATCCAATGCCATCCATGCCCTCAATGATGATTAAATTCAAGACACCCCACAGAAAGACTAGGTCCATGCACCACTCACTACACCTTGGCCTACTGGCTAGTGAGGCTTTACAGGCACCACACAATTAAAAAAAATCAACATATAACAGTGAGCTGAAATTCCATGACATAAATGAGAATTAAGTTAAAATAAATCACAGAAACAGTTGTATCATGCACCCATGACTAACCCTGGGCCTACTGGATACTGTGGCTACCCACAATATATATATTTTTAAGTTGTGAAAAAAGTTTTAAAACTGTAGTTGCCTCAACTGCAATGCCCCAAACAAACAACACCAACTTACTTGTAAAATCTCAAGTCCAAAAGTGATCCAAACTCCAAAGTCCAAAGAGTCCTCAAATACAAATATCCAGCAGCAGTCACAAAAAGTAATCCTTCCAGCTCCAGATCCAAATCAAAAGTGACCAGGACATGGACAAAGCACTGGGAGGGGCCTGCTGGACAGGAACAGGAAGTTGTAGACTCTGGGGCACTTCCTTCCTCCCACCCCCCCCCTAAAATGGACTCCTTGCACCAAAAAGTGCAGCCAAATGTCAATCTAAGGAGTTATTTTGATCAAAATCATCATTTTCAGAAGGTTTATGCTTCCTGCAGTGGATTAATGGTGCAGAATTGCAATTTTGCAATTTCTGGAACGCAAGTTGTTCAAATCTCCCGCCGGAAGTCAGCTGCGCGCCGCATCTACGTATTTGGCATTGTTTACTCCCGCAATGCGTGATTGCGGGCCCTTATGACTAGGGCTCCCGGTTTTCCATTGAAACGGATTTATACACATAAATACAGAGGGAATTTTTTTTTTCCTTTGTCTGTATTTATAAATAGATATGGAAAAATACTGACAAAACAGCAATGTGTCTATCCCTGTCTGAGGTTCACAGGGGCTGCAGAAAGAAATTTGAAACCTTTTCCAGATTCTCCGGCACACTATTCTTCCATCTAAATCACCCTCAGCACTCCCCTGCTGAGTGATTTGTTTCCAGGGAGCCCTGACAGCAGCAGTCCAGGAGCGCTTATCAGCTTTTTTTAATGTACACTCTCGGCTGTTCAGGCTGTAATTAACTGTCTCTTTCTCTGGACTCGGTGCCTTTGTAGATCGCTCGAAATGAAAAGGGGGGGCACCATGGGTAAGTAGGGAGGGGACCCCAGGACACACTAAAATCACAGCGTGGACATTGGCCATCACATTGTCTGGCATAGTACTGTCACGGCCAACTAAATGACACTATGGAAACTTTCAACCTGGGCAATTTGCAAAGTCGAGTGCTGGGGGCACGGAGTGATACCAGGAGGCAAATGGTGTCGCGTCTTTTAAATTCTTTGTAACCGAAAGACATTTTAGACATGTATTCAGTAATCCTCATCTATCACATATGCATGTTTTGTAATACATACGTTATTGAGCCCTGAAAAGATCACCTTTGTCCCGCAAACCATGCCTCTGTTGTGTCCATTTACTCTGTTGTTCTATAATTGGATAACTGATAGAAAGTTACAGTGGCTGCAGACTTCAGCACTTAAAAGTATTCTAGTTGGAGAGATCAAATACTTAAAATACCATCCTGATTAATCTATCATACCAAAATAAACAACATGAACAAAGCAGGGCTCAGTGGGCTGCACTGTATTCCACAAAGCAATTATGAATTTGTGTATGCGTACAATCCGTCCATTGTGACATGTGCATCTGGAAATCTCGAACACATGGAACCAGGCCCAAATGAATGTGCATTTGCACAGCAAGTTTATTTTCACTCCGAGGGGGATCTACTTTTGCTATATTGCAGACTAACTTTCCAGTTACTGACCTGTGTCCTATCTCTTTCATATAAAGTCATTGAAAAATGTGTGGCTGGCCACCTTCGACACACCCCAGTATACGGTGCTAGTACCATACCAGTGGTTCCTGTCAGGTTTTCTTAATGTTGCAGCACTGAATCTGCACCCATTACTGTTCTGGGTGGCAATCCCCGCATGTTTCACAATCCCCTGTGCCTCTCATCCCAGTATGGAGGCAAGCAGGGGCCCCTCCTGTCTCCCTGAATGCCCACTGTTGTTTGCCGTACTTCAGCGTGTATTGTGAATTCACCACTGGCCTTCCTGGAAGATGGCATGTTTAATTGTGGGAGCCTGCTTCTGATTGCGGAGAAGTTTGCTTCTGATCGCGGGGAGAGCTGCATTTAAGATCGGTGAGTCTCATTTTCTGGAGGAGAAGGTGCCATTTCCGGAGTTAAATGTTAAATGACACTTATTGAGCGCACTAACACCCGAGGGTTTCTTGGCGCTTACTGGAAGGACAACTGAGGTGAGAGCAAGGAGAGTTTATCCTGACAGAGTGAAAAGAAAAGTTTTGAGGGATTTCCTGAACTGAAGAAGAGAATTGCTGGATTTAATGGCCAGAGGAAAGGAGTTCCAAAGTTTGGGGGCCGACGAGGCAAATCGACGACCTCCAAACTTATTAAGTTTGAATTTAGGAGTGACGACCAAATGAAGGGAAGCTGAACGGAGGGAGCGTGCAGGTTGATACAAGGTGACCAGAGATTTTATAAACGCGGGGCAGGGACAGTGAAGGGATTTGAATACCATGCAGCCCATCTTGAAGGCAGCTCTCTCCTTCACTGGCAACCAATGAAGCTCGCGGAGCAAACGCTTCGCGGATTGCCACCTAGGGATCTTAAATATCAGGCGGGCTGCCTGGTTCTGTACAACCTGAAGACGATGTAGGAGAACTCGTGGAAGTGCATGGTAGAGGGAGTTAGAAAAGTCAAGGCGCGATAAGACAAGGGACATGACGACCTGACACAGAGCTGCATGTGGGAGGAGGTGTCTGATCTTCTGGATCTTTCGAAGTTGGAACATGCACGAAGAGATCGTGGCCCCTACTTGAGCTTTAAGCGACAATTCGGCGTCGATCGTCACCCCCAGACTCTTGACGGCCTTGAGTGGTGTAGGAGGGGGACCCAAAACGGGGGGCCAGAACTGCGGACCCCAGTGTACAGCACTGGAACCGGGGAGAAGTAGCTCGGTCTTTCCAGGATTTAATTTTAGCTGATTCAAATTCATCCATTGTTGGATATGAGTCATAACGGCATGGAAGTTGTTGATTGCCTGGGGAGAATCAAGGGGGAAGATGAGCTGCAAATCGTCAGCATAATTGAAGACGGTAACGTCCCAATTATGAAGAGAATGAATCAGGGGACGGAGATAAAGATTAAACAATAGCGGGGAGAGAGAGGAACCTTGAGGGACACCACAGGTGATTGGGGATTTTGATGCGGTGAAGGGGCCAAGGCGTACAGCTTGTGATCTTCCTGTCAGGAATGACTCCACCCACCTAAGGGCTGCGCCCTGAATGCCAGCCTGTCCGACACGGTGGAGAAGGATGTCATGATCCACCGTGTCGAACGCGGCAGATAGATCCAAAAGAACCAGCGCCTGTGGTCTCTTGGCATCTGCATTCCCTCTTAAAGTGTCCATAACTGCCAGGATAACAGCTTCCGTGGAGTGGGCTGGCCTAAAGCCAGCCTGATTAGGCTCAAGGAAGCGAGAGCTCTCGATGAAATTGGAGAGACACCCGGTGACATGGGCTTCGAGCAGTTTGGAAAAATAAGGCAGCAGGGATATTGGGCGATAATTAGAAGGTTCAGCCGCATCAGCCCCTGGCTTCTTCAGGAGCGGCACAAGAATGGCTTCCTTGAAGGAGCCAGGGACTGTGCCAGAGGTGAGCGAAGTATTCAGGAGAGGCAGTATGCATTCCGGCAGCTCAAGACAGACATCCCGGAGCACCATTGGAGGACAATGGTCGTCCGGGGAGCCAGATTTCACGCGATTGGCTAATTTCGCTAAAGTAGGGGGGTCTAAAATAGGTAGCAAGGTGAGAGATAAGCAATTGTTCGGAGAAGTATCAAGAGGAGGTGACGGTAGTGGAACCGAGATGATAGAATCTTTGATCTTGATAATCTTCTCTGTGAAGAAAAGATTGAGGGTCTCGCAGGTCTCTTTGGTCGGGAGTTGGGCTGGGAGGGTCCTATCATCCGTGGTCAGTTCGTTCATGATCCTGAACACCTCACAGGATTTGTTGGTGGCTGAGAAAATTCTATCGGAGATATGCTCAGATTTGGCTGAGAGGATAGCTAATTTATATTCTCTCCGAGCTGTTACATATTTCTGTCTGGATGACAGGGAATAGTCTCGCCTCCAGATGCGTTCTGATTGACGCACCTCCAGTTTTATTTTCTTGAGGTTTTCCGAGAACCACCGGTTAGCGTTTAGATGTCTAGTGCGGGGAAACTTAATTACTGGGGCAAATTGATCACTGGCCCTTTTTAACCAGCCTCGGATGTTAGTGTCAATCCTGTTGACATCGTCAACAGGGGAGGTGGTTGGACGAGTAGAGGCCAGGGTGGCTAAGAATCCCTTGGAGTCATAATTGTTCCATTTGCGTGCGGAGCCGCCGGCCATCAAGGGGGCCCTTGCACGCCCACTGAGAGTGATAGTCGTCTCGACTATATAGTGGTCTGACCATACACATGGAGACGTGGAAGGTGGTGAAAGGGATAAATTCAAGGTCCAGATCTGATCTAATATATGGCCTTTTACAAGAGTAAACTCTTTGTCAAGAGTGACTTGACAAGATAGTAATTGTAAGGGGGCTTCATTCGATCTCCCACGACACCCATTACACCAACAGTCCCGTTTCCACTACTGTAATTGTGAACGTTCTGCAATATGAAGAGTGTAGCTGCAGGGGCTCTAACGGGTGAAAAACAACAAGCCTCGTTCACGTGTGAATGGTCTTTAAAGACCTGTGAAGTGTTCGGGTGCCGCTGTGTGTGCCCGCGAAGCTGTTTCAGCCCGGGCTGCCACACAGGATGGGGAGGTGGGGGGTGGGGGTTACCCTGTGAGAGCCTGGCAGACTGTGGAGTGTTAGAGCTCCAAGAAACATTCTGGTATGTTATTTTTCAGCAAAGTAAACCACATGAAAGTAGCAGGCATCACATGGCCAGAGTTCCCACTTGGTGTACACAACAGGCGCACCAACCCACTGTGCTATAGGATACAGATGTTCCATACTCTGGGTCAATAGCAGGGCTAACCTTGGCACTGGTATGAGCGCCACTGTTCAAGAAGGCATCAAGTAACTGGCAGAACTAATTTTGATAAAACCAAGTGCCCAAGGGTAGCAGGTGGAGAGCACATCATCGGCACAGAGCAAAAGGGGAAGAGAAACTAGACATAATACTTGAATATCCTAGAAATAGCAGAAGTGAGGCCCAATGCGCTATAAAGCACTAGATGTCAGACTTCCAAACCATCACTGTTATCACAGAATTTGGAACAACATATTCATATTCATTGCCATGTGCTCGGGAAGGAGGAAATCCGCCCTTTCTGAACCTAGCTGTTAGTTCGTCTTACAGTCAATCAGTGGTACATTTCTAGAGCGTTTCTGGTCAACCGTTAGGGTATGCAGGCGCTGGGAAACCCCATTCCATCTCGTATGAACTAGCAACGCCATTTAACAGGAGCCTAAAGTAAGATTTAAGCAGGGATCTGCGCTTTCATCATAAATATGGGGTCAATTTAAATAAATGTGGAAAAATACTAGCTGTAGCATCGTCTTTTGCTTGTTGCAAAAATAACTGTGGATAAATACAGATAAAATTCCCCAAAAATAAATATGGATAAATACAGACGGAAATGGCCAAAAAATAAATACCATAAAACCGGGAGCCCTACTTATGACATACTCGAGTTGTCAAACTCTCATTGTGCAAGATGGCGAGCTGCAATGACATAAATGCGTTTGAAAAACTCTCGCGCGTTCACGCTGCAAGATCGAAAATGGCGCAGCACACCCAAACCGGGAGAAAAACAACTCGGCGGACTCAGAATCACGGTAAGTCAACGTCGCGCGCGCGATATTGTATTTTTCAAGCGCGACCAAGCAAAATAATTCACAGCTTGCGAATTTGTGGATTTTTGGGCAAATTCACGCGATTCGCGTTCCGCGAAATTTCCAAAAATCTGCAAATTCACGAGCTAAACGGATTTTACGCCCACGCTTACTTGCTAGGTATAGCATGAACATTATATGCGCTTTTCTTCTCAAATACTGTTCATATTGATTGATGGCTCCTTGTTCGATCAATTGTTTTTCATCAGTTTATATAATAATATGCTGCCTCTGTTTCTTATTCTCTACTGCTTCCTGCCTATGTGATGATTGGGTTTTTCTTTTTCTTGTTGGCCTCCTTGCTTGCTCCTCCATGTTCCTCCCTCGTATGCACTTTGTCTATTATAGACTTCCCCTGGTGGGATATTTTTTCTCTTTTATCCTGTATCTTTCCTTCTTTTTTCTCTTTTTCTAATCTTTACTTCTTTCTTTTCTAGGGTCTCCTGCTGGTTTCCATTTTTTGTGTCTCCATTGGTTCTGTCTTGTCTTTGATGTGTAGATGCTACTGTTATGGGGTTATTTTCTCTGGCACCAGTAATAGTAGTTGGTTTTTTGATTTTCTGCTATTATGCCAGGCATGAACGTTGTATCACCTACTGTGCGTGGTTTGAATCATCCTGTGAAGAGGGCAAACATTTTGGATTATTGCAAAACCTTTCTAGTGACTTAGTATTGAAAGCAAAGAAACCAAAATGTCTTATAAAGAAGCTCTATTGTAGCGAAAGGAGTGGGTTCTTGATGTTGTTTGTTCTGAGGCCTTTGGAAAGAATAATGGAGTGGTGACTATGATTTACAAAAATTCGGGATTGACTGTTGTTACTGCGGAACATGATTCTGAGGGTAGGTGGTTGCTGACTTGTTTATCCAATATGCAAACAGAACAGGTGATGGACCGAATGTGGATCAATGTCACACACTCACCCCAGTCCGAAGATCTGGGCCCAAATCCATCGTTTTTTTGCACTCCACACCACCCCGGGTTAGACAATGGCGATATGCAAATCAGCTCTGACCCTGTGCCCCATGGGAACAGTCCAGTCCGAACTACAAAAGCCATGTCCTTCCCAGAACGGAATCAAGCATCCGAGGACCGGACCGGTTTCGAGGTAACATCTCTCATCAGCCTGGCTAGCTTGACTCCAAGTGGTGTGGAGTGCCTGGGACCCACGTCTGGGCATCCCCAGCGCACTTAGGGCGGAATTTGCAAACACAACAGGTGATGGACCGAATGTGGATCAATGTCACACACTCACCCCAGTCCGAAGATCTGGGCCCAAATCCATCGTTTTTTTGCACTCCACACCACCCCGGGTTAGACAATGGCGATATGCAAATCAGCTCTGACCCTGTGCCCCATGGGAACAGTCCAGTCCGAACTACAAAAGCCATGTCCTTCCCAGAACGGAATCAAGCATCCGAGGACCGGACCGGTTTCGAGGTAACACCTCTCATCAACCCGGCTAGCTTGACTCCAAGTGGTGTGGAGTGCCTGGGACCCACGTCTGGGCATCCCCAGCGCACTTAGGGCGGAATTTGCAAAAACAACAGGTGATGGACCGAATGTGGATCAATGTCACACACTCACCCCAGTCCGAAGATCTGGGCCCAAATCCATCGTTTTTTTGCACCGTTTTTTTGCACTCCACACCACCCCGGGTTAGACAATGGCGATATGCAAATCAGCTCTGACCCTGTGCCCCATGGGAACAGTCCAGTCCAGTCCGAACTTTTGTAGTTCGGACTGGACTGTTCCCATGGGGCACAGGGTCAGAGCTGATTTGCATACCGCCATTGTCTAACCCAGGGTTGTGTGGAGTGCAAAAGAACGATGGATTTGGGCCCAGATCTTTGGACTGGGGTGAATGTGTGACATTGATCCACATTCGGTCAATCACCTGTTTTGTTTGCAATTGCCGCCATAAGTGCGCTGGGGATGCCCAGACGTGGGTCCCAGGCACTCCACACCACTGGAGTCAAGCTAGCCGGGCTGATGAGAGGTGTTACCTCGAAACCGGTCCGGTCCTCGGATGCTTGATTCCGTTCTGGGAAGGACATGGCTTTTGTAGTTCGGACTGGACTGTTCCCATGGGGCACAGGGTCAGATCTGATTTGCATATCGCCATTGTCTAACCCAGGGTGGTGTGGAGTGCAAAAAAACGATGGATTTGGGCCCAGATCTTTGGACTGGGGTGAATGTGTGACATTGATCCACATTCGGTCCATCACCTGTTTTGTTTGCAATTGCCGCCATAAGTGCGCTGGGGATGCCCAGACGTGGGTCCCAGGCACTCCACACCACTGGAGTCAAGCTAGCCGGGCTGATGAGAGGTGTTACCTCGAAACCGGTCCGGTCCTCGGATGCTTGATTCCGTTCTGGGAAGGACATTGCTTTTGTAGTTCAGACTGGACTGTTCCCATGGGGCACAGGGTCAGAGCTGATTTGCATATCGCCATTGTCTAACCCAGGGTGGTGTGGAGTGCAAAAAAACGATGGATTTGGGCCCAGATCTTTGGACTGGGGTGAATGTGTGACATTGATCCACATTCGGTCCATCACCTGTTTTGTTTGTTTATCCAATGGCTCTCTTCATATCTTTGTCATGAATATTTATGCACCTACTAGTGATGATCCATCTTTTTTGGCGTTCTATTACTAAAAAGCTTTCAGATGTTCCTCATAATGGTAATTTGATTGTTGGAGGGGACTTTAATCTCCCAATGGATCCCATTTTCGACAGACACTCTGCTTTTAAATTTCATCCCCCTATGGCTCAAAACCAGATGATTAACATGTGTTTCTGCGCTAATCTTACTGATGTGTGGAGGTTACATAACCCCACTGGTAGCGACTTCACTTTTTTCTCTTCTCCCCACTCTAGCTTTTCTCGTATTGACTATCTTCTAGTTCACTCAGTCCTTTTAAAATACTCTTCGACTCCTGTTATTCATCCTACTCTTGTCTCTGATCATGCTGCTGTGTCCTTTATGTTCCTTAATTTTGCTGAAATTAGGATGCCATGCACTAGGTGTTTGAATTCAGAGATCTTGTATGATCAAAGTCAAGTTGACTTACTTAACAAGGATATTGAAAAAAAATTCTTTGAGAATGAGTTCTTGGTTAGTTCTCCTGTGGTGTTATGGGACGCTTTTAAATGTAGGATCAGGGGGCAGATTATTAAAAAAAATGGCAAAAAGGAATTCAGATATTAAGAAGGAACTTGCTGATTTAGAGGACAACATTAAGCAGAAAGAATCCCTATATAGTTCAGTTCAAAAAGACTTTATTTCGGTCAAAATGACCTAAAAAGTACAAACAACTGCAGTCAATCATTTCTAGAATTACATCATACAAACGATCACAATTAAAAAACAATAGAATTCATATTACACATAATCATCATATTAAAATACATTCAATTTTTGGGCGTTGTTACTAGGCGAAGGTCAAAAATGTAATTCCGGAAAGTGCATAATGCAATAAATAAATACATAAATTAGCTAAAAAAGTACCTATAAAAATGAGTGCAGAAAGTTAAGCCTAGCTGCTGTACTAACACTTTTTGTTCACTATGGCAAGACCAATGCAGCATTTGATGTTTTCAAGAAAACCCTTCTGGTGCACCACGTGAAGAACAGACATCATGCGACTGAATAGACTATTGGGATATTGGGGTCAGACTTCAGTATCCTAAATACTTCAAGACAATGCCTATTACCAAGATTCCTGCAAGTCGGTGCCAGCCAGCGTTTCCTTGCTTTATAATAGCCTGGGCAACTAAAAAAAAACATGGAGCATTGTTTCTTCGGGGTGTTCACATGCCCGGCAATGTGTCATATGTTGGTCTCTCCACTTAGATGTAAAGCAGCGAAGAGGAAGCACCCCATATCTAAACTGTAAATAGAGCTTCCTTGCCGCGGGTGGTTTAATGAGATCTATTACCATGTCAAAGCAAACAGTATCTCTTATTTCTAGAAAAGCTCTAGTAAGTTTCCCTGTTTTGCAACAAGAATGAAGTTGAGCCAATCTGTACTCTCTATAATGTACCTTCATTTGTTTCCTAGATATTAAAGAACAGGCTGACTCAGGTTCAGCCCAGCAGTCCCCGAGACCCATGCTAGATAGCAAGTATTTGATGTGGTCAAATCACGGAAACTTTGCGGCACCCCGTACCCTCATTACCTCTGGCAATTCCTCCAATAAGGTAAAAGTTCAGGAGTAGTCCACAGGCGGCGTCAGTACATTACAGGTTGAAGGCTCGACACTTCAGCAATTGACATTATTCCCATATCTAGTCGTAATGGGATTAATGGAGTGCCGCGTGGCAACCTAAACAACTGTCTTAGGTATTTGTTCTCCACCTGTGTTAGGTTCTCAAGCTTTAGGTGTCCCCATAACTCTGCACCATATAAAGCCCCACGTCTAGCCTGGGCCCTATAAAATTCTAATGCTGTGCTAACTACTCTTTTGCTGGACTTATTAAAAACCTTCATGATGCCACCTGTAGATTGCGCTAGATTTAATGTCGTTTTCATGATATAAGCGCCCCACTCCATAGTCTTGGTGATTGTAATACCTAAATACACAAAAGATGACACTCTCTCAAGAGGTTTAACATTTAATGAGGGGTTTGGGTGTGTATGTTTTGGACAGTTAAACGCCATAAATGTGGTTTTCTGTAGATTTATTTCTAGACCTCTTTCCCTACAGAATATCTCAAATGTATTCAAAACACTTTGTAGCCCCATAGGAGATTTGGCTACCAACAGAGCGTCATCAGCGAACATCACTGCCGATATTTTAGGGGAGGCTAACTTAGGGGCATCTAGATCGTTTTCGGCTAGTAAGGCATCAATCTGGCTGGCTGAATAAAGTTGGCGCAAGCACGCAACCATGGCGTATGCCACTTTTAATGGGTATGGGTGCAGTGAGGTTACCGCCCTTACCATGCCTAATTTGCGCATAGTTGCACTCATGGAGTCATTTAAAGAGTTGGATGAGATATTTGGGGACCCCCATCTCACCAAGAACTAACCACAATTTCTCCCTGGGGACCAAATCAAATGCAGACCTCAGGTCTACAAAAATTAAGTAGCGACTGCCCCCCTGCAGGCTAACGGTCTTCCAGTACAATAATTGCAATCTTACTACTTGGTCCAGGGTCTACTACTTTTCCCTGAATCCCGCCTGCAGGGAGGACAGTACCCCCCTCTCTTCCATCCATGATTGTAGCCTAAGGAGCAAGACACATGCAAATATTTTCTGTGAGATGTCTATTAAGCTGATTGGTCTTTAGTTAGTTGGGAGAAGTGGGGAGCCGTTTTTATAAATCGGAATTATTTCCACACCAAGCCAACTAGAAGGAATCTTCATGCCTTTCATTATTGCATTGAAGAGCAACCAAAAGTATGGGGCCCAGATAGAAGGTTCGCTCCTGAATAGATCCCCAGGTATCTTATCCAGGCCTGGAGCTTTTCCCGGGGCTATTTTTGCAATTGCGCCCTTTATTTCATTTAAAATTATATTTGGGCTCAAAACACCGTCAGGCAGGGGATTATATCCCGATTGGTTGAGGGGCAAACCACTGTCAGATGACAGCCATTGATTAAATCAACTCTGTGCAGCGACTCCTTGGCATAAAGGGATTCAAAGTGCTCCCGCCAGACCTCTTCGTCCAGGTTTGGTTTGACCGCTCTTCGGGGGGTAGTCAATCCTAAATTTACAACTCCCCAAAAAGTCCTCATATCTCTATCCCATAGTGCAATTTTCAGAGTGGCCCAGTTTTCCTCTTCCCACCTCTTCTTAGCTTCTGAAGTGACCACTTTATAATCTATTCTTGCTGTTCTTATTAAAGGGCAATCATTAGCTTTAAAAGATGCTACTAATGCCTTTTTAGCCTTACAGCATAAGGCATTATACCAGGGGTGGGACGGCGGCCTATCCTGCCTACTGGTTTTATTTGGATAGAATAAGTCAAAAGTAGCTTCTCCTAATTTGGCATGATTCGTCTCAACCATCTCTAGATCTATACCGTCCATGCTTTGACTACATAAAGTGAACGCCTCTACAAGCACGGGTAACAGGGCATCATATAAACTGCCCAATTTGTTCTCTAATTAACTAAAACCTGTCCATCTCACTCTCCATCTACAATTCGAGATCACCACCCTAGGATCAATAGAATTATCTGAGGAGTACATACTTCCCAAGTTTAAAGCTTTAAGTTCTACTACTAGCGCATGGTGATCACTATCTAGGCGTGGGATAATTTTAAAATCCATCATCCTATCCCAAGAATTTGCAATAATTAGAATATAATCTAGTATAAACCCACGATTTTTACTGTGGAACGTGTTGCAATTAGATGTGTCAGATAAGGATCTCCCATTACACGCTCTTAATGAATGTCTCAGAGTGAGACAATTCATCTGGATCATCAGGGGAGACCATTTTTTTTAAACTTTTGGGCATCTTGACTCTGGAATTTTTAAAAAATGGTCCTCATCAAATAAACGGTCAGGGGACAATCCCTTGAGTGGCTCAAACTGGCAGTTAAAATCCCCTCCTACTATGATCATTTGATTTACATCAATGGAGCCTAAAAAAGTAGTTAATTCTTCCACCGTGGTGGATTCTTTGCCCTTAGGGGTAGGTCTTGAATATACATTTATTAGGACAACAGGAGACTTAGAAGGAAACTGCAATAGAACACTTAGAATTTCAATGGAACCTGTGTCAATTTTCTCCGCTGTACACCCCTGGTGAGAACGTACCCATATGGTAAGTCCCCCAGATGGTCTCCCTATTCCCCCCGCTGTTGCTGGAATACTGAAAGAGGTATTACCTAATTTAGGAACCTCTCCTCTTGCCCAGGTTTCCTGAAACATGCAGATTTCAAAATGGTTGATAAAAGTTTCCCAATCAGGGTCATGTAATTTGCTGTTTATGCCTGTGATATTCCAGGACAAAACCCAGGTGACCAGGGAATTGGGTAAATTATTATTGGAGGACACTAAAGGGGGCTGGATCGTAGACACATTTGATGATCTTATGACATCCGGGGCATTTGGCCCAACAACTAATGATTGTCCAAGATTTTCAAAGTGGGTAAACCTACACTCATGACGGTATTTGCATCGGGAGCCTCTCATGCTCCCTCTGACTAGACCATCCTCAATCTCAGAATTTGGAACTGTAGAGCTACCCAGGGTCTCAAAGTCTAGTGTTGCAGAAAATATTTCTTCCTTATTGATAAATTTGGCTTCCTTCAGTCAATCTACTCCCTCGAGGGGACTAAACCTGTTTCCAGTAGAAATATTAAAACTAGGTTGGTTATGCAACGGCTGACCTAGGTATGGTGATACCGGTTTTCTAGGTGCAGATCTCCTTCCCAACTCATAGAAATGACCTTGCTGTAAGGGCCTGTTTGGGGGATAAAAATAGCCTAGGGGGATTAATAGGATACTACCCCTATTCCTCCCATACTCAGTTGCTAAAATATTTTCAATCATACTTGGATTTCTAAAATTAATTACTATGCATTCTCCTTGAATGTCCTTGTGTCGATCGCCTATCCAACCCACCCTTCTTGTGGTTAGGATCTCTTGAGTGTTCTCATGGCCAAAGTTGCTATGATTCACTAACCAATGAATGGTTTTATTTTTTAAATCTTGATGTGTTTCTTCTGGCCTCTTTCTTAATTCAGGAACCCCTGTAGGTACCAGTACGTATGGGGTTGACTCTGGTGTTAGATTTATGATTGGGGGACAATATATTTGATTTTTGTGTTCTAAGGCGTTACAATCCTGAATTAAAGAAGTACCTTTCACCACCTGTCTAAAGCTTTTTTGTGCATCCCCTCTTTTTTCTGGCAGTTGGGGGACCTGATTTGCCACATTTATGGTCGACGGGGGTTGCCTCGCTAACCTAGTTCCATTTTGCTTCCTAGGTTGTTGATCATTATCTGCATTTACTCGATGGCATGTTTTATTTGAGATTAAGGGGGCCAGGTAATGGATTACTCGTAGTGGCCTGGGCACATGACATACTATTTGTGCTAGTTGTATCCTTACTTGTCTCCTTAATTTTTAGCCATCCATTAAGTTTCACTGTCAACCCATCTAGCCTTGCTAATAGGGTGTTAATTCATCCTTAACTATTTCTCTCATTTGCAGCTGGAGGTTCGTCACCAACAGTGTAACCCACGCGGGCTGATCATTAGTGAGTTCTGTGCTGTCCTCTGAGTGTTTCCCCCCTAGGTTACCAGTTTCAGTGCTGGGTTCCTGCAATTTTTCCTTCTTGCAGGCAATTTTACATTGGGTTTTGGTTTAGCTTTACTTTTTCTTCCTGGGCACCTTGGGGTAATAACCTCAGGCGGCTCTTGTAAAATGTAAAACAACAAATATGAACTTTGCCGGCGCCATCTTGCTTAGTGAAGGCCTCTGCGAGCGCATAAGCGGCAACCATTTTAGATACCGCGGCCATTTCGTACACTGCTGGTCACCTGTGTGTCACCCTGACCTCGCTATCATCCCCGCGCTCTGACTAAGCCCGAGCACACATACTGGGGTCGTAAAACTATGTCAGCATGACAAATGCCCCAGAGTCACTTCCCGCACCAAACCCACCTGTCCTTTCATCCTCCGCGCACAGGCAGGCCCCTTTGATAACTTCCTCCACTGCACCTGGCTACTCAATCAGGTCCCAGGCACTAACCGACCCCTGCGGACATAGTTTATTACCCGCATACGACAGAACTTGCTTTACCAACAAAGGGGCCGGAATTTAATCAGTGACATGACCGCTTAGATCTGACCGATCCCACATGTTTTAGATCCCGTCAGAATATCCAGCTGCGAGATAGCGATCGTCTGTTAGTTCTGGGTGGAGGGACGATTGCTGCTGGGTTTGTGTGGGAACTAGCTTGAGGCGGGGATTCCAAGGATGTTTGACCATGCAATAAACTTATGCCAAGAATGTTTGACCATGTAATAAAGTGACAAACCTGTGTATATAAGGCCGAGCCACAGAGAGGCAGTTAGAGCACCTCCTGACGATAGCTCTAGAGCAATAAACTTGTTCTTCGCCTTCCAGTTACCAGCGCCTGCCTCGTTATTTTGATCACTAATCGTAAGGTGAATTAGAGGTGGTTTGCACCAAGTGGCATCGAATGTCTTGGGAGTCTTGCTGCTTTTCATCACTCTGTACTCAATGGCTCCATAATTACAGGTTGCCTATTGATAGACTCTATTGTTTGTATCCTTAGATCGGCTGGTGAGTTAAACTGTATCGAGTCTATCTCTAGGTTGGGAGTGATAGATAGACGCCTCTCTGTTCATTCTATTTCTGTGGCAACCACTCCCAATGCTTTCTCTAACATCCTGTCTATGGACATGAGTTTAGAGTTATTTTTTTTGGGTGAGCTTAAAATTTGTTGCTTCACCACACAAGCCCGCTTCCCCATCTTAATAGTACTCTCGTCTAGGGTAAAAAGACTAAATAGACGCCGCTATACTATACAATACTGATACAATCTACAGGAACAACAAGATCTCAAAAGGCTTGAACCATATACTTATATCCCACACCGTGCAAAGCCAGTTTGGGAAGACAAAAAAGTCTGGGTAAATATCAGGTTTAAAGTAAAGACAACTGTACCTCATAGTCCAGGCTCTATTTGTAAATGTTAGGGGGATTGCCCAGCCAGGCCTCTTCCAGCCTCTGACGGGCGTGGACGGGCCCGCCCTTGGCCTGGGCTTCGGCCGGACGCCGCCGTGCGCGTCCTGTGCTGTGTGGGGCGATCAGTGGTTTTCAGGCACCTCCGGGCGCAGCTAGAGCGTCACAAATGCACCTGGGACCCCCGGGCTGCCGGGAACTGTAGTTTGCCTGGTTACGCTGGCCGTTGCCCTCACGGCGTTCAAAGGAGAAGTGAAGGGCCTAGCTGTTGCCCTCACGGCTCCTGTCCTGGTGCTGGCGGTAAGTTGATCGTATCCCGCGCTGCGGTTTTCTAGCGCCTCCCTATATAGGAATTCTAAGGATAAGACGCTCCTACAAGATATCAAGCATCTAAAATATTGTTACAATTCTATCGCAACTAAGAGAGCTCACATTAGTGTCCAGACGCAGAAGTCCAACCAGCTACTTCTAAAGAATCGAGCAGGGAAGGTCTTGGCGGCTATGTTAAAGTTCCAAGAGTCTAATAAGGGATACTTGATCAGCACAGATATCTTGCATAAATGACAGCTCTGGAGCTAGGAAATTTCAAACTAAAGAAATCCTTGAGGTTTTTCGTGAGTATTATAATAAATTATACACTTCTCATAATCAATCTTCTCATGATCAATGCAAATAATTTTTAAACTCGTTTCCTATTCAGACTGTTTCTGATACTGATGGAGTACAGTTGGAGAGACCCATTGCTACAGAGGAAATTATTCATGCTATTAAATCCACTCGCTCAGGGAAAGCTCCAGGTCCAGATGGGTTTCCTATTCTGTTTTATAAGACCTTTCTTCCATCTTTTGTATCCCATCTCAAAGATGTTTTCGATGACTTTATTTCGTCTGGCTCGGTTTCTGGTTCTGCGGCGGAGGCTACTATAATAGTAATCCCTAAAGAGGGTAAAGACCATTTGAATCCTAAGAATTTTCGCCCATTATCTCTACTAAATATGGACGCGAACATTTTTGCCAAGATTCTGGCCACACATCTGGAGCCATATATTCCGTTACTTATTCACCCATCAGAGACTGGTCTTGTTAAAGGTAGATTGTCTAGGGATAATATTCGAACGTTTTGTCATATCCTGGGGAAAGCAAAGTTATACAGCCTTCCTGCAGCGGCTCTTGCCCTCGATGCCGAAAAGGCTTTTGATAAGGTTTCTTGGCATTTTTTACATGCAGTACTTTGAGCACATAATCTTGGAGATCCTTTTATCAATATGGTGATGTCTTTATACCACATCCTAGGGCAAATATTAGGGTTAACGGAGCTACTTCTTCTTTTTTTAATCTTTGTCAGGGTACTAGACAAGGGTGCCCGTTATCGCCTCTTTTGTTTTTGTTATCTATTGACCCTCTTCTTCGTCTACTTAATCTTAATCAAGATATTAAAGGGTTCCAATTTTGTTCAACCTGTATCAAAACAGCTGCCTATGCGGATGTTGTGCTCATTTTTTTGATGATATAGTTACTGCAATTCCTGCTATTTCCGAGACTATTAATCTATTTTCTAGTGTTTCCTGTTATACTCTCAACAAGGATGAAAAGGAGATGTTTCCCCTCAATGCGTATTGTTTTCCTGCACACATGGGGAATGCTGGCTTTAAATGGCATTCAAAACATATTAAATAATTGTGGATTTGGTTTTACAGTGCTTTATCAGACACTGTCTCATATAATGAAATTCAAACTTTAATTAAGGTTCGTCAACTTCTGGATACTTGGTCACCTAAATATATTTCATGGTGGGGACATCTTCAAACGTTAAAAATGATGATAACACCCATTATTATTGTTATGTACTCTATGCTTCCAGTTAAGTTATCTTCATCTTTTTTTCATGAAATTGATTTCCTGACTTCAAAATTCCTCTGAAGTGATAAGAGAGCCATAATAGCCTATAAACATTTGAGGAAACCTTATGACATGGGGGGTTGTAATTTTCTTGATTGGGATAGATATCAAGTAGCTTTTTTAGCCTCCCAAGGGGCTCTTTGGTTCTCTACAGATCCTCGTCATACTCCGTCATGGGTGTTTATTGAGTGAGAATTATCTTCTCCTCTTCCTTCCTCCTCTTTTTTAACTACGTCCACATTGTCTATTCCTTTTTCTCGTGCTATTATTTTAGATACCATTGTTGCTGTGAAAGCTATTGAGAAGAAAGTATCTAAGCCTATTCATAATTCTAGGTGGTCTTCTTTGTGGCACAATCCAAAAATTAAAATTGATATTGACTCGACTTTGGTGGACTACTGGGCTAACAAGGGTATTTCGTTAGTTCATCATCTTTATGATTCAAATTATGATCCATTACCTTTTTCTTCCTTAGCTCAGCAGTTTTCTCTTACTAATTTAGACTTTTATACATTTTTGAAAGTCAAAGTTGCTGTTGCTAAGGTTCATCTTGATTCAGTTTCTCATACAGTTTCTCTCCTATCTATGTGGTACAATTCCGGTCATGAGGCTTCTAAGATATATACATTTTTATCTTCCACCCCGCCTGTTTTGACTACCGTTCCACAACAGAAATGGATACATAATTTTGACCATGATCTTTTCAAACATATCTCCTCAGAAACTTGGCAAATCATTGGGAGACTTTCTCTTCATAATAAGATTGCCCCCTCTCTAATTCAGTCCAAAATTTTTTTTCTCAATCTACTACATTGGACACCGGTACGCCTGCACTGTCTCAATCTTAAAGATAATGATCTTTGTTGGAGTTGCAACTTAGCCGCTGGTACATATCATCATATGTTTTTTGAATGTTCTTTACTCCAACCTTTTTGGGAATTGATTCTTAAGCAACTCATGCTAATTTTTAACATTCAGTTTCAACTTTCTTTTCCTCTCCTTTTGTTGGGTCCTTGGGTGTCACTTTTACCGTTGCCATTGGATTCCTTAGATATGCAGTTATTAGACCTGCTGTTGACAATTGCGGTGAAGATTATTCTTACGGAGTGGAAGACCTTTGGTTCCATATCCTATCATACATGGTGGGCTTGGGTATCTTTTCTCCATGGGGCCCATACCTCTGTCGAGGAGAATCATCTGTCTCCCTCTATTTCTAGTAGAGTATGGAGTTCTATGAATAGATATGTGGACTTAGCTTTGAGAGGGTTGGTAGAGCAATATTCCTTTGTGTTGTCTCCTTAATTTCTTTTTTCCCGTATTTTTTGTAACAGGAGACTCTCTCTTACTCTCACTCTCACTCTTCTCTCTTCTGCTTCTATTTCTTCTTTTCTCTTTCCTTTCATTCTCTTTTTCCTCCTTCAATTATTGCTTATCAAGTGATGCATCTGAATTTTTAATATGGTTCCTCTATGATATTGCTTTTGCACCATGCTATTTGCATTGTTATGTAGGAGCTATATATGACTGTATTGCGACTGAGTTTTGTATTACTCTTTTGTCAGTGTATTACTTTTTATTGCATTTAACTATTTATATGTCCTTTTTAAATTAATACAGATATTGGAACAAAAAAAGTAATATACATTTATCCATGCAAAAGGCAGTATCGATTAATACAATAACGAAATACTGTGGCAATTATGTGACGTATTTATAACCACCTCAATGACCATGGTGTTCTTCCTTCTTCACTTAAGCAATTTCCCCTGTCCCCTATTAATTACATTAAACGTATAGCAAAAGAAAGTACAAGTATTATCAGCATTCTAAATCATTCTCCTGAAGTTTGCTATTGGAAGTACAGTAGCAAATGTAAACATGACAAAGTCACAACAGTGGAGATCCATAAACTACCAGATTGCTTCACAGTAGCAGCTTGCAATATGCACACCTTAGAAAGTAGCCCGGAGGAGCCTTGAAATGGCGATTTAACCTCTTAAATTCTCTTCCACAAAAACACTGTCTAGCAATCCTAAACCAAATAATGTAAAATGAGGATTCAGTCATTTTTGTCCCCCCTGGATGATGACAATATCAGTGAAAATGCTTCAAACCATTCACCAAAAGTTATCTCACCCATCTGCATCGACAATTCAGACAACTCAGAAATTAGCCTTTCCTGCCTAAATTTCATTACTAAAGATCACAAACCAAGACACAGCTCTGAAAGAATCTGACCCTCGCCTTCCCCCCACTACACACACAACCCATCTTGGTTATGAAACAATGTGCAGAAATCTTGATACCATAGAAGGTGCACTGTTTGCCCAATCTGCAAAACGACACATTCACACCTTGTGTAATTATATATTTATATCACCAAAATCGACAAACATATGCATGCAATGGAAGAAGCTGTAAATTGTAGATTGCAACTGTTGCAAGACTGCTGCAGCCACCGGACCCCTGGGATACTCATAGTACAGTTGTCGGAAGGGAATCGGTCTCCTAGCTGAAGTGGTCCTTTGGTGGTTGGACTCCCATACTTGTAATAAAGCCCTAACTCTAAATATAAGGATTTGATCCCCCCCGGAACTGAAACCAGACAAAGTAGGTTTAAAAGATATCTCAGATAGACAAAAGGATGCAGTGTCTCTCCCTTGTCTTGGACGGAGCCACATTTAGGTTGCTTGAATTGCGGTAATAGGCTTGACATACCTGTAACATTGGGCCTCAGGCCCACATCATAAAAATAATGAACTCTGACATCAGGAGAGTTAGTGTAATAACTGGCCACGTGCACGTGCACCCGGGCCCATTTATTAGCCGGGTCACTTCACTCATGACGCCGGTGGTGTATGGGTGTGGGGTGTGTGTGCCCACTCCCATAGGGGGAGTGGTTATTAAGCCAGTGCCTGGCAAGACACTGTAACGTGTCTCCCAGGACACTACATTCCTTTCCACCTTTGTTAAAGAACGAACAAAATGATGGTCCACCCTGTGGGGACAAAACAATTAACTTAAACACCACAGAGTCCATCAGTCATCCGAGACAGTTGGCAGGAAGACACCAGACGTGGGCTGTTGACTCTACCTGCAGCAGGACCTTCCAGGTTGGCACTCGTAATTTACCCTGAACAGTTCGAGACATGACCGCTGGCTTGGATACGTCCACTGCATGGCGCAAGTTCACTTGGGATGGCATGTCTTGCATGACATCCCTTTTGTTGATGTCGTTGATGGTCTGTGGTGAATTTAAACAGTTCTTTCAAGGGGATGCGTCATGATCATGGACGAGTTCATGGTAACGGTTCATGGAGGTGTTGCCTGATCACGTGTCTCTGTGGACTCCTTAGGCTGTAACCACCGTCGGTGGGGCAAAGTCTCTTTTCACTCTCCCGTCTGGAGAGGCCCATTGCCGGGGTTGCTGCGGGACTGCAGGTTGGCTACGCTGGGGCCTCTTGTGTGCTGACTGGGGCAGCTGCAGGATCACCTAGGAGCCGTTGCTTGGTCGCACGCACAACCCTTTAGGGTGGAGGTGTCTTGGTTTATGCTTGCTCTCGCTACCGCGGTTCAGGGGTGTGCCTGGTTCACAAGTAGCCTCTGGTCTCTTCCCTTGGCTGGTGTGGCAGCAGCATGTGACTCCAGTCCATCGATATTCTGGCAGTGTTGTTTGACGCATGTGGTGATGGCTGGCATGATGGCGGTTGCCAGCCATGTGGTTACTCAGGATGACAGGTGGTGGTGACGTGCTGGGAGAGCTGGATGTCAGGATGGACTTGGCAGCCCTGTGCCTCCGCCTTGCTGAAGTTGAGTTTCAGTGCCGGCGTGACACGTATTGTGTGGATCCTCTCTTGCCTGGCTTACTTTACTTTACTTTAAAATTATTTATAGAGCGCACTTTCACCAGCGGTTTCATGGCGCTAACAAACAACCTCAAGGGGTAGGAAGGGGAGGGGAAAAAAGAAAGAAGGGAAGCGGAATAACGAATGATCTAGCTAAAGGCTTTGATGAATAGGTAGGTTTTAAGTTTTTTTCAGAATTGGGGGTAGAGAAGTGTGGACCTCAACTCAAAAGGCAAGGAATTCCATAAGGTTGGTGCAAGGGTAGAAAACTTTGAGCCTCCCCATTTTTTCCTTCGAAAACGTGGAACTGTCAAAAGGGCTTGCGAGGCTGAGCGTAGTGCCCTAGTAGGAACGTAGGGAACTATCTCTGAGGTAATGAAAGCCGGAGCCTTGCCCAGTCGTACTTGGCAGATGATGGACGCAAGCTTAAACTGGACACGTTCCCGAACAGGGAGCCAGTGGAGGGATTTAAGGATGGGAGTTACATGGTGAAACTTGGGGAGGTTGAGTACCAGCCGTGCCGCCTGGTTCTGTATCAGCTGCAAACGCCTTAGACTATATGCAGGTAAGCCAGCGTATAGGACGTTGCAGTAATCCAGGCGGGAGATGACCATTGCCAAGATGATAGATTTCAGGGCATCCACAGAGAAAAAGCGGGATACCTTGCGTATGGTACGGAGTGACAAAAAGGAAGAAGACACCAGGGCGCTAACCTGAGAATGAAGGGTAAGGTCAGAGTTAAGTTTGATGCCTAGTGTCTTGACTGAGGTAGAGGGGACAGGGGGGGGGGGACCAAGGGACGGGGGCCAAAAAAGTGAGGACCAGGGACTGGATGAACCACCTGTCAGCACCAGCTCGGTCTTGTCCGGGTTAAGTTTCAAATGATTGTGGCTCATCCAAAAATCATAATGGACTGAAAATTTAGGATGGAAGCAGAGGAAGGGGAAAGGTTGAACACAAGTTGGAGGTCGTCCGCATAGTTATATACGCCGACATCCATTCCCTGTAGTGCAAAAATCAAGGGAGAAATATAAAGATTAAACAAAAGAGGTGACAAAGAGGAGCCCTGGGGAACCCCGCATTGGACTTTCTGAAAACCTGCAGAAAAATCACCCAAGCGGACTGCCTTGGTGCGGTCCCTTAGGAAGGAGGACAGCCATACCAGGGCGATCCCTCCAATCCCAGCCGCCTTGACACGGGAAAGCAAGATGGTGTGGTCGACCGTGTCAAAGGCGGCTGAGAGGTCAAGGAGGATCAAAGCCTGAGTCTGGTTGGTATGCCTACCCTCCCTAAGGGCGTCAAGGACCGACAAAACCACGGTTTCAGTGGAGTGTGCGGGGCAGAAGCCAGCCTGGCGGGGGGCTAAGATTCCATACTCCTCTACAAAAGTGCTCAGAACACTGGTGGCGTTCTAGCACTTTGGCCAAAAATGGCAAGAGGGAGATGGGACGGTAGTTAGAGGGGACCGTGGGGTCTGCGCCAGGTTTCCTCAGGATGGGGACGATGACTGCTGTCTTCAGGGAGCTGGGGACAACCCCTTGAGTAAGAGAGCTGTTGATGAGGTGGAGAGATGGGATAGGACACAGAGCGAAAATATGGCGGAGGATGTGCGCAGGGCAAATGTCAAGTGGGGAGCCAGATTTTACAAGAGGGATTATAGAAAGCAGAGATTCCTTGGTCAGGGAGGGCAGGGTATTAAGTTGTCCCTTGGGGAGAGGGCTATGGGGATCGACAAAGGAGAGAGAGGGGGAAGGAATATTTGCTTTGATGATGGCGATCTTCTCTATGAAAAAGGTGTTTAAAGAGTGACAAAGGTCTAAGGAGGGAGTGGGCTTAAGGGATGTCCTATCAGAGAAGGCCAAATTGTGGACAATCAAGAAGATTTCCCTTGATTTGTTCTCTGCTGCTAGAATCTTAGAGGAGAAGTAAGCTGTTTTGGCAGCCAGGATAGCTTTCTTGTATTGGGCCAGAGTATTAGTAAATTCGGCTCTTAGTAGGGGGCAGTAATTCCTCCTCCAGGTGCGCTCAGCTCGGCGCACCGCTAATTTCGAGGCTTTAAGATCTTCATTAAACCATAAGTTGGCGTCCTTTTCCCGTTTAGAAGTTACCCTCTTTAAAGGGGCAAGGGAATCACAGTTTGTAGATAGCCAATGTTCGATGGCAGAAGCCTGGGAGTGAGAGGACAAACCATGTAGAGTGGGGTAGGAAGAAATTAAAGAAGTGGATAATTTCTCAAGGTCCACTCGGCTCCATGATCGGACCCACACATTTTTAGGGAGTGGGGGCCCGGTGGTGAAGTTGTTGGGAAGGGAAAAAGAGATTAGGTAGTGGTCAGACCAAGTGCAAGGTGAGATGGTTAGGGATTGTACCGGGCAATCTAAAGACCAAATCTGGTCTAAAATATGCCCTTTGACATGAGTGGGGGAGTGGACATGAGGTACAAAAATGAGGGATTGGAGAGTTTCGGAAAACTCTTTGGAGGACGGGCACTCTGCTGGATCTGTGGGCCAGAAATTAAAATCCCCCAATAATAGGATGGAGGAGTTATTAACCGTAAGAGTGGCCAGTACCTCCTGAAACTCAGGGAGAAATAATGAGGGTGATTGGGGGGGGCGGTAAGTAAGAAAGCAAGTGAGAGGGGGGGTGATAGATGTGGTACGGATGGCTAGATACTCAGTGGTGGCGATACCTGGCAGAGATAGTGATTGGAAAGGCAGGTCAGCTCGAGCGATGACCGCGACACCACCCCCCGTCCGACCGGCAGGGCGGTCAGCTCGTATGACATAATAAGAAGCGGGGAGAGTGGCAAGTAGAGCGGGGAGGGAGTCGTCGCCAAACCAAGTTTCAGTTAAAAAGAGAAGGTCCGGCGCGTGAGAATCTAGTAGCACCGATAATTCATGTGAGTGGGCCACTGCTGACCGGGTATTAAGATAGTAAGCTGAAAGAGTTCTAGGTATTGCTGACCTGGTAGTTTCTTCAGAGGGAGGGGAAGGAAGGTTCAGGTCAAGAGAGGATATGAGGGTGCGGACGGGGGCGGGTAGGGACCATGTGCCCTGGAGCATGAGGAGTTGGGAAGAGGTGTAAGTTATATGTCGGGCAGAGTGGAGTGCCCCTTGCCCCCGTCGGTCGCGGACGGGCGCAGACGGGCTTGCCTTAGGCGCGCCTTCGGTGCGCCATCGTAGCCCCGCCAGTGAGGTGGGCGGGGCTAAGTTTGTCCCTGGGAAGGCGATCGAGCGGGGACCCCGTTACAGCGTCAAGTCGGCTGATCGGGGCTTTAAGGTGATCTGTCTGGCTTCAGTGCAGTAAGTAGGTTTAAAAACACGAAATAAACACAGTAAAATACAGTTTTTAAATACAAAATGCAATGTCTGGCGCTCTCCCGGCTTTCCGCCTCAGGAGGATTGTTTGAGTGGGCTTGAGTGGGCTGCGCTAGTGATCAGCGCGCCCTTTTACCTTGCGGGGGGCATGGCCAGCGAGGTGGGCGGGGCTAAGTTGGTCCCTGGGAAGGCGATCGAGCGGGGACCCCGTTACAGCATCAAGTCGGCTGTTCGGGGCTTTAAGGTGATCTGTCTGGCTTCAGTGCAGTAAGTAGGTTTAAAAACACGAAATAAACACAGTAAATACAGTTTTTAAATACAAAATGCAATGTCTGGCGCTCTCCCGGCTTTCCCCCTCAGGAGGATTGTTTGAGTGGGCTGCGCTAGTGATCAGCGCGCCCTTTTACCTTGCGGGGGGCGTGGCCAGCGAGGTGGGCGGGGCTAAATTGGTCCCTGGGAAGGCGATCGAGCGGGGACCCCGTTACAGCGTCAAGTCGGCTGTTCGGGGCTTTAAGGTGATCTGTCTGGCTTCAGTGCAGTAAGTAGGTTTAAAAACACGAAATAAACACAGTAAAATACAGTTTTTAAATACAAAATGCAATGTCTGGCGCTCTCCCGGCTTTCCGCCTCAGGAGGATTGTTTGAGTGGGCTGCGCTAGTGATCAGCGCGCCCTTGGGGCCACTGCCGACTCCGTCTTGAGGCGGTGTGAGGAAAGACACTTGATACCGATCTTCACCCATGGCATCTGCAGTCAGGAGCAGGGATGCCGTTTGACTTAGACTGCTGACACTCTGGGGTGGACACTCGTCTAGGGACGCTTTGGGATGCTACACAGTTTGGGTTTGCTGTGACTTGTGTTCGGCTCTCTCGTGAAGCTGTATCCAGGGACGCCAGTTGATGCTCACCTGGGGAAACTTTGAGATGATACTCAGTCTGCGCTTGCTGCGGCTTACTCTTGTTTCTTCCTTGAGCCTGTGTCCAGGGAAGCCGATTGACGTTCACCTGGGGAAGTGGTGGGATGAGACTCGGTTCACACTTGCTACAGCTTACGTGTGTTTCTCCCTTAGTGCTGTCGCCAGGGCCGTCGGTCCGCCTTGGTGTCAGTCTGGTGTCTTTGGACGTGTTCTTGGATTGTGGTGCTACGAGTCCTTGGGCTTCTCCTCTCTTTGTCTTTGATGCACCTACCGGTGTCCTGCTCTTCTGGATGACACGATTTCCACTCTTCTTCTTCCTGTGGGGCAGTGATATGCCACATGTCCTAACAAGGCCAATGGGCCTACTAACTTCAATGGTCTCGAGACCATTCTGGTGAACCTTCAGTCGCTCTTCTCGGCTGCATGGCAGGCAGCCACTCATCTTGGATGCTCCTTCTTCAGGCGGCTTCTTGACACTATTACTCCGGGTGTTCCCTCTCCAAGGAGTAGCTTCCATGGGCAGTGGTGTGCTGTGGTGATGGGTAGTCACTTGTGGTGTGCGACTCTCCTCTCATCGGCCTTGGGTCACTGACGACTCCTGCTTATGGCAGTGTGAGGGAGGACACTGTGCTGCGTTTGGCCCCAGGCTCCGTTGCTGCTGTTCCAGCAGTGCTTCTTTCTTCAGTGAGGTTTCTTCTCCTGGCGGAGAGGTTTCTTCTCCGCCTGGGTGTTCACCTCTCCTGACATTCTTCTGGTCGGCTGTGTTATGTACTTTGGACTGCGCACGCTTTGTCTTCTTCTTCTTGGGCTCTTTCTTCAGGCAAGTGGTATGCCTGCGTCGTTGCTTGCGATTATTTCGGTGTGCCAGGAGGAGCGAGTGAGGAGATCTCTCCTCCGGCTGGGGCGTGGGCAGCCCCTTGTGGTGCGTGCTCTGCACCAGTCTTTCTTGTGCTTTTGGTGGGGATGGCTACCTTGAGAAGTTGCTGTTTGGTTGGTCTTCCACTCTTGCTGGTGGTGGCTGTCTTTGGCCTTGCTTCCTTTCTGAAGACAGTGGAATCTATGATGACAGGTCCGCTCTACTGGGCGCCGGTCCCTGCAGCCATCTTCACTGGGGCCTCTTTCTGCGCACTTCTGGTTTCGTGCCCTCGGTTCTCTTCTTGACCTGATGCTCGGTGAGCCTTTTCTGTGTGTGGCTTTGTGGGTCTCTTAGCTGGGAACTGAGATTCTCCCCTTCATTTGTTAGTGTGGCTGCTGGGCTCATTCAGCTAACATATTTGTGAGGCCTGACAGTGCTCTCTTCACATTTACCTTTGGCCCTGACAGCCTTCAAGTGTTGCTGGCGTTTCCTTGCTTGTTGGTCCTGTTTTTCTTTCTCTTTTATTTTTTCCTTTTGGTGCAGTATTGCGCAATGGCCACACTATTCATAGGTCCTGGCAGCTTTCCCGCTGCTGCGGGCCTAGCAGGACATCAAGGACCTAGGTGCTTCACCAGGAGACATCCCTGGGTGGCGTCTCACAGAAGGGGGTCGGGCGATTTTGGACCATGGAGCCACAAATCTTTCAAAGCAGGTATGGGCCCTCTTGGTTTATGCTGTTCACTCATCTTGTCGGGGCTGGTCTTTGAAGGGTAGTCCCTTTAACAGTTGCTCTGCTCCATTGAAGAGGGGTCACTGCAGCCGCTCTTGAGTGCATCTCTGTTCCTTATTTGCCAAGCTTCGTCTGGCAGTCCTATGGCTAATCCACTCCCTGATGGGGCTGCTGCATATGCGGGGATTTTCTCGGTGTGTACATGTGGGCATACTGTAGCCACGCGGCACCCCTGGCCTTCTCTCCACATGCCGTGTCAGAAGCTGGGAACTGTGCTGGGGTGAGCTGCCCTTGCGGGCCGGTGGCAACTCTCTTTGCCGTCTCTTTACACTAGTCTTCCCAGTAAGTGGTGCTTCTTGTTTTGTCGCAGAGAGGGTTAACTAAACTTTGTTATGCACTTCGGGCAGTTAGCGGTCTTGCAACAGCATGCAGCCCTCTCCCCTCATTTCATCATTACGGTAGGGCCGCAGCAGTCATTCCTTTCGTTGCAGGCTTTGGAGGTGGATGACCACGCCGGTGCAGGGTCCTCGCTGGCAGGGTGCGCGCCGAGCTGTGGCTGGTAGCCTTCTCACACCTGTTGTGTTTGCATGTAACACAGACACAGGCACACATGGTCACTGGAGGCACATCTTCAGGCCCTTAACGCAGCTACAGTGAAGTAAAAGCACTATGGGGCAGATTTACAAGCCGCTTGCGCCTCTTTTGCACCGCAGTTGCATCACTTTTGTGTATAACCTTGTACACAAGCTTATACAGAAAGACAAGTGAGCGGAATACACTCCTTAGAAACACGAGTCATCATACCCGCAACCTCAGAGATAATTTGCCTTTTGGGCAATTTCTGAGGTTATGTAGGAAATGTACAAAAAAGGAGGACTATTTTGAAGAATCCTAACTTTTGGTTGGCAGGTTGGCAGAACGTGGTTATCCATTACGTTTCCTGAAGAAGGCATGAAAACATGCGTGGCATAACCATTGTGAACATCTGCTAAATGGTCAACCAAAAGAAAAAACCTCATAACGCTTAGTGTGTGTGACAACATTTAACACTAGGAGCAGTACGATAAAGAAAATGATAAATCGTCACTGGCACTTGGTCGAAGAGGAATTAGGAGGAATGCCCCCTCCTTTACATGCTTTTAGGAAGGGCAAAAATATCAGAGACCATTTAGTCAAATCCCTCCTGCCTTCCTCACAACAAGCTAGCCAAACTACTTTGTGGGGACTTCCTCCCGTATCAGGACACACCAAATGTGGTGTTTGTAAGGCTTGCCAGCTTACCGTTGAGTGTAACACTTTCAGTCACTACGATCAGACTCATACACTCAAGGACCACAGTAACTGTAATACGACAGGGGTCATCTATGCCATCAGATGCCCATGTGGTTTTCTTTATGTGGGCCAAACGATTCAAAAGATCAAATGCCGCATCCTCCAGCATGTGAGTAGAATACGTTGTAAAACACCAGGGGCACCCTTAGTGGATCACTTTACCACATTTGAACATGACCCCAATACCCTAAGAGGGTGGGTCATTGAAAAAGTGAGACCGAATCCCAGAGGAGGTGACCTGAGTATTATATTGAATAAGAGAGAGTGTAGGTGGATACATTCTTTGGACACGGAACAGAAAGGACTGAATGAGATGGAGGAGATTAACAAACAGGTGTCCCTCCTGCTAGTATAACGACTAATGGATTCACTGCTATATACTACTGCTTTATACGTACTCTATTGAATACAGAGATGAACTTTTGTGTTTGTTTTGTCCAAATTCATTGTTCATTGGTATGTATTAAACATTTTACTGCCTATTGTTAGAATTAATGTTCATCATCTCCCTGGTTCCATCTTGGGGAGAGCTGCAGATTGTAATATCCGCACTTGGTTTTTACAATATCTTGTCCCACACTGTAGGAACTGTGCTCAAAAATACTGGTAAACATTGGGTCGCTTACACTAAGTTAAAACTGTGGCCTGCTAGTATAGCGACTAATGGATCCTCATTTATACACTACTACTTGATATGTACTCTATTGAATACAGAGATGAACCTTTGGGTTTGTTTTGTCCAAATTCACTGTACATTGGTATGTTTTGAACATCTTACTGCCTACTTTTTAGTATTAATGTTCCACCTTGGGGAGAGTTGTAGGTTTTAATATCTGCACTTGGATTTCACAATACCTTGTCCAACATTGTAGTGAATTGTGATCATAACACTGGTAAACATCGGGTCGGTTAAATCAAGAAAAAACGTTGTCATCGATATTTTTGAAATATGTGCTAACATAAACCAACATATATGTATTGTTTATTTCTTATAATAAGTTTATTATTTGGAGGTGACCTGTAATATCTCCATTTTGTAGTAGGAATTGTGAACTGAACCTCTATCCATGAATAATCGTACCTTTCTTCCTTGATTCTACGTTCCAGCAGATTGGATTTGGGTTATTTTTCCCGTTTCAAAATGGCGCGTGAGTTGGGTACAAATTAAATGGATCACAATCCTTAAACTTATTCTTAATAAGAATTCCAAACATTGAAATTAGTACATATTTATTATTAATGGTGAATTCGGATATCGGAGCTGGTCCCGTTTTTTGTTTTCACCAGCAGGTAAACATTGGATTTAGTCCCCTTTCTATGTTCGGTCCTTTAACACACGAACACTACCGAAGTAAAGGTTGCCGCATTCTGGTTCAGACGCCAGATACCTATTGAACGGATGTGATGTCGCCCGAACTAGGTAAGCTCCCTTTGAGGACCTTTGAGAACTACAGATAAAATGTATCCACATATAATAATTTTATGATAATCAATCAGTCCCCGTTCTTTCCCATATGGCATTTTATCACTAAAAGGACCCTTGAGATTTGGCAGTAATTCTCAAGCATCCGTACTGCGTAACCACTGAAGGGATTAGTCCAATATTATTCCTCGCTACTCAAGAATAAGGTAACATTATGTATCCTTATTTTTCCTTTGATTGGACTCGTAATGATGAATACATACTGAGATAATGTTCAAAGATAGGAGGCGCACAGCTGGCTGTAAATGCGTTTTAAATTCGTTGTGTTCACGAATGTTATAATCAATTGGGTGCTCCCAGCAGGTAACGTGTCCGTCCTAGGCACGTCTTTACAAACAATAAATCATGTGTCACCATGAGGCCATGATGTCATCCCTGAATGTCGGGCACTCCATTGGTTCTCATAAAAGTGAGACTTCAAATATTGTTCAAAAAGAATTTTAATCATTCATCTTTGTTTTCATGAATACTTTGTTTGAATCAGTTCAAATTTTCACAAAGTAAATACATCCAAGTAAATATATCCAAATGCTCCAATGCATTTCGGGCAGACAAAGCCCTTCATCGGGGAGCTTCTGCAATTTAAACGAGACATAGCAACGAGAACGGAGTTCCATAATTTTATCCAAATAAACTGAACGAGACATAGTGAAAAACGGGTGGCATGCTAGTGCTCATGGCTCTTTGGAGTTTTGTGTTCGTGAAGCGGTCAAGGTGAAATGAGCGAAGAAATAGTGAAATTACTCAGAGTGAGGAGTTCATGAAACGGTCAAATAAGAAGGAAACGCGGAGTGAAATATAGAGTTAGTGGCTGTATGCGAGTTACTACAAACAAAGATCGTTCGATGTAAAGAGGCGCGGGTTGTGTCCAGTGTTGAAACGCTAAGTGAGCCTGGGGTAAAAGTGAATGTGAATGGCGAGTAGCGTTTGACTATAGGTTCGACAGTGGCGTGAATATTAAGTTACTCGAGTGCTCGGTTAACTACAAGCATACCGGAAAATCGGATTTAATCTATAGGACACTTACTTACTCGTGGTAGTGTGGTCGCTTGCTACGAACGTCGGTTTCGGTGTAAGCAGGAAGTGCTGTGTGTTTAGTAGGGATAGTGAAGACCGAAGACGGACTAACAGGAGTGTTCAAGGAAAGTGGCCATCTTGGAAAGGTTACCCAAATGGTGAAAATGGTGAAAAAAGCATTAGGATTTGTAAAAAAGGGGAATTAGGATTTTAAAACAAATGTAATAATAATCAATTGCATGTCAGGAAACAATGTCAGTGTTTTAAACAAAACATGAAAATTCTAAACGGTCATTGAGACCGATTGGTTTCATGGTCTGCATACGGTAAATCCAAGCCATTTCCCTCTGAAGTAGGTGTTTATTATTGTCCATTCCTTCAATTTTTCGCACTTGTTCTAGAATCAGAAACTTAAGTTGGGAGACGTTATGTCGGTTTTCGTTGAAATGTGTTGCCACATTGGACTTTGTGTTCTTGAGTCTGATATTGGATTTATGCTCGTTAATACGAGTCTTGATCTTTCTCTCCGTCTTTCCTATGTAGCTTTTTCCGCAAGGACATTTGATTAAATATACGACATTGGTTGAGTCGCATGTGGCATTCACAAATAGTTTTATGGGAGTTCCTTTCATGGGGTGGTTCACTACAGTTCCCGTGATGATGTTGTTAGAGTTTCCACAATTTTTTCATGGCCTTGTGCCTTTAGCAGGCACTTTCTCCTGGTGTTTCATTGTCAAAATTTCTTTTAGGTTAGCACTGCGGGGATAGGCAAAAAGAGGTGGTTCCTTGAAGGTAGTGCCAAAATCTGGTTCAATGCTCATGATGGGCCAATGCTTTAGAATTATTCGTTTGTATACTGAACTCATGTTGGAAAACTTGGAAACTAGTACCATCCTGTTAGTAGGTTTTTGAGGAGTCTTAGAAAACAATGTTTCCCTAGGAGTGTCAATGGCTTTCTTCTTTGCACTTTCTATGAGGGTTGGAGGATATCCTCTGGCTAGGAACCTTTCTCCCATCTCCTGTAGTCTGATCTGAGTTTGATCAGGGTTAGAGGTAATTCTTCTGATTCTCAGCATTTGTGATGCGGGTAGGTGAGTTTTTAGAGATCCTTGGTGGTGGCTGGAAAAATGTAGTGCATTGTTATATATATTGTTACGTATATACCCAAGATTATAAATTGGGAGAGGTATATACGTGGGCTGATGTATATGCCCAACGTAGAAGAAACAAACCACCTAATTCACAAACTGACACGTCCTCTTCTGAAAGCGATACCTCCAACCGCCCACTCAGAAAGACTCCTATTCCATCGAACATATCAACTGAATCCACCACAAGTACGGAAACTCAGAGTCAACAACCAGGTTCCTCTACTGTGGTGCCTTTTTTAGCCGAGGGCAGAGACATTATAAACTACCCAGGCGGGGTCTTAGAAAAGGAAAGAGAAAAAGAGAAAGAACCAGTTCACCCGAGCACCCGGAGCACAAAGAAGGACAACAAGAAAAAGAACACTTGATTATCAACATTTCTGACATTCCCCTCAACAAACATGAACTGAATCTATTATCCAAAGGCACATCATTTGTACCTACATACAGGACTAACCCATTGGAACTACAGGTCAATACATATAAGTTTGTCAGGAAAATCAAACTACGACACTATTTTGATCATGTATCACCTCCATTACCTAACAGACAAGATCAACTGTTGGGCCTTAGACCAGCCAGCACATTTGAAGCACCGATAAGCCATAAGAGTATTGATTTATTTGAAAACTTGGTAAATCAAGACATTATGAAGTTGAACTACAACAAGAAAAAACAAAGAAACATCACACAAAAGGATCATGACACCTTGAGAAAATTATCTGAGAACAAAGAAAAAAAAATGCATTAAAGCTGACAAGGGCGGCGCCCTGGTGGTAATGAATTCATCCATGTATTATCGCAAGATACAAGAGCACATTCAAGATAAACTCACATACATGAAACTGCCTGGCAATCCCACCACACAATTCAAAGAAATACTAACCAACATCGTGCAAAAAGCCTACGAAAGTGGAACTATTGATGACAGGACAAAGAAATACCTACTCAAACCTTTTCCTAAAAGCCCCATTATCTACCTGACACCTAAGATTCACAAGTGCCTAGAGGATCCTCCTTTCAGGCCGATAGTCTCAACCAAGGGTTAATTGCATGAACCCGTCGGCAAGTTCATAGACCGATACTTACAACACAGCGTCAAACAAATGAATAGCTATATCCAAGACACCACAGATTTTCTTCAGAAACTGGCAAGTGTGAACATCACAGAAGGAGAATGCATAATATTATGCACAGCGGATGTCCGCTCGCTATACACTTCTATCCCCCATGCTGGAGGTATTGAGGCTATGGAAAAATCCATTCTAGAGAGCAACCTTGAACCTGGCATGCAACAATTCCTCATGGAGTTAACCATGTTTACTTTGTATCAAAGCTATTTTCAACTAGATAACAATTGGTATCTACAGCTGACTGGAACCTCTATGGGTAATTGCGCGGTGCCCACCTACGCTAATATTTACTTGAAACATTTTGAACAGACACACATTTACGAAAACCCAACCTGGACAAACAACATGAAAATGTACGCAAGGTACATAGACGATGTTTTCATCGTGTGAAGAAACACGAAAGAATCCTTGTCACAAGCCTTAACCTCATTGAATCAAGCAAATGAACCTATCCAGTTCACCTGGGAGATTGACAGTAAAACTATCACCTTTCTTGACGTCAAAATCACAGTCACCACCACAGGTTTTGAGACGGATTTATTTCGTAAAAAAACTGACCGTAACAACGCACTACATTTTTCCAGCCACCACCAAGGATCTCTAAAAACTCACCTACCTGCATCACAAATGCTGAGAATCAGAAGAATTACCTCTAACCCTGATCAAACTCAGATCAGACTACAGGAGATGGGAGAAAGGTTCCTAGCCAGAGGATATCCTCCAACCCTCATAGAAAGTGCAAAGAAGAAAGCCATTGACACTCCTAGGGAAACATTGTTTTCTAAGACTCCTCAAAAACCTACTAACAGGATGGTACTAGTTTCCAAGTTTTCCAACATGAGTTCAGTATACAAACGAATAATTCTAAAGCATTGGCCCATCATGAGCATTGAACCAGATTTTGGCACTACCTTCAAGGAACCACCTCTTTTTGCCTATACCCGCAGTGCTAACCTAAAATAAATTTTGACAATGAAACACCAGGAGAAAGTGCCTTCTTAAGGCACAAGGCCATGAAAAAATTGTGGAAATTGTAACAACATCATCACGGGAACTGTAGTGAACCACCCCATGAAAAGAACTCCCATAAAACTATTTGTGAATGCCACATGCGACTCAACCAATGTTGTATATTTAATCAAATGTCCTTGCGGAAAAAGCTACATAGGAAAGACGGAGAGAAAGATCAAGACTCGTATTAACGAGCATAAATCCAATATCAGACTCAAGAACACAAAGTCCAATGTGGCGACACATTTCAACGAAAACCGACATAACGTCTCCCAACTTAAGTTTCTGATTCTAGAACAAGTGCGAAAAATCGAAGGAATGGACAATAATAAACACCTACTTCAGAGGGAAATGGCTTGGATTTACCGTATGCAGACCATGAAACCAATCGGTCTCAATGACCGTTTAGAATTTTCATGTTTTGTTTAAAACACTGACATTGTTTCCTGACATGCGATTGATTATTATTACATTTGTTTTAAAATCCTAATTCCCCTTTTTTACAAATCCTAATGCTTTTTTCACCATTTTCACCATTTGGGTAATCTTTCCAAGATGGCCACTTTCCTTGAACACTCCCGTTAGTCCGTCTTCGGTCTTCACTATCCCTACTAAACACACAGCACTTCCTGCTTACACTGAAACCGACGTTCATAGCAAGCGACCACACTACCACGAGTAAGTAAGTGTCCTATAGATTAAATCCGATATTCCGGTATGCTTGCAGTTAACCGAGCACTCGAGTAACTTAATATTCACGCCACTGTCGAACCTATAGTCAAACGCTACTCGCGTAGACCCGCATGCCATTCACATTCACTTTTACCCCAGGCTCACTTAGCGTTTCAACACTGGACACAACCCGCGCCTCTTTACATCGAACGATCTTTGTTTGTAGTAACTCGCATACAGCCACTAACTCTTTATTTGACTCCACGTTTCCTTCTTATTTGACTGTTTCATGAACTCCTCACTTTGAGTAATTTCACTATTTCTTCTCTCATTTCACCTTGACCGCTTCACGAACACAAAACTCCAAAGAGCCATGAGCACTAGCATGCCACCCGTTTTTCACTATGTCTTGTTCAGTTTATTTGGATAAAATTATGGAACTCCATTCTCATTGCTATGTCTCGTTTAAATTGCAGAAGCTCCCCGATGAAGGGCTTTGTCTGCCCGAAATGCATTGGAGCATTTGGATATATTTACTTCGATGTATTTTCTTTGTGAAAATTTGAACTGACTCAAACAAAGTATTCATGAAAACAAAGATGAATGATTAAAATTCTTTTTGAACAATATTTGGAGTCTCACTTTTATGAGAACCAATGGAGTGCCCGACATTCAGGGATGAATACATACTGAGCACTTTATTGTCTTTGTAGAGACTCAACTGCCAACCAGAAAAATCCTATTGCGGTATTGACTCCCAATAAATCCATAGTGATCCTCCCTTGTGGGCGACTCCAACTTGTTGGAGACAAGGTATTTTCCAATTAATATAATTCTTTATTAATTCTTTTAGTTACTAGGTTATGAATTTCCTGGTCCTCAAATACTTCATTAAGTTTTTTTAGGAGGACATTTCATTGATTGTTGAACCATTAAGAATAATACACTAGAACAACCCACGCTGTGAGGGTAAGCAACCAGCTTCGGGCTTGTCTGAATGCCCGTTTCTGATAATTAATAGCAACAGCTTATTTAGACCTATCTTTCTTGTTTTATAGGGTCATCCACAAACTTAAGGTTGCCCAATGTTTTTATAGTCCTGATGAAGACTCGCATGGCCCAGGCTAAAATCACCGTTAGGCCCTAAGTCGAGTCGAAACATCGACAAACCCCCTTTTCCCCTTTGACCTGGACCGATATACCCCAACCCTTCTGTGCACAACCTCCAGGCTATGTACTTAACTGTTGGTCTCGTCTTTTTGCAACAACACACCTTTTCGAAGTGTCCGACAACTCCACAGAGCATGCATTTGGCGTGAAATGCTGAGCAGCGTTTATCGTACGCAGCGTGGGCTGGGCTGCAGCATCGGTAACATTCTTTCTTGTTCTCCTTGAGTTGACTTCTACCTTGTTCAGCCCGGAGTGTCCACTTGGTTTGCATCTTCCCTTCCACAGCTGCAGCCTTGCTTCATCCTGGTGGTTCTGTGTCGGTGATCTTGTTGACCATAGGTCAGGCTGTCGCATCCCTCCTTGCTGCGTCCGCACACCTCTTGGATAGTTCCGCTTTCTTTACCATATTGATAACTTCCTTCAGAGTGGCATCTCTGTCCACCCACAAATTGTCTTGGATGGCCGTGTTTGAGGTGTGCATGCCAATTTGGTCCTTGATGAACTCATCGTGCAAGGCGCCAAACTTACACATCATTGCTAATTTCTTCTGGGCTGCGACATACTCATCGATGGACTCTCCCACCGTTTGTTGCCTTTGTTGGAAATTGTATCTGTCTATGGATGTGCACACCGCCGATCTGTAATGGTTGTTTAAATCCTCTATGGCATGTCGTAATACATGGTCATCTGCCGCTTGTCATGGTGCTGGGACTAGATTCTGGAATACCCTTATGCCTTCTGGGCCTAGGTTGTGTAGTACTATTCTCTTCCTTCTCTTGCTTGGAAACCCCTACCCACTTTCATCTTCTAAGTAAGCATGGGTGAAATTTGAAAATTCGCGTATTTTCCTGCAAAATCGATAAAAATCACCGAATTCGCGAATTTTCCCGCAAAATCGCGGATTTTTTTGCGATTTGCCCTGGAGTACCTTCTACTGGCTAATCCAGTACGTGCTCCCTCATTGGGTAAATGTATAGTGCTTTTACTACACTGCAGCTGCGTAAAGGGCCAGAAGATGTATCTCCAGTGACCATGTGTGCCTGTAGCACAGACACAGGCACACATGGTCACTGGAGACACATCTTCTGGCCCTTTACGCAGCTACAGTGAAGTAAAAGCACTATGGGGCAGATTTACAAGCCGCTTGCGCCTCTTTTGCGCCGCAGTTGCATAACTTTTGTGTATAACCTTGTACACAAGCTTATACAGAAAGACAAGTGAGCGGAATACACTCCTTAGAAACACGAGTCATCATACCCGCAACCTCAGAGATAATTTGCCTTTTGGGCAATTTCTGAGGTTATGGAGGAAATGTACAAAAAAGGAGGACTATTTTGAAGAATCCTCACTTTTGGTTGGCAGGTTGGCAGAAGGCGGTTATCCATTACGTCTCCTGAAGAAGGCATGAAAACATGCGTGGCATAACCACTGTGAACATCTGCTAAATGGTCAACCAAAAGAAAAAACCTCATAACGCTTAGTGTGTGTGACAACATTTAACACTAGGAGCAGTACGATAAAGAAAATGATAAATCGTCACTGGCACTTGGTCGAAGAGGAATTAGGAGGAATGCCCCCTCCTTTACATGCTTTCAGGAAGGGCAAAAATATCAGAGACCATTTAGTCAAATCCCTCCTGCCTTCCTCACAACAAGCTAGCCAAACTACTTTGTGGGGACTTCCTCCTGTATCAGGACACACCAAATGTGGTGTTTGTAAGGCTTGCCAGCTTACCGTTGAGTGTAACACTTTCAGTCACAACGATCAGACTCATACACTCAAGGACCACAGTAACTGTAATACCACAGGGGTCATCTATGCCATCAGATCCCCATGTGGCTTTCTTTATGTGGGTCAAACGATTCAAAAGATCAAATGCCGCATCCTCCAGCATATGAGTAGAATACGTTGTAAAACACCAGGGGCACCCTTAGTGGATCACTTTACCACATTTGAACATGATCCCAATACCCTAAGAGGGTGGGTCATTGAAAAAGTGAGACCGAATCCCAGAGGAGGTGACCTGAGTATTATATTGAATAAGAGAGAGTGTAGGTGGATACATTCTTTGGACACGGAACAGAAAGGACTGAATGAGATGGAGGAGATTAACAAACAGGTGTCCCTCCTGCTAGTATAACGACTAATGGATTCACTGCTATATACTACTGCTTTATACGTACTCTATTGAATACAGAGATGAACTTTTGTGTTTTTTTGTCCAAATTCATTGTACATTGGTATGTATTAAACATTTTACTGCCTATTGTTAGAATTAATGTTCATCATCTCCCTGGTTCCATCTTGGGAAGAGCTGCAGATTGTAATATCCGCACTTGGTTTTTACAATATCTTGTCCCACACTGTAGGAACTGTGCTCAAAAATACTGGTAAACATCGGGTCGCTTCCACTAAGTTTAAACTGTGGCCTGCTAGTATAGCGACTAATGGATCCTCATTTATACACTACTACTTGATATGTACTCTATTGAATACAGAGATGAACCTTTGGGTTTGTTTTGTCCAAATTCACTGTACATTGGTATGTTTTGAACATCTTACTGCCTACTTTTTAGTATTAATGTTCCACCTTGGGGACAGTTGTAGGTTTTAATATCTTTACTTGGATTTCACAATACCTTGTCCAACATTGTAGTGAATTGTGATCATAACACTGGTAAACATCGGGTCGGTTAAATCAAGAAAAAACTTTGTCATCGATATTTTTGAAATATGTGCTAATATAAACCAACATATATGTATTGTTTATTTCTTATAATACGTTTATTATTGGGAGGTGACCTGTAATATCTCCATTTTGTAGTAGGAATTGTGAACTGAACCTCTATCCATGAATAATTGTACCTTTCTTCCTTGATTCTACGTTCCAGCAGATTGGATTTGGGTTATTTTTCCCGTTTCAAAATGGCGCGTGAGTTGGGTACAAATTAAATGGATCACAATCCTTAAACTTATGCTTAATAAGAATTCCAAACATTGAAATTAGTACATATTTATTATTAATGGTGAATTCGGATATCGGAGCTGGTCCCGTTTTTTGTTTTCACCAGCAGGTAAACATTGGATTTAGTCCCCTTTCTATGTTCGGTCCTTTAACACACGAACACTTCTGAAGTAAAGGTTGCCGCATTCTGGTTCAGACGCGAGATACCTATTGAACGGATGTGATGTCGCCCGAACTAGGTAAGCTCCCTTTGAGGACCTTTGAGAACTACAGATATAATTTATCCACATATGATAATTTTATGATGATAAATCGGTCCCCGTTCTTTCCCATATAGCGTTTTCTCACTAAAAGGACCCTTGAGATTTAGCAGTAATTCTCAAGCATCCGTACTGCGTAACCACTGAAGGGATTAGTCCAATATTATTCCTCGCTACTCAAGAATAAGGTAACATTATGTATCCTTATTTTTCCTTTGATTGGACTTGTAATGATGAACACATACTGAGCACTTTATTGTCTTTGTAGAGACTCAACTGCCAACCAGAAAAATCCTATTGCGGTATTGACTCCCAATAAATCCATAGTGATCCTCCCTTGTGGGCGACTCCAACTTGTTGGAGACAAGGTATTTTCCAATTAATATAATTCTTTATTAATTCTTTTCGTTACTAGGTTATGAATTTCCTGGTCCTCAAATACTTCATTAATTTTTTTAGGAGGACATTTCATTGATTGATGAACCATTAAGAATAATTTACTAGAACAACCCACGCTGTGAGGGTAAGCAACCAGCTTCGGGCTTGTCTGAATGCCCGTTTCTGATAATTAATAGCAACAGCTTATTTAGACCTATCTTTCTTGTTTTATAGGGTCATCCACAAACTTAAGGTTGCCCGATGTTTTTATAGTACTGATGAAGACTCGCATGGCCCAGGCTAAAATCACAGTTAGGCCCTAAGTGGAGTCGAAACATCGACAAAACCCCCTTTTCCCCTGTGACCTGGACCGATATACCCCAACCCTTCTGTGCACAGCAAAGTTATTAATTATATGTGTTGTAGAAATGTATTATATTATGGTTGAATTGATTTAAGGCCAGGCCATAATAATGGATGATTGTTGATCCACATTCTAGTATAACAAAATAGTGTTTCTTGTTTTATGTCACCAATCTCTGGAATTCTATTTCTCTTTTCACGATTCAAACTTTTTTCTATTCACATCTCCCTTTCTTGCATGCTCCCCTTGAGGCAACCAAAATGACCCGTATATAATGTTTTACTGTCCACATCCTTGATTGGCAATAAATAATAAATTGCTGTTGATTATATGTTTTGCTGTTGCGTTCTTATGACATTGATGCATTTACTGATCTAGAGTATAATGTTTATACTCAAAAAAGCTTCAATTAGTAAACATTGACTATTTGCGATATTGAGAAAGAATAGTCTATGGACAATTGTTTTGTAATACTGCATTGTAAATGCGGCGCACCATGGATGGGGGAGCTGCGGCGCACAATAACTGGGGCATCCCTGGGGATGCGCCAGTTATTGTAAATCTGCCCCTATACATTTAGCCAACGAGGGAGCACTTACTGATTAGACAGTAGAAAGTACTCCAGGTGAGTAGAGGTATTGCACAAAAAGGTGGCATCTTCGTGGACAAACACGCAGGGCGGGATTCATTCTGCCCCCCGTTAGACTCGTTTTTTGTGCTCTTCTGCCCTCTGTTAGACTCGTTTTTCCCTTGTTTTTCTGCCCTTCTGCCCTCTGTTAGACTCGTTTTTCCCTTGTTTTTCTGCACTTCTGCCTCCTGTTAGACTCGTTTTTTGTGCCCTTCTGCCCTCTGTTAGACTCATTTTTCCCTTGTTTTTCTGCCCTTCTGCCTTCTGTTAGACTCGTTTTTTGTGCCCTTCTGCCATCTGTTATTCCCTTGTTTTTGTGCCCTTCTGCCCTCTGTTAGACTCGTTTTTCCCTTGTTTTTCTGCCCTTCTGTCCTCTGTTGGACTGTTTTTTTGTGCCCTTCTGCCCTCTGTTAGACTCGTTTTTCCCTTGTTTTTCTGCACTTCTGCCCTCTGTTAGACTCATTTTTACCTTGTTTCTTGTGCCCTTCTGCCCTCTATTAGACTCGTTTTTGTGCCTTTCTGCCCCCTGTTAGACTCATTTTTTGTGCCCTTCTGCCCTCTGTTAGACTTGTTTTTCCCTTGTTTTTCTGCCCGTCTGTCCTCTGTTAGACTGGTTTTTTGTGCCCTTCTGCCCTCTGTTATACTAATTTTTCCCTTGTTTTTCTGCCCTTCTGCCCTTTGTTAGACTGCTGGTTGTGCCTTTCTGCCCTCTACATCACCACATCATCACTCAGCGCTACCCCAGCATCACTCAGCACCACCACATTATCACTCAGCACCACCACATTATCACTCAGCACCACCACAGCATCACTCAGCATCACCACAGCATCACTCAGCACCAATACAGCATCCCTCAGCACCACCACAGCACCACTCAGTACCACGCCAGCATCACACAGCACCATCCCAGTATCACTCAGCACCACCACAGCACCACTCAACACCACCACAGCACCACTCAGCACAACCACAGTATCACTCAGCACCACCAGAGCACCACTCAGCACCACCACAGCATCACTCAGCGCCACCACAGCATCACTCAGCACCACCACAGCGCCAATCAGCAACACCACAGCATAACTCAGCGCCACCACAGCATCACTCAGCACCCCCACATCATCACTCAGCACCACCACATTATCACTCAGCACCACCACAGCACCACTCAGCACCAACACAGCATCACTCAGCACCACCAAAGCATCACTCAGCACCACCACAGCACCACTCAGCACCACCCCAGCATCACTCAGCACCATCCCAGTATCACTCAGCACCACCACAGCACCACTCAGCACCACCACAGCACCACTCAGCGCCACCCCAGCATCAATCTACGCAACCATTCAACATCAACTGGTTCAAATATGTTCTCTCAATGTTTCAAGCTTCATTACAAATGTCACAAAAAGATGTTACTATTTCACTTCTGTTCTTGGATTTTTGTCACAATAAAATACACTGAACATAAATAATCTTCACAAAAGGTATTTACAAAAGTTTAAGCTCCTGCCATTATAAATTAAAATCACTTTTATTTAAGTATTAATTATTTGAAAAAATTAAAAGCCATTGTAATTTGTAATTTCAATACATCTAAGTCACGTAAATACAAAACATGTTGCATTACAAATGCTAAAGGTGTCACATTTGCGAAAGTTATAACTAATGGCATTGTAAATGACAAAGCTATTTATTTAGCTATTTTCAAAACCAACACATAAATAAAAAAAATTGTCATTTACCAGACCAATAGCTCACACTTTCCTAATGCGAGACCTATTGCATTGCAAATGCTTGTTTTTATATCTGTCAGTGCTTCCTGTTGAGGTTTAATTTTCGTGACAGGTGCCTCATTGCCTACTTGTAACTATTCTCTGACCCTGCTTCAAGGGTCAGAGCACGGTCAAATAATAGTTGCAAGTAGGCAACGAGGCGCCAGGAAGCACTTACAGGCTTACAGCAGCAGGTGCCCAAGTTGAAGTTAATTTCTTTGTAACCCTTTTGTAAAAGGTTACAAAAAATTAGCTTTAACTTTTGCACCTGCTGCTGTAACCCTGTAAGGGCCCGATTCACAGAACTAACTTAAGACAAAATCCTAAACTTACTACTTTTGGTATTCACAGAAGTTAGGATTTTGTCTTAAGTTTGTCTTAAGACAGACTTAAGACAGACTTAAGTTAGGATTTTGTCTTAAGTCTGTCTTAAGTCTGTCTTAAGACAAACTTAAGACAAAATCCTAACTTCTGTGAATACCAAAAGTAGCAAGTTTAGGATTTTGTCTTAAGTTAGTTCTGTGAATCGGGCCCTATGTGCTTGGCTAAAAATGTATCCCGCTGATACGCGGATTTTACAGCGATTTCGCGAGATTCGCCAATCGCAAAATCACGGAAAATCCGCAAATTCCGCAAGTGGAATGAATTTTCAGCCCATGCTTACTTCTAAGGCCTCTAGGTAGTTCATAAAGTATTCCCTCCAGTCCTGCCATTTCATCACGGGGTCCCAAGGCTTGGGGGGGAACAGGTCTGGGGTCATGAGCGATGACGGTTGGGCACACATGTCTTTTTGCTTTGCTGGTTGCACCTCCTCTCCTCTGGGACTGCCTGGTGTGCCCAATTCGCCCGGGTGTGCACGGTTTTCCTGAGGGCTGGACGCGCCCCTCCGCCTTGCAACGTGTGCTCCGCCAGGCCCCCCGCTGCGTGGGCTGTGTTTTATCGGGGCCTGACCACGTAGGGCTTGGGGTTGCCAGCTCCCACTCCTTACTCTGTGCTCACAGGCTGTGGTACTCACTGAGGATGGTCCTAGCTTCTGTCTCCCCCCACAGGTCACAGGATTTGTCACGATTGGGAGGCTTATGAGCTCCTGTCCCTGTCCTTGCAGCTGCAAGCAGCGTGGAGTTGCGCTCTTAGCTGGATCTCTGTCTTCTGCCACGCTCTCCCGATGTTCCTCCCTTATTCTGCCTCTCTTGTGTCTCTGCCCCCAGGGTGTGTTGGGTCCGGTCCTCGATGGCTGGCTTGTTTTTGTTTTATTATTCATTTATTTTTATTTTTTGCAGTATCCCGGCCTCGTCGCCACTGTGATGCAGTTATTTATTCCCCCCAGGGAGCACAGGACACGTGTAGCTTGGGAACAGGTTAATTTATTATGGTCTCGGGAGAGCGCCGGGAAACACGTCCAAGCCGTGTTCCAGCATGCACTCCATGCACCTGAAATGCCGGCCGCGTGATTACGTCATCACGCCACCGCACAACAATTGGAGCGCTACACTACAACCAATATTTGCTGTTTTGGCAAACTGAGCAGGTCTATTAGGACATTATGGCCCCTGAGTACTAGGTAGCTGCCCAATACCGATGACGATTAGAACCTCAAATACTTATGGAATGTAGATTTTGGCGCATTGGCACCACTATTTATCTGCCCAAAACGGCTAGCTAGTTTAGCAGTATGTGCCAATGTAACAGCGTGGGATGCAAATAATATAATTTTCCAAAATGGTCGCCACCTTAACAACACTTTACTTGTTCCGAAATGGCCACCCTTAATATCGCATCTGCAGGGTAAACGGGATGTTTCATCTCGAGAAACAGCGATTATAATACATATGTGATTTTCGGTATGATATCGAAAGCCAGTAGTATAATTTAACGTCGGGTACATTACAATTTATATCTATAATTTAAATTGAGATTTTAGGGGATATGATGAACTATGACCCCCCCCATGCAACGTACTTAAATATCCCCGGCTCACGTAACTAGGTGTATCGTCAGCTGGAAGCTGTTTCGTTGGACACAGGGAGGCCGTATTTTAATTATCAGGAGCCTGTGTGTGCAGTTTACACAGTCATGTCGAACTGGCATTTAAAACCCCTTGCAAGACTTCAACTCCCCTTTTATTACATGTATGTCTTCCCTAAGGTAAGCCCTAGTTAGCCCATGTGGCAGGGTGCTGTATAAATAAAAGTTTGGACGTGCACATTGAGGAGCATATTAGCAAGAACATCGTTAAAATTATCAACTTTTTAGCCACAGGAAACTGCCACTAAAACTGCGATAATGGGCTTGCTAATATGCGTTATAGAGTTCCAATAGAAGCCCAGGTTAGATATGCAGAACATCTAACCTGAGCTACTATTGGAATTCTATAATGCATATTAGCAATCTCATTATCGCTGTTTTAGAAGTAGTTTCCTGCCACTAAAAGGGGGATAATTTTAACGAGGTTCTTGCTAATATGCCCCATAATTTTTACATGTCGGGGTAGTGAAAAAAAAACCTAATTCATTTTTCGATTTTCAATTAGAAAGAGGTAGATCCAGCCTGTTTTGTTTAGTACCTATGGAACTGTAATGAGAGATATTCTTTAATGGTAAAGTAAAATGTGTCATTACAAGGTTGGAAATTGCACTTTTAGTTAGTTGCCATTTTCCTTTTCTTAGCCCAGTGTGCCAGCAGCCTGTCTCTAACACAAATCTGTGGAGGGTGACAGCTGGGCTCTAAGCATTCCAGCTAGACAGCCACACACAGTTGAAGCTGAGGTGTAACTTAGTGGGCTATCCTGGGAGAATGGGAGTGAGGAGCTAGGAACAGCCTCACATTTACACCAGAATAGGCTGTGTCCCCTCTTCACACAAAAAGGCTGCACACCCACATGTAGTAAGTCTGGAGCCAGGGCAGGAAAGGAGGACCTCTGTACACTTAAAAGACCCTTCTTTGAAGTCTCCCCATTTCATAGGCCCAACTGGGTATGAGTACTGGACCTCAGGCACCAACCCTTCAGTACACTTCTAGATCTGTGGATACTCTGCCAGGAAGCAGGACTGCTGGGCTGCTGTAGGGACTGGCACTCATCTTGACCACTATTCTACGGGTCTAAACTTTGCAGTGCTGACCTGTTGCCCTCTTGCCTCCTTGGTGAGAAGGACTGAACCACATCACTTGAAACCAGAACCAGAGTGATTCCAAGGGCTTGCTGGCTTACCTCCTGATTGAAGTCTCAGGACATAAGATACTTCCAACTCACCTGCTACAGCACCTGCACTCTGCCACCTGTAAGTCTGTCCAGTCAAGTGGTGCCAACTCAGTCCTGGACTCTTGGAAGTGGGTTTGCCATGCTGCTCCAGCAGAATCCATGCATCTCCGTCGACACAAGGACGGGGGAACCAGCACCTTTCTTTCACTGCAAATGTATCGCCACCATTGTGATCAACTTTTTGCATCACCGATGGCATGGCGCATCACCTACATTCCCGACGCATCATCGCGATTGCACAGCTCAGAATAGTCACAATGTCGTACTTTGTGGAGTATCAACATCACTTTTAAATTTCATCCAGCCTACCAAGACCAGAAAGCCCTAGTTCCTTTAGTTCTGCTAATTGGATTTTTATAGTTTTGGTCTAGTTTTGTTCTTTACATTAAACTCTATCTCTCTAATCAGGTGTGGTGTCTTTTGTGGTCGTTTTAAAAAAAAACATTTTACTGTTTGAAGGGTTGCACTAATACTTTACACATTGCCAATTAAGTTAAGCCTGACTGCTCTGTGCCAAGCTACTGGGTAGTGAGCCCGAGGTTAATTTGAGGGTATGTTTGTGACTTGTAACAACTAGGACTGGGGTTTCTGCTTCAACTGGAAATCCAATTTCTAACAGGCAGGACCTCCAGTTCAGAGTTAGGTGTTGAGGCACCGGGGGATATGATCATAATGCTTTGGTCATAACACAAGCATAGCAGCATAGTTTTGTACCTTTTGGTGCTTCGAAACTCCATATTCAGGAAAGGCCAGTGAAATGGCCATCACAATACTCTAAGCGCAGTATGAGTAGAGTGAGGATTACCATCATGCAAAGGAATTAAACATGAAATGTGAAGCCATCCTGCAAATCCGGATCTACACCGATTAAACTAAACAAACATTCATGTTCTTCAGCACACATGGAAATGATTTTAAAAGACAGTGATGTGGTCTAGTGTTAGTTGTGTTTGACAGCTACATCGTAAAAACACTTTAAATAAACAAGCACGCGGTTATGAGAAAAGAACAGCTGAAGCAATATTTAAGTTTTTTATTTAAATTAAGGCCAAACATATTATGCTTAGAATTTTCCTTGCAGTAAGAAGGTCACGCAGTTATCATGTGTGAAAAAAACAAGATCTGCTACAGATGCAGGGACGCATATTTTTTTTGCGTTGATGGGCTCACGTGTCCATCCTAGGTGGATTCTTGAATGGGTTTAGTAATTAAAGTTACTCCCATTGCTTTAGAACGCGTCTTGGCTATTATTCTTTATTCAGGATAAATGCACCACTTATACCAGTCTTAAACAATACCTTAGGCGGCATTATTGGGAAACTTCATCTAGATAAAACCGTGCAACAATGGCCTCTGTCTGTACCGAACAGGACTAAAAAATGGAAAAGCAGCCTTTTTAATTTTACCTTTTTGTGATTAAAATGTGCATTGTATCTCTGAACCTCTCGTGTTAATGTGCATTAACCTGATCATTGTAAATGCCATAAATATTCTGCAGTTTCAGTTCAACAATCAGCACAAATGGTGCATCATTTCTTTTGCTTATTCACAGCAGTGAGTGATTGAATCAGTGACGAGTTACTTTTAGTTACATAAATTATTTGTCAGAAGAAAAATAAAGATATTGGTGGACATTTCTTGCAGTCTGGGAGATTGCAAAGTTTTAATTAGCATTGTGCATACACTGGAACAAGTATTTATTGCTCTGAAACAATGACAAGATGACGTAATTACATCTCCACGTCCTTTGCATGTATGAGGTGCCAGTAACACATATGGGCGGGGCGTATCTACATAGGGATCCCTTTTGTTTATACCAGAACCTAATTCTAATGACAACTAAGATGGGGGTACGGGGTTGGATAGAGAGTAGAGACAGGAAATGTGACAAGCAGAAGTCACTGTGTTCGTATACATGCAGTCAGGAATGTTAAGTAAAAGCGACATAGAACTTTTTGAAACTATGGAGTTTCCCGCTCCCTTTTCCTGATTTGTTTGTTCTTTGGAAGTGCTATCACCCTCCCAGAGATTAACAGCAAGTTAAGTGGAACAGGCCTGCTTGCCTGTCTGCCCATGGTTTGAGTCTTTCCTGCACCTGAGCTTCCTACTCACACTTTGTGACAAAGACCTTGGCTGGACCAGTTTGAATGGAATAAGCAAAATGTCAGCAATGCTCTGAACTGCTGACTGTTGGAATACACAATCACTGTCCACAACTTTAATATGAAGAATGCAAAGTGTGCCAAGCTGTCTGAATGAAAGTTCAAGGTATACATACCAGTAGCAGAAATAAGCATTCTGCATTATGGGAATGGGACATCCACTTCAAACACGCTTTACTAAGTTTGGAATTAGAAACCTGGGACCTTTGCTTTATTTATTTATTTTAGTCATTTGCAGAGCGCCTGAATCACCCCAAATGGGGTATCTCCGCGCTATGGACGAAAAGAGGTATAACATAGAATAATCCTAGAATAGCAGAGTTTTTAGTTTTTTCCTGAAACCTAAGTAACAGTTGGCAAGGCGGATGTGCAGGGGTAGTTGATTCCAGAGTTTGAGAGCAAGATAGGAGAATAGTTTTCCTCTCAACCTGGCTTGTCTGATTCGGGGGATGACAAGGAGGCCTTTCCCTTCTGAGCGGAGGGTGCGCGAGGGCGTGTGTTTTATTAGTTTATCAGCCAGATAAGTCGTACCTAGCTGGTTTAGGCCTTTAAAAACAATGCAGCTGACTTTGAAGTGAATTCTTTTACGGATTGGCAGCCAGTGGAGTTCACGCAGTAGGGGAAGTGAGGGGATGCGGTAGGGGGCGCTGGTTACTAGACGGGCCGCTGTATTCTGCACCACCTGTAGAGTCTGTAAGGCTGATTCCTTGGCGGATATCAGCAAAGCATTGCTGAAGTCCAGGCGACTAAGTACCAGTGCGTGAATTGGGTTCTTGCAGGTAGAAACAGGGAGAAAATGGAAAACTTTACGCACTTTGACCACTGATTTAGATAAAGGTGCTGATCTAAGTTCTTCCGGCCTCCAGCTGGGAGACCAGCTGGTGACTGCATCCTTGAAGAGCATAATTTCCGTTTTTCCTGTGTTTAGCTGTAGGAAGTTGCGGCTCATCCATGATGTTATTGTTTTCATGCCCTCTGCAAATGTCTTTTGAGTGTTAGGGGTATCTTTGTCATAGGACAAGAGCAGTTCTGTATCATCTGCGTAGGAAATCGGGTTAAACCCAATGTTCCTAAGAAGCGCGGCGAGGGGGGCAATGTATACATTGAAAAGAGTAGGACTGAGACAGGAGCCCTTGGGTACTCCTTTAGTAACTGAGGTGGTTTTGGATTTGAAGGAGCCGAGGTTTACAGTTTGGGTCCTGTCTTTGAGAAAGTCTCTCAACCACTCTAAAGCAGTGTCTTGAATGCCTATGAATGCAGTCTATCTAGCAGAATTTTGGTGTGAGATGGTGTTGAATGCGGCGGATAGGTCGAGCAGAATGAGAATTACTGCTCGACTGGCATCCGCCTGCATTCGTATGTCATCTACTACATTGACCAAAGCTAATTCGGTGCTGTGCAGGGGATGGAAGCCTGACTGGGAGTAATCCAGACAGTTTTAGGACTTGACAAAAGCTGAAAGGTGTTTATTAATATGCTTCTCCAGTAGTTTGCTGTAAAGGAAAAGCAGTGAGATGGGACGGTAATTGGTGATGACATAAGGCGGCAGTTTGAAGTTTTTCCTGATTGGCATGATCTGGGCATATTTCCATTCTTTAGGAAGTTTACCTTGTGACATTGAGCTGTTAAGGATGGAGCATAGAGGCTCGGCCAGTTCAGCAGAAAGTTTTTTTACTGTTTTGGCATGCGATAAGGTCTCTGGGAGAACCTGACTTAGCAGAATTTATTAAGGATTCTGCATCTTGTGCAGTGAGCAACAGAAAATCTTTCAATTTGCCCTGATTGGGTGGACAAGGACTGTCGTTCGTAGGGTTATAACTGAGGTTAGTGCTGGGAATGGATATCTTATTATAGATATCCTTTATTTTTTGTAAGAGGTGATCGGCTATGCTGTTGCATAGCGATTGGGGGGGCTCTTCATCTGGACTTCATGCTTTAGGATTAATGAGAGTGTGAAGAATCTGAAACAAGGTTTGAGAGGTGTTGTCTGATTGCTCAAGTTGCGTGGCTATGTGCTTTTTACGTGCGTTTTTTAGATTCTTATGATATAGTTCTAAATTATTATTATGGCATAATTGTTATTCCACTAATTGAATCTGAACCCACTCTGTCGGCGTAGCGCTCAGCATAACTCGGCTTGCAGTGTGTTTTGTCCGTGAACTGTGCTTTACTCGCATCGTTTTGCCACATTTGCATATCGCTCTCAGGAAAGCTGGGCATTGCTTTCTTTTAACTAAATCTATTTTTGTGCCCGTTTTTCAGCACCAGCTCGCATTTCCCGGTCCTGTTGCCTAACTCCCCGACCATATTGTTGTGCCTGCAGCCCGCTCCTCCCCCTACGCTCCCGCCTCCCTGCTCCCCCTCCCACGCTCCGCCCCCTCCACCATCCATTTAAGGCTGATGAGCCAACGCGCAGCGTCCACGCGCCCCAGTCGCGCCGAAGGTGCGCCAAAGGTAAGCCCGTCTACGCCCGTCCGCGCCTCGACCGCGCCCAGCGCCAGAGCCCCTGGTCCTCGTAAAGTCATCCCCTCCCGCATTACTTACGATGCCACCACCCTCCTAGCCCTCAACCCCGGTCGCTCCCTCAACTGCGTCCAAGCTGCTCCTGGACACACCCATGGACCCTTTTCCTGCTTCTCCTGCAAGTTCGACGGCACCAAGAGCAACTCCTCATCTACGAACTCACAACAGATATCCGATCCCAACCACCTTCAATGCATCCTGCTCAACACCCGCTCGGTCCACAGACACGCCATTGACCTCTGGAATCTACTCGACACCATCTCTCCGGACGTCGCCTTCCTAACAGAAACATGGATGAATGCCTCTTCAGCCCCAGACATCACCATTGCCATCCCGGAAGGCTATAAGATCATTCGCAAGGACCGTACCGGCCACACAGGAGGAGGCATCGCTATCGTCCATAAGAAATCCATCCGCATCTCAACCAGCTCAGACGTCAACCTCGCCAACTCTGAACACCTTCACTTCCAGATCCATATCGACCCCAAGACCACACTCAGAGGCACCCTCCTTTACAGGCCACCAGGACCCCGCGCACAATTTAGTGAAGACATCACAGACTTCATCACTCCACACGCGCTCCCCTCCGAGGACTACATCCTTTTGGGAGACCTCAACTTTCACCTTGAAAAGAACAACGACCGCAACACCACCACCCTTTTGGACAACCTCGCAAACCTCGGACTTAGACAACTTGTCACTACCCCCACCCACGTCGCAGGTCACACACTCGACCCTATCTTCACCTCCAGCAAACATGTTTCCTTCAGCCACACCACAGCTCTCCTTTGGACTGACCACAGCTGCGTTCACTTCACCTACAACAAGCCCACATCCAACAACCACCCCAAACCCACTCTGCAAAGAAACTGGAACAAAATCACCATTGACCAGATCTCCTCATCGCTTCTTCAAAAGCCCCCCGCCCACTCCTCAAACCCAGACAAAGCAGCCACCAACCTCACCCAATGGTTATCCAACAGCGCCGACATCCTAGCACCACTGAAAAAACGACAAATCAAACTAGGCAGCAAGAAGGCCTCCTGGTTCAACGATGACCTTAAGAAATCCAAGAAACTCTGTCGCTCCCTCGAGAAGACCTGGAAAAAAGACCCAACCACCAGCACCAAGGACGCCTTCAAAAACGCCACCCGCATACACCACCAACTAATCCGAAATGCCAAGAAAGCAGCCTTCAAGGACCGTCTAGATAACAACGCCCACAACAGCAAGGAACTATTCAACATCGTCAAGGAATTTACCAACCCCTCAGCCAACTCCAACGACATCACCCCCTCTCAAGCCCTCTGCGACTCCCTAGCCTCATTCTTCCACAACAAAATTGCAGACATCCACAACAGCTTCGACAACCAACCCGGAGACCAACCCACCCAATCCCCTGCAGGACCCCCACCCCCCCTGAACATCCTCAATGACTGGAAGCCAATCTCCACTGAGGACACCATCCGTCTGATGAACTCTATCCACTCAGGATCACCCACTGACCCTTGCTCTCACCACATATTTAACAAAGCAGACTCCATTATTGCACCGCACCTCCGAGACGTCATCAACTGCTCCCTCAACTCCGCAACCTTCCCGGAAAGCTGGAAACATGCCGAACTCAGCGCCCTCCTGAAGAAACCCACAGCTGACCCCACTGAACTCAAAAACTATCGCCCTATCTCACTCCTTCCATTCCCGGCCAAAGTCATCGAGAAAGCTGTCAACAACCAGCTCGCCACATTCCTCGAAATCAACAAATCCCTCGACTCCTCACAGTCCGGCTTCCGAGCCAAGCACAGCACCGAAACCACCCTCATAGCAGCAACAGACGACATTCGAACTCTACTGGACAATGGAGACACGGTCGCCCTCATCCTCCTCGACCTCTCCGCAGCCTTCGACACAGTCTGCCACAGCACCCTTCTACAGCGCCTCAGAAATATCGGAATCCAAGGAAAAGCACTGGAATGGATCACCCCGTTCCTCTCCGGAAGAACCCAGAGAGTCCGCCTTCCACCATTCAAGTCAGAGGCTACTGAAGTCATCTGCGGCGTACCTCAAGGGTCCTCTCTCAGTCCCACCCTCTTCAACGTTTACATGAGCCCCCTCGTGGCCATCGCACGCCAACATAACCTCAACATCATCTCCTACGCCGACGACACTCAACTGATCCTGTCACTCACCAGAGACCCTAACACGGCCAAAACCAACCTACACGCAGGAATGAAAGAAGTAGCCGAATGGATGAAGCACAGCCGTCTGAAACTGAACTCAGACAAAACAGAAGTCCTCATCTTAGGTACCTCCCCCTCCGCCTGGGACGACTCTTGGTGGCCAGAGGCCCTTGGAAAAGCACCCATCCCGACGGACCACGCACGGAACCTGGGCGTCATCCTGGATTCCTCACTCTCGATGAACAGACAAGTCAACGCCGTTTCTTCATCTTGCTTCAACATTCTTCGCATGCTCAAAAAAACATTTCGCTGGATCCCTACCGAAACTAGAAAAACAGTCACCCACGCTCTGGTCACGAGCCGACTGGACTACGGAAACACCCTCTACGCCGGCACCACCGCAAAACTCCAGAAAAAACTACAACGCATCCAGAACGCCTCAGCCAGGCTCATATTAGACATCCCGCGTAAAGAAAACATCTCTGATCACCTGAAAAACCTCCACTGGCTCCCCGTCAATAAGAGGATCACTTTCCGGCTCCTAACCCACGCACACAAAGCACTCTACGAAATTGGACCCGAATGCCTCAACACGCGACTATCCTTCTACACCCCCTCCCGCCAGCTACGATCCTCCAACCAAGCCCTTGCCACTGTACCTCGCATCAACAAAACCACCATGGGAGGTAGATCCTTCTCCTACCTAGCAGCTAAAACTTGGAACTCACTTCCCACTCACCTTCGCCTTACTCAGAACCACCTAGCATTCAGAAAGCAACTCAAAATGTGGATATTCGACAAGTAACTCCCCACCCTTCTTCAAGCGCCTTGAGACCCTCTGGGTATGTAGCGCGCTATACAAATCTTTTGACTTGACTTGACTTTCTAGCTGGTCTTTAGTCCGGCGCCATTGGCGTTCTAGTTTCTTACATTTGCTTTTCTCTACTCTCAGCTCTGATGAGTACCAGGTGGTCTGGGGGCGGGTGGCGGCTGTATATGATGTTTTTTATTGGAATGATAGCATCTATGGTGTGTTTCATGGAGTCTTGGAAAGCCCTCAGATGCTCCTCCACTGTGTCCACAGGAGGCTGGTGAGGAGTGGTAAATGTTTCTCGGAAGAGAGATGGAGTGAGTTTGTGCCATTGTCTGTAGTTACGTGATACTGATGTTTTGTTGGATGTTGCATTGCATGGTCCTACTAGATCAAATGAGATTATTGAATCGTCAGACCATGTCAAAGGATTAGTGAGTTTATAAAATGTATCCAAAGAGTTGGAGAGTACCTGGTCTAGAGTGTGACCAGCGATATGTGAGGGGGCATCATTCTTTTTTATGAGGCCAAGGGTAGACATTTCCTTAAGAAAGATGGCAGCGTCCAGGTCCTGGGGATTCTCACTATGGACGTTGAAGTCACCCAAAAGAATACATTTGTTGGACGAGATGACGTGGGGAGTGATCATTTCCAGGAGGTGAGTAATGGAGTTGGAAATAGGGCCAGGAGGGCGATAGACAAGGGCTCCTTTACAACTCAGTTGAGAGTGTAGGTCCAGCCTAAGTATAAGCACTTCTATTTTGTCGCTGATATATTGGTCTAGCATAGTGGCTTTTATGGGGTCCTTGTATATGACAGCTGTCCCTCCTCACGCTTTGCTTGGCCTGTCAAGTTTTAAAATGCTCAGAAACAAGAAAATGGGAATCAAAGCATAAGGTGCCAGCACTAGTCTTAAAAGTCCCTATCAGTTTTGGTGAAAAAAAGGTGCAAACAACGGGCTGGAAGTACAATGTTCTATACTCCCTCAAATTAAAGGCTGATTCAAAGAACCTAACCTTCAACAATTTAACAGCATAATAGCCCAGCATACTTTAAACACAATTTGTAACAAAAAAATGGTTCAGAAAGGATCTAGTTTCACGAGCAAGTCGATGTTCAGTTTCAGTTATTCTTTATTATTCATTCTTTAAAAACTTTTGAAAGCATCACTTTTGGAACCGCCATTTTTTGTTACAAATTGTGTTTAAAGTTTTAAAATGCTGTAGCCTTCAGGAAGAGCCAAGGCAATGGCTGGGAGGGAGGTGTGTTTTAACCACGTTTCTGTCAGGAATCCGATATCCAGTTGAGAAGAGGAAAGTAGGTCCCAAATATTAGTGGCATATTTTGGGAGAGAGCGTACATTGGTCACGAAACAGTTCCAGCTAGATTTGGTGATGTTGTGACTGCTCACATGGGATTTAGTGAAGGGATCAGTAACCAGTGGAGGAATACTTTGAAAACCACAATCAAGGCACCGTAAAGGGCCTTCCAAAAAGGAAGGGAATTGATAGGTGCACGAATGTTTACCAATGCCCGGTTTGGCAGGGTGAGTGAGAGTCCTAAGAAGTAGTAGTTCCTGCCTGGAATAAATGAACCTCCAATCAATGTCTATGGCCTTACCGGTAGAGGGACTTGCATGGTTTCTGGCTCCTGGCGGTGTTTGGCGTGGACGGGCGCAGACAGGCTTGCCTTTGGCGCGCGTCCGATGCGCGTCGCCCAGGGAATGGGGCTTTAACCTCGTCGGCAGAGGCCAGCTGATCTGGTCCCTGACGTCACTTCCGCTGGTGCGACACTCCCTCCACTCAAGCGGAACTTTCCGTGGTGGACCGGGGAGGCACTAACCAGCAGCACAAACAGGTAAGTGCAGGACGTTTTGGCAATGAGTGAACAAAGAGTAAATTAAAACCAAGACAAAGTTGTGAATTTAAAAATACATTAGCTTTGTAACAAACAGTGCCGGCTGCTTAGTGATTAGCAAAAGTGTGTCAGTAGCGAGCGTGTGGGCATCGGAGGCGAGGAGTCAGGAAGGTTCAAAATCAAACTCCCTTTACGACTCTGGCAACAAACCTCTAGTGCGTCCGCTGCGCGTCGGGTAGGGCATGGGGCTTTAACCTCGTCGGCAGAGGCCAGCTGATCTGGTCCCTGACGTCACTTCCGCTAGTGTGACACTCCCTCCACTCAAGCGGAACTTTCCGTGGTGGACCGGGGAGGCGCTATCCAGCAGCACAAACAGGTAAGTTTGGGAAGTTTTGGCAGTGAGTGAACAAAGAGTAAATTAAAACCAAGACAAAGTTGTGAATTTAAAAATACATTAGCTTTGTAACAAACAGCGCCGGCTGCAAGTGATTAGCAAAAGAGTGGCAGTAGCGAGCGTGTGGGCATCGGAGGCGAGGAGTCAGGAAGGTTCTAAATTAAACTCCCTTTACAACTCTGGCAACAAACCTTAAACTGCCAGGATAGAATGCTTGGACTCTACTTTGTAGGAGAGGATTTACCAACTTTACATCCACCATTAAATATAAAGGGGTTGTCCTGTGTCCCTCAGCACCTTGATATAGAATTATAAGTTACATCGTGTTCTGTTGGGTAGCACAATTCCTTAGCAAAAGAAATGTGTATGTTGTCCAACTTTCAACATCTGTATCAAAGAGTCGTTATGTGGTCCCTTTGTCCAACACTCAAAGGAATGTTACTCTTATTCGTCTCCTGTCATCAAATGAACACAATAGGTACAACACCTTATTGAAAGTAGCACAACATGACAGAAAAAATATTTTTCAATTGATATATTCAATGTCATATTTAAAATACTGTATCAAGCAAGTCATATTTACTTTTTTATAAGCTGCCCAAAACACATTCAAAACATAAAATAGGTTAAACAAAATACTTCGTGACTGTGGTGCATAATGAAAAAATGAATATTTACTTTTACAATATAGACACAAAAATAATTAACAACATAATATATATGAAAACATAAAAATAACAAATGGAAAAGCATAAATGTCTGTTCTCCGTAGAATTAAGGTTCAAACTGTCCTTTCACTTTGGTTTCTAAACTTTCTTAGGATACTTGAAGTAGGACATGAAGCATTGTGGAAGAGGTGTGGGGCAGCTGTCAAGGTGCCTGACTCTGGACCACGGGGTTCACAGTTTCAATCCCCTGCAATGGCAGCAGGTCAGCCCAGCACCATGTGACTCTGGGCCATAGATCGCTTAATCTTCCCGAGCGCCCCCAGTGCCGGGAAACCACTTTGGGGGTAGCTGTGCGCTTTACAAATTCAAGGTTATTATTATTAATATTATACAATTTAGCAATAACGTTGACATTTCAACCCTAGGTGTATGTGTATAATGGCTAAGCATCAAGGTGGGTATTCCTCAGGACTGAAGAGAAAAAAGGACAGCCTCTAAGGGAATAATACCTTACATTAGTATTGTTTGTATACAATGGTTAAAATAATAGCAAGAAGGAGGACGCCAAGCGGTGACTCACCTTCAAAATGTGTTATTCACGAGAACAAAAATCTTTAAAACTTGTGCCAGGCCTACCATTTCAGCTTGTGTACATGTCATATGACAGAGCAAAGCACAATAAAATCACAACAAACTCATACATATATACACTTCATATATAAACAATATACACTTCATTATACAGACATACAAATCACGCTCATGTATTCTGAATTAAGAAGTGTACACTCTGATTGTTTTGTTGTCAGTATGCAAACTATCTATTGATTTATTTGTATGATATGCGCATGTTTTTGATATATGTTGTATATATTGTATACATATATAGAAAAAATAAGTTCTGGTTAATCCCTATATGAGAGTTATTTGGGCTACTATGTATGTACCTGCAGGCCTACCTTTTCAGCAGGAAGGCATTGTCACACTGCCATGTCGACATGGCATTTTAAACCCCTTACCAAGACCTTAGGTAGCCCGTAGTGCAGGGTGCTGTGTAGGTAAAATGTAGGATATGTACTTTTAAGTTTTACATGTCCTGTTATTGAAAAACTTTGAAATTCGTTGTTCACTACTAGGAGGCCTAACCCTCCTATAGAATATCATTTCGGATTCCTTATTATATTTATTAAGCTGTAATTACTCATTGGGAGTAAGTAAATCTCCGATGTTTAGTACCTATGGACATTGTAATGATAAATACTCTAATGGTAAAGTTGAATTTATCATTACAATTTTGAAAATGCAGTTTTAGAAAGTCACCATTTTCCTGCTCAGAGGCAGACTGTGTAACTACAGTCTGACTCTGATATACGCCTGGGAAGAGTAGCGGCTGGGTTTCGTGTATTCCCCCTAGACAGCCACACAGAATGAGAGCTTAAATGTGACTTGATGGGCCATCCTGAAAGGATGTGAGGGAGGAGCTGGGAAAGCCTAAAACTTACACCTGAATATGCCGTCTCCTATCCCCACACTGCATACCCCCATGTAGTAAGTCTGGAGCCACTGCACGAAGGGAGGACCTCTGCACAATTAAAAGACTCTTCTTTGAAGTCTCCCCCATTTCAAAGGCCCAACTGGGTATAAGTACTGAACCTCAGGCACCAACCCTTCAGTACACTTCTAGATCTGTGGATACTCTGCCAAGAATAAGGACAGCTGGGATGCTGTAGGGACTGCCACTCATCTGGAACACTATTCTATGGGACTAAACTCTGCTGTGCTGACCTGTTGCCCTCTTGCCTTCTTGGTGAGAAAGACTGGACCCACATCATTGAAACCAGCTGCCTTCCCTCCTGATTGAAGTCTCCAGGACATAAGATTCTTCCAACTCACCTGCTACAGCACTTGCACTCTGCCACCTGTAAATCTGCCCAGCCAAATGGTGCAAACTCAGTCTTGGACTATTGGAAGTGGGTTTGAAATGTTGCTCCATCAGAATCCATGCATCTCTATCGACACAAGGACTGGGGAACCAGCACATCTGTTTCACTGCAAATGCATCTCCGCCATTGCAATCAACTTTTTCCATCACCGTTGGCACGGCGCATCACCTCCATTCCCGACGCATCATCGCCATTGGACAGCTCAGAATAGTTGCATTGTGTTACTTTGTGGAGTACGAACATCACTTTTAGATTTGATCCAGCCGAACATGACCAGAAAGTCCCGGTTGGTGCTTAATGATTTTAAACACTATGGGCCCATTGTAGGAGCCCTAATACCGGTCGGAAACGGCCAAATTCGTCCATTTCCGACCGGTATTACGGTTTTCTTATGTAGGGGGCTACATAAGTACAGATTCAGTAATTTTACCGATTCTGTACATTTACCGATTCGGTAACATACCGAGTCGGTAAATGTACAGAATCGGTAAATAGAGATGTAGGTGGCACTCTCAAGAGTGCCACAGGCCTTCAGGAGTCTGTATTTTACCACCCAATCCAATTGGGTGGTAAAATACCAAATCCAGGTGTGCATGCACATCTGTGCATGCACACCTGTGCCATGTGACACACAGACATGCCCTTAGGGCTTGTATGTGTGCCACATGGCACACAAGCCTGTAATTGGGGTGCTAGAGGGTGTCAAAGTGATACCCCCTGCACCCTTGCAAGAATAGGTATTTACAGAATCGGTAAATACCGAATCTTACAGATTCGGTATTTACCGAATCAGAATTACCTACATTTCCCCCCCTCTAATTTACCACTTCTTAAATACAGAATCGGTATGATTCGGTATTTTAGAAGTGGTAAATTAGATTTACCTACATCGGGCCCTTTATTTCAGCATATTCTTTAAAATTCAAAACTTCAGTTCTACTAATTGTATTTTTGTAGTGTTGGTCTTGTTTTTTCTTTACATAAAACTCTATCTTTCTAATCAGGTGTGGTGTCTATTGTGGTCTTCTTTTACCGTTTTACTGTTTGAAGGGTTGCACAAATACTTTACACATTGCCTCTTAAGTGAAGCCTGACTGCTCTGTGCCAAGCTACTAAGTAGTGAGCACAGGTTTATTTAGGGTATGCTTGTGACTTGCAACAACTAGGACTGGGGTTTCTGCTTGGACAGGGTGCATACCTCTGGCAACCGGAAATCCAATTTCTAACAGGCAGGACCTCTAGTTCAGAGTTTGATGTTGAGGCACAGGGGCAATATGATCACAAAATTTTGGTCATAACACAAGCACAGCAGCATAATTTTGTACCTTTTAGTGCTTCAAGACTCCATATTCAGGAAAGGCCAGTGAAATGGCCATTACAATAATCTAAGCGGAGCATGAGTAGAGTGAGGATTAAGGCGATTGTCAACGTGCAGTGATACAGGATCAGTGTCCCTTCCAGATGACCAAGGAGGAAAATATGGGTTTCCAGATTGCATCCATCTGGATAGAAAATGAGAGCTCGATGACGGAGATCTCAGCCACATTTTACACTTTGTTTACCATGTTGTGAAGCATAAAGAACGGGCAAGGGGATGGTTTAAAAGACCCATGAGCAATATTTTTATATTTATATTATATTTAGATGTAGCCAGTTCTTCTGCATCCATGGCTGAATATGCGCGAAGCAATAGGATAGCTTATTTTTATGTAAGGTTCCTATAAATGTCCTATAATTCACCACCCTGCAAAGGAATTAAACATGAAATCTAAAATCATCCTACAGATCCGGCTCTACACCGATATTAAACTAAGCAAACGTTCATGTTCTTCTGCACACATAGCAATGAGTTTAAAAGACAGTGATGTGGTCTAGTGTTAGTTGCATTTGATAGGTGTATGGTAAAAACACTTTAAATAAACAAGCACGCGGCCATGAGAAAAGAACAGCTGAAGCAATATTTGAAGTTTTTTTTTTAATTAAGGCCAAACATATTATGCAGAATTTTCCTTGCAGTAAGAACGTCAGGCAGTTATCATCTGTGAAAAAAACAAGATCTGCTACAGATGCAGGGACGCATATTTTTCTTGATTTGATGGGCTCACGGGTCCATCCTAGGTGGATTCTTGAATGGGTTTAGTAATTAAAGTTACTCCCATTGCTTTAGAAAGCTTCTTGGCTATTATTCTTCATTCAGGATAAATGCACCACTCTTAAACAATACCTTATGGGGCATTATTGGGAACCTACACCTAGATAAAACCCTGCAACAATTGACTGCTCTGTCTGTACCGAACTGGACTAAAATAAAATTGAAGAACAGCATTTTCGATTTTACCTTTTTGTGATTAAAATGTGCATTGTATCTCTGAACCTCTGGTGAAAATGTGCATTAACCTGATCATTGTAAATGCCATAAATATTCTGCAGTTTTAATTCGACAATCAGTACAAGAGGGGCATAATTTATTTTGCTTATTCATGGCAATGAGTGATTGAATCAGTGACAAGTTACTTTTAGTTACATAAATTCCCTGTCAGAAGAAAAAAAAGAATATTGGTGGATATTTCTTGCAGTCTAGGAGATTGCAAATTTTTAATTAGCATTCTGCATACACTGGAACAAATCACAATGTATTTTTTGCTCTGAAACAATGACAAGATGACGTGATTACATCTCCAGGTCCTTTGCATGTATGAGGATTCTGTATCACGTATGGAGGGGGGGGCGTATCTACATAGGGATCCCATTTGTTTATACTAGAATCTAATTCTAATGATAACTAAGATGGGGGTACAGGGTTGGATAGAGAGTAGAGACAGGAGATGTGACAAGCAGAAGTCACTGTGTAGGTGCACATGCAGTGATCACTTCTGGTGAGTCAGGAATGTTAAGTAAAAGGGACATAGATCCTTTTGAAACTATGGAAATTCCCTGTTCCTTTTCCTGTTTGTTTGTTCTTTGGAAGGGCTATCATGCTCTCAGAGATTAACTGCTAGTTAAGTGGAACAGGTCTGCTTGCTTGTCTACCTATGTTTTGAGTCTTTCCTGTCTGGAGGCTCATCCTTCCTACTCACACTTTGTGACAAAGACCTTGGCTGGACCACTTTGAATAGAATAAGCAAAATGTCAGCAAAGCTCTGAACTGCTATCAGAGGTGACTGTTCGAATACACAATTACTGTCCACACTTTAATATGAAGAATGCAAAGTGTGCCAAGCTGTCTGAATGCGAGTTCAAGGTGTACATACCAGTAGCGGAAATAAACTTTCTGCATTATGGGATTGGGATATCCACTGCCAACACGCTTTACTAAGTTTGGAATTAGAAACCTGGAACTTTTGCTTTAAACTGCCAGGATAGAATGTTTGGACTCTACTTTGTAGGAGATGTTTTACCAACTGTACATCCATCATTAAATATAAAGGGGTTATCCTGTGTCCCTCAGCACCTTGTTATAGAATTATAAGTTACAACGTGTTCTGTTGGGTAGCACAATTCTTTAGCAAAATAATTGTGTATGTTGTCGAACTTTAAACATCTGTATCAAAGAGTTGTAATGTGGTCCCTTTATCTAACACTCGAAGGGATGTTACTCTTATTCGTCTCCTGTCATCAAATGAGCACAATATGTACAGCACCTCATTGAAAGAAGCACAACACGACAGAAAAACTCTTTTTGGATTGATATATTCAATGTCATATATGAAATACTGTATCGAACAAGTCATACTTACTTTTTTATATGTTTTTCTTATGAACTGCCCAAAACACATTTAAAAAATAAAATAAATCAAACAACATACTTTGTGACATCGTGGTGCATGTTGAAAAAAGGAATATTTACAATATAAACACAACAATAATTAACAACATAATATATATGAGAACATAAAAATAACAAATGGAAAAGTATAAATGTCTTTTCCCCTTAGAATCAAGGTTCAGACTATCCTTTAAATTTGGTTTTTAAACTTTCTTAGGATAGTTGAAGTAGGACATGTAGCATTGTGGAAGAAGTGTGGGGCAGCGGGCAGGGTGCCTCGCTCTGGACTCGGTTCATGGTTTCGTTCCCCAGTGCTGGCAGCAGATCAACCCAGCACCATGTGACTCTGGACAATAGCTCACTTAATCTTCCCAAGGGCCCCCAGCGCCGGGAAACCACTTTGGAGGTAGCTGTGCGCTTTACAAGTTCAAGGTTATTATTAATATTATAGCATTTAGCAATGACGTTGAAGTTTCAACCCTATGTGTATTTGCATAATGACTAAGCATTAAGGTGGGTATTCCTCAGGACTGAAGAGAACAGCCTCTAAGCGGAAAATACCATACATTAGTGTTGTTTGAGTACAGTGGTTAAAATAGTAGGAAGAAGGAAGATGCCAAGAAGTGACTCACCTTCAAAATGTGTTATTCACGAGAACAGAAATCTTTAAAATTTGTGCCAGGCCTACCATTTCATCAGGAAGGCATTGTCACACTGCCATGTGTGGGTAAAATGCAGGACATGTACTTTTAAGTTTTACATGTCCTGTTAGTGAAAAACTTTGAAATTCGTGTTTCACTACTAGGAGGCCTAACCCTCCTATAGAATATTATTTGGGATTCCTTATCATATTTAATAAGCTGTAATTACTAATTGGGAGAAAGTAGCTCTCTGATATTTAGTACCTATGGACATATTAATTAATGATAAATCCTCTAATGGCAAATTTGAATTTATCATTACAATTTTGAAAATTCAGTTTTAGAAAGTCGCCATTTTCCTGCTCATAGCCCTGTATGACTACAGTCTGCCTCTGATATACGCCTGGGGAGAGTAGTGGCTGGGATTTGTGTATTCCCCCCTAGACAGCCACACAGAATGGGAGCTTAAATGTGACTTGATGGGCTATCCTGGAAGGATGTGAGGGAGGAGTTGGGCACAACCTAACACTTACACCTGCATAGGCTGTGTCCTGTCCCCACACAAAGGGATGCATACCCCCATGTAGTAAGTCTGGAGCCAGTGCAGGAAGGGAGGACCTCTGCACAATTAAAAGACCCTTCTTTGAAGTCTCCCCTATTTTAAAGGCCCAACTGGGTATAAGTACTGGACCTCAGGCACCAACCCTTCAGTACACTTCTAGATCTGTGGATACTATGCCAGGAAGAAGGACTGCTGGGCTGCTGTAGGGACTGCCACTCAACTGGAACACTATTCTATGGGACTAAACTTGGCTGTGCTGACCTGTTGCCCTCTTGCCTCCTTGGTGAGAAAGACTGGACCCACAACATTTGAAACCAGAGTGACTCCAAGGGATTGCTGCCTTGCCTCCTGATTGAAGTCTCAAGGACATAAGATTCTTCCAACTCACTTGCTACAGCACCTGCACTCTGCCACCTGTAAATCTGCCCAGCCAAGTGTTGCAAACCCACTTTAACTTTGAAATGTTGCTCCATCAGAATCAATGCATCTCCATCGACACAAGGGCTGGGGAACCAGCACATCTCTTTCACTGCAAATCCATCTCCGCATTGAGATCACTTTTTTGCATCACTGACGGCATGGCTCATCACCTCCATTCCGACGCATCATCGCCATTGCACAGCTAAGAACAGTCAAATTGTCTTACTTTGTGGAGTATTATTATCGCTTTTAGATTTGATGCAGACTATTATGAACAGAAAGCCCCGGTTGGTGCTTTATGCTTTTAAACACTATATTTCAGTATATTCTTTAAAATTCAAAACTTTGGTTCTACTAATTGTATTTTTGTAGTTGTGGTCTTGTTTTGTTCTTTACATTAAACTCTATCTTTCTAACCAGGTGTGGTGTCCTTTGTGGTCTTTTATTTACTGTTTTACTGTTTGAAGGGTTGAACAAATACTTTACACATTGCCTCTTAATTTAAGCCTGACTGCTCTGTGCCAAGCTACTTGGTAGTGAGCACAGGTTTATTTACAGTATGTTTGTGACTTGCAACAACTAGTGTCATGTTGTAACGTCTGACCCTGCTACATGGACAGGGCAGGCAGGAAAGGAAAGGAGGGGCTCGGGAGGAAGCGAAAATGATGGGGAGAAGGATGTGAGGTTAATAAAGATTGCGTAAATGCCCCATCAAGACGTAGTCCCTGTGTTTCCTGGGAGCATGGGGAGGGAAACACAAAACTGGCGATGAGGGTGGGATGGAAAGTCACCCCTCCAACGTCACTCCCCAACAGATATGAGCGCGCGCCACCGCCGGTGAGAGCGGAGCGCCTAAATTGCTCCCACAAAGGAAATGAAAAAGAGAGACTTCGCCGAGACAAAGGCGCGTTACCGTAAATGAGAGTGGAGCGCCCACACTTGCCAGAGCAGCTCACATGGGCCAGAAATAAACCACGATGCTGCAAGTGAAAGTGGTGCACACAGGCTGCCAAAGAAAAAAAAGTCTTCACAAAAGGAAAAACAAATCATGCTGCCACCTGTGAAAGCGTAGCACTCCTGCCACTTAAGGAAACGCCGGCAAGCAATTAGCACAGCCAAGCAGCTCAAGACACAAGAAAGAACAGCATGTGAAGGCTGGGGTAAGCCCAAAGACAATACCTTGTGAAGAGTGCAGCAATGAATGTTTGTCCCTTCTGGCAGCCATTTTGAGACTGTGCAGTGATTAACCCTAGACCTCATCACTGCGGCCATTTTGGGGTCACGCAACTCCTAGAAAACCCCTCAGAACCTACAATTTTGTGGCCTGGAGACCCTTACCGTCTAACTGAGCCACATTTCTTCACCCACCATGTCAGTAGAGGCTGATTCCAGGCAGCCAGCAGTAACTGAGTCCACCCAAAATGCCCCAAAACTTGGACTGATGATCATGGGGTCCCCTTTTTATGTCCTCCCGAGCCTTTGACGCTGACATCGGGGAACAGCATAGGGCCTAAATAGAAAAGCTGGGCTGAGGACTTCGAAGACTTCATAACAGGGTCGCAAGTTCATGATCCCAATCAAAAACTCATAGCCCTACGAAACCTAGTGGGGAAAGACATTGGGCAAATCATCAAGGAATTACCGGCCACCAATATCGCATCTTATGAAGATGTGAAAGATGCCCTGGATAGGAAATTTCTCCATATGCGCAACCTAGACTACGAGCGATACACGTTCAACCTCGCCTCCCAAGAAAAGGATGAATCCATGAGCGACTTCATCGCTCGCATGAGGCGTCTGGCCCAAAACTGCGAATTTGACAAATTTAACTCTGAAGATGCACTTTGTCTACGCATCATTGAAGGATGCCAATCAGAGTCGCTGCGTCGTCGACTGCTAAAGAAACACTCCACCCTCGAGGAGACAGAAGAACTCACTCGCATCAACGACCAAGCCGAAGAGCATGCAATAAAGATGTAGGCCAAAAAAAACGAGAAAAGAGAGCAAGTCCTGCGAGTACAGTCTCACACTGATTCAAGGCTTCACCCCGACCTCCACAACTCTGGAAGACTAGCAAGAACACATCGTGCAAATTCTCCTCACAACAGGACTCGAAACAGCCAACCCAGATAAAATGCACCGCAGTGCTGTCGGTGTGGCAAAGATTACCCACATGTGGGCCAGTGCCCAGCGATGGGTCAACAATGTCACCATTGCGGCAGAGAAAATCACTTCGAAGCTGTTTGCCAAACACGCTGCTTGGAGATGAAACAGACCAAACAGAACACAGAATTCCATCACCATGCGAGAGCTGTACAAGGACGAAGAGACACCTTCACTAGCTCATCAATGTCAATCGCTGATTCAGCCAGCTCTTACAAATCCCAGCGGTCGACATCCAGAGAATGATCTTCCTTCACTCCCATATCACAAGACATTGATGAATACATATACATGGTGGCAGACCCAGATAGACCTAAGAAGTACCAACGACTAATAATTCAAATAGGAAGCCACACCGCCAAGTTCATAATAGACACCGGCGCACCGCTCAACTACATCTGTGCCACGGAATATCAGAGCATGAATCACAAACCAAGACTGGAACAAGTGGCAGATCGAGTTTATACGTGGATATCTAGGAAACCACTGCCATGTCTAGGACAGTTCCGCACTACTCTAACGTACAAGGACCGGCAAATCCAAGCACATATTTATGTACTTGAAGGCCCCGAAGCAGCAGACTGCCTCCTCAGCCTGCCAATGGCAGAACATCTGAAGTTGGTTGAAATTCTATACAAAGTGGACGACTCACCGAACATTGTCAAAAAATTCCCAAAACTATTCAAGGGGCAAGGAAAATTGACTCACTTCAAAGTCAAGTTACATATCAACGAACAAGCAACATCACAGAAAAGTGCCATTCCACTTGCAACAAGCAGTAGACGATGAACTAAAAGACCTGCTGAGAACGGACATCATAGAGAGATCAACGGAACCCACTCAATGGGTGTCGCCAGTCGTAGTTGTGCCCAAGAGAGGTCAAGACAACAAGGTACGCCTGTATGTGGACATGTAAGCCCTGAACACGGCCATCGAGAGAGAGTGGCAACCAGGGCCCCACATCAGCGATATGATGACGCGCCTAAACGGAGCGACAGCCTTCTCAAAAAAAGATCTCAACAAGGGATATCACCAACTAGAACTGCATGAGAATTCGAGGTACATTACCACATTCATCACTCACCAGGGTCTATTCGGATATAAATGCCTCAATTTCGGGATTTCGTCGGCAGCCGAGATCTTTTAGGAGGCCATTCATCATGTGATTCAAGACATCCCCAAAGCATTTAACTACAGCGATGACATCCTAATGTTCGGGGGGAATTGGAAAGAACATGACAAAGCACTTGATCGGGATTGTCATGCCCTGTTCAGCGCCAACCTCATGCTCAACAGAGAAAAAGTGAGTTCCACAAGTCAACGCTCAAATTCTTTGGCCACATCTTCTTAAAGGACGGCTTGAGACCTTACCCTGGGAAAGTATCTGCACTTTCTGACACTCCACAACCACGTGATGTCAGTAACCTCCGCTCATTCTTAGGGATGGCCAGTTATTGCGTCTGTTACATCAGGGACTATGCCACCATCAAACACGTCAAGGACAACAATTCTACTGGTCAGCCACATGTGAACAAGCTGAAAGAGGCGGTGAGCACTGCCGTCACCTTAGCTTACTTCAACACCAAGGAGAAGAACGAAATTACTGTGGACGCCAGCCCAGTGAGGCTAGGCGCAATTCTGGCACAATATGATTATGAAGCCGACCAACGCCACATCGTTGCATACGCCATTGGCAGCCTTACTGACATGGAAAAGGCCTACTCACAACTGGAAAAAGAGAGTCTAGCGGTTGTATGGGCGTGTGAACACTTTCATCTCTTCATATAGGCGTTAACAACCATTTTTGGTAACCCACGGGCTAAAATGCCCCCACGGATCGAGCTATGGGGAATTCGCCTACAAGACTATACCTACACCATTATCCACAAACCAGGGAAGGCGGAAAATCTGGCAGACTATATGTCGCGCCATCCACAAACCCGGACACAAGTGCAACACTCTGTGGCGGAAAAATACCTCCATTTTGTCATTGACCAAGCCTGCCCACCAGCTGTCCTGTTAGAAGCCATCCGTGAAGCATCTGCCCAAGATGCAACAATCCAGAACATCATGCACCAAATCCGCACCAACTCATGGAGACACCTAAAAGACACAAACATGAATTATGCTGTCAACACTCAAGAACTTGTGGCATTCAAACACATCCAAGATGAACTTTCTATTAGTGATGATGGGCTGCTACTAAGAGACTAAAGAATTGTAATCCCTCAAAAATTAAGGCAAGGAACTGTCAACCTGGCACACGAAGTAGCCACCAAGAAAGCATTTCGAGAACGCGTCTGGTTCCCGTCCCTTGACCAGATGGTGGAAACCCAGCTCCAAGACTGCCCATCCTGTCAACTAGTGGGACGAGATGAACCGCCCGTCCCACTGCAGATGTCGGACCTCCCGGACAGTGTATGGCAACAAGTAGCTGTTGATTTCTTTGGCCTGCTGAAATCAGGGTAATACATTGTTGTCATCATGGATGAGAAATCCCGTTTTCCCATTGCTCATCAAATTCCATCCACCAAAGCGACTGCTGTCATACCTGTCATCGACGAAGCATTCGCAGCATGGGGAATACCTGCGGTGGTAAAGACAGACAACGGATCGCATTAAACGGACAAGAGTTTGCAGATTTTGCAAAACACCTGAACTTCAAACATTGGAAAATCACCCCCCTATGGCCTCAGGCCAATGGGATGATGGAACACATTATGAGAACAATCAAGAAGACCATACAGCAAGCTGAGATAGCTCGTGGTGACATTCAACCGGCACTAAATGAAGTGTTGCAAGCCTATCGGACAACGCCACACAGCACTACAAACCAATCACCTGCCACTCTAATGCTCAGGTGAACCCTACGCACCCAGCTCCCAACCACGAATGCTGTCACACAATTCTGAGTCATAACCACTGACCATGACACCCTAGTGGAACTTGATTACGCTAAGAAGTCCAAAATGAAAGAATATGCTGATCAACGCAGTCATGCAAAGAAGTCCGACATCCGTGAAGGAGACTGGGTGCTGGTAAAACAGGACGGGAGAACCAAAGCGGACAGCCGCTACCTTGCACACCCTCTGCAAGTGACAAAAAGAAAAGGGACCATGGTCACCGCTAAATCCGGAGGCAAGCCAACGACCAGAAACATATCACACTTCAAGAGGTGCAACCCCTCTGTTTAAACTCGAGCTCGAGAGCCTGACTGGAGCACAGACTCGTCAAATCAAGAAAGAAACAGTGACCACGAGTACAGATGGGTGCTGGAAATTGTCAACGCGAGAGGAAGTAGCTCATCTGACCAGATTCAAGCTAGCCTACTTAGAAGAACAATTCGAAGACCTGTTCGTCTCATCAAAGAACTCTGAAATACAGTGAATACTACCTGTATGACACTGCTCTTGCCTAAGGGTTAGGGTTAAGGGTGTCAACAGTACCCGGCGGATCTGGCATTGGGCGAGAAGCCAATGTTTATGGGTTCTGTCTGCCTGTGCCAAAGCCTGCTAAGCCTACCCCTCTCACCGGTCCAGTGTCATACAGGTAGTACAACTATTGTGCTTTATATAAACTGATACTTACAATTAGATCATGTTTAGTAGATTGTAGTTTCCCAATAGGTCCTGAAGAATCGCAGTCAATGAACTAGATGTGAGAAACATGTCGACCACACCTTTTGCACTTTTTAGCCCTGGATCACTCTGAGAAACCATAGTTCTCACGAGCACCGGCTATCCTTGATTTTACCTGTGGCAGAGGACCACCAGAATAAAATTGTTTCCGGTACCTTGAGCCACATTTTACCCTCACCCACACTATCTACTCTTTTCTGACCCCTCACCCACACTTCACCATAAAGCAGTTGGATAAAAGATCTCCGATAAAGAGCCCATCTTTGAGGTGATCCGGTTGGACATTGCACCGCCTGCCCAATGAGGAGCATTGCAGATGATGAAGCATGACACTCCCAAGGGTGTGTGAGGCCATTATATCCAACAAATTGGATACCCAGGGGTGGTCCTCTAATTGAGCACTAGCCCCCCCCCCCACCCCCCCTCCCTCCCTAGTGACTGTTTCCCTCCCTTCCTCTTTCCGCACAGGGAGGGAAACAAGAAAACTAGGACGGGGGTTTCTGCTTGGACAGGGTGCATGCCTCTGGCAACCGGAAATCCAATTTCTAACAGGCAGGACCTCTAGTTCAGATTTCGGTGTTGAGGCACAGGGGGTGATATGATTATAATGTTTTGTCATAACACAAGCATAGCAGCATAGTTTTGTACCTTTTGGTGCTTCAAGACTCCATATCCTGGAAAGGCCAGTGAAATGGCCATTACAATAATCTAAGCGGAGCATGAGTAGAGTGAGGATTAAGGCGATTGTCAACGTGCAGTGACACAGGATCAGTGTCCCTCCCAGATGACCAGGGAGGAAAATATAGGTTTACAGATTGCATCCATCTGGAAGGAAAATGAGAGCTCGATGTCGGAGATCTCTGACAGACTTTACACTTTGTTTATCACATCGTGAAGCGCAAAGAACGGCAAGGGGATGGTTTGAAAGACCCATCAGCAATACTTTAGATATAGCCAGTTCTTCTGCATAAATGGTTGAATATGCGAAAATCAATAACATAGCTTGGTTTCCTGTAAGGTTCCTATAAGTTTCCTATAATTCACCACCCTGCAAAGGAATTAAACATGAAATGTAAAATCATCCTGCAGATCCGGCTCTACACCGATTAAACTAAGCAAACGTTCATGTTCTTCAGCACACATGGCAATGAGTTTAAAAGACAGTGATGTGGTCTAGTGTTAGTTGTATTTGACACATGTATCGTAAAAACACTTTAAATAAACATGCACGCGGCCATGAGAAAAGAACAGCTGAAGCAATATTTGAGTTTTTTTTTTAATTAAGGCCAAACATATTATGCTTAGAAATTTCCTTGCAGTAAGAACGCCACGCAGTCATTCTGTGTGAAAAAAAACCAAGATCTGCTACAGATGCAGGAACGCATATGTTTCTTGCATTGATGGGCTCACGTGTCCATCCTAGTTGGATTTTTGAATGGGTTTAGTAATTAAAGTTACTCCCATTGCTTTAGAACGCTTCTTGGCTATTATTCTTCATTCATGAGAAATGCACCACTTATACCAGTCGTAAACAATACCTTAGGGGGCATTATTGGGAAACTGCACCTAGATAAAACCCTGCAACAATGGCCTCTGTCTGTACCGAACAGGACTAAAAAAAACGAAGAGCAGCCTTTTCGATTTTACCTTTTTGTGATTAAAATGTGCATTGTATCTCTGACCCTCAGGTGAAAATGTGCAGTAACCTGATAATGGTAAATGCCATAAATATTTTGCAGTTTTAGTTCAACAATCAATACAAGTGGTAGTGATTGAATCAGTGACAAGTTACTTTTAGTTACATAAATTCCTTGTGAGAAGAAAAAAAGACATTGGCGGACATTTCTTGCAGTCTAGGAGATTGCAGCGTTTTAAATTAGGATTGTGCATACACTGAAACAAATAACAATGTATTTCTTGCTCTGAAACAATGACAAGCTGACGTGATTACATCTCCATGTCCTTTGCATGTATGAGGCATCTGTAACACGTATGGGCGGGCGTATCTACATAGGGATCCCAGGGGCATATTATCAAGGGGGTTTATCTCAGATTTTTTGGCTTCAAAAGCCAAGAAAGTGGAGATAAAATTATCTCCCTATTACCTAGCTGTCGCTAACACCAGTTAGCGACAGCTAGTAGGAGATAGCGACCATCTTGGGCCCCGCTTTGCATGTCAGTGATATTTATCACTAATGACATGCAAGGTGGGCGTGCCAAGATGTTAGCGACTGGAAACAGTCGCTAACATCGCTATCTCCTATTACCAACTTTTGGAGATATTCTCGCTAAGCGCGAATATCTCCAAAAGCTAACACCTGCCCCTGAGCAGTTCTTAGCCATGTTATGCAATGGTAGGTGGATAACATGGCTAAGAGAATTAGCTCGGTAATGCATGAATATCGCTGACTTTTCAGAGATATTCATGCATTTCGGCCGATTTGTTATCGCTTAGGAGATAAACCTTGATAATAGCAAGGTTCCTAAGCGGTAAAAATCGCCGCAGCTCAGCGATAAAAATATCGCCGCTAAACCAACATAGCAATAATTATCGCTAGTTGTTGGTAATATGCCCTCCAGTTGTTTATACTAGATTCTAACTCTAATAATAACTAAGATGGGGTACGGGGTTGGATAGAGAGTAGAGACATGAGATGTGACAAGCGGAAGTCACTGTGTAGGTATACATGCAGTGATCACTTCTGGTGAGTCAGGAATGTTAAGTAAAACCGACATAGAACCTTTTGAAACTATGGAGTTTCCCGCTCCCTTTTCCTGATGTGTTTGTTCTTTGGAAGGGCTATCATGCTCTCAGAGATTAACAGCTAGTTAAGTGGAACAGGCCTGCTTGCCTGTCTGCCCATGGTTTGAGTCTTTCCTGTCTGGAGGCTCACAGCAGCACCGGAGCTTCCTACTCACACTTTGTGACAAAGACCTTGGCTGGACCAGTTTTAATGGAATAAGCAAAATGTCATTAATGCTCTGAAATGTTATCAGAGCTGACTGTTCGAATACACAATGACTGTCCACAACTTTAATATGAAGAAACAAAGTGTGCCAAGCTGTCTGAATGAGAGTTCAAGAAGGAATACATACCAGTAGCGGAAATACAATCTCTGCATTATGGGATCGGGATATCCACTGCCAACACGCTTTACTAAGTTTGGAATTAGAAACCTGGGACCTTTGCTTTAAACTGCCAGGATAGAATGTTTGGACTCTACTTTGTAGGGGAGGTTTTAGCAACTGTACATCCATCATTAAATATAAAGGGGTTATCCTGTGTCCCTCAGCACCTTGGTATAGAATTGTAAGTTACAACGTGTTGAATTGAATTGAATTGAATTGAAAAATAATTTATAGTGCGCAGAACAATAACCCGCAGGTATCAAGGCGCCTAACAGAAGATCAGAGAATGATCAAGAAAGCTTAGGACCCTAGACGTAGGCTTGCTTGAAGAGAAGGGTTTTTAAGGCAGTGCGGAAGTTCTGAAGGGACGGGAGGGATCTCAAGTCCAAAGGGAGTTCGTTCCACCATTTAGGAGCAAGGGTGGAGAAGGCTCTGCCTCCCCACTTGGCTCTTCGTACACGGGGGACTGTCAGAAGCAGTTTACCAGAGGAGCGCAAGTTCCTTCGGGGACATAATGGAAGATGATGGATCCTATTCCAGTATCACTCTTTTTAGCAATGGCTCTATAGGTCATACAAAGGACCTTGAACCGGATTCGATATTCCATCGGCAGCCAGTGCAGTGTTTTCCTGGCTGCAGTGGCCGAAGAGCGTCTGGGTAAGTCCAGGACAAATCTAGCTATGGCGTTTTGGACTACCTGTAAGCGCTGCAGCTGACCTTTATTGAGTCCAGCATACAGCGCATTACAATAGTGCAAACGCGAGCCGATAAGAGCAACAGCTATTTGTTTTCTTGCCTGGAGAGAGAGATATTTCCTGACCCTGCGCAGAGTGTGGATCAAGCCCCAACAGGTGGAAACAGTTCTGCTCACCTGGTTGCCTAAGTCAAGGGCGGGATCTATTAACACCCCGAGATTTTTAGCAGAGGATGTGGGGGAAGGGCAAGTTCCAAGGGAGTCAGGCCACCAATTGGCTGACCAGATGTTTTCTTTCCCCCCAAACACCATCACCTCTGTCTTCTCCCCATTCAGTTTCAGAGAGTTCCGGATCATCCATTGACCAACCGCCTCCATGCAGGATCTAAACTTGGAGGCGATTAGGTCATCTGAACGGGGAAGAGAGACGAGGATTTGAGTGTCGTCTGCGTACGAGACTACCTCCATCCCGAATGATCTTATTAATTTGGCTAGTGGGGTAACATAGATATTAAAGAGGGTCGGGCTAAGTGCCGACCCTTGAGGAACCCCACATAGCAAAGGATGGGATGGAGATAGAAACTCCCCAAGCTTGACTCTTTGTTCCCTCCCCGTGAGGAAGGAGGTCAAGAGATCCAGAGCTGCGTTCTTCACCCCCACCTCCCTCAGCCGAGATGTAAGTACTGAGGGGGAGAGGGTGTCGAAAGCCGCAGTTAGATCTAGCAGGACCAGGAGAGAGGTCTGGCCCTCATCTACTGAAGTGCGGATCTTGTCAAGCACGATGGTGAGGGCTGACTCGGTGCTAAATTCTTTTCTGAATCCATGCTGGGAGGAGTCTAAGCATCCCGAACTTTCGACAAAGGCAGCAAGATGCTTGTTAAGATGTGTTTCAAGCATCTTAGCAGGAGCAGGGAGCAGGGAAATAGGCCGGAAGTTTTTTAGGACCCCCGGATCCAAAGAGGCCTTTTTCAGCAGGGGTTTCACTACTATTTTAGAATGGAAAAAGGAGGCGATCTTATTACAGAGATCCTGCGAAGGGATGACAGGGTCAGGGACTTGCAATCTGACCAGGGAGTCTACAGTTTTAAAAAGTTCCTTCGGGGAGGAGAGCGAGGAAGTCGAGGTCACAAAGTATTCTTGTTTGGCCTGCAAAATTTCAGCCTTGTATTTTTTAACAAGAAGTCGATGAGCTTCCTTGTTTTTGAAGTCCTGTTCTGTTCTGTTGGGTAGCACAATTCCTTAGCAAAATAATTGTGTATGTTGTCGAACTTTCAACATCTCTATCAAAGAGTCGTAATGTGGTCCCTTCATCCAACCCTCAAAGGGATGTTACTCTTATTCGTCTCCTGTCATCAAATGAACACAATATGTACAGCACCTTCTTGAAAGAAAAACTCTTTTTGAATTGATATATTCAATGTCATGTATGAAATACTGTATCAAGAAAGTCATATTCACTATTTTATATGTTTTTCTTATAAGCTGCCCATAACAAATTCAAAACATAAAATCAAACAACATACTTTGTGACATTGTGGTGCATGGTGAAAAAAGGAATATTTACAATATAGACACAACAATAGTTGACAACATAATATATATGAGAACATAAAAATAACAAATGGAAAAGCATAAATGTCTGTTCCCCATAGAATCAAGGTTCAAACTATACTTTCACTTTGGTTTCTAAACTTTTTTAAGATAGTTGAAGTAGGACACGTGCATAGTGAAAAAGGTGTGGCGCAGCGGCCAGGGTTTCGAACTCCGTTCCATGTAGTTCACGGTGTCGATCGCCGGCGCAGGCGACAGGTCAGCCCAGCACCATGTGAGACAGGGCAATAGCTCGCCTAATCTTCCTAAGGACCCCCAGCACTGGGAAACCACTACGGAGGTAGCTGTGCACTTTACAAATTCAAGATTGTTCTTATTGTTATAACATTTAGCAATGACATTGAAGTTTCAACCCTATGTGTATGTGTGTAATGTACTAAGAATCAAGGTGAGTATTCCTCAGGACTGAAGAGAAGAAAGGACAGCCTCTAAGGGAAAAATACCTTACATTAGTGTTGTTTGTGTACAATGGTTAAAATCACAGGAAGAAGGAGGATGCCAAGCGGTGACTCACCTTCAAAATGTGTTATTCACGAGAACAAAAATCTTTAAAACTTGTGCCAGGACTACCATTTCAGTATGAAGGCATTGTCACACTGCCATGTCGACATGGCATTTAAAACCCTTTACCAAGCCCCTAGGTAGCCCGTAGTGCAGGGTGCTGTGGAGTAAAAGGTAGGACATGTACTTTTAAGTTTTACATGTCCTATTAGTGAAACACTTTTACATTCGTTTTTCACTACTAGGAGGCCTAACGCTCCTATAGAATATCATTCAGGATTCCTTATTATATTGAATTAGCTGAAATTACTTATTTGGAGAAAGTAGATAGATGATGTTTAGTACATATGGACATTGTATTGATAAATCCTCTAATGGCAAATTTGAATTTATCATTATAATTTTGAAAATGCAGTTTTAGAAACTCGCCGTTTTCCCTGCTCATAGCCCTGTGTGACTACAGTCTGCCTCTGACACATGCCTGGAGAAAGTAGCGGCTGGGCTTTGTGTATTCCCCCTAGACAACCAAACAGAATGAGAGCTTAAATGTGACTTGATGGGCCATCCTGAAAGGATGTGAGGGAGGAGCTGGGCACAGCCTAACACTTACACCTGAATAGGCTGTTTCCTGTCCCACACAAAGGGCTGCATACCGCCCTGTAGTGAGTCTGGGGCCAGAGCAGGAAGGTATGACCTCCGTGCACTTCAAAGAGCCTTCTTTGAAGTAGAGGTGGGTGGAGCCTGTGGAGTTGCACTATGCGGAATTCCATGGAGTTGCATAAAAACTCTGTGGACTTCCGCAAGCGGGTGGGGTTGCGCAACTCACCCACCTAACCACCTGCCAAGTTTCACTAATGACTGCTTAAGGTAGTTGTAAAGTTACAGACTAGCAGATACTGCATGCATCCAATGGAAGCTTGCATTGTGACTCACTAAGATGAGTCTCTTAACTTCGCACACACTCTCAAGCCTTGCAAACCAAAAATACCCCAATGCAACGCCAATTCTTTGAGCTTGGTAATTACATAATGTGTTTTTTAACTATTACGTTTGCAGCAAGATATTGGCATAATATTTAATTGGAGCACACACAATCCGCACACCACTAAACGATAATATTTTAATTTATAAAACAACAGCAATTATTTGCCAGTGTCTGAATCCACGCAGTCCAAGCGGTCCACAAGAAAAAAGACATCAGATACGTAATATGAGGCTTTTACCTTCAAATGTGGTTCTTTACATATGTCTAACAAGAACACTGTACTTTTTAAACCCACTTTTATAGATGTGCAGTGTTACAAAACACCAATACCCCGACACAGAAAGTACTGTACACAAAATCCTGAAAACAATTTTCTCCCACATAAACCCCTGGGTATGTTACGTCACGGCATACACATACACAATTCAAAAATAATTCTTCACTTTAGGGTTATGCTGAACTATTGTCATTGGGTAGGCTTGGTGTCTGCAAATTTGCAGGCGCAGCACACTTGACAAGCAAGTGAATTAAACATTTAGGTGCAGATTTATGAGGCCCTTGCGCCACGTTTACGCCGCTGTTGCGTCACGCAAGGCGGCGTAAACGTGGCGCATCCCTACGAACGATGTACAACGTGACGCATCTAGGCAGATGCGTCACGTTGTAAAGCCCTGCGCCGCTTGTGGGTGTTCCGGTGCAGGGTGGGCGTTCCGGGGCAGGTGCGCCTCGCAAAAGTGGCTGAGTGAAATCTATGAGATTTCACTCAGTCACTTTTAAGCCAATGCTGCGTCAAAAGCCTGCGCCTGCTTGAAGCAGGCGTAGGTCTTGACGCAACATTGTTAAAATGGGGCACCCCCGAGCCTTGCTGGAGCTGCGTCGCGCTTGAGACGCAACTCCAGCAATGCGACACATTTCCGGCACAGATGCGTCACGCATCTGTGCCGTTTTTGCACCATAATGCGCCGCACCATGGCTGGCGGAGCTGTGGCGCACTGTGGCGCATGTTAAATGGCGCATCCCTGGGGATGCGCCAGTTAACATAAATCTGCCCCTTAATACCATCTCTGGCAGGTAATGTATAGAAGTGAAGCTTGAAGCCGAAGGGAGGACTTCCCCTGGAATTCACACATGGCTTGGCAATTTGCTTTCTTCTTCCCAAACGCCTACCACCCTTACATCTCATCAATCAGCACTCCTCAGGAAAACACAAATAAATGCCTGTCGCACGCTGTGGTGATAAACCTGGGCAAAATAATGCCTATGAAAGCAGGGTGATAATATAGCATTTAAGACACCCACTTTGTCTGTGCAAATGTTTTGGTCAATTAGGACCCTTTCCCTGCCCTCTGCTTAAATTGGCTAATAGAGGGCATATTCTATCAAACATGCTGCATGTCTCCCTTAAGGGTTTCTGACTCCGTTCCATGTAGTTCACGGTGTCGATCGCCGGCGCAGGCGACAGGTCAGCCCAGCACCATGTGAGACAGGGCAATAGCTCGCCTAATCTTCCCAAGGACCCCCAGCACTGGGAAACCACTACGGAGGTAGCTGTGCACTTTACAAATTCAAGATTGTTTTTATTGTTATAACATTTAGCAATGACATTGAAGTTTCAACCCTATGTGTATGTGTGTAATGTACTAAGAATCAAGGTGAGTATTCCTCAGGACTGAAGAGAAGAAAGGACAGCCTCTAAGGGAAAAATACCTTACATTAGTGTTGTTTGTGTACAATGGTTAAAATCACAGGAAGAAGGAGGATGCCAAGCGGTGACTCACCTTCAAAATGTGTTATTCACGAGAACAAAAATCTTTAAAACTTGTGCCAGGACTACCATTTCAGTATGAAGGCATTGTCACACTGCCATGTCGACATGGCATTTAAAACCCTTTACCAAGCCCCTAGGTAGCCCGTAGTGCAGGGTGCTGTGGAGTAAAAGGTAGGACATGTACTTTTAAGTTTTACATGTCCTATTAGTGAAACACTTTTACATTCGTTTTTCACTACTAGGAGGCCTAACGCTCCTATAGAATATCATTCAGGATTCCTTATTATATTGAATTAGCTGAAATTACTTATTTGGAGAAAGTAGATAGATGATGTTTAGTACATATGGACATTGTATTGATAAATCCTCTAATGGCAAATTTGAATTTATCATTATAATTTTGAAAATGCAGTTTTAGAAACTTGCCGTTTTCCCTGCTCATAGCCCTGTGTGACTACAGTCTGCCTCTGATACATGCCTGGAGAAAGTAGCGGCTGGGCTTTGTGTATTCCCCCTAGACAACCAAACAGAATGAGAGCTTAAATGTGACTTGATGGGCCATCCTGAAAGGATGTGAGGGAGGAGCTGGGCACAGCCTAACACTTACACCTGAATAGGCTGTTTCCTGTCCCCACACCAAGGGCTGCATACCGCCCTGTAGTGAGTCTGGGGCCAGAGCAGGAAGGTATGACCTCCGTGCACTTCAAAGAGCCTTCTTTGAAGTAGAGGTGGGTGGAGCCTGTGGAGTTGCACTATGCGGAATTCCATGGAGTTGCATAAAAACTCTGTGGAATTCCGCAAGCGGGTGGGGTTGCGCAACTCACCCACCTAACCACCTGCCAAGTTTCAATAATGACTGCTTAAGGTAGTTGTAAAGTTACAGACTAGCAGATACTGCATGCATCCAATGGAAGCTTGCATTGTGACTCACTAAGATGAGTCTCTTAACTTCGCACACACTCTCGAGCCTTGCAAACCAAAAATACCCCAATGCAACTCCAATTCTTTGAGCTTGGTAATTACATAATGTGTTTTTTAACTATTACGTTTGCAGCAAGATATTGGCATAATATTTAATTGGAGCACACACAATCCGCACACCACTAAACGATAATATTTTAATTTATAAAACAACAGCAATTATTTGCCAGTGTCTGAGTCCACGCAGTCCAAGCGGTCCACAAGAAAAAATACATCAGATACGTAATATGAGGCTTTTACCTTCAAATGTGGTTCTTTACATATGTATAACAAGAACACTGTACTTTTTAAACCCACTTTTATAGATGTGCAGTGTTACAAAACACCAATACCCCGACACAGAAAGTACTGTACACAAAATCCTGAAAACAACTTTCTCACACATAAACCCCTGGGTATGTTACGTCACGGCATACACATACACAATTCAAAATAATTCTTCACTTTAGGGTTATGCTGAACTATTGTCATTGGGTAGGCTTGGTGTCTGCAAATTTGCAGGCGCAGCACACTTGACAAGCATGTGTATTAAACATTTAGGTGCAGATTTATGAGGCCCTTGCGCCACGTTTACGCCGCTGTTGCGTCACGCAAGGCGGCGTAAACGTGGCGCATCCCTACGAACGATGTACAACGTGACGCATCTAGGCAGATGCGTCACGTTGTAAAGCCCTGCGCCGCTTGTGGGCGTTACGGCGCAGGGTGGGCGTTCCGGGGCAGGTGCGCCTCGCAAAAGTGGCTGAGTGAAATCTATGAGATTTCACTCAGTCACTTTTAAGCCAATGCTGCGTCAAAAGCCTGCGCCTGCTTGAAGCAGGCGTAGGTCTTGACGCAACATTGTTAAAATGGGGCACCCCCGACCCTTGCTGGAGCTGCGTCGCGCTTGAGACGCAACTCCAGCAATGCGACACATTTCCGGCACAGATGCGTCACGCATCTGTGCTGTTTTTGCACCATAATGCGCCGCACCATGGCTGGCGGAGCTGTGGCGCACTGTGGCGCATGTTAACTGGCGCATCCCTGGGGATGCACCAGTTAACATAAATCTGCCCCTTAATACCATCCCTGGCAGGTAATGTATAGAAGTGAAGCTTGAAGCCGAAGGGAGGACTTCCCCTGGAATTCACACATGGCTTGGCAATTTGCTTTCTTCTTCCCAAACGCCTACCACCCTTACATCTCATCAATCAGCACTCCTCAGGAAAACACAAATAAATGCCTGTCGCACGCTGTGGTGATAAACCTGGGCAAAATAATGCCTATGAAAGCAGGGTGATAATATAGCATTTAAGACACCCACTTTGTCTGTGCAAATGTTTTGGTCAATTAGGACCCTTTCCCTGCCCTCTGCTTAAATTGGCTAATAGAGGCCATATTCTACCAAACATGCTGCGTGTCTCCCTTAAGCTGAAGGCTGGGGTGTTGGTCAAGGGAACCTGTCATCTCACGGAGCAAGGTACACACACACAGTCCAGCATTCCTGTCGCCTCCGCCTCGTGTTGTACCAAGTAAATACCCTGAGCCCCACCTTAGACAACGCCTTTCTCATTTCTCAATCAGCTGGCCTACACATATTTCATACTTGTAGCTGCAGCTGTGATTTTCAGATAACGACTATTGGCATATTTTAACACATGTAAAGGAGCCACTGACTGTAGGAGTAACAGTATATGTTCTAGTAGGGGCGTGCCACAAGTAAAAGACCTTCTGGCCGCCTTACCTTCTTTCTGCATTCCAGTGAGAGGCTCTGCAGGTCACTCTGTGTGCTCTCCAGCAGCTTCTCGATGGCCTCAGGACTGCTGGTGCTGCTTGACATCCTTGTAACAGCCCCAGGCTTGCACTCCCAGGTATTTCGACACACGAAGCCCACCTGAGCTGCCTAGTAGTATGGCACAGCTCTGTTCTTTGTTCTAAATATTCCCAGTGAAGGAAATTGATATTATTACACTCTGGCCATCAAGTACTCTGTCTGAGGTCGAGCTGTTCTCCAGGGTTGACACGCAGCACAGCAGCATTGCTCCTCCCATTCCCTCACAGCATCTGCTGTCAGCTCCGCCTCGCCACCCCCTCACTATCCCGAGCTCCTTGAACACGTCATAGGCACTTCCGTAAACACACAGACAGAAGCAGGACCAAATCTCCAATAAGGTTGGGGAAGATGGACTTCGCGTTTGATGGGAGGAGAAGACTGTGACTTTTAGGGAAATTACAGGTGAGGTGCCCATAAACTCTGCTACACAGTGTAGGCATAGTTTTGCCAAACTTCACTCTCTAAGTGGAGTGCAGAGTGACAAAAAGTCTGTGAACTCTGCTAGCGAAGTGGAGTTTACTACTCACCCCTACTTTGTAGTCTCCCCCACTTCAATGACACCACAGTTATAGGAACTGGACCTCAGACCCTACCACTTCAGTACACTTCTAGACCTGTGGTGCTCTGCCAGGAAGACTTGCTGCTGTGCTGCTGAAGGACTGCACTCTGCTGGAATGCTGCTCCGGAAGAACTCTCGTCTGGTTGAGAAGGATTGGACCTGCATCACTTGTCCCCAGAACCTAGAGTAACTCCATAGGCTAGTTGGTTGGCTTCCTGATCTGAAGTCTCAGGGACATAAATGACTTCTAACTATCATGCTACTGCACCTAGACTCTGCCATCTGTAATTCTACCTGTCAAGTGGTGCCATCCCAGTCTTACACCTTTGGAAGTGGACCTACTGTCATTGCTCTGCAGAACCAACACATCATCGTTGCTGTGGAGAACGGAGCTGGTACATCATCACCACTGCGTGGGTCAGCACCAACACATCACTGCTAGTGATGAGATTGGAAGTGGCACATCATACCTGTTGCTTAGACCAGAACTGGCGCATTGCTGCTTTCTGCATGGTTCAGAGAAACTGCTCTGCCTTCGGAACCGCTACTGCATACTTCTCTACTCAAGGACAGGTCCTCGCATCTCTGTCAATGACAACCTGGACCATGGTGCTAAATCTCTACACCATAGCAATCCACTTGTTGAAGCTGGTGCATGACTGCTGCTGCATGACCAGGACCAGCACAGCACCAACCCTGCATAGATCGATACCTCGTTTGTACTCTGTATCCTCATCGTCACCAGGATTCTCAACATTGATGCAACACGGACTGAGGTACTATTGCTTAGCGGGCCAAGCCTGGTCCCTGTAGCCAGCAATCGCTCCAGCATGGTCAATATAAATTTTTGACTTTGTGCCGGTCCAACGCAACTAGAGATCTCTTGTTAACACATAGCGATTTTTTGTGCTATTTTCCACTTAATTCTTTAAAAATCAATATCTCCAGTTCTACTCATTGGATGTATGTTATTTTGGTGTCAAATGCTTTAATAAAATACAATCTATATTCCTAAATTGGTTTGGTATTTGTCATGTGTGGTATTCTAACTTTATAACTATTTTTGTTCTACATAAAGACTTTACACTTTGCCTCTAAGTTAAGGCTGAACTGTTTGTGTGCCAAGCTACCCAGGGATAAGTGTCCTAAGATTCCTTCTACTTCAGCAACACTGGGGATTTAGGCAACACAGGCATCAAAACTATATGGGACTGAGTCCAAGCATACCATCCAAATATTTTGACTTAGTTCCTGGCTAGCTCAAAGTGCGTTATCTGGACCCCTAAATCTGACAGAGTACCTGATGGTGTCTTCAACCTCAGAAAATGACAACCCTAATTCCCCCAAAGAAATTGTGGAAACAGATCTTACCCTTAAATTAGACTCAGGCACGCCCGAAGGGAGATACAAGAAGTATAGAACTTGACATTTCAAATACTTATTGAAGCAAGTGGACTCTTGTATGAAATACATGCACTGCATTGATTACTAGTAAGAAATATAATAGGGTAATGAGCATAACAAGAACGGTGAAGAAGATAAAAAAAGTTCCCAACGTGCTATTACAATGATTACATGAAGACATATAATTCTATTTCTACCTAGCGCTTCTAAACCCTAGTAAGAATAGGGCATGTGGGTCTGTCAGAATACCAGAGAGTGGTCTAACTCTCCATTTGCCTATGGGCTAGTGTCACCTGGTAGCCATTCCTGTCATAGAAAAGTCCTCCATCCTTCTCAGGATGGTGCTGAAATGTAGCTGGACTAGAATGCAGGCATAGTGTGAATTTTAACAATCCATCAAGATGCTTCTAGGTCTAAACAAAAGCTTAGTGCAGTTTATATAAGAAACTGGAACAAATTGTGTGCCTGATCCCTGATCCAGTTGCCATTGTTGATTCTATCCACTCAGAGTTGTCACAGAATGGACAGAAATAAACAACACCATTTTGTGCAGTCTACTAAGGGTCAGATGCACAACCCTTTTTGCAGCTGCAAACGGGAGAACCTCCCGTTTGCGGACGCAAAAACGGGTAATAGCATGTACAAATGTTATTTTCTGAGTGACTGAGTGACTGAGTGATTGACTCACAAAATAGCAGATGCGACTCTCGCTATTAGGAAGGGGCGCCCCTTCCTAATAGTGAGTCAACATGCTATGTACTAGTGTTTTGCAACCGCTTTTGCGGCCGCAAAACACTCACAGTTTACCACCTACTTCAAGTAAACTACCGTGCAAAGGGAAAGGGGTCCCCGGGTGACCCCTTCCTCTTTGCGAGTATGTTGGAAAAAAAATTTTAAGAGCAGGCAGTGGTCCCAAAGACCATTGCCTGCCCTTAAAAAAATGAAACTGAAAAGTTTCATCTTTCTTATTTAAATGCATCCCGTTTTCCTGTAAGAAAAAGGGGATGCATTTAAAAAATTAAAAACAGTCCCAGACATGGTGGTCCACTGAGCCCAGCAGGCCACCATCCCGGTGAGGACCTGTCACTCCCAATGGGCTCGTAAACTGCAAGAGGCTCATCAATATTCATGAGCCTTGCAATTTGCGACCCCATTGGAAATGGCAAACAGTGTAAAACACACTGTTGTACATGCAAAATAGCACCTCACAAATTACGACTCGTAAATGACTTGCAATGCGCTATTTTGTAGGTCATACATCTGGCACTAAGTCCTTGTAAAGAAGATATTAGGCCTGTTAATGCGCATACGAAGGAGTGTAATTGTAAGCAAACAATATCTTAGTGCATTATCTAATGAAGCAGAAAAAGCAAAAGTGTGTTATAAGTCATTTTTTAGAATGATGTCACATGTTTGGGGCCTGTGTAACCTCACAACATAAGCACAGGTTGATTTAGTCACCTTTTTGTTGCTCACCTTGCAAGGATTTGTGGCTGTTGCTTGACCAGGTCTCACATCCCAGTCAACCAACTACCCACTTTCTCACAAGTCAAAACACCAAACACTAAAAACCAAATAAGAAAAAAACTACATAAATTAATAAATAAATGACATCTAAACAACTAAAATCCAAGAAGGGCAACATGAATCAAATAAAGGCAACAGGGTATATGACGTTTATATCTTTAGGTAAATAGTGCCAAAAAGAGCAAAACGCCAATGCTAGTCAATGGTCAAGTGGCTTATTATGGTCTAAACAATTAAAGTCTAAATCCTTCAGTGAGGCAAGGAAGCAGGCTGAATCTAAAGCAGACCCAATGACATTGTGCATGTCAGGGCTGGTTTTAGGGCGGTGCGACCAGTGCCACCACACCGGGTACTGGCTTCTGGGGGGCGCTGTGTTTGCAAGTTTAATATTAATTTAAAGCACCTGCTGCCACATTCATTTCCTTCAGCAATTTCTGGTGAACAAAAAAATGTCAGGAAAAAATCCTATGGTTAATATTTTTCCTGAAGAGAGATCAGAGTTTTGTTTAATTGGTGTTTTTACTCAATATAAAGTAGTACAGAGGGTTAATACGCCTGTTGAAAAAAACAAATACAGAGCAGATAACAAAGGGCATAGAATGTAACTCGGTCGGTGGGATACTGCTTTAAAAAGAAACATCATTTTGTTACTTGTAATTTATAAGTTAAAATCCTACGCTGCAAAGAATTGATTTGAGCAAAGGTTAATGTTGGGAAAAGGTTTAATTTGAGAAGACATCTAGTCTCAGTATTAAAGAGAACACCCACCTATTGTGTTCCAATTTAAATTCTGAGTTTGTGCGTCTCTGGATCAAGCACTATTAATCTATGCTGCCTATCAGTATTGATGACATGTGACTCCTACACCTTGTAGTCCTCAGTCTTATGGAACATTTCCTATACGCTGAGTTACACATGTATGATTCATTTTCTCTGTGTGTGTGTGTGATGCTACGTATTCTGACACCCTAGACTGGTATGAGTTGCGCTTTCTAAAAAAATCTGACTGAGAGTGCTAGATATGCATCTGGGAGGGAGTGATTATGGAGACTAGGGCACTGTTAAAAGGTGGTAGTGCAGGAATGTATGGTGGAGGTGGTCATCAGGGGGCACCAAGAATCATTGTCGCACCAGGCCCCACAAGCTCTAAAGCCGGCCCTGAGATAGGTGTTGGGAGCTCTAGCTGAAGCTGTTGGTTGTAGAGGGAAATTCTGAGAACATAAATGTTAGAAATTGGTTATATGGTTGGAGGAAGTATGCACCCTGCCCAAGTAGGCACCACAATCCAAGTCGGGGTATGCTGGATGCACATTGAAAAATAACTTGTGCTCACCCTCTGGTAGCTTGGCACAGAGCAGTCCAACGTATCTACAGAGACCAAACCAAAAAAAAATCTAGTAGGCAGAACAGAAGGTATGATTTTCTATAATGTCATTCAAAATTGTTTTAGCAAACACCCATTCTTTCTCTGTCATACTCCTATATCATCCTCCTGGCCCCAGAACCCCTTTCTCACAGAAAATTAATAATCTCCTGGAGGGACATATCTTGTCCACCAATTTACTATTCTAGATGACTTTCATTTTCACCTATAAGCACTTCAACATACCACTACATAAATGTTCCTTCAGGCCATGTGTAGTTTTGGCCTTCCTCAATTGTAGATGGCCCTACACATTAAACAGGGCATACCTTAGATGGAACCTTGGAAATATTACCTCCTTAGCAACCACTAGTACTCTTCCTTTAGCATGGTTCGACCACAGCGCTAGATTAAAAATCTGACATATAACCCCTGAACCCAAAGGCCTAAAACAAAACCAGGCACTTTGATTCCCTGTGCCTGGCATACCATTCATCCTGATCTGTTAGCTGGAAAACTAAGGACCTTGCTTTCCACTCTTTCTATTAATACCAATTCAGTGGCCTCGCATTACAATCCAAGAAAACAATCGAGGAAGTGTAGAGGCAATGGTGATAGAATCACACTCCTCAATTGTATACATAACCAATGGGATTCTATCAGTGTGAAGAGGTGAGTAATTTATTAATTTTTCAGTTTTTTGTGATGATTCTATATCTAAAGGTGGTGAGAGCAGCTCTCTTTGCAAATGGCAAAGGGAGAACACTATGTGTTTTTAAAATACCCCTCACACACTAAGAAACCCTTAGTGTCATGCTTCATCATGAGGGTCTTCCCGTCCCTCTACGGGGCGGGGCGTGCTGCGACCTACGAGCTACGCGGGAGCACTTAGTTTTTTGACGATAGGCTATGTGTAATGTGTGGACAGTGAAAGGTGATTGGGATAAGGTGTAGGGATCTATATAAGTGAAAGGTAGTAAAAAAATTAAAAAAATTCCTGGCTAGTAGAAAAAAATGAATTTATGGACTTCTCTAGCTGGAAATATTTAAAAAGGTTTTTTTTTTAAGTAGGGCGAATTACGCTATCTACTTGGTCGACATGACATGTTTCGTAAGCTGTCCCCTCTTGCTTACTCCTCAGGACCTCTGTTGGTCCCAACTAAAAGTACTGAATTCTGGTAAAATATAGTATGCCTAAAGTCCTAAAACCTAGTAGCAAAAACCGGCTACTTGGTTTGGCTTCTGGGCTTGAGTGGGCACTCAGTGAAGCTGGAAAAATAGATGACCTATTGTGGTCTCTGTAAAGAGAAAAGGGAAAGAAAATACAATTTGTAATTTTACATACAAATCTTTACACATAGTTCTCACAGTCCTCTAATTGCGCGAGTCACACTGTGGCATTGTATTCATTATATTGTCGAGCATCGTTATTAGTAATCAATATTGAGAAAAAAACAGGGATATATTTTTCTCCATAATTCTTGTGTCAAAGGTATATTACCCTCCAAAATCTCACACACAATAGCACAAACCTCAATACATTCCATGCTGCGATCATATACAAAGTAGATCTGATCGCTGGGGAGATAGTCTGCTTCAAGGGTTCCATTTTAGAGTGAAGAGACGTGGAGTTATTTAAAAATTCCTTTAAAGAACGAGTAAATGCGAAAGTCCGTTTTATAAAAAAAACAGCAGAAAAACACACGTCGCACACATACTTGTCAGTAAATTCATTTGGTATATACATATAAATATTTCAAATATAGAGTGCCACATGAGCCTGCATCTTAGGGTTTTTCAAGCGGTGTACTGAAAAGAAAAATGCATGGTAAAGTCACTCGAGATGCTCGTCTTCCGAGTGTGGCCCATTGTTATCGTCTGACCAAGTTTTTTAAGACCCATGATCAAGGTCTTACTTAGGTGACCGCTAGCAATAGTCTGCCTTCACCCTACCACTCAACAGCTCCATGGGATCTGGAAGGGCTGTCCGCACCATCTATTTATCCAAAATTTGCCTCCGTGTCAGAACCACTTAGTCATCCTCGCCTCCACTACGAGTCAGAGAAAAACTAGTGCGCTAACAAAAATGGCCGCTTGACGTGGCAACAAGACTGGAAAAAGACGCAAGCATGTAATCTTTCCACTGTTACTATTTAAGAAATAGTTCATTCTCCTTTCAGGTGGGATTATTGGCATACAAATCAGTGTAAAAAATATATATAGCTGGAAGGCGTACTTTGGGAGGATTAAAAGAAGGGTATTTGCTCCAGATTAATATTGAAATTTATAGTAGCGTTATAATACCATTTTTCCTTGTGTTGCTTTTAAAATCATTACCTTCACACGCCAGCTTGCGCCAGGATTATCTCCTACTTCTTACCACCGTGAAGAGCGGATTTAGCGCTACTCCGTGGTAAAGTCACCTGACCTAAACGCCGATCTCGGCGAGGATGGAGGCCACGCCCCCCGAAGGCCACGCCCCCCCCTGTCGCATACTTAAGCGCGAGCTCACACAGCGCCTAAGCCTGACAGCTGCACACTCCTGAGGCCGAAGCCTGGAGTTTTTTAAAATTGCCAGCACCTTCTCTTGTGTCACCATTTTTCCTTGTGTTGCTTTTAAAATCATTACCTTCACGCGCCAGCTTGCGCCAGGATTATCTCCTACTTCTTACCACCGTGAAGAGCGGATTTAGCGCTACTCCGTGGTAAAGTCACCTGACCTAAACGCCGATCTCGGCGAGGACAGAGGCCACGCCCCCCCGAAGGCCACGCCCCCCCCTGTCGCATACTTAAGCGCGAGCTCACACAGCGCCTAAGCCTGACAGCTGCACAATGCTGAGGCGGAAGCCGGGAGTTTTTTAAAATTGCCAGCACCTTCTCTTGTGTCACCATTTTTCCTTGTGTTGCTTTTAAAATCATTACCTTCACGCGCCAGCTTGCGCCAGGATTATCTCCTACTTCTTACCACCGTGAAGAGCGGATTTAGCGCTACTCCGTGGTAAAGTCACCTGACCTAAACGCCGATCTCGGCGAGGACGGAGGCCACGCCCCCCGAAGGCCACGCCCCCCCCTCCTACATCATGTGCTGCCACCGGAAGCGCAGCGGACGAGCGCAGCGGGAGCGCCTAAGGCAAGCCCGTCTGCGCCCGTCATCGCCAGACCATTGCCTCTCGCCAGTCCCCCTGGTCTAACTAAACCCCACCAGCTCATACGGTATGATCGCAAGGAACTCCTTGCCTTGAATTCTAACCAAAGATGCTCTGATGCCACTGGCATCCTGGGCCATTCGCCACTCCACTGTGATCGATGCCATTTCTCCACAAGCATACCCGCTCGAGTGTGGGGTAATTGCACCACAACTACTACCCCGCCCCTGACGATACTACAGCTCAATGCCAGATCTCTCTCTAAACACCACCTCGAGGTAAACTCACTCCTACAGGAAGAAAATCCTGACGTCCTGTTTTTGTGCGAAACATGGCTACGAGATGGCATAACTACCATCCCTAACCTGACGCTCCCAGATGAGTTTCACCTGGTCACCATAAACCGTGAAACCCGAGGCGGCGGCATCGCAGTCATCTATAAAAGCACCTCACCTGCACTTTTATCAAAGAACCTCTCCCAGACTGCGAATGCGCTCAATTCAAAATCAGCATTAGTCCTCAGTCTACGCTATCCGGCCTTTACATATATCGCCCACCAGGCCAGGCCTCAAGGTTCATTGACGCCCTCCTCGAAACTTCCACGGCGCTCATTACCAAATCCGCCAATTTCACCATACTAGGTGATCTTAATCTGCATTTCGACTTAACTAATGACCATACAATTTCTAACCTTCTTGCAGACCTTTCGGCACTACAACTGAACTCTCTAGTCCATGCTCCTACCCACATAGCAGGCCATACCCTAGATCCGATCTTCACTAACATCCAAGAGGCAGTCACGGAGATCCCCTCCCCAATGGGATGGACGGACCACTACCTCGTTAAACTTATGGTTCCTGCACCACAGCGGCAGTATAAAACTGAATCCAACCAACGCCTAAGTAGACCTTGGCACAAGCTCTCCACTCCCACTCTACACAAAACCTTAGGTGATTTCCACTGCGAAACTAATCAGGAGATAGAAGCGACCTACACCTCCTTCACTACCTGGATTACCAATGGCCTCAACACCCTCATCCCAGCTAAACTGACTAAAGGACGCAATACGCCCTCTAATCCATGGTATGATGATACCCTTAAAGCGCTACGTAAGGATTGTAAAAAAGCCGAGCGCCAATGGAGGAAAAACTTTGACAATCAGGATAAGGCAAACTATTTATCCAAACTTAAAATCTACCATAAAGCCATCAGATCCTCCCGCGCTTCTTTTTATGCTAACAAAATTAGCTCCAACCCAAATCCATCTAAAGTGATTTTTAAGCTAGTCAAAGAACTTCAAAACCCTAGGGCGCCATCTCCAAAAATCTCATCCAACGAACAATGTGAGCAGCTTGCAACATACTTCGTTGAAAAAGTTCAAAAAATATATGCGACCTTTCTGCAGAACCCTCCTCACTCCAGAGAGCCTACAACCCCAGTCCCCACCCGTATCCCTCTCACCCAAATCCCTGCCATCACTGCCGCCGAATTGACCAAACTATGCAGGAAGGTGAAGTCTGGTTCCCCAGCTGATCCTATGAGCCCCTCTCACTTCCTGGACTCATTGGATCTTTTTCTACCTCCCATGATGGATATCCTCAATCTCTCCTTTACCTCTGGATCTGTACCTATCCCTTGGAAACAAGCGTGGGTATCACCAATAATCAAAAAACCCACCCTCGACCCTTCCAAACCGGAAAACTACCGACCAATATCCCTTTTACCCTGGATATCCAAGATAGCAGAGGCCCATGTCAACGGCATCCTCTCGAAACATGTGGACCGTCACGGAATTCTGGATCCATCCCAAAATGGCTTTCGAGCGGGCCATAGTACTGAGTCTGCCTTACTGGCCACCACCAAACATCTCCGGACGATCCTAGACTCCGGGCAAAGTGCTGCGCTGATTCTCTTAGATCTCAGCGCAGCCTTTGACACGGTATCCCATGACATCCTTCTGGAACGTCTGGAGATGGCCGGTGTGACTGGCCTCGCTCTTTCATGGTTCCAATCCTTTCTTAAGGACAGATCCTTCAAGGTGTCAGCCCCCCCATTTCTCTCTAAATCTCATCCCATAGCCCAAGGAGTCCCCCAGGGTTCAGCGTTGAGTCCCTCCCTCTTTAACTTATATGTCCAGCCGCTTGCGGATGTGACCAAAGAGTGGGGACTCACGCTGGTCTCATATGCCGACGACACCCAGCTGGTCGTCACCCTCTCGGAAAGCCCGTCCACCGCGGCATCCAAGTTTAGAGAGGGCATGGCATCAGTGGCACAATGGATGACGGACAACTACCTCCAACTTAATGCCGGGAAAACCGAGGTGCTCCTCCTTGGCCGTAACACCTGCCTATGGAATGAGCACTGGTGGCCGTCATCCCTTGGCACCACTCCATCCCCTAAAAACTGTGTTAAAAATCTGGGAGTCTGGATGGATGCCAACCTCAGCTTCCAGTCACATACTAAAAAGGTGGCAGCCACCTGCATAGGGCTCCTAAGGAACCTCCGGCCTATACTTGGACTCTTTGACTCTAAAGCTCGCCAGCTAATTATCCAGGCAACCATCATGTCCCGCCTGAACTATGCCAACGTCCTCCTACTGGGAGCAAACAAAGCGGAAACGGCTAGGTTCCAACGTATCCAGAACACTGGTCGGTCTCCCACGCAGATGCTCAGCCAGAGCCACCATCCGCAAACTACACTGGCTGCCCGTGGAGCACAGAGTGAAATTCAAAGCTCTTATCACGATCTTTAAGATCGTCAAACAGGGAAATCCCCCCCTGTTGCGAAATCTGGCCAGACCCTATGTCCCTGGCCGCGACCTTCGCTCCTCTAATCAACTTCTCCTGACAGTCCCCAGAATCAGACTTAGTCGCACTGGTGGTTGCTCCTTTAGCATCCTGGGGCCCAAACTATGGAACGATCTCCCTCTCAGCATCCGCTCCATAGATTGTCTCCCGGCCTTTCGCAAAGCTATCAAGACCCACCTCTTTCCCGCTCTCTAGGGTCCTTATCCTCCCCTCCCCGTTCTGTAGGAGTTAGCCTGTCTCCCAGCGCCGGGACACCCCATTGCCGGGGTAGCTGTTGCGCTTTACCAAACCTAGAAATTAGAAATTAGAAATAATGATTCTATGGGCACCAGACATAGACATGGGATGTGTCCCTTATTATTTCAAGTGCGATAATCGCGTGAATCAGAGTTAAATATGCAGCGAGATGCATATGTTTATTTTAAGGTGAAAGAACCATGACAGCGATGTCGTGACTTTTCAGGCGCTAGTAATTAGCGTTTCACAAAGGGCACGTGTTGACAAAATTACATAACAGCACTGTGGTGACGTTTTGAGCGCTAGTCTTTGGTCTATGATGTATAAACAAATGTCTTAATGCCAGTCCATAGTCAGTAATGTGTTCATGACAATAGGTGCGAATGGAAAAAACTTTGGAACAAAAAGTTTATTTTTCGTGTGTAATGCTTCGGTGGTGTGTTGATACTCAACGTTATCATGCAGGTGATTTTGTCTTTGGTAGGTGACTTGCTCATGTGGGATAGCAGCTCAAATCCACATATAAATCAAGTGTTCTGGTTGTATAGGTGGAACCTTAGTAGCTGTTCACAACTGTCCCCATGGTATCTCGTCATTTAGGCCAGTGTTGTTGGTATTCAAGCGGAACACCCACCTCTGTTCCTTCTCGAGGAGGTGTTCTTCTCTTGCCACTTGCTCAATTATAGTCCAGGATATATCTTCGGATTTGTGGTCACTTTCCAAGAAATGCGTCGTCAATTTTGTACTCGCTCTTCGGCATTTGATAGTACTTTTGTGTTCACCTATTCTGGTCTTTATTGCCCTGCTGGTCATGCCTACATACTCAAAGTGTAGAACAAGGGAGTTTACCTAAGCCTCTGATGTAGATTCAAACAATGAATGCCTACGTAGGGATAAACAAAACTTTATTGGTTTATCCTGACATTGATTTATATCATTTTTCTTTTTAATTAATTATCAAATTCTTTCTATATCTAGACAGAGAAAGACCGTCGTCAACTTCATGTATTGCCATACAATTTTTAACACAGTGGGGAGCAAATCATAAATATTTACAATGAAAAAACATAACAATAAACATGTGTTTATGAATACAAAAACAGTGTGTGCATACTTTTCAAGAATAAAACAATTAACAGTTGTCAAAACTCAGTGATCACAAACGAAATCATCAATACAAATCCTATGGGGGGAAAAAGAGCTTTTAAAGTGTCACCTCAATTCCAGATACAGTGTCAATCTATTCTTATTTTAATCAGGGAATAGATGCAGTTTAACAAACGAATGTCGCTGGCATTAAATGTCGTTAAAGGATGAATGCCGACGCGTTTCGAGTCCCGCTGTCTGATTCACAGGACTCTCATCAGGGCAGGATGAGTCAGATCCATGGGAACTGTATGCAATAAAGAGAAGTGGGGGGAAGATTTTTACAAAGAGGTCCTCAATCCATTTAATCTTTAAATGAGTTGCATCAATACGATGCGGCATACCTTATTTTTGTCGTAACCAAGGATGTGCTTGCTTTTAAAAATGTTGTCAGTGCCGTGGATATCACACTGCAATAGAGTAAATTTTGGATCAGGAATGAAAGGGTTTCCAGAATGAGCCAATTCATGCTTGTGCGGATAAAGGGCACAGGGTTATTATTTACCTTTAAACCTTCTTGCTCTGGCGGCGTATCTGCCGTCGTGCAGGTGTATTGAATTTTCAGATCGGTTTACATCTCTGAAATTTTTTTTTAGGCCAAACATAAGTATTTTGTGTGTCCGGAGAAACATATCAATGTCCAACTCACAAAATTCACGGAGACACCAAATTTCCTTCACATATCCCAGTCCGGTTTCAGGGCAGGCTTCTCGATGGAATCAGCACTGTTGGGTTGCACTGAAAATATCCGTCAACAGGTCGACAAAGCAGAAACCGTGGCACTTACTTTTCTGGATCTAAGTGCCGCGTTCGACACTGTTTTCCATACTATCCTCCTTAACACCCTCCATTCCTGTTGTATCACTGGTCTAGCACTCAAGTGGCTATTTAGCTTCCTGTCAAACATGACCTTTCAAGTTTTTACCTCCACTGCCAATTCCAAAACTAATTTATCACAGTATGGAGTCCCCCAAGGCTCCATACTGAGCCCCTTGCTCTTTAACATATACGTTAGCCCTCTGGCTACGATAGCTTAGCAAGCTAGGCTCACGATATACTCCTATGGAGATGACACTCAGCTCATATTTTCGCTATCTTCTAAAGACACTTCCAATACCTCAGCGCTCCGATCTAGACTAACAAACAGTGCTGACTGGATGCATGCCAATAAATTGAAACTTAATGGTGGAAAAACTGAACTCCTCCTTTTCGGTAACAATAAAACCCTCTGGGGCCCCCACCATTGGTCGTCGCAGATGGGTTCCCCCCGCTCCCATCCCAATTTGCCCGCAATCTTGATGTCAATTTCGATGACCAAATGACAATGAAGCAACAAGTGGTCAAAGTAGCCTCCACCTGCTTTGCCACTCTTAAATGGCTTAGAAAAATTCTCTGGATGCTTCCTTTGTCCACCCAAAAACCGGTAATCCAAGCCCTCATAACATCCAGATTGGATTATGGTAATGTTCTGTACCTGGGAGCAAGCAAGGAAGTGCTGCGCAAGCTACAGGTCATACAGAACTCTGCTGCTAGATTACTCTGCAAACTTCTCAATAAAACCTCTATCTCAGCCTCACTACGTGACCTTCATTGGCTCAGAATTGACGGCCGTGCCAAATTTAAAGCTCTATACTACATGCATAAAATCAACTCCGGTGTAGCACCCCAGTATCTAAAGGCCTTAGTGCACCATTATCGACCCCCGCCTTCTTCGATCCTCCAACCAACACAAATTCCAAGTCTCTAGGATCAGACGAGCCAGAATGGGTGGATGCTCCTTTTCCTATCTAGCTCCCTCACTCTGGACCTCTCTTCCCCACTCACTTACGTACTGAACAACACTATCTTAAATTCCGTAAAGACTTTAAAAACCTGGCTTTTCAATCAGTAGTCCCCCTACCACTTTGTTGCCTAGCCTTTCATCCTTCTGTGTTCTGTAGCGCCGGGAAACCTCCGGGTAGCTGCGCGCTGTACAAATGTAATAAATAAATAAGATAAATAAATAAATGTCAATCTTTTGACAACAGATTTGTTTCCTGGAGGAGGCACATGTCTGCTTCTGAGTTTTCTAGGTACGATAGCATGACACGCCTCTTGATGGGGTTGTTTAGGCCCTTCACATTGAGAGTGAGAATTTAATTTTATGGACTGTCATGTTAGATGTGTTTGCCTGTGGTCATAATTGTTTCTCAGTTATCTGCTGCCCTCCCGCCTTCCATGCTCCTTTGTCCCTGGAAGTCAAGTTAGTTAGGGGATTGTTGTGGCCTAGTAGCTACCTCTCCGCTCCTGGAGATCCCCTCAGGCTCAGCTATGTTCTCATATCATTCCCCTGGAATCTCACATGCCATCTTTGGAAAGTTTCTCATTGGATATTGACTCTAGAACCACCTGTCTCTCCATTGCAATCGTGGCCGTATCTGGTTTTGCCTCTTGTTCTCTATGAGACGTCTCCCTCAGATTTATTGCCACCGCTCTCAGGGGGCATTAGAGTTGCTTTTCTTTGGGTCTTCGCACTGTAGGTAGTCAATTCTGAGGATATGGCATGTCTCTTTGAGCGATCGAGCTGTTGAGGTACGTTGGTCTGGTGTTGTGGAGTGCCTTGTGTGCGTGGGTGAAGAGCTCGAAGGTTATCCTCTTGTTGACCGGGAGCCAGTGCAGATCTCTCAGGTGGGGTGTGTTGTGGCTGCAGCGAGGGATGTCGAGGATCAGGCGTGCAGAGGAGTTCTGGATGCGTTAGAGCCGTCTCATGAGTTTGGCCGAGGCTCCTGCGTAGAGGGCATTTCCATAGTCCAACCTACTGCTGACAAGGGCCTGGGTGACTGTTCTTCTCGTTTCAGTGGGGATTCACTTGTAGATCCTATGGAGCATGCGGAGGGTATTAAAGCAGGAGGAGGAGACGGCGTTGACCTGTTTAGTCATGGAGAGAGTAGAGTCGAGGATGACCCCTAGGTTGCGTGTGTGGTCGGTGGGTGTTGGAGCAGTTCCCAGTGCAGTCGGCCACCAGTAGTCGTCCCAGGCCAAAGGGTTGGATCCGAGGATGAGGACCTCCGTCCTGTCCGAGTTCAGCTTCAGTCGGCTGTCCCTCATCCATTCAGCAACAGCTTTCATTCCTTCGTGAAGGTTGGTTTTGGTAGTGTGGGGGTCCTTGGTGAGGGAGAGTATCAACTGGGTGTCATCGGCGTAGGACAGGATGTTGAGGTCGTGCCGATGGGCGACGTGGGCGAGCGGTGCCATGTAGATATGTAGAGTTGGGCTGAGGGATGAGCCCTGGGGTACGCCACAGATGATCTCGGTGGCTTCGGAGCAGAAGGGGGGAAGACGAACACTCTGTGTTCTGCCTGAGAGGAAGGAGGTGGTCCAGTCCAGAGCCTTCTCTTGGATCCCAGTGTTGTGGAGGCATTTTCGTAGTATGTGATGACAGACCGTGTCAAAGGCGGCTGACAGGTCCAGGAAGATGAGGGCCGCCGTTTCTCCGTTGTCCAGCAGGGACTTGATGTCATCGGTGGCGGCAATGAGGGCAGTCTCATTGCTGTGGTTGCTGCAGAACCCGGACTGGGAAGGGTCCAGGATGTTGTTCTCCTCGAGGTAGCGGGTCTTCTCGATGACCTTTGCCGGGAACGGGAGCAGGTAGATGGACCGGAAGTTCTTGAGGTCGGCCTTGGGTTTCTTGAATAAGGCATTGATCTCGGCATGCTTCCAGCTCTCCGGGAAGGTTTCTGTCTCGAAGGAGGTGTTGATGACTTTCCGGAGATGGAGTACGATGGATGTGCTGGCTTTGTTGAAGATGTGGTGTGGGCATGGATCTGACGGAGATCCGGAGTGGATGGTGTTCATGATTTTGATGGTGTCATTGATGTTGGTCCAGTAGAGCAGGCGGTTGGTGCGGATGGTGGTCGTGGGGGCAGAGGTCTCAGTGGTTGTCGGGGCGGTCATGGTGTTGAAACTGTTGTGGATGTCTGTGATCTTTCGGTGGAAGAAGGTGGCCAGCGAGTCACACAGCGAGGGTGGGACATCCTTGGTGTTGGAGCTGGGGTTGGAGAGTTCCTTCACAATGTTGAAGAGCTCTTTGCTGTTGTGCGCGTTGTTGTCTATGCAGTCTTTGAAGGAGGCCCTATTGGCGAATTTGATGAGATGATGGTGTCTGCGGGTGGCATTCTTGTGGGAGGCGTGGCTGTCCGGTGTTTGTTCACGGAGCCAGATCTTCTCCAGCTTTCAGCAGGTTTGCTTGGAGGCCCGGAGGTCTTCCGTGAACCAGCTGGCTTTCTTGTTGGTATGATTGTTGGAGGGTTTCTTGATTGGGGCGAGGGTGTTGGCGCAGTCGGTGATCCACTGTCTGAGGTTGCGGGCGGCGGTGGCGGGGTTGGTATGGTCGGAGGGTGGTGGTTAGATGGTCTTCGGTGACTTTGCTCCAGCAGCGGTGAGTCATCTGTTGGGTGAGGTGGTGCATGGTGGGTTTCTTTAAGGTGAAGTGGATACAGCGGTGGTCGGTCCAGTGGAGTTCGGTGGTATGGTTGAAGGAGACGTGGGGGCTTGCGGAGAAGATGGGATCAAGCGTGTGACCGGTGGAGTGGGTGAGTATTGTGACGTGGAGTCTGAGTCCGAGGTTCGCTAGGTTGTTGATCAGGGTGGTGGAGTTGGTGTCGTCATTGTTCTCAAAGTGGAAGTGCAGGTCCCCGAGGAGGATGTAGTCCGTGGAGGCGAGGGCGTGTGTGCTGACGAAGTCGGCGATCGAGTCGCTGAACTGTGGTCGGGGTCCGGGCGGTCTGTAAATGAGGGTTCCTCTGAGGGTGGTGTTGGGGTTGGTGTGGATCTGGAAGTGCAGGTGTTCGGCGGTGCTGAGGGTGTCGTCGGTGTTGGTCAAGACTCTGAGAGTGTTCCTGTGGACGATGGCAATTCTTCCTTCCGCTCTGTTGGTGTGGTCCTTGCGGGTGATCTTGTAGCCTTCCGGGATGGCTATGGCTATGTCGGGTGCCAAATCGGGGTTCAGCCAGGTCTCCGTCAGGAAGGCGACGTCAAGGGGAGGTTGAGTCGAGTAGGTCCCAGAGTTCAACGGCATGTTTTTGGGCGGAGCGGGTGTTGAGAAGGATGCATCTGAGGTGGTTGGGTTCTTTCTTGGTTGACAGCATGGTGGGGCGGATGTTTGTGAAGCTGCAGTTCCGGCAGGTGAAAGCTCCATGGGTGTGCTTCGGGGCAGCCAGGAAGCAGGTGTGTGATCGCCCAGTGTTGAGTGCGTGGAGGGTTCTGGCATCGTAGCGGTGTCGGGCATCGTGGCGTTCATGGTGTCCAGGGGTCCTGGAGCTGGGTGCAGTCCAGGCACGGACGGGCACAGACAGGCTTGCCTTAGGTGCGGCTTCCATATGAGGGGATGTGGGAGGGAGGAGCAGCTGGGAGGCGGGAGCGGGCGGCGAATGGGATTGCAGGTGGGTGGGGACGCAGCGGTGGGAAAAATGGGCAGGGGCCGCAGATGAACTGGGCACAGGAAGGAAAAACAAGTTTAGGCAAGATAACAAGTACAGGCACAGAGGAAAAAAAACAAGTCTGGGCAAGAAAGTAAGTTCGGCACAGGGGAAAAATGCAAGATTAGGCAAAACATTGCAGGCAGAGCCGTGCTGCAGCATGGGGAGCGACTAGCCTGCAAGCAGAGTCATAGGTCGCTCCTTTCACCGCTGCACGGCTTCCATATGATGGGATGTGGGAGGAAGGAGCAGCTGGGAGGCAGGAGTGGGACGGCGAATGGGATTGCAGGTGGGCGGGGCCGCAGGGACGCAGCGGCGGGAAAAATGGGCTGGGGCTGCGGGAAAACTGGGCACAGGAAGGAAAAACAAGTTTAGGCAAGAAAACAAGTACAGGCACAGAGGAATAAAAACAAGTCTGGGCAAGAAAGCAGGTTAGGCACAGGGGAATCAAAACAAGTCTGGGCAAGAAAGCAAGTACAGGCACAGGGCAATACAAAAACTCTGGGCAAGAAAGCAAGTTAGGCACAGGGGAAAAATACAAGATTAGGCAAAAATAATGCAGCAGAGCCGTGCAGCAGCGTGGGGAGCTACCTGTGAGCGAGCAGAGTCGTAGGGTCATAGGTCGCAGAAAAAACACACCAGAACTAAGCCGAAGCAAGTAGCAACATGGATGCACACTGACACAGCACAGAGGCCAACTTGAACCTCAAAATCCCCACAGACTCCCAGCAAGGAACAACAGGGTCAGGGAAGGCCAAGGAGAAGAGGGAGAGGAAGACGGGGTGCAGTCTGCAGGAAAACCAAATCTGCGTCATGGAGGTGACAGAACACTACCAGCAACTGACCCTCTAGCTGACCATCTGGATTTCAGTCGGAGTACTGAGGAGGCCAATAGGTGCCGGCATGACGTGACAACCTAAACCAGGCACCAACCCACTGCAAACAGGAAGGCAGCAACGGCGACAGGAGGTGGCAGTCCAGTGCCACCGGAGGAGCTGGAGGAAACCCAGACGGTGCAAGGAGTATGGAGTACGGAGTCGGACACAGCTAGAGAGGACCTGACACAACAATAACAGGGAGTGCAATGAACAAACAGGGACTGGGGGGACAGGGGAGATGGGCACAATGAAATACATGCACAATGAGGTATAGCACACTGCACACCCACAATCACCCAGGATCATGTACAAGATACCTTTGGCACACTGCAGCACACACACATAGCAAGAACAGCACACCCACATTGAAAACAACATGGTCCTATGCACATAGCCGACTCTGCAGAACAGAGTACACAACTGGCCCCGCACATGCACAGAAACATGCCCACTACATATGACAGAGTCGGAAACTGTGAAATGGAAATGCACGCATATGACCTCACATTCGTCATGTAGTCCAAATGTACACTGTCCCGCAGAAGAATCCAGCACCCCCAAACAGTCACAATTTACATTGCAATACAGTCTGCATGCAAACCAGCAAAATGCGCCAACATACATGTCAACACAAAGTCGACATGCATCTCCCCTTCACATCGCAGAGGGGCAAACAACCCCTTCAGCAGAGCACAAAATACAACACATCTGTGATGCCGGAGAGGACCACCACATCATGAACCCCAATGCCCTACAACAGCCCAGGGATGTCCCACGCAACCCCCCACCAGGACCCGGCCAGCCAAGCTACTGAGAGGAGAACACAGAGCCTGCAACAGACCACACAGCAGGAAGCACCTGCAAGCACAGATGGCTCACAACACTTCACTTGGTGAGTATAAGCCATTCCGCACGGTATGCCTGGTGCTGGCAACCACTTGTACATTGGACATCAGTGCAACAGAAGCAGAAAACACATCCATAACAGAGTCAACTGCTGAGCAACATGGAGTGAGCCGGAGGAAGTCCAGAGGACAGCCAGCATGCAAACAGAAGTGTCTGTGAGTTCTAGTGCACTGGGGTTAAGACAATAGAGATGAGCACGCTCACAAGAAGAAAAAGTCTCTGATTGTGTCCCTTCAATATATTCCTTACGCAGATGCAGTGGGGTGTGTTAGACCTACATCATCCTCCCCATCAATGTCTCAGGGCCCCCACACTGTTTGAGGTGACATAGCTGCGCAACCGCTCCACAGCACAAAACACAATCAGCAACGGACAATGGCCTGCGGTGCACTGCGTCACTGGCACCTGGAGTGCTAAGCAGGGTATCAGGGCAATGATGGCATCCATGACAGGTCTGAGCAACTCCGTACATCTGACAGGACCACCGTTTTGACCCTGGCAGATGGCGGTTGGAGGTGGTCCTTGCAGTGGTGGCGTGTGCCCCCTTGGTGATGTGATGTCTAGGCCGGTCTGGACATGCTTTGGTGTGTGAGCCCTAGTGAGACGCATTTGGGCCCAGCGGCTGCATACAGAGCATGGCCACAGAGAAATGGCGTTGATGACCCCAAGGCCAATGCTTTAAGGGCCATCCAATATCTCAGGAGAAGGGGTCTTGCCCGGACTAGCACAGAGTTAGTGGCCCCGGATGCACTGCGGCCGGCACAGGCACCCAGCCACGGGATGGTGACTTGCGGTGCAGTCAGATGGGCCATGGGACCGGAGCAGATCCCCATCAATGTCCGAGGTGTTTGTTGAGGAGGGTTGCAGGGGACAGTGGAAGGTGTCCTCCAGGGCATAATGCGGAAGCTTTGATTTTATCCTTAACCAGCAAAGGGAGAAGTGGAATTCTACAGCCTCGTTGCCACCACCAATTTGGTATCAGCTACATGAGGATGAAAACTGCCCCCTAGTCCATAGACTCATATGCCACCAAAGTTCGACCAGAGAGTGTCCATGAATGTTGGGGAACAGACTTAGTGGCTTCGGGCCTGAGAGAGGAAGCAGTCTGCGGTAATGCCGGTACACTGATAAGAACTTCCCCATTGCAGAATCAAGACTCTGTGAACTACTCAAGTGCAGCCTAGGCCGAGAGCACTGTAGGCCGGAGGAAGCGGTCAGCATGGGCCATTCACAGAGTATCACCGGCATAGGTTGGTGGCCCCCAGCCTGCGTAGATCAGGTTCAGTGGCACCACGTGTGTCACCTCCGTGACTGTGACTCGGCTTTCGTCCAGACTGAGCCACATCTTCTTCTTACTCCTCTCCGTTCGACCACTGGTGTGGACTCCGCCATTCGTTATTCGCGACTAGGTGCTGATTGTGAAACTTACTGGTCCGCAAGGTAGTCCTGGTTTCTCATCCCCGTGTCACTGGCTGGCATTGAACAGGGTTGAGCACGTGTTGCAAGATGCCCATATTGAACTATGCCTCACGGATCGGGGGGTCTGGTGCCGTGGCTGCTGGCTCGGATTTGGGGTCACTGCCATTCAGTAGCTAGGGCGCAGTTTCACATATGGGCCCTACAGGGCCACAGAGGACGCTGGTGGAGTATGTAAATGAGGAATGAGTAATGTGACTTACACAGGCACGTGATGGGCCCTTCTTGACACATGCCAGTGTCGGCTGGTGATTAATGTGACCAGGCTGCGCTGGGTCGGGCCTGATGGGTTCGTGGTCCAGCGGGCCGGGGTACGGCAGGCGCACAGGATCGCCACAGGATCGCAAGCAACTCCACTAACAAGGACGGCGTCGGCCTCGTGGCGGGATGGTAGTCGGTGCCCTGCCAGAGACGTTGGGCTTTCCGGAAGAGGACCACGCACAGGGCTACATACTTTTTATTCACACCCCTACGCTGCCTTGGTGTATGCCGGGACATCCCACTCTGCTCACGCTTGCAGGGGGGGTGTAACAGGCGAGGACCCCCACTGGTTGGGGTGACATGGCTGCGTCCACTGTCCACTGCACTCCATATGCCAGAGGTGTATGTAGCAATGGATATGGGTGTGTTCTGCACACTGCGGTCTGTCCAGCACATCGCCGCCACCCTTGGCATTGTATACTTTTCCAATCATGAATCTACTGCATCCTTCACTCAGGCCTAGTTGCCCCCACATTCGTCAATTATGTAGCTGAGGTGCCATGCCATTAATTGGTCATGTTCACGGGTTGCCCAGGTTACCATTGTTAGTTGTTCTGTCATGTTGTTGTGTATATTGGCTGTGATTTTGTCATGTGTGCATTACCTGAGTTGTGGATTGCATGGTTGTGGAGTTGAGGTGAGAGGGGGGTTAGTTTGAAACTTGTCAAGGGCTGTGCATTTCCCTTGGTGCCATCCTGGGAATGCTGATTGATTATGGACTGTCAAAGGGATAAGGGATCACGCACACTGGCTGTGTATTTGCAGGCAACATTGGTGAAGGTCCCACGGTGTTCTGATGTTGTCTGCCCATTGATGTATAACGTGTGCTTACTGTTGTGGTGATTGTGTGCTGTGTCACCAGGGGGCACAGGTGGGACATTAGTGCAGTGGATTGCTCCCAACACATGCGTGCATCCGGCTATGGCGTATCGTTGTTGCTTGGTCTCCAGCGGTTCCTGCGCATTGTGTTGGATGTATGGGGATTGGGGACTGGGGTGCCAGGGTGATGGTGATGGCGATGACCAGGACAGGTGTGGGGGACTTCGATGTGGCTGGCTGTGAGACTCCACCGTCTCTGGTGGTTGTTGGTTGGGATGTGCCAAGGGTACAGCACAGCCATCAGCTTGGTGTGGGGTGGGATGTTGGTTGTCCGCTGTGCTGGTGCTGTTGGCCTGTTAGGCAATGATGGTCAGGATGCCTAGGATGATTGTCCTTTTCAGCCTGTAGTGGACAGTGACATTGTCAGATGCTGGGCCTGTGAAGCAGGTGTGTTTCCTGGGGGGGCCGATGTCTTTGTCTACCCTGCCTCTGTCGTGGTCCGGTGGGGGGGTGTGCAGGGTGGGTGTTTTGGCCCTACTGGGTGTCCGGGCTACATGAAGAGTGGCTCCATAGCATCTATTGCCCTTCTGATGATGCCCTGGGCTGGGCTCCCTTTTGTGGTGCAGGCTGTGGTTCGACTTTACACCAGGCCAGAGCAGGTGTTAATTTTCTGCTGCTAACGCGCCTTATTTTTGCACGGGAATGCCTACTCTGCATCTAATTAGCAATAGTTGCAGGGATCCTCTGTGGCGGCTTTGGCTGCGATAAAGTGCCATTAATTCAGTGACAGCTCCTTGTGAATATGCCCCTCAGTGAACTCTGCTCCGTCTCACCCCAATTAATAAAACCTCACATACCCTTGATAAAACAACAAGTAACTCTATCATTACATGCAAAAATGCATATAGCTTTCTCACAAAGTGAAAATGAAATACAGCAAGCAGTGAGAAAGGTGATGATTTTGGTGTCCTCACTAACCTAGGGAGAGAATCATCACCTCTCTCAGGGCCAGATGTATCAAACAGTTTTACCCATTCTGTGTCTATGGGGAAATGTGTTTATTCCTCTGGCCCTCAGTGCCTGATATTTTTCAAAGCTCACTTTTGTGAATTGGTTGAAAGCTTTTAAGCATGATTATAAAGGTAAAGTTGATTCATCAAAGGGTCGTGGGTGCAGTAGCTTACTCCAGAGTTTTTGCATGAAGTCCATGTTATGTGTATTAATTAAGCATGAATTAATAAAACAAAAATCTCACATACCTTTAGTAAAACAACAAATAACTATCTTTACATGCTAAAATACATATAGTCACCTCACAAAAAAGAAAATATAGCAAGCAGTGCCTTTAGTTAAACAATAAATAATTCTATCTTTACATGCTGAAATGCATATAGTCATCTCACAAAAGTGAAAATGAAAATATAGCAAGCAGTGAGAGAGGTGATGATTTAGGAGTCCTCCCTAACCTAGAGAAAGAACCAAACAGAGTCCTTGAACACAAAGAGCACATCATGCTGACATGATTCAGTGGTGGTCCCATCCTCCTAGGACCACCCCAAGCACAGTTATGGGCAAAAATACAATCCTAACCAAAGCCCATGCAAAGCATTAAAGGACCATATTGTAGAGCGCAGTGACTAATATAGTATCCAGTAACAAAACATTCCTCAAGGTGCAGGCTCTTGGGCTCAGCTGAGTGTTAATACCATAATATTCACTAAACTCCTGAATCTCGCCCCATAATGCTTTGCTGGGCCTTTGGTTGGCATTGTATTTTTGCCCATAACTTTCCTTGGGGTGGTCCTAGCAGGATGGGACCACCACTGAATCGTTCAGCATGATATGCTCTTTGTGTTCAAGTGACCTGCTTGCCCTCCCTCTAGGTTAGGCGTGACCACAAAATCGTCACCTCTCTCATTGCCTGGCATTTCTCAAAGTTTACTTTTGTGAATTGGTTATGTGCTTTTTAGCATGTAAAGGTAAAGTTGTTTTATCAAAGGGTTGTTGGTTGCAGTTGCTAACGCCACTATGTAGCGGAGTTGGAATTATTGCATGAATTCCATGTTTTAAATGAAATGCGTAGTTTTTGATTCTCCACAACCACTGCTGGTAGAGCGAGTTCATTACCCACTGTTAATGTTAAGGGGTGAGAGTTCCCAGTAATGCTACCACAGTATCTGCAGCTTTATTTCAGTGTTCCAAAAAGGAGGGTATGGAGTTTCGGGCTCTTAAAGTGTCTGTGTATAATGGCCCTGCATCACAACTCAGCGTGCTGTATCTAGATCTCTCAACATCACAAGGGCCTCTATTCTCTGTTGCCCTTCGACCACTCGCTCCTATATGTACCTGTTTCCCCGGTGCACTTCTCCACTCAAAGGTTGTCTCCCACCGACTCTTCTTTTTTTTTTAAATCAGCTGATATCTGCCTGGGAATCTGCTTAACGCTTGGCCGTCCAGGACTGTCACTGGACTCACACACCTCCACCCCGTGGATCTATTGCATCCTGTTCCTCACCTGTCCATCATCTGATGTCTCCGTGGGGTTCTATCTCTCAATTCTCACTCATCTGCTGCACTTGTAATATCTGCTGAAGAGAAGCACTTTTAAAGTGCGCTGTATTACCTACACCTCTGAATGATTGGGCTTTTTTGTGTCAAATAATGAACTTATGTCACCAAAAAGCAAATCAACCAAAAATAGTATTGCACAGTTGTTAGACCTGGTACCATTGGTGTGGGCCTCCCTTCCATATTTTGCTGTTGCCTCCTTTGTTTTTGCTGGTTATACATGATTTGGGCACTGTACCAGTGCTATTCAGTGCCACAGTACAAGTGCTCCCTATGGTAAAGTGATGTATGGATTAGTGACGCCATGATTGGCTGGTTAGGTTTTCTTGTCAGACCCTAGTACTGTGCACTGAGTGTGCCCAGGGCTTGTAAATCAAATGCTACTGATGGGCTTGCAGCACTGGTTGTGCCACCCACAGACGCAGCCTGTAAAGTGTGTCTCAGGTCTGCCATTGCAGAGCCTGTGTGCAGTCCGCTACTGCCATGTTGACTGGGCAAGTGTACCCACTTGCCAGTCCCTAAACCTTTCTTTTTCTGCATATTGGTCACCCCTATGGTAGGCCTAAGGGCTGGGTGCATTGTAGGTAAAGGGTAGGACATGCCATGGTGAGTGTGTGGCATGTCCTAATAGTGAATTACAGCCATTTTTTTTTCACTATTGCAAGGCTCTCTGTCCCCCTTAGGCCAGAATGGGCAGTTTGATTATTACATCTTATAATCCTATCTGACTCAGGGAACTAGGTAGAAATTCGAGTTTTGTATGCCTGAACTCAGAATGATAAAATACATATTTGAGTGAAGGTGGTTTTAACATTCTGTGTTTGAAAATACCACTTTTAGAAAGTAGGTATTTTCTAAGTGTGGGCGCCAAATCCGTTCTGTTCGTGGAATTTGCGGATTTTTGGCTATTTCGCAGTCGGCAAATACCGCAAATGTTCCCAAAAATCTGTAAATTCGCAAGCTGGTGGATTTTTTGCTTGGTCACGCTTGAAAAATACAATATCGCGTGAGCGACGTTGACTTACCGTGATTCTGAGTTCGAAGAGTTGTTTTCTTCCGTTTGCGTGTGCTGCACCATTTTGGATCTTGCTGCGTGATCGCGTGGGAGTTTTTCCACCACGATGACGTCATCGCGGTCCGCCATCTTGCACAGCGTGAGTTTGACAATGCGAGTACATCATAAGGGCCCGCGATCATACATCGCGGGAGTGAACAATTGCGAACACATAGATGAGGCGCGCAGCTGACTTCTGGCGGGAGATTTGAACAGCTCGCGTTCCCGAACTTGCAAAAATTGCAACTCTGCACAAGAAATCCACCGCAGGCAGCGTAAACCTTCTGAAAATCATAATTTTGATAACAGATTGAAATTTGGCTGCACTTTTTTGTGCAAGGCGTCCATTTTTGGGAGGTGGGAGGAACGAAGTGCCCCAGAGTCTCAAACTTCCTGTTCCTGTCCAGCAGGCTCCATCCAGTGCTTTGTCCATGTCCTGGTCACTTTTTATTTAATTCGGGAGATGGAAGGATTTATTTTTGTGGTTGCTGCTTGATATTTGGATTTGAGGACTTTTTGGACTTCGGATCACTTTTGGATTTGAGATTTTACAAGTAAGTTGGTGTTGTTTGTTTGAGGCATTGCAGTTGTTGTAACTATAATTTTAAAACTTTTTCTTTGAGTTTTGTTGAACTTGAACCTCATTTATGTCGTGGAATTTTAGCTCACTGTTATATGTGGATTTTTTTTTTAATTTTGTTAGGCCACACAAGCCAGTAGGCCCAGGGGTAGTGAGTGATGCATGAACCAAGTCTTTCTGTGGGATGTCTTGAATTTAAACATCATTGAGAGCATGGATGGCATTAAATTGTGGTGATTTATGTGTGTTTTTCAACTTTTTGGGGTGGTGTTGTGGCCTGGCCACGTAGGTGGGGGCCATTTTGGGCATGGATGGCATTGGATTGTGGTGATTTGTGTGTGTTTTTCAGCATTTCTGGGTGTTTTTGGAGCCTGGCCATGTGGGTGGGGGCCATTTTGAGACCTTGTCCAGGCAGGGCCTGGCCATGTGGCTGGGGGTCAAGGGGCAATTTTGAATCCAGGCAGTGTGCTTTGTGCCATAGTCTTGCACCCAGTCTACCCTGCTTTCATCCATTATGTCCCGGGGTACTCAGTGGTGCATGGACCAAGGCTTTCTGTGGGGTGTCTTGAATTTAAACATCATTGAGAGCATGGAGGGCATTGCATTGTGGTGATTTATGTGTGTTTTTCAACTTTTTGGGGTGGTGTTGGGGCCTGGCCACGTAGGTGGGGTCCATTTTGAGGCCTGAGGAAATTGCCTGTTAGAAACCAAGGCAATGAAACATGTCGGCTGTAAGTAGGGTGTGAATAGATTGGTAGTATTCACTTCCTCCTTTTTTATTGTTCATATATGTACCGTATGCAACAACAAGGAACACCATTAAAGAAATTGTCCCAGTTGCAAAGTATATTATATGTTAATTGTTAAATGTTGTACGTTGTGTTACATATAATTTGTGTTCACTGCACCATTCACTGTCTTTTCTTTGGGTTTAGGACACGTTTCCGTTATAGCTTGATGGACCCAATGATGATAACAGGGCCATCCTGGTGAGTACCAGCCAGGGGTCCCATTGGTGGTGCGCCCGTGAGGTGCCATTTTGCTTTCTCACCTTTTTTTTGTTGTTACACTAGGTGAATGTGGGTTTTGTACTTGTTTAAGTCTGTCTATCAGAGTTGGGCTATTTTTAACAGTGGCAGCAGACTGAGATATCCCCTACTCTAGATTCTTTGTAAGAAGAGAGGTATGTTGTAATTTATGTACAATCAGCGATGCCTGCAGATCTTTGTATGGTATGGTAACTGCCTTGAACACTAGGACAATAGTAGTTTGTTGACTTATTGAGTGGAGGGCGTCCTAGCTGTTTCTTTCCCTCTTTGCTCCTATTTTTTCCCATGAACCAGTGGGTGACAGTGATGAACCAGAGGGTGGCAGGGGTGAACCAGAGGGTGACAGTGCTGAACCAGAGGGTGGCAGTGCTGAACCAGAGGGTGGCAGGGGTGAACCAGAGGGTGGCAGGGGTGAACCAGAGGGTGGCAGTGGTGAACCAGAGGGTGGCATGGGTGAACCAGAGGGTGGCAGTGGTGAACCAGAGAGTCGCAGTGGTGAACCAGAGGGTGACAGTGCTGAACCAGAGGGTGACAGTGGTTAACCAGAGGGTGGCAGTGGTGAACCAGAGGTGCTGTGATGAACCAGAGGGTGGCAGTCGTGAACCAGAGGGTGGCAGTGGTGAACCAGGGGGTGACAGTGCTGTACCAGAGGGTGGAAGGGGTGAACCAGAGGGTGCTGTGATGAACCAGAGGGTGGCAATGGTGAACCAGAGGGTGACAGTGCTGTACCAGAGGGTGGCAGGGGTGAACCAGAGGGTGCTGTGATGACCCAGAGGGTGGCAGTTCTGAACCAGAGGGTGACAGGGGTGAACCAGAGGGTGGCAGTGGTGAACCAGAGGGTGGAAGTGCTGAACCAGAGGGTGACTGTGGTTAACCAGAGGGTGGCAGTGGTGAACCAGAGGTGCTGTGATGAACCAGAGGGTGGCAGTCCTGGCTGAGTGCATACCAGACTGTTCTCCTCTATTGCAACAGTAACGAAGGGAGACGGGACCAAGCTCACCAATGGGGGCTGTTATCCTTTTAAATTCCTCTTGGCTGGTATGGGAGGCAAGGTTCATTGAAGGCGCGCAAAGCCCAGTGTCCTTTGCAGTGGCATTGAAAGTGGTTTGCCCTGAGGAAATTGCCTGATAGAAACCAAGGCAATGAAACATGTCGGCTGTAAGTAGGGTGTGAATCGATTGGTAGTATTCACATCCTCCTTTTTTATTGTTCATATATGTACCGTATGCAACAACAAGGAACACCATTAAAGAAATTTTCCAAGTTGCAGAGTATATTATATGTTAATTGTTAAATGTTGTACGTTGTGTTACATATAATTTGTGTTCACTGCACCACTCACTGTCTTTTCTTTGGGTTTAGGACACATTTCCGTTATAGCTTGATGGCACCAATGATGATAACAGGGCCATCCTGGTAAGTACCAGCCAGGGGTCCCTTTGGTGGTCCGCCCGTGAGGTGCCATCTCGCTTTCTCACCTTTTTTCTGTTGTTACACTAGGTGAATGTGAGTTTTGTACTTGTTTAAGTCTGTCTATCAGAGTTGGGCTATTTTTAACAGTGGCAGCAGACTGAGACATCCCGTACTCTAGATTCTTTGTAAGAAGAGAGGTATGTTGTAATTTATGTACAACTAGTGATGCCTGCAGATCTTTGTATGGTATGGTAACTGTCTTGAACACTAGGAGAATAGTAGTTTGTTGACTTATTGAGTGGAGGGCGTCCTAGCTGTTTGTTTCCCTCTTTGCTCCTATTTTTTTCCCATGAACCAGAGGGTGACAGTGATGAACCAGAGGGTGGCAGGGGTGAACCAGAGGGTGACAGTGCTGAACCAGAGGGTGGCAGTGCTAAACCAGAGGGTGGCAGTGCTGAACCAGAGGGTGGCAGGGGTGAACCTAAGGGTGGCAGGGGTGAACCAGAGGGTGGCAGTGGTGAACCAGAGGGTGGCATGGGTGAACCAGAGGGTGGCAGTGGTGAACCAGAGAGTCGCAGTGGTGAACCAGAGGGTGGCAGTGCTGAACCAGAGGGTGACAGTGGTTAACCTGAGGGTGGCAGTGGTGAACCAGAGGTGTTGTGATGAACCAGAGGGTGGCAGTCGTGTACCAGATGGTGGCAGTGGTGAACCAGGGGGTGACAGTGCTGTACCAGAGGGTGGAAGGGGTGAACCAGAGGGTGCTGTGATGAACCAGAGGGTGGCAGTGGTGAACCAGAGGGTGCTGTGATGACCCTGAGGGTGGCAGTTCTGAACCAGAGGGTGACAGGGGTGAACCAGAGGGTGGCAGGGTGAACCAGAGGGTGCTGTGATGACCCAGAGGGTGGCAGTTCTGAACCAGAGGGTGACAGGGGTGAACCAGAGGGTGGCAGTGGTGAACCAGAGGGTGGAAGTGCTGAACCAGAGGGTGACTGTGGTAACCAGAGGGTGGCAGTGGTGAACCAGAGGTGCTGTGATGAACCAGAGGGTGGCAGTCCTGGCTGAGTACATACCAGACTGTTCTCCTCTATTGCAACAGTAACGAAGGGAGACGGGACCAAGCTCACCAATGGGGGCTGTTATCCTTTTAAATTCCTCTTGGCTGGTATGGGAGGCAAGGTTCATTGAAGGCGCGCAAAGCCCAGTGTCCTTTGCAGTGGCATTGAAAGTGGTTTGCCCTGAGGAAATTGCCTGATAGAAACCAAGGCAATGAAACATGTCGGCTGTAAGTAGGGTGTGAATCGATTGGTAGTATTCACATCCTCCTTTTTTATTGTTCATATATGTACCGTATGCAACAACAAGGAACACCATTAAAGAAATTGTCCCAGTTGCAGAGTATATTATATGTTAATTGTTAAATGTTGTATGTTGTGTTACATATAATTTGTGTTCACTGCACCACTCACTGTCTTTTCTTTGGGTTTAGGACACGTTTCCGTTATAGCTTGATGGCACCAATGATGATAACAGGGCCATCCTGGTGAGTACCAGCCAGTGGTCCCATTGGTGATGCGCCCGTGAGGTGCCATCTCGCTTTCTCACCTTTTTTCTGTCGTTACACTAGGTGTATGTGGGTTTTGTACTTGTTTAAGTCTGTCTATCAGAGTTGGGCTATTTTTAACAGTGGCAGCAGACTGAGACATCCCCTACTCTAGATTTTTTTGTAAGAAGAGAGGTATGTTGTAATTTATGTGCAACCAGCGATGCCTGCAGATCTTTGTATGGTATGGTAAATGCCTTGAACACTAGGACAATAGTAGTTTGTTGACCCTCTGGTTCATCACTGCCACCCTATGGTTCACCACTCCCACCCTCTACCGAGACCTTTTGTGACGCAGCGGTAGCACAAAAGATGCGCCATGGTGCTGGGTATAAACAACGTGACGCATCTGAGAGATGCATCACGTTGTAAAGCCCTGCGCCATCAGGAAGCGTTCCCGCGCAGGGGAGGGCGTTCCGGCGCAGGAACGCCTCCTAAAAGTGGCTGAGTGAAATCTACAAGAATTCACTCAGTCACTTTTAGGCCAATGCTGCGTCAAAACCCTGCGCCTGCTTGAAGCAGGCGCAAGGCTTGATGCAGCATTGGGGAGATAGGGCCCCCAGAGCATTGCTGGAGCTGTGTCGCGCTTGCGACGCAGCTCCAGCAATGCGCTGCTTTTACGGCACAGATGCGTGACGCATTTGTGCCGTTTTTGCCACATGGTGCGCCGCATTGTAAATGCAGCGCTCCATGGGTGGCGGAGCTGCGGCGCACAATAACTGGCGCATCCCTGGGGATGCGCCCGTTATTGTAAATCTGCCCCTATCTATTTAGCCAACGAGGGAGCACTTACTGAGCAGACAGTAGAAAGTACTCCAGTTGAGTAGAGGTATTGCACAAAAAGGTAGTCATCTTCGTGGACAAACACGCAGGGCGGGATTCATTCTGCCCCCTGTTAGACTCGTTTTTTGTGCCCTTCTGCCCTCTGTTAGACTCGTGTTTCCCTTGTTTTTCTGTCCTTCTGCCCTCTGTTAGACTCGTTTTTCCCCTGTTTTTCTGCCCTTCTGCACCCTGTTAGACTCATTTTTTGTGCCCTTCTGCCCTCTGTTAGACTCATTTTTCCCTTGCTTTTCTGCCCTTCTGCCCTCTGTTAGACTAGTTTTTCTCTTGCTGTTCTGACCTTCTGCCCTTTGTTAGACTGCTTTTTGTGCCTTTCTGCCCTCTGCATCACCTCATCATTACTCAGCGCTACCCCAGCATCACTCAGCACCACCAAATTATCACTCAGCACCACCACATTATCACTCAGCACCACCACAGCACCACTCAGCACCACCACAGCACCACTCAGCGCCACCACAGCACCACTCAGTACCACCACAGCATCACTCAGTGTCACCACATTATCACTCAGCACCACCACAGCACCACTCAGCACCACCACAGCATCACTCAGCACCTCCACAGCATCACTCAGCACCAACACAGCACCAATCAGCACAACCACAGCACCAGTCAGCGCCACCACAGCATCACTCAGCACCACCACAGCATCACTCAGCACCACCACAGCACCACTCAGCACCACAACTGCATCACTCAGCACCAGCACAGCATCACTCAGCACCACCACAGCACCACTCAGCAACACCCCAGCATCACTCAGCACCACCACAGCATCACTCAGCACCACCACAGCACCACTCAGCACCACAACCGCATCACTCAGCACCAGCACAGCTTCACTCAGCACCACCACAGCATCACTCAGCACCACCACAGCACCACTCAGCACCACAACTGCATCACTCAGCACCAGCACAGCATCACTCAGCACCACCACAGCACCACTCAGCAACACCCCAGCATAACTCAGCAACATCCCTGTATCACTCAGCACCTCCACAGCACCACTCAGCATCACCAAAGCACCATTCAGCACAACTACAGCACCACTCAGCGCCACTCCAGCATCAATCTGCGCAACCATTCAACAACAACTGGTTCAAATATGTTCTCTCAATGTTTCAAACTTTAATACAAATGTCACAAAAAGATGTTAATATTTCACTTCTGTTCTTGGATTTTCGTCACAATAAAATACACTGAACATAATCTTCACAAAAGTTATTTACAAAACTTTAAGCTATTGCCATTATAAATTAAAATCAATTGTATTTAAGTATTAATTATTTAAAAAAATTAAAAGCCATTGTAATTTGTAATATCAATACAGCTAAGTCACGTAAATACAAAACATGTTGCATTACAAATGCTATAGGTGTCACATTTGAGAAAGTTATAACTATTGGCATTGTAAATGACAAAGCTATTAATTTAGCTTTTTTTCATACCAACACATAAATAAAAAAATTGTCATTTACAAGACCAATAGCTCAAACTTTCCTAATGCGAGACCTATTGCATTGCAAATGCTTGTTTTTATATCTGTCAGTGCTTCCTGTTGAGGTTTAATTTTCGTGACAGGCGCCTCATTGCCTACTTGTAATTATTCTCTGACCCTGCTTCAAGGGTCAGAGCAGGGTCAGAGAATCGTTGCAAGTTGGCAACGTGGCGCCAGGAAGCACTTACAGGCCTACAGCAGCAGTTGCCCAAGTTGAAGTTAATTTCTTTGTTACCCTTTTGTTAAAGGTTACAAAAAATTACCTTCAACTTTTGCACCTGCTGCTGTAACCCTGTAAGTGCTTGGCTGAAAATTCGTCCCCGCTGATTCACGGATTTTACCGCATGTGAGATTCACGGATTGTGAAATCGCGGAAAATATGCAAATTCCGCGTGCGGAACGAATTTTCAGCCCATGCTTATTTTGAAGCCAGGCAGTGTGCTCAGGCCTGCAACCAGTTTGCCTTGCTTTCATCCATTATGCCCAGGGGTACTCAGTGGTGCTTGTACCAAGGCTTTCTGTGGGGTGTCTTGAATTTAAACATCATTGAGGGCATGGATGGCATTGGATTGTGGTGATTTTCGTGTGTTTCTCAACTTTTTGGGGTGGTGTTGGGGCCTGACCATGTGGGTGGGGGACATTTTGAGGCCTGGTCCAGGCAGGGCCTGGCCATGTTGCTGGGGGCCAAGGAGCCATTTTGAAGCCAGGCAGTGTGCTCAGGCCTGCACCCAGTTTGCCTTGCTTTATTCAATTATGCCCAGGGCTACTCAGTGGTGCATGGACCAAGGCTTTCTGTGGGGTGTCTTGAATTTAAACATCATTGAGATTATAAATGGCATTGGATTGTGGTGATTTATGTGTGTTTTTCAACTTTTTGGGGTGGTGTTGGGGTCTGGCAGTGTGGGTGCGGGCCATTTTGAGGCCTGGTCCAGGCAGGGCCTGGCCATGTGGCTGGGGGTCAAGGGCCCATTTGAAGCCAGGCAGTGTGCTCAGGCCTGCACCCAGTTTGCCTTGCTTTCATCCATTATGTCCAGGGGCACTCAGTAGTGGATGGACTAAGGCTTTCTTTGGGGTGTCTCGAAGTTAAACATCATTGAGGGCATGGATGGCATTGGATTGTGGTGATTTTTGTGTGTTTTTCGACATTTTGGGGTGTTGTTGAGGCCTGGCCATGTGGGTGGGGGCCATTCTGAGGCCTGGTCAATTCAGGGCCTGGCCATGTGGCTGGGGGTCAATGGGCCATTTTTAATCCAGGCAGTAAGCTTTGTGCCATAGGCCTGCACGCAGTCTGCCCTACTTTCATCCATTATGCCCAGGGGTACTCAGTGGTGTATTCACCAAGGCTTTCTGTGGGGTGTCTTGAAGTTGAACATCATTGATTGCATGGATGGCATTGGATTGTGGTGATTTATGTGTGCTTTTCAACTTTTTTGGGTGTTGTTGGGGCCTGGCCATGTAGGTGGGGCCATTTTGAGGCCTGGTCCAGGCAGGGCCTGGCCATGTGACTGGGGGTCAAGGGGTCATTTTGAAGCCAGGCAGTGTGCTCAGGCCTGCACCCACTTTGCCTTGCTTTCATCCATTATGCCCAGGGGGACTCAGTGGTGCATGGACCAAGGCTTTCTGTAGAGTGTCTTGAATTTAAACATCATTGAGATAATGGATGGCATTGGATTGTGGTGATTTTTGTGTGTTTTTCGACATTTTGGGGTGTTGTTGGGGCCTGGCCATGTGGGTGGGGGCCATTTTCAGGCATGGTCCAGGCAGGGCCTGGCCATGTGGCTGGGGGTCAAGGGTCCATTTTGAAGCCAGGCAGTGTGCTTTGTGCCATAGTCCTGCACGCAGTCTGCCCTGCTTTCATCCATTATACCCAGGGGTACTCAGTGGTGTATTCACCAAGGCTTTCTGTGGGGTGTCTTGAAGTTGAACATCATTGATTGCATGGATGGCATTGGATTGTGGTGATTTATGTGTGCTTTTCAACTTTTTTGGGTGATGTTGGGGCCTGGCCATGTAGGTGGGGCCATTTTGAGGCCTGGTCCAGGCAGGGCCTGGCCATGTGACTGGGGTCAAGGGGTCATTTTGAAGCCAGGCAGTGTGCTCAGGCCTGCACCCACTTTGCCTTGCTTTCATCCATTATGCCCAGGGGTACTCAGTGGTGCATGGACCAAGGCTTTCTGTAGAGTGTCTTGAATTTAAACATCATTGAGATAATGGATGGCATTGGATTGTGGTGATTTTTGTGTGTTTTTCGACATTTTGGGGTGTTGTTGGGGCCTGGCCATGTGGGTGGGGGCCATTTTCAGGCATGGTCCAGGCAGGGCCTGGCCATGTGGCTGGGGGTCAAGGGTCCATTTTGAAGCCAGGCAGTGTGCTTTGTGCCATAGTCCTGCACACAGTCTGCCCTGCTTTCATCCATTATGCCCAGGGGTACTCAGTGGTGCATGGACCAAGGCTTTCTGTGGGGTGTCTTGAATTTAAAGATAATTGAGGGCATGGATGGCAATGGATTGTTGTGATTTGTGTGTGTTTTACAACTTTTTGGGGTGGTGTTGCGGCCTGATATTGTGGGTGGGGGCCATTTTGAGGCCTGGTCCAGGCAGGGCCTGGCCATGTGGCTGTGGGTCAATGGGCCATTTTTAATCCAGGTAGTAAGCTTTGTACCATAGGCCTGCACCCAGTCTACCCTGCTTTCATCCATTATGCCCAGGGGTTCTCAGTGGTGCATTGACCAAGGCTTTCTGTGGGGTGTCTTGACGTTGAACATCATTGATTGCATGGATGGCATTGGATTGTGGTGATTTATGTGTGTTTCTCAACTTTTTGGGGTGGTGTTGTGGCCTGACCATGTGGGTGGGGGACATTTTGAGGCCTGGTGCAGGCAGGGCCTGGCCATGTTGCTGGGGGCCAAGGGGCCATTTTGAATCCAGGCAGTGTTCTCAGGCCTGCACCCAGTTTGCCTTACTTTAATCCATTATGCCTAGGGGTACTCAGTGGTGCATGGGCCAAGGCTTTCTGTGGGGTGTCTTGAATTTAAACATAATTGAGGGCATGGATGGCATTGGATTGTGTTGATTTTTGTGTGTTTTTCAACTTTTTGGGGTGGTGTTTAACTGATTTTCCTCTGGCTTCCTTTGCTTTTAGGTGCACTAGAGAACCACCAGTGTCAGAGAAGAAGTCCTGCAGTGGTGTGTGCAGCACAACGTCACGTGACGTCACGTGCGGCCACAGACAACTCTGCAACTTGTGCAACTGCGGCCTGCTGTTCTGACATCTGAAGAAGATGGGCCCAAAGAAAGGTGGCCGTTGCTCCTTTACCAAGAAAGTTGCCAGTGCCACTTCCAGTAAGAAGGAGCAGAAGAAGCAAGTGGCGCCACTTACAAAGGTATCTGGTGTACCCACTATTTTTTCGGGCCAAAAAAAACAACACCTGCAGCAGTGGGGTCCGCTGGGGACCAAGCTGGGAGCAGCACCTCCGCTTCATTGGGCTCAGTGCCACCACGCAAGGTTAGGTCCAAGGCCGCCATGAGTGCTGCAGAGGCAGCCACTTTAATTGCTCAATCACCATCGACCAGTGATGTTGGCTCATCGCAAGAAAGTAGCATCCAAACAACGCAGGGTGTAACTCATCTGACGAGTGTTCAACAACCACAGCCGCAACAACAACCACAGGTGCAACTAGTACATGCACAAGTACATGCACAAGTATAGGCACAAGTACATGCGCAAGGAGAGGGGCAAGGAGAGGCTCAAGGAGAGGCGCATGGAGAGGCGCAAGAAGAGACGCATGGAGAAGCGCAAGTAGAGGCGCATGGAGAGGCTCAACTAGAGGCGCATGGAGCGGAATAACTGCCCACAATATTGTTCCTCCAGAAGTAGGGGTACATCAGGAAATCGAGACTCAAGCGGAGGTATCATCCAAGGAAGCCACTCCTCCTGATGATGATCCATTGTCTTCCACATACCCAGCAAGAAAAAGGGCAAGGAGGGCTACTACAAGTTCTTCTTCAAGCCACCTTCCTTCTGATGATCTTGATGTTGATTGGAACCCATAAATGCCGTCTGAGATTGAGGCATGCCATGAGCCGACAAAGGTAGCTAAACCTAAAAGGAGGGTTCCCGACTTCCCGCAAAGCTTCCACTTATGGGTGATGATGACGAACAAGAAGTGGTGTATTCTGCTGCTGTTGAACAGTCTGACAACGACCCAGTCATCACAGTCGTCACTCCAGCCCCAGCGGACATGCAGCAGACAGACATTTTGACCCTATCCCGAATTGCTGCTGAGCGGGATGTGGGCGGTGTGGCACTGGTACCACCACCAACGCAGTTAACTACAACACCAATACAACCTACAGCTCCCGTATTTTCTCATCTGAAGGGCCGGCAGGGACCTCCATCCATCTCAACCTCCATTACCTCAAGTAGTGGTGTTGTAAGTGTCCAACAGAGTCAAATTCAGCCACGTCCATCCTCCACTTCATCTGGCATTGAAACTGAAAGTAGCACCTCCACCACCAGCAGACATCTCCAGTCCCCAGTTTGGGACTTCTTTAGTGTTAGCAAAACGGCAGAAAACATGGTTGTTTGTTCGATTTGTAAAATAGTAGTTAGTCGGGGTAAGCTTGGTACCAAGTATGGTACCGGAGGCCAGAGAGGTCATCTCCAAGAACCTAAGGAAGATCCGGGAAGCCAAAAGTAGAACTGATCCAAATGTATCCATTCACATTGCATCTGATGATGACAAGGGGCTGATCATGCAGGGGGAAGTCAAGAACCGACTGACATTTTTTCTGGTACACCCAGTACCCCTAGTAGCAGTACTGCAGTGGTAGCGCGAACACCCTCTACCCCTGCAACAGGTATGAGGCACACCAAGAGTCTGGGAGAGACACCAATGCGAAAAAGTACATCAATGAGCCTAACTGGGTTGAAGAAGTCTGCATCATCATCATCACGTAAAACGGTCCAGAGCACCATTAAAAGCATGTTTTGGTCGGAGGCGCCATTTGAACGCAACCACCCAACGGTGCGTCTGTATGACGCAAAGCTGGCTAAAATGTTAGTGCAGGACTTTCTCCTTTTTTCTTTCGTGGAAGGGGTGGGTTTTCTAGAATTTGTGGCAACAGTCTACCCTAAATGGAAGGTTCCTAGCAGGTCGTATTTTGCCAGAGTTGCAGTTCCATCACTACATCAAGATGTGCTGGAGGTGATTGGGGCAGCTTTGCAGAAGAGTGCTGTTCACACTATCCACCTGACAACAGACATGTGGACCAGTTGCCAAGCCCTTGATTAAATGTGCATAACTGCACACTAGGTCTTTTTTGCAGGGGTTAGAGAAAAGATGTCTGCAGGTGTTGACCATGCCACAACAGTAGCCATGTTTGCCATGGAGAAATCTCATACTGCAGTAAACATTTTGGAGGAGTTTTACAGCAAGGTCTTGTATGATGGTGGCTCTTTTAGAGTGCTGTGTTTGGCGTACAGTTTTAACATTGTTGTGTAAGATTTCTTTAAAAAATAAAAGACAGTCAGCAAGTTACTGACCACCTGCCGAAGAATTCGCACACATTTCAGCCATTCTTTTAAGGCCCAGAAGAAGCTGAGAAGCATGCAACGTGAATGTAGACTGCCAGTCAAAGGACTCATCCAGGAGGTGGTAACACTTTGGAACTCGACCTTCTACATGGTTGAGCGTCTGTCTGAGCAGTGGATGGTTATCAATGAGTATCTCTTTGAACTGGGTTCTACTATGAATAGATTTTTGGGAGTGGGTTTAGGGGTCTGGGAGCACTGCTGGAAAGGTAAAATTTTGATTGCTGGTGGTTTGAAGAAAGTCCATGGTGGAAAAGGGGAGTGTGGGCATAGTTTCAGAGAGCGTTTTGGCACGATTTTAACTTAGGCCTCTGCGAGGTAGCAGTATTGCATGTTTTTCGGGGGCTATTTGGGGGGTGTTCTAGATTTCTGGAAGTGGGTTTAGGGGTCTGGGAGCACTGCTGGGAAGGTCTTATTTTGATTGCAATTGGTTTGAAGAAAATCCATTGTGGGAAAGGGGTGTTTTAGGCCTAGATTCAGGGTGAGTTTTGGCACGATTTTAACATAGGTCTCTGCGAGGTAGCAGCATTGCATGTTTTTGGGAGGGTACTGTAGGGTGTTCTAGATTTTTGGGAGTGGGTTTAGGGGTTTGGGAGGCACGGTGGGAAGGTCTCATTTAGGGGAAAAATAGTCGTTTGTCTGTAAGTTGAGGGAAAAGGTGATTTGGGCCTGTTTCTATGGTGCATTTCGGCCCATAGGCTAACATTGCCGGTAATGCGTTATTGCAGATGTCACTGGAGACAAATCTTCTGGCACTTTACGCAACTGTAGTGTAGCAAAAGCACAATACATTTACCAAATGATGTAGCACTTACTGGATTAGTCAGTAGAAAGTACTCCAGTAATAGTTATGCAAATCGCAAAAAAATCCACAAGTTTGCGGGAAAATCCGCAAATTTGCTTTTTTGGGGGATTTTGCACAAATTCGCGGACCGCAGATCTGCACAATTCGCCCATACTTACTTATTACTATCCTTGAAAAGGAGACTCAGAGTACACACTTTCAAAATGATGCTTGTATGTAATACTGTCGCCTCTGTGAAACTGAAAGTGGGGACTTACCTGACACTCTATCCTGCCGTGAGGGGAACGGCCGCACTGGAGAGTGTCCCGCGCGCTAACGCCGTGAGGGGAATGGCTGGACTACTGCTCCCAGGTGCCCCGGCGACTCACACCTTACGCCGGTAACATCGCCCCCGGAGGCGCTTAAAAAGGAAGGAGCGCCGAGCGCTCAGTGCGGGAATTACCTGGCACTCTATCCTGCCATGAGGGGAACGGCCGCATTGGAGAGTGTCCCGCTGACATGGCACTCTATCCTGCCGTGAGGGGAACGGCTGCACTGGGGAGTGTCCCGCTGACGCCGTGAGGGGAACGCTGGACTACTGCTCCCAGGTGCCCCGGTGGCGCATACCTGACGCCGGTAACATCGCGCCCGGAGGCGCTTGAAAAGGAAGCAGTGCCAAGCGCTAAGTGGGGGACTTACCTGGCACTCTATTCTGCCATGAGGGGAACAGCGGCATTGGAGAGTGTGCCGCTGACGCTGTGAGGGGAACGGCTGGACTACTGCTCCCAGGTGCCCCGGCGGCGCACAACTAACGCCAGTAACATCGCGCCCGGAGGCACTTGAAAAGGAAGGAACACCTCCCGCATCCGCGGAACGTGCGCGGGACGCGCTGGGCGAAGCCGGGACTAAGGGCGGACAGTCTTTGGCAGTTCGAGACAGAAGGAGGCGGGGCGGGGCCACTCCTCTAAAACCCTATCAACCACCACAAATGGGAAAGCGCAACAAAACTGCGAATTATGAAAATGAGGGGAAAAACGCTAAAATGCCTAGACATTCCAAGTCTATATTGTCATATCTCTCATCTGCTGTGGGTGCCATTACCAAAGAAATCGCCAATTCAGAACAAGAGTTGGGGCTGACATCGACTGACTTGGTGGAGCCACCTACTTCTGAGGCTCATATCACTAGTACAGTTTGTCCACCGAGCGTAGCTCCCACAATACCTCTGGAACTCGCAGTAACTATCATAACCAACCCCGTCCCTCCGTCCACATCGCTTACCCATCATAGCGCTCCTGGTGCTTCTGTCGACACACCGCAGCATCCCGAGCCTGAAGCCCAACTACATAAGAGAGTCAGAGGCAAATAACCCAAAGCTGCGTGTACAGCAACCACACTACTTGACCCTTTGGAGGACCAACTAGAGGCCCTGTTTGTTGCCAGAATTGAGCCATTGTTAGTAGGGATCGCAAAAGACATCGTTGATACATTGAACAAATGCTTGTCCGATCTTCTTAAGAAATGCACATTGCTGGACAAAATCATCAACACTTACCCCCCACCCGGGGAGTTGCTTAGGAAGGGAACATTGCCCCAGGGTCTGGTCACGACAGTAGGGGAAAGCCCTAGTACCACAGCCCCTCCCCAGGGGGGAGAAGGCATTGTATCTGGCGGTCAACGCCATCAAGGCGCCCTTCACGTAAACCAGGTGGGCCATACATCCATTCCTCCCTCACGGATGCAACCAACCACGCCTTTGAGCAGGAAAATACTGCCAAACAAGTTCAAACTAAACCTGCCCCCAGCTGCCGCCCCTTGGTTGCAGTGTTTATAGGAGTACCACCGCTTTAAGAGGGCGAGGGCGAATCCACCACCGATCTTTTACATAAAGTGAAAATCTGGTGTGCTGATTCTGCCAGTGGAGAGGATTGTTCAGACTCGGTTATCTTTGCAAGGAGGGTGGGGTGGGTGGGGAGAAAAGCCAAGACCACCTTGGGGGACTGTGTGGTAATTAACTTCAACAGGCCTAACGTGGCAGACAAACTCTTCTGTGATGGTTCTGTCATAACTGCAAAAGACCACGTGAGACCGGTACCCTTAGGGTTTTTTTATCCTCCCCCGGTGACAGATTACACTGGACATCATCATTTTAAAGCGAGTTCAATCCTGAATTTACACCCGAGGGTGGATATCTCTGTGGATACCTCTGGGGTTTCCACCCAAAGCTGTTCTCAAAAGCCAGAGCCCACACCAACATTGTCTTATGATCAAGGGGCGGGTGTTGTACCAGCTGGTAGCGGGTTAGCCACTAGTAACCGCTTTGCACCCCTATCAGGCCAGGAGGGTATGGAGGGCTTAGAGGAGGTTGATTGACCACTAGCTTGTGTGCGGCCCCCGCCAATAGGACCCCCCGAGCAGGAGGAGGATGTGGTATGTAAGCTACTTAGTTGGAAAGTGGCAGGTGTTAAAAGCAAGGTAACACATGAGGACTGGGTGGGCCTGGTCTGCAGACACGAAGTCATTGCCCTACAAGAGACATGGGATACTGCAGATAGTTTCTGGTTGGATGGCTTCACCAGTTTTGTTACAGCTGCCACCCCAAGCAGATCAGGCAAAGCTAGGCGTGGCCTCATAACTCTTTTTTCTCTAAAACTAAAAGGGTCTTTGAAAGTGGTCAATAATCCCTCCCCTAATCTGTTAACAGTTGAAAGATCAGTTTCCCCCTCTAAAATTACTTTTTATATTAATTTTTACAATTCATTAAATAAGGACACTGGAAATAATGGTTTAGCCAGTTTAGATTCCTTTTTTATCTTCTGTCAGTCAAAACACATGTTTTAGCCATGAACTTATTCTTTTTGGGGATTTTAATATTCACCCAAGCAATGGTCTCTGCGGCATAAAGAATGGTGAAGACTTTGCCGGGTTAGAAGGCCCACACTTTGAGCATTCCACAGCGGGAGCAGAATTAGAAGACCTGCTGGCCGACAATAATCTTTACGAGCCCAATTCATCTGAAGGCAGCCCCAGAACCCACACTTATAAAGGCACTATCCCGGGGTCTATTATTGACTATATAGGGGTCTTAAATAGGTTAATATCTTATAATATGTTGGTGTCTGTACATAGTGATCATAACCCGGTAGTAGCGGAGGTAGCCTGGGGGCAGCACATGGGGCCTAAGCCCTAAGCTCCAACCACGAGAGGTCTGCACCACAGTACGCCCAGTGGATCAGGGGAGACGGCTTAAATGGGCGAATGTGGTGCCTGATACCTTCTATGCAGAGCTTCTACCTAAAATTCATGGCCATCTAGTGGTCTGTCAAAACGTCATGGCCCCGGTCCATGAAATAATAGGGGCTTTCGAAGCAATTTGCAACCAAGTAGTGACTGACCTCTCAACCAGCACGAGGAAGGGAGCCAGCAAGCATCATCGCTGGTTCGATGCAAACTGCTCCAAGGCTCACAGATCGCTAATGCTTGCACTCAAGCATTTACCAAGGGACAAGATGAATATAGCGTATCTAAGGAAGCAATATAAGTTGGCCATTAAATCTCGGAAAGAGTCAATTAAGAAACAAGCTTGGGATAACCTTCTTAATGTAGATATTTTAAGGGATAGTAAACAATTCTGGACTATAATAAACCAGCCCTTTTTCTCCGATATGCTGAACTACTACTTGGACTGCGTGATTTCGGAAGAAAAATGGACTAGTCACTTTAGTGCAGTATATGATGGGGAGTGCATGGACTTTACCCTCACTCCGTTTGTTGCCCCTGAGACCACTCCCCTGAGCTTCAATAAAGGTGAAGTGGAAAAAGCTATCCACGATACTTCAAAGAACAAAGCTCCAGGCCCTGACGGGGTGCCGGCGCCCACCCAACTTCATGGGCAACATCTATTATCGTCTCAATTTTCAAGAAAGGCCATTGTGATGACCCAGGTTGTTACAGGCCTATATCTCTCCTGGACTCTGCCGTTAAGATCCTAGGCAGAGTCTTGTTAACCAAGCTGAGGGAGAGTATTGAGAATTGTGGTGGACTGGCCAACATTCAATACGGGTTCAGGGAGAAGAGGGGAACTATGGAACAGTGCTCCAACTTGCACCTTCTGATCGCCAAGTACACGGTGGCCAAGGAGGGGTCTTTATTTCTAGCATTTATGGACCTCTCTTCGGCCTTCGACTTGGTGAACAGATCGAAGCTCTGGGTGATGTTGCTGAAGATTGAAATAGATGGGGCCTTGGTAAGATTCATGGCCTCTTTACATCAGGACTTGTCCGCCAAGGTCAGGGTCACCAGAGAGGGAAGATGCAGTCCCCATTTTTAAATCCATGCGTGGGGTACGGCAGGGCTGTATATTAGCCCCCTACTGTTCACCATATATATCAACGGTCTGGGGAAGTTCTTGGAGGAGATAGAGGGGGATGTTCCACGTGTAGGAGAAGTTAAGATCCCTGCTCTCCTATACGCGGATGACGCAGTCCTTATAGCACACACTGGTAATGCCCTGCAGAATTTGCTGCATGCATTTGCCACTTTCATGGACGATCTGGACATGAAGGTCAATGCTGCTAAATCCCATACAATGATAGTTGGAGCACATAGGCATAAAGGGGTGACTAAAACCTTTAGATGTTAGGGCCAAGAGGTCTTTAGAACAGCTACTTTTCCCTACCTGGGGGTGCTCTTCGACGAGAGGGGGTCGTGGGGCCCACAGGTTAGGGCAAAAGGCCTTTCAGTTGCTAGGTCATCGGCGGCCCTTATGGCCTTCTCAAAAAGATTGGGGGCCAGGCCAATGGAGGCCCTAATGAATGATTATAGTTCCAAATGTATTTCAATTGCCATGTATGGGGCCCCAATCTGGGGTTACGCACAGTTGGAGCCCATACAGAGAGCAGAAAATAAGTTTCTACGTTCCTTATTATCAGTCCCTCCTTCGACCCCAACCTATTCTATCCACGCGGAGGTGGGTTTGGACTACATCACAGATAGGCTTAATTTGGCTCCACTGATCTTTTGGTTAAGGATGTGGCTTAATAAGGAATTAACCTTAAACCATTCCATAATGGAGGATGTCATGTCACTTGAGCACTATAAAAAGATCCCCTGGCTGGATTTCCTGAGGAAGTCTTTTTTCCGACTAGGGAGACCAGAACTTTTTGAATTTCCGACATGCATAAGGAATACAGATGTAGTTGCGGTCAAGAGGCAGTTCCTGACCCTGGCAAGATCTAACCGAGAAGAAAAAGAACTCCAGAAGCCCTCGGTGAGGTCTCATTACATACTAACAAGCTCTAATGCCATGGAACCCTACCTTAGTATTGTTACCAGACCTTTTCATAGGTTCCTCTTGACTAAATTCAGATTTAATTTGATTCACTATCATCTGGGAAACTAACATAATTGGGCTAAAGCAGAGTTAGCCCCTCCCTGCTCCTGTGACAACTTCTCAACCCAGGACACCATACACTTTGTCATGTTTTGTCCATTGTTTTTAGTACCCAGAAAGAAATACTTGCTCCCAATTTTAAGGGAGGCTGGATTCACACAAGTCAGACCGGCACTTCTTTATCTACATTCCTTGAGCACTATTCGCTTAACATTCTGTATGGGAAGTTTTTTGGCAGAAGCAGCTTGTATTAAAGCCAGACATGTAAATATTGATAGCATCTAGTGATTGCATTTCTATAGCTGCTTAGATTGACATTTTGCACGGCCACTTGCTTTTGTATAAACTCCCTAATTAACTGTTTTTATGGATTGCAATTTTAATATTTTTGGATATATTTTAAACTTTTAAAACATGATTGTAGTTGAATCAACTTTTGCAAATGTACTTGGCACTTTTTGTATGAAATGTATGTCATTTTATGATTTTATCCAAAATCGAATAAAAGTATTTTGACTGACTGACTGTGTTATTTTTGCACTACACAGCGTACCTTATATTTTTTTCTCCGTGGTGTTTTAATATCACTTCCTGTTTTTCCATAAACAATTACAGGCCGGCTTTTACCCTGTGCGATTGGACAAACAATTAACTCAGGCTTACCATTAGCGATCCGCAATTCTGGTCTGGTCACCAAGATTGATCGACGGAGTGTCAGATGGAATGGAGGAGTACTGCAAATATTAGGAATGGCTGGATGCACGCAACTTCCCAAATTCAACAGGACAACTACAACATACAGTTACAGTGTCCTCTTCTTCACTTCTCCTTATCTTTTAAATATCGTTATTGTTGTGAACTTCTATGAGTGTGACTCTGCGCATTTGTTTGCCGTCTGCTTCAAATTCATCCCTCCAGCCATTGTATACATTTTTCTTTGCTATATTTTGCTATATTCGTTTAAGTGAACCACCAAAGCCACAATAGCACTACAAGACCTGGTATTTTAAGAATTACGGGGCAGATTATCAAGGGGGTTTATCTCCGCTTTTTTGGCTTTAAAAGCCAAGAAAGCGGAGATAAAATGATCTCCCTATTACCTAGCTGTCGCTAACACCAGTTAGCGACAGCTAGTAGGAGATAGCGACCATCTTGGGCCCCACTTTGCATGTCAGTGATATTTATCACTAATGACATGCAAAGTGGGCGTGCCAAGATGTTAGCGAATGAAAACAGTCGCTAACATCGCTATCTCCTATTACCAACTTTTGGAGATATTTGCGCTAAGCACGAATATCTCCAAAATCTAACACCTGCCCTGAGCAGTTCTTAGCCATGTTATCCGATGGTAGGTGGATAACATGGCTAAGAGCATTAGCTCGGTAATGCATGAATATCGCTGACTTTTCAGCGATATTCATGCATTGCGGCGATTTTTATCGCATTTGCGATAAACCTTGGTAATACCAAGGTTTATTTGCGGTAAAAATCGCCGCAGCTCAGCGGTAAATTTTTGTCTCTAACCAAGCAATAGCGATAATTATCGCTATTGCTTGGTAATATGCCCCTACATTTCATGTACTAAGTGTTGTTTATTCTCTCTGAGGGCAGTTAGGTAAGTGAAATTGCGTAATTACTGCAGCCCTGTACTGTCACATTGTTTCTTCATAGTTAGTAAGTTGTAGAAAGTACTAATTAGTTTAAGTAACCTAACCATCTATTTATTTGTCCATGCTGTTTTTTTCCTCTCTCCACAAAACTTTCCCAAAAAACCCATTCCCATCCAATTTTCAAACCCTAACCCTAGATAGGATAAGGTCAAAGCAACAGAAAATCAATTTCAAGGCTGGTGAAGGAATCCAAGGATATATTCTTACTCAGCTTGACACAGACCCATGACTATTTGCAAATCATCAATTGGATTGATCATCAAGAACATTCTCCTCCTACATGTGGCGAATGATTATGCTGCTGTGTCCTTCACCTTCAGTACTATTTCTTGAAGTAGCCAAAGCCAAACTCCATGCAACTAGTAGTTATACTTTGAATACTTTAGCATTTGTTAGGCTAAATTTTGGCACTGTTCTTGTGTACTGTGCTATCTATAATACTGTTCTAATGCTCTGCTCAGGCCACTCAAGGATTAATTTTCAGTTTTTTTCATATGCTGCTACTGCCACTGTGTACCACCACTACTACCACCACAACGATGCCATTTCATCCTCCCAGGATTGCCAACCTTAATCGCCATTTGCCATGCAGCCAGCCCTGTGCCTAGCCCTATTCTCCAACACGAATCACAGGTAAGATTTGGGGGGAGGAAGAATAATGGAGTAGGAGGAGAGAGGAGAGACTGACGGTTGTACTAGTAAAGTAGTAGGACAATTGAATTCACTAACTCTGTGAGTGGCACGTACTTTTGTAAACATTTGGGCGATTACTTAGACAATTTGAATCAAGCAGCCAGTTCAGTTTCAGGAAAACAAACATACAGTTAATCCCCCCGCAAAACAGTAAAAACATGTATGCTTTGTTTAAGTTGAAAGTAAATAATTATTTTTATCCCTAACAAAAATAAACTATCCCGCAAGACCCGACCCACCCCCTCCCTAACTCCAAAGAATGTCCATGAAGTGAAAAGTCCCCAAAGTAAAAAAAAAACAACTCCCAATTCCCACCCCCCCAAAAGTCTTTAAAAAAGGGGCAAGGGACAGTCTCTCCTCCTCTACTTGCCGCCGCTTGCTGGTGTCCTTTGGCCAGGTGGTCCCGTTGTCCCTGCAGAGGTTCTTGAGCAGCGTTTTAACTCTCTCCATCTCCTGCTCAAGGTTGGACACCCTGATGGTTAGGCGGTGGATGCTTGCCTTGCACCTGCTGTGGGGGGCAGCTGGTTTTTTGGCTGCTTGGCGGTAGCGGGTGGCTGCGGTACCACCGCTCCGTACCGCTGGAGGTTTGCGCTGACTGCCTGACCCAGGGTGCGCGGAAGAGGATGCAGCTGTCGTGGTGGATGTTGTGGACTGAGACTGCGTGTCCTCCTCCTCCTGGGCCACCAGCCACCGATATTCGGCAAAAATCGCCTCCAGCTTCCTTTGCCGAGCCCGTCTAGCCAGCTCCTTCCGTGTTGGTTTGGAAGGAGCATCTATATGAAGAAAGAAAAACATACTGTAACTAATGCTCTTTAAGATTAACACAAAATAATTCAGCAGAAAGTTGTGTCACAGTAGCACTATCAACTTGCAAGCACAGTACATAACATTTGTGGCCTGTATCTATCTAACCTCCCACTTCGTCGGCCTCTTCTCTAACATTAGTGGGAGTTTCAGAATTTAGAAACAGTCTACAAGAAGATCAAAGACAATTTAGGAAAAAATAGAATGAGGAACCTTTGGAAAAAATACAGGTGCTGTAAAAGATAGGGAAGTATAATTTTTAATATAACAGGAACACTTACTGGGCCAGCAGAGGAGCCCTCGCCGGACCAATGCTGTTGTCCCTGCTCCGCCGGCGTCGCTACCTCCTCCTGTGTCCCCTTGCCCCTGGGGGGAGCTGATGTACAACATGAAAGAAAGACACAAACATGGATGATTGTTGTCAACCACATCAAACATTTCAAAAAAACAATAACAAAATATTTCGGGGAAATAGACAACAATTGCACTAAATTTATTGACCCATATCTGATGTGGTCTACTAGGATATAGCATTACTGGATTTGTGGACCGTCTACTTGGAAAGTTATGTAACTCACTAAACCAACTACAAAAAGGTTCTACTGGGACTGGCAGGCAGCACTACGCATGCACGCGAAGTGACAGACACAGTCCGTCATGATCACCACCACTATCTCTTCTTAGTGGCAGGAGTACAAAGGAAGGACTGAACTTGAGTCTCTGATGTCTAGCATTACGCAGTTCTGTAAAGTACACTGATACATAATCATCAATCAGGCCAAATGAGAACAAAATGTAAAACAAGTAAGCATAGTAGCACCACCAATGAGCAGTCGAGCATCTGCAATCACAGAAGATTTAGAAACATAATTTACCTGCAATGTAATCGGCAGCATTCTTGCTCTTCGAAAAAAAACAAATATTTGCAATATCATAACACAGAGCAGGAGAAAACAAAGTAGTGAATAAATAGCTACTTGTATTCACCAAGCCCAGGGATCTCGACACCAAGCAGGTCATGTTCATGGTCCAGGATTTCGGACCACCGGTGCGTCGCCTGGTTGTAGGTGCGCCGGACCCCAGACTCCCGATACACGGCCTGGCACACCTTCCCCCATAGCTTGCGATGCTCCCGGAGCCCGTTCCCGGCACCGAGCCTGCCGTCTGCCGTCTGCCGCCTGCCGCGACGGTCTTGGGGAGGTGGCGCTGGAGAACAAAATTGAAAACAAGTAAGCATAGTAGCACCACCAGTGAGCATGTGAGCATCTGCAATCACAGAAGCTTTTGAAACATAATTTACCTGCAATGTAATCGGCAGCATTCTTGCTCTTCGGAAAAAACAAATATTTGCAATATCATAACAAAGAGCAGGAGAAAACAAAGTAGTGAATAAATAGCTACTAGTACTCACCAAGTCCAGGGATCTCGACACCAAGCAGGTCGAGCAGGTCATGTTCATGGTCCAGGATGTCGGACCACCGGTGCGTCGCCTGGTTGTAGGTGCGCCAGACCCCAGACTCCCGATACATGGCCCGGCACACCTTCCCCCATAGCTTGCGATGCTCCCGGAGCCCGTTCCAGGCACCGAGCCTGCCGCCTACCACGACGGTCTTGGGGAGGTGGCGCTGGACGAAAAAAAAACAGTGTGGCCACCTCCACTGCGTTGAAAATCTCCTGGGCTATTACTGCCTCTCCCCTTAAGCGCCCACATGGGAGCTGGGTACGGGGTGCGGGACGCTTCCCCGTGCTCTTCCCGGCTCCCTTTGCCATGGTCCTGGTCAGGAAAGTTAAATTAAAAATAAGAAAGAATAGGGAAAAAGTAAATATTATTATTATTATTATATAAAATTTATAACGCGCTCAGTTACCCATGGGCATCCCGGCGCAGTACAGAACAAGAAAGAAGCACCGCTCAATCACTAAATAAAAGAAAAGAGTTAAAATAAAGTAGTTTAAAGTAACCAAAAGTAGAAAAGAACACAAAATATAGATGTAGAAAAAGAGAGGGATAGATAATCAGTAAATAAGATTAAAAAAAGTTCAAAGAAACAAAGGATTGCAAAGATTAGGGGAGGATTGAAAAAGCATGACCAGTACCATAGCAATGAATGAAAACTAAGATGGCCGCGCCCATTGAGGACCGTGTGGGTAAGTTTGCGCGATAAATCCCTCGCAAGCACGCAAAACCACACGCGACCACGTAACACGCCCCACGCACAACGCGAGCATGCAACTACCGCCCGGAAACGGAAATACGCAATGCAAACAAGATGGCCGCACCCATATACGACCGTATGGGTAATTTTGCGGTCGGTGCGCTGCAAGAGGCCCACGGACACGAAAAGCGCCCCGCGAACACGCAAAAAAACCTGCAAATTTGCACAAATTCGCGGATTATGCGGACCGCAAATTCGCTTTCGCACGAATTTGCGGACCGCGAATACGCGCATTTCGCCCATACTTAGTATTTTCTTGCATAACTGTCCAAGCCTGCCTCAGCTAGGTTGTGTATTCCTTGTCTGGAGTTTGAGTGACAGGGGCTGCGGGATGCAAGCAGAACACGGTGAGTCGGCACGGGGCTGAGTAGAGCTTTCTACATGAATACGGGTGGGAGGAGTGCACCTGGCACCTGAATAGGGCTGTGCCTCCCTTCCACAATGCTGGCTCCACCTCCTGTGGTGTGCCTGATGCCCCTGGCCCAACTGTCAAAGGAAAGAAGGAGTCTTGTCAACAAAGTGGTCCAGGACTGCACAGAACTGGTTTGGACTAAGTAGAGGACCCTCTGCCTTCAGATGACAAATTATTTGCTAGTATAAATATGGGAACCCAGACCCTAGAACTTTAGATCACTTTTGGGAAACAAGAAGAACCTTTGCTGAGGAGAGGAACCAGAGAAACTGAGGAGGACTGTTCGGGGGATTGGCCTGCAGTGGTCGCCTGACTGCCAAAGAAAGGAGAAAGGACTTTGTGGTACTTTCAAATCAACTTGTAAAGGATCTACAAGGGCTTGAGATAGAGGTAGCCGCCTGCTGAAGTCTCAGGAACAACAGACTTCACCAACCAGCTCCCCTGCCTTCCCTTGTTGGGAATTGAAGTGCCCGCTGTTGATCTGGGCCTTCTGAGAGACTGCATGTCACTGGGAGCAGGAAGCGCAACTTAAGACGAAGAAGCGTGTCACCGCACCCAGCCGTTGTTGTTGCATCACCGGAGTAGAGTGTTGCCGTAGCAGCACACGCTGTCACATCACCGGAGAAGCGTGCCGCCGCTGTCGCCATTATATCACCTGGAGCGCCTCACATCACCGGAGAAGAGTGTCGCCATTGCCGAAAACGCTGTCGCGTCACCGGAGAATCGTGTCGCAGGGCCGGTTGCGGCTCAGAAGAATCGTTGAGTCACCACCCGACCATTGGGCGTGCACGAATCATTGTCGCATCAAGAAGAAGACGGCATTTTGTTTCATAGCCCCGGATCTTCATCGCATCACGCCGATGCTGGTCACATTGCCACGTAAGCGCAGTAAGAAACCGAGGCATTACCCCCCGCCCCCTTGTGGAGAAGAACTAACGCACCCCCAACTCAGCTGTAGGGACCCGACGCATCACCGTTCTTGCGAGAAAGGAACTGATGCATCACCTTCCCTGCAACACTTTCGTTGTATAGCGTTACACATCCAAAGGTACATGGAACTCAAAGTGTTGCATTTTACATCTAAAGTGAATTACGTTATTTTTACCATTTTTTCAAGGACAGTATTGTGGATTATAGTCGTTTGTGGTCTTGTGTTAAGTCTATATAAAAATACTTATTTTTATACTAAAACTTGTGTGGTGTCCATCTGTGGTGTTGTCACTGGGTTACTGTATGTGTTCACAATGCTTTACACACTGCCTCTGAGATAAGCCTGTCTGCTCATGCCAAGCTACCACAGTGGTGAGTAGGGATTATTTTTGGAGTGTACCCTATTACCCTAACTAGATGCAAGGGTCCCTTTTTGGCCAAAGGTACCTACCTCTGCTAACTATAGACCCACAACAGTGTATTCACAAGGCCCAAAAATCTGCTTTATTTACATTCTCAAAAAGTAAAATATGAATCCATGCCAATCAGGCAAATACTGCAATGTTGCACTAATATTTGTGTAAACCAAAAGCCTGTGTCCTTTGTTTTGGAATTTCACAATGGTAACACTTATTTCAAGCATATGTCAAGTGTAAAAAATATTATATCGATTCTGTACTGAAGTAGCTGTTCTATGTATCAAGTAGTATGCAAATACCTATGCTTTTGAAGAGATTAGGATAAATTATTACTGTTGAAGAAATTAAGATAATACAGGTATCTGCTTGCTGCTATTTCTGGCCAATGGGGTGAAGCATTCACTGGAGACATGTGCTGCGCCGCTGGGGAGACCACACGTCCCATCATTGCCTGCTCCGCCAAACGTGCATAAAAGCATGCCAGTCTCCCATGAGGGGTTGTGCCTGCCTGCTGCTGTTCCTGTTCAATGGAGGTGAAGCCATGCGCTGGAGACCTGTGCGGCACTGCCGGGAGACTACACTTCTCTTCATCCCCTACTCCTGCTTCTGCTAAATGCAGATAAAAGCATGCCACGCTACCGCGAGGTGTTGTTCCTACTTGCTGCTGTTCCTGGTCAACGGGGGTGAAGTTGTGCGCAGGAGATCTGTGCTGCACTGCTGGGAAGGCCACACCTCCCACATCCCCTACACTTGCTCCTGCCACGTTCTTCCAGTGTGGGACGTGCACAGGGTGCAAACCTGTTGGAGCCTGGAGGAGGCTGTGCTGGCCCCCCATCTAATGCCTACATATAGAGCATTAAAACAAAATGGTAAAGAAGAAGGTGAGTCATGCGGCCGCATAGGAAGGTACTTTAACATTTCTTCACTCCTTCCTGGCAAAAGCGGCCGCAGCTATTACTAAGGAGATTGCCCACATAGAATGGAGACTCTCTTTGGTACCCACGGGTAATGAAAAATGGGCACTACTGAATCCTGGTTCTGAGGCACTGACTTTAGAGGTTGACTGTAAAGCTTCCGCACCCGAGGTGCCTGTTCCTGCTCAGCATATATTGGTCACTCTAATGACTCTATCGGCAAAAGGAAAAGAAGTCCCTCTAAAGATCTTCCACCCTGTATCATTAAAAGACCCAGAAAGGGTAAGTCTACCCCGATAACATTGAACATCCAAGTAGCAAGGCAAGGCAACGATGACTTTGAACTGGGCTAATATGCACAATAAATTACATTGCCATTCCAACCCGTTTTAGCACATTTAGATGCCATTGATCTTGCAGTTATAGAACTAATAGCTAACAACCCACTGTTGCTGAGAGAAGCAGTTCCTGACACTGTTATCAAACACCATTATATTAGAGAAGGTATCCTTTCTAAATAGTTTGCCTTACTTTCACATTTTAGTGGTAAAGGGACGTAACACGGAAGATTTAATAGTAAACTATTATAATAATAATGTTCATAATCAAGCCTTGGTGGTAGAAGAGTTAGGTAGAACTATAGAAGACCTCATTCATCACCATCCCAAACCCTTATCTGTTTTTTTTTTTTAAATCTTTTTTTTAATGTCCTCATCTCACCTTAGATCTGAGCAGGTTTAACATGCCGTCTATGATCCATCTGGGGGCCCTTCGACTCACTGCATAGATCCACGCCCCCCCGGGCTACCTCTTATGGTTGAGGTCAGGTGTAATCATTGGACCGGGAGAACGCTACCTTTGTGCTAGAAATTTATCAGATGTAAATGTCGACCCCAGTCCAAAAGGTGGGACCAGATGTTGGGCTGTCTCTCTGACAGATCCCCTGACCCCTGTGAGCGATGTTTAATATAGCTTTTACCCAGCTTTCCCTATTGAGGGGTCGGGTCTTTCCACCTTAACACCTTAGCTGCTTTGGAACGTCCAGCTCCAGTGCTGAACGTTCCATTGCGCAGGTGCAGTTGGAACGTCCAACGGCCGACGGCAGCACTCCCGAGGTAGTGGTGCCGTCGGCGGCTGGACAGGCGCAGCGCTTAAGGGGTTAAACATATTTCTCTCCTGGCTATGATTATCAAATACAGTAATAGACCTTTATCCGACTGGGAGAGGACCTCAGCTGTGGATTCCTTCTTAACAAAAATGACCAAATTAATGTCCATTTCCAAATCTATACTAAAAATTGCAACCAAAATTTCCCTCACCTTTTCCCAAAATACAATTATTTCTGGGCAGTCGAAGAACATATGAAGATCGTCAGCCTTGTCGGTGTTACATCTGGGGCATTTAGGCGTCGGAATTGGAGTGAACTTCGCAATTTTGGCAGGAGTAAAATCAAGCCTATTTAACACAAAAAATATATTCCTTTTTAATCTCACTGGCTTTATATATATATATATATATATATATATATATATATATATATATATATTATTTTTTTTTTTTTAAACACCTTTATTAGTATTGTGCAAATCATACACAGCTTCCCGCCTACAACCCACTTGGGCCGGCGAAGCGACAAAGTTGGAAACAGTCGAGCAGTTGGTAAGACAATGTACACAGCTTGACGCCATCGACCCAGGGGTACGGCAGCGTGAAATCACAGTGCAACCAATAAGCTGAACGTGAGCCAACGTCTGGGCCGTCCTCGCCCACTTGCAGATGTACCCCAGTAGCTTAATGGGGGGTAGGTCACGCAGGGCGGGTGCTGCACAGACAGAAATGTAGGTGTATTTTGTATTTTATAAACCCTCCAAACTCCCTGAAAGAACCTCCAGTCCCAGTCCCTCCCCCCCGCCTGCCCCCTGTCCTATCTGTCCTATCTGTCCACAAACCCACTCAATGGCAGCAATTCTACGTCTAGGCCACGTCGATGCCCCCTCTCTATTTCCCAAATGTGACACCCTTGGAGTGTGTCAGGAGAAGACTCACTCCCATCACTTCTTCATAACTCGGAATCTACCACTCGTCACCTGCCTTGTGACAGCCGGGTATCAATACTCCACCTGGCCGTCTCACCAGCCCTTCAGTCGTCCTCTTCACTCTAGTGAAGTAGTGAAGGATATCATTATGCCTCCCCTCCCTCGGCACCCTGTGTGTCCGCTACCTCCTCCCTAGCATATCTGAATGTGTTATACAAACCCCAAAAGTTTTTCGGTCTGCTGGTGGGGGGAAGGAGCTCACTGTAGTGCTCCGCTTGCGTGCAACAGTACACCATGTCTCTGGCCCATCGTTTTTTAGTCGGGGTCTGTCCTCTCATCCAACACTGTGCCACCGTGCGTCTCGCCAGTAACAATCCCATATCCGCCAACCGCCTACACGCCATCGGCAGAGGCTTCGAGAAGCCCAGCAGCGCCAATGCCGGATCGACCCGCAGTTCGTGCTCTAGTATTTCACTGAGTTCCGAGAAGACCGCAATCCAGAACTCTTGGATCTTGCGGCAGCTAAATGCCATATGTAGGAAGTCTGCCACCGGTGCGTGACAGCGCTCACATTCTGGAGATTGACGGAGGCCATAACGGTGTAGTCGTTCGGGAGTGTAATACACTCTCTGCAGAAATTTGAAGTGGATTAGCCTGTGTCTTCCATTCAGAGACACTTTTTTGGTATTACTACAGCAGTACGTCCACATTGCATCATCGATAACTATTTCCAGGTCCCTCTGCCAGGCTAACCGGGCTTTGGAGGGTTCCTGCGCCCTGTGTGAAGTAATGCACTTGTACAGATGTGTCGTCAAGTGCCGTGGGGAGGGGTGGGCTATGACGTAAGCGAGTTCCGGAATGTCCGGCGGCTCTGTCATATCTGGCCCCAGGACTTCCTTCAAGGCTCCTCGAAGTCTATGAAATTGGAACCGCTGCAGCAGGGTCGGGTGCTCCACCTCTAGGGCCACCTGGTCACATGTTTTGGCCTGGCCGTCCGCAAACAATGCGCCCGCAGTCTTAATCCCGAGGTCATGAAGTGCACAAACAACATTCCTGTCTCCGATGGGAGTCAACCACTGCAGCCACTCCACCGCCATCACGGGGGAATACAAAGGCACTTCGCCCCTAGCCTTTAACAACCATTACAGGCATGGTTTGTGGCCTTTATGGAATCCAGGATGCCCACTCGGCGGTCCGCAGGGGTGCAGACCGTGGCTGGGAGGGGAAGAGGATCCGCAAACAGCCGCTCCATCCGAACGTGCGGGATGTTCCTGTCCCCGTGGATCCACGTATGTAAGTGCGTAGCCTGGGCCACCCTATAGTACCGTTCCAAGTCGGGCGCGCCGAGTCCTCCCAGCTCGTACGGCAGTGTGAGCGTATTCCAGCGCACACGTGGCTGCATACCTCCCCAGGCCAGTCTAGTCATTAGTTTCGTCACATTTCGAGAGAAGGTTCGCGAAAGCACTATGGGCAAGGTGGAGAACAAGAACAAGAATCTCAGTAGGAGCACCATGTTCATGATGGCCACCCGGCCCATTAAAGAGAGCGGGAGCTTGCACCAGTATTCCACATCGTCTTCACACTTACTGAAGGCCACCCCATAGTTTTCATTGAAGAGCACTTCCGGGTCGGTATGGATCATCACGCCCAGGTATCGTACCGGGTCCGTGGTCCAGGTGAGCGGGTAGTCCATTTCGAAGCGGTCCGTCACTGGGGTCAGAGGAAACACCGCTGATTTCTCCCAGTTCACTCGCAAGCCCGAGAGGGCACCAAAATGGACAGTAGCGTGTCGTCTGCGTAAGTAGAGATGACAATTTTGTAGGACGGGAAGCTAACCCCCGATACTAATGGTATTCTCGCAGAGCGCATGCCAGTGGTTCCGCCACCAGAGCATATAGCAGGGGGGACAGAGGGCATCCCTGTCTTGTTCCTCTGCTTATGGGAAAGGGTTCAGAGACCCGATCCCCAAGTCGCACCCTCGCTATCGTCTTCCAGTACAGAGCACATATCATCTGTAAAAACTGCTCTCCCAGACCCATACGGCGGAGGACCCGGATCATGAATGGCCATTCGATGGAGTCGAACGCCTTCTCCATGTCCAAGAAGATGGCCACCGCCTTCGCGTCCTGACGGACGTGTTGCATCGTGCCTAGCACCGTTCGAATGGTATAGGACAGGTTCCGCCCCGGGACGAAGCCGGCCTGCTCCGGGGACACTATCTCCGGAGCAATGAGGGATAGCCAGGTGGCCAGCACTTTAGCATAAAGTTTCGCATCAACATTTAGGAGGGATATTGGTCTGTACGAACTGCAAAGGTTAGGGGGTTTACCCGACTTCAAGATGGTAACTAACTGGGCTTCCCACATCGTTCCCGGCATGCTGCCTTCTTCGCCTATTTCATCAAATAAAGACAGCAAGTGCGGGATGAGTTTTTCCTGGAAAGCTTTATAAAACCCCACTGTCAGGCCATCGACTCCGGGAGCGCTATGGGACCGCATGGAAGCCAAGGCTTCAGAGACCTCGTCCGCCTGAATGGGCGCCATGAGAAACTCTCTGTCCGACTGCGCCAGAAACGGTAATTGTATATGTTCTAGGTAGTCGTCTATGTCTGTTTCCAGGTCAAGGCGCTGGAATGGATCATCTCCTTCCTCGACGGAAGAACACAGAGAGTCCGCCTACCACCGTACAAGTCAGAGGCCTCCGAAGTCATCTGCGGCGTCCCTCAAGGATCATCTCTGAGCCCCACCCTCTTCAACGTCTACATGAGCCCCCTCGCGGCCATCGTACGCAAACACAACCTCAGCATAATCTCCTACGCCGACGACACCCAGCTGATCCTCTCCCTGACCAACGACCCCGCCTCCGCCAGAGCCAACCTGCACAAAGGGATGAAAGAGGTAGCCGAGTGGATGACGACCAGCCGCCTGAAACTGAACTCTGACAAGACGGAGGTCCTCATCCTGGGCTCTTCCCCCTCCGCCTGGGACGACTCCTGGTGGCCTCCCGCCCTGGGCACCGCACCCAAACCGACAGACCATGCACGCAATCTGGGCTTCATCCTGGACTCCTCCCTCTCCATGACCAGGCAAGTCAACAACGTCTCCTCGGCGTGCTTCAACATCCTACGCATGCTACGGAAGATCTTCCGGTGGATCCCCACCGAGACCAGGAAGACCGTCACCCAGGCCCTCGTCACCAGCCGACTGGACTACGGCAACGCCCTCTACGCCGGTACCACCGCCAAGCTCCAGAAGAGACTCCAGCGGATCCAGAACGCCTCAGCCAGACTCATCCTCGACATCCCACGAACCAGCCACATCACCGGACATCTGAGAGACCTTCACCTGCTCCCCGTCAACAAAAGAATCACCTTCCGCCTCCTCACCCACGCACACAAAGCCCTACACGACCAAGGCCCGAGCTACCTCAACAGCCGGATCAACTTCTACGCTCCCAAACGCCACCTCCGTTCAGCAAACCACGCCCTCGCCGCCGTCCCCCGCATCCGAAGAGCGACTACAGGAGGAAGGTCCTTCTCCTACCTGGCCGCCAAGACCTGGAACTCCCTCCCTCCCGACCTGCGCCTGACCCAAGACCACCTCTCCTTCAGGAAGAAGCTGAAGACCTGGCTGTTCGAGCAGTAGCGGCACCCCCCCCCCCCCCCCAGCGCCTTGAGACCCTACGGGTATGTAGCGCGCTCTATAAGTGTCACTGATTGATTGATTGATAGGTCTGCGGACTTGGTAGCGTATAAGTCTGAGTAGTAGTCACGGAAAACAGAGATGATGTCCACGTCTGTCGTGGCCGTGGACCCTCCCGGGGTATCCAATTCTGTCAGCCGGGGGGCGCTCTTTTCCTCGCGCAATATTCTGGCCAGAAGGGAGCTGGGGCGTTCAGCTTCCCCATAGGTCCTCGCCGAGGCATATTTCCCCATAAAACAGACCTCCCTGTCTGCTTCCTCATTAAATTCTGAGACCAGAGTCCGTATATCGGCAGCCACCGTGGGATCAGGGTCTGTAAGGAGTCGCGCCTCCAAGACGGCTAATTGAGACTCCAAGGCATGAAGCCGCTGCGGAATAGCCTTCAGAACGCTGGAGTGCTTGGCCATGACCACCCCGTGGATGAAAACCTTGAATGCCTCCCAGACAGTATGGAAGTCTTCCACAGAGCCTAAGTTCTTCTCGAAGAAGAGGTCACTCTCTTCTGCCACCTCTCCCCGGAACGCGTCGTCTAGCAGGGCGTAAGGCAGAAAGCGCCAGATAAACGGGGGGATCCCACGCCGCGGCGCCTCTAATGTCAATAGTATAGGTGAGTGGTCGGACAGGGTTCGCGCGAGCACGGTGCACTCTACAATTTGATTAGTGATGGAATGAGAGGCCAGCCAATAGTCGATTCTGGTGTGGATGTCGTGAAAGGAAGAGTAGTGTGTATACCCACCCCTGCCCGCATTGCGAGACCTCCACACATCTACCATATCTAGGGTGAACAGCTCGGCTGTAAGAGCCATTGCTGCCGCAGCAGGCTTTCGCATGGGGCCCGAAGATATATCCAATCCGGGGTTTAGCACCAGGTTAAAGTCCCCCCCCAGAGCATGGAGGTGGAGGTGTATTGCCTGCAACTCTGAGCTAGCCGGGTATAGAAGTCCGGGGAGTCATAATTCGGACCATACACATTAACTATAGTTAAAGCGTGTCCCTTCCCCTCACATCTCGATATGAGATAACGGCCCTCGGGGTCTGCAGTAATCGGACGCAGAGCCAGCTTGGAGCGAGGGTTCACCCACGTCAGCACCCCTCTGGAATGTGTGGTGTAGCCCGCTGCAGTGGAGTTACCCAACAGGCCCCTATGCTGTAGCAACTTGCTCGTGAGAGGCAAATGTGTCTCCTGGATCAGGGCGAGATCTACTTGGTGTCTCTGCAGATAGTGGAGTACCTTCCTCAGTTTTCTGTGGTCGTTAAGACCCCTAACATTCCAAGTTAACACCTTCAGGGTATCTGCAGAGGAGGCCGAGGCCGTTACCTGGCCATCAGCCATTGGGGTTGACATAGGACAATACAACAGCACAGTACAACGTTATCACCAGCATTCCCCGAGCCACCTGAGTGGTGCAGTGAACGTTTCAAAGACAGACCCCTCCCTTTCGTGCCCCCCACCCCCACCCCAGCCCCCCAAACACTGTAACCGCCAAAGCAGCAAACCCCCAGAAACCACCCACCCGAAAACACCCCGACCCACCACCCACAGCAGACCCACCCCAACCTGGTCCGACAGCATCTCCCCCTCCCCGCCTCCCAACAGACCCACCCCAACCAGGGTCATCAACCAAACCAGTGTGCTAAACGCGCAGGGCAGCAGGGAGCCGAGTGACATAGTCTCCACCCTCATCCCAGATAGCTCGTGTGCCCCTCCACCCGCTCCCGCCGTGCACAGCACCCCAGAGTTTCTGGAGGATTGTCCAATACTCGCCTCGTCCCAATAGACCCTGCACACATGTACCAGGTCCAGGTTCCTTATCCTTAAGAGGCCAATGACAGGGCTCTCGCACCGGGCCGCAGCGCGCCCCCAGGACAGTAGAAGCATAAATCCCCATCAAGGTGGTCCCCCCCCGCCCCCCCACACCCCCCAGCAATACCACCTATCTGTGCGATCAGCAATGGTCACATAGGTCCTCGATCGCCCCAGCACTTCTTCAGACTGAGGAAACAGCATGCCTCTGTCCCAGAGTCCCCAACTCAGAGGCATAGAGTAGAAGCTGTCAGAGACAGTGTTCAGTCTTGCTCATCCAGTCGGCTGTCGGCGTCTTCGTCCTCGGGCGTTTTTTCAGAGTTCGATTTCTGTTCCCTCGCCCTCCTCTTCATCGCCTGTTGCAGTGCCTTGGGGTCTGTGAAGATATGAGAGTGTCCACCCTTATTGACGCGGAGTTTGGCTGGGTACAGTAAGGCGTAGTCTAAACCCAACTCTCGGAGCCGCTTCTTGTGGGGGATAAACTGTTTCCGCTCCTCTTGGACTTTTGCTGTAAAGTCCGGATATAGTGAGATGGCGGATCCCTCATATTGTAGGTGTTGTTTGGCCCTCGCCAGGCGGAGCGCAGTGTCTCTATCCCTGTAGTTGAGGAGTTTCGGTATGATTGGGTGCGGTGGCGCGCCATGTTGCGGCTTGGGGGCCGACGACCGGTGGGCCCTCTCAACCGTGAACATGGCCGAGAACACTCCGTTTCCCAGCAGTTTCGTGAGGAGGTCCTCCACAAAGCGTTCCATGGGACCAGTGGAGGTGCTCTCCGGAAGGCCCGTGATGCATAGATTGCAGCGTCGCGAGCGCGCCTCCAAATCTTCTGTCTTATCACTCAGGACCTGCATCATTCTTTCCATTTTCTTCTGCGCCGTGTTCAGGTCCGTTTGAGCCTCCTCGACCTCCGTCATCCGTCTTTCCGCCATATTGTGTCTTTCTGCATGCTTGTCTAATCGTTCTGCCATCCGGTCCATCCTATACGACATGGCGTCGATCTTGGACCCTAGGGCCGATATTCTGGACTGTATTCCTTGTTCCATGGACAATAACATAGTCTTTATGTCCAAGTCGTCGCTTCGAGCCGCCTCTGTATGTGTCGTGGGGCCATCCTCCATGGCCGGGCTTTGTTGGAGCAGCCGTTTTTGGGAGAATGGCAGCTTGCTCTGTGTTCTGTCCCCCTTGCCCATTGTCTCCCAGCAATCGACTGCTGTGCGCCGCAGAGTGTGGGGTCTGCCAGGTAGTAAAGAGCGCAAGGAAAGGCAAGGTCTCAGCACTGGTGTGTATCCCCAGAAGCCCAAGCCGCCACCCGGAGGAGGGGGGGGGTGAGTCGGCACGCGGGGAGGTCACAAAGTCCACTCCACTCTCATCGCTCGCCGTGGTCTCGCACTATCCCAGAAGCCCAAACCTCAATACAGTCCAACAGAGGATCGGGGGGGGGGACCGCCGGTCCGGAGTCCTGTGCACACGTTATTTCAAGGGGGGCTCCCCCACCACTCGAGCGTGTTGTTCCAACCGCCTTCAGGTGGGATCGGGAGCCACACAGTGCAGCACTTATGGTGCCAGGAAATGGCTCTGCGCAGTTCAGGGGGGCGACCTCCTCGCCGCGAGGATCCACCTCGACAATGCCCTTTGTCGTGTTCCCCAATGCACTCCTTGGCTGGGGGGCACCTCAAAATCAGTTTACCAAAGGGCCTCAGCGGCTCTCCCAGAGTCCTCCGTTATGCCCGGGGGTGGGAGGGGGGGACCGCGAGCCTCTCCGTCCTCCCGTGTCCGTCCGCGGTCTGAAGGCCGCTTCCAGGGTCTTGCCGTGTCAGATCCAGCCGTCGGAGCCGTGTAGAGGGCAGCGGACCATCTGGTTTTCTCACCTCAGCAGTGCGAGGGGGCGGGGCACCGGACCGGCAGCTAGCGCAGTCCGCGGCCGCACATCGGGTGACGCCAGCCGGATGGTGCGATCTCTCGGTCCCGCTGCTTGCGGCCCGGACCCTCGGCGTTGGGGGCTCCGTCCCGCCCGGCCGTACTTCACGATATCCAGTGCCGCTGGAACCACCGCTGAGTCCCCGCTAGTTAGGAGGTTGGCTGGGACCTGGATTCTACAAGATTACGCTGCGTGAGAAGGATAATTCAGGATATTCAGAGCGATGCACGGCGGAGCAGTGGAATTAGGCAGCCATTTCGCTTGCCGGCTAGCTTCGCCCCCCTGGCTTTATATATTTATATAAGATTTTAAGGGAAGATTCAAATCCTTCTTCTACCGGACAAGCCTGAGGGAAGGAGTTCCACACAGTGGATTGGGGCGGGATCTCTCTATCTTCCACCTCAAGCAGCTTTGCATACCAATAAGCTATTTCTTTTTTCTTGGATGCGGATCTAAAAAAAGCTGTTCCAGATCCCAATTCCCTTAGATCTCACTCTCTTCCACTTCATACCATGAACTTAATTGGATATATTTGAATCTTGAAAATGTGGGACCAATCTTGGCCGATAAGTATTCTCAGGGAAATACCCTTTAAAGGAGCCGCTAAGCTGTCCTTCAAGCACACTGGGGGTCGCAGGAGAATCCCATATTGGGGCTAAATTAGAGAAATACCCTAAACCCCAGATACACCTCAATTTATACCAAGTTGACAAGGGGATTTTCAAGACCTTTAGGCGTACTCATTTAAAAAAATCTTGGCGCCCCAAATTTAAACAAAAATCAGCCTTGCCCATTGTCTCCCTCTGCTATGGACATTTCCCTCAAAAGACTACCCACTTAGATTCAGCTGGTGTTGTAAGCAGCATCCTAATGCCTTTAAACTGAAATGCCATTAAATACCAGTTAATATCTGGTAGAACCAAGCCGCCTTTTAGAAGCTTCCTTCTCAGTTTCTTCCATGACAGTCTTGCACTTTTTTTTCTCCATATAAAACTTCCAATCTTGCCCTGAATTTTGTTGATATCTATCTGTGGAAAAGTAAGGGGGATAGGATTGAACAGATAGGTCAATTTGGGGAGGACCGTCATCTTTACTAAATTGACCCTGCCATAAATAGACAGCGGGAGATTTTTCCATCTTGCAAAGAGGTACTCTATGTCTTTTTCAACCTTAGCCAGATTTAACATGAGGATTTTCCTTAGAACTTTTACGATTTTAATCCCCAAATACCTAAACTCCCCACTTTCTGGGCCACCCCTGTATACCGTATTCCAACACATGATCTCTGTTTTAGTCGAGTTGGCTAGATAACCTGAGAGCATACCAAACTCTCGCAGCAATGTCTCAATCCGGGGAATGGCAATATTGGGATTGCTTGTATATATAATAACATTGTCTGCATAAAGAGCTATTTTGCACAGATACTCTTGTGATTTAAATAGACTGATGTCAATATCCATCCTGATCATTTGCGCCAGGGGTTCTATGTAAATATTGAATAAGAGAGGGGACAGGGGGCACCCCTGCCTTGTTCCCCTCTTTATTTCAAAACTCGGGATCAGGGAACCATTTACCAATATTTTTGCTAACGCCCCAGAGTAACAATTTTTTAAAGTTTGCACAATTATCGGACCCATTCCCACAGTCTCAAGTACCCCCCAGAGCTATCTCCAGCACACTTGATAAAATGCCTTAGCCGCATCTAGGGCCACAACTGCTAAAGGGTCGTTCCTCCTCTCAGCCAGATCGATGTTGCCAATCAAGATTTGGGTTTGCTCCTGAATAAACCTTCCCACCATAAAACCTTTCTGATGGGGATTATTTAGGAGATTGGTCGGTAGGAATCAGCCAACAACGGATTTTTCCCTGGCTTCAATATTAAAACTATTGTAGCCTCTTTCCAAGATCTTGGGACCACCCCGGAAGTGGAATAGACTGAGTTGAATAGAATCTGGAGAATGGGCAAAAGCTCATCACTTAACAGTTAATAGATTTCATTGGGGAGGGATTCGGGGCCCGCTGCTTTTTTGTTTTTTGCCCTCTTAATTTGAGCCTTTATCTCCTCCACTGAGATGGGTGCTTCCAATGATTCTTTAGCTGCTTTAGTTAAGACAGACATGGACTTATCACTAAGCCATCAGCTAATTGCTTCTGGGGAAGGTGTTATTTCCTCGCTATACAGGGTTGTAAATAAAGACTGAAGACAATTCTGAATATCTTCAGGTTTACTGGATTTTGTTCCCAGATTGTCTATAATAAGTTCATGATGTCATGAGTGATGTCACTGACCATGTCATGAGTGATGTAATATGTGACGTCATCAGCAGTGCATTGCAGGCGCGCAAGTTATAGTGAGTCCAACTAACTATAACGTGGGAATTTCAATGGTTTTATGTCAGTAAAATTTCCAGCTAACTACAACTGGTGTGAAACCTATGGTTTTTTCAGTGAATATATATATATATATATATAAATATCTATCTATATCTATCTATCTATATATATATATATATATATATATATATATAAATATTATATATATATATATATATTTTCTTTTATTTTTAAATGGGGAAGGGTGGGTGAGGCAAACAAATCTGCACCACACCGCTCCTCCTTGCCAATGACATCACACCCTCACGCTCTCCACCAACCCACTAAACCCTCCCCTTTCCTAACACTGCCCTATTGCGCTGCATTCACCGTTCCATCACACAAACTTTCCCAGGGGGACACCGGCTCATGCCAAGTCCCCCTGGGACCCATTGTTTAGAAAAAAATAAAGATCAGTGATGTCATTGCCGTTAGTTATGGCTAATTAAGCTGAGTAGAAGTTCAGCTTTATGGCCGGGAGTGGAAAATACGAAAGGCGGTAATGCGACTCCTTGTAGGGCACATGGACATGGATATAGCACCAAGTGGCCAGTACATAGATACTGGTGAATCCTGTCTGGGTTAGTAGGTGACATGTCTGAATGGTAGCATGGAGGTATAGTTTGGACAGAATAATAGGAAATATATGTGTTGCATAGTGATAATCACTTATGATGTATGTTGGTATGTAGTATGGAGGATTGGTAATGTGCAGGGAAAAACACGGATGTGAACTTTGGTTTCAGGCAACGAAGGGATATAGCCCAAACCAGGTTTTAGGGAACAGTTGTTGATTTGAGTTGGACATATGGGTGGAACTTTGGTTACTGATGGTGAAGCTAAGATGGGATGAGGTGAAGATGGTGGCATGGGTACAGAGAAGTAGACAGAAATATTGTGATACAGTTCTGAAGTGCCCTTTGGCACCAGTCCTCTCCTAGCCACACATGCATCTCTGCATCTTTATTGAGTCCCAGGGTAACTGTTTTGTATTTCAGAATAAGTTTGCTTTCTCGCCTTCTGAGTTTCTGTTCACGGTCCTCCCCTCTTCTGGCTGGGTAGACAATTTCTAGACCAAAGAAGAGAAAGTTTTTTTGTGTGGGTGCTTTTCGTGGAAATGTTCTGTCAGTGGATGACCTGTGGTGAACTTGTGTATGTTGCGGTAGTGTTCCTTAATCCGGGTGCGCAGTGGTCGTAACATGCTCCCTATGTATGGGAGGTTGCAGGGACAGATGATAGCATAGACGGTGAATTTGCTGTTGCAATCAATCCATTCCTTGATGGTAATTTCCTTCCCTTGTGTAAGAGGAGGTTTTGTTTCTGCTTAATTTACAAATACTGCAGTTTTTACAGGTGTGAAAGCTAGGTGGTCTATCCAGGAATGTAGTAGTGGCCTTCCTTTTGTCTTCAAATTCTGATTTGCAAAGTAGTTTCTTGAGGTTTGGTGCCCGTCTGAATATCATTTCTAGATATGTTTTTAGATGGACATTTAGACTTGGTGTTTGTTGTTGGAAATGCCAGTGTCGTTTCAAGATATTTCTTATTTGGTGATGACCGTTGTGGTAGTCTGTGATGAAACGGATCATGTTGGTGCTCTCTTGGCATTGTTTCGGTAGGAACATTTGTTTTCGATCTATTTGTCCCACTGAAGGTAGAGTATTGTTTAATACGTTGGTATCATACCCTCGGTGACTCAATCTTGACACAGTTTCTTTTCCTTTTTCTTTGAAAATGTCCTCTTCGCTGCAGTTCCTCAGTGTTCTTAAGAGTTCTCCCTTTGGGATGTTTTTTATGTTGTGACGGGGATGTCAGCTGTCCGCTCTTAGAATGGAATTGGCCGCAGTTTCTTTTCTGTACAACTTGCTGTGAAGGGTGTTGTCCTTGATGTTGAGTGTCACATCCAATAAATTGATCTCTTTCTGTGATTATGTGTATGTTGTTTTTATCCCCCAGGGTTTTTTGTCGAGTTGTCCGAGCAATCTTTTCAGCAGTGTTATGTCTCGTTGCCAAATACATAGAATGTCATCGATGTATCTTTGCCATAACACTATATGGGAGGTAAACTCTGAAAAGTCTTGGTCCTACAGCCAGAATTTCTCTACGTGGCTCATGAAAACACAAGCGTACTGTGGCGCGAATTTGGCTTCCATTGCGGTTCCGCGTTTTTGTTTGTATATTTTGCCATTGAAGCTAAAGATGTTATTTTTTGTTGATTTCCAGGAAACTGGCTGATTGTGTCCAAAGTGAAAGTTTAGTTGCTGTGATTCCATCGAAGACACATGGTTAACGCACTTTCACATTATATTCCAAAACCAAGGAAAAACTAAGCTCCTCATAACGACACCCCTTCTCTAGTGTTTAATAGTATTGAAATAGAGTACACTTTGGAACAATCTTCTATTCGGAAAGTAGCAGGCCCTTAGAGAGTCCCGTTGGATATGTTTCTTGCCAATAAGCCATTGTGGGTACCCCTCCTGACTATAGCTTTTAATGCAATAACCAAAGTAAGTCCTTTGTCATCCTGGAAGCAATCCCTAATAATCCCCATTTATAAGAAGGGTGATGCTGCAAACTACTTGCTTTACACAGTAAAATTAATGGACTGATTATTACTTAAAAGGGTGGAAAAATGGGCTATGGAAAATAATATTCTTGCCCAGGCACGGTATGGATTCAGAAAGGGGAGGGTCCCACTGAACCAGTGTCTTAATCTAGCCCTAATAAAGGCCAAATATGTCATCGCTAAGAAAGGCCAATTTTACATGGCCTTTATGAATAATATACCAATAAGATCAATGAGATCTTAACGGAAACATTTAAAGATATACAATTTTCTGCTTCAATACCCCTGCCTATTATGCTTGACGCAGACGTTGCAGTTTTATTGATCAGAACTCCATTGGCCCTTCAGTCCCAATAGGGACTTATTCGGCTTCTATGGCACATCTAGGCCTGTATGTGAATAAAGCAAAGTCCTTTGTTATGGCTGTAGGTAATGAGAAAAAAACAACCAGGTTCCAAATAGATGGAAGAAAGCTAAAAAGGGTAGATCATTTTTTGTATCTCTGCATGCTTTTTGACACTAAGTTAAACTGGAGTGAGATGGTAAAAAAGTAGAGCAAATATATGTCTAAAAGAATAGCTGATATTTTTAGTTTGCTAACAATCTGGGAAATAAAGCAATCCAAGAAATGCTAAAAATCTACCCAGCAAAAACGATCTCCATGCCTACCTATGGGGCAGCAATTTGGGGCACAGCCCAAGTTGAGTCACTAAAAATTATAGAAGATGAATTTGCAAAAAGATTATTGTTTATTCCTGGGTCGTGCCCAATTTCATCACTCACAAAGAACTAGCCTTGCCCTATATCACGGACACCATTAAAATGGCCTCTCCACTATTATGGATATCGATATAGAAAAGGAACACAGTTCAATTCAACGAGCTTATCATAAAAGATATTTTTTCCCTTGATCGTGGCTCATCTATCCCCTGATTTATGAATCCCCTACCCATTGTGTAGCTTTCTCCTAATCAAGATTAAAAGATCTTTTTATAGCCAAAGCTAGACTAGACAAAGCAAAAGATACAGTAATAACATACCAGGCGATGCTCCCTGTGCTGTCTGGGCATTTTTCTTGTCTGTCCTTTGTAGATAATACCCACCACCTATATTTATTGATAAGATTCAGTTCAAATTACATTCCTTTAATGCTGTGTTAAACATCCAATGTATATTAATTAAATCAGCTAACCCAATGTCCCTGTGCCGATAACTCAAACCAAACTATCTCTTGCACTTTCTTTTTTTGTTCCCTCTATACATTAGAGAGGAAAAGGTTCACTGTTCCAATACTGCAAAAAAATGTATCTTGCATTCTCATAGATTAGCTCTTTCAGAACTACAACAACTGGAATCGCCATTAATGAGTATTATGATGTTGTCATTTTTACAGGCTGATTTAATATCAAGAAAGGCTGCTACTGTCATGATAGCTCAGTGAGACATAGTTAATTCATAGCTCATGGACATATGTGTAGGTAATCTTAATTGTATTAGGTATCTAACATGATGAAATTAGATTGTTGCTAACGGCTCTGTAGCTATACCATTAATTCTCGTAGATTGTTAAGGCATATTCCAACTTTTAAATATACCCATCATTGCGATATGGTTATCTTATAATATATAGGCCATGTTGTTTTTAAGATTTTGGAGATTTGTTTGTGTTTTTTAGAAACTGCATTTTTATTGAGTTATTTCAAATAATATTTATATGTAATGAAATGTACATTCTTTTTATGTATTTTTAATGCAAAATTAAGTTGCAGTTGATGATGATGACATAAAGAAACATATATTTGGGTAGATTATCAAATGACTTATATAGCAAATGTGAATACATAGGTCTTGAAATATTTCTAATCCATTTCAGTACAGAGGAAATGTTCACTTTTGACTCCTAAATATCTCTAGTTATATGAATTTTATTTTAAAATGGTGCAATTGTTTGACAAAATATGCTGGCTTTCACTTTAGGCACAAATTGATTCAACATCACAGTAATTGTTAAATACATTAATTCATATATAATTTTTACTTCAAAGAATCAAATGTAAATCACAATATGCAACATATTAAACCTTGTTGCATTTCTACATTTGCCTAATGAGTCATGAGTAGGACCTGATTTGGAGTTTTCCTGATGGTATACTAATACATATATCTGATGAAACATTCCATCTGCCAAAATCCATTTAAGTATCCCATTTTTCTCCATCATTGATTTATCATCTGCACATAAAAAAGTAGAGAATGTGGCTTAACGGCTAGGGCGGTCGACCTCTGAGCTGTAGAACCCGGTTTGAGTCACAGCAGGGATGCTCAACATTCCGTTATTCTGGGCAAATCACTTAATCTCCCCATGCCTAACAAAATTAAGGTGTATTGTATTGTATTGTAATTGCATTTATACATCGCTTACTAGCCCCGACGAGGCGTGTCCATCTGCAACGTAACTGGTGCTCATGTAAAGCTTTCTCATACCTTCGGGTGTAGCTCAAGCTATGTAAATCTCCACAAAAAAAATATATTGCACACTGGTTTTGGTATGTGTTACTCTGTCACCCCTGTGTACACGTTCCTGTCTGTGTTTCAACTAAAATTGTATGCTATCACAATTTCTTGGCCAAAAATAGACTGGCTTACACACATTTATGAAGGAGTAAGACATCATGCAAAGCTGTAACATTTAACATGTATGAAACAATATTTCTTCTGCAAAACAGCATTGGGACATGTTTTTAATCCAAACTGTAGCCTTTAATACTGATGTGACTAGTCATTTTGTCTCACATGCTCACTCTTGTTTGTGTACAGTCCGAACTTAACAATGTGACATTTGGTTCATCTACTGTATCATAAGAGTATGTTATGCTATGTCAGATGTAATAGGGCTACTGTTGGACCCGGCCCTTTAGGCAGGTTCCCCCCTAGACTTTTTGCTTTTTCCTAGCCTGTTTATGGAACCTGGTGTTGGTGATTTTAGGCCTCTGCGCACTTTTTCACTGTGGTACAGTGTAAAGTGCTTGAGCTCTCTGTGAATGAGTGGTGAGTGACCTGCCCTCCCATAGGAATGAATGGGGAATATGTATGCCCATGGTAGTTACTGATGTGTGGGGAGTGCAGGGTCGAGTTTGGTATGTACGCACTTGTGAGACTGAATGCTGCAAAATGGTATATGTGGCATGATTGTGTCTAGTCTAGAAGCGCCACTTTTAGAAGTTGGCATATTTGTGTAGTGAGTCTGCTGGCACGTGATTGGCTGGTGAGCCTGGCCCAGGAGTGCCTGGGCCTGCTGGTGGATGGACTGTCTGGTTTGAGTAGGACAGGGTCTGCAGGGCCCCGGAGGAGGGGGTCTGAGTCAGCCGTAGATGAAAGGCCCCATCTGCTGTCAGGGATGGGAGGAAAGAGTGTCTGGTGGTGCTGGGCCGTTCCTGCCTGCCTACCATGCTGGCTCTCCCTCCTGACGGCCCACTGTCACCTCTGACCTGAGGCTGACAGGAGAGGGAAACCAGATACACCCAGGGCTCAGGGCCCCCTTGCAGCAAGACTTCAAAGGGCTTCAAAGACTTTTCTGTGTATAAGAAGGGGCTGTGTCTTCTTCCAAAAGGTTCTTGTTTTCAACTTGAATCTGCCAGGGGCTGCTGCTGCTGCTTGGGCTCAGGGGAATCCCTGGGCTCTGCCCAGCCCTGGGCACCTGATGGACCTTCCTGGACTCCTGGGGGACCCTCTGCCTTGCCTGGGCTGATGGGGGGACTTTGCATTGCCCCCTGGGACTCTCTGGGACCTTTGTGCAGCATAGTGGAGCTGCATTGCTGGAAGGACCTTGGTACTTTGTGTTCTAGCACCTTGGGGGCGCTTTGGTGCTTGCAGCCCTGGAAGAGCGCTTTATTTTGATTATAGCGCTGAGGCACGCTTTGCCCGCCCTGGCGTGTGCCCACCTCGCTTATTTTTAATTTTATTTAACTTCGGCTGCCCACGCCGTGATTGCCGCTGCCCGGGGGCCTAAAGGTGCCCAGGAGCCGCCGTTCGCCTGTGCACGGCCGTGGACGAAGCCACGAAGGGGCCGCGACCTGATTGGCCGTCCCTCAGCAGGAGCCGCGCTCTGATTGGCCGTGGCAGGAGGCCTCTCCCCGAGAGCCGCGCTCCGATTGGCCGAAGAAGCTATGCGTCATCAGGGGCTCGAGGAAGGAGCCGCGCTGGGATTGGACCAGCCTGTATGACGAGGGCGCTGCTTCAGAGAAGGGTGACCGGAGTGGCGGCGAGGAAGAGAGATGGCCGGTTAACAGGGCTCCCGCGTGTCGAGGGAGCCCTGCGACGAGAGGAGAGAGAGAGCGGAGGGGGCGCAGGGCACATTTTCGGTGCCCGCCCCCGCCGCCGGTGAAGCTGCCGAAGAGGAGAGTCCCCGCAGACCAGCGTCCCCCACGGGCAGTCCGGTGAGTGGAGCTGCCAGGTGGAGAGGAGGGCGCGAGAGCGAGGCATGGCGTAGGAGTCCCTGGCTATAGCGGGACTCCCACGCGAAGAGAGGACGCTGATGTTGGTGACGGTCGAGGCACTGAGGAAGGGCGGCCCCGAATGGCAGTGGGTCGCCCCACCATGGTTGTAGAGCCCGCGAGGGGCTCTTGAGGGCCCGCAGTTGTTGCAGAAGTCCCTGTGAGGGGCTTGGGGGCCAGTGTTTGTGTTGAGCCCTGCAAGGCTCCAACGAGGGGGCGGAAGAGACGGGAGGGGCGCCGGGACACATTGTCGGTGTCCGCCCCTCCCCAGTAGCGCGAGCTCGGGCTTCTTGTAGTAGGAAGCCACGAGGACTTCAAGGGCGGCCCCAGTTGGCAGTGGGTCACCCCAACATGCGTGAGCCTAGAGAAGCTCAGAGGGGCCATATTATGTTTCCGAGCCTGTTAGGCCCCAGAGAGGGCCATATTCGATAGAGGGGGCTTCGGGGCACATTGTCGGTGCCTGTCCCCTCCTGCCTCCGAGTGTGAGGGTTAGAGTCCGGTGAGGCTCATGGGGGCACCATTGTTTTTAGAGCCTAAGAGCTCCAACGTCTGGGGCATGTGCAATCTGCCCAGAGCCTGTGTGGCTCCAGCAGTGGCGCAGTTTGCGCCTAGGGGCCAGTGAGGGCCCTGGCGCAGTTTTGTTGTTCCCCAGCTGCCCAGCACTTTGTGGGCAGCTGCCACGTTTAGGCTTTTTGTACTTTGAGACTGGCGCTGCATGGCAGCGCACCCTGACATTAAGACTCAGGGCGTCTGAGCCCCAACAAGGCCAGTTGGCCTAGAGACTGCCACAGGTAGTGGCTTATGTGAGTCTTTGCGCAATCATATGGTTATTGCACCTCTGAATGTGTTCTCTTGCATCATGTATTATTCCTGCACCTCTGAATGTTTTAGGCCTCATGTGTCTTATTGCGCTGCACCCCTGAATGTATTTTATTGCATCATGTGCTTTACTCTTGACACCTCTGAATGTTTTATGCATTATGTGTCTTTCTTTTCCTGCGCTGCACCTCTGAATGTTTTAGTCATCATGTGTCTTCTTGCGCTGCACCCCTGAATGTCTTTTACTGCATCATGTGCTCTGTTCTTAAACACCGCTGAATGCGTAGGTTTATGCGTCAGGTGTTTCCCTTTACTACTCCTCTGAATGTATATTTATGCATCATGGGTAATGTGTTCTTTCTTAGACCCCTAAATGCTGTGTGATACTTAGGTGGTTGTTCTATTTAGAAACAGGTGGTCCTAGTAAGGTCCTGGTTCCCTGCGTGACATGCTCCTAAGGGGTTTAGGGTTGCGTAGGGTGTACTTACCTGTTCCCAGTAGTTACTGGATGTGATTCATAACTGTTACTTTGTGCTACAGTGATTTTATATTCTTTTATTCTAAGTTCTGACAGTATTTCATTTCTACTAAGTGCTGATTATGACAGTGGCCCATGTGGCCCTGTCTTGTGAATAATCCCATGTGAATATTGCCCGTGCCAGTTGGCACCATGTGTATGTGTGATTTTATCTGATGTGTTTTTACAATACAAAAGGTATTTTTATAATAACCTTGCAATACCGCCATAAGTGCGCTGGGGATGCTCAGACGTGGGTCCTAGGCACTCCACACCACTGGAGTCAAGCTAGCCGGGCTGATGAGAGGTGTTTCCTCGAAACTGGTCCGGTCCTCGGATGCTTGATTCCGTTCTGGGAAGGACATGGCTTTTGTAGTTCGGACTGGACTGTTCCCATGGGGCACAGGGTCAGAGCTGATTTGCATATCGCCATTGTCTAACCCAGGATGGTGTGGAGTGCAAAAAAACGATGGATTTGGGCCCAGATTCTTGGACTGGGGTGAATGTGTGACATTGATCCACATTCTGTCCATCACCTGTTTTGTTTGCTGATTATGACAGTGGCCCATGTGGCCCTGTCTTGTGCATAATCCCATGCGAATATTGCCCGTGCCAGTTGGCACCATGTGGATGTGTGATTTTATCTGATGTGTTTTTACAATACAAAAGGTATTTTTATAATAACCTTGTGTGGAGTCTCTTTTGTGGTGTGCCTAGTATGTTGTTGCTGTTGTGCGCTGACGCAAATGCTTTACACATTGCCTCCGAGTTTAGCTTGACTGCTTGTGCCAAGCTACCAAGGGGGTGAGCAGGGGTTATCTTGGCGTGTGACTTACTTGCCCTGACTAGAATGGTGGTTTCTGCCTGGCTTTGGCGTCAGCCCTAGCCTACCAGAAATAGCCAGTTCTAACAGCTACCATTACATCATCCACTATTGTGAGGGACCATCATACCTGACACAAAATATACTATTGGCCGGGTTGGTACAATTGTCTCCCATGACATCAACCAACCTGATGTATATGTGTAGATTAGGCAGCCATGTGTCTGCTCAGAACAATCCTATGGTAGTGAACAGGAGTCCTTTCCAGCCAATTAATAGCCAAAGCACATCATCATACACATTGTGCAAAACATACACCTTCAAGAACTCTTTGTGTGCATTGGACATAGGTGACCCTTCATGTTGATGGGAAAGATCCTGGCTGTAACACAAAATGAGTGATGTAACATGTGAAATTCAAAAAAGAGCGTACCACCGTAATTCTGCTGTTGGGACGTCAACTGCCCTTTAAGTTGGAGATAGGCCACTGAAAGAATGCAGACCATTAGGGTGGTCAGGGAGTGGCACAATTGCTTCCCACGTAGGGAGGACTGCCCGAGCTGTACTTCGGCTGACTTTCTGATCCATATCTTAGGTCCACCCACCTCTTCCCCTAATGGAGGCTGACCACTTGTAGACTCGCAGGAGATCCGGGTGATGGTTTTCCAGATATTCTGCTTCTGATGGGCATTGACCTGTAAGGATCGAAAAATGAAAGACAAAAATATGATTTTGTGACTTTTTATTTGTCTGTATTGATATAACACAATGTTACTACATCTATTACAAGCATGACTCATAGGTTACCATAAAACATGTGTATGTTCACATGCTGCCCTAAACAATCTTATTAATACACACTTTTATAGTGGCCTGTTGACTACCCTCATACCTTGTCTTATCCTACACTCAATATTCCAGTACAGTGACATAATGTGGACCAGGGGGCCCCTACAGTTTCTGTGAAATTAGCTACTTCAGATCACTGCAAAAAATTGTGACCTACTGAAGGCTAAACTTCTTGCCCATTGTTATCAGAATCCCTAAAAGCCAGTTTCATTAGCTTGATGCCTACAGTCCAGAGAGCCAGATACCATGGTTTGAACTACATACTATGATGGAGGGCACTATAAAATGGTTGCTATGTGTGTCAGTGAGACTGTGATCTTTGGGGATGTATGAAGATGTGTACCTATGAATTGAATATAATTGTATGTCTAACAGAGTATGTGTGGTATGTACTTGTAGCACAGGCACAGCTTTTGACACGTTTGGCATTGTTACATGGATGACACAAACATACATCTGTATATCCTTTTGAATTGGGGAAATTTTAATGTGAGGAGAAATATTTGATCAAATACTTCATATCATAGAACATTTTTCTGCGCTTTAACATTTTCACATGTAGGAAAGGGTTGTTTCTTGTATAAGTGTTTATGGTACAGTGAATACTAGCCACTGAGAGTAAGGGGCCTACAGGTTGGAAATGAAACACTTTGACATGGGAGTAAAATGAAATGAAGTGGTAGCTCTGGAAGGTATGTAACTCTCCATTTCAATTGTTGCACATTTAAAAGCATTCAGCTGGATTATTTGTGCACACACTTCCAAATTTGAGTTGACAAGAAATATTTTTATGAGAGATATACCTCAGTGCATCAGTAGGTTTTCCTTTTGACTTAGCCCAAACCTGGCCCATGATTTTGACTGAGCACTGATCTTTGTTAGGCCCAGCTTTTTGCAGCTTGATGATCATAATGTCAAATGAACACAGCCTTCTTTTAACTTTTACAGGATAAAATTACCTTGTGCTGATATAATAACTAAACTCAAGGCTGTGTGCTAGTCTGAAGAGTTCTGGGAGCTACTGGTATCTTCCAATCAACTGAGTGATTAGCTAACATCATTTGCATTTAGTTTGTACAGTTAACAAATGTATGTGCAGTTGTAAAGACTATATAATTTATGTGATGTCAGATTTCTACATTTCACTTGTAATTCAAATGTATAGATAGATACATCTCCAAATCCAGTTACCAAAGAGAATCCGGAGCTTTTTAACACACAACACATACTAATGATGTTGTTTTTTACATTGTAAAGTGCTTAGACATCCTCAACTTCATTGCCCTATGGAAGACAAAAAATATCTGAAACTACACATCAACCAGTACACTTCACTTAGGAACTCAAAGGGACATTGTACCCTGTGTAAATGGAAAAAACAGACAGATTCAAATATGCATTTCAAAGGTGTACCTGTTCCTTTGGTGAGCCATAGAGCTGGCCATACAGCAAGAGGTCTCCTGTGTCAGCAACTTCAGCTCCTCTGGCGAGAAGGCAGGGGCACTCTCACTTGCTCGATCTGGCATTGTTGCTGCCAGAGGTCACAAACAGCAGCAACAGTGGAGGTTTTGATGGCTACAGTGCTAGGAGGCAAGTGAGTTTTTTTGCTAACCGTGCGTACACATATGGGTTGTACGCAATTTTCAGCGGAGACGGACACAGCCATTAGCCTTCATACATTCCTTTCACACGTTAGCCTATTGCTGTGTCCGTCGTCGAGTTGAACACCCAATACGAGGTCAACTCCAACCGACGACATATGAATACACATGTACTGATGATGAGTTCAGGCTACTGATATTTTATACAGTAAAATCATGTGTTTGTGACTGGTAAATGCATTACCACCACTCAAAATGGTGGCTAATTTGTTTACATATTCAAACTTCGAAGAACACTCATGTGTTGCTCAAAACATATATATGTCGTACATTACTGTGGTTAAATTCTGTATTTTTGCAATGTTCTTTACAACTCTGTCGACAGTATTTTGGTTGACAAAAAGGAATTTGTAAATAACACATTTAAAAATGTATTATTTAAACATTTTTCCATTTTTAAAATATTGACAGCTACTAAATGACATTTTGAAGTAAAAATTATCAAAAAAGATGTCAGCTTAAAATATGTAGTGAAAAATATAAATTTTTATCACAAAATTACAATAATGCGGAAAATGTTTTAAGAAGTTCACAATTCTTTGAATGCAGACATTTGAATCCTGGGATGAGACGACAGCCTCAAGTACACTGCCCATTTCCAGACATGGAAGAACTGGATATTACCAAAAAGTTCCCATTGAACAAGCAAACTTTATAGGGTTTATGTCATCTGCTGGAGCCAGATCTTCTGTCTCACAACAGAAATCCCACATCTATTACACCACTTTGTAAAACTCATAGCACTGCTTCATTTTGTGGTCACAGGACCATTCAAATACACTGTGGCAGCATCTTGTAGAATGTCAAAGCCCACTTTCAGTGTTGTGCTACAAGAAGTTGTTTGGTCAGTGATGAGACACTTCAGCAACTTTATCCAGTTTCCATGACATGAGAATGTGAAGGGTGATTTCTATGGTTTGGTTTGCCTACCATATGTGATTGAAGCAATTGATGGCGCATACATTGCCTTCGTGCCACCACATGCCTGGATAAAAGTCTACTGGAATCAGAAGCACTTCCATTCAATCAATGTGAACATTGTCCTCTTAGCTGATTTGTACATCAAAATATCTCTGTGCACATTTTTCCAGATCAGCCCATGATTCCTTTGCAGAATGGAACAGCATCATGCCTCTGCAAATGTCACAACTTGAACGTGAGATAGCCTGGCTAGTTGGTAAGTACATTATGACATAATATTGTTTGGGTAATTTCAAGGTGAATTGTCTGAAATGTTGGTACTTATCTTGGCTCTTCTTTTTTTTACATTTAGGAGCCACAGTTTATCCTAACCGACTATTTGTGTTGGCATTGCGGAGAAATCCAACAGCTCCAGGTGAAGTCCACTGCAATGAGGCCCATGGAGAGTCCCAGAGGCCAGTGGAGCAGGCTTTTGGTCTCCAAAAGGACAGACTTCATGTATGGACAAGACTGGTGGAACCCTACTCTACTCACACACTAAGGTCTGCAAATCAGCATGGCCTGCTGATTGTTGCAACATAGCCTTGCAATAGAACATTGCTTACATTACAGAGGATAGAGACCAAAAAGAGCCAACGGGTGAAGATCATGAAATGCAAAATGAAGATGCTAGTGGTGAGGAGGAAGGACTGGACTTATGTCAGGACATTGACAACTTTTTCAGATGAATTTAAGTATCTCTTTACATATTATCACATTAACTGTCAAACTCCACTATTCATGTAATGAGGAAAAAAGTATGTGCATGGACATTTTTTAGGAAGGGCACGTTCAGGGAAATCCAGTCCATAGGCCCTTGTTGATCAAAGTTTTGACTTTTTGACTTTTGTGCATTCATTTTAATTGTTTATCACTGATTCTGTTTTTTAAAATTTGTCCTCAAAAAGATGATTTGTAATCTGACAATTGTGTTATGTTTCATTACTCATTTTAGATTTTTTAATCTGTTACAGGAATCTTCAACATGTCATCTTCATTTGGACACTTCAAATTTGTGACATTTGCAGTTAAATGGTGCTGTTTTGAAGTACAAAGCGGCCATGGGCTGATCCTGGGAAAGACAGAAACAAACTTTGGTTGTGCATATCTTGTACCCAGACAACTTGCACAGTGATTGTATGGAAATTTTGAAGATTGCACTGGACTCAGTCAGTCAGTCATTTGCTGGTGTGTGTTGGCTCCAAGCCAACACATGTGACTGCTCAAATCATATGTGGTAGTGGTGCCAAAGCATGCCAAAATCTTTCAAACTACCTAAATCCTCATTCAATGTAATGTCTATAAAGCAGTTGGCGTGTCTCATCACAACACTTAAACATTGGTTGAGACATTCTCTCAAATACTGGGACAGTGTATTGGAACGGTACGTGTGCACCAAATGTAGTACTCCCAACATTTTTAAAATTGTTGTTATTGTTGTGGGATTCCTTACTTAAGCCAGATCATCTAGCTTCAACTAATGATGTACACAAATAATTATTTATCTATTGAATCTGGCTGTTTTTGTTCCATCCTCTTCTTCCATGTTGACAAGGTCTGGAATTGGCAATGTGAAAATGGCACTGAGTATTTGTGCCATGAGTGGATTGTCATGTTTGTGAACATGTTGACAGACAAATATTTGACAACTGTGACAAACTACTATTTGGTGAGCTATTGGTATTTGTATTTTGTTGTAAGGTTGAGAACTTGAGAGAAACACCTAGGTGCAATTTATTTATGATTACACAATCATTTTCTTTTTGACATTGTACATTTATGATGGCACGAAACAAAGGAAACATCCGAGTCAATAAGTACAACAACAGTTTTTTACTTTGAGGTTATGATTTTATTAAACAAAATCTAATGAACTAAAACCGGGTGAAAATGAAACAAGCAAACCAAAAATAGGAAAAGTCTGTCATGGTAAATGAAACCATTCTTGAGGAGTAAAAATTGTCCTCTCCTCTCCTGCTGGTATTCTAGATGGATATCCCCAACCAAATGAGGTAGAGGGGCATCCACAGTTGCAAAGACTGTGGTAGGTGTCAGCATGTTTACTTCTGGCAGTGCCTCCCTTTCTGTGGCAGATGTACTTGGACAAGACGTTGTAGGACCACAAAAAGGGGTGGTTGGTGCTGGTACAGCTCAGCACATGTGTGCAAATGTCATTCAGCACACAGTCAAGTCAAGGAGCACTAATTGGCGTTGAGATTTTCCATCTGTACATTGTTCTCCCTCTAAAACGGCTTCATGTGGAGCTCTGTGAGTACCTGACCCATCATGTTTTGGGACTTATGGAGAGATTCCAGGTCTTTGTTGAGGATGGCCTGGGTTACAGCCATCTCAGTGGTCTCAGTATGCTGGCAAACAGTGTCCCTCCCATAAACCTTACCCCACTACCCTGTGGTCTTGAACTAGTGTGCCCCATACCATTGGTTCCTGGCTGTACTGTAGGGGGTGTTGTCTCACAGCAACTAGGACTGGGGGCACATGCTTGGTGTGGTTTTGCCTTAGACACAGGAGGTGGAGGTATCTGTGAGATATTTTAACAGCTGGGGTGGAAGTTGTCGGTGTGGGCCAAATGAGACTCACTGGAGATGTCTGCCCAGGCAGATTAGATGGCCATACTGCGCCTCTTCCTCCAGGGTTGCAGGAGTGTAGTAAGCCCTGGAGCCTTGATACAACTTAAATGGATGTTTACCATTAATCATCATATTACCAGTACAGAGTAAATTTATCTTAGATACCACTTATATTCAGCATACACATTTACAATAAAAAACGTGTTATGTCAGCAAACTTTGATTTGTGCAGCTTATGACATCAATTCAATTACATGACAGGAAAAGGACAACATACACAACTTCACTGCAATAGAAAACATCAAATAGGTATTGACCAATAAATTACACTTTACCATATGTGAAAAAATGTTTGAAGAGGGAGAAGGAGCAAAATTACATAGCAATATTATTTTCACGAAACGGAAATGGTAGTTGTAGTTATTTCAATGATGCACTCACTGCACTTGTAAAATTGTAACTTGAACATACCTTGTGTAAATCTGGTTAAAAAAGAACAGACATTAACTATGTGAAACACATATATATATTATGTGTTATTTGGAGTGCATACACTTACAGGCACCATAACATAATGAGACATGTGATGCCTTTTGAAACCTGTTCTCTTAAATACAACTCAATATATTCAGACAGACAGTTGCAAACACATCAGGTGTGTGATGCTATCATCTAGCTTACAGCAGCAGGAACATTCCAATGTTGACCGCTTCCTGCTATGGATTCACTCTATCAGCAGCCCGCCACTGAAATGCCGCCAGCTCAGTGCAATCCTGCCATACAGACAGAGATGGGTACTATTTGACAGCATTGGAATCCATCACATTGGCATTGGTGATCAGTGTACAGGGCAGTAAACACTCTGCCGACATGGACGGAGAGTCAAGCAACATGTATCTAAATAGGGCAGAGGTATCGCCGTCAGCCTGGTACTACCGCTCCCAAGATCAAAATCAGACCCATAGATTTTCATGAAATTACATGTGGTGAAAATATAAACTAGTTAGATTTCAGGAATTGCTATGACTCAGTTATCACAATATTTTTATTAATTGATACTTGTAAATTAGGGATTTCTTGGCAATCGGATGCATGCAGTTTTTTAAAGGTGCCAGTCAAGCTGACTTGCTATTGTTTTTTGGGATTTGCTTGCATAAAAATGTGTGTTAAGTAATAATGGCGATGTCAGGTGGATATAATATGATTTTTTAGGGTGCATTGAGATTTTCGGGTCCCTCTGTATCAAAAGCATATGTAAATTTCCCACATAGGCTCATCAAGCGATGGATAGTATGAGTGGTCAATAAGTCTGACTAAGATTAATGCTCAACCACTGATTGCTGCCAAGTCAAGCAAATCATTTATATTTTTTAAATGTTGTGATTCTGAAGATTGAATAATTAACCCTAATGCTCCTAGCATATTTTATAAGACATAGCTCTTTGTATTATTTAAAGATGGGAGCAGGCGTAGAAATCCTGGCTCATTTGAGGACGAGGTTTTGGAATATACAAAAACAAGTTTTGAAATCTGAGAAAGAGATGCCCTGTAAAATGGTTTATGACAGTTTTTTTAAGCAGGCTAACAAGAAGAAACCACATGTACGTGATACTCCCACCCATGTTTCTGTGAAGTTCGTCTAATATCCCTTGAAGAGATCCTTATAGGGCCTCTTAAAAGTGGGTGTGGTCAAACTCTAAATCCACCCTCTTGAGGTCCTTTAAATATAACTCATGAATGAGGACAGCTGCTGCACTCTAAAAACTCAGACAATACATCTTCAACACTGATTGGCACTTAAGAGAAACCCATTGCCTTTCTTTGGAGAGAACATGTATTCACCACTTGGGGAGTACCAGGGACTCCCTGGGCCAATGTCGCCATAGAACCACGTGCATGCACACTCATTCACTGCCACACTCATGGTGTGCCAGTAGGGCTTTTTGTCCATACTCCTCAGGTATTTTCCATTGGTAAAGCTATTCCTTGCATTCAATGAAAAATCTTACAATCGAGCGAATTCCAAGGTTACATTGAAAAGGAGCTGTGTTTGCTTTATTAGACTGGATGTACTGGTATATTATTAGTCTAGGCCCTGTGAGATGTCTAGACACCTCCCTCGGCATGTTCTCTCCCCCTTAAACATGAGACTACTATGCTTTTTCCAATCAGCCTACCTGATTCATTTTTAATCCCACATTAATGTTGTCGAGAAAGGGCACCAGTGGCATACAAAACAGATGTTATATGTAGACTGCAGTCTGGCTTTACATCATCAACAGCAGAGACAGGAATCTGGCCTGCAACCCTGAAAGATCTCAGCCAAAAGCAGCAGCCATGTAACATTTTGATGCATTGAAAAGCCTGATTTTAATATTAGATGAGCCACTGACAGGTGGTGCATTGCTGCCAAAAAGGCATGAGTGTGCACGGTGTAAAAGTGAGGTACGAACAGCAACAAAGGAGTGACTAAAGTGAAAAAACAAATAAAAATATATATAAACAACAATATTTTGGTGTCTTTTTGTATCTACACTTATACATATCTATGTGTATATCACAATCTATACATACACACATGTACACGTATATTTCTTTTATCTTACTCTCCCCCCTTAGCAACAGAGCAACCCTCTGAAGGAGAATACCTCCAAAGGGAGCCTGTACCCCACGTGAGTATCAGAAGGAAAGGGAAATCTACCCTTTTTAAGAAGGACCCTCACTCACCACTAGTTGGTGACAAGCTTCATCATTGGGTCCCCGCTGGGGTAGCTGAATGCCCCCCCCCCCCAGCGTGCTACAATGCCTGATTTGCAGCGGAGCGGGATGTGGTGAGTGCAACAGTGCCCAAATTAAGATGTGAATATAACTGTGGGTGCAAAATTAAAAAATACAAGGTACATGGCAGTAAAGGGGTACAGGAGTGCGCGCTCATGCCCTTTCTCTCTAGTTGCTATTGGAAGTAAAAGTGAGGTACGCCAAGTATGGTAGTGGTATACTTCACTTTTACAACAATAGAAAAAGAAAGTGCTTCTTGCTGCATGTGCCTAAAACAGCCTTGCAAAGGCCTGACATTTTTGACAAGGCCTCCTTTTAGAATAGAAGTTGAACTTTCCAAACCTGATGTAGGTAAGGACATCTGAAATGCATAGTTCTTTTTAGCAAAAATCGAATGTATTAGTGAACATCGATGTTTGGTAAATATGTGCCAAAGATTATTGTAAAGATCCAGGAACAAAATATACTTCATGAAGAGCTTTATTTCAACACAAAATATGCAGCTGAGCTCTACGCTCACCAGCTACTTCAGTTACAATGCCGTAACATTCCCTTTTCAGATCTGACATCATACCATTCCATCCTGTCAGCTCTGCATGTCTCCACACATCTCCCTCCTTACTATATCTTGAACAAGAAATCCACATTTGTAGATACATTTTTTTAGAACAAGCTACATAACAACAATAATATAACACCAGAAATATGTATACATTCTACAATGTCATAACAGGGTGCTTATTGAGAACAAATCGCAACGCACATATAAAAGTACACATTTTTACAGAGCATTGTCCCATTACATAACATGTGCATTTGTAAAGCGCATTTTTCACCCGTGGGTCACAAGGCGCTGAATAACAGATGCTGTTACCCAACTCAAAGGTACTCATTTTATCGAGCTCAGATGGACGAAAGGCTGAGTGGACTCGCTGGGATTGAAACCTGTGATCTTGAGGTCGAACACAGGCCCATGCAGCATATAATGGTAAGCTGCAGCGCTACTTTTTAAAGGGCATTGTTTGTTTTTTAAACATGTTGTGTAAACTGTGCATTTAAACTGTACTTTTAAATGTGTTCATTTTTTTGCCTTTCCCCGCTCTGCCTACCTGTCGGGGTTTTCTCTTTCCTGCTTTGGTCCACTGCAGCATTCTGCCATCTGTTGTGAAGGGCGGTTACTCTCTGAGCCCTGTCACCTGCATTGTGACACATTTCCAGGGGTGGAGGGAAGACAGAAAGAGAAGCAGACGTAGAAAGAGGGAGACATAGAGGGGGAAACAGAGGGAGGGAGAGAGAGGGAGGGAGAGAGAGAGAGAGATAGACAGGGATACAGAGAGTGAGGGAGACAGAGAGAGAGATCGAGACAGAGGGAGAGAGGGAGACAGGGGGAGAGGGAGACAGAGAAGAGAGACAAAGGGAGACAGACAGAAGGAGACAGATAGACAGAGGGAGACATCCAGAGGGAGACATAGGGAGAGCGAGCGGGAGACAGAGGGAGGGAGACGGAGGGAGGGAGACAGAGGGAGGGAGACAGAGGGACGGAAACAGAGGGAGACAGAGAGAGGGAGACAGAGAGCAGGAGACAGAGGGCCACAGACACAGGGAGACTGACAAACAGAGAAAGACGGAGAGAGACAGAGGCAGGGAGACAGAGGGAGAGAGAGGGAGGGAGAGAGAGGGAGAGAGATGGAGGGAGAGGGAGGGAGAGAGATGGAGGGAGAGAGAGGGAGAGAGAGGGAGGGAGAAGGAGAGGGAGGGGGACAGTTAGAGAGAGAGGGAGACAGACAGAGTGAGTGAGACAGAGTGAGAGAGAGAGAGGGAGAGAGAGAGGGACGGAGACAGAGAGAGGGAGTTAGAGATAGAGAGAGGGCGGGAGAGAGAGAAAAAGAGCGAGAGAGATAGAGAGAGCGAGAGAGAGAGAGAGAGAGAGAGAGAGAGAGAGAGAGAAAGATGTGTGTATTCCGGCTCTGCTGGCTCAGTGGATGAAGGCTTCTGCTGCAGGAGCCTGTGTTCAACCTCTTGGTCACCTTTTTTTTTGCGCTAGCCCCGTCCCTTCTCCACTGACCTCGCCCCTACCGGAGCGGCCCTGGACCACAAACCACACTGTAAATTTGGCCCAAGAGAAAGTGTTTGAGTACCCATGCTATAATGCAACACATGTGCGTAGCTGTAGTGACAGGGTGTCCCTGCCATGATCAGGCAGCAATCTGTGATAACGCGTCACCTCGCAGCTGGTTGCTGTAAATAATGTAATGAAAGCCTTAGTCGCAGGGGAATAAGAATGCCCTTCTCAGAGTCATCAGGGATAAACTCCTCATTCAATCTTGCAAAGAAAAGAAAAATGAAAATATGTCCCAACCACAAAGGTGAAAACTCCTTGGCTTGCAATTTTCAATCAGGACAATCTGATTAGTGATCACCAAAAGTAGCATGGAGTAAATATTTGAGGTAATATGGGTCTTAATTTTGTTTGCTGCAACTGTCAAGTACTTGTGAATGTACATATTCTAACATAGTATACAACTTGTGAGTTGCTGGCATTTCCTCTCTTGCAGTATGATTCTTACTACCTGTTTGTATGTGCTTGGCACATAGACGGGGAGGTTGCATAACTTCAAAAGACCAAGCACCCAGCAACAGTCTATTTTGTTTTATTAATGGTGGCTCCCTAAATCCCTGGGGCATGTGTCAATGTGTGCATGATTATATTCTTGCTTCAGGCACAAGCCTAACCTTACACCTAGTGTTGCCAGTCACTGTCTTTGTTAGAACAGATTCACAATTGCTTTATTAACCTTGCTGCGTTCTCAAATTTGCTTGAAAATGCACCATTTGCCTACTTTTTCTTCAAAATTTTTTCAGGGGGGGGACATCCCCCCCGAACTCCTCTTGGGTGGTTTGGGCTCGCTCGCCAGCAGATGGACTTTGTGCATGGTTGAAAGGGTTGGCAGTGCGTGAACCAGCCCTCTTTGTGCTGTAAATCACTGGGGTATGTGTCAATGTGTGCATGATTATATTTCTGCTTCAGGCACAAACTTAGCCTGACACCTAGTTTTGCCAGTCACTGTCTTTGTTAGAACAGATTCACAATTGCTTTATTAACCTTGCTGTGCTCTCAAATTTGCTTGAAAATGCACCATTTGCCCACTTTTATTTCAAAATTTTCTTCCGGGGGTAGAACCCCCTAAACACCCTTAGGGGGTTCGGACCCGCTCCTCGCTATGCTCACTCGCTACGCTGCCTTACTGTGTCTCAAAATGATGCATCTCCAAAAAGTGTGTCACCAACATGAAAAGTTTGGAAAGCTGTGACTTAGGCGGTATTTAGGCATGAACAGAGTGTGGACACGCAGACTATAATGGTGAGCTGCAGCGCTACTTTTTAAATGGCATTCTTTGGTTTTTAAATGTGGTGTGTAAGCTGTGCATTTAAACTGTACTTTTAAATGTGTTAATTGTTTTGCCTTTCCCCACTCTGCCTACCTGCCAGGGTTTTCTCTTTCCCACTCTAGTCCACCACGACATTCTGCCGTTTGTTGTGGAGGGCGGTTACTCTCTGTGCACTGTCACCTGCCTGGTGACGCATTTCCAGGGTTGGAGGGGGCGTAACTGTTCACTTTGCCAGTATTTAGATATGAACAGACTGTGGACCCGTGCAGTGGGCGCGCCGAAGAGCCCGCCTGCACCCATCCGCGCCTGGACAACGCCAGACGCCAGTTATGCTGCCAGTTCTGTAAATAATACGCTTTCTTATTCCTGTGACAAACTTTTGGCCATCAGGCTAGCTAGGATCGCCTGCGGCCTTCCCCCTTGCAAGCTTCCTGTGGGTCCATTCTGCTGTAGGAACTGTGGCTTTAATTCATGGGTGACCATTTCACCCCTCCCCCATCCATCCATCTGTCTCTGGTCAGGACATTAAACTTTTTAGTCTTAACTGCTGGTCGATAGTTAAACACTACCTGGATTTGTATGGCTTGTTTCATGACGAATCCCCTGATGTTGTTTTTTTGACAGGGACATGGTTTTCAGCTGACACAGTTGCAGAACCAGGCTTGCCACTTCCCCCAGGCTATAGTATCTTCAACCCTAATCGAGAGGCAGAGGTGGTAGTGTGGCAGTTGTTTTTAAATCATGCTATACCTGTACAATTGTCAAGGAAACCATAACGGGATACGAGTGTGGACGGTTTGGGGTCTACTTTAACTCCAACTATACCATGTCTGGCATACTGGTATACCTTCCCCCAGGCCCTTCGAAGGAATGCAGGGCTGTGCTGGTTGGCATAGTGGGTTCTCTGGTCATGAGGTACGCCAACTTCTCTGTCATTAGTGACTTAAAATCTTCACCTTGACAATCCCTATGACTCAGAAGTGGCCAATTTTTCAGCTGATCTAGTGGCCTGCCAGCTGCTCCAACTAGTCTATGGTTCCACCCACTCTGTTGGCCACCTATTTGATCCAGTTTTTTTGAACCTCTCACTTCTCTCTGTTTCAAACCCCATTCTGTTATGTTGGTCTGACCACTATTTGATTCCTATGATGCTTTCCAGGGTTGTGTCCTCTCGAAAGTTACCCCCGAAACTCTTGCTCCGTCGCCCTTGGCACAAATTAAACTTTGATCAACTTAGTACCATCCACTCCTCGAGAGTGCCTAGCTGGCCGGCGGATCCAGATGCCGCCAGTGCAGCACTATCTGATTGGCTACGGCATCCTCTGGATGACTTGATTTCTGCCAAACAATCTAAGCGTCGGTGCACTAAATCCAACCCATGGTAGAATAACAATCTTACCAATTTGCGAAAAGCTTGTAAGCGGATGGAGCGGGCTTGGAGGACAGATTTTGATCCTATCTTGAAGGGATGCTATCAGTGAGCCATTAGGAAACACCATAAGGCTGTTCAGAAGGCACATGCAGCAAATTTTGCTGATGAGATCAGAAAAAGGCCATATCCCTCAAAGAGGATTTTTTCCATTCTTATAAATCTCAAAAACGATGGGGCACCTGTGGTGTGCGCCATCACCTCAGACGAACAATGTGAGAACCTTGCCATCTTCTTTAGAAATAAGGTGGATAACATCTATAAGACCTTCCCTCAGGTGGCTATGAGCTCTGACTCTGGGGCCCCATCCCCCTCTGCCCAAACACTGGCAACCTTCCCGCCAATTACTGAGGATGCACTATGTGTACTCTGCAGGAAGGTTAAATCTGGCTCCCCGGCTGACCCCATGAAGCCTGACCATCTTATCAGACTGCTACCTGTGCTTCTTCCATCTCTGGGCCAAGTTATTAATATGTCCTTGTCTATAGCCACAGCTCCCATGTCATGGAAGCATGCTAGGGTAATGCCTCTAATAAAGAAGACCACCCTCGATCCAGCTAAACCAGAGAACTTTTACCCTATCTCCCTGCTGCCTTGGGCCTCTAAGATCTCCGAAGCCTATATTAATTGCATCTTGTCAGGCTATTTGGAGGAGAATAATAGACTGGACTCCTACCAGTGCGGTTTCTACCCAGACCTCAACATGGAGTCTGCCCTCCTAGCTGTGACTGAACATCTGAGAGCAGCACTGGATGAGGGACATACTTCGGCACTGATCCTATTGGATCTCAGTGCCTCATTTGATACGGTCTCTCACCTGATCTTGATATGGAGGTTGAAGGAGGCTGGCATTGTGGGTCTTGCCCTGGATTGGTTTACCTCTTTTCTTTCGGATAGGCCCTTTCAGGTGTCGGCACCCTTTTCACCTCCAGGGTCCATAGTCATAGTCATAGTCATAGTTATATGGTCTTTTATAGCGCAACATATCACCGTTAGGTCTCAAGGCGCTTGCAGACACAGTGAGGGTCATCAAAAGCTATTAGTTGGGAAATAGCCAGGTTTTTAATTTCTTACGAAAGGACATGTGATCTGAGATGGAAGAAATGTGTGGGGGGAACTTGTTCCAGAGATGAGGGGCAACATAAGAAAAAGACCGTCCACCTTGTCTCTTGGTGCGCACTCTCAATGGTGTTAGGAGATATTTAGAACTAGATCTCAGGGTTCTGTTTGTTTGGTATTTCCGCAATTTATTACCTAAGTACCCTGGGACAGAATGGTAGAGGCTCTTGTGTACGAGGCAAAGAGTCTTGAATTTGCCTCTCAGCCTAATTGGTAGCCAGTGTAGAAATTTCAAATTGGCACTGGAGGAGGATCTCCTGGGTAAATCCGAATTGAGTCTGGCAGCAGTGTTTTGAAGGGTTTGTAGCTTGGCATAGACATTGTCATTTATGCAAGCCAGTAGTGCGTTACCATAATCTACTCTACTCACGATTAGTCTCTGGATCAATGGTTTATGAGAATCAATTGGTAACCACTTAAAACTCTTACGCAGATTGCGCAAGATTCCATAACAGGTACCCACGACCCGGTCCACATGAGCTTTCATCAACAATTTATTGTCGATGGTGATCCCCAAGTTGCAAACAGTTGATTGTGTTGGTGGGCAGGGACCCAGTGATTGTGGCCACCAGTCACTAGACCAATGGTCTTCCGCCCTGCCAAACAGAATTATCTCTGTTTTGCTCTTATTCAGTTGCAGTTTATTTTGACCCATCCAGTTATCAATGTGGGTCATGCATTTCTTGAACCTGATGATAGTGTCTGAGGGGTCAGGGCCGAAAGTTATCAGAAACTGACTATCACCGGCATACGATACAGTATCGAAGCCACACAATTTAATTATTTTTGCCAAGGGAGTCATATACAGATTAAAGAGCATGGGACTCAAAATGGAGCCCTGCGGTACTCCAAAACACACAGATCTACTGCATGCTGCCCTTAGACCAAGGTGAACCATGGTCGACCGGCCTTTCAAATAGTCCATTCCATCAAAGAGGGAGTGCTGCAGGGCTCTGCGTTAAGTCCAATGCTTTTTAACCTGTATGTGTAGCCTCTAGCCATGGTAGCCAAAAGGAGAGGGCTGACTATTGTATCATATGCTGATGACACACAATTAGTAGTCGCCCTCTCCAATGACTGTCTGAATAATTCTGCTAAGATTTGGAGCGGTCTTGCAGATGTTGCAGGGTAGATTACTGCCAACTGTCTCCAGCTCAATGCCAGCAAGTCTGAGATATTGCTGGTAGGGAAAGATCTTGAGCTATGGAGCGACCAGTGGTGGCCCACCACCCTGGGTAATACTCCCGTCCCCGAACAGGTGGTAAAAAATCTTGGTGTCTGGGTCGACTCAGAGCTTAGTCTCCAAACCCAAACGAAGAAGGTGGCGCAACATGCTTTGTTACTCTGCGTGGGCTCAAACCTCTGTTGTTTTTTTTACCCTTCCATCTGACTGATGATCGTCCAGGTATCTGTGTTGTCGAGACTGGATAATGCCAGCTCACTTTACCTTGGGGCCAACAAGACTGACCTCTTGAGACTGCAGAGTGTCTAAAATGTAGCCACCAGAACTCTTCTTGGCATGCCTAGATGCTGCCCCAACTCCAGTGCCATTCGTCAGCTACGCTGGCTTCCGGAGGCAAGTCGGGTGGAGTTCAAGTCTCTCTGTTTTGCATTTAGGCTCCTGAGTTCCCCTGCCTCTGGCATTTTAGCAGGCCTGCTTTCCGCCTACACTCCCACTCATCATCTTCGCTCAGTAGGTCAGCATTCGGTAGTTGTCCCCCGGGTCAAGACTGCTCACGCAGGTGGGGGCTCCTTTCGCACACTGGCAGCTAAACTTTGGAATGCCCTTCCAGTAGACATCCGATGTATGGATAACTATCTGGCATTTTGGAAAGCACTGAAGACATATCTTTTCCCTTCTCTTTAAATTTTCCTGTAGTCCACCCACTTCTGTCTACCTCTGTGGCACTTAATAGCCCATCAGTAATTTTTTTTCTCTCATCATGATGGGATCCTTGCTTTTAGCTGCTATTACTGATTTTAGCGCTGGGACGCCCCTTTGCTGGGGAAGCTGCGTGCTCTACAAGACTTCCTAACATAACATAACATGCATTAGTCCACTAAGCCTCCAGGCCCAGCACTTTACATACATCATCCATAATTATCACAGTGCCATTCTCTAAGAACACCAGACTACACTTGACTTCCTTCATTCTGCATGGGGTAGAGTACTTGCTTTCTGCCTTTCAAACTAAATATCTCCTTCTCACAACCACCCAATCACCAGGTCCACACTACATCTTCTCACACCCTTCCTTCTGTTGTAGTATACCACATTCTTCCTTTGTGACTTGAAAGCTCTTTTTTTACTTCCGCTCCATCCACTGCAACTTTCACTACATTTTGCAACCATACAGGACCTTCTTTCGTACCCGGCTGCCTTACCTTTAAAGAAACAAATGGTGAAACTCCTGTCATGGAATGAGAAGTTGTCCTCTGTGACCACATCATTCTCCAAAAGGACAGCTGTACATTCTCCATCACCAGCCAGTTCACTCTCTCCACCAAACCAATAGCTTGGGGTCAGAAAAGAGCTACCCTCTCATTAACCATCCCCATACCAGAAACATAACATCATCTCCCAAGATAAAAATGGTATCCCATTATCCGACACCATGGTTTTTGGTATTCCTTCATCCGTGAAGGTTTCCTCCATAAGCTTAATACCAGTTGACGTATTAACTTCTGGCACCACCTTGATGACAAACCACTTGGAGTAGTAATCTACTAAAACTAAAATGAACCTTTTTGCTCTTCCCAATCTAGTTACAGGTTCCAAAAAAATCAATGGCTAGTTTCTCCCAGGGCCTGTCAGGAAAACTCAACACCTCTAACGGAGGCTGTCTGACCACATTGGTCCTATCACTATTTGCACATGCCACACAATTTTTTACTCTTTCCTCAACATCATGATCAATACTAGGCCACCAAAATGATTGTTTCGCCTTTCTTTTCATCACTACATGTCCAAAATGTCCTTCAGGGATAATTTTGAGAATTCTATGTTGAATACTCCCGGTAGGAACAAACTGGCTCCTTCTCCTCAATTTCCCATCAACAATGCTTAACTCATCCCTGATCTTGAAGAACTCAGAAATGTCCTCCCTTTGTCTATCCCTGCCCTCCAATCCATACACAATCTTCTCCTCCAATTCCTTCATAGCATCATCATCCTCCCTTGCGGCTGTACATTCTCGAGCAACTCACCATCTGCACACATTCCCTCGCTAGAAGCTATCTCTGCCACCACTTTCTTGCTACTCTTCACAAATGTTATTACAAAATTGAATTCCATTACAGATAACAACCATCTAGTATTTTTGGCATTACATTCCCTTCTAAACCTCTACCGCCCTTGAAGATATAAGTTAAAGGCTTGTGATCAGTCTTCACTTTGAAAGGAATTTTCCACACATAAAACCTGAAGTGATTGATTCCCCAGCTACAAGCCAATACATTCCTCTCGATCACAGAGTACGTAGTTTCTGCTGTTTGCAACCTCCTGGAAGTGAACCCAATTATATTTTCAACTCCAACCTTAAGCTGTATTAAAACTACGCCAATTCCCACTTTGCTAGTATGTGTGGTGATATACTTTTTTTCTGTCTGCCAAGGTGAGGGTGTGGACAATACACTCCGTTATTTTTAGGAAAGCACTCTCACACTCTTTTGTCAAATCAAACTCCACACCCTTCTTCATGAACCCTCACAAGGATTCTACAATCTCTGTAAAAATATTTACAAACTTTGCACGGTATTCTGCCAAGCCTAGAAATGACTTTAATTCATCCTTTCTGCTAGGTTTATGCGCATCCTCCACTGCTGTTATAATACTCCCCTTTGGACTCATGTCTTTAGCACTGATGGTATGTCCTAAATATGTTACTTCTTGCATACTGATTTGATATTTCTCTTTTTTCACAGTCAAGCCATGTTTTTCCAATCTCAACATCACTTTTTCAAACAACCTGTCATTTTCACGAGCACTCTTCCCTACAATGAGTATATCGTCTTGAAAACACAGGATATGATCTAAATCTCCAAAGATATTCTGCATTACCCTTTGGAAGACTGCTGATGCCGAATCAAGCCCGAAAGGCATTCTTTTGTAATGGAACGCACCCAAGGGAGTAACAAAAGAAGTCAGATGACGTGATTCAGTATGCAGATTAACTTTATGGTATGCAAATAACATGTCCAGAATACTAAACACAACCCACTTACCCTCCATGGTTAACATTTCTGAAATATTTGGAAATGGTTGCCTATCCACCCAAATGCACCTGTTCAAGCCACTTAAGTCAATGCACAACCAAATGTTTCCCTTCCCCTTGGGTGCCATCACGATCGGAGCTAGCGATTCAGAGGCTTCAATAGGCTCAATGATTTATTGTTTTAGGAGTCTATCAACTTTTTCCTTCAAAGGCTCTCTCATCATGTTAGGAACTTTTTTTACTTTGTGTACCACAGGTTTTACACCATGCTTTAAAACAATTTTGTGTAAAAATCCTTTCAACAAACCAATTTCATCGGAAAATACTTTAGGATATTTTTTTTATCAAACTCTCATGGTTCTTTCCATCAACTTCTTCCACTACGTTCAGTTCAGCCAACATTATTGGTTCTACAGCTTTGGGATTAATGATAATACAGAGATCCCATTGATGTCGTGATCCTAGCAAATCCGATCCGTAGTCAGTAACGCACACCCTTCCATAGACCTTTAAAATACATCTTTACCCATTTCATCCCTAAATTTCTATCTTCTTTCCAGGGATCCCGCAACATTTATATCAGATTTACACAGTTAATAACCATCAACAAAGTGAAACTTCTTCTCATATGTTTCTTTAAAAATAAGAGTGAACAAACTCCCTGAATCTATTAATACTTCTATAGGCGGTTCATCACTAGCATCATTGGCGGAAGATAATGAGGTCACAATAACATCAGACGCCGATGACACTCAACTGCTGTTCATCTGCAGGAAGGGCGAGGAATTCAACAGGGCGAAGATAAATAAATGCCTAAAAGAAACTTTTGCCTGGTTCAAACATATTCATCTGAAATGTAATACAGACAAATCTGAAATCATTTTCTTCGGCTCCCCCATTTTGATGTCTGGAAACAATGGTGGCCCCAATACATGTCTCCTCCCCAGGCCACGGTAAGGACTGTAAAGAATTTGGGAGTGAAAAGATGAGGCCCTCTCCTGAGGTTTTTATTTTTACTACAGACCGAACATAGAAAAATGGTTATTTAGGCTCTTATTATCTCAAGGCTGGACTATAACAACGTTGTCTATCTGGGCCTCCCGGAGCTCTTACTTAATAAACTGCAAGTAGTGCAGAACGCGGCAGCCAGGGCTGTCTTGAGTCTAGGGCCTAGAGACCGGATCTCTAGCCATCTTAAGGATCTGCACTGGTTACCGGTATGCAGCACAATCCGTTCCAAAGCCCCCTTCCTCGCCTTCAAGGCCCTGCATGGTATAGGAGCACAATACATCTCTAGAAGAGTTTCTTTTTATGTACCTGGCAGATCACTCAGATCCACACATCAACATCTTATGGTTACTCCAAAACATTGTATAGCCTGCAATGGCGGTCGCTCCTCTCAAGTGCAAGTGGCTGGGCTGTGGAATAAGCCGCCTCTCTCACTTAGGCAAGTCACTAACCTGCTGGCCTTTCAGAAACAACTGAAAACCTGGTTGTTTCAACAATCAAAATAAACTTCTCTCAGGTCTTCCTATTATCTTTCTTGTCTCCTCCGGCTTTTGGTCTTTTCTGTCTTAAGCGCCGGGACACTCTTTTGAGTAGCTGTAGAAATCCATTTTAACATAACATAACATAACATAACATAACATAACATAACATAACAATGCCTTCTTTAACAGCAGATCGCGGGCTGATCATCACACACGAAACTGGCCCCATTGTAGAGTTTGCTTTATGTCGATCTCCTTTCTCAACCAGAAGGCGATATATTCCCTGACATGTTGCGAGGGTGTCAACTCTGGAGATAAGGGTTGTTTAATCTGTAGGTGGTCAAACATGTCAACCCCAAAGGGATCCAAAGTGCCCATTTTAAATCTGATGCCTTACTTGCCTCGTCAGAGGTACTCATTCCTCTTACGTCCTCCACTTCCTTGATATCTGTATCAAATTCGGAGGAGCATGAGAGTTCAATTTCAGGTTCTAGAGCATCATCACTGTCAATGGGAATGGCCTGTTTCTTGCCTGTCTTAGGTGCCCTTGTCACAGCCTAAAGTGCGTAAAAAACTTTGTTGTCCCTTTTTGTAGAACTCCTCTAGCCATCCTCTTTCATGGAGCCTTAGTTACCCCATATGATCCTTCAGGCTGTTGTATGCTTGAAGCAGGTCATGCCTTCTTTGAGAAGCTTTCTAATTTTTTATTTATGGTGTCATCTAGGGACCCTATTAATCTGACCAGGGCCTTTTTTACCATTTGCTCGATTTTCTCTTCCATGTTTGCCTCTGTGGGCGCTACAGACCAAGCTGTATAATAGAATAGGGTCAAACCACAATATTTAACTATCTAGGAAAAATGTTCCTTATTAGGTTGGGTGGGGGGGGATAGAGAGTATATGAATGGGAAAACTTACTGTCTGAGGTCATCAGCTGGTCGGTACCCTGGCTGGGAAGCAAATGTAATAATGAAAATGTCACAATAGAATGACCAACCATTTAAAATATTTGCTCTATTTAATTGACTCATATTGCCCCAAGCTGCTAAAATGGTGGTGGGCACGTATGCATGGTGCATGACTGCCTTCTCATGAGCTTTCCTCTAACACCGTAAGCCTGTGTAGTCATCTCCTTTCCTTTTTTGTGTTTTATTGGGCAGTATGGTTGTGCCAGGCCGCACTGTCATTGGGCTTGCTTCAGTTGTTTAGAAGCAGAGGGTAGTCCGCAATGGATTCACTTGCCCCGGTCTCCTCACTACTAGGGCTGAGTGTGCGTGGGACTGCCAAATCCGCTGGAGTAGTGTGGAGCTCACTACCCTTGGTCAGAGGACGTGTTTCCCAGGTAACGAATGAGTGTCTTTCAAAAGTAAGACAGTCCTATATACGTGGTCATTTTTTGCATTTCAGAGTTGTGAGAGAGGCAAAAAATGGCAGGAACCACAGGGGGGCTTTTAAAAGAAAGCCGGTCGTATTCACAGGGTCATTTTATTTTCAGCCTGAAGCAGCTGAAAGGCTAGTGAGCAAATGTCTAATTAGAGGTTAGACTCCCCAACCCCAACTGTCCCTTGTAATAGGTGCTGGGGATATGTTTCTCCAGGTACAAATAGGATGCAACATGTGGGGGGTATGGGGTTTACAGTATAGGTTATAAACTTTCCAGTATTCCACAGGAAATAAAACGTTCTTCGTCATTTGTTGCTGCTTTGAAGGAGATTTTCATAATTTTAGCCTCTGTGTCATGCTCTAAAATGTTGTGAACTTTTGTAGTTCATCTTGCAAGGAATTATGGCTGTTGCTTTGCCAGTCAACCAACAACCCAGTTTCTCAGAAATGTTTTTAAACGTTTGGAGGTCTGAACATTTCCGAAAATATCTGTAGGGTAGGAGATTTATACTAAGTAACTATTAGCCTTTATAAAATGTTCAAGCGGTGCTGCTGGTCTTCCGGTCGTGATCCTGACTCGGAGACAGCAGCACACAAGGGAAGGCGACAGAAGATCGTTTTTAAGGTATGTGGCTTTCGGTTAAACGGCGAACAAACCCCGACCTAGGGCGTGAGGCTCTCCTTTGATGATTTCCTTTACGTGAAATTTTTTTACTCATTGTGGTTTTATTTGTACTCGTCAGGGCGGTGCAGGCTTCTTTTTGCCCATCGAGGCTTTCTGGGTTGTCACTGCTTACTTAGCTAACACGTAAGTGCCCATTTCGTCGTATTAGATTATTAATACCCGTTACACGCAAGTGCCCATTTAGTCGTTTTTAGATTAATGATATCTGTGCACTTTGAGGGTTCTTTGTAACGGGAACAATTGTAGGACAAATACTTGTCCTCTACGTCAATCCACTCGTACCATATGCTTTTGCCTCACAATTCAGTGATATGTGCGAAAATTAGAAAAGTTGGGGCACTTTTGAGGAGAGCTGATGCCAATATGTCAGCAATTATACATCTAAGAATGACGTGTTGTTTTATCCTTGCTGTTTTCTGCAGTGACCACAGTACCACCGCCCCTGAGGCCAACAGCAATACAATTAATATCTCATTTTCTCGAACCAATAGACAAGGTGTGTGCACTTTAAATGAATGAATTTTATTTAGTACTCGATGTCTTCCCAATGAGCCATGAATAGAGAATTTTCGTATCAGCCGGCAAAACCCTCATCAGCACACTAGTCTTTTCAAGAACAGACTACTGCAACTCACTCCTTCTGAATGCGCAGGAAGGGGTTCTCAACAAGTTGCAGACCGTGCAAAATGCGGCGGCTAGAACCTTACTTTCCATTCCTAAATTCACTCCCACTTCCCACCACATCAAAAGGCTCCACTGGCTTCCAATTAGGAGCAGAATTAAATTCAAGGCCCTATGTATAGCCTATAAAACCCTAAACCACCCAGGGCCCCAGTATCTAAAAGAAGCTCTTCGTCCAGTGGAACAACTCAGGACGTTACGATCTTCCACAGCCCTCTTGCTGAATGTACCTCGTACAAGAAAGGCCACCTGGGGAGATAGATGTTTCACCACTGCCACAGCTAAATTATGGAACACTCTCCCATTCCATATCAAATCTGCCCCTACGCTTCTTAAATTTCGAAAAAGCCTTAAAACATGGCTTTTCTCTACCTCCTAACCCTTCGTCTTCAGTAGCGAGTTCTTAGTTCTGCAGCGCCGAGACACCCGTATGGGTATTTGTTGCGCTTTAAAAATTGCAAAATAAATAAATAAATAAATAAATAGGTGCACAATGCACCATGGTGGAGAGTTCAGTGACCTTTAAGTCTACTTCTGTAAAGTTACTTTGTCTTAGTTCTCATTTCCAATCTAGATATAAGGGAACAGGTAGCCTTTTTGTTAGATGGATGTGTAGCATACTCTTCTTTTCTATTCTCATGTTTCTTATTATGGCTGCTGTCAATATAGGCTCTCTTCCCTTATCATTACAGCAGTGCACATCGATGACTCGTGTCCGTGTTTGGCTCTGTTTATTATTTTTTGTGTCATATCACTTTAGAATCGTCTCACGTCCTATTGATTGATAGCTAAATTGTGGCTATTTTCCTCAATTAGTGTATTCCACACGCAACCGGTGCACCTGACCTGAAGATCCTTGTACCCGGACTGGGTTGGAATTATCACCAGTCGTGGGGTAAGCCATATTTTATGATCCTCAAGTTAACTAATTAGAGCTCTGTGATTAATATTTTTGCCGCCCTTTGCTGACCCCCTCCTTTGATCTTTTATTATTCTTAGGGATTATTCTGCCTTTGTTCATTTGGATTGGGGTATGTCGCATGCCCCTTGCTTTTTCTTTATATATTCCACGATACTCATATTTCATTTCTCATCAATCACTATGTGTCTCTATCTTTGCACACCCTTACACCAAAAATCTTTGCCACCGGAGAGCACTGGGTGACCATGATGTGCATTTTTCGAGTGTCAATTTAGACTGTTGTTCTAGGCCCTGTGTTTACCGTTTTGGCTTATCAAAAAAATGAAAAGGAAAGGAAAAAAAAAAATCAAAAAAGACAAAGTAAAAAAGAATTGATAAGATTGTTCTAATTGTCTAGTATGACGTACGATATTCACTACTTGGGATATGGCTTTCCTTATGACTTTCACCTTCTTGCACATAGACACCAAGTCTACTCTTGTCGTCTAAGCTGATTACTGTGCTATTCAATGTCAATATTATCTAAATGCAGGATTATCTACTTAAAATCAGCGTGTCTACACTGGTTTCACTCATGTTTCCCGCCATAACACATGTGGGATAATGTTGTTATTGCTTAAAGTCTTCTTTTTTATAAATGAACTCAAGTGTTACAGTAAGTGGTGACCTTTACCACTAGTAATTGTATTGTATTTTTTGTTGTTGTTTTTCCAGCCCTGAAGATTTGGAGTGTATTACACTCCAATGAAACATGTGTCGGCTGGCGCATTAAACAATATTGCTGCATTTACCACCTGCCCTCTGTTGTTGCTGTAAATCAAGAACAAAGAATTTATTACAGTTCTATATTACTTTGTGGTTGCGCAGGTTTTCTCATATTAAAATTATATGTAAATGTCTGTACTTTACATTGTTTAGGGGTTGTACAGGTCACCCCTTCTCCTAGCTGCACCACCTTAACACATTTATTGTATAGACCATTCCAATCACCTAGTGGTGCGCATAGTATCCCTTCAGCTAAGTACCTCTTCTTCTAGATAAAGGTGTTCGATGCTGATCCTCTCATCAACTGTGCGGATTGGCGCTGACGCTTCGCATCCATCCACGGGATAGCGACGATGTGAGGCCTCCTCAACTCCTTGCATTGAGTTTTCAAAGTCAATTCTTCCTCCCTCCAAAGTACGCTATCAGCAAGATCTGTCTTAGTTCTCTAGTGGCCAGCCTCCACCGTGATTGGGCTGAACTTTGGATTTACCCCGGTCTAGCGTGACCTAACTGTAATCATGCAGTGCTATTGAATTCTGAGAAATATTTTTGGTTTACTCTTTAAAAATTAATAACTCAAGTTCTGTGTATTAGATTGCTGTTGTTCTGGTCTTGGTTTACTCTGAAAAGCTTTATATAAATCTGTGTGGAGTCTTTGTTGTTGTATTTTCATTGTGTTACTTTGTGTGTGTGTGTCTTGCACAAATACTTTATGCGTTGCCTTTTTATATAAGCCTGACTGATCTGTACTGAGCTACCAGAGGGTGAGTATGGGTTATTTTAGAGTGTATCTAGCTTACCTTGACTAGAGTGTTATTTCCTGCTTTGTCCGGGCACCTACCTCTGCCAGCCAGACACCCCATTTCTGACAGCCTGTGCTTTTTAGCCAACAACTTGGTTGATGGTCATTTTTTGTTGGTTTTCCCTTTTGTTAGACCTGACACCATTGAGTGGTCTTATTGCAACTTCTTGCCTGCCTCCCTCCATTTAACTGACCTCATTGTTGCTTGTTTTCGGACTCTGTGCACTTTACCCTTCTAACCAGTGCTAACATGCTTGTGCTCTCTCCCCTAAATGTGGTAACATTGGCTTAACCTCAGTTGCCATATTACATTCACTTATAAGTCCCTAATGAAGTGTACTACATGTGTCCAGGGCTTGTACATTAAATACTACTAGAGGGCTTCAGCACTCATTGCGCCATCTTACTAGGTAGCCCTCAAACTATGGCTCAGGCCTGCCAGTGCAGAGCCTGTATGTGAATTACACAGTGACGTTTACCTGGCGAGATAACTTTCTTGCCTGCCCTAAACCTTCCCTTTTCATACTTATAAGCCATTTATAAGCCACCCCTAAGGTAGTCCCAGTCTAACCCACAGGGTCGGACGGCAATGTATTTAAAAAGCAGGACAAGTACATTTAAGTTTTACATGTCTTGGTAGTGAAAAACTCCCAATTTCGTTTTTCAGTAGTGCAAGCCTATCTCTACCATAAGAAAACATTTGAGTTACCTTATTAGATCTTTTAAGTGTACTTCCCAATTGTGAAGACTTTGGTTTTTTCCTGGATTCACAAATTGAAATCACCACTTATGGTGAAATTGGATATTAAATTACAGTTTAGCAAATGCCACCTTTTTTAAAGTTACTGTCAAAAAGGGTGCCTCCTTTAGCACCCCCAGCTGCTGCACTGCTATTCAAAGAAGAAGTGCTCCAAGTAAACCATGTAGTTCAATGTAAACCAATTCATGATTCAAACATGTAATCGTTCCTCTGTCTATCTATAGAGTCACTCAGAGACAGCGAGTATTAGACCAGCATCTTTTTATTCATGCATTTTCATATGCCGTCTGTTGCCCATCCAGGCTTGTACATTGGCACGTGCAGTCTTCCAGAATTATGTAACAAACACTTGTGTTAAACCCAATGCATTTTGAACCAAATAAGTTCTTCGTCAGAGGTCACTGAAAAAGTTAGAAACAACAGTTAAAAAACGTTCGCTCGAGAACCAAACTTAAAAAATAAATGCGAGCACTTATCATTCTTACAAACCTCAATTATACCCTCCCACAACCACCCCCTTGAAATTCAAAAACTTCCCTCGTTCGATGAAAAATACACCCCAGCCCACATGGCATCAACTAAATATAAACAGGAACAATAAAACATGTAGGAACAAAGCATATAAAAATAACCCTGGGCTTGAAACATAAGGATTCACTTAAATACGGAAAAAAACTACATCAGAAAAGACACCCCTGCGCCTCCCCATTGCGTGCATGAACGATCAATGTGAGTTTATTTACCTCAAGCAAGCCGTAACCGGCATAATCAACTTCCACGTGCCTCACAAACTGAATTAGAAACTTTCACCCTTTTCTCTCCCGAGCAAAACCATACTTATACTACTAATCTCCCACAGTATGTCCAATTGATGAATTAATTAGACAAAACCTAAAACCAAATGTGATTAGTACTTACATGTTATGTGAAACCTAATTCCTCCTCCAAATCAAACCATTGCATTTCCCTCATTTACCAAATAAATGCACCGACCTTAAACACTACAATAAGTACAAAAGAACCACTAAACATAAAAATAAAAATAAACGTGGACATGAAACATGAAGATTCAACACTTTTATAACGTTGGCATTTACTTACTTTAGTCATTTGGTGCTTGCTGCCTGTCTCTGTTCAATCTGGGTTGCCTGACAGCTGGGCTTTGTGTATTCCCTCTAGACAGCCACACATAAAAGGAGCTGAGGTGTGTCTTGATGGACCTTCCTGAGAGAGCTGGCTCTGCCTCACACTTACACCTGAATGGGCTGTGCCCTGCCCAGACACAAAAAGCTGCATATCCCCCATTAGTGAGTCAGAAGCCAAGGCTTGAACAGAGGTCTTCTCTGTACTTCAAAGCTTTCTTTGAGATCCCTCCTACTTCATAGGTACAACTGGGTATAAGTACTAGACCTCTGACACCATAATTTCAGGACACTACTGGACCTGTGAGCACTCTGCCAGGAAGAAGAAATGTTGTGCTGCTGAAAGAACTGCCACTCTCTTGGAATGCTGTTTTGCTGTGCTCCTGCCTCACAACCCTGCTGCCTGCTGCTCTGCCTGGTTGAGAAGGTCTGGAACTGCATCACACAAACCTAGAGTGACTCCAAGGGCTTGCCAGCTTGGCTCATTTTCTAAATCTCAGGAATATCAACGACCTTCACTACCTGCATCTGGACTCTACAAGCTATGAGTCTGCCCTGCCAAGTGGTGCCGCCTCAGTACTGGACCTAAGGAAGTGAAGCCTAAGGTGCTTCTACAACCAGAACCCATGCATCCTTATTGGAACCAGCACATCTTTGTCTTTGTATGGGGTTGGAACTGATGTACCTTCGCCTTTGCGTGGATTGAAAGCAGCGCATCATTGTCTAAGCGTGGAACGGAGTCGGTGCTTTGCACTTAGAAACAGCTCATTGCCTTAAAAAATCAGTGCATCGCCTGCTGTGGGAGCAGTAGCCACACATCATCTTCGGACCTCGTGCCTCGCATTCAGAACCAATTAATTGCCGCCAATGCGCATAGAATCTAGATCCATCTTGCCAACTATATGGCTCGACATCGATGCATTGCTTCGGCTCCCCATTGCTTCCTCTTTAAATGTGATGGAAGCCAAGATCAAGCTACTCAGGTTTAGTGGGTCCAAGTGGCTTGTGTTTCATCACAATTGACCTGAACTTTTGACTTTGCTCCTGTCCAGCCAGACCAGAAAATCAATTTCAGCGATGTTAGAAATGGGGGTGTCTAGTTGGCAGAGGTGGGTACCTTTGTCCAAATGGGTACCCTTGCTTGTAGTCAGGGTAAGGAGGATACACACTTCAGATAACCCCTGATCACCCCCTTGGTAGTTTGGCAAAAGCAGACAGACTTATCCCAAAGGCAATGTGTAAAGTATTTGTACCATCACTTACAGTAACAAAGTGAAAATAACACAAAAGGACACCACACCAGTTTAGAAAAATAAAGTACCTTAATATAAACTAAACAAGACCAAAATGACAAAAATCCAACATACACATTTAAAAATATGACTTTAAAAAGGTTTCAAGAACTTGTACCATATAAAACTATGGCTGCATGACTTTTCACCAAAGTACCTGTAGATGCGTCAAAGTTCCAAAAGCCAAAGAGCCGCAAAGTCAGAAAACAAGGAGATGCGACACTCCTGAGACCTTGGGGAGGCGATGTGACAGTTCTGGAACATGCAGAAGACGAGCTGCATTGAATCCGGTCTGTACAGGGAGTGATGCGTCGATTCTTTGTGACGATTCCGATCCGCAGGTGATGCATTGTACGAACTTGCAGCACAGGTACGATGCGTGGAAACTGCACAATCAATCTGATCTGATCCCTGGTTCCACGCTTTCTTGTAGCGGATATACTTCCTCACCGAAAAGGAGAACGAGCACCTCCCCTCCTAATTGGATGAATAACTAAGGAATGGGTTCGTACCCCATTCCAGGTCCTGTGTATCCTCTTTTCTTCGTCGCCAAGAAGGAGGGGGATCTCAGAATGTGCATAGACTTTAGGGCTATTCTTGTATGGTGTTTTAGATTCCGAATGGATTTTCCTGATTCATGCCCTTATATAGGTACAATTCAAAGAGCCCTTATATGGGCATATAAATCAAGCCCTTATTTAGGCATAGCCCATGCATCCCAAATGCAGGCATGGCTACTTCTATCCGTTCACCTAACATCACAATGATTTTTTTGGAAAACCAGCTTAAGCCGTTAGGGACTGCCCCTTGCTTGAATATTGATTTCTCCAAGAACTCAGTCAGTTTTACAATGAACATCTATTCCTTAGGGGTTCATTCATGACGTTCATATGCCCGACTTTACGTCAAAGCTTGCTTTCCTAAACACCTTCAAGATATAAATACACCTTCACTTGCTTTGGCAAAGCACGTTGGTTCGGAGCAGTTCGACGACCTACTTGCCCGACGCCGCTCGCTACAGTAAGTGCCGAAGGAAGCCGACTCTCCAGCTGATGCACTGATCAGGAAGCTGCCCTCCTCTGCTGAGAATCCAGCTCCAGTGTTTCTGACTCCGCTTGCGGGGTGTTGAGAAATCGAGTTCGAGACAGAGATACCAGACCTCCTTCATTCAAGGTATGGGGCTGATTAGAACCTAGAGAAATCTTTGGTAGATTCTTGGCAAAAAATTAAACCTATGCTAAAGACCATACTTACTTCTTCCCTCGTACTAGACCTAGGTCCGGTACATTGGGGCAGGCGTATTTTAGAAGCACCTGTTGAGTATTTTAGCCTATATTATTTATGTATGTATTTTTATATGGCTTAGAAACCATACAATGCTATTACAGTATTATTTTATAATACTATTTTCGCTGTACGCATTATATTTTGCATTCTGTCTAACGATTGTAGCAGTTCACCTCTCTTGCATGAGAAAGAAGACTGATCAATAAAGCTTTTATTGAAAATGCCTGTCTCACTATTTCTCTCCAAACTCGGTAGAAACGAAGCATGCAGGATTGACTGAGTGAAATACTTATGTAAATGTGTAAATGTAAATGTAGGTATACTTATATAGCGCAACCTGTCACCACAAAGGGCATCCTGGCGCTTGCCTAGGGAACCCGTCCTGGTATTCCCCTGTGAGAAGCCCCGACAGGGTGTCCACAGGGTGAAAGTCAGGCATCCCACCGCGAGGGGCCGTTGTGGAGATTAAGCAAGCTATTGCCCAGAGTCGCAGAGTGTGAACCCGTGAGTCGAGGAGGCACCGGGACGAGAATTATCGAGTCCGTGGAATTTTTAGCCCAAGACCCGCCGGGGCGGGGAATTGAACCCTGGTCCAGGACCGATCTCAGATTCCGGGTCTGCCGCCTCTAACCCCTGAGCCACACTTCTCCACTATCTATTGTTTCCACGACTCTGAAGATAGTTATTCCAGTCCTAGGGTAACAAAGTTGTCATGTTTATGCGGTTGTCAGAAACAAATCCCTTCTTGTGAATTCGAGAAAGTTTCTAGTGACCTCTGAGCTAGCTGACACTCACAATTAAGTTTAGTATATTTGATAGAGACCTACTGACCTAAGTCCTAGGTCATATCTATAGGATATATTCTTCCAATGCACAGAGCCTATTGGGAATATAGGAACTACACTACACTATGAACACCATCACCATCAAAAATCGGTACCCACTGCCTCTGATTTCCGATCTACTGGACCAAGAGAAAAACGCCTCCATCTTCACCAAACTAGATCTCAGGGGGGCTTACCATCTAGTCAGAGTCCGGAAGGGTGACAAATGGAAAACAGCATTTCGGACCAAATTCGGCGTCTTTGAATACTAGGTCATGGCTTTCAGACTCTGCAATGCCCCCGCGGCGTTCCAGTTCTTCATCCACAAAGCATTGAGGGACTACATTGATACATTCTGTATAGTGTATATAGATGATATACTGATCTATTCACAGAACATGGCAGACCACGTCCAACACGTACGCACCATCCTCCAATAGCTTGGACGAAATGGTTTGTACGCCAAATTGGAGAAAAGCATCATTCATACCACGTCTGTCGAGTTCTTGGAACATGTCATCACTCCAGCTGGTATCCAAATGGATTACAAGAAGGTAGAAGCTATCTTGCACTGGCCATCTCCAACCACCGTGAAGCACATCCAGAGGTTTTTGGGATTTGCCAATTACTACAGCTGCTTCATCAAAGGCTTCTTCAGGATTGTTACTCCCATCACTCGCTTGCTATGTAAGGGGGTCCAATACAGCTGGGATACGAAATCCGAGCAACCCTTTGAGGAGCTAAAATGAAAATTCACCACAGCTCCCATTCTGAGGCACGCCGACTCCGAACAGTCGTTTACTGTGGAGGCCGATGCCTCACAGGACGCTCTAGGAGGTATGTTGTCGCAAAGGGATGCTGAGACAGGTCTCCTACACACTGTAGTGTTCTATTCCATGAAACTTCTACCAGCCCAACGCAACTCCACCATCTCAGATCGAGAACTCCTGGCTATCAAGACAGCGTTCGAAGAGTGGCGCCACAACCTGAAAGACGCCAAGCATCCCGTAATTATCTCTACGGATCACCGGAACCTGCAATTCCTTCACTCGGCCTGTCACCTCACATCCAGGCAATTACGATGGACTCTGTTTTTTAATGAATATGACTTCTGCATAATGTACCGACCGGGAAAGGGGAACGCCAAGGCCGACCTACTATCCCGCCTTGAGGACACCAACGGCTCTGTTGTCCCCTCATTGCCTATCTTTCCCGAGCAATGTTTCCAAGGTGTTGTGCTATCTTCTGATTTCTTCTCCCAACTCCATGACGACATCACACAGATCAATGTGTCTTCCTTGGTTGAGAACCACAAGGGCGTAACCACACAGAATGGGTTCTTGTACAAAGAAGACAAGTACTACCTTCCTCTGTTAGCCCGTCAACAGCAGGCCCTGTACATGTATCACAACCATGTTCTGTCCAACCATCCAGGATATCACAAGACCGTAGATCTGTTACAGAGACATTTCTAGTGGCCCACGTTGGAAGAAGACACCTGGGACCATATTGCATGTTGTGCCATGTGTGCCCAGGGAAAGAACATGTCTGGGCCATCCGTTAGGCTGTTACATCCCATCCCTGTTCCTCCTCATCCCTGGCACACCATTTCCATTGATGTTGTAGTGGAATTGCCAGCTACCTCTTTGGGGCACACTACTGTCCTCACCATAGTGAACCATCTCCCGAAAATGGCTTATTTAGTACCACTGAAGAGGTTACCTTCGGCATCCGAATTGGCGGTGGTTTTTCAGCAAAATGGTGGTTAGACTGCATGGCATACCGTCTGTGGTGATAACAGACCGGGGTTCACAGTTCATGTCTCATTTCTGGAATAAGGTGTGCACTGCCATGGATTTGGAAGTTAATTTGTCATCAGCAAACCACCCTCAGACAAACGGTCAAACAGAGAGAACTAACTACACCATGGAGCAGTATCTCCTTTGCTTACTTCTGTCAGCAGAAAAGGAATGGGCAGAAGTGCTGTGGATGGTGGAATTTGCTTATAAAAACAACAAGCATTCTGCTATCGGTATGTCTCCCTTCTACTGCCTCCAGGGCAAACATCCCAGAACCATGCCATGGGAAGAATCACAGAACAGTCCCTTGCCCACTGTTGAGGCATACCATGCCAAGCTCTGCACACTCTGGCAGCAGGCCCGGTTAGAACTAGCCAAGGCCAAAGAGTACTATAAACAGTACGCGGACAATTGCAGGAAGAAGGAACCCACCTATAAGAAAGGAGATATGGTGTGGCTCTCCATTCAGAACCTAAATGTGCACTGCCCCAAGAAGCTGCTGCGCCATTTTGTGGGACCTTATGTGATCGAGAAGGTGATTAACTGTGTGCCTATGAAACTCTTGTTGCCTCCTCAGATGAAAATACACCCAATCTTCCATGTCTCCCTTCTAAGTCCCTTTTGTAGTGTAGTTCCTATATTCCCAATAGGCTCTGCGCATTGGAATAACATAAACGGCAGTTTAGACGTAGGACTGAGGTCGACTAGGTCTCTACTGAATATGTTAGACTTAATTAGGTATGCCAGCTATCTCAGAGGTCACTAGAAACTTTCTCGAATGAACAGGGAGGAGTTAACTTCCCTGATTAGACAAGAAGGGATTAGTTTCTGACAACCGCATAAACATGACAACTTTGTTCCCCCAGCATAAGGAGTATATCTCCAGAGTCGTGTGAAAACAATAGATAGTTATTTCACTCAGTCAATTGTGCATACTTAGTTTCACCAGAGTGCAGAGAAATGGAGAGGCAGACGTTTTCAATAAAAGGTGTTATTTTTTGAGCAGTCTTCTTTCTCATGCAAGAGAAATGAATTGCCACAATTGCAATACTTGTTATAAAGTAAAGTGTGTACAGCAAAAGGAGTATTATAAGATAATACTGTAAAAGCATTGATATGGTTTCAGAGCCATATGATACTTAAAAAGGATAAAATATATACAATTACATACAATGATAAAAGTTGACTAAATGTACTCAACTGGTGCTTCTAAATACGCCTACCCCAGTGTACCTAAACTAAGCCTAGTACGTGGGAAGGAGTAAGGGAGTTGCAGTTTAAGTTAAGTAAGTTTTGCCAAGAATCTGACTCAAGAATTCTCTAAGGGTCTAATCAGCTCCGTACCTTGGTTTTAGAATGAAGGAGGTCTTGTATCTCGTTCTCAGGACTCGATCTCCCAGTAACCCGCAAGGGTGACTGGAAACACTGGAACTGGATTTTCTCGGCAGGAGAAAAGACAGCGTCTTTCTAAGTGCGTCAAATGGGAGGGACGGCTTCCTTCGGCACTCGCATCAGCTGGGCTTTGGATAAGTAGATAGCCGCTCTGCTCCAAACCACGGTTTGTTGCTTAAGGCAAACACTGGTATATTTATACCTGGAAGGTGCCGTGTTTGACGTAAGCTTTGACATAAGACGTCAATAAAAGATGTCTCTAAGAACTGGCAGTTCTTTCAGGACTGGCAGGAGTTTTAGGACAAATCAAAACAAAAGCATGGGAAATTCCCAGGTTGCTGGAGGTTTGGTTTGTTTAAAGAACTCGTTGTACTTTCTAGGAGTCTAAGGAAGTAGCCTTGCCATATTTGGACTGCATTGGCTATTACTAAATATGGATATGATTCTTATGCATTTATAAGGATATGATTTGTTATAACCACATAAGGGCATAAATCAGGAATATTTATTAGGGTCCTAGATACGTTCACAACACCCACTCCACATATAATGTCCATCATTACTAAATACTAAGCAATATATAAACATATAAGTATGCATGTGTTTTCCAGCCCACCCCAAAATACATCAAATGCATTTGAAATGGTATAGATACACGAAAATGAGTATTATACTTTACGCTTTAAGCAGTGGTATCATTCAGATAACATTTTGTACATTTAGAATGTTGACTGAATGAATCACAAAATTTACATTCATGAAATGGCTCTTAATACAGAAAAAAAGGTCGAGACCATTTCATCACATATTCATACAAGATCGTACATGTGCTAGAGGCTGATTAAAAAAATATTGTCTCTATTGTCTCTAAGATTAGAAGTTCTGATCTCTAAGAATAGTTCTACTTTAAGCAGAGTATCATGTGCCTAAAAAAGGAAATATGTTGGAAATTGGGAAAAAATACTTTCGCTTTCATGGGGAAAAATAGTTCCAAATGTTTTCAGCAGTGCTGTTTATAAAAACTGAAGGCCGAATTCAGAGTTCAGGGAACGCTGTGTGCTCGCTATTTCAAATGTTATTCTCGTTGTTAGGAGAGAACATTACCTCAGCTAGACCGGCAAAACATCTGTCTACAACAGTAGGTGAAAGTTAGGCCAACGCTGAAAATAGTGCATATATGCGATGCATTGCCATAATCAGTGTTCAGATCAGCAATGTTCACAGAAGGTTGTACCTGTGTGGTGCTGCTTTCATTGCGTACTTCACCGGCACCTAATCGTAATGGTAAAGTCTCAATGAATGCCGTCATCAGAATTGGTAGCCGCTGGGGACAACACGTTGCATGAGTCGTTACCGGACAAAGCAAAGCGCCGATATCCATTGGTACTGCTGATGGTAGTGTAAAACAGACGTCCAACACACATTATTCTCGGCATAGCAGACATCTAAGCACAGGTAAGATGCAATTTTGCCAGATCGGTCTGAATGAAAAGAAACCAGGTCGTGTTCAGATCTCTTAGCCGGGCCAATCCGAGGACCTTAGTGATACGGTCTCGGTATCGTATTGCTAGGAATTTTTCTTCCATTGTAGCCTGAGTTTTGTCTGTGACATAGCTTGCCATATCGGAGCAGAAGGAACAAAAATAAAATTCCTGCTACGAGTCCCAAAATAAGAGGCAGGCCACCGAAAAGAAAATGCACAAAATTCGGGAAGATTCTCAGAACTGTTTCAAAGGGTGCTAACAGTCCCAAAAAAATTGTCTTAAATACATGTGCGATGCCACTGGTATCTGACATGTTTAAGATTTGGCTTAACATTTCTTCGAAATGCACAGGGCAATTTTTTGATAATAGGATATGTATCTCTGCCGCTGTCCTTTCAACTTGCAGGTCATACGTTTATTTGGACGAGGTTAAAGGCACGGTTGTTTGTAAAAGAATAGACTTCATTCTGCTTAAAGTATCAATTAGAATAGAAGAGATATTCACAGAGGGCCATAATGCTGCCTCCATGTCTGGATAGCTGTTTGGATACAAAACTTGCATACAACAAATGACCCTGGAAGTGACGCTCACGAGATAGGGTTTTCCTGGTATCATGCCACAACAGCTGTGGTCACTTAATATAACGTAGCTACCGTTGGAAAGTTGCCTGAAAAAGGGCTCTATCTGTGTAGCAGTGGTGCCGTGCAGATGACATGAAAGGTTGTTTGATGAACAGTTTCATGTTTGAGGCTCCATGCAAGTTTATACCTTGACACAGAAGTGTAACGCTTAGTTATTTTTTACAATTGTCACCACTAAGAAATACCTCTTTTTTCCCTTCACTATAACAATTATGTGTAAAAGGTAAATTCCAGGTTGATTTGATGTATCCTTTACCCAACCTTTCATACAGGCCTGCTGGTATATATTTTTGGCAGTATTGAAACTGAAAAGTTGTTACCGGGATTGTAATGGTGCCATGTATGAGAAGTCTTTCTGACATTGTCAATGGTAATCTTTCTAGTTTTTCCATGCTCAGCATCGTATAATCTGCTCCTTTTTGTGCCAACGAGATTTGTCTATCAGTAAGGTTAAAGATAGAAAATAATGACGTTATGTTGATTAGACGCCATGGCACGTGACCTGAACGGAGGTTTTGTAACGTCCAGCCTAGCTGTACAATAGGACGCAATTGGGATTAACCATTTTGTAACATTATCATATCCTGTTCTATTATATCAATAGCAGATGATACAATGCTGTCCAGTGAATAAATTCTGGAGGACATTAACCCATTGTCCACTACAGTAAGGGATTTTTCCAACTTAATACAATCAATTTCTCGTATTTTTTCTGCAGTTTCAATTTGTGTTACCTTCCAAGCTTCATTGTAAGCTGCGTATATACCGGCTATATGAAACGTTTTTGACGCTTTTTGCGAGGTCCTAGTAAGAAATCTCGTAAGTCAGCACCTTCTTTAAGTAAAGTTATGTGTTGCTTAATTTCGGGAAGTGTGGATTTCTGTAGCCAGTCTAGGCATAGTTTTCCTACACTGTATATTGTAACTATCCCTGGATGTTGTCTCTGGGAATATCTGGCCTGTTCTGCTTGAACCCCTGTATTTTGTTCAGGAATCTATCTTGACAGTTATTAGTGTCTATGGGCCAGATTAACAATTTGTTCCAATCAGGAAGTGTTCTGTTTTGTTTTAAAATATAGGACACGTCTAACCCCTCATCTGTAGTGGTGTTTCTATAGGCATAGGCTTTGGTATAGACGGGTTGTTTAAATCTTTTATCTTGGCTAAACCAAGACAGGTTGTTTGTTGAATGGTGTCATTCAGGAACATTATTTGTTCTGGGATCATGCAGGCTCTAAACAATGATTTTAGACCCTGTATCTGCCATTCTTTTCTACCCCAGATGGTTTTTGTCTCAATGTTGTTTTTCCAAAATTCAAAACCAAATGTAGACATTTTTTCATAACATTTTTCAGAATAAATTAGTTTAGTATTTGTCAACATGTTTTTCACTGCTATCTTATTTAACATTTTGTAATAAAACGTTTCTGATTAGTGTAATTAAACCCTGAGAAGTATGGAAATTTCTCATAAAATGTTTTCAAACTGCCTTTTGGTGGGGTTGGACAATGTTCCCATTGATTATAACTGAAAACATTTCTAGGATTTGCAGACCTATGCAGATAATGATGCCCAAAGTTATTGTAACAATACATTTCCTCATAATTCGACGAACCCTGTAAATATTCATGTTCTGTAAATTTTGCTGACATTTCTAAATCTAAATCTGACATCATATTATTAATATGTTCAAAGTCCCAATCATCAGAGAAGGTACTAGGTGACACAAAGTCACTTAAGGAAATCTTAAATTGGTGTGGATATTTGAAGAGCTCAACCGGGCCATAGATTTCATAGTCAGTTCTGTCCCATGCTAAACCAGCAGGTTTAGGGATGGCTGTGATGTTCACTGATGATAGTTCTCTTTTTTCGATGTGAGAAGATCTGTGTGGTTTCAGGACTGAGTTGATGTTCTGACTTGCTGTGTCCATTGTACTATATTTTCCATCAATAAATCTACCCAAATTTAAAACCAAGATGAGCCACAGAAGGAGGAAAAGTACACCTAACACAATCCATAATTTAATCTATGGTGAAGTTAGATATGTTTCTCTCAGTTGATGAAAGAGCTCTGTGATTTCCCTTTTAAAAGTTTTTGTTGCTGGCTTGTCTCCATGTTCACTTGGATCATCGGAAAAGTCATCAAAGTTGATAAAGTAGCCAGGTGTAGTTATGTCAATTGGTGGGATTGCTTCCGGATTTCCATTGATCTTTGCATTTTTTTTTGTTACATTTGTATAGTCCGAGGCTACATCGTTGTAGACTGGTGTTTCTTGATGAACTGTTGCAATTTGAGTTTCAAGAGGCACAAGTTCCATGGCTTTGTTGCATAGTCCTTTTTTAATCACTGCAGGTTTATCAAATGTGATTAGTCTCTCAGTTTGAACCTCTTGGATTGTAGCAAGATTTGGTCTTCTGCTATTTCTTGGGAGTCCACTGGGTCTACTACTTATTATCGGCCACATGGTTGTGGTTTCACCAGGTCAATTGATACAACTCTGTTCTCCTTTTTACCAGCAAGGGGCGGTAGTACAACTGATCTTGTTCCGCTGACAGCTAAGACAGGTACTGCTTTTCTGTAAGAAGGCCCAAATTCCTTCTTCACCGCGATCTTTTCTCTGACCAGATCCCCAATCTTTGGAATCCAGACAGGTCTTGCTGGGACAGGTGGTTTTTCTTCAGTGGTTGTTGGCTTTAGCTTTTCGTTACTCAGACTTTTTCTTGTTTCATTTAAGTACTGTAAAACAGCCAAACGATCTTTGATAGCAAAGGTTTTTTGTTTCACCACTGAAGTCCGACAATCCAAGTCCTGGATGATCATTCTAGTACCAAATAAAAGTTTGTACGGACTGATACCTCCTAGAAAATTTCTTGGCATGTTATTTAGACTACGTTGGACACTTATTGGATGTTTGACCCACCTGTCACCCGAACCTAATACCCTTGCTGTTATAGATTGCTTTATGTCACGTTTTTTTCTCTCCACTACCGCATTTCCCTCGGGATGGAATGGACTAGAATACCGCAATACAATGCCCATGTGCCGATAAAGCAAATCTTTTATAACAGCTCTGGCGTCAGTCGAGCGCTATGGCCACATCCAAATGAATCTCCTACAGGAATCCACTACGACCATGATGTATTTATAGTTGCCGTCCCTTTGTAAGGGACCACAGTGGTCCAGGTAAACACATGCTAATGGTTTGTCTGAGATTAGAAGGGGCGTCTGTGCTGGTCGTTTCACTGTTGATACTTTCATTTTTTGGCATATTTCACATTATAGAACATAGTTCCTAGTCTGTTTTCTCATTCGTGGCCACCAATATCTCTGTTTTAATAATGATACTGTGGCAGAAACACCAGCGTGTGCAGAGGTGCACCCTTTGTATGCCGCTAAAATGAGTCCTAATCTGTGCTCCGTGTTTGGAATTGCTCTTTCCCCCACTCCAGGGATTTGAGCAAACGGAACGTTGTTCGCATCAGTTATAAATGAGTACTTTACTGGAAAGCCTTTCGGGAGTGTCTTACGTACAGCAAAAGGAGTATTATAAGATAATACTGTAAAAGCATTGATATGGTTTCTGAGCCACATGATACTTAAACAGATAGAATATATACAATTACATACAATGATAAAAGTTGACTAAACGTACTCAACTGGTGCTTCTAAATACGCCTACCCCAGTGTACCTAACCTAAGCCTAGTACGTGGGAAGGAATAAGGAAGTTGCAGTTTAAGTTAAGTAAGTTTTGCCAAGAATCTGACTCAAGAATTCTCTAAGAACTAATCAGCTCCGTACCTTGGTTTTAGAATGAAAGAGGTCTTGTATCTCGTTCTCAGGACTTGATCTCCCAGTAACCCGCAAGGGTGACTGGAAACACTGGAGCTTGATTTTCTCTGCAGAAGAAAAAGACAGCGTCTTTCTCAGTGCATCAAATGGGAGGGACGGCTTCCTTCGGCACTAGCATCAGCTGGGCTTCAGATACGTAGATAGCCGCTCTGCTCCAAACCACTGTGTGTTGCTTAAGGCAAACACTGGTATATTTATACCTGGAAGGTGCCGTGTTTGACGTAAGGTTGTACATAAGACTTCAATAAAAGATGTCACTAAGAACTGGCAGTTCTTTCAGGACTCGCAGGAGTTCTAGGACAAATCAAAACAAAAGCATGCAGAATTCCCAGGTTGCTGGAGGTTTGGTTTGTTTAAAGAACTCATTGCACTTTCTAGGAGTCTAAGGAAGTAGCCTTGCTGTATTTGGACTGCATTGGCTGTTACTAAATATGGATATGATTCTTATGCCTTTATAAGGATATGATTTGTTATGAACACATAAGGGCATAAATTGGGAATATTTAATTAGGGTCCTAGATACGTTCACTTTCACCCTGAGTGCAATGTGTCCTCCCCTCCTTCTCCAGTTCTTAGGGATGATCACATTCAGTACGAGGTCAGGGCTATACAGGCTCTTTTTTTACCTGATTGACTGGAAGGGCTATGGTCTGAAAGAGAGGTCCTGGGAGCCCCTGTCACATGTTCACCACGCTTCCTGGGCTGATTTGCGCCTTTCATGTCAGTCACCCGCTCAGGGGTCGCCTTGCCACCCCTATGTGATTCTGTAGTTGCGGGTGGGGGTTCTGATGTGGGCGAGGGTGCTGTCATGGTTCGTATGTTGGCCCCATCTTCCCCTTTTACCTGGGTGCTTGTGCGCGCCTGAAACATGGCTCATGCGGGAAGAGAGCCTTCTTACTGCCGGGTTTCCTGGTGGTTAGCGGTCTAGCTTTCCTTGCCAGAACCACTACTAAATCTCTAGCGCTTCCGGGGGAATCCGCATAACAGCCTCGATTTTCCTCCTGTTCAGCGCTTCGTATTGACACCAGTTTCCTTGCCGGATGCCTTCCTAGTTCCAAGACGTCCTCTCAGGTATTCTAGTGCTTCGCTGGAGCACTTGGTTAATTGCCCATGACTCTGCCTTGCAACACTTGTGTTATAATCTGCCTTGCCATGTTGGAGTGCTAATATTATTGCCTAGTGATTCTGCTTTGCCACTCTGGAGCCCTGTTTTGGATGCCTTTCCATAAAGTGCTGAAGCGCTTGTATAGTTACCCTTGACTTTGATTTGAAGCACTGGAGCGCTTGTAGGGTTTACCCTTGGCTCTGACTGGAGTGCTTATATTGTGTTTTCCTTTTAAACAGGTTGACTTATTGTACATTGTGCACAAGTGCTAGTTACTGTGGTACGCTATTCTGTCAATTTCTCTAGATGGCTACAGATCTAATGATGTCCAAGCATGAGTATTAACTGCTGACTTCCGCATTAGTGTATGTTAGTGATTGGTAGAGTCTTTGTCTGCGCTAATTGTAACAGGTATTCCCTTGTCTACCTGTTCAGCTGATGTCCACAGTTCATCCGAACAAAGGGACGTCCTCAACCACCTTCCTGACATCATCCTGCCATTTTTACTTTCCTTCCCCACTTCCATCTAGTTTGTTATCAGATCTAGAATGGGGTAAGGTGGGCGTGGGGGGCGATAGCTCATGTCGTCTCTGCGAGATCTCCCCGCAAGAAACAGGTAAACTTGTGGGGCCCATGACAGAATGTTCCATGTGAGTCTGAGGCAGCGCCCTATGATAGCTACCTTGAAAACCTCCCACTCTAGTTGTGGGAAACCAGTAGAGTCATTAATTATTTTGAAATATTCTGCAGTTGCGGCCCCTAGGGACAGCTGGAATGCCTGATCTTCTAACGGCACCAGTTGAAGGCACCAGGTGGGAACTGGTGATGGTGCCAATTCCCAGTTAATCTGTAGAAGTTGAAGGTTATAATCTGGGTGTGCGCGTCCCAGGTATTCAATACCTCTGATTAGGGGGAGCAGGAAGGAGACCCCACTATGCTATCTAATCGTACATGGTGTCCATGGCCTGAGGAGTAGTCGGAGTACATAAGTGTATTGGGATTGCGGGTGTGGCATATGTCGATCAAGGACCAAAGAATGAGCCATGCTGTTAAGGCTTGTGCGTTGGATGTGGCTGAGGTGCGTGACTGGGGTGGGAATGAACGGTCCAGAGACACATCCAGGACTGAATTGAAGTTGGTGTCTATTAGCAAGGGGATACCGCTCCAATGTGCTAGTACCTCAGTAAGCTTACATAGGAATTAGCTTTGCTCTTTGTTAGGGGCATATAGGGAGCAGATGAGGAGGCTTTTGCCATTCAACCTACCTCTAATGAACACGTATCTACCATATGCATCAGTTTCAACTTCCTCTGCTTCATAAGGAACTCCTACCTTCACCCATATCAGGGTCCCTCTAGCTTGGGACGAGGAGTAGTTAGTGCTATATACTTGCCTTCTCCGGCGACGGCAGAGATGGTCTGCCTCCAAGAAAGTCAGGTGAGTTTTATGGAGAAGAGCAATGCTAGTTGAACTGAGTTGCAGATTGGGGTAGATTGAGTGTCTGTGCGCCAGAGACTATATGCCTCTCACATTCCAGCTGAGGATGTTTTCAAGTGCCATGTTAGATAGTACTAGTGTCTGTGGTTGACTGGTGCAGCAGATATGCAGAAGTGGAGCAGGCTGCCGAGCAGTGCTCCACGTGGATATGAAAGAAAAATGGGGGTCAAAAGTGTATAGAGGGCAACTTCATAAGAGCGAACTGCCAACATGAGTTTGCCCAAACCATAGCGCCTAACCATGGCAGCTATTACATTTTCAATGTCTGATTGTGGGGTTGGTGCGCTGTATAGTATAGTTGCTTGTCCACCTCATTAGTGGCCAGGATAAATACCAAAAGTACCCTGCAGTGTAAATAAACAGGGCCTACATCAGGCAAGAGGTGTTAGTGTCAGGATTAGTTCCCTAGGCATTTCAGCCTCTTCAGGAGACTGGCCCACCACCTCTCAAACATACAACATGTAGGGGTTCCGGCTGATAGTCCCCTCTTAAGAACCACATAAGAGTACACTTCAGAGCGGGGTATTGCTAGCATGCATGTTACAGTTTTATTAGATTATTTTGGCAGATATCTGGGGAGAGACAGTCGGTGGGAGGGACGAGTCCAGGTCCCCTGTCCACGCAGGAGCAGAGTCATCTTCGCTGAGTCACTTGGGGGACTCCACCTCAAGTTCAGATGAATGCATCGTGATGCGGAGCATTACTGCAGCATGAAGGGCCACCTGTTGCTATGTAAGAATTTGTTCTGGGTCAGGAGTGGTTAACGACAGGGTGATACAGTCTGTTCCACCTCCTGTGCCCCTGCATCAGCCTTTTTTGTTCTATTTCAGTGCCAGAGGGTCGCTGGGTGATTTGGGCCTGGTCGCCAAGCCCGCTCCTTCCAACCAATCCCAGGCATCAGAGGGTGTGTCAAAAAAAGAAGTGGTGCTGTTTCCTACCAACACCCATGGCCGGGAGCAGCAGGGAAGAACACATGTTCAGTTCACAGAGCTAATGATTCACAGCCCCTGAGGACTCTGTTGTTTCTGTACCTGGGCGGTGTAGTCAGGCAATAGCATAACAGAGGCGTTTTGAACTTTGAGGTCATGTGGTTTGGGAGCATCTCGTACAAAGCTTACTCTAATGAGAGAGAGCACCTCTGTGCACAACAAGAAAGACTCGTAGGTCTAATTCATTTAAACATCAAAAGGTAATGCAGATTAAACAACGAATAGTTCATTGAATCTTTACTGTTTATTCAACAGTTGTTGAAATTGCTGCTTCATAATCAACGTAAAATATCCAAAATTAAATTTCCATCATCAGATAAATCATTCTGAAGCAGGTTATCACAAATCCCGATGCATTTCGGGCCACGCCCTTCTTCAGGGGATTACTCTTACAAAAACAATCCAAAAAAGCACAATTCAATCAAGTATCCAAATGTCATTGCAAGAAAAATAACATAAAAAAGTGCTCACTTACAAGCAGTGCGATTGTGAAAAGGGTGCAAGAATAAAGGTAAACGCCAATTAGAAGATGTACACGATGGTCAAACAATAATAATAGTCAAACGTAAAGTAAGATTAGAAAGTAGTCACCCCGTGTGGGAGAAAGGATCACCAAGTGTTAATACATATGAAAAAAGTGGATAAAAGTAAAGCGGAATTAGCAGTAAAAAGATAAGATCAAAACTAACGGAACCCAAGTGAAGGAAGTTAGGCGAGGAAAGGAGTAGTCCCAAGGCAGGTACTTACTTAAGGACGAGGTTGGAAAACTACGCGGAGTTCCGCGGAGTCAGTGTTAGTCAGCGGAGCAGCTGAGCCGAAGTGAAATACAGGCGTATGGGAGCAAAGAAATGAAAAGAGGACTGGTGATCAAACATAGAAAGAGACGTAACCACTCACTAGAAAGGTGAAAGGCAGAGGCCATGTTGGAAAGGAGGGTATCAAACAGAAGCAGATATCAAATTATGAAAAACGTGACTTAAAAAGAGTAATACAGGAAAATGAATCAATGAAGTATGACATTGCATTACAGGTAGCATAGGAATTCCATGCGATCGTTAAGTCCATGGGGTACCATGGTGGACATAAGACGGATCCAAAAGTTCTCTCTTTTGAGAAGGGTGTTCTTATTGTTCCCAGTGAATTTGACTTGCTCAAGTATTTGAAATTTCAATTGAGCCACACTGTGTCTATTTTCCAGAAAATGAGAGGCCACACTCGATTTCAAGTTTTGTGTGCGAATGTTGCTTTTGTGTTCTAGGATGCGCACACAGATTTTTCTCTCAGTATGTCCAACGTAGCATTTGCCACAGGGGCATTTCAACATATAAATGACGTTACTGCTATTGCACATAGCATTCACTCTAAGTTTTATAGTGTGTCCTTTCATGGGGTGAGTGGTTTTGTTCCCAGGGATACAATTACTACAATTGCTACAGTTGTAACAAGGTTTGAGACCTGTGTAGACAATAGGAATTGCGGTAGAAGAAGGCTGACTCAATATTTCTTTCACATTGCGACCTCTGGTGAAAGCGAACATCGGGGGTTGGCTGAATAGACCCTGAAAGTCAGGTTCCATAGTTAATATGGGCCAATGCTTCCGGATGATGTCTTGAAACTGTTTGGACATCTTGGAGTATTTAGAAACCACTACCATACGGTTCGAAGGTTCTTTAGGTTTGGGTTTGAGTAGTTCAGACCTCAGGCATTTGTTAGACCTCTCCATTGCCAGATCCAGAATGGGTGTTGGGTACCCACGTGCTCTCAGTCTTTCCAGTGTGATGGTGAGTTCTTTCTTACTTTCTGATTCACTAGAAACAATTCGCTTCACTTTTAACAGCTGTGCATAAGGTAAATTGTTCTTCAGATTAGGTCGATGGAAGCTGTTATAATGTAATGTGGAGTTCCTATCCGTAGGTTTCCTGTAGATTGTAGTGAACCACTCATTAGGTTGTCTGTGTATTTCCACATCCAAATAATCGATGCAATTGTCACTGTATTCCCAAGTGAATTGAATACGTTCATTAACTTTGTTCCATGATTCCAAAAAGTTAGTTAGGGTGTCAGTTGAGCCTTCCCATAACAAGAAAACGTCATCGATGTACCGCAGGTACAGTCTCCCATGTTGTAGCCAGGTATTTTGACATAAGATATGTGACTCTTCTAATACTTTCATATAGATATTAGCATAGCAAGGAGCTGCCGAATTGCCCATGGCAGTACCATTCAACTGTAGTATCCACTTGTCTAACACCGTGAAGTAACTATGATACAGAGTGTACATAGTGAGATGCATGAGGAAAACTTTCAAGTCAGGATCCAGATCTGATGTGATTAGAGTTTGTTCAATTGCTTCCATTCCGCCATCATGAGGGATGGAGGTATACAGTGAACACACGTCCACTGTACACATGATCAATTTAGTGTTCTTGAGTTCATTCATGATGGGTTCAAGTTTAGACAAAAAGTCAGTGGTGTCACGTACATGTGACTGAGTCTTGAGGACAAATGGTTGCAAGTACCTGTCTAGAAATTTACTGGTGTTCTCATGTATGCTTCCTCTTGTGGATACAATCGGCCGAAAGGGGGTTTAGTGGGATGTTTATGCATCTTGGGGAGCATATACATAACAGGAGATCTGGGATTGATAGGAGTCAGAAATCTTCTAGTCTTGTCATTGATGGTTCCATTTTCAAATGCCAAGTTGATGATTTGGATCAGATTTTTAGAAAATTCAATGGTTGGGTCTCCAGGTAATGTGTCATAAGTGTTGGTATCATTGATATGAGCCTCAATTTGTTGTTCGTAAAAAGTAGTGTCCATGATCACCAACGCACCTCCTTTATCCACATTTTGACAGGTAATGGTGGGATTGTCAGCAAGCTTTTTGAGAATGTTTCTCTCCTTTTTGGACAAATTCCTGTATTTCATGGTCGATTAAAACGGTAAACGTGAGATCTCCTGCTTAATCAAATTTTCAAAAGAGTCAATAATCTTGTGGCTTTGAGTTGCCAAAAACGTACTGTGAGGGCGAAGTCCTCTGAGAATATCTTCTTCCAACTGAGGTGTAGGACAGATGTTCTGAAAGTAATGTCTCAGACGGATGTTCCGTACTAATTTAAAGGCACTGACTTCAAGCTCCAGCATGTTAGTACGAGTGGTAGGCACAAATGATTGTCCCTTTTGTAAGGTTTTGATTTCTTCAGTCGATAAAACCATGGAGTGAGCTTTGTACGAGTTCCTTGGATTTCACACTGCTTGGCCAGACAGTGTTTCCTCTCATAGCACACCACACATTTACAAAACGGATCACTTGTAAAATACTAAGCTGTGCGAGCTCCCCCTTCACTCCAGTTTGTGAGCATCTCTCAGGATAGCATCCCTTTCTCTAAAGGTCAATAGCCTAAATAAGAATGCTCGCGGGTTAGGTCCAGGAGGGGGCTTGCGGGTTGGCACCCTGTGTGCATGTTCCACCACAAATTGAGGTGAAGGCACCCCAACAGGGAGAAGTTCCATCAAAAAGCACTCCTACCAGGTCCAGCCCCTTCGTGCCGTGCGGTAGGCCCAATACACTCACATTGTTGCGGCGGGAACAAACTTCTACATCTTAGAGCCTGTCTTCCAATGTGCACACGCAGTCCAATAGGTCTTGTAGCATTGCTGTGTGGGTGCGAGTCATAGGTTGTAGATCTGATAGAGTGAGTTTATTGGCTTGGACTTTTTCAAGAAGCTTTTGGTGGTCAGCCTCAGGAGCATGAAGTCTGACGCAACGTTATCAATTTTTGACTCGAGTGACATGCGCTTTTGATCAAATGTCACGTCTATTTTCTCAACAGCTGCCAAGACAGTGTCCAGTTTAGTGGCCTGTGTTGAGTTATGGGGCTCCTATGGTGTGTCATCATCTGTCTGTGATGCATCACCTAGCTCAAGGTTTGCCGCTGCATGAGGGTTGTTAGATCATAGGCGACCCAAAGTGACTTTTTGAGTGGAGGGTATGGGCAAGTGACATTCTAGCGGACGCCAACAGGGCCGATAGCAGACAGGCAATGTAGATAATTCGGTTCAATGGGTGGAAATGATCCCTCAAATAACAGGGGAGGCAGACATAAAGTTCATGTAATCTTACAATGATGTTTTACAGATCAGGACTCATACCCTCATATCCTAAGGTACACCACAAAAGATCTTTCAGTACTAACTCCAAAGCCATTTGAAGATCTACAAAAGCTGATTACAGGTGGTCTTTTGTTAACAGAAGGTATTTTAAGCAATTCAGGACAAACCAGAATATGTGATATACAGTGCTAATTCTGTGTAGAAAACCTGCTTGTAAAGGATATATTATATTGGCTTCGGTTTTCCAATGTTGCCATTGATCCATAACCTTGCAGCAAAACACCTTCTGAATGTTATCTATCAAGCTCATTGAATGTTAGTTCTCAGCGTTACTTCTATCACTCTTTTTGTATACAGATGTAACTTTCTCTCATCACCAGAAATCGGGAAGGCTATTGCCACCTATAATCTCATTTCAGAGTTTCCTAACGTAAGGAGCCACATGGTATCTCAAACCGGTAACAATTCCAGGCATTTTATCTGTCTAAGAGATTTTCCTAGTGGCAGTCAGTTTATGGCTCTACGTGTGTCTTCTAGGGAGAAAAAGGGGAGCAGTGTGAATAAACCTTGAAAAGATATATTCTCAAGATTGTTCACTCTACACTTTCGTGGATCTGTGGTCTCAGTAAGGGGTTTGTGGGCTTTGTATAGGGTAGCAAAATGTTATTCCTATTGATATGGAGAAATATGGAATTCCAGGGGGCTTAGGGTCATTGCATTTCCATGCATGACAATGTGTTAGAAGGCTTTGGTGTTCCTAAGCCTTGATGCTTGAGCTAAATCAGCCCAATTGTCATCTATCTACTACTGGATCATTTTAGAACCAGCTTGTTTGTAATGTGTTGAATGTAACCCTGTACAAGAGCTGTATTTAATTCAGACTTAGCCTCCCGACAGTCGAATTTTACCAGGGGGAGGTGTTCCACTTTGAGACGTTATTCGACCAAATTTCTACTGTAGAAAGTGTTTTCAGAGCACTAAACAAGTTATGATGCAACTCTTTAAAGGAATCCTCTCTAGTAAGGTCATCCAATAGGGTGCAAATAAATAAATGGAATGTGCTATAGATCTGAGCTAAATTGTCGGATTAGAAGAAAGTTTGGACCTTTTATATATCTTCTATTATTACTGAGAGACAGTGTAGTCTCAGATCTACTACAACTGGTGGTTTTGTTGTAAAGAAGTTTTTGATTTATTGGATAAATTAAAACGGATCATCAATGTTAGTTCTTGCTAGTATTCTGAAATCAGACATTACATACCAGATTTCTAGATCTAGTAAAATGTAGTCTATCATGCATTTGATCTTTCCCTGGTAGAAGGAAAATTCTTGATGACCTTCCAAATTCAATCTCTCATTGCAATTGCACATACCAAATTGTATGGCTAGGGAGTTAAGCTATAAAGCAGTGGTGGACCATTTTTTCAGAGTGTCTGCAGCCAGCCTCTGGAACCCTCTAGAATAGTCTTCAGAATCCTTAGTGAAAACCATGAATAGAATATGTTCAATAGTTACAATAAAATCTCAAGCAATGATTATTGGACAAATGATAATCTAACTAACCAAAGTTGTGCATTCCCTGTTAGGACCCACAGAGTGATTGTAAAGATTAAATACATTTAAAGCTGCACTACTGGTACCTCTTAAAGTCTAACCAATTACATTTGCACAATTCATTAGGATTTCTTTGATATTTAAATTCAACAAAATCTGTATCCATATTAAGATACCCCCAGATGGATGGCCAGCTCTTAAGGGCAGTGCTTTGATGCTCTAGTTTGAGTAACCAATGATACTGAGAAGTGTTATGGACCAAGTCTCTTGAAGCAGTGTGATGTCATATTAGTTGATAAAAGTGACTCAATATGGCTTTGACAACCTCACCTGCAGCCCTGCTATGCTCCATGACAATAATGGCAGATTGGATGAACAATCTACCCCCTCTATTGCAGTTTTGTTTGTTAGTGTTAGGTGGCTGGATGTGGGGGGGGGAGTCAGCAGCCTCTGGAAAGGGAAGATGACTAGATGATATGACGGGAAACAGTGTTTACAATGCTGTTGTTACAATACAGTGCTTTTACAATGCAGTTGTTACAATGACGGCATTGTTAGTACGCAATCCCTTCATACTGCAAGTCATTAGAACGACTTGCTGTAGGTGCCGCTAAGGTATTGGATATGAAATCCAACACCTCCCCTGCTGTTACACAAACTGGAGTAGGAATAGTAAATAATACTATTCCTAAGTCCAGTGCTCCCCCTACAGCAAGTCGTTGTAATGACTTGCGATATAAAAGTAATGCGTTGTTGTAACAACCGCGTTGTAATAGTACCAATGTAATAGCACGTGTTGTAACATGCTATATTCGCTATGACAGCTCAGCCATCCCCCCTCATGGACGAGTCAGTCTTAACTCACTCCACTTGAGAGCTGGCACTTGTGAGAGAGCCTGACATTGAATTAGAATTGTCAAATTCCACACGCCTGCATTGTGTTCAAAATGGGTCCAAATCAACTGCCTCATTGGTTCTCAGATTGGTTTCAAATTGAATGTTAAGCCAGGTGGCATGGTACTTGTTTCCAGTGCTAAAAAGCCCATCTACTAAATCATGTCCATCTAGAATGATACACTTGATAGAGTCAAAATTATTTGATTGCCCTGACAGGCAAAGGGCTGAGATCATATCTTTATTTATTATGGCGTAGCACTGGCATTTGAATTTGATCCAATATACAGTTAATTTTTTAGTGCATCCTTGCCCTCCCTTTGGCCTGGTTTAATCGTGGGCATGTTCTTCATAAAAATAACAGCTCCTCTCATGGTCTCTCTGCAATCTCAAGCCTGGGTGCTTGGTGAATGGGTGTTCTGCCGTAAGCTGAGGTCTTCTGGAAGTCTGCCTCTGGTTAAAATCAGAGCAGACCGTATTGCCCCACCTATGTATGATAGGATGATTGCAGTTCATGTGCCTGGAACCAGGAGTATTCATCAATTGATTATCATTATGTCTCTGAGTGGTTTACTTCTGTGATTTCATCAATTTAAGCAACCCCTGGAGCAGGCATCCTTTCCCAGATAGTTCTAGGGAGTGCATTTGAAACACCCTGACTGGGGAGTTATGACTTATTTTGTGTGAATAAGTGGACAGATCCATTCATGAATTATCTTGGGGGGCAAGTAATAATAATTTATCAACAGGGAGGGATGAGGAATCGATGTGTCCATTTCTTTCCCCGGGGTAGGAATTCAAATTAATCAAAAGAATGAAAAAGGACACTTGTTACACTTCTCAACCTTTGGTTCAAGGAAATTAGAATACCCTCAAAAACTCAATGTTATTCAGAGCGCGGTATATATGTTTCATCCGCCCCACATTGTAGTTATGGCAGTTATCATAGGGTGTTCTAGAGTGTGTTGGCTGCCAGTCTCATCCAGAGGCACCTCTGGTTTCAAGTGCAGTGTCCAGAGATTGAGGGTTTCCCCACAAACAACGTTATCTTGGGGGGCTTCATCATACTGCATGCTAAAATCCAAGTGTGTTTTTTATTACTGTGTGGTAATATGACTAAATCTAGTTGCCGCAGCTCCTAATGTGGATTTCTGTGCTCTAGACATCGCTCGAGGATGGGTCTGCATTCCGGACCTCATGAGGAGCCTCGAGAATTCTTTTCTGAATGTTTTCATAGCGGTATTGTTGGACCCGGGCCTTTATGGCTGGTTCACCCCTGAACTTTTTGCTTTTTATGGCGACCTGGTGTTCATGATTTCTGGCTTGGCGCACTTTTCCCTGGGTCCCAGAGTGAAAGTGCGTGCGTGTAGTATGGCTGGCCTGCCCTCCCATAGGAATGCATGGGGAATGTGTGCGTCCCTGGTAGTTCCTGATGCGTGGGGAGTGCAGGCTCGAGTTTGGTATGTGTAAACTCGTGAGAGTGAATGCTGCAAGATGGTGTCTGCGGCATGTGTGTGTCTAGTTGGGAAGTGCTACTTCTGGACATTGAGATATGTGTGCAGTGAGGGTACTGGAGCGTGATTGGCTGGAGCTGGCTGGCATGCCAGGCTCCAGGAAGTCTGGATGGGTCTGCCCGGTGGTGAGTGGGAGATTAGCATGAGTGATGTGTGGGAGGAGTGTACCTGTGTCCTGGATGGGCTGGGTTTTCCCCACACAATGCTGGCTCCGCCCCCCTGTGGTGTGTCTAACGACCCTAGCCTCCCCAGTGAATGAAATGGGTGGCTGGGCCATCAGAGTGCTCCAGAACCAGTTGCAACTGGTTTCTCCCCCACCCTGCACATTGTGACAAAGGATTTCAGTGTATAAAAATGGGGCTGTGTCCCCACTGAAATTGTTCTCTTCTAGGATCTTGAGGGGGCTGCTGCAGCTGCTGGGGCCAGGAGGAACCACCACTTGGACTGCCTCCCTGCCTGGAGGGCCAGTGAGCTGGCCCCTGGCCCAGCCTTGCCCCCCTGCCTACCTAAGGACCTTTGCTGGAACTCTGCCCTGCTGAGGGCAGCTGGGAGCGCTGTGCTTGTGTTCCCAGCGCCTGGGAGCGCTTTGGACTTTCCCTAGTGCCTGGAAGCGCTTCGCTTCACCTGGAGCGCTTGAGAGCGCTTTATTGATGGTCCTAGCGCTGGGAAGCGCTGTTGTGCACAGCCGGTGCCCACCCGGCATTTGGCCGCCTGATCTGCCGATTCGCGGCGCGTAGCGAGTGCCACCTCGCTTTATTGTTAATTTATCGAGCCGGTGCCCACCCGGCATTGCCCCGTACTTTGCTGTTGTGAATACCTTGAGGGAGCCCACTCCTCGGGTACTGGGAGCCCGCCTGCCTACCTGGAACGGGCCGCCGCGCTGCCCGCGACAACCCGGAAGTATCTGGCCGACCGGCCAATCGCAGCGCGGCCCCTGAGAGGCCGACCGGTAGTCCCGCCTCCGCAACCAGGCAAGCGAGGAAAGGCGCCGCCAGCGAGGCTCCGAGGACGAGGAGCCCCGCGCTGCAGAGGAGGAGACGCCTCCAGCCAGCAGACACCCGGTGAGTGCCTGAGAAGGGAGAGGGGCGTCGGGACACATTGCCGGTGTCCGCCCCTCCCCCGTAGCGCGTCCTCGCGCCCGTGTAGATTGGGAGCCCCGAGGCTCCGGGGGCATTGATTGATTCCCGAGTCCCCCGTGAGGGACTCCAACGATCCTGAGCATAAGGGTAGAGAGCCTGCGAGGCTCTGGTGGCATTTGAAGTCTTTAGAGCCCGAGAGGCTTCAGGGGAACATCTGCGTTTTCGAGCCCACGAGGCTCCGAGCTCCCCATTGTCCTGCGAGCCCAGAGAGAGGCTCATCACCTGGGTTTAGAGCGCTGAAGCTCTACCTTTACACATTTTGCTTTGTGAGCCCTCCTGGCTCCAACGTGGTGCATCCTATTTAACAACTGTCCAGCACTTAGTGGACAGTTGCTACGTTTAGGCTGGGTGTACTTTTGGCTTATTACAGCCTGCCCTGACTTTGGGACACAGGGACTGCCACAGGTTGTGGCTCATGGGAAGGTTTGCGCAATTGCTTGTGCTCGCACCGCTGAATGTGTTCTGAAGCATCATGTGTCTGTCCTTGCATACACCGCTGAATGTAGGTACTGCATCATGTGTTTTCTTGTGCTCGCACCTCTGAATGTGTTTGGATACATCATGTGTTCTCCTTCCCTACACCGCTGAATGTTAATGCATCATGTGTAAGGTGCCTATGCTCTACCCCTAGATGTTGGTGATTCCTAGGTGGTTGCTTTTCTCCTAGTACAGGTGTTGCTAGTTGAGGTCTTTTGTTCCCTGCGCAATAGTTGCCTAAGGTGGTTAGGGTTGCGTAGGGGGTTCTTATGCGTTACCAGTAATTACTGGTTGTGTGCTAGTTTGTGATACATGTTCTATTTGATTCTAAAAGTATTCTATGTGCTAATTACTATTCCTAAAAAGTGATGATTCCTGACAGTGGTCCAGGTGGCCCTGTCTTGTAAATATCCCCCTTGTAAATTCTGCCCGTGCCTGTTGGCACAGTGTAACAATATGTGTGTTTTATCTAATGTGTTTTTGATATAATACAAAGGCTATTTTTATATAACCTTGTGTGGAGTTTCCTTGGTGGTGGGCCTTGGGTGTTGTTGCTGGGTGCGCGCGCAAACACTTAACCTACATAGCCTCCAAGTTTAGCCTTGACTGCTCGCGCCACGTTACCTAGAGGGCGAGAGAGGGGTTATCTTGGTGTGTGACTCCCTTGCCCTGACACTTAGAAATGGCGATCCCTGACTGACCTCGACGCGAGTCTTGGCCGGCCAGGGTCCCGTTTCTAACATTGGTGGCAGGCGGTGAGGATCCGGATTTGTGTTTGCGTTGTACTGCAGTGGCAACAGGCCACACTACAAAGCTCTGCATTTTAGATAATTACATGTTGGGGATTATTGTCCTTTGAAGTTCTAGTATTTCTTTTTCCAAAGAGTGTCCAGTACATTTGTCCCCTGCCCTGCTCCCAGAGTTTGGTACCTGTGTCACGTGTGGTCAGGTTGAGAAATCAGGGGTGGTAAAAACTGCCTTACCGGTCCGAGGGGAGGGTGTGCGTGGATGAATGGTGTGTTGCCTGGACAGATTAGTGTGAGTTCTCTTTAGTAGGGAGCTTGCTGAAATACTTTTGAACCGTGTGCTCTTGCTTCAGCTCTGACAGTTAAGTCCCCTGTGTTGCACGTGTCTGTGAGCATCCTGTCAAGATGGAATCTCCTTTTAACCTCTGTGGTCTGTTTAAGTACAGTATGCATGAGTTGGTACGGTTATGTAAGGAGAGAGGCATCCCAGTGAGTGAGTCAGACACCCAGTCCAAGCTTAGGGATAACATGATCCTGTGGCAGAAGAGTGACTGGGAGCGTGAGCACAGTGAGCGGGAGAGGGCCCGGACCGCACACCATGAGGGTGGTGGGTCTGAGGGGAGCCCTGAAGAGTCGGATGTGGAGAGTGAGGATGACAGTGGATGGGCGCCAGCAGAGAGCGTGTACCCCCTAGATAGGGAGTCCCTTGCTAGGTCCAGTGTCAGATGTAGCACCCCATCCCTTTCCCTGTCCCCAGAGGAGTGGGTGGATAGGAGAGAAGAGAGGGAGCACCAGTTGGCCATGGAGAAACTCAGGTTAGAGCATGCCAGAGAGATGGCGCAGCTGGGTGTGAATGAGAGGACTGCAGAGGCTGAGAGGGCCTTGGCCAGGGAGAAGATAGCCCTAGAGGGTAGGTTATCCCCTGACCGCAGTTATAGTTTTCTGGATTCCCCAGGGAGGGTTGGATCCAGTGGTGGCAGCAAGAGAGAGTTTGGTGCGGGAAGTGCCATGCCCCGTTTCCAAAGAATGGTACCTTGTTCCCGAGAGGACACATACAGGTTGAAGTTCAGGAGCAGTAGGAGACTGCCTCACCAGGATTGGGCGGATTATGTGGATGATTGTCATGATGCCCTGCTTGATTGGTTAGAGGTTCATGGGGAACCTGATTTTGATGGACTACTCAACCTTGTTATCAGAGAGCAGTTGCTCAATTGTTTTGTGCCAGAGTTGCGCAAACACCTGTCGAGAGGTGACTACGTGTGTCCTTGGGACATTGCAAAGGAAGCAGACCGCTGGGAAGGTGCCAGTGGTTCTGACACGTCATGGGTGAGTGAACCCGCGAGTAGTGGGTTAGGTATCTTCCAGACCAGTGTGGTGGAAGAGGCTCAGAGTAGCCCAGCTAGGTCCCAGTGTAGCGAGAGGGGTGAAGGGGCTCACGTCTTGTCTCCGTGGAGCAAGAGTGAGTGGGGGACTGAGTGTTCCCAGGTGCCCGAAACCCAGTCTCAGAACCTGGATGGTTTCTTGAGGGAACACCAGGTTAGGGATCTAGGCTGTCCTGTTAGACCCCTTGAGGGTGATCCCCTAGTGTCTAGAGAACCTGGAGTATCTTTAAATAGTGTTCCAGTGGTTCTAGTGCCCGGCAGTGCCACTCCAGTTGGGGGGGCACGGAAGTCCGAAGTGAGGAGTGATTGGGGGAGTTCCCCCGTGGGAGAACCAGTGGGTTAGGGACTACCCAGTTGGGCGAAGTTCCCGTTTAGTGACCATGGTGACACCACTTCTGTTCTGGGGGATCTGCCCGCACTGTCAGGTGGACAGGGGTCGGGAGATCTGCGCCAGACAGACAGTCACACAGCACATGAGTCATGTGTTAGCCTCAGGGGGATGGTGAGTGAGTCCCCAGAAGTCCTGGAGTGCCAGGCAATTATCCCACCTAGAGGTTTAGACCGAAGGTTGGGAGGCCAGGTTCAGGATCGGCCTGACCTGAAGGGTGGGACTTCTGTAACCAGAGTCCTAGCCAGTGCTTCTTCCAGGGGTACCTCTCCAGTTGGGAGGGTGCAGAACTCTGGAAGGGGGTGCAGAGGGTGGGAGAGCCCGCCTCTGACCCCGGCGCAACCCGAGGGGTTAAACCCTGGGTTGGAATGGCGTTCTAGGTGTACACCTCGCAGGAGGTGGAGGAACCCTAGACGAAGAGGTAGGGGGAGGAGAGCCTTCCCGGAGACTCCTGGTCCGCCTGAGGTTGTAGACCAAAGGCTGGAGAACCAGTGGCAGTCTAGTCCTGTCTTGCAGACAGGGAGAGTGGAGAATGGACACTATGTGCCAGGGGTTACTACCCCCCGCTCTGTGAGTAGGCAAGGACCGGTGGCACCTGGGTGGCCCAGGGCCTGGTCCTGGCCGCGGACAGCTGAGGAGTACCCGTGGGGTAGCCCAGTTGTTCCAGGTGGTGGTTTGAAAAGGAATCCCAGGGGTTCACAGTGGCGTGGAACAGGACGGTGTCCCGGCAGTGGCGGGCCCATGTCCTTGTTCTTTCGCCCAAAGCATGGAAACCCATCACGGTGGTGATCGGTCTACCCTGCGTTTTGGCTGGAAGGGGGTTGTGTTGGACCCGGGCCTTTATGGCTGGTTCACCCCTGAACTTTTTGCTTTTTATGGCGACCTGGTGTTCATGATTTCTGGCTTGGCGCACTTTTCCCTGGGTCCCAGAGTGAAAGTGCGTGCGTGTAGTATGGCTGGCCTGCCCTCCCATAGGAATGCATGGGGAATGTGTGCGTCCCTGGTAGTTCCTGATGCGTGGGGAGTGCAGGCTCGAGTTTGGAATGTGTAAACTCGTGAGAGTGAATGCTGCAAGATGGTGTCTGCGGCATGTGTGTGTCTAGTTGGGAAGTGCTACTTCTGGACATTGAGATATGTGTGCAGTGAGGGTACTGGAGCGTGATTGGCTGGAGCTGGCTGGCATGCCAGGCTCCAGGAAGTCTGGATGGGTCTGCCCGGTGGTGAGTGGGAGATTAGCATGAGTGATGTGTGGGAGGAGTGTACCTGTGTCCTGGATGGGCTGGGTTTTCCCCACACAATGCTGGCTCCGCCCCCCTGTGGTGTGTCTAACGACCCTAGCCTCCCCAGTGAATGAAATGGGTGGCTGGGCCATCAGAGTGCTCCAGAACCAGTTGCAACTGGTTTCTCCCCCACCCTGCACATTGTGACAAAGGATTTCAGTGTATAAAAATGGGGCTGTGTCCCCACTGAAATTGTTCTCTTCTAGGATCTTGAGGGGGCTGCTGCAGCTGCTGGGGCCAGGAGGAACCGCCACTTGGACTGCCTCCCTGCCTGGAGGGCCAGTGAGCTGGCCCCTGGCCCAGCCTTGCCCCCCTGCCTACCTAAGGACCTTTGCTGGAACTCTGCCCTGCTGAGGGCAGCTGGGAGCGCTGTGCTTGTGTTCCCAGCGCCTGGGAGCGCTTTGGACTTTCCCTAGTGCCTGGAAGCGCTTCGCTTCACCTGGAGCGCTTGAGAGCGCTTTATTGATGGTCCTAGCGCTGGGAAGCGCTGTTGTGCACAGCCGGTGCCCACCCGGCATTTGGCCGCCTGATCTGCCGATTCGCGGCGCGTAGCGAGTGCCACCTCACTTTATTGTTAATTTATCGAGCCGGTGCCCACCCGGCATTGCCCCGTACTTTGCTGTTATGAATACCTCGAGGGAGCCCACTCCTCGGGTACTGGGAGCCCGCCTGCCTACCTGGAACGGGCCGCCGCGCTGCCCGCGACGACCCGGAAGTATCTGGCCGACCGGCCAATCGCAGCGCGGCCCCTGAGAGGCCGACCGGAAGTCCCGCCTCCGCAACCAGGCAAGCGAGGAAAGGCGCCGCCAGCGAGGCTCCGAGGACGAGGAGCCCCGCGCTGCAGAGGAGGAGACGCCTCCAGCCAGCAGACACCCGGTGAGTGCCTGAGAAGGGAGAGGGGCGTCGGGACACATTGCTGGTGTCCGCCCCTCCCCCGTAGCGCGTCCTCGCGCCCGTGTAGATTGGGAGCCCCGAGGCTCCGGGGGCATTGATTGATTCCCGAGTCCCCCGTGAGGGACTCCAACGATCCTGAGCATAAGGGTAGAGAGCCTGCGAGGCTCTGGTGGCATTTGAAGTCTTTAGAGCCCGAGAGGCTTCAGGGGAACATCTGCGTTTTCGAGCCCACGAGGCTCCGAGCTCCCCATTGTCCTGCGAGCCCAGAGAGAGGCTCATCACCTGGGTTTAGAGCGCTGAAGCTCTACCTTTACACATTTTGCTTTGTGAGCCCTCCTGGCTCCAACGTGGTGCATCCTATTTAACAACTGTCCAGCACTTAGTGGACAGTTGCTACGTTTAGGCTGGGTGTACTTTTGGCTTATTACAGCCTGCCCTGACTTTGGGACACAGGGACTGCCACAGGTTGTGGCTCATGGGAAGGTTTGCGCAATTGCTTGTGCTCGCACCGCTGAATGTGTTCTGAAGCATCATGTGTCTGTCCTTGCATACACCGCTGAATGTAGGTACTGCATCATGTGTTTTCTTGTGCTCGCACCTCTGAATGTGTTTGGATACATCATGTGTTCTCCTTCCCTACACCGCTGAATGTTAATGCATCATGTGTAAGGTGCCTATGCTCTACCCCTAGATGTTGGTGATTCCTAGGTGGTTGCTTTTCTCCTAGTACAGGTGTTGCTAGTTGAGGTCTTTTGTTCCCTGCGCAATAGTTGCCTAAGGTGGTTAGGGTTGCGTAGGGGGTTCTTATGCGTTACCAGTAATTACTGGTTGTGTGCTAGTTTGTGATACATGTTCTATTTGATTCTAAAAGTATTCTATGTGCTAATTACTATTCCTAAAAAGTGATGATTCCTGACAGTGGTCCAGGTGGCCCTGTCTTGTAAATATCCCCCTTGTAAATTCTGCCCGTGCCTGTTGGCACAGTGTAACAATATGTGTGTTTTATCTAATGTGTTTTTGATATAATACAAAGGCTATTTTTATATAACCTTGTGTGGAGTTTCCTTGGTGGTGGGCCTTGGGTGTTGTTGCTGGGTGCGCGCGCAAACACTTAACCTACATAGCCTCCAAGTTTAGCCTTGACTGCTCGCGCCACGTTACCTAGAGGGCGAGAGAGGGGTTATCTTGGTGTGTGACTCCCTTGCCCTGACACTTAGAAATGGCGATCCCTGACTGACCTCGACGCGAGTCTTGGCCGGCCAGGGTCCCGTTTCTAACATTGGTGGCAGGCGGTGAGGATCCGGATTTGTGTTTGCGTTGTACTGCAGTGGCAACAGGCCACACTACTAAGCTCTGCATTTTAGATAATTACATGTTGGGGATTATTGTCCTTTGAAGTTCTAGTATTTCTTTTTCCAAAGAGTGTCCAGTACATTTGTCCCCTGCCCTGCTCCCAGAGTTTGGTACCTGTGTCACGTGTGGTCAGGTTGAGAAATCAGGGGTGGTAAAAACTGCCTTACCGGTCCGAGGGGAGGGTGTGCGTGGATGAATGGTGTGTTGCCTGGACAGATTAGTGTGAGTTCTCTTTAGTAGGGAGCTTGCTGAAATACTTTTGAACCGTGTGCTCTTGCTTCAGCTCTGACAGTTAAGTCCCCTGTGTTGCACGTGTCTGTGAGCATCCTGTCAAGATGGAATCTCCTTTTAACCTCTGTGGTCTGTTTAAGTACAGTATGCATGAGTTGGTACGGTTATGTAAGGAGAGAGGCATCCCAGTGAGTGAGTCAGACACCCAGTCCAAGCTTAGGGATAACATGATCCTGTGGCAGAAGAGTGACTGGGAGCGTGAGCACAGTGAGCGGGAGAGGGCCCGGACCGCACACCATGAGGGTGGTGGGTCTGAGGGGAGCCCTGAAGAGTCGGATGTGGAGAGTGAGGATGACAGTGGATGGGCGCCAGCAGAGAGCGAGTACCCCCTAGATAGGGAGTCCCTTGCTAGGTCCAGTGTCAGATGTAGCACCCCATCCCTTTCCCTGTCCCCAGAGGAGTGGGTGGATAGGAGAGAAGAGAGGGAGCACCAGTTGGCCATGGAGAAACTCAGGTTAGAGCATGCCAGAGAGATGGCGCAGCTGGGTGTGAATGAGAGGACTGCAGAGGCTGAGAGGGCCTTGGCCAGGGAGACGATAGCCCTAGAGGGTAGGTTATCCCCTGACCGCAGTTATAGTTTTCTGGATTCCCCAGGGAGGGTTGGATCCAGTGGTGGCAGCAAGAGAGAGTTTGGTGCGGGAAGTGCCATGCCCCGTTTCCAAAGAATGGTACCTTGTTTCCGAGAGGACACATACAGGTTGAAGTTCAGGAGCAGTAGGAGACTGCCTCACCAGGATTGGGCGGATTATGTGGATGATTGTCATGATGCCCTGCTTGATTGGTTAGAGGTTCATGGGGAACCTGATTTTGATGGACTACTCAACCTTGTTATCAGAGAGCAGTTGCTCAATTGTTTTGTGCCAGAGTTGCGCAAACACCTGTCGAGAGGTGACTACGTGTGTCCTTGGGACATTGCAAAGGAAGCAGACCGCTGGGAAGGTGCCAGTGGTTCTGACACATCATGGGTGAGTGAACCCGCGAGTAGTGGGTTAGGTATCTTCCAGACCAGTGTGGTGGAAGAGGCTCAGAGTAGCCCAGCTAGGTCCCAGTGTAGCGAGAGGGGTGAAGGGGCTCACGTCTTGTCTCCGTGGAGCAAGAGTGAGTGGGGGACTGAGTGTTCCCAGGTGCCCGAAACCCAGTCTCAGAACCTGGATGGTTTCTTGAGGGAACACCAGGTTAGGGATCTAGGCTGTCCTGTTAGACCCCTTGAGGGTGATCCCCTAGTGTCTAGAGAACCTGGAGTATCTTTAAATAGTGTTCCAGTGGTTCTAGTGCCCGGCAGTGCCACTCCAGTTGGGGGGGCACGGAAGTCCGAAGTGAGGAGTGATTGGGGGAGTTCCCCCGTGGGAGAACCAGTGGGTCAGGGACTACCCAGTTGGGCGAAGTTCCCGTTTAGTGACCATGGTGACACCACTTCTGTTCTGGGGGATCTGCCCGCACTGTCAGGTGGACAGGGGTCGGGAGATCTGCGCCAGACAGACAGTCACACAGCACATGAGTCATGTGTTAGCCTCAGGGGGATGGTGAGTGAGTCCCCAGAAGTCCTGGAGTGCCAGGCAATTATCCCACCTAGAGGTTTAGACCGAAGGTTGGGAGGCCAGGTTCAGGATCGGCCTGACCTGAAGGGTGGGACTTCTGTAACCAGAGTCCTAGCCAGTGCTTCTTCCAGGGGTACCTCTCCAGTTGGGAGGGTGCAGAACTCTGGAAGGGGGTGCAGAGGGTGGGAGAGCCCGCCTCTGACCCCGGCGCAACCCGAGGGGTTAAACCCTGGGTTGGAATGGCGTTCTAGGTGTACACCTCGCAGGAGGTGGAGGAACCCTAGACGAAGAGGTAGGGGGAGGAGAGCCTTCCCGGAGACTCCTGGTCCGCCTGAGGTTGTAGACCAAAGGCTGGAGAACCAGTGGCAGTCTAGTCCTGTCTTGCAGACAGGGAGAGTGGAGAATGGACACTATGTGCCAGGGGTTACTACCCCCCGCTCTGTGAGTAGGCAAGGACCGGTGGCACCTGGGTGGCCCAGGGCCTGGTCCTGGCCGCGGACAGCTGAGGAGTACCCGTGGGGTAGCCCAGTTGTTCCAGGTGGTGGTTTGAAAAGGAATCCCAGGGGTTCACAGTGGCGTGGAACAGGACGGTGTCCCGGCAGTGGCGGGCCCGTGTCCTTGTTCTTTCGCCCAAAGCATGGAAACCCATCACGGTGGTGATCGGTCTACCCTGCGTTTTGGCTGGAAGGGGGTTGTGTTGGACCCGGGCCTTTATGGCTGGTTCACCCCTGAACTTTTTGCTTTTTATGGCGACCTGGTGTTCATGATTTCTGGCTTGGCGCACTTTTCCCTGGGTCCCAGAGTGAAAGTGCGTGCGTGTAGTATGGCTGGCCTGCCCTCCCATAGGAATGCATGGGGAATGTGTGCGTCCCTGGTAGTTCCTGATGCGTGGGGAGTGCAGGCTCGAGTTTGGTATGTGTAAACTCGTGAGAGTGAATGCTGCAAGATGGTGTCTGCGGCATGTGTGTGTCTAGTTGGGAAGTGCTACTTCTGGACATTGAGATATGTGTGCAGTGAGGGTACTGGAGCGTGATTGGCTGGAGCTGGCTGGCATGCCAGGCTCCAGGAAGTCTGGATGGGTCTGCCCGGTGGTGAGTGGGAGATTAGCATGAGTGATGTGTGGGAGGAGTGTACCTGTGTCCTGGATGGGCTGGGTTTTCCCCACACAATGCTGGCTCCGCCCCCCTGTGGTGTGTCTAACGACCCTAGCCTCCCCAGTGAATGAAATGGGTGGCTGGGCCATCAGAGTGCTCCAGAACCAGTTGCAACTGGTTTCTCCCCCACCCTGCACATTGTGACAAAGGATTTCAGTGTATAAAAATGGGGCTGTGTCCCCACTGAAATTGTTCTCTTCTAGGATCTTGAGGGGGCTGCTGCAGCTGCTGGGGCCAGGAGGAACCGCCACTTGGACTGCCTCCCTGCCTGGAGGGCCAGTGAGCTGGCCCCTGGCCCAGCCTTGCCCCCCTGCCTAACTTAGGACCTTTGCTGGAACTCTGCCCTGCTGAGGGCAGCTGGGAGCGCTGTGCTTGTGTTCCCAGCGCCTGGGAGCGCTTTGGACTTTCCCTAGTGCCTGGAAGCGCTTCGCTTCACCTGGAGCGCTTGAGAGCGCTTTATTGATGGTCCTAGCGCTGGGAAGCGCTGTTGTGCACAGCCGGTGCCCACCCGGCATTTGGCCGCCTGATCTGCCGATTCGCGGCGCGTAGCGAGTGCCACCTCGCTTTATTGTTAATTTATCGAGCCGGTGCCCACCCGGCATTGCCCCGTACTTTGCTGTTATGAATACCTCGAGGGAGCCCACTCCTCGGGTACTGGGAGCCCGCCTGCCTACCTGGAACGGGCCGCCGCGCTGCCCGCGACGACCCGGAAGTATCTGGCCGACCGGCCAATCGCAGCGCGGCCCCTGAGAGGCCGACCGGAAGTCCCGCCTCCGCAACCAGGCAAGCGAGGAAAGGCGCCGCCAGCGAGGCTCCGAGGACGAGGAGCCCCGCGCTGCAGAGGAGGAGACGCCTCCAGCCAGCAGACACCCGGTGAGTGCCTGAGAAGGGAGAGGGGCGTCGGGACACATTGCCGGTGTCCGCCCCTCCCCCGTAGCGCGTCCTCGCGCCCGTGTAGATTGGGAGCCCCGAGGCTCCGGGGGCATTGATTGATTCCCGAGTCCCCCGTGAGGGACTCCAACGATCCTGAGCATAAGGGTAGAGAGCCTGCGAGGCTCTGGTGGCATTTGAAGTCTTTAGAGCCCGAGAGGCTTCAGGGGAACATCTGCGTTTTCGAGCCCACGAGGCTCCGAGCTCCCCATTGTCCTGCGAGCCCAGAGAGAGGCTCATCACCTGGGTTTAGAGCGCTGAAGCTCTACCTTTACACATTTTGCTTTGTGAGCCCTCCTGGCTCCAACGTGGTGCATCCTATTTAACAACTGTCCAGCACTTAGTGGACAGTTGCTACGTTTAGGCTGGGTGTACTTTTGGCTTATTACAGCCTGCCCTGACTTTGGGACACAGGGACTGCCACAGGTTGTGGCTCATGGGAAGGTTTGCGCAATTGCTTGTGCTCGCACCGCTGAATGTGTTCTGAAGCATCATGTGTCTGTCCTTGCATACACCGCTGAATGTAGGTACTGCATCATGTGTTTTCTTGTGCTCGCACCTCTGAATGTGTTTGGATACATCATGTGTTCTCCTTCCCTACACCGCTGAATGTTAATGCATCATGTGTAAGGTGCCTATGCTCTACCCCTAGATGTTGGTGATTCCTAGGTGGTTGCTTTTCTCCTAGTACAGGTGTTGCTAGTTGAGGTCTTTTGTTCCCTGCGCAATAGTTGCCTAAGGTGGTTAGGGTTGCGTAGGGGGTTCTTATGCGTTACCAGTAATTACTGGTTGTGTGCTAGTTTGTGATACATGTTCTATTTGATTCTAAAAGTATTCTATGTGCTAATTACTATTCCTAAAAAGTGATGATTCCTGACAGTGGTCCAGGTGGCCCTGTCTTGTAAATATCCCCCTTGTAAATTCTGCCCGTGCCTGTTGGCACAGTGTAACAATATGTGTGTTTTATCTAATTTTTTATAACCTTGTGTGGAGTTTCCTTGGTGGTGGGCCTTGGGTGTTGTTGCTGGGTGCGCGCGCAAACACTTAACCTACATAGCCTCCAAGTTTAGCCTTGACTGCTCGCGCCACGTTACCTAGAGGGCGAGAGAGGGGTTATCTTGGTGTGTGACTCCCTTGCCCTGACACTTAGAAATGGCGATCCCTGACTGACCTCGACGCGAGTCTTGGCCGGCCAGGGTCCCGTTTCTAACAGGTATTGACTGAATTAGCGGCATCGCGTCTTTCTCCATAATGCCTGCCGCCATTTTACGAGGTCCCACGGATGACTGACGAACTGCGGACCTTGCGTTTTTTACAACGTAAGCTGTCTCCACTGCACTCCTCCTTCTCTACAGAGCACTTTTTGGTATTGTCTGGCATCATTTCTTCTATTGCATTGCCTGCTTGTGTCTTCAAGATGTGCTTGCTCTTCAACATTGACGCTGCTATTTCTAGTCAGCAGTAGCCGCCATTTTGTATGCTGTCCTCACAGTGCTCTTTTGATGCTCCTCCAGGATACTCCAATTTAAAATGTAAACTATTTGTCTTCACCTATGGTTTTTGGTCCTCTTCTCTTTTGGACCCCCTTTGTCTTGGCATACTTCTATCACATGCAAGGCAGATATCGCACTTACAGGTTTTGCTAATTTTTCAAGCGCCTGGCAAGCTCTTTGTGCTTACTACCAACAGCTACTTGTGATTGCCTTTCACGCTAATGAGGGCTACTTGAACAAATGTATACTTTTTTGCCTCAGTCTTAACATTTCCATGACTTATGGCTTGAGGGTGCTCCTATAAATTGCATATATTTTACCTAATTTCCTAACCTCCCTAGGAACACATATGTATCCATTCTCACTGGTTTCGGGTCCCCAATGTGCTCATTTGCTGCCGTCTGTTTGGCTCTTTGATATTTTGTTTGTTATTTTACGAAGTCAATCACAGTAATTTCTTCGTATGGGCAGACTGCGCAAACAAAGTTTGTTTTTGTCTCCTCTAACTCCCCTCAAGCACCATATTCATTAGAATCCTCCAACACCTCCACAGCTACGGAGCAAATGCATGGACAGGCTCCACCTCGTTCCTCCTTAATGACCTCGTCATCAAGTAAACCCTCTCCTCCTAATGCATCTTCCAAGTGCCTAAAGCAGGACCCTCCATCTCCATACAAATCGTCTTCTTCAATCTCTATGGAGCTGCTGTTGGAAGAGATTCGCGCCTTGCGCTCTTTTGTTGAAGAAACTACCAGAGACATGCAACTTTTAAAGGACAACCGGTCATATATGGATACTAGAATCCCATCTGTGGAACAACAGGTCTCAGAGGTTCAGTCCAACTCTCAACGTATATCTTCCTTGGAGAAGTCGGTGTGCGCCCTACGCCATCATACTGAGGATTTGGAAAACAGAAACAGAAGGAATAACCTTCGTGTTTATGGTCTCCCAGAATCTTTGGAAGGGGATGATCCTGTATCATTTTTCACCTCTTTCATTCCCAAGCTATTGGACATGCCTCCTGCCACTTCTCTCAGCATTCAGAGAGCTCATAGACTTGGTCCACGCTCATCTGATTCCCCTAAACCAAGAGGTGTCATTATTCTTTTTTTGAAGTTTACGGATCTCTTGTCAGTTCTTCCTGTAGCCAGGTCCAAATGTCAAATCTCCTGGATGGGTCAAAGAGTGTTCCTCTACCAAGACGAATCTAATGCTACAGCATCCAGGAGGAAGGAATTTATGAATCATCGTGCACCTCTACGCTCTATGGGTGCTAGATACGGCTTGTTTCATCCCTGTATTTTTAAGGTCACTCATCATAATAAAACTTGGACCTTTCTGTCAGGTTATGCTCCGCAGGATCTGGTCGTTGCTATTAGGTGTCCACCTCCAGATGTTACCAACACCCTGAAGTATAAGAACAGGGTGTTGGAACCATTAGGCAAGGGAAGGAAGGGGAAGGGAACTGCAGGGAAAAAGGATCTGAAACAACAAACGCAAAACAGTTATACACAATTCTTTCATAAGGCTACTCTCAATTGGTCTCACTATAAGATATGTTACCTGTAAGGTAATAGGAACCTCTTAACATCAGAAAAGTTAGACAGATTCTGTTTTCAGAACCATATCTGCAAACATAGAAAGCAATCATAACTTCCACTTACACACAGTCATTGCATTCTATTATATTTAATAGACGTTCTCAAAATGTCACATACCACTTTGGATGCATGGATCCATCAATATAACATCCAAGAGGAAAAAAATGAAATAAATATATAGTCTGATTAGAGGGCAGTTCACTTCTCCAAAGTAAAAGAATAGATGATAACAACATTGATCCTTAGTTTCCACAAAACTCATTAAGCTCCAAAGGGTATTGTAAGTCAGATGATCCTTGGATACCTAAATACACAGTCCGATTGTAATTGGAATTCATCACAATGCACACAGACCCTTTAAACCATGAGAAAACAGGACACACAGCAGTTCGTAGTTAATACACCACAGAACTCCGCTGCCTGAGATTCCTCTCCTTTCGCAAGAAAGTACTTTACAAAATCATGTAGCGAAAAACGGCAGCGCGTGGCCTTCTAACACACAGTGCTCCTCTTAATAATTAATGAGGCTTTCAATATTTGTGCAGAAAAACGGCAGCGCGTGGCCTCTTAACACACTGCGCTCCGCTATATATAATGGGGTTAAGTTAGAAAGGTACGGTAAGGCGTGGCAGCTACACACACCGCGTTCCGCAACGAAGATATGCAGGCAAGTATTAACAGAAAGGTACGGTATCGCGTGGTCGGCCGACACACCGCGTTCCGCCCTAAAATGCCTTCTCCTGTAATTGCGCAGCAGTGCGACTCTAGGACTCACCGCCCTATAATCCACGATGCCGAAGGTGAAGGAAACCAAACACCGCCGCTTTCCAGCCGAAGAGCGGGGAACAGTGCTTTGTGAAGACAGGGAATACAATGACACGAAGGAAAACAACAGGAACAGGAACGGAATCACACGCATTCACTCCAGCGCGTTCAGCTAATAAATACCTCCCTCTCACAGGGAATCATGGGGGTTGTAGTTTTAACTATTAGGTAGGCGCTGTAGATCGGGAATCCTGACAGTATGCCCTCCTCCTCAGCGCCTCCTAGGGCTAGGTTTGGCAGGGAACCTCGCATGAGAACGACGTACCGCCGCTGGAGCATGAACATTCACACACAGCTTCCATGAGTCATCCTCCGCCGAATAACCCTTCCAAGCCACCAAGTACCACAGAGCGCCATGCCGCCACTTAGAGTCCTGAATACACTTCACCAAATACTCATAACCACCATCAACCAGAGCGGGTGGTGGAGCACGACGCATGGAAGACAAGGCAGGCTTCAGCAGACTACAATTGAATACCGGGTGGATCCTAAGAGAGGCAGGCAACTTCAGCTTGAACACCACAGGGTTAACCTTTTTCACAATTACATAAGGCCCGATAAACTGTGGATGAAAGACACTTCAGAAATTGAATCGGATGTTCTTAGTTGAGAGCCATACCCTGTTCCCCACCTGATAGTCCGGACCATCACTGCGATGTGCATCCGCCCATTGCTTGTTCTCTCTTTTGGCTTTGACAAGATGTTTAGTGAGTTGGCGTTGTACAGTGTGCAACTTCTTCATTCTACTGTATACCGCTGGTTGCTCAGATACCCACTCAGGTATAGTGATTGGAAGAACAAAAGCATCGAATCCGTATGTTGCATAAAAAGGGGACACACCCACAGAAAAATGCCAGGCGTTGTCATAGGCCAGTTCTGCCATCCATGACAAGGAGACCCAAGAGTCATGAGCAGTGGCAGCATAGCAACGGACATATTTTTTTAAAGTTTGATTTCGCCTTTCAGTTTGTCCATCCGTCTGAGGATGGAAACTCGTGGACAGTGATGACGATATTTGCAAGGCCTGACACCAGTACTTCCAGAACCTAGCTATAAACTGAGGGCCCCTATCTGAAACGATCACTTCAGATATTCCATGTAACCTACTGACTTCAGAAAAAAGCAATTGAGCCATTTGCCCTGCCGTAGGAAGGTTGATACAAGGTATGAAGTGACCTAATTTGGTCAGGCTATCGATCACCACAAGAATAGCTGTCTTTCCTTGGTCAGGTGGCAACCCAGTAACAAAGTCTAAACTGATGTTTTGCCAAGGTTTACGAGGGGTTGGCATTACCCTCAATTTCCCCTTCTTCCTGCCACTGTCATTCTTGGATTGAGCACAATCATCACAATGTGCCACTCAGGATGAAATGTCTTTCTGCAGCGTTTTCCACCAGAAGTGTCTTTGTGTCAAATGTATAGTCTTTGTCACACCCTGATGACGTGCCAGAGGAGACACATGACACCATTGGAACGCCTCATTTTGTAATGCCATAGAGGGCAAAAACAGTTGGTTATTACCAAAAGGCAAACCCTGTTCTATGGCTCTATCTCCATCCATGGCAGCACAAGAACCCCAGTTAGAGGCAGTCTTTGGCTTTCCTTATCTTATCCAGAAAGTTCTCCGCACTTAGTGCACAAACCCCCTTGGAGGGTTCAACGATACATTCCAGAGCAGAATGAATAGAGGAATCATCCTCCTCTTGTCTGGATAAGGCGTCAGCTTTCCTGTTTGCACTCCCTGGTCTATATGTTATTACAAAGTCATACTCTGCAAAAAACAGCATCCATCGCACCTGACTCTGAGTGAGGTGTCCAGCTGTCTTCATAAACTGAAGATTGCAATGATCTAAGTAGACAGTGATGGGGAAAACAGCCCCCCAAAGATATTGCCTCCATTCTTGGAAGGCTTGCTTAATTGCCAGCAATTCCTTCTCTGAAATGGTGTAGTTTTTCTCAGCTGAACTCAACTTCTTGGAAAGATAAGCAACTGGATGTAATTGCCCAGTGTCCTGACTTCTTTGTGATAATATTGCCCCTATTGCTTCGTCTGATGCATCCGCTTCAACTATATAGGGCAGTTCTGGTTTAGGATCGGCCAGGACTGGAGCTGAGGTAAACACCTTTTTGAGGTATTCAAAAGCTTAGTCTGCTTCTAGTGTTTACAACAAGGGGTGGTGAGGGACAGAGTCTCTGAATTAAGCAGAAAGCTCTCACCCAGTCAAGAGATCAGTGTTAGATCCAACACCGTTTTTTAGCTCACTGCACCATCCCAGTTTCAGAACCTGGCTGTATGCAAATTAGTCTGTTCCTGTCCCAGTGCATGATGGGAACAGGGCAAACCAAACTACAAAAGCCAATTCTTACACTGGGAAGGAAACAAGCTCCCGGGGACCGGTTTCTGGCATTACAGCCGTCTTCGGCCCGGTTTGCTTGAATCCTGATGGTGCAATGAGCAAGGGTCTCACATCTGAGAATACCCTTCCACGCTTAGGGTGGACAAAAATATTTACAACAAGGGGTGGTGAGGGACAGAGTCTCTGAATTAAGCAGAAAGCTCTCACCCAGTCAAGAGATCAGGGCTAGATCCAACACCGTTTTTTAGCTCACTGCACCATCCCAGTTTCAGAACCTGGCTGTATGCAAATTAGTCTGTTCCTGTCCCAGTGCATGATGGGAACAGGGCAAACCAAACTACAAAAGCCAATTCTTACACTGGGAAGGAAACAAGCTCCCGGGGACCGGTTTCTGGCATTACAGCCGTCTTCGGCCCGGTTTGCTTGAATCCTGATGGTGCAATGAGCAAGGGTCTCACATCTGAGAATACCCTTCCACGCTTAGGGTGGACAAAAATATTTACAACAAGGGGTGGTGAGGGACAGAGTCTCTGAATTAAGCAGAAAGCTCTCACCCAGTCAAGAGATCAGGGCTAGATCCAACACCGTTTTTTAGCTCACTGCACCATCCCAATTTCAGAACCTGGCTGTATGCAAATTAGTCTGTTCCTGTCCCAGTGCATGATGGGAACAGGGCAAACCAAACTACAAAAGCCAATTCTTACACTGGGAAGGAAACAAGCTCCCGGGGACCGGTTTCTGGCATTACAGCCGTCTTCGGCCCGGTTTGCTTGAATCCTGATGGTGCAATGAGCAAGGGTCTCACATCTGAGAATACCCTTCCACGCTTAGGGTGGACAAAAATATTTACAACAAGGGGTGGTGAGGGACAGAGTCTCTGAATTAAGCAGAAAGCTCTCACCCAGTCAAGAGATCAGGGCTAGATCCAACACCGTTTTTTAGCTCACTGCACCATCCCAGTTTCAGAACCTGGCTGTATGCAAATTAGCCTGTTCCTGTCCCAGTGCATGATGGGAACAGGGCAAACCAAACTACAAAAGCCAATTCTTACACTGGGAAGGAAACAAGCTCCCGGGGACCGGTTTCTGGCATTACAGCCGTCTTCGGCCCGGTTTGCTTGAATCCTGATGGTGCAATGAGCAAGGGTCTTGCATATAGCCAGGTTCTGAGCTGGGATGGGGCAGTGAGATAAATAACGGTGATGGATCAAGCCCTGATCTTTGGACTGGGTAAGAGTGGTCTGTTTAACTCAGACACTCTGTTCATCACCACACCCTTTTGTAAATCGTTTTTGGCCACTATAGGTGTGGCAGGGTATACTCAGACATGAGTCCCTTTCTCACTGCTCCATCAGGATTCAAGCAAACCGGGCCGAAGAAGGCTGAAATGCCAGAAACCGGTCCCCGGTAGCTTGTCTCCTTTCTGGTGAAGAATTGGCTTGGTAGTTTAGTCTGCCCTGTTCCCATGATGCACTGGGCCAGGGACAGACTGATTTGCATATAGCCAGGTTCTGAGCTGGGATGGGGCAGTGAGATAAATAACGGTGATGGATCAAGCCCTGATCTTTGGACTGGGTAAGAGTGGTCTGTTTAACTCAGACACTCTGTTCATCACCACCCCCTTTTGTAAATCGTTTTTGGCCACTATAGGTGTGGCAGGGTATACTCAGACATGAGTCCCTTTCTCACTGCTCCATCAGGATTCAAGCAAACCGGGCCGAAGAAGGCTGAAATGCCAGAAACCGGTCCCCGGTAGCTTGTCTCCTTTCTGGTGAAGAATTGGCTTGGTAGTTTAGTCTGCCCTGTTCCCATGATGCACTGGGCCAGGGACAGACTGATTTGCATATAGCCAGGTTCTGAGCTGGGATGGGGCAGTGAGATAAATAACGGTGATGGATCAAGCCCTGATCTTTGGACTGGGTAAGAGTGGTCTGTTTAACTCAGACACTCTGTTCATCACCACCCCCTTTTGTAAATCGTTTTTGGCCACTATAGGTGTGGCAGGGTATACTCAGACATGAGTCCCTTTCTCACTGCTCCATCAGGATTCAAGCAAACCGGGCCGAAGAAGGCTGAAATGCCAGAAACCGGTCCCCGGTAGCTTGTCTCCTTTCTGGTGAAGAATTGGCTTGGTAGTTTAGTCTGCCCTGTTCCCATGATGCACTGGGCCAGGGACAGACTGATTTGCATATAGCCAGGTTCTGAGCTGGGATGGGGCAGTGAGATAAATAACGGTGATGGATCAAGCCCTGATCTTTGGACTGGGTAAGAGTGGTCTGTTTAACTCAGACACTCTGTTCATCACCACCCCCTTTTGTAAATAGTCTGCTTCTAGTGACTGATGAAATGTCGCTCCTTTCCTAATCAGGTGAGTTAGGGGTACTGCTAACTGAGAAAAATGTATGATAAATCTCCTGTAGTAATTCGCAAACCCCAGAAAACACTGGACGTCTTTCATGTTTTTAGGAGTTGGCCACTTCTGCACTGCAATCAGCTTACGGTCAGACATACGCAACCCATCAGGATGAAGCATCACCCCTAAGAATTCAACTTCAGTCACCCCGAATTCACACTTACTCAGTTTGCAATACAAATTGTGTTCCCTTATCTTCTGAAGAACAAGGACTAAATGAGATGTGTGTGCTTCTACCTCCTCTGTAAGCATGGGCGAATTTTGCGAATTCCCGGTTTGCGAATTTGCGTATTCACAAATTCGCTACCCGCACAATCCGTGAACTCTCGCGAATTTGCGGATTTTTTCTTTTTTTTTGTGTTCGCAAGGGGTTCTGCCAGTTCGCAAGGGTTTTGTACCAGTTCGAATTGCGAACTTACTTGTCGGCTCGCAACGGTCGCGGCTATGTTGTTTCTACGTCTTGTTCATCATCACAGGTTCACAGCACCCTCTGTTTCACCACTGCCACCCTCTGGTTCACCCATGCCACCCTCTGGTACATCACTGTCACCCTCTTGTTTATCACTGTAGATTATGGGGGAGAAAAGCAAGCACACCTACCCTGCTTCAACTGACATGAATTAATTTGGGGTTGATTAATGTGTCACTGAATTTAAACTTCCAGTCTGGCACCTGCTTCCTTATCTGTAGTTTGCTTTCTGTTGCAGTGCAATTTTTTTTCACAGGACCTTTGTGGCCTACTTGTAGCTCTTCTATGAGCCTGCTGTGAGGGTCAGAGCAGGGTAATCGAATAGTTGCAAGTAGGCAACTGAACTCTGGAGGGGCCCCTTAGGAATACTACAGGGAATGGTTACTATTGATGAGTTTGAACTTTTGCACCTGCTGAATGCTTTCAGTTTTGCAAAACTCGTTTTTCTGCAATTTCGCGGGATTTGCAGGGCGCGAATTTGCGTGAGATCGAATTTGGAAGCCGCGAATTTGTGAGAATATGCGATTTGTTTTTTTGTGCGTGTTAGTTCGCAAGGTTTTGTGCATTTTAGCGAGATGCTTGTAGCGCAACGGCGCGAAGTTACCCTCACGGTCGTTCACGGGCACGGCCATCTTGTTTGCATGACGTATTTCCGTTTCCGGGTGCGATGTGTAATCTTGCAAAGTGTGCGGCTCGCTAGTACAAGTTTGCGTGTGATCGCGAGGGAAATCTCAAGCGAACTTACCCACGCGGTCGTGAGCGGGCGCGTCCATCTTGTTTCTCATTCATTGCTATGGTTCTGGGCATGCTTTCTGTATCCTCTCTGAATATCTGCCATCCTTTGCTTGTTTGAAGTTTTTTTTAATCTATTTTACTTATTATCTATCCCTCTATTTTTCTAGCTCTATATTTTTGTGTTTTCTGCTACTTTTGGTTAATTTGAAACTACTTTTTTGAACTCTTTTCTTTTCTTCTTCCCTATTCTATTTATTCATTATTATTTACCTTCCTTTCTGCCCAGACCATGCTAAAGGGAGCCGGGAAGCATCTTGAGAAAGGGAAGGGTCCCGCACCCCGTGCCCGGCTCCCGTGCGGGCGTTTGAGGGGGGAGCAGATCACAGCCCGGGAGATCTTCAGCGCGGAGGAGGTGGCTGCACTAGTTTTTTATGTTCAGCCTCGCCTCCCCAGGACCATCATGGCAGGCGGCAAGATCGCTAGCGGGTACGGGATCCGGGAGCGCCGGAAGCGGTGGGAGAAGGTGTGCCGGGCCATGTACCAACACTCTCGGGTCCGGCGCACCTACAACCAGGCCACCCACCGTTGGACGGATCTCCTGGACCGGGAACGAGAATTGATGGACCTGCTCGGCCTTGAGATCCCCAGGCTTGGATAGTAGTAGTAGCTATTTCTTCACTACTCTGTTTTCTCCTGCTCTGCGTGTTATTATATTGCAAATTTTTGTTTTTTACCAAGAGCAATAATGCTGCTGATTACATTGTAGGTAAATTATATTTCAAAATCTTCTGTGCATTTCAGGTGCACTGCTCTCCTTCTCAGTAGCGTTGCTACTATGCTTATTTGTTTTCGATTTTGTGTTCATTTCATTGGCCTGAGAAATTATGTATGAGTGTAGTTTAAAGAACTGCGTAATGCTAGACACTAAGGGTCAGATTTTTAATTACCAGCGCATCCCTGCAAAGTAGCGGGGATGCGCCAGTAATTGTGTGCCACGCCACCACCACCCATGGTGCGCCGTATTTACAATGCGGCGCACCATGGGCCCAAAACGTCACCGAAGCGTTACGCATCTGTGCCGTAAAGGTGGCGCATTGCTGGATTTGCGTCGCAGCGATGGCCCAGCTCCAGCAATGCTCTGGGTTGCCCTATCTCCCCACGGCTGCGTCAAGCAATACGTCTGCTTCAAGCAGGCACAGGGTTTGAGTCACGCATCATTGTCCTAAAAGTGACTGATTGAAATCTTGTATATTTCCCTCAGCCATTTTTAGGATGCGTTCCTGCACAGGAACGCCCTCCCTTGCACCGGAACGCCCCCTGATGGCGCAGGGCTTTACAATGTGATGCATCTCCCATATGCGTCACGTTGTTAATATACGTCGCACCATGGCGCCTCTTTTGTTCTGCCGCTGCGTCACAAAAGTCACGCAACAATGGAGCAAAAGAGCCGCAAGGGGCTTCTAAATCTGCCCCTACAGACTCTAGTCAAGTCCTACCTTTGTACACCTGGCAATAAGAAGAAATAGTGGTGGTGGATTGATAGTTTGAGTATTTTAATGACTGGTTAATGTAGTAGGAAACTTTTTAGTGTTGTCGCTGATTTGCAATCACGATGGACTTTGTCTGTCACTTCGCGTGCTGCGGACAGCTGCCTGCCAGTCCTAGGAGAACCTTTTTAGTAGTTTGTTTAGTGAGTTACATACCTTTCCAAGTCGACGGTCCACAAATAAAGCAATACTAATATCGTAGTAGACCACATGAGATAGGTCAATATATCCAGTGGAATAGTTGTCTATTTGCTATTTCGCCAAAATATGTTTTTTATTGTTCTTTTGAAATGTTTGATTTGGTTGACAAATATCATCCATGTTTTCTGGTCTTTCTTTCTTTCATATTGTACATCAGCTCCCCCCAGGGGCAAGAGGTCATTGGAGGAGGCTGCTGCTGCTGCTGAACAAGGCCAGGATCGGTCAGGCGAGGGCTCCTTTGCTGGCCCCGGTAAGTTTTAATTTTAATATAGAGTACCTATTTTTTCCTAGCGTTCCTCGTTCGATTTTTTTCTAAATCGTCTTTCATCTTCTTGTAGACTGTATCTAAATTCTTATCCTGCCTCGACTATGACTCCCGGTGGTATTACTAGATTATTCTTATTAGTCTGTCTGTGTAGCTAACTAAGATTGCACATTTGGCAAAAGGTGTAAAACGAAACTCCCATTCTAGTCAGCAATAGCTCAATGCACTGAGTGCAGTCCTCTGGGATTGTCCATAATGTCTTTTCAAGTCTTCTAAATGTTTATGCTTTGACAATTACCAACAATAAAAAGGTGAATGACCACCAAGAAAAAACAAGATACTACTTTACTTTTGGTTTGGATAGGAGGACAATCCATACTACTACTGTTGCAGGGACAAATCTGCACAAACAGAACTATGGACACTAAATAGTGCATTGTTTATCAATTATAATAGGCGCAGGTAGACTTTCCACATACCTCAGTGATATCAGTCTTTGAAGAACCCCCAATCTCCTTACTGACTAGATAGTGTGGCAGAATCATTTTGCTCCCGAATTCATCGATGATTGATCCCCAATGAGGATTATCCAACGCAGGACAAGAGTACAGAGTCAGAGTCCAAAAGTGTCAGAGGCACGGACTCATGCTTGCAAATTGCAAAACCTTTGCTCATTCACTCATGACCAAAAACCGCAGAGTCTATTTAAGTTTGAAAGCTTTATTAAAAGTTAAAATATTTATTAAAATCAAGCTTGTCATAAAACATAAACGGTTGATTAAAAATGGAAAAGTGCTTATAGTGATTTATTTCACACATTTATTGTGGGCGATCCGAGCCCTCACATGGTTTGAACTTTCATTTTTCTTTTTGGTGCTGAATTATTGGTCCCTTCGTCCTAGTTATGATGATTTCTTCTTAGAAGTGAAGCTTCTGTCTGTTATGAGAAAAATGGTGCGTGCTTAAAGCATGCATTCATCAGTTGTGCCAAAAAGTGCAGCAAGACAACACCCTTCCCTGGAAAAAGGGACATTTTTACTTTAGAGTAGACAGTCACAAATTATTAGATTGGTTTCTGTATTCACATTTCTTAATTCCTAGACAAAATACTAGTGAGTGGTGTATGTCTATGACATCAAACATTCTTAAATGTACTTTGTAGGAGGAACATCTGGTGCTGGGCCCAGCGCGGAGGTGGAGGAGGAAAGCTCTGGGGAGGAGGTGGTGCAAGTGCCTGACCAAACTGCTGTGTGGGTTGCCACGATAGTGGCGGGCAGTGGTAAGCTCTTATATTCCTTACTTATTGAGATTGCAGACTGCATACTGTGCTCCCCGTGAGAAAACGTAAGGTTTGTCCAGATGAGAGACATGAAGAATGATTGACATATAGTTTGAATGGATGGATGCCTGGATCATGGTACTATCTGACTCTTTGATAGCATATGTGTATCTAGAGAGAGTAGACGGTCACTGGATGAACTAAGTGTTACTTTGAAGGGCATGTAACACCGCACCCGCACGTCCGTCCCAGTGTAGGAAAGGCAAGGAAAAGAAGTTGTAATTTTGTCCGAATACTACCATGAATAGTAGCAGTAGTTTGTATTGCAAGCACAGCATATATCCGGCTATTACGATGGCCACTCACTACCTCTGTTATTAAGTTTAGTAGAACTCGGTCATTCATGTGTGGATGTATCACTGTTCACTCAATAAAAAGCAAAGCACCTAAAGTCATCCCATATGTAAGCAAATACATACCATGTGCAGTGATAGATAATCAGATTATTTATCTTCTTCTTTTTCCTTTTCTATTATTCATTGGCACTGTAGGGTGAAAGTTAAATTAATTAAACAGTAGCCCTTGTAACAGAGTATTCTCAGTGCCACCCATAATAGAAAAGTAAGAGCATCACCACCTGCATGTACTGGACTGGTACAGTAACGCAAGTCTGTCTCACTTATCATGGTGGGCGTCTGTTTTTCTCGGGTGCAAGTTGACTGTGCGGCATTATGCCAGCTTGCAGAAGTTAACGTAACAATTTGCTAAACAAGAGAGAAGAAGAAGAATAAGATTGGTGTACTGTCATAGTCGACTCTAATGGAGTGAGTCCATGGTGCTCGTAGAATTGATTCCTTAAACTCCCACTAATGTTAGAGCAAGGATGAAGAAGTGGGAGGTTAGATAGATACTGGCCACAATAGTTAGGTACTGCACTTGCAAGTTGCTAGTTCTACTGTCACACAACTTTCTGCTGAATCATTTGTGTTAATCTTAAAGAGCATTGGTTACAGACTATGTCTTTTTCTTTCTTCATATAGATGCTCCTTCCAAACCAACACGGAAGGAGCTGGCGAGACGGGCCCGGCAACGGAGGCTGGAGGCCACTGTCTCCGAATATCGGCGGCTGGTGGCCCTGGAGGACTAAGACACGCAGAGTACGTCTACAACATCTACGGCGACACCTGCATCCTCCTCCGCGCTCCCTGGGTCAGCCAGTCAGCGCAGCAGGTCTCCAGCGGTACAGAGCTGGGGTACCGCAGCCACCCGCCACCGCCGAGCAGCAAAGAAATCAGCTGCCCCACACAGCAGTTACAAAAAAAGGATGCACCACCTTTCCCTGAGGGTCTCCTACCTCGAGCAGGAGCTCCTCAACACCAAAACCCTGCTCGAGACCCTCCGCAAGGAGCATGCCGACCTGGCCCGGAAAGTCAACAGCAGCAGCCAGCAGTAGGAGGAGACTGTCCCTTGCCCCTTTTTTAAAGACTTCTGGGGGTGCGAATTGGGAGTTGGATTTTGTGGACTTTTCATGGACACTCGTTGGGGTTAGGGAGTGGGGGTGGGTTGGGTCTTGCGGGAGATTATTTTTGTTAGGGATATAAATATACTTTAAACTTTATCATAGCATACGTGTTTTTTTAACTGCTTTTGAGGCTGGTGGGTGGGGGTTTAACAGTAAGTTTTGTTTTCCTGAAACGTAAGTGGCATCTTGATTCAAGTTGTGCAATTAATTGCCCAAATGTTTTCAAAACTAAGTGCCTCTCACAGAGTAAGTGAATTCAATAGTCCTAGGACTTTACTAGTACTAGCGTCAGCCTCTCGTCACTCCTAATACTCCATTATACTTCCTCCCCCCAAACGCTTATCTTACCTGTAATTTGTGTTTGGAAATAGGGGTAGGCACAGGGCTGGCTGCACGGCAAATGGCGATTAAGGTTGTTTATCCTGGGCGGATGAAATGTCATCATTGCGGTGGTACTAGTGGTGTTACACAGTGGCAGTTGCAGCATCTGAAAAAAAAGAAAATGAAACCTTGTTTGTCCTTACAGTAGCATTAGAACGGTACAATAGAGAATATAGCAGGTGGCAGTACACTAGAACAGTGCCACAATGTAGCCTAACAAATGGTAAAGTATTGAAAGTATAACTAGTACTTGCGTTGAATTTCTTTGACATTGGCTACTACTACAAGAAATAGTACCGAAGGTGAAGGACACAGCAGCGTAATAATTTGCCACGTCTAGGAGGAGGATGTTCTTGATGACCAATCAAGTTGATGGCGCACATGAAAATCTGCTTTCATTTGCCAATAGTGACTGAGTGTCAAGCTGACATAGAATATATCCTCGGATTCCTTCACCAGCCTTTTGCTATGACCTTATCCTCCCCAGCAAGTGTGTGGAATTATTGCTGTCATTTAGTCACACATCAATCAAAACCACACAGCCCGGGGGAAGAGGGTTAGGGTTTGGAAAATGGATGGGAAAGGGGGATTTTGGGAAAGTTTTGTTGAGAGAAGAAAAAAAAGCACAGCATGGACAAACAATAATTGAAGATAAAGATCTTTGGGTACAAAGCTAACCATAAATCTTTTAAGTGACATAAAAGAAGTGCATGCACTACTGCATGCATGGTTACTGAAAAGTAAGTAGTACTTTCGACAACCGTGAATGAAAGAATGAGACAGTACAGGGCTGCAGTACTAATTATGCGTTTTCACTTGCCTATCTCTGCACTCAGAGAAATACTTCTTACATTAAATTAGGTTTAAAAAATAGCACAAGTAAAACCTATAGAATGGCTGTAGGGATGGATTTAGAAGCAGAGATCAAAGAAATGCAGAGTCACACTCATAGAAGTTCACAGCAATAACATTACTTAAAAGATAATTAGAAAAGAACGGATAGTGTATCTGCATGTTGTTGTAGTTGTCCTGTTGAATTTGGTAAGTTGCATGCATCAAACCATTCCTCTTATTAGAGGGACTCCTCCATTCCAGCTGACGCTCCGTCCATCAATGTTGGTGACCAGAAGACACCCTGTCCACTGCCTGCCTGGCGGATGCTGAATTGCGGCTCGCTAATGTGAAGCCTGACTTCATCCTTTTTTTCCCATTGCACAGACTGAAACCCGGCCTGTAATTATTGATGGAAAAACAGGAAGTGATAATAGAATGCCACTGATATAAATATAAGGTATGTACGCTGTGTAGTGCAAAAAGTCACACTTTGAGTTTCCTAATAGACAGTACAATATTTTTTAAATGCGTACTCTGTCTGAGTCTCCTTTTGAAGGATAAATAAGTATGGGCGAATTAATTTAGTGGATCTTTCCCCACAAGCTAGGTATACTGTAAACTGTGTTTTAGAACAAAATTAGACCTTCCCAGCAGTGCTCCCAGACCCTTACTAAACCCAGTCGCAAAAATGTAGAAGACCCACAATCAGATCTCAAAAAACAAGGCCTAGTAGAAAAATGGTGACAAAACGTACTTTGAAAGTAAAGTAGGCCCAAATCCCCCCTTACCCACCGTGGATTGTATTCAAACCACTTGCAAGCAAGCAAAAGTATCCATACCCAGCATTGCTCCAAGACACACCCAAACACATGCAATACAATACTGCTAACCCTAACGAGCCCTAAGTTAAGAATAGTGGCAAACGCTTTCTATAACTAGGCCGAATCCCCCCTTTCCCACCAGGGATTTTCTTCAAATCACTTGCAACCAAAATTACACATTCCCACGAGTGCTCTAAGACCCCAGAATCCTGTTGCAAAAATCTAGAACACCCCCAAACACATGGAATACTGCTGCTAGTGCTAACCCTAACGAACCCTAAGTTACAAAAAGTGCCAAAAGGCTTTTCAGCATGGATTTTCTCCAAACCACTTTTATCCTGTATTAGACCTTCCCAGCAATGCCCAAAGACCCGCCAACCCACCCGCAAAAAAGCACAACACCCCCAAACAGGCAAAAAGCAAAAATTGAAAATCTCATACTTACAATATTTTTCGGCCTTCTTTCAATTCTGTCCAAACGCGCTGTGCAGCTAGGCCCTAACTCCCCTTTTCCACCATGGATTTCCTGAAAAACAAATGCAATCAAAACTAGACTGTGTCAGCAGTGCTCCCGGACACCAAAACCCACCCACAAACACCCAGGAACCCCCCAAACAGCACCTCAAAGACAAGCAAGTCAGCAAAAACGCAAAATAAATTTGCCTCCGATTTTGTCCAAACCACTTTTATCCGGTATCAGACCTTCCCAGCAATGGCCCCAGAGCCTTCAACCCAGGCGGAAACTAGTTGAAGACCCCCAAACAGCCAAAAAGCAAAAGTACAAAAATGGGGACTAAGTCATTTTCAGGCCAATTTCCCAAATCACTCCGCTTGCGCTCTGCAGCTAGGCCCTAACTCCCCTTTGCCACCATGGATCTTCTTCAAACCTCTTGCAATCAAAAGTATCCATACCCAGCAGTGCTCCCAGACCCCGAAACCCACCCACAAACACCAGGAAGCCCCCCAAACAGGCCCCCGAAAATGGCTAAATTGAGCGAAATGTCAGAAAAAGCAGAAACTTTTTCCTCGTGGATTTTGTCCAAACCACTTTTATCCGGTATTAGACCTTCCGAAGCAATGGCCCCTGAGCCGTCAACCCAGGCGAAAACAAGTAGAAGACCCCAAAACAGCCAAAAAGCAAAAGCACAAAAACGGGGACTTAGTCATTTTCAGGCCAATTTCCCAAATCACCCCGCGCGCGCTCTGCAGCTAGGCCCTAACTCCCCTTTGCCACCATGGATCTTCTTCAAACCTCTTGCAATCAAAAGTATCCATACCCAGCAGTGCTCCCAGACCCCGAAACCCACCCACAAACACCAGGAAGCCCCCCAAACAGGCCCCCGAAAATGGCTAAATTGAGCGAAATGTCAGAAAAAGCAAAAGCTTTTTCCTCATGGATTTTGTCCAAACCACTTTTATCCGGTATTAGACCTTCCGAAGCAATGGCCCCTGAGCCGTCAACCCAGGCGAAAACAAGTAGAAGACCCCAAAACAGCCAAAAAGCAAAAGCACAAAAACGGGGACTTAGTCATTTTCAGGCCAATTTCCAAAATCACCCCGCGCGCGCTCTGCAGCTAGGCCCTAACTCCCCTTTGCCACCATGGATCTTCTTCAAACCTCTTGCAATCAAAAGTATCCATACCCAGCAGTGCTCCCAGACCCCGAAACCCACCCACAAACACCAGGAAGCCCCCCAAACAGGCCCCCGAAAATGGCTAAATTGAGCGAAATGTCAGAAAAAGCAAAAACTTTTTCCTCATGGATTTTGTCCAAACCACTTTTATCCGGTATTAGACCTTCCGAAGCAATGGCCCCTGAGCCGTCAACCCAGGCGAAAACAAGTAGAAGACCCCAAAACAGCCAAAAAGCAAAAGCACAAAAACGGGGACTTAGTCATTTTCAGGCCAATTTCCAAAATCACCCCGCGCGCGCTCTGCAGCTAGGCCCTAACTCCCCTTTGCCACCATGGATCTTCTTCAAACCTCTTGCAATCAAAAGTATCCATACCCAGCAGTGCTCCCAGACCCCGAAACCCACCCACAAACAACAGGAAGCCCCCCAAACAGGCCCCCGAAAACATGATAGTGAGCAAAAAGGCAAAAACTTTTTCAAGTCTGATTTTTGCCAAACCACTTTTATCCGGTATTAGACCTTCCCAGCAATGGCCCCAGAGCCGTCAACTCACCCGCAAACAAGTAGAACACCCCCACAAGTGCAGAGTCTTTCTTCATTGGGCATAATCCAGCCCTCTGCTTTGAGGGAAATCGGAGTCTGGGGGAGGAGGATAGAGGAGCATGTTCTTGTGAACTTGTGAACCTGAAGATTGCAGACTGCAGCACCTTCAAATCAATAAGCAAATAAGTGAAGACAGTTCTGCTGATGGGCTTGTTTTTGTGATTAGGTGATTAAAGTTTTTATTTATATTGACTTTGCAAAACAAAGAAAGACATACACACAGGAATAAAAGTGAATAAGGACGAAAAAGAAAGTTATTGATTCATTGGCTCATTTTCAGGGCTCGGTGTCAGGGAAGAAGAGTTCGTCCTCATACTCTGCGAATTCAGGCGGGAGTAGGTCACCTAACAGAGAAGAAATTCCCTCATCTAAGTTGGTGTCCTCCTCGTCTTCTTCTGGCGTGTATTCTCGTACTTTGTAATCTGGTGGTATGAGGTGCTGATTCATCTTGATCATTGTTAACCTCTCCACATTTTTGGGCGAGAGGCGGGTCCTTTTGCAAGTTACAATGCCACCAGCAGCACTGAAAACACATTCAGAAGACACGCTTGCGAGTGGGCAAGACAAGTCGTTTATAGCCAGGTTGGAGATGTCTGGCAACAATTCTTTTTTCCCATTCCAATACGCCAATGGGTCATCATGAACATAGACCTCTGTTGAGTCATTCAGATAGCCCTGCACCATCGACTCAAGGTTCTCCACGGTTCCTCCACTTTGCTTACTTTTTGCTGGGACCTTTTGAGAAGCAAACCCAAGCTGAGTTAGCCAATCCTCTTCTTCACACAATGTTACTGCTGTGTCTGGTGCAGATGATCCGGTTGCTGGTGTCTTTAACGGCTGAGAGGTCACTTCTGCCACAGCCACAGGTGCAGAAGTGGATTCTTTTGACTCCGGATGGCCTGCTGATGCTGATGTACTGCCTTTTCCTTCAATTTCCTGCCGTTCTCTTTCAAACCTCATGGCTGACACAGCTAGCCAAAGTTTGTACTTTAAAACTTCTGCGTCACCAAAAGGAAAGAATGCTCTGCCTGCCAGTGCCTTTGTGTAGCGTGGATCTAGAATAGTAGCACAAATGTAATGCTGTTCTGAGAGGATCTTTTGAAGACGTTCATCGCAAAGTAGGCGCTGTAATAATTTCTCCGCCAAATCAAAAGCTTCTTGCTTTTCTTCATCTTTTTGAAACATAGAAGACACCGCCTTCAGTTGGTGCTCTAGCATGCGCAACAATGGGATAGTTTTTCCCAAATTACAGTCCTCCCTGCTGACTGCACGCGTGAAGACCTCAAAAGGACGAAGCATGTCTGTCAGGCTTTTAACTAGCTCTCATTGCTCCGCATCTAGCAACAGGTCCTTCATAGCTGTACCCAGTGTTAGGAAATACTGATCGACTACCATAAACTGCTCATACAGACGCTCAAGCATGTAGAAGGTTGAGTGCCAACGTGTTGCCACTTCCTGGATGAGTGCTTTCACTGGCAGTCGACGTTCATGTAGCAGGCCCCTCAGATGCTTCCGGGCCTTAAAAGAATGGCTGAAATGTGTGCACAATCTTCGACAGGTGGCCAGTAACTCGCACACTGGACTTTCTTCACTCAAGAATTTTTTAACAACCAGGTTTACACAGTGCGCCAAACACGGCACTCTGAAATATTTACTCATATCCATGGCCTTAACTACATTGGTGCCATTATCCGTGGAAACATAACCAATCCTGTGTTTTTTTGGGGACAGCCATTGAAAGACCTTTGTGTTAAACTCCTGCAAAATGTTTTCTCCTGTATGACTTGTCTCCATGCCAAACAACTTTCTTGCTAGAGGAGCTACAAGGAACTTTTTTTGGGGCCATCTTCTTCAGATGTCAGAACAGCAGGCCGCAGTTGCACGAGTTGCAGAGTTGTCTTGTCTGTGGCCACACGTGACGTTGTGTGACGTTATGCTGCACACACACCGCTGCAGGACTCCTTCCTGGCACTGGTGGTTCTCTTGTGCACCTAAAAGCAATGGAAGACAGAGGAACATCAGTTATACACCCCAAAAAGTCAAAAAACACATAAAAATCACCACAATCCCATGCCATCCATGCCATGTTTAAATTCAAGACACCCCACAGAAAGACTAGGCCCATGCACCACTTAATACCCCTGGGCAAAAGGCCCCAACAGCAGCCAAAAAAATCAAAAAACACACAAAAAACAGCACAATTCCATGCCATCCATGCCCTCAATGATGTTTAAATTCAAGACACCCCACAGAAAGACTAGGCTCATGCACCACTCACTACCCCTGGGCAAAAGGCCCCAACAGCAGCCAAAAAATTAAAAAAACACACAGAAATCAGCACAACCCCATGCCATCCATGCCCTCCATGATGTTTACATTAAAGAGACCCCACAGAGAGACTCAGTCCATGCACCACTCACTACCCCTGGGCAAAAGGCCCCAACAACAACCCAAAAATAGAAAATTCCAAAATGGTAGTTGCAGCAACTGTAATGCACCAAGCAAACTTACTTGTGAAATTTCTAATACAAAAGTGATCCAAAGAAAGTCAAAAAGGCCTCAAATCCAAACATCCACAAAAAGTAATCCTTCCAGGTCGAGATCCGAATGAAAGTGACCAGCACATGAAGAAAGCACTGGGAGGAGCCTGCTGGACAGGAACAGGAAGTTGGAGACTGTGGGGCACTTCCTTCCTCCCACCCCCCACCCCAAAATGGACTCCTTGCAAAAACAAATTGCAGGCAAATGTCAACCTGAGGAGTTATTCTGATAAAAATCATCGTTTTCGGAAGGTTTATGCTGCTTGCTGGTGGATTTCTTGTGCAGAATTGCAAATTTTGCAATTTCGCGAGTGCGAGATTGTTGCTGCCCGCTGCATCTACGTGTTCGCGTTGACAAACTCTCGCTGTGCAAGGTGGCAAGCCTCGATGACGTAATCGCGGTCGCCAAACTCCCGCGGGATCCCACAGCAAGATCCAAAATGGCGCAGCACACGCAAAATATCGAGAAAAACAACTCGGCAAACCCTGAATGACGGTAAGTGAATGCCGCGCGCCGCAATATTGTATCACCAAGCAAAAAAATCCGCTGCGTGCGAATTTGCGGATTTTCAGCAAATTCGCAAGATTTCACGGATTGCGAATTTACCGAAAATTCACAAATTCCGCGAGCGGAACGGATTTTACGCCCATGCTTACTCCTCTGAACATATCAGGATGTCATCGATATAGACTACTACACAGACATCCACATATTCTCTCAAGACATCATTCAGGAAAAATTGGAAAGCTACAGGGGCATTGCAAAGCCCAAATAGCATCACTAGATATTCATAGAGGCCATAATGGGTCTTAAATGCAGTTTTCCATTCATCCCCTGCCCTAATGCGAACCAAGTGGTAGGCCCCACGTAAATCAAGCCTCGTGTACATTCTGGCATTTCTTACTTGGTCCAGCAAAAACTGTAATAAGGGGCAAGGGATATCTGTTGCGAACGGTGATCTTATTCAACCTGCGATAGTATACCCAAGCCCTCAATTCACCATTTGCTTTTGAGATAAAAAATAAAGAGGAGGCAGCCGGAGAACGAGATGGTCTTATGAAACCTATGTTTACATAGTGTTTCAGGTGTTTAGTTTCAGGTACTGATAATGCACATACTCGGCAAGTAGAAACAGAGGCCCCATCTATTAAATCAATGCAACAATCATATTCCCTATGAGGAGGTAACTGTTCTGCCATGTTTTCGCTGAATACATCGCTGTATTTCTGATAACACAGGGGCAAAACCACCTCCTTTTCTGCTGCAGTGGCTATATTGTATGAGCTCAATAAAGCAATCACTTGAGTGTTGGGTTTCTGGACTATGTGACTCTGACACTCAGGATCTAAAAATTGTAGAGTCTTGGTCCTCCATTGTACTGTGGGATTGTGATGGCCTAACCACGGCATACCCAAAATGATTTCATACTGTGGAGCGTCTATTATATTCAAAGTTAAATTCTCGCTGTGTTTCCCGTTACAAACCGGAACAGACAGCACCAATCTTTCTGTCTGTTCAGTAATAAGACCTGATTTTAAAGGTTTGCCGTCCACTGCCCATACTTCCTCAGGGTAATCTCTACCAACCCTCTGCAAAGCCAAAATAGTGACTAGACCACTATCAATAACATTGCATGTGGTCCCGGAATCTAACATAACCAGTACTTGATAAACCTGATCGTGGTTCTCCAAAGTCATAGGAAGCAAAATGTGTGATACATTATCCTGTAAGGCCATCACTGAGAGAGCAGAACTTTTCAATTACTAGATACCTCACCTTCTTTAGGAGGTTCATCAGATAACATGAATGACACCGCCACTTTCTTGTTTCTGGACCAACTCCCTGTCTTCTTTGGTTTAACCGGACATTCTTTAACAAAATGCCCCTTTTTCCCACAGTACATGCACAGACCTAATGTTCTACGGCTTTCTCGTTCCGTCCTGGACAAAGGAGCTCTAACTGCTCCTATCTCCATGGGTTCACTACCTGCATATGGTGCGTTACCAACCTTGCGTGGAGAGAAGTCGGACCGGTAATAACCCCTCTCCCACTTCCTTCTTTCTCCTCCTCGCTCAGTCAGTCTCCCATCTAATCTTAGGGATAGATTTATCATGTCGGCACAGGTAACAGGTTGGGGATCTATTTGTGCAATTATGTCTTTCAGCCCTCCTCAAAGGCCCTGATAAAACAGCGACATCCTCTTCTCCTCTGGCCAAGCTGTCTCGGCCACTAACCTATTAAAGGTAGTGAGGTATGTGACCAGGTCCAGCCGTCCTTGTTGGAGCTCTAATAGTTCTTTATCGGCACTAAAGGTGGTGGCCCCTCTATCAAACACCTTTTCGAACTCGGCCCGAAAAGCCGCCCAATCAGATAACATGGCATTGTTACCCCTCACTAGAGGAACAGCCCAATTAGCAGCATCTCCATTTAAATAAGAAATTGCAAAAGCAACTCTAGAATGATTAGTGGGAAAGATGCTGGTTTGAAACAACAGTGCAACATGATCTGTGTTAGAAACACCTGGGTCTTTGAAGTGTCTCCGGAGTATCTTTCAGGACAGGCCAAGGAAATATGAGGGGGTACTGTGACCTGTATCTGTGGAGCGGATGTGGAGGCATCAAAAGGATTCCTGGCTAATCTTTCCACCTGGTCCCTCAAGGCTGTGGTTTCCACCCTAGAGGAAACCCACTCCTGCTGTACTGAGACCAACGCCTGGAGGACATCCTCCATGGTAGCCATGACCCCTTAACCACCGGATCGGGTGGAGCACAATGGGGTCCACCTCCAGATGTTACCAACACCCTGAAGTATAAGAACAGGGTGTTCGAACCATCAGGCGAGGGAAGGAAGGGGAAGGGAACTGCAGGGAAAAAGGATCTGAAACAACACAAGCAAAACAGTTATACACAATTCTTTCATAAGGCTACACTCAATTGGTCTCACTATAAGATATGTTACCTGTAAGGTATTAGGAACCTCTTAACATCAGAAAAGTTAGACAGATTCTGTTTTCTGAACCATATCTGCAAACATAGAAAGCAATCATAAGATCCACTTACACACAGTCATTGCATTCTATTATATTTAATAGACATTCCCATACCACTTTGCATGCATGGATCCATCAATATAACATCCAATAGGAAAAAAATGAAATAAATATATAGTCTGATTAGAGGGCAGTTCACTTCTCCAAAGTAAAAGAATAGATGATAACAACATTGATCCTTAGTTTCCACAAAACTCATTAAACTCCAAAGGGTATTGTAAGTCATATGATCCTTGGAGACCTAAATACTCAGTCCGATTGTAATTGGAATTCATCACAATGCACATAGACCTTTAAACCATGAGAAAACAGGACACACAGCAGTTCGTAGTTAATACACCACAGAACTCCGCTGCCCGAGATGCCTCTCCTTTAGCAAGAAAGTACTTTACAAAATCATGTAGTGAAAAAATGCAGCGCGTGGCCTCCTGAAACACAGCGCTCTGCTTAATAATTAATGAGGCTTTCAATATTTGTGCAGAAAAAATGGCAGCCCGTGGCCTTCTAACACACCGCGCTCCGCTATATATAATGGGGGTTTAAAATAGAAAGGTATGGTAACGCATGGCAGATACACACACTGTGTTCTGCAACGAAGATATGCAGGCAAGTATTAACAGAAAGGTACGGTAACGCGTGGTCGGCCGACAAACCGCGTTCCACCCTAAAATGCCTTCTCCTGTGATTGCGCAGCAGCGCGACTCTAGGACTCACCACAGTATACTCCACAATGCCGAAGGAGAAGGAAACCAAACACCGCCGCTCTCCAGCCGAAGAGCGGGGAACAGTGCTTTGTGAAGACAGGGAATCCAATGACGCGAAGGAATCCGCTCCAGTGCGTCCAGCCAATAAATACCTCCATCTCACAGGGAATCATGGGGGTTGTAGTTTAAACTACTAGGTAGGCGCTGTAGATCGCGAATCCTGACACTTTCAAGATCCTGATGAACTAAAAAACTTCATTCATCTCCAGTCTGGTGGTGCCATGGATACGTCCACCTCCTCATGTAGCTGATCATCGTGCCCTCTATTCTGTTGGGTTTTCTTCCTACAGTAGTTCTGATGCTGTTCCCTGTTTACCGTTTTGTTTTCAAATGTGTTTTTAGTCACATTTTGCAGTCTAGTAATAATTCTGCGTTCATATACATACTTGTTGTTTTACATTTTATAGTGCGTTTATTGTTATGTTGTTTCGTCTTTTGTTCTCGTGTTTGCTCATTAAATAGTTATACTATTCGTTTTTGTTGTCATTTTACTTAATGTCACTTACCATTTTGTATTCCTTGTAGACCCTTGTCCCGTGTGGTCCTTCCCCTGCAACATCGATACCTGCTATCCTTCCTTCGGTCTGCATGAATCAACCTGTCAACGTCTCAATTTGTTTTTGTCCTGGTGCGGTCCGATTGCCTCCCTTGCAAGTGCTGTCTTGCAGAGTGTTGCTACTCCCCACTTCCTCATGTTTTACTTCTTCAAGTACGTTGATTTCTGTCATCCTTTGGATGTGTACTGTCTCTTCTTCACTCTTTTCTTTCCCTCCTCTCTTTTCCTTCTTTTCCCCTCCCCCTTACACTTTAGTCTTGCTTCTCTTTTCTCATCTTTGGTTCTTTTTTTCTACTCGGCTTAAAGTTATTTCTTCACCTTTTTGCAAATTTTAATGTTAATATACTTTCCTCATTTGCAAATTTAGAGTTATTTCTAGAATGCAGAAGGTTTTAATAACCCTATTAAGTGGCAGAGAGTACTTTCTCATTTATCCTCCTATAGCCCTCATATTGTTCTTTACATGAAATTTTTGAACACAGAAGATAGACAGAGCTGTTCCTAGAAAGGGGAGGTGTGCTGGTCACAAGAAAGAGGAGGGAAGCGTGTTGATTAGAGTGTGCAAACCTACCACTGGGTATCCATTGTGTTGGATATAGTTGCCTCACACACCTTTGCAGGTGCTATGCATCATCATAGGCAGTGCTCCTCGTTGGGCAGGCGATGCAATACCCAACGGGCTCACCTCAAAGAGGGGCTCTTTAGCGGAGATCTTTTAATCCAACTGCCTATGGGTGAAGTGCTGGTGTGGGGCCTGAAGGTTGTAGACAGAAAGGGGATTTAAAATGGAGCACAGGGTACCTGAGACTACTTTATTTGGGCGGTCCCTTGCTTCAATTAAAAATGAAGTTAGTATGAGCTTGCTGGAATTTATGGTCCCTAGCTCTAGACTAGACTAGGAGGTGTTTAAAATCGCTCAACATGTTTCTCAATATGATGCATTGACACGCGATTCATCAGGACCTCTGTGATAAAGTCTACAAACAATAATTACTATTTCAGGTTATTATACTCATTACCAGTTGCGGGAATGTTGTGCCTCAATTGCACTGTTCCTTGCCTGGAATGGGGAACAAAACAGCTTGGTTATGGGTATATATGACATAGTGTCCTCAATGTATAGTGACCAAGTGCACACAACATAACATGCTAAATTGTGGATTTACGTTAGCATGTAGGAGAGTGGTGGGTGGACCGGGTGGCATGCTCTTGTGTGGTCCAATGCGTTCATTCAGCACGAATAGTGAAGAAAACAGTGCACGTGAAAATTATTATTAAAAACAATGTAGCAGCATTCTGGTTGTTCCCATGGAAGGGAACTCAAACTCACCTAATAGTCAAGATTAAAATGCAACATCAGTGACCGGCGGTTCGTACATCAGGGATTGAGCCTCTGTGTGTAAGGCTAGATAGTTGTGAGTTGAAAAACAAAGAGAACATGGTAAAATCTACTATCCAACCCTCTGATGAGAGTCATAATTAATATTATGATGAGGTGCTGGAATGGGTAAAAGAGGTTTAAATCTCCAGGTAAATGGAGCTGGTTCCCTGTATCCTATAATTATTCCTCGTAAAATGGGATGGTGGTGATGATCCCATGTCCTATACTCAAATATTGCCTACACAGCTTCTGTATCTCGCGGAGAATTGTGGCACAGCGCTAGCAGTTCATACACACACCTCCAGTAGCTAAGTGGGGTCTAAGCATGTGTATATGATGGATCTGGGCAGGGCTGGTTGCCTGTGACAACTATAGAGGGGGGGCGTGGTTGTGTTGGGTCGGGTTTGGATTATTTTCCCCTTTGTTGCTTATATCCCTTACGACCTCCATGATCCCATGTTGTTACTAAAATCAATCCCTGTGGGGGGTTTGTTTGGGGAGGGTGAAAGGTAGACCAGGGACAATGGGTAAATGGAGAGGCGGAGGCGCGAGCTGTGGAGCTCGTGCGGTGTGCCGTGCGTCTAAAAATAAAGTACGGGGCATCACTCACCTCGGGTCTACTGAGTAGTAGGCAATCGTCCTACCCCTTAACAGCCGGCATCGAGTAGATATGATTCGGACGTCCGTTCGCCATTATGTTGCGTTAAAGGCATGGCCAGATCGCTAGGGAGCAAAGGAATTGTCTGTCACATGGGTTCGCTTTGGAACATGGCGGCCATCTTGTAATGGTTAAAAACAAATGTGCATGTTGTAAGTTAGGCACAAATGTATAATGTGGAATGTAGTCTCAAGTGAATGGTGGATGATCATTGTTTGGGCGAAATGTTTTAGTTATGTATAACTGGCAGGGATGCTTATTGTCTAAACGTCTCGGCAAAATTAAGATCCATTCAGGAATTGATGGTAAAACTCATCGGGGTCGATATTCAAACACCCATGACAGGTGGATGTCCGTGTCTGTTAGGGTGAGCCCTCATAACTCTCCAAACCCTGCTTGTTATGCCTGATCGTGATCAAAGGGGTCACATGATGTAGATTGTTCACGGGGCGGCCATACTGTGATGGTCAGTGGACACTATGTCCAAAGTGTAGAAGGCTTAGAATGAGGGTCCAATGTGGATAGTGTTAGGCCATGAACCATGATCTTAACATATAGGATACTACGCTGTGGAGCTATATAGGTGTTGGGTGGGAGCGCAGAGCACCATAGTCAATGTCCTACTCAAGAGGGGTACTGTTATATGGAACTGTATAGGTGCTGTGTTGGAATTAAGGTGCACCATAATGTGTTTACAGTGAACTCCAGGGAATATCTTTATTGAGGCCCCCTCTATCTGTGGCCAATCGGTGCACCCACCATTGCTCCTTCAAGAAGAGATTCTGTTTGGAGCAGTTAGGACTGACTTCCAGTACGAGCCATTTCAGTGAGTCAGCAGTGTGGTTATACTCAATGAAGTGCCTACACATTTTGGTATTATTCTTTTTGCACCGAAAGTTACTGCGGTGTCTTGTGATGCGTGTTTTGATGGGACGTGAGGTCATCCCAGCGTATTGGAGTCCGCATGGGCATTTGAGTAAATAGATGCAGTGTGAAGTATTGCAATTGGTATGCCCCCTCAGTTTCCACTTAAAATACTCTGTAATCTGTATTGTCTTGTGTACAGAGGTATAATGGCAGGCACTGCAAGAACCACAGGGATAGTTTCCTTGCACTGGAGGTGCATGCCAAAGGGTGGATTGAGTGGTTTTTCTCTGCGTGCTAGGTCTAGTCTTGATCAGAATGTCCATGACATTTGTAGATCTCTTGAAAGCAAATCTGTGGACTTCAAGGGAGAGTGCGCCACTATTCAGAATTTGCCAATGACGTTTGGTATTGCTTTTAACTTGAGTAGATACTGGTGTATATGTAGTTACACAGGGTTTTATTACTCTGTTCAAGTAGACCCTCTCTATGAATATTGTTCGTTCTTTTTTGAGCTTCTGCTATAACTCTACATGGGTATCCCCTCTCAGCCAGGTTCCTCGACAGGACAGCGGATTGGTTTTTGTATTCAGAGAGGCTGCTGCAATTGCACCTTACTCTTAAGAACTGGCCGAAGGGTAGGTTAGTTCGTAGGGCTTTAGGGTGGTGGCTGGAAAAATGGAGTAGACTATTTCGGTCAGTTGGTTTTCTAAACATAGTGGTACTCAATTGACCTTCCGTTAGCTTGATAGTCAGGTCCAGGAAAGGGATCTGTGTACCAGAAACTGTCATGGTGAACCGCAGAAAGGGGTTGAGTGTGTTGATCCAAGTAAAAAATGCCTTGTGAGAGTCACTGGTACCTGTCTAGAAGATCAGGATATCTTCGATGAAAATCTTCCACAATTTGATATTGTTGTGGTAAGGGTTCATCTGATGGTATATGAATTTACTTTCGAAATCCGCCATGTACAGACAGGCCACCGAAGGAGCAAAAGTGCTGCCCATCGAAGTGCCCTGTGTCTGATGGTAAAATCTCCCCTTGAATTCGAAATAGTTCTCAGTCAGGGCGAGAGTGGCGCAGTCCATAAGGAATGCCGGTGGTGTATTGGACCCCCAGGTTTCATTATTAAGTATTTCTTCTATCACCCCTAGTGTGGCCCTCTGTGGGATGTTAGTGTAGAGGGCCTCCACGTCTAGGGTGATGAGAAAATCAATTTGTCTGCTTAGTAGTACATCGGTCGTATCCTGTATATAGGATGGGGTACGTTTGACCAAAGGTTGGAGGAAATGGTCACAGAATTGTGAGAGGGGTTCGAGTATCGAGTCAATGCCTGAAACGATTGGGCGTCAAAGTACTGGGGTGGTCTCTTTGTGGATCTTGGGGAGTACGTAGAAGTAAGGGACCCGAGGGTCCTTCTTCACCATGAACTCAGCTTCTTTTTAGCTGATCCATTCCTCGCATTCTGCCACCTCGATCAAGCCAGTAATTGTACATTTAAGGCGATTAGTGGGGTCGGTAGGGATGGGAGTGTAATATCGCACATCCCCCAGTTGTCTCAGGCACTCAGTGTCATAATCTGTGGTGTTCATGAGTACAGTCGCACCTCCCTTGTCCGCCTGTTTGATAGTGATAACGGGGTCATTGGCTAAGGACTCAAGTATCTGCATTTCGGCTTTAGATATATTCCGGTGATTGTGTTGGTGGTTCAGGGTCTTAATTTCTTTAAGGACAGCCTGTTCGTATATAAGGATCTCATTAGGGACCATCCCGCTGTGGGGGGTAAAGGTGGAAGGATTATGTAGGCCAGAGTCCTCAATGGATTCGTTAGGCCTCCCTACAAAGAAAGCACTGGGTCTTATTTTACGGAAGAACTTCTGTAGCTCACACATCTGTTGGAAATGGTCTACCTTAGGGGTAGGTACAAAACCAAGTCCTTTCTGTAAGACTTGCTCTTCTTCCTTGGACGAAAGGTTAACCACCAAGCTTATTTGTGCGCCGTCCTGCTCCTGGTGTCCATCCCCTGTGGGAGTGTTTCTTCCCACTGTACTCTTTTCTCGGGTACATTTCCTCACTTGCGGCAGCGCCCTCTTCCCCAACCTCTGCCTAAAAATGGTTGGTTACCACATTGTGGGGCAAATTGGGGTGATACTGGGGCCGTAAGGAGGTAAGATCTGTTGAAATTGGGGGTATTGCCAGAGTGGTGGCCCTTGGTAAGGGAGGTGCTGGAAGACCTGCTGACCCCGTCTTCCGCCTCGCTTTCCCCTGCGTTGTTGTTGTGGTTGCCAGTCGTCTCCGCTGGAATCACTCCCACTGCTTGAGCCCCTCCTGGATGAGGCAGCACTAGAGTCCGATTGATAACTAGTACCTGGGGGACATAGTCATCCTTAAGGTATGGGTACACCTTCTCTTTGGAAAAACGTTTAATATCTTTTTGTAATTTGGTTACCTTCTGGTTCATCAGGTATTCCTTGTGTTTTGCCAGCTCTTTACTCAGTTCCGTCAGTTTGGTTTTAAAACCTAGATTAGGGACGGCTGCCTTAAGAGCGCTCTCTGCGGCTTGATGCGGCTCAGTAGTTCGTCTGCCAAGCGTTTAGCCATGTTCACAATAAGAATGAGTAGGCCATGGGTACATTTCCATGAGATCTGTGACCATTACATTTTGAATTGTCCATCCTCCCAGAAAATTCTTGGGAAGTTCTTCACGATCAGGCCATTCGGTGCAATTTTGGCCTTGAAATATTCGGCCATCAGAGCACCATGTAAAGTGATTCTGACCCATTCCCCTTTCAAATCGGAAAGGGCTTGCCAATCAGCTGTGTTGCTGCCTAAGGCTGTATCTGCCTCTAGGCCAAGGATGGATGGAGTTCTCAGGATAACTGCTGCATCTTCTTCCCCGAAACTCAACCCCTGGCCGTCCATCGCGTGGAGGTCAGTAGGGAATCGAGGGGAAGGACGTGTTCCTAAGAGGGAACAACAAGATGCTGTGGTGGGGGTGTGGGGGTGTGAAGCTACTCACTTCGGGTGGCTTAAGCACCTTCTCAGGATTGGTAGAAGGAGAAATGTAGGGGATAGAACCTGTCTTACCCACCTAAGAGTACCTCCCACGGTGGTTAGCCGTGCTAGGAATGTATACAAAATAGGGGGAGAGTGATCTATTGTGATCAACAGGGCGAAAGTACCACTCAAGGAGAGTGGAAGGTCCAACCGCTGTCCGTGCCCTGCGCAAGTATTGAACAAAGAAGGTAGAGAGCGCTGTTCCTAGAAAGGGGAGGTGTGCTGGTCACAAGAAAGAGGAGGAAAGTGTGGTGATTAGCATGTGCAAACCTACCACTGGGTATCCATTGTGTTGGATATAGTTGCCTCACACCCCTTTGCAGGTGTCATGTTTCATCATAGGCAGTGCTCCTCGTTGGGCAGGTGGTGCAATACCCAACGGGCTCACCTCAAAGAGGGGCTCTTTAGCAGAGATCTTTTAATCCAACTGCCTATGGGTGAAGTGTGGGAGGAAACTCATCTTAATGATGTTGAATCCCTTAAGCTAAAAAGGAACTGGGTTGGTACAGTTTTCTTTTCTCCATCTTCTAAAAAAAATGGTGTTGCTATTTTAGTTCATAAAAAATTGATATGTACTGTACTATTAGAAGAGAGGGATTCGGAAGGGAGATGGATTCTAGTTAAATTGTTAATTAATTCAATTTCTTTAACTGTTTTTAACATGTATGGTCCTACTCAACCTGATTGTGCATTTTGGCCTTTAATCACTAGCAAATGTGTGCAATACAAAGATGACTTTTTTCCTTTTAGGTGGTCATTGAAATCAATTTGTAGATCCTTTCCTGGATCGCAAATCTACTCACAAACAATTTTTGAATACTATACTTCAAGCCAATCTCTCTGATTCTTGGAGACTCACACACCCTGTTACGTTAGACAATTCCTTTTTCTCACACCCTCACGCTTCATCCTCTAGATTGGATTATATCTTTCTCTCTCCTTCTCTCACTCAAAATCTACTTTCCTCTTCTATTGAGCCTATTGTTATCTCAGATCATGCTCCTATCATAACTGATATTGACTTACTCCCACCTCTCCCCAAGCCTTCTCGTTGGCGCTTTAATTCCGCACTCCTTACTGACTTTATTTTCTGTTCCTCGTTCCGAACTTTTACTGACAACTTTTTTCAAATTAATTCTACTCCCAACACTCCCCCTTATATCCTCGGGACTCCTTTAAAGCCACTGCAAGAGGGTTTATTATTGACTTTGTATCCAAGAAGAAGAAACAATTTCTCCAAAAACGTAAATCTTCCCTTGCATATATTAAAAAGTTAGAGCATCAATTCTACACTTCATCAGCTACTTGTATGTCTCCTGAACTTTTACGTGCAAAGATTTCCTTTAACAAATTTATCTGGACAATGCATTTTCTATCCTTCTTCGTAGTACTGCGCGCTACTATGGAGGCCGTAATAAATCCGGGAAACTCTTAGCTAATTACCTCAAATCTCGTAAGGAGCGTACTTCCATTGAATCCATCTTTTCTCCCAACAACGTTCTTCTTCATACGGATAAAGATATTCTTGAACAGTATCAACTTTTCTATCAACAGTTATACACTCCGGAAAGCTCCCCTACCTCCGCAATGCTTCATTCTTACTTTGAAAAATTACCTAAAGCCTCTACCTCCCATCTTAACTTTTCCACTCTTGATCTCGATCTTTCCCTTCATGAACTCTCTACAGCTTTATTTTCCCTCACTAAGGGTAAGACCCCTGGTCCTGATGGCTTCCCGGTGGAGTTCTAGCTGCACTTTTCCTATCTTTTACTACCTAAACTTTTGTTGATTTTTCAATCCTTTTATTCTTCTAGCAAGGCTGCGGGTACCCTTCAAGATGCCACCATATGTCTCATTCCAAAAGAGGGTTGTGACCCCAAATTCTGTAAAAATGACTGCCCTATCTCATTGGTAAATGTTGACTATAAGCTTTTTGCTAAACTACTTGCCTTGCGTTTAGACTCTTTCATGTCCCATCTTATTGGAAAAAAACAATGCGGTTTTATCAAGGGAAGACTCACCTCTGACAATTCTTGTCTCTTTTTAAATGTTTTAAACAAAGCCCCCTCTCTCTCCATTCCTTTGGCTGCTATTTCTGTTGATGCTGAGAAAGCCTTTGATAGAGTGGATTGGTCTTTCCTATTTGCTTCACTCAAATGGCATGGCTTTGGCCCCAAGTTTATCTCTCTAATTTCTCTTTTATATTCTTCACCCAAAGCCTCTGTACTTGTGAATGGCTGACTTTCTTTTTCTTTCACCCTTCATCGATGAGTTCGCCAAGGCTGCCCACTTTCTCCTTTCCTTTTTGTTTTAGCCCTTGAACCCTTTATGTCCTCCATTCGTCCCAATGCTTCCATTTCTGGTTTTCCATATGGAGATCATCAATTAAAACTTTCTGCATATGCTGACGACATTCTTTTATTTATTTCCGATCCGGAGTCATCCATTCCTCCTTTATTATCTCAATTTGAGGCATTCTCTTGTGTTTAGGGTTATAAGATCAACTCCGACAAAACAGAAATTCTCCCCCTTACTAAATTTTCTTTCCCTCACCTCTTTTCCTCTACTGGCTTCGCCTTGAATAAAACTAAAATTAAGTATCTAGGTGTTTGGTTTTCTAATTCTATCTCCTCCTCCGTTAAATTAAATATGTCAGGTGTTCTCTCTCATCTTGATCAGTTATTTTCTTCCTGGAATCCTCTTTTCCTCTCCTGGTGGGGTCATCTTGATTCCGTCAAGATGATGATAGCTCCTATTATTATTTATATTCTCTCTATGTTACTGGTATATATTCCTGCCCTATATATTTCAAGCGCATAGATTCCTCTATCTCGAAATTTCTTTGGAAAAACAAAACTTCTAGAATTTCTTTTCTCTCTCTTCGCAAACCAAAATCGAATGGGGGTGTTAACTTTCCAGATTTTTGCCTTTACCACAAATCCTTCTCCTTCTGTCAGGCCTCATGCTGGCTTTCTTCTGAGTCCTCCCCTTTCTCTCCCCTTTGTCTTGATATTGGACAGTCCTTTTTGTCTCCTTTCTCTTTTCAGGAGATTGTTCGCTTCTCTTCTAAGTCTCCTTATGATTTGCTTCCCTTATTTACGTTCACTTCCTCTCATCTTAAGCCTTTTTTTTCTCCGTGACTCATTTCGCGTGAGTCATTCCTACTTTTGCCCAGCTGGTACAATTAGCTTATTCTCCTATATAATAGGCCTCTTTCCTGATCTTCTTGGAGACTTAAGGGTATCATTTGAGTTTGTTAGCTTTTTGATGGTATTTCTCCTTGCTCCTTTCCCCATTTTCAACTTCAATTTCATTGTCCCTGTTCTTTTTTACAGAAATATACTCTTCTTATGGAAATCATTCTTGATCGTTACTACTCCCTACCTTCCTCTACTCCTCCTGTTCCTCCACCTCCTCTTCTTGCTCTTCTCACTACGTTTCCTAAGGCGTCTTTTATCTATCAATACTTCTCTTCCCCTAATCCGGATAGAATTAAGTCCAAATTGGAACTATCCTGGGAAAGAGATTTGGGATTTACTTGGCCTATTTCCCTTTGGGATAAACTTTGGTCCAAAATCCTGAAAGTATCACGCTCAGCCTCTCTCACACAATCTCTAATTTTTCTCTATCACAGACTTTTTCTTTCTCCTCTTTCCCTCTCTCGTTTCACTTCTTCTTCTTCCTCTTCTTCTAATTGTTGGACTTGCGATGCACCTGATGCGGAACTTCTGCATATATTCTTTTTCTGTCCTACAGTCTCTACTTTCTGGACACACGTTTGGCAGTACATTTTCAATGTTTTCTCATTCACCGTCCCACACTCACCTCCTCTCCTTTTTCTTGGCACTCTGTCAGATTCTCTAACTCTCCCCTCACACTCAGCAGGTCTTTTTGATTTGATGATTGCGCTCGCATTTCAACATATTGCTTCCAATTGGAAATGCCTTACCAATGTCTCCATACATCATTGGTGGAACTCTTTATGTCATTTTCATAGATTGGATGTCTCATTTTGCTTCCTCTTGTAAACCACCTCGTAATGTAGAATTATATTGGTTACCCCTTACCACATATCTGCACCACTTAGCTCGAAAACTGAAACTGAAAATTTTAAACCACCATGAGAATTTTACTCTCTCCTCTGTGTGTACTTCAAAACTGTTTACAGTTTTGCTTATTGCTTTGTTCTGTATATTTTGGGTACTTTTATTGTTGCTTGTATTATTTCTTCTTTTGCCGCTATTTCTTTATAATACTGCTTTGACGTAGCATATTTTATTCCCTTTCCCTCTTCCCTCCTTTCCCCTTTTAAAATCAAAAAAATGCTTTATTACCTAGCTTGTTATTAGCAATGCTATGTTTTTCTTTTTGGCCTGTTTGCTTTATTCTTCTTGCTAGTGTCATTGTTTTTGCTATTGATCTTAATAAAGCTTTTTTTCAAACATAAAAAGAAATGTAACCCAAATATTATACTGTATGGGCTGCAGGTGGTGAATAACTTACTGCTGTCTGCGGACTGTATTCTTCCACAGGCTCTCAAAGAGACGTGAACACCACCCAACTAAAAGACAAACATAATACAAATAATAATGAATCTTTATTTAGAAATGATTGATGAGCTAAATACAGGTGAATGGGACACATGGTGTATATTCTTTTTATTATTGCAAGTTCACTTCCTGTAAATTAAGGGGCAGATTTATGAGGCCGTTGCGCCTCTTTGCGCTGCAATTGCGTCACTTTATTTGACGCAACTGCGGCGCAAACAATGCGCCCTATTTACAACGTGACGCATCTAGGAGATGCGTCACGTTGTAAAGCACTGCGCCATAAGGAGGCGTTCCTGCGCACGGGGGGCGTTCCTGCGCAGGAACGCCTCCTGAAAGTGGCTGAGTGAAATCTATGAGATTTCACTCAGTCACTTTCAGGGCAATGCTGCGTCAAAACCCTGCGCCTGCTTGAAGCAGGCGTAGGTCTTGACGCAGCATTGTGCACATGGTGTACCCCCGAGCCTTGCTGGAGCTGCGTCGCACTTGCGACGCAACTCCAGTAATGCGCCACATTTCCGGCACAGATGCGTCACGCATCTGTGCCGTTTTTGCACCATGGTGCGCCGAATTATAAATGCGGCGCACCATGGGTGGCGGAGCTGTGGCGCACGTTAACTGGCGCATCCCTGGGGATGCGCCAGTTAACATAAATCTGCCCCATAATATCTAAGATACCAATTATGAGACGTAGTATCACTCTTAGGGCCAGATGTACGACCCATTTTTGCGAGCGCAAATGGGTTTGCGAACCAGTTTGCACATGCAAAAATATCATGAGTCATGTACAAAGCCTATTTAGCGAGTCACATTTTATTTGCAACTTAATAGTTTTTGCGACTCGCTATTTGGAAGGGGCGTTCCCTTTCAAACAGTGAGTCTCAAAACAATGTACTAATGTTTTGTGACCTCAATTGAGGTGCAAACCATTCGTAATTACAACCTACTTCAAGTAGGTGGGAATGATTTGCAAATTGGACCATTGCCTCCCCTTAAAAAATGAAATGAAATCCTATCCTGTTTTTTTTAAATGCATTCTGTTTTCCTTCAAGGAAAACAGGCTGCATTTAAAAAAAACTGTTTTATTTCAAAGAAGTCCCAGACATGGTGGTCTGCTGAGCCTAGCAGGCCACCATCCCTGGGAGGGCCAGTCATTCCCAATGGGGTTGCAAATTGTGAGAGGCTCCTTAATATTAATTAGCCTCGCAATTTGCGACCCCATTGGGAATCGCAAATAGTGTTAAACACACTGTTCTACATTTTATTTTGCGCCTCGCGAGGCACAAAATAAAATGGTCGTACATCTGGCCCTTATTCCCATGGATATATACCCACCACATCTCTCTGATGGAATGACCACCTGTTTACAAACTGCAATACTGCATGTACTATTTAAAGTGTGCTGTAAATATTGAAACCAACATTTGTTTTATGGTATCAATGACCTCTGGGCTCAGAAAAAGGTAAAACCAGCATATTTCACATCACGCTGCTGGTGTTTATTGGAATTTATTTTATGGGGGTCTAACCCAAAATATTTTACAACGAAATCTGTTAGCTTTCTGATAGGAGCCAACCAGTGCTGTGTCATTGACACACTGCATTTTCAGACCCCTCCACTCTATCACTACCTTCTCAGAGGGTTAGAATCTCCTTTGGAGGTTATTGTACAGAAGCCATTGTGTAGGATTGCTCTGATTTGCTCACTATCCATTTGTGTTCTGATTCTCGTAAGATGATCACAACCTCATCCTGGTTGGACAAATACATTGTGCTTCTCTTCTTTCCCTAGTTTCTCTGACCCACAGACCTTTACTATCACCATGATAGCATTGAATGAAAGTGCCAGAAACTAAGGGGCGGAACTCTCACAGAGCTTAGGGGCAGATTTATGAGGCCCTTGCGCCTCCTTGCACCGCAATTGCGTCACTTAATGTGACGCAACGGCGGTGCAAACAATGCGCCCTATTTACAACGTGACGCATCTAGGAGATGCGTCACGTTGGAAAGCCCTGCGCCATGAGGAGGCGTTCCTGCGCAGGGGGGGGCGTTCCTGCGCAGGAACGCCTCCTGAAAGTGGCTGAGTGAAATCTATGAGATTTCACTCAGTCACTTTCTACGTCAATTCCATTCGCCTGCTTAAAGCAGGCGTAAGGGTGACGCACCATGCATTGAAGAGGTGGCTCCTGTGCATTGCAGGAGTCATGTCGCACATGACTCCTGCAATGCGCCGCCCGTACGCCAAGAGATGCGTCACGCATCTTCACTAACTTGCACCATGGTGCGCCGCATCATAAATGCGGCGCACCATGGGTGGCGGAGCAGTGGCGCACTGCGGCGCATGTTAACTGGCGCATCCCTGGGGATGCACCAGTTAACATAAATCTGCCCCTTAGTCTTCACCAGCAGTATGGTGCACCCACCTGATTTAAATGAGAGTGGATCAGATTGCATGTCTGCTGTGGTCCGGAATAAAGGCCATTGGATGTTTGGATATATGTCAACTTCTCTTATTTGATGGATGGATATAAAGCCATTTTTAAATGATGTGCACCACTGTCATGATAAACCTTGTTGTAAAGGGCTTCGAAAAGTGCACAGTGCCCCCCTTGCCATGGGAGGGACCTCCTACGGCGTGGAGGGCACTGTGTTTCAGGGGGGTGGGGGTTCAACAAGAAAATCCCACTTCAAGTTTGACCTATAGCTCCATTATGTTGACAGAGCTATCCATAAAACGTTCAATGCATTGGCAGGTACCACTGGGATAGCAGTTCCTGTTAATGCTTGAAATGTATGCTAGGGTAGCCGAATTTTATAAATTTGGCAGGCGTCACCTCTATCAATGCAATGGAGTAATTCATTCTGTCACCAGGGCAGAAATTTAAATGAGGCCCCAAATATCTTCAAGACATTCAGTTTCATTCAACCTTTTTATCTTGGCCAGAGGTATGGGCTGTAATGCACAACCAGAAAGTATACCAAGGCTGGAAAGTCACGCTGAGGCAGATGTCACTTTGTGCCAGGAAGAGCTCCAGGGCCTGAAATATGATGGACACAAGCATCATTACCTATCCAATAAAGCTACTGCAATGAACAGGGCAAAAACAAGTTAAAAAGAGAATGATCATTCTAGCACTAAATGGAGAAACACACACATGAACATTTTGACCCTTTTGTGAATAAGAGAGAGCAAACAGTCAGCAGCAGCATTGAAAATAGAGTACATTACCTTAAGGTGCATATGAACCTACAGCAGAGACCTGCACCAAGTATGTCAATTAGTCAAATATCGACAAAGACAATTTGACCATGTATCCTACAAATGTTGATAACATGAGATTCATTCGAAGGGAGCAGCTACTTGACAAGCATCCTTGAGTGTGAGAAATTGAGGTGTTTGTTGAGTGGAGTGTTAACCATGATTAAGCAACAGCCACAATCCCTTTCATGGTGAACCAAAAATATCACTAAATTAGCCTGTGCATAATCCTCTGGTAGCTTGGCAAAAAAGCAGTCAGGCTTAAATTAGAGGCAATGTATAAAGTATCTATAAATCACACAAACAGTAATAAAGTAAAAACACATCACAAGAAACAAACCCACACCAATTTAGAATACTAAAGTGCATTTTAATAAATTAGTTGACAACAAAATGACAAACATCCAACAGTAGAATTAAATCTATGAATGTTTAAAGTTCAATGTGAAAACTAGGGCCTAAAAGATCAAAGTGCCAATAGTGGACACCTAGATGCCTGAGACCAGGCCAAAGTAAAAAAATATGGCTGAACACAATGGAACACGAGTCGCATACAAGAAGTGCATTAGGACAGGTTGGCAATTACCTTCAGGCATAGAAGAAATGTGAAGAAAAAATTTCTGAGAATGGAAAGTTCAGCAGTGCAAGGCTGCAGGCGATGGCCAAGGTGGGAGTGTTGTTGTTGCAGAGCTAGTGTGAAGTTTTCTGCAGTACATAGCAGTACACAGCAGCAGGGCAGGTAGACCTCTGAGATCCTTACGCAGGTACAGAAAGTTAACTGTATAGTGTGTCTGAGGGTCCTATTGTTATTCCTGGTGCCCCATTTTAAGTAGGAAATGTTTCTACACAATTTTATTTGAAGTGCTTGAGGCTTGCTGCTTCCCCTGCCCTGGCTCCAAGCTGGCTGCATGAACAATGTAGTTTTGACAAGTCCTTTCTATGAAGGCTGAGCACAGCCTTGTGCAGGTGGGACTGTCTGGGAGGAATAAACAAATTCCAACCGTCTGCTAGGCCTAGTCATGTGACCCAGGAAAAAGCTGTTGACACAAAATAGGGCTAGAAAAGTCCAACTTTCTACAAGTGGGATTTTTTTCAAAATGTTAACTTAAAATCAGAATTACCACTAAAGGGAATTTTTAATCACACACCAAGCAAGAACAGTCTACCTGTTTCCAATCAAATGTTAGCACAGATTAAATGTAATAAAGCAGCCTAATGTTATCCTATGGCAGAGTTAGGCCTCATAGCAGTGCATAGCAGTGAAAAACGACTTTCAAGAGTTTTCCACAAACAGGACCTGCAAAACTAAAAAGTATATGCGCAAACAATTGTTCACAATGAACCCTGCCTTTTGGGCTACCTGGAGTCTACATTAGGGGCAACATATAAACAATTAAAGGGGAGCTCAAGACTTCGCAATGTGTATATATTGCCAAGTCAAATTGGCAGCTTTAAACTCCATTCAGGCTGCAATGGCAAGTCTGAGACATGTTTTAAGAAACTACTTAAGTCAGTGGTACAATAAGTGCTAAATGCATAGACTAATAGTGAAGTCATGTGACATTCTGTGCCCGCAAACTCATTGCACATTGCATGAAGGTTGAAACCAAAATGCATAATCTTGGTGTTGTCAATCATTGCAGAAACACCTTGCAATCCTGCATTTTCTAAAAACCACCAGTTTAAAAAAGGTAAAATGAGATTTTCCTAAGTACAGACTAAAACGTACAGAATAATATAAAGTGCAACTTGCTTTGTGCAGAACCACCATCACATTGATGTGGGTTAGACTACTGAAATGTGTACTTTTGACCAGTTAGGCCACGAGAATATGTACAGTGTTTATCTTCAATGTAGTTTACAGGAATCTGTGGTACAGGTCACTAACCCAAACTAAACAAGGCTCAGGTCCAGGGCTGGTGCAAATGATAGCATGGGATAGAAAAGCAGGCTTTGCAACATTTTTAACTGACCTTTCATCTGCACATTTGATCAAAAACATTTTCCTCAAGGGTTTGGAAAAAGTAGGCAAATAAGTACCTGTTTTTCCAGAAAATCAAATACATTCAGTTTAATCCAAATATGAGAATATGAATGCAAACCAATGTATTTTTAATCTTAAGTCAAGCGTAAGACAATCAGCAAGGCCCTTCAGTGCTGATAGTTTTTGATACAGCAAGAATTCTTTTAATGAAGCAGATCCCAACCTTCCCCAGCCCTGGTTGATCACTGATTCCCCACAGACCAGCTCCATAGATCACATCTGAGTAGCACTAGCATTTAGCCGTAATGATTGTTGTCAATTCTTTAATGAGTTTATTGCTTATCCTGGTTGCAAAACTAAGGACCATCTCCAAGGTTCTTGCTAGTGCTACTGTTCGAGCTGTATTCAAAGGCCCCAGGTAAGACTATCATCAAACAAGATTTCCAAATACAGAGAGGATGGAATCATGTTGTCTTTCATATTATTCACTGTAAAGGCCATATCTTTTGTTTGCTTCGACCGATGGACAATCACATGTGTTTTCTCTTGATTTACCCTAAGGTCAAAATGTGCCATTAAGATGCAGAACTGATCTAGCAATCATTGTAACCCTAAGCAGTTCTAGGTAATAGCACGGTGTCATCAGCAAATATCAGTGCTAGATCACTGTGATATCCTAACCCAGGAAAATCAACATTAACATCTAATAATCTGTTTTTAAGCCCATTCACATACAGTGATAAAAGGAAGGGGGCTAGGACCCAGTATGCAGTACACTTCTAGGAACCTTAAAAGATTCCATTGTTTCCCCACCCAGCCTAATCCTCACACTGGCAGTCAATTCTGAATATATTTCCCTCACAAAGTTGAAACTACTTGTTTCTACTTCAGTTTTGAACATTATGGTCCAGAGCTTGGATCTATTTACTTAGTCGAAAGATGAACTAAGGTCCATAAATGCTAAATGGATCTTCCAGTCCTTGGCAATTGTGTATTTGTTTAGGGGGAGTGCACACAAACTTTAACACTGGCTAGCATTGGTAAAGTGCAGAGAGTCCTAAATCCAGCTAAAACAAATTCAGCAAAACGTTTGTGGGAGGACTACAGTAAGACTGCCGGTTCTAACACTGATGCTTTTCAGATAACCCTGTAATCAACAATGAAAATAAATTACTGGAAATGCTTGAAATAAGTTACACAGAAACTTCACACTTTCAGAGGAAGAAGTGCTTCACATGCTGCCTGACTGTGTTGCTCAAGTCAGCAAGATTGCATGGTTGGCTGTTCTTGCTGCCTCCAATGCCCATGCCCACAGTAAACCTGATAGGTGTACTTCAAGCCACTTGTAGCAGAGAGCATAAAGATTGACAGAATGACTCCAGAATTCAGTGTGACACTATGCCAGACCTCTTCCTGTGCCCAAAGAACAGCATGCATTCTATAAAATGATTTGGAAATGTATAAAAAAAACATCCATTTTCATTATAATGGTTTCTCTTTCGGATTTTATCAATCCAAAATATAGTAGAATCTCTCCTTTGATATTAGTTCCTGTTTGGAGCATATATCAGAAGGCAATCATGAGACAAATATGTTTTACAGAGTTCATCACCTGTTTTGCTATTATTTTTATCTCTGAATTAAGATTCTTGAAATTTGATTGTCTCCTGGATTTTTCTCTTGGGTGTTATTCCTGTCTCTTTTCTGCAACCGGTTGTCAGGGGAAAATTGGTACATTGCTAATAAAGTTAATGTACAAAAGATTGTCAAGGAGGTTTTTTTAACTTTTATAATATTCTTTTATCACTATGCCCATGTAAAGGAGGGATCTGACACCTTTAACATATACTATTCTCTACAGATTGGCCTCATGGCTAATGAGAAGAGTCTTCCTTTTCCAATGGCAATCATTAAGGGGAGTAAAAAGATCTCATTGTACAGTGTTTGAAGATTACAACCCCAACAACTCCTTAGGTGCAACACAAGGTATCCTTCAGTGGACCTAGCAAAGATTTACCAACACTGTCCCTGAGAATTTGTCATTTAATCAGACCGTTTTGCTAGTTGCAATTCTAAATATGGTCCACAAAAAATCTAAGTACAAAAATATTATGACAAAAATAGTTCTATCAAAAATATTGACTTACTTTATCTGAAATGTAATTGACACAAATACAACTACAAAATTATCAGCAGTTTAGAAATATCTAAGTTACACAATTCTTTATTGCAAAGCATGGTATGTAAAAATAATAGGCTTGAAGACAATAATTATCCAAGTTGTATTGAAGCATCAGTGGGTATATGAGTGTCTGAATGGTGATTTAGTGGGTGTGTTATTGACTGTATTAGTGAGTGATTGACTGTGTCTTAGTGAATGCATGAGTGAATAACTAATCTGTGTGAATGTCTGTGTCAATCTGGTGTGTAAGTGGCTGCATGGGTTGGTGAGTAGCTACATGATTGTCTATATGGGTTAATGATTAGCTGTCTAAGTACCTTTATGGATGCCTGAGTATCTATGTGAGTTGGTGGGGGCACGTGACTCCCTGCATAGATGTGTGAGTGGGTGATTCACTGGTTGTATGGGTATATGAGTACATGTGCATGGGGCTGTATGGGTGAGTTAGTATGTGTTTGGCCATGTTCGTAAGTAAGTGCTATCTCAGTGATATATGTGTGAGTAACTACATATGTGAAAGGCAGTATATGTAAGTGTTGGAGTATATAAGTGACTATATATGTGAGAGTGAGGATTGTGAGAGTGACTGTAGGGATGAGTGTGTGCTTGTGACAGTGTTAGTATCTTTATAACTGACTAGGTGTGTGAGTAGGTCTATGGGTGAGTAGCAGTGTGTGAGTGTCTGTATGGGTATATAATTGCATATATAAGTGGCTGTTCAGATGAGTGTCTGCATGAATAGGTTACTGTATAGGTTAGTAAGTGGATGTGTGTAAACCTATGAATCAGTGAGTGGGTATGTACTAACTGCTATTGGTGTGTCTATAGTTTCGAGAATAGTAGCCTCTATTTTAGAGTGGGTGTATGAAAGGTTATATATAGGGTGTGAAGATGTACATCAGATATTAAGTAGATGATGTCATCAGTGATGTCATTTGGGATGTCATCAGTGATGTCACTGACCATGTCCTGAAAGATGTAATATGTGACATAATGAGCAGTACATTGCAGCGGCTAGAGTTGCTCAGCTAACTATAACAGTTGAATTTCTCTGGTTTTGTACAAGTGAAAAAACAGCCTAATTATAATGTCCCTGAAACCTGTGTTTTTTTAAGTGAATTTCTTAGGTTTTTTAATTTAATGCCAATTCCAAACTGTAGCATCCCTGGAACCTCTGTTTTTTCAGTTAATTTCTAAGGTTCTTTAAATTTAAATTTCTAACTATGCCTACTTAAGTAGGACATGTGCAGAAAAAAGAAGAAAGGCACAGCAAGAGAAGTGCAGAAAGAGGAAAGAAAAGTGCAGAAAGTAGCAAGAGAAATTCAGAAAGAGGCATCAGAAGTCCATAAAGAGGAAGAAAGGCGCAGAAAGAAGCAGAGAAGTTCACCTAGTGACATTTTACATAAAATAAACATACCAATACTTGAATACCTCTGTTTCAAACTGCATACTCTGTGGATATGTGTACAAAAAGTTTTATGTATTTCTTTCTGCTCATAATACAGGGTACATGGGTATTAAATAATATATTTGACGGGGAGGAGCCGAGCCAGCGACCAAGATGGCCGCTTGAGCATCGGCTCCGCCGGTCGCCACATCCTGACCGACTATCTGGCACATTATCCTGATCCCCGTCCCTACCATCGGGTGGAGGACAAACACCTGAGTCGCTAGGTGAAATTCTGGCTCGTTTGGTGGCTGCGGCGACTGAATAGCGTCGTCGGAAAAATCGGGGCCTGTGGCTTCGAGGACCGGGGCGGAGTGCAACAACATCGGACTCTTGGACCGGAAGTCGCAGGTCGGATCCTGCTTTGTCGCATTCGAGTGGCAACCGAGACGACGTGGGTGTCCACATATGGACTGGAGGCTGATTATCACAGGATCTGCCCACATTCGATTGAGGAGTGGTGGGTTTCCCCAGCATTGGCGGTGGAAATGGCTGCGAGAGACTCTGATAAGATACGGCAGAAGACCTTGAAAGTCACTCGACAGGTCCAGTCGAACCGCATTGACAAATATGCAATCTCCAAGGGGTCCCCTGGTGAAATGAAACGACCTCCGGCTGGAGGCACAGACGGCTACACGACCGATGGGGACCCCACCATGAAAGACTTAATGGCAGCCATAACCGGGGTCCAATCCTCGTCGGGTAAGATGGACACGAAGCTGGACACCGTTACAATCGAGGTGGGCCTCATCAGGGCAGACCTTACCAAAACAACGGAGAAAGTCAAGAACTTGGAGGTTCCGGAGAAATCCGAAGGGGCGACCCCGGATCTCTTTGTCAAAGAACTCATTCTCAATCATCTAAAGCCGAAGGGTCTTAGTAATTTTTTCACGGTGGAGAGGGCACATAGGATTCCTGGAGGCCGCCGGAAGGTAGGGGCACCTCCTCGTCCCATCATTGCCCGGGTTCTGAACTTTCGTGACCGGGATATTATTCTGCAATCGGAGAGATCCACCGGGCCATTGGCTTTTGAGAACGCTTCGCTGTTGTTTTTTCCCGACTTCACGCAGATAGTACAGAGACAGAGACAAGGCTTCATGGCCGTCAAGCAGCGACTAAGTGACAAAGGCATGAAATACTCAATGTTGTATCCCGCCGCTTGAGGATCGAACATGATGAAAAGACTTGGTTTTTCGACAATCCTGAGGTGGCGTCGGACTGAATGGATCGAGTCGAGGGCCCGGACTCGGGGACACAGACCCGAACGGACAATGGAGAATAGTGCATCACTTGAGACTGTAAAGTTGCCTTGATTTTTACACTTAAGCAGGGGTTTGTTGGGGGCTGTTTTTTAGTCCCCCCCCTCCTTTGGGCTATTTTTGATTGAGGCTCACTTTTTGTGTATTAATTGGTCGGGGGGGGGGTCGGTTTGGGGTGATGGGGGCGGGCGACCTGTTGTAAGGTTCCCCTCTGTATTTTCTACTTTTAGATACCAGTTAGTGGGGCGACAGGCACACTGCGAGTTGGGGATGTGCAATTGCTACATGCAGGGGTGCAGGGTGGGGGGCAGAGGGTTTGGTTGTTGGGTTCTACTCTGTGTTGACTCGAATGTTACATGGGGGGACTCGACTGTTGAGTTGTTTGTTTCGTTTGACCAGAGCTGGCTATAGGTGTCTATGACTATCCTGTTCTTTTTCGGAGATAGAAATGGCCTCCGATAGGTTGGGCTTGGGGTTCTCCGTCCTTAGCTGGAATGTGATTGGCTTGGGTGATAAGATTAAACGCACTAAGGTGAGTCAGTTGATCAGAAGGCACTCGCCAGATGTGGCTCTTCTACAGGAAACACATCTCATGGGTAAGCGCTGTATGGCACTTCATAGAGGAGGCTATAAATTAGTGGCACATGCTGGCTTTAGCTCAGGCTCTAGGGGAGTAGGAATTTTGGTAAAGAACTCCTTTCCCTTCACTATCCAGTTGACGTGGTGTGACAATAGAGGTCGATATGTCGGAATCTCCGGGTTATGGGAGGGTAGAACTGTAACTTTTTTGTCTATATATGTCACCCCCGATTTGCAGGAGGATACTTTTCGTGATTTAGGCCGTGGGTTTTTGACTCTACCCATTGGGACCATGGTATTAGATGGGGACTTCAATGCGGTATTGGATGGTGAACTGGACAGGTACCCCTCCCGTGCCCTTCTGCCTTCTGCCTTCCCGTAAATGGTTGGCGCATTTTATCGCCACAACGGTCCTGGTGGACGGGTGGCGCCTCCGGCACCCCAGCGATGTTAGCTACACTAACGCCTCTGCGGCACATCACTCACTTTCTAGAATTGATTATGTTTTGTTACCAGCGTCTCAGGCGGCCTTTATTCAGGAAGTGACTCATCTGGCGCGGGTGGTGTCCGATATGGCTTAGATTGCGGATGGGACGGGGAGATGTGGGAAGGGTGGCACCGATTAATGCATGGCATCTGAAAGACCCCATTGTCAGAAAGGAACATGTACGGGTTACTGATCATTACTTTCGGGAGAATGTCGGATCGGTTGCATCAAAGTGTTCTCTGTGGGAGGCGTATAAAACAGTCGCTAGGGGGGAGGTTCTCTCCCTTGTCTCTGGGCAGAAGAAGAAGAGCAGAGCGGAAATAGATAGGGTGGAGGCAAAATTATTGGTTTTGGAGGCTGTTGTCTCCTCCGTGGGTGACCCGGGGGTCGGAGCACCGCCTCGGGTTGCTCCGGGACGAGTACAGGACCCTGGCGCGTGATAGTGCAAAGACGCAACGCAGAGTAGGATATATGAACATGGTGATAAGGCCGGAAAATTGATAGCTTGGTTGGAAAAGGGTGAATGGGGTTCTCGGTTGGTGCCGGAACTGCGTATCGCGGGTGCGGCGGTCTCATCGGACCCTCAGTTAATCGTAGACGAATTCGCCCGCTACTTCGAGGAGGTTTATACCTCAACAGGGGATTTTACGGTGGAAGAAAATGCCGACATGATCCGGGATATTCCGATGCTGGCTCCCTGATCTCCTTGTTAAACGTAGAGCCCAAAGTGTTGGCCAAACTGCTCGCCACCCGCTTAGTGAAGGTTATCGGGACGCTGGTGCATCCGGACCAGTCCGGTTTTATGCCACGCCGGAATACTGCCTTGAATCTCCGACGGCTTCATTGGGTGGTAGCAGGTGCTTCGCACATCCATGAACCAGCGGTGCTGCAGTCCCTGGACGGCACAATGGCCTTCGACCGTGTGGAGTGGCCGTATCTCTTTGCCGTCTTGGAGAAGTTAGGTTTTGGCCCCGAATTTATTGGTTGGGTTCGCCTTCTTTACTCTGCCCCCTTGTCTCGTGTGGTCATCAACAAACATAGATCCTGTGACTTTGCACTTGGAAGGGGCACGCATGAGGGTTGCCCTCTCTCACCATTGTTGTTTGCCCTCGCACTGGAGCCGCTCACGGCCTGGGTGCGCTGGGACCGCTCGATTAAAGGGCTGTGCTGGACACCGGAGTGGGAGGACTAGTGTTCGCTTTATGCCGACGACATTCTATTGTATTTGACCTCCCCACACAGTTCACTGGCGGTTATTATGGATGTCTTAGCTATCTTCAGGAGGTTTGCAATTAACTGGGCGAAATCGGTCCTTTTTGTATTAAGCGGTGATCCACCTATATTGCCGCCGAATTGTCCGGTTAAAGTAGAACTGGACAATTTTCATTACCTAGGGATCCAGATATCAAGGGACCCAAACGTGCGTTTCAATCTGAATCTGCTTCCCCCGCTGGCTAGGCTGCAAGGTGATGTCGCCAGATGGAAGGGATTGCCGATCTCTATGGTGGGTCGCACAGTCCTCTTCAATATGATGGCCCTCCCGCGCTTTCTATACGCTTTGCAGAATTCCTTTGACCCGCTACCTCTGGCGCATTTTAATGAGATAGAATCTTTGCAGCGTGGCCTGCTGTGGGGGGGAGACTGCGTATTGCCTTGTCAAAATTGATGTTGCCCTGGTACGATGGGGGCATCGGTCTCCCTAATATTAGGAAGTACTATTGGGTGTCCCAGCTGGCTCCAATAAACCATGCCATCTATGGTTCACCGGCTGACCCAGGTTATGCAATGGATCGGGGTCAGATACCCAGGGGAGAGTATACCAGAGTGTTGTATGCAAGGAATGGTTGTTACCCTTTGGTGGGTCCTCCAGCGACTGAGACGAGGGTATGGCATGAGGCCAACAGAGCTATCAAGTGGGAGGGACGTATAACGCTAGCTACACCATTGTGGAGTTCGGAGAAGTTGGGTACCCTTTGGAAATCGAAGGGGTTTGACCAATGGGACTTGATTGGCATTGCTCAGGTGCGTGATGTGTGGGGCAAAGATAAGGTGCTGACATTTGAGGAATTGCAAGCCAAGTATGAGCTGCGTGATGCTGAAAGATTTAGATACCTTCAGGTCAGTCACGCTCTACATGCTGCCGTTCCCAGTGGTGTGTTCCTTCTGGTGGCCTCCCCGCTGGAGGACAGATTGCTGGATGGTCATCTACCCACCAAAGCAATATCGCTGACATATAGGAAACTCGTTAACCACTCTGGGGATCCCCTGGAGTGGCTAAGGGAGCAATGGGTGGCAGATGGCATGGTTCTGGATGAAGAAGATTGGAGGGAGGTGGTAGCGTCCCCCAGAGTAGTTGCTGTCCCGATGAGACTCCATATGGTACAACTACGGATTTTGCACCGCTCTTACACCTAATGAGAATGGGGTTGGCAGCATCTGGGGATTGTCAACGAGGGTGTGGTATGCCCGGTACATTTCTACGTATCCCATGGGAGTGTGAAAGGGTCAGTGAATACTGGACTAGTATACATTTGAAGATGAGTGAAGTTTGGGGAGTGCGGATTGAGTTGGAGGCGCGTCGATGTTTGCTGAATGTGTGGGAGCCCTCTGACCTTTCGATACATGTTAAACTCTGGGTCACATTAGCTTGTGCGATAGCTAAACGCAATATTGCACAACTCTGGGGTGCTGCTCTAGCGCCTCGGGTTGGGAAGTGGATGGAAGACCTCGACTGGCGTATGTTCCGGGAGAGGTCCGTGTATATATCAAGGGGGCGACCTCGTAAGTGGGGCAAGGCTTGGGGAACGCCTTCCAGGGGGACATCTGTACACCACCTGAGGTAGATCCTGACACTATGGAACCGATGACGCCTAAGCCCGCGCTTATAACTCTGTATTCTGTCTATTATGTCTTGTGGAGGTCTATGTTCTCAAAGTATACATTGGCAGTCACTCAAGGCGCTCTGGTCTGTTTTTGTATTGTATATGTTTATTATTGTTCAATAAAAAGGGATCACTGAAATAATATCGAGCCCATTAATATAGAGTTACAAAAATATCGATGACAAAATATCGAGGGACAAAATATCGAGTTTCTATCTTCATACAGGTAAGTACAAAAATATCGACTCTAAAATATCGTCTGTAAATAATATAGACTGTCAAAATATCGTTTTTTTATATGTCTTTAAATTAAGTTAAAACTAATATAATAATAAATATATTTAATATAAACTTAGTTAAAATGATTAAATAAATGTAATATTAATAAATAATTAATTTAAATTACAAAAATATATAACAAAAATAATATATATATATATATATATATATATATATATATATATATATATATATATATATATATATATATATATAAATACATATTATTAACTAAACATATATAATCTTTTTACCGTAGCATAGCAAAATGGTTAAAATTTATTGTAACAACTATAGTGAATTCAACTGTAGAAAAACGCAGGATAGCGTAGGGGTAAAAAATACTATTCCCACTCCAGTGGGTGCAACAGTAGGGAAAACATTGGATAGCGTAGGGGTAAAAATTACTATTCCCACTCCAGTGGGTGCAACAGTAGGGAAAGCGCTGGATAGCGTAGAGGTTAAAATTACTATTCCCACTCCTGTGGGTGCAACAGTAGGGAAAGCGATGGATAGCGTAGGGGTTAAAATTACTATTCCCACTCCAGTGGGTGCAACAGTAGGGAAAGCGTTGGATAGCGTAGGGGTAAAAATTACTATTCCCACTCCAGTGGGTGCAACAGTAGGGAAAGCGTTAGATAGCGTAGGGGTTAAAATTACTATTCCCACTCCAGTGGGTGCAACAGTAGGGAAAGCGCTGGATAGCGTAGTGGTTAAAATGACTATTAATTAATTAACAATTAACAATTTTAATTAATGTACATAATTAATTAATTATTATTAAATTACTTCCTACCCTATCCCCCTATAAACTCACAATCCACTACAGAAAATAATTTACTAAATATTAATTATTTATCAATTAAATATTTATAATTAATTACCAGTTATATTTTAATTAATTACCAATTAATAATTAATTAACAATTATTATTAATTTACATAATTAATTAATTATAATACAATTACTTCCCAACCTATTCCCCTATAAACCCACAACCCGCTACAGAAATTAATTTACTAAAAATTAATTATTATTCAATTATTATTTTTTACCAATTATATTTTATTTATTTTCCAATTAATAATTAATTAACACTTATTATTAATTTACATAATTAATTATAATTAAATTACTTCCCACCCTATTCCCCTATAAACCCACAACCCGCTACAGATTTATATTACACAATTATTAAAAAATATTAAGAACTACCTTATTTTCGATTTTTTTTGTTTATATTCTATCTAGTCGATATTATGTCTAGTCTATATTTTTGATTCGATATTTTGGCTATTAATATCGATATTACACAATATTTTTGTAGTCTATATTATGTCTGGTCGATATTTTGACTAGTCTATATTTTTTACTCGATATTTTGTCCAAACGATATTTTGGATTCGATATTATGTCTGTTTACCAATAAAAAGATGTTTAAAAAAACATATATATATATATATTTGAGGGGCTCTATTACAAATATATACATATGACATGTCTGCCTGTGCAACTGAATGACAGAGTAGAAAGGAAAACATTTACCACCTACAGGAGAAGCTACCCACATTTTATGCTACCATCTTCAGATGCATAACACGTGAGAATACATATATAGGTAGACATATACAACAGTCACAGGAGCACGGAGACCTTTACATTTGACAGCTTGCACTTCCATGTGAGTACAGAAAGGCGCAAGAGAAGTACAGAAAGAAGCAAGAACGGTGCAGAAAGAGTAACACATGTGCAGAAAGTGGCAAAAGAAATACAGAAAGAGGCAAGAGGGGTACAGAAAGAGGGAAGAGTGTTGCAGAAAGAAGGAAGACAAGTTGAAAAAGAGGCAACAAGGGTGCAGAAAGAAGCAAGAGAGGTACAGAAAGAAGCAAAGGAGGTACAGAAAGTGGCAAGAGAAGTACAGAAAGGTGGAAGAAAGGTGCAGAAAGAGGTAGGAGAGGTGCAGAGAGAGGAAAAAGGGGTATAAAAAGAGGCAAGAGGGGTGCAAAAAGATGCAAGTGGAATGCTGAAAGATGCAAGAGAAGTACAGAAAAATGAAAAAGAAGTGCAAAAAGAAGCAACAGGGATGCAGCAGGAGGCTAGAGGGGTGCAACAAGAAGCAAAAAAAGTACAGAAAGAAGCAAAAGAGGAAAGAGGGGTGCATACATTTGCAAAGGAGATGCAGAAAGAAGCAAGAGCAGAGCAGAAAGAACTAAGAGAGGTGCAGAAAGAGGCAAGAGGGGTGCAGCAAGAGAAGTACAGAAAGATGCAAAAGAGGTGCAGAAAGAGGCAAGAGAATGCAGAAAGAAGCCAGAGATGTACAGAAAGAGGCAAGAGAGGTACTCAAAGAGGGATGAAGGGTACAGAAAGAGGCATGAGTGGTATAGAAAAAAGTAAGTGTAGTGTGCAGAAAGAGGCAAGAGAGGTGCAGAAATAGGAAAGAGAAGTACAAAAAGACGCAACAGAAGTTCTGAACGAAGCAAAAGAGGTGTAGAAAGAAGCAAGGTAAGTGATGGAAGAGGCAAGAGAGTTGCAGAAAGAAATGAGAGAGTTGCAGACAAATGCAATAAAAGTGTAGATGAAGCAACAGGGGTGCGAAAAGAGGCTAAAGGGGTGCAAAAAGCATCAAGAGAAGTGCCGAATGGAAAAACAGAGGTGCAGAAGGAGGCAAGAAAACTGCAGAAAGAGGACAGAGAGTTGTAGAAACAGGAAGAGTTGCAGAAAGAGGGAAACAGGGTGCAGACATAGGCAAGAGTTGTACAGAAAAAAATAAGATGGGTGAACAAAGAGGCAAGAGTGGTGCAGAAATGTGTAAGAGAGGTGCAAAGAAAGAAGCAAGAGCAGTGCATAAAGAAGAAACAGAGATGCAGAAGAAGGCAAGAAAACTGCAGAAAGAGAGATGTGTAGAAAAAAGCAAGAGATGTATTGAAAGAAGCATAGGAAGTACAGAAATAAGCAATAGAGGTACAGACAGAGGCAAAATAAGTGCATAAAGAGGCAAGAAAGTTATAGAAACAGGAAGGAGAGGTGCAGAAAGGGAACAGGGATGCAAAAAAGAGGCAAAAGAGGTACAGTAAGAGGGAAGAAGGATGCAGAAAGAGGCAACAGAGGTACAGTAAGAGGGAAGAAGGATGCAGAAAGAGGCAACAGAGGTGCAGAGAGAAGCAGGAGAGGTACATGAAGAAGCAAAAAAGGTGCAGAAAGAGGCAAGAGAACTGCAGAAAGAAGAAAGAGGTGTAGAAAGAGGCAAGAGAGATGCAGAAAGATGGAAGAAGGGTGCAGAAAGAGGCAAGAAGGTTGCAAAAACGGGCAAGAGGGATGCAGAAAGAAGCAAAAGGTGCAGAAAAAACAATAGAAGTGTAGATAAAGCAAACAGATATGCAGAAAGAGGTAAGAGCAGTCCAGAAAGAGGGAAGAGGGGTGCAGAAAGAGGAAAGAGAACTGCTGAAAGAGGCAGAGAGTTGAAGAAATGGGCAAAAGATGAGCAAAAAGAGGGAACAGGGGTGCAGAAAGAGGCAAGAGAAGTGCAGAAAAAAGCAAACGAGGTGCAGAAAGAGGGAAGAGAACTGCAGATGGAGGCAAATGAGGTGCACAAAGATGCAAGAGAGGTACAAAAAAAGAAGGGTGCAGAAAGAGGCAAGCAGGGTGCAGAAAGAAGCAAGAGAGTTGCAGACAGGAGCTACAGAAGTGCAGAAAGAAGCAAGGGAGGTGGAGAAACAGGCAGGAGAGTTGCAGAAAGAGGGAACATGGGTGCAGAAAGAGCCAAGAGAGGCACAGAAAGAGGGATGAGGGTTGCAAAAAAGGCAAGAGGGGTATAGAAACAAGCAAGTGCAGAAACAGGCAAAAGAGGTGGAGAACCAGGCAGAAGTACAGAAAGAGACAAGATAGGTACAGAAAGAGGCCAGAGAGGTACAGAAAAAAGCAACAGAGGTGTAGAAAGAGGCAATAGACATGCAGAAATTGGCAAGAGGGACACAGAAAGAGGGAAGAGGGATGCAGAAAAGGGCAAGAGGGTTGAAGAAAGAAGCAAGTGGGGTGAAGAAATAGGCAACAGAGATGCAGAAAGAAACAAGAAATGCAGGAAAACACAAGAGAGGTGCAGAACGAGGAAAGGGGTGCAGAAAGAGGCAAGAGAGGTGCAGAAAGAAGCAAGAGCAGTGCGGAAAGAGGCAAGAGAGGTACAGAAAGAGGTAGGAGAAGACCAGAAAGAGGTCTAGAGAACTGCAGAACGAGGCAAGAGAGTTGCAGAAACAGGCAAATGTGGTGCAAAAATGGAACAGGTGTGCCCAGAGAGGTACAGAAAGAGGGATGATGGGTACAGAAAGAGGCAAGAGGGGTGGAGAAAGAAGCAAGAGAGGTGTTGCAGAAAGAAGCAAGCGAAGTACAGAAAGAAGCAACAGAGGTGCAGAAAGAGGCCAGAGAAGTGCAGGGAAATGCAACAGATGTGTAGAAAGAGGCAATAGAAGTAGAGAAAGAGGCAAGAGAGGTGCAGAAAGAGGCAACAGAGATATAGAAAGAAGCAACAGACGTGTGGTGCAGCGGCCAGGGCAGCTGACTTTGGAGCACCGGGTTTAAGGTTCGATCCCCGGCTCCAGAGGCACCCCAGCTCAGCACCATGTTACTCTGGGCAATAGCTAACTTAATTTCCACGACGTCCCCCAGTGACTTAAGACCCATAAGGGTGAGTAGTTTGTGCTTAACAAATACAGATTTATGTATAAAGGGAAAAGAGAGCTGCAGAGAGGAAACAAAGAGGTGCAGAAATAAGCAAGAGAGGCTAGAGAACTGCAGAAAGAGGCAAGAGAGTTGCAGAAACAGGCAAAAGAGGTGCAGAAAGACTGAACAGGTGTGCAAACAGAGGCAAGAGGGGGCAGCAAGAGTGAAGTGAGGTGCAGAAAGAGGCAAGAGAGGTACAAAAAGGTGCAAGAGAAATGCAGAAAGAAGAAAAAGAGGTGCAGAAAGAGGCAAGAGAGCTGCAAAAAGAAGCAAGAGATGTGCAGAAAAAGGCAAGAGACGTGCAGAAAGAAGAAAAAGACGTTCAGAAAGAGGCAAGAGACGGGCACAAAGTGGGAAGAAGGGTGCATAAAGAGGTAAAAGGGATACAGAAAGAAGCAAGAGAATTGCAGATATAAGCAATAGAGGTGCGGAATGAGGCAAGAGAAGTGAAGAAAGAGGCAAGAAAGGTGCAGAAATAGGCAAGAGAGGTGCAGAAAGAGGGAAGAGGAGTGCAGACAGAGACAAGAGGGGTGCAGAAAATAGGAAGAGCAGGCAGGAAGAACCAAAAGAGGTGTAGAAAGAAGCATGAGGGGGTGCGGCAAGAGGAGTGTAGAAAGAAGCAAGAGAGGTGCATAAACATGCAAGGGGGTACAGAAAGAGACAAGAGAAGTAGAGAGAGAAGCAACACAGGTGCATAAAGAGTCAAGATAAGTGCATAAAGAGGCAAGAGAGGAGCAGAAAGAGTGAACAGGGACGTAAAAAGAGGCATGAGGGGTGAAGAAAGAAGCAAGTGAGGTGAAGATAGAGGCAATAGAGGTGCAACAAGAGCCAAGAGAGGTGCAGAAACAGGCAAGGGAAGTATAGAAAGAAGCAATTGAAGTGATGATAGAGACAAGAGAGTTGCAGAAAAAAGCGAGAAAAGTGTAGATTGAGACAAGTGAGGTGCAGAAAAGGCAAGAGAAGAGCAGTAAGAGGCAGGAGAACTGCAGAAAGAGACAAGAGAGTTGCAGAAACATGCAAAAGAGGTACAAAAATAGGGAACAGGGATGCAGGCAAAGGCAAGAGAGATGCAGAAAGAGGGAAGAGGGGTGCAAAAAGAGGTTAGAGAGAGGCAGAAACAGGCAAGAGAGGTACAGAAATAGCCAAGAGCAGTGCAGAAAGAGGCAACAGAAGTGTGGAAAGTAGCAAGATTAGTGATGTAATAGGCAAGAGAGTTGCAGAAAGAAACAAGAGAGGTGCATAAAAAACAAGGGTCCAGTAAGAGGCTAGAAGTGTGCAAAAAGAGGCAAGAGAAGTGCAGAAACAGGTAAGAGAGGTGCAGAAAGAGTAAACAGGGACATAAAAAGAGGCATGAGGGGTGAAGAAAGAAGCAAGTGAGGTGAAGATAGAGGCAAGAGAGGTTCAAAAAGAGCCAAGAGAGGTGCAGAAACAGGCAAGGGAAGTATAGAAAGAAGCAATTGAAGTGATGATAGAGACAAGAGAGTTGCAGAAAAAAGCGAGAAATGTGTAGATTGAGGCAAGTGAGGTACAGAAAAGGCAAGAGAAGAGCAGTAAGAGGCAGGAGAACTGCAGAAAGAGACAAGAGAGTTGCAGAAACATGCAAAAGAGGTACAAAAAGAGGGAACAGGGGTGAAGGCAAAGGCAAGTGAGATGCAGAAAGAGGGAAGAGGGGTGCAACAAGAGGTTAGAGAGAGGCAGAAACAGGCAAGAGAGGTGCAGAAATAGCCAAGAGCAGTGCAGAAAGAGGCAACTGAAGTGTGGAAAGTAGCAAGATTAGTGATGTAAGAGGCAAGAGAGTTGCAGAAAGAAACAAGAGAGGTGCATAAAAAACAAGGGTCCAGTAAGAGGCTAGAAGCGTGCAAAAAGAGGCAAGAGAAGTGCTGAAACAGGTGAGAGAGGTGCAGAAAGAGGAAAGAGGGGTGCAACAGAGGCAAGAGAGGTGCAGAAAGAAGAAAAAGAATTGCAGAAATAAGCAATAGAGGTGCGGAATGAGGCAAGAGAAGTGAAGAAAGAGGAAAGAAGGGTGCAGAAACAGGCAGGAGAGGTATAGAAAGAGGGAACACCGGTGCAAAAAGAGGTAGGAGATGTACAGAAAGAGGGAAGAAAGTTGCAGAAAGAGGTAAGAGGGATGAAGAAAGAAGCAACTGAGGTGTAGAAGGAGGCAAGAGAGGTACATAAATAGGCAAGAGAGGTGCAGAAACAAGCAATAGAAGTGCAGAAACAGGCAAGAGAAGTGCAGAAATGGGCAACAGAAATGATGGAAGAAGCTGCAGATGTGTATAAAGAAGCAAGATAGTTATGCATGTATGTGTGTTCTTATATAGCACTCGACTTACCCTAGGGCATCTCGGTGCTTGCCTTGGAAACCCGTCCTGGCTTTTCCCTGTGAGATAACCCGTGCTGGGCATCCCCAAGGTGAAAGCCAGGCATCCCGCCGCGGGGGGGGGGGGGGCGTGTGGAGATTAAGCAAGCTAATGCCCAGAGTTGCAGAGTGTGAACCCCTGATTAGAGTGGGCACCGAAGTGAGAATTATCGAGTCCGTGGACAATTGAGCTCAGGACCCTGCTGCGTCGGGAATTGAACCCTGGTCCCGGGTCTGACCTCTGCTTCAGGGTATGCCTCCTCTAACCAGTGAGCCACACTAGTGAAAGAAACAAGATAGTTGCAGAAAGAAACAAGAGAAGTGAAGAAAAAAGCAAGAGAATGCAAAATGAAGCAACACAGTGGTGCAGAAAGAGGCTCCAGGGGTGCAAAAAGAGGTGAGAGAAGTGCAGAAAGAAACAACAGAGTTGCGGAAGGAGGGAAGAGAATTGCAGAAAGAGTCCAGAGAGTTGTAGAAACAGGCAAAGGAGTTGCAAAAAGAAGGAACAGGGTGCATTAGAGATGTACAGAAAGTAGCAAGAGTAATACAGAAAGAACCACAGAGGTGCAGAAAGAGGCAAGAAGGGTGCATCAAGAGACAAGAGAACTGCAGAAAGATGCAAGAGAGATGCACAAAGATGGAAGAAGGGTGTGGGAAGTGGCAAGAGGGGAGAACAAAGAAGCACTAGAGGAATAGAAAGATACAAAATTAGTACAGTAATTAGCGACAGTGGTGTAGACAAAGGCTAGAGAAGTGCAGAAAGATCAGAAAGGTGCAGAAACAGGCATGAGAGGTGCAGAAAGAGGGAACAGGGGTGCAAAAATGGGAAGAGAGGTTCAGAAAGAGGGAAGAAGGGTAGAGAGAGGCAAGAGGGGATCAGAAAGAAGCACCTGGGGTGTAGAAGAAAGCATGAGAGGTGCAGATAGAAGTAAGAGAGGTACTGACAGAGGCAAGAGAGGTATTGAAAGTGGCAAGAGTAGCACACAAAGAGGCAACAGAAGAGCTGGAAGAAGACACATAGATGTAGAAAGAAACAAGATAAGTCATGAAAGAGACAAGAGAGTTGCAGAAAGAAACAAGAGAGGACCAGTAAAAGCAAAAAAGTGTAAAAAGAGGCAGGTGAGGTATAGAAAGAGGGAACACGGGTGCAAAAAGAGGTAGGAGATGTACAGAAAGACGGAAGAAAGGTGCAGAAAGAGGTAAGAGGGATGAAGAAAGAAGCAACTGGTGTGTAGAAGGAGGCAAGAGAGGTACATAAATAGGCAAGAGAGGTGCAGAAACAAGCAATAGAAGTGCAGAAACAGGCAAGAGAGGTGCAGAAATGGGCAACAGAAATGATGGAAGAAGCTGCAGATGTGTATAAAGAAGCAAGATAAGTATGTATTTATGTGTGTTCTTATATAGCACTCGACTTACCCTAGGGCATCTCGGCGCTTGCCTTGGAAACCCGTCCTGGCTTTTCCCTGTGAGATAACCCGTACTGGGCATCCCCAAGGTGAAAGCCAGGCATCCCGCCGTGGGGGGGGGGGGGCGTGTGGAGATTAAGCAAGCTAATGCCCAGAGTTGCAGAGTGTGAACCCCTGATTAGAGTGGGCACCAAACTGAGAATTATCGAGTCCGTGGACAATTGAGCTCAGGACCCTGCCGCGTCGGGAATTGAACCCTGGTCCCGGGTCTGACCACTGCTTCAGGGTATGCCTCCTCTAACCAGTGAGCCACACTAGTGAAAGAAACAAGATAGTTGCAGAAAGAAACAAGAGAAGTGAAGAAAAAAGCAAGAGAATTCAGAATGAACCAACACAGTGGTGCAGAAAGAGGCTCCAGGGGTGCAAAAAGAGGTGAGAGAAGCGCAGAAAGAAACAACAGAGTTGCGGAAGGAGGGAAGAGAATTGCAGAAAGAGTCCAGAGAGTTGTAGAAACAGGCAAAGGAGTTGCAAAAAGAAGGAACAGGGTGCAGAAGAGATGTACAGAAAGTAGCAAGAGTAATACAGAAAGAACCACAGAGGAGCAGAAAGAGGCAAGAAGGGTGCATCAAGAGACAAGAGAACTGCAGAAAGATGCAAGAGAGATGCACAAAGATGGAAGAAGGGTGTGGGAAGTGGCAAGAGGGGAGAACAAAGAAGCACTAGAGGAATAGAAAGATACAAAATTAGTACAGTAATTAGCGACAGTGGTGTAGACAAAGGCTAGAAAAGTGCAGAAAGATCAGAAAGGTGCAGAAACAGGCATGAGAGGTGCAGAAAGAGGGAACAGGGGTACAAAAATGGGAAGAGAGGTTCAGAAAGAGGGAAGACGGGTAGAGAGAGGCAAGAGGGGATCAGAAAGAAGCAACTGAGGTGTAGAAGAAAGCATGAGAGGTGCAGATAGAAGTAAGAGAGGTACTGACAGAGGCAAGAGAGGTATTGAAAGTGGCAAGAGTAGCACAAAAAGAGGCAACAGAAGAGCTGGAAGAAGACACATAGATGTAGAAAGAAACAAGATAAGTCATGAAAGAGACAAGAGAGTTGCAGAAAGAAACAAGAGAGGACCAGTAAAAGCAAAAAAGTGTAAAAAGAGGCAGGTGAGGTACAGAAAGAGTCAAGAGGTGTGCAGAAAGTGGTTAGAAGCAACAGAGGTGCAGAAGGAAGCAAGAGAACTGCAAACAGAGGCAATAGATTTGTAGAAAGAGGAAAGAGGGGTGCAGAAAGGGGCAACAGGGGTACAGAAGGAGCAAATCTGGTAGGGAAAAAAGCAATAGAAGTATAAAAGGAACCAACGGAGGTGCAGAAAGAGGCAAGAGCAGTGCAGAAAGAAGGAAGAAGAGGAGTGCAGAAAGAGGCAAGCGAACTGCAGAGAGGCAAGAGAGTCGATGAAACGGGTAAAAAAGGAGCTAAAGAAGGAACAGGGGTGCAGGCAGAGGCAAAAGAGGTGCAGAAAGAAGCAAGAGCAATGCAGAAAGAACCAACAGAGGTTCAGAAAGAGGCAAGAGGGGGGCATCAAGAGACAAGAGAACTGCAGAAAGATGCAAGAGAGGTGCACAAAAATGAAAGAAGGGTGTGGAAAGAGGCAAGAGGGGGAACAAACAAGCAAGAGAGGAATAGAAGGATATAAAAGAAGTACATAAATAAGTGACAGAGGTGCAGAAAAAGAGCAGAGAAGTGCAGAAAGACATCAGAAAGGTGCAGAAACTGGTAGGAGAGGTGCAGAAGGAGGGTACAGGGGTGCAAAAAGTAGGAGGAGAGGTACAGAAAGAGGGAAGAAGGGTGGAGAAAGAGGCAAGAGGGGTGTACAAAGAAGCAACTGAGGTGCAGAAAGAAGCAAGAGAGGTACAGAAAGAAGCAAGAGAGGTGCTGAAAGAGGCAAGAGAGGTGCCGAAGGAGGCAAGAGTAGTGCATAAAGAGGCAACAGAAGAGCTGGAACAAGATACAGTGGTATAGAAAGAAGCAAGATAAGTCATGAAAGAAAGTTGCAGAAAGAACCAGGAGAGGACCAGAAAAAGCAAAAAAGTGCAAACAGAGGCAAGAGAGGTACAGAAAGAGTCAAGAGGGGTGCAGAAGGTTAGACAAGTGCGGAAAGAAGCAACAGAGGTGCAGAAGGGTGCAAGAGAACTGCAGAAAGAGGCAGGAGTTATAGAAAGAGGAAACAAGGCTCTAGGAAGAGGTAACAGTGGTACAGTAGGAAGGACATCTGGTGCGGAAAAAAGCAAGAGAAGTATAGAAAGAACCAATGGCGGTGCAGAAAGAGGCAAGGGTGGTGCAGAAAGAAGGCAGAAGAATAGTGCAGAAAGAGGCAAGAGAACTGCAGAAGGAGGCAAAAGAGTTGAAGAAACATGCAAAAGAGGAGCAAAAAGAAGGAACAGGGGTGCAGGCAGAGGCAAGAAAGGTACAGATTGAAGAAAGTGCAGTGGAGAAAGGAGCAGGGGAAGTACACAAAGAAGCAAAAGAAGTACAGAAAGAAGGAAAAGAAGTACAGGAAGGGGCAAGAGGGGTGAAGAAAGTGACAAAAGAAGTACAGAAAGGAGCAACAGATATGCATATAGACTGAAAAGAAGTGCAGAAAGAGGCAAGAAAGGTGCAGAAAGATGCAAAGAGGTACAAAAAGAGGGAACAGGGGTGCAGGCAAAGGCAAGTGAGATGCAGAAAGAGGGAAGAGGGGTGCAAAAAGAGGTTAGAGAGAGGCAGAAACAGGCAAGAGAGGTGCAGAAATAGCCAAGAGCAGTGCAGAAAGAGGCAACAGAAGTGTGAAAAGTAGCAAGATTAGTGATGTAAGAGGCAAGAGAGTTGCAGAAAGAAACAAGAGAGGTGCATAAAAAACAAGGGTCCAGTAAGAGGCTAGAAGCGTGCAAAAAGAGGCAAGAGAAGTGCAGAAACAGGTGAGAGAGGTGCAGAAAGAGGAAAGAGGGGTGCAACAGAGGCAAGAGAGGTGCAGAAAGAAGAAAAAGAATTGCAGAAATAAGCAATAGAGGTGCGGAATGAGGCAAGGGAAGTGAAGAAAGAGGGAAGAAAGGTGCAGAAACAGGCAGGAGAGGTATAGAAAGAGGGAACACGGGTGCAAAAAGAGGTAGGAGATGTACAGAAAGAGGGAAGAAAGGTGCAGAAAGAGGTAAGAGGGATGAAGAAAGAAGCAACTGAGGTGTAGAAGGAGGCAAGAGAGGTACATAAATAGGCAAGAGAGGTGCAGAAACAAGCAATAGAAGTGCAGAAACAGGCAAGAGAAGTGCAGAAATGGGCAACAGAAATGATGGAAGAAGCTGTAGATGTGTATAAAGAAGCAAGATAAGTATGTATGTATGTGTGTTCTTATATAGCACTCGACTTACCCTAGGGCATCTCGGCGCTTGCCTTGGAAACCCGTCCTGGCTTTTCCCTGTGAGATAACCCGTACTGGGCATCCCCAAGGTGAAAGCCAGGCATCCCGCCGCGGGGGGGGGGGGGCGTGTGGAGATTAAGCAAGCTAATGCCCAGAGTTGCAGAGTGTGAACCCCTGATTAGAGTGGGCACCGAAGTGAGAATTATCGAGTCCATGGACAATTGAGCTCAGGACCCTGCCGCGTCGAGAATTGAACCCTGGTCCCGGGTCTGACCTCTGCTTCAGGGTATGCCTCCTCTAACCAGTGAGCCACACTAGTGAAAGAAACAAGATAGTTGCAGAAAGAAACAAGAGAAGTGAAGAAAAAAGCAAGAGAATGCAGCATGAAGCAACACAGTGGTGCAGAAAGAGGCTCCAGGGGTGCAAAAAGAGGTGAGAGAAGCGCAAAAAGAAACAACAGAGTTGCGGAAGGAGTCAAGTCAAGTCAAGTCAAGTCATAGAATTTATATAGCGCACTACATACCCAGAGGGTCTCAAGGCGCTTAGGGAGGGGTGGGGGATTACTTGTCAAATATCCACGTTTTAAGTTGCTTTCTGAATGCTAGGTGGTTCAGGGTAAGGCGAAGGTAAGTGGGAAGTGAGTTCCATGTTTTAGCTGCCAGGTAGGAGAAGGATCTACCTCCCATGGTGGTTTTGTTGATGCGAGGTACAGTGGCGAGGGCTTGGTTGGAAGATCGTAGTTGGCGGGAGGGGGTGTAGAAGGACAGTCGTGTGTTGAGGCATTCTGGTCCGATTTCGTAGAGTGCTTTGTGTGCGTGAGTTAGGAGCCGGAAAGTGATCCTCTTATTGACGGGAAGCCAGTGGATGTTTTTCAGGTGACCAGAGATGTGTTCTTTACGCGGGATGTCTAATATGATCCTGGCTGAGGCGTTTTGGATTTGTTGGAGTTTTTTCTGGAGTTTAGCGGTAGTACCTGCGTAGAGGGTGTTTCCGTAGTCCAGTCGGCTCGTGACCAGAGCGTGGGTGACCGTTTTCCTAGTTTCGGTGGGGATCCAGCGAAATGTTTTTTTGAGCATGCGCAGAATGTTGAAGCAGGATGAGGAGACGGCGTTGACTTGTCTGTTCATTGAAAGTGAGGAATCCAGGATGACGCCTAGATTCCGTGCGTGGTCTGTCAGGATGGGTGCTTTTCCAAGCGCTTCCGGCCACAAAGAGTCGTCCCATGCAGAGGGGGATGTACCTAAGATGAGGACTTCTGTTTTATCTGAGTTCAGTTTCAGACGGCTGTGTTTCATCCATTCGGCAACTTCTTTCATTCCTTCGTGTAGGTTAGTTTTGGCGGTGCTAGGGTCATTGGTGAGTGAAAGGATCAGTTGAGTGTCATCCGCGTAGGAGATGATGTTGAGGTTGTGTTGGCGGGCGATGGCCGCGAGGGGGCTCATGTATACGTTGAAGAGGGTGGGGCTGAGTGAGGATCCTTGTGGAACACCGCAGATGACTTCAGTGGCCTCTGACTTGAATGGTGGAAGGCGGACTCTCTGGGTTCTTCCGGTGAGGAACGAGGTGATCCATTCAAGTGCTTTTCCTTGTATTCCGATGTTTCTGAGGCGCTGTAGAAGGGTGCTGTGGCAGACTGTGTCGAAGGCTGCGGAGAGGTCGAGGAGGATGAGGGCGACTGTGTCTCCATTGTCCAGTAGAGTTCGAATGTCGTCTGTTGCTGCGATGAGGGCGGTCTCAGTGCTGTGTTTGGCTCGGAAGCCGGACTGTGAGGAGTCAAGGGATTTGTTGGTTTCGAGGAAGGCGGCGAGCTGGTTGTTGACAGCTTTCTCTATGACTTTGGCCGGGAATGGAAGGAGCGAGATGGGGCGGTAATTTTTGAGTTCGGTGGGGTCCGCTGTGGGTTTTTTCAGAAGGGCGCTGAGTTCAGCGTGTTTCCAGCTTTCCGGGAAGGTGGCGGAGTTGAAGGAGCAGTTGATGACGTCTCGGAGGTGCGGTGCTATGACGGAGTCTGCTTTGTTGAAGATGTGGTGAGGGCATGGGTCTGTGCCTGTGGGGGATCCTGAGTGGATGGAGTTCATCAGGCGGATGGTGTCCTCAGTGGAGATTGGGTTCCAGTCGTTAAGGATGTTCAAGGGGGGTGAATGTTCAGCATATGGTTGGATGGGTTGGTCTCCGGGTTGGTTGTCGAAGCTGTTGTGGATGTCTGCAATTTTGTTGTGGAAGAATGAAGCTAGGGAGTCGCAGAGGGCTTGAGAGGGGGTGATGTCGTTGGAGTTGGCCGAGGGATTGGTAAATTCCTTGACGATGTTGAAAAGTTCCTTGCTGTTGTGGGCGTTGTTATCTAGTCGATCCTTGAAGGCGGTTTTCTTGGCCTTTCGGATTTGTTGGTGGTGTATGCGGGTGGCGTTTTTGAAGGCGTCCTTGGTGCTGGTGGTTGGGTCTTTTTTCCAGGCCTTCTCAAGGGAGCGGCAGAGTTTCTTGGACTTCTTAAGATCATCGTTAAACCATGAGGCCTTCTTGCTGCCAGGTTTGCTTTGTCGTTTTTTCAGTGGTGCTAGGATGTCGGCGCTGTTGGATAACCATAGGGTGAAGTTGGTGGTGGCTTGGTCGGGGTTTGAAGAGTGGGCTGGGGTGTTTAGAAGGAGCGATGAGGAGATCTGGTCGATGGTGATTTTGTTCCAGTTTCTTTGCAGAGTTGGTTGGGGGTGGTTGATGGGTTTAGGCTTGTTGTAGGTAAAGTGAACGCAGCTGTGGTCAGTCCAGAGGAGAGCCGTAGTGTGGCTGAAGGAGACGTGATTGCTGGAGGTGAAGATAGGGTCGAGAGTGTGACCTGCGATGTGGGTGAGGGAAGTGACCAGTTGTTTAAGTCCGAGGTTGGTGAGGTTGTCCAAGAGAGTGGTGGTGTTGCGGTCGTTGTTCTTTTCAAGGTGAAAATTGAGGTCTCCCAGAAGGATGTAATCTTTGGAGGGGAGCGCGTGTGGAGTGATGAAGTCCGTGATGTCTTCACTGAATTGTGCGCGGGGTCCTGGTGGCCTGTAAAGGAGGGTGCCTCTGAGTGTGGTCTTGGGGTCGATGTGGATCTGGAAGTGAAGGTGTTCAGAGTTGGCGAGATTGACGTCAGAGCTGGTTGAGATGTGGATTGATTTTGAATTGCAGAAAGAGTCCAGAGAGTTGTAGAAACAGGCAAAGGAGTTGCAAAAAGAAGGAACAGGGTGCATTAGAGATGTACAGAAAGTAGCAAGAGTAATACAGAAAGAACCACAGAGGTGCAGAAAGAGGCAAGAAGGGTGCATCAAGAGACAAGAGAACTGCAGAAAGATACAAGAGAGATGCACAAAGATGGAAGAAGGGTGTGGGAAGTGGCAAGAGGGGAGAACAAAGAAGCACTAGAGGAATAGAAAGATACAAAATTAGTACAGTAATTAGCGACAGTGGTGTAGACAAAGGCTAGAGAAGTGCAGAAAGATCAGATAGGTGCAGAAACAGGCATGAGAGGTGCAGAAAGAGGGAACAGGGGTGCAAAAATGGGAAGAGAGGTTCAGAAAGAGGGAAGAAGGGTAGAGAGAGGCAAGAGGGGATCAGAAAGAAGCACCTGGGGTGTAGAAGAAAGCATGAGAGGTGCAGATAGAAGTAAGAGAGGTACTGACAGAGGCAAGAGAGGTATTGAAAGTGGCAAGAGTAGCACACAAAGAGGCAACAGAAGAGCTGGAAGAAGACACATAGATGTAGAAAGAAACAAGATAAGTCATGAAAGAGACAAGAGAGTTGCAGAAAGAAACAAGAGAGGACCAGTAAAAGCAAAAAAGTGTAAAAAGAGGCAGGTGAGGTATAGAAAGAGGGAACACGGGTGCAAAAAGAGGTAGGAGATGTACAGAAAGAGGGAAGAAAGGTGCAGAAAGAGGTAAGAGGGATGAAGAAAGAAGCAACTGGTGTGTAGAAGGAGGCAAGAGAGGTACATAAATAGGCAAGAGAGGTGCAGAAACAAGCAATAGAAGTGCAGAAACAGGCAAGAGAGGTGCAGAAATGGGCAACAGAAATGATGGAAGAAGCTGCAGATGTGTATAAAGAAGCAAGATAAGTATGTATTTATGTGTGTTCTTATATAGCACTCGACTTACCCTAGGGCATCTCGGCGCTTGCCTTGGAAACCCGTCCTGGCTTTTCCCTGTGAGATAACCCGTACTGGGCATCCCCAAGGTGAAAGCCAGGCATCCCGCCGTGGAGGGGGGGGGCGTGTGGAGATTAAGCAAGCTAATGCCCAGAGTTGCAGAGTGTGAACCCCTGATTAGAGTGGGCACCGAAGTGAGAATTATCGAGTCCGTGGACAATTGAGCTCAGGACCCTGCCGCGTCGAGAATTGAACCCTGGTCCCGGGTCTGACCTCTGCTTCAGGGTATGCCTCCTCTAACCAGTGAGCCACACTAGTGAAAGAAACAAGATAGTTGCAGAAAGAAACAAGAGAAGTAAAGAAAAAAGCAAGAGAATGCAGCATGAAGCAACACAGTGGTGCAGAAAGAGGCTCCAGGGGTGCAAAAAGAGGTGAGAGAAGCGCAGAAAGAAACACCAGAGTTGCGGAAGGAGTCAAGTCAAGTCAAGTCAAGTCATAGAATTTATATAGCGCACTACATACCCAGAGGGTCTCAAGGCGCTTAGGGAGGGCTGGGGGATTACTTGTCAAATATCCACGTTTTAAGTTGCTTTCTGAATGCTAGGTGGTTCAGGGTAAGGCGAAGGTAAGTGGGAAGTGAGTTCCATGTTTTAGCTGCCAGGTAGGAGAAGGATCTACCTCCCATGGTGGTTTTGTTGATGCGAGGTACAGTGGCGAGGGCTTGGTTGGAAGATCGTAGTTGGCGGGAGGCGGTGTAGAAGGACAGTCGTGTGTTGAGGCATTCTGGTCCGATTTCGTAGAGTGCTTTGTGTGCGTGAGTTAGGAGCCGGAAAGTGATCCTCTTATTGACGGGAAGCCAGTGGAGGTTTTTCAGGTGACCAGAGATGTGTTCTTTACGCGGGATGTCTAATATGATCCTGGCTGAGGCGTTTTGGATTTGTTGGAGTTTTTTCTGGAGTTTAGCGGTAGTACCTGCGTAGAGGGTGTTTCCGTAGTCCAGTCGCCTCGTGACCAGAGCGTGGGTGACCGTTTTCCTAGTTTCGGTGGGGATCCAGCGAAATGTTTTTTTGAGCATGCGCAGAATGTTGAAGCAGGATGAGGAGACGGCGTTGACTTGTCTGTTCATTGAAAGTGAGGAATCCAGGATGACGCCTAGATTCCGTGCGTGGTCTGTCAGGATGGGTGCTTTTCCAAGCGCTTCCGGCCACCAAGAGTCGTCCCATGCAGAGGGGGATGTACCTAAGATGAGGACTTCTGTTTTATCTGAGTTCAGTTTCAGACGGCTGTGTTTCATCCATTCGGCAACTTCTTTCATTCCTTCGTGTAGGTTAGTTTTGGCGGTGCTAGGGTCATTGGTGAGTGAAAGGATCAGTTGAGTGTCATCCGCGTAGGAGATGATGTTGAGGTTGTGTTGGCGGGCGATGGCCGCGAGGGGGCTCATGTATCCGTTGAAGAGGGTGGGGCTGAGTGAGGATCCTTGTGGAACACCGCAGATGACTTCAGTGGCCTCTGACTTGAATGGTGGAAGGCGGACTCTCTGGGTTCTTCCGGTGAGGAACGAGGTCATCCATTCAAGTGCTTTTCCTTGTATTCCGATGTTTCTGAGGTGCTGTAGAAGGGTGCTGTGGCAGACTGTGTCGAAGGCTGCGGAGAGGTCGAGGAGGATGAGGGCGACTGTGTCTCCATTGTCCAGTAGAGTTCGAATGTCGTCTGTTGCTGCGATGAGGGCGGTCTCAGTGCTGTGTTTGGCTCGGAAGCCGGACTGTGAGGAGTCAAGGGATTTGTTGGTTTCGAGGAAGGCGGCGAGCTGGTTGTTGACAGCTTTCTCTATGACTTTGGCCGGGAATGGAAGGAGCGAGATGGGGCGGTAATTTTTGAGTTCGGTGGGGTCCGCTGTGGGTTTTTTCAGAAGGGCGCTGAGTTCAGCGTGTTTCCAGCTTTCCGGGAAGGTGGCGGAGTTGAAGGAGCAGTTGATGACGTCTCGGAGGTGCGGTGCTATGATGGAGTCTGCTTTGTTGAAGATGTGGTGAGGGCATGGGTCTGTGCCTGTGGGGGATCCTGAGTGGATGGAGTACATCAGGCGGATGGTGTCCTCAGTGGAGATTGGGTTCCAGTCGTTAAGGATGTTCAAGGGGGGTGAATGTTCAGCATATGGTTGGATGGGTTGGTCTCCGGGTTGGTTGTCGAAGCTGTTGTGGATGTCTGCAATTTTGTTGTGGAAGAATGAAGCTAGGGAGTCGCAGAGGGCTTGAGAGGGGGTGATGTTGTTGGAGTTGGCCGAGGGATTGGTAAATTCCTTGACGATGTTGAAAAGTTCCTTGCTGTTGTGGGCGTTGTTATCTAGTCGATCCTTGAAGGCGGTTTTCTTGGCCTTTCGGATTAGTTGGTGGTGTATGCGGGTGGCGTTTTTGAAGGCGTCCTTGGTGCTGGTGGTTGGGTCTTTTTTCCAGGCCTTCTCAAGGGAGCGGCAGAGTTTCTTGGACTTCTTAAGATCATCGTTGAATCATGAGGCCTTCTTGCTGCCAGGTTTGCTTTGTTGTTTTTTCAGTGGTGCTAGGATGTCGGCGCTGTTGGATAACCATAGGGTGAAGTTGGTGGTGGCTTGGTCGGGGTTTGAAGAGTGGGCTGGGGTGTTTAGAAGGAGCGATGAGGAGATCTGGTCGATGGTGATTTTGTTCCAGTTTCTTAGCAGAGTTGGTTGGGGGTGGTTGATGGGTTTAGGCTTGTTGTAGGTAAAGTGAACGCAGCTGTGGTCAGTCCAGAGGAGAGCCGTAGTGTGGCTGAAGGAGACGTGATTGCTGGAGGTGAAGATAGGGTCGAGAGTGTGATCTGCGATGTGGGTGGGGGAAGTGACCAGTTGTTTAAGTCCGAGGTTGGTGAGGTTGTCCAAGAGGGTGGTGGTGTTGCGGTCGTTGTTCTTTTCAAGGTGAAAATTGAGGTCTCCCAGAAGGATGTAATCTTTGGAGGGGAGTGCGTGTGGAGTGATGAAGTCCGTGATGTCTTCACTGAATTGTGCGCGGGGTCCTGGTGGCCTGTAAAGGAGGGTGCCTCTCAGTGTGGTCTTGGGGTCGATGTGGATCTGGAAGTGAAGGTGTACAGAGTTGGCGAGATTGACGTCAGAGCTGGTTGAGATGTGGATTGATTTTGAATTGCAGAAAGAGTCCAGAGAGTTGTAGAAACAGGCAAAGGAGTTGCAAAAAGAAGGAACAGGGTGCAGAAGAGATGTACAGAAAGTAGCAAGAGTAATACAGAAAGAACCACAGAGGAGCAGAAAGAGGCAAGAAGGGTGCATTAAGAGACAAGAGAACTGCAGAAAGATGCAAGAGAGATGCACAAAGATGGAAGAAGGGTGTGGGAAGTGGCAAGAGGGGAGAACAAAGAAGCACTAGAGGAATAGAAAGATACAAAATTAGTACAGTAATTAGCGACAGTGGTGTAGACAAAGGCTAGAGAAGTGCAGAAAGATCAGAAAGGTGCAGAAACAGGCATGCGAGGTGCAGAAAGAGGGAACAGGAGTGCAAAAATGGGAAGAGATGTTCAGAAAGAGGGAAGAAGGGTAGAGAGAGGCAAGAGGGGATCAGAAAGAAGCAACTGAGGTGTAAAAGAAAGCTTGAGAGGTGCAGATAGAAGTAAGAGAGGTACTGACAGAGGCAAGAGAGGTATTGAAAGTGGCAAGAGTAGCACACAAAGAGGCAACAGAAGAGCTGGAAGAAGACACATAGATGTAGAAAGAAACAAGATAAGTCATGAAAGAGACAAGAGAGTTGCAGAAAGAAACAAGAGAGGACCAGTAAAAGCAAAAAAGTGTAGAAAGAGGCAGGTGAGGTACAGAAAGAGTCAAGAGGTGTGCAGAAAGTGGTTAGAAGCAACAGAGGTGCAGAAGGAGGTAAGAGAACTGCAAAAAGAGGCAATAGATTTGTAGAAAGAGGAAAGAGGGGTGCAGAAAGGGGCAACAGGGGTACAGAAGGAGCAAATCTGGTAGGGAAAAAAGCAATAGAAGTGTAAAAGGAACCAACGGAGTTGCAGAAAGAGGCAAGAGCAGTGCAGAAAGAAGGAAGAAGAGGAGTGCAGAAAGAGGCAAGCGAACTGCAGAGAGGCAAGAGAGTCGATGAAACGGGTAAAAAAGGAGCTAAAGAAGGAACAGGGGTGCAGGCAGAGGCAAAAGAGGTGCAGAAAGAAGCAAGAGCAATGCAGAAAGAACCAACAGAGGTTCAGAAAGAGGCAAGAGGGGGGCATCAAGAGACAAGAGAACTGCAGAAAGATGCAAGAGAGGTGCACAAAAATGAAAGAAGGGTGTGGAAAGAGGCAAGAGGGGGAACAAACAAGCAATAGAGGAATAGAAAGATATAAAAGAAGTACATAAATAAGTGACATCAGAAAGGTGCAGAAACTGGTAGGAGAGGTGCAGAAGGAGGGTACAGGGGTGCAAAAAGTAAGAGGAGAGGTACAGAAAGAGGGAAGAAGGGTGGAGAAAGAGGCAAGAGGGGTGTACAAAGAAGCAACTGAGGTGCAGAAAGAAGCAAGAGAGGTACAGAAAGAAGCAAGAGAGGTGCTGAAAGAGGCAAGAGAGGTGCTGAAGGAGGCAAGAGTAGTGCATAAAGAGGCAACAGAAGAGCTGGAACAAGATACAGTGGTATAGAAAGAAGCAAGATAGGTCATGAAAGAAAGTTGCAGAAAGAACCAAGAGAGGACTAGAAAAAGCAAAAAAGTGCAAACAGAGGCAAGTGAGGTACAGAAAGAGTCAAGAGGGGTGCAGAAGGTTAGACAAGTGCGGAAAGAAGCAACAGAGGTGCAAAAGGGTGCAAGAGAACTGCAGAAAGAGGCAGGAGTTATAGAAAGAGGAAACAAGGGTCTAGGAAGAGATAACAGTGGTACAATAGGATGGACATCTGGTGCGGAAAAAAGCAAGAGAAGTGTAGAAAGAACCAATGGCTGTGCAGAAAGAGGCAAGGGCGGTGCAGAAAGAAGGCAGAAGAATAGTGCAGAAAGAGGCAAGAGAACTGCAGAAGGAGGCAAAAGAGTTGAACAAACATGCAAAAGAGGAGCAAAAAGAAGTAACAGGGGTGCAGGCAGAGACAAGAAAGGTGCAGATTGAAGAAAGTGCAGTGGAGAAAGGAGCAGGGGAAGTATACCAAGAAGCAAAAGAAGTACAGAAAGAAGGAAAAGAAGTACAGGAAGGGGCAAGAGGGGTGAAGAAAGTGACAAAAGAAGTACAGAAAGAAGCAACAGATATGCAGATAGACTGAAAAGAAGAGCAGAAAGAGGCAAGAAAGTTGCAGAAAGAGGCAGGAGAGGTACAGAAAGAGGGAACAGGGATGCCGAAAGAGGCACAAAAGATACAGAAAGAGGGAAGAGGGGTGTAGAAAAAGGCAAGTGGGGTGAAGAAAGATGCAAGAGGGGTGAAGAAAGAGGCAAGTAAGGTGAAGAAAGAGGCATCAGAGGTGCAGAAAGAGGCAAGAGAGGTGCTGAAGGAGGCAAGAAAAGTGCAGAAAGAGGAAAGCGAAGCACTGAAATGAGCAAGATAGGTATAGAAAGAAGCAATAGAAGTGATGAAAGAGACAAGAGAGTTGCAGAAAAAATCAAGAGAGGAATAGGTGCTGTTACACAAGTGAGTACAGGGAATTTGAGGGGGATACCCTATATTGGCCAGACTCGGGTGACTCTTTAGTTAATATGTACTTTGGGGCTGTTTTCTCTTATGCACTAAGTACATTGCTTTTTTATTGTATTTTCGTTTTGAATTTGACTGAGGGTTTTAGCATTATGTGGGTCATGATTATACTGTATTTAGGCCATTATTCTTTGATATGGGAGAATATGTATCAGCTTCTGTTATTTGTAAAAATGGCGCTAGTGTCAGCATTGATGGCCCTTAATATATAAATGCTTTCCCCGTATGTGGGGCTAAATTATTGAGTTTGACTATTTGAATGGCATGACCTTGCTTCCTGACCTCCCGTGTAGAAATTTATGTTACTCCAAGTATTGACTTTTTTAAGTGACTAGATGGGAACTTCATTAGAGTTCCTTCTTGCTCAACACTGCTGCCCTACCTGAGGCTTTGATCCTCCTTCTCTGCGGCCGGGCTTGGCTCCGCCATCAACGCTACCAGCAACCGACCGGCCGGGCTTGGCTCAGCCGGCCGGACCACAATCCCCAAAATCCTCAGGGGCACTGTGACGACGACGCCTGTAATCTGCGCGCCAGGAGGCGCATAAAGCACCAGTAGGGGCTGAGCGCCTTGTTCCTTCTTGCTCAACGCTGCTGCCCTACCTGAGGCTTTGATCCTCCTTCTCTGCGGCCGGGCTTCGCTCCGCCATCAACGCTACCAGCAACCGACCGGCCGGGCTTGACCACATCCCCCAGCATCCTCAGGGGCACTGTGACGACGACGCCTGCAATCTGCGTGCCAGGAGGCGCATAAAGCACCAGTAGGGCCCTCGCCCCGCGAGGACGCGCGCGGGACGCGCCGAACGAAGCCCGGACTAAGGGCGGTAGTCTAAGACAGTCCGAGACAGGTAGAGACTGGGCTGGGCCAGTTACTCTGCCCGAATTCAGGAATCTAGGAGGTGAGCCACTGTTATAGCTGGGGGTTACCTAGTGCTAACTAATATTATTGTTCCTGACCTGGTGTGGTTGAGCTGTTCTGTGGCCTTAGAAATATTGCTTTTTACAAATCGCTTCTGAGAGGGCTCTGTGCATAGCCCTACGGTGCACCATGTCTGGCAAAAAGTCATCCCCTGTTAAAAATACTATGGACAACTATCTCCTCCAGGTAGTTGCCAAAATTAACAACGATAGGAGATCCTCACTTGGGCTGTGTACATCACCTAACCCAATCACACCTACATCACCGATACCAACCCTGGCCCAATCCCCTGAGTCACATAGCTCTTGCAGTGCTCCTGCTGCTGTCTTTGACCACGCTGACAACACCATAATGACTCAGTCAGTTTATGTTGAGTCAGACAGCGAAAATGACGAGGAAGCCGATCAACACTTAGCTCAGGACAAAGCCCCCACTCCGGTCCCTGCACCACCCACTACAAGAGGTTCTAGAAGGACCCAGCCTAAGCGTGGTGGGCTAAGATCAGGTCGGAAAAAGATTGCATCCCCTCCTAGTAAAACCTTGGTGGAGGAAGACGGATCTTTAGATGACGCTTGCAAGTCTATATCTAGTGGACAATTTATGAACTTGCTGGACATGATAGATATCAAGATACAGGGAATTGTCAAGCCGTTGATTGGCAGAATAGAGAAGCTCACAAAAGAGGTCAATCGGTTAGGGGATTTATTGAACCACACCTTAGCTGAAGTAGGTAAATTACCTGATGCACTCTCCAGCAGGGTTGAGCAAACTAGGGCCTCCTCCATTCCGGTGGGTGGCGGGCTCCCCCTTCAACTGATCATTTGCTGGCTCCCCAGGTATCCACATCGGATGGTGTGCAGGAGAAAGATGTCCCTCCCGCTGTATCCTCTGCTTCAGAACCTGTAAATGACTAAATTGATAGTTGAGGCTTCTCCCTTGGTTTTAGTTTTAGCTAACTTTCCTCTATTGGCGCCTGGGCAGGAAGAATCTACCTCATCCCTGTTGTCTAAAGCCCTTTATTGGTTGACAAATAATATGTTAATAACTCCCTGGGGTAAGCACCAGTTGGCCGAAGAACTAGTAAAGGCCAGGAGGGTGAAGTGGATTGGAAATAGTGTCAAGAAGTTTCGGGGTGATTGTGTTATTTTACATTTCTCTGAACCAGAGGTTTTGGCTAATATTTTGCCCAACCTCTTACCCCCACAGCGAAGATCCACTGAAATTATTCCACTCACCTTAGATTTCTTTTATCCCCGTAGTGGGAGGGTTTCTAACAAAACTATGCTAAAGACGAAGTGGAATGTTGTTTCAAAGAAAGGGCGGAGGGTAGTGCAGCCAACAGAGTGGGGTCTAAATTTGGAAAATAGGTATTCAGCCCTTTCCAATCTAAATGACTGTTACTGACTTTCCAAGGGTAAAATTGTTGCACCCCTAGCTAGTGTGGAACAAATCGCATCTAGCTTGCCTCCCCAGGATGATACCTGCCTTAATAACGATTTGTTGAATAACTTGGCTGTCCCAGCAGTAGGCGAGACCTGTACAAAGAATCCCCCACCCGGTGCCCTAGAGGGACATGCGCCTGGGGTTGCTAACTTAATCTCCTGGAACTTAGCTGGTTTGGCCTCTAAGCTAGATTGTGGGGACTGGCTTGGCTTTGTCACCCAATTTGATATCTGCATATTCCAGGAGACTTGGGCATGCGAACCAGTCTTTATACTAGGTTATTTGAATTTCTCTGTGCCAGCTGTAAAGGGTCCGAAAGGTAGACCTATGGGGGGGCTTACCATCTGGATTCGACAGTCGCTAAACCTCTCAGTCAAAAACATAGCTACTAGCCATAAAGATATACAGTTGATTAGGTTAACTACTGACACTCTTGGGTCACTTGATATCTACAACATATACGTCAGGAGTGCTAAAGGTGGCCGATCCGAAGTTCTAACAGCCTTGGATAACTTCCTTGATATGCACTCCCACGAGAACAACATTGTTATTGCAGGTGACCTTAACCGGATGTTTGAGCCTTTGGTCGCGGGAGAGGCCTACACTGGAGCTGAAGAGGACTCTCTCTGGGGTATCCCAGAGTTACAACTGAAACCAGTTTCCCACTGGACTGAGGACATAATAGCCATTAATGCAATGTGTCTTGAAAAGGGCCTGAGAGCCATGAATGGAAGAACAATGAGGGATAAAAATTGCTCTGTAACTTTTGATAATGGGAGGCACAAAAGTAGAATTGATTATGTAATCTGCAGTTTGCCTTTTTGGCCAACCCTCTGTGACATGGAGGTTACCGTGAGACGAGAGAGTGACCACAACCCCCTATGTGTGACTCATAAATGGTGGTCTGCAGAGACAAATTCTACCTGTACGAACGACCTTGTTCCACCGCTGATCATCCCTGAGAATAACATGCGTAGGCTAAGATGGGATACTGTAATTAACAATCAACAGGCGATAGACACTGTCAATAAAGAAACTGATCTAGCCATTCTAGCCATGGAATCGATTAGTGCCTCTTCTTCTGGCTTGGGGGACGTGGTTAAAATTCACGATACACTCTTTGCCAAGATCAAGGTGCACTTTTTAAAACCTGATAAGAGAAAGGGGGCTATGGTCCGTAAGGATGCAAGATGGTATAACACTGATTGTAGAAAGGCAAGACTTGCCCTTGGTCACGCAATTAAGAGGAGAGACTGTGCACTTACTTGTCTTGCCAGGAAGGAATATAAAGCATGTATAGCTAAAGCCAAGAGGGAGTGGGATGAGCATCACTGGTGCAAATTGAAAAAGGACAGCGACAGGAAGGATTCCAGAGTATTTTGGAACATTGCAAAATGGGGTTCTGAGAGAGCTGAAGAGCCTCCAAGCAATAATGTCTCACAAGAGGCATGGGTAAAATTCTTTAGCTCTCAATATACTCTTAATACCTTGGCCACAGATGATGATAGTTTCACCATGACGTTTTCAGAAGACAGCCTCTTCACTCATAAAGAGATTGTCTGCTATTTGCGCAGTAAAGCGAGGGCGAGCCCCTGGTTTAGATGGAGTACCCACTGACATCTTTTTAAATGATAGGGAACGCTGGTGCAAATATATTTATTTGCTTATCAATTCTATTGAACAGGGAGCCGATGTCCCTAATTCATGGAGAGGTGCAGTGATCATCCCCGTGTACAAAAAGGGGGACCGTTCTCAGCCATGTAATTACAGGCCTATTAGCCTTATTGACACTGTTAAAAAAATTGTTGGTCGTGTGGTGGTTAATAGGCTCCTTGATTGGGCAGATGATAATAACATTCTATCTCCCTTCCAAGCAGGATTTGAAGGGCAACTAGCACGGTTGACCAAGTGTTCCGCTTCCAATTGCTACAGTGGAAGACCGTGGTGCTAGGGGGGGCAGCCTGTATGCGGCATTCGTCGATCTGCGGGCTGCCTTCGACCTGGTCCCACGAGCCAAACTGTGGCAAGTCTTGCATAGTCTGGGGGTTCCAAATGAATTACTAACAATGATATTGAGCCTCCACGAATCTAATTTTGCTAAAATCCAGTGGGGCGGCCACGGGATGGTCACAGCTGATTTCCGTGTTGAGCGAGGAGTCAGACAAGGGTGTTCAATGGCCCCTGCCTTGTTTACATTGTTTATAAATGGTGTTGTCTCCCGATTGGTACCCGCGACAGTTGACGCTCCCTCTCTCTCAGGCCTAAAAATCCCCATACTAAAGTTTGCGAATGACACGCTAATTTTATCAAAAACACCTAGTGGCTTGCAGCGTGCTCTGTTGATTTTTGAGAATTTTTGTGGGGAACACGGACTCGAGGTGAATACCACTAAAACTAAACTTATGAGTTTTAAGCCGCATCGCAGCTTCAAGTCCAAAATTATGATGAGCGGTCGGCCGCTAGAATTAGTCAACTCATTTACATATCTGGGTATCCAAATTTCTGATAACAACAGGTGGAACCACCACTTAAATATTGCTACACTGCGGCATAAGCAAATAGCGGGCGCCATCAATTCAGAGCACAGGAAATCCCTAACTAAACCTGTTAAACCAGCCCTATTAGTTTATGAAGCAAAGGCTATCGGGTCTGCACTGTACGGCGCAGAAATGTGGGGCTTTGAAAATCTTAATTCTTTGCAAGCCTCAGAAAACAAATTTTTACGGGCACTGACTGGTACACCTAAAAGTACTCCGTTGTTACCTCTCCGATACGACCTCGGAAGGAAACAAATTAAGGATTTAGCCAGATTACGCCTGGCCTTGTATTGGCGTAGACTCTGGACTACTCCCGAGCTCTCACATTATGCCACAGGTTTTTTGGACGTCATCAAGGCTGATGGCTTCCACAAAATAAGTTGGCTAAATTCATTGAAAGCTATATTATTTGAGCTTGGGTTGAGTTCTTTATGGCTGGACCCAGCTGGCGCATTATTTCCCTCCAAGCTTGTCTGAAAAAATATTTTTGGGGAAAACGCTGCTAACAAAATCTTAAGCACTCATAGCATTGGGTCCATGTCTATGTACTTCATTGAGGCTAAAATGTACCCAGTTTTGGAATCATATTGGGACATCATCTCGAAGCCAGGTGACAGGAAGCTCCTATTTCAACTGAGAGCTGGAGCACTCCCTATAAGAACATTGACTGTCAAATGGGGTTTAGGAGGAAGTAACATCTGCCCAGCTTGTGGGACGGGGAAGGAGTCATTGGGCCACTTTCTGTTTTCTTGTAGGGTTTACACCGTGCCAAGACGTGTCTGGTTAGCACCTATGTGCAGGAATCTTGAGACAACATGTAGTTCTGTAGCTATGCGAATCATATGTACGAGCCCAGTCACCTGGATTATGATAGCTACAGCAAAATATCTCGGTTGGGCGTGGGCCATCAGACAGAGACGGTGCACAGACATAATATCGAGTCCAAAAATATTGTTTGGACATAATATCGAGTAAATAATATAGACTGGACAAAATATCGACTGGACAGAATATCAACTACAAAAATATCGTTTTTAAGGTAAGTGAAGTAATATCGACTGTATAAAATATAGATAGTAAAAATATCGAATTTTTAATAATATAATATTTTATAATGTATTTTTATGTAATAATATGTGTGAAAAGTGTGTATTAATGTTATAAATAATTTTATTAAATGAATTTTGTTTTTATAATAATTGCGTAATGTAATTCTGTAGCGGGTTGTGGGTTTATAGGAGAATAGGGTGGGAAGTAATTTAATTATAATTAATTAAATATGTAAATTAATTAATTGATATTAATTTAAAATTAATTGTAAATTAATTTATATGTGTTAATTAATTTAATAGTAATTGCAAATTAATTAATAATAATTGATTAATTGTTAAATATGTAAATTTTACTAATTTAATGCAGTAGCGGGTTGTGGGATTATAGGGGAATAGGGTGGGAAGTAATTTAATTAATAATAATTAAATATGTTAATATATTTTTTGATAGTAATTAGTGAATAATTGATTATTAATTTATATGTGTTAATTAATTAAATAGTAATTGTTAATAATTTTATATTAATTGATTAATTGGTTAATATGTGATTTTTACAAATTTAATTATTACAACTACGCTTTGCAACGCTTTCCCTACTGTTGTACCCACTGGAGTGGGAATAGTAATTTTAACCCCTACGCTATCCAACACTTTCCCTACTGTTGCACCCACTGGAGTGGGAATAGTAATTTTAACCCCTACGCTATCCAACGCTTTCCCTACTGTTGCACCCACTGGAGTTGGACTAGTAATTTTAACCCCTACGCTATCCAACGCTTTCCCTACTGTTGCACCCACTGGAGTGGGAATAGTAATTTTAACCCCTGCGCTATCCAATGCTTTCCCTACTGTTGCACCCACTGGAGTGGGAATAGTAATTTTAACCCCTACGCTATCCAACGCTTTCCCTACTGTTGCACCCACTGGAGTTGGAATAGTAATTTTAACCCCTACGCTATCCAACGCTTTCCCTACTGTTGCACCCACTGGAGTGGGAATAGTAATTTTAACCCCTACGCTATCCAACACTTTCCCTACTGTTGCACCCACTGGAGTGGAAATAGTAATTTTAACCCCTACGCTATCCAACGCTTTCCCTACTGTTGCACCCACTGGAGTTGGAATAGTAATTTTAACCCCTACGCTATCCAACGCTTTCCCTACTGTTGCACCCACTGGAGTGGGAATAGTAATTTTAACCCCTAAGCTATCCAACGCTTTCCCTACTGTTGCACCCACTGGAGTGGGAATAGTAATTTTAACCCCTACGCTATCCAACGATTTCCCTACTGTTGAACCCACTGGAGTTGGAATAGTAATTTCAACCCCTACGCTATCCAACGTTTTCCCTACTGTTGCACCCACTGGAGTGGGAATCGTAATTTTTACTCTATTGTTATTGTACATTAATAATATTGGCTATTATTTAATTATATTTTGTAACTATATATATATATATGTTTTAAGAAATATGATAAAAAAAATGTTGTACTTTCATTAATTATTTAATTATCATTAGTTAATTTAAGTATTCTTAAGTACATTTTAGTACTTAGTTTTTAATATTAATTTAATTTAATAGTGTTTTTAGTAAAGCCGATATTTTTTACAACTATATTTTTGTAAACGATATTTTAAACTCGATATTTTTGTACTTACCTGTTTGTAGATAGAAACTCGATATTTTGTCAGTCGATATTTTTGACACGATATTATTGCAGGTCAATATTTTGGAATTCGATATTATTTCAGTGATCCGACAGAGACTGCTAGTTAAATAACTATTCTCTGTCTGTAAAAATGGTCCCCTTGAATTTGTTATCACTGCTTTTTATCTATAAACGATTTTGTATTAAGACAGAGACTGCTAGTTAGATAACTATTCTCTGTCTGTAATAAGTGTTTTTTGTATTTGTATTTCTGTTTTTAGATACCGGCGTTCTATATCCTGAAAAACCTTTTTACTAAATGTATTAATTCTTTTTTAACCATTTATCAATTATTGTACTGGAAATATCTTTTTAACTGAATGTATTTGTATATCTAATAGTGCTGTGTCAATGTGTTTGACAGAAAAATTTAATCTATTTTTAAATTTCTGTGTGTACCATGCTTTTATGAGTAATACTCGAATAAACCACTTTTTGACTTGACATGACTTCATTAAAGTTGAAATGATCGGACCTGTTTGCAGGTTTTTAAGACAGGCTTGTGCTAAAAAATCATGTGGTTTCTAATCCTTTTAGGTTTTGAAATATACAAACACAGCAACGCTACCGCTGCTGGGAATGATTAATGAAGATACCATTGTTGTTGTATACAACGCTTCACTTTTACTTTTATCCTTATAGAGGTATGTGCACCCAAACATAAATGAACTAAGTGGCTCTTTCGTAATTGTTTTATTGAGTGACCTATCCTGATATATTTTACTTCATTGATATCTGTTCTTTAGGCAGCTGTTGGAACATATTGATACGTTCAACATTGATTTGAGAAAATGTTTCTATTGAGAAACTGAAAAAAACACATTGATGAACATATTTGGTAAGCCCTCACCAGTAGTGCAATATATGTATAGGTTTTAAGACAGATGTCATGAACTAATACTACTAGAGATGTCTCCTGGGGTACCCACATGTTGCTGCTTTTTAACCTTGGCTACAGGAAATGTCCTTTTAAATGATTCAGCAGAATAAGACATGAAACAGTAAAATATTGACCTTTTAGATCTCTTGATCATCATGTTGTTGTTGTCGGTCACAGCACAGATAATGGTGTTTTTATTTAATGGTCTTGTAATAGACATATTTGAATATAATATAAATGGAAATTTAAAGCATTGATATGTGGTTTTCTGACCATCTCTCTTTTTTCTCTTTCACGCTCTCTTTTGTGCTCATACTGAAAATGTATTTAATATTGCTTTTTGAATCAGCAGGTCCTACGTTGTTATAACATGCATTTGAGAATAAGAATGTATTAATATCTTTCCTGTGTGTTGCCAACAATGCATCTCAAATGAGAGCATTTTTTCTAATGATGTTAATGCATCTCATGCGTAGGATCCTACAAGGGGATCCTTTCACTGACATTGTATTTTCAAAAATGGGTTACAAAATTTGAATAATTTTATATAAATGTAAATACTTTGTATATATGATGTGCTGTATATAGTGTCTAAATTGTGTGTATATGTATTTGTTTGTAGCCCTGAAGAAGTCTTTAAGGATGAAGCACTTTGGCCACTTCGTGTTTTTATGACCACATTGTGTGTTTTTTAAAAGAAGAATCTTGAATAAAGAAGTTATACCACGACCTTTTTTTTCTATTTCTGAAAATGTGTCCCTTTATATACCTTTCTTACCATTAAATGGAGTGCTGGACAACAGTTTTCTAAAGAATCAAGAGAGGTGCAGAACAAAAGCAAAAGATGTGCATAAAGAGACAAGTGAGGTGCAGAAAGAGGCAGGAGAAGAGCAGAAAGAGGCAAGAGAACTGCAGAAAGAGGCAAGAGAGTTGCAGAAACGGGCAAGAGAGCTGCAAAAAGAGGGAACTGGGGTGCAGACAGAGGCAAGAGAGTTAAAGAAAGAGGGAAGAGAGGTGCATAAATAGGCAAGAAGGGTGCAGAAATAGCCAAGAGAAATGCTGAATGAAAGAAGCAACATAGGTGTAATAGAACTACAGAAAGAGGTAAGAGAGTTACAGAAACAGGTGAGAGAGGTGCAGAAAGAGGAAAGAGGAGTGCAGAAAGAAGAAAGAGGGGTACAGAAAGAGGCAAGAGGGGTGCAGAAAGAAGAAAGAGGGGTGCAGAAAGAGTCAAGAGGGGTGCAGAAAGAAGCAACAGAGGCACAGAAAAAAGCAACAGAGGTGCAGAGAAAGGCAAGAGAACTGCAGATAGAACCAAGTGAGGTGCAGAAAAGGCAAAATAATTGAAAAAAGAGGCAATAGAGTTGCAGAAAGAGGCAAGAATGAGGTGAGAATGAGGGAAGAGAGTACAGAAAGAGGTAAGAAAATTACAGAAAGAAGCAATGGAAGTGCAGAAAGAGTAAGAACGGTGCACAAAGAAGCATGAGAAATACAGAAATAGGCAAGAGAGTTGCATAAAGAAGAAGAGCGGTTTGTACACCACTAGACTACCAATTTAAAACCCACATTTAGTAATAATTACCAGGTGACCATTCACCATTCGCCTTTCACCATGCAGTAATGCTTGTCACTGCATTTTTGCAAACGTTTGAGCCTTTTGAGCTAGAAACAATTTTTTTTTTGTTCAAATCTGCAGATTATGCAGCAGATTATGGATTATGTGACAAATGCGGAAAATGTCTAACTATGTGGAAATCGGTGCAGCTGAACAGTTTCATAATTCCAGTGGCACTGCTCATACCTCAGACTACGTCCAGAAGTGCTCTCAAAGAATAGAAATCCAAAACTTCACGTCCGACCTACACCCTCTCACCAGAGGCATTCTTCAAGGCTCAGTTCTCTCACCCACATTGTTCAACATTTACATGGAGCCACTCACTATCATCCTCAAAAAGCCAACATTCCCTTCCATTTCTACACCGACGACACCAGATCTACCTCGGAACCTCTTCCATAGCGGACATGCAAAGACTCAACGTCACCCTAATGGAAGTCCAAAAATGACTGTCCCATAACCATCTGAAAATCAACCAAGAAAAAACGGAAATCCTTGTTATAGCCAACAAGAAGCAGACCCCTCGAATCACAGAAGGGTTGAAGTCTATTGATGTTCTCAACTGCACTCTCATACCGGCAGACTCGGTGAAGTCACTGGGAATAACTTTTGACCCCAACCTTGACGTGGTCAAACACATCAAGAACACAGCAAGATGTGCCTTCTTCAACTTAAAACTACTAAAAAAGATCAAACCCTTCATCCCTCAAAAAGACCACAAGCAAGTCATGCAATCTCTTGTGCTATCCAGATTAGTCTAAGCGAAGGCCACCCTCACAGGCACAGCCAAGCTACATCTTGTCTCCTCTTAGAGCTACACTAAATGCAGCAGCCAGAATGGTGACAGGAGTGAAGAAATATGAACACATCTCTCCCGCTCTCAAAGAGCTCAACTGGCTCCCAATTGAACTGCGTGCTAACTTCAGAACGGCCTGCCTCACCCTCAAGCTCTGCACACTGGCAAACCCACCTATCTAGCCACCAAACTCAACAAAGCAGGACAAACTAGAAATCTTAGGAGCACCAACACTATGCTACTCATCCCCCCGAAAACCCGTAAACCAAAGACCTTATCTCGGTCTTTCTCTGGAAATGCTCCCATAATTTGGAATGCCATCCCCATTCATGTCAGGACGAACCCTTCCTTTAAAGATTTCAAAAGCCAGCTCAAAGTGCTCCTCCTCAATCGAGCTCTCACGAAATGACAATGGTCATACAAAGGCAGATCCGCCATCTTCTGAGGATCTAGGCACTACGATAAGACCAACTCCTACAGCATCTTACCTTTACCCATAATATTACCTCCTCCATGATGACTCTGCATTTATTTGCAACAGGACTTCTATTGATACACGACCCATCGCTGAACAATGTGTCTACTGTCCCACTCTTAGCTTACTCAACTGTTATTTGACAAATGTTGTAAAGCGCTCCGATACCTTCGGGTCTGGCCAGCGCTATATAAAACTCCAAAATAAATAAATAAATACATTTGTTGCCTCATTGAGTTTATTGTTTAGCTTCTTGGGGAATGAGGAAGACTTAACCTGAGGTTACAATTCCACAACACAGACTACCATAGCACATATGTACTCTCCATAACAAATTCCACTACACAAAACGTACATCCATTTCACTCCAAAAAATAGTGGTAAAAAACCTTTACATTTACAATGCCAATAGCACTAACTTTTGCAAATGCAAGACCTATTACATTGCAAATGCTTCTTTAACTAGTAGTCGCATTTGCATAGAGGTGGGAAAAGGGGAATGGGTCTCTGACCAGCGCTCAGGTATTCCGCTGTGTAGGATTTACAGAAGGTACCAGGAGGGCTTCTTGGGCCCCAAAGTCCCTCATGATCATGGTTGTCTTCATCCCCAAGCCAGTGGTTTGCCAGGTGGTGCGTTTGCAGAGTGGTGGAGAAAGGGGGAATGGCCTCCGAAGACTTTTAGCAATCCCACTGTGTGGAACTTACTGGAGGTAACAGGAGGGGTTGGTGGCTCCTAAGGGCATTCTAGTGGCCAACTACCCCTCCTATTACCTCCAGTAAGTCCCACCCAGCAGGATTGTTAGGTTCTCATAACAGGAATCCCCCCTTTGCCCAAGACTCTGAAAACACGCTCCCTAGTGTCCTCTTGGATGGGGATTAAAGTCCCCTTCGCTGCTGGGGGTTGTTAGGGGCCAACTAGTCTACCTGTTACCTCCAGTAAGCCCCACACAGTGGGATTTCTGGGAGGTGGAAACAGGCCTCACCCACTCTCTCCACAACTCTGTGAATGCACCTCCTGGCATGATCTTTGGTTGGGGATAAAGTCCCCTTGCCTCCTGAGGGTCCCTGGGTGCCAACTTGCACTCTTGTTAGCTTTAGTAAACCCCACACAGCTGTATTGCTGAGAGTTGTCAGAGGCTACACCCCTTTTTTACACCACTTTGCAAATGAACCCCCTGGTGCACTGCTGCTTAGGTGATTAAGTCCACTTTTGTCCTGAGTTCCTCCTGAGGAAGATAGTGCCTACATTTAAGCCCAGCACTGAAAGGTGTGTCTGCACACCTAGCGACAGGAACTACATGGCTTGTAAAGAAGAGCTTGACATGCTTTGAAAGCATTAACTAATCTCTTTTTTCCTTACGCACATGATGAAAACTGTATTCAATTAAAGAGAATGTACCCATGAATGTTCTAAGCTCAACGCGGTCAATGTAGACAGCAGTGGTATCACGCGTGGTCTGAGCAGTCACTGTATAACAGTTCAATACTGTACCTCTAAAGAATATTTTTCTGCTTCTTTCCACCACTAGCATCTTGTTCAGTGTTTCCTGTCTAGAATCACTATTTTTTATTGTTTTTCCTTGCAGTATGTTAGATGTTTGGGTATGACTGAAGTATGACTGATCTAGTGTGTGAATTGCGGTGTGGAATATGACATGTTGTTGATGATTTCTAATGTCCTGGTGCTGATTTACTTGTGATAAGGGGTTATTTGTGATAGAGCTTTTTTCTGTGTTATATTTATGTCGATTTGTTTTCATCCTAAAAATATTATGTAAGGCATCTCAAATTGATTTGTTATGTGATATATTTAAAACAATTGAAAATATATATTTTGTCTAATCTATAAAGTACTTTTGATACTTTGTTAATTTTGCATTACTGTTGGGTTTGTGGAAAATCTTTTTCCCCCCTTTGGAAATTCATGTGTTACCTTCATTCAGAGACGCTTTGCACTCTTTGTGCATCGTAGGCAGGTGACATTTATTCCATTCCAGTGTAGGGTATTATAGACTACCTCCAGCTGGGAACCATGGGAAACAACCTTAATACAGAATCCCTAGCAACCAGTGGGAATAACAATGACTCCCAAAAAACGAGCTGTACCTGAGCCACGAACTCCTTAACAATTACTGTATCTGAACCACAACCTCATAAACCAGAGGTATGTGTCAATAATTAAATAAAAAAATTACAAATATTGTTTTTTTGAATTGATTTATACATTTACTTATTTTAATTACGCTGTTGTTATAATAGGTTTTGTATAAATTAACCGTGTTAGGCCAGTAGATGGCACTGAAGGTGTGTTTTTCAATAAAGCTATTCTGTACTGTATTGGATGCGACTGTTCAGAGTTCAAATTCGATTTGATTAAATTTAGTGTTCATTTCACAGTTGAAGTGGTTAGAAAAGGGTGGTTGGACTTTTGAATTTGTTTTATTTGTGTTCATTCTTTAAAAAAAAATGAAAATGTTATGGAGTCCGTTTTTTTTAATGTCTGAGAAAAAAGATGATGACCTCATGTTAAATAGTTTTTTCCACGTACATAACTGTCGCTCTATAAATTTGTCTGTATTTCTAAAAAATCATTATTTGATAGTAAATTTAAAGTCTCTTTACTATAAATTGTTGTTAATAGAAGTGTAGATTAATTTAAATACAGTTTGTTCTTGTTTCAAACTTGCATTGTTTTAAACGTAGTTGTAGATTCGGAATACATGAGAATACATACATTTTCGTGGTTAGTAAGTCGTTGTACAATATGTTGTGGTTGGGCTCTAGTCGTTGTTTACCCTTCGTGGTTTAGACAGGCAGATTCTGCCCATCGGCAACCGAAGGAGGCAGGGTAGGGCCGCGCTGATTGGCTCTGCCATTAACTATTCTTGGCGCTGGATAAGACTATTCGATTATTTTGAAGGTGTTGGATTTATCTTAAGTAAAATCAGAGGGACTTTTGGGTGATTTAAATTTTTTTACAAATCGATACTTTTGGAACCAGTAGCATATTATATCTTTCCTACTTGCTCTCGGTATGCTTATTGTCTTTTTGTTCTTGAATAATATTTATATTTTGAGATAGAATTTACTTCTCAAAAAAAAAAAGATTTTAGACATGACAGTAAAACTATGGCAAAAACAAGGGCAATTGACAAAATTCCTGGAAAAGGGAGCACTAGGAAAATGCCGAAAAATGCAGCTGAGAATTGCACACTTGATGAAATATTTGAGCTAATAGAAGAAGTGGAGGGGTTTCTTACTCATAAAGATAAAAGGGGAAAACAGCAAGGTAGGAGGAGAAAGGGAGAAGGGAAGAAGGATGACACACAGAAGGATATTAAAACGTATTTTAGTAAACCAGTCAATGACCATTCCCTAGAGGTGCCTATTATAGATATCAATTCTATTCCCCCTTCCCCGCCCCCAAACAAGCACTCCAGCAATTCCTATTCAGGAGCTATCCAATGTGAAAGAGCTTGAAGACAACCCTATTGTAGTTAATATTGAGTGCTCTAATCATGTGCAGTATTGGAACCCTTAGGAAATAAACAGCATTCTGTGAGTAAAGTGGCTGCGCATTTAAAGAATAATGTGGGTGAGGGAAATGGGGATTTAACTGAACAGCTAGATTTGATGAGGGTGGAGATTATGAGCCTGTGGCTTTGTATTGGTAGACTGGCCAAAGTTTTAAATGAAAAAATAGGGAAGCTCTCAAGTCTAGTGATAAAGATAAGTTCCTCATTAGCCAACAGGAAAAACCAGGTACCTCCAGCCCATTTCAAGCACTCTACCACCTATAGAAATATTATAACTGTAACTAAAACTGGGAATATAGATAGAGGAGTAATTGTAGGATATGTTCAATATCTTCATACCTAGACCCCCGTGAAGATATGGACGCCATAAATTATACGTCTAATTTGAGACAGGGGACTTCTTTAAACATCCAACCCAGATGGAGTGGGATTACTATACATCATAATCATGGCAAAATGAGTAGATTTGACTTTAATATTTCTATGATTAAGCCCTACAAAATCTATATGATGAATGTCCTTAAATTCCCCCACGGAACTAGGGAAACATTTGATTCACTAGTTAATAAATCTATCCATTGGGTAAGACATACAATGCGGTGTAGATCTATCATAAAGAAGGACATAGTGTACACAAGCATTTCACTAACACTGATCAACAGTTTACAGGGCTGGAATTAAGAAACCAGGACTGGCAGAAGGGTTAATTACACTCAAATCACAGTTCAGATCTAATATCTAGTCACAAATAAGATTGAAATTGAACTCCCTAGCGCACACATCAGCACTAGCAATCTCAAAGGACCACAAAACACAAGGTTCTCCTATTTTTTTTAGACAGGTAATCTTGAATACTTCTGCTCCATTATCAACATGTATGGGGAGAGACCAACTGTCCCTAAATTGGGAATGGGTGCCAAAAAAACTAACCTTAGATGCAGCATTAAAGCACAATACCAGCATATTGCTGGACCTTGGAAAAGATCAACTGACCCAGGGGCCTGAGTCCTTGTGCATATCATTGTATATAGGAAGGAGTGAAACAATAAAGGATGCCTACATGAATATGCTGTGTTGGAATGTAGCAGGGATTAAAGCAAAACTTTCAGACCCAAAAGTGGGGTTTATCATAGTTCATTACCATATTATACTCTTCCAGGGAAACACGGGGTATTAAACCAGTTCATAGATATGGGTTTGTTGCATTTAGTAATAACGCTTTGAATTCCCGTGCGTGTCAACCATCTGGTGGTCTTCTGATAGGTAAGGTAAGGTAAGGTAATATTTATTGTGTGGTTAGTTAAAACCTTTACAATTTTCATGTAAAAAAAACGTAATAGCAGCAACATTCATATTCTAAAACCAATTAAATTAAACATATAAAACTGTCATGAATTGTATTGACATACACAAAACAGCAGCAGCAGAATTCATAATCTAAAACCTTTTTGAAAAAACATGTAACTTTCTTAAATTGTTTAACAGGAACAGAGCAGTTATCAATAGATGTTTACACAGACCGTAAATTAAGAATACAATGCTCAATTTTCAAAGACAAGCGAGGGACAGTTCCATCATCAGTTAGTTGTCATCTGCAGTATGAGAAGATTTGCTGTTAGGTTTAAGGGACCATGTGGCGCAGTGATTAAGCAGTCTGGTTACTTGACGCAAGAGCTTTTGCCCCAGCCGCTTCCATGAATTGAACAACGCGGCACGCTAGTTGTACATCTCCAACTCCAAAACATGCCTTCACAGCTTGTCTGCAGGATCTTATCCGCTTGCGTACAAAGAGCGGCTTTAGTAACTGTCGCCGTTTGGCCTGTAGATTTCTGCATATACATAGCAGATGTAAATGGCTTTTGTTGGCGTACTCGCATAAACGGCATGTTGACTGAACATGAAGTCGCTTCCATGGGGGAAGATGCAGTAAAGATGGTAAAATGCCCAAACGAAAGTGAAGATATTTTTCTTTCCTCTTTCTATTGAAACCAGTGCCTAAGTATGGTTGTGGAGAGGATTTATCATAACTGTGGACCACATACCATCCATTGGCTCTTTCTGTAAGTGTCGCCTTGTCTTCAACTAGTGATAGCTTTTTCACTGTTTCGTTAACACTTTGTTTAAAACATGGCTAGGATCCTGAGGCTGCCCAGAGTTCCTTGAGACCTAGATGATATATAGATGATGTCAGATAAGACCTTGCTGCACACTCCCTCTTTAGATGTATTTCTTTCCATAAATACGAGTTCAGTGTGCCTGCTCCAGATTTTTTTATCCTGTACCGGGTCTTAGCATAGGATCCTTTGCGGGCTATTTCTTGACTTTGCATGACAATTTTTAGCCTTATTTGGGCTGGTAAGACATACTTTGGTAAATTAAAAATCATTCTGGCAGCTCTAGAAACAGTTCTGTCCAAAGTCAATGCATCTCTCCCCCTCAGACATTCACTACCATAAGTGATAGCCGGGATGAGTTTCGCTTGCCAGACTTGTAGCAGTGGGATAAGGCTAGGGCCAGCCGTTTTCTGTTTGATCGATTTGATGGATACCACAATCGAGTTGCCTCTTCTTTTGATTGCTTCTTTGTGCAGATTGAAAGTCTCCTTGTTATCCATGGTCACACCTAGATACTTATACGGGTTGACTACTTCGATTGGAGAGTCTGCTGTAAGCCAGCAGTGTTTGGAGGTTTCCTTTTTCTGATGTATCCTCATGACCTGCGTTTTGTCATGGTTAATGGTTAGTCCATCAGATGTAGAGTATCGACTAGTACTGTCCAATAAGCGTTGGAGACCGATAGGGGTCTGGCTGACCAGTACACGGTTGTCTGCGTACAAGAGGTTGTAAATTGGGAGGCCTCCTAGCTTAGGTGGATGAGAGTTGCAAGTACCCAGTTCTGTTGAAAGGTCAGACATAAATAAGTTGAATAGCACAGGTGCCAGAACGCACCCCTGTTTAAGCCCCATGGTTGTTGGAATTTTCCTAGACAAGTACTTTCCATCTCCGAGCTTTACTTGGACCCAAGTGTCTGTGTGAGGGAGAATTAACTGATTTAGGAGAACAGAAGGTATTTTAATTTCCTTGAGTTTGTGCCAGAGCCTATTTCTATTGATTTTTCAAAAGCCGACGATTAGTCGATGAAGCACATGAATAGAGGTAGTTTTGCTGTCTTAGCGCTGTCTATCAGTAGGGATAATGCCAGAATATTAGTAGTTGTCCCCATGCCCTCGCAAAACCCTGTTTGATTGATTGGTATAATTGATTGTTCTTCGATCCAGACTTTTAAGTCATCCAGAAGGAGGCGAGCATAATATTTCACCTCGATGTCAATTAAGGCTACAAGCTTAGCTGAGTTCTTGTCCCCTTTCTTGTGTAGTGGGGATATAATTGAATCCTGCCAGGAGTCCGGGATGATGTCTCCTTCCGTTATTTGGACATACAGCAGCAAAAGAATGGAAGCCCAGTATTCCAGGTCCAGTTTGAATAGAATTGGTGGAATCCTGTTAGGGCCTTGGGCACCGTCCCTCTCACCCTTGGCTATCCTGTTCTTAATCTGCATGGTTGTGAATGGAGGATGATTGTTCATGGTTAGAGCTTTTAAGTATGGATAGGATGCCTCTGGTGTGTTTAGGGTCTGACTCCATGGAGCATTAAAGTGTAGGTGCTGATGCGAGGCCCAGGTTTCTTCTGACAGGTGGGAGTTTACTCTTTGCACGTTCTGGTTGGCTAAACTATTTATTGTTCACCAAAACCTTGCACTGTTGTTCGTCTTGGAGTCATGCAATAGCCCCGCCCATAGGTTATCATCTTTTTCTCTTTTTTTCAAATTCGTAGTTTGGTGTCCCCTGCCAGTGAATCGTTTGGCCTACGTCAAGTGCTCTCGACTTGACGGTTTATGGTCTTAGCGAGCCATGACCAATCCTTAGACTCGAGTATTTGCTGTTGGTCCTTCCTTTCAGCTGGTCGAGCGTCCGTACTACGGGCGCATTTCAGCACAGATTTCTGTTGAGTGCCCGTCGAAGGAGGAACTAGGTTCCGTTGCTCTCTTTTAATTATAGTTAATGGTGGCGGGTAGCCAGGCTTTTGCTCAAGTTGTATTTTTATCCCCCATAGCTTTAGTTGTGTTTCCTCTGCTAAAATACTCCTTGCTATTTCCTCTGAAATCCAGAATGTCTTGGCTATTTCTCTTTCTGAAATACCCTTGATACATTGAAATGCAATTCTTTCGAGAATATTTGAGTTTATATCTGCCAAATTGTCAATAGCTTGTATCAGTTGTCTTATGTTCCCTCTTTTGAGGATATCCCCTCTGCCTCTGGACTTATATTCAGGGATGAACGGAAGGGCGTTATTTTTGGGTTCTGATTGGTTGGCCGTTACGGATGCTGCCTGAGTAGCTGTCTCGTCATCGGCGTGCACATTTGAATGTGTATGTTGGAGATCTCTTTGGTCCAACCTAGTAATGGTAAACGGTTTCCTTTGAGTGACTGGCTCTCCTGTCCTTTCCATATTGGTATATACTGGTTCTCTACATATTCTATTACTGTCTGCGTTCTGTGCTGTTATTGGTGGCGCTATTTGTTCGCCCGCAGTTTTATGCAGTTTGAGTTCAGGGTCCCCTGATGGTGGAATAGTTGACAGGCTTGACTTTATTTCTCCTGTTGTTTTCTTGGTGATGGGATTCCCTGTTGATCTAATCATATTTGAAGGTGCTGGAGCTCGGGTGATTACATTCTGTTTGGATTCTCCCGACTCTGTTAACGGTATCTCTACCAATTCATCCAATTTCTTTTCTGCTTTGGAGTCCTCTCCTTTAGGGAACTTTAGGACGCTCACAGTGTTACCTTCTGGGTGCAGTGTTTCTGTTTAACCATTCTTAGTGAACCCTTTTGCCCATAGTTCTATGCTGCCTCTGCGAAAATATTCCATTATATTCTTTTTCTTCTTTCTTCCCTTTCTCCTCTGTTTGCGACTAGGTTTGTGGTCCTTGTAGCCCCCAGCCTCAGATTTATCTGAATCCTCTAATTCAGAGTTTGTTGGTGAGCAAAAGGTGGTCATAGCTGTGCTTGGCACCCCTAATGTGCTCTTTTTTGTTATGACTTCCAGGGTCCTTGCTCTTTTGATCTTCTTCTTCTTTTTTGGTAGAGATTATCTGCTTATTGTATAAGTGGTTTCCAGGCCGCTTTTCCTTTTCTAAACTATTTAGTGGACCCTTTTCCCATCCTGTATTCACCTTATCTTTCTCGGTGGAGGATTCACCCGTCAAAGGGCTGTTTGTTTGAGCATCCAGAGATTGTTGGATGGGTGTTGCAGCTATTTTCCAGATGTCTGCTAGGATGTTCTCCATGACCACTGGAAGAGTGGAAAGTTTGTCGACTATGGAAAACAGGTGCAGTGCGTTGGGGTCAGATATGTATCTGCCTGGGCCCTTTTGATCAACTTGTTCATGTCTGCCAGTCTACTGTCGATGTTTGAAATGTGGGTGGCCACTGAATTGAGGATGGAAAGTTGGACATCCATCTTGTCGGAACGATACTGCATTGACTTGACAGAAAGCTGCATGGTATCCAGTAAGGTTTCCCAGATCTTGTCTAAGTCTGACTGATTGGGCTCATTATTGCTAGTTTTTGGAATGGTAGTGGACTTTGCCTGCCAGAAGTCTGTAAGTAGGTAAGAGTTGGAGAGGTCCTGCTATTCTTGGCTAAGTATCCTTGGTTACCGGCTAAATACGTGAAGCTGTCGGGTGGGCCCGGTCCTTTTTCTCCAGTTGTTTGGTAGGAGCTACAAGAGGAAGCAGTGGCTACTGTGTTATGATTGGGAGAAAAGACAGAGTTTAGACTGTCAATAGTAGTTGGTTTATCCCATTTTGATGTGCTTTTGGCGATGCTCGTTATAACTTCCGACCTACTAGGGCTAGACCCGTGATATTGGCTATTCAGACCCATCTCTGGGCGGGAGTGAAGTATGCCCATTGGACCCATGGGCATTTGGGGATGTGGTTCCACACAAACTGGGTGATTCTCTTTTTTGGAGTTGATGGATTCATTTTTTGGTGATTTTGACCCTGTTGGATAAGCTGGAATTTCTTTGCAAACCTCATTGTGCGCGATAGATAAGGAGGTTGTACCGGGAACAGTTGCAGGGAATTTTCCAGTGTTTTGGTAATTGTTGGAGTGGAAATCTTGATTACCAGAAATGGAGATAAGGTTTCCTGAAAGAATGGTGACAATAGGTTCAAGAGGTGGTTCTTTATTAAACTTGTCCGTGGCTAAGTTGGATCCTGCTACTGATGTTAATGTCTGAGAGGACCATAATCCTGTGTCCTTGTCTGTTGCTTGGAGAGGCTCGGTAGGCATTTCTTTAAGTGACCTCCTCTCTTTCTGGCCTTCTAAATGTGGGGTACTCATAATTCTGGGCTTATGCCTTCTGGTTCTTTTCATTTTTTGCTTCTCTGCCTCCACTACTTGGAGCCGTCATGTCTACAGCAAGTGCTTGAAAGTCTGTTTTTACTGGGCACAGAGGGGATGGGAGGTTGTTGAGGCTCTCATTTTTTGTGCAGAGAACTGACCCACATCCCTTAAGAAAGCAAATTTTGTGTAGATTTTTGGTTGATGACTGGCTGGTTTAATTTCAGTGCTCTGGTCCTGCCCTTCAACATCAACCAGGTACTGAGATGGGTTTTCTTCCATCGTTGGACTCTATTGCTGACTATATCAGTTAGGCTTTTGTTCTTTTTTTCCATTTGTTAATTAGGATGTGACAGAGAGTCTCTCCCTGCCTGATCTCACCTTCTCAGGCCGTTTTGTGCCTTTTTGTGCCAGTGATCCTGTAAGTCAATAGGTCTTATGGTTGAGGCTAAAAGCAGAAAGTTTGTTTAATAAAGGGCAGTCCCTTGGCTCAATTTGATGGTGTTTGTTCGCACCTGGTTTAGACCTTTCCCAGAGCTTTACCTAAGCCCAAGCCCTGGCCCCCCTGGCCCCCTTCTCTGCCTCCACCTCTCAACTGCTTTGAGCACTGCCTTCCGGAGCCGGTCTCCCACTTTGAGACAGTTCTATGGCTGAGATGAGCAGGTTAGGTGGAATGGAGGCTGAGGGTTGAGGGCTGAATAGACCAGGGCTGTGTACTCTAAAGGGAAGTGGGGGCGAAGCGAGACTGCCCCCAATGCCAATGCTCAAGCAGCCAAGATCACACCTGGGTACACTGGGCACATGAGGCAGACACCCGCATCTACTCAGCACAACACCGCTCCCAGACTCCGGGGTGTTGAGTGAGGAGCGGGGAATGAAGCAAAAAGAAGATCAGAAGGTGAGCAGAAGGTGGAGGGCAGAACCCGGGCTTAAAGGGGGAGTCGCACAACGTGTTAAAAGCCAGCCGCCGACAGCTTTGCGGCTCCCGCAGCTCCCGACTTGCTCCTTCTCCGTCCCTCACCTCTGGTTTACCTCTGCTGCCTCTGGCTGCTCCCGGCTGGACCGGCTGATCCCGTGCCCCAGTCCTCATTCCTTGGACCGAAAGCGTGCTGCACCCTGTGGCCTGTGATCACAGTGTAACCGTGCAGCCGCGGGCCGGCGTCAGGAGAGTAATGAGCGACGTGCTCCTCGCAGCAGTTCACCAGCACCTGCGCGGCTGGTTGAGCTCAACTCGGACGCTCTACTACGCTCCTACTGTGGTCTGGTCTGTCGTTTAGATATCCGATTGCACAGCTTTTTGCTCCACTCTGCTGCTCAAATCGCGCAGCCCGTACCGGCAATGCCGGTCTCCTCGTGACGGCGGGATCCGGGGAACAAGGTGGCACTTAGACAGGCACTTAGGCAGGCTGTGATGGCTGTTGTGGGAGTTGCAGGAAGTGCGGTTATTGGAATCGCTATTACAAAGTGAAGATTACCAACTACACACTTCTCTAAATCCTCAAGTTTTAAGGAAAACAAACCAGTATTACTCTTTAGTTTGTTGGGTATACTTCATTCGTACCCTTTTAATCTATTATTTCCATCTTTTTCAGTATTTCATGTATGAAAAAAACACTAGACATTTTGACAATTTACACATTCATACAATACATATCTACAACACATATAAATACACAATATGCAAAATGTTTGGCGTTATATACACAACAGTTCGTATTTGTGTGTTTACTGACCACACTTCTTTCAAGACAAAGTCACGTTTGGACTAAAAGTTAAATAAACAACAACTAAATGTAAGAGAAGTTTTCAATAAACCATAAATCAATTATTATTATTATTATTATTATTATTATTATTATTATTATTATTAAGCTGTTTTATAGCGCGCACAATTACTCCGGAGTATCCTGGCGCGGAAAGAGGGGAACAGTAGACGCAGAGCATAGATCAGCAAACATACTAGACAGCTATTCTAAACAGGTGAGTCTTCAGCGCTTTTTTAAAAGCAGTGAATTCGTCAATGCAGCGTAGAGCCGCAGGGAGGGCGTTCCATGCGCGCGCGGCCTTTACAGTCACAGAGTGGCCTCCCAGCCGAACACGCTGGAAGCGCGGGACCAGCAGCAGATGTTGTGCTGCTGAGCGTAAATCTCTGTTAGGGAAGTACCGCGTGAAACGTTTCATCAGATAGGCAGGGCCACACCCATTGATGGCTTTATGGGCCAGAGTCAGAATTTTGAAGGTAATTCGATGCTGTACCGGCAGCCAATGCAGGCTCTCCAGATAACTTCTAACACTGATCCGCCTGGAGATATTCCCCAAAAGTCTGGCGGTGGCGTTTTGAATAATCTGGAGCCGCCCGATCAGATAGGCCGGTGAGCCACTGAACAGGGCATTGGCGTAGTCCAGACGCGAGAGAATTAAAGCTCTCGCGACTGACTCGCAGGCCGGGGCAGGCAGATAAGGGAAAAATTTTCTAAGAGACTTCAGAGTCCCAAAGCAGCCACCAGTGAGCCTCTTGATATGCCCCTCAAAGCGGAGGTCTTCCCCAAACCAGACCCCAAGGTTTTTAGCCAAGGTGTTAGAGGCACATGGTGCAGGAAAGCCAGCCGGCCACAGTAGGGATCGAAAATCAGGGGGGAACTGGCCATAGAGCAGGATTTCGGTCTTGTCCTCGTTACACTTCAATTGAGCAGACGCTAACCAATTGAAGACTGAGGACAGACAGTTCTGAATCTGCTCAGTGTCAAGAGCCTCTCCAGGCCAGGTAAACAACAACTGCGTGTCGTCCGCGTAGGCTATAACTTTGGCTCCCAGATGTTCTGCTAGTTCAATCAGAGGTGTCATATATATATTAAAGAGCAAAGGGCTCAGAGTCGAGCCCTGTGGGACTCCTGTCACGAGAGGTCTCGCCGAAGAGGAGTAAGGGGGGAGCCAAATCTGTTGAGCTCAGCCAATCTAATGCAAGACCTCCAATGCCAATGTCGGCAAGCCTGGTCAAGAGGCGTTGGTGGGGAACCGTGTCAAACGCGGCAGAGAGGTCCAATAAAATTAGAGCCGCTCTGCCGCCACCATCCAAACACTCTCTGACCGCCTCCGAGATTTCCACAAGAGCCGATTCAGTGCTGTAGGCAGCACGGAACCCGGACTGTGCCTCATGCAGAGCTCCGGAGCTTTCCACAAACTTGTTAAGCTGCTGAAAGGCCAGTTTCTCTCCAATTTTTGCCAAAGCAGGGAGCAGCGATATCGGACGGTAGTTAGTCAGAACCGCCGGATCAGCACCAGCCTTTTTAAGGAGGGGCAGAAGTTTGGCTTGTTTCCACTCAGAAGGCAGGCTGGCTGATTTAAATGAAAGGCCGACTAAGTGTGATACCTCCTGAACAACTACGTCGGCAACCTCCGCTAACACTCTTGCTGGACAAGGGTCCGATGGAGACCCGGATTTCAAAGATTTAATCACAGCAAGAGTGTCGGTAGTTGAAGGAGGGGCAAACTCCGTCAACCAAGCCGCTGGAGCCCTCAGAGGAATCAGGTGTGTTAAGGCATTTGAGGGAATAATAGCGGCAAAGTTGGACTGAATAGCCGCGATCTTATCCTCAAAAAACCCAGACAAACTCTCACACCAATCCTTGGAAGCTGGAACTGTCCGCTCCTCCGCGCAAGGGGACAGAAAGCTGTTAACAATTGAGAAGATCTCTCGGCTGTTGTTATTGGCCTTGGCGATCCGATTGGCGTAGTAGATGCCCTTAGCCTTTGCTTGGTCTATTCAACAATAAATGTCTATTTTCTTTTTATGTGCCGACGCGTTTCAAACCCGATGACATCAATTCTCAGGTTCTCTTCAGGGCTCTGTCTTTTGAGTTTGTCTGTTTTCCCGCTGTTGCCGGTCTGCAGGTTTGTTTTTCACTCAACTATTTATCTTGGTCTTGTTCCTGGGTGTGTCTTTTTCATTATCTCGACACTCTTCCCTTTTTCCTGTTTTTGAAGGGGCACTCGTCCTTGCACGTTGTTTGTTCTTACAACCTGTTCAATTCTGTTTTTCCTTTCGTGTACTGCAATTAACTGTGCGTCCCTCTCCTCGAGCGGCTGTGTTAACTTAAGGCCATCTTGGTGTTTTCCTGCTTCTACGGCAATCCGGTGACTGCTGCATCAATCTATGGAATCGCGGCAGCAGCAGCTTCTCCTCACGGTCAGCGTTCATGTTTTTGGCATCTGGTGTTTCGGCGTCTGACGTCACAAAAGCATCCTTACACGTGAAAACCCTGTGCGATTAGTACTGCTATATTGGCGCAGTATTGGGAAAATCTATTTCTGCTGGTTAGAGTAGTGCCTTCAAACACCAGGGATTTATTCGATCTTGAAATTTAAGTAACTCCTACAGTAGGAGTGAGATATATTGATCTAGTGAATAAGTATATTAGATCAGTTCAACCAAATCTTCAGTCTGCTACAGGAATATAATGTGATTGCAACACATGATTGCCTACAGAGTAGTCCCTGGCTGATATGGCACTCCACTGATAAGAAATTGATAAAAGTGGCATCCCAGCGGCCTACGGTAACTGTAGACCATGGCATAAATGGTAACAGAAGATCTTATTTCCCTTCTTATCCAACTTTTAAAAGATGGCAAACTAATTCAAACATAGATTATAAACTTTTAGAAATTGGTCTGTGGCTTGATTTAAATGATATAAAGTTAATCCCAAAAACAGACCGCGACCACCAGACATTAAGCGCAAAATGAGTAATTGACGCATTGTACGATATAAATCTGGCCCCTTCTATACCTAAAGTTCCTTTGGAAACCATCAATAAAAGAAAAAGCATACAATGGCCAATAACAGCAACTAATATTTTGGTCCTAACACAAATATATGAATTACTTGTGGAAAAAGTTTCTCTGATAGATTTTGCTAACATAACTAATGTCATATTTGTAAATCTTCATTGCAATCTGATGAACTAATAAGTGTGCTTTTTGTGAAAGAAAAAAAGAGGGGCTATAGTAAAAAAAACAGCCCCTAATAGGAACTCGAAAGATTGCAGTGTAGAGAAACAGCAATTCCTGGAAGTAATAAAGAAGGGCAATTGCTCAGAAAAAAGTAGTCTAAGAAAAACTATGAGACTACTTTGATTAATGCCAAAAGGGAAAGAGAATCTGAACATCGGATGGAAATAACCGATGCCCTACAAACTGGGGCCAAAAGGCTTCTGGAAGCTGATTGCAGTTAACTCTCAAACAATTTAGAAACATCTTAAAGCAACAATAACACCAGATAGGTGGGTACTTCATTTTCATGGTCTATATAAAGAATGGCTCTGTGAATAAACCCAGTGCAAACCTCCAGGGAAGGAAATGTCAGGGACCCAGAGAAATTTAGGACTAATGGAAAAGGGTTCAATAAATGGAAGTTCTGATGTTCCATACTTTACTTTAGCTGATTCGGCTCTTGCCCTAAAAACAGATGAAGATGAAAAACTTGCAGATCTGTATTCACTTCAGCCAAATATATGGGTCCTGTATCTTAATGTTGTGAGTAATAGCATTCTAAAAGGCAAAGACATTCCTACATAATGGCATGAAGCTGCCCTTCTCCCTATTTAAAGGAAGGGGAACAGGGATTTCCCTTCAAGCTACAGGCCCAAAACCCTACTGGATAATACTCATGAAATCTTTTGTAGGTAGGTCCTGTTCGATTGCATAAGTGAGTAGATGAGAAGTGCATCTTTGAAGATACACAAACGGGCTTCATGAATAAGGTAAGTACCCTCGACCAGGTATTTTGCTTTAAGGTGCTATGCTGAAAATATATCACCTTGAAGTGGGATCATCTACATGCCGCTTTTATTGATTTAAGAGTGGCATTTGACCTGGTCCAGAAGGATAACCTCGGGAAAGTCCTGGATGAATGAGGAATCCCAAGGGATCTACTTTGAACATTGAGGGTACTCCACTCTGAAACATATGCTCGGGTGAGATGAAATATGAGAAGGGACCTAATGGACAGAATTGACATTAAGCGGCAGTAAGGCATGGATGTCTCTTTGTACCTAATCTCGTCAGTCTCTATATTAATGGAGCGTTTAAATGGCTAGCCCTATGCAGACATGGTGCTCATGAATCTGAAAGTGTCCCTCTCCCATTTCTAATGTTTGCAGATGACACTTTACTTATATCAAGATCCTCAATGCACTTACAGTCAGAATTGAATGTTTCAGTAGCCTGTTGTGCTAATAGGGGATTAGAAATGAATCCATCTAAATCATAGTCCATCTCAATAATTCCCCATTGGTCCTTCAGAAGGAAGATGACAATAGATAGGGTTAACTAAAGCTGGTAACACACTTTCAATATTTAGGTGATAGACTTACAGATAACCTGACATGGAGGGATCTGTTAGAAAAAAGTAATCCTATTTTACATCAGAAGAAATCTGCAATAGGACGAAAATATAAGGCCACCTCAGGGGGCTTGGTGTCACCTACCATTACTGCATATAGATATATGGTGTAGACAGCAACTATATGCTGAGATGGGGAGCTATGTAGACACAGCAATTCTTACTGAGACCGAGAACACATTTATTAGGGCCCTCTTTTTTAATTTACCTGAGAGTACACCTCGTATACCCCTGAGATTTGATTTGCATTTAGTCCCATTAATATGGTCATCTTGCTTAAACCTTTGTAATATTTAGTCTGGTTATGATCAATTGTGGAGCTGGCACTGTATCAGGAATCGCTAAAGGAGTTGATAGCTTATGATAAAGAAGTATGTACCCTTGGCTGAAGCAAATCAAGAAACTTCCAGACAAAGTCAGGATGGGGGAATTATGGAGTGCTCCAGGAGATATAGTCAAAACCGATGTACAGAAAGTAAAAAAAATGTATTGGGAGGAAGCAATGCATCAGATTCAGAAAGATCATTCAGAAGCCTTATGTGGATAGAATATTTCCCTTTCAAGCCAAATGTTTACATGACCAATTCAGAAGTGGACTTCTCCCACTAAGAACCCACACTTCAAATTGGGACAAAACATGCTCCCTTTCGAATTTCTGCCCACATTGCCCTCTGGTCAAAGAGACAGAGACACATTTCAATTGTTTGCCCTCATTTAGCATCTGCACACAAGAAATTAATTGTTGCTGTAGACAAACTTGTTGGTGTGAGAAATTACTGGGAGGCATTAGGGGTTTTAAAAAGCTTCCCAATAGAACAACTATTTTTTGTTGTGTCCCGTTTTTTTACTGGGCATGGAATGTAAAAGTTGAAGCTTTTCGCCCTAATGCTATGAATACTGAATACATCTGGCTGGGTAATTATATACCACAAACATGGTCGGCCCTCAGTATGTTTTATTAGTGGGTATATATAAACATTTAGGTCATCAAGCAATTCTATTTAATATGATTGAGTAATGACATAAATGTGTATTTTATATTATATAAAATGTACTAACCAGTATGTATTCTGATTTAAGGGTTGTACAGTATAGTTGTGAGCTGATACTTGAGCTAAAGTTTGATTTATTGAGATTATCTTTTATTTTTATTTCTCTTTTTTCTACAACTTGCATTTATTTCATTGGTCAATGGCTGAAAGGGACACATTGCCCCTTGTTCCATGCTTAAGTTGGTTGAGAAATAAATACAATGAAAATAAGGAAAGAAAGAAGGCAAAGGAGAAACAAAGCAAGAAGCAAAGAAAGAAGAACAGAAACAAAGCAGGAAGGAAGGAAAGAAACAAAGAAAGAAGGAAAAGGAAATAAAATGAAAACGTGTTACAAGTGCTGCAAATTAAACACAACGGCTGGTTGTGGTCTGTGCTATCATCTGGAAGAAATGTACTGCTTTCACCTTGGACTCAAAACATAAGGGAATACTAAAGTAGTCATAAAGTAACAATAAAAACACTGAAGGGAAGAACCTAGTGTGTGGATTTGCTTATTGTGAGAGACCAGAATGCAGTCACTCAAAGTGAAATTAACCAGTGGCTGAAGGAGGCTGACCCATGAGCCCATGCTGTATGCAATAGTGGGCGGAAGCAAAATGTGAATGGCACAAAAACAGACCAATGGATGGCTGAGACCTCCTTTAAGTAAGCATAATATACATATATTTTAGCAAAATCTAAATTTCTTGACGAACACCAGACCTATAAAGATATAACTTACATGGTTTTCCCAAACATTTGGTCACAGGCAAAAATGGTTGACATATTGTTGTGCAATTTAGCGTACAGTTCACTACCCACACATGTATTCTATACTTTTAATGTTACACTTGTAGGCATTCTCTGCTGCATGTCAGAGGAGAGATTGCGGAACTTTTTGCTAGACAACATAACCACTCTGGTTCAACTTAGAAGGAATTCACCGTCAAATATAAATGCATGCCTAAATATTTCAGGGCACATATTTTACACCCCAAAATTCAAAAGCTGCCACTGCTGTTAGAAAGGTGCCATTAGGGGGCGTGGCTTGGATGCTGCGCAAGATGGCCGGCTAGGTTCCGAGCGCCGCCGCATCGCTGCACCTCATCGCCTCTTTCCCGATGTGAACGGGACTGCCTGACCGCCGTCTGGCCGGATTCCTTTGTCAGAACCCCGTGGGCACAAGTGGAGCATCTTTACAACTCTCAAGGTGCCGCTCTTCACCAGTTACCGCGATGTTTTTATCGCGCCTCACGGAGCCGCCATTTTAGGTGCCTTTCAACTGCCGGCTTCCTCTCTTCACAACGCATGATGACGACCACTGCTATCATGCATTCCTCGGCAGCAACGAACTTGGGGTGAGCAGCTGAACTGTTTGGTGTCTTTTGACACGTTCTAGTTTTTACTTTATCTCTTCTGCGAAGCCTTTCCTCAGGCGCCTCTTCTATGAGATTCATTCTCTTCACGCGCCTTATCACCTCAGCGCTTCTCACTGCCAGTGCGCCACCGATGCTCCTCATGACTTTTTTCTGACTGTTTGCTGTGCTGCGCATCTCATTAAACCTCAGCCGTCTCATTACTCGCTTTCCTTATTGCCAGCCTCAACGCCTCCTCTCTTCAAATCCTCAAATTGCCGGCATATCCTCCCCCCAATTTTTTGGCACCTTCTTCTCAAATTTACAAGCACTCCCACTGGGAAATAACTTCATTTCATTTCCTCTTGTGCATTGAACTGAGTTGCTGGCTCCAGTGCCACTTTCTATGGTGAGATTACGCAAACCTCAATTTGTCTTTGCTCCCTCAGTGCGTACTTCAGTGGGTCCCTCAGCTGATACACCTAACTCGACTCACTCTGCAAAAATGTCGACTTCTTCTTCTCAAAAACCCTCTTCGGATCATTCATCTGCCAGTAGACCCTCTCCACCTACTCCATCGGGCAAACGTCTCAAACAAAATTCTCCTACACCGGAGGACAGCCCCTCAACATCCCCTATTGACCAAATTTTGGAGGAGTTGCGGGCAATGCGCCCCTTTGTCGAAGAGACAAGTAAAGATATGCAGCTTTTGAAGGACAAATGAGAGTCCATGGATGCACGACTTTCTACTGTTGAACTACAAATTCCTGAGCTTCAATCCAACACGCAACGTATTGTTGCATTAGAAAAGAATGTCCTTTCTCTACAAAAACATACGGAGGATTTGGAAAATCGCAATAGAAGAAACAACCTGCGTATTTACAATTTACCGGAAAATCTTGAGGGTGACAATCCAGTGGCTTTCTTTACCACCTTCCTACCGAAACTTTTGGACATGCCCCCATCTACATCCATCAGTATACAGAGAGCTCATCGATTAGGCGCAAGAACAGATTCTTCTTCTAAGCCTCGTGGAGTCATTATCCTATTTTTGAAGTACACAGATCTCCTTTCGATCCTTTCAGTGGCAAGGAACAAAAAACAAGTGACTTGGCAAGGTCAACGAGTTTACTTATCTCAAGATGTCTCTAATGCCACTGCCTCCAGACGTAAGGAGTTTCTAGCTATGCGTCCTTCTCTGCGCTCCCTGGGAGCAAGATATGGCCTATTTCACCCTTGTACCCTCAGAGTCACTTATCGGAATAAGTTTTGGTCATTACAAGATCCTGGTGAACTACGGAATTTCCTCTTTTTGCAGAGTGAAGAAGGGATGGACGCCTTCTCCTCTACTTCGAACAGTGGCTGAAATGTTTTTGTTGTCTCCATGTATTGTTTTCTAGTAATGTTTCTCTGATTTTGTGTACTTCTCTATACTCCTTTTCTTAATCTTAATCTTCTCATCTTGCTTATATTCCTTTTTCTTATTTCTCCTATGTCTCCTTCCGTATGTTATACATACTTTCTCTTTCTAATTTCTGGATCCATACTTTGTGTCACATGTTCAGTATGTTCCGTATGTTAACAATCTCTCCTTTTTTCCCCAGGCGGATATGTGTCGGACGCTCCCTTCACCATCTTGTTCCATCCTTTGTTCCTTTTTGTGAGGTCTCGGTGTGGTTCTGCTCCTGGTCCTGGTCCACCCGTCTTGTAACGCATCACCACCTCCCCACCTCCCCCCTTTGTGTACCTCCCCCTTCCAGGTATGTTCATTACAGTCATCCTTTTGGATTTGTACTGTCTTCTATGCCTTCCCTCTTTTCTTCCTTCTCCTTCTTTTGCTGACCCGCTTTCCCTTTCCCCTTTTCTTTTTCCCCCTCTACCTCTTCTTCCTTCTACCTTTTTAATGCTTTTCATCGTTTTTACCTTTTTAAAGTTTGAATTACTACTTGTACAGTATGTTTTTGCATTTTTCAATTTTGAACAGTTTATTACTCTTTCACTTTCAAAGTTGTTTCATGGAATGTGAAAGGATTTAATCACCCTATTAAAAGGCAGAGAGTACTCTCACACCTATCCTCTTACAATCCTGATATTGTTCTTATTCAAGAAACCCATCTCTCGGATATTGAATCTTTAAAACTAAAGAGATTGTGGGTTGGAACTGTTTTGTTTTCCCCTGCTTCTCATAAAAAGAACGGGGTTGCTATTTTGATTCATAAACGTCTTCAGTGTAAAGTACTACTTGAATAAAAGGATGATGAGGGTCGTTGGATTTTAGCTAAATTACTTATTAATGCTGTCCCAATTACTGTTTTCAATGTTTATGGCCCTACATGCTTTGACTCCTCTTTTTGGCCCTCCATTACAGCAAAATGTGTTCAATATAAAGATGATTCCTTCCTGTTAGGTGGAGACTGTAATCAGATTATCGATCTCTTCCTGTATCGTAAATCCTCTGTTCGTTTTACCCCTCACTAGCCCCATAAACAGTTCCTTGACACTATCACTCAGATACATCTAGTGGACTCATGGAGACTCACTCACCCGGATGTTATAGACTTTTCCTTTTTCTCTCCCCCTCATGCTTCTTTCTCTCATTTGGATTACATCTTTCTATCCTCATCTTTATCTCAACATCTTCTATCCTCTTCTATTGAACCTATCGTTATCTCTGACCATGCTTCTATCATCACTGTATTTGATCTTCTTCCTCCTACTCCTAAGTCTTCTCGCTGGCGTTTTAACCCTTCTCTTATTGTTGATCCTCTTTTTTCCTCCTCTTTTCGTTCTTTCACCTCTGAATTTTTCCAATTTAACTCTAAACCTGATACCCCTCCTCATGTTCTTTGGGATTCCTTCAAGGCCACAGCCCGTGGTTTTATTATCGATTTTGTCTCTAAAAAGAAGAAAATGTTCCTTCAAAAACGTAAAGTTACCCTTGCACACATTAAGTCATTAGAGCATCAATTCTACACTTCCTCTCCTAATCATATGTCCCCTGACCTTCTTAAGGCTAAAATTGCTTTTAACAAGCTTACTACGGATTCAGCCTCCTCTTTTCTTCTCCGGAGCAGTGCACGATACTATGGAGGTCGCAATAGGTCCGGTAAATTACTGGCTAACTATCTAAAATCGCGTAAGGAACGAACTATCATAGACTCTATCTATTCCCCTTATAATGTTCTTCTACATACAGATGCAGAAATTTTGGAACAATTTCACTCTTTTTATGAATCATTATACACTCCTGAAAATCCCCCTACCCCAGAGCTCATCCAATCTTATTTTGATAACCTACCTAAGCCAGATGCTTCCCAGCTTAATTTTTCGGACATTGATACTGATCTCACTATTTCTGAGTTATCCACTGCTTTGTCCTCTCTCACCAAAGGCAAAACACCAGGACCTGACGGCTTTCCAGTTGAATTTTATTTACATTTTTCCGATCTCCTCTTACCCAAACTTCTTTCACTTTTTCAGTCTTTTTGTTCTGCTGGACTGGCTCAAGGCTCATTTCAAGATGCTACCATATGCCTTATCCCTAAAGAAGGTAGAGATCCTAAATTTTGTAAGAATTATCGACCTATATCTTTAGTTAATGTGGACTATAAGATTTTTGCAAAATTATTGGCTCTTCGCCTTGACCCGCTCATGCCACATCTCATCAGAAAAGAGCAATGTGGTTTTGTTAAGGGCCGCCTCACCTCGGATAACTCCAGACTCTTCCTTAACGTTTTAAGTAAGGCCCCATCGCTGTCAATTCCCATTGCAGCCATCTCAGTCGATGCTGAGAAAGCCTTTGACCGGGTTGACTGGTCTTTTCTCATGGCTTCCCTGAAATGGCATGGCTTCAGTCCTAAATTTATCTCCTATATGTCTTTAATATATTCTATGCCCCAGGCTTCCGTTCTCGTCAATGGTCACCTCACTTCCCCATTCACACTCCAACGTGGAGTTCGTCAAGGATGTCCACTGTCACCTCTTTTATTTATTTTAGCGCTTGAGCCCTTCCTCACTTCTATACGTAACAATCCCTCCATTTCTGGATTCCCGTATGGTGATCACCATCTTAAATTATCTGCCTATGCGGATGATATCCTTTTATTTATTTCAGATCCGGTTACCTCTGTTCCCTCCTTATTAAGTGAATTTGAAAAATTCTCTTTGGTTTCAGGTTATAAAATAAATTCTGATAAAACGGAAATTCTTCCTCTAACCAAATTTTGCCTTCCCCACTTCTTCACCTCCACCGGTTTTGCTTGGAACTCTAAGAAAATAAAATATCTTGGTGTTCTTTTCTCTAACTCTATCTCCTCCTCTATTCAACTTAACATGAACGCGGTCATCTCTAGAATAGATTCTTTACTCTCCTCTTGGAACCCTTTATTTCTTTCTTGGTGGGGTCGTCTTGATTCCATCAGGGTGATGATTGCCCCGATTTTGATCTACTTATTGTCCATGCTCCCAATCCGTATCCCAGCGTTCTATTTCCGCCGCATTGACTCTGTATTGTCCAAATTTCTCTGGAAACAAAAAAAGGCTCGCATATCTCTCTCAAATCTTCGTAAATCTAAATCTAATGGTGGGACCAATTTTCCAGACTTTCGCCTTTACCATAAGTCCTTTTCGCTTCGACAAGCTTCCCGCTGGTTATCACAGGAAATCTCTCCTTTTTCTCCCCTTTGGCTTTCTGTTGAACAGGAATTATTGCTTCCTTATTCTTTCCAGGAGGTAATTCGTTTCACTTCTAAGGCCCCATGTCTTAACCCCCTCCTATTTAAACACACTTCTTCTCTTTTGCGGCCTTTAGTTTCCTCTATTCCGATCTCTCAGGAATCCTTCTTATTATTACCTATCTGGTACAACTCACTCATTTTAATACATAATAGACCTATTGCATGGCCCTCGTGGAGATCGAAAGTTATCATCTGGGTACGTCATCTTTTTGATGGTTCATCTCCTTGCTCGTTTCCTCAATTCCAATCTCAATTCCGTTGCCCCCTTCTTTTGCAAAGAAATTCTTCACACTTATGGAAACCATTCTTGATCGCTATTATTCTCTTCCTTCTGAAGGTTTACCAGCCTCGTCTTCCTCTCTACTTACCGTCCTCTCTACTGCTCCTAAAGCTTCCCTTATTTATCGATATTTCTCGGCCCCTGATCCGAATCGTCCCAAGTCGAAATTGGAATTATCTTGGGAAAAAGACTTTGGGCTAGATCCTTGAGGATTTCCCGCACTGCCTCTCTTACTCAGTCCCTATTTTTCTTTTATCACAGACTCTACCTTTCTCCTCTTTCTATTTCTCGCTTTGTATCCAATTCTGTAGCTAATTGTTGGACCTGTAATGCTCCTAATGCTGATCTTCTACACCTCTTCTTCCTCTGTCCCTCAATTCGCCTTTTTTGGACTCAGATATGGTCTCGTCTCTCCCGTATTTTTAACATCTCTCTTCCCTTCTCCACCTCTTTTGTTTTTCTAGGTAGCCTCTCAGACACTTTGGAACTCTCTCCACACTCTCATGGTCTTTTTGATCTTATGTTAGCCCTTGCACTGCAACACATTGTTACTAACTGGAAATCCCTGAATACTCTGTCCCTAAGCTGCTGGTGGACTCTAGTATGTCATTCACATAGACTTGATGTTGCTTGTGCGTCCTCCTGCAAACCTTCCCGAAATGTTGAGCTCTACTGGTTACCTCTCACCCTATATTTAGATCAATCTGCCAAACAAAAAACATATTCTCCACTTTCCTCTGAAAATTTCAAACCCCCCTGAACATATGTACTCCTGTTGTAGTTGATGATGTTTTTCAATTTCACTAACGCAGTTTTTTAGCTTTATTCATGTTTTTTGCTAAAGTTGCTTATTTCAAGTATGTTGCTGAATATTGTGTATTTACTCTACTTTCTGACTGATCTTCATTGTGTTTTCTAGTTTTTATTCATTCTTCTATGAGATTAGCATGGTTTTATTTCCTTCCCCTCCCTCCCCCCCCTCCTCCCCCTAAAATATTCAAAATGCTTTGCCTTTTCAATGTGGCATTAGCTCCTTTTGTTTAGTTTATCCCAATTTTTAACCTTTTTCTTGTAATTTGATGATGTCACCTTATTGTACTATCCAATTTTATCTTCAATAAAGCTTTCAAACATAAAAAAGAAAGGTGCCATTAGTGTAGTTTTAGACGAAATGCTGCTGGAAGAAATGCCAAATTAATTTAAAAAATTACCTGCATGAAAAACGAATCATAAATTAAATTAGGAAACATTTGCAGTGCCCCACATTCAACATTCATACTAAACACTCATATCTGGAGATAGCAGATTATGCCTAGGTTTGGTTTATTCCGTATGTAATTTCTTACAACAGCCAGCTGTAGATTACAGTGGTTTGATGAATTACTCCACTACAAGTGCATGGACGTGACGTACAATGCAACTGCGTTTTGCGTACACATTGTTTCAAGTTATTTCTGTATAACAAATGTCATAGTCAACAACAGACACATTCAACAGGGGACATTTCAGGTTAGACACAGTGGGGCAGAAATATCTAGCCATAACTTCATCTTTGCAAGGGGCACATGATTGTTCTGCATGTACGGATGGGGGATTATTTGAATTATGAGTTAATACATAGTGCAAAGAAGAATCGGACTGATTATGCTGGCTTTTAAGGGGTTCATTTAGCCAAAGGAAAATTTTCAAATACACTGGCGAAATTCTCGTAATTTGGGGATTTGTGCGTTTACGATGTTATGCCACATTAGGTGAGGAGTGTGGGAGTGCCTTTTGTAAGCAGCAAGTGTGATGTTTGCTACTTTTTCAGGAACAACAATTTGTCCTTCTGTCAAAAATTAACACAAAATCTAATTTCCTACTAAAATATAGTGCAAAATGACAGATTTGTGTTTGTGTAATTAAACTTAATTACACTTAATTTTGTCTAAACTCCATGAAAATTACGTGAATTTAACACACCCCCTAGTACTGATGCAGCTTTGTGAGGACAAGGTGAGTTATAGCTCGGTTTGGTCAATAATATTACTTCTCTGGGTATAACTGTGAAGAACTGGCTCTGATTTTCACCAAGAACAATGCTCATTTGGCAATGAACATCAAATCTACTGGAGAGTGTGTGTGACTTTCATACTTACAGTCCTTACTTTTCCACAGGTGGAGTCTCAAGGAGCTATCATGATATTCCCGAGGCCAATTCAATCACAAGAACAGAACAATTTAATAAAACACACTTTGCTGGTAGAACAGAATGGTTTAAAAAAAACTTCCATTTGAGCCAAGACAACCCTGGAATCCTGCTGGACATGGAAAGTTACACGTAAGGCCAATCTTACCGCTAACCCACTACTGTTACCATATCTACGATTTTCTAGAAAGCTGTTACATGCCAAGACTACAAATCTAAGCTAACATTGAATTAACAGATTACACAAAATATATGAGAAAACAGCAAAGCTAAACCGACCTCATGACAATGTGAAGTGCAAATGGCTCGTCAATTTCCACAGAAAATACACCCATTGCAAGATAAAACTGAAGAGGCTACCAAGAGTGTTAAAAATACCTCTCAAACAAATATGTCTCAATGAGGTCTCCAACCGAACAAGGTACATCTTGTTGACATTCCTCAAGAAATATCTATTCGTGATTACCTGAAAAGCAAAACCACATCCATCAATGCAAAATTGTGACAACCTTCTGGAATATTTTGATTCTAAAACAGCTACCTTTAATTTCCAGCAACCCTGCAACCTCCCACCTAAACTCCGCACTTCTTGTGCCTAAAACCACTGTCTCAAATTTCAGGCTATACACAGAGGCCTAGTTCTGTACCTGATTGTGAGACGTTCCTGCATTTGGCCTGGGACCTTGAAGGGAACAACACACACCTTTGTTTGATGACAGCATACATGCGTTTAATACAGGATGTGTCTGGAAGGTGGAGGTAGTTGGACTAGGGTCAATTATCATGCTCGGGGTAGGACTTGTGAGAGGGACATGATTAACCCAAATCAATGGGCAGAGGCACCAATTTATAATAGATTCAGCTGTTTAGACTCAGTTGATTGACCGAAGCTAGTCACGAGCTGTGCATCCAGTATTGAAGGTAAATCATACACGGCGAGCCCTATGCCCAATTTTGACCTAGGGAAAGGATATATAGAAGCCCCTAGTACCCTTAACAGCGAAGGAGAAGCCATGATAGTTAGCGACCAAGGGAATGGATCACAGGACCCACCCATACACGTAACAGGGCGTCCAAACTGTATGTCTACACAGGAAGAGCTAATGGAATCCCTGGAGGAACAGAATCCTCTGGGAGAGCTCCCTATGAGAAACACAATCCCAGATATTAGGACACCCAATTTGAGACTGTTACCCACTAGAAGTAGTAACAATGGGACCTTGAAACTAATATCATGGAACATAGCCGGTGTAACAAAGAATTTGAGGGATCCTGATTGGGCCTACGTACATTGATTCTGTTGATTTTTGCCTTCTGCAAGAATCATGGGCACTTGATACACCACATAGGGTAGGCTACAAGTCTTTTGGTATTGGTGCCATTCCTTCAGCAAGGGGAAGACCATCAGGCGGTCTAATACCTTAGGTTAAAGTAACGTTGAAGATTAAGGTAGAAATTATAAACACTAGCTCATTGGACATACTGGCATTAAAAATCACAACCAGTGAGGGCAAATCACTTTATTTAACTAATGTCTACCTGTTCCAGCATATAAAGAATCATTAACCCTGACAAAGCTGGATTCTTTTCTAAGTAGATTAGTCAATGAAGAGGTGATCATTATAGCTGGTGATTTAAATTTTAATTATGAACCAATCCCAGGGCTTAGTGATGTTTTTGATGAAGAAGACCATGCATATAACATTCCCCTGTTGGATAACAATGATCCCGTACATTGTACAGCACTAGAAGTCCAATTAGTGAAGCTGTCTTCGGAACATGGCCTCAGGGCCTGCAATGGTCGTCTTCCATCAGAAATGATTAAAAAAACAACATTTCACAGGAACAATTGCAGAAGTAATTTAGATGTTGTAATTGTTTCATTGGCCATTTGGCACCATATGATTGACCTGGAGGTGAAGGACAGATTAGAGAGTGATCACTGTCCTTTGGAACTTTGTCTAAAAGCATGTTTGGTAACAGGAATTGGGAGCACAATGACACCAGACTCAAATAATGACCAATGTGATGAGATCCTTGTTAGTAATAACAGACGTGCTTTAAAGTGGTCCCACATATTGGAACATGGTGATATTCTTGCTGAAATTTATTTACAATTTGCAAGCATGTTGTCGACCTTAATAAGTTCACAGATTAAGGCAGCTAATCCTGGCTGCTTTATTGACCTTCACAATGATCTCTTCAAAACTTTAAAACTCCTCGTCACAAAATTACCAAAAAAGAGCCACCAGAAATCACAAAATCTGTCCAATCGCAAAACTTGGTAAGACAAAACATGTAGACAGCACAAAGAAAGTCTCCTACTAGCGATTAAAACGAACTCCTCGGACCAGGTTAGGCTGGCAAGGAAAGCATACAAGGAGGTGCAGGTTGCTTCAAGGAAAGCTTGGGAGGAGGAAAAATGGGCGGACATGCTGGCAGCTGTAAAGGCTAAAGATAATATAGGCTACTGGAGGCTAGTGGCAAAGGGGAACCATGAGGGGAGAATTGTAAAAGATGTTTACCTTGATGAAATGACGTGGGTTAATCACTTTACTACTCTTTATAAGAATACGATGATTTTTCCATGTAACCAGCGAGGAGGTTTTACAGTTCACACCGTCGGGCGTTAGCAAGAACTTTACTTTAGAGGAAACTGAGGCGGCTATTAGTTCTGTGAAAAATGGTAAAGCCCCTGGCTTAGATAAAATCCCGGGGGACCTCTACAAGCATGATCAAAAGGTCTGGGCACCTTACATTAATCACCTGTGTAACACATTGTCTTGTAGTGTAGATTTCCCTAAAAGCTGGAGAGGAGCCGAAATTGTTTTAATTTTTAAATAGGGTGAGCGGTCGGAACCTTCAAACTACCGACCAATTAGCCTAATGGATATCCTTCAGAAAATCTATTCTAGGCACATTTTAACTCGTGTTAACTTGTGGTTGGAAGACCATTCGGTTCTAACAAAGTTCCAAGCTGGGTTTTGGAACAAAGTGAGCACCATTGACCAAGTTTTTAGACTTTGCTGCCTTTATTGGAAATATGTCCAGATTAAAAAGGGGCATTTATATGTCGCCTTTGTTGATCTCAGGGCAGCCTTCGATCTAGTTCCACAAGATCTTTTATGGATGTCTCTACATAAGGCAGGACTTCCCGATTGTCTGTTGACTCAGAATATTGGATTACATGCTAATAATTTCGCTAAAGTAAGATGGGGCCCAAATGGGGAATTGACTCAGAACATACCCATTGAGCGTGGGGTCCGCCAAGGATGTGTTTTGGCCCCCACCTTATTTTCCATTTATGTGAATGATATTCCTGCTCATTTGGAGGGTTGTAAAAACGACTCTCCAAAACTAAATGGGGAAAGGGTATCCGCGTTACTATTCGCGGATGATACCATTTTAATTTCTTAAACCAAGAAAGGCTTACAGGCATTAGTGCATTCATTTAGCGAATATTGTAATAAGAAAGGCTTGGAAATTAACGCAAAAAAACTAAATGCATGGCATTAAACCCAATCAAACCAGACAAAGGACACTTATTACTAAATGGCCAAAGACTAGAATCTGTTCAAAGCTTTTTCCTATTTGGCGGTCACAATCGACTCTAATCTCACATGGAGACCCCAAATTGAGAAAAGTAAGCTAATATTCACCCAGAACACCATACCCATTTTGAAGAAGCAGGGTGCAAGCACCTGTAAAGCTGTTTCTCCAGCACTAGAACTGTTTAAATTCAAAGTTCAATCGGCTGCACTTGGGGGCCAATGTCAAAGGAAGTGTTTTTGATATCTGAAAACAAATTCATGAGAAGTCTTGTAAGGGTTCCAAAAGGCACCTCCCTAGTACCATTACAGTTGGATTTAAATGTCAGAAGAACTGACCACTACACCATTATCCGACCAATAATGCTATCGGTAAGACTTTGGCTAACACCAGAACTGCTTGACTACAAAAATGGAATAAAAGAGATAATGGGTATGGATGGATCGAACTCTAATGTGTGGCTAAAACATGTTAAGCTGTGGTTAATCAGAATAGGCTTATCCACATTTTGGGAGAATCCTGATAGTTTGCCCCGTAATTAAAAAAAAATGGTGAAAATGGCCTTTTGGGACTTTATAATTAACCAAATGACCAATGGAAATAGTGGTGGGACACTAGTAAATAACTTTCTCAGGTTCAAGGATGAACCATTTTTTGAGAATTTTTTAGATGAAATTGAGCCCCCGCTAGCGAAAACCCTTTTTTTGAAATTCAGATATGGTAATCTTGTGACCAATTCTACCTTGGCACGTTGGTCTAGAAGGGGTAATGTTGATGAGGACCATACAACTAGTGAAATATGTTCTATGTGTGAGGGTAATCACAAGGAGGATGACCAGCATATCCTATTCTTCTGTCCAGCATATGTGTTGGCCAGAAGGAAGTGGATTAAACCTCTGTGTAACCTGTTGGGAATAAGGTCATGCACAACGGCACTGAGAATGATCAAATCTGATACAACACGAGTAATTGTATTTAGTGTCAGTCGTTTTTTGCACTCAATTTACATTGTGCGAAAGAAAAAAGGTATAACGCTATAAGATCCAAATCATCAACCACTTCTTCGCTCGTTTTAGCTGGTTTATGGTGTAAATGTATGTTTTAAAACTGTATATTTTTCAGCTTCGTTCCTCACTGCTTTTAACGCTAGAGATGTACTACCTTTCACATTTGTATCTTTATTAATCCATATTGCTTTTAATGGTATACCAATTAATTGTCCTACTCAGGGGATTTATTGTTTTTATTTTATGAAATGTATATGATGTAAATCTTTTATGGCAAAGTTTGCCGAAATAAAGATCAGTTGAATTGAATTTAATACATAGAGCGACAGTGGTGGCATAGAAATTTTTGCAAATGAACAGGGTGACTAATCCATTTATTCTGAATCACTGGAGAGGCGGCCTACTTCCTCGCATGTGTTAAGTTCTACTTACATGCACCTATGTGATTTCTTTCTTAAGGGAAATGTCCTAGTGGATGTACTCTCACCTATCTAAATGACTAGTTCCACTCCTGCGTGTTAGGATTCGCTTACTTTTCTGCCATACTGGGATATGTGTATATCTGCATAGCATGCAATTTTTTCATTGTACATAATGATTGCTTAAATGTCATTATACTTGTCCTGATGAAGAAGCATTGACTTCTTCTTTGGGTTGATACCTCTTCATCATTCACCTTTTGAACGGCGCAAAGCCCCTGTTGAATAAGCGTAGGTCATGTCAGTGACAATGCACCAACACTTCATTGTGTCCTGAAAATTACCCTGAAGGAAGCATTGTCTCTTTCTTGCACTACAGTATGAGATCTGCAGCAAACAGTACTCATCAGAGAGCACAGCACCAACAACAACATTTGCTGCCACATCAGAACATCTGCAGCATTAATAACTTCCACCAAATCAGTGACCAACGCTGCTGCAAAAATAGTGACCACAGCTCACAATGAGCAGAAACGAACAACAGCTTTAGCAACAGTTGATAGCAAGGTTGAGGCAACGGCACAGAGCACAAAAGGTAACCATAGCAGGGACAACACCAAAATTACAGCATCCCCAACAGCAAGAACACTGCAGCAACAATATCTTCTACCCTAGCATGGATGGCATCTGGCTACAAGGTGGTGACTATACCAGTTACCACAGCTGTACATGCTGAAACAAGAGTAGCCGATAGGTCTCACCTTTGGGACCTTATAGGTGCTTAGCTATGCAGCACATTATCCTGGGTGCTGTGCCACCAGGGAGTGAAGAGATAAACAATTACTACACACTGGGCTATGCAGTGTGATTCAGGAACACATGCTTTTCTCAGGAAAAATGTATGGACACATTTCAAGGCTTTTTAATGCACAGATAGAAAAGACAAGTTCCTCAAGGCATGTCAACAGCACTATAGTATTATGTGTGCCATTAACTGTGCTGCAAGGTTAGGCTGCAGAAGATCCAGTGACTAAGGCTCACTAACGCAACAAGCAGTGAAGAGGAGGGGTTTGGGGGAAGTCCTCGCACTTTGAAGTCAGAGAAAATTAAAGATGCGATTTTGAAAACTGCGCCTGAATCATATGACATTTCATCTTGGTATCTGAACGGAACAGGGAGTTTAAGTGACTAGCGCCAAAGCGTAACCATCGATGATGGGCATACAGTGACAAGAGCAGGAATCAATAAAAAAATAGTCCACCAAGTGAACACATAAACACAGAATCCTAATGTTACCCGTAATTGGGTGGTGCTCTGTGGGAGGAAACCAAACATAAAATAGAGGGACAAAGAGGAAAGATGTACTACTAACAGGCACAACAATTGATGAGATGAATAAAAAGGCAAAGGGTAGGCTTAAGTCAATGGGAGTAAATACAGCATGTCTCAAAGAGACAGCACATTCGCTGCTGTAGGCTTGACCTAAAAAATAAAGGAAGACATACATGCAATGCTTAGAATAATTCCAGCAGTAGGGAACTACCTTAGGCTGTCTCCCAGTCCATTGTTATTTTACCTGCTATAAAATCACAGACAGATTCCTGATACACGCAAAGCAGGCTTGCTAATGATGGAATATTCTAGTCGAACTGCTGTAGCGTGCCCCTCCTGAGTGTGATTTCAAGGTACTCAAGTTCAGTTCTGGGCTGTTGGAACTTATTATTGCACCTCAGATTCTACGGCATAGTGAATACAGAATAAATGTCTGAGTATGAATGTTGTACTTATGGCATCTTGCCAAGAAAAATAAATGATTATTAAAGCCAATCGGTTTGACTTTAATGTGAAAACTTGCATCTTTCTGTAATTTCTATGTCTGTCACCTGTGTTTCCATGAATCATAGTGTGTATCTTTTTAAACAAATATTTTGTTGGTATGTTGTAATGTGCCATTAACATGTTTATACTTAAATCAGTATTCTGACCTAGGTTTCAGAACTGGAATAAAAAATTAGATATGCAAGGAAAAAGTTAGACTTTTTTGGCAACAACATATAACACACTTGAAAAATCGGTACGAGAATAAAGATTTTTCTCCGATCTAGGAACTACATTCACTTCCTTAATGACATACCCTGTATTAATTAATGTTTTCTTCACAAACTGTTCATCAACCTGTAGACTTGGAACTTTGTTACTTCCTATCATGAAAAAGGTGCAGTTGAGACACACAAACATTACCAGAATGCCTCCACTTTTTAACAATTTAGAGATATTTTTCAGGGCACAGCAGTAGGTTTCTTTGTCAGGACATAGACTTTCTAAACAATGAACCACATACAGACAGTCTACTAGAGGTAGGACTTCAGGAAGCAATGGGTTCTTTGCAGTGATATCACACTTTACTAGATGTGTTATTTTTCCTCGCAATTCATCTTCTTTGTTTATCCATTGGTTCCTAAAAACAAAAGCATACATTGATGCATAAATAATATTATTGAGTAAAAGTATTCATGTAGATTAATTACATTAGTAGTCAGCACGGATTTCATAACATTGTCTAATCAATGTATGCATCATATAAGCACCATAGCTAGATTTCAATGGCATATGAATTTACATACATCAGAAGTACAATAAACAAGATCCAGTATTAACCTTGCTCAATGACATGGACCTTGATGCCTTCAAACCCTCCAACATTCACTGAATATTAAGTTACTTGGATTCACCCTGGACACTTACCTCATCCTCAAGAAATACATTGCCAAATAAGTATACAGCCTGGTAACAGCTCTCTCATCTAAAGAATATCAAACCAGTTTTTTCGGATAGGGTCTTCAGAAAAAGCCCTCACACTTTCACATCCAGATGGTGGCACTCCATGACCTCCCAACCTACACACTGGCACTCCTTAGGGACATCCTAAATATTGCGGCATGTCTCATCGAGGGCTAATGAAATATGATAACATCACCTCCATCCTGAAAAGCTCACTGTCTCTGGTGAATCTCAGCACAACCACAGCCAGTACACCATTAAACTGCAGACTAGCAAGTCTTAAAAAGCAAACAACAAGACAGCAGGCCTTTTCCAATCTATGCACCTAGGATTTGAACAACATCCATGTATCCATCAGGAAAGCTCTAACGCTGCTCAAATTTAGGAAACATTTGATAACTCATCCATTTAAAGAACACTACATCGCAATGTATTAATGGTCTACAACCCAGCTTCCTCTCCTCTATTTGTTTTCTTTATGTCAGTCTTTGACCTTGTACAAAGCTCCTCTGCATTTTAGATAGGCTCGCTCTATTGAAATATCATATACATACATACATACATAGATGGACCACGAATGGAAAAATCCAGAACTGTATTTGGCCACGTTGGTAAATCATGCAAACATTTACTGAGCTTGTCTTTCAATTGTAGTGGATTGAGTGAATCAAGGGAGATTCAGCTGTGAGACTTAACATGGCCTCTCTATCATTCTGTGGAATAGATATGCTACAGGACACAGGAGCTTCCACAATAGTATCCATGTAGGATAATGATGTTATCATGATCATATATTTTTCAATGCAGAGGCCGTTTACATTTATGTGTACAAACTTGTATTATTGAATATGCTACAAGTAAATAACTGTGATTCTCTCACAAGCAATATTCTAGCATACTTTAATGAACTACATGTTTGACATCAGTCATATAAGCTAACATGTTGGCTGATTTTTGCTTATGTCTTTATTGTTTCTTTGTATGTGTGCTGCAATTACAATATATAAATATGTAGAGAAAGCTTACGGTCTTATACACAAAGGTAAATGTATGCTTTTGTGTACGTTTAAACTTTTAGGCTATTCACAAATAGTGGAGACTCCAAAGTCAGGGAGATAAGTCTGCACAGAAAAATATACATCAGTCTTAATAGGCATGTTTAATTTACATAGAATCCCTCGTAAATGGTACGACATGTACCTACCACCTGTAAATTAATGCTACAATTTGGCTGCAGCATACATTGTGCCATTCACTTAAGTGCAAACTTTGCAAAACCAAAGGGGATGATGGACGGAGTGTTGAACATTGCAAGCACTCACCCCAGTCAACTGATCTGGGTTTAATCCAGCATCATTCTTTAACACACTCCGTCACCCCAGTTCAGACATGTCCATATACAAATCAATCTGACCCTGTGCCTCGTGGGAACAGTCCAGCCCAAACTGCCAAACGATGTCTTCCCTGGACTTGAAACAAGCAACCTGGGACCAGTTTCGGGTTCATAACCCTCATTAGCCAGGCTATCTTGAATCCAGTAGGAAAGTGAGCAAGGGACCCACGTCTGGGTATACCCTGCCAACTTAGGGCGAACTGTGCAAAACCAAAGGGGATGATGGATGGAGTGTTGAACATTGCAAGCTCTCACCCTCAGTCAATGATCTGGGTTTAATCCATCATCTTTCTTTAGCTCACTCCGCCACCCCAGTACAGACTCGGCCATATGCAAATCAGTCTGACCCTGTGCATCATGGGAACAGTCCAGCCCGAACTGCCAAACCATGTCTTCCCAGGACCAGAAACAAGCACCCTAAGACCGGTTTGGGGTTCATAACCCTCATCAGTCAGGATATCTTGAATCCAGTGGCAAAGTGAGCAATTGTTTTTACATTCACTTAAGTACATGTCCCAGGACTGCCACTGCTGCCTGTTGCGGAGTTTTAAACTGCCACTGCAAGCTGATAAAATAAACATTTTGCCAGGCCTACACTTTCCTTTTCAATCATTGTAAGCCACCCCCAAGGTAGGCCCTAAAGGCCCCTAGGATATGGTGCATGGGAATTAAAATGTAGATGTCCTAACAGTGAAGCACTCTTACACTCATTTTTCTCTGTAGCAAAGACTTCTCTCTCATAGACTGACACTAAGGGGCTAATTACAATTACTGGGAGGATGCCATCCACAGCCTGTCGGTGCCGGTCCCCTCACCATCGTAACCAACGTTACCGCCTGCCATATTATTATTATTATTATTTTTTTTTAGTTTTATATAGCGCGTACTAGACCCGAGACATCGGGTAGCAAAGCGCTTTACATAACACCAGTTTCGTTACAGAAGGACACTTTCATTTTTGTTAGGCACTGGTAGATTAAGTGATTAGCTCAGAATCACAGGATGTTGAGCGTTGTTGCCGAGACTCTCACCCGAGTGACCACTCTAGCCGTAAGGCTACATCCTCTCCCCAACATTGATAGATGGAACTCCTTTTTGACAAGATTAATTAAACTGACCTACTGGTTGCCAAACATGATGGCAGCTTAGTGAACTCACACCTAGTGTGTTGCTGCCTAGGATTTATTTCCACCAGATCTCATAGATATACTGGGAATATGACATTACAGTTGGTGGGACAATTGGCTACAACCCGCAGATGGAATCACCCAACCATATACTGAAAGCCCATTAGTGTATAGCATTACGTTTTGCTGTTAGCCTGAAGTGCATTTTTTTTTTTTATATATAATTTTTTTTTTCTCACAAAAGTAATTTCACAGCACTCCTCTTGGTAAGTTCAAAGTTGTTTTATTTCACAAACGTGTCTTTCTCCTACGCGTTTTGAACGGTAGTTCCTGATCACGGCAGTATGTTACATACTGTCGTGATCAGGAACTACGGTCTGAAACGCGTAGGAGAAAGACACGTTTGTGAAATAAAACAACTTTGAACTTACCAAGAGGAGTGCCGTGAAATTAAATTTTGTGAGAAATATTTGGGAGACCCTGTCCTGGTCTCGACGCGGGCACCGACTGAAACAGTGCTCCCTCTGTGCAGGACAATTTGAGCAGTGATATTGAATAAACACTGGTGCCTTTAAGGAAACGGGACGTCATCCTAACACCATGACTAGAGGCGCACAAAAAGCGGCAGCTGCCGCATCTGCATCAACAACCCCCAAGACCACCATAGGGAATGAAACAACCACAAGTACAAATACAAGTACTATGGCGAGTGCAACAATTACGAATCGCCGTGCAGGCAAAGTGGATGAGGCACGGTCGTTATTTTGTGAGACGGAAATGGCAAACACAAGCTCAGGGAGTACCAACGAAACTGCAATAACACCGCCGGATAAAACATTGAAACAGATGCTATTTCAGTATGAGAAACTCATGAAAAAAGAAATCAATAGATGGTGGGAGGTAACCTCTCTGGATAACTATATAGAGGTTGGGAGAGTACCGAGGGGTCTTCGAATCATGATCACCCCCACATACCACGACCCACATCCTAAGCTGATTTCTGATTGGTCTGAATTAATGGTAGGGACCTACAAAAACATGCTTGGCCTGTTGTCAAAGTATGCAGGCATGGAATTGGAACAGGTCATCATAGACATTGCGAAACTGAAATCAGAGCTGGACAAACATGATGCCAAAGATGAAATAGCTAAGGCCATCGAGCAAATGGAGAAAAGACTTGATAAATATGAGGATGAAATCAAGCAAAAGAAGAAGAGCAAGTTCCTAAGAGATAAACAGGATTATGCCAGTGGGCGGATTCTGACCTTTGGGAAGAAATATAATGGGGCAATCAAAAAGTTTAAACAGCTTGCAGGGCAACAACGGAATGTCACGGTTTCTGAATCAGGCTCGGAAACCTATTCAGACCTTGATGAGGTACTGGATACTAGCGGAAGGAGTCAACTATCTTTCAAACCTTTGGAAGAATATGATTTTTTACAGTCAGCAATGACACTAAGGGCAAGACCACCAAACCGAACATACGGAAGAGGAAGAGGCGGAAACACGAGAGGAAAACCAAAGGCGCGGGGGGAGGAAACACAAGAGGAGCAATGTCGCATGGGAAGACACCACGACAGAACAAGCAACAATGATGGGTGAGCCCAATTTGACTATCATTAACATTTCCTCCCACACCTTGACTATGGCTGAAAAATCGGTTTTGGAGTTGGGCTTGAGTTTCTGCCCGATGGCCAATTTCGATTACATCCAAACCAGAATTGATGTTTTCCTTTTTGTCTGTAAATTGAAATTATTGAAAATGTTTTTACTAAAGAAAAAACGTGCGCTTGAGCAAGGTAGTAATGATACAGTTTGGAGCACACAGGTGTCTAATGTTTTACAGATTCAGGATGTTGACAGCTTAGCAAGCACGTTCGAATTATGTGGTGAAGATGTGAGTGGTTTAGATGATTTGGAGATACTTGACAGAATGGGATTGACACTAGGAGGACGTAGTGCAACAGGCCATAGGCCCAAATCTACTTTCAATCCCATTACACCGCATGATAACCTAGAGACATTTCATGACGTAGTTACTAGGGATCTTCTCTCTTTATGGGAGAAGAGCAAGAACAAACACGTTCACAACTTCTCAGTAGAACAGAGAAGAGCACTGAGCACCCTAAATGCTGACCCATGTTGCATAATCAAACCCTCAGACAAGGGTGGTAATGTTGTTTTGTGGGATGTTAATCTGTACAGACAGGAGGCGAGAAAACAGTTGGAATTGTCAGGCAACTATAGAAGATCAAACAGGGAAGAGTATTTGGAAAGCATTTCTATCTATCATGACAAACTCAGAAACTGGAGAGGTAAGAACCTACTAGCTGAGTCAGAATTGAGATTTTTATGTGTGCAGCATCCAGTCTCCCCCTGTTTTTACATGTTGCCCAAGGTCCACAAGGACGAGACCAACCCACCTGGTAGGCCCATTGTATCGGCGAATGACAGTCTCCTAGAAAGCACCTCTATTTTTCTGGACACTTTTCTTTTCCCGTATGTACTCAACCTTCCATCATACTGTAGAGACAGCACAGATTTCATCACTAAAATTGAGGGCATCAGATGGGAGGAAAGTTTTTGTATGGTTACAATAGACGTGGTCTCTTTGTACACGTGTATCAGACACGCTGATGGTTTGAAAGCATGCAGACATTTTCTGAGAGACAGGTCTATTTTCTACATAAGACAAACGGAAATGCTACTTGAAATGTTGGAATTCTGCCTTATGAACAATTTCTTTCTGTTCGAGAATAATTGGTTTAAGCAAGATGTGGGCACTGCGATGGGGAGTTGCTTTGCTCCCAGCTTTGCCTGCATGCTGATGGGGTGGTGGGAAGAGCAAATCCTATGGTCAGAGGATAATGTTGATGTCACTCACCACATTGTGTTTTATACCAGGTACATCAACGACATCTTTCTGATCTGGGATGGCCCAAGGTTAGATCTGAATAAATTCCTTCTGAACATCAATAAGAATGATGTGAATCTGAAATTCACTAATAAGATAGACTACTCAGAAATGGATCTCTTAGATGTCACAGTCAAAATAGTAGAGGGAACTATTCAGACAAATCTATACAGAAAACCTACCTCAGGTAATAGCATCTTACATGCAAAAAGTCACCATCCAAACAGCCTCAAGGACAGCATTTTATATGGAGAATTTTTGAGAGCTAAGCGTAACTGTAGCCCGAATGACATTTATGAGAAATAACAGACCACGATGACCCAGAGGTTTAAAGCCAGGGGATACTCAGACCAGGTACTGCTGGTAGCCAAATAGAAAGCAAAAGCTAGGAAAAGGGAGACACTCTTGAGCAAGAAAACAGCTAGTGACCGTAATAACCTGGGATCCAACAATGTCAGGATGATAACGTCGTACAGTGTGGAAGCAGGCAAGGTATGAGAGATACTGAGAAAACATTGGCATATCGTGAAGAGTGACCCAACGATAGGAAAAATGATCAATAGACAACCACAGCTGACCTACAGGAAGGCACGCTCCTTAAAAGATATGCTAGTAAAGAGTTATTTTGAGGGTCCAGTCAAGAAAAAGAATTGGCTGAAAGAGCAGAAAGGTTTTTACAAATGTGGCAAATGTAAGGCCTGTGCCACCAGTAAAAATGTGAAATCCTAACCCCTCCCTACTGGCAAGAGCGAAAACATTGGGAAATTCATGAATTGTAACACTGACCATTGTGTGTATGTGATTGCCTGCCCATGTGCAAAGTTCTATATTGGGAGTACCATCTTCCCAATAAAGAAAAGAATTTTGGAACACATGAGGGCAATCAAAAATGTTGATATGTCTTATGCTACTGCACGTCACTGGTTGCGTTTCCACAATAGTGATGTCAACTAATTTTCCTTTTTTGGCATTGACAGAGTTCCAGTGTATCCCAGAGGGGGTAACCAGCTCAACCAGCTACGTGTCCTGGAATCCCGGTACATCATCCATCTGGATTCAAGAAACCCCTTTGGTTTGAATGAGGATGAGGAGTTATACGTGCATATTGGCTGAGAACCTTATGTTAAGCCGGAAGATCTGCCTTGACACTGCACATGATCCTCATCCCCCCTTTACTGCTTCACTGACCCCCCCGCCCCAGCTTTTGTGTTTGCGACGTCCTACTCACAATCCCGTCCAGAGAGGGCTCTCTCTGTTGACGGGTATACAGTTAGAAGCTTCACATCTAAGCTTAGATTTAACGCCATCCTCATGACCACTTCGGTCCAGCACAAGGGCGAGCTCATAATAGAGAGCATCCCATCACTATCACCACTAGGAGGACAGTTTCCCCGACTCCCCCACAGGCACATCCTTACTCCACAATTTCATTTGCACAATCACACCCGAATTGACTGTTGTTATATGCCTGGCTAGGCGAACTACAGTCAGTACAGGGTTCACGCTTTGTATAACTCACGGTGCTGAAAGACGCATTTTGGCACCTTGTCACCCTTTAATTCTTTTAATTTTGCTACCTCTCCGGAGTGGCTCTTTCAATGATGGAGCAGTCCGTTACTCAAACTGTGAAGGACCCCCCGCCTTGGGACACGTATTTCTAATTAGACTACGATATAGCTATTGTTAATCAACAGATAGATTGATTGGCCACATGGCCGAGAGTCAAAACTCACCTCTGACTATTAAATCTGACTATTAAATTTTAAGGTGTAAACTAGAGCAGGATGGACATGAGGTGGTGCCAACATATGGACTCTAAAAGGATTCTGGGAATTATAGGCCACTTGGCCATCACTATTATTATTATTTTATTGTTATTATCATTACTGTTATTGTCTAACCTTGTTACCTTGGATCGAATGATAAATCAATGTGACCAGTACAAACAGAAATATGATAATATGAAATGCACCTAAATAATGTTTGCGTATTTATTTAATTATTCAATCATTTAAAATATTTGATTCCTGTAGTGTTTAAATTGTGAAACCGTGCACCACAAAGTCTGTCTTCCACCTCATTTGTAGTTTCTTGAATTGTAGTCCTTGATACATCTGTGGTCCTTCCTCAGTTTCCACTACTATCCTTGGGCACTTTTTTATAAAACGGTGATTGTGTGTTTATGTGGCTGGCTTACGAAAAAGACCGTCTGGTTGAAACGTGTCGCCAATAAACGCAATTTTCTACACGGACCCTGGTGTGCGAGTCTTTTTGTTGTTCCTGGGAACGTACTTGCTGTGGGAGCCCTTTCGTACATATATATATATATATATATATACATATATAAATATATATATATATATATATGTATATATCAATTCCATGATCCACTCAATGCTCCTCACATTCAAGGCTGTATGAAAAAGCACGAGCCCAAAGTTGCATCAAAAGGATTTTATTTTGTGACTGGCAACAGAAAAATAACTCAACGCATTTCGGGAGACTTCCCTTGCTCGCGAGTCAAGTTGTGTGCATCTCATTGGTTTAAATAAACAAACATGTGACACAATAACATGAACAACAGACTACCGCTATTTAGTAAACAAAGCGGCAGTACGGAGTGTTTCTTCCTCTTAACAGTTTATACAATTTCATTTGTTTTGTTTGAAACCGGGATATACCATTATTATGCCTAAAAATGATTAATAAATGCAAAGAAAATTTATTAGCTTCCCTTCGAAATGTTCATTGCACATTTTATCAATAAAAATAGGTGAGTTCCGAGGGCTTTAGATTGGACCATAAATCTCTGAGTCAGCTTATTTTAACCAGCAAATGGCGATTGCTATCTTTATCACGCCGCGGTTTACAAAATAATCCCAAGGCCAGTGCTCCTCAATACAGTTATACCAAAGATTGGATTTAAACTGATCAGTTTACAACTGCTTAAAAATAACAGTCGGCGAAATTGTCATTTACAAGTACTGCCCCAGTGGGCTAAAGCAAGTCCCCAAATTAAATTTCCACGGAACATCGAATTCACACATGATTTTCAAAGTGCATGAATATCAAACCATATTATGACAGCAACAATCTTGCCCAAGTGGGCGTAATTCCCTCAACGTGATTTCCTTGAGCATTCAAGTGTAGTAAACTGCATTGTGCTGTCTCAATATTTAAGAGGAGTCCACATTCCCTGAAATAAAAAATAATAACAATGAACTACTCAAATGATATTCAAAATATTTGAGATGTCATCAGTGATGTCATGAGTGATGTCACTGACCATGTCATGAGTGATGTAATATGTGACGTCATCAGCAGTGCATTGCGGGCGCACGAGCTATAGTTAGCTGAAGGAACCATAACAGGGGAATTTCAATGGTTTTATATGAGTGAAATGTCCAGCTAACTATAACATGTGTCAAAGCTATGGTTTTGTCAGTGAATTTCAAAGGTTTTGTAAATGCTACTTCCTAACTATAACGTTTGTAAAACCTATGGTTTTTTCAGTGAATTTCAAAGGTTTTTAAAATGCTAATTCCTAACTATAACATGTGTTAAACCTATGGTTTTTTCAGTACATTTGCAATTTTTTTTAATGCTAATTCCTAACTATAACATGTGCTAAACCTATGGTTTTTTTACTGAATTTGCAAGGTTTTTTAAATGCTAATTCCTAACTATAATGTGTCTAAAACTTATATTTTTTTTAGTGAATTTGCAAGGTTTTTTAAATGCTAACCCCTAAATAAAATACGTGTGTAAATCTTTGTTCTTTTTTAATGAATATCAATACAACATTAAAACACTGAATGTAGTTTTTTTTCTCCTCTCTTTACTGCCCTTCCCTTGGTTTTTATTCCCCTTAACTCACTCCTCTTCCTATAGTCCCCTTCTTTCACTCACTATTCGACTCCTCTTTTCTCACTCACCTTAGTCTCCTTTTCTCACTCTTTCTCTTAGTTCCTCCCTTCTGTTCACTCAGTCATTTCAATCACTCATTTATGCACTACGCTTTCATTCAGAATAATGAACGACACAGTGTACATATAACTTTTGTTTGAGAATTGAATGAGTTCTGAAAACAACTTTTTTTTTCTTTTGTTGTTTTATATTTTTTTTAGCTTTTTTTAAAGTTTTATATTTTTTTGAGTTTTTTTGCAAAAAAATTCAGGAACTGCAACTTGGAAACTGTTCAACACGAACAAAATACATGAAAAATAAAAAACAAATTATCTCCTTTTAAAGCATTTATGATTCTGAATACTGCGTTCAATTAGATTCAGGCTCTCTTCAGCAAAAACAATAACATCAAAACAGTTGTTGCATCGCATATGCACATTCGCCACGCACACGTCGAATGAAAACAGCGTTTTGCCCGTTTTACTTAAAAGTTTCAAAACTTGAAAAGGAGTCAAGGTAGACACTCCCTGACCCCCTAAACCTTCTCAGGAGGTCCCAAAAGAACCCCGAAAAGCATAAATGTATTTTTTTTTAATTGGGAGGTGCGCAACTGGGAGGTGCGCGCACCCCGCAAATGTTTTGAACAAAAAAGCTGTATCGGGTCAAGCAGTGTCTGCTTTGCTTCCTTTTCACGTTTTGTAACTTTAATGTAATGGAGCAAAATGCCATTTTAAACCAACGTGCGCGACCAGGTGGGCGCACCCCGCTATTTTTTCAACAAAAAGAAAGGGTTTTTTGGTCCGTTGAGATTCTTCTAAGACCCCCAGAGAAACTCTAGGGGGTCTACCTTGCCTCCTTTTCAAGTTTTGAAACTTTTATGTAAATCGGAGAAAACGCCATTTTCAAGCGACGTGCGTGACCGGGTGCTCGAGTCATGTGACTCGAAAACAACACTTTTTATTAGTTCATAGTAGTTTCTGTTCCAGAATTTTCAAAAACCCCACCCACTTCCCTCACTCTCTCTTTTACTCTCACAGGAGAAGGAGCCTTTACAACTTTGCGGAGAATTTTCTGAAATGGCTGCAAGACAGGATTCATCTTCTAATTCTGAGGAAGATTTTCAGCTGCCTAAAAGAAAAATGAAAAAATCTTTCATATGGAAATTTTTTACTTATCCTAAAGAACTAAAAAAGTGAATGCCCCGAAAGTTACTTTCACAATATGTGACACTGTTCTATCAAGAGGAAATCCTTCAAAAATGTACTCCTTTTCAATACATACAATGACAAGGCATGTCAGACAAGTGCACCCTGTGCAATTTGCACAAGCATCTACAAGAGCTCTGGCCACACAAATACCACCAGCACATCATCTGGAGGACGACCTGCATCTCCATCCACTGCAGAGTTGGACTTAACACCATTCTTGTCAAAAGTGCACATGAGATGCAACAAATGTTTTCAAATTATTGTATACGGGGAGCAGAGTCTCACTCTGATTGAGCGAAGGATTAATGAACATCAATGCTCCTAGAGAAGATGAATTTTTTCAACGTTTGGATTCTTTTTGTTCCTGTTGAACAGTTTTGCAGTTGAAGATTTCTGTCCCTGTTTGAAAAATCTAAAAAAAATATAAAAGTTTTAAAAAATGATAAAAAATAAATAAAAGAAGAAAACAAAAAAAAGTTCTTTTCAGAACTAACTCATTTTTCCAAAAAGAGCTCTGGGGCATATTAACAAGCTGTATCGCCGCTTTCTCGGCAGAATCTGCCGAGAAAGCGACGATACGTACAGCGCCTTATTAAAAAGGGCATTGCAACGCCTGGCACAAGCCCACTTTGCATGTCAACTAGAAACATCGCTAATGACATGCAAAGTGGGCGTTCCCACGTCCAACCGCATGCAAAATGTGGTTGGAGGTGGGAACACCCTATCACCAAGACAGGCGTTCAGAGGAAAAGACCTGTGATAAACTCGTTTATCGCAGGTCTCCCAACGCCTGCTCTGACCAGGCGTTAGGCATTGTTAACCTGGGGGTGTGGATCATAAAGGTGAATCCACCCCCCCATATTAACAAGGCACACAATCGCCGGCTATCACAGGATTTACTATCGCCTATGTGTTGTGCGTTGATAATAACGCGCTAACACGGCGAAAAAATCTGGCGACTGCCGGCGAAAGTCAAATGTGCGATGTGTGTTTTTTAAAGCACATCTTGTTAATATGCTCCTGTATCACCTTTCTTTTGAATGAATGTGTAGTGTATAAATGAGTGAATTAAATTGATGACAAAAATGTAGTAAGGAACTGAGGAAATGGGTGAGGTAAAGGAAGTATAGTGACTGAACAAAGTGAAGAAAAAGAGTAACTGAAACATGGGGGCTAATGTACGTTACATGGCATATCTCTGCAAATCATCAAAGATACGTCAAATAAACTATGACAAGAAAAATCACCCGTGCGCCACCATTGATGTGTCACATTTACAATGTGGCGCACCATGGGGCAAAAACAGCACACATGCGTGATGCATCTATGCAGTAAAGGTGTCGCATTGTTGGAGTTCCATCGCATGAGCGATGTAGCTCCAGCAGTGCTCCTAGTGGGCCCATTCAAATAATGCTGCTACAAGCCTTACGCCTGCTTGAAACAGGCGCAGGCTTTTGACATAGCATTCACCTAAAAGTGATTGAGTAAAATCTTGTAGATATCACTCACCCACTTTTAGCAGACATTCCTGCACAGGAACGTCCCCCCCTGCACCAGAACGCGTCCTTAAGGTGCAGGGCTTTACAACGAAACACATCTCACAGATGCGTCATGTTGTAAATAGTCCACACCATGGCGCATCTTTTGCACCGCTGCTGCATCACAAAAGTGAGACAATGACGGCGCAAAAGAGGCGTAAAGGGCTTGTAAATCTGCCCCAAGATGTCTAAAGATAGGGTTGTGAATTAAAGGAAATTAAAAATTATGAGAAGAGCAGTATGGAAAAGAAAGTAAAAGCGAAGGAGTCACAAAAGGGGACTGAGGATGGACATATGGAAGGAGAGTAAGGTAGAAATAGAAATTTATAGAGTAGAGTTAGGAGAGTGAAAGTATAACAAATGGAAAGATGATGAAGGAAGAGGATTTGAGGATGATAAAAAGGAGGTAAGTGAAAGTGAAAAGTGGGAAATAAGTGATTTAAAAATTGATCAAGAGAATGAAGGGTCTTAGGAAAGCGTAGAGAGGGAATGCAGCAGAGATACAAATTTATATTACCCAACAAATCTTTGCAAAATAGCAGAGATGCACCAGGAAAGATGCAACACACAAGTTAATCCTTACACCAGTCATGATGCACCGCATTTGCAAAGCGGTGCACCATGGTGCAGGAATAAACAGATGCATGTCACATCTAGGGCTGAAGGTTTGCACAATGTTGAAATTGTGTTCTATGCACGGCGCAGCACCAGCACTTTTCAAACTTGCTCTATCTGTAACGTGGTACGTCAACCTTTACAGTTGCTTCCATATGTGCAATGTTTTGACACATCAGCTTTAGTGAAGTGACTCAGAAAAATCTTGTAGATTTCACTGAATTACTTTTCAAGGGAGTTCTTGTGAGTGGAAATGCCCACATAAAACCTGACACTGGTTTCATGTGCTGCACGGTTTTAATATGGCCGAGATACCCGCCACCCCCTCTCAACACAATCCCCAAGAATTGGGAAACCGGAAACAGTTCTTGAACTTTTGGAAGGCGGGAAGGGAGTCACCCTTCCCGGCCGTATTTATTAAAATATGAAACAAAAGAAAACATTAAAATAACAGTTTCATATAATGTACAATTTCATTTCCACATTACGATGTTGGCTAACCTTAACAGATCTCTAATACAAAGGTTCTCCTAGCCGAACTAACATCCTACAAAACATTTGACTTGAAATTGTACATCCTAACGTTAAGGGCCAACGGCAAGGTCGTAACCGGTGTCAGATCCCTAAACCAGAAATACCCCCCTCACTTGTGAGAGGGGCGACCGCACAGAGGCGTACCTCAAGTGCATTTACCAATTTCCCTTTGTACTTGACGGGGGCCCAAATAAACTCAACGCCATTTAACGGTCGTTCGAGGACTCGTGTGAGGTGTCTAAAAGGTAGCGTAAACCCCCTCCCGCACCCCACACAACTTACCCATCTGCCGTCGCAGATGTCCTGGCCCCGGGAAATTCCCCAGGAGGGGCCGTAGCCCCTCCTATCCAGGAAGGGGCCTTGACCACCTTTCCTTTCCTTCCGGCGGCCTCTCCTTAGACAGGACCGCCTCCCCATTGAGGGGCCAATTGGCCACCTCCCCCGCGCACTCCCATCCGTAATGGGTGACGCCCCCTCATAGGGATCTTCCAATTACTGCTCACCGATCATGACCTTACCGCCCGACCAAAATAAATACGACAGTTCTACCTAAGTTACTAAGATCTCTAAAGCAAAACAGCATTTATTACCAAGCGTAAATACTGATCGATCCTTGTTCAAAATTACTTTATTAGCAAAACATACTGAAAATAATCAATCTTTATTGCATCGCTAAGAACTTTCACGACAACCATCACAACCTGTAAGAAAGCAGAGAAAACCAAAGATACTATATCAACTGTATTTACAACGAATCGCTGTCCTCAGGGGCTGGTGGGTGGGTCAAAATTGCTCTTCGTTCCGTCTCGAGCTCACGTGCAGCGGGGAGGTGCAGCTTCAGAGCACAGGAACAAGAGGATGCTTTGTTGGCTTCCGCTCCTTTTATCCGTCTTCGGGGTGGGCGTGAACCTGCCCCCGCCTGCCTCCAAGGGCGTGGCCGGCCGTGTTGGTGTCTAGGCCAGCCCACTCTAGGGCGGGAAAAAGGCGCGCCCCGGCTACGCCGCTTCGGGCATACCAGCCGAGACTCGCCTCCCGCCCACGATGGCTTCCCGGGGGGATCGTGGTACTCGACCATACGTTCGGGGGGGCCGATTGGTCGCCCCTTTCCATATGGCCGAGATACCCGCCACCCCCTCTCAACACAATCCCCAAGAATTGGGAAACCGGAAACAGTTCTTGAACTTTTGGAAGGCGGGAAGGGAGTCACCCTTCCCGGCCGTATTTATTAAAATATGAAACAAAAGAAAACATTAAAATAACAGTTTCATATAATGTACAATTTCATTTCCACATTACGATGTTGGCTAACCTTAACAGATCTCTAATACAAAGGTTCTCCTAGCCGAACTAACATCCTACAAAACATTTGACTTGAAATTGTACATCCTAACGTTAAGGGCCAACGGCAAGGTCGTAACCGGTGTCAGATCCCTAAACCAGAAATACCCCCCTCACTTGTGAGAGGGGCGACCGCACAGAGGCGTACCTCAAGTGCATTTACCAATTTCCCTTTGTACTTGACGGGGGCCCAAATAAACTCGACGCCATTTAACGGTCGTTCGAGGACTCGTGTGAGGTGTCTAAAAGGTAGCGTAATCCCCCTCCCGCACCCCACACAACTTACCCATCTGCCGTCGCAGATGTCCTGGCCCCGGGAAATTCCCCAGGAGGGGCCGTAGCCCCTCCTATCCAGGAAGGGGCCTTGACCACCTTTCCTTTCCTTCCGGCGGCCTCTCCTTAGACAGGACCGCCTCCCCATTGAGGGGCCAATTGGCCACCTCCCCCGCGCACTCCCATCCGTAATGGGTGACGCCCCCTCATAGGGATCTTCCAATTACTGCTCACCGATCATGACCTTACCGCCACAGGCCGGATAGTTGACCGGCTATCCGGACCCCCCACAAAACACTCCTACCTAAAGGTCATGCTGTAAACTCCTTAACCATGCTATGAAGTCTCCTATGAGTAATTCGTTCCCCACCCGGGACAAATGAACACCGTCCCCCAAATACATACTGTCCCCTTTAATACAACCATGCGAAACAGAATGCAGTGTACTTGAACGAAACAATCTACTCATTTTATTATTAATTTTCCTTACTGAATGATTCAGTGCAGAAACAGAAATAGCCCCCCGCCACACTTTCCGTGGGATCATATGGGACCAAGCAATTGTGCACCCTGGAACTCTTCTCGCTAACCAACTTACCGTGGAAAGCATCGCCTCAAGAAGAAGTCGTCTACCAGTGGTCACCAAATCATTGCCCCCAAGATGTACTATGACTACAGACGGCGGTGACCTTGTCCGCCCTAACAAAACCTCGAAAAATGCTTGAAACTGGTCAATACAGAGCCCGCCCTTTCCGTAGAAGGACACCCTGTACCCGTATTCCCCAGCCACGTGAGTCATGTCACCTGCTTTGAATACGTCCGCGGCACGCCTCACGTATGAGTGGCCCACGACCCACACCTCCTTTTTCACAGCCGGTAATGTCTGACCGCTGGCCCCCCGGTGTTGGGTCGACTGGACAGTCCGCCCCGCCTCGTAGGCTTGCGCCACTGAAAACCAAACAAAAACAAGAAGCGTGAGTACATCGTTACAGCTTCACAACATGTGCAACCGTACATACCTCTTATAACAGTTCGAGGACCAACGCCCCACACGTTTTATTTGATCAACATTCAGACCCCTGGCTGTAGCCTCCGTAGCAGCCCCTATCCGAAAGGAATGGGTCCCAAAGTCGCCGGGGTTCAAGCCCGCGGCAGAAATCAACATCGCAAGCACCCGCTGAAACTGAAACCTCGTCAGTGGGGTGGCGTCAGCGTGTCTTAACAAGGTCCCCCCCCATGCTGCCACCCTCTGCGCTAAATATGCTTCTACGCACCCAACAGGGCACATGGCAGACCCGGGGATCCTCTGGATGATTACACAGTCCCCGATTGCATCCTGATCGGATTTGGATTTTACAAACGAGACCGTCATCGTCTCCTCTCTGACCTGAATGTGTTCCCGGCACAGTCCCCCCATCGTATCCTGCTTGTTCTTTGCCACTAATTCGCTTACCCGCATAGCCCCATGGAATGCTAATGCAAATGCGGCTCGGAACAACACTGCTTCGTACTGGGATGAACATGTTACCGGTAGCACGGATAATAACAGGGTCAACCTATCCAAACCTATCGGGTGCCTATCGTCTACTTTGCGACCCTCAAGGCGTTGCCACCCCCGTAGCGCTTTCTGCACAACGAAAGACGCTGTCGGGTCCTGGATCCCATGAGCCCTTGCCATGAAGGAAATGGCGGCCCGATGCCTCTGGGCCGTAGCTACTGACTTGCCTGCGTGACGTAAAGAGAGCAGGAATCTTACTACAGACTCTTCCAGACCCCAAAGCTCCCTCCCGGCAGTACCCAAAAAGGCCCAATAGGAACGGAACGCCCCTTCATATGCCTTCCTCGTCCTGGGTGCTAAACTCTCTCCCACGAGGTTTTGTAGTTCGGGGCACCGAGAGACCAGAGAGCTTCGGGAAAGGGTGCCGCCACCGGGTCCGCTGTGGGCAGAAAACCCCAGAAGGCCTGCATACGGAAACGAGAGAGCGCATCAGCCGCTTGGTTCATCACCCCCGGCACATGCCGCGCCCTAAACAGTACATTTAGTTGCATGCACAACAACACAATTTCCTTGAGTAGTCTTAGAATCAATTTGCAACGTGCTGCCTGACTATTGATACACTCAACCACGGTCATGTTATCAGACCAGAAAACCACAGAGTGACCCCTAAACCCTTCTGGCCATGTTTTCAAGGCCACCAGAATAGGGAACAGTTCGAGAAAAGCAATGTTACTCGTCAACCAGCACTCATGCCACCATGACGGCCATTTTTGAGCCGACCATTGTGTACCCAATATGGCGCCAAAACCCACACTCCCCGCCGAGTCTGTCCATAGTCCCAACTCCTCGGAAGACACTGCTGGTTTATTCCAGACAATTCGACCATTGAAATCCGCCAGGAACGCAATCCAAATGCGCATGTCCTGGCGAACCTCTGCCGAGAGTCTCGTACGATGATGTCCTTCCTTCAAGCCGACCATGGACTGTGCAATCGAGCGGGAAAAGGGGCGTGCCATCGGCATTACTCTTAGGGCAAAATTCAACTGACCTACCACCTGTTGCAATTGATGTAAGTTCACTTTCGTTGCACGAATACATGTCTCAAGGGATAACCTGAATTTTAACACCTTTTCTTTAGGTAAACGAAAACAACCTTCCACTGAGTCGAGTTCGATCCCCAGAAACTCGATTAAGGTCGAGGGACCCACCGTCTTACCTGGCGCCAATGGCACACCAAATTGATTCATTAGGACACAAAATTCATGTAAGGCCTGTCCACACTCAGAATCCCCGGCTGCCCCCAGAAACAGAAAGTCATCGAGATAGTGCATAACATGTTGAAAACCTGTCTTCCTCGTGAATACCCACTGCAGAAAACAACTGAATTTCTCGAAATAGGCACATGAAATCGAACATTCCATAGGCATACATTTATCCATGTAATAGCGACCCTGAAACTGAAAACCAAGGAGATGCTGATCGTCTGGGTGTACCGGGAGCAACCGGAACGCTGACTCGATGTCCGATTTGGCCATCAGCGTCCCGGGCCCCAGGCGATTCAACATGGCAACGGCCTCATCGAAAGATGCGTACCGCACCGAACATACTTCCGGGTCTATCGCGTCATTCACGGAAAGACCATGTGGGGCTGACAAATTGTGTATCAGCCGAAACTCACCCGGGTCCTTCTTGGGAACCACCCCTAGAGGAGAACACACAAAATTAGCAACTGGTGGCAAATCGAATGGACCGGCGACACGACCTCGAGTCACCTCTTTCCTAATCTTTACCTGCACCACCGCCGTGTGCTGTAAGACCGACATTTGATTCTTACAGTCCGGTACCCCCTGAAAATCCCCCACTGGGATGCGGAAACCATATGAAAACCCGTTCCGCAACACCCCAGCGGAAGCATAATCTGGGTATTCGCTGAGCCAAGGAATCATTGCCATGGTATCAATCGGGGTCGGTAAAGGCGCCCCTCGGACTATATTAGACCTGTTTGGCGCCTCCCTTACCACCGTTATCACCCGTTTTGGCTCTGCACATGGACTCAGGATGGGATGGCTGCCCGCATCCCCCACACTCATGTCTGAATTTGCATGACCCCTGGGGCCTGGTACATTTGCCCCTGTTAAAATTCCAACAGATCCCCCTTTTACCTGTGTTGCCACTCGGCTTCGTGTGGGACTCGTTACCTGTACCCGTCCGAAAGGGTGTCCCAGAGTTTTGGCGGGAGGATTCCCCCCCGTTACTCCCTACTAATGGCACCTTCAACATCCCTGTACTCTCCATTTTTTGCCAAGACACAGAGTCGTAACAGTCCCAGGACAACAACGGGTTGTGTTCCTTAGCTTTTCTAAACAGATTATCATAGCAGAACCACTGATTGCCCCCATATGCCACAGAATACTCCATAATACGTGACTGATAAATGGGTAACTCGGTCAGTAACTCAGGTCTGCGCTCCCCCATGATGGAAGTAAAAATTCCCCACGCTCTGCCCCAAGTACCAATGGTCTCATCAACCTTAAAGGCGGCCATTTTAGCGCGCCAAACACTCGGATGCATGAGCTCCTTTTGACTCTTTACATGCTCGATCTCGTAATGGTCGGTAAGCAATGAAAACATGTTTACATATTTGTCCGCCCAAATCAATTCCTTGACTTCTAGTGGGACGTGCTGGGCAATCCTCTCCTTTCGAGAAGGTGCAGAGTCCCCCCCCGCAATCGGCAATGGCCGCTTACCTGAAGTAGACCCCACGCTTGTCGCCGAACTTGGGCCTGCTGTACTTCCAACTGCTGGGACCTGCGGGGGAACAGGAGATGGAGTCTTCGCAGCCTCCCTAGATTCCCGCAGTTGCCTCATCACTGCCCGGGCGTCGTCAGCCGTGGCGCCCTCGCTATCGTTTCCCAACCACGCTGCCAATTGCGCCGCTAACTCGGGGGGCATATCCCCCCTGTTCGCAGGGGTGACCACCACAGGGATTGGGTTCCCCTCCTTTTGCGCCGGGGTTGGCTCCTCTCGTGGCGCTTTGGGAACCGGGGTCTCCCCCCCAAGTGCTCCCCTTCTGGGCCTCTTGCTCTTTCCACCGGGAATTGTTCCCTGTAAAGGCCGTTTCGGTCCTCCCTCCCCGTCCTTAGCCTCAACCTTTCTCTTCAGATCGGCTATCTCCTTCATGAGCATGCTTGGGCATTCTTAGACGGGATATCTGTAAGACAAAAAGAGGGATTACAACGCTCAAAATTGCTCTTCGTTCCGTCTCGAGCTCACGTGCAGCGGGGAGGTGCAGCTTCAGAGCACAGGAACAAGAGGATGCTTTGTTGGCTTCCGCTCCTTTTATCCGTCTTCGGGGTGGGCGTGAACCTGCCCCCGCCTGCCTCCAAGGGCATGGCCGGCCGTGTTGGTGTCTAGGCCAGCCCACTCTAGGGCGGGAAAAAGGCGCGCCCCGGCTACGCCGCTTCGGGCATACCAGCCGAGACTCGCCTCCCGCCCAAGATGGCTTCCCGGGGGGATCGTGGTACTCGACCATACGTTCGGGGGGACCGATTGGTCGCCCCTTTCCAAACGTGATGTATTTCCCTGCACTATGGCTCTTCTTTTGCGCTGCCACTGCGTAAGACAACTGACACACAGGCAGTATAACAGAGGTGCAATGCGCTTCTAAATCTGCCCCTGAGGAATTAAAGTAAGTAAGGGACTAAGAGAAAAAAAGGTAGTTAAACAAGCTGAGTGAGCCTGAAAAACATAGTTTTATTAATGATTAAAAGACTGTAAACAAAATAGAAGGGAAATAATGGGAATAAGTAAAGGAAACTAAAGGAAAGTAAAAAGAGTTAAGGAAGGTGAATAAGAGATAGATTGAATAATGAGCAAGAGAGAAAGAGAAGTAAGAGAGTGATGATAAAGTATTTTTGTTTGTAATACTTACCTTGCAAATAGTAACATTGTAATAATAAATTTCTTTTAAAAACATACTATCTGTTGAAGAAAAGAAAAAATAGAGTTAAAATCTACATTTCCTAAAACAAAAGAAAATAGGAGTGCAGGAAACAGAAACTGAAAGAAAGGAAGAGTGAGGGAGAGAGAGAGAGAGGGACAGAATGTGTAGTGTATAAATCAATGACTAAGATAATTGAGTGAAAGAGAGAATGGCACTAAAGGAATGACTGTGTTAACACCTTGGCTGCTAGGTGTTTTCCCCTCCGGTGCTGAAATCTCAGATTTATCATTGTTCATGACGAGCTCAGCTCGTCATCAGCACAGCTCAACCGTGCATCATGACGAGCTGAGCTCGTCATCAGCATTGAAAGGGTTAAAAAAAAGTATGGTGAGGGAGGAAAGGAGAGTATGATGAGTGATGGAAGGCGAAAGAAACAGTGTCTAAAACAAAGACACTAAAGGTAGGGGAATGAGTTAAGGAGATGATAAAATAAGGAAAGGACACTAAGAAAAACAGAGTGATGAAGAGTAAGTGACAGAAGGTGAACGGGGCAGAAACAGGGAAGGACTGTAACGGATGGATAAACAGAAATAAAGTAGGGTAAGGGGAGTGAAGTATGAATTAAAGTATGGGAAAAGAGGATAAGTGATGAAAGTAAGGGAACAAGGAATAAGGTAGGGTAAGAGAAGGGCATTAAGGTTGAGGAAACAGAGGTCATAGAGGGTGGATAAACATGAGTGAGCATGAGACAACGGGAGTAAGAAAGTGAAGAGATAGAGGGAGTGAAGGAAATAGTGACAGAAAAGGACTCAGGGAAGGAGCAAAGAAAAGTAAATGACGAAATGTGGATGACTTAAAGGGAGTGAGCATAAGAGAAGGGCAATGACAAAGGAAGGCGATGAAATGAGTAAGGGTAAGAGAGAGAGAGAGAGGGAAGTATAGGGAGAAAGAGAAATAAAAAACTAATGAAAAAGTTTTTTTATTAGTCGTACTTACCTTATAAATGTAATATCTGTGGAAGAGAATAAACAAATCAGTTATAATAAATATTTCTGAATACAATCTAACAAAAAACCTTGTACAATATGTTATATGGTTTATTTTTGCTGTTCTCAGAATATATTGATTTTCACTATAAGCAGTGAGTTCAATACTACTCATCATATGACAGCGGGCAAAAAAAAAACACAATCAAAATGATTGTGTTTAAAAAACCCATACAAAACTTGAATACATAATGTAAATATTTGAAAAAAACATGTCCTAAATGTTTTTCTCTAATTCGCAATTTCTTGTGTAAGGGCACTACATCTTCAACAATCACAAAGTAATAAAACAATATCACTTTCTTTTAAATACCTCTCAATAAACTTCCGTACAAGCATGTTCTAACAACATTTTTCTCAAGTACTCATTTTATTCTCTCATACTTTTCCGCGTGGCCAAATAGTATGAGTAAAGTCCTTATTTCCCAAATTACTTAATTATACTCTTAACCATTCTTTTCCCGAGCTTTAGAATCAAAAGTTTCAACGTATTCTGTACCATCAAACATTATTTAAACCCAAACTTCCGTACAAGCATGTTCTAACAACATTTTTCTCAAGTACTCATTTTGTTCTCTCATACTTTTCCGCGTGGCCAAATAGTATGAGTAAAGTCCTTATTTCCCAAATTACCTAATTGTACTCTTAACAATTCTTTTCCCGAGCTTTAGAATCAAAAGTTCCAACATGTTCTGTACCATCAAACATTACTTAAACCTGTACCTGATACTATCACTATGCCAAATACAAGTTTCATTTTTTAATTTGGTCAACCTGACTCACACAATACTTCTGAAGAACAGAGTATCTTTTCTTAACAGCAGTAATCTTCCTACACCAAGTAATTTTACTGAAATTTGGTTTGCAAAAACACCAGATAAGAATTTGCTAAGTCAAAAGGCAAACATTTCTTAAAAGTCAATTGACTATCATTGCACTGTGTCCAGCCTGTTGGAGATTTCAAAAAAGCTGTGTAATGTCCTGATGTTGTTGAAGGACCATCATGAGAGAAGATTGCTACAGATACAAATGTTCTTCTAGAAATTGATATTTGAGAAGCCACAACATTTTTAATTGAAGTTGTCAATTTTGTACCATCAGCTCTGCATCGCTGGAACATTAAAATTACATACTGTCCATATCTTTGGATAAATAATGTTGATAACATTTCTGAGTTACATTGAGAAAAGACCATTTTTTGATGCGCATCTCTAACGAGACTATTGAAAGACACTGCTTCACAGTCTGGTAAAGTTAAATATATAAATCTTTCCTTGTGTATGTCAGTACCACTTGAAAATGAACAGTTGTCGCAGTTAGGTTGCCATTTATAAGAAAGGCCGAAAAGACTATCAATATCTACACCTTCATCTTCTAAAACTGTAAGCATATACATAATAATTTCCTGACAATCTTGCTGAATATTCTGAGAAAATTGCTTTATTCCAGCACATATGTCTAAAACATTTTGAAGTTCTGAAACACTTGGTATTTCACTATTATCACTGCTACATTTTTCAATCACAGAATTTAATGAAGAACAAAATGTTTGGTCCCGATTTTCTACAATCTGTTGCTGTAAAGTTTTAAGAAAAAAAACAACATTAACTACTACATTTGCATATGAGTTGACACCAGAACTGTTTTCAAATTTAAATCCAACAATATCTTCAGTAGTAACCTTTTTCTTTATGCTACCAATTACAGGTTCATCTATTTTTTTCGTTTCTCTACTACTTCACTACATTTTTCCTCACATCTCCTTTTTCGACCTACCACACACTTTTCAATTAAAGGATATTGAGGTAAATTTGGAGCATATTCTCTTCTTAACCTGTTATACTCCTTCACACAATTTAGATCTGCACTAATCTTTGTCTCATCAAAATCAATTAGATACAGTCCAGATAAAGTTCTAACTCGAGATAAAGCAACATAGGCCATACCCTCTTTGAACACAGTACTTCCAATATTTATCAAAGCACTATCTACACTTAAACCTTGAGATTTATGAATAGTCACTGCATATGCTAAACAAATAGGAAATTGTTTTCGACGGACATATAAGTCTTTCACAAGCAAAAATTGAGTCGAACAATGACTGAATTGTTGAACTTCCTCAATTCCATCAAATTTGATTCTTAAAAATTGAATCTCATCTCTATTTGGGTAATTCACAAAACCAACAACATTACCCATTGCTCCATTCACCAAACCTCTTTTCACATGTAAATTTCTTCGTAAAATAACCCGACAATTTAAACATACATACAGATTCTTTTCTAAGTCAGCAGTTTTAGATATAGATTTCTGTAGAGAATCCAATTTTAACTTCAACCTTTCTGACAAAATAATAGTACTTCCTTCATGCTCTACTCTATCTATAGCTTCCAGTTTCTTAATTTCTGGATTTTCTAACTTCAACATTTTTTCATTGAACATTGCACATTCTTGTAAAGTTGGCATCAAGCATATAACTGACTTATCTTCTGCCTCTTTAGTATATATTTTCTCTGCCACATTATTTTCATTTGGAAACAAATTGGAAAGTAATCGTGTTTGTAAAGTTTCTTTCGCATGATCACTTAGTTTTCCAATTCTTATATCTTGAAGAATATTTCCATATTTAGCATCCTTTGCCTGTCGAATATTTTGAATGAGTTCAGTATATTTGAAATGCGACCATATATTAACATTTCCAATACTTCCCAGGCACTTTCTGGTGTCTTCATGTGTAACAGTTTTAAATACAGGTTGTCCTTTTACAGGAGTTAGCTGCAGTAGATCTCCAAAAACTATGACATGTTTGCCTCCAAATAACACATCATACTCCATTTTAAGAATCTGTTGCATTCTTAAATGCACAAAAGCAAGCATTACATTTGATACCATGCTTACCTCATCAATAATGAGAAGTTTCATTTTTTAAGGACTCGAGAAACTTCACAACAAGCTTCTCCAGATAGCTTGTGATATTGTAATTCATTTTCATGTTCAACTGGCAGCATCAATAAACGATGTAAAGTAATTCCTTTAATGTTGTGTGCTGCCAACCTAGTTGGAGCAGTGAAAACACAAGAGAGTGATGACTCTTTGCTGAAGATATGTGGCAATTCTTTTAATTAGAAAACATTTGCCAGTTCCAGCTTCTCCACTCACATATAGTCGTACAGGTTGAAATGACATACATGAGCATTCTTTTTTCTCATGACGAAAACCATGCTCAATCTGCTCTGTCACTTCATCATATATTTGTTTTTGCTCAAGATTAAGTTGCTTTTCCAATTCTTCTAGGTTTATTGCACCCTCTTGAGCTTGTTCCATTGCTCTTTCCACCTCATCCATGGCATTGGCTGCTTCATTTTGGATAATTGGTTGTCCTAGTGGATCTTGACTCAACAAAGCAGAACTTTGACTATCTTGAGAACTGTCTCTAGCAATCTCCGCTGCAATTGTTGCTTCTTGCTCTATTTTGTCGTTCAACATTTGCAGATAATTACTAAAAACAGGACATTCTATAATATTTTTAGATGCGTTGAATGAATCTTCATAACTGTCAAAGTCACCAAGTAGTTCCTCTTCTGTACGCCATGGTTTAAACAGTTGCAAAAGAGCTAAATAGTAAAATTCTCTTTTGTCAGGAGTGTCGCAACTCAGTTTTCGGTGATTAATCAAATGTCCTTTTCTTTGTTTCACCAGACATCTTTCATATCCAATCACAGCATATACACCTTTATCGATATTCTCTGTAATATTCCTTTTAAAAGTGTAGTTTTGTAGTATTTCATACAGACAAATGTTTTCAAGCAGATTACTTCTATTTGGATAGTATGTATCCAACATGTTTGTCTTCAGAATGCCTGTACTGTTTGGTTCTTTCTCTGCTAAATATTCAATTTATTGAACAGGTTTCAAAACTCGGTTTCGTGTTCTTGCAAGACCTAAACTCACCCACAGGATTGTCCTAGATTTCGCATAAAGACTTGCTGATGATAATCGATCACAACATTCATATGCACCAATTTCTGGATGAGATAACATCTTCAAACTGTAGGTGTACAATTTCTTACTTAGACTCTTTTCATGAGAAATGTCTTCCCACATATCTTTCAGTTCCGTCTTTTCAGATTTGGTGATGTAAGACGTTACATATCGAGCCACAGCAATAGAGTTGTCTGCAACATATTGAATATCTATGTTAGCATTCCACATGGACAAAATGACTGTGTTATAGTCATTTATGTATTTGGACTCTTCACTTCTTCTTAAATTGTAAGTATTTTTGGGTGATCTTCTTGTGATAGTATGTCGCAAAGATGACATAAAATTGTTTACTCTTCCTTTTGAAAGTACTGGCCATGGAAACCCAAAACGACATTTGGTATAGAATTTTTCCTTTGATTTGAATTTTTGCCGACAATATTTGCCACAACAATGGCTTTGAAATCGTAACACTTTTCCTCTTAAGTCCTTATCAGTTGTACTTTTAGGTATATCACATGTTGCATATTCTTCAGTGAAAGACAGTACGGTCTCATCTGAGTCAGTTCCAAATTTGGGAGCATCTTTGATCCATAATAGCATATGAATATGAGGAGCACCTCTCACTTGATACTCTTTTCTCCAAAAGAAACCCAGAACTTCGCCAAGAGGAGGTTTCTTTTTGTTTGTAATAAAAGACATCATAGCTTCAAATCTATGATTAAAATACCTGCAAACATTAACTGGATCCAAAGAGCACAGTTCTCCAGGTGTCTTGTACTCTATATTTTCTATGTTTGCATTTGCCTCCCGAAGAAATTCAAGTAAATCTTCCAAAGCATACTCAGCACAGCTTAGAGTTAAAAACCATGTAGGTGCTCCTAAGTTTCTTACATGCATTTCAAATCTCCATGATGATGGTACCAATACTCATTAGTACCACGCTGACATGCCATTAGATTATTTAGGTGAGAATCCAAAACAGTGCCTTTCTGTTGCACTTTATCCATAAATTCCTTTGCTGAAATATTTTGCAGATGTACTCCACTTTTTAGGATATGGTTCACTGCATAAGAAAGTCCAGATAAGTCACTCTCAAACAGAAGATGAAACAAATATGGAATACACTGACGAAATCTCGGATCTTCTGCATATAATCGTGTTGTCCGGTATTCAGATGCAGGAATCTGCATAGGTCCGTCTTCATATCGTGCACCTTGACCTGTTGGAAATAACTGAGGAAAACAACGAGCTTCCAAGCTTTCTTCCCATACACTAATGGGACTTCCTTTTGCTTTTTTCATCTGAAATAATTCAATAGCATTCCCCATTGCTTCTTTGGAATGCAGTGAATGAACACTGTAATGTTCATACATTTCTTCACCTCTGGACACATCCACTTTTTCAATTTGTCCAACAGACAAATCATTATCCTCTTCTTCATTTATTTCCTCTTCTCCTACGTATACATTTTTATAGTATTTATTGTTTTTAACCAAATACAACGTTGCCTTTTTGACTTTTCTAACATCCACTAAATCTTGCCAGATTTTCTTACTATTTGTAGGCACACCATTAACTAGAATAACTAGAGGTTCCTCTTCTACATTTTCAACACCAATTGTCTCAATGTTTTTCTTTAAATCAAGAGGCAAATATACAACTCTACCCTTTAATCCTCTTTGTAAATCTGAAGGATTTAATTTCCCTGTCTTAGGCTCCATACGAGCAATAGCCTGAAATGGATGCACACATTGAATTAGAATAGTCTCATAGGTATTTAAATCCTTTAGTTCAGATGGAATATTTCTCAACTCAAGATCATTATGTACAGCTCTAGCAGGCATTCTATTTCCATTTAATTTATTACAACAATATTTACAAATACGTTGATCAAAACCCAAATCAAAACAGTTTTCTACCAGCAAATAAGTTGCAAAATCTTTCCACACACTATTATTTTCCTCTTCACTTTTTAAATATAAATCAACTAACCTAGTTTGATTTTTGTAATGAGTGCCTCGACAACACACACAAGTAAAATTTGTTTTTTCACCTGCAATGACCTTAAACTTTGTTATTTCCTGTTCAAAATGTTTAGTATTAAAATTTCGGACATTTTCTACCACATTTCCTTCTATTACTGTATCAGTTTCTGCATTGTCTTCTTCTGGACCAAAGTAACTAACATCAATTTCTTCACAAATCTTCTTAACATTTAATTCAGATCCATGCAAAAGAGCACTATTTAACTGTTTAAGTTTAAGTGCTGGACTTTTTGCATAATACAACTTTCTCACTAATTTCCTCATTTTGGTACGATGCACTGCTAACATCCTGAAATGATGAAAAACACTCTGGCATATTTTTTTAGAAAGACAAGCCAGAGAATGCCCTTGCAGACCTGTTTTTTCTCTCACTCTGCAACGGTCTAATTGTTGCAACATTACAATCTTTTTTTTAAGACTTTCCTTAGTATACTTACGTAAGAAATTGCGAAAGAAATCAATTGAATCCTGTCGTACACTGCAAATACTACTACAGTTCCAACTGTACACAGGAACCTTAGGACGTCTAACTAAAACTTCATCAGCTATCACCTCTTCTGCATTTCTAAGCACAATTTTCTCTTTTTCAATAGGACAACCGTCCTTCACCTCATATGCTCGACCACTGGTGTCAACTGCATGCAACGAATCGTTACTTTGAAAGTAACTCTCTTCATAAAAAAATGGCTCAGAACTTGAAGTCTGCATCCATTTTCCCGAAAAAACTTTACAAAAATTACTTCTATTTATGTGTCTTTTCCATTTACTCTTAGCTTTTAAAACTTTGATTGCGTTATTCAGTGTATTTATTCTATTAATTACTAAAATAAATAACTTCTTTTTTGTCTCAAACGCGCGTTCAACAACATCCTCAATATATATTTTTTTCTTATAAAAAGCTGATTTCCTTTTAAAAATGTTTTCCTTTTTTAATAAATTCGAAACTACTCCATTATAAAACATGAGCTTTCCGATTTCCGCAAAATGATTAGTACGTCTTTTACTGTACACATTTTCCTCACCACAGAGTTGAGAAACATTTTTCTTTTTTCTCTGATTTGTCCTTGTAGATACTGACAACTGTTTTTCCTTTTCAAAATTATCCCAAAAAAAATTCCTTTGAGATAACTTCTTTATAAAATTCTTGCTTTTCTTACCAGGAGCACTCTTGTTTTTATCCGTCCTTTGTTGATTACGTAGTTCTTCTAATTCTTTTCTCTTGGAATGGTATGTCCGTTTATAGTGCTTTCTTTTTTCATTTTTGGTCGGCATTCTGATTTTTCTTTCTATTCAAAATTACAATCTGTTGTGAAAAGAGAAAAAACAGTTTTGTAGACCTCTACTAACATATAACATAGAAATTATAACTACTGGTTTACTTTATAAGTAAAATAAAGACAAAGCAACAGTCTCTGAACAGAGTAGGAAATCATGCAGTGAGTGCTGTTTCTGACTTTGTGACAGTGCATAGCTGTGTCAACAATATAGACGTATTTACCGACAATAATTTTTCAGGCTTAAGAACAGTACACTGATTTTGAGGCGCTGTAGGTGATCATAGTGCAATTAATATTTCTGAACATAATCTCTAACACACTTCATCAAAACATTTATTCTCATTTTCATTAAGCAGATCAACGATCAATACGACAAGAAGACTGACTCGAAAAATGTTGTATTATAAATTATAAATTTATTCATTTAACAATTCATATTCTAATAACACTTGCAACATAACTTCATCAGATATTTAATTTCCATCATATTCAAAATTTTCATCTTCCCCTTCCAAATCTTCAACCATTTCTAAAAAAGCACTGTCCAAAGTCTCATCCATGAAATCGCCATTTCCACTTAAATCACTTGCGATTTCAAAATGTAAATCAACGTTTTCTTGGTGGCTTTCCATTATATCAAATGGATTTGGTTGCTGGTCCTTTCAAAAAAATATAAAGACTAAATTATATCTTTTTCATGAATAGATAACTAAAAACTACCTGCCACAGAGACAGTTGCTTTTGTTTTTCAACAGCACACTCAGCATCTAAAATGCACAGCATGTACAAAATGTCATGCTAAGCATGAGCAACCATATCATAATAAAACCTCTGAAAATTCATATAAAAGGGTACAGACAGATGGTACAGGCACAGATATAGAGAGATGGTGCCCATTAAAAAATAAAATAACACAGGTAGATAGTAAATAGTAAACTGTTACAGTCAGAGAATAGATAATGCACTGCTGCAAGTTAAAGAACAGATGGAGCAGTTATAAAAAGAGAAGATGTAGAGACACAGTGACATGATATGACCAGAGAGACACATAGTAGAGGCAGACACACACATGGTAGATTGCATGTAACATACTGGTCATGTGTCTAACATCACACTGTAAGTTAAGTTTGATTTTAAATTAATGTGGAAAAATAATTTGCTTAGTTCATATGTTTGGAAACTATGTTTGGAAGACAATTACTCTTCAGGATATGTACTGTTAGAGAATCTTAAGCAGCATGTTTGTTAGGCCTCTTTGTTGCCAAAAAGTGCCTATGCTGTGCAATCAAGATCCAGGGTGCACTGTTGAAATAAAAAAGGAATGTTTTTTCTTGCTTACATGTATATGGTCTGTTTTTTGCCAGTAGAGACGATGAGATGGTATGAGCTCAGACACAGATAGTGCAACAGACTCACACATAGTACACACAGATAATAAAATGGTACAACACAGAAAAAATGCTAGAAACAGACACTGAAATGTTACATCCAGAGGCTATATTAAACACACAGAGACGCAGATAGAGAAAACAGAGAGAAAACAGTACATCCAGAGACTGCGAAACTACAGACAGACAGGGAAAAGATTTATCATGGTAGGACTGTATAACACACATCAACAGCCATATCATATTACGCCTCTACAAATACACAAGAACGAGTGCAGACAGATGGTACAGCATGAGTTAGAGAGATAATGCAGATTTACCAAGATTTACCAAGAAATAATGCAGCAGACAGTAAACTGTTACATTCAGAGGTCAGATGAAACAGGACTGCAAAGAAAAGAACACATGGACCAGTCCCATAAAAAGATGGTGCCAAGAAACAGTAAAATAGTATGACAATATACATAAATAGTGCAAGCAGATGCAGACATGCTACACATAAAAGATGAAATGGTAGAACACAAGAGAAATACTGTAAACATTGAGAGAAATGTTGCCTATCATTTTAATCTGCACAAAAATAGATTCCCTTTACAAATTTGCAACTCACCTATAAAAATGGTTTTGAAGTTTCAAAACTCTATCAATTACACTCCAGATTCTTTGATTTGAGCACGAAACACAAAAAAAAAGAAAAAACCTCAAACTGTATTACCATATTACACACATCTTTATTAGACAACATAGAGCCTTTGTGGCAAGTAAAAAACTAATGACAGAGAGAGAGGGAGAGGGATGGCAGGAGGGAGAGGGAGGACATGAGGGAGAAGGAGGGCAGGAGGGAGAGAGAGGGCAACAGGGAGAGGGACATGCAGAGGGAGGATAGGAGTGAGAGAGACAGATGGAGAGTGAGAAAGAGGACAGGAGGAAGACAGAGGGCCGGACAGAGAGAGAGATGCAGAGGGAGGGCAGGAGTGAGAGAGAGAGATGGAGAGGGAGAAAGAGGACAGGAGGAAGAGAGAGGGCAGGAGAGAGAGGGAGAACAGGAGGAAGAGAAAGATGAACGTGGAGAGGGGGGGAGAGGGTAGGAACGATAAAGAGCGCAGGAGGAAGAGGGAGGGCAGTAGGGAGAGGAAGGGCAGAATGGAGAGAGAGGACAATAGGGAGAGAGAAGCAGGAGTGAGAGAGAGATACAAAGGGAGGGCAGGAGTGAGAGAGACAGATGAAGAGGGAGAAAGAGTACAGGAGGGAGAGTGAGAGTAAGAGACAAAGGGAGGACAGAAAGAAGAGAGAAATGAAGATGGAAAGGGAGGGAGAGGGTATGAGGGACAGAGAGGGCAGGAGGGAGAGGGAGGGCAAGAGGGAGAGTGAGGGTAGCAGGCAAACAGGGCAGGAGGAAGAGAGAGAAGGAGAGGTAGATGGAAAGGCAGGGCAGGAGGGAGAGAGAGATGGAGAGGGGGAGGAAGGGCAGGAGGGAGAGAGACAGAGGGCAGGAGGGAGAGAGGGCAGGAGGGAGAGGCAGGGCAGGAGAGAGAGGGAAGGCAGGAGGGAGAGGAAGGGTAGGAGGAACAGGGTGGGCAGGATAGAGAGGGAGGGCAGGATAGAGAGTAATGGAGAGGGAGGACAGGAGAGAGAGAGATATTGAGAGGGAACACAGGAGGAAGAGAGAGATGGACAGGGAGGGAACCAGGGAGACAGATGTATGTATGCTGGGTCTGGTAGCTCAGTGGATGAAGGCATCTGCTGCAGGGATCTGTATGCATCCTCATGGTAACAAGTTTTTGTTTCGCTTTAGCCCCGCCCCCATCCTCTCTGACCCCGCCCCCACCAGTGCGGCCCTCTGCCACAAACCACACTGTAAATTTGGCCCCCGAGAGAAAGTTTGTGAGTACCCATGAAAACTAACCAACGAGGTTGACTTAAATGATTTCATAAAGGGCCCGACTAACAGTAAATCTAAAAGGCAGTTGTGGACAACAGCATTAATACCCTTTCCTCCCAAATTTACTCATTAGATAATATTGTTTCATCTGTTTTTGAAATAGTACATGATAAAGTATCTGTTTTATACCATGGTCAAAATCAATTGCGTTCTGTTATGCAGTTTGCGTAGACCTTGCAGACGCTGAAGCATGAAAAAGTGCCTTACACCTATGTTAATGTCTCCTCTCACTTTGCACCCTTTAATTTGACAGAGAAACAACGTTTGCTTTCCATGAGACATGCTTCTTTTTTGATGTTGCACATTAAACGCCTAGAGACTTTGACCTTTTTAGTGGCAGAAGCCACAGCTGCAACGTGGCTAATCCACAAATTAATTACTCTACCTTTCGCGCTTCTTCAGTTTTGAAATTACATGAACTATTTTGACATAGGCAGATACGACCGGCACAGTACCTCCTACTTGCATGAAACCTGGTCGCTCCCTTTCACTTACAGATGCCTTAGGGATGGGAAAGAGGTATATCTGAATAGAAATGAGTGTACAGAAACACCGGATCACTCGTTGATGTGTAGACACATCCAATTGCATGGTTCATGTAACCAGCACCGCCCTAATGTAGCATATGTTTTGAAAGGTACACCGGTGCCTGCTATAGTCCCGACTTTTACCTTATTGGTTAACGGGAGTTATTTACTTTTAAACAATGAGCATTTTTATAGGTTATTGAACAGCATAGCTTACGTTGTAACAGTCACTGAGCATGTCCTTTCCTGTAAGAAGCTCCTTTATCCACCCCCGCATGGGAACCTTGATGTTTCCATCTGGCCGAGAATTCCGGCCTTGAATTCAGAGTTCAATAAGATGATATGAACAAGAGCCTTATTGTCACAAAAACAAGTTAACCTGACATCTGCACGCAAACATTTGTTCTGCCCTTAGCTAAAACTCGCATAGAAGTGCATGCCTTATTAAATACTGACATTGCTTTACATTTTGGTGAGATGATTCACACAATCTTTAACGCATCCTCCACTTTCGGGCTGGCTCATTTTTTTTAAAGTAGTGAGCACTGGTTTAGTGACTTCTTTGCCGAAAATATTTGGAGTCATTCCTGCTTCCCTTCACTCGATATTCTCCAGTCTATTTCATGGACTTCCTGTTTTGCTGCCACTGGCTGCTCTTTTTTTTTTAATACTTTGTTTATTGCAAAATGGATGTCCGTCCTATCTTCGCAAACGAGCTGGAGCAGTTAGAACTATTTCGCCACAGGATGCTTGAGTACTACGGAGTCCTGCCACTCGCCACCTTAAGTGCATCATATGGATTGTCTTTTCGATTTTCCTATTTCACCTGTGTCCAGCCTGTATTTCATTGCCTGAGCTGTGATTTCATGTGGGCCCTGGATTTGTGTCTCTGTACGTTGGTGTCTCCTGAAGTCGATTTTAATCATCTCATGAGTCCCTTACTTGCTCTTGAATTGCTTTGCTCTGACGGAGGGATTATGGCCTGTGCAGCGATGGATGGAGTTCTGGGTCGTTGGAATATATTCGCAGCGGCGCAAGATTTCTTGGCACACAGCTTCATTGAAAACCCACCGAGTTGTCCTCTGATGGTACTAGAGGCTCCGGTAATGGAAGAGCATGTATGTTCTTTTCCTCTATTGAATTGGATAGCTGAGTTGTTTTCGGATGATAATAGTGACTGCCTTTTAGAAGCGGTTGCTACTTATTTCGCCTACTCATTTTTAAGCTGACTCTTATTGAAGCCATTGATGTCAAAAAAAATGTCTTCTCTCATTATTATTCCGATCTTTTATGGACTTTTTTTATATAAGCATACCTATTGGCTTTGCTAACAGTGGACATTACAATTTCATGATGGTGAGATTTTAGATTTTTATGTGGACAACATTTTTTTTCCTCACATACTCGATTTCGAACTGGGCATTTTATTGAATTCTGATTTCAACAATTGAGTCGCTTATCTTATCTTATCCTATCTAATACGTGCTCAGATCAACGGAGGGCAAAATATGGATAGATGTGCCCTGATTACTGTGTTAAGTTACCATGAGCTTTTTATGAGTTTAAACGCCTTTTTTCCTTTCTGCTGCTTTTTGCGCACAACACACATCTGCTGCTTTACTTATCAGCCTAGTGAAATGTTTTCAGTTCATACCAGAATAATATGTTGTTGCACTGATATCAGCCTTGCTTGGCGAGCTGTATCTGTACAGCGAGTGCTAACACCTTCAAAGATATCTCAATACAATAGTTGTTATGAGCACTGATCTTCGCACGTGCCTACATATAACATACATGCAGCTGCAGCCAAGTTCTGGCTTTAGGCGCGTTTTATATTGCCTTGCACAAGAGTATACAAACACACTTGATAGTACTTCGCATGCAGAGAGCTGGTTGCTAATGATGTGATCTGTAAACTCTAGGATTTTCAGTTATGGGCCCGCTCTACTAAAACTCAAAAGAGACCTTCTTAGATATAAAATAATATACTAGCTAGGGAGGGTAAAAATTAGGTTTTGTTAAACTCTATTCATTTAGAATCGTACTATGCTTGCACCGTTTGTGTTCTATGGACTAGTAACTATGCTGATTACCTTATTTCTTATAATATGTTTGCTTGTATTAGCCAAGATACTGCGCTTGAGAGCACTGCATTACTGAATAAACATTTCAAATTTGCACGTTTCCTCTTTTACTCCTTATTCTGAACTGAAATGTTCCACGTAACCTGAGGTGTACTAAGTTCATGTTCTAGTTTGTCTAAGCCTGGCATACTCATAGTAGAACCCGCGGGCCGGTGACGGCCCGGCAAGCCTTCCTTGGCGGCCCACGGACCTTACAGACAATCGTACCTCTGCTAAAAAAATAATTTATTAGTGTTAGCAAACACCGCCACAGCAGCGCTTGACTTAGACTGATAATCTCCACTCTGAAAATCACTTCTCCCCCGGCCACCACAGAACAGAGTGGAGATGCAGGGGAACTAAGAGGTGAAATACGACAAACCCTCTGCTCTGTGGGGCCGAGCGAGCGGTTTTGTCAGAGTGGACATTCAGTGGCGCTTCAGCAAAGCCCCAAAATTATATAAATGGTCTGTTAAAGACCTGCCAAGTACTTTGCTGCGGCTGTGTGTGTGTGAGCGCTGAGGAAGCTGTCTCAGCCCGGACTGAACGGAGACACAGACAGACTCACACACAGTGAGATAACAGAAGGGGACGGAGACGGAGGGCAGGAGGGAGAGAGAGATGCAGACAGACGGCAGTAGGGAGAATGACGGCAGGAGGGAGAGAGAGGGCAGGAGGGAAAGAGATCTATGTATACTGGGTCTGGTAGCTCAGTGGATGAAGGCATCTGCTACAGGGACCTGTGTACAACCTCAGGGTCACAAGTTTTCATTTTGCTGTACCGCGCCCCCTCCCCCTCTCACCCCGCCCCCACCACTGCGGCCCACGGCCACAAACCACACTGTAAATTTGGCCCCCGAGAGAAAGTTTGTGAGTACCCTAAGCATTGGAAGTTTATGATGACCAATAAGTCACTGATTGCTAGTCTGGTGGAGGATTTTTGGGTACTAAGGTGAGTTTTGGGACATCGTAATTCACTGAGGTTCCATGCTTCTATGCACAGTTCTGCCTGAGCACGGAATTCCTGTGACAGTCTGTTAGACCTCCTAGTTGCCAGAACGAATCACCATGTATCTTTTGACAACTAAGACAGCCAACAGACATCCTACCTAAGATTCTCAAGCAGTACATTTAATATAGCATAACTAACTTCAACAAATGATTTTTTAACACATCAAGTAAGCAAAATATTCACCCAGATTCGTTTAAAATCAACCTTGACTCACAGTGTGATCTTAGACACATGAGCAGGATGTTACATGCAATCTACCATGTCTCTCTCTACCTACACTATGTGTGTCTTTACTAGCAAAAAATAAACCATATATATGTATGCAAGAAAAAACATTCCTTTCTCATTTCAACAGCACACCCTGGATCTTTTCGCATCTAAGACACCTAACAGACATGCTACCTAAGATTCTCTAGCAGTACAGATCACGAAGCCTAACTACCTTCAAGAAATAACTTTTTAACACATCAACTAAGCAAATTATTCACCTAGATTCATTTAAAAACAACCTTGACTCACAGTGTGATCTTAGACACATTACCACGATGTCACATGTAATCTACCATGCCTGTCTCTGCCTGCACTATGTGTGTGTTTGCTCATACCATCTCTCCATCTCTGCACCATCTTTACAGATTACAGTAAAACGCTTACAAATCAGTCAAATAATTACTGTCTGCTTTAAACACATTTTATATACCATTTATTCAGTATACCAAAAATGGTTGCAAACCTACAAAGTAACAGTTGAAGGAAAGAAAGTGAGGAAGGAGAATAAGGAAAAAGAACTGACAGCAGACGCGCAACGCCCATTGAACTCACAGAAAAGGGGGTGGTGATGAACAGAGTGTCTGAATTAAGCAGACCACTCTTACCCAGTCCAAAGATCAGGGCTTGATCCATCACCGTTATTTATCTCACTGCACCATCCCAGCTCAGAACCTGGCTATATGCAAATCAGACTGTCCCTGGCCCAGTGCATCATGGGAACAGGGCAGACTAAAATACCAGGACAATTCTTCACCAGAAAGGAGACAAGCTACCGGGGACCGGTTTCTGGCATTTCAGCCGTCTTCGGCCCGGCTTGCTTGAATCCTGATGGTGCAGTGAGAAAGGGTCTCATGTCTGAGTATACCCTGCCACACCTATAGTGGCAAAAAACGATGGTGCAGTGAGCTAAAAAATGGTGATGGATCAAGCCCTGATCTTTGGACTGGGTAAGAGTGGTCTGCTTAATTCAGACACTCTGTTGATCAGCACCCCCTTTTCTGAATCATTTTTGTGCACCATAAGCGTGGAAGGGTATACTCAGATGTGAGTCCCTAGCTCATTGCACCATCAGGATTCAAGCAAGCCGGAGACGGCTGAAATGCCAGAAACCGGTCCCCGGTAGCTTGTTTCCTTCCCAGTATAAGAATTGGCTTGGTAGTTTGGTCTGCCCTGTTCCCATGATGCACTGGGCCAGGGTCAGACTAATTTGCATATAGCCAAGTTCTGAGCTGGGATGGTGCAGTGAGCTAAAAAACGATGATGGATCAAGCCCTGATCTTTGGACTGGGTAAGAGTGGTCTGCCTAATTCAGACACTCTGTTCATCACCACCCCCTTTTCTGAATCATTTTTGTCCACCATAAGCGTGGAAGGGTATACTCAGATGTGAGTCCCTAGCTCATTGCACCATCAGGATTCAAGCAAGCCGGGCTGAAGACGACTGAAATGCCAGAAACCGGTCCCCGGTAGCTTGTTTCCTTCCCAGTATAAGAATTGGCTTGGTAGTTTGGTCTGCCCTGTTCCCATGATGCACTGGGCCAGGGTCAGACTAATTTGCATATAGCCAAGTTCTGAGCTGGGATGGTACAGTGAGCTAAAAAACGGTGATGGATCAAGCCCTGATCTTTGGACTGGGTAAGAGTGGTCTGCTTAATTCAGACACTCTGTTCATCACCACCCCCTTTTCTGAATCATTGAACTCACAGGGCTTCACCCCCCCCCCGTCGTGTGTGGCAGCCCGGGATGAGACAGATCCCGGGCACACACAGAGCCACACCCGAACGTTTCACACATCTTTAAAGGACCATTTGAATGTTAATTAGGCCAAACACTTGTTTCACCCCTTCTAAGAGCCCCTGCAGCTTCACTCTGCCTACTGATTAAAGGTTCAGACCCCCCCCACAATTTTTTGTTAGCCCCCCCCCCGAAATTTGGCTCCAGTATCGCCTCTGACTAACAGTGAATAAAAAGAACTAACAGTCAGGGATTACATAACAGGATGACTGAAGAGCACTGAGGAAATAAAACATATTAAGAGAAATTTAAAACTAGTAAGTGAGAGCAAATAATTTATATAAAGAGTGAGGAAATGAAAGGGAAGAGTAGTAGAAAGAAAAGAAAGCAGTGCCAGAGAGAAAAATTAGGTCAGTCAGAGACTGTGAAGGAGTGAAACAGTTATACTGACTAAAGCATAATTTAAGGTGAAATACAGTGATAAAGAATTAGAGACTCACCTTTAACAATGCTTTATTAGATGTAGAACAATGGCAGTCACAAACCAGATTTTCGTATGCAGAAACTCTGAATAATGCTTCTGACGCTGCAACCAAAAAAGTATGGCACAGATTTCCACTCTATACAGACTCATATTTGTCTATATAACCACAAATTCAAAATCAAACTAACATTTCTGTTGGTTGTCCCTTTCAATAATTTCAAAGTCACATAAAGTTAACCCTTCACCCTCTACCTTCTCTGGCTGTTACCATGGTAACACCTCATTCTGAACCTGGCTGAAGACACAGGTCAAAAGTTCATATCAACACAAGCAAGGCTGATTGACCTCCAAACACACCTGCTTATCCACTGCTTTCTTAGTTTTCATTATTTTTTCACAACCAATAGCATTTTTAGTTTTAAAAAAACATTAACATGCAACCTAGTCTTCAAACTTGAATTGTAAGAAACAACCAATCATTTTTAGTTTTTCAAGTGCACCAAACCTCATCCACTTTTTATTCAAAACTCTCAGCTTCTAACTGCCATTTCACTTCCAGAACGCATCTGAGTACTACTGAATCTGCCTTGAAAATGATGAAAGTTTGGCTTTTAGGGCACAGCTATATTTACTGGAGTGAAAGATACACAGCAAACAGAGGTATTTCCAATCTTGATTTACCAAATGTGGACATTATGTGGATTGGCCAGAGAGGATTGAGATGTCACCAATTGATACCATGGTGAAAACCTTTATGCATCTCCCACAACCTGACCTTATACTTGTGCACTGTGGTTGAAATGATCTAGGCACATTGACTGGGGTAGGTCTGGAAATGCTTTTAAAGGACACCTTTGAGCAATTGATGTCACTTTTTCCTCAAACTGCCTTTGTGTATTTCAATATATGCCAAAGACAGAAATGGAATTGGTCCAATCAATATTGTCCACAGATTGAGAAAGCAAGGAAACATGTAAATAAATCTGTTTCTGCTTTCCTCAGGGACTATAGCATGGGTTCTATATACCACAAAAACTTGCGTTGCAACATGGAAGGCATCTATAGGAGAGATGGTGTTCATTTCACGGATGAGGGGAATAGAATCTTCCTCTGTAACATGAGACTCTGCATCGGTACTTACTTGTAGGTACAAAAAACACCCAATTAACACAACGGCTCTTTTTAGAGCCACCTTACATCTAAACACTCAAACTTGTAATTTAACTCAATTTTTTTAATCTTTTTTGGTCAGCGGACGCGACCGGGTGCGCGCACCCCGCAACTTTTTAGCCAAAAAAAATGTTCTTTTTGGCTTTGGGGTCCTTAATGAACACCCTGAGAAAACCTAGGAGGTCAGGAAGTCTCCGTCCTGCCCCCTTTCCACACTCTCTGCTATAAGTTTTCACACTCTTGTAAATAGCAGTGCGCGACCCAGTGCGCGCACCAGGCAACTTTTTTGCAAAAAAAAATGTTTCTTTTTGGCTTTGGGGGTCCTTACTGCACCCCCTTAGAAAACCTACGGGGCCAGGGAGTCTCTACCTTGTCCCCTTTCCATGTTCTGCCACTTTGTTCTCTACAATATATTCACTCGCACTGACAAAATGGCAGTCAACACTTCCTGATTTCCTCCAAATTGAATCAGCAAATCATAATTCCGCTCGCGCATAGCCGCACTAGTGTGCGGACCCGTGCGCGCTTATAGATATATAATTGATTTCAACTTAAATTTTCTCAGCAACTACTGAACGGATTTACACCATTTAAAGAAAAGCGTATTCTGCGAGCCGGATTCTACCTTTTTGCCAAATTTCTTATAATTCATTTCACCCGTTCGGGCTGCAGCCGTGTCTAAACGTCCTATGGAAAATAAATGGGGAAAACACGTTTTGAAACCCCCCTTTTATCTCAACCCCCACTGGACGAAACCCCCCAAAACTTTCAGGGAAGCAGCAGAGCGGAGCGAGCCATCTTCTTTGAGAAATTCGCAAACATTCGTGCTCTGGCGCCAAAGTTAATCCAAATAGAATGTTGCGGATTTCCTATGGAAACTAGGTCCTAACTATAACTACCTACTGGCGACCGCCAGTAGGTAAAATATATGTATATACATATATAGATATATATATACATATATATCACCTACTGGCGGTCGCCAGTAGGTGGTTATAGTTAGTATTTTTTTCAATGTTAAATCTCAAAATTCTATTTTGAATATCTTTGGCGCAGGTTGATGAATCTGCCTGAAAATTTCCTCAAAATGGCCTTGCGGCGCCCTGGTCCTTCCCTGAAAGTTTGTGGGGGATTTGTCAAGCGGGGGCTGAGATAAAAGGGGGGTCCAAAAACGTGTTTTCCCCATGTTAATTTCCATAGGGCGGTCGACCTCACTTTTAGCCTGAACGGCTGAATGGATTTCCACCAAACTTGGCAAAATTGTAGGGACTGGTAGCCCGATGTGCCTTTGCTATGTCTCAAGATATGTGCTCCAGTGGATTTTGAGTAATTTAGGTTAAAAAAAATATATATATCTATGGCAGCGCCCCGGTACGCGCTCCGGGGAGCGCTCCGGGTGGGAGCGCCACGCGACTTGCGCACGGAAAGCTGATTGGCTCTCGGGTGTCTGTAAACATTCGAAACAGTCCGGAGCGGCCGCCATCTTGTGTCTCGGTAAAATTGAGATATAAGAGGTGGAAATATCAAAGGGGGAAATGACCATAAGGGGGCAGGGTAGACCCCCCTGGCCCCGTAGGTTTGATGTGGGGGCTATAAAAGGGTCCCGCTGGGCAACAAAAAAAAAATTGGGAAGGATTTGCAGGGGGGGGGGATTGAGCGGCCAGTACGCGTACCGGGGAGCGCACTGAAGAGAAAAGAGAATGGCAGAGTTTAAAAATGTAAGTCATTTTATATAAATGGGAGGTAGTTCTGAAAATAACTTTTTTTTTAATTGTTTTTGTTGTTTTATATATTTTTTTGGGTGAACATTTTTTACTTTTTTTGGTTTTTCAAAACAATTTTATATTTTTTTTGTTTTTTAGTACTTTGAAAAAAACAGAAGGATTTGAAAATGGCTCAACAGGAGCAAAATAAATAAATAAAGAATCATTGCTTTCGTTTGTGAGAGCACTTGTGGTTTTCTTCTGCTCTGTTAATTAAGGAGATACTTTTTTCACCATAAGCAATAGTAGCCCCACAATAAATACAAACTATTTTGAAGTGTGAGAATTTGCTTTGGAAGTTGGGCACCATTTGACGCCCTTCAGGTGCTGCAAAACATGATTTCGCGCACAAGTCAAGCCCGTCTGCGCCCGTCCGCGACCGGACACGGCCAAGGGCCACCCCCCCTGTCCCGGCCACCTCTATAAAGTGGAGTCGAAATGAGCTTGTTAAATTTTCCACCATTGCATGCAATCCTGGCCTCCATACTATACATGCAGGGGTGGAAACTGGCTGTAAACATTGCCAATTTCAATTCACTACGTCAATAGCCGATACCTCTAGCTGTTCTACCCTGTCCTGCGGCTTACTCAATGTAAGATCACTCCGACGCCATAAATTCGACATCCACGACCTATTAGTCGATAGACAACCAGACCTGATATTCCTTACAGAAACGTGGCTGGACGGTCAATCCGACCCTGACATCATCCAGGCATTACCGCAAGAATACCTGATGACAAGGTTGGACAGACCTGATGGCAGAGGCGGTGGCATAGCTATTGCATTTAAACAGCAACTCGCCTGCCAACTGGAACAATTACACATGGCAGATTGCGAGGCCGGCGTCTTCACCATAAAAGTCAATGGGGGGACCACGATAAAGGGTTATTTAATCTACCGCCCCCCAGGCCCCCCAGCAAGGTTTAAAAATAATCTAATAGAAAGTGTCATCGAGATGGCGTTGAGGAGAAATAAATTTCTATTACTAGGGGACCTAAACATGCACTTAGAGGACCAGACGGACAAAGGAGCTATGGAGTTTTGCCAAGAACTCCAGGCCTTACAATTAGAGCTAAAGGGTCAGCTCCCTACTCATCAGCACAACCATCTGCTCGATCCAGAGTTTGCTAACTGGGAGGATGTCACTACGCTGCCCCCCGTGCCTCTCCCCTGGACAGATCATTTCCTGGTGCCATTTGTAATCCCCCTCCCAAAACAGAAGGTGCTAGATCCCTCCCCCCTCAACTACCCCAGGCGTAGTTGGGCCAGGTTCTCTCTACCTGACTTCAACGAAGCCCTTATAGCAGGAGGCCCCCCTGGGGGTGACGACGCGGATACGGCAAACACACTGCTCAACGCTCGTATTACTGCGGCCCTTGACCTCACGGCCCCCTTGGGCCACTCAAAGAGGGGTGGTCGCAAACAAAGAACGGCACCTTGGTTCAACAAGGAACTACGGAGTGCCAAGAAGAACTGTAAACGGGCAGAAAGGCAGTGGCGGTCAGCCTATGACAGCCTAGTAAGAGAAAAATATCTCACTAACAGACGGCTGTACCACAATCTAATCAAAAAAGCTAAAACGGACTACTATGCCACTAGAATTACGGATGCTGAAAACTCAACCAAGGAATTATTTTGTGTCTACAAATCTCTGGCTGTCCCTCAGTCCTCGACAGGACCAGAGGACCGATCAGTCACAGCATGCAATCGCATTGCTGAGTATTTCAGCGACAAAGTTTCCAAAATCTACTCAGCATTCCCTATCCAACCGGTGGCAGGAGGGGAGATTAAAATCCAGGATAGAGAGGATGAGGGACAAAATTTATTGCTTACATTCTCCACTCCACCTGGAGAAGACCTGATCAAAATTTGCAAATCAGTAAAGTCAGGTTCCCCACGGGACCCATCATCTCCCAAACGGTTGGCCGACAGCTTGATGACACTCGAACCATACATTAGGCATCTGCTGGATACCTCTTTCAACTCCAGCAGTTTGCCTATGGAATGGAAACAAGCTGTGGTGCTTCCCCTCCGCAAGAAGCCCAATATCAGCTTCGATAAGCTGGAGAATCTGCGTCCCATCTCCCTTCTACCTTATTTCTCCAAAGTGGCAGAGAAGGTGGCCAACTTGCAATTAATGCAATTTGTGGAGAATACGAGCCTCCTACACCCTACCCAGTTTGGATTCCGGCCCCGACACTCAACGGAGTCGGCTCTTCTCATGGCAACCGAAACCATCAGGCAGGGTGTTGACGAAGGCCACACCATGGCCCTGATCCTATTAGACCTGAGCGCCGCGTTCGACACTGTAGCTCATTCCATCCTGCTACAGTGTCTGAACAAGGGAGGGGTAGGAGGCGCAGCTCTAAAATGGATCCAGTCGTTTCTATCCGGACGTGGTTTCCAAGTCAGACTGGGTGACTGCTACTCAGAGCGAGTGGCCCTCGATCAGGGGGTCCCGCAGGGCTCGTCTCTGAGCCCGACACTTTTTAATCTTTATGTTGCGCCGGTTGCCACCATAGTGGAAAGTCACGGCCTGCGCATGGTATCGTACGCTGACGATACACAGCTCGTCATCTCCCTATCGCGAGCGCCCGGTCTGTCGGCAGACATCTTCAGAGCATGCATGCAAGATCTTGCTGCCTGGATGTCTGCCAACTGTCTCAAGCTCAACGGAGGCAAGACCGAGGTGCTGGTGGTGGGGGGAGACCAAGCAGCCTGGACATCAGAGTGGTGGCCACCCTGCCTAGGACCTACACCAGTCCCATGCCAGGAGGCGAGGAATCTCGGTGTTTGGTTCGACTCTAAACTCACTTTCGAACCTCAGGTCAACCGTGTGATCGGCTCATGCTTTGGGACCCTCAAGACCCTGAGGAAGGTCTTGGAGTTCCTTCCCATCAAAGCTCGCCAAACACTTGTGCACGCCTTAGTCACCTCCAAAATGGACTATGGCAACTTGCTTTACTTGGGGACCCTCGAGAAGAACCTAAACCGTCTGCAGGTTTTACAAAATGCCGCAGCCCGGCTGGTCCTCAGACGGCCTAGAAGATCAGCCTCAAAATCCGCGCTTCAAGCACTCCACTGGCTCCCGGTGAGAAACAGGGTGAAATTTAAAGCACTCTGCACGTGCCACCGGATCATCAACGGTAGGGCACCCCTCCCTTTGCACGATCTTCTGACACAATATGAGCCAGTGCGTTCCCTCAGATCATCTGGCACGCGTCGCCTGGCCATTCCTAAGGTGTCCAAAGCCAGGATGGGTGGCAGGTCCTTTAGGTACCTAGCAGCGTCCAGTTGGAATAAACTCCCTGTAGCGCTCCGCCTGGAAACCTCAGAGCCCACCTTTAGAGCTAAACTGAAAACACTTCTCTACTCTCAATAGTGTTCCTCCCTCCCTTCTGCCTGCACTGGGATCTCAGCGCGGGGACACGCCGCCGGCGTCACCATGCGCTCTACAAATCTCCCTATTATTATTATTATTTCGCCCTTGAGGTGCTAGGCTGAGGGGTCTGTGGGTTTTCAGCCATAGCTCTCACCTTTGCTTGGGCCAAATTATGTGGGTGCCACCTCTCCATGTGGCGAATCATGGTGTGGTTGCCAAAACTATATTTTTTAGCAGGATTGCCACGTGAAAGGATGTTGCTGCAAATCAGACATGTTACTTTAGGGGCATTGACTTTCTTCAGTCCTGCAGGAAACTTAAAGAATTGCCAAATGTAGTGCTCCTTTACATGAGATGGGTGGGGTTCCTCTGGTAGGAACTGTCTCTCCTGCTCCTCCTGCTCCTCTTCCTCCTCTTCGTCCTGCTCACCACTAAAAAGCTGAGGTGGTGGTGGTCCTTTTGGTGGTGGTGGTGGTGGTGGTGGTATTGGAGCTCCCGGGCAGCAGCAAGTAGAGTAGCCATTATTGGTCTCTCACAAAGAAATAGCTCTTTCTCTCTCAAAGAAGAAAGTAAGAATGAGGAAAAAAGGTGGGGGCTTTCCTCATTTGAAAAAAAAAATATTAGGAACCAATGAAAAGTGTTATTTTCAGGGCACATGACCAGGGGCTTCATCATTATGAAACCAAAACTGTTATGAACCGATAAAAAGTGTTTTTTTCAGGTCACATGACCCGACACGCTTACGCTACGCGCCCCGGGTATTCGCTCGAGTTCCTCCGGGTGCGTTTACGCCGTGCGTATCACGCGGTCGCGGCTACGCGATACGTCACGATCATGTTTTCGTTCGTGATGTTGGCACTTACGGGACGCTCCCCCGTGCGCGCCCCGGGGCGCTTCATAAAACTACGCTTTCTGGGGCGCTCACCGGGGCGCGCACCGGGAGCGCTCCAAGGCAAAAAAAAAATATATATATACAAAAAAAATTTGGCAAAATTGTAGGGACTGGTACCCCGATGTGCCTTTACTATGTCTCAAGATATATGCTCAAGTGGTTTTTACGAAAATTAACTTTGAAAAAAATATATATTGTGCTACATTGGCCTATATATATGTTTGAGCCCAAATGTAGCCCAAATGTAGCCCAATGTAGCCCAATGTAGCCCAAAGATGGCCACCAGAGACAAAAAAAACAAATGTAGCCCAAATATCAGCCAGATGTAGCCCAAATATAGCCCAATGACAGAATGTCATAGAGTGTTCTAAAGAACAACTAGAGCGCTAACAGTCTTACTTATAAACTGAGACTTATAGTTAGGGATTAACATTTAAAAAACCTCTGAAATTCACTGTAAAAAACATAGGTTTCACACCAGTTATAGTTAGGAATTAGCATTTAAAAAACCTATGAAATTCACTGAAAAAACCATAGGTTTCACACCAGTTATAGTTAGGAAATAGCACTTAAAAACCTATTAAATTCACTGAAAAAACCATAGGTTTCACACCAGTTATAGTTAGCTGGAAATTTTACTGACATAAAACCATTGAAATTCACGTTATAGTTAGTTGGACTCACTATAACTTGCGCGTGTAATGCACTGCTGATGACCTCACATATTACATCACTCATGACATGGTCAGTGACATCACTCATGACATCACTGATGACACCATCCTTGTGACAGAGTGACAGACCTCCTTTCACTGTAACCCTTGAAACACATATTCAAAAATAGAAACTTAAATTTTTTAAAAAAAGGAGATACCCATACCAGTTACAACAACCAATTCAGTAATTCCACCATTTATATACACATCCACTAATTCACCAACATTTCTATATAGTCACTCATACATATACTCACTCATCATATGTAGTGATACACCTATATATCCTGTAACACATTGACAGTCTTCCAAAAGTTGTTCACACACATACTCACACATGCAAATAAACTATTGATCATCCATTTATTTGCATATACAGCTATACACACACTACCACCTTATTTCTAAGGAAACTTACACATACTTACTCTCTTAAACAATCACTTATTGAAACATATACTTATTTAAACAGGAATTCTTACAATCTCTCACTCTCACATATACTCACTTATATACATCAATACTCACATATACTAGATTAAAACATATGTAGTTACTGATATAGACACTAGTGAGACAGTCATTCACTCACTAACACACACATATACACTCTCATCCATCCATACAGTCCTGCACATATTCCGTCTTCCAAACACATACAAAGAGAGAGTTAGTCATTCATGCATCTATGTGATAAGTAATACCCCCACCAAACCATACAGACACTCATACTGATACTTAAAAAAACATCTAGTAACCCATATACACACACATGTAGCTACTCATTAACCCATGCAGCCACTTATACACAAAGTGAAACACTGATACAAACATTTAAATATTTAAACAATATTTGCTAATATATGTATTCACTAAAATACACTTAATAAGCCAGTTAACTAATCAATTTTTTTTAAAAAAACATCCATTAAGTCACTTATTATAACATTTATTCTTCCATCGACCTTTACATATACATATATAAAACATATTTATTTTTCAGAAAGGCACACATTCACTGGATGGTGTCATCAGTGATGTCATGAGTGATGTCACTGACCATGTCATGAGTGATGTAATATGTGACGTCATCAGCAGTGCATTACACGCGCAAGTTATAGTGAGTCCAACTAACTATAACATTTGAAAGCATGTCCAGACCTACCCCAGTCAAAGTGCCCAAATCATTTCCTCCACAGTGCACTATTATGAGGTCAGGGTTTGGCAAATGCAAAAAGGTTTTCACCAATGGTATCAATTGGTGACATCTCAAACCTCTCTGGCCAATCCACTTGATTTCCACTTTTTGTAAATTGAGGTTGTGTAAATTTCTGTTATCAGCATACCTGTGAGCCCAGTGGATGTAGCTATGTCCAAGAATCCAGACAGAAAACATGGTGAGAGGAGGTTCTGCTGCAGTCAGATGAAGTGTGGGAATGAAATGGCAGTTGAAACAGTAGGATTTTGTAATGAAAAAAACTGTGGAGTTTCAGTGCTAATGATTCAGTAGCAGTGATTGGTGGATTTTGATTGCTGAAAACAGAAAGTTAGGGTGCATGGATTTGTTCTTTGAAAGATGTAATTCGAATGGTTAAGAAAAAATCATTTTAAGAAACATTGCACTGGATAAGCAGGTGTACTGAGAGTTCAGAGTTCAGTTGAAACATTGTTGTGTGAACTTGTAAACATGAGAGGTCTGTTAGGAGTTAGTTGCTATGGAAAAAAGGCAAAAAGGGCAGAGGGGGGAAGGGTGTTGATTTGAAAAAAGTGAGGGAAGAGTTTTGATTGGGTGACATGAGAGATATGTGTGATGAATTACAGAATTTCTGTGCCATTGTTGGTTGCAGCCTCTGGAGTGCATACCCTTTGCTCTGCTAAAGAAAAATTGGTGTGTGTCTGAGACTGTTTTGAAATTAAGGTGAGAAAAGATTCATTTAATTTAGATAGAGACTAGTATGCTTTAGGGAGATAATTAGGAAGCAAGTTGTGTATTTAAAATGTTGCTTTGTGTCAAGTGTTTTACAAAAAGATGTTGTTTCTTTGAGAAATTGTAATTGGAGATAATGTGAAGCATTAGTACTGACAGGGTGTGCTTGTACATAGGAGCTGTGCTGTGTTTTCAAATTATGACTTGAAAATCGTTTTTAAGGAAAAGGAATGCTTTTTAAATTTACGAGAAGAAAAAAATGGTGTCTGCTTCTTTAAACAAATATTTCACTTGCCCCATGAATCTGGGAGAATAATTTGCTTACTTGATGTGTTTAAAAACGTTTCTTGAAGTCATTTAGGTTTCTTGATATGTACTGCTAGAGTTTCATAGCCAGCATGGGGCATATTTAAAAGGCCTTTGAGTCACTTTCACGTAATTTTCCCCATGTTAATAGTGATGCAAAAGTGGTGTAAGGGCCTTGTAAATACGCCCCCATGTGTGTTAGGCCATTTTAAGTCACTTCCCACATGAATCTGGGAGAATAATGTACTTACTTGATGTGTTTTAAAAATGTGTTTTTTGACTTAAAATGTCTCAAAGGCTTTGTAAATAGGCCCCATACTGGCTATGAAACTCTAGCAGTACATATTCTGAAACCTAAGTGACTTCAAGAAACGATTTTAAACACATCCAGTAAGCAAATTATTATAGAAGCATTCCATTCCATTGCTACTATTTGTGAGTTTTAAATTTGTCTATGCTGCTAAATTACCGTAGGTAGAATTGACAACTAGTGTGTTAATTGTTTGCTTACTGTTATTGGTTTACTGTTTTGGTAATAGTGGTTAATAACCTTTTTTTTTTTAAATTTACCACAGATTCAACTCAAGATCTTTTGAAAAATTCAAAAATGCCCTCAAGGCAAAGAAAAAGAAAAGAAGCAAAGCAACTTACACCCCACCTTGGTAAACCTTTGCAGCAGTCCTCTACAATAAAAACTTGTCAAGTCACCAAAAAAATTCCGGGTAAGACAATAAAATCTTTTTTAAGAAACATTTGCAGACGAAAAAGTATCACTACAGAACATGTTTTAGTCCAGAAGAAGAGAGCCAATTTAAACGGGAAGGAAAGGCCCCTCAAAAATGTTACTGCTAGAGCAGGAGATAACTCTGTGCATGGTAGTAGAAGGTAAAATCTGTTTAGGGACATTCGTAGACAAATGTTCCGCAACAGGATAATTGGCAATTTGTTAAAAAATATTAAGAAAGGTCAACAGAAAGTGGCTTTTTATAGGAGAAAGAAAAATGTAGAGAAAATTATTGATCAGGCTTTCGAAATTAAGCGAAAGTTATTTATTTTGATAATCAATAGAATTAGGAAACTAAACAAGGCAATTTATGATTTCAAATCAAATAGTAGATGGAAGAAAACAGTTAATCGTAGTAATTTTTGTGAAGTTTTTTCAGGAGAATGGATGCATAGTTCAAGTTGTGAGGCATTTTTTAAGGAGGAGAGTTATTTCCAGGACAATGATTTGGTGCATGCAGTTGACACCAGTGGTCGAGCATATGAGGTGAAAGACGGTTGTCCGGTTGAAAAATAAAAACTTGTGTCAACAGAGGCAGAAGAGGTGTTAGGTAATGAAGTTTTGGGGAGACGTCCTAAGAGACCAGTGTACACCTGGAAGTGTAGTACTATTTGCAGTGTGCGACAGGATTCCATCAATTTGTTTGTGATTTTGTACGGACATTTAATAAGAAAAGTTTAAAACAGAAAATGAAGTTGTTGCAAGGAATAGATCCTTGCAGAGTGAGAGAAGTGACAGGTTTGCATGGTCATTCACTGGCTTGTCTTTCCAGGAGAGTATGCCAGAGTGTTTTTCATCATTTCAGGATGCTAGCAGTGCATCATAATAAAGTGAGGAAATTAGTTAGAATGTTGTATTATGCTAAGAGTCCAGCAATTATGCTTAAACAATTATGCACTGCTCTTTTGCATGGTTCTGAAGTAGATGTGAAGAATATTTGTGAAGAAATTGAGTTTTGTTACTTTGCTAGTAAAGAGAACAATGTTGAAATTGACCCAGTAGAAGAAGGTAATGTGGAAGAGAGTGTACAGATTTCCAGTACAGATAAGTTTCACAAGGAAATTTCCACGTTTACGGTGAAATCAAGTGAGAGGCCTAATTTCACTTGTGTGTGTTGTCGACGGACTTATTATAAGAATCAGACTAAGTTAGTGGATTTATATGCAAAAAGTGAAATGGTAAACAATAGTGAATGGAAGGATTTTGCAACATACTTGATGGTAGAAAATTGTTTTGATTTGGGATCAGATCAAAGTATGTGTGCTTATTGTTTTAACAAATTAAATCAAAACTGGATGCCTGCTAGAGCGGTTCATAATAATCTGGAATTGGTTGACATTCCTTCTGAACTGAAGGATTTAAATACTTATGAATCTATTTTGATTCAAAGTGTCCATCCTTTTCAGGCTATTGTTCGAATGGAGCCTAAGACAGGGAAATTGCCTCCTTCAGATTTACAGAGAGGATTAAAGGGAAGAGTTGTTTATTTGCCTCTGGATTTGAAGAAAAATATTGATACAATTGGTGTAGACAAAGTGGAAGAGGAACCTCTGGTTATCCTAGTTAATGGGGTTCCGACAAAGAGTAAGAAAATATGGCAAGAGTTAGTGGATGTTAGGAAAGTCAAAAAGGCAACGTTGTATTTGATGAAAAACAATGAGTACTACAAGAATGTATGTGTTGCAGAAGAGGAACTGAGTGAAGAAGAGGACAGCGATTTGTGTGCTGGACACATAGAGAAAGTAGATGCCTCTAAAAATGAAGAAATATATGAACATTATAGTGTTCATCCTTTGCATTCTAAAGAAGTCATGGGGAATGCTATTGAGTTGTTTCAAATGAAACAAGCCAAAGGGAGTCCCATTAGTGTTTGGGAGGAAAGTTTGGAAGCTCTGTGTTTCCCACAGTTATTTCCAACAGGTGGAGGAGGAAGATATGATGAGCGACCTGATAAAATTCCTGCTTCTGAATACCGGACTTTCGATTGTATGCAGAAGATCCTAGGTTTCATCAATGCATTCCCTATTTGTTTCATCTACTGTATGAAAGTGATCTGTCTGGACTGTCTTATGCAGTGAACCACATCCTGAAAAGTGGTGTACAGATGCAAAATATCTCGGCAAGGGAGTTTATGGATAAAGTCAATGTGCAAGACAGTATTTTGGATTCTCACCTGATTACTCTCATGGCATGTCAGCGTGGTACTAATGAGTATTGGTACCGTCGTCATGGTGACTTAAAATGTATGCTGAGGAACTTAGGAACTCCAACATGGTTCCTCACTCTCAGCTGTGCCGAATATGGCTGGGAAGACTTACTTGAATTTCTACGAGAGGCAAATGGAAACATCGAAAATACCGAATTCAAGACACCTGGAGAACTGTGCTCTTTGGATCCAGTCAATGTATGTAGGTACTTCAATCATAGATTTGAAGCTATGATGTCTTTCATTACGAACAAGAAAATTCCACCTCTTGGAGAGGTGTTAGATTTCTTCTGGGAAAAGGAGTATCAAGCAAGAGGTGCTCCTCATATACATATGCTGCTATGGATCAAAGATGCACCCAAATTTGGAACAGATCCGGATGACTTAGTGATGAGTTTCATAGAACAGTATTCTACTTGTGCCGTTCCAAAGACAAAGGAAGACAAACGTTTAAGAGAACAAGTTTTACGCTTTCAAAACCATCGTTGTGGAAAGTACTGTCGTCGTAAATTCAGAAACAAGAACAAGTTCTATACAAAATGTTGTTTTGGGTTTCCACGATCAGGGATATCTAAAGGAAGAGTGAACAATTTAATGTCTTCACTGCGACATAATGTGACGAGGAAATCACCCAAAAATACATACAATTTAAGAAGAAACGAAGAGTCCAAGTACATCAACGACTACAACCCAGTGATTTTGTCCATATGGAATGCTAACATGGATATACAGTTTGTGGCTGACAACTGTATGGCTGTGGCTCGGTATGTGACGTCTTCTATCACAAAAAAAGAAAAGACAGAACTGAAGGATATGTGGGATGACAGTTCACATGAAAAGAGCCTCAGTAAGAAGTTGTTTAGTTTCAGTCTAAAGATGTCGCATCGAGAAATCGGAGCATACGAATGTTCTGATCGGTTATCTTCAGCAAGTCTCTATGCCAAATCTAGGAGTATAATTTGGGTGAGTCTTGGTCTTGCTGCAACACGTAATCGAGTTCTGAAACCTGTATGGGAAATTGAGTATTTGGCGGAGAAGGAGCCAAACAGTACAGATATTTTGAAGAGCAACATGTTGGATACATATTATCCAAATAGAAGCAGTCACCTCGAGAATGTTTGTCTGTATGAGGTTCTACAAAATTACATATTCAAGAGGAGCATCAAAGAAGATATTGATAAAGGAGTGTATGCTGTAATTGGAAGTGAGGGATGTCTGGTCAAGCAAAGAAAATGCCAATTGGTAAATCATCGAAAATTGAGGAATTGCTTGGAGATTTCCTCTGTTATGAAGATTCTTTCAATGCAGCCAAGGAGTCCATAGAATGTCCCGTTTTTCCTTAATATCTAGAAATGTTGAATGCAGAAATCGAGCAGGAAGCAACAATTGCAGCCTAGATTGCTAGAGACAGTTCTTAGGACAGTCAGAGTTCCACTTCATTGAGTCAGGATCCACTAGGAGGACCAGTTATCGAAAATGAAGCTGCCACTGCCATGATTGTAGTGGAAAGAGCCATGGCACATGCTCAGGAGGATGCGGTTAAGTTAGAAGATTTGGAAAGACAACTCAACGTTGAGCAGAGGAAAATATATGACGAAGTTACCAACCAAATTGATCATGGATTAAGTCGTGAGAAGAAAGAGTGCTCATGTACGTCGTTGAAGCCTGTCCGACTGTACGTGAGTGGAGAAGCAGGAACTGGAAAAAGTTTCCTCATTAAAGCAATTTCATGTTATTTGCAGAAAAGGACTGAGTCATCGCTGTCTTGTGTTGTCACTGCTCCAACTGGACTGGTAGCACATAACATTAAAGGTATTACTTTGCATCGTCTACTGATGCTGCCAGTGGAGCATGATAACAAATTACAATACCACAAGTTATCTGGAGATGCTTGTTGTGAAGTTTCAAGAGTCCTAAAGAAGATGAAACTTCTTATCATTGACGAAGTAAGCATGGTTTCCAATGTCATGCTTGCCTTTGTGCATTTGCGAATGCAAGAAGTTCTTAAAACTGAGTATGATGTGTTATTTGGTGGCAAACACATCATTGTTTTTGGTGATCTTCTGCAGCTGACACCAGTGAAAGGACAACCAGTGTTTAAACTACTCACGCATGAAGATACCAGGAAGTGCCTAGGGAGCATTGGCAACGTTAATATATGGATAAACTTCAATTATGCTGAACTGCGTGAAAATATGCGTCAGGCGAAGGATGAAGATGATAAGAATATTCTACAAGATGTTAGAATCGGAAAAGTGACCGAGCATGGGAAGGAAGCTTTACATGCATAATTATTGTCAAATTTGTATCCAGATGAAGACGTTCTGCCAGAGAATATTTTTCAGAAAATTACGGAGAAGAAATCTGGGATATGTTTGATGCCAACTCTGCAAGAATGTTCCATCTTCAACAACAAAATGTTGATTTTAGAAAACCAAGACATAGTGAAACTGGAAGCTATTGACAGAATTGAGCATATGGGAGCAACAATTATTTTGTCTGAAAATTTTAAATCTAAATTGGATTCTTTAGAGAAGACTATATCTAAGACTGCTGGTTTTGAAAAGACTCTGAATGTGTGCTTAAATTGCCGTATTATTTTGAGAAGGAATTTAAATGTTGAAAGAGGTCTGGTAAATGGATCAATGGGTAATGTTGTTGATTTTGAGAAATACAGAAATAGAGATGGAATTGAATTTATAAAAATTAAATTTGATGGCATTGAGGATGTACAGCAAATTGGTCGTTGCTCTGCTAGGTTTTTGCTTGTTAAAGACTTATATGTTCGCCGTAAGCAGTTTCCTGTTTGCTTGGCATATGCAGTGACAATCCATAAATCGCAAGGTTTAAGTGTAGACAGTGCTTTGGTGAATATTGGCAGTTCTGTCTTCAAGGAGGGTATGGCTTATGTGGCATTATCACGAGTCAGAACTTTATCTGGATTGTACTTGATTGAGTGTGATGAGCCAAACATTTGTGCAGATCTAGATTGTGTAAAGGAATACAATAGGTTAAGAAGAGAGTATGCGCCACATTTGCCTCAATATCCTTTGTTTGAAAAACGTGTGGTAGGTCGGAAACGAAGAAATGTAACCATTAGTAGGGAGGTTGTAGCAAAAACACGAAAAGTCGATGAACCCAAAATTGTAAGCAGAAAGAAAATGGATGCTGTTCAAGATGTTGTTGGTTTTCAATTTGAAAATAGTTCTGGTGTCAACTGCTATGCTAATGTAGTGGTTAATGTTGTCTTCTCTCTAGAAACATTAAAAGAACAGATTGTGGTCAATTTGGATCAAACATTTGCTGTTTATTAAATTCTGTGTTAGAGAAATGTAGCACTGATAGAAGAAAAATAGAAAGTGTGTCTGAAATTCGAAATCTCTTAGTCAAATGTTCATGTCAAACGCAATTCTCTCAAAATATTCAGCAGGATTGTCAGGAGTTTTTAATGTATATGCTTGGTGTATTGCAAGATGAAGGTGTAGATGTAGATTATCTGTTTGGCCTTTCTTATCAATGGCAGCATGACTGCGAGAACTGTAGGCTATCAAGTACTACTAGTGTAGACTCAGAAAGATTTATATATTTAACTTTGCCTGACAGTAAATCAGTATCCTTTAATAAGCTAGTAAAAGCAGCTGATCAAAACATGGAGTGTAGCCAATGTAAGTCTGCAATGATGTCCACATTATTTATACAAAGTTATGGCCAGTATGTCATTTTAATGTTCCAACGATGTAGGTCTGATGGAACTAAATTGACAACTTTAATTAAAAAAAAATGTGTGGCTTCGCAGTTGTCAATATCAGGAAGGACTTTTGTAACTGCAGCAATTATATATCATGACGGTCCTTCAACAACTTCAGGACATTACACAGCATATTTAAAATCTGGAAACGGCTGGTCATTCTGCCATGATTCTGTTTTAACTTTCAAAAAACGTTTATCATTTGACTTAAAAAATTCTTACCTAGTGTTTTTACAACCACAATTTTAGGGAAGGAAAGTCGCCTACAAAGATTGGAGCAGTTGATAAATTTTAGTCTGCTGTTTTAAATTGCTTTGTGAATTAGAGTGTTTATAATGAATAAAAATGTAAAGTAGTCATAGAGGTACATAACTGGCCTATAATGATTCAAAGAGTTGATATGATTTACTCTGTTGTTTTAAATTGCTTTGTTAGTAACTGAGATCAAGAGAATGAAAAAATTGGAAAAGTCATAGAGGTGGTGTAAGTGTGCCTCATAGTAAGTGGTATCAATGTTATAGGAAATGTAAAACATGAGTAAACTAGAAGGGGAGATATTATTAGTACAAGATTGTGAAAGTGATTTTGGACGTTTTCTTTCTGAAAGTCGGGGAAAAAGAAAATGGCGGGATTTGCTTTGAGGAATTCGAAGAGTTTAAAATGGCTCTTGCACGATTTGGCCTTGAGGAGAAGTGCGGTAGAGAGCGAAAAGTCATTTATTGTTTCTAACATATTACTCCAAAAAAAAGAGCTTTTCTTTCAGAAAGTGGCGGGCACGGATTTTTTAGAGCACAACAGAGTATAAGCTGTTCATCGCATATCATTCGACGTCATGGAAAGTAAGTGTACTTTTGATGAGTTCTGATTTTTGATTTGTTATATTATATGGGTTTTTTAAACACAATCATTTTGATTGTGTTTTTTTCCCCGCTGTTATATGATAAATACCTTCAACTCACTGTTTTTAGAGAAATCTGATATATTCTGAGAACAGCAAAAATAAACCATTTAACATGTATAATTAATTCTATATTTTGTATTGTGATTTTTAATTTGTACTCATCTTGTGTCATGCTCACTTGTCTTTTACTACCTTATATCAATTCTCTTTACATACTCACATTGCCTTTTGTTTTATTCTCTTTCACCCTTGTTCTCTAACTCCACTTATCTTTCAACCTTTGTTTCCTTATTCCAACTCTGCTTTTTTCTTTTCTCTCATGCACCATTTTCTAGCTTTTAGACCCTCTGCTTCGCTTCTCTTTTCCATCTTTTCTCCCTTTTGTTTTCGAAATTAAATAATTTTGGGTTCTCCCTTTTTGTTGCAATCAGTTAAAATAACTCACCTTCACTCATTTATCTTTCTTTGTTGCTTCACTCAGTCTGTATCTAATACTCTTTCCTTCACTTTCTCTGTCCCCTCTCTCCCTCACTCTCTTTTCCTTATTCACCCTTTCCTTATTTAGTTTACCTTACTCACATTCTTTTAGTATCTTACACATCTTTAGTTTATTTTTCTCTTCTATCCTTCTTTTCTGTCACTGAATCTATCCTCCTTTTTATTCACTTAGTAATTTACTCTATTTCTATTTCTTTTTGACTCTGTCTGTCTTTCACCATTACTTTATTTTCCTTTCTGAATGTTTATCTCTAACTTTATTTGTTTGTAAAATTGTATGATTTTCAACCTTATGCCTTGTCTTTTCTATTTGTTAAATACATGTTTTAATATTTTTCAAATTTTTGTTTTTCTTTCACAGATTGAAAGTAAAAAAATTATAAGTGATGGAGTTAACAACAACTATAAAGTGAGTATTTAGTACTTTTTCCCTTACATCTCTATCACATTCAACTTCTATTACTTCCTTTGCTTTTTCTCTCATTCCTTTTCAATTACTTACTTACTCCCCTCCTTCCACTCCTTTTGTCAGTCCCTCTGTTCTCACAGTTCCTCACTCCTTTTCACTCAATCCGTCTCTCTTACTCTCACTGTCTCTGTCTCTTCACTCTTGTACTAGTTGTTCATTATGCTTTCTCTCTGTAGTTCAAGCACACTATCTTATTTACATTTTTTTGCTGCTTCAATTATTCTTTTTCTATCACTTCTTCTTTTCTTCTTTCTGTTTTTTCTCTCTGTTATTCCACATGTTTTAACCTTATTCACTATCATACTCCTTGTTTTAATCCTATTTACTTTCACTCACTGTTTTTTTAACACCATCCCTCAGGGTTGTTGTTTTAGTCCGGTTCTATCCCTACCTCTTACTCCACATCCTTTACTCTCTTTCTTTTTAATTTGAAGATTCATTCACATTCTCCAAGTAACTCTTGTTTATTATTCTTCTACACTCTTTTTCCTTTCACTTCCTTTTCTATTTTCTTTTTCTCAATGTTACCCTCTTACATCTTTTCTTTGTATAATTATCTATTATACAGTATCTCTGTGTTACTCCCTCTAGCTGTCTTTCTTTTAACATTATTCTCTCTGTCTCCTTCCCTTATATTCACTCTTTATTTTTTTTTTTCATTATTTTTTTTGGTTTGCTTCCGGTTCGCGTACAGGTGCGCGAACCAGGAAGCGAATAAAAAAAAAGAGATTGCCAGATTGCTAAACATTTTAGCAATTTTTTAGAAATGGGAGGTAGTTCTGAAAAGAACTTTATTTTATTGTTTTTGTTGTTTTATATTTTTTTATTATTTTTCTAAACATTTTTTTTTGTATTTTTTTAACAATTTTAAATTTTTTTTTTTGAGGGGAACAACGAAAAACAGGCATTAGAAAGGGCTCAACAGGAGCAAAAAAAATTTACTTTTTGGGGCGTTTTGAGCACTTGTGGTTTTCATATGCTCTGTTCATTAAATTCACACTCATCTCCCCATAACAAAGTAGTCCCCCACAATAAATACACACTAGCTTTATGTGTGCAAAATTGCTCTGGATACTGGGGACCGTCTCCCTCGCCTCTGGTCCCGAAAGACTAACCTGTGTCGAGGTGGTGGCCACAGGAGTTGGTGGGTTTTCGCGGAGGTGACTCACCTCAGCCACGCTGTAATTAATTGGATGCCACCTCTGCATGTGGCGATGCATAGTATAGTTCCCGTAACTATATTTTTTATCTGTGCCTCAGGACAGAACTCCATTACATATGAGGCATGTCACATGTCGGGCATTGACCTTTAATTGGCCTTGAGGGAAAGAAAAAAATTGCCAAATAAAATTGTCTTTGTGGTGGGATTTCCGGGGCTGTTCAGGCAAGAATTGTCTGTCCTGTACTTCCTCTTCCTCTTCTTCCTCCTCTTCCTCAGGGTTGGGAAGGAACTGTGTAGGTGGTCCTTCCTTCCTATGAGGTGGTGGTGGTGGTGGGGGTCCACCAGCTGCAGCTACTACTGAAGCCATCACTTAACAATGAAAAACAGGTCTTCCTCTCACAAAGTTTAAAGTCAGAGTGAGAAAAAAGGTGAGAGCTTTCATCATTTGGGAAAAAAAATTTCTAAACCAATGAAAAGTGTTATTTTCTGGTCACATGACCTGTTACGCTTACGTTACGCGTCCCGCTACGCACCCGGAGCGCTTCCGAGGTGCTGCGCTTCGCGCCTCGGTTCGCGCTCCGGAGCACTTCCGGGTGCGCTAACGCGGCGCGTCATAAGACGCATTACGCGGCAACGCGATACGTCGCGCTTAAGCGACGCGTCACAATGTTGTTTTTGGACGCGGCATTTGCGCTAACGGAACGTTTCCCAGTGCGCGGACCGGGTCGCGGCACCAATTTGAGCTAACGAGAAGCTACCCGGTGCGCGGACCGGTAGCGAAAAAAAGAAAAATAATTAAAAAAAAATATATACATAAAAAAATTATATTAAAAACATATAAAATATATTTTTCCATTAAAAAGAAGAATACATTTTACAGCTTTTGATATTTGCTATTAAAAAACCATTGAAATTCACTGACAAAAACATAGGTTATAGACCATATATAGTTAGGAATTAGCATTTACAAAACCTTGAAAATTCACTGAAAAAACCATAGGTTATAGACCATATATAGTTAGGAATTAGCATTTACAAAACCTTATTTTACTCACACAAAACCATTGAAATTTGCATATATAGTTAGTTGCACTAACTATATATCGCGCACCCGCAATCCACTGCTGATGATGTCACATATTACATCATTCATGACATGGTCAGTGACATCACTGATGACATCACTGATGACATCTCAAATGACATCACTGATGACATCACTGCCCCCTACATATCCATATACCATGTGACCGGCTGCGTATGGTGCCTGCCTCGTAGTGCAGGAATATGTAACATGTGCTATTTTTACATTGTGGCGTGTGCAATGTAAAATATAGGAATTGTAATGCCTACTCTGGAACCAAATCCCCGAGACCACCTAGACCACAACGCACACACAGCAAAGAGCTCTTCAACATCGTGAAGGAACTCTCCAACCCCAGCTCCAACACCAACAACATCCCACCTTTTCAAGACCTGTACGACTCGCTGGCCACCTTCTTCCACTGTAAGATCGCCGACATCCACGACAGCTTCAACAAAACGACCACCCCGACATCCACTGAGACCTCCGCCCCCACGACCACCTCCCGCACCAACCCCCTGCTCTTCTGAAAATGCATCAACAACGAGGACACTAGCAAGATCATGAACACCATCCACTCTGGATCACCGACCCATGCCCACACCACATCTTCAACAAAGCCAGCAAAGCCAGCACAGCCATTGCACCCCATCTCCAGAAAGTAATCAACGTCTCCTTCGAGACAGCAACCTTCCCGGAAAGCTGGAAGCACACCAAGAGTAACGCCTTACTCAATAAGCCCAAGACAGACCTCAAGGACCTTAAGAACTTCCGGGCCATCTCCCTGCTCCCGGCGAAGGTCATCAGAAAACCCATCAACAAACAACTGACTCATTTCCTCGAGGAGAACTGCATCCTTGACCCATCCCAGTCCGGCTCCCGCAGCAACCATAGCACCGAAACTGCCCTCATCGCCACCATTAATGACATCAGGACCCTGCTAGACAACGGAGAAACAGCAGCCCTCATCCTCCTGGACCTGTCACCTGCCTTCAACATGGTCTGCCTCCGCACACTACTAACACGCCTACACAACGCCGGTATCCAAGGAAGGCCCTGGACTGGACCGCATCCTTCCTCCTTGGCAGAACAGAGAGCGTCCGCCTTCCCCCCTTCCGCTCCAATGCCAACAAGATCATCTGCGGCGTACCCCAGGGCTCATCCTTCTGCCCGATGCTGTTCAACATCTACATGGCACCCCTCGCGCAACAGCACGACCTCAACATCATCTCCTACTCAGATGATATCCAACTGATCCTCTCCCTCACCAAAGACCCTCACTCTGCCAAGACCAACCTCCACGAAGGAATGAAGGCCGTTGCCGAATGAATGAGGAACAGCCAACTGAAGCTGAACTTGGACAAGATGGAGGTTCTCATCCTCGGATCCACCACTTCAGCCTGGGACGATTCATGGTGGCTGACCACACTGGGAACAGCCCGATACCCACTGACCACACAAGCAACCTAGGGGTCATCCTCGACTCCACCCTCTCCATGACTAAGCAGGTCAACTTAGTCTCCTCCTCCTGCTTCAACACCCTCCACATGCTCCGCAGGATCTACAAGTGGATCCCCACCGAAACAAGATGAACGGTCACCCATGCCCTCGTCACCAGCAGGTTGGACTACGGAAACGCCCTCCAAGCAGAAAGTTCAGCCAAACTCCTGAGACAACTTCAACACATACAGAACGCCCCGGCCGCAACCACATCAAACCCCACCTGAGAGACCTGCACTGGCTCCCTGTCAGCAAGAAGATAACCTTCAAGCTCCTCATCCACGCACACACTGCACTCCACAACACCGGACCAGCATACCTCAACAGACGACTCAGCTTCTAAACCCCCACCCGCCAGCTCTGCTCCACCGGTCTCGCTCGGGCTGCAGTCCCCCACATCCAAAGAACAACTGCCGGTGGTAGATCCTTTTCCCACCTCACCACCAAGACTTGGAACACCTTACCCACACACCTACTGCAGACCCGAGGCCTGCTGGCCTTCAGAAGATGACTCAAGACCTGGCTTTTCGAGCACTAACAGCACCCTCCCTTCCTCCCCCAGCACCTTGAGACCATGACGGGTAAGTAGTGCGCTTTATAAGTGACATGATTGATTGATTGATACGACTGAAGTCCCTCCGCCATTGTAATCAGTCCCTAGGTTAGAAACAGATAGAGAAAAGCATAGTCCACTCATCTGAATTGTAATTTAAAATCCTTTTTAATGGTAAAGTTGAATTTTAGATTACTATTCTAAAAGTACCACTTTTAGAAAGCTGGCATTTTCCTGCCTGAACCAAATGCACCTCTCTGCCAGTTATTCAAGGTCTCATAACTGTGAATGACTGTCCTCTTCTGTGTTGTGTAGGCATTCCTGAAATGGGGTAAAACGTTAGGCTGGGTGTAGAAGGAGTTGAACTTTCAGGCAGGATGATGGGGGAGTTGTACCCTACCCTGATTACACTTCAAAGTACACTGTCTGCAGCACACACAAATAAATCTGTCCCCAGGCATGCCTTTCCCTTGTCACACATGTCAGTTTGGAGCTAAACCCAGGAGAAGGGAAAGAACAGTCAGAACCACTTTGAGAGTGAGTAGGCCAGGGGCTGGCACCAGGTATAAATGTGACACCTTCAGATCCTCTCATCAGTACACTACTGGACCTGTGGAATCTTGTTCTGTGGAGATGGAAGACGATCTGTGTACCCTCAACTCAGCATCCCCAAAAGAGACTCCATGGGTCAGCTGGCTGACCTTCTGTTTGTGCTAAATGAAAATGACAAGCTACTAGGGACCTCCCTGCAGCTGACCAGCACCGACAAGACCTGTCTGAACCCTGCTGCTGACCACTACTGATAGCTCCTTATATATAGAAAGTGGCAAAACTGTTATTCGTTTTAAAGTTATTCAAAGAAAGCAATAGCAAATAAGACATCTTACTGAAACATACAACTTTGAGAGAAGAAGGACAAAGAGCAGAATGGTAGACCCATAAGCATGAGAAGAGCAGTCATAAAATGTTAGGATTTGCAAAGAGAAGAGAGGAATTGAGGATCAAACCAAAGTTAGCCTAACATAAGGACAAAAGGAAAGAAGCAAGTGACATGGATAGAGGAATAGGACAGCTATGGAGCTTCAAATATGTGAGCTAATATCTCCATTTTATTTGGCTTCATATAGAGAAAGTAAAATAAGAAGTGCAACATTTTTCAGACAAAAAGTATGTAGAATCATTCTGACAAAAAGGAAAGGTAAAAGAGGAGTAAGTCCATAAGACGTGATCAGAGAAGCAAGATTGGTGTTATAAATTAAGATGTGAAGAGGACCACGTATGCCATCTTTGACCTAGCAGATAGAGAACAATTTAGAACTATGTAGCAACAAAAGAGTACCAGAGGGTCTAGAAAGAAAGAGGTGGATTAATAGTGTGTGAAGCCAATCAACATCGACCCTTTCACCTGACCTATAGAGGATGGTAATCAATGACACCTTGATAGATGGTCAGAGATACCCATCAGTCACCACTCGGAACCGCCCTTCATCATTTGGGATTCCTCCAAAACCATCTACTCAGATGTGCTATTCTCAGAAAGAAGGAGACGCAGATGTTAATATATCCCTTCGACTGAAACAACAGGTAGTATGGCGTACCACTTCTCTAGGTTAATGAGTGGTAAAGTGTAGGATGACTGGTGGAGTGCAGTGCACAAAAACTATGTGAAAAAAATAATGAAAAATAGAAGAGTGTGTTTAAAATTGGATGAGGGAGTACAGAACAAAATTTATTCGGGTGATACTCACTCCACCAACATTAAAAAATTTGTTAAGACAGTTTGAGAAATTAGCTGTCTAGAAATGGAACCAGGCCAACATGTTTCAGCAATTTGTGGACAGGATTATCCTTCTATCTTCAGGACCTTACAACAAATATATGCTACTGCAAATATAAAAGAAATAATAAGTGAAAATAAGAAACAAAGTTCAAAGACAAGTACTGAGGTCACCTGCAGTCTCTAGGTGAAGAGTCTTGGGCTCAATGACGAGATTCCGTGGTCCACCCTTTAAATAAAATAATTTAATAGCAGTAGTTTCTCTTGACACTCGAACTCATAGAGACAGCATCTGCTGCTATCAAGGTTACTGCAATGTGATTTGAGGAGATGAACGGTCACCCATGCCTTGCGCATGCACGACGGCCATTTACCCGTTCCACAGCAGATTTTCTGGTTTAAACGAGCGCGGGAGCAGCACTTTATTGCTCTTGTCCCACTAGCTGGAACCCCGCTCTTGGCGACACCCTGACAAAGAGGTTGAGTGGGGCTGGATAATTGCTGCATAGGCTTTGCCTAGAGTGGATTTGGCAAGCCCTCCCTCCACATTTCATTCATTTTGCACAAAAGTTTATACATTCTGTTTTCATCTCTGTGCATTGGATTGCCTGGGGTTTTTTCCACTCCCCCTTAATTAATTGCTGTTGCAGTTGTTTACAGATATTATCTGTGCAACGAGGCCCTTATTCTGTATCACTGGCAGTCCTCCTGTGGGAAAGTGTGTCACTTTAGTGTGATATTATGTTGGATTTCTATTTTGAGGAGGAATATTTTGGTGAGGAACCCCCTGGGTCCATGGAGCAGGAGCTTGTTGATGCACTAGATGCAGGAATTCAACACTCAGTCAATGAGGCTCTGGTGAGGGCTATTGAACCACTGAAGCATTATTTATGTACTTATGCCCTTCAGCAGGGCTGGCTTCCCAGCTCCGGCAGTTGTCCTAACGCCAGAGGGAAAGGGTCCAAAAATCCCCACATGGCAGACTTTGCGAGGCTGGCAGAGCCATGTCTAATGATCATGACTATGGTACTACATCTAAGGAAGCACCTATTTCTAAGTTTCCTCGGAGCAAGCTTCTGAGCAGGAAGAGTCCCCTTGGCTCACCAGGAAATTAAGGAAAGAGCGTTTGTTGGCTCACCTTCTCATCCTAAACTCCTAACATTTAAGCCAACAGAAATAGTTCATCCTAATTCCTCTGCATAGCTTCCGCCTCCTGAGGTCGCGGAATATGTTCAGCCCCACCTGAGGCAGGCATTCAAAAAAAATGTGAGAGCGCGCCTCCGCTCGGCATGCCCATGGCCAGACCCGTTCATTCTCCTGAGGCGGAAGCTGGGAGATTGCGCGCATTGTACGTGAATTATGTATTTTGAGCACTGTTTTTAAAAATACTAATTTAAATTTTATTTGGACTGCTATTTTCGCATTGGGGCATTTTTTTAACCTACCTTCACTCACGCGACTTAGCCGATTTGGGGTATAGTCGGGCCTCGATCTTAGGAGGCGAAGCTGATGGAGTGTGGCCATCTTGGGGAGGTTTTTTTTCCAGTATAGGGTGCAGTCTAGTTGCTGAGGCGCAAGGCAATCGGCGCTAGTTTTTAAACAGGGACTCCAGGTCATTCGCGACTTTCATGTGTCGAGGTGGTGGCCACAGGAGTTGGTGGGTTTTCGCGGAGGTGACGCACCTCAGCCACGCTGTAATTAATTGAATGCCACCTCTGCATGTGGCGATGCATAGTATAGTTCCCGTAACTATATTTTTTATCTGCGCCTCGGGACAGAACTCCATTACATATGAGGCATGTCACATGTCGGGCATTGACATTTTTTTGGCCTTGAGGGAAAGGCCTGTTCAGGCAATAATTGTCTGTCCTGTACCTCCTCTTCCTCGTCTTCCTCCTCTTCCTCAGGGTTGGGAAGAAACTGTGTAGGTGGTCCTTCCTTCCTAGGAGGTGGTGGTGGTGGTGGGGGTCCACCAGCTGTAGCTACTACTGAAGCCATCACTTAATAATGAAAATAATGAAAAACAGGTCTTCCTCTCACAAAGTTGAAAGTCAGAGTGAGAAAAAAGGTGGGGGCTTTCATCATTTGGGAAAAAAAATGTTCTAAACCAATGAAAAGTGTTATTTTCTGGTCACATGACCTGTTACGCTTACGTTACGCGTGCCGCTATGCACCCGGAGCACTTCCGGGGTGCTGCGCTTCGCGCCTCGGTTCTCGCTCCGGAGCACTTCCGGGTGCGCTAACGCGGCGCGCCATAAGACGCATTACGCGGCAACGCGATACGTCACGCTTACGCAGCGCGTCACGATGTTGTTTTCGGACGCGGCATTTGCGCTAACAGAACATTTCCCGGTGCGCGGACCGGGTCGCGGCACCAAATTGAGCTAACGGGAAGGTACCCACTGCGCGGACCGGTAGCGAAACAAAAAAAAATAATTAAAAAAAAATATATACATAAAAAAATTATATTAAAAACATATAAAATATATTTTTCCATTAAAAAGAAGAATACATTTTACAGCTTTTGATATTTGCTATTAAAAAACCATTGAAATTCACTGAAAAAACCATAGGTTATAGACCATATATAGTTAGGAATTAGCATTTACAAAACCTTGATGTCATTTGAGATGTCATCAGTGATGTCATCAGTGATGTCACTGACCATGTCATGAATGATGTAATATGTGACATCATCAGCAGTGGATTGCGGGTGCGCGATATATAGTTAGTGCAACTAACTATATATATGCGAATTTCAATGGTTTTGTGTGAGTAAAATAAGGTTTTGTAAATGCTAATTCCTAACTATATATGGTCTATAACCTATGTTTTTTTCAGTGAATATATATATTGTAAATGCTATTTCCTAACTATATATATATATATATATATATATATATATATATATATATATATATATATATATATATATATATATAGTTAGTACAACTAACTATATATATGCGAATTTCAATGGTTTTGTGTCAGTAAAATAAGGTTTTGTAAATGCTAATTCCTAACTATATATGGTCTATAACCTATGTTTTTTTCAGTGAATATATATATATATAGACAGACACTTCTTGATGTAGATCTTTCATTTATTAACAGTCATGCAGCACATATGTTTAGGTATATTGATGACCTATTGTTTATTTGGCGTGGGACTGAGAGTGAAGCACAGTATTTTGTGAACTCGCTCAATGTTAATGACATGAATTTACAGTTCACTAGCTACATCAGCAAATCCTCGGTCATGTTCCTTGATGTGGAGATTTTTGTGAGTGAGAATTCTCTTAACACCAGATTACACAGGAAAAGCACGGCGGGCAATTCAGTGCTACATGCAGACAGTAACCATCCGGCCCACTTGATCCGCAGCATCCCCTATGGGGAGATGTTGCGGATCACGAGAATCTGCAGTAGGGAGACTGATTGCCTTAAAGCACAGCAGGAATGCTGATTAAGGTTCATTGAAAGGGGTTACAGCCCCAAGGTCATTGATAGTGCGACCAGAAGGGCCAATGCACAAAGTAGAGCACAGGCATTGGTAACCAGAGACAGAATCAGAGACATTCCCATTGATGAGCAGCCCATAAGACTCATTCTTACTTTTAGTGATCAGCATCAGGCCATCAGGAGGATTATAACTAGGAATTGGCTTCTAATTAAGAACGATCCAGTCTTGGGGGAGAGACTTTCACGTTCCCCCAATCTGACTTTTAGAAAAGCCAACTCCATGAGTAACACCTTGGTCTCGAGTAGCCCGGAAATTAAATCCTCCTCAGACTGGCTAACTAAAAGTAAGGGCTTCATCAAATGTGCAACGTGCAAGGCATGTAAGCAGGGCATTAATAAGACTGAATACCACAGCCCATTCCATAGTACACCGAGGAAAATTGACAAAAAACTTACATGTAAATCAGAATATGTAGTCTACGTATTAGAGTGCCCTTGCGGTCTGAAATACGTAGGGAGCACTAGACCCCAGTGTCACAAGAGAATCCTCCAACACCTACGGGCCATCAAGAATGGGGATGAATCATACCCCGTGGCTCGTCACTTTTCTGCAGTTCACGCAAAAAACTCTGATTTGTTGAAGTATTACATTATTGATTGCATTTTACCCCTGAGACGTGGTGGTGACAGAAACGCTAAATTAAGGAGGGTGGAAACGAAATATATTCTTGAGATGGACACCAAGAGCCCTAATGGGTTGAATTCAACAGAAGATTTTTATATGTTTTTGTAAATCGATATAGGATGTTCAAAGTGATTTTAAAACTGTAAATATCTTCTTGTGTCCATCCACTAGGAATAAGTCTTTGGCCGTTTGAGTAATGAATTAATTTTAATCATTTCACATTGTATATTATTATGTTTATCTTTTCACAAGAAAAAAGAGGGGTAAAGTGCTCTCAAAAAAGTGATAAGAAAATAGGATTAATTAACCTGTTTCCTTTTGATAAAGGTCTCAGTGTACCTTGCACGTTTGTTATACTCGCTCCAATCGGGTGGAGGGCTCGAGGTAGACTCTTGTGTCCGCTCCTCGCGTCTGTACTGTTGACGCCGCTCACTGCCACCTCCTTTTTCCCCCCACGTTATTCACATAACGGTCCTGATGAATGCCCGTAAGTCCTAACTTAGGCAGACAAGGCAGAAACATGTTGACCAATTTTTACTCCCCCCTCACAATTTTTTCATCTACTACTCTAAGTGCACCTACGACTCATAAAAAATCACAAGATGCACTTTTACAGAGTTATTCAGACCCGAACCCAGACCTAATAAATATTTACTTCTGGTTTTCCGGGCCTTTTTAAGATCCCCTATCACTGGCTCACTACTGTTGCAACCTTGGGTAAGAACCTCCTGGTGGAGGCTGCATAACTCAATGACCTAATGATTATGCACACACGTGACATGTACAGTGGAGAACCAAGATATACCGCTTGAATACGATCATACCCATCACGTGCATGAGGGTCTTTTACTTTGGGACGTCCGGCCGTAACTCCTGCAGACCTAAGGTTGTACGGAAGAAGAAAAGCCACATGACATGTCCCGAGAAATAAGTGGGAATCCATGTGTAGGCTTTATCATGACAGATGAAATATGTGCCTTGTGATGGCACTAACGGTAAGGGAATCTGAGGTGTATAGACATAGGTATAAGAACAGATTCTCCTCTCTGGCTGATTCTTAACGTTCTGACCATTGATTTGTAAACAGAAATTACCTTGATGAGGCACAGTCCAATTTGGTGGAGAGCTCCTCAATTTGGCTTTTTCGGTAAGGGTAGTACCATACTGTCTTATGTTCCATCCATTATATATGCTCTCTTTTCATCTAAAGAAATCTTACTAATCTGTGCAATCTTAGCCATAGTCACAATTCCCTTAATCAAAATATGACTAAAGTCTGCTCCACCACCATATGGACTGCCAGGAGGGTATCGCAACTGATTCTGGTAAAGATTAGAAAACATAGCCAAATATGCCCAGGCGGAACCTTCATAGGACAACGGAAAAACCAAATATGGAATACCTCTTTCTGTATTATGAGGCATGAGCCCATATACCCAACAATCAGTAGTATTCATTACTAACTGATGTTGATGTAATAACTGAATGAACGAATTGTTAAAATATTAGGTCCTCCTGATCTGTTCATGTGGTGAAAATGTATAGAACCGGTGTGGGGAAGCAGTCACAGAAAAAGATACGGGGACAGAAGTAGGAACAGGTAACAGCTGCAAAACATAAACAATCCAGCTTCCACATGCTAATAGAGTACATATGATTTACAAAAAGGGGGTGGTGATGAACAGAGTGTCTGAGTTAAACAGACCACTCTTACCCAGTCCAAAGATCAGGGCTTGATCCATCACCGTTATTTATCTCACTGCCCCATCCCAGCTCAGAACCTGGCTATATGCAAATCAGTCTGTCCCTGGCCCATTGCATCATGGGAACAGGGCAGACTAAACTACCAAGCCAATTCTTCACCAGAAAGGAGACAAGCTACCGGGGACCGGTTTCTGGCATTTCAGCCTTCTTCGGCCCGGCTTGCTTGAATCCTGATGGAGCAGTGAGAAAGGGACTCATGTCTGAGTATACCCTGCCACACCTATAGTGGCCAAAAACGATTTACAAAAAGGGGGTGGTGATGAACAGAGTGTCTGAGTTAAACAGACCACTCTTACCCAGTCCAAAGATCAGGGCTTGATCCATCACCGTTATTTATCTCACTGCCCCATCCCAGCTCAGAACCTGGCTATATGCAAATCAGTCTGTCCCTGGCCCAGTGCATCATGGGAACAGGGCAGACTAAACTACCAAGCCAATTCTTCACCAGAAAGGAGACAAGCTACCGGGGACCGGTTTCTGGCATTTCAGCCTTCTTCGGCCCGGCTTGCTTGAATCCTGATGGAGCAGTGAGAAAGGGACTCATGTCTGAGTATACCCTGCCACACCTATAGTGGCCAAAAACGATTTACAAAAAGGGGGTGGTGATGAACAGAGTGTCTGAGTTAAACAGACCACTCTTACCCAGTCCAAAGATCAGGGCTTGATCCATCACCGTTATTTATCTCACTGCCCCATCCCAGCTCAGAACCTGGCTATATGCAAATCAGTCTGTCCCTGGCCCATTGCATCATGGGAACAGGGCAGACTAAACTACCAAGCCAATTCTTCACCAGAAAGGAGACAAGCTACCGGGGACCGGTTTCTGGCATTTCAGCCTTCTTCGGCCCGGCTTGCTTGAATCCTGATGGAGCAGTGAGAAAGGGACTCATGTCTGAGTATACCCTGCCACACCTATAGTGGCCAAAAACGATTTACAAAAAGGGGGTGGTGATGAACAGAGTGTCTGAGTTGAACAGACCACTCTTACCCAGTCCAAAGATCAGGGCTTGATCCATCACTGTTATTTATCTCACTGCCCCATCCCAGCTCAGAACCTGGCTATATGCAAATCAGTCTGTCCCTGGCCCAGTGCATCATGGGAACAGGGCAGACTAAACTACCAAGCCAATTCTTCACCAGAAAGGAGACAAGCTACCGGGGACCGGTTTCTGGCATTTCAGCCTTCTTCGGCCCGGCTTGCTTGAATCCTGATGGAGCAGTGAGAAAGGGACTCATGTCTGAGTATACCCTGCCACACCTATAGTGGCCAAAAACGATTTACAAAAAGGGGGTGGTGATGAACAGAGTGTCTGAGTTAAACAGACCACTCTTACCCAGTCCAAAGATCAGGGCTTGATCCATCACCGTTATTTATCTCACTGCCCCATCCCAGCTCAGAACCTGGCTATATGCAAATCAGTCTGTCCCTGGCCCAGTGCATCATGGGAACAGGGCAGACTAAACTACCAAGCCAATTCTTCACCAGAGAGGAGACAAGCTACCGGGGACCGGTTTCTGGCATTTCAGCCTTCTTCGGCCCGGCTTGCTTGAATCCTGATGGAGCAGTGAGAAAGGGACTCATGTCTGAGTATACCCTGCCACACCTATAGTGGCCAAAAACGATTTACAAAAAGGGGGTGGTGATGAACAGAGTGTCTGAGTTAAACAGACCACTCTTACCCAGTCCAAAGATCAGGGCTTGATCCATCACCGTTATTTATCTCACTGCCCCATCCCAGCTCAGAACCTGGCTATATGCAAATCAGTCTGTCCCTGGCCCAGTGCATCATGGGAACAGGGCAGACTAAACTACCAAGCCAATTCTTCACCAGAAAGGAGACAAGCTACCGGGGACCGGTTTCTGGCATTTCAGCCTTCTTCGGCCCGGCTTGCTTGAATCCTGATGGAGCAGTGAGAAAGGGACTCATGTCTGAGTATACCCTGCCACACCTATAGTGGCCAAAAACGATTTACAAAAAGGGGGTGGTGATGAACAGAGTGTCTGAGTTAAACAGACCACTCTTACCCAGTCCAAAGATCAGGGCTTGATCCATCACCGTTATTTATCTCACTGCCCCATCCCAGCTCAGAACCTGGCTATATGCAAATCAGTCTGTCTCTGGCCCAGTGCATCATGGGAACAGGGCAGACTAAACTACCAAGCCAATTCTTCACCAGAAAGGAGACAAGCTACCGGGGACCGGTTTCTGGCATTTCAGCCTTCTTCGGCCCGGCTTGCTTGAATCCTGATGGAGCAGTGAGAAAGGGACTCATGTCTGAGTATACCCTGCCACACCTATAGTGGCCAAAAACGATTTACAAAAAGGGGGTGGTGATGAACAGAGTGTCTGAGTTAAACAGACCACTCTTACCCAGTCCAAAGATCAGGGCTTGATCCATCACCGTTATTTATCTCACTGCCCCATCCCAGCTCAGAACCTGGCTATATGCAAATCAGTCTGTCCCTGGCCCAGTGCATCATGGGAACAGGGCAGACTAAACTACCAAGCCAATTCTTCACCAGAAAGGAGACAAGCTACCGGGGACCGGTTTCTGGCATTTCAGCCTTCTTCGGCCCGGCTTGCTTGAATCCTGATGGAGCAGTGAGAAAGGGACTCATGTCTGAGTATACCCTGCCACACCTATAGTGGCCAAAAACGATTTACAAAAAGGGGGTGGTGATGAACAGAGTGTCTGAGTTAAACAGACCACTCTTACCCAGTCCAAAGATCAGGGCTTGATCCATCACCGTTATTTATCTCACTGCCCCATCCCAGCTCAGAACCTGGCTATATGCAAATCAGTCTGTCCCTGGCCCAGTGCATCATGGGAACAGGGCAGACTAAACTACCAAGCCAATTCTTCACCAGAAAGGAGACAAGCTACCGGGGACCGGTTTCTGGCATTTCAGCCTTCTTCGGCCCGGCTTGCTTGAATCCTGATGGAGCAGTGTCCCTCACCACCCCTTGTTGTAAATATTTTTGTCCACCCTAAGCGTGGAAGGGTATTCTCAGATGTGAGACCCTTGCTCATTGCACCATTGCACCATCAGGATTCAAGCAAACCGGGCCGAAGACGGCTGTAATGCCAGAAACCGGTCCCCGGGAGCTTGTTTCCTTCCCAGTGTAAGAATTGGCTTTTGTAATTTGGTTTGCCCTGTTCCCATCATGCACTGGGACAGGAACAGACTAATTTGCATACAGCCAGGTTCTGAAACTGGGATGGTGCAGTGAGCTAAAAAACGGTGTTGGATCTAGCCCTGATCTCTTGACTGGGTGAGAGCTTTCTGCTTAATTCAGAGACTCTGTCCCTCACCACCCCTTGTTGTAAATATTTTTGTCCACCCTAAGCGTGGAAGGGTATTCTCAGATGTGAGACCCTTGCTCATTGCACCATCAGGATTCAAGCAAACCGGGCCGAAGACGGCTGTAATGCCAGAAACCGGTCCCCGGGAGCTTGTTTCCTTCCCAGTGTAAGAATTGGCTTTTGTAGTTTGGTTTGCCCTGTTCCCATCATGCACTGGGACAGGAACAGACTAATTTGCATACAGCCAGGTTCTGAAACTGGGATGGTGCAGTGAGCTAAAAAACGGTGTTGGATCTAGCCCTGATCTCTTGACTGGGTGAGAGCTTTCTGCTTAATTCAGAGACTCAGTCCCTCACCACCCCTTGTTGTAAATATTTTTGTCCACCCTAAGCGTGGAAGGGTATTCTCAGATGTGAGACCCTTGCTCATTGCACCATCAGGATTCAAGCAAACCGGGCCGAAGACGGCTGTAACGCCAGAAACCGGTCCCCGGGAGCTTGTTTCCTTCCCAGTGTAAGAATTGGCTTTTGTAGTTTGGTTTGCCCTGTTCCCATCATGCACTGGGACAGGAACAGACTAATTTGCATACAGCCAGGTTCTGAAACTGGGATGGTGCAGTGAGCTAAAAAACGGTGTTGGATCTAGCCCTGATCTCTTGACTGGGTGAGAGCTTTCTGCTTAATTCAGAGACTCTGTCCCTCACCACCCCTTGTTGTAAATATTTTTGTCCACCCTAAGCGTGGAAGGGTATTCTCAGATGTGAGACCCTTGCTCATTGCACCATCAGGATTCAAGCAAACTGGTCCGAAGACGGCTGTAATGCCAGAAACCGGTCCCCGGGAGCTTGTTTCCTTCCCAGTGTAAGAATTGGCTTTTGTAGTTTGGTTTGCCCTGTTCCCATCATGCACTGGGACAGGAACAGACTAATTTGCATACAGCCAGGTTCTGAAACTGGGATGGTGCAGTGAGCTAAAAAACGGTGTTGGATCTAGCCCTGATCTCTTGACTGGGTGAGAGCTTTCTGCTTAATTCAGAGACTCTGTCCCTCACCACCCCTTGTTGTAAATATTTTTGTCCACCCTAAGCGTGGAAGGGTATTCTCAGATGTGAGACCCTTGCTCATTGCACCATCAGGATTCAAGCAAACCGGGCCGAAGACGGCTGTAATGCCAGAAACCGGTCCCCGGGAGCTTGTTTCCTTCCCAGTGTAAGAATTGGCTTTTGTAGTTTGGTTTGCCCTGTTCCCATCATGCACTGGGACAGGAACAGACTAATTTGCATACAGCCAGGTTCTGAAACTGGGATGGTGCAGTGAGCTAAAAAACGGTGTTGGATCTAGCCCTGATCTCTTGACTGGGTGAGAGCTTTCTGCTTAATTCAGAGACTCTGTCCCTCACCACCCCTTGTTGTAAATATTTTTGTCCACCCTAAGCGTGGAAGGGTATTCTCAGATGTGAGACCCTTGCTCATTGCACCATCAGGATTCAAGCAAACCGGGCCGAAGACGGCTGTAATGCCAGAAACCGATCCCCGGGAGCTTGTTTCCTTCCCAGTGTAAGAATTGGCTTTTGTAGTTTGGTTTGCCCTGTTCCCATCATGCACTGGGACAGGAACAGACTAATTTGCATACAGCCAGGTTCTGAAACTGGGATGGTGCAGTGAGCTAAAAAACGGTGTTGGATCTAGCCCTGATCTCTTGACTGGGTGAGAGCTTTCTGCTTAATTCAGAGACTCTGTCCCTCACCACCCCTTGTTGTAAATATTTTTGTCCACCCTAAGCGTGGAAGGGTATTCTCAGATGTGAGACCCTTGCTCATTGCACCATCAGGATTCAAGCAAACCGGGCCGAAGACGGCTGTAATGCCAGAAACCGGTCCCCGGGAGCTTGTTTCCTTCCCAGTGTAAGAATTGGCTTTTGTAGTTTCGTTTGCCCTGTTTCCATCATGCACTGGGACAGGAACAGACTAATTTGCATACAGCCAGGTTCTGAAACTGGGATGGTGCAGTGAGCTAAAAAACGGTGTTGGATCTAGCCCTGATCTCTTGACTGGGTGAGAGCTTTCTGCTTAATTCAGAGACTCTGTCCCTCACCACCCCTTGTTGTAAATATTTTTGTCCACCCTAAGCGTGGAAGGGTATTCTCAGATGTGAGACCCTTGCTCATTGCACCATCAGGATTCAAGCAAACCGGGCCGAAGACGGCTGTAATGCCAGAAACCGGTCCCCGGGAGCTTGTTTCCTTCCCAGTGTAAGAATTGGCTTTTGTAGTTTGGTTTGCCCTGTTCCCATCATGCACTGGGACAGGAACAGACTAATTTGCATACAGCCAGGTTCTGAAACTGGGATGGTGCAGTGAGCTAAAAAACGGTGTTGGATCTAGCCCTGATCTCTTGACTGGGTGAGAGCTTTCTGCTTAATTCAGAGACTCTGTCCCTCACCACCCCTTGTTGTAAATATTTTTGTCCACCCTAAGCGTGGAAGGGTATTCTCAGATGTGAGACCCTTGCTCATTGCACCATCAGGATTCAAGCAAACCGGGCCGAAGACGGCTGTAATGCCAGAAACCGGTCCCCGGGAGCTTGTTTCCTTCCCAGTGTAAGAATTGGCTTTTGTAATTTGGTTTGCCCTGTTCCCATCATGCACTGGGACAGGAACAGACTAATTTGCATACAGCCAGGTTCTGAAACTGGGATGGTGCAGTGAGCTAAAAAACGGTGTTGGATCTAGCCCTGATCTCTTGACTGGGTGAGAGCTTTCTGCTTAATTCAGAGACTCTGTCCCTCACCACCCCTTGTTGTAAATATTTTTGTCCACCCTAAGCGTGGAAGGGTATTCTCAGATGTGAGACCCTTGCTCATTGCACCATCAGGATTCAAGCAAACTGGTCCGAAGACGGCTGTAATGCCAGAAACCGGTCCCCAGGAGCTTGTTTCCTTCCCAGTGTAAGAATTAGCTTTTGTAGTTTGGTTTTCCCTGTTCCCATCATGCACTGGGACAGGAACAGACTAATTTGCATACAGCCAGGTTCTGAAACTGGGATGGTGCAGTGAGCTAAAAAACGGTGTTGGATCTAGCCCTGATCTCTTGACTGGGTGAGAGCTTTCTGCTTAATTCAGAGACTCTGTCCCTCACCACCCCTTGTTGTAAATATTTTTGTCCACCCTAAGCGTGGAAGGGTATTCTCAGATGTGAGACCCTTGCTCATTGCACCATCAGGATTCAAGCAAACCGGGCCGAAGACGGCTTTAATGCCAGAAACCGGTCCCCGGGAGCTTGTTTCCTTCCCAGTGTAAGAATTGGCTTTTGTAGTTTGGTTTGCCCTGTTCCCATCATGCACTGGGACAGGAACAGACTAATTTGCATACAGCCAGGTTCTGAAACTGGGATGGTGCAGTGAGCTAAAAAACGGTGTTGGATCTAGCCCTGATCTCTTGACTGGGTGAGAGCTTTCTGCTTAATTCAGAGACTCTGTCCCTCACCACCCCTTGTTGTAAATATTTTTGTCCACCCTAAGCGTGGAAGGGTATTCTCAGATGTGAGACCCTTGCTCATTGCACCATCAGGATTCAAGCAAACCGGGCCGAAGACGGCTGTAATGCCAGAAACCGGTCCCCGGGAGCTTGTTTCCTTCCCAGTGTAAGAATTGGCTTTTGTAGTTTGGTTTGCCCTGTTCCCATCATGCACTGGGACAGGAACAGACTAATTTGCATACAGCCAGGTTCTGAAACTGGGATGGTGCAGTGAGCTAAAAAACGGTGTTGGATCTAGCCCTGATCTCTTGACTGGGTGAGAGCTTTCTGCTTAATTCAGAGACTCTGTCCCTCACCACCCCTTGTTGTAAATATTTTTGTCCACCCTAAGCGTGGAAGGGTATTCTCAGATGTGAGACCCTTGCTCATTGCACCATCAGGATTCAAGCAAACCGGGCCGAAGACGGCTGTAATGCCAGAAACCGGTCCCCGGGAGCTTGTTTCCTTCCCAGTGTAAGAATTGGCTTTTGTAGTTTGGTTTGACCTGTTCCCATCATGCACTGGGACAGGAACAGACTAATTTGCATACAGCCAGGTTCTGAAACTGGGATGGTGCAGTGAGCTAAAAAACGGTGTTGGATCTAGCCCTGATCTCTTGACTGGGTGAGAGCTTTCTGCTTAATTCAGAGACTCTGTCCCTCACCACCCCTTGTTGTAAATATTTTTGTCCACCCTAAGCGTGGAAGGGTATTCTCAGATGTGAGACCCTTGCTCATTGCACCATCAGGATTCAAGCAAACTGGTCCGAAGACGGCTGTAATGCCAGAAACCGGTCCCCAGGAGCTTGTTTCCTTCCCAGTGTATGAATTGGCTTTTGTAGTTTGGTTTGCCCTGTTCCCATCATGCACTGGGACAGGAACAGACTAATTTGCATACAGCCAGGTTCTGAAACTGGGATGGTGCAGTGAGCTAAAAAACGGTGTTGGATCTAGCCCTGATCTCTTGACTGGGTGAGAGCTTTCTGCTTAATTCAGAGACTCTGTCCCTCACCACCCCTTGTTGTAAATATTTTTGTCCACCCTAAGCGTGGAAGGGTATTCTCAGATGTGAGACCCTTGCTCATTGCACCATCAGGATTCAAGCAAACCGGGCCGAAGACAGCTGTAATGCCAGAAACCGGTCCCCGGGAGCTTGTTTCCTTCCCAGTGTAAGAATTGGCTTTTGTAGTTTGGTTTGCCCTGTTCCCATCATGCACTGGGACAGGAACAGACTAATTTGCATACAGCCAGGTTCTGAAACTGGGATGGTGCAGTGAGCTAAAAAACGGTGTTGGATCTAGCCCTGATCTCTTGACTGGGTGAGAGCTTTCTGCTTAATTCAGAGACTCTGTCCCTCACCACCCCTTGTTGTAAATATTTTTGTCCACCCTAAGCGTGGAAGGGTATTCTCAGATGTGAGACCCTTGCTCATTGCACCATCAGGATTCAAGCAAACCGGGCCGAAGACGGCTGTAATGCCAGAAACCGGTCCCCGGGAGCTTGTTTCCTTCCCAGTGTAAGAATTGGCTTTTGTAGTTTGGTTTGCCCTGTTCCCATCATGCACTGGGACAGGAACAGACTAATTTGCATACAGCCAGGTTCTGAAACTGGGATGGTGCAGTGAGCTAAAAAACGGTGTTGGATCTAGCCCTGATCTCTTGACTGGGTGAGAGCTTTCTGCTTAATTCAGAGACTCTGTCCCTCACCACCCCTTGTTGTAAATATTTTTGTCCACCCTAAGCGTGGAAGGGTATTCTCAGATGTGAGACCCTTGCTCATTGCACCATCAGGATTCAAGCAAACCGGGCCGAAGACGGCTGTAATGCCAGAAACCGGTCCCCGGGAGCTTGTTTCCTTCCCAGTGTAAGAATTGGCTTTTGTAGTTTGGTTTGACCTGTTCCCATCATGCACTGGGACAGGAACAGACTAATTTGCATACAGCCAGGTTCTGAAACTGGGATGGTGCAGTGAGCTAAAAAACGGTGTTGGATCTAGCCCTGATCTCTTGACTGGGTGAGAGCTTTCTGCTTAATTCAGAGACTCTGTCCCTCACCACCCCTTGTTGTAAATATTTTTGTCCACCCTAAGCGTGGAAGGGTATTCTCAGATGTGAGACCCTTGCTCATTGCACCATCAGGATTCAAGCAAACTGGTCCGAAGACGGCTGTAATGCCAGAAACCGGTCCCCAGGAGCTTGTTTCCTTCCCAGTGTATGAATTGGCTTTTGTAGTTTGGTTTGCCCTGTTCCCATCATGCACTGGGACAGGAACAGACTAATTTGCATACAGCCAGGTTCTGAAACTGGGATGGTGCAGTGAGCTAAAAAACGGTGTTGGATCTAGCCCTGATCTCTTGACTGGGTGAGAGCTTTCTGCTTAATTCAGAGACTCTGTCCCTCACCACCCCTTGTTGTAAATATTTTTGTCCACCCTAAGCGTGGAAGGGTATTCTCAGATGTGAGACCCTTGCTCATTGCACCATCAGGATTCAAGCAAACCGGGCCGAAGACAGCTGTAATGCCAGAAACCGGTCCCCGGGAGCTTGTTTCCTTCCCAGTGTAAGAATTGGCTTTTGTAGTTTGGTTTGCCCTGTTCCCATCATGCACTGGGACAGGAACAGACTAATTTGCATACAGCCAGGTTCTGAAACTGGGATGGTGCAGTGAGCTAAAAAACGGTGTTGGATCTAGCCCTGATCTCTTGACTGGGTGAGAGCTTTCTGCTTAATTCAGAGACTCTGTCCCTCACCACCCCTTGTTGTAAATATTTTTGTCCACCCTAAGCGTGGAAGGGTATTCTCAGATGTGAGACCCTTGCTCATTGCACCATCAGGATTCAAGCAAACCGGGCCGAAGACGGCTGTAATGCCAGAAACCGGTCCCCGGGAGCTTGTTTCCTTCCCAGTGTAAGAATTGGCTTTTGTAGTTTGGTTTGCCCTGTTCCCATCATGCACTGGGACAGGAACAGACTAATTTGCATACAGCCAGGTTCTGAAACTGGGATGGTGCAGTGAGCTAAAAAACGGTGTTGGATCTAGCCCTGATCTCTTGACTGGGTGAGAGCTTTCTGCTTAATTCAGAGACTCTGTCCCTCACCACCCTTTGTTGTAAATATTTTTGTCCACCCTAAGCGTGGAAGGGTATTCTCAGATGTGAGACCCTTGCTCATTGCACCATCAGGATTCAAGCAAACCGGGCCGAAGACGGCTGTAATGCCAGAAACCGGTCCCCGGGAGCTTGTTTCCTTCCCAGTGTAAGAATTGGCTTTTGTAGTTTGGTTTGCCCTGTTCCCATCATGCACTGGGACAGGAACAGACTAATTTGCATACAGCCAGGTTCTGAAACTGGGATGGTGCAGTGAGCTAAAAAACGGTGTTGGATCTAGCCCTGATCTCTTGACTGGGTGAGAGCTTTCTGCTTAATTCAGAGACTCTGTCCCTCACCACCCCTTGTTGTAAATATTTTTGTCCACCCTAAGCGTGGAAGGGTATTCTCAGATGTGAGACCCTTGCTCATTGCACCATCAGGATTCAAGCAAACCGGGCCGAAGACGGCTGTAATGCCAGAAACCGGTCCCCGGGAGCTTGTTTCCTTCCCAGTGTAAGAATTGGCTTTTGTAGTTTGGTTTGCCCTGTTCCCATCATGCACTGGGACAGGAACAGACTAATTTGCATACAGCCAGGTTCTGAAACTGGGATGGTGCAGTGAGCTAAAAAACGGTGTTGAATCTAGCCCTGATCTCTTGACTGGGTGAGCGCTTTCTGCTTAATTCAGAGACTCTGTCCCTCACCACCCCTTGTTGTAAATATTTTTGTCCACCCTAAGCGTGGAAGGGTATTCTCAGATGTGAGACCCTTGCTCATTGCACCATCAGGATTCAAGCAAACCGGGCCGAAGACGGCTGTAATGCCAGAAACCGGTCCCCGGGAGCTTGTTTCCTTCCCAGTGTAAGAATTGGCTTTTGTAGTTTCGTTTGCCCTGTTTCCATCATGCACTGGGACAGGAACAGACTAATTTGCATACAGCCAGGTTCTGAAACTGGGATGGTGCAGTGAGCTAAAAAACGGTGTTGGATCTAGCCCTGATCTCTTGACTGGGTGAGAGCTTTCTGCTTAATTCAGAGACTCTGTCCCTCACCACCCCTTGTTGTAAATATTTTTGTCCACCCTAAGCGTGGAAGGGTATTCTCAGATGTGAGACCCTTGCTCATTGCACCATCAGGATTCAAGCAAACCGGGCCGAAGACGGCTGTAATGCCAGAAACCGGTCCCCGGGAGCTTGTTTCCTTCCCAGTGTAAGAATTGGCTTTTGTAGTTTGGTTTGCCCTGTTCCCATCATGCACTGGGACAGGAACAGACTAATTTGCATACAGCCAGGTTCTGAAACTGGGATGGTGCAGTGAGCTAAAAAACGGTGTTGGATCTAGCCCTGATCTCTTGACTGGGTGAGAGCTTTCTGCTTAATTCAGAGACTCTGTCCCTCACCACCCCTTGTTGTAAATATTTTTGTCCACCCTAAGCGTGGAAGGGTATTCTCAGATGTGAGACCCTTGCTCATTGCACCATCAGGATTCAAGCAAACCGGGCCGAAGACGGCTGTAATGCCAGAAACCGGTCCCCGGGAGCTTGTTTCCTTCCCAGTGTAAGAATTGGCTTTTGTAGTTTGGTTTGCCCTGTTCCCATCATGCACTGGGACAGGAACAGACTAATTTGCATACAGCCAGGTTCTGAAACTGGGATGGTGCAGTGAGCTAAAAAACGGTGTTGGATCTAGCCCTGATCTCTTGACTGGGTGAGAGCTTTCTGCTTAATTCAGAGACTCTGTCCCTCACCACCCCTTGTTGTAAATATTTTTGTCCACCCTAAGCGTGGAAGGGTATTCTCAGATGTGAGACCCTTGCTCATTGCACCATCAGGATTCAAGCAAACCGGGCCGAAGACGGCTGTAATGCCAGAAACCGGTCCCCGGGAGCTTGTTTCCTTCCCAGTGTAAGAATTGGCTTTTGTAGTTTGGTTTGCCCTGTTCCCATCATGCACTGGGACAGGAACAGACTAATTTGCATACAGCCAGGTTCTGAAACTGGGATGGTGCAGTGAGCTAAAAAACTGTGTTGGATCTAGCCCTGATCTCTTGACTGGGTGAGAGCTTTCTGCTTAATTCAGAGACTCTCTCCCTCACCACCCCTTGTTGTAAATATTTTTGTCCACCCTAAGCGTGGAAGGGTATTCTCAGATGTGAGACCCTTGCTCATTGCACCATCAGGATTCAAGCAAACCGGGCCGAAGACGGCTGTAATGCCAGAAACCGGTCCCCGGGAGCTTGTTTCCTTCCCAGTGTAAGAATTGGCTTTTGTAGTTTGGTTTGCCCTGTTCCCATCATGCACTGGGACAGGAACAGACTAATTTGCATACAGCCAGGTTCTGAAACTGGGATGGTGCAGTGAGCTAAAAAACGGTGTTGGATCTAGCCCTGATCTCTTGACTGGGTGAGAGCTTTCTGCTTAATTCAGAGACTCTGTCCCTCACCACCCCTTGTTGTAAATATAATAGAGTACATAAGCATATTAAAATACATATGGTTACACCGCATGGACTAACCATAAGTTTCTTAAATCGGTGTTTCATATTTACAGTCTGATCATTAACTTCCATTTCAACATCCATTACTCCAAAGGCGTTGCTCACGGAAATCTTCCTAGATCACTTAGTTGTGGTTGTTAGCCGTCCTATGACACTGCAAGTCCTGTGGAACCTAGGTCACTACTCAGGTCACAGCTTAAGACTCATACCGTGACCCTGCAACTTGATGGATGGTGGAAGAAAAATTCATACACAAAATGTCTTTGTTTTAAAAACAAAAAGGTATGACCAGAAAAATCATAAAAAATTCAATTATTCTCGACCCTTCTTTGGTCGTAAATTATATTGAGTCTTGTAGGGAATTTTCTGGTCCTTAAACAAGGTTTCTGGATTCACAGTGTTCAAACGCAAATGTGTTGGGACGGCCTCCTGTAACACATCGTCGTCTTCTTTCTCGCAGGTCGTATGGTCCCGGCGTGCACTACTGAATGACACAAATCTGGGCACTGTCTCACCTTCATTGTCCGCTATACCCTCTCGAACCCATTGGTCAAAAGGCAAGGGCAGGGGTATCTTTTTGCAGTGCATGCCGTGGACCCAGTTCTTCTTCCCAAAAACCTTCACAGCCGTCCTCGTAGTCAACAGAACTTGACGTGGTGGACCCCAACGAGATTCCAGATTCCGCTTTCGCTGAAAGTTCTTGACGCAGGCCCAGTCGCCAGGTTGGATGGAATGACCTGGGTCTGCGGAGGCCTCTGGCAAAGCGTTTTGAACCTGTTGGTGAAGAACACGCAACTTAGTGGTGAGGTCATGCAAGTAATCGATCAACAGTGGGTATGGAATATCGGAGTATTTTTTAGGGCGAGGCACTCCCCAGATATTTGCTGGTCACCCAAAAACTACCTCATACGGACTTAGACCTAAGCGGGAATGAGCAGTGGTTCTTGTAGACAAAGTGCTAATGGTAAGGCATCAGGCCAGGCGAGACCTGTGCTCGCCTGAATCTTTGCCAATTTGAGCTTGAGAGTACCATTATAACACTCTACCAATCCCGCTGACTGAGGGTGGTTTGCCGCATGGAATTTCTGTTTGATACCAAGACCTGCACATACTTTCTGCATGATCTCACCCACAAATTCACTTCCATTGTCAGACCAGACAATGCGCGGCAAACCAAACCTCGGGAAAAACTCCTTCAAAAGAACTTTAGCAGTATATAGAGCATTATTGTCCTTTAGGGGGTAGGCCTCTAACCATCTGGAAAAGGCACAAACCACCACCAGAACATATTTGAGGTTAGTGCAACGATTCATGTGAATGAAACCAATTTGCAATACCTCAAAAGTATACGTAGGGGGAGTAAAATGACCTGCTGGAGTCGGGGTTCCCTTTCCTGGATTATGCATTAAACAAACAATGCAATGCTTCACTATGTTTTCTGCACATTTCGGAATTCTCTCATTCTGCCATACTGGGGCCAAAACTTTACAAATGCACTTCGCACTAATATGGGCTGGACCATGCGCCATAGTAACTACAGGTAGCACATAGGCGTCTGGTAACAGCCATCGTTGATGCTCTGACAACTTCGTCCAACACCTAGTCGCGTCCAACATTCCCGTGCTTTATTTCCACTTACTTAACTCTTTCTCAGTGGCCTCTTCTTGAATCATTCTTACACTTTCTATTGTATCCTCACACATTCCTCCTTCTCTGATAAATCTCGCAGGACCCGCAACATTCATTCGACTCGTAACATCTCTCGCTGTCTCTTTTGCTACCTCGTCTGCAAGAGCATTCCCACGGCCCACATCATCGATAATCTTTTTGTGAGCGCTACATTTGATTATTGCTATTTGCTTAGGCAAAGCAAGTGAATCAAGAAGATCAGTCACCAACTGACCATGCGGTATTTTAGTCCCATGTGAAGTAAAGAATCCTCTTTCCTTCCACAAGCGACCAAAACTATGAGCTACACCAAAAGCATATTGGCTATCGGTGTAGATGTTTACCCTCCTTCGCTTCGCCAAAACACATGCCCACGTTAAAGCAATTAACTCAGCTGCTTGGGCTGAATTCTGTGCAATACGTGCTGTCTCCACTATAGTATGCAAAGTAGTGACAGTATAAGCTGCAGTTGTCTCTCCATTCGGAAGCTTAAAACAAGATCCATCCACCCATAGGATCCCATCCGGATCCACGAGTGGTGTATCTTTTAGATCTATTCTGCCTTTCGTCTCCTCCTCTGTTCAAAGAAAACAATCATGCTGTTCCTGAATGTATTTCTCATCTGGTATGGGCAACAATGTCGATGGGTTCAGAGTATTGCACCGCTTGATATGTATATGACTAGCCAAAAGTGTTAGCTTATATCCAGACAAGCAAGCACTCGTCAAGTGTTGTGTCTTAGTTCTATTCAAAAGAGTATCTACTGTATGTGGTACCATGACAACAAGGGTGTTGTCCCGTACCAATCCAGCAGACTGTCGAATAGAAATTGCTGCCGCTGCTGTGGCTCTGAGACAACTAGGCAATGCCTTGGCTACTGGGTCCAACGTTGTCGAAAAATAGGCACATGGCCGTTGTTTGTCTCCAAATTGTTGTGTTAAAACTGACAATGCACGGGCCGGTATTCCTGTCCTATGTGAAACTGCTCTATACTAACCTCACGGCCTCGGTTCGGGTGGCGGGGGTGGCGTCCTCGACCTTTACCATCCGGAGGGGCACCAGGCAGGGCTGTCCCCTCTCGCCTTACTTATTTGCCTTAGCCATGGAAACCCTGGCTGCCTGGGTCCGCTTTGATGCGCAGATGAGGGGATTTGAGTGGACTGGCGACCTATCTGACCGCATCGCATTCTATGCGGACAACGTATTGTTTTTCCTCACGGACCTTTATAAGTCCGGGCCCCGACTCATGCGCATTTTACAGATCTTCGGCGAGACGTCGGGCCTGTACATGAATCCACGTAAATCCATCCTCTGGGTGTTGGGGAAGGGTCCGCCGGTCGGGGACTGGGCAGCAGAAGTCCAGCAGGCTGCGGGAGGAATTAAATATCTAGGGGTGTTTCTTACCAAGATCCCGGCGGTTGCCTGGGAACGCAATGTGATGCCGGTCTGGGAACGGACGCAGGCGGACTTTAAGGTGTGGTCCCGGAAGCCGTTGACCATCCATGGCAGGTCGGCCATATTTAAGATGGTGGCCCTGCCCAGGCTGCTATATCAATTGCAGAACCATCAATACCCGATCCCGCCCTTATGGTTTAAGCGCGTCAACTCGGTCCTGGGACAGTTCCTCTGGGAGGGTGGCTCTGTCAGGGTGGCGCTGCGCACGTGCTTTCGCTCCACGTACGGGGGGGACTGGCGACATCAGACGTGCTTTCCTATTACCAGGCGTCTCAGCTTCTCGTCCTAAATGACTGGTGGTATGGGGACAGGGGAGACCCGGCCTATGCGCTGGAGAGACTACTGATGGAACCCCATACACTTCACACATTGCTTTATGCACCGAAGATGCGCAGGGCACTGCCGGCGATGACGCAGGTTGTCTTCGACGTCTGGCAGCGGGCACTGAGGCGGATGGGTTGGTGGCGAACCCTAAAGGAGGAGACTCCCCTCTGGCGCAATGGCCGCTTCCCGGGCCTTGCTACCCTGGAGGGATTTGCGGGTTGGGATGCTATCGGAATTTCTAGGTTGGGCGACGTTATGGCTGGGACGACGCTTAAATCGTTTCAGGAGTTGAAAAAGTGGAGTTTGACATGCCTAGCACACAATTTTTTCGATACTTGCAATTTCATCACGCCCTGACTCCGGATCTGGTGGGCCTGACTGCACTTCCGGAGTTTAGTCCACTGGAGGCCCGGGTCTTCATGGGGAATTGGACTCTAAAAAAATGTCTCTCATATACCAATCCCTGATCATACATTGCTCCTCTGACTTATGTTCACTTAAGGAGAAATGGGAGGAGGATGTGGGGCCCCTGGAGGAAGAGGATTGGAATGAGGCACTGGCGAGTTCTCGAGGCACAGCCATCTCGATTCGCCTCCGATTGATTCAATTTAAATACTTCCACAGAGTGTACTACACACGACAGAGGCTATGGAGGGCGGGACTCACTGCATCCCCGGTGTGTACCCGGTGTGGGAGCGAGGAAGGTACGTTTCTTCATACAGTGTGGAGTTGTGGGCGCCTGGAGAGGTTCTGGCGTGGTGTTTGGAATGGTCTGGATGAGGCACTCGGATGGGTGCTCCCACGTACACCGCGCTTGGGCTTACTGCACGTCCTGGAGGGAGTGGGGGGCAATCTGTACAAGCGACATCTCTTACTGCTGGGACTAACAATAGCTAAGCGCGACATAGCAAGGGCCTGGAAGGACCCGCAACCCCCATCACTTCTCGCTTGGAAGAGAGGTCTGGACTTTTGTATGGGGATGGAGAGGCTCATATTCCTGGCCCGGGGCTGCCCTGGTAAGCACTATAAGATATGGAAAAGGTGGGCAAACTACAGGGGACTCTGGCTAGAGCCCCCAGTGGAGCAGGATCCAGATCCGGACCTATGAATGAGTGTGATGACAGGATGGATGCGTGTGAATGGCTTGATCGATCGACTACCGTACGGGGGGTCCCGGGTGGGTTAGAAGGGGGGGGGGTAGTTAGGGATGGGGATAGGGAGCACTGGGTGGGGGTACTACTTTCTTGTAATTGTTCCTATTGTTTTGCTCATGAAAAGTAATGACGGTTTGCCTTATTGTACAACTTTATTGATACCTGACAGATGTCTCTGGAGTACAGAGTTCTGTAGCTGTTTATATGATCTGTCTATAAAATCTGTTTTTAAAAAAAAACCTGACAATGCACAACCTTCTCTTTCGTGAACATAGAGTGTAAAAGGCTTATTGTAATCCGGAGTACCTAACACAGGTGCAGAACACAGAGGATCACATAAAGCAGTAAAACTCTTTTGGCATTCATCAGTCCAAGGGAGGGGGTGTGGCGTATCTTTCAACATAAGCGCCAGCAAGGGCTTAGCTAACAAAGAAAAATTCGGAATCCATTGCCTACAATATGAGTTAATACCCAGAAAGGCACGTACCTCCCTTTGTGCAAGAGATGACCTAAGTAGGTAACCTCTTGGCAACAATATTGCAATATAGAAGGAGACACTTTATGATGTAAATCAGACAAAGAAACCGTCACATCCTTACCAATATCCTCCGAATCGGCAGCAATCAGCAAGTCATCAACCAATTGTATCAAAGTAGCACCTGAAGGCAAAGTAAATGCATCAAGCTGAGATTTCAAAGCTTAACTGTAGATAGAGGGACTCTCACAATAACCTTGAGGAGTACGCTTGAACCGTAAGCTTCGGCCTCCAAGAGAGAAACCAAAAATATCTCTGCTTTCCTCAGCAAAGGGAATACTAAAGAAAGCATTCTTCAGATCGATAACAGAAAACTATGCCGCTGAGGCGTGTATCCTAGTAAGCAAAGCAGTAATATCTGGAACAACAGGAAACTGGGGGACAACAATCTTGTTGACCTCCCGAAGATCAATCACAAAATGATACACAGGTGGTTGAGAAGGATTGCTACGTTTAAGAACAGAGAGAACAGGACTGTTGCAAACATTACCTCTTGTTTCCTCGACCACGCCCTTCTGAACCAGATCATAAATAATAGCCATCAAGGCTCGCTCACCATCGTTAGAGATCTTGTATTGTGGAATACGTGGCAATTTGACATTAGGCTTGATAGTAACCACATAAGGAGGAATTTGTAATAGACCAACATCGTTTGAACCTGTAGCCCAAAGTGTGGAAGGAAGAGACTGCAACTCGGGTGGAAAATTATCCTTCTATGGATATATGGGAGAAACCAATTTCTCACCCAAACTAAGAAGCACACCAGAGGGGGAACAGTACAACATTGCATGAAGACGCTTCAACATATCCAGACCCAACAAATTCTCTCCTCAACCGGTCGTCAAAATAAGTGGAGCTTCCAGATCGTAAGGACCAATCGAAAGAGACAAAGGACAAGAAACTGGGTTAGCAACTAGGGCGCCAGAGAATCCCACAGAAACATTTGTTAAGCCAGACAAAGGTGCCCCAGGGAGTTTTGAATGAATCATAGAACTTCTCATTGCACCAGTATCCAAAAGAAATGGCTCTGCAACACCCAAAGCAACTACCTCAACATAAGGCCCATTTTGATCCACTGGAACTGATACGACTCCCTTTCTTTGTCCATGGCTATCCTAACTAGAATGAAAATCCTGAACCTCACCTTCCACACAATAATCATCATTATAGTACTGCGCAGACTGAGTATTCTGCTGATCAAAATAATTCGAAGAGTTCTGAGGGGAGAAGGAACGCTGCCCCTGAGGCAACGCACCTCGCCCTCTACCTCTAGGTGCTGGTTGAAAACCACCACGACCTCGCGGCCCTTGAAACCCACCATTACGCTGCAATAAAACCGGACAACTATTCTTAAAATGGCCTTCCTCTTAACAATAGGTGCACTGATTAGGACCCAGAAAAGGTCGCGGAACAAAAGACTCAGGTTTCTGCAGCAACCTTTGAGACTAAATAGGTTGCTGGAACTGACGCTGACCGGAACGAGGAGGATAAGCCTGCTGAAGAAGAACTTTCATTTTTAAATCCTTAGTTTTCTTCTCAGCTTTATCTTTTTCCTCCTTGTCCCTATTCTCATAATGTTGAGCAGTAGCCAATATTTGAGCAGATGAAGAAACAGCCCAAGAGCTTTCCGAATCTTTTAATTTATGAGATAATTCAGGAAGCAAATTAAAAATAAATTTATCCACAAATGATCGCTGTCCTCCTTCAGTACTCAAGTCCTGACCACTATGGTCAATAAACGTCTCCTCGAACCGAGTAAAGAAATCGGAAACACTCTCAACTTTTTCCTGCTTGCACACAGCCAATTTATCCCAATTGACGCGTAAAGCAGGCATCATCGTCTTCATTAAAGTTATGATTCTACCAGGCAACTGTGTAATCAAATCATCTGGCTTAGCACCACCCACTTGTGCTGCATCCGTGGCAACTATATCATTCCAAGTACCACCTAAAGCTTGCTTGTGGTCCTCTCTACGAATCCGAGCCCACAATGCTTGTGGAACCACTTTCCCCATCAGCATATCAATATCGGCCAAATTCATAAGACATGCATCAACAGTCTGGGACAACTCTTTATAATAACAAGCAGGATTTTTACGAGGGTCCGGCAAAGACTGCTTAAGGGCTAAAACTTCAGCTCTCTTCTAAGGAACATGTACCTATACAGGCTGAAAATGAGCAGGGACAGGTGGATTAGCACCTGCTTGCGGAACCGCTTTCCTGCATACCGGAGGAACTTCTCTCATAGGATAATTCTTCATTTTCTGTCTAACTGCAGGATCAGGTTCGGGAATAGTCCGAGAAGAATACAAGGTCCTAAAAGTAACAAGTGTCTGTGTAGCATCCTGAACATCAGGACCAACTATAAGTCCCTTATCAAACTTATCATGTATCTCCAACAAACCCTGAGGAGTTAGGTCCAACTCCATATCCTCCCAACCTTTAACGAGCACATCACACATACCATAAAAAACGTATCTTTGTGTAGGTGCATTCCATTGAAGAAAGGTACTCAATATATCGGGTACACTATATAATGGACCATTCATCATCCATTTGTGAGCACGGGAGTCCAGCACAACCCGTTCCTCAGAATCTGGGACTTGGCTACAGATTGTCTTCGAGAGAAAGCAGGAGTCCTATTAAACGAACCAAAGATAGGAGAGAAAAAAACAGAAACAGTATTAACTAGCCTATTACGCATCGGAGAAGAAGTGGGGAGTAAAACTGGAGATGAAGTGTTAAACAAAGGCAGAGAAGGGCTGTCTGTTCCGACAGATACAAAAGGCAAAGGAGACTGATGTACAGAAGATTTTGGCAAAGGAGGTGCTAGTGGTATTACTGGAAGAGCCAAGGGAGCAGGAGCCAGAGCTCCCGGCTGAACAACAGGTTGCTGCACAGGTGGCAATAATACGGGTGCATTAGTGCCTGGCACATGAGGCGGAGGCAATTTCAGTAAATGAGACATTAAAGGATCTTCTTCAAGATCTTTTTGTTGTGGGGGCAGCGCAGGATAGCCCCTATCTATTGCCATCCAATGCTGCCTATCTGAGACTTCAATCACTCGATCTGTCTCATCCTCTTTAAATAACCATCATATCTTTCATTTTCCTATCTCGTTTTGCTTGCTCAATTTCTTTCTGTTTGGCTTCCTTACGCCAAAGGCTGAAAGAGTCAAAATTTGCCGGCCGGGCTTTTCTTTTAAACAAAATCGATTCAAAATGATCTAATATGTCAGGCTCAAAGCTACCATTTTGTGGCCACCGTAAGACACCATCTTTCTTTGTGTATCAAATCCATGCATCGTTAAAAGCAATAGGACCAACACCATGCTTAGAATAGAGCTCATAAGTGGGAGTTCCAACCGGAGGAATCGGACATGATTCCTCAAGCTGGGAATCCCTAGAACAACAAAAACAACAGCCTGGTATTTCAAGCACTCTGATCCGTTCACTAACTTCGAGAGTGAAAGCAAAGAACACAGTACAAAAGTACTCACCCCTCAGCTTCAACTATTGCAACAGGCGAATAACAAAAATCAAAAACAAAACAAAGAAGTGGGCGCTACCCACGAATACTTAACTAGATGGACTTCTCACGCCAACAGAGGACCGTCTAACGTCTCGCGATACCAATCATCATCAGAGGGTCCAAGGCAGGGCGGTAGTCAGGGCAGCAGTCATCAGCAGCCGTCGAGAAGGAGGAGCCGCGCTGTAAAAGACCTTCGGTCCACTTCGACATACAGGGGTCGCTTGGTGTGGCTCGCGAATCCTCTGGAATTTTCTTGCGGGGCTTCTCACGACCCTCGGGCTGAACCGCTACCACTGAAACCGCCCCACGTTGGGCGCCAGTTGGAGAACCGGGCCTTATGGGCCGGGCGGCGCAGGGCATGCCTTAATCCCTGGGCTCACCTTTTTACTAACAGAGACACGAGACACTCCGTTGGGCGGGGAAGCCAGGTTTATTAGCTGCAGTTAAGCACAGTTAACCCAGAAGACTGCCACTTCAATCCGTGGCGTACAATCTCTTATACTAAACAGATTTACGATATCCCACCCCCGCACACACAAATCGAACCAATAGGAAAAGTTGGAAAACAAGTTATCAGGTATCCTAGTATACGCCTCTTTCTCGGACCCCGTGTGTCACCCCTCCCAACAAATTAATCAGTGAAAGTGTTCACAATCCCCTCTCGCAGGTGGCAGGACATGCTGGTGTGTTTCAATGGATGGTTGTGTAATAGGAGCATACAAGGAGAGAATAGTGAAGGCCAGTTGGATAAGATAGTATAAGAGAAGAATAGGAGAGGGTAAATAGTCGGCTGAGACAGGGATCAATCAAGCAAGACATGGATTAACGAACTCGATCAGACCCTGACATCGGGTTTCATGAACAAGGACAATAGAGTTACTTTTTACCTGAAAGAACACGTCGCAGCTGGTAAAACAAAAGCATTGTGTTCGCCGTGCCGCCTGAGTGAAGGCAATACAAAATGGCAACCGGACACAAAATGGCGGCTAAATACGGGATGAAATCTGAAATCGTAGAACTTCACCTGGGCCAGGCCCCCCTTCCAAAGGGGCAAATTAAAAGTTTGGGAGTGTGGCTGGACCCAGCTCGGAATTTCTTGGTGCAAGCCCGGAAGGTGTCAGCCACCTGCTATGCCTTGATTACACTACTTAGGAAAATCCTTAGGCTCCTCCCGTTCGAGGCGAGGCGGATTCTAGTACAGGCCTTGATTCTATCACGCCTTGACTACTCCAATGCGGTCTACCTAGGGGCCCCACAGGGGACAGTCAAGATCCTACAGACAGTACAAAATTGTGCGGCACGGTTGTTACTGGACATCCCACGAAGGACCTCGGCCAAAACAGCGGTGCGCCAATTACACTGGTTGCCAGTACAACAGAGGATTGAGTTCAAGGCTATGACCATTGTACATAAAGCTATGACTAAGGATGGTCCAGCCTTGATCCAACCAATGTTTTGTCCTTACCATACCTGCCATACCCTAAGGTCCAGTAATAGGAATCTACTGGCGACTCCTAGGATAAAGAGAATCCGCATGGGCGGCAGGCGTTTCACACTACAGGCCGCAAATCTTTGGAACAAGCTTCCCGACACCATCCGACTGGAAGCGAATCATCTCAGGTTTAGGAAGATGCTAAAAACCTTTCTATTCTCTTAAACCACCAGAAATGAATGGGTCACTGAAGCGCTGGGATGCCTCTGGATAGCCATGCGCTATATAAATGTGTTGTCATTCATTCATTCTTCATTCATTCATTCATTCATTCATTCATTCATTCATTCATTCTCTTGGTTGATCAGGTGGTGGAAACGCAGGAATTGAATTGAATTGAATGGAGATTTATAATGCGCAAGAACAATAACCCGCAGGTATCAAGGCGCCTAACAAAATGATCAGAGAATGATCAGAGAATGAGACAGAAAACCTTACATATATGCTTGCCGAAAGAGAAGAGTTTTTAAAGCAGTGCGGAAGTTCTGTAAAGACGGGAGAGATCTCAGGTCCAGGGGAAGGTCATTCCACCACTTAGGAGCTAGAGTGGAGAAGGCTCTGCCACCCCATCTAGCTCTTCGTACACGGGGGGCTGTCAGACGCAATTTCCCAGAGGAACGCAGGTTCCTTCCGGGGATATAGTGGGAAATGATGGACCCAATTCCAGTGTCGCTATTTTTGGCGATGGCTCTGTAGGTCATGCATAGGACTTTGAACCGGATTCGATGTTCCACCGGCAGCCAATGCAGTGTTTTCCTGGCTGCAGTGGCCGAAGAGCGTCTGGGAATATCCAGAACGAATCTGGCTATGGCGTTTTGGACTACCTGTAAGCGCTGCAGGTGGCTCTTGTTAAGCCCAGCATACAGTGCATTACAGTAGTCCAAACGAGAACCAATGAGTGCAACGGCTATTTGTTTTCTTGCCTGCAAGGAGAGATATTTCCTGATCCTTCGTAGGGTGTGAATCAAACCCCAGCAGGTGGAGACGGTTCTGCTCACCTGGCTGCCCAAATCAAGGGCAGGGTCTATCAACACCCCGAGATTCTTGGCAGATGTTGTAGGGGAAGGGCATGTTCCTAGTGAGTCGGGCCACCAGTTGGCTAACCAGATGTTTTCTTTCCCCCCAAACACCATCACCTTAGTCTTCTCCCCATTCAGTTTAAGAGAGTTCTGAATCATCCAATGACCAACCGCCTCCATACAAGATCTAAACTTGGAGGCGATTAGTACATCTGAATGGGGGAGAGAGACGAGGATTTGGGTGTCGTCTGCGTAAGAGACTACCTCCATCCCGAAAGATCTTATTAATTTGGCTAGTGGGGTCACATAGATGTTGAAAAGGGTCGGGCTGAGTGCTGACCCTTGAGGGACCCCACATTGCACTGTTCGGGATGGAGATAGGAATTCCCCCAGCTTGACTCTTTGTTCCCTCCCCGTGAGGAAAGAGGTCAAAAGATCCAGAGCTGTGTTCTTCACCCCCACCTCCCTCAGCCGAGATGTAAGTACTGAGGGGGAGAGGGTATCGAAAGCCGCAGTTAGATCAAGCAGGACCAGGAGGGAGGTCTGGCCCTCATCTACTGTCGTGCAGATCTTATCGAGCACGATGGTGAGGGCTGACTCGGTGCTGAATTCTCTCCTAAATCCATGCTGGGAGGAGTCTAGGCATCCCGAGCTTTCCACAAAAACAGCGAGATGCTTGTTAAGATGTGCCTCAAGCATCTTCGCTGGGGCAGGGAGCAGTGAGATAGGCCGGAAGTTTTTTAGGACCCCGGGATCCAGGGAGGCCTTTTTCAACAGGGGTTTTACTACCGCCTTCTTCCATTCTATAGGGAAAATACCGTCTCTAATGGCTAGATTCATTACCTCTAGCAGCGGTGGCAGGAGGGTCTCCCTACACTGCTTGATGACTTTCAGTGGGCAGGTATCCATGGGAGAACTAGACTTGGTCTTATTTAGCAGTAACTCAAGATCTTGCAAGACCAGCGGGGGAAAAGAGTCCAGGGTGCATGATGGGGAGATGTCTGTGGTAATCAAACTCATCTCTACCCCTGATGTAGATGCACTGATACAAGCTCTTTGTTCCTCGAGGGCCAGGTGAATATCCTGAATTTTAGTGTGGAAGAAGGAGGCAATCTTATCACATAGGTCCTGCGAAGGAATGACAGGGTCAGGGGCTTGCAGTTTGACTAAAGAGTCAACAGTTTTAAAGAGCTCCTTCGGGGAGGAGAGCGAGGTGGTCACGGTAACAAAGTATTCTTGTTTAGCCTGCACAATTTCAGCTTTGTATTTTTTAACAAGGAGTTTATGAGCTTTCTTGTTCTTGAGGTCCCAACTAGCATGCCAAAGCCTCTCCTTTCTCCTCACTTCTTGCCTAAGAAGCCTGAGGGAGTCAAAGAACCAGGGGGCAGATGGTCTCTTTCTGGCTCGGCGCCGAGACTGTACTGGGGCCAATTTATTCAAGGCCTCGGTGGTGACCTGTTCAAAATGAGCGACTGCAGTCTGTACGCTATCTAAGCCAGTGATAGCAAGGCTTGCAGCCCAGGGCATGAAGGAATCGCTATTGATATTCCTGAAGTTTCTGGCAGTCTCCATTATGTGATTCCCTTTTTTGCAGGAGTCCACCCTATGGTGTTCCAAAAGGAAAGGGACCGCCAGATGGTCAGACCAGGATAGATGAATCGGATCCTTAATAGTCAGACGGGGGTCATTGGAGAAGATACCATCCAAAGTATGTCCTGCACGATGTGTGGCTCCGGTAACACGTTGCGTGAGCCCACATGATTCCAGGGCCTCAGTGAGACAGGAGGTATCAGAAAGGTCATGCCGTTCTAGGTGATAGTTAAAGTCACCCAGAATAGAAAAGTTATCTCGGCCGAAATAAGGTTCAAGGGACTGGAGGAGGTTGTGCGTAAAGTGGGTTCTCGAGCCAGGAGGTCGATACACTAAGATACCGTTGAAGAAGGGGCGTTGCGCTTCCTTTATTGTAAAATAAAGTGCTTGAAAGCTGTCCGGAAAATCGGGTATGGGTACGATATGGCAATGTAGATGATCTTTGTAAAGGATCGCTATCCCCCCTCCCACTCGTCCCTGTCTATCGAGTCTGGCCAGGCAGTACCCTTCAGGGACCGCCTCGATTAGATCAGGGTCGGATGAATCCTTGGCCCATGTTTCGGTAACAAACACTAAAGTGGGCGTTCTATCCAATACCATCTCCTTAAACATAACCTTGTTCTTGACAAGGGAGCGGGCATTAACCAAGCTGCCCTCTACTCCTACTGTATTAGGACTGGATATGGCGGAGTGTCCAGAGGGAGGATGGATGGGGGCGGAGTTCGGAGGCCTAGACGTGGAATGACAGCCACATCGTAAAGGGAACAGAAAGTCATCCGGCTCGTAGGAATGTCTGCAGCGTTTTTTGCGAGGTTTCAGGGCCAACATTTGGCGAAAGGAGTAGCTGCAGGGGAGAGAAAACATTTCACCAGAGTCCAGGGGCCAGCCGTCCAGCGCATCCTCAGCGCGGACGGGCGCAGACGGGCTGGACTCTGGCATGACTCCGGCGGGCATCCGGCGCATCCGCTACCGCGTCCGCTACGCGGAGCGTCAAGGGCCTCTTTTATATCGACTAGAGCGCGAGGGCGCGACTACACACCCAAGATGGCCGCTAAGCAGCCCTCGCCTCCCCGGGACCAGCTCTCAGCGTCAATACTCAGCTGAGAGCGGCCCAGGAGGTAGAGGAAGGTAGGGAACAAAGATCCTAGTGCAAATCCGCTTATTAAAATCAAGCGCCTATTAAAAGCGAGCGTCACTCGGGACGCGATCTAAAATGAGCGTTCCCCTCAGCAATTAAATCTGTGCCAGAAAAGGTAAAGAAAAGTGGTGTAGAACCTCCGGCTTCCGCCTCAGAGGGTGAAATGGAATCGTTTGGCAGTCTCTACCAGAGCCCCCTTTATATCGACTAGAGCGCGAGGGCGTGACTACACACCCAAGATGGCCGCTAAGCAGCCCTCGCCTCCCCGGGACCAGCTCTCAGCGTCAATACTCAGCTGAGAGCGGCCCAGGAGGTAGAGGAGGTGGATCTTTCCTTGCTCACCTATCTTAAAAAATATTCTAAGGATCCAAACAAAGGTATTGACCGGGCATGGAGATCCTGTAAAGACAAACCTTTAGATTTGACGGGTCCACTCACTAAGATTTTGAAGTTGGGTTTTTGTGGCAAGGAGTCAGGAATGGCTATTGACCCGGAGGAAGTGATTGGATTGGCTCAAAGGGTGATATGTCAGCTAGGAAATGCAAATTGTGGTACGTCTAGCGAACGTCGTCGTTCCATACTTCTGAAGCTCGATCCTAAATTGGCAAAGCTCTCCTCTTCAAAGTTGGGTCCCCTAACTATGGGTCTCTTCTTTGGCCAGCCTTTTCTTAAGGAGCTGACAAAGTTTGTCACTGCTTTTAGTGGTTTGGACAAAGCGCAGTGATCCCTTAAAGGGCTTTTCGCCTGGTTTTAGGCAGGGCCTAACAATATTGTGGGAGGTTGTTTGGCCCTGGTTACAACCAAGGCACCCCGCATGGTCAGTACCAGCAACATCGAGGAGGTTACAAGGACTCCAGTTACAGTAACAACTCCTCTTTCTATCCGACTCTTTGAGCCAAGAACAGATTCAGAAAGGATAGATTTGGAGGCAACCAGGGAGGACACCGAGATGCCTAAACTCCAGGTGAGACTGATTCTGTCAACAGAAGTAATGTTGGGGGGCAGGATTCAATTTTTGTCTGTATAATTGGCTCAAGATAACGCAGGATGCATGGATCTTAGAGACAGTGCAGGGCTACAAGATGGACTTTTGCAGTTCCCCCAATCAGGTTTTTCCTCCACATCAGATGTATTGGTCCCGACAAGATCAGGTCTTCATCTCCAAAGAGAAAGATTCTCTCCTAAAGAAAGGGGCCATAGTGGCCACGGATCGTCATCCCTGGGGCTTCATTGTTTTTGTACGTGTATAGCACACAGCTACCCGCAGTGGGTTTCCCGGCGCTTGTATGAATACCGCAAGGGAACCCTTCCTGGCTTTCCCTGTGAAGTGTCCACTCCTGGGCACCCCCATGGTGCAGACCAGGCATCCCTTGCGTTGTGGGGGCCATCGTGGAGACTAAGCAAGCTATTGCCCAGAGTTGCAGCGTGGGACCCATGATCAGAATAGGCACTGAGGCGAGAATATCTGGTCAGGGGAATTAATGAGCTCGAGGCCGGCCGAGGCGGGAATCGAACCCTGGTCCCTGGCCAGTGCTCTGCATCAAGGTCTGCCTGCTCTAACCATTGAGCCACACTTCTCCACTTCTTCATCAGCAGCATCTTCCTAGTAGAAAGGAAGGGTGTGGTTCCAGGCTAGTTTTAAATCTAAAGGTTTTCAATGGATGGGTAGTATATTTACATTTCAAGATGGAGGGTATTCATTCTCTATGTAATCTCCTTCAGGAGGCTTACTGGATGGTACATCTGGACCTGAAACATGCGTATCTGTCTGTTCCCATTAACAAACCTTATCGAGGCTTTCTCCAGTTCCTTTGGCAGGGAGTTTGGTACAAACACAGAGTCCAAACCTCATCAACGTTTTCTCCAGTTCCTTTGGCAGGGAGTTTGATACAAACACAGAGTCCTTCCCTTTGGCCTCCCATCAGCACCTTGGTGCTTTACGAAACGTCTCAGGCCAGTAGTGGAATCATTGAGAGCGCAGGGAGTTCATCTGATTATATACTTGGGCGACATCCTCATCATGGCTCGTTGTCCTTAACTTGTGATGATTCATCTAGAATGGATGATCAATCTTTTTCAGTGTCTCGGTTTTCTCAAAAATCGGTCTTAGTTCCAACTCAATCGATCGTGTTTCTGGGTTTTCTGATCGACTCGCGGAGTTGTCAACTCCTCTTGCCAGCCCAGAAAATCAGGTGTATCAAGAGTGTGTCATTGAAATCTGTAGCCAAGATTGTAGGGCTGTTAGCTTCCTCAATTCAAGCAATCTTTCCGGGTTATCCTTCACTACCGGGCAATTAAACGGCGCAAGATTCAACATCTCTCAAAAGCTCTCGGTTACTCAGATGAGATTCCTCTTTCCGAGGAGATGAGGTTGGAGATGTTGTGGTGGCTGGACCACATGGAGGCCTGGAATGGTCGAGCCCTCTTCGGATCTACCCCGGAAGTAGTGATAGAATCCGACACCAGTCGATGGTAATGGGGAGCCCATTTCTGCCAGATGTCCATGGGCGGCTGCTGGTCACTAGAGGAACTTGGGTTGCATATCATTTGCCTGGAACTTTTGGCGAACTCCTTTGCGATCCACAGTCTTTCGCCTCGCAAGAGGAACTGTTGAATCCTTCTTCGTCAACAGTATGCTATGTAAACAAGCAAGGGGGGACAAAATCCCAGATTCTAGAGGAGATTGCCCGGGTCTTTTGGCACTTTTGTCTTCAGAACAATTCTATTAAGGACACGGAGGCAAGGACAGACCCATCCTGAGATACGTATTGCATATTGTATATTACATTGTATGTTTTTTTTGTATCTTCATACCACATATATGTTCCAATGTTTAATCTTCCCCTTCCGATGTATTGATGGGATATCTGAGGGTGAATGATGTTATGGCCCTATCCTTTTTCATTTCAGGTGCTGAAATCAAGTAGAGCAAGATGGTCCTGGTTCTTGTACAGTCTTTGTGTTTTTTGACGGAAGTAGAATGTTGTATTAGATGACCAATCAGCTGCATTCATAATATCTGCTAAGCCGACCCCCACAGAGAAAGCCTTAGGTGCCATAGCTCCACAAGCTGATGATACCCGATTCGCCCTTGAGCCAACACACCTATCTGGACAAGGTAGTGGAGTCACTGGGCGAAAGGGTTTTTGTAGAGCAATTAATAATTGATTCTGCATGTCCTGCCGAAATTGAGTGTGCTCACCTCATAATCTTTTATACACTGTACTACACACAGTTTAGGATTATTAGGGAGAGCTGGGTAAGCTATTGAAGAGATATTATACTTAGTACGTTTTGCAATTATAATAATTACTCCCTATGGGGATAACCTTCACCCAGCTAGATCTAAAGTACAGACATCGGAGACCCTTTTACATTACACTAGGCAGAGTAGCATAGTCAATTTAGCAGAAATCTGTTTTCTTGACAAATACTTATTGGAAGGTCAAGCCTCCAAGAATCTCAAAATGGAGAACACATCCCATAACTCTGAATATTTGGAACAAGGGGGTTTGGACACATATGAGGATTTACATCAACTAACATTTTGCACTTCATTGAACTATGCAAAATCAGGTCAGCAGCAGATATAACCAGATGGTACCTGGTCACTAGTTGGTTGCTAAGCCTATGACTTTCTTTAAAGAAGATGTACTGCCCATGTTCTCTTAAGGGTCTAGTTAAAAAACTAGATTTCCAGAGTAATAACAAAATAAATATGTGTTTAGGACCTTGCTGCAACACTAGAGCCGATAGTTTAAAATGGCTTATTATGCAGAAAATAAGCTGTACCTACTCCTTTCCAAAGGAAGAACAACATTCTCTGTAGCATATGTTCTCTGTCAGTGTAACTGTCAGGTTAGTTCTGAAATCAAATATCAAGGAAACAGTATCAGTACCTCTCAGCAACTGTGGTTGATAGAAGTATTTCAATAACTTCTGTGTTCCCTAACACCTTTGCTCTTGTTACTAATAAAATCTTAAGGAACCTCAGATAGAATTATTACAACTATTATACAACACAAATTCTATATTTTCTTTCTCTATTGGACCACAGTTGTACACAAGAGAATCAGTGACCAATATTAAAAGAACCTCTCTTCCCCCATACTGAGGCTAATCTTGTACACTTTAGAATTAAAGATACACTCAGTTTATCTACTCTTCCTCTACATATCTCTACTAATTACAGTCATTGAAAAGAAATGATATACCAGATGCAGATGTCACTGCAGACCACTAACATCTCTGAAGTAGATGTCAGACCCATGCATAAAGCTATTCTTAGAAACCTTTAATAACATTGTTTTGCAAACATAATAAAAGGTATATGTTTGTTGTCACTACTATTATCAAACTTCTAATTGAAAAGTTCTAGTTACTGAAGAACGCAATTTTTCATGCAGTAAAAAAGATGTCACGTCAAGAACAGATGGAAATCAAACTACGTCATCCGGGTAAGAATGAAATAATTAAGCTGTGCTCAAGAATATGCCTCATTACCATCGCAACACATTGTCATCCTTCAAAGGAGGAATGGCAGACTAACTCACTACTAGGTCACAAGTCAAGTCATCGAGAGTGGCAAACTTTGAAAGGATTTTGTTCCTATCTTGTTGGATGGCCTATTCCTCACTGGCAGCCCTGAATAGAATGTTTCAGTCGATTGATAATTGTTGTTTGCGTTGCAAGCACCAGGGCGAAGGGGGTTGCTTGAAACTTTTTACACTTGCCATATTTTAAAACCCTTTTCGTAGCAGCTGTTTTCTGTTTTAAGCTTGGCCATGGGGGTAAGAATTGGTTTGTAATCTACTTTGGAAATTTTTGACCTTTTCAAGAATGGTCAATCCTCAAAAATAGCAAAATCAGGACAGACTTCTCTTCAATTGTCTTCACTGTAGCCTGCTCTTTGATTTTGCAACTGTGGCAAACCTGCAGGGTCCCAGTATATCAAGAATGGATGAATAAAATGATTAGAAAGAACCAATTTGAGGAAACCAACGCAAAGATCTTGGGGGCTTTAAGAGATTCAATGACTCTTGGCAGTATCTTGATTCAATTGAAAATCTGGGTTCTCTGGTTCTGAATAGTTCAGGTTCCCCTTAAGGTGAATTTTGCTCTATGTCACGAAGGGCTGGCTATACTATTTGTCTAATGTGCTACATTGTCCAGCAGTTGACCTAATGAATTATGATTGTAAGTAATGAAGTTTGTGATGTCTTATAGCACTTTATTGCAGAGGTGATCTGTATTTCTTCATGTAATATTATCATGAAAGTTATTGGTGTTACTATTTTATTCTATCTATGCACTTTACCATATTCTCAAGGAACCTTAGTAATTCATTTAGATTTTATATGATTTGTTTGATGTCCTGCACTTTTAGTGTGCTCTGAATCTTTTTTTCTGGAAGTTTTTACCCGGGATTAGAAAGGCTACCGTTGCATCGGGTGCCCAGACATTCTTTAATGCATGCCAGATTTGAAAAAACCTGGCTCAAACTGCGTATGCATGCAGTGTGTATATATACAACGTATGCACTAAGTGCATATGTTGTATATATACACACTGCATTTAAAGCTAATGGTCATACGCAGTTTGAGCCAGGTTTTTTCAAATCTGGCATGCATTAAAGAATGTCTGGGCACCCGATGCAACGGTAGCCTTTCTAATCCCGGGTAAAAACTTCCAGAAAAAAAGATTCAGAGCACACTAAAAGTGCAGGACATCAAACAAATCATGTAAAATCTAAATGAATTACTAAGGTTCCTTGAGAATATGGTAAAGTGCATATATAGAATAAAATAGTAACACCAATAACTCTCATGATTTTAGTTTTTTCAATATTGAAAATATTGAAAAAACAGATCACTAATGTGGGATATTATCAACATTACCCTACAGAACATATCCGGTTCACTGTAATACAGAAACAAGACGCCATACCTCGTTTGGAGAATTTTAATTCAATACAAGGTAAGAACCCGCCTAGCGTATAAAACCAAACTAGAACTTGGAGAGGGGGACATATAAGTGATATGCTGTAAAATATCCTTTACAGGAGATAGCTACTGGAACAAAGATCAGAAGAGTACACAGGAAACGATAACGGGGAAATGGAAAACTGTACAGTTCTTGGGCAGGTTGCTCCAAGGTAAATTCAGCATATGTGAGTGAGAGCAAGATTGTAATAATAGATATAGTAGAGAAGTGATTCCCAACTATACTTCTAACCTCCTAGGTTAACCATAGAATCACGAGATCAAAGAGAAGAGTGTGACAGGAACATCGGCCTGTTCTATACAGTTTTCCTTCTGCCAACTTTGACCTGATTAAGAAAAGGTAACCTTTTGTAAACATTTTAAAGTAGAATAAGGGATCAACAAAAATTTTAACTATTAAAATATTGTACATTGATCCAACAGGAAGATTTATAAAACAGGAAGCCAACACCCTGATTGGAACAAAAATCCCTTAGGATTACAACCAATTCCCGAGCAGGAAAAAGAGGGAAATAAGCATTGCTACCCTTTCTCTTTGTAAGTAAGGCGAGTATTCAGACTTGAGTGCATGAGGAGAGTGAATGGGGGACTATAGATATGTGGAGCCCAACACTGAAATATAACGGAGGTAAATTGAAGTCTCACCTGTTTTTAAAAAAAAAACTGCTGTGACCATGTTACAATACAAAACATTTTTTTTCCTGAAAAAATGTTTCTCTTTAATAACAGTTACAATGTGGAGGATTATAATGGAATATAATAGGATAGAAACATGTTTTAATTGTACCGTGAGATGAAAGACAAGAACTAGAACCTAGAATGTAAGGATAAGAGAATGTTGTAGAAAGCTCCTTTTTAATTGTGATTTATTACTGTTTCATACACACAGAAAGGAAATGTATAAACGATGACCCCACAAATTTTGCTGTCCTGAAGAAGGTGTTACTATATCAATGAAATAACACCGAAACGCATCGACGCATGGATAAATAGAACCCAATAAAAACCCAACGAGATATCAGATATACCACAATTTCGGATACTGTAATTTCGAACTACTCCAAAATTATATGAAGTTATTGGGTCAGGAAAGTACGGTAGTAGGAATTTTTGTACCTACAGGTTAGGAGGGGTTGTCTATTGTGATTTACTCTGTACTTGGAAGCTGTGGAAGCTTAGTAGTAACAATTTTGTGGTTTTTATATGATTTTGTTTTTTATGTAATATTGTTGTCAATTGGTTCAAATATGATAATATCATGTTTTTAAATAATGCTCTTCAGAAAGTGATCTGAATTTTAAACGGGAAAAAATCAAATTAATAAAATACAGAGAGTGTAAACGTCATATTTGCGTGTTGGTTTGATACATATTTAAAAAATTGTGTTGCTCTTAAGATTTGGGTGTATGTAAGATAAGAGTGTGGAGAAAAGGATGTGTAGTCCATGGATTCCTTTTTTACTTACATTATACTAAAGATTGACCTTCAGAACCATATACGTAGTGTGTGTCTTCTTATATCCTCTAAAGGGATATTTCTATTCATATGTATTAATTACGGGTTTTCAAATCAATTGTGATTCCTGACAGAACCATTGTTATTGTTTAGCTTCACACTCAGGTTCTGAGGGTTACTGGGTTACCCCATTACCACTAATGCCTTAATATTAATAGAGCACAACAGTTTTAATAAATATTGTAAGCTTTTTTCATGTCTCTTTTCCATTTATTGCGGTCGTGTGAGTGAGAGAATGAAAGGTGATGACCTGCTACTGCGATCCCTGGGAGGGTCAGAAGTGTTATCTTCTGGGGTGCCAAATCACATGTCTCTCTGGAAAGGTTAGGAAGGCAAGTGAGGTACCATTACCTAGTCAGATTTGACCCCACAGGTACTGATGCAGTAGTCTGACTTAGGGGGTCATTACGATTGCGGACGGACTTCCGTCTGTCTGCCATTGTGCCGATGCTTGGGCCTGTCCGCCTGGATTGTGGCGGTCCCGCACACAAGATTACAATGCGATCGCCACTGTGGCAGTCGTGTTGTGTATCTGTGACATTACAGTGGGTGCTGCTGGCTGAAGCACCTGCGGCAATGTCAGAAATACAGGGTTTGCATTTCCCTGTACTACGTGGCAGGCTCCACGTGGTGCCTGCCCCCTGGTGCAAGGAAATGTGTGCACACCCACCTCCCCCAACAAAAAGGGGGCCTTCTACGGGCCCCCAAACGCAATCCCTGTCAGCCAGTGAATGGCGGTTTCACCGCCAATCACCAGCTGGTGGGAAGGCAGCGTCACAATGTGGCAGACGGTGCCTGCTAGGCACATCCACCATATTGTAGATGTGGGGGGGGGTCTGAGACCGGTGGCGGACGGACTTTGCATCCGCAAGCACACCGCCCGCCATTGTAATTTGGGCGGCGGAGAAGTGGTTTACGATGACAGTGAAATCAACACCGGCAGACGGCCGGTACCAGGTTCACCACCATCTTCATGACCTACATGCTGATGTTCTGTGGTCCCAGGCATAGTTCTGTTTCTGAGTAGAATCCCTGCTTCAATTAGAGTTTCTTGGAGGCCTACTCATAGACCCTGCAAGTCCGTTCCTGAACCCTTCATCCTGTCAAGCTGCATCTAGTACCTCCATGGTAAACCTTGAGGTGATTGCCATGCTTGCATGATTACAGTGCAGCACCTAATGCTTGCACACCATGGAAGGAGAAATACTGTTGTCATTCGCTACAAGTACTCTCATCTTTCACTGGAAGGAGATCTAGAAATCTGGAATTTCTTTATATCCCTGCTCAATGTTGTGGTTTTTTTTATGGAAAGGATTATTTGTCATTCGGCATTTTTCCTCACAGATCTTCTGAACTTTATGGATATATGTATTTGATAATTCCATAGCACAACCTAGCTGACAGGCAGCTGAGGAATGTAAAGAAGAAAAAGGTGAATATATTTAATGGATGTTTTCTAAGAGCAGAAGTTGACTATTACAACATTGTGATAAATTATAATTTAAACAGTCATTCCTACAGCTCTTTCCTAAATTTTGGTTGGTCACTCCTAACAATTACCAGGATGTTATTCCAGATCTGGGATGCTTTGAGGAAGTGAAATATTCATTGTGGTGGATGCTAGTCCACCACAAGCAATACAATCACTAAGTTGTTATGTCCAGGTAAAGACCTCAGTAATGTAAACCTGAGTTCCACCCCTCATAGCAATGGCACAGAGCACACTGGATTAATTTAAGAAAAATGTGTAAATTATGTAGAAGCACCAAACCAGTTGAAATGTCAATATCACAAATATCTCACTCAAATTTATAAAAGTAGCCACACCTTTAATATTCAAAATGACAAATGTCGAATAAGGAGAAGCAGAGATATGAATTTAAGTTAATAGAGCACCAAAAATTGCAATGTGCCAGGTGGAGTCTAGAGTCACTGTAGACCGTGACCTAGGGATGATTTGAGTCTCACTTTGATGAAAAAGAGACCTGGTACACCAACTAGATTGGCCTTGATATGGCCTGGAAGTGCAGATGTTCTACAAACTTTCTGAGTCCCAATCGGTAAAAGAACTTTAATGGTTTTTTATTTCCTATGTGGGACATACCTGAAATTCAATCTGTCACTGTGGAATTGCTTTCTGAACATTATTTCACAGTCAGTGTCCTTGTAACTCTAGAGCAAAAGATTTATAAAAGTTCCCAAACTTCTTTTGTGTGCCCAAACAACCACAGGAGTACACTCCCAAAGACCCCAACGCCAGAAGGAGTACGTGGCGACTCTAAGGGTGTCAGGATTGGGGCAACAGCAAAGATTAGTACAGGTCCAGTTGCTACTGGATGGCTGAGATATTCCACAAAGATGTCCTCTTCTGCTTTTTATGTTACTGGAGCCAACGCGAGGATGAGACTTATACTTTGAACATTTTCTGTCTTTAGATTTCAAATGGAAGGAAGTTCATTCCCATCAGGTCCTCCTCACAAGTCACAGATGTCAAGTGCTGCAGTTTTGTCTGCCTGGTTTCTTTTTGGAACTACAGCAGTGTTATGAGAATACTTTGTGAGAGTCCAACGTTGTGGAGTTCACAGCCTGTGGGTGGGGGACACACCAAGATGTTCCTAGTCCCTCTCTCGCCAATGGAGTAAAAGTTACCAGGCTGTGACCTACTTAATTTTGCAGTCATTCCTGTTTGACTAGTTTCATACAGGCCAGTTAGACAATGCATCAGCGGAAATCCAGGATGGGGAAGTTCTTCAGCCACAATGAACGTCGGCTTTGAGACTGGGGTGTGAGTAGGGAGTGTATTAGGGTAATCCAAGTATCCTCCCACATCTAACTCTGAAATCCAGTTTGAAGCAGGCACTGTACCCATAACAAACTCAGAGACTGAATTCTGATAGGCGAAAAGCAGGGTCCTGCAGAAACCAGATAGGAGATACAGAAGAATTGTCCTAGCATCCTGTTCTCTCTCTTTCAAGTGCAGCCCAAGTTGTCAAGCAGGTTTTGACAATTTGGTGTCACAGAATGGCCAGGGCCTCCACTCTGGAAAGCTTGTGGAGTTCAACAGAGTCACCCCTGTACATTCAGGTGTGGTCATGGGAGGATTGTAAATCGCATTCACACCATAATCCTTCCATGTACAGGTGGGAGAATCTAGAGAGCTAAGTAACCTCTTTGAACTTCAGGCATGGAAAAGGTGACCTTTTTAAAGTTACTTTTTTCTTAATATTTATTCAAGATCTGAATTCACCATTGAATTGAATTTTAACAATTATTAACAAGCATTTGCAATGTAATCGGTCTTGCATTTGTGAAAGTTGAAGCTTTTGCCATTGTAATTGACAATTTTTTTACATATTTTTTTTTTTCAGGGGCAGGCAGTGATTGAGAGTCAGGCAGACCGTAGGTGTCTGGTGGATTGTGAGTGTGTGCATGTGTGAGTGAAAGTGATTGAGTGAAAATCAGTGACAGGGAAGGGAGTGAAACAGAGAGGGGAATGAGAGAGTCTGCGTAAAAGAAAATAACTGGGACTAAGGGACAGTAAGATTATGAGAGTGCGCAGGACCGGGTGAAAGCATATGAGGGAGTGTGAATGAGTGAGAATAGCATTTAAGTGAGAATGAATTGAGTGTGTAAATGTAAGTGAGCTTAGCTGAGTGAGAGTGTGCATGTGAGTATGTTACACTTGTGAGTCTGCTCATTGCATCATTGGTGACCACTGGATCTTCCAGTGTGGATCCTGCAATGCTGGTAATGTGACTACGGCTCAGGCAGCTGAATTCCTCCTTGGCTAAGGGAAAGTGGCCAGGACTGGAGCAGCAGTATTTTGGTTGTTACTAACGTACTTTCGAGCACAGAACATTCGCTGGTGGATACACATTTTTTGGCAAATGTCATGTTAGTATAACAATATAACTAGAAGAATGCAGACCCAATTCATAACACTTGTAAACCATTTTTTAACCAACGCGCTAAGGCCACTGTTAACCAACGCTCTTAAGCCATTTTCAAACAACGCTGTAAGGCAGAAGTTCTTGGCGTGCAACTCCTGGTACCATGGTCTGTCGGTGCACAAACATTTTCAAGGAAAGCTGCAGAATGATTAGGTTCCACAGTCCCAATTTGCACAGCCTTTTAACACACACAGTGTGTGCTTGCTGTAGTGTAACCCACATGTATGTGGTCCCCTAAACCGATAGTGCACATGGTCACCCCCAATTTAACATTGAATTTTAAAAGCCAACATAAAAAAACAAAAAAAGAAATACGTGCCTTATGCCCCAGAACCAACCCTTACGCTTAAAAGAAATGGACAAAAGACTGTTGCCTTCATTAACCAGCATGCAAGGGACTAAAGCAAAAAGCTTCCTAAGAAACCCTTGTTTACGATGTATTACTAACATCCATGTTAAACATGCTGCATAATAAAACAGGTGACCCAGAAAGTGCTGTAATATCAAAACAACTGAACATAACTTATGATGTGTATGCCATAAAGCAACATCACCATACAATGTATTAAATAGTATCTCTGTTAGACCTGGCATCCTTGGCGTGGTTTCCCCCTATCTTTTTGCCTCTACCTCCTGTATTTTTGCCTCCATAGCCAGAAGGGGGAGGAATTTTCGCAGGGTTTTAAGTATACCAAAACAAGTCCCTGTGACTTTTTTGACATGCGTCCTAAAATTCAGATTTTCCTCAAACCACACCCCCAAGTTTTTTGCAAGGCCCTTAACTGACCTGTGTGCGTAGCGCTGCCTCTCCCCCACTGCCATAAACTTAATTGAAACTGACTCGGAAGCCGGTCTGTGGCATAGGCCTCCGCATTAATTTGCTCAGTGATTTTATCAATATTGTGTGCTCCACCGCTAGATCTCACTAGTCGCATTAGCCCCTAAGCACAATTGCTGCCTGATTGTTTGCGCCCATAGCGTCCTGTTGTCCTTGTTGTTGTTGCTTCCACCATTTTGTTGTGCCTGCAGCCCATCCCTCCTCCTAGGCTACCGCCTCCCAGCTCCCCCTCCCACCCACGAATCACCAGGAACAGCCCGGCTGGGAGCCTCCGTGACCAGCCTAACTCCGTGTGAAGGGGTCGCTCCTGCCTACCTCCCGACCTGCAAGCGCTATAGTGGTATCGTAGCGCTGCCTGTCCACACTGCCATTCATCATATTGATTCTGCACCCGATACCTGGTGTAGCGCTCCGCATTGCGTTATTTATTTACAATATTTTATTCGACCTGTGTGCATAGCGCTGCTGATTGTCACTTCGCATTGCTTTCAGTGTTTTATAATATTTTCAATCGACCTGTGTGCATAGCGCTGCTGATTGTCACTTCGCATTCCTTTCAGTGTTCAGATTACTTTAACTGACCTGTGTGCGTAGCGCTGCCTCTCCCCCACTGCCATAAACTTAATTGAAACTGACTCAGAAGCCCGTCTGTGGCATAGTGCTCCGCATTACTTTGCTCAGTGATTTTATGAATATTGTGTGCTCCACCGCTAGATCGCACTATTCGCATTAGCCCCTAAGCACAATTGCTGCTTGATTGTTTGCGCCCATAGTGTCCTGTTGTCCTTGTTGTTGTTGCTTCCACCATTTTGTTGTGCCTGCAGCCCGTCCCTCCCCCTACGCTACCACCTCCCAGCTCCCCCTCCCACGCTCCGCCCCCCTCCACTTCTCCACTTATGTCAGAAGGACCTACGCGCAGCTATCACGCGCAGCGGACGTGCCCCATTCGCGCCGAAGGTGCGCCAAAGGTAAGCCCATCTACGCCCGTCCGCGCCTGGACCGCGCCCAGCGCCAGACCCCCTGCCCCCCGCCGCTCCCAAACCACTAAAATCACATATGATGCCGCTACTCTCCTCGCCCTCAACCCCGGACGCTCTCCACAATGCTGCGAAGCCACCCCAGGACGTACTCACGGCCCATTCGCCTGCCTCTCCTGCAAGTTCAACTGCTTCAGGACCCTCACCAACTCCATGTCCTCCAAACACAACTCCGACTCAAACCGCCTAAATTGCATCCTGCTCAACACCCGCTCGATCCACAGACACGCAACAGAACTTTGGGACCTAATCGACTCTACGTCACCTGACGTCGCCTTCCTTACTGAAACTTGGATGAACACATCATCAGCTCCCGACATCGCCATTGCCATACCGGACACTTACAAGATTATCCGCAAAGACCGCACCAATCAAACAGGAGGAGGCATCGCCATCATCCACAAGAACAACATCAAAATCACAACCAGCTCCGACGATAACCTTGCAACCGCCGAACACCTCCACTTCCAGATCCACACCGACCCCAGGACCACACTGAGAGGCACCCTCATCTACAGACCTCCAGGTACCCGCACCCAATTCAGCGATGACATCACGGACTTCGTCAGCCCACACGCCCTAGCCTCCGAAAACTACATTCTTCTAAGAGACCTCAACTACCACCTCGAAAACAAACACGACAGCAACACCGCCACCCTTCTGGACAACCTGGCCAATCTCGGACTCAAACAACTTTTGGACACCCCCATCCATGTAGCCGGACACACGCTCGACCCTATCTTCACATCCAGCAAGCACATCTCCTTCGATCGCACCACAGCTCTCCACCGGACGGACCACAGCTGCGTTCACTTCAGCTACAAAACCTCCCTAACCCACAATCGCCCTCAACCTATTCCTAGGAGAAACTGGAACAAAATCACCTCCGACCAACTCTTCACTTCACTCAACCTAAACCCCCCCACCCTCTCACTGGACCCAAACCAGGCGGCCACCAAACTCAAGCTATGGATCACGCACAGTGCTGACGAATTAGCACCACTGAAAAAGCACCAGATCAATTCAACCAGCAAAAAGGCCCCCTGGTTCAATGACGACCTTAAAAAATCCAAGGAGCTATGCCGCACTCTGGAGAAGATATGGAGAAAAAACCCAACCCCAGACAACATGGCCTTCCTCAAGTCAGCCACCCGCAAACACCACCAATTTATCCGATCCGCTAAGAAATCAGCATTCAAGGACCGTCTCGACAACAACAATCATAACAGCAAGGAACTCTTCAACATCATCAAAGAATTCACCAACCCCACCGCAGCATCCAACGACATCACTCCCTCCCAAGACCTTTGCGACGCGTTATCCTCCTTCTTCTACAACAAAATTGCCGACATCCACAACAGCTTCGAAAATTCCCCCAGCGATCAACCCTCCCCACTCCCCTCAGTTCCTACTCCGACAACTAACATCCTCAACGCCTGGAACCCAATTACCACTGAAGACACCATTCGCCTCATGAACTCAATCCACTCTGGCTCGCCCACCGACCCTTGCCCCCACCACATCTTCAACAAAGCTGACTCATCGCACCCTACCTCCGGGATGTCATCAACTGCTCGTTCAACTCTGCCACCTTTCCTGAAAGCTGGAAACAAGCCGAACTCAGCGCCCTTCTGAAGAAACCCACAGCAGACCCCTCTGAACTTAAAAACTACCGTCCCATATCCCTCCTCCCATTCCCGGCTAAAGTCATCGAGAAAGCCTTCAACAGCCAGCTCGCCACCTTCCTCGAATCCAACAACTCCCTTGATCCATCTCAATCCGGGTTTCGAGCAAAACACAGCACCGAAACCGCCCTCATCGCAGCGACCGACGACATCCGATCACTCCTGGATAACAGAGAAACAGTGGCCCTCATCCTACTCGACCTTTCCGCCGCTTTTGACACAGTCTGCCACAGCACCCTTATACATCGCCTCAGCAACATCGGCATACAAGGAAAAGCCTTGGACTGGATCATCTCATTCCTCGCTGGAAGAACTCAAAGAGTCCGACTTCCCCCATTCTACTCAGAGGCCACCGAAGTCATCTGCGGCGTTCCTCAAGGATCCTCACTCAGTCCCACCCTCTTCAACGTCTACATGAGTCCCCTCGCCTCCATCGCGCACCATCACAACCTCAACATCGTCTCTTACGCCGACGACACCCAGTTGATCCTCTCCCTCACCAAAGACCCCAACACCGCCAAAACCAATCTTCACGAAGGCATGAAAGAAGTAGCTGAATGGATGAAACATAGCCGCCTAAAACTCAACTCAGACAAAACGGAAGTACTCATCCTAGGATCTTCCCCCTCAGCTTGGGACGACTCCTGGTGGCCTTCAGCGCTGGGCGCAGCACCCACACCCACAGACCATGCACGTAACCTTGGCTTCATCCTAGACTCCTCTCTTTCGATGTCCAGACAAGTCAATGCCGTCTCGTCCTCCTGCTTCAATGTACTTCGCATTCTCAAAAAGATCTTCCGCTAATCCCCCTCGAGACAAGAAAGACTGTCACCCACGCACTGGTCACGAGTCGACTGGATTATGGTAACACACTTTACACTGGAATCACAGCAAAATTACTGAAAAAACTCCAGCACATCCAAAACTCGTCAGCAAGACTCATATTAGACATCCCGCACCAAAATCACATCACCGGACATCTAAAAGACCTCCACTGGCTTCCCGTTAACAAAATAATTACTTTCCGCCTTCTCACCCACGCACACAAAGCCCTCTACAATCTAGGACCAGAATGCCTCAACACTCGACTGTCCTTCTACAAACCCACCCGCCAACTTAGATCGTCCAATCTTGCCCTCGCCGCAGTCCTGCGCATCCAAAAATCCACCATGGGTGGCAGATCCTTCTCCTTCCTGGCTGCCAAGACCTGGAACTCACTCCCCACCCACCTCCGCCTTACTCAGAATCACATCTCGTTCAGAAAAGAACTTAAAACCTGGCTTTTTGACAAATAATGAACCCCTTCCCCTAGCGCCTTGAGACCCTCTGGGTGAGTAGTGCGCTCTATAAATACCAGAACTTGAACTTGAACTATTGAGGGAGCGGAAAGTCCGGAGGCCATAGTCTAGTTCTAAAGCCAGCAGGAAATGCCCCAAACAGGAGCACCTCCGACTTCTCCTCATTGCACTTAAGTTGTGCATTGGCCAGCCAGCGAAACACCGCAGAAAGACAGCGCTGAACCATGATGACCGAGTCCTCATCCCTTCTCCAGGTGAACAATAACTGCGTGTCATCCGCATATGCGATCACCCTAGCCCCCAGTGACTCCGCGAGGTAAACCAGGGGAGTCATAAAGATGTTAAACAAAAGGGGGCTAATGGAAGAGCCCTGCGGGACACCAGTGGAGAGAGGGGAGGATGACGAGGAAAACTGAGGCAGCCAGACTTGCTGTGACCTGTCCTCCAAAAAGGATTGCAACCAACTCCACGCTGTACCCGTAATGCCAATATCGGCCAATCGGTTAAGAAGGAGAGAATGAGGAACCGTGTCGAAAGCCGCCGAGAGATCCAGCATCACCAAGGCTGCTCTCCCGCCGGCATCCAAACAGTCCCTAATAGCCTCAGCCACCCCCAACAATGCCGACTCTGTGCTGTGGGTAACCCGAAACCCTGATTGCGCAGGATGTAGCGCGTCCGACTTCGCCACATAGTTGGTTAGCTGCGAAGTGACCACCTTTTCGCAGACCTTGGCCAAGCTAGGCAAAAGAGAGATAGGTCTGTAATTACCAGGAAGCGAGGGGCCGAGAGTGGGCTTCTTGAGTAAAGGCAATAACAGGGCCTGCTTCCAAGCAAGCGGGACATGTGCCTCGCGAAGCGGCTGATTAATTAGATTATAAACTTCTGGGTTAATCGAGTCAGCTAGATCTGCCAGCAACCGAGCCGCGCAAGGGTCGTGGGGGGAACCAGATTTCAGAGCCCCGAGGATTTTGCGAGAGGCCAAGAGGTCGATGGGGCTAAAGACAGAAAGACCCCCCAAAGGGCAAAGCAGGCGTCACATTTTTTTGGAAGGAATCTTGAATATCCCTGATTTTCTCCCTAAAGAGATTGGACAAAGTGTTCGCCCAAGTGACTGAAGGGGTAGCAACAGCCTCCTGTGCACAAGGAGCCACAAAACTCTGCACAGTGGCAAAGATTTCCTTCGCATTAATATTTGCCCTATCAATGCGAGCGGCAAAATGGGAACTTTTTGCTGAGGAGATGGCTGTGTAGTACACTTTCTGTTTGTCCCTAAGAGCCTGTTTGGCCAAAGGACAATAGCCACTGGCCCTCCAAATTCTCTCCAAAACCTTACAAGAGTGTTTGAGATCCCTCAGCTCTGCGGTGAACCAAGGCTTGGAGGGGGTTTTTTCTCCCCAACTTACAAGCTCGAAAACGTGGTAACATTATCCGATAAGGTGCCCCCAAGAGTCGGGCGCCAGACCACCAGCTTAGCGCTCAGAAGTGCAGCATCAATCTCCCTGGCCTTCGGGGCGCGATGACAGACTGGTGGACGTTCTCGCAAAGTCGTCCAAGAAAAGAATACTGGAAAATGATCTGACCAGGGGACCGGGAGGGGTTTTTAGACCAGGACCGAGAAGTTGGAACAAATGAGGTCCAAGGTATGACCCCCCTTATGGGTGGGATCACTCACCCATTGGTAGAGCATAGCTAACTGGAGGATATCCTGAAAAGTGGCGGCATCCGGCGACTCGGCTGAGTCTAGATGTAAATTGAGGTCACCCAGCAAAAGGAATTTAGAAAACCTAAGGGCTCTCTCCGCTATAATGTCACCGCAAGTGTCTAAAAAGACCCCAGCAGGGCCCAGAGGGCGATATAGTAAATAGCCGCCCAAGGTAAAATGGGGCGACAATTGCTGACTGAAGTCCAAAGCCTCACAGTCTACCCAATTATTCGATGCTTCCCCCTGAAGGACCCAGCAATCTCTGTACAATATAGCAACACCCCCCCTCTCCCCAGTGGGCGGTTAAACCGGTGTATTTTATACCCAGCGGGGGTTGCCAAAGTGACTATCGGATTCGAGAATGCATCTAACCAGGTCTCCGTCACAAATAGGAGATCAAAGTCAGTATCCATAACCAGGTCGGCAATATCAACATGGTGCCATTTGAGAGATCTGGAATTAATAAGACAGGCTTTAAAACTGGCCGTGAGGCAGGTATCGATACACCGTGCCTCCGACTGGAGCTGAATGGAGGGAAGAAAGCCGCAGTCAGGACAGGCCAGGACATTTACCGGGTCCGTGGTAAACATGGGATAAGAGGTACAACAAGGGCCTCGCAAGGACCTTAATGCCGAGCTGGAATACCGGATACCTGGACCAATGTGATGAGTGGGATCTAAACCGGCAGCATGGCTCACCCTGAGCACTGCCTTAGCGCTGACGGGTGCAGACAGGCTTGCCTTCGGCGCGCCAACGGCGCCCCCGCTGCGCCCGCCTGCTTCGCCCGCCCGCTGCACGTACGGCCAAGCCACATTGAAATAGGGAGTGGCCAGTGCCAGGGGAATCGCGCAACAACTGGACCGCTGACCGCGAATAACGCGAGTCAGGTCCAAGATGGCCGCTACTCGGCCAGAATCGGTGTCCGGAGTGGTGCGAGGCAGAAGGGAGACAAGCCCCGAGCAGGATCAAGCGGTGAAAGACAGTCTATACAATAAAAGCCCTCATCGAGCTGCAAATAAAAATAAATGTAAAAGTTCAGGCACTCCCCCCCAAATTCCCGTCAAGCGCTCCCCCCAAATTCCCACAAGCACACACAAAGGAAAATAAAGCAACCAGCGAAAGGCTGGGTTAAAAACAGGTCAATGCACTATCACTAGCGCTGAAGGTAAGGAGCTCACGATAGCAGCGTTCATGCCACCCACATGAGGGTAACCCCTAAAATGGTGTCTCAAGCCTGCCACCGCAGTGCCTGTGGGCAGTCTGTGAACTGCCATGTCCTCCTGGTCAGTGTCCCCACTGACCCAGCCTAAGCCTTCCCTTTCTGTACACATTGGTCACCCCTATGGAAAGCCCAAGTTACCCCCTTGGGCAGGGTGCAGTGTATGTGAAAGGTAGAGCATGCACTTGTGCAGGTGACATGCTCTGGTAATGAATTACAGCCATTTTCGTTTTTCACTATTGTAAGGCTATCTTGCTCAATAGGCTATCATGGGGATGCTGGCTACAGTGGCTACCAGCATATCTTCCCATAGGGGCAAGGTAGGACATAAAAGTCTTGTATCCCTGAACTCAGAATTTAATAACACGTCTTTAAGGAGAGGTGGTTTTTAACTCCTGTGTTTGAGAATGGCACTTTTAGAAAGTTGCTGTTCTCTTGTCTGACCTTTCTGTGTGCATTGGCCTGTTTGTAAATTGACTGTCTGGTTGGAGAGGGACAGGTGCTGGGGATTCCCCAGGAGGCTGGCTGAGTCAGCCCTAGGCTGAATGACTGCATCTGCATCTTGAGTGGTGGGAGGGGATAGCACCTGGGCCTGAATAAGGCTGTGCCTGCCTTCCACAATATCGGCTCCACCTCCTGCTGGGCGGCTGACAACCCTGCCCCTCACTCTGAAAGGAAAGAAGAAGCCAGGAAAACAAAGTGCTCCAGGAACACCCAGAACTGGTTCAGACTGGGCTCAGAGCCCTCCTGCACAAAGGGAACAAAGACTTTTAGGGGTATAAGTACAGGACCCCTGACAACTGAAAATTAGATCATCCTGGAAACAAGAAGGAACTTCTGCCAAGGAGAAAGCTGTAAGACTGAAAAAGAAGGACTGCCCTGCCTTGTGATGCTGGACTGACTTGCAGTTGCTTTGCTTCCTAGGAGAGGGGAAGGATTTTGTTGTTGCTTTGTCCCCTTACTTGAAGGTTGTGAGCTGGCTCCCTGTTTTGAAGTCCCAGGAACAAAAGGACTTCACCACCAACTTCCCTGAGCCCTGCTGAGAGAGCTCTGTCCTTCCTAGACTGCTTGGGCCAGTTGTGGTGCCTCTGGAAGTTGTACCTGTGCTGGGAAGCTGGAAACCAAGATTTGAGAGACTTTGCTACAGAAAAGTTATTGCATCGCTCGTTCGCAGAGCGCATCCCCGACAGAGCGAGGAAATTCCCGCTGCTACGAAGGCCGAGATCGTCGCAGTGCCTGTTGCAGCTGCCAGAGACGTCGCATCCTTTGTTTGCGGGTAGATCACCATCGCTGCGAGCATCGTCACAGAACCTGTCATCGCTGGGTGAGATCGCAGCACCGCCTCCTTGCGGACCGCCTCACGTCGACGCGAACATCGTCGCAGAGTCATCACATCAAGGAGCCCGAGAGGAAGATCGCCACTGGATCATGCATCATTGCCCCTGAGATCGTCACAGCCCCTACAGATCATCGCATCGTGCCTTTGCAAGAACAAACTTCCTACGGAACCTACGCACCGGAATCCATACAAGTCATTGCCTTCCTCCCCATAAAGACCGGATTCATCGCAACACGCCCACTGCTGCAGCAGGACTGTCGCCAACGCCTCCCCATGGTCTCAGGAGCAATGCATCTCTTGTTTTCCACCGCACCAGCTTCTGCTTTGTAACTTTGTCGCACTTAAAGGTACTGTTGGCTAAACGTGACGCAACCGTGAACTTTTCATGCATCTGTGGATTATTTGATCACAACTTTAAGAACTCTTTCGCAACAATATTCTTGAACTGTGTATGTTGGATTTTTGTTGTTTTGGTCTTGTGTAGTTTACATTAAATACCTTTTTTTTTCTAAACTGTTGTGGAGTCAGTTTGTGGTGTTTTCACTGTGTTACTGTGCGTGTTGGTACAAATACTTTACACATTGCTTTTGGATCAGCCTGACTGCTTGTGCCAAGCTACCAAGGGGGTGATCAGGGGTTATCTAAAGAGTGTTTCCTCCTTACCCTGACTAGAAGAAAGGGTCCCTATTTGGCTAGTGGTACCTACCTCTGCCAACTAGAGACCCCCAGTTCTAACAATCTCCTATAAAGATACTGGGAAGTGTAAATTTGGACAGCTGTGCGTGATGCCGCCCCCAGCTATTTGAACAAAAAACAGATTCAAACCAGTGCTCTATAAGAACCCTGGAGCAATTAGTGTCTCATGACCCAGAAACATGCCCTTGAACTTAAAAGAAATAAATAAAATACTCGTGCCTTCCAACCATGTAAAAGAAGTGATAACGGGACGCTGATTCTTCCCTTCACGAAGAGCTCCAGTTGGCATTGTTCGTCTGACATGCTGGCCGAAGTGAGGGGAACTGGTGCAGGGAGGGAGGGGCCATCTAGATTGTCCTCTTCTGACCATCCTGCCCCTCGGGCATGCCCCTGAACCTCAGTGTGTTCTGCCAGCACCTGCAGAGCCCTGCTTCCGGTCCCCAACACTCAGTACCAAACTTCTCAACAGCACCAGTGCGAGCGGCGGGAGGGATCCTGCACCCGGCACTCAGTGCAAGACTTCACAGCACACCCAACTGCGTGTTCAGAGCAGAAGCCCCAGAACAGCAGCTAACTTCTGCTTCGGCCTCGTGGCACAGCGCTTGTAAATTGCCCCAAACTTTGCTTGAAAGGAAGTGATTATGAGCTGGAAGCGCTGACACACCCAGGAAGGAGCGTAGGTGGGCCAGCGCACTGCTGGCAGGAATGAGACACCCTGACTGAGGCCAGCTCGCCCCTTCCACGGAGAACTGGCCTGATGGAGTGAAGCACACTCCAGACTCCACGAGTCAACGGAATAGAGAGAAAAGGTTCAGAGTGCTGCATACTTTACAGAGAGAAGTACTGCAGGTCCAAGTGCGTCCTGGTCCTGTCCGGGCATGAGAGGAGGCACAAGGCAACAACAAAGTAGTCCCTAAATTGAAAGATACCGCTCTGCAGCATAACGTAACTTTAGTTGGTCGATGCTGCTTCCTCCTAAAATAGAAGAAAATGGAAGTGACCCATCGGTCCACCAGCCAATAATGAGAGAGATAAAAAAAAGCAATGCCAGATTTAAACCAATGGCAAGGGACAAAACAAAAAAAACGCAGAGGGTGGAGTTTCACCACTAATACTAATTACTTGAAGCCTCATAGAGGCAGCACATGCGGTGCCCATGCAAGACCTAAAAATGATTGTTTCATTATTTTTCTAGCAATGGAAATACATTTTAGGACTATGTCACTGTAAGGACACAGTAACTTTAATTTGTCTAAATGTCCTACTTTTAAATATCATGCACCCTACCTTGTGAGCTTCAAGATTTATATTGTGGTGACTTATAAATATTTAAAAGGGAGGATTTTACTTTTAAAAAGGTTATTTTAATAGGTCACATGGTAGGTTTTACCAAGCAGCAACAATATGCATAAAAGCAAAGGATAAAATTCAACAAAACATCAGGTGAAAAGCAAAAAAGGGCATTTTCTCCTGCAGATGGAGAAGACCCTCTTATTTTGTACATCTTTGTTTTCAGTCTGAAGGAGTCCAGGCTGCAAGTGTGACCACAACCACCAGAGATTGTCTGGGAAACCATCATTCTGATGCAAGTGAATGTGTGGACTTGAATATCCTGATACTATATTGATGCAGCAAGACTAGTGACTTTACCATCCTTTCAGAATGCAAATACTGCTCCACTTTCAATAGGGGTTTCATATAGAAGAGTACAATATTGCAGATTTGGTTCACTCATAACTTTGCATCATTTATTTACACGTTTCAATCTTTGGCAGTTCAAAGTTTAGGAAAAAGGGCAAATTTAGCAAACGATCACTGCAGACGCAATCCATAGTAGCCTTTGGGCAGGACTACTCAAGTCAAAGCAGGGGTCCCAAAAATGGTAGCAAGGAGGTGTTTGAGTTTGGAGCAAAGAGGGATGACTTCTATCTCCTTATACATTTCAAATACATGCTGCAGTTGCTCATTATGGGACTTACTAGGTCGTTGTTATGGCATTTATTATGTAATACCCTGCTTTAGATGTTGGCATACCGAGAACCGCAAATGTAAATTCAAGATGGTATCCCCACATGAAAATCAGGTGCTAACAAGTTATTTGTCCTAAAAATGAGAATAACTGCAGACCCTGAAATACTGGCCCTAAATCCACAACCATTGATTCCCTGCTTGAATTAAGGGTTACATGGGTAGTGAGAGGTGCTGCAAGGTTTGTGATGCTGCTGTCACAGTAATGTCTAAAGTACTTTGGCACTAGAGTGAATGGAAAAAAAATAAAGTTGTCTGAGGACCCCTTTCATATCAATACAGTCAGGTTTTGAGAACTTGCCAAACGAACGCAAACTGGGTTCTGTTAGGAGGGTTCAAACCACGGAGTTCCAAAAGGAAAGGATCTGAACTAGGGTCCTATAACAGCACTAATGATGAAGAGCTCAGTTGGCAGCTGAGGGTGTGTCTTTATACATGATGCAGGCAGTTTTGAACTTAATCCTTTGATTGTGCAATTTAATTCGATACAGAATGACACATTACCTTGAACAGAAGCCTGACTGTGGCTTTCTAGGGTTTCTGCAGATGGTCCAACTTTCTCTTTGGCAGGCCAAGATAGGCTGTATTACTGTAGTCCAGGTGTGAGGGGATAAAAGCAAGACCTATTGATACTCATTGAGGAAAAGATAATTAAAAGTATATTCTTAGTTGTTTCAGATGGAGTATACAGGATCAAGTTGGTAAGATCTCGATTTTGCTTGGGTTAAGTCTTAGAAATGTCTCGTGCATCAATTTCTCTTTCTTGCATTCATTTCTAGGAAGGAATTCTGAAGAGGGTTGGAAACTGCTTTCTGTGAACCTTTATTCCTTCTTCTTCTGGTAAAGGATAAACATATTATCAACTGCCAATGTCGTACAGATTATCATGAAATGTTTCTGCTAGTATATTTAATAAGCAAGAGTTTGTGTCACCAGACTTGTTGGATTCCAACACTTTGCTGGAAGATATTCCTGTTTCTGGAGATCCTCAGGGTTCAATACCCTAGATCAAATATTTAAAATCCATTGCATAAACTAATCAGAATATTAAAATCACTAAAGGGGAGTATGTATGCAGTTTGAGTAAAGAGGAGTGCAAATATGCTAAAGAATATAGAATGGATTTCTAAACCTCATACCACAAGCGGTTATCTTAACTGTGGGATGGGGTCAGTGACATGAGGCTGGGAAGCCATCTGTGGTTCCCAGGCTCTGCCAATGCCAGAGCTTTTGCTGCAGGGCTATGGGGTGTCTGGATCACAATTCCTTGCTTGCTGGTGTAAGTCTGGTGTATGAGTGACTGCAGTACCTGGGTCTGGAGTATGTAGGTGACAGATTACTGGACCCACTGGCTGTAGACCTAATGATTACTAGCTCACAAATGGCTTCTGAGAATGGGTTAGAGCAGTGGCTACCCTGAGATACCGCTTTGGGCCACTGTAATATGGGCCTACATTTTCGGAGGAAATACAATGTGATAGCAGAAGCTAAATATGGAACTAGATTAAAAGAGACAATCGTACCTTGAGTCACGTTCCACACCCAGATGTACCCAGGAAGCCCTGTTGAAAAGTTTCAGGGACACTGGATGAAATGAGTGTATACATATGATGCCCAACATGTGATTTCTGTGATAATTTATAGTTCTCAGCACTGAAACCTAAATCATTTGGGGAAAATTCCAGCATGCTCTAATGAACACCTAGCATTGTACAGTGAATCATGGAAGCGAGAACACTGTGCTTCAAGGAAAGCCACAAAAATGCTTAACTGTAGGGAGAGTAATGGCAATTCTAGGGAGAGACTCAAGTCGCTATTGGACTGTTCTGCAGAGAGTCAGTAATCTGCTTTAGTGAAAACAGTGTCAAGCAGATGTGCTAGTTGAAGTTATTGGAAAGTAGGGAAAAAAGCCGAGTCTGAGCCATAAAAAATTGAGTGAGAGTCATGGACATTTAAGAGTGCAATGTACTGCCCAACAATGCAGGTTCTTTGATTGCTTACCACCTGCCGGAAATCCATATCTGGGGAAAGATGTCCACTTGAAAAAAGATGGTTTATATTGTGTTTTGGCAATTTATGCAATACACCTCTTCCATTCAAATGATATATTGGTTTCCAATACATAGATGCAAGGGCTATTACCTCTGTGCCTTCAGATCACCATGGGTCCTATTATGTATAGGGAGCACATTCCCTGTGTGCGCACTGGCGTGCAATAAAATAGGTGCACTGGGCACAAACATAAAAAGTGCACACTCCTACATAGAATGCGCTGCCCCCAGCTCATTCTGGTAAAATATGGAGTGGCTTTGAAACAGCTTCTCTGTATTTCACTGTCCAGACGGCAACTTGCCTGCACTTGTAAAAGAAATTAGAGATCCCCTTGCAGGTGGGTGCAGTAAGTGACTGCACCCACCTGCAAAGGAATGTCTGGGGGGGGGGGTCCATGGGACCCCCTTTTCCACCCAGAGGGTTGCCATCAGGGGGCGCACTAAGAGTGCACCAGAAAGCTTATTTGCCTCTGCGCCCACATCTGTAATAGGAGGGAGCAGAGGCAAGATGGTTCCCTCATTTGCATGGGACACACACATGCAAATGAGGGAATGCCCTCTTGAGGAAACGCTGGTGCTTTATGTGCAACTGCACTTTCAGCATTACAGAAGGGGCCGCACGAGCGTCTGCAGCCCCTTCTGTAATACGCAAAGCAGGCGCAAACACCTGTTGCACCCCTGGGATTCTTTGCGTGATACAGACCCAGATCACCATCCCTTACACTTCCATTGAATACAATTATCACAAGCATCTACAGGAACAAAATTAAGTTAGGAGATTGAGGCAGAGAGGCAGAGCAGTGAAAAACTGTGGGGTACCATGTAGCTAAAAACGAATAAAAATATTGCAAATCACTCATTCAATGCTCAGTGGATTGTGGTATCAGATGTGTACATTACTATCTCACTGGCATTCGTTTTATTGTATGCAGTGCTTAATTGCTTTGCTCAGGGTCACACAGCAGGCGCTAGCCCCCGAATACCAGGGCTGCTTAGTATGAAATGAACCTCCGACCCCTTTAATCGACTTCCAGACACTCCCTGTCCCTTTATATAACCCTTGCAGATCCCTACTTCATCCCTCTGTGATGGTTTTCCCTTCTTTCTTGTTCTCTATTCTCCATTGTGTATTTTCTCTCTCTTACTCTATGGAAATGTTGGGTGAGGAAAAGTAAGCGCCAGACCACAAAAATGAGTGCCGGTGGCTCCCACCAGCAACCACCACCTCAAGTAAAGCACCACTCCTTAGTAAGATACAAGGTTGATTGAGTCTGCTGGATTTTGACCCTGTGATCCCAGAAGTAAGTATTGGCTCCTGAGGTTTGTGCAGCTAGACTGTGAAAATCCTCTTGAGAATATGCAGGTGATCTCCTCAATGTTTGGCTATTCCAGCTATAGAGGCCATGACAACAATACCTTGCCCTTGGGTTTGACTTAATGAAGTATTCACCAGTCATAAAGAAATATTTATTAGGAAGGGGCAATATGGGTCATTTATGTTTCAGGATATAATCTATATAGTCACACATAGCACTTTTAACAAGTGAAAAATATCTCAGGTCTGTAGATGTGATTTATAATTAGTTAGAATGGAAAGGTAGGTGAGTATCACGACCAAAGAATGCAGATCATATTTTCTGACATTATAAGAAATTGGGTTGAGGTGGGTAGAAGCCCCACTGAGGCAACAACCACAATCCTTGTCAGGGTGAACTGCAAATAGTCACTAAATTAAGCTGTGGTTAACCCTCTGGCAGCATGGCACAACAGCAGTCAGGCATAACTTAGAGGCAATGTGTAAAATATTTATGTGGCACGCAAATATTAATAAAGTAAAAACAATACAAGAAACATTCCAAACTAGTTTTAAAAACGTTGAGAGAATTTTAATTAATAAAATTATACCAGAAGTACAAAAATTCACACAGCAGAACCAGAGGTATTCAATTATAAAGTCTGAAGATCAAAACAGTACTTAGAAGCTAGACTGCTAGATTGGAGAAAATCAAATGTTCAGGTCGATCATGATGAAGTGCAGGTTAGATACAGAGACCAAGTTAGCCCGACTGAAGAGTTACATTCAAAGTCTTGCACAGAGAGTTGTGCTCACAGTGGAGGAGGATGCGTGGAGCAGGTAAAGCATCTTGAATGGTCGTTGCTGTAGCATTAGGAGCAGGCCTGGCGTTGCGTACAGTCGTGCCACACTGTTGGTTGATACTGGATCTTCTTGTTGACAGTCACCACGGGCTGTTGTTTCCATAGTGCGAAGTGCAATTCTCACATTACCGGCCATTGCTGTAGCACTTAGGGCAGATTTAAGTAGAGCTTCACGTTGGCGGTTATAGTGGGCATCAAAAGCTTTGTGTAAACATGGAGAAAAACCAAAGGGGGTGATGGACGGATGGTGTGGAACAATGCAAGCACTCACCCCCAGTCAACTGATCTGGGTTTAATTCCTCATCATTCTTTAGCTCACTCTGCCACCACTGTTCAGACATGGCCATATGCAAATCAGTCTGACCCTGTGCCTCATTGAAACAGTCCAGCCCAAACTGCTAAGCCATGTCTTCCCTAGACCGGAAACAAGCATCCTGGGACCTTTTTCTGGCTAATCAGCTATCATCAGCCAGGCTAGCTTGAATCCAGTGGCAAAGTAAGGCCACTGGATTCAAGCTAGCCTGGCATTTGTGAGCGTTTATGGTCTTGTTTGGTGAGATTGATGAGAAGTATTAAAAAGGAGGGTATAGTTCAAGTTCAAGTTCAGGGATTTGTATAGCGCACTACTCACCCAGAGGGTCTCAAGGCGCTTGGGGGAGGGGGTGCATTATTTATCGAATAGCCGGGTTTTGAGTTCTTTCCTGAAGGAGATGTGGTTCTGGGTAAGGCGAAGGTGGGTGGGGAGGGAGTTCCAGGTTTTGTCCGCCAAGTAGGAGAAGGATCTACCTCCCATGGTGGATCTATGGATGCGCGGAACTGCGGCGAGGGCTTGATTGGAGGATCTTAGTTGGCGGGTAGGAGTGTAGAAGGACAGTCGTGTGTTGAGGCATTCGGGTCCTAGTTTCTAGAGGGCCTTGTGTGCGTGGGTGAGGAGACGAAACGTAATTCTCTTGTTGACGGGAGGCCAGTGGAGGTCTTTCAGGTGGCCGGTAATGTGAGCTTGATGCGGGATGTCCAAGATGAGTCTGGCTGATGCGTTTTGGATGCGTTGGAGTTTTTTCTGTAATTTGGCTGTGGTTCCGGCGTAGAGGGTGTTTCCATAGTCCAGTCGGCTTGTGACCAGTGCATGGGTGACACTCTTTCCTGTTTCGGTGGGGATCCAGCAAAAGATTTTTTTGAGCATACGAAGTACATTGAAGCAAGAGGATGAGACGGCGTTTACTTGTCTGGTCATCAAGAGGGAGGAGTCTAGGATGAAGCCTAGGTTACGTGCGTGGTCTGTGGGTATGGGTGCCGTGCCCAGGGCCGATGGCCACCATGAGTTGTCCCAGGCAGAGGGGGATGATCCTAGGATGAGGACTTCCGTTTTGACTGAGTTAAGTTTTAGGCGGCTGTTTTTCATCCATTCGGCTACATCTTTCATGCCTTCATGAAGATTGGTTTTGGCGGTGTTAGGGTCTTTGGTAAGGGAAAGTATCAGCTGGGTGTCGTCAGCGTAAGAGATGATGTTAAGGTTGTGTTGTCGCGTGATGGATGCGAGGGGGCTCATGTAAACGTTGAAGATGGTGGGACTGAGTGATGATCCTTGTGGTACTCCGCAGATGACTTCGGTGGCCTCTGATTTGAAAGGGGGGAGTCGGACTCTCTGTGTTCTCCCGGCTAGGAACAAAATGATCCAGTTCAAGGCCTTTTCTTGTATGCCGATGTTGTTGAGGCATTGTATGAGGGTGTTATGACAGACTGTGTCAAAGGCGGCGGAGAAGTCGAGTAGGATGAGGGCAACTGTTTCGCCGTTGTCCAGTAGTGTTCGGATGTCGTCTGTCGCTGCAATAAGGGCGGTTTCGGTACTGTGTTTGGCTCGAAAGCCGGACTGTGAGGAGTCGAGGGAGTTGTTGGATTCAAGGAAGGCGGCAAGCTGTCTGTTGACGGCTTTCTCAATGACTTTGACAGGGAATGGGAGGAGGGAGATGGGGCGGTAGTTCTTAAGTTCAGAGGGGTCTGCTGTGGGTTTCTTCAGGAGGGCGGTGAGTTCGGCGTGTTTCCAGCTTTCCGGGAAGGTAGCGGAGTTGAAGGAGCAGTTGATGACGTCGCGGAGATGGGGTGCGATGATGGAGTCTGCTTTGTTGAAGGCCTGGCAAAAGATTTATTTTGGCAGGTTGAATGTCAATTTAAAACTACAGTACAGGCAGCAGCTGTAGGCCTGCTACATATTTTAAAATGCTATTTTATTGGTGACCCAATGAGTGATGCATGCCCACTAGTAGCATTTCCTTTACAGTCCCTGTGTACATTTAGCACCATCTAATAGGGATATACTTGTACATTCATTGTGCCAATTAGGCATGAACAAATGTTACCATGTTTTAGGGGAAGAGCACAGTCACTTCGCCATTGATTAGCAGTGAGTCCTAATGCCAACAAAAATGGGTTTAGCAGCGAAAATCAAAAAATCTGTGAGAGACACTGCAAAAAGGGTCTTGTCCACCAGATCTACAAATTCATGAATGAGCTTTTGCTGCCTACTGGTACAGGTAGAAATAAAGCGATTCATACCAGTACCTGAGTGACTAATGGAAATATCTCCTTATTTTCTAAACAGGGCATGTGTGCTGCAACCCTTCTCATATTTATTGCATGTAAGCAATTGCTAGAAGCCTCATGGTGGCTCAATACAAACCTCTTAACAGAATGGCAAATAAAGGCATTGGACTGACTCAGCAAGATGGTCTGCTTAAATTTAGAATCCTAAAGCCCAGGTGCAGACTGTTTAACTTTACATATGTTCTCTATAATGGGGTTCACCCTGTACACAGGGACAAAGATGCTTCCAGGGATTGCTATCCGCAAATTTCAAGAGACGGTTAAAGAGATGCATTCCTTCTTTCCAAGCTGAAGATCATCAGCCATGATACCCATTCCCCTTCAAGCCAGCTTATATATTTAACTGTAGCCAACAGTGCCCCCAATAAGCAAGGCTAAGGGCAGGGCTTTAATGCTGTGCTTTAATAAAAAGATGACTATAAACAGAAACAAGGGGCAAACAAAGGACAATTGACCATAAACTGGATGGAGATACATACAGACACTGACAGACCTGGAAACTGGAGGAAGATACATCCTGCAAGTATCGCAGCAGAGGACCAAACTCATGCAAAATATCAAAGATGAAGTAGTCAGGAGTTGACGTGTCAAATATTTTGAAAACAAAATGAAAGACGTAAAGGCTAGATGATTGATAAAAGTTATGAATCATGCTGGTTGAAAATCTGATACAACAGAAAAAGATGCTGAATTCATAGCTTGACAAAAAATGTAAAGCATTCAAAAGTCCAGGAATGTTTGAGAAGGCTTAACACTATCGGGACAATAAAGCCTTTAGAGTTTGGATGACAAAGAATGGCAGCATAAGTGCACTCTCTTTAGTCCTCATTTCTTTCTTGGTAATGTGTAATTAGGTCTTGAATTCTAAAAAAAATGTAAACATCTTATGTGGCAATACAATCACATGTATTTGTAAAACACATGTCCACCCATTGGTGTGTTGGTGTGTAATAACTGAAGCTTATTGGCATAGAACTCAACGGTATGCTGCAGCTGGCAAAATGAATCCGATGCAGAGAGAATGAATCAAGAGCAGCTCCTGGAACATAATGTTGCTTCACTGGCAAGCATTTTCAGCGGATTGAAAGTATCCATGGAAAAGAGCAGAGAGGAGAAAAGCTTCGATTTAGACAACTTTCCAGGCTTTTAAAACTCGATGTACGGACCAACCACATGTGAGGATCCACCCACACTCCGGGTAACTGATCAGAATTGCGCTGTGGATCATCGGACCAAGCTGTTCTACTCTCTACTAGCCAAGTCTAATTTCAACTTGGGAGAGAGGTAGCGCGCAGCTAGGAAGGACACAGTGGCCTCGCTTCTATGGCTACAGAGGCAACCAGTGGTGTATCGAAACTTGAGGGGCCCCCCTGCAAAGCACATTGAGGGGGCCCCCCACCCCCCGGCGGCCTGGCCCACCACTTACTACTTTGCCCTACGACCCAGAAATCTAGTATATTTTGATTTTAAACCTCCATCACTTAAATGAAATGCCTCTATCTTGTCTTTCTCTAAGTTCTAATGAGAAAATGGGAAAAACTCTTAACATACAAGCTGTGCCATTTGTAACAATACTGTCCAAAGCAGATTACTTAGCTGAGGCAGCAATCGAAAGAATGCCAAGGGGAGAGATCCTATTGTCTCAGAAACTGCTTATGGCTGAAGAACAACTAACAACTATGAAGGGTCTGAAATAGAATTGACTTTAATGGACAATAACTTGAAACTTTGAAAGACAAACCCAGACCTGCAGTTCCATAAAAACAATATACACGAGAAGTACACAAGATATAAGTCGGTATCCTGTGAAAGTCAAGAGAAATAGACTGGTGAATTATCTGCATGCCACACACTAGCAACTGTCAAGGGTTGTTCATGATAATAACTTGAACTGATGAAGCAATTTCAATTTCTATTATCTTGTCTTTATTAGTAAGAATTGCAAAACCGACGCTCATGGTTTGGAAAATCTAGGGAGACATGATCAAATTGAAGGAATTTCAGAGGCAGCTGCTGACTTTATACAACAAGATTAGGCTCCTTCCACCTGAAAATTATATTCTTTAGCATGAAAGCGATGGGTGGGTTGGTGCCTTCAACGGGAGTTGAAACCAGTGGGATCAGATTTGAAAGACATCCTTAATTTCCTCTCAGAATGTGCTGAATCTTGTATTTGTGACAGGTCAGTAAGAATTTTAGATCTGCATTATCAGCTGGGTACAATCCTATAGATGGTAAACCGGTGGGTGTTCACCCTGTTGTATGCAAGCTTTTGAAAGGAAAAATGGTGGTTCGACCATTGAATTCCAGATACACTCAGTTATGGGATGTAATAAATGTGCTATCCCTGTTGGAATATTGGCCTGAAAATAAAGATTTATCATTAAAACAACTGTCAGCTAAATTAATCATGCTGTTATGTTTGATTTCGTGCCTATGGGTGTCGGATGTATGTGCGCTAGATCCAGCAAGTAGGTTGTTATCTCCATAGGATGTCTCTTTTATATTCCCAAACGTTCTAAGACTATGTCACGTAAGCATGGGCGGAAAATCCGTTACGCTCGCGGATTTTGCGGATTTTTGGGAAATTCGCAATCCGCGAGATTTGCGAATTTCCCGCAAAATCCGCAAATTCGCACGCAGCGGATTTTTTTTGCGGCGCGCGGCATTGGTGATACAATTTTTGCGGCGCGCGGCGTTTATCATCGTTTGCCGAGTTGTTTTTCTCGATATTTTGCGAGTGCTGCGCCATTTTGGATCTTGCTGTGTGATCCCGCGGGAATTTGGCGAGCGCGATTACGTCATCGCGGCTTGCCAACTTGCACAGCGAGAGTTTGTCAACGCGAGTACGGCGAGATCACGTCTCGCGGTACTTCGCAATTGCGAGAATTGAGATGCGGCGAGCAGCAACAATCTCGCACAAGCGAAAATATAAAATTTGCAAATCTGCACAAGAAATCCACCAGCAAGCAGCATAAACCTACTAGAAATGATGATTTTTATCTGAATAACTCCTTAGTTTGACATTTGCCTGCACTTTTTTAGCAAGGAGTCCATTTTGGGGAGGGGTGCAGGGGGGTGGGAGGAAGGAAGTGCCCCACAGTCTTCAACTTCCTGTTCCTGTTCAGCAGGCTCCTCCCAGTGCTTTGTCCATCTCCTGGTCACTTTTCATTTGGGTCTGGAGCTGGAAGGATCACTTTTTGTGGATGCTGCTGGATATTTGGATTTGAGGCCTTTTTGACTTTCTTTGGATCACTGTTGGATTAGAAATTTTACAAGTAAGTTTGTTTGGGGCATTACAGTTGCTGCAATTAAAATTTTGGAATTTTCGATTTTTGGGCTGTTTTGGGGCCTTTTGCCCAGGGGTACTCAGTGGTGGGTGGACTGAGTCTTTCTGTGGGTTGTCTTGAACTTAAACATCATGGAGGCCATGGATGGATTGGGATTGTGCTGATTTTTCAGTGATTTCCGTTTTTTGGGGCTGTACTTGTGGCCTTTTCACCAGGGGTATTTGAGTCTAGCATGGGCCTAGTCTTTCTGTAGGTTGTCTTGAATTTAAACATCATGGAGGGCACGGATGGAATGGGATTGTGCTGATTTTTCAGTGATTTTCGTTTTTTGGGCCTGTACTTGTGGCCTTTTCACCAGGGGTATTTGAGTCTAGCATGGGCCTAGTCTTTCTGTGGGATGTCTTGAACTTAAACATCATGGAGGGCATGGATGGAATGGGATTGTGCTGATTTTGCAGTGTTTTTCGATTTTTGGGGGTGTTCATGGGGAGGGACAGGCCATGTGGCTGGTGGCCATTTTGAGTGCAGCTACAGGCACTGGCCATGTGCTGGCAGCAAGTGGCCATTTTGAATGCAGGCTTTGTTGTTAGGCCTCCAACCATTTTGCCTACTTTTCAACCTTTATTTATGCCCAGGGGTAGTGAGTCTTGCATGGGCCTAGTCTTTCTGTAGGTTGTCTTGAATTTAAACATCATGGAGGCCATGGATGGAATGGGATTGTGCTGATTTTGCAGTGTTTTTCGATTTTTGGGGGTGTTCATGGGGAGGGACAGGCCATGTGGCTGGTGGCCATTTTGAGTGCAGCTACAGGCACTGGCCATGTGCTGGCAGGCAAGTGGCCATTTTGAATGCAGGCTTTGTTGTTAGGCCTCCAACCATTTTGCCTACTTTTCAACCTTTATTTATGCCCAGGGGTAGTGAGTCTTGCATGGGCCTAGTCTTTCTGTGGGCTGTCTTGAACTTAAACATCATGGAGGGCATGGATGGAATGGGATTGTGCTGATTTTGCAGTGTTTTTCGATTTTTGGGGGTGTTCATGGGGAGGGACAGGCCATGTGGCTGGTGGCCATTTTGAGTGCAGCTACAGGCACTGGCCATGTGCTGGCAGGCAAGTGGCCATTTTGAATGCAGGCTTTGTTGTTAGGCCTCCAACCATTTTGCCTACTTTTCAACCTTTATTTATGCCCAGGGGTAGTGAGTCTTGCATGGGCCTAGTCTTTCTGTGGGTTGTCTTGAATTTAAACATCGTGGAGGCCATGGATGGAATGGGATTGTGCTGATTTTGCAGTGTTTTTCGATTTTTGGGGGTGTTCATGGGGAGGGACAGGCCATGTGGCTGGTGGCCATTTTGAGTGCAGCTACAGGCACTGGCCATGTGCTGGCAGGCAAGTGGCCATTTTGAATGCAGGCTTTGTTGTTAGGCCTCCAACCATTTTGCCTACTTTTCAACCTTTATTTATGCCCAGGGGTAGTGAGTCTTGCATGGGCCTAGTCTTTCTGTGGGTTGTCTTGAATTTAAACATCGTGGAGGCCATGGATGGAATGGGATTGTGCTGATTTTGCAGTGTTTTTCGATTTTTGGGGGTGTTCATGGGGAGGGACAGGCCATGTGGCTGGTGGCCATTTTGAGTGCAGCTACAGGCACTGGCCATGTGCTGGCAGGCAAGTGGCCATTTTGAATGCAGGCTTTGTTGTTAGGCCTCCAACCATTTTGCCTACTTTTCAACCTTTATTTATGCCCAGGGGTAGTGAGTCTTGCATGGGCCTAGTCTTTCTGTGGGTTGTCTTGAATTTAAACATCGTGGAGGCCATGGATGGAATGGGATTGTGCTGATTTTGCAGTGTTTTTCGATTTTTGGGGGTGTTCATGGGGAGGGACAGGCCATGTGGCTGGTGGCCATTTTGAGTGCAGCTACAGGCACTGGCCATGTGCTGGCAGGCAAGTGGCCATTTTGAATGCAGGCTTTGTTGTTAGGCCTCCAACCATTTTGCCTACTTTTCAACCTTTATTTATGCCCAGGGGTAGTGAGTCTTGCATGGGCCTAGTCTTTCTGTGGGTTGTCTTGAATTTAAACATCATGGAGGCCATGGATGGAATGGGATTGTGCAGATTTTTCAGTGATTTTCGTTTTTTGGGCCTGTACTTGTGGCCTTTTCACCAGGGGTATTTGAGTCTAGCATGGGCCTAGTCTTTCTGTGGGCTGTCTTGAACTTAAACATCATGGAGGGCATGGATGGAATGGGATTGTGCTGATTTTGCAGTGTTTTTCGATTTTTGGGGGTGTTCATGGGGAGGGACAGGCCATGTGGCTGGTGGCCATTTTGAGTGCAGCTACAGGCACTGGCCATGTGCTGGCAGGCAAGTGGCCATTTTGAATGCAGGCTTTGTTGTTAGGCCTCCAACCATTTTGCCTACTTTTCAACCTTTATTTATGCCCAGGGGTAGTGAGTCTTGCATGGGCCTAGTCTTTCTGTGGGTTGTCTTGAATTTAAACATCGTGGAGGCCATGGATGGAATGGGATTGTGCTGATTTTGCAGTGTTTTTCGATTTTTGGGGGTGTTCATGGGGAGGGACAGGCCATGTGGCTGGTGGCCATTTTGAGTGCAGCTACAGGCACTGGCCATGTGCTGGCAGGCAAGTGGCCATTTTGAATGCAGGCTTTGTTGTTAGGCCTCCAACCATTTTGCCTACTTTTCAACCTTTATTTATGCCCAGGGGTAGTGAGTCTTGCATGGGCCTAGTCTTTCTGTGGGTTGTCTTGAATTTAAACATCATGGAGGCCATGGGTGGAATGGGATTGTGCAGATTTTTCAGTGATTTTCGTTTTTTGGGCCTGTACTTGTGGCCTTTTCACCAGGGGTATTTGAGTCTAGCATGGGCCTAGTCTTTCTGTAGGTTGTCTTGAATTTAAACATCATGGAGGGCACGGATGGAATGGGATTGTGCTGATTTTTCAGTGATTTTCGTTTTTTGGGCCTGTACTTGTGGCCTTTTCACCAGGGGTATTTGAGTCTAGCATGGGCCTAGTCTTTCTGTGGGCTGTCTTGAACTTAAACATCATGGAGGGCATGGATGGAATGGGATTGTGCTGATTTTGCAGTGTTTTTCGATTTTTGGGGGTGTTCATGGGGAGGGACAGGCCATGTGGCTGGTGGCCATTTTGAGTGCAGCTACAGGCACTGGCCATGTGCTGGCAGGCAAGTGGCCATTTTTAATGCAGGCTTTGTTGTTAGGCCTCCAACCATTTTGCCTACTTTTCAACCTTTATTTATGCCCAGGGGTAGTGAGTCTTGCATGGGCCTAGTCTTTCTGTGGGTTGTCTTGAATTTAAACATCGTGGAGGCCATGGATGGAATGGGATTGTGCTGATTTTGCAGTGTTTTTCGATTTTTGGGGGTGTTCATGGGGAGGGACAGGCCATGTGGCTGGTGGCCATTTTGAGTGCAGCTACAGGCACTGGCCATGTGCTGGCAGGCAAGTGGCCATTTTGAATGCAGGCTTTGTTGTTAGGCCTCCAACCATTTTGCTTACTTTTCAACCTTTATTTATGCCCAGGGGTAGTGAGTCTTGCATGGGCCTAGTCTTTCTGTGGGTTGTCTTGAATTTAAACATCATGGAGGGCATGGATGGATTGGGATTGTGCTGATTTTGCAGTGTTTTTCGATTTTTTTGTGCTCTATAACTGAACTGATGTTCCTCTGTCTTCCATTTTTTTTAGGTGCACAAGACTCAAGAGAACCACCAGTGCCAGGAAGAAGTCCTGCAGCGGTGTGTGTGTGCAGCATAACGTCACGCGACGTCACGTCTGGCCTCAGACAACTCTACAATTCGTGCAACTGCGGCCTGCTGTCTGACCTGCTCTGAAGAAGATGGCCCCAAAGAAAGGTCTCCGTAGCTCCTCTAGCAAGAAAGTTGCTAGTAAGGAGCAGAAGAAGCAAGTTACCAAGGAGGCTGGTGTGCCACCCGCCACGTTTTTTGGGAGAAAAAAAAAAAGTACGCCTGCAGCAGCAGGATCTGCTGGGGACCAAGCTGGGAGCAGCACCCCTGCTCCATTGGGTTCAGTGCCTCCACCACCACGCCAACTTAAGTCAAAGCCCTTGAGTGCTTCAGAGGCAGTCAGTGCACTTCTCCAATCACCATCGACCAGTGATGTTGGCTCATCGCAAGAAAGTAGCAGCAATGTCCCTGAATCAACACAGGTTGTTGTAACTCATCTGACAAGTGTTGAACAACCACAGCCGCAACAACAACACCATGTGCAAGTACACGCCCAAGTACATGTGGAAGGAGAGGCAGCAAAAGGAGATGCGCAAGCAAAGGTGCATGGAGGTTCACAAGTGCCCACAATAGTTGTTCCTCCCGAAGTAGGGGCACATCAGGAAATCGACAATGAAGCCAAGGTATCATTGGAAGCCACTCCTGCTGATGATCATTCATTGTCTTCCACATCCCTAGCAAGGAAAAGATCAAGGGGGGTGTCTACATCTTCTTCAAGCCCACCTCGTTCTGATGCAAGTGATCTGTCTTGGGAACCACAACTGCGGTCTGACAGTGAGGCACACCATGATCTGACACAGGTACCTAAGCGTAAAAGGAAGGTCGTCCAAAAACTCAAACCTATGGAGTGTGATGAGGCTCAACAAGAAGTGACAGATACTGCTGGTGATGAAGCCTCTCACGATGACGACGAGCCAGTCATCACAAAGGTCACTGCAGCCCCACCGGGCATGCAGCAAAGAGACATTTTGACCCTATCCCGAGAAGCTGTTGAGCGTGATGATGATGTCGGCGAGGAGGCAATGGAAATGGAATCATTAGATTTGGAGTTAAGTAGTACACCAAAACCTACCGCTTCCATATTTCTTCCTCGCAAGAAGGTACCCACCTCGTCCTCGACCTCAATTCGTGGTGGTGAAAGTGCAAAACGTACTGAAGTTCGGCAATCCACATCCTCCACTTCATCTGGCATTAGCAGCAGGACCACCACCACCAGTATCGCCGCCTCCTCCGGCCCCCAAAGACATTTCAAGTCTCCAGTTTGGGACTTCTTTAGTGTTTGCCCAAAAATGGAAAACGTAGCCATTTGTAGCCTTTGTAAGGTTCGAGTTGGTCATGGTAAGCTTGGTTCTAACTATGGTACCGGAGGCCAGAGAGGTCATCTTAAGAGAGCGCACCCTGTCCAATTGCTTCCGCACCTAGAGGCGTTTATGCAAGGCAGAATTGCACGTAATGAAAACGTTGATTTTTCATCTGATGATGAGGAGGAAGAAGACGATTCAAACACTTCACTTACACCCAGTACCCCTGTCAGCAGCACACCCCATGTGAGCCACACTAAGAGTTTGGGAGAGAGTGAGACATCAATGCGGAAAAGTACATCAGCGAGCGTAACTGGGTCGAAGAGATCATCATCATCCCGTAAATCCTTGGTCCAGGGCAACATTAAAAAGATGTTGTTTACAGAAGCGCAATATGAACGCAACCACCCAATGACGCGTCTGTATAACACTAAGCTGGCTAAAATGCTAGCTCTGGACCTTCTCCCTTTTTCTTTTGTAGAAGGGGTTGGTTTTCTAGAATTAGTGGAAGCGCTCTGCCCTAAATGGAAGGTTCCTAGCCGGTTCTATTTTGCCCGAGTTGCGGTTCCAGCACTACATGAAGATGTTCTGAAGGTGATTGGGGCAGCTTTGCAGAAGAGTGCTGTTCACCTATACATCTGACAACAGACATGTGGACCAGTGGCGCAGGCGCTGATTACATGTGCATCACTGCACACTGGGTCTCTTTTTCAGGGGCTAAAGCAAAGCTAAACACAGGTGTTGACACGAACATTGTTTTTAAAGCTGCTCGGAAACATGCAACACTAGCCATGTTTGGTTTGGAGAAACGTCACACAGCAGAAAACATTTTGGATGTCTTTAACACAAAGGTCCTTAACTGGCTGTCCCCACTAAAACGCAAGGTTGGTTATGTTTCCATGGACAATGGCGCCAATATAGTTAAGGCCATGAGGGACGGTTACTATTTCAGAGTGCCGTGTTTGGCGCACTGTATAAACCTGGTTGTCCAAAAATTCTTGGGTAATAAAGGCAGTGCAGCGTACAGTGTATTGGAGACCTGCCGAAAAATGTGCAAGCATTTCAGCCATTCTTTTAAGGCCCGGAAGCAGCTGAGGAGCCTGCTATATCAACGTCAAATGCCAGTGAAAGCACTCATCCAGGAGGTGGTAACACGTTGGAACTCAACCTTCTACATGCTTGAGCGTCTGTATGAGCAGTATACGGAACTCGATCAATATTTCCTTAAAGAGGGTACAGAGGAGCTGAGGATGGGTGGGCCGCAATGGAACATAGTTGAAAGCCTGACACGCATGCTTCGTCCTTTTGAGTTCTTCACGCGTGCAGTCAGCAAGGAGGACTCTAATTTGGGAAAAGCTATCCCATTGTTGTACATGCTGGAGGACCAACTGAAGGAGGTGTGTTCTGTGTTTGGAAAAGATGACAAAAACCAAGACTCTTTGCTTCTGGCTGAGCAATTATTAGAGCTCCTACAAGGTGATGAACGTCTTAAAAAGATCCACTCAGAACAGCATTACATTTGTGCTACTATTCTGGATCCACGCTACAAAAAGGTGCTGGCAGGCCAAGCATTCTTTCCTTTTGATGATGAACATGTTCCAAAGTACAAACGTTGGCTAGCCTTGTCAGCCAAGAGGTTTGAAACAGAACGGCTGGAAATTGAAGGAAATGGCAGTACATCAGCAGGCCATCCCCAGTCAAAACAATCCACTTCTGCACCTGTGGCTGTGGCACAAGTGACCTCTCAGCCGTTAAAGACACCGGCAACCGGATCATCTGCACGAAACACAACAGAAACATTGGAGGCTGAAGAGGATTGGCTAGCTCTGCGTGGGTTTGGTTCTCAAAAGGTCAGAGGCACAGCAAGAGCTAAGCAAAGTGGAGGAACCTTGGATGAGGACCTTGAGTCGATGGTGAAGGACTATCTGAATGACTCAACAGAGGTCTATGTTAATTCTGACCCATTGGCGTATTGGCATGGGAAAAAAGAATTGTGGCCACAGCTCACCAACCTGGCTTTAAACTACTTGTCTTGCCCACTCGCAAGCGTGTCTTCTGAACGGGTTTTCAGTGCAGCTGGTGGGATTGTAACTCCCAAACGGAGCCGCCTCTCGCCCAAAAATGTGGAGAGGTTAACAATGATCAAGATGAATCAGCACCTCATACCACCAGATTTCAGAGTACGAGAGAGCGTGCCGGATGAAGAGGAGGTGGCCAGCAACATAGATGAGGGAATTTCTACTCTGTCAGTTGACACTGAGCTCACCCTGCCTGAATTCGCAGAGTATGATGACGAAGCCTTATTCTTATTCCTGGACCGTGATACCGAGCCCTGAAAATGAGACAACGAATCAATAACTTTCTTTTTCGTCCCTATTCACTTTTATTCCTGTGTGTCTGTCTTTCTTTGTTGTGCACAGTTAATATATTTCAAACTTTAATCAGATAATCACAAAATCAAGCCCATCAGCAGAACTGTCTTCGCTGGTTTGCTAATTGATTTGAAGTTGCCGCAGTCTGCATTCCTCAGGTTCACAAGTTCAGAAGAACATGCTCCTCTATCCTCCTCCTCCAGACTCCTATTTCCATCAAACCAGAGGGCTGGTTTACGCCCGATGAAGAAAGACTCAGCACTTGTGGGGGTGTTGTTGTACCTCTTTGCAGGTGAGTTGACGGCTCTGGGACCATTGTTGGGAAGCTCTAATACCGGATAAAAGTGGTTTGGACCAAATCCCAGGAAGAAATTTTTTTGTGTTTTTGATGACTTGCTTGCCTTTTAGGTGCTCTTAGGGAAGGTTCCGTCTGTTTGTGGATGAGTTTCGTGGTCTGGGAGCATTGCTGGCTCACTCTAATCTTGATTGCATTTGCTTTTCAGGAAATCCGTCGTGCCAACCCCGACTTATGGCCTAGCTACGCAGCGCGTTTGGACCGAAGGCCGAGAAATATTGCAAGTATGAGATTTTGCTTTTGGCCTGTTTGGGGGTGTTATGCTTCTTGGCGGGTGGGTTGGTGGGTCTTGGGGCATTCCTGGGAAGGTCTAATACCGGGTAGAAGTGGTTGGGACAAAATCCAGGCCGATTTTTTTTTTGGCTATTTCTGACATTTTGCTCTATGTAGCGTTTTCGGGGGCCTGTTTGGGGGGCTTCCTGGTGTTTGTGGGTGAGTTTCGTGGTCTGGGAGCACTGTTAGGACACTCTAATCTTGATTGCATTTGCTTTTCAGGAAATCTGTCGTGGCAACCCCGACTTATGGCCTAGCTACGCAGTGCGTTTGGACCGAAGGCCCAGAAATATTGCAAGTATGAGATTTTGCTTTTGGCCTGTTTGGGGGTGTTATGCTTCTTGGCGGGTGGGTTGGCGGGTCTTGGGGCATTCCTGGGAAGGTCTAATACCGGGTAGAAGTGGTTGGGACAAAATCCAGGCCGATTTTTTTTTGGCTATTTCTGACATTTTGCTCTATGTAGCGTTTTCGGGGGCCTGTTTGGGGGGCTTCCTGGTGTTTGTGGGTGAGTTTCGTGGTCTGGGAGCACTGCTGGGACACTCTAATCTTGATTGCATTTGCTTTTCAGGAAATCCGTCGTGGCAACCCCGACTTATGGCCTAGCTACGCAGTGCGTTTGGACCGAAGGCCGAGAAATATTGCAAGTATGAGATTTTGCTTTTGGCCTGTTTGGGGGTGTTATGCTTCTTGGCGGGTGGGTTGGCGTGTCTTGGGGCATTCCTGGGAAGGTCTAATACCGGGTAGAAGTGGTTGGGACAAAATCCAGGCCAATTTTTTTTGGGGCTATTTCTGACATTTTGCTCTATGTAGCTTTTTCGGGGGCCTGTTTGGGGGGCTTCTTGGTGTTTGTGGGTGAGTTTCGTGGTCTGGGAGCACTGCTGGCTATATATACTTTACTTTGCAAGAGGTTTGAAGCAAATCCATGGTGGCAGAGGGGAGTTAGGCCTAGCTGCAGAGCGCGCGCGGAGTGATTTGGGAAATTTGTGAAAAATTGACTAAGTCCCCATTTTTGTACTTTTGCTCTTTGGCTGTTTGGGGGTCTTCTACTCGTTTTCTCCTGGGTTGACGGCTCTGGGGCCATTGCTGGGAAGCTCTAATACCGGATAAAAGTGTTTTGGACCAAATCCCAGGCGGAATTTTTTTTGTGTTTTTGATGACTTGCTTGCCTTTGAGGTGCTCTTAGGGGGGCTTCCTGGTGTTTGTGGGTGAGTTTCGTGGTCTGGGAGCACTGCTGGGACACTCTAATCTTGATTACATTTGCTTTTCAGGAAATCCGTCGTGGCAACCCCGACTTATGGCCTAGCTACGCAGTGCGTTTGGACCGAAGGCCGAGAAATATTGCAAGTATGAGATTATGCTTTTGGCCTGTTTGGGGGTGTTATGCTTCTTGGCGGGTGGGTTGGCGGGTCTTGGGGCATCCCTGGGAAGGTCTAATACCGGGTAGAAGTGGTTGGGACAAAATCCTCGCGGAAAAGCCTTTTGGCACTTTTTGTAACTTAGGGTTCGTTAGGGTTAGCCCTAGCAGCAGGATTGCATGTGTTTCGGGGTGTTCTAGATTTTTCCAACTGAGTTTTGGGGTCTTAGAGCACTCGTGAGAATGTGTAATTTTGGTTGCAAGTCATTTGAAGAAAATCCATGGTGGGAAAGGGGGGATTTGGCATAGTTAAAGAAAGCCTTTGCCACTATTCTTAACTTAGGGTTCGTTAGGGTTAGCAGTATTTCTATTGCATGTGTTTGAGTGGGGGGGATTTCGAGTCTTGGAGCGATGCTGGCTATGGCTACTTTTGCTTGGTTGCTTGCAAGTGGTTTGAATGCAATCCACGGTGGGTAAGGGGTAATTAGGAAGGGGGTACTTCGGCCTACTTTTACTTTCAAAGTAAGTTTTGTCACCAGTTTTCTGCTAGGCCTCGTTTTTTGAGATTTGATTGGGGGTCTTCTACATTTTTGCGACTGGCTTTAGTAAGGGTCTGGGTGGGAGCACTGCTAGGAAGATCTAATTTTGTTCTAAAACACAGTTTACAGTACACCTAGCTTGAGGGGCAAGATCCGCTACATTAATTTGCCCATACTTATTTATCCTTCAAAAGGTGACTCAGAGTACGCACTTTCAAAAATATTGTACTGTCTACTAGGAAAATCAAATTGTGACTTTTTGCACTCCACAGCCTACATACCTTATATTTATTTATCAGTGGTGTTGTAATATTATATCACTTCCTGTTTTTCGTTGAATAATTACAGGCCGGGTTTCAGTCTCTGCAATGGGGAAAAAAGGATGGAGTCAGGCTTCACAGTAGCGAGCCACAATTCAGCATCAGGCAGGCAGTGGACAAGGTGTCTTCTGGTGACCAACATCGATGGACGAAGCGTCGGCTGCAATGGAGGAGTGCCGCTAATAGGAGGATTTTTTTTCTGCAGGCAACTTACTTACCACTTCCAACAGGACCACTACAACCACATAGATACAGTATCCCTTGCCTTTTTCTCTGACTGTGACTGCATTTCTTGGATCTCTCTCTGCTTCTAAATTGATCCCTTAACACATCACTTAGTCCACTCCACTATCACATCTGCACCACACATAGTCATTTGTAAGTGCTTCTACGTAATTCGCAAGTCGCAGCACGCCCCAGGCCGTAGAGGACTGGGATGGCCCCAATGATGAAGCATGTCACCAAGGGGCAACCCTGGTGAGTGAGGGGACACCTAGAAAACAAGCAATTTCTCCTTTTCTATCTACTATACCTTCCAGACCAACCCCACTGAGTGTTGTTGTGAATGGATTTATAGTGACCAGCAAGGCTCTCGGGTATCTGGCTAAGTACAGAGACCTTATGTTGAATATCGTTATCAATAATTCCACACAGGCCCTGTACTGTCGCATTCTTTCTTCCACAGTTGTCGAATGTACTACTTACTTTTCACTGACATGCATGCAGTAGTGCATGCACTTTCAAAGATTGATGGATAGGTTTGTACCCAAAGAATTGTTTATGTTCCATTGTTTGTCTATGCTGTGCTTTTTTTTACAGGGTGTCTTCTGGTGACCAACATCGATGGACGAAGCGTCGGCTGCAATGGAGGAGTGCCGCTAAAAGGAGGATTTTTTTTCTGCAGGCAACTTACTTACCACTTCCAACAGGACCACTACAACCACATAGATACAGTATCTCTTGCCTTTTTCTCTGACTGTGACTGCATTTCTTGGATCTCTCTCTGCTTCTAAATTGATCCCTTAACACATCACTTAGTCCACTCCACTATCACATCTGCACCACACATAGTCATTTGTAAGTGCTCCTACGTAATTCGCAAGTCGCAGCACGCCCCAGGCCGTAGAGGACTGGGATGGCCCCAATGATGAAGCATGTCACCAAGGGGCAACCCTGGTGAGTGAGGGGACACCTAGAAAACAAGCAATTTCTCCTTTTCTATCTACTATACCTTCCAGACCAACCCCACTGAGTGTTGTTGTGAATGGATTTATAGTGACCAGCAAGGTTCTCGGGTATCTGGCTAAGTACAGAGACCTTATGTTGAATATCGTTATCAATAATTCCACACAGGCCCTGTACTGTCGCATTCTTTCTTCCACAGTTGTCGAATATACTACTTACTTTTCACTGACATGCATGCAGTAGTGCATGCACTTTCAAAGATTGATGGATAGGTTTGTACCCAAAGAATTGTTTATGTTCCATTGTTTGTCTATGCTGTGCTTTTTTTTACAGGGTGTCTTCTGGTGACCAACATCGATGGACGAAGCGTCGGCTGCAATGGAGGAGTGCCGCTAAAAGGAGGATTTTTTTTCTGCAGGCAACTTACTTACCACTTCCAACAGGACCACTACAACCACATAGATACAGTATCCCTTGCCTTTTTCTCTGACTGTGACTGCATTTCTTGGATCTCTCTCTGCTTCTAAATTGATCCCTTAACACATCACTTAGTCCACTCCACTATCACATCTGCACCACACATAGTCATTTGTAAGTGCTCCTACGTAATTCGCAAGTCGCAGCATGCCCCAGCCCGTAGAGGACTGGGATGGCCCCAATGATGAAGCATGTCACCAAGGGGCAACCCTGGTGAGTGAGGGGACACCTAGAAAAAAAGCAATTTCTCCTTTTCTATCTACTATACCTTCCAGACCAACCCCATTGAGTGTTGTTGTGAATGGATTTATAGTGACCAGCAAGGCTCTCAGGTATCTGGCTACAGAGACCTTATGTTGAATATAGTTATCAATATTTCCACCCACGCCCTGTACTGTCGCATTCTTTCTTCCACAGTTGTCGAAAGTACTACTTACTTTTAACTGACATGCATGCAGTAGTGTATGCACTTTCAAAGATTGATGGATAGGTTTGTACCCAAAGATTTGTTTATGTTCACAATTGTTCATCCATGCTGTGCTACTTTTTCTTGTCTCCCAAAACCTTTCCCAAAAACCCCCGTACCCATCCATTTTTCAAACCCTAACCCTCTTCCCCCGGGCTGTGTGGTTTTGATTGATGTGTGACTAAATTACAGCAATAAATCCACACACTTGCTGGGGAGGATAAGGTGATAGCAACAGGCTGGTGAAGAAATCCGAGGATATATTCTTACTCTGCTTGACAAAGACCCATGGCTAATGTCAAAGAACTTCAACAGAATTAGTTATACTTTAACATTTGTTAGGCTACAACGTGGCACTGTTCTAGTGTACTTCTGTCACCTGCTATATTCTGTATTGTACCTTTGTATTGCTCAGGAGGACAAACCAGATTTCATTTTCTTTTTTTTCATAGGCAAGCAACTGCCACTGTGTCACACCACTAGTACCACCGCTATGAGGAAATTTTATCCGCCCAGGATTGCCAACCTTATTTGCTGTTTCCCGTGGAGCCAGCCCTGGGCCTAGCCCTACTTGCAAACAGAAATTACAGGTAAGATAGGCGTTTGGTTGGAGGTAGTATAATGGAGTATTAGGAGAGACGAGAGATTTGATTGACGGTAGTACTACTAAAGTCCTAGGACTATTCAGGAAAACAAACTTACTGTTATGTTAAACCCCCACCCACCAGACTCAAAAGCAGTAAAAAACAGGTATGGTCAGATAAAGTTTCAAAAAGTATATTTTTATAGCCCTAACAAAAGAATCTCCCGCAAGACCCTCCCTAACCCCAACGATTGTCCTTCAAAAGTCCCCAAAAATCACAACTCCCAATTCCCACCCCCCAAAAGTCTCTAAAAAAGGGGCAAGGGACACTATGGCAGGGTGCTGTTGGAATTAGCAGCCAGGGCATCATGCTCCTTGCGGAGGGTGGCAAGTTCGAAGCGGAGGCCCTCCACCACGTTCTTATAATTATGGACCTCCTGCTCCAGGTAGGACAGTCTGAGGGATAAGCGGCGCCGGCGTGCCTTGCAAATCCTGTGAGGGGCAGCTGCTTTCTTTGCTGCTGGGCGGTGGTGTTTGGCTTTGGTAGCCCGGCTCCGTACCGCTGGAGCACTGCGCTGGCTGGCAGCCCGCACGGAGGAGGATGCAGCTGTCCCAGTGGACGTTGTTGTTGTACCAGACTGCGTCTCCTCCTCCTCCAGGGCCACCAGCCGCCGATATTCAGCAACAGTGGCATCCAGCCTCCGTTGCCGGGCCATTCGAGCCAGCTCCTTCCTCCTTGATGGTGTCTTGGATTTGGAAGGAGCAACTACATGAAAAAAGAAAGACATAGTCTGTAACCAATGCTCCTTAAGATTAACACAAAATGATTGAGCAGAAAGTTGTCACAGTACAAGTAGCAAATTGAAAGCACAGTGCATAACTATTGAGGACAGTATCTATGTAACCTCCGACTTCTTCATCCTTGCTCTAACATTAGTGGGAGTTTAAGGAACAAATTCTACGAGCACTATGGACTTCTATTACAGTCGACTATGACAGTACACCACTCTTATTCTTCTTCTTCTCTCTTGTTTAGGAAAATTGGTACGTTATCTTATGCAAGCCGGCATAATGCCAGCGCAGTGAACTTGCACCCGAGAAAAACAGACGCACACCATGGTGAGTGAGACAGACTTGCGTTACTGTACCGGTCCAGTACATGCAGGTGGTGAAGCTCTTACTTTTCTATTACGGGTGGCACTGAGAATACTCTGTTAAAAGGGCTACTGCTTAATTAATTTAGCTTTCACCCTACAGTGCAAATGAGTATTAGAAAAGGAAAATGAAGAAGCTAAATTATCTGATTATCTATCACTTCACATGGGATGTATTTGATGACATATGGGATGACTTTAGGTGCTTTGCTTATTATTGAGTGAACAGTGATACCCCCACACATGAATGACGTACTACTACTAAACTAAAGTTATTAAGGGAGGTAGGGAGTGTCCACCGTAATAACTGGATATATGCTGTGCTTGCAGTTGCAATACAAACTACTGCTACTATTCATGGTAGTCTTTGGACAACGTTACAACTTCTTTTCCTTGCCTTTCCTACACTGGAACGGACGTGCGGGTGCGGTGTTACATGCTCTTCAAAGTAACACTTAGTTCATCCAGTGACCGTCTACTCTCTCTAGATTCACATATGCTATCTAAGAGTCAGATTGTACCATGAATGATCCAGGCATCCATCCATTCAAAGTATATTGCACACATACAGTTTCTGTCTCACCCACCCAGGCTGTTCTCCTTCCACCCATCCTTGCTTCATCATTCACCCAGCCATGCACCATACCATTTTCTTACCTTCCCAGCCACCTCGGGGACCAAGCAAACACATATCATTCTTCTTTGCCAGTCATCATTACATTTCTCGTGCTTCCACACTTACTTACACCCTTCTTTCGCTTTTCGTTCATCCCATCCATCAAGTTCACCTCAGATCTGATTGGGATTCTTCTCGCCAAAAACTTCACAGCTAAGTCGAAGTACATTTAGAGGAGGCTACTACCTGCTTTTTTTATAATACACCCGTGCAGAAAGCACACTCTGCAGTCTTCAATCTCAATGACTAAGGAATGTATAGCTTACCTCTGCCCGCCACCACCGTGTGAACCCTCACAGGCATGTCCTTTTCCGGCACTTGCACCGCCTCCTCCCCAGAGTTGTCCTCCTCGTCCAATGCCACCACCACCTCCGCGCTGGCCCCGTCTCCAGATGTTCCACCTACAAAGTACATTTAATAATGTTAGAATACACCACTCACTACTATATAATATTTGGTCTAGGAGGAAGAAAGAAATGTGAAAAAAGTGTACAATTTAATAATTTTTGACTGTGTACTCTAGAGTAAAAATGTCCCTTTTTCCAGGGAAGGCTGTTGTCTTGCTGCACTTTTTGGCACAACTGATGAATGTTTGCTTTTTACTTTTTAACACGCACCACTTTTTCTCCTAACAGACAGAACCTTGACTTCTAAGAACACGAGTAGGATCAAGTTCAAACCAGGTGAGAGCTCGGCTCGACCACAAGAAATGTGTCCAATTAATCGTCAGCACTAAGCACTTTTCCATTTTCAGTTACACGTTCACTTTTATGACAAACTTGAATTTAATAAATGTGTTTACTTTTAATAAAGCTTTTAAACTTAAATAGACTCTGTGGTTTTTGGTCCTCCAGACTAGAGTGGATGAGCTAAAGGTTTTCGAATTTTTGCAAGCATGAGTCTGTGCCTCTGCCATCGGTGACTTTGGGAGCTAAATGACTCTCCCACACTATCTAGTCAGTAAGGAGATTGGGGGTTCAACTACAAAGTCTGTTATCACTGAGGTATGTGGAAAGTCTAACAGTTACAGCACCTATTATAATTGATAAGCTAAGCGATGCATTATTTAGTGTCCATAGTTCTGTTTGTGCAGATTTGTCCCTGCAACAGTAGTAGAATGGATTGTCCTCCTATCCAAACCAAAAGTAAAGTAGTATCTTATTATTTCTTGGTGGTGGTCATTCACCTTTTTATTGTTGGCAATGGTCAAAGCATAAACATTTAGAATACTTGAAAAGACATTATGGACAATCCCAGAGGACTACACTCAGTGCATAGAGCTATTGCTGACTAGAATGGGAGTCCAATGGAAATGCCAAATGTGCAATCTTAGTTAGCTACACAGACAGATTAATAAGAATAATCTAGTAATACCACACGGAGTCATAGTCGAGGCAGGATAAGAATTTAGATCCTGTCTACAAGAAGATCAAAGACGATTTAGAAAAAATCGAATGAGGAACGCTAGGAAAAAATAAGTACTCTATATTAAAATTAAAACTTACTGGGGCCAGCAAAGGAGCCCTCGACTGCCCGGTCCTGGCCTGCATCGACAACAGCACCCTCCTCCTCCTCCTCCTGTGTCCTCCTCTTGCCCCTGGGGGAAGCTGATGTACAACATGAAAGAAAGAAAAACAGAAAACATGGATGATATTTCTCAACCAAATCAAACATTTAAAAAAGAACTAACAAAGTAACAAAATATTTTTGCGAAATAGCAAATAGGGAACGACTCCACGGGATATATTATTGACCAATCTCATGTGGTCGACTACATCATTACTTTAGTATTGCTTGATTTGCGGACCGTCGAATTGGAAACTACCCTATGTAACTCACTAAACAAAGTACTAAAAAGGTTTGCCTAGGATTGGCAGGCAGCAGTCCGCAGCATGCAAAGTGACAGCCAAAGTCCATCGTGATTGAAGATCAGCGACAACACTAAAGTTTCCTATTACATTCACCAGTCATTAAAATACTCAAACTATTAATCCACCACCACTATTTCTTCTTATCGCCATGTGTACAAAGGAAGGACTGGACTTGAGTCTGTAGGGGCTGATTTAGAAGGCCCTTGCGGCTCTTTTGCTCCATTGTTGCGTGACTTTTGTGATGCAGCGACAGCACAAAAGAGGCGCAATGGTGCGGCGTATATTAACAACGTGACGCATCTGGGAGATGCATCACGTTGTAAAGCCCTGCGCCAATAGGGGTGTTCCGGCGCAAGGGAGGGCGTTCCTGCGCAGGAACGCATCCTAAAAGTGGCTGAGGGAAATCTACAAGATTTCAATCAGTCACTTTGAGGACAATGATGCGTGACTCAAACCCTGCGCCTGCTTGAAGCAGACGTACGGCTTGACGCAGCATTGGGGAGATAGGGCACCCCAGAGCATTGATGGAGCTGCACCATCGTTGCGACGCAACTCCAGCAATGCGCCGCCTTTACGGCACAGATGCGTAACGCTTTGGTGACGTTTTGGGCCCATGGCGCGCCGCATTGTAAATACGGCGCACCATGGGTGATGGTGGCGTGACGCACAATTACTGGCGCATCCCTGCAACTTTGCAGGGATGCGCCGGTAATTAAAAATCTGAACCTTAGTGTGTAGCATTACGCAGTTCTTTCAACTACACTCATACATAATTTCACAGGCCAATGAAATGAACACAAAATCTAAAACAAATAAGCATAGTAGCAACACTACTGAGAAGAAGGAGAGCAGTGTACCTGAAATGCACAGAAGATTTTGAAATAAAATTTACCTACAATGTAATGAGCAGCATTATTGCTCTTGGTAAAAAACAAAAATTTGCAATATAATAACACAGCAGGAGAAAACATAGTAGTAAAGACATAGCTACTACTACTCACCAAGCCCGGGGATCTCAAGGCCAAGGAGGTCGAGCAGATCTCGCTCACGGGTCAGGACATCCGTCCAGCGGTGGGTGGCCTGGTTGTAGGTGCGCCAGACCCGAGAGTGGTGGTAAATGGCCTGGCACACCTTCTCCCACCGCTTCCGGCGCTCCCGGGCCCCGTACCCGGCACTGATCTTGCCGCCTCCCATGATGGTCCTGGGGAGGCGGCGCTGAACATAAAAAATGAGTTGGGCCACCTCCTCCGGGGTAAAGATCTCCTGTGGCATCACTAGCTCCCCCTCAAACGCCCGCACGGGAGCCGGACACGGGGTGCGGGATCCTTCCCTTTCTCGGGATGCTTCCCGGCTCCCTTCACCATGGTCTGGGCGGAAAGGAATAAAGAAAATAGAATAGGGAAGAGAAGAAAAGAAAAGAGTTTACAAAAGTAGTTTAAAATTAACCAAAAGTAGCAGTAAACACAAAAATATAGGGCTAGAAAAATAGAGGGATAGATAATAAGTAAAATAGATCAAAAAAAACTTCAAACAAGCAAAGGATGGCAGAGATTGACAGAGGATACAAAGACCATGCCCAGAACCATAGCAATGAATGAAAAACAAGATGGCCGCGCCCGTTCACGACCGCGCCGGTAAGTTCGCGCGAGATTTTCCTTGCGAACACGCACGAGACTGTACTGGCAAGCCGCGGACTTTGCGAGATTACACTTCGCGCCCGGAAACGGAAATACGTCAGGCAAACAAGATGGCTGCGCCCTTGAACGACCGCGAGGGTAACTTCGCGTCTTGCGCTACGAGCGGCTCGCAAAAACGCACAAAACCTTGCCAACTAACACGCCGCAAAAAAAACAAATTGCATATTCGCACGAATTTGCGGCTTCCGAATCCGATCTCGCGCGTGTTCGCACCCTGCGAACCCCGCGAAATTGCAGAAAAACGAGTTTTTCAAAACTGAAAGCACTCGGCAGGGGCAAGAGTTCAAACTCATCATTAGTAACAATTCCCGGTAGTGCTTCCTGACTGGGGCCCCTCCAGAATTCAGTTGCTAGTTGCAACAATTGTATGACCCTGCTCTGACCCTCACAGCAGGCTCATACAATAGCTACAAGTAGGCCACAAAGAAGGTCCTGGGGAAAAAAAATGCACTGCAACAGAAAGCAAAATTACAGATAAGGAAGCAGGTGCCAGACTGGAATTTTAAAACAGTGACACATTAATAAACTAACCCCAAATTAATTCATCTCAGTTGAAGCAGGGCTGGTGTGCTTGCTTTTCCCCCCCATAATCTACAGTAATGATGAACCAGAGGGTTGCATTGATGTAACAGAGGGTTGCAGTGGTGAAACAGAGGGTGCTGGGAACCTGTTTTGATGAACCAGACGTAGAAACAACATAATTTGCGACCGTTGCGCGACAAAATGTAAGTTCGCAATTGCGAACTGGTACGAAACTCTCGCGAACTGGCAGAAATCCTTGCGAACACAAAAAAAAAAAAATCCGCAAATTCGCAAGAATTCGCGGATTTTGCGGATTGCGAGTTCGCAAATCCGCAAAATTCGCGAACGCGAGATTCGCAAAATTCGCCCATGCTTAATGTCATGCTCCTTTGAGTACCCTGCTTTTCCTCCCAATGAGAAGCGTTGTGTAGTAAAATGTATAAAGGTTTATGAGTAACATGCCCTGACACATAAGAATGATCTCTTAGGGCCCTTACTTCTGGCACTCCAGAAACAGTTCCACTCTGTGTCTGCTGATACTTTTGCACATTGGATTCAATGAGTCATGGCTGAAGCTGGGATTGACTTATCAGTATATGGTGCTCATTGTACTAGAGGCGCTTTGGCGTCCAAAGCCTTTGTGAGTGGTTCTAGATTAGAAGATTTCTCAGAGCTGCAGGTTGTCTGATTCCATGTTTAAGATATTTTATTACAAACCTATTGTGCATGTTTCATCTATGGTTGTTTGTCGAGCTTTGAACCTGGATAATTGGAGCCTCCGGTCCTGCCTTAGAATAGAACAATTTTCAGCATTTGCGACAAGAATTTTGAAATATATTAAGGACACAGAGGCAAGGAATATCCCACTGATTGGGACAGGTAAGAGTCATATCTCATATGGTTTATGTTTTGACATCGGCTTTTCCCTCCCTTCTTCTGTTCATGATTAAGATTCGTTGGTATTCAAACTTATTTTGATTTCAGGAACGGAATTAAAGCAAACTTAAATCTTATGGATCGCTATCTGCAGTGATGCGTTTTTACGCCAGATCAATGGAAGTTGCCTTATCCAAGATCCTGTTTTGTGTGGATTTTACTCTGAGTTGGAAGTTGGAACTGTTTCCTGTTATACATTGGACTGGTTATAGACTGCTTGTTTGCAAAGAAAGAGTCAGCAAGATGGTGCCTCTCTATTTTATATATCCTGAATACTGTTGATTGGTGGATTATGGAGGTGTGGTTCAAAGCTTCATGGGATATGTAGTGTTTTCAATATTTTGCTGTTTTATGATTGGCTGCTGTATTCTGAGTAGGAAAGATTGAGAAGCATAATTCTCGCCTCTGTGTCCTTTAATAGAATCTAAAATTCTTGTCGCAAATGCTAAAACAAAATTCTATTAAACCTTTGACACAAAGGGGGAACATGGCGGCAGCCGGTTGAGCTGCGGCAGTGCTCCGTTCCTGGGTTCCCGGCCGTGATATCTTTTGATGGTTCCGGGGTGAATACTGCGCGATGTGCTTCCTGTGAAGCTGACACCTGGTATTGTGTTGTGCTGCTGACTCCCTAATCCATTTTTTAACATTTTGAACATTTTTTCTCATTGCAGAGATATTGGCGTTTCCCGTCTCCATCAGATCCAATGTGTTTGGAAGGGGCGTGTTCCTCGGCGGAGTCTCCTGCCGCTGTAGGTGCTGGCTCTGCATCGCAGTCGAAGAGCTTGAATCAGAGCTGGAGCTAACCTGTGTTTTTGCCGCTGCAGGCGCTGGGCTTTCCGGTTTGGAGTCTTGCCGCCCTGGAGCTCCGATGAAGACGTAGGATCCGTTGTCTTCTCCCGGGACGTCATGGAGCCGCTGGGGGTCCCGCTGCCGAGGTGGAGGTGACAGCAGAAATGTATTAGGAAATGCCAGAGGAAGGAGAGTTGTCGCTGACTTTAGTTGCCACGATTATGGTGAAGGTGGTGGTGCTAAAGGTGGTGGGGGCTCAGCGCAGGCCGGGGGGATGGTACTCAAGGTGAGTCCATCTGTATACCTCCGGGTGGTGATTTATTCAAGTCTGGAGTAGGGGGGTCACCACATTTGAGAAAGGACAAACGCAAGGGGCCAAAGAGAGAGTCAAAAAAAGGGAAAAAATGTAAAGGAGTACAAGCTCAAAACACCACACTCTCCGCATCTTGTTGCTCTAACCCAACCCCTGCCCTAAGTTAGAGGTGCCCAAGCCAGTGGTTCTTGCTAGTTTTGGTAACGCTGATAGCACGAAAAAGAAACTTTCCTCCTACCTAACAGGGCAGGTCAAGGCTAAGCGAGCCTACATGTGTAAAATAACTAAAGGGCCTAAAGACTCTAATTTTAAGTGTAAATCCACTAGCTCTGCTAGTGCTGGGTCAAGGATAACTCCATCACTTAGGTCGTACTTTAAGGTGATCCCCCAAGTGTTACTACTATCGGATAAACTTTCTCCCAAGGTCTGTCCAGAAAAGCCACTATCAGAGGTCGTGGGTCCTGAGGAGGCAGTGAATACTGGGGTCTCATTTATTAGTACCTCAATTGTCATGGCGATGGGTGGTGTGGATGGCCCAGAAATCCCAGACTCCAACATGGAAGCTGAATTAGACTTGGATAGGGATAGGGATAGAGAGGATGAGACCACCTGCACCCTTAACCTTACTGAAGTTCCTGAGAGCTTGTTCCCTGTGTTGGAAACTTTGGGTCCTGCTGGTTCATCAGGTCATCCCCCGCCTCTTGCCTTGGTTCTGGCTCCACCACTGGCTCCGCCACTTCTGCTGGCTCCTCCATTTTTGATAACCGCCCCCCTTGATGGGTCAACGCAAGGGGATAGTACACAAGATAGCATACAAGGTGGTGCACAGGCTCCCTTTTCCAGTGCCAGTGCTTTGCCGGTTAACTGTGATAATGTAACCTTGACCACCTCCCTGCAGGCTTCCTTACAGGGGATGTTTACATCTTTGTCCGCTGACATAAAAAAAGGGTTTGAGACCTCTGCAGCTAATCAGGCCGACATTAGATGTTTTTGTGAGTCCCTGGACAAGAAGCTAAGTGATCTTACTTTAAGAATAGAGTCATTAGAGGACACGGTATCGGGTCTGTCTATACATTTGGATGAAGCAAAAGTGGATATCACAACGCTCAGGAAAGAAGACCAAGCATTGGCAGAGAGGATAGAGACTCTTGAGAACAATGCCCGATGGAATAATCTTCGTATCTTGAATATTTCGGAGGACAAGGAAGGCTCAGATATTAAGCAGTTTGTCATCTCGCTATTGAAGGAAGCATTTCGTTTGGATCAGTCTGTGAAAGAACTAGCTTTAGACATCCAACACATCCATAGAGAGCCTTTCAGGAAGAACGCCCAAAGGACCAAGCCAAGAAAAGTTTTGGTCAATTTTCATACTTACTCACTTAAGGAGACCATTCTCAATCTGGCCCTAAAGCAGAAATCTGTGAGTGGTAAGGGATTTAATTTTCAGATTCGATCTGACCTGTCCAGGACCACACTTGATAAGCAGTGGGAGTTTGAGAGGAGGCTTGAGGAGTTTAGAAGTTATGGGGAAGTTGCTCAATTAGTCTTTCCGGCAACACTGAGAGTAAAGTAGAAAAATAGTATGCATAATATCAGATCAGTGCAGGCAGCGGAGGAGCTTTTACTGACTATGGGCAAAGACAAAGGAGCATCAGGCTAGGTTAGGCGCTTTGCGGTATTGGGGAGTCACTAACGGCCAGATTCATCAAGCCGAAAACGGCTCGCCAAGGGCCAGATTCTGAGAATCTGGCCCTTTGCGAGCGCTATTTTTGCATTTGGGATTCATCATCCCAAATGCAAAAATCGCATTTTTAGAAATCGCATATTTGCGAATAATTGCATTTAAGGAATCTCAATTAGAGATTCCTTAAATGCATTTCAAGAAGCATTTAAAAATTGCGAAATCGCTATTTTTGACCGCTATTTACCACAAAGTCTGACTTCGTGGTAAATAGCGAAAACTGAGAAAAATGCACTTTTGTTCATTTTTCTCAGTTGTATGTTACACACACACATATGTCCTTTGGACATGTGTGTGCGCAACATCAGTCTACATTTTCATTTCAGGGGTGCTACAGGGTGTCCTTTGGACACCCCTGGCACCCTTGAAATCGCATCCTTATTTGCGATTAGCAAATTGCTAATCGCAAATAAGGAATAACTCCCCATTCATTCCTATGGGCCTTATTCCTTATTTGCGATTAGCAATTTGCTAATCGCAAATAAGGAATGTGTAGGAATCGCAATTTATTTAGTGATTCCTACATGAATCCCGTTTTGCAAGTCCTTAATAGCGATGCCTTAATAATCGCTAATAAGGACTCGCAAAACGGGACAGTGATGAATCTAGCTGTAAGAACTTAATAGAACCTAAAAGAGAGTGATGTAATTAATAATGTACATATGTACAGCAAGAAACCTTTTTGTAATCTGATAAGGCCCGGAAGACAACGTTAGCTTAAATACGAAAGTATAAAAGACTAGAAATGTTAAAAAAAAAAAAGAAGAAAGGAAAAAAAAAAAGAGAAATATACAATAAAGAATTAAAAAGAATCGGGGAAATAGAAAATCACTGCTTTTGTATAAACATCGGTAGTATAGGTATAAGGTATATAGTATAGGTTTAATGTTTTGGCTTTTCACGGTCACGGGTAGGGTGGGAACCCAGGATGGGGCGCTATCTTCTGGTTTTTCCAGATAGATAGAGCAAGGGTTTCCCAGGGGGGTGGAAGGGTAGTTTGGGGCACAGGGGGGTTAGGGTTGGGGTTGCAAGGGAAAAAACTTAAACAATTTCTTAATTTTTGCTCTAGTTTAGCTTTGAGTTTGTTGCTGCTGCTTAAAGAATATATGATTGTCCTTTCTTCATTCTGGTTGTATGCATATTGGTGGGTTTGCCCTTATAAACTCTGTAGTGTTGGTACAGATATTATTGTGTTGATGTTGATGTTAAAAGTCTAGGCGTGGGATCTTTAATACAATGAGTAAATTAGCGATTATCTCCTGGAATACTAATGGATTGCGTATTAACCCTAGAAAAAATAACATAATGCAGTATCTTCGCGACTCAGATCCACAGATTATAGTACTCCAGGAGACTCATCTTGCTGAATCTGAAATGCTTTCGCTGGTTAAAAAAAATAGGTGGATTGATCTATGTATAATGACATCGCAATCTGTACACATTAGAGGTGTGGCAATAATCTTTAAAAAATCAATAAAAGCGAGATTGGTGTCTAAATTGGTTGACCCTGGCGGTAGGTGGGCAATTGCATCAGTGATCATAGCGGGGTCCCCAATTACTATAATAGGATACTATGGTCCAAATCAGGATGACCCGTCAGCTTTGAAGACCCTTTTTTCTCACCTGTATTTATTTCCCGAGCCGGATATTCTTGCAGGAGATTTCAACATAGTTCTGGATCCTCTTTTGGATAAGTCCCCTTCTAACAGAGCCAGGACTTTATCTAAAACCAGGTCTTTCCTGCAGGATAGTATGAAGCAGCTAGGGTATAACGATATCTGAGATTATTACATGGGCAACAAAGAGGTGTTACATTTCGTAACTACAGATACCACCATCAGTCAAGAATCGATTTTATTTTGATTAGCCAACCTTTAGTTAATTTGGTGAAATCAGTTTCTCACCTCCCCTTTCATTTATCAGAACACGCGGCTATTTATTTAGAACTGGGGGGGTTTCCTAAGAGTCATTTGAGAAACTGGTCATTTGATCGTTCATTGCTCTCCTTGCTGGATGTTATTAATGCTCGTAAGGTAGAAGTGAAGCATTTTTTGGAAGATAATATTGGAACAGCTTCCCCTGGGGGTGTATGGGATTCACTAAAGGCCTTCTTGAGGGGCTTTAAAACAAATAAACCTACATATAAGAATAAGATTTATAGGGAAGCTGTGGCTTCCCTGGAAATGGAGATGGCCAGAGTGCAGACAGAAATAGCCATGCACCCAGATGCCCCTGCCACCACAGTACAGGTGTGGCAAAACAAAGTAGTTACTCTAAAAGGGGAGTTGGGCTCAGTTTTGAATGCTCGGGTCTTAGAGAGGTGGGAAGCAAGTAAATTAGCCCATTTTGAGTATGGTGAGGGGGCTGGAAAGCTGCTAGCCTGGAAGACAAAGACTGAGCAGGTTAGAAATAATATTTATTCAATCATTTCTGGCGATATGACATACTCTACCGATGCAGATATTAGGGGGGCTCTTCGAGAATTTTTCAGTGAAATATACCGTGAGGATAAAAATATTGAAATCAAACAAGTTGAAGATTGGCTGGCGGGACTTTCTCTTTCTGCACTGTCATTAGAACAACGTGCTGTTTTGGAAGATCCTATCTCCCAGGAAGAAGTTAGACTGGCAATTATCAATAGTAAAAAGGGTAGGGCTTCTGGCCCAGACGGTCTGCCGTCGGAAATTTACAAGGCTTTGAACTTAACAATCCTCCCTTTTTTGACTGAGCTGTTTAATGATATCCTCCAAGATGGAATGCCCCCTCCTATTTCTTGGAACAGTGGTTCAATAACATTGATACTGAAACCAGGAAAACCGGCAACTTGTTGTGGGTCTTATTTTCTATCTTAAGCGCTGACTATAAAATCTTTGCGTCAGTGTTGGCGAACAGGTCGGGGGCAGTCGCTTCAAGTATCTTGCATGTACACCAAAAGGGATTTGTAAGGGGTCGCCAGCTCTATGAGTTGACTTACGATCTCATAGGAGCCATCGATATGGCTTCCGTGGAATCACTCCCCCTGGCTGTTCTCACCTTGGACGCCACCAAGGCCTTCGATAGGGTTAACTGGACTTACCTATCGGAGGTCTTGGGGAAATTTAATAATGGCGAGAAATTCAGGCGTGCAGTGAGACTTTTGTATCACAATCCGTCTGCCTCCTTACTTGTAAACGGGGAATTATCTAACCCATTTAACATCATGCGGGGTACCCGCCAGAGCTGCCCTCTTTCTCCCCTCTTATTCGACCTATATATTGTGCCTTTTGGTCAATGGCTACGGACGATTGTAACATCAAGCCCTTTATTTTTGAAGGATGGGAGAAGAAGGTAGCCTTGTATGCGGATGATGTCCTCGTTTTCTCCTCTGAACTCCGCTCGGCCTTTCCAGCTGTAATTGCTCTGGCTCAGGACTTCGTCAACGTGTCTGGTTATGAAATCAATGCCTCGAAGATGGGTATTATGGTCTGGAACGACCCTGAGCCGGTGGCAGGGGCTCAGCTGAGTTCTGTCTTACGCTATTTGGGCCTAAATATATATAATGATATAAATGAAATAGTTCCATCAAATTTTTCGCTTCTTGCCAAGGAGTGTCATAGGTTGATGAAATCATGGTCTTCGCTTCCTTTATCCTTATTGGGTAGAGCCAACTTAATAAAAACGTCCATCCTTCCCAAAGTTTCTTTTTTGTTTAACACCATCTCTCTTTTTTTTTTAACCCTCTATGATAGCCAAACTTCAAAGTGATATAAGTTCTTTTATTAGGAATAACCACATTCCTAGAATAGCCTGGAAGAAACTTAGGCATCGTAGAGAAAAGGGTGGTTTGGCGGCTCCTGATCTACAGCTATATGCGTGGGCTTTTCAATTTTCCCATGCTAGGATGTTGCTAAAATCACCCATAAACTCTGCTTGTGGGTATATGTTTGCAGCACTGCTTAGAGGGAAAAAAATAGCTGAGCATGCGTTTTTGTTTAAGTTTGGCGACCCCAAGTTTTTAAAAAAAGTAAAACTGAAGGTATTGCGAGATATATCTAAAACATGGGTGAAACTCAGGCGTTCCATAAAAATTGATTACTTCTCTAGTAGATCTCCACTGTGGAATTCACCCGGGTCTCCGAGTTGGCTTCTTGATAGTCTTCCACTAAGAGAGGAGGAGTGGAGGTGTGGGGGGACCTTTTCGCTGAGGGTAGCTTACTCCTGTGGGAGGTGTTATTCTCTAAAATAGGGGTAGGACTTTCCAGGTTTAAATACTTGCAAATACGAAGCTGGGCGCACTCACAGGTTTCTGCTAAGGGCAGATTTTTGTTAGGGGGTGATAGCACCATGGTCTCCCTCTTAATAGATAAGCCTCCAACTAAGAAAGAGGTTTCATTTTGGTACAATCTACTATTGGAGGAGGTCGAGAGTGAGTTCCATCTGCCTGACATGCTGTGGGCCGTGCATATCACCAATCATAATGTGGAGAACTTGTGGTTTGAGTCTTTTAAGATCATGTGGAACATAGTGAAACCCTCTTGGTTGCGCCAAAACCACCTTTTTACCCTACATAGGGCCTACTATTTGCCAGAGAGACTCTCAAAATATCCAAACAATTCCGCAGTGGCATGCCCTAAATGTGGTCTGACTGCGGATTCTGACCTGCATATGTTCCTTGATTGCCCACTGTTATCGCCCTTTTGGAACACGGTTTGTCTAACACTCACTACTGTCTTAGGCTCCCAAGTCCTGCTATGTCCCGCTCTTATAATTTTTGGGGTCGCACCAGAGTTTCAGGGTCTGGCTAAGAATTTACTCTTTTATGGTATTTTGTTGGCCAGAAGAGAGATACGTAGAAAATGGAAAGACCCGTTACCTCCTACCTTGCTGGACTGGCGCACTTCAGTGTTACAAACATCCAAAATGGACCTATTAAGATTGGGCAATCCAGACAAGAGAAACGTCTGGTTTTTATTAAGTTGGTTATAGCTGAGTACTCGACCATGGTTTTTTTTTTTCCCCCAAGGTCCAATGATTACGCTCTTTGGCATCTCTTTTTATGTTCGTATACCCAATAGGGCGACATCGATACAAGATTGGGTATCTGACTGCAGCATACTACCCCGTTGGTTGTTCTAATGTGGTGCAGTTGGAGTATGGTAATTGTACTGAGGGGCGACCCACTTCGTACTATTCAGTGCCCCTACCAGTTTATCTGTGACAGTACGCCTATCTCCATGCACTACTATTTGGCCACCAAGGGCGAAATTGAGGACTAAAAAAAAAAAAGAGAGAAAAAAAAAACCTTTGACACAAAATTTACATGCAAAGTACACATTGTCAAAAAACCTAAGGCAATGTAGTACAAGCTGCCCTTCCTGAAGAAAATGAACCTAACGTCTGTGAAACACACGTCACTGCAACAGTTCAAACATTAGCAGACTTACTGATTACATGTTCCATGGTTTCTCTGAAAGTATATTGGCCTCATGCTTCAGCACGTCACCTCTTGACATACATTGGAATTACACTTACATCCCATCCAAACCAAAACAAAAAGTAGGCTTTTCCTGTTCAAGCTACCAGGGCTTGATTATATCAACATCAGAAAGGCCCTATCCTGAAAGGACCTGTAGATTCGCCTTTTCAAGAACACTACAATGCTTAACAATAGAAATCACCATTGTAAGATTCTGCTTTTTATAGATGATAATGAATCATATCCCTGGACTCTTGACAATGTAATTATTATTAATTAGCTTATAAAGCGCACTGAAACCTAAACTGTATCCTGGTGCTGAGATAAATGGTAGATTCCAACTACAATTAGATAATAGTACCAGTTCAGGTATGCTGTTTGCAAAGCCAGGTTTCTAAGCTTTACTAACACAACCGCTGCGGATCTTCCGCAAAGTTGGGCAATGTGTTCAAGTGTTGAACAGCTTTTACTGAGCAGTTGCTTCCCATCTAAATTGCCGAATGTAGCGTTATGGCTGGAATAAAAAACAGGAACTTATTTTGCATGTATAAGGGCCCTTACCATGTAGAACCCTATGGGCCAAACACAAAGATTTGAAACTGACCCGCTTGACAACCAATAACCAATTTAGAGAATCCCATCCTAGGGAATCTGTAGGCATCCCCGTAGCCACATTCTGAATAAGCGATAAGCCCTTAAAAAAGCCCACAGCATAACCTAAGAATGAGAAATTGACATCCATATGGTTCACAATTAATACCCAGACAACCACAGGCCTAGCTTGAGAATGAAAGAGTGGTTCACCAGTCAAATGCTCCCTAGCTAAGTCTGTGCTATGTGAACATACATACACACAAATCTGGCCATATATAAGCAGTCAAAAGTACCCTACTTGGTTGTTTGAGACCTGTCCAGAGATTTATCAAAGTCTCACCTGATCATTCAGCCCAGAACAGAGACCGATCAATTTCCCAGTTCATTACCACTAACTGGGTTACAGATTTGGGCACCAGTAACAAAGAAAGTGACCTGCTTGCCTCCCTCTGCCAATCCAAAACTATTACAAATGCCTGGGAATCTCCAACCTGTGCATCCCTGAATAGTTAAGTGTCCTGTAAGCATATACTGTCATCTTCCATTACATAGGGGCCCGTGAGCTCCATACAAGGATAATAAATAACACTATTAAAGTCTTCAAATTGTTCAACTGCCCTTTTCTGACCAGGTTAAGCGATATGCAGAATTTCATCTGGCAGTCCAGAGATTTGCTACCCTTTAACTCAGCTATTCTGGAGAGAGTTAAACCTCCATTTATCAACTCTTTACCAGTATCAAGACTTTCAGGTCTCCCAACTGGCCACCCCTTACCATCTGGCAAACAAAGAGTTTCCAACTGGCTATGTGAGAGACGATGTGAAATATGCAACTCTTCCACATGGGCATCCCTAACCTCTTCCAAGACTAGCAGGTCACCTACTTCGCTGTCCCTAACCAGGGTTAGAGCTGCGCGCACATACCACGCACAACTCGAGTTCATTGCTCCCACAAAGTGTTGAGTATTAATTAGGAAGCTGTAACTCACCTACCCATCCGCCTAGCTCCCTATGTGGTCAGTCATTTAAGTAGGGCCTAAAGACATGCTAGATTCCTAGAAATAACTTTGGCCGACACAGGCTCAACACCAGCTTGGCTTATCTACCTGTAAGATCAATGCAGTCCCTCCTCTTAAATGTATGTAACATGTCAAGTGTAACATCAACAATCAAGGCTCTGCTTTTTAGCCAAAAGCTGTTGTATTCAGGGACTTCTACTTTCCTTGTACAGTTTACATACGATTGAAAACTCTTAGCACTCAAAGTGCTGCTCTGTGCTAAAAACCCAGCAACAGAAGTCAAACATGACATAAGTTAACTTGCCAGTTCCTTCACCACATCATGCTACGATAAAGGGGATACCATTATAAAATTAGAGGACATTCAGAAGTAATATTAAAAACATATATTTTCAATTATTAGTTATGAAAAAATGAAAAGAGCAACTTCCCAGCAGCGGGGTGTTGAGAGGGCATTGGTATAGGAATTAAAAGGATCGGGGCAGTCCGGGGTGAGCAACACTCCTCAGTAAGCAAAGATAGAGCTGAATACCTTGTGAAAACAAGAATAGGATTGTGACTTCTGTTAGTATAGCGATAACAGCTGGACAGCGATGATCTAATCTGCACACCGGTATGTGTTCATTGGCAGTGCTAATAAATACTTCCAGGAGGTGCTCTCCAAAAATGACTGCTGTCAGACCATCTCTTTGACATTAGAAATATTTTCTTCGTGATTTGGATTTATACCTGTCAGTGTTCTTTTTCACCATTGCATGCCAGGCTATTAGTGCTGTAACGTGCAATTGTATCCTTTATATATTTAATAACATATGGTTGCTTAATACCCCTGTCAAGAAATACAGGGAACACCCATGTAAATGATACACTGCTGACTCCAATCTTTTCTAATGGCTGTACTGACAAGAGATTCCAGCCAGTGTCATATTCATTACTGCTGTCCTTATTTGTACTGTCAATGAACTTAAATGTATGTAGTGCAAAGGGGAATTGCTGCAAACACTGCTGCACAACCATTGCACTTTTTATATGCCAATCGTCTGCTTGCGTGGAAACTGAAGGATTGGGGGTCGACTTTACGATGCCCTGGCCTCCTCCAAGGAGCCCTGCTCAAAATGCTGTAACAACAAACAAACAATCAGGAGTTCCTAACGTCACTTGAGCCCAGCTTAGACCAGCTATCATATATAACGAAAAGCCGGGCCATTAGCGACAGCCGTACCTTCGCCTCCAGTCATCAAAAAAGGCGCTCTGCCCTGTAACTTCACAAGTAAGCCGACACACAAACCTATAGATTAATGTTATCAAGCCAAAAACAAAAAGTGAAGAAAATTAGTGTGGTATCAAAGGGCGATGTTGGACGGTAAGATAATGGAGTAAAACAATGTCTAACAAATGCCATTTTGTGTATATGGTATTGTAGGCTTTGTGTCATTACATTACTAATTAACATTTATAACAAACAATACCCTCTTAATTGTTTTTGGCGGCTGCTGCGGGTGCATAATACACTCACTTATCTTACTGCGATTGGTACTTGTGATGGGTAAGATGCAAGAGGATAGTCTACAAAAAACACAGGAACCCAATGTAAAACATTACTGGAACACAAACCAGATCCCTGTAGGTTGGTTACACGCAGGGATCCGAAAGAGGGGCATTTGTTTTTTCCTGTTTTTATGATGTTTCAAACCTCTGACTAGTAGTTTGGAAACACTGGGTCCATGAGGGAGCTGCATACATTTCTAAAGCCATCTTATTTAGTATTGAACCTTGAGGTGCTTGATACCTAGAGACCTATGTAACAAGCTCCTTCAGCTTATAGATAGTGAGTCTATCTGTAACTAATAAAGTAAAAGAGAACAGCAATTGATACATGTAAATTTTTGTGGCGATATGTTGAATGTTTTTGTTTTTCAGTTATGTTGTTTTGAAACTCCTACGCCGCATTGCTGTATGGCAAAGACTCACTACTACATGAAGCAGGACACAGAGCTGCCGCTGATGTAAATGCTGAGAGCAGCCAAACGACAACCTCTGAGACCCTCTAGCCCTGAGGAAATTTCACTCATTGTTCCCCTCTTCGCACGTTAATGCCATCTTTTGTTCTGTTCAATAGTGCTTCAATGCTTGTTCGGCCTTGTATGAGCGATGGCGGTTTACAGTTTGTAAAATTACGTTTCTGAGGGGTTGGTGTTTTGCTACCTGTGTAAAAAAGTGGTAAGTTACACCTTGTTTCCATGTGGGGGAAGTGGGGAGCGTTACTGCTCAGGTGAGTGGTGGGCACAGACTTGTAGCCGGGCAGGCAGCAGAGAAAGCATTGGCAGGGCAAGGAGACTAGACCATTTAATATAAAGAGCAGAGCCTCAGAGACTTTATATAGCGCAAACTTGACCCAAGAGGGTATCAGAGCGCTTTAATTTTAGGATTGTTGTATTAAAAGTTACATAAGTTACAAGAGCATAGGAAGGAACAGTACACAAAAACAATGTTGCAAGAATTCGTAGGAGGGAGGGGAGGAAGGAGTCATAGCGGGGAGACGAGGAGGAACTCTGCCCAATGTAAGGCTGGGTAGGTGACTGTCAAGTGTCCAGAAGAGGGTCTATGATTGACATTGACATTGAATAGCATTTGTATAGCGCATGGCTACCCAGAGGCATCCTAGCGCTGGCAGTAGCAGCAGTGAGTTGTTCAGCCAGTTAGGGGAAAAGTAATGTTTTCAGGGATCTGCGAAAGGAGAGGTGGTTGGGTTCTGTTCGCAAGTGGATGGGAAGGGAGTTCCAGAGTCTGGCAGCATTGAGCGAGAATTGCCAGCCTCCACTTCTGGCCTTCCTGATCCTAGGGATCGCCAGGTTCATGGTTTTAGAGCGAAGGCTTCTGTTGGGCTCATACGGCTGGATGATGCTGTGCAGAATGGGGGGACCTGTTTTGAAAAGAGATTTGTGAACAATACTCAGGTACTTGAACTTGACTCTCTCCTGGACTGGCAGCCAGTGGAGTGATTTCAGGGCAGGTTTGACCGAGTGATGCTTAGGGATGCCCAGTAAGAGTAGTGTGGCCCAATTTTGAATAGTCTGTAGTTTGGAGACAGTGGCAACAGGGGCACCAAGGTATAGGGCATTCGCATAGTCCAGCTGGGACAGGACGAGGGCCTGGACCATAATCTTCCTAGCCTGAAAAGGCAGGAGAGGAAGTACCTTTCAAATCATCTTTAGGACGGCATAGCATGAGGCGGCCGTCTTCCGTGCCTGGGTTTTAAATGTGATATCCATGTAAACACTACATAATCTAGCCATAAGGTCACGAAATGCAAAAACTTTATGGAAGGGAACCAACTCATTTGAAACAAATTTAAATAGAAGCCAATTAAAGCTGTATTATTGATTCAAAGTGGCATCAAAAACTTGGGGACCTACTTAAACTACTAGAAGCTCTACTAAAAGTAAAAGACTTGAACATGGATCACGCCCCTCAGTATGGCAAGACACGTTGTTCCCCACCCTGTTCCCATAGACATGATCACCAGTTTTGTTCCAGTGAGCTTGAGCTTCTTTGCTGCCTTCCTTTGGGCAATTCCTTTATTCCAGTTGGGGACATTTTGTCTTCACTTCAGTGACTGTAGCTTCAGCTTAAAAACTATTTACATCCTTTTAGTGTAAATGTACAACAATGTGCCAGAGCTAATCAATTCAAGCAAGGATAGCACATAAAGAGAACAAAATAATTGTACCGATTCCTGTCAGGCCCAAAATGGAAAGGCAACACAGAGGGAGGAGAATAGTGGTATTCACGTCAGACTGAGTCCATTTTACAAACACTGCTGAGTTTCAGGACACATGCTGCAGAGTACCAGATGTAAAAATCCACCCATGTCAGGGTAAAAGACATTGGGTGTCACATTCAAGGAACACACCTGTTTGGCTATTGAATACGGGTTTACAGAGACCATTGCTAAGGCAGTGGAGTGCCTGTCATATTTAACAATGTGTCACTGCAAAGGAAACGTGGCCAGGTTCTGAGTAGGTTCTGAGCTGGGATGGTGCAGTGAGCTAAAAAACGGTGATGGATCAAGCCCTGATCTGTTGACTGGGTATGAGTGTTCTGTTTAATTCAGATACTCTGTCCATCACCACCCCCCTTTTCTGAATCGTTTTGTTCACCATAAGCGTGGAAGGGTATACTCAGATGTGAGTCCCTTGATAATTGCACCATCAGGATTCAAGCAAGCCGGGCCGAAGACGGCTGTAATGCCAGAAACCGGTCCCCGGAAGCTTGTTTCCTTCCCAGTATAAGAATTGGCTTGGTAGTTTGATCTGCCCTGTTCCCATGATGCACTGGGCCAGGGCCAGACTAATTTGCATGTAGCCAGGTTGGTGCAGTGAGCTAAAAAACGGTGATGGATCAAGCCCTGATCTGTTGACTGGGTATGAGTGTTCTGTTTAATTCAGATACTCTGTCCATCACCACCCCCCTTTTCTGAATCTGTATAGAAAGAAGACACCAGGGACCAAATGTAACAGTCCTGCGAGGGAAGGAGACGCTGGTGGCCGCATTTATCAAGGATTGGATAGAAGACAAAAATATTTCTCCCTTTCCCGACTTGTCAGGTCACAGGATGACAGGCTAAAGTATTATAAGTGCTCTAAGGAGGTGAAACAAAGAGTGTTCCGGAGGAAGCGAGTCACAGACCTCACTTTTATTGGCACTTTGCAGTCACCACGACTCACTGTCACTGCTCCCTTTCATTCTCGCTCCTTACCTGCCAACTGCCTCCGCAGCAGCCGCACTGGTTGAGGCTTGGTCATGCTTCATTTGGGAAAGGGGAAGCAAGCGGGCTTCGGTTGCGTAAACTCGGGCAGCCCGTGCCCCAGACAACGCGAGAGTGATAATGAAAGAAGAGGCTCAGAGGCCCGGCCAGGACCCGCACATGTGCAGTTGTGCATCATTCAATTCATGAAGAGCGGGCTTCTGACGCCCTAGGTGGGCCGGCCGGGCGACGGGCACCCACACCATTTAATTAAAGACGAACCTCTGAGTGCGTGCTGTGTGGTGTGTACCATTTAATTTATTAAGAGGCCAGGCGCACCATTTAAATTCATGACGAATTGAGGGAGCCCCTGGAGCGCGGGTGCCCCCCCACAATGTGGGCCCTGGGGCGGCCAGGGCTACACCCCTGGAGGCAACAGCTTTAGTGACTGCAGCAGTTGCAGTAATGGAGGAGAATGCGGCAGGCGGGGCGAGATACGTGGACGACAGTCGGCAGCATTAAAAGGGTCTGGCTCCCAGGTTGGAAAACCGATCTGAAAGCTGCTGCAGTCAGGAAAAGCAGAACTGCATACTTGCATGTCCACAGACCCTTAATTAGAATAAGCAATGGTTGGCACTGTGTTAGTGCAGTCCGGCCAGGACTCGAAGAGGCAGCTGTTTGCGTGAGCTACTATCCGAGTCAGGATACTCAGGATCTTTGGCTCCCGTCGATGCTGTGAATTGGCTACAGTAGGATAATGTTGCATCAGAAGCTGCACTGCAACAAGGTACCAGAGCAAGTTCAATTCCACTTTATTTCGATTATTAAAAATCATAAAAAGTAAGCCATACAAATCAATGTGGGGGTACATGATTACATATAAAAGCAATTAAAATATATTTACAGTTATAATTTAATACTATTCATTTTTCAGTTAAGTTAATATATCTACACCGACAGAACCATTTAATCCATCATACTGTGTTTTCTGCAGCGAATAGAAGCAACAAAATAGTTTGCCACTCCAAACATAGTCACAGAGGATTCCATTAACTTCAAATATAGCAGCGCTGGTTTAACTTACAGAAACCCCTTGTCATTTAGTAATGGGAGAATAAACTTTATCCTGGGTAATCTGTAGTAAGAGCAAAAGAAAGTAAAATGTATTGTGTCCTGCAGGGGGTGGCCGTCAAACTTACAGGGGGCGGCATTATCGGGCCTGCACCAGACTTTAGAATCAGTTAGCAACAAATGAATCTGATTAAATCTAAATTTGGTCAGCAACCAGCGGTGGAAGGGGATCGTCACGGTGGTAAGGTACTGTTGAATTGATAGGGATGAGATTAATAGGTAATGATCTCTTACCATAGGTTTCCTAAGTTGTACCGCCTCCCGCTCTTGTTCTCTGATCTTGATAAAGTTGGTTTTGACCCATCCTATATCTGCTTTTACCAGACCAGCTGGATTTGTAAAAATTTCTGGTCGCCCCAGTTCCCTAGAGGTGGTTTTAATTTAAGACAGCCACTGGATATTCTTCCCTTTCTCCAAGTGCAAGCAATCCCTCAGAATCACATGGTTTAGGGTGAGGTTAGGGTTCAGCCAGGTTTTTATCCATAACAGAATAGGGGCCATATTTATTATGTCTCCAATATAGCCCATCCCTAGCTCTTGATGAATTGCAAAGGTGGGCGCTGATTGGGGATGACCTAGGAGTGCACGGAAAAATGTATTCTCCTCTGTTTGAATAGCCTCCGAGTGTTTATACCCCCATACAGTCGCCCTATATCTTGCAATTGTAATTGTTTTCGCCCTATAAATGGATAAAATTGCTCCAATAGGTTTCCCTCCTAGACGTTTTGCGAGGCCTAGTATAGCAGCAGAGGATCTTTTTATCGCATTGGCCTTAGCTGAGAATTGTGGGGCCCAGGTGCCTCTGTCATCGAATTCCACACCTAAATAGGTAAAGACCTTAACTCTAGAAATAGCTCTACCATTACAGTAGAAGGAGTTAATACTATTTTTTCTTGCTCCCACAGACATGACATGCGACTTTCCGTTATTAATCACTAGGTCCAGTGATGTCTTGAAATCACCAAAAGAATTCAGTAATCTTTGGAGGCCTAAAGGAGTCTGTGCCAATAAAACGGCATTGTCCGCGTAAAGGAGTACTGGGATTGAAATTCCTCCCATACGCGGTATGTCAAGTGTAGCCTTACCCAAGGAATCTTCCAATGAATTTATATAAAGGGTGAATAGCATGGGGGCTAATATACACCCTTGGCGTACCCCTCTACCTGACTTAAACCTTGCAGTACATTTGCCCTCCTGTGTCATTCTTATTGAGGCATATAAGTCCCTGTGTAGCTCTGCCAGGAAATATACCAGAGGTTGATCCAACCCTAGGTCCATGAGCATAGTCCACAGCCTAGACCTGTTTACTAGATCAAAGGCTGTGGACAAGTCCATGAACCCCAGGTAGACCGATCCTCTAGAGGCCACCGTATATTTGTTTAATATTAAATCCAGGTTGAGACACTAATCTTCGGTGCCTCTACCCGCTCTGAACCCAAACTGGGCGTTGGACAGAATATTTTTCTCTTTAACCCAATCTTCTATTTTGGCTAAATTCATTTTCCCTAGAATTTTTATGGATGAGTCTAGGAGCGATATGGGCCTGTAGCACCTAGGGTCCCCTCTTTGGCCCTTTTTAAACACAGGGAAGATGGTTGAACGTGACCATGACTCTGGGAACCCAGATGTTATTGAAGCATTAAATACATTTGTTAGTAATTTGGCCCAGAAATCGGGATTGGCTTTATACATGTCCGCTAGCACACCATCGGGCCCAGGTGCCTTTTGACCCGCTGTATTCTCGATTGCCTTACTAACTTCCTCAATCGAAAAAGAAAGTGCTGGCCACAGAGGATTTAAGTCAGATACCACAAAGGGTTCTAATTCCAGAGTACTGCCATAAATATTTTCAAAATGAGTTAACCAATCCTTCTCACTAATGTTTACTTCTAGTTTGCCGTTCTCAATACCAGAGAACAATGGGTTGTTAACAATAGCCCAGAAACTGGAGCTGTCCCTCATTGTTGCTTTATCCATTAATTCTGCCCAAGCTTCCTTTTTTATATCACTTTTGCGAGCCTGCACTATAGTTTTATACTCCCTCCTAAGTCTTATTACTTGCAATTTATCCCTAGGGGTCTTTTTAAGGGCCCCTATGAGCATACTATGAGCTCTGGAACACTTGCTGCCAAACCATCCCTTAGCCAAGGGGTTTTTTGGTCGGGTATTTACAGTGAGTTCTTTGGCCACTAGGGCACAAATGGTTTCATATGAGGTGATTTTATCCATCCCCATACTAGAGGAGTCCAAACAGATATTTAACTCAATGTCAGCTTTCACATTTAGGGTATTAAAGAAGTCTACGGGAGTTACCTTACTCCACTTTAACCTCCTCCCTGGATCTTTGGGTATTAACGCAGTTTCTGCTACTATGTTGGCCGTTCTGTTAAGGAATTTAATACTATTATCCAACTCCAAGACTACCGGATTGTGATCACTAAAAGCTGATAACACAGCATTGTAGTAAATCACAAAACTTAACAATCCCGGAGATATAAATATATAATCAATAATAGATTCAGAATTCCTAGCAGAATATGTTACTACACGGTCGTTCCTATCCTGAAACCCAGATTTATACAGATCAATATTTGAAATAAGGCCCTCCAGTGCTTCACCTTTTGGGCTATGTTCAAAATGTTGGTATACTGAGTTTACAGGACCTTCCCTATCTTCAAACTGACAATTTAGATTACATAAATGGATATTAAAATCCCCCATCAAAATATAGTGTACAAAAGTGGATTGATTCTCGTTGTATATTTTTTAAAAGTTTTCCAGTGAGCAGAGATGCTCATTTTGAGATCCATCTACCATAGAATTATAAAAATTAATAAGTAATAATTTGGTGTCATTTGGCAAGCTAATCTCCACTATCAAGTGGTTTAGGGAGGTAGAGTCTAACTTTTTTGCCGAACCAACTACTTTTACCGATAACAAGAGCATAAGACCCCCTTTATCTCTCCCTACAGTCATTTCACATGCTGGAACAAAAAAAGACGCGTAGCCCAGAAATCACACCCCCTATCCCAGGTCTCCTGAAACGCTATAATGTCATACTGCTTGACATAAGTTAGCCAGATGTTATCTTCCCTTTTTGAGCGTAGCCCTGCAATATTCCAGCTCAATATTTGTACCTTATTCTCCAATCCCCCAGTCTCAGTTGCTACTTTTAGGTCAAGTGTTTGAGGCCCCCTAGAAGAGGCTACAAGTCAATCTATCTCTCCCACCTGCGACAAGGGTGAAAAGCGGTTTTGAAGGGCCAGAACCTCCCTCTTCTAGGTACCTGAGTCACTGCGTGGTTTAGGGCGTAATGCTGTATTAATAGTAGTCCCGTCATATGTCTGTTCTCTCTCTATCTGACACGGGAGAATACGGAGTGGACACTTCCAAGTAGATTCTCTCCTCACTTGGATGGCCTTCTCTTCTAAGATGCGTGAACTGAAGTTTGGATAAAAGAAACCCAATGGGAGTGCTCGGATCCCTTGGTCCATATTATTCAAATAAGATGCATCCCAGAAAAGTTGTGATGCCTCATTCGGGTTATCAAAATTTACAATCAGACAATCCCCCTTCAAAGGTTTTTTAGAGCGACCCAGCCAACCCACACGTCTTCCCGTTAGAATTCTGGAAGATATGTTTTTCTCCCCTGTACAGTTTTCATTGCACCAGGTTTTGATGGTTTTTATTAGAGACTCAGAGGATTCCCTCGCTCCCACTTCTAAGGGGGGAACGTTGACTATAATGCCAACAAAGGGGGCAGCTTCCGGGGGGGAGATTGATCGTGGGTTGGTGGACTGAGGCTTTTTCCTTTGGCTGGGCCTTCCTAACATCCAGTTCCCTTACAGAAGGAGAGCGCACCGCCCCTAACTCCTCTATGGAGTGTCCTGCCTGTTGAGGAGCAGTCCTACTAGGCATCACTGTTGAAACCCTTTCCTTACTAATCAAAGGCAGTATATTCTTGGGCCTCCCATTTACTTGTTGAGGGTTCTGTGGCCTCTGTAATGTCGTAGGGGTGCCATTAAACACAAAAGTGGGTGACTCCTTGGCTAATAAGAAGGCATTCAGACGCTCACATTTTTTTAGGATCCCGGCAACACATTCATTCAGGGTGTCGATAATGTCTTTAGCAATTGACGTCAATGTAGATTCCACTTTCTCTGTAAGGATGTTCTCCAGCATATCCCTGATTGTAGATTCGAGGGGGCTCAGGGTTCTTTTTTCCGCCATATCGATTTTTTGGGACTTCCCTCTTTTATGCTGTATCTTTCCCTGTTTCTTGGCTTGGTTTGGTCTATCCCCTGGAGTGAGGTTAGCAGGCGTAACGGTAGCAGTGTTTTCCGGGGCCGGATCAGCTAATCTGGTAGGGTTAGTCTTAGGGTGTTCAATTATGATCCTGGGCTCCAGGGGCACCTGGCCTGCGGGTAGGTTCTCAATGACTTCTCCCTCTCCCTCTTGGGTATTGATTTTAGTAACATCCAAGCTTAATTTACGTTCTGTGTTAGCTATTTCAGTGTTCAGAGCCCCCACCGCAGTAGTCAGATATGAGATGAGGCTCTCAGAATTACGGGGAACTTTGGCCTTAAAACCCCCTCCAGTAGTGGGAGATGGCAATTTGCGCTTACCCATGATTGCTGGTCCGTGAGTGTTGGAGGGGTGGCCCGTCCCGTCCCTCGACGTCCCCGGATGGCCACAGATGGCCCGCCCTTTGCCCGGGCTTCCCTCAGCGCTAACGCGCAGCTGCAGGCAAAGTCCAATATAAAGAGAGAGCACCCGGAGTCCAGTGGGCGGGGCTCACAGGGCAGACAGGACCAGGTGTAGGTCGTCAGTCCGGGGCTCCTGGGACTTGCAGTCCCTACCGCGTAACTCTCCGCCCCTCAGGAATGTCGTGTATGTTGTTGATTAGCCCCAGATACCACACGGGGTCTCCAGCCCAGGCAGTGATCTTATCTCCCGGTGCAAAGGCCGCAGCGGGAGCCGCAAAGCGAGTGCGGCGAGTTGTAGCGCTGTTTTGCGTTTCAAGGCGCTAGTCTGCTCCTCTCAGCAAGGGCTCCTGCAAACCCCCAACAGTGTTGATAAGTCTCCCGCCGACCGCAGGAGTACAGGGGATTAAATGCACACGGAGTCCAGTGGGCGGAGCTCACAGGGCAGACAGGACCAGGTGCAGGTCATCAGTCTGGGGCTCCTGGGACTTGCAGTCCCTACCGCGTAACTCTCCGCCCCTCAGGAATGTCTCGTACATTGTTGATTAGCCCCAGATACCACATGGGGTCTCCAGCCCAGGCAGAGATCTTATCTCCCGGTGCAAAGGCCGCAGCGGCACCCGCGTTGCAGATGCAGCAAGTTGTAGAGCTGTTTTGCGTTTCAAGGCGCTAGTCTGCTCCTCCCAGCAAGGACTCTTGCAAACCCCCAACAGTGTCGATAAGTCTCCCCAAGGTACCAGAGCAGCTCAAAGCATGCAGAACATATTTATGGCTTGGCTGAGGCTAGGAACAATAATGTTGGTTGTATCGATTTACAGCCTTTGGTGCATGAGTTCAATCAATCAATCAATCAGGGGTCCATAAAGCGCACTACTCACCCGTGAGTTGTAATCAGTATCTCAACAGCAAATGGAACTATCTAGTATAATTCAGAGGGGAGGGCATCAAAAGGGTCAGGAGGCAGGGGACTGCAAAAGAAATACATGCATCTCAGCAAAATCCACCTTAACAGGTTCACACTTCGCATCTACAGCTCAGAGCTTGTGGGAAAAGACCCCACTGCCAGTGAAGGCAAGACCATTGATCAACTAACTGAGTATCTAGTAGACCAGGATATTGTGATGATTCAGGATGTTATCAATGAACCAGCAATATCTGCCCCACTATTGTATGTACTCAGAATCTCCCAGATCCTATAACAAGCCAAGAGGATGTACAAACTGAGATGCCCCCCTCCCCAGGGAGAGAAAATCAAAGTAAAGCCACACCTGTGAAAAGTCTGAAAAAGCTTACTGACTAGCAGGAAAGCTAACGTTATAACTGTGAAACTTCTGCATGTCTGAAGGATGGGTCCCATGGAAGTCCAATAAATAAATGGGTCACGTCTAGGAGAAGTTAATGTCATTATAAAGCAGCTATCGAACTCTGAACCTGTGACTGGGTCCTTCTCACACATACTTGAGGAGTTGAACCCTTTTGACTAGGTCTTAAAAGCCACGGTCAATATGGAGATACATGACCTGTCGGATAGCCTAATGAAAAGCACCTGACATATCGGGAAGTACGTAGTCTCTTGGGTCCCCCCCATCAGTGACGACTGAAACTACAACTGCTATGAGTAAACTAAATGACACCTCTGATATACAGGAACCTTCATTGTCTTTAATTCTCCAGGCCCTGCATGCCCAAAAAGTAGAGGCACAGGAACATTTTGCGTAAGTCAGATTGCATGATCTTTCAATACGACAATCACTATCGGAAGTGACTGGCAAAACTGCTTCAATCACATGTGATATAGCAGATCTGCAGCAGCATTTGGCAGACACTAAGTAGGCTACTGCAACCACACCCAAAACAATTAAAACACAGGACATCCAACTGATATTCTTACAGGGGAAAGTTGATGACCTGGAGATCAGGAGCGTGGGAATCATCTAAGGCTTTTCGAGATACCCAAAGTAAAAGAAGGACCTGACCCGAGCATTTATTGTACAGCTATTCCAAAAGGCATTTGTGGAACATGCGTACGATTGGGATTCCCAAATTCAGCTGGCCCACATACTTCGAGTCTTCTTAAACCAAGCAACAATGAGTAAAGCCACAACATCCCCGTCCAATGCTCATCTTCATTGGTAACTTCCTCCTGTGACAGGCCATCTCCATCAAGGCCCGTCCTACGTCTCCCATTGTGGTTGAATCTATTTAATTCTTCATGAGGTCGGATTTATGTAAAAACACATTGCCGGAAGATGCGTTGTGAAGGCAGTGGGGGCACAGGTGTTCTTGCTGGAGCCAGCACGTTTGAAGTTCATCAAAGATGGCCGCTCTCAGATCTTTCATACTGATCTTGAGGCTAAGCAGGCTCTTAGTCAATGGCAATATCAGGCAACCAAATAGCGGTAGATGAGGGAGTGGTAATCTAACTTAGGGCCTCATTAGGATGGCGGACAGACCTGCGTCCGTCCACCACCCCGGAGGTGGTGGGACCGTCGGCAGGGGCAGAGGCGGTCCCTCCGGTGCAATCAGGATGTGACCGCCACCCTGGCGGTCACATTCTGGATCTTTAACCTTGCGGCGGGTGCTGCTTGAAGCAGCAGCTGCTGCAAGGTTAAAAATGCATGTTTAACATTTACATGTACAAAGCAGCAGGCACCGCAACGGGCCCCCAAACACCAAAGACCACATGCTTTTCCACAGCGGAAAAGCTGCCGTGGAAAAGCATGTGACGATGCACATTCTAATTTGGCTGACGGTGTCTTGCAGACACCGCCACCAAATGGCCCTCCACACGCCGCGGATCAGCGGCGGACGGACCTGCCTTCCGTGCTGGTCCCACCGCAATCCCACCGCCATCTTAATCTGGCGGTGGGTGTATTCTGTGGCCGCGGCGGTGAATCCGCATCCTCCGGGCCGGCGATGGCTTCCCATCCATTCACCGCCATCCTAATGTGGCCCATTGCTTTTATAATAGCATTTAGCCAGGGCTGTTGCATAACTATCTCATTCTTTTCAGGTTAAGTATCGAACGGTGACTCCAGGACTTTGGAGCAGGATAAAATATGTGTTTCATGTATCTCTCCTCTACATTTCTGTTTATTCTCTACTAATATTTTCATCACTTTTTCTTGATGTTTTGTATGTGATGCATAATTGGGGTTGCATGGCCCACATGGTTGAGTGCTCCCTGATTGCTGTCATTCAATCGACAGCTTGTGGGGGGATGATTCCCTTTCCAGGATACAGAGAGGGAAGGTCAGATGGTGGGGGTTTGGGGCTGTTGCTGTCCACAGGAAACAAATCTTCCCATCTTTATTTTCGTTAGTGCTTTTGGGGTGGGGAGAAGGGGGCTCAAGAAGGAAGGGGAGTACTTAAGGGAAGAGAGGGAAAACAGTCAAAGGGATTAAAAGCAATGAGAAACATGATTCATCACAGAATTGGAACAATGACTATAAGCTTATGTATAAACTAATCATACCTTTCTGTTAAGAACTGAGAGCAAAGAGAGGAGGAGGGGCATAGGCCGACTATGTTAGTGGAAATAAAGGTACCTTGCAATAGGACTAATTAAATGTATATGTTGGATCGTTTCCGGCCTAAATGCAGCTAGTAAACGCCAATTAGTTAGGAAGGAACTTAAAATGTATAGGCCCCTTACTGAGACTCATCTGATGTTTAATGAGACACATTGAAAGAAAATCTCTGTTTGATATATGGCATGTTTCAACAATTTTACTTAGCTTTCTTATTTTGTAATGAAAGGTATGCTGTGTTTGTTGGAACCAACACTTTCTGGTTTGCCAAGGCAATACCCCAGTTGGGCAGAACCTATCATTCCCATCAGGGGAGGGTGATTACACACACTGTATGACCTGCACTCACCCTTGGGGAGCTTGGCACTGACCAATAAGGCTTACCACAGAGGCAGCGTGTAAAGCATTGGCACAGCTGTCGCTCACGATAAATACCTTGAGCGTCACAAAAAAGACTTCACACGCAATGTAAGTAAATAACGCTTTGTATTCAACACAGATAACAATCAACACAGCATGATCATTATGTATTTCTGGGCATAAATCACACATGGTATTATTACTAGCAGTACTAGGCCCAACCGTTTTTGAATGAAACTAGTACAATTCACCCATGGGAAAGATCTTTTTTTACATGCTCCAGCACCCTTATGTGGTGCAACACGTTGTCCACCCCAGGCCCACCCCAGCAATTCTTATAATTCAGTGCTACACAGTTAAAGGGTAACTACAATATCAGAGATATGTGCATAAACAACAATATCAGAGATATGTGCATACACAGATTTATACCACTGACTAGCAGCACCGCTGGGCAGTGGACAGGTAGACCATGTGGGTCTCTCATAAGAGGTCTTTGAAGTCCCTGAGACCACCGAATGAACGGGGGGCAAGCTCAATAAGCCTTTGGAGAGCACACTACAGGGTGAAACACTGCAGCAGGTAGGCGGTCCCGGCCAGCCACTATTCAGGAAGGGCATGCAGTCCCTATCAAAGGCAGAAAACTTCTGTGTGCACAACAGATTCCCTGGCACTGTGCACCACGTAGTTACCGGTTCTCCGGCCCCACTTCCCAGCAAGCGTATCTCACCCTTTGCTGAAATATGATACTAGTAGTTATACTGGAGTGTTCCTTTGAAGTTGGGGTGGTTCAAAAGTTCTCCCTTTGAACCACATATGGCTCCCCTTAATTTCACCATGTCTGCCAGGAGGCCATGAGTGCAGATGTTAATCTTTACCTGGGCCATGGTCTGGCTCCAGAGGCCAAGTGTGTAAAACTCTTTCTCCAATCTCTCCAGCGGACCATAGACGGCAGAGGTCTGTCATTCTAGTTGCATGCCCAGTATTTTACAGCGGTCACAGGGGAATGCCCAGATGTGCACCCTGAACCTACATTGTGAACTAGAGTCAAGCACCAAGGCACACAAAAATTTGTAGTGCATAGGTATGCCCACTTTCTAGTAGTGACATATCTATGCAAATCATGACAAAGCCACCTTGAGCCCTGGCAAGGGGTTGTCGCTGCAAATCCAATGATAGTAAACATCATGAGACTCCTCAACCGCACTACAATTTTGCAGTCTGGGGTAATGTCATGCATTTCCCCTTGTTAGCCAATAGGAAGAGCAAACCACATAGTTAGTGGAAACACACATGGGAATTCCTCACTACCTGGGCAGGGGACACACATGTGTACCTGCCCTACATTTCACCTAACACTCACTTCATCCCTTATGATGTATCCTTGGGATACTTGGGTGGTAGTAAAAGGTCCTTTCAAGATGGCTAGTAATTTAAATGGACAGTCTGAGCAGATGCACTATTGTGTACACCAGCATAGAATGGCAGGCTAGGGTGTGTCGGTTGCTTCGCGCTATGAGGGGTAAGGAATGTGCATCGAAGAATCTATTGAGTCACTCCCGTCTACTGGGTCAGACTCTACATATAGCAGTGTATAGTGTTCCCCTACCTATGCCAGGAGTGCACGTGCTCTGTCTCCTTCTTTGTGTGCCATAGATGCATGCACCCTAAAATTGTATCTGCAGAGGGCTGCTAGTGCTTCTGCATATGCAGTTTTAGCTTCTGATACTTGGAACTGACATGGCCTTGTTTTTATCTGCTGATTGTGTTAACGTGTCTAGTGCGCGTTCCTTTTTGCATATGCTGCACTCTAGGGTTTTATGCTCCCCTGTCATGTGCTGTATGCATGTGCCTCTGATCACGAACGCGTTCCATTCCATTGCCCGGGTGGTGTGTCGTCCAGGCATTCTTTGGATAGGCTCTGTCTAGGAGCGTATTTTATATACATTTATAATCCCCTCCCAGGATCCATTGTGCTTGAGTGTGTAAGCTTAATGGGAGTGAAAGTGCGTCCCAACATTTAATCCTTATTAGGCGGGTAAATGCTTCCCAGGACTACTGGCTGACCATCTAGGAGCACCTGTGTCAGAGCGTAGCTAGCCTCGGTGTAGATTGTTCTGGATAGTTTCTGGTATGGGACCTCTGGTCAGATCCAGATGAGAGTTCCTCGTGCATAGACCGAGTACATTGTGGCATAAAAAATCCAGCACCAGCGTTTGTGCAGTTTTTCTTACTGTTCTGTTACCTGGTGGGTTTTCTGTAGCAGCGCGATCTGCACATTCTGTTGCTTTATGTATTCATAAGTTGAGTATCGTTTACGTTCTGTGTGCATGCCTCGCACGTTTACTGTGAGGATGGTGAGGTTTTCCTTATATGCAATATGGTATTGGGGGTTTCTAGGGGAGAAGTATGGCTTGGTACTACATTGAGTCTTAACCCGCCTCCCTTCCTTAGGCTGCCCTTGTTTTCCTGGCTCAGCTGCTGCCCCATAATGGTGGGAGACATCAGGGGTGGGGAACAATCCCAATACTGGGGACCTATCACACCAAGTGATACATTCAAACTTGCTCTTGTGTAAGAAGAGGCCTGTAATGTAATGTGGAGGTGGCGGCGCATGTCAGCAAGGTGGCTCACCTTAGGGGCATTTGCAGGATAATTTCGCACTATCTGGCCTGAGGAAGTAGCATTTGGTCGCTGTGCCAGGAGCGCGATTATTCACATACCTCGAGTTACATTATAATGCGACTTTCAGGGCTACCCTGCTTACATAGACTACTGATGCTCACTCATAACAGGGTGTAAGCAGTCTGTGGTGTGATCAGTGGTGGGGTCACTGAGTCCACCCTTGAGATCGAGCCTTCATTGCCTTTTCCTCCACAGACAAGAAGATGTGCAGGCCTCTATCCAGGTCTGTTTTGGGGAAGGTGGGTCTGATCTCTGCTGCAGCTTGTAGGGTTTTCGTCTTTCCTGTATAATTTTTTCCAGGTCAGGTGACCCCATGGAATGGGTGTGCATGTCGGAGTCTTTTCTTCTGTTTTGTTGTTTTGGTTGGTGCCTGCTGGTGCGTTGTGTCTTTGGGCGCCTAATAAACTTGGCATTTGCTCTGGGATGTTTCTTGCAGTGTTGGTCTGCCAAGTCGTGTCCTTCTTCTTCATCTGTAAAAAATCTGGATGAACCTTCGTGCATGAATTTGATATGGGCTGGAAACAGCAGGGAGTATTGTATTCCTTCCAGCTGGAGATAACATTTTACCTTGAGAAACGAGGACCGTTGGCATTGCACTGCTCAGGAGTAGTCCGGGAAGAGCATTATCTGTTTACTTTCAATGTGGATAGGGCCATGCTGTCTGGCTGCTCTAAGTACTGCATCACTGTCTCTGAAATGCAGGAAGTTTGCCAGCATCGGTCGAGGCGGGCGCATGGCGGGGGTCTACGGGCCGGCACCCTGTGGGCCCTTTCAATGGAGAAGAATGCTGTGTGCTCATTGATTAGGGTGAATGATTTTGTCCATGTATCCATGTACAACACAGGGTCAGTGCCTTCAATTCCCTCTGGAAGTCCTAAAACTCGTATGTTGCAGCCTCTCGAGTGACCTTTGAGATCATCTATGCGCTCCTCCCTGGTGGTCATTCGACCCAGTAGGGCCTGCAGGGTCTCTTGGTGAGTGTTGACTGAAGGTTGCATGGTGACGGTTATTTACTCTGAGCCCGACACTTTGTCTGCTAATCTGCAATGGTCATCCCTGAGCAGACTGATGTCTGTTGTCAGGGTACTAAGCCTTTCCTCCATTGATACCATAGAGTGTTCGATAGTTTCTAGCACTTTTTCCATCTTGTCTGAGTCCCTGGTCCTCATCCTATCCCCTTCTTAACAGGAGGCTGGGCCACTGTTCCTGACTCTAGCCCCATCTGACTCCCTTCTCGGGTAACTATGGGCCATGTGGTAGCACAGATCCAGTCGGGTAAACCCAACATCTCCATATGAGCCTGAAGCTCAATTTCCTTCTAAAAAGTGTGCTCCAGGTCGTTACCCAATAGGCAAGCATTGCAATTTTTTTTTTTTACTTTCCCTATCCTGTCATCTGTCAACAGCCCCCCAATCCCACCCACGCACCGCCCCTCCTCCTCTTCCCACTGTTACCTGTGCTGTGTGGGTCCCTCATAGGAGATCTTTGATGTTCATGATAACTCTGAAGAACAGGGAGAAAGCTCAACAAGCCCATGGAGAGCATACTTCGGTGTGCCATACTGGAGCAGGGAGTCAGCCCATGCCAGCAGCTATTCAGGAAGGGCATGCAATCCCTTTCAAGGGCAGTAATCATCCATGTGCACAAGAGACTCCTCTGGCAGAGTGTGCCACATAGTTCCAAGTTCTCTGATCCAGCATCCCCACAAGTGTATCTTACCCTTTCCTGAAGTAAGGCACCAGTAGGTTTACTGGAGTGTTCCTTTGAAGTTGGTGGTGGCTACAAAGGAGATCCCTCTGAACCACAGATGTCTCCACTAAATTTTAGCCTGTCTGCTATCAGACCATGGAATGCAGTTCTTTATCTTTAGTGAGACCATGATCTGGTCCAGAGGCAAAGAAGCAAAACAGCTTTCTCCAGTCTCTCCAGCCAGCCCACAAATGACTGAGGTCTGTTGTTTAAGTTGGATGCCCAGTGTTTTATAGCTGTTGCTGTGGAATGCCCAGATGTGCTCCCCAACCTTCAGTGTGGAATTGAGGCATGCACCAGAGCACTCAGAGTTTTAGAGCACAGAAATGCCTTCTTTCTAGTAGTGGATTTGAAAAAACAACAGGTGATGGACCGAATGAGGATCAATGTCACACATTCAACCCAGTCAAAAGATCTGGGTCCTAATCCATCGTTTTTTTTGCACTCCACACCACCCTGGGTTAGACAATGGCGATATGCAAATCAGCTCTGACCCTGTGCCCCATGGGAACAGTCCAGTCCGAACTACAAAAGCCATGTCCTTCCCAGAACGGAATCAAGCATCCGAGGACCGGACCGGTTTCGAGGTAACACCTCTCATCAGCCCGGCTAGCTTGACTCCAGTGGTGTGGAGTGCCTGGGACCCACGTCTGGGCATCCCCAGTACACTTATAGCGGATTTGCAAAAACAACAGGTGATGGACCGAATGAGGATCAATGTCACACATTCAACCCAGTCAAAAGATCTGGGTCCTAATCCATCGTTTTTTTGCACTCCACACCACCCTGGGTTAGACAATGGCGATATGCAAATCAGCTCTGACCCTGTGCCCCATGGGAACAGTCCAGTCCGAACTACAAAAGCCATGTCCTTCCCAGAACGGAATCAAGCATCCGAGGACCGGACCGGTTTCGAGGTAACACCTCTCATCAGCCCGGCTAGCTTGACTCCAGTGGTGTGGAGTGCCTGGGACCCACGTCTGGGCATCCCCAGTACACTTATAGCGGATTTGCAAAAACAACAGGTGATGGACCGAATGAGGATCAATGTCACACATTCAACCCAGTCAAAAGATCTGGGTCCTAATCCATCGTTTTTTTGCACTCCACACCATCCTGGGTTAGACAATGGCGATATGCAAATCAGCTCTGACCCTGTGCCCCATGGGAACAGTCCAGTCCGAACTACAAAAGCCATGTCCTTCCCAGAACGGAATCAAGCATCCGAGGACCGGACAGGTTTCGAGGTAACACCTCTCATCAGCCCGGCTAGCTTGACTCCAGTGGTGTGGAGTGCCTGGGACCCACGTCTGGGCATCCCCAGTACACTTATAGCGGATTTGCAAAAACAACAGGTGATGGACCGAATGAGGATCAATGTCACACATTCAACCCAGTCAAAAGATCTGGGTCCTAATCCATCGTTTTTTTGCACTCCACACCACCCTGGGTTAGACAATGGCGATATACAAATCAGCTCTGACCCTGTGCCCCATGGGAACAGTCCAGTCCGAACTACCAAAGCCATGTCCTTCCCAGAACGGAATCAAGCATCCGAGGACCGGACCGGTTTCGAGGTAACACCTCTCATAACCCCGGCTAGCTTGACTCCAGTGGTGTGGAGTGCCTGGGACCCACGTCTGGGCATCCCCAGTACACTTATAGCGGATTTGCAAAAACAACAGGTGATGGACCGAATGAGGATCAATGTCACACATTCAACCCAGTCAAAAGATCTGGGTCCTAATCCATCGTTTTTTTGCACTCCACACCACCCTGGGTTAGACAATGGCGATATGCAAATCAGCTCTGACCCTGTGCCCCATGGGAACAGTCCAGTCCGAACTACAAAAGCCATGTCCTTCCCAGAACGGAATCAAGCATCCGAGGACCGGACAGGTTTCGAGGTAACACCTCTCATCAGCCCGGCTAGCTTGACTCCAGTGGTGTGGAGTGCCTGGGACCCACGTCTGGGCATCCCCAGTACACTTATAGCGGATTTGCAAAAACAACAGGTGATGGACCGAATGAGGATCAATGTCACACATTCAACCCAGTCAAAAGATCTGGGTCCTAATCCATCGTTTTTTTGCACTCCACACCACCCTGGGTTAGACAATGGCGATATACAAATCAGCTCTGACCCTGTGCCCCATGGGAACAGTCCAGTCCGAACTACCAAAGCCATGTCCTTCCCAGAACGGAATCAAGCATCCGAGGACCGGACCGGTTTCGAGGTAACACCTCTCATAACCCCGGCTAGCTTGACTCCAGTGGTGTGGAGTGCCTGGGACCCACGTCTGGGCATCCCCAGTACACTTATAGCGGATTTGCAAAAACAACAGGTGATGGACCGAATGAGGATCAATGTCACACATTCAACCCAGTTAAAAGATCAGGGTCCTAATCCATCGTTTTTTTGCACTCCACACCACCCTGGGTTAGACAGTGGCGATATGCAAATCAGCTCTGACCCTGTGCCCCATGGGAACAGTCCAGTCCGAACTACAAAAGCCATGTCCTTCCCAGAACGGAATCAAGCATCCAGGACCGGACCGGTTTCGAGGTAACACCTCTCATCAGCCCGGCTAGCTTGACTCCAGTGGTGTGGAGTGCCTGGGACCCACGTCTGGGCATCCCCAGTACACTTATAGCGGATTTGCAAAAACAACAGGTGATTGACCGAATGAGGATCAATGTCACACATTCAACCCAGTCAAAAGATCTGGGTCCTAATCCATCGTTTTTTTGCACTCCACACCACCCTGGGTTAGACAATGGCGATATGCAAATCAGCTCCGACCCTGTGCCCCATGGGAACAGTCCAGTCCGAACTACAAAAGCCATGTCCTTCCCAGAACGGAATCAAGCATCCGAGGACCGGACCGGTTTCGAGGTAACACCTCTCATCAGCCCGGCTAGCTTGACTCCAGTGGTGTGGAGTGCCTGGGACCCACGTCTGGGCATCCCCAGTACACTTATAGAGGATTTGCCAAAACAACAGGTGATGGACCGAATGAGGATCAATGTCACATATTCAACCCAGTCAAAAGATCTGGGTCCTAATCCATCGTTTTCTTGCACTCCACACCACCCTGAGATAGACAATAGCGATATGCAAATCAGCTCTGACCCTGTGCCCCATGGGAACAGTCCAGTCCGAACTACAAAAGCCATGTCCTTCCCAGAACGGAATCAAGCATCCGAGGACCGGACCGGTTTCGAGGTAACACCTCTCATCAGCCCGGCTAGCTTGACTCCAGAGGTGTGGAGTGCCTGGGACCCACGTCTGGGCATCCCCTGTACACTTATAGCGGATTTGCAAAAACAACAGGTGATGGACCGAATGAGGATCAATGTCACACATTCAACCCAGTCAAAAGATCTGGGTCCTAATCCATCGTTTTTTTGCACTCCACACCACCCTGGGTTAGACAATGGCGATATACAAATCAGCTCTGACCCTGTGCCCCATGGGAACAGTCCAGTCCGAACTACCAAAGCCATGTCCTTCCCAGAACGGAATCAAGCATCCAAGGACCGGACCGGTTTCGAGGTAACACCTCTCATAACCCCGGCTAGCTTGACTAACGTGGTGTGGAGTGTCTGGGACCCACGTCTGGGCATCCCCAGTACACTTATAGCGGATTTGCAAAAACAACAGGTGATGGACCGAATGAGGATCAATGTCACACATTCAACCCAGTCAAAAGATCAGGGTCCTAATCCATCGTTTTTTTGCACTCCACACCACCCTGGGTTAGACAGTGGCGATATGCAAATCAGCTGTGACCCTGTGCCCCATGGGAACAGTCCAGTCCGAACTACAAAAGCCATGTCCTTCCCAGAACGGAATCAAGCATCCAGGACCGGACCGGTTTCGAGGTAACACCTCTCATCAGCCCGGCTAGCTTGACTCCAGTGGTGTGGAGTGCCTGGGACCCACGTCTGGGCATCCCCAGTACACTTATAGCGGATTTGCAAAAACAACAGGTGATTGACCGAATGAGGATCAATGTCACACATTCAACCCAGTCAAAAGATCTGGGTCCTAATCCATCGTTTTTTTGCACTCCACACCACCCTGGGTTAGACAATGGCGATATGCAAATCAGCTCCGACCCTGTGCCCCATGGGAACAGTCCAGTCCGAACTACAAAAGCCATGTCCTTCCCAGAACGGAATCAAGCATCCGAGGACCGGACCGGTTTCGAGGTAACACCTCTCATCAGCCCGGCTAGCTTGACTCCAGTGGTGTGGAGTGCCTGGGACCCACGTCTGGGCATCCCCAGTACACTTATAGAGGATTTGCCAAAACAACAGGTGATGGACCGAATGAGGATCAATGTCACATATTCAACCCAGTCAAAAGATCTGGGTCCTAATCCATCGTTTTCTTGCACTCCACACCACCCTGAGATAGACAATAGCGATATGCAAATCAGCTCTGACCCTGTGCCCCATGGGAACAGTCCAGTCCGAACTACAAAAGCCATGTCCTTCCTAGAACGGAATCAAGCATCCGAGGACCGGACCGGTTTCGAGGTAACACCTCTCATCAGCCCGGCTAGCTTGACTCCAGTGGTGTGGAGTGCCTGGGACCCACGTCTGGGCATCCCCTGTACACTTATAGCGGATTTGCAAAAACAACAGGTGATGGACCGAATGAGGATCAATGTCACACATTCAACCCAGTCAAAAGATCTGGGTCCTAATCCATCGTTTTTTTGCACTCCACACCACCCTGGGTTAGACAATGGCGATATACAAATCAGCTCTGACCCTGTGCCCCATGGGAACAGTCCAGTCCGAACTACAAAAGCCATGTCCTTCCCAGAACGGAATCAAGCATCCGAGGACCGGACCGGTTTCGAGGTGACACCTCTCATCAGCCCGGCTAGCTTGACTCCAGTGGTGTGGAGTGCCTGGGACCCACGTCTGGGCATCCCCAGTACACTTATAGCGGATTTGCAAAAACAACAGGTGATGGACCGAATGAGGATCAATGTCACACATTCAACCCAGTCAAAAGATCTGGGTCCTAATCCATCGTTTTTTTGCACTCCACACCACCCTGGGTTAGACAATGGCGATATGCAAATCAGCTCTGACCCTGTGCCCCATGGGAACAGTCCAGTCCGAACTACAAAAGCCATGTCCTTCCCAGAACGGAATCAAGCATCCGAGGACCGGACCGGTTTTGAGGTAACACCTCTCATCAGCCCGGCTAGCTTGACTCCAGTGGTGTGGAGTGCCTGGGACCCACGTCTGGGCATCCACAGTACACTTATAGCGGATTTGCAAAAACAACAGGTGATGGACCGAATGAGGATCAATGTCACACATTCAACCCAGTCAAAAGATCTGGGTCCTAATCCATCGTTTTTTTGCACTCCACACCACCCTGGGTTAGACAATGGCGATATGCAAATCAGCTCTGACCCTGTGCCCCATGGGAACAGTCCAGTCCGAACTACAAAAGCCATGTCCTTCCCAGAACGGAATCAAGCATCCGAGGACCGGACCGGTTTCGAGGTAACACCTCTCATCAGCCCGGCTAGCTTGACTCCAGTGGTGTGGAGTGCCTGGGACCCACGTCTGGGCATCCCCAGTACACTTATAGGGGATTTGCAAAAACAACAGGTGATGGACCGAATGAGGATCAATGTCATACATTCAACCCAGTCAAAAGATCTGGGTCCTAATCCATCGTTTTTTTGCACTCCACACCACCCTGGGTTAGACAATGGCAATGTGCAAATCAGCTCTGACCCTGTGCCCCATGGGAACAGTCCAGTCCGAACTACAAAAGCCATGTCCTTCCCAGAACGGAATCAAGCATCCGAAGACCGGACCGGTTTCGAGGTAACACCTCTCATCAGCCCGGCTAGCTTGACTCCAGTGGTGTGGAGTGCCTGGGACCCACGTCTGGGCATCCCCAGTACACTTATAGCGGATTTGCAAAAACAACAGGTGATGGACCGAATGAGGATCAATGTCACACATTCAACCCAGTCAAAAGATCTGGGTCCTAATCCATCGTTTTTTTGCACTCCACACCACCCTGGGTTAGACAATGGCGATATGCAAATCAGCTCTGACCCTGTGCCCCATGGGAAGAGTCCAGTCCGAACTACAAAAGCCATGTCCTTCCCAGAACGGAATCAAGCATCCGAGGACCGGATGCAATTGCCGCCATAAGTGCGCTGGGGATGCTCAGGCTGATGAGAGGTGTTACCTCGAAACAGGTCCGGTCCTCGGATGCTTGATTCCGTTCTGGGAAGGACATGGCTTTTGTAGTTCGGACTGGACTGTTCCCATGGGGCACAGGGTCAGAGCTGATTTGCATATCGCCATTGTCTAACCCAGGGTGGTGTGGAGTGCAGAAAAACAATGGATTTGGGCCCAGATCTTTGGACTGGGGTGAATGTGTGACATTGATCCACATTCGGTCCATCACCTGTTTTGTTTGCAATTGCCGCCATAAGTGCGCTGGGGATGCTCAGATGTGGGTCCCAGGCACTCCACACCACTGGAGTCAAGCTAGCCGGGCTGATGAGAGGTGTTACCTCGAAACCGGTCCGGTCCTCGGATGCTTGATTCCGTTCTGGGAAGGACATGGCTTTTGTAGTTCGGACTGGACTGTTCCCATGGGGAACAGGTTCACTGCTGATTTGCATATCGCCATTGTCTAACCCAGGGTGGTGTGGAGTGCAAAAAAACGATGGATTTGGGCCCAGATCTTCGGACTGGGGTGAATGTGTGACATTGATCCACATTCGGCCCATCACCTGTTTTGTTTGCAATTGCCGCCATAAGTGCGCTGGGGATGCTCAGACGTGGGTCCCAGGCACTCCACACCACTGGAGTCAAGCTAGCCGGGCTGATGAGAGGTGTTACCTCGAAACCGGTCCGGTCCTCGGATGCTTGATTCCGTTCTGGGAAGGACATGGCTTTTGTAGTTCGGACTGGACTGTTCCCATGGGGCACAGGGTCAGAGCTGATTTGCATATCGCCATTGTCTAACCCAGGGTGGTGTGGAGTGCAAACAAACGATGGATTTGGGCCCAGATCTTTGGACTGGGGTGAATGTGTGACATTGATCCACATTCGGTCCATTACCTGTTTTGTTTGCAATTGCCGCCATAAGTGCACTGGGGATGCTCAGACGTGGGTCCCAGGCACTCCACATCACTGGAGTCAAGCTAGCCGGGCTGATGAGAGGTGTTACCTCGAAACCGGTCCGGTCCTCGGATGCTTGATTCCGTTCTAGGAAGGACATGGCTTTTGTAGTTCGGACTGGACTGTTCCCATGGGGCACAGGGTCAGAGCTGATTTGCATATCGCCATTGTCTAACCCAGGGTGGTGTGGAGTGCAAAAAAACGATGGATTTGGGCCCAGATCTTTGAACTGGGGTGAATGTGTGACATTGATCCACATTCGGTCCATCACCTGTTTTGTTTGCAATTGCCGTAATAAGTGCTCTGGGGATGCTCAGACGTGGGTCCCAGGCACTACACACCACTGGAGTCAAGCTAGCCGGGCTGATGAGAGGTGTTACCTCGAAACCGGTCCGGTCCTCGGATGCTTGATTCCGTTCTGGGAAGGACATGGCTTTTGTAGTTCGGACTGGACTGTTCCCATGGGGCACAGGGTCAGAGCTGATTTGCATATCGCCATTGTCTAACCCAGGGTGGTGTGGAGTGCAAAAAAATGATGGATTTGGGCCCAGATCTTTGGACTGGGGTGAATGTGTGACATTGATCCACATTCGGTCCATCACCTGTTTTGTTTGCAATTGCCGCCATAAGTGCGCTGGGGATGCTCAGGCGTGGGTCCCAGGCACTCCACACCACTGGAGTCAAGCTAGCCGGGCTGATGAGAGGTGTTACCTCGAAACCGGTCCGGTCCTCGGATGCTTGATTCCGTTCTGGGAAGGACATGGCTTTTGTAGTTCGGACTGGACTGTTCCCATGGGGCACAGGGTCAGAGCTGATTTGCATATCGCCATTGTCTAACCCAGAGTGGTGTGGAGTGCAAAAAAACGATGGATTTGGGCCCAGATCTTTGGACTGGGTTGAATGTGTGACATTGATCCACATTCGGTCCATCACCTGTTATTTTGCAATTGCCGCCATAAGTGCGCTGGGGATGCTCAGACGTGGGTCCCAGGCACTCCACACCACTGGAGTCAAGCTAGCCGGGCTGATGAGAGGTGTTACCTCGAAACCGGTCCGGTCCTCGGATGCTTGATTCCGTTCTGGGAAGGACATGGCTTTTGTAGTTCGGACTGGACTGTTCCCATGGGGCACAGGGTCAGAGCTGATTTGCATATCGCCATTGTCTAACCCAGAGTGGTGTGGAGTGCAAAAAAACGATGGATTTGGGCCCAGATCTTTGGACTGGGGGGAAAGTGTGACATTGATCCACATTTGGTCCATCACCTGTTTTGTTTGCAATTGCCGCCATAAGTGCGCTGGGGATGCTCAGACGTGGGTCCCAGGCACTCCACACCACTGGAGTCAAGCTAGCCGGGCTGATGAGAGGTGTTACCTCGAAACCGGTCCAGTCCTCGGATGCTTGATTCCGGTCTGGGAAGGACATGGCTTTTGTAGTTCGGACTGGACTGTTCCCATGGGGCACAGGGTCAGAGCTGATTTGCATATCGCCATTGTCTAACCCAGGGTGGTGTGGAGTGCAAAAAACAATGGATTTGGGCCAAGATCTTTGGACTGGGGTGAATGTGTGACATTGATCCACATTCGGTCCATCACCTGTTTTGTTTGCAATTGCCGCCATAAGTGCGCTGGGGATGCTCAGACGTGGGTCCCAGGCACTCCACACCACTGGAGTCAAGCTAGCCGGGCTGATGAGAGGTGTTACCTCGAAACCGGTCCGGTCCTCGGATGCTTGATTCCGTTCTGGGAAGGACATGGCTTTTGTAGTTCGGACCGGACTGTTCCCATGGGGCACAGGGTCAGAGCTGATTTGCATATCGCCATTGTCTAACCCAGAGTGGTGTGGAGTGCAAAAAAACAATGGATTTGGGCCCAGATCTTTGGACTGGGGTGAATGTGTGACATTGATCCACATTCGGTCCATCACCTGTTTTTTTTGCAATTGCCGCTATAAGTGCGCTGGGGATACTCAGGCGTGGGTCCCAGGCACTCCACACCACTGGAGTCAAGCTAGCCGGGCTGATGAGAGGTGTTACCTCGAAACCGGTCCGGTCCTCGGATGCTTGATTCCGTTCTGGGAAGGACATGGCTTTTGTAGTTCGGACTGGACTGTTCCCATGGGGCACAGGGTCAGAGCTGATTTGCATATCGCCATTGTCTAACCCAGAGTGGTGTGGAGTGCAAAAAAACGATGGATTTGGGCCCAGATCTTTGGACTGGGGGGAAAGTGTGACATTGATCCACATTCGGTCCATCACCTGTTTTGTTTGCAATTGCCGCCATAAGTGCGCTGGGGATGCTCAGACGTGGGTCCCAGGCACTCCACACCACTGGATTCAAGCTAGCCGGGCTGATGAGAGGTGTTACCTCGAAACCGGTCCGGTCCTCGGATGCTTGATTCCGGTCTGGGAAGGACATGGCTTTTGTAGTTCGGACTGGACTGTTCCCATGGGGCACAGGGTCAGAGCTGATTTGCATATCGCCATTGTCTAACCCAGGGTGGTGTGGAGTGCAAAAAAACGATGGATTTGGGCCAAGATATTTGGACTGGGGTGAATTTGTGACATTGATCCACATTCGGTCCATCACCTGTTTTGTTTGCAATTGCCGACATAAGTGCGCTGGGGATGCTCAGACGTGGGTCCTAGGCACTCCACACCACTGGAGTCAAGCTAGCCGGGCTGATGAGAGGTGTTACCTCGAAACCGGTCCGGTCCTCGGATGCTTGATTCCGTTCTGGGAAGGACAAGGCTTTTGTAGTTCGGACCGGACTGTTCCCATGGGGCACAGGGTCAGAGCTGATTTGCATATCGCCATTGTCTAACCCAGGGTGGTGTGGAGTGCAAAAAAAACAATGGATTTGGGCCCAGATCTTTGGACTGGGGTGAATGTGTGACATTGATCCACATTCGGTCCATCACCTGTTTTGTTTGCAATTGCCGCCATAAGTGCGCTGGGGATGCTCAGGCGTGGGTCCCAGGCACTCCACACCACTGGAGTCAAGCTAGCCGGGCTGATGAGAGGTGTTACCTCGAAACCGGTCCGGTCCTCGGATGCTTGATTCCGTTCTGGGAAGGACATGGCTTTTGTAGTCCGGACTGGACTGTTCCCATGGGGCACAGGGTCAGAGCTGATTTGGATATCGCCATTGCCTAACCCAGGGTGGTGTGGAGTGCAAAATAACGATGGATTTGGACCCAGATCTTTGGACTGGGGTGAATGTGTGACATTGATCCACATTCGGTCCATCACCTGTTTTGTTTGCAATTGCTGCCATAAGTGCGCTGGGGATGCTCAGACGTGGGTCCCAGGCACTCCACACCACTGGAGTCAAGCTAGCCGGGCTGATGAGAGGTGTTACCTCGAAACCGGTCCGGTCCTCGGATGCTTGATTCCGTTCTGGGAAGGACATGGCTTTTGTAGTTCGGACTGGACTGTTCCCATGGGGCACAGGGTCAGAGCTGATTTGCATATCGCCATTGTCTAACCCAGGGTGGTGTGGAGTGCAAACAAAAGATGGATTTGGGCCCAGATCTTTGGACTGGGGTGAATGTGTGACATTGATCCACATTCGTTCCATCACCTGTTTTGTTTGCAATTGCCGCCATAAGTGCGCTGGGGATGCTCAGACGTGGGTCCCAGGCACTCCACACCACTGGAGTCAAGCTAGCCGGGCTGATGAGAGGTGTTACCTCGAAACCGGTCCGGTCCTCGGATGCTTGATTCCGTTCTAGGAAGGACATGGCTTTTGTAGTTCGGACTGGACTGTTCCCATGGGGCACAGGGTCAGAGCTGATTTGCATATCGCCATTGTCTAACCCAGGGTGGTGTGGAGTGCAAAAAAACGATGGATTTGGGCCCAGATCTTTGGACTGGGGTGAATGTGTGACATTGATCCACATTCGGTCCATCACCTGTTTTGTTTGCAATTGCCGCCATAAGTGCGCTGGGGATGCTCAGACGTGGGTCCCAGGCACTACACACCACTGGAGTCAAGCTAGCCGGGCTGATGAGAGGTGTTACCTCGAAACCGGTCCGGTCCTCGGATGCTTGATTCCGTTCTGGGAAGGACATGGCTTTTGTAGTTCGGACTGGACTGTTCCCATGGGGCACAGGGTCAGAGCTGTTTTGCATATCGCCATTGTCTAACCCAGGGTGGTGTGGAGTGCAAAAAAACAATGGATTTGGGCCCAGATCTTTGGACTGGGGTGAATGTGTGACATTGATCCACATTCGGTCCATCACCTGTTTTGTTTACAATTGCCGCCATAAGTGCGCTGGGGATGCTCAGGCGTGGGTCCCAGGCACTCCACACCACTGGAGTCAAGCTAGCCGGGCTGATGAGAGGTGTTACCTCGAAACCGGTCCGGTCCTCGGATGCTTGATTCCGTTCTGGGAAGGACATGGCTTTTGTAGTTCGGACCGGACTGTTCCCATGGGGCACAGGGTCAGAGCTGATTTGCATATCACTATTGTCTAACCCAGGGTGGTATGGAGTGCAAAAAAACGATGGATATGGGCCCAGATCTTTGGACTGGGGTGAATGTGTGACATTGATCCACATTCTGTCCATCGCCTGTTATTTTGCAATTGCTGCCATAAGTGCGCTGGGGATGCTCAGACGTGGGTCCCAGGCACTCCACACCACTGGAGTCAAGCTAGCCGGGCTGATGAGAGGTGTTACCTCGAAACCGGTCCGGTCCTCGGATGCTTGATTCCGTTCTGGGAAGGACATGGCTTTTGTAGTTCGGACTGGACTGTTCCCATGGGGCACAGGGTCAGAGCTGATTTGCATATCGCCATTGTCTAACCCAGGGTGGTGTGGAGTGCAAAAAAATGATGGATTTGGGCCCAGATCTTTGGACTGGGGTGAATGTGTGACATTGATCCACATTCGGTCCATCACCTGTTTTGTTTGCAATTGCCGCCATAAGTGCGCTGGGGATGCTCAGACGTGGGTCCCAGGCACTCCACACCACTGGAGTTAAGCTAGCCGGGCTGATGAGAGGTGTTACCTCGAAACCGGTCCGGTCCTCGGATGCTTGATTCTGTTCTGGGAAGGACATGGCTTTTGTAGTTCGGACTGGACTGTTCCCATGGGGCACAGGGTCAGAGCTGATTTGCATATCGCCATTGTCTAACCCAGGATGATGTGGAGTGCAAAAAAACGATGGATTTGGGCCCAGATCTTTGGACTGGGGTGAATGTGTGACATTGATCCACATTCGGTCCATCACCTGTTTTGTTTGCAATTGCCGCCATAAGTGCGCTGGGGATGCTCAGACGTGGGTCCCAGGCACTCCACACCACTGGAGTCAAGCTAGCCGGGCTGATGAGAGGTGTTACCTCGAAACCGGTCCGGTCCTCGGATGCTTGATTCCGTTCTAGGAAGGACATGGCTTTTGTAGTTCGGACTGGACTGTTCCCATGGGGCACAGGGTCAGAGCTGATTTGCATATCACCATTGTCTAACCCAGGGTGGTGTGGAGTGCAAAAAAACGATGGATTTGGGCCCAGATCTTTGGACTGGGGTGAATGTGTGACATTGATCCACATTCGGTCCATCACCTGTTTTGTTTGCAATTGCCGCCATAAGTGCGCTGGGGATGCTCAGACGTGGGTCCCAGGCACTACACACCACTGGAGTCAAGCTAGCCGGGCTGATGAGAGGTGTTACCTCGAAACCGGTCCGGTCCTCGGATGCTTGATTCCGTTCTGGGAAGGACATGGCTTTTGTAGTTCGGACTGGACTGTTCCCATGGGGCACAGGGTCAGAGCTGTTTTGCATATCGCCATTGTCTAACCCAGGGTGGTGTGGAGTGCAAAAAAACAATGGATTTGGGCCCAGATCTTTGGACTGGGGTGAATGTGTGACATTGATCCACATTCGGTCCATCACCTGTTTTGTTTGCAATTGCCGCCATAAGTGCGCTGGGGATGCTCAGGCGTGGGTCCCAGGCACTCCACACCACTGGAGTCAAGCTAGCCGGGCTGATGAGAGGTGTTACCTCGAAACCGGTCCGGTCCTCGGATGCTTGATTCCGTTCTGGGAAGGACATGGCTTTTGTAGTTCGGACTGGACTGTTCCCATGGGGCACAGGGTCAGAGTTGATTTGCATATCGCCATTGTCTAACCCAGGGTGATGTGGAGTGCAAAAAAACGATGGATTTGGGCCCAGATCTTTGGACTGGGGTGAATGTGTGACATTGATCCACATTCGGTCCATCACCTGTTTTGTTTGCAATTGCCGCCATAAGTGCGCTGGGGATGCTCAGACGTGGGTCCCAGGCACTCCACACCACTGGACTCAAGCTAGCCGGGCTGATGAGAGGTGTTACCTCGAAACCGGTCCGGTCCTCGGATGCTTGATTCCGTTCTGGGAAGGACATGGCTTTTGTAGTTCGGACTGGACTGTTCCCATGGGGCACAGGGTCAGAGCTGATTTGCATATCGCCATTGTCTAACCCAGGGTGGTGTGGAGTGCAAAAAAATGATGGATTTGGGCCCAGATCTTTGGACTGGGGTGAATGTGTGACATTGATCCACATTCGGTCCATCACCTGTTTTGTTTGCAATTGCCGCCATAAGTGCACTGGGGATGCTCAGACGTGGGTCCCAGGCACTCCACACCACTGGAGTCAAGCTAGCCGGGCTGATGAGAGGTGTTACCTCGAAACCGGTCCGGTCCTCGGATGCTTGATTCTGTTCTCGGAAGGACATGGCTTTTGTAGTTCGGACTGGACTGTTCCCATGGGGCACAGGGTCAGAGCTGATTTGCATATCGCCATTGTCTAACCCAGGGTGGTGTGGAGTGCAAAAAAACGATGGATTTGGGCCCAGATCTTTGGACTGGGGTGAATGTGTGACATTGATCCACATTCGGTCCATCACCTGTTTTGTTTGCCCTTTCTAGTAGTGGCATTTCTACATGAATCATGACAAAGCCAACTTGACCACTGGCAAGGAGTTGTCACTGTGAAACCAATGTAAGGAAGCATCATGAGGCTGCTCCACTGCAATCTACTTATTCAGTCTGAAGTAATTTCACCCATTTCCCCATGTTAGCCTATGGGAAGCGAAAACTCATATGTAGTGGAAATACACATGGGTATTCCTCACTACCTGTGCAGGGGACACATGTGTTCCTGCCCTGCTTTTCACCTACCACTCACTTCACTCCTTAAGACATACTCTCTGGGTTCTTGGGTAGTAGTTAAAGGTCCTCTCAGGATGGCTAATGACTTAAACAAGTCAGTATGAGCAGACGCACAATTGACAAGTATTTAGCATACCACTGGTGCAAAGCGCTCACTGTTTACAGACTGCATCAGTACAAGTGCGCGCTCAAGCCTGAAATGGCAGGGCGAACACCAGGTAAGCAGCACTTCCTAAATTGTGTAGGAAGGGCACAAACACTTTCACCCTGCCTTTAGAGTAGGAAAGTGCCCCAGGCCCCAAGGCCACCACATGATAATCAGCAAATCCCAGAAGGAGAAGGCAAACAGTTTAGGAAAACTTTGCCTGAAGGGTTGGTAAAAAATACTGCGCATAAAGCCTAAACAGGACTTTCACATTGGCTGTGGTAATGTTTTTATTTACATTAGATTCACTAATTGTGCCTTCTGGAAGTCGAATAGCAATTTAAGTTTGATCTAAACAACTATTAAATTGTGTTATATATCTTTTTTAAAGATTGTGATATGTTTATTTTTTCTGCACATATCTACCACCTCTCTTCATTTGATGCTAAACTACAAATGCAAAAAGGTTATTTTCTTAGGCCTTGTTGTTAGTGAATCTTTAGTCTATATAATTTGATTTTTTAATTATTAATTGCTATTAACAAATTGATTTTTCTCATCTGCTATTTACCTACTCAGTATTTTGTCAATTGGCATGCTATTTTTTGAAATTGTTAATGTTCAGACTTTTGCACTTCACAACCCTATTTGGGTTACAAATCAGGTTAATGCTAATTACCGACTGCCTTTAGGCAAAGGGCCATTTTATAAAAATTGTCCCGGGATGCAACAGATGTTTGCGCCTGCTTTGTGCACTCCTGGGGCACTTTGGTATTACAAAAGAGGCCGTGGAGGCCTGTGCAGCCCTTTCTGTAATACAGATAGCGCAGCAGAAGGGTATGGCCTTAATGACAAGCAGCTCTCAGGTTGAAGATGGAGGCGGATCGGTAGCAGACTCTTTGGAAACTATGTTTTCATCTCTGTCACTGGACATTAAAAAGGGATTCGAAGTTTCAACTGCTAACCAGACAGAAATTAGAAAATTCTGTGAATCCTTGGAGAATAACATTGATGACTCAATGCTAGGACGGTGGCGCTAGAAGATACTCTCTTCATCTTGACAAGGCCAAAGCTGACATTATTAATCTCAAAAAAGAGGATCTCGCCCTGTGTAAAAATATTGCGGTTTTGGAGAACAATGCTCGACGCAACAACCTCCGAATCCTTAATATTCCTGAGGGGAGTGAGGGGACCGATATTAAGCAATATGTTATCGCGCTTTTAATGGACTCTTTAAGCCTTGAACAGTCGGTAGAAGATCTAGGTACTGATATACAAAGAATCCATAGGGACCCCTTTAGGAAGAACCCACAAAGATCCAAGCCTAGGAAAATCATAGTTAACTTCCACACCTATTCCCTTAAAGAGTTTATTCTTAACCAAGCCCTAAAACTGAAATCCTTGAGCGGCAAGGGGTTCACTTTTCAGATAAGGTCAGATCTATCTAAGGCAACCCTGGAAAAACAATGGGAGTTGGGGTGGAGGTTAGGCACCTTTACGAAATTAGGAGCGGTTGCACAACTCAAGTTTCCAGCTGCACTAAAGATAATGTATAACAATAAAATGTACTACATCAGATCTGTGCAGGCTGCCGACGAATTTTTGCCGGACTTGGGTAAAGAGGAAGGTCCATCAGGTTAGCTTTGAGCCAGTCCTGGTCCTATAGTAGATTCTCCTTCTCTGATTAGTACATTCAATATTGGAAAAAGTTAGTTTTTGTAGGGTAGTTGTAGGGTAGGTTTGCATTTACATTTCTTGTCTACTGAGTATTAGGATGATATCTTAAAAGGTAAAAAATATATATTGAGTCCCAATTACTCTTATGTTGGCAAGGTACTAACTCTTCGGCATCCTTGACTTCTTATTTGCTTTTTTTGTTTTGTTTGTAAGGAGTAAAGTGTTGCAGGAGTGCAGTGGGGCGCTATCTCTGGACTTGGTCCGGATAGATAGGGCAAGGGTTTCCCACGGAGGAGGGGGTGGGTAGATTAGGGCACGGGGAAGGTGGGTGGGTGTTGAAAGGTAAAAAATAAAAAAAATCCTCATTTTCTTCTCTGTAACATTCATTTATTCTTCTTTTTTTCATAGAGTGATTTTTGGTGTAAATATGACGTTTTTGGATGGGTCTTGGGGGCTTTTGTTTGAAATTAGACATATGAAAGGGGGAGCCAATTTTACCTATGAATAGTTTGCAGATTCTCTCCTGGAATATTAATGATCTTCGCACCGGACCCAGAAGGGATAAGATCCTGCAATATCTTCGTGATTCTGGTGCGCAGGTCATTGTTCTCCAGGAGACGCATTTGACAGAACCAGAGATGCTTTCCTTGGCTAAAAAAAACAGATGTATTGATTTATGTATTTCTACAACTCAGACTATGAACATTAGGGGAGTCACAATAGTTTTTATCCGCTTCCGTGCGGCGCGAATTCTCCGCCCATGCTGACTCCGCCTTGCGTGGGCGGAGTCATGACGGAACGGTTCCGTCATCCGCACAGCTCACCCGACGTGCATGACGAAACCGTTCCGTCAACAGCATCGAAGGGGTTAAGAAATCAGTAAAAGCTTGTCTTATATCTAAGTTAGTAGACCCAGGTGGCAGATGGGTCATCGTAACAGTAAACATTTCAGGTGCACAAATTACAATTGTAGGATATTATGGTTCGAATCATGATGACCCCTCTGTTCTTAAATCCATCTTTTCTCCTTTATTACTGTATTCAGAACCTATTGTCCTGGCCGAAGATTTCAATATAGTTTGAGATCCCCTCCTCGATAAATCACCAAATAGTCGGACCTCAATTCCTTCTAAAACTAGGGCCTTCCTATTGGATAATAGGAAACAGTATGGCTATTTAGATATATGAAGAATAAGGTCTGGACAACAACTGGGTGTCTCATTTCGTAACTATAAATATCATCATCAATCAAGGATTGATTTTATTTTGATCAGTCAGACTCTGAAGAGTGTAGTATAAACCATCTCTTACCTTCCCTAAATCTATCAGACCATTCCGCTGTATGGATGGAAATGGAAGGCTTTGCCAAAGCTTTCCCCAGAATTTGGTTGTTTGATCGCTCGCTTCTCTTTATTATTATTATTATATTTAAGTTTATAAAGCGCGCAGCTACCCGGAGGTTTCCCGGCGCTAGAACCTAATGGGAGAGATCAAACTGAAACAAAGGAAGGCAATTACAGGTTAAATAACCACGTTTTCACCTCTCTACGGAACTTAAGGTAGCAAAGTTTGGTGCGCAACAGTAGGGGAAGGGAGTTCCAAAGCGAAGGAGCGAGCCAGGAGAAGGAGCGGCCACCCATTCTAGCTCTTTTGATTCTGGGAACCAGAAACCTATGCTGATTAGATGAGTGAAGAGTACGGGGAGGACAATAATGCTGAACCAAGGAATTAAGATAGGGTGGAGCCCTGGCCAGCATTAATTCTGTGCATGAAGCAGAGGGCCTTGAATTTCGTGCGGCTTTCAATGCGAAGCCAATGCAGAGTGTGTAGGGAATTGAAGGTAGAGGATGTATTGGGAAGTTTACAGAGCAGCCAAGCCACCATGTTCTGGACAGTCTGTAATTTACGGGTTACCTCTTTGCAGGCCCCCAGGAGAAGAATATTCCCGTAGTCTAGTCTAGAGGTGATTAAGGCCTGGACTACGGTTTTCTGTGTATCCTGGGGGAGCATCCAGATGATCTTTCTCAACCATTTGATGATGGTAATACAAGTAGAGGAAGTTTTAACCACATGGTGCTTCATAGATAACTGGTCGTCAAAAATGACGCCAAGGTTACGTGTTGTTCTAGAGGGAACGGGGAGAGTGCCCATTTGCGAGGGCCAGTGTTGGGGTCCCCACAGAGTAGTGTTATGGCCAAACAGAAGAAGCTCTGTTTTCCACCCGTTCAATTTTGATTTATTATCGTGCATCCAAGCAGCGATGTTACTAAGTCCTACACAAAGGGAGGAAGATGAAGAGTGAGAACCCATAGAGAGAGAATAGATGATCTGGGTATCATCGGCGTACGAATAAATAGTGAGCCCAGCTTGCTCCGCAATAGTAGCCAAAGGTCTGACATACAAATTAAAAAGCAAGGAGCTCAGGATGGAGCCCTGCGGGACACCATACGCCGATTTGAAAGGTACTGTCTGAAAGAAAACTAGCAAGCCAGTTGAGGGCTGAGCCGGTAATGCCAGATGATTTAAGGGCATTAATAAGGATGGGGTGAGAAACCGTATCAGATGCCGCACTCAAATCAAGCAAAATGAGAGCCACGGTTTCCCCATGTCCACTCGGCATCGGATGGTTTCAGAAACCCCCAACAGAGTAGATTCCGTCGAGAAGCCGGACCTAAAACCTGATTGGGATGGATGTAAAATGCTCCTAGATTCAACATGTAAGATGAGTTGTGAGTTAATATGTTTTTCCAAAATTTTTGAAAAAACCGGGAGGAGTGAGATGGAACAGAGGTTAGATGGATTATTTGAGTCAGCGTTTGCCTTTTTTAACAAAGGTACTATCCTTGCATGTTTCCATGCAGAAGGTACTATGGCTTCTCTAAGGGAGGTGTTAAGTAGGTCCAAAATGAGTTTAAGGGAAGAATTGTCCAGCATTTTTAGAATTTGAGGGGGAAAAGGATCCAGTGGGGAACCAGATTTGATTTTACTGATAAATACATAAGTAGGGTGATATTAAGAGGATCCCACGTACCGATCAGCTGTGAGGATGGAAGACTAGTCTCCTCTGGGACCCCAGATTCACCCGAGATCATAGGGTTAGATGCTTTAGAGGGGCAGGTCTGCTGTAAGGGTGTAGGGTGCCTATCCTCTGAAGTCACTGGATCGCAGAGGATGACTGTAACAGATGATTTAAGGGAGAGATGAGGAGAGGTAGATTTTTCAAAGTCAGTATAAATGGTGTCAATTTTGGCGATAAAAACTTTCAGCCAGAGAGTTGCATTGTGCGGCATCTAGACAAGGCGAATTGGGCTGACATAATGTGCCCAAAAGTTTTTGTACCGCCTTAAAAAGTGCCTTAGGGCGATTTTGTGCCTCAAGAATAGATAAATTGACATGTTCCATTTTTTGCAGTTTTGCACAGTAAATGATATTTAGTTAGGGCAGTCTTATAAGTTAGCTTGGAACACAGGTCATACTTTACTCGCCATTTGCGCTCAAGGTTTTTGCAGATAGTTTTTTCTTGTTTTAATGCAGCTGTAAACCAGGGTGCAGGTGGATGATGTGGGTTGTGCTTTAGCTTGCGCAGGGGTACGCATGCATCGGCAGCCAGGGTGAGCCAGGAATGGATAGCATCCGCTGCTCCAATACTGTTGACTTCCGTGAGAGGTCTTGAATTCTCAAGACAAGAATTAAGTTTCTTGAAATCCAGATTATTCCAATTTCTGGATGTCCTTAATTCAGTAGAGGTAGAGGGGGTGTTGGGCAGACAACCAATAATAACGGAGAAAGTCACCATAAAATGATCGGACCATAGGATAGGTAAGGGAGGCCTACAAGTAATGGTTTCTAAATTTGACAGAATGGGATCCAAAAGGTTCCCTGCCTTATGAGTATGGCCAGAGTTATGTAAGGTGATATTTAGAGCAGCAAGGTCCTGTAAGAGGTTGATTCTGGTAGAACAGGAGGGATCATTCAAGTGTAAGTTCAGATCACCAATAATTGAAAAATTAGTGGAGTTCTGAAGTAGAGGTGCTACATGCTCAAGAAAGGTGGAAGCCAAGGAACTCGCTGGGCCGGGGGGTGGGGGGGCCATAAATGAGCATCCCCAAGAGGGTAAAATTGGGAGATAACGAAAGTTTAAAAAGACCAGCTTCGCTGTTAGGTAGATCAAGGTCCTCCCATTTACAAGAATACAATCTATTATAAATTATAGCTATCCCTCCACCTTCTTTCACTGTTCTATTTTTTCCTAATTACGTGTAGTTATCAGGGAGGGCAGATGCAATATCCGGTCCGGAATAGTCTTTTAGCCAAGTCTCAGTAAGAAATAAAGCGGCTGGTTCCAAGGAAGTGAGGAGATCGAAAATCTCTCTCTTATGTTTGACTTATGAACTACAGTTTAAACTGATTAACGTGCGAGCCTGAGGAAAATCCATAGATTTAGGCTTAGAACAAAATGGCGGGAAGTTGCATATGGCTATATTGGTTAAAGAGGAAAAGGATGTGAGGGAGAGATGACAACCTGGACAGGTTGTAGGAGCCTTATGAGGGTTCAGAGTGATGCCATGTAAACAGTGCAATGGCCTAAGGCTAGGGAGGACCTCTCTAGAATAAGTAAGAGGTGATCCAGGGAATATAGTGACAGGGGACGTGGCCCCTTGTCCCGGCCCGTCGTGGACGGGCGCAGACGGGCTGGACTTTGGCGCGGCTTCGGCGCCCCATCGTCGCTCCCGCTGCGCGCGTCCGCTGCGCGTCGTCCAACACATCCATTTAAGAGGGGAGGAGGCGGTAGGAAACTAAGTAAGAGAAAGCAAGAACTCCCTCCACAACAATGAGCTAAGCTCGGGGTGGACTGGGGAGTAGGAAATGAAGGTGAGCGTGAAATTTAAAACGCCTATAGCGCTGCGCCTGATCTCATGCCCCCCTGCTCTCTCACAGCGGTGGCGCCAATGTCAAGAACAATTATGCGCTGGGAAAGTAATTATAAAAATAAGTACGTAGTGCGAGCACCTTAATCATGCCCCCTGCGAATGGCAGCTAAAAGTTCAGCAAACAAAGCAGTGTGAGCACCAAACTCGTGCCCCCTGCAGTAAAAGCAAAGCGCAAATGAAAATTCACTGGTAGCAGCGCAGCAGCACTCGTACCTCAGTTGGTAGGTCTGCATCCATCCATCATCCGGCGTTTAAGAGGGAAAGCGGCAGTAGGAAACTAGACCGCTCCCCCCTTCTGCCGGAAGTGAGTAAGAGAAAGCAAGAACTCCCTCCACAACAACGAGCTAAGCTCGGGGTGGACCGGGGAGTAGGAAATGAAGGTGAGCGTGAAATTTAAAACGCCTATAGCGCTGCGCCTGATCTCGTGCCCCCCTGCTCTCTCACAGCAGTGGCGCCAATGTCAAGAACAATGATGCGCTGGGAAAGTAATTATAAAAATAAGCCCGTAGTGCGAGCCCCTTAATCGTGCCCCCTGCGAATGGCAGCTAAAAGTTCAGCAAACAAAGCAGTGCGAGCACCAACTCGTGCCCCCTGCAGTAAAAGCAAAGCGCAAATGAAAATTCGCTGGTAGCAGCGCAGCAGCACTCGTACCTCAGTTGGTAGGTCAGCATCCAGCCATCATCCGGCGTTTAAGAGGGGAGGCGGCGGTAGGAAACTAGACCGCTCCCCCCTTCCGCCGGAAGTGAGTAAGAGAAAGCAAGAACTCCCTCCACAACAACGAGCTAAGCTCGGGGTGGACCGGGGAGTAGGAAATGAACGGGAGCGTGAAATTTAAAACGCCTATAGCACTGCGCCTGATCTCGTGCCCCCCTGCTCTCTCACAGCAGTGGCGCCAATGTCAAGAACAATGATGCGCTGGGAAAGTAATTATAAAAATAAGCCCGCAGTGCGAGCACCTTAATCGTGCCCCCTGCGAACGGCAGCTAAAAGTTCAGCAAACAAAGCAGTGCGAGCACCAAACTTGTGCCCCCTGCAGTAAAAGCAAAGCACAAATGAAAATTCACTGTTAGCAGCGCAGCAGCACTTGTACCTCAGTTGGTAGGTCTGCATCCAGCCATCATCCGATGTTTAAGAGGGGAGGCGGCGGTAGGAAACTAGACCGCTCCCCCTTCCGCTGGAAGTGGGTAAGAGAAAGCAAGAACTCCCTACACAACAACGAGCTAAGCTCGGGGTGGACCGGGGAGTAGGAAATGAAGGCGAGCGTGAAATTTAAAACGCCTATAGCGCTGCGCCTGATCTCGTGCCCCCCTGCTCTCTCACAGCAGTGGCGTCAATGTCAAGAACAATGATGCGCTGGGAAAGTAATTATAAAAATAAGCCTGTAGTGCGAGCACCTTAATCGTGCCCCCTGCGAATGGCAGCTAAACGTTCAGCAAACAAAGCAGTGCGAGCACCAACTCGTGCCCCCTGCAGTAAAAGCAAAGCGCAAATGAAAATTTACAGGGTAGCAGCGCAGCAGCACTCGTACCTCAGTTGGTAGGTCTGCATCCAGCCATAACCCGGTGTTTAAGAGGGCAGGCGGCAGTAGGAAACTAGACCGCTCCCCCCTTCTGCCGGAAGTGAGTAAGAGAAAGCAAGAACTCCCTCCACAACAACGAGCTAAGCTTGGGGTGGACCGGGGAGTAGGAAATGAAGGTGAGCGTGAAATTTAAAACGCCTATAGCGCTGCGCCTGATCTCGTGCCCCCCTGCTCTCTCACAACAGTGGCGCCAATGTCAAGAACAATGATGCGCTGGGAAAGTAATTATAAAAAAAAGCCCGTAGTGCGAGCACCTTAATTGTGCCCCCTGCGAATGGCAGCTAAAAGTTCAGCAAACAAAGCAGTGCGAGCACCAAACTCGTGCCCCCTGCAGTAAAAGCAAAGCGCAAATGAAAATTCACTGGTAGCAGCGCAGCAGCACTCGTACCTCAGTTGGTAGGTCTGCATCCAGCCATCATCCGGCGTTTAAGAGGGGAGGTGGCGGTAGGAAACTAGACCGCTCCCCCTTCCGCCGGAAGTGAGTAAGAGAAAGCAAGAACTCCCTCCACAACAACGAGCTAAGCTCGGGGTGGACCGGGGAGTAGGAAATGAAGGTGAGCATGACATTTAAAACGCCTATAGCGCTGCGCCTGATCTCGTGCCCCCCTGCTCTCTCACAGCAGTGGCGCCAATGTCAAGAACAATGATGCGCTAGGAAAGTAATTATAAAAATAAGCCCGTAGTGCGAGCACCTTAATCGTGTCCCCTGCGAATGGCAGCTAAAAGTTCAGCAAACAAAGCAGTGCGAGCACCAAACTCGTGCCCCCTGCAGTAAAAGCAAAGTGCAAATGAAAATTCACTGGTAGCAGCGCAGCAGCACTCGTACCTCAGTTGGTAGGTCTGCATCCAAGCATCATCTGGCGTTTAAGAGGGGAGACGGCGGTAGGAAACGGTAGGCAGTAGGAAACTTCCAAGTCTCTTGGAACACGAGGAGACTTCCTTTCTGGTAAACAAAACTGAGTGGTACATGAATGTGAACATTGGTTCAGCCTCATTAGGCTGTGTTTGGGACTCCTACAAGTCCTTTTTATGGGGCCAAATAACTAGTAGGGCTACCTATAGGAGGAAACTATATAGAGAGGAGGTATCCTCCAGTGAGTCTGAAATTGGTAAGGTACAAAGGGAAATAGATTTACATTCATATGCCTCGGTCGATATCTTACAGGAGTTACAGAACAAGTTAATGCGAGTAGAGGGGCACTTGGATTCAATGTTGAATACACGTGTTTTACAAAGGTGGGAAGCAAGTAAAATCACTCATTTTCAATATGGAGAGGGAGCAGGTAGACTTTTATCTTGGAAATCCAAGACTGACCAGGTACGAAATAATATTGGTTCAATTTCCCAGGATAATTTGGTAAACACATCGGACGAAGATATTCGGAGGATTTTTAGGCTGTTTTTTCAAGACATCTATAAGGAGGATAAATGTATTGAGGCGGATAGTATTGAAGATTGGTTGAATGAGATACCAGTGCCTTCGTTGACCTTGGAACAACGTGCCACTCTAGATCAGGTAATCACGCAGGACGAGGTCAAAGCGGCTATTGTGAGCAGGAAGAAGGGAAAGGCAGCATGCCCGGATGGTCTTCCTGCTGAGATCTATAGGGTTTTGGAGCAGGCAATTGTTCCTTTCTTAACTACCCCATTCAACGAGATCCTCCAGGAAGGGGTGACACCCCCAGCCTCATGGGATAATGCATCCATTACCCTGATTTTAAAACCTGGTAAACCGGCATCAAATTGTGGGTCTTATAGACCGATTTCTATTTTCAATGTTGATTATAAAATCTTTGCCTCTATTATGGCCAATGGATTGGGGTCGGTTGCAGGTGACATCTTGCACCAAGACCAGAGGGGTTTCGTCAAGGGTCGACAACTCTTTGAACTGACCTATGACCTGATAGGGGCTATTGATATTGCATCCACTGATTCTCTTCCTTTCGCTGTTCTTACGCTCGACGCCACCAAGGCCTTTAACTGGGTAAATTGGTCATACCTGTCGGAGGTTTTAGGTAAGTTTAACATCGGAGACAAATTTCGTCGAGCGGTGAGATTGCTATACCAGAATCCTTCAGCCTACCTTTTGGTGAATGGAGCATTGTCTGACCCTTTTAACATGACAAGGGGAACACATCAGGGCTGCCTACTCTCAAGTCAAGTCAAGTCAAAAGGTATGTTTATTATGACCTTAGTCATTTAAACAGGTGCAAGAGAGTATCAAAAAGTTAAAACGATGAGCTCAAATCATTTAAAACATTATCACAATAAAATCCATCACATATTAGTTAAAACTCTTACGCACGCTTCATCCTTTGTCGACGCCCTTAAAATTGCATTTTAGTTAACATTCCGCAGTTATGAATAAAAAAAAAACCCATTCTACTTCCTTCAGCTAGACTAGTTTCATTAATTTAAAATGCTTTAGAATATACCAGTTATTCCCGGTTTCTTAGCTCACTTAATGCTGCTTTTATGTATTTCCCAAGCGCAATCGCAATGTCGATAGTGGGTATTTCAGTTAACAGGTTGGCTGCCTGCGCTCTAGAGCTTATATCATATTTTAGGAACACGGGACGTAACCACAGTTTCCGCTGTTCCAGTAAAAACAGACAATCAAGTAGGATGTGTACCAGGTCTCCTTTGCACCCCAAATTACATTTACAACATCCATTTTTATCTAACAATTTATTTTTCAGATCTTTATTTGTTAACAATGGGTTTAGACCAACCCTCAGCCTTAAGATCTCCTGCCTAAGTCCGCGGTTGGGAAGGATGTCTAGGTAGGGGAACCAGTTTTCATTTAGCCATGCGCCCATCATATGTGTTATTGATTTCTTTTTCGCTAGATATTCCATATCGGACAATCCCGATATTTCCTTCCCCTTTGATTTCAACTCACTCCTAGTACAAAGGAGTTGATGAGTTTCCTGGTTTACCTCTACCTTTAATTTTTTACAGATTTGCGTAATTCTTTCCCTGCACATTTTTGCCCATTTTAGGTTACTCGTTTGGATTTCCTTCTTGCACCATTGTGCTACTTTTTGTCCCTCGGGGTCTTCCAGATGTTTCCAAAGTCTAAGTATTGCCATTTGAGTTAATGTCTCCCAGGACTTTGTGCCTATTTCCCTTCTTATGGCTTGCACCATCGCAGATTGTGGGAGAGAGAGGAGTCCTTTGAGGCATTTACCCTCTACCAAGTCCCAGGCTCCTTTACCGCTCAAATAAAGGATTTCTGCCCCATACAGCACTTGGGGGGGTATCATTGCCTCAAAGGCCCTTAGCATTGGTCTGTGCGACATCTCACCGTAATCCCTGTTGAACATTTTTAGGCCACATATCGATGTGTGTGCTTTGGCTTTTTGCGTATCCCAATGCATATCCCATTTTAGGCTTTTGTCGAACCATATACCTAGGTAGCGATACTCATTCACCGTCTCCAGTTTGAGCTCCCCTAGGTACCAATTGAATCTGGTTAATTTTTTCCCAAAGCAAAGTACTTTAGTTTTATCCAGGTTGACAATAAGAAATTTATTAGCACAGTATGCGTTGAAGGCATTGAGCTTACGCTGGAGGCCTATTTCTGTCTGATCTACAATAACAAGGTCGTCTGCATATAGTCGGCAGGCCACCTTGTTTCCGTTCATTCTGGGACTTGCACTGCCCTCGACCTCTAGATGGGCCGGGAGGTCTGACAGGAATAAGGAGAATAACTGCGGCGCTAACACACACCCCTGTCTTAGGCCGTTTCTGATGGGTATTTTTTGCGTTAAGGAGCCCTCCGTATCCTTGATGACTTGCGCCCAGTTCTCATTATGTAGTTCCTTTATTATTGTCAGGAGGTCACTCGGGATGTTTACTTTTAGTAATGCTTCCCATAGGCACGCGCGATCAACCGAGTCAAATGCGGCTCGGAAGTCGACGAAACAACAGCACAACTTGCCATTTTGTTCCGTTGACTTCTTCGCCAATGCCCACAGTGCAAACCCATGGTCTATAGTCGAGTGCCCTTCCCTGAAACCTCCTTGCTCTGTAGGGACAATCTGGCGCTCTTTTACCCATATGTTGAGTTGCTTCAGTACAATTTTAGAGAAAACTTTCTCTCCTATATCAAGGAGGTTAATCAGGCGGTAGTTTTGTGGTGCCTCCATACTACCTTTCTTATGGATGGGCCTAATTATAGCACCCTTCCAGTTGGATGGCATTTTGCCTTCTGTTAGTATTGTACCAAACATCTGAGCAAAGAATCTTGCCCACCAGTTTATGTCTGACTTTAAAATTATTGCTGGGAGGTTGTCCGGACCTGCTGCTCTGGATAATTTCAGCTCTCTTATTGTATCTTCTACTTGTTTTACGCAAAATTTAGCTTTTAGGTCTGCTGATATTTCCTGCCATTTATGTGTCACTACCTGGTTTGTGGTGGCTCTTGCCCCATACAATTCCCTAATATACTTTTCCCATTCGGCCTCACTAACTACAAGTTTTAGTTCCCCTTCAGGGGGGCTAAATGCTGCCTTTACCAATTTCCAAAATTGTCTTAGGTTTTTATCCTCAATCGCTTCCAGCAGGTTTGACCAGCATTTCTCTTTAAATGCCCTTTTAGCGTCATTTACCATTTTTTTATACTCTCTTTTTAAACGGGTTACCTGATCCTGTCTCTCCTGGCTGAAGTTCTTTTTTTGTTTTCTTTGTGCTGCCCGGATCTCTCGTTTTTTGGATTGACACTCTACTGAAAACCATTTTACTCTACTGGGTGGTTTTCGACTAGTATTATTGACCCTTTTCAGTTCAATTCTTAAACAACAGACAACTTCCTCTAGTTTACCTATGAACCAGTTCAAGGTTTTGTTCTCAAGATTTTCCGGCTTTATTTTAATTTGCATAGCTAGCAGTTTTGCCTGATATTCCTCCGTGAGTCGTGTCGTCACACGTCTAGGGTACTCCACCTCCTGGGTGATCACTTTATCTCTGGGTAAGCTTCTTCCCCCTTGTATTTTTAGATATAGAAGGATGTGGTCGCTAATCTCTTTTTGTTCCAACCTAAATTCCCGTACTTGGGGGAAGTTCCAGGCATGTAAAAACATATAATCAATTGGGCAGTTCTGAGAGCCTACTTTAAAAGTTTTCCCTGCTGGGCAGTCGTTCTTCATTCTTCCATTCAGGCATTGGAAACCCCTGCCTCCTAGGAAGTATACCAGAGCTGCTTCATGTTTTGATATCTCCCCTACTGGGAACCTTGCTGGGTTTATACCAAACACCTCTAACATTTCTCTGTTCCAGATATCCGCCTTTTTTGGGTTAAGTTTATGATTGAAATCCCCCATTATTATCACGGTATCCAATACATATTTTTCTGCAACAGAATCTACATCTTCTTTAAACAGCTTCATCTCCTTCTCATACTCTGCCCCATTCTCCCACTGCATGTATACATTCATTATAGTCAGCATTTTATACTTCTTTTCCACTGTCAATAATTCTATTCTGCTAGTCTGAACCCATTTACATTTCATTTTTATCAGTTTTACTTCTCTGAGCACTTTCGTTGAAATCAAAGTCATTAAACCACCCGACGAACGACCAAAGTTCTTTTTCTTGGCCGGGCAGATTAGTTGTAGGTATCCTTCATTAAACGGGGTTTCGTCACATGACCAGGTCTCTTGCAAGCAGGCAATGTCCACTTTATTTACTATCTCCTTTATAGTTTCTCTCTTTTTCTCATTGCCTAGCCCGTTTACATTCCATGACAGGAGACCTAGACTTTGCGACACCCCCTCATCCTATTCTATCTCACTCATACCTCCCTCATCTCCCTCGGCCTCCGTATGACTCCTGTTTAAATCGAACCTTGGGCTGCTACAGTGTGACCAATTACCCCATGGGACTTCGTTTCCTGTATTGTCTATTTCTATATTCAGACAGCTTTGGTTCCCTTCCTCGTCTTTATATAATCTCACCTGTCTTCTCCCTAAACCTGCATGATGCTTTAGGAAGGTATTGTCATTGGGGGCTTTTACTTCCCTCTCCGGGATTATTCTTATTCCCAGGTGGTTTATCTCGCTAGTTGCTTTGAGGATTGCCATTTTTACCATGACTGAATGTAATGATACTTTTGTTATTTCTTTACCATTTCTGGTCTCTACAAAGCCAATTTGCCGGAGATCGCTTGTACTGATCCCACTAAGGCTACTACATTCTGCAAAGACTTTCAAGATCTGTGCTCTGTTCAGGGGGTTCCTTTTCCTGTTCGTACTCCCATTCGTACTACCCCTTTTCCCCGACTGCATATGGTCCAAATACACCCATTTATTTTTCTCTCTCTCTTGTACTTTTTTAGGGGTGTCATATTGGAGCTGTCTTGCCTTTGGTCCTTCTGATCGCCGCCCGATATTTCCTGTTCTTGGAATTACCTGGACTAGAGGGCTTACAGCTCTATTACCCCTATTTGGATGTCCTAAGGCTACTCTTACTTTCTGTTTCGTAACACAGGGTGTTAATGGCTTCTCTTTTATGACCTTTGTTCTCCCATTTTTTCTTGGGTTTATCGGGGTCGTTCTTGGGTTATACTCCTTTTGCCTTGGTCTATTTGGTGCATCTATCTGGGCTGGTGAATTTAGGTCTGCCTGTGCCTGTGCTTCCCTCCCTGCTGTCCTCCCATTTTTCTTTACTTTTGAGGCTTGTTCTCTCTTCTTTCTACCCCTACACTTATGGGGGGCCCCTGTAAACACCCCGCGCCTTTTTATCAACATTGGGCGTCTGGAGATGTATACATTTTCAGATGCTTCCATAGAGTCGTTTGATGGCTTTTGGTTTGTTGGATGTGGGGATCCTACTGGACTTCCCGCGGATACCTCCACCAGTTCCATCTCTACCCTTTCATCAATCGAATGTTCAGTGACAGTAGTGCTTTGCATCCTCGGCATTTGGTTCTTTATCCCCACTAGTTCCTCTTCGATCCTTTTTAGGTTCGATTTCTGGGCTTTCAATACTCCATTATTTGATAGAGTTACTTCAAGGATTCCTTGTAACGTCTTTTGTAGTATCAATATCAGGTCCACCAATGAAGAAGTGGGTGTTACGGAACACTCCGGGTCCTGTGTGTGGTCTCTGCCTGGGTTTGTATGATGACCTGTTCTTGTGGGTTCTTGCTGTTGGATTGGATTTTTGGTACCATGTTGTTGAGGGGAATGGGCTGGCTCCCCGCCCCAGATTAGGCTCTGGCTCTGTATTCCATTTCCCCTTGGTTCCTCATTTCCCAGTGACTGTAATGAGAAAAGTTTTGGTGACGATGAGAGCCGGGGAGCTGAGATGTGGATATTTTGGCTCTGGAGCGTCAGGTTTATTAATACGGAATCCTCCATTCCTACTTCCATATCGGGATTCACCACTACTGCTTCTATCCTTCCTACTCCTTCCGCACCATGTTCTTCCGTATCTTCCTCAGGGTCCGGTCTTATTACTGGCTCTAAAGGTTTGTAGTGTTTCCCTACAAAATCCTTTATAGCTTTGGAGGTTAGCGTATTGTCTTTCTGTTTAGTATTTGTTTGGTCCCCGTCCCTTTTAGCCTGTTTGGCGTTTTTATTTACCCTTTTGACTTTCCTTTTCTTGCGCCGCCCTTTATTATTCTCTATATGTGAGGCCTGGCTTTCTTGGCTCTCTTCCACAGATATTGAGCCCTCTGTTATTTTGCTTTTCTCTGGGCTATCTTCTTTGCGCATGGTTTGCCCTTTTTTCGGTCTCATTTCTCGGTTAGGTTGCCTAATGTGTAATGCAGCTATTTCTCGTTTCGTGCGGTCGTTTCTCAGATTTAAAAGTTTAAAAAAGGAGTAGCTGTAACTTTACACTTACCTCTGTTGTGCCTTATGCCCACCGGTTAGCCTGCCTGCCGCCTCTGTTATCCTCTCTTGCGGTGTCTTTTGGCTTTTTCCTCGCCTGGTTCTCCTTATATTGTTTCCACTCACGTTTTAGTTTTCAAGGTTCACAGTTTTCCGTTTTCTCTGATGCTCCCTCTCTTCTTCCCCCCTTACATCAGTGCCTCTGGTGATTTCTGGGCCTCCTATTCACCAGACTGTCCGCTTGTGGTTCCGTGGGGGTTGGAAGCTGCCTAATACTAGGTAGGTGCTCACGAGTGCTGGGTATTGTACTTTCCAGTGCAGCCAGGGGTGACTAGGGTGCTCTCCCAAACTGCACCCCACGCTGCCCCTGCACTGCCCCGCACTCCGCTCCGGTTGTCCTGAGTGCAGGATGCTAATATTCTCACCCCTTGAGGCTGCCAGTTCGCTCCCGGGTGGCTACACGTCGTTTGCTACGACGCACCGTCGGTCCCCAGGCAATCCCCAAACCTACTCCGCCCCCTCACTATACTACGCGTTTGTCACGCGCTGCGTGTCCGGGGGGGCTAGAGTGGCTAGAGGGGTATCCGGGCTCACCGGTAATTTTCTGTTAGGCGTCCTCCTCCAAACGGACCGGCGCTCTCCTCCTCCGCTGGGTCCGTGGTGTGTGAGGTTGCTCGGCGCTCCGCGATCGGCTGGTCGGGTCTGTCAGGCAAGGCAAGGCTAGGCAGGGCTAGACGACAACAGAAGCACCGTGTGTTTCGATGAAGTAATGCAGTCTTGCAATCTGAGCCTGCGACACCATGTGCTACTCTCTCCTCTCCTGCTTGACCTATTGATGAAACCCTTCGCCCAACGGCTGAGGGATGACCATAACATCAAGCCTTTTAGGAACAGGGAGTGGGAGAAGAAGGTGGCCCTGTACGAGGATGACATATTGATTTTGTCTTCGGAACTGTGTACCGCCCTTCCGTCGGTTATTAAATTAGCTCAGGATTTTGGTGAAATCTCCGGATATAAGATTAATACCTCTAAAACGGAGATCATGGTCTGGAACAATGAGGAGTCAGTTGTAGGGGTGCAGGCCAGCTTAAAAATGTGGTACCTTGGTATTAATATTGTCCAGGATGTCAATAAAATAGCTGAAACTAAGCTTTCTGTAGTAGCGAAAGACTAACGAAAACTCATGAGATCATGGTCTTCACTACCTTTGTCCATTTTGGGAAGGGTAAATCTTATAAAAATGTCCATTTTACCCAAAATCACTTTTCTGTTTAATACTATTCCTCTTTATTTTGAACCTTCTTCTTTATCTAAGTTGCAGAGTGATATTAATTCATTTATTTGGGCTCACCATATACCCAGGATTGCCTGGAAAAAACATAGGCGCCGAATAGAAAAGGGAGCTCCGGATCTTCAATTGTATGCATGAGCATTCCAACTTACCCACTCCTGCATGCTATTGAAGATGCCCACTAACATCGGGATTGGCTGTATGTTCATGGCTATGCTTAGTGGGGCAAGTCTATCACAGGAGGGATTTCTGTTTAAATTTGGGGAGCCCAAATAAAAAAAAAAAACTAAAGGTTTTACAGGGTATGGCTAGAACGTGAGCCAACTTGCGTAGCTCTGTAATGCTAGGGTATTTCTCTAGTAGGGCACCTCTGTGGGATTCACCTGGGGGCCCGGGTTGGCTTAAGGACAGTATCGCTTTGCCCTTGAGAGAGGCAGGTGTGGAAGTATGGGGCAACTTGTATCTAGAGGGGGTTCTTGTATCATGGGAATCCCTCAGAGATAGAGTCGGTTTAAACCTTTCTAGGTTTAAATACCTACAGATAGCTAGCTGGGCTCGGTCACAGTCTACCACTAAGGGTAGATTCCCAGTAGGGGGAGGTAACCATCTAGAGTTCCAACTTCTTAATAAAATCCCGGCTAAAAAGGAAATCTCTTTTTGGTACCATGCAATTCTGGGCGAGATTGAATGTGAATTTCAACTGACCGATAAGCTTTGGGGGAGCTCCTTCTTCGACCAGGATGTGGGAAGCCTCTGGCTTAATTCCTTTAAGCTACTGTGGGATATTGTAAAACCAGCATGGCTCAGAAGGAATCACCTCTTCACCCTGCTTAGGGCCTTTTACTCACCACAGAGGCTCTCAAAATTCTCAAAAGACTCACCAGTATCTTGTATGAGGTGTGGGGCAATAGCTGCCTCGGACTTACATATGTTTTTTGATTGCACATCTTTGTCTCCCTTTTGGGACTCTATAAGTAGTCTACTGTCAACTTCTCTCGGCCGCCCAATCACAATAAATCCCGTACTTGCAATATTTGGTGTGATGGATGGTGTCATGGGTCCTGCCAAACATCTTCTTTTCTATACCATCCCCCTGGCCAGGAGAGAAATCTGCAAAAAGTGGAAGGACTCTATACCACCCTCCTTTCCTGATTGGCGGGCATCAGTATTGCAGGTTTCTAGGCTAGACCTAATGAGATCGGGCAATCAAAATAATAGAGTCTTTTGGTACCTTTTGAAGTGGGGTCAACAGTGAGATTTCGGATGTTTTTTTTTCCCTGTCCAATGATTATTCTGCCCTTGCTTTCTCTTCCTTTTGAGGCATATCCAGATATATCAGGTTGCGCCCTGATCGCTGGGACACATGCCCAGCAATGTGGCTCCCCTATGGTCTCTATACGAAGGTCTTGGAGGCTTTGACATCACTGATTGGCGAAGGCTACCTGATCAATATCCTTGCTATCGAGTTCACTGAAGCAGTGTGTCACTCTCTTCAGACTTTAACGGAATGACCATGGTGGTAAATGAGGACAAAAAGGAAAAAAAATACAGATAGCGCTGGCGTTCTCTCATTTGCTTGGGGGTGTGGCCCATGCAAATGAGTGCATCCCTTTGCTTCTGTGCCCGCGCCATATTGCAGACATGGGCACAAAGGCAAAGAAGCTGTCAGGAAACGCACTGTTAGTGCGCCCTTGATGCTGCCATCTGGAGGGGGAAGAGGGTCCTATGTAGCCCCCAGTCATCCTCTTGTAGACCTTCCTGCAAGGGGATCTTTAATCCCCTCTTAAAAATGCAGGAGGCTTTCAGTCTGCACAGTGAAACACGGAGCAGTTACTTCTAAGCTGCTCCATTTTTCACTTGAAAACACTACCCCAGGACAATGCAAGGTCGTGGCTACCTTTGGGGCAATGCATTAAATGTTATAGGGTGCACTTTCTCTGTTTGCTGCTCTTTGAGGTGTACCATGGTGCAAACAAAGAATGTGTGCCTTATCTGTATTAGGGCCCCATGGCCTGTAATATGCAATGCAGCGTATTTCCTTGTTAACGCTTTGTGCACCTTTCAAAAGGTGCGCTTGGCGCTCAAAAGGAGAGTATGCCATATTATACTAAATGTGCTGCCCCAGGGCAACTGCAAACTTGTACTGACCTGGGGGCAGCATATTCAAGTGAAATATGGAATTGCTGCTTCAAATCAGCTCCATGTTTCACTGTACAGGCTACAACCCGGCTACACTTTTAAGGGGGATTAGAGATCCCTTGCAGGTGGGTGCGGTGAGTTACTGCATCCACCTGCAAGGGGATGTCTGCAGGGCCCATAGGATCCCGCTTCCAGAGGGCTGCTATCAGCTTCTTTGCCTCTGCACTTATGTGTCTCATATGGTGCGGGCACAGATACAAACGGAATCCCTCGTTTTCATAGTGCAACTCCCCTATGCAAATGAGGGAACACCTGCCTGTTGCACCCTGGGGCAATTTTTCATACTACAGCCCTAGATGTACTATTTAATGCTTGTAAAATACTGGTTGCAATTTAAGGCCACTGTTTTTGTGACTAGCAAATCCTTTTCCAAACTGACCAGTGTACATATAGGTTGCATTTGAAAAATTCCTATTTGGAGTGGATTGTAGTCTGACCAGGGACGGCTGGTATTAAGGGACCTAGGGTGCGTTGCCCCACCTATCAGAATCTGGGAAAACTAAAGGAAGAGAATGAACACCAATGGAGCAGTTTAAAGAAGTGCTCGCTGCTTGGTGTTCCCCCATGAAACTTGAAAGTTAAACTATGTCAAATATATATACATTTTTAACTTACTTTGTTTCGGTCTAGGAGTCTTCCTGCGCAATGTGCGCATGTGCAAATCTGGGCGAGAACCATTCCTCCCCCTCAAGAGACAAGCGAGGAGGCGGGTGACATCAGGGTGACATCAGCCTTGTGGGAGTGGCTGCATAAAGCGGCAGTAAATGGGTTTCAAATGGGGCGGTAATGAATTGGCACAGGGCACGGTCAATGGAGCGCCATTCAGGGTAATGGTAAGGGGCAGGGCTGGCTCACAGTGCACTAAGTGCAGGGGGTGGTAACAATTGCAGCACTCTTTCGCCTCCGTAAATTAGGCTTCCTAATTGGGTAAGGCAGAGGCGACCGGGAGTGGCTTTGCATTTAGTTTCAGTTTGGCAGGCAGCTTCTATTTCCGGGAAGGGTGTGTTTGTTGCTGGAAAAAGAAAGGCTCATGCAGCTGTGGTTTCAAACGACCCGCGTGCAGGTAAGCCTTCTCCCTTTTTTGAACCCCAGGACTCGGCAGACCTGCTGTTGAAAATGCTTGTAGGGCATGCTGGCACCAGATTCTTGCGTTTGTTCGGATAATTTTTTGTAACCAAAGCACCAAGCGAAAGACAACGTCTTGCCAAGATCACACTGTGTCTAGTGGTTGCGCTGTGCTATTTGAGCTATAAGGCGACGTGCTAAGGATCACTCCGTGAGTGAAAGGGCTGAACTTAGAGTGGGGAGATAAGATGACTGCTCCAGTATCACTACGTGTCAGATGCTTGAAGGGTGTGAGGTGGGACAGGGGCCCTCCACGCGGTCATGCTTGAGATAAACGCTGAGCCGGGTTTCCACTTCACAGCTCATGCGGCATCAGTCAGCAGTCTGGTAATATCTTGGGTGCATCGTCAGCCCGTTTCCCCCGTTTCTCTCTCAAGGTCTGCATTGGCGGTCAGGAGGAGGAGAGCACGGACTATGGACCGAAGCCAGAGCCAAGAGAGTTGTAACAAGGAATCTTAAACAGTGGGAATTCACTGAAGATCCTACCCAGTGGGGTTCCATCTTGATTTTATCTCACCTTACGCACACACTCTCCAAACCAATATCAATTTATTCTTTTAGAACGATGCCTTTCCACTTTCCAGTAATTTTTACTAAACAAGCAGGGCGACCATGCTCCTTACTTAATTATACTGCCTCTTCCTGTGATTGAGATATGTTTTTTTGTTGCAGATTTATATAGTGCGAACCCAGTGGCGGCTGGTGACATTTAAAAGTGGTGAGGCGTAACATTAATGTTGTACTGCACTGCGGCGAGCGCGCGTAGCACACAAGCTCGAACAAACTACGGAGGGTGGTTTGGGAGTGTTCTTCCGACAAGAAGAGTGGATGAACTGTGCATTATCAAGCAAATTTAGCAGCAGCGCAGTAGAACGGACCCCGTTAGTATGCATGGCCATATCACCTGAATGCAGAATCCCGGCTGTAATGTTCTCAACCGCTGGTTAGAGGTCTAGTTGACCGCGCACCAAAGGGTGCGCATATGCAAGCGTGTGACGTCACGCGCTCGCATTCATAATAAAGGGGGCGTGGCCGGCGGAGGCAGTCCGGACCATGCGGTTAAACTGAACTGTGTGTCCCGAGTCTTATTGCTGCCGCGGCGCTTATGCAATCATGCGCCTGCGGCCTACTGACTCTACACCGGCCACGGATTGCATGCAGGGAAAAAAGGCACTTTTACAACCATAAATGCTCATTCAGAGACTAATTTGAGGCAGTGTTTGTCGGTACTCGGCACCGGCACTTAATTATCAACACTGTCACTTAAGTCAATCCCCGCAAGGTGGTGATATTAAAATATATGTGAGGGAAGCACTTTAGCAGAGAATTTGGCACTTCAATATACATTAACAATTCATAATAACAACAGGTGAAGGCCATTCTTACAGCTTTAAGCGGAGCACTCTAGCGTACCCTACGGAACAGTGTTAGCACCTGCACTAACAGGCCTTAAACTGCTTTGATGTGCCTTGAACACCACATCAACGAGGCGCTTTGTGCATTTGTCCATCGCACATCTGTCATTGTTTCGAAATAATGGGACTGAAACGCTCAGGGTGGTGTACATGACCGTGCAACCCTTAACTATGGCACATCCTGACCTGTTGGATTTAGAGGCAATGAGCAGAAAGAATGACAATCTTACCCAGGGCCATATACTGCCTTTGTCCAGTGCCATTAGTCATATATAGTGCCTCCTTTGTGTAACCCACTTGTGTGCCTTCTGTATGCCAATTACTTGGACCTTTCAGATTATTCCACATTTGCATTATCGAGTGTAGTTTAAAGTAATACATTTGACAAAAAGTTCATTCAAAATTAACAAACTCAGTAATCTCTAATCTGCATTCCTCTTAATGAGCATGTAATTATCGCTGTCGGCATCGCCTTCTGTAATTACAGCCCATTCAACAACTACACTGTGTACATATTCACACATGCACAACAGCAAAACAATTTCAAAATGGGAATTCACTGTGCTAGGTTTTCGGGATCGTTTCTGAGCATAGGCCACATGAGTGGCCGTCACTGGCGCCACCTACTGGGAGCAGAAGACATTAGCCTTCAGAACTGGGTATTAAATATAATGGTGTTGAAGAAGGTGTGAGGGGAGGGAGGGGAGGTGGAATATCCCTTGCCTAGTGCAGCAACATTCTTTGAGATATCCTGAAAGATACATCACTACAGCACATAAAAATGATGTTTTTGTTACTTTTAACTACCACATATCAGAAAACAATTCGGAACATGTTGGTTGTCTCCATTCTTCTCTCGCGCGCCAGTTTATATCAGTCAGCTGAAAACCACTGAAGTCTGTTTTCTGTACAATCAATGTTACCCAACGTATCTCGTCAGTCCACGCTAATGACAACTGAAACGGCCAAGAGTGTAGTCATAATAATTCTAAGTTCGTTATCTTGCTTCTTTTCATAATACACATTAATTACAGTTGCGGCTCTCGGGGAAAGGGGTGTCGCGGGGGTGATTCACAGGGGTGGTTGCGGGAGGGTCGCGGGGGGGAGGTGTCACGGGTGGGGTGTTGTGCGGGGGGAGTGTTAAAATGAATGTAAAATCCTACCTACCTGACCAGGTCCGCCCCGCCTCTCGTCCACTCCACTGGTTGGTGCCTACATTCAGGAACAGCCTCAATGCCTCATCACTGCTGGCAAGTGGGCAGCAGCCCCTCTCACCCAATCCTGGCGCTGCCAGCAGCACCAGGATTGACATAGAGCAGGGTTCCTCTTCGCCGGCCTGCCCATTAGGGGACTGAGCAACCCTCGCTCTCCTAATAGGCATGCACGAGCCACAGGAGACACAAGTGCGCATGACTGGGCACGGCGAAAAATTTGCCAACCTTCCCCAGACATGCGCACTTGTGCATTGTGCTGCTGCATGCCCCTGGTGATGGTCTGACAATCATGTCAGTCTACATGATGCCAGACCGCCCACCCCCTTCAGACTCTGTGAAGGGGACGGGCGGTCCGACATCATGTTGACTGACATGATTGTCAGTTCTTCTTCCGCCTCTCTGAACTTAAGTAAACTGAGAGTTTCCTTAAGTTCAGAGACACGAGGGACCTGCGGGTGCGGGTGATGAGGCAACGCCCCAAAGCCCCCAATGGACGCACCACCACTGTGTGAACCCGACCCAAAGGTATTGACGTGCTTTACATGAGCACCAGTTGCCTACACCAGGACACATCAATTTATTTGTCGGGCACGAGGAGATTAAGTAATTTGCCAAGAATTACAGTATGCTGAGCTGACGCCGAGACTGGAACCTGGTTCCCCAATGTCAACAGCTCTGTCCGTTAGGCCACATCCTCTCACACTTCTCATTTTGTTAATCTCCAGGGCGCGACCAAAATTTGAGTCGAACAAGGGCAGGGCATGCATCTTCCATTATTGCAAATGCGGGCTTCAGTCCTTTTGCAAAGGAGAAAATGTGTACGGGTCAGATGGGTCTTGGCCTACTATTGCAGAAGGACTTCTTCTATAGGATACCTCACGCTACACCCTTTCATCTCTCACATTACATGATGCTGGGCAGGTCCACTTCTAAAACTACTATTGCCAGGAATAAGGTGTCCTGTACTACCCAGGGGCAAGCAATCTAAGAGATTATTTCATGATGATCACTAAGGGGCGTGCACAGCTGCACATCCGAGGGTCACTGCAGTCCAGGGGTGATGATTTGCTGTTTATTTTGTCCACAGCTTTCATTAGAACTGATCAAGACGCGGTCTCTCTCTACATCACTAGGGGAAAACATTAATAATACTACCAGATCATACCGCACTGCCGTGAACAACTCAAAGTAATGATTCCTTCCTTCTGAGACATAGAAAATATGTATTTAATATCATCTCAGTCTATGTTGTTCCTGAAGAAGAAAATCTGAAAATATAGAAAATCAAAGACGCATAAGCTAATATGAATCAACGTTGAGATTTATCCAAAACTACTAGTGTTAAAATAATTAATAAAACAAGCCTAAAATTTTTTAATTTACTTTACAAAACAAGTTAGTTCGCAATGTCTAATAAAGCTGGGCAAGGGAAACAACATTTAATTATGTAATGCCACCTGAATCAAGTGGGGTAAAGTGGTGACTTGCAGCTTTAATATCACCGGCAGCTTTGAAGGGATTAAAATGAAGTCAATGTTCGCCTGTTGCTGAGGAAGAGCCAGGGGCCAGGCTGCGTGCATCTGTTTTTCTCACATTAACATTTATTTGGTTGCCGGAATGTGTAATAGTAGTGAAACTGTCTAATAATGGTAATAAAATGGTGTACAAGTACAAGATTACAGAAGCTGCGGCACTACACTACCATATGTTGGCCAGACCTGTTTTTTGTGCTGCTCCTGCTTGTTGGTGTTTACTGTTCTGTTGTGCACTTGTTCCCTGATATTATCATAAACACCAACTACAAAAGACAAATGCATACAGTACACCATTGTAAATTTATAGCTACATCCCTGCACGTCGTTGTCATCAATCATGTGGGCCGGTTTTATAGCTATTCAATTTTTTCTGTTCGCCAGTCCGACCAGGTGACCAGGATGTTGCACGTGTAGCTGGTTTGCCCACCTAACGTTTTGTTGACGGAATGCGTGAAGGTAAACATGCCTCACAATATCAACACTAGCCTTGCAAAATTATAGCTTCACCGTGTCTACTCTTGTAGTGAAGGCAGGGCCTTGTTTGCGCACATTGCTATGTTTGCCTAAGCTAATTAGAAGTTTAGGCGCGTTTTTGCCTTTTTGCCGCTTTTGCACACAACACTGCATGTAGCTGTTGTTGTAAGTCTGACTTCGTGAATATCTTCACATGAGAAAGGCTTGTTTTCAACATCCCTAGACTTGCATCACAATCTTTTTCTGCACAGTGACTTCTGAAGCCTCCAAGATTATCATAACAATGTTTAGCTGTTATTCAGGCTGATCGGCTCATGCTTAGACACAACATGCATGCAGCTGCAGCTAACTGAAATTCTGGCGCCTTTAATATGGCACCGCATAAATTATTTTAGACACTTGGAAGAATTCCGTTTACAGAGAGACAGAGAGCTTTTGCAGATCCTGATGTGATTCACTCCTGCTGACCTTAGAGATACGGGGTCCCCATTCAAGCCTAAGACACCTACAATATTTTATAAAACATAGTTCCTAGCTAGGGAGGGTGGCATAAAAGGCATTATAGGACCACCTGTTTCCACCATCATTATAATATGATTTCTCCTTTTGTGATTTATGGAATTGTAACAATGCAGCTTGTATTATTTTTAATCATTTGCCTGCTTATGCTTGCAAAAATACTGCATCTTAGAGCACATCATTAAAAATAAACATTTTAAACTTTACTGTGTCTCTTTTTTTTTTTTTTTTTTTTAAATATTTTTATTGCAGACGCTCAAATGGGAAGAAATCCACAGTAACATACATGTTTCAAAGTACGCATCAGTACACTACAAAGTAAACCCACGGAGTCCTCCGCTCTGCCCTAGGATAATCAGCAAAAACAGTCCGGCGATAACAATGTCCAAATCTCCACATATCAATGGCTTAGTGAGGGAGGCACTCATGTGAACCATTCAAGCGGCTGCTTTTGTTTTTTTGTTAATACCCCCTCCCCCCTTCCCTTGAACAAACAGCATAGTGTGTATGTAAAAAATCATCTTAACATCTCTTGTTCAGAACTAAACTGTGCAGTCATAACATTGGCACAATACATTTCCTTCAATTTCCAACCTCCCATCCCGTCCGGCAGGCATGTGTGTAAGAATGCTGAACTCTCAGTGCGGTCCTGTTGCATCAGGTTCAATTCAAGACAAGTATCTCGGTCCCCTTCGCACCCCCTTTCCATCTCACCAGTCATGAATCATACGCCCCCCAATCCCAGCCCCCCATCCATCCCGTGATAATGTCTCCATTTCGACCAGACCCTCTTAAACTTGTTCGGGCAACCCCTGGCCTTGTATGTCAAACGCTCTGCTGCCATGTAAAGATCCAACCCTCTCCTCCACTCCTCCACAGTAGGGACTGTTTCCACCCCCCAGTACCTCGCAATATCCCGTTTTGCCACCACTAGCGCCAAGGTCAGGAACACCAGCAAAGGACGTGGGAGATCAACATCGTTCGTCATGCCCAAGATGGCGAGCTTGGGCTCTAGCTCCAGGGGGACCGACAGGACATCTTTAAGTTCAGCAAAGATTAGGGTCCAGTAGACTGTATTTTATCACATGTCCATAGTGTATGGAAAAAATCCCCTCTCTCGCCCTGGCATCGGAGGCATGTGGCGTCCATGATTCTCCCCATTTTCAACAGTCTCACCCTATCATAGTAGGTTCTATGTAGTACATTATATTGAATTAGGCGAAGCCGGGATTTAATGGCCACCTCCCTGGGGTGCATTAAAACTGTGTCCCAGTCTATGTCCTCAAGTGTGCCCACATCATTCTCCCATGTCGTTCTAAGGCTATTGGTGAGTGTTTTATATGTAAGCGATACAGCCTTGCTCGGTATTCGTTCTTGTAACAGTCTGCCTTCCAGCGGGGCATACTCGGGGAGACCTTCTAAAGTCAGGGACTGTGCTCTCCATGCATGCCACAGTTGGGTGTATTTATAGAACTGTGTTTGGTGTAAACCATATTCTGCCTGTAGGGTCAAAAAGGGTTTCAGGTCACCTCTAGCGATTACGTCGCCTATCGTGGATATCCCTATATCATCCCATCTCCTAAACCCGGTAAGTTTATACAACTCAGGTAGCCACTTGCAGTGCCAAAGCGGGGTCTGCCTCGTGGGTCGCTTATCCCAGCCTGTGCGTCTGGTGGCCATTCTCCAGGCTCGGAGTGTGATGTTTGTGGCCGGGAGAAGCGACTTTGTCGCTGTTCTGCCATATAGGTACGTTAGCAAAGCATGGGGGGATAGTTTGGCCCGTTCCAGTGCATACGTGGGGTGATCCGCCGGGGCGTGTAACCAGTCATTAATGGGGGATACGTGTTCTGCCCAATAGTAGTCTTCAAGGTTGGGGAGCGAGATTCCACCACTATATTGATGTCTTTGGAGGGTGGTCAGCGCCACTCTCGGCTGTCTGTCTAACCATATATAGGCTCGGAGGTCTGCATGGGCTTTACGTAGTACGCTGTCTGGGAGCAGATAGTACTCGTTTTGGAGAGCGTAGAGGTACTTAGGTAGTATGATCATCTTGTACATCGCTGCCCTGCCCAGGAGTGTCAAGGGGAGTCGTCGCCAACGGTCCATGTCCGAGGCAGAGTTCAAGAGTATTCTGTCTACATTTTTGCGACGCGACAATTGCCTGTCAAGTGTGACGTAGATCCCTAAATATTGAAAGCCCTCCTCAGAGACTACCAGTCGTTCTGGAAGCCCCTCCACAAGGGTCGTAGAGGACAGATTTGTGCCAGTTGATGGCATAGCCGGAGTGGCTGCCATAGCGCTCCAACTCTCTGAAGAGTTCGGGCACTGTAGTCTGCGGGTTGGTGATGTACAGAAGAATATCGTCCGCATATAACGATATTTTTTCCTGCGTGGCGTCCGCGGCAGCAATCCGGAAGCCTGAGATCCTGTGGTTCTGCCTAATCCTGGCCACCAACACTTCAATGGTAAGTGTAAACAGGAGCGGTGATAGGGGACAACCCTGACGGGTGCCCCTTTGGATATCAATGATGCGGGAGAGCCTCCCATTGACTCTCACTCTGGCACGTGGGCTGGTATATAGAAGTCGTATCCACGTACAGAATTTTGGGCCAAGGCCAAATTTTTGCAACACGGCCTCCAGGAATGGCCAATGTACTGAGTCAAAGGCCTTCTCGGCATCTAGGGAGAGGAACCAATGCGGCAGCTCCCTATCCCGCACCTCCTGCAGCCAGTTATGTGTGCGCCGGAGATTGAATTTCGTGGCTCGGTCTGGCAGGAAACCAGTTTGGTCCAGGTGTATCAGGTCAGGCAGTATCGCCTTTAACCGTCGCGCCAAGACCGTGGCGAGGACCTTCTCCTCAGTGTTCAATAGGGAGATAGGCCGGTACGAGGCGCAGTCCTCTCGAGGTTTGCCCTCCTTATGTATAGGTACAATGATTGCCATGGCGAGGTCAGCCGGCAGGCCTCCTTCCCGGTAGGCCGCAGTAAAAAGATTTCGCATGTGGGGGGCTAGTATGTCCATTGTACCTTTAAAGAATTCCGGGGGAAATCCATTCGGTCCAGGGACCTTACCCGGTTTCAGCTCCGAGATGGCGGTCTTCACCTCCTCCAAGGAGATATCAGCCTCCAGTGCCGGAAGGGCCTCAGCGTCCACCACGGGCAGGGTGACCTGTGTCAGGTAGAGTAGGGTGTCGTCGCACGTGCCCAGTGGTCTAGCTTCATAGAAGCGTTCATAGTAGGCCGCGTATGTGTCTGCAATAACTGTGTCTCTTTTTTAACCCATGTTGTGGACTGGTATGCAAATATAATGATTCCCTCCATTCCAGAGAGTAACCTAAGTCACACGTTCTGGGTTATCTAATCAGTGGTTACTTTGCTATAGGACAAAGAGCTAATGTGAGACTGATGCTAGCCGGTTAGGGGTTCTAGGTACTGAGGTGAGTTTTTTGGTCCACCACAATTCACTGAGGTCCTGGGTCTCTGTGCAAAGTGCTGTATCTGAGCAGAATCCCTGCAACACTCTGTCCTAACAAGTTCAAATTTGCACCTAATCATGTGGGCCGGTTAATCAGCTATCTCAGGGTCAGAGCCGCTTTTTTGTTGCACACGTGCTGCAGTCCTGGTGCTTATTAATTGTGTGTTCACCAGTCTGACCCTGAAGTTTTGCATCCGATTCTCACATTAACTTTTGGTTGCCAGAATACAAGTGTATTTACTCAAGTGATTAGTGAAACTGCTTAATAATGTCTGTTTCCAGGAAAAAACTTGTGACATGTGATCTTTGCGTTCGTTGGATGTGCGTATTGCATAGAGACAGACTCTTAGAGTCAAACGCTTTCTCTGTAACTGCCCAAAGGCACCGACCAGCATTTTATCCTACTGTGAGCTGCAATAAGCAGGGCTCACTGTGTCATGATATGTGCACCATAGAGCTGTGTTTTGCATGTCATGTCCTCCAGAGATATCCACTATCCGGGATCAAAGGCTCTGACCTTACAGAGTCAACATAAAAAAGGAGTTGACAACTGAATTGTTATAAAATGAGCATCCGGGAATCAAGGTGTCTTGAATTCCCAGGCATGTAAATTCAGTTTCAATGCAGGTTGGTTCTAGAGGCGATCTCAGTACAGGGCTCAGTGCAGTGTGTCTGCACACAAGACAGATTCCAGTAAGAGACTGATGGTACTTGTAGGAGAGTAGGGTCTGCTATCCTATGGTCACCCCAAATTTTTGCTTTTTGCTTCACTGGTTTATGACTTAATGTGGCTGTGGGCCTGCTAATCAGACCCACAGCCTGCTGTTCTCTCTCTAAATTACTGCCAATGCACTCTAGGTGCATTACGAATTGGAACTGGTTCACCTTATTGGCCCCTGTAACAGTGTACCCTAGGTACCCAGGGCATAGGTGTTTCCAAGGCCTACCAGGGGCTGCAGCATGTATTGTGCCACCCCTGGCCTGGCCTCCATATTTGACAAAACTGGCTGATCACTCAGCTGGGGTAAGGTGGTGTAATCACCTCTTGCTTAGATATAGTATCCCTATATCTAACCTTAACTGGACACATGTTAACCTATAAGCCATTCCTATGGAAGGCCCCTGCAATCCTGGGGGCAGAGTGCGTGGTTTCATGTGAGATGGTGCTCTGGCATGAGCTGAGCCTGTCTGCAGCTGTCGGGAACAACTCCCTTAGCTGTTCCGGGATATTGCCATACCATTTATACTCTTAAGTGCATTATAATCCTCGCGGTTATATGCTAACTTTGGTTTGGCTTTATCAAAACATGTCGAGTAAGGTGTCATACGATTTGGAATACTATCCCCTCGACAGTTCTGTCGACGGGGATAGCATTCCACCCTTCTAGAGGGACACGACATGTACCTAGCCTTAACCCCGGTTAAAGTTAACCAGAGCCTCAGCATCACAAAATGGATGCTGCCAGCACAGACACAAGTCTGACCTCCTGCTGCTGGGAGTCCTTCCAGCGAAGGAGGCTTGGACAAAGGGTTTCCTGCCTTGGGAGGTGCGAGCACCACCCCAGACAGGATTTTGTGTATTGGGTAGGACAGGGCTGAATAGAATCAGACATGCCCGGGGAACAAAAGGTGTCCCCGTGCATAAGCCAGTCCAAACCGGTCCTGGGACTTTCCAGACCCAGGCCTGGCGAGGAGCTGGACAAAGGAAAGGGGGTGTAACCGCCCCCCTTCCTGGTCCCACCCAGAGGAGGGACCTAGCAGGTCATCCACCCCTCAGATTGGGAATAAGAGTGGGAGCAGTGCCATAGCACCTCAGATCATCCTGAAATCAACTTTAAACTAAGAAGACGACTGGACTTCGACATTCTGCTGCACAGAAGACTGAAGAGTATCTCCCTTGTGGCCTAGGAGTGGCCACCCTGTGAACACAGGCACCATCCAGCAACTCAACGTCTGCTTTGCCGCCGCCTCCCGCCGGAGCCCGAGCCCAGAGCCTGACAACACCCAGACTCCCAGACTTCTCACAGCCCGATCCATAGTCCCTGCATAGAAGTGACCCGTGGAGGCACCAAGAGACGTGGGACCGGACCTCTTGAAAGACCCCCGAGAAGCTGACTGCTTCAGCATCCGAGGCACCCTTGACATTGTGCTTTCCAGCATCTCCACGATCTGCGTGGGGCCCTTTTGCATTGTGCCACTCGACGGGCCATCCAGGCCACTTACTACGTGGTCAGCAGCCATCTTGGCGACGAAACCTACAAACTACACTGCAGGTCTGGTTGCACCAGACTTGCATGAGCTCCTGTAAAAGGGAGCACCCGCTCTGACCTTGCTGGTCCGAGTAATAAGCTTTTTCAATTCCTGCGTGGCTTGCATTAGCCAAGGCCTGTTTGCTCCGATCAAGTTGCCGACACTGCCATCAGCTAGAGCCTTCGTGGGACAGCTCGTGACCGACACCTGGATGTCCTCGACCTCTTCGTGTCCACGTGGCTGCAGAGAAAAGCTACACCTCATCGCCTGTTTGCACCCGACATCGCCTGGTTCCAATCTGGTTCCACGGTAGTCACTGGCTAGTGACTTTGAACATAGTCCCCTCTGCTTTCAGGTCTTCACCACTTCAGATCCACCCTTGGATCCGACGGAGCTCTTCACATCGAGCCGCCTGCAGCATCTTCAGCTCCAAGCACCATCGACCATCGTGACGAAACCCGACACTAATTCGACCCTATACACCCGCGTCCTGTGGGTGAGGTAACTCAGAAACGCCGGTGTTCCCACACTGGGACACACCTCTAGTGTGTGTGTCTTAAGTTTCACTCCTCTAGGTCACTCGGAAGGTTCCTAACTAACTAACTTTATAACTTTTACGCACCATAGACATTGCATTGGTGAGTGCGTGCACTTTAAACACTGCACCTGAGTCCCGCAGGCCTATCCCGACTTAGTCACTGCTAGTCCCGATCAGCTCGAGCGATTCCCAAGGCCCTAGGCCTGTTTCCTTTTCGTTTGGTATCTCTTATACCACTTTCTTAGTATATGGTTTAGGTGGCCCCTAGGGCTCATCCATATTGTGCAACTTTTGTGTATTTCAACTGTGTTTTGTTTTAACGCTTGTGCTTCTGTGCTCATAAAGAGTATAGGGGATATTTGTAGTTAATAAATATATATATATATTTTCAATATATATATGTGTGGTGTCCTTTCATTGGTATTCAATGGGGTTGTATATGGTAAAACAGCTTGCTTCACATGCCTTTCAGAGTTTAGCCTAAGACTGCTTTGTCCACGCTACCACTAGGATAGCTGTTCTATAAGGTTGACTTACAACCAATCATCATAAGGGTTGCTTGGCATGGTACAAGGTGATCACTAGAATTAGTTAGCATCACATACCATGCCAACTTCTCACATTGGTGAGCAGCGGATTGGGATCTCAGCTTGCTGTTTGTTTTACCATTACAATCTTTGAGAGTATCATTTGAAAGATCATACAGGTACCTGCTAGGTACATATAAAACAAGACTAGTATACTTAAGTTCTACTGAACTTAGTTGTTGTAGAGGATAGGGAGTAGCACACCCTGACTACAACTACTAGATAGGTTTAGTAGGTAAACACCAGTGAAGGTAGATTGCAACATATTCACCCACACTAGAGAAATGTCTGGAGCAGAGGGTTCCACTGGGAATGTCTCTGTTGAGAGTGACCCTCCAAGGGCACCATCCAAATTTGCTATATTTTCCTTTAAGGAACTAAGGCAGCTTTGTACCTTAAGAGGTCTGAAGACAGGGCCATCCCCTAGTGCAGACCACCTTAGAGAGCTCTTAGACCAGTCTGAGGCTCTAAAGACCTCTAAAGCAGACCCCACAGGGAATGCTGAGGGAGGCTCTCCCACTGAAGATGTCAATACTGAAACTCCTGTCCCCATAGTCCTGGTAGACAAGGATGACCAAGTCACTGGAGCTCCTCAGGTAGATGAGGAGGAGGAAGAAGAAGAGGAGACAGAAGGGTGGAGCAGTGATTCTGATGATGGCAGAAATAGCCAGGTGCTAGTCAGCAGGCTTAACCAGGCTAACTTAAGTATATTTGGGACTGAAACAAAGATGACCTTGCCCAGACACCCAGGTGGATTTAACCAGGAGCGTAGGAGGAGGAGGAATCACTTGGGTGAATCCAATACCTCCCAGGCTTCTAGAGGTTCTCATGGTCACTCCAGAAGGGAGATGACTAGTCATCAGAGAAGGGAACATGAGGCCAAAATGAGAGAGGCTGAGCTTAGGATCCAGAGACAAGAATTAGAAGTTGCCCTGGCCCAAGAGAAACTTGCTAGAGCAGGACAGCCTAGAGAGAGTGGGGTAATAGAACCCACTGGTGGCAGCATTATCCACAAGGATAAAGACAGGTCTTTTGATAACATAAACCTGAGTAAGATTGTGCCCCCCTACAAAGCTGGGGATGATATCCACAAATGGATGACTGCACTTGAGAGAGCCTGCAAAGTACAGCAGATCCCTCAGCAGCAGTGGGCAGCAATCTTGTGGCTCTCCTTTGAAGGTAGAGGCCGAGACAGACTCCTCACAGTTAGTGATGGGGATTCTAGAAACTACCTGGTCCTGAAGAGTGCTCTGATTGATGGGTTAGGCTTAACCACTGAACAGTACAGGTTAATGTTCAGAGACACCCAGAAGACACAGACTCAGGACTGGTCAGAATTTGTTGAGTGTGCCACTAAGGCTCTGGAGGGATGGTTGCTGGGAAGCAAGGTTACAGACTATGAAGGATTGTACAATTTGCTTATGAGAGAACACATTTTAAATAATTGTCAGAACCAGCAGTTGCATCAGCATTTGGTTGACTCAGATTTGACCTCTCCCCAAGAATTGGGAAAGAGGGTAAATAAATGGGTTAGAACCAGAGTTAAGCAAAAGAACCAGAACCAGAACCAGGGTGGTGACCTGAAGAAAACAGACCAGAAGGGTGGGGAGCAGAAAGCTAAAGACCGGAAGTCTTCAACAGGGCCCCAAACTAATACAGAGGGTGGGTCCCAAACTTCCAAGAAGAAGAAGAAAGAAGGTCAAAGAAAACCCTGGTGTAGTACTTGTAAAAACACCTCTCACTGGACAAGTGAGTGTAAAAAGGGTGGAGCCCCCAACACTGCAGCCACTAAGGCACCTGCACCCACTAGTACAGCTGGCAGTGTTGGTCCACAAACCAAGGGGGTAGTGGGTATCACCTTGGGAACTGAAGGAGATTCTGACCTAGTCAGAACCCTTACACAGGCTGTTCTGATTTGTGAGGGGGACATAGATTTGGCCCCTACCATAAGTCCCAGTAATCTGGGCAAATACAGACAGACGCCTTTGATTAATGACAAAGTGGCTCTCAAGCATACAGGGACACATGTGCCAGTGTCACTATGGTGACACCCAGCTTTGTGGACCCTGGACAATACATGCCAGGTGATAATTACCTGGTGACCAATGCCAGCAATGTCACCACTACCCATAGTGTGGCAATTGTTAACTTTTCCTGGGAAGGGGTAACTGGCCTAAAAAGAGTTGTGGTTAGTCCTCTTGAAAGACCCCCGAGAAGCTGACTGCGCAGCATCCGAGGCACCCTCGACGTTGTGCTTTGGGGACTGAGAAGCCCCACCACCGAGCCGCCCTTGCACCGAAGATCAGCCCCCCAGCACCTCCACGATCTGCGTGGGGCCCTTTTGCATTGTGCCACTCAATGCGCCATCCCGGCCACTTGCCACGTGGTCAGCGGCCGTCTTGGCAATGAAACCTACAAACTACACTGCGGGTCTGGTTGCTCCAGACTTGCCCTCGCTCCTGTAAAAGGGAGCACCCGCTCTGACCTTGCTGGTCCGAGTGATAAGCCTTTTTTGATTCCTGCGTGGCTTGCATTAGCCAAGGCCTGTTTGCTCCGATCAAGTTGCCGACACCGCCATCAGCTAGAGCCTTTGTGGGACAGCACGTGACCGACACCTGGACGTCCTCAACCTCTTCGTGTCCACGTGGCTGCAGAGAAAAGCTACACCTCATCGCCTGTTTGCACCCGACATCGCCTGGTTCCAATCTGGTTCCACGGTAGTCACTGGCTAGTGACTTTGAACATTGTCCCCTCTGCTTTCAACTCTTCACCACTTCAGATCCACCATTGGATCCACCGGAACTCTTCACATCGAGCCGCTTGCAGCATCTTCAGCTCCAAGCACCATCGGCCAGCGTGAAGAAACACGACACTACTTCGACCCTATGCACCAGCGTCCTGTGGGTGAGGTACCTCAGCAACGCCAGTGATCCCACACTGGTACACACCTCTAGTGTCTGTGTCTTAGGTTTCACTCCTCTAGGTCACTCGGAAGGTTCCTAACTAACTAACTTTATAACTTTAATGCACCATAGACATTGCATTGGTGAGTGCGTGCACTTTAAACACTGCACCCGAGTCCCGCGGGCCTTTCCCGACTTAGTCACTGCTTGTCCCGATCAGCTCCAGTGATTCCCAAGGCCCTAGGCCTGTTTCCTTTTCGATTGGTATCTCTTATACCACTTTCTTAGTATATGGTTTAAGTGGCCCCTAGGGCTCATCCATATTGTGCAACTTTTGTGTATTTCAACTGTGTTTTGTTTTAACGCTTGTGCTTCTGTGCTCATAAAGAGTATAGGGGATATTTGTAGTTAATAAATATATATATATTTTCAATATATATCTGTGAGGTGTCCTTTCATTGGTATTCAAGGGGGTTGTATATGGTAAAACAGCTTGCTTCACATGCCTTTCAGAGTTTAGCCTAAGACTGCTTTGTCCACGCTACCACTAGGATAGCTCGTCTATAAGGTTGACTTACAACCAATCATCATAAGGGTTGCTTGGCATGGTACAAGGTGATCACTAGAATTAGTGAGCATCACATACCAGGCCAACTTCTCACAGTACTTAACTATGCACAACATTTCTCTGGCCTCTACATGGAGACTCAGATGTCCAATAGCCCCCCAAACCCTCAAACTTCATTATCATATGAAATGTCTTTATTGATGCCATAAATACACTTTAATCATTGTTTTTCCAACCTTCTTACTTTCTCACATATGCCCTTGAAAACACACCATTAACCCACACTGTTTTTCAAAACAGACTGAAGAGCATTACAGCAATGGTGGCCTTATGGTGACTGCGGAACCCCATATCTGTGATTGCGTTTTATTTTAAATTTGGCCAGTTTCCCTGACAGGAAACAGGGCTGTATTTTAAACAAAAGTACTTTTTCAAAAACGTTTGTTTGAGAATTGGCTCTGGGTACATGGACTATTGCCTACTCTTCAGTAAACTTTATTTTAACATTTAAAAAACAAAAGGGAATCCAAGGGGACCCCATCCCTTCTCAAAACCGGTTAACACCCCAAATTTGGAGGTTAGTAAGTTTTCAATGGTCTACAACTTCTATTTCGGGCCTAAACGATTGATAGATATGAATAGGAATTGCTATTTGAAAGGGACACTGTTGTACTTGAAAAGTGGTTCAATACTCCAGTGTAAAGCATGAAAGATGTTTATTAAGTAAGAGCCCCACCAGGAGCAGCCTTCCTGCTATATAGCCCATTCTCCAACTGACTTCCTCACCCAACATTCCACAGCATTACACACCAACATTCCCCAACCTCAGTCACACTGGCTGAGCAGCGGATATAACATATCTCCATTCTTTACAAATGCCAGAACAACATTAGCAACTAAATATATATGTATCATAATGAATGTAAAAGACCTAGCATGCTGACCACAGAATGAAGACCTACATGTAAAAAGGAAAACATGCAAGTAACCTGTTGAGTTCAAACGTATTACCATGTTAACTAAAGGTAAACCTGACACTTTGAACACGCACTTTACCTTATGCATGCTAATCAGACAGAGAAAACAATAAAACAAACATGCTTCACTCATCTTCCCCCTTTCAATCAACAAAAACATACACTTTATCCCACCACAGCTCCTCTACCAAACCCCTAATGCCACCATGCCATTTGGCCAGGGAGACATGAAAAGCAGCACGCAGGGAGCCAACCACCAGAGGGGCAGTAGAGAACCATCCTTAGCAAATGAAAAAACATTGGGAAGGGCAGAACACCTTGGCTTAAGTACTGCCCTTCATCCCAAACCCCATAAGCAGGATGGAACACCTTGGGTTAAACACTGCACTTTTCCCCTAACCCATAGTAAGGGTGAAACAAACAGAACTTCAATCACACATCATTTGGCTTAAACGTTCCCCTTCACCCCTAACTCAAAGTCAGGGTGGAATAAAAAACTTCACATCACACGTTGTAGCAGGGTTTCCGTTCTCCCACAGAACTGTGCATAGAGATCTAGAACCTCAGTGAGTTAGGATGATCCAAAACTCATCTCAGTGTCAGAAATCTCGTTACCTAGCTAGCTACAGTGTCTCATGGATCATTATGAAATGATACATGTATTAGACAAACCAGAACATGATCTTTAGAATACCTCAGGAGTCGTGGAACACATGAACACTCTTTCGTTATACAATCATTTCAAACCAAAACTGGGAGTCAAAGAACACACATGCAAGTTTGAAATATTTATTATTCAATGCAAAGTTCTCAAACGCAGTATCTTGTATAATACCAAAATGCAGATTATAAAAATCAGAGTTAGCAGCATAGTCACTAATCCATAGTAAGCAAAAGGTGCTAGCATGTTATAATGCAAAAACCTATAGAATCGATATCACCTATATTTCGCGCACCCTATCTAGTATATTATTTTATATCTAAGAAGGTCTCATTCGGGCTTTAGCAGGGCGGCCCCATACCTCTCAATGTCAGTAGGAGCAGTTCACATCAACAGCTACCAGCTCTCTCCATGCGCAGTACCAAGTGTCTACGTTCATTCCGTGTAACTCTATCTTAAACCCGCGTAGAGCCCACAATGTTGGCATCAACATTATTTGTGTTATGTCTAATGTCTAATGTGGTGCGAGGATCAGACTTCCCAGCAACCTTGTGTTAGGTTAATCTTAGAGTGTGCAGCTCTCAGTGTGCAGACAGTTGTACCAAGTGTACGAGGCAAAGCTGATAGCATAGGAATAACATATTATTCTCAAATAAAACACCTCACCGCTTCTAGGGTGAAAGCTACAACAACAAGTACGTGTCGTGTGCAAAACTGAAGCCGAAGGCAAAGCGGCTGTTTAAACATGTAATACACTCATGCTAACTTAACGCAATATATGTAATGAAGTATCCATATGACACCCCCCCATTGGTCCGAGCACCGCCAATCATAAGGGAAAAGGCAATACTAAATCAGATACAAAAATTGAAAGCAAAATTCAATAATCTTGAGCTAAAATAAGCTAAAAATATGTATGAATGAATATGTATGAATGAATATGTATGAATGCCTACAGTGGCCTCAAATCTAAAAAAAGAACAAAAGTCTTGAACCAAAAGTCTTCCGCCAGGTCCAAAAAATATGAAATGTATGACCAGGTCGCATCCTTTCAAATGTTTGTAAGAGAAAAAACCAAGGCACTTATCCGATATCCAAAGTCATGTGCCACCTAGACGTTATCTCCAGCGACATCACGTGAGTGAACTTTCCATCAACTGAACATAGTCCATCCCTCCAATTCAGCGAGGGGAAAGTTATATTTCACAACAAAGCATTCCCTCCAGGCATCTCACGATTGGAAAGTATATGCAAAGATAGTTGCAACAGCCTCCAGTATGAAATCACTATCATCATCCGAAAATAGTTCAGCCATCCAATTTAGCAATGGGAAAGAACATACGTGCTCCTCCAGCATCGGATCCTCATGTACCGTCAGAGGACAACTCGGTGGGTTCACCAGATCGCTGTGTGTCAGAAAGGCATCCGCCGCTGCAGAAATCTCCCATATGCCCAGAACTCCATTTATCGCTGCCAAGGCCATAACTCTCTCGCCAGAACAGATCAGCTCGTGAGCCACCACGGGACGCATTAACTGATCAAAATCGACGTCAGGAGCAGTCCTCAAGCATAGGCACAAATCAATTGCCCAATCGAACTCGCAGTTCAGGCAGTGAAACACAGGTTGGACACACGTGAAGTCGGTGAACCGAAATGACAATCTATAGGCCGTGCTTAATGCTGCAAGCGGCAATGTTCCATAGTAATTGAGCATCCGATTACGGCACAGTGTCAGGAGGCGTTGAACGGCGTCTTGCGCAGGATGGGCATCCATGTTTTATGAAGAAAAACACCAACAGAATGCCTGCTGCTAAAGCCAGCAACACAGGTAGTCCACCAAACAGACTCGAAAAAATAGTGTGGAAAAACGTGGGAATGATACCAAAAACCTTTTCAAACGTAGTCACAAGGCCACTGCTGACTAACTTGAAAAAATGTGCCAGCCCAGTAGTCGAAGAAGCATTAAATATCTGGTGTACCAGCTCGCAGAAATGAAACGGCAAATCAGTATTTAAAAGCGCCTGCACCTCTGTGCGGGTGTTGGCTATGTGAAGGACATAAGTTTCCCGGGCCGAACTCAGGGTCACTTGTTTCTGAGACAAAAGGGCCCTTATTCTGCTTAAACCATTGAATTTTGCTTCCAAGGTTGGGATCCGTGGCCAGATGGAGACATCTGAAGAACCATGCGTGGGTGGGTATAGAACATTCTTGCAGCACACTACACGCTCTGATACAGTTACCACATATGCCACACCAATTAATAAACCACAACATACTTCGTTGTTTAAAAGCAAATAACTACCATTAGCTAATAATGTGAATGTGGGAACCACTGCTGGAACTGGCGTGCCTTTTAAAACACATGCTAAATTTGGGCGGTCCTGATTACAAGAACCGTGTAACTGAATGTGTCTGCATATTAATGAATGGTCAGGTGACTGTGTGCATTCCTCACCATTAAGATTCACTTCTTTCCCATCCTTCAGACATCTGTATGTGTATGGTAATGACCATGCCTCATGTAGGAATGCATTGCCTAGTGGTTCATATCGTCCTATAGCAATATACCGCATACAGTTAGTAAATTTATATAAAGGAAATGGTAATGTAATTAAACCATGAATAAGCCACGTAGCAGTAGTGGTTTCAGCAACAGAAAAAGGCAAGGATTCTAGCTTCTCAATATGTAACATAGAAAATGATGCATCACGCATTGAAAGCATGCGCTGTTTTTCAGTAAGATTAAAAGGGGCGAAAAGGGATGAAACGTTCAATGAGGTCCAGGGAACTCGACCAGCCTTAATTGTCTGTAGAGTCCAGGCAAACTGCATTACAGAACGTAATTGATTTTGACCATGGTATAACGTGGACACTTCATCATGTACAATATCAACAACAGAAGAAACAATATTATCCAATGTGTAAATTCTGGAAGAAAGCATGTTAATACTGTTATCGACCACTGCAAGCACCTTTTCCAAATTTGCTTGATCAATAGCTCTCAGGCGTTTAGCTGCCTCAACTTGTGAAAATTTCCAAATTTCATTGTATACCGCATAAATAAAGCGTTTAGATCTACCCCTAGTCGGGCCTTTTATAAAATCATTTAGCTCTATATTCTCATTCAACTGGGACAGATGCAGTTTAACTGCAGCCAAAGTGGAATGTTGTAACCAGTTCTGACACAATTTACCTACTGAATAAGTGGTAACAGTGTGATCTGTTTCGAACCTGGGATCTGGCCTGATGTGCGTAAAACCTTCAGATAAACCCAAAAACCTACGTTGGCAAGCATCAGTGCTTTTTTGCCACAAAAGCCACCCCTCCGGATCAAAATGGGAAATATTAAAGGAGGAATTCTGCAAAAGCGCTTGTATCCCACTGATGGATAATGTAGTGAAATTACTCCAACCTGAATACTCTTCCAAGTCAGGGATAGTAGGGGTATTTAATTTTTTAGATGTAGCCAATCCAAAACATGTTGTTTGAGAAATAGTTGAATTTAAAAACAACATGTGATTCGGGATGAGACATGCACGATGCAAAGCCTCAGTGCCTTGTACCTGCCAATCTTTGGTACCCCAAACCGATTTAAGGTCAATAGTATCCTTCCATAACTCATAGCCATCCACGGATAACCTTTCTAGAAAGGACTTTGAATACAGCAATTTTGTGTCAGTTAGTCTAACTTTGGGCATGAACTTCTGGTTCACTTTAAAATAAAACGACTCAGGATTCGATTGATTAAAATCTGTAAAATAAGAGTATTTTTCCAGAAATGTACTTGAGCTCCCCTGTAAGGGAGTAGGGCAATGTTCCCACTGAGTGTAATTCACAGGAACCCTCCTGGTACTTGTCTTGTGTAAGAAATGATTCCCATAATGTTGATAACAAAACAAATCACCATAATTGACAGAATCTAAGTACAAATCCTCAGCATCAAAGGCCGCATAATATTTCAAATCGGAGAACAATGCTTCTACGGCCTGAAGATCCCAATCATCAGAACGAACATTTTGCTTAATCACATCTCCCATGTTTACTCTAAGCACATTAGGAACATTAATAACTTCTGTGGGGCCATGTATCTGAAACCTAACCGCATCCCACACAATCCCATCAAGGACTGGCCAAGCAGTAATCTGTACTGAATGTAAGTCTCTCTTTAGTCTGTGTACTGAATGTGAGGAGGAAAGAGGGGCCAATGTTCCATTAAGGTACCGAATTCCTGTTCTTTCTTTCACATAATGGCCATCGGTCAGTCGGAAAAAATAAAACACAAAACCAATCGACATAAAAAGATGAAATAAAAATAGTATCAGCCAAATGTATGTCCAAGGTGGAATTAAAAAATGTTTTTTAAACAACGTGGCATATTTTGCAATAGTCGATGGTTTCTTTGAAAGTTCCGAATCAGAGTCAAAAGAGAATCTGGATTGGTTAGCCAAACGAGCTTGTAAATCGGACATAGATAAATCAGCAGGATCTGCATAGGTCACCTCATCAATGTTAGTAACAGGAATAGTATTTAATAAAGGACTAGTTATGGCAGGCATCTCGAGGGACACCTCCTGATCTGCACCAGATGTAATAGCCAGCACAGAGTGCCTCACCATGGAAGGACAGGATACAGCCGGTGTCATGCTATGAAGAATCGGCCACCCTGTGTGTCTTGACATTGTCAATAGAAATAAATCTGTTTTCTTTACGACCTGGAAGTGGTGGTAAAATGACTGTTCTTGTGCCCTTCACTCCAAGTACTCGGACTGGTGCTCGATATGAGGGACCAAACTCTTTCTTGTTATCGATCTTCTCTCGAACCAGTTCTCCAACTTGGGGTAGCCAGCCAACTACCGGGATCTGCAACGCATCATCCGATGTGGAGGGCAAGTGTTCCTTTGCAAGACTGTCTCTGGTCTTTTGTAGATCCTGTAAAACATTGCAATGTTCATCTACGTCAAAGGCCGCGGCCTGGGCCTGGCAGTCTGCACCATCAAGGTCAGGGACGTACATCTTGATACCAAAGAGCATTTCGTATGGGGTCCGCCCACCCAGAGACCTTCTAGGGAGATTATTAAGCGCACGCTGCACGCCATAGAGGTGGGTCAGCCAGTTTCTACCAGTGCCTATAACACGGGCTGTCAAAGATTGCTTTAAGTCGCGGTTCATTCTTTCTACTACAGAATTGCCCTCAGGCCTGTAGGGGCTTGAAAACTTCACCTGTACTCCCAACGAAACCATAGCATCCTTATACGCCTTAGAGGCGAAAGCCGGACCCTGGTCCGAATGGAAAGTACCACAAGCAAAGATTCCCACAAAGACACGCAAATCCTTAATGACAGTTCGCGAATCAGCGCTTCGATGAGGCCATAACCACACAAAGCGTGTGCATGAGTCAACTGCTACTAAGATGTATTTATACGCAGTATCAGAAGAAAAAGGACCGCAGTGATCCAAATAAACACAACCAAGTGGTTTATTAGAGATGTACAACTGTGTCTGAGGCGGACGCGCAGCAGTAGAAGGCTTAATCTGCTGACAAATGTCACACATAAGGACATAATCGCGCGTCTGTTTGTACAGTCCCCGCCACCAGAACCTCTGTTGTAGCTGAGATACAGTGGCTGAGACGCCCGCATGCGCAGACGCCACACCTTCATGAGCCGCTGTAATCAGAGAAGCTCTGCGATCCGAGTTGGGAACTAAACGCTCTCCAACTTCAGGAATTTTCACATAAGGAACCTTATCGGGACTTAAGTGGTATGTGTACTTCGAAGGGAACCCCGCAGGATATTTACCTCCCTTCGCTGTGGCAGCAACAGCCGCCAAGATGTCATCATCTATTTTGCTTTTGGACCTCGTGACCGCTGCAACTAAGTATTTTGATACCGCTGACTTCGCTGCTTCATCAGCAAGCGAGTTGCCAACAGCGTGGACTCCCACGCGCTGGTGGCCGAGAGTATGAATCACAAACACGAGCGGCAGTTTCTCTTTAAGTTCCGCCACTCGGACCCAGATCATTTTATGTTTTATTGTGCTACCTTTGGAATCACGAAAATCATTTTGAATCCAAAAGAACAAGTTCTCATTGTAAGACTGGACACAGTAGTAAGAATCACTTACGATTAAAGTCGTCACACAAGGATCAGCGTACTCCAATGCAAGCATTAGAGCACGCAGCTCAGCTAATTGTGCGGTGCAGTCCCCAAGCGTCTGCGTGTGCACGACGCTGGACTCGAACTCATCGTTCACCATGGCACCGACCACAATGGCGCAAGCGGAAACGTAGGCATGTTTAGAGCCATGCGCAACCTGCGCCGAACCATCCGTGTAAATGATACAGTGGAAATCCTCCAACGGCCGCATTGCTAAAGGCGCAGGATGAACAAATTCATACTGTAAATACTCCTGCGACCGTAAAGCGGCGTCAAAAATAAACGTGACATCCTGAGATGTCAAGGATGTAGCCCACTGAATCCACCGAGGGTGCAAAGCTTTAGAATTTGGTACACTGGCTTTCGTGACCGCCTCCAAGGCCGGACACGGGGTAACAACCAACATGCGCTTTCCCTGCGACAGGGCACGTTCCTTAAGAATTGCCATCTGCACAGCCGTTAAAACTTTCTCCACAGTGGAAAATCGCAATTCAGCCGAAGTGTACAAGTGTGACTTGTAAGCAATAGGTACAGTATCCCCCTCATTAAAAGTCAGGTACGTGAAACCCACCGTCCCAGGGATAATTCTTATCACCAGGTTGGTCTGGTTATCACGGGTCTGTAAGTAGTCAGAAGTGAGCAAATCAGCCTGCAAGGACTGCAGAATGGCTGAATGCTCAGGCAGCCAGCATGATTTGGAAAAAGATGGTTGTATCAAGGCATATAAAGGCTTGATACGCTGGGCATATTCCGGAATGTATGTCCTCCCGAAATTCAAAAAACCCAGTAAAGACTGTAATTTTTTCAGCGTTGTCGGAGAGCGCAACTGCGCGCACTTCTCCAGGAAGTGAGGAGCCAATCCCTTTCCTTCATGGTTAAGTTCATAACCTAGAAACAACACTGTGTACTCCGCAATGTGTGATTTTGCAAAGTTAAACTTGTAACCCATGTCTGCAAAGTTACAAATGATGCTGTTTACACGACACAGATGCACCCAAAGTTCGTCGTCTGTGAGATAAATGTCATCCACATACGAACATGCAACTGGATCGAAACTCTCCAAAAGAGAGACTATGCGGGCGGAAAACACCCCAGGACTATTTTTATATCCCATTGGGAGTCGTTTAAACATTTTTTGTACGCCGCCGCATGTAAAACTGGTCCATTGGGAACTTAGACCATCTAATCTATGTGCATAAAAACCATTGGAAATGTCAAGCGTGGTTTTGAACCGTTTACGCTCAAGACTATTCACTAGGGCAGAGCCGTGAGTATTCTGTACTGCACAGTTACGGCAATGCGAGTTCAAATGCCGGTAATCCAAAACCAGACGATATGATCCGTCCGGCTTGTTAACAGTAAAAAGGGGATTATTCATCGGTGACACACACGTTTCAATTACACCTTGATATTCCAATTGTTCAAGGATAGCCGCGACCGAAGCCTTAGCTTCACGCCGTATGGGATATTGGGGTTGTGGCTGCGGCTGTGACCGTAACGGAATCTCATGGCTCGGGGACAATTTATCCCAGCCACACTGATTCCGGTACACAGCCGGCGCAAGCGCCAGAGCCCACTCTTCTGCAAATTGCAGAGCTTCCATTCTTGGCACAGTGTGCGCGAAACTGGGGAGGATTACCTCCTCCCCTCGCGGAGCTGCGAGAACAAAAGGTGGGGGCCAGTCAGCCTCCGAAAGCAAAATATCATACGTATCCGAAAGATTTTCCCAAAATACCCCTTTTACAGTTCGCTGCATGTCACCTTCAATTAACAGGACAATTTCAAAAAGTCTTTCAGGGGGAGCAACATGTGTATCAGCTGTTTCAATCACAATAAAAGTCTCAGTCGCTGTCACCTTCAACAGTGGACGGAGGGCCTCTCTCACTATGGTAATCTCCGCCGCGCTGTCCAGCAAGGTCAGCGCCCACGTCAGATTCCGAAGCCGCGTTCTCACTATCTGGGGCATATCGATGCGCCGTTAAGGCAGCGACTTTCTTCTTGGCAAACTGCGGTCTCTTTGGCGTAGAGTCGTCCCGCTGATCCCCTTCACTTCGTGTGCGGGGCTGGCCACGTCCTTGCTGGCCACCCCTGCCCCTGCCGCCCCCTCCACCACCGGTTGACGGAGCCGATGAGTCCTGAAAGGAACGAGGAGAGCGTTGGTCAGTTGCCTGATATCTATCAGGCGATTTAATCGTAGCGCGATCGCGCAATTCATAAACTCGCTCTGACTGCGCAGGTTGTGAAGGCGCCGGACTCGAAACCTGTGTCTGTTGTTGTTGTTGCTTACCCTGATTCTGCTTTTTAGGCCAATTTTGTTTTTTGGACTTGGGCTGTCCACCTGTTTCCGAAGACTGTCCCTGGGGCTGCTTCCTTTCTTTTTCAAGAAAAACCTTTGCGCCCTTAGAATTGCGGCCAACCGTTTTATAAGCTGCCACAATAATTTTTGCCAGCTGACGGGGTTTCTCGGCATCGGGAATTAACGCCAGACCATTGGCCACTTGAAAGTTCACAGCATCCCCTTTTACATTGGCAAGGATAATACCGCAAACTGTCTCAAATGAACCGTTCAGGCGCATACCCAACTCAACCGCCGACTCAGGTCCGTGATCATCTTGAACACGTTTGAGGATCGCAGACAGGTTCGACACTGTCGGTGTGCCAAAGCACCTCGAGTAAACCGCTGCAAAAGTCTTACCCCATGTTTCACAGTCAGCAAGTTCAGGGGCTAAATCCTTCGGTAAACTAAGCGTAAGAATCCGGTGTTTTTCACCCGGAGTCGTATTAGGAAACACAGCCTCCAGCTGGTCGAATTTCTCGGCAAGCCAGTAAGGAAAATCATCCTTATTGTCTGGCTTTCTGCCCATTACGGAATTCACCAAGACAGGACTGATTTTCAAACCAGCCTGTTCCGCTCGAAGCTGCGCACCTGCGGGGGCTGCGCCATGTATATTACGACCAATGTAATGAACAAGCGCTCTAATCACGTCAACCGCGACATCATGCAGACGCCGCAAATCACCCACATTACAAGTGGCGCGATTAGGATGAGGAGTAAATCCGCCCAAGGCGGGCCAGGCTGTGCCCGGAATGGACAACGGACCTAACCTCGGAGCCGTTAAAGAGTGGGGTAGGACGCCACCAAACCAAACTCCGTGCTGCCAAGCATCGATAGGTACTTCCAGTGCTCTGTACGGAGCATAAGCCGCCGGAACAGCCGAGGCAGTGTACGAGTGGTAGACGCCCGAATTAGCGTTTACTTCCGGAAACGTCACCCAGGAATAAAACAATTCGTACGGGTACGCATGTTCCGCACTCACCACTAGAACCACAGCCAAACCTTCCGCAGGGACATTATATGCCCTCAAGTGGTCGCGAACCGCGACGCGGCTATGCTGCGCTATTTCCACGGCCATGGTAGCACCGGAAGTGAAAAAAGGACAAAGAACACTTTGTAGCACAACTGGGTAGTAATTCAAAGAAACCGTTTAAAGTAGAATTCAAGCTTGAAAAGACCTATTTCAAAAATAGGTAGGTTTTTCCGACACCACCGTTTACCGGAAACGGGAATGAAGGTGTTAAGGTTTGAATGATATACTACTCGAGTGTCATGAAATACGGCCAACCAATCCGTTGGGCGCCATGTAGCAGGGTTTCCGTTCTCCCACAGAACTGTGCATAGAGATCTAGAACCTCAGTGAGTTAGGATGATCCAAAACTCATCTCAGTGTCAGAAATCTCGTTACCTAGCTAGCTACAGTGTCTCATGGATCATTATGAAATGATACATGTATTAGACAAACCAGAACATGATCTTTAGAATACCTCAGGAGTCGTGGAACACATGAACACTCTTTCGTTATACAATCATTTCAAACCAAAACTGGGAGTCAAAGAACACACATGCAAGTTTGAAATATTTATTATTCAATGCAAAGTTCTCAAACGCAGTATCTTGTATAATACCAAAATGCAGATTATAAAAATCAGAGTTAGCAGCATAGTCACTAATCCATAGTAAGCAAAAGGTGCTAGCATGTTATAATGCAAAAACCTATAGAATCGATATCACCTATATTTCGCGCACCCTATCTAGTATATTATTTTATATCTAAGAAGGTCTCATTCGGGCTTTAGCAGGGCGGCCCCATACCTCTCAATGTCAGTAGGAGCAGTTCACATCAACAGCTACCAGCTCTCTCCATGCGCAGTACCAAGTGTCTACGTTCATTCCGTGTAACTCTATCTTAAACCCGCGTAGAGCCCACAATGTTGGCATCAACATTATTTGTGTTATGTCTAATGTCTAATGTGGTGCGAGGATCAGACTTCCCAGCAACCTTGTGTTAGGTTAATCTTAGAGTGTGCAGCTCTCAGTGTGCAGACAGTTGTACCAAGTGTACGAGGCAAAGCTGATAGCATAGGAATAACATATTATTCTCAAATAAAACACCTCACCGCTTCTAGGGTGAAAGCTACAACAACAAGTACGTGTCGTGTGCAAAACTGAAGCCGAAGGCAAAGCGGCTGTTTAAACATGTAATACACTCATGCTAACTTAACGCAATATATGTAATGAAGTATCCATATGACAACGTCATATGGCCTAAACACTGCCCTTCACACTAAACCATAGTAAAAGTGGAACAACACTTTAATCACCAGTCATTTGGCTTACCCACTACCCTACACCCTAACCCATACTAAGGGTGGAAGAACACTTCAATCACAAGGAATTTGTCTTACCCACTGCCCTTCACCCTTAACCCGTGAGAAAGGCAGAGGTCACATATACTACTGTGTGGAGTATATGTGACCTCTGCCTAGTAACCAAAGAAGTTGTTCTAAATTCTGTTAAATGCTAGGACGCATAACCTAACAGTGCAACAAAGGGTAGCATTCTTAAAATAGTGAGAGTGCAATATCCAGGAATACCTCGAGAAGAGAAACTAAAAAGAGATCTGTCAGACAAAAATCAGGACAAAATTACAGATTATATAATCATATGTAAAATTTCTCTCCTTAATAAAGAATATCACCACAATATTGTAAACCAGAAGAATACATTTTTTCTGGTAACTGGAGAGGAGCAAAAGAGAAAAAGTCCACACTTATAGAGTCGATATTAACTACCCTGAGACATTCCAAGATGGCGGAGCCATGAACCCGGAAGAAGCCGGGTCATGCGCATGCGCAAGTTAATACACACCTGCAAACTGTAAAGAAGGTCGGTGTGCGAAATTAAAGAACGTGAAAGATAACCCCAGATCACATTAGGAGAACGAGGTAGACGCGCATATCTACACATATTCCGGTAAGTGCTCCTGATACTGACTCGTGACGAATAGAATGTAGAACCCTGGCTTTTCACGATTATGAAATGTTTATATCGATGGGGTGCACAACTCTAAGGGACGAAACTCACACGATCGACACGATTATCTTTCTCTCACAGAAAAAATAATTGTATACAATTGATTATCTTCCCCCTGCCCAAAGGTTACTAACTAGAGTGACCAATTATATCCATAATACTACTGGGGAAATGAAAGAAATACTAGCAGCGTTATTGTGTTCGGAGAGCGGGCAAACCCGATAGTACAAAGGCTACCGCTGAATCGGGCTCCCGTAGAATAAAATTCCTATGTTTTGTGTAAATTCACGTATACCCACGAGTTTCAAACGTAGTGTATACATATCCCGACAATACAAAGGTTACCACTTAATCGGGCACCCGTAGAATAAATCTCCGATGCTCAGTGTTAACCCATACATACCCATTATCTTTAAATGTGATATGTATATATATCCCTTGTGCGAGGTGACATAAAAAACATAGATCGATAATGTGGGATATTATTAATATTCTTTAACAGAACATATCCGGTCCGCTGCATGGCAGAAAGAAAACGCCATACCTCGATGTGATGATTTTAATTTAAAACAAGGTAAGATACCGCCTTATAGAGGAAGCAAATCTCACAGCCAAGGAGAGGGATGCTCTAGTAATATACTGTTAAACATTTTTTAGCGCCATGAAACCGCTTGGTAAAAGAGCGCTGAATAAATGTTTTTAAATTCAAATTCAAATTAGAAATACATCTACTAGAACAGAGACCAGGAGAGTGCATCAAACACATCTATGGAAGAATAGAGAGTGATATTTCACCTGGGCACACTGCATGAAGGTAAATAATAAATGAGTGCAATACACAGTAAGAAGGGCATATGGGTTTAAGGAAAGATATGACTCCCCTTTTAAATTTAATTTTTAGAAACCGTATAGGTGAAGTACAAATACATGACATCAGAGAGAGGAGCGCAATAGGACTTATATCAATGGTCCACTACTGAGTAAACGCTGCCCTGAATCAAAAAGGTAACAACTTGAATCAGCCAATGAGAATATTCCCAGGGATCCAAAAATTCAATCACTAAAAGAAGTGCATTTGTACCCTATAGGGAGATCTACTTGTACCAGAAATCACCAGTCCAAGATAGAGCGATTAAGAAAAAGAATAAGGAAGGAATTAAAACATTGCCATCCTTCCCTTTGATGTGAGTAAAGTGAGGTTCTGAATGAGATTGAATGAGTAGAATACGTGTACGGTGAGATACTAGTCCAACACTGAAATATAATGGAGGCAGATTTCATTTGCTTTTTAAATGTGTTTTAAATAAAAAAAAAATTGTGATCATTGCATAATAAAATCCCCTCTCGTGAGAAGAATGTTTCCCTTAAAGAAATGGGTAGTGGCAAAACAGAATAGAGAAACATGTAATACAACATAGACCATATGGGGAAAGTCACGAGAGAAATGTATTTTAGAATTTAAATCACAAGTAGTAGAGAACCACAGAGAGCTCTTTTCTAACTGTATTCTATTATTGTTTTATACATACAGAAAGGATATGTATTAATGATGAACCCCATGAATTTCGCTGTCCTGGAGAAGGTGTTAATTTATCAGTGAGACAACACCGAAACGCGTCGACACACAGATAAATAGAACCCAACAGAAACCCAACCAGATAGCAGATATACCTTGATTTTGGATACTGTGATCGTTATCTCTTTGTTTCAAAATCGTATGAGGATATTGGGTCAGGATAAAAAAGTTGTAGGGAGCACATTTCACCTACAGGTTGTAGGGGTTGTTTTTGTGATTTATCATGCACTTTAAAACTGTGGTAACTGATTTTTTATAACTTTTATAATTTGTTTTCTTTACTATTATGTACCTGTATGTAACACTGTAATTAATTTGTTGAAATTTGACAACACTGTATAAGTTTTTAATGATGCTTTTCAGACAGTGATCTGAATTTTAACCCAAGGAAAAAAAATATTTAGGAAAATACGAAGAGTGTAAACGTCATATTTCTGTGTTGGCATGATATATAATAACACTTGTGTTGCTCTAGTGATCGATGTGTATGTGAGATAGAGTGTGGAGATAAATGCCTGTAGTCCAGGGATTTCTCTTTTGACTTAAGTTGTCGATAGTACCCTGTTCCCTGGAACTAAGTGGGGTCTTCTCTTTTGTGAAATCAGAAGCTCTGAGTTTCCCCCCAGCGTTGGCACTCGTAAAGCTGCCTAGTTGCAGCACAGACCCCCTTGTGCCATGTTGCAAGGGTGACTGCACTACAGAGGGGATTGTGTATATGCAGGAACAGACAACTTCCTGCACATAAACAATCTTAAAAGGAGATTTACTCTTTCTACGTGTGGTGTAGAATGCAGCAAGCATGTAAAGAGCAAAAAACGAGGAGTCATTTATAATTTATTCTTGTATATTCAGTCTAAGACCAGGTATAGCCTGGTCTTAGAGTTTGGCACTGCGCCAGCCTTGTAAATATGGGGCAGTGTCAGAAAAGCAATGATTGTTGTGGTGGAACGCCAACAGCAACACCCATTGCCCTCCCCTTTGAGCAGCGGACTGCAGCGGAAAGAGGCATATTTACAAAGTGGCAATAAGCCATATTAAGTGGCTTAGGGCTACCTTGTAAAATTGTGAAATGGTCAACGCAACCAGAGCACCAGACAAAGTAGCGTTAGAGGATTTTAAATACGCCCCTCGTTTTTTCTGTCACTTTTGGAAATAAAAGGACAAAAAAGAGAAACCTCTGCTTCTCTGGTGCGCGTGTTGCAACTACAGCTCTAATGGAAGCTAGAGATACGTCTATGAAGGAAGAAGAGAAAAGTAGCATTATCTTTCATAGCTTACTTTTACTTCTGCAAAGGGACAGTGTTAGCACAGTTTTGTGGCAAACCAAAGCCAAGTAAGAATTTAACCTCCTCGCGCCATATGACTACCTTAGCAAGAAAGGTATATATGGTTCTGGTGTATAGCCATGGATTGCTTACTGAGGGGAGATGGCTTCTGATCTGATGGCAGCATAGGGTAAGTGGAAAAATAATTCATGGCAAAGCATAGTTAAGCAACCGTAAACGTTCGACACCTGACAATATTTGGAGAAGTTAGACATTTAACACAAATAGGTTAGGGAGGAATGATGAGCTATGATTACAACATTTTCAGTGCACATTTCACTACCTATGGGATCATACTCACAGGTGACAGGTAAAGTCAATCATGGACACACAACACAAAATGGCCGCAGATCCCATGCATGCACTGCACCGGCAGCAAACACTTTTGCTCTTGCATTATGTGCATTGGTACCAGGATCCAGGACATGTCTCTGTTGATATGCATGTGCAACTGTAATTGTACTCTATGCAAGAGTTTTTCCTGGATTGTTGTCTGTCAATGCATGCATTGCAGCAAAGCCACACCTTTTGGCTTTGCCATTGCTTGTTGAACTTCTATTCAGGCTTAGCTCTTTGCCTGCAAATCTATAAAGCAGTTGAGTTTAACTGGTACTATGAAGGACACAGTAATAGAAGAACATTCTGACATAACCAACATACACGACAGAAACAGAATAATCATCCAAGTATCTTTAAAGACCTGATACGTTTTTAGGATGTATACCTGCACCCTTTAAGTTCGCAGAAACATTTTGCAGCTGATGAAAGGTCGATGGCTCCAGGATCCCTCTCCAGCCATTTTTTAACAACCTCGAGGCTGCTGTCAATCGTGTCCACGACAAAGATCTCTTTGAAGGACTCGCAGGTTGGTAAAAGGAAATGTATAAGGTAGGTCATGCCAATTTGCATGATAGTATCCCCTTTCACCATGCCTGTTTTGAAAAATGTGAAATAATAAATGTTACTTGTGAAAGAGCACAATCGCTATTAATAGTTCTATCCAGTGACGATTAGTTTATTGATATTTAGGATATTTGGAATGATAAAGCGGACCTCAATTCATATTTCGACAGGCTTCAATTGCAGTTGGCTCCATTACATACTCTGTTTTATGTTGTTTCTTTGAGCTTACCTCATTTGTTTGAGTCTCCTAACCTAATAACTGACTTCGATGAAATATCTATACGCAATCAAAAAAGGGCGTTACACCTTGTTCTGCTTTATGGAAAAAGTGAGAATATACATATAAAGGGGAAAATTGGTATATTTGCAGTCTACATCTTATGAGCAACAAAGAAGTTGGTTGCTAAATATCACAAATAGCTTGGTAGACTTTTACAGCATTTTACCCCCTTAGCTGCTAAGAGTTGCCACCCATCCAAAAAAGGTATTCAGGCCACATTTTCTTAATGTTATTCCGAAATCCTGGGGATTCTAAATATACCTAGGGTTTGTGGATACCCCTGGAAACAACCAAGACAATAGCCAAAGCATAGCAATATGTTATGGCTGTTGTTTGCAAAAATGGGAAAGTATTGCTCTAAAAGAAAGCATGTGCGTCACTATAATCTCTGCTTTCATGAAGAAAATTGGTGATATTTTCATTAGTAATTTTTTGTCTCTGCTGACTGACTAACAAAAGTAATGTAGCATTAAACCCAGCAATGCCTTTTGGTTCTATGGATATTCAATGTGTGTTGGGTATCATAAAACACAATAACCTGAGATTCAACTGGGCAGCAGCCTATAATGATTTTCCAATTTAGATAAACCATGCAGTTATTAAAATAGTAAAATCTAATGGATGACATATTGGTATGAAGGAATGCATTTTGTAAATGTACTCAGTATATTGAATTTAGGAATAGCGCTTATTTGTACATCTTGGCATTACACCCTACTATTGTGTATTCGAAGTGCATTTCACAAAATATGTCTTTCTTTCACACTGGCCTACATGTGAAAGCTACAAATGGAGAGAAACTCAGTGGACCATAACACGGTTTCTACTGTTCTGTAGACCCATACTTCCCCTAATAAAAACGGTACCCTGCTTGTGAAGCTGGACCTAGTGCCCGAGTCTGGAAAGATAACATGGATATATTACATATTTACCATGAAAAATGACCAATTTTGATAATGTGGAAGGCTGTGGAATATCGGCTTGAACTGGCCCAACACCCAATGATAGCTACTACATCCAGACATTTCTGAAAGCTAGTCACATAGGGAATTCCAGGGTGCTCCTCTCCATTTGTGTACCCAAAACATCCTAAAAACTTCAACTAAAATCTAGCTAAAAACATGCATTTTCCTCACATTTTAATTGAGGTAAACTTGTGGAATCTATGGGATACACACAATTCCTACCACTCAGCTCTCCCACTCTTCTAATAATAGTGGTTCCCCATTTGGATGGCTGGGTCAGTTACCTGAGACAAGAATGGACCAAACAAGTGACCATGTGAAGACCAAATTCATAATACTTTTGACTTCATATAGTCACAGTTTTCATCAAATCCTGTAGCAATCGTTAGAGACATCGATAACTCCAGCCAAGAAAGTTAGGCATCATATTATACTGACTGCTCCACTTCAGTCAGTCTCCCAGAACTTCACTCTTGTGTGGAACAAAGTGAAACAAGTTGGGAAACACAGGCCTGGCTCAGATGGGTGCGGAGGACAGTAGTACAGACTCAACATCCTCTTTACTTTGCTCAGTAACTGCACAGAAATGCTGGGAACGTGTAAATAGTGGAAAATAGATTTCCAAGAAATTTGCTAGCCGTACCGTCATAGACATCCACCTATATTATTCATCAAGAAATGGGCATAGGTTATATAACAGACACCATTGGAATGGCTCCTCTGCTCAAATGGATAAGTATTTGGACAAATCCGGAGCTGGAGATGAACCGTGTTATCATTCGTGACTGTTTAACTCTTGACTTGGCAAGTAGCATCCCATGGATAAATTAGGTCAAAAGGACTGCAGCTTATTCAGGCAGACCTGAGCTCTTTTGTTCCCCGGAGAAATTATTAAAACCTGACAAATTGTGGGTTAAAAATAGGTATGTTCTAGTATCTCAAAGTGATAGAGAGCAGAATGAGTTAAGCATACCGTCTGTTCGGGCTCATCAGCTGATATGTACATCATTAACGATTGAGCCATACTTAACCATTGTGTTTAACCAGCACCATCGCTTCCTATTGGTTCGATTTAGGTTAAACCAACTACATTTGCTTTTTGCCGAGCCAAAGGGATGGAAAAAGCTGGAGGACTTAGATATATGTACCTGTGACAATTTCTCTACTCAGGATTCTCGCATTTTGTCTTATTCTGTGAATATTTTTTGCTTATCTGTAATCGTTTTATAATACCAATTTTAAAAGGCAAAGGTTTTACTCATGAAAGACCGGATTTAATTTATTTGCAAATGTTAAATAATACATGGGAAATTTTTGCTATAGCTAGTTTTCTAACCTCGGCTGTCAGGATTAAGAAGAAAGGAAGTGCTGCTAATAATGTGCAGCTTGTGTCAAGACTTGTATGAAATTTTCCCCTCTTTATTCTGTAAAATAATGAATTAGTTATGTATTTTTTGATAAATTGTGATGATTGTGTTTATTTGTTATTTTTTTTGTAAATTTCCTTGTAATGCATTTTTGTAGTAAACTTTTATGGTTTTAATTAACCGAATAAAGTGAATTTGACACTAAGTGCACACTCAGCATCAAGAACATGACTGATTTATTTCTCTACTATAGCAATGCAGTCAGCAAAGTTCCTATCCCAGATTATTGCAACATCCTACCTATAATCAATTGTGTTGCTGGTTGACTGGGGTGTGAGCCTGGGGTGTCCTAACCCCTTAGTAACTTGCCACAAAGCAATCAGGCTTAACTCAGAAGCAATGTGTAAATAATTTGCGAAACACCACTTCAGACATTAAAATAGAGAAAACACACCACAAAAGGAGCACACAGGACAACAACGTTAGGAAAATAGAGTCAGATTTAATCAATAAAACAAGACCAAAATGCCAAAAATCCAATCAGTAGATTAAAAGTTATTCATTTTTCAAGAATAAACAGCAATATAGTGCTTTAAAGCATAAAGCACCAACCACAGATATGTGTTCACACTGGACCAGGTAACAGTCAAAGGTTCAAGCCAACCACAATTGAGTTCAGGTCAGATACCATCCCAGATTAGTCGGGCTGAAGGTTTCCTTCTTACATTTTGTGCCATTTACACTGGAGAGCAAGGAGCAAGGAGAGCATAACTGACCCACTTGTGGGACACCCCCGCGCCGCACGGCCACCAGCTGCTGCGTGTGCCCCCTGCCTGCCCTCTGCCTCGCTGCTGCCTCGTTTTGCCGATTGCCGGCGGGCGCCGCTGCGGTTGTTTTTGCCCTTGTTTTGTCTAACATTTGTGCCTGTTTGATATAACTTTGGTTTTTTCCTTGTTTTCCTTGTTTTGTTGAGAATTTGTGCCCGTTCTGTATAATTTTTATTTCCCCCGTGTTGTGGTTTCCTTCCTTGTTGTCCGCCTACCTCGCCGCCCTCCGCCCTCCTTTCCCACCACCGCCGCTTTTCCCCGCCCCTTTTTCTATTCTGTACCCTCCCCGCTCCCGCCTCCCAGCTGCTCCGCCCACCTGCGCACTTCGCCTTAAATGGCGACCGTGCGAACGCGCAGCGGTCACGCGCAGCGGACGCGCCGATTGTGCGCCGAAGGCACGCCAAAGGTAAGCCCGTCTACGCCCGTCCGCACCTGGACCGCGCCCAGTGCCAGGACCCCTGGCCCACGAAGACCCCTACCGACCCGCCTGACGTACTCCGCCGCCACCCTCACCGCTCTCAACACCGGCCGACTCCCAGAATGCCATCAAGCCTCTCCGCGACGTACCCACGGACCCTTCAGCTGCCACGCCTGCAAGTTCACCTGCATCCGGACCTGCCTCGCACCAGCACCCACCAAGCCGAACACCAGCAGCACCCACCTCAAGTGCATCCTGCTCAACACCCGCTCCGTCCACAGACATGCCATCGAACTCTGGAACCTCCTCGACACCACAGCTCCAGACGTTGCCTTCCTCACGGAGACCTGGATGAACGCCTCTTCAGCTCCCGACATCGCCATCGCCATCCCAGAGGGCTACAAGATCGTCCGGAGGGACCGAAACGCCAACCAGATGGGAGGAGGCATCGCCATCATCCACAGGAGCACCATCCGTCTCACGACCAGCACCGACAACTCCCTGACCACCGCCGAACACCTGCATTTCCAGATCCACACCAACCCGAACACCACCCTCAGAGGCACCCTGATCTACCGACCCCCTGGACCACGCACACAATTCAGCGAGGACATCGCCGACTTCGTCAGCCCACATGCCCTCCCCTCCGCTGACTACATCCTCCTGGGAGACCTCAACTTCCATCTGGAGAACAACAACGACCGCAACACCAGCACCCTGCTCGACAACCTCGCCAACCTGGGACTCAAGCAACTGGTGTCCACCCCCACCCACCTCGCCGGACACACACTCAACGCTGTCTTCTCATCCAGCAAGGACATCGACTTCAGCCACGCCACAGAGCTTCAATGGACGGACCACAGCTGCGTCCACTTCACCTTCAAGAAAACAACGACCCACCACCACCAGCAACAGGCCGCCCGCAGAAGCTGGAACAAGATCACAGCAGACCAGCTCGCCACCTCCCTGAGCCAGCACCCTCCTGCCAGCTCAGCGAACCCCAGCCAGGCCGCCGACAACCTCACGAAGTGGATCAGCAACTGCACGGACGAACTCGCCCCACTGAGGACCCCGCCCAGCAGACCCGGCAGCAAGAAAGCCCCATGGTTCACCGACGAACTCAAGAGGTCCAAGAAGAACTGCCGAGCCCTCGAGAAAGTCTGGAGAAGGGAACCGACACCGGACAACAGGACCTCCTTCAAACTTGCCACCCGGAAACACCACCAGCTGATCCGCGCCGCCAAGAAAACAGCATTCAAGGACCGGTTGGACAACAACGCACACAACTGCAAGGAACTCTTCAACATCGTCAAAGAGCTTTCCAACCCCAGCGCAGGAAACAACGACATCACCCCATCGCAAGACCTCTGCAACTCCCTGGCTTCATACTTCCACAACAAGATCGCGGACATACACAACAGCTTCAACAACCAACCAACGCACACCATGACCGAACAACCACCACCCTCCACGCCTGGACCCCGATCAGCACCGAAGACACCATCCGCACGATGAACTCCATCCACTCCGGATCACCGACCGACCCCTGCCCTCACCACGTCTTCAACAAGGCCGACGCTGTCATCGCACCCCACCTGCGAGACATCATCAACACATCCTTCGACACCACCATCTTCCCCGAGAGCTGGAAACACGCCGAACTCAGCGCTCTACTCAAGAAACCAACAGCGGACCCCACCGACCTCAAGAATTACCGCCCCATCTCGCTCCTCCCGTTTCCAGCCAAAGTCATCGAGAAGACCGTCAACAAGCAGATGGCCGCTTTCCTCGAGACGAACGGATCCCTCGACCCCTCACAGTCCGGCTTCCGAGCCAACCACAGCACCGAGACCGCCCTCATCGCCGCCACCGATGACATCCGAGCCCTGATGGACAACGGAGAAACAGCGGCCCTCATCCTCCTGGACCTCTCCGCGGCATTCGACACGGTCTGCCACCGCACCCTAGTACGGCGCCTCAGCAACGTCGGAATCCAGGACAAGGCGCTGGAATGGATCATATCCTTCCTCGACGGGAGAACACAGAGAGTCCGCATACCACCGTACAAGTCAGAGGCCACCGAAGTCATCTGCGGCGTCCCCCAAGGATCATCTCTGAGCCCCACCCTCTTCAACGTCTACATGAGCCCCCTCGCGGCCATCGTACGCAAACAAAACCTCAGCATAATCTCCTACGCCGACGACACCCAGCTGATCCTCTCCCTGACCAACGACCCCGCCGCCGCCAGAGCCAACCTGCACGAAGGGATGAAAGAGGTAGCCGAGTGGATGACGACCAGCCGCCTGAAACTGAACTCGGACAAGACGGAGGTCCTCATCCTGGGCTCCTCTCCCTCCGCCTGGGACGACTCCTGGTGGCCTCCCGCCCTGGGCACCGCACCCAAACCGACAGACCATGCACGCAACCTGGGCTTCATCCTGGACTCCTCCCTCTCCATGACCAGACAAGTCAACAACGTCTCTTCGGCATGCTTCAACATCCTACGCATGCTACGGAAGATCTTCTGGTGGATCCCCACCGAGACCAGGAAGACCGTCACCCAGGCCCTCGTCACCAGCCGACTGGACTACGGCAACGCCCTCTACGCCGGTACCACCGCCAAGCTCCAGAAGAGACTCCAGCGGATCCAGAACGCCTCAGCCAGACTCATCCTCGACATCCCACGAACCAGCCACATCTCCGGACATCTGAGAGACCTTCACTGGCTCCCCGTCAACAAAAGAATCACCTTCCGCCTCCTCACCCACGCACACAAAGCCCTACACGACCAAGGCCCGAGCTACCTCAACAGCCGAGTCAACTTCTACGCTCCCAAACGCCACCTCCGATCAGCCAACCACGCCCTCGCCGCCGTCCCCCGCATCCGAAGAGCGACTACAGGAGGAAGGTCCTTCTCCTACCTGGCCGCCAAGACCTGGAACTCCCTCCCGACCGACCTGCGCCTGACCCAAGACCACCTCTCCTTCAGGAAGAAGCTGAAGACCTGGCTGTTCGAGCAGTAGCGGCTCCCCCCCCCCGCGCCTTGAGACCCTACGGGTATGTAGCGCGCTTTATAAGTGTCACTGATTGATTGATTGATTGTTTGGCATGATGCAAGAAGCAGACCGGGCATCATGGATGGGCGAACTGGACCCTCACATTGTTGGTCCTTCATGTTGATTAATGCTTGCTGTGCGAAGAGACGGGCTGGTGGCGGATCGCTCTGATTTTCTGTGTAAGCGGCGCTGTTGTGTTGTGAATGGGCCTGTTTGTGGTCAGTAAGAGCTGAAGAGCTTGATGTAAAAGCTAGCTGGGCCACACCAAGGGTCTAGGACCTGAGGGGCACAACTTGGGATTCTCTGTAGGCAGATCCAGAAGCTTTAGGGGCGTTTGGTATGTCCCTAAGGCTCAGATCAGGAATTCAGCAGACTAGCCGCTTAAGTTGCTCTGAAGCCCTGGGTTTAAGATGGGTTGCAAGTCCAGTTCTTCTGCCCCAGAGAAAAGGGCTGCAGGCAGAAGGCCAAAACAAGAGGGCAGCAGCTCCTTCAGAGTGGCAGTCCAACAGATCAAACTCCTTTCAGCAGCACAGCAGTCCTTCCTAGCAGAGTATCCACAGGTCCTTATGTCTAACGAAGAGTTACTGTCTGAGATCCTTCTTTTAAACACTGGTGCCCTGGTTCTGTAAGGTGGGAGAAGCTTCTAGATAGTGTCTTTGATATGAATGAGATTCCCTACCTCCCTTGCCATGGCTCCAAGCTGGCTAAAATGACAATGCAAGGTCGTTAGGCTCTTTGTGTGAAGCCTCGACACAACAAATTCATGTGTAAGTGAGGCTTGGCCCAGCTCCTCCCTCGTATCCATGCCTGTCACACCTAAGCTCCCATTGTGTGAGGCTGCCTAGGAAGAATACAGAAAACCCAACTGCCAACTACATCCAGCCATGTGACCCACGCAGTCTGAAGGCTCCAAATGGCTATAGCAAAAAACGTTTGAAAAGTGGAATTTTCAGAATAGCATTTCAAATTGTGATTCCAGAAACACAAAACTTGAAGGGGTATCTCTTCTCATTTGGAAATTACATTAGTAAAATGCAGTAAGGTGACCCCAATGTTATCCTACTAAAGAGATAGGGCTTGCAGTAGTGAAATCGTTTTTCACCACCAGGGCATGCAAGACTTAAAAATACATGTCCAACTTTTTAAATGCATGGCACTCTGCTCTCTGGGATATCCAGGCCCTACCATATGGATAACTTACAGGTATAGAAAAGGAGGGTTTGAGCCTGGCAAATGGTTTATTTTGCCAGGCCGACAACGCAGCTGAAACTGAACACATTGGCTCTGCAATTGCAGGCCTGAGACGAATGTAAAGGGCTAGGTAAGTGGGTGATAAAATTAGTACAGCAAGGGGTGAATTCAGTCCATCAATTGTTTCTTTTGCATTTGTCGCCCTCAGTGGGAATGGTATGCCCAAACGTGGGCCCCATGCTCTCTGCGCCTCTGGATTCAGCCTGGCTGATGAGGGGTGATGCCCTGAAACCGGTCACAGGATGCCTGTTACCGGTCCAAGGAGGATCTGGCTTTGCAGTTCGGATTTGACTGTTCCCATAAGGAACAGGGTAGAGACTGATTTGCAAATGGCTGGGTCCACACTGGGGTGGTGTGGTGTGCAAAAAAATGATGGATTAAACCCAGATTGTTGTGACTGGGGGTGAATGTTTGCTTTTTCAGCATTCCATCCATCAATTGTTTCTTTTGCATTTGTGGCCCACTAGTAGCATTTAATTTACAGGCCCTGATCACACAGGGTACTGCCAAGTAGGTATGAGCAAATATTATAATGTTTGGAGAAGAGGAGCACATGCACCTTAGCACTGATTAGCAGTAGTAAAGTGCTCAGAGTCATAAGGCCAGAAAAAACAAGATCAGAAAAAATGGAGGAGGAGGCAAAAAATTGGGGGGAAACCACCCTAAGGCTGGCAGGTATATCACTTTAAAGCAGATGATGTGTGGTTAATGTTTCAACACTAGTAAGAGTTTCAATAAGGGATAATTTAGAATACAACTTTAAAGCGTATGTTGCCATCTGGATCAGTTTTTTAGCCAACTTCTAGTATCCTATGTGAATTTTATGACTCATAATATGGCTAAAGTAGCTGTACCCACTCTCATCATGCACCTGTTGTAATCAAGTATACAGTTGGACTTGTGTACTTCTGCCTAATGACCCTGCGTCTTAACTGGAGGAGTGATCTAATCTTGAATTGTTTTGATCATATAAACATTTTGCTTATCTCAGAACTTGACAGCTAACCATTCATTGGAATCCAACACACTACACTGCTTAGAAACACGTGTCTACAGATAACAGCACTATATTCACCAACTTTGCCAAAAAACTACAGAAACTTTGAAATAAGTCTACTGCATTTGCCAGAATGTAATGGAAGTGAACTTTGCTAGGATGAGACGCAGTGTACTACCTTCCCCCTTGTGTCTAAAAGGCTACCTTGAGCCAAGAAGCTGACGAGATTACATGGGTTGCACATGTGGAGTGGTACTGTCACCTGTGGACTTCAACAGGATGTCAGCAACCACAGATGACTTTTCTCTGCTCTCTACTACTTCCAATCCCTACTGTTGAAGGGTTTAACCCAGAAGCACAGGTCTAGAGAGAACAGCACTACCTGCACTAATACCAAATTTGATGAAAAACTACAGCAACTTTGAAGTAAGCACACTGCATTTTCAAGAATGCAATGGGGTGAACTTTGTTTGGATGAGAGGCAGTGTGCTCTCTCCCCATTTGTGTTTAAAGGGCTCCCTAGAGCAAAGGAGCTGATGTGCTCACCTGCGATGTAACTGTGTGCCTACACAGAGATAACAGCACTACATGCACCAACATTGGTGAAAAGCTACAGCAACTTTGAAGTAAGTGTACTGCAGTACACGAATGCAATACTGTGCTGGCTTGAGAGACAGTGTGCTCCTTCCCCCGATCTTTAAAAGGCTCCCTTGAGCCAATGAGCTGACAAGCTAACCTGGGATGCACCGTGCGCTTGTGGAGTGGTACTGTGACCAGTGAAGACTTGGGCAGTATCTCAGAAACCCCAGATGACTTTACACTGCTCTCCACAACTTCTGCTCTCTACTGATAAAGGGCTCAATCTAGAAACATGTGTCTAGACAACTTTGGTGAAAAAGTATCAATCAATCAATCATAGGCATTTATAGAGCGCTCTACTTACCCGGAGGGTCTCAAGGCGCTAGGGGGGGGGGGGGGGGTGCTGCTGCTACCCGAACAGCCAGGTCTTGAGCTTCTTCCTGAAGGCGAGGTGGTCTTGGGTCAGGCGCAGGTCGGGAGGGAGGGAGTTCCAGGTCTTGGCGGCCAGGTAGGAGAAGGACCTTCCTCCTGTTGTTGTTCTTCGGATGCGGGGGACGGCGGCGAGGGCGTGACTGGCTGATCGGAGGTGTCGTTTGAGAGCGTAGAAGTTGATGCGGTTGTTGAGGTAGCTCGGGCCTTGGTCGTGAAGAGCTTTGTGTGCGTGGGTAAGGAGACGGAAGGTGATTCTCTTGTTGACCGGGAGCCAGTGCAGGTCTTTTAGGTGTCCGGAGATGTGGCTGTGTCGTGGGATGTCGAGGATGAGTCTGGCTGAGGCGTTCTGGATCCGTTGGAGTCTCTTCTGGAGCTTGGCGGTGGTTCCGGCGTAGAGGGCGTTGCCGTAGTCCAGTCGGCTGGTGACGAGTGCCTGGGTGACAGTCTTCCTGGTCTCGGTGGGGATCCACCGGAAGATCTTCCGTAGCATGCGCAGGGTGTTGAAGCATGACGAGGAGACGGCGTTGACTTGCTTGGTCATGGAGAGGAAGGAGTCCAGGATGAAGCCCAGGTTGCGTGCGTGGTCTGTCGGTTTGGGTGCGGTGCCCAGGTCGGGGGCCACCAGGAGTCGTCCCAGGCGGAGGGCGAGGATCCCAGGATGAGGACTTCCGTCTTGTCCGAGTTCAGCTTCAGGCGGCTGGTCGACATCCACTCGGCTACCTCTTTCATTCCTTCGTGAAGGTTGGCTCTGGCGGCGGCGGGGTTGTTGGTCAGGGAGAGGATCAGCTGGGTATCGTCGGCGTAGGAGATGATGTTGAGGTTGTGTTGGCGTGCGATGGCCGCGAGGGGGCTCATGTAGACGTTGAAGGGGGTTGGGCTCAGCGAGGATCCTTGAGGGACGCCGCAGATGACTTCGGTGGCCTCTGACTTGTACGGTGGTAGACGGACTCTCTGTGTTCTTCCGTCGAGGAAGGAGATGATCCATTCCAGCGCCTTCTCCTGGATTCCGACATTGCTGAGGCGCTGCACTAGGGTGCGGTGGCAGACGGTGTCGAAGGCCGCGGAGAGGTCTAGTAGGATGAGGGCCGCTGTTTCTCCGTTGTCCATCAGGGTTCGGATGTCATCGGTGGCAGCGATGAGGGCGGTCTCGGTGCTGTGGTTGGCTCGGAAGCCAGACTGTGAGGGGTCGAGGGATCCATTCGTCTCGAGGAAGGCGGCCAGCTGCTTGTTGACGGTCTTCTCGATGACTTTGGATGGGAACGGGAGCAGCGAGATGGGGCGGTAATTCTTTAGTTCGGTGGGGTCCGCTGTTGGTTTCTTGATTAGAGCGCTGAGTTCGGCATGCTTCCAGCTCTCAGGGAAGGTGGCGGTGGTGAAGGAGGTGTTGATGATGTCCCGCAGGTGGGGTGCGATGACGGCGTCGGCCTTGTTGAAGACGTGGTGAGGGCAGGGGTTGGTCGGAGATCCGGAGTGGATGGAGTTCATCATGCGGACGGTTTCTTCGGTGCAGATCAGAGTCCAGGCGCGGAGGGTGGTGGTGAGGGGCGGTGGTTCGGTCGAGTTGGACGTGGCGTTCGTCGGTTGGGTGTTGAAGCTGTTGTGTATGTCCGCGATCTTGTTGTGGAAGTAGGAGGCGAGGGAGTTGCAGAGTTCTTGCGATGGGGTGATGTCCTTGTTTACGGCGTTGGGGTTGGAGAGCTCTTTCACGATGTTGAAGAGTTCCTTGCTGTTGTGTGCGTTGTTATCCAACCGGTCCTTGAATGCAGTTTTCTTGGTGTCGCGGATCAGTTGGTGATGCTTCCGGGTGGCAAGCTTGAGGGTGGTCATGTTGTCCGGTGTTGGCTCTCTTCTCCAGGCTTTCTCGAGGGCTCGGCAGTTCTTCTTGGAGCTCTTGAGTTCGTCGGTGAACCACGGGGCCTTCTTGCTGCCGGGTCTGCTGGGCGGGGTCCTCAGTGGGGCGAGTTCGTCCGCGCAGTTGCTGATCCACTTCGTGAGGTTGTCGGCGGCCTGGCTGGGGTTCGCTGAGCTGGCGGGAGAGTGATGGCTCAGGGAAGCGGCGAGCTGGTCGGCTGTGATCTTGCTCCAGCTTCTGCGGGCGACCTGTTGCTGGTGGTGGTGGGTCGTCGTTCTTCTGAAGGTGAAGTGGACGCAGCTGTGGTCCGTCCAGTGGAGTCCTGTGGCGTGGCTGAAGGCGATGTCTTTGCTGGATGAGAAGACGGTGTCGAGTGTGTTTCCGGCGAGGTGGGTGGGGGTGGTCACCAGTTGCTTGAGCCCGAGGTTGGCGAGGTTGTCGAGCAGGGTGGTGGTGTTGCGGTCGTTGTTGTTCTCCAGGTGGAAGTTGAGGTCCCCCAGGAGGATGTAGTCAGCGGAGGGGAGGGCATGCGGGCTGACGAAGTCGGCGATGTCCTCGCTGAATTGGGTGCGTGGTCCCGGGGGTCGTAGATCAGGGTGCTTCTGAGGGTGGTCTTCGGGTCGGTGTGGATCTGGAAGTGTAGGTGTTCGGCGGTAGTCAGGATGTCGTCGGTGTAGGTCGTGATGCGGATGGTGTCCCTGTGGATGATGGCGATGCCTCCTCCTATCTGGTTGGCGGTGCGGTCCCTCCGGGTGATCTTGTAGCCCTCTGGGATGGCGATGGCGATGTCGGGTGCTGAGGAGGCGTTCATCCAGGTCTCCGTGAGGAAGGCAACGTCAGGAGGAGTGGTGTCGATGAGGTTCCAGAGTTCGATGGCGTGTCTGTGGACTGAGCGGGTGTTGAGCAGGATGCACTTGAGGTGGTTGCTGCTGGTGTTCATCTTGGTGGGTGCTGGTGCGAGGCAGGTCCGGATGCAGGTGAACTTGCAGGCGGTACAGCAGAAGGGTCCGTGGGAGCGTCTCGGGGTGGCACGGTAGCATCCCGGGACTCGTCCGTCGTTGAGTGCAATGAGGGTGCGGGATCGTACGTCCGGCGGGTGGGCTGGGAACTGCGGAGGCCAGGGGTCCTGGCACTGGGCGCGGTCCAGGCACGGATGGGCGCAGACGGGCTTACCTTTGGCGCACCTTCGGCGCTCAATCGGTGCTCCCGCTGCGCGCGTCCGCTGCGCGGTCGCTGAGGGGGCGTCATAAGAGGGGAGCAGGGAGGGCGGGTCCGCTGGGAGGCGGGAAGGGGTTAACCAATCGCGTGACGGGGCGGGGCCGCAGGCAGGAGGCGTGGGAACGGGACCGGCAGAGCGGGCGGCCCAGCGGCGGCTGGGGCGCTGCTGGCGGTGTCGGCGAAGGAACTCTGTCAGCAGGTAGTCAGGGCTGCAGTGGCAGGCGCGGAGAGGAGCAGGGGGGCGACCAGGCCAGAGGCGCAGTGGTCGCTCCCTAGAAGCAGGCGAGGTCCCCTTAAGAGGGGAGCAGGGAGGGCGGGTCCGCTGGGAGGCGGGAAGGGGTTAACCAATCGTGTGGCGGGGGGGCCGCAGGCAGGAGGTGCGGGAACGGGACCGGCAGAGCGGGCGGCCCAGCGGCGGCTGGGGCGCTGCTGGCGGTGTCAGCGAAGGAACTCTGTCAGCAGGTAGTCAGGGCTGCAGTGGCAGGCGCGGAGAGGAGCAGGGGGGCGACCAGGCCAGAGGCGCAGTGGTCACTCCCTACAGCACAGTACAGCAACTTTGAAGTAAGCGTACTTCATGTACCAGACTGCAATGGGATGAATGTGCTGGAATGAGAGGTTGTGTGCTCCCTTCTCCCTTTTACTTTCACATTCTTTTACAAAATCGAAAGACATAGCGCAAAATTGTCTCTACCTTAAATAAAGCAAGGCTTGATTCAATGCTGTCCGTAGTGTAGATCCAAAGCTGAATTAAAGTTGTCCACAGTGTAGATCGAAGGCAGTAGTCAGCACAGTTATAGACAAATGCTTTTTGTCACATCCTTTTACAAAGTCAGAAGACATAGAGTAGAATTCTCTCTACCTTTAACAAAGCATGGCTTGATTCAATGCTGTCCGTAGTGTAGATCCAAAGCTGAATTTAAGTTGTGAACCCTGCTGTCCGCAGTGTAGGTCGAAGGCAGTAGTCAGCACAGACATCAAGAAATTATTTTTGTTGTATCCTTTTACAAAATCTGAGGACATCGAGTACAATTATCTCTGCTTTAAATAAAACAAGGCTATATTTATTTCATGCTGTTCGTAGTGTACTTCCAAAGCTGAATTCAAGTTGTGAACCCTGCTGCCCGCACTGTAGATGGAAAGCAGTAGTCAGTACAGATATCGACGAAGGATTTTTGTCACTTATTTTAACAAAGTCTGAGGACATAGAAAATTATCTCTGCCTTACATAAATCAAGGCTAACTTAAATGATGTGCAAAGTGAAGATCCAAAGCTGAATTCAAGTCTTGAACAATGCTGTCCACAGTGTAGATCGAAGGCAGTAGTCGATACAGACATAAGTCTGTGGTGCTGTGGTGCTGAGTTTGCAATGGGCCTGTATCAAAGAGGCACGTGTTCATGGCGGGAGCCACGTGGCAGGGTGATGACCTACGCTGTGGCAGACTCTTTTCTCTTTGCAGAAGTTAACCACGCCCAAGGGGGAGGCTAATTATTTACAGTCTTACACTGGAGTTGCGCACGTTGGACCAGCCCACTCCGCTTCTGCTTCAAGGGGGGGGAGACAACACAGCTACATGACTGAGATAATCCCCAGTGTCTGAGATAATATGGTTTCATCCACTCTGCAGTACACTACACATATCAATAGTATATCTACACATGGAAAAGTTTTTGGTGTGTATAGTGAGTTGTGTATAGCATATCACCGATAGTGTTAGGATTGTGTACATTATTGTTGATGTGCGAGTTTATTCCCTTATACATAGTTGATTGCCACATCTCTGAACATTGAGCTAGTGTGCTGTTAAAGGGATATATTACTTTGGGAATGTTTGTTGTCCTGTTTTGCGCTGCCACTAAGGTAGTAGAGGGGGAGGTACCTGGTGGGCTAGTCACACCCCAGGGACTCTCAGGATTCAAGGGGAGTTAATTCCCCAACTTAAAACACGCCACAGGCGCGTTTGCACAGTGGTGTAGGGAGGCGGCGGGGCCTGAGTTGACATGTGTGCAAACACACCCTGTGGCGCAGTTTAAGTTGGGAAATTAATTCCTCTTCAATCCTGAGGATCCCTGGTGGCCAACTAGCCCAACAGGTACCTCCAGTAAGCACCACAGAGCTGCGTTGCAGAGTGTTGTAACAAGGGGCGTGGCCTCTGAAGACCTCTATGCAACACAGCTCTCTGGCGCATACTGGAGGTACCTAGTGGGCTAGTTGGCCCCAAGGGATCCTCAGGATTGAGGCAGCATAATCCTAGCGTGGCTTTATGTATGTGGAGTGAGAGAATAAATGTGCAGTTTCTCATTTCCATTATCGGATATATTTCACGGTATAACGATTAGAATTAGCATTACTATTTAGGCATATTAAGGCTCATATTCTATAGTTCACGCTGGAATTATGCTGCCTCGAAGTTCTAATTAGGATTCCTTGTGAAATTGTATTAATTGGATACAGTGGCTAATGAGATTGATGCGTGGTATTTACTTTTGAGTGATGATGCAATTTACCGTTTGAAATGGCATTATTATACAGTGTGAAAATTATCACGGCCATATTGAAGGAAAATGGCAAGTGGCATCACTATGGTTGTCCGTATATTCACACTATATTGTGTTTGTAACGTGTAGGGAATGTATATTTTTCAACCAATCGAATGCACTCTTTGAAAGTGATACGCTTGTTTTGCGAGTGACCTACTTTAAGTATTAGTGATATTCTTCACACGTATCTCGTTTCGGCCGTTAAAATAAATAAAATTAAATTAATCGGCACTCATAATGTCGGCCATATTAGATGGGACTAATATCTTGTGTAAACAAACACGACTCTGTGATACAGATAGTCCTCTTTTGTTTTTCGTGCCATTCTTTAGGGAAACAGGAAGTGTGATTTCCCGATTAGCATACACAGCTGCTTTGTATTAGCGGATTCCCGCGGTTTAAAAAAGTATTTAAGCGGCGGGTGAGACAACTTCGGCGTTTTATACATGGTGAAGGTGATCGACACACGGGACGCCGTTTTTTCAACGAATGCCGGTAAGCTTAGGCGCTGACTGTCTGTGAATAAGAGACATGTGAATATCTCGTCTTTTGAACTAAGGGAATCTTATGCTCTATATTTTTTCGGTGGTATCCGAGATTAATGAATTGTGGAACCATCCTAGTACTGCAGCATATTTCTGCGTATGTGTTCGATCAAGGACTGTGTCGTTTCTAAAGCCTCTCATATCTACTGTGTGTCACTGGAGATCTTTAAAACTTAATATATATAAATGAAAGTATAAGGTTAGATGTAATCATTTTAGTTGAGGCAGTACGAACTAGATATTCATGGTCCATTGTATTTTTTGTTTTCAGATTTATCTTGTATCTGCATCGGAGTCCTATGTACCCACCTTATTGTGTCTGATAAAGGTGGGTTGCTAATTCGGTATACTATATGCAGGGATCACGTTTGTGGCTCTAATTCTGCTGATTAGGATATACTTAAGTTTCTTAACTCTTTGGACGAGAGAAGGTTTTATAAAACATAGAAAGTATCTACCCCAAGCTGTTATATTTTGAAATATTCGAGGTATGTGAGCATATACTTTCCTATATTTAAATTATAACAACTGTGATGTTGTTGTTGCTCCCTCAGTAGACTCTTTTCCAGGATGTACTCACTTATCATTCTATGATCAATCGATGTGTCATCCTGTGGGAGGCAGGCCTATTCCTACTTCAGTCCACTCTGTCAGTAAATGTATATCATTGACTACAAGGGTACACATACAAATAAGCAGTGAAAAAAATGAAATGATGCTTGGTTTAAATTTTATGTTGCAAATGAAGAATTGTTCGTAGATATTTACTATGCTGTGTCTCACGACCTATACTTAATTGTTGGACTAAGGGGTATGAAGTATCTATTCTTTTTATATATTTAATGTCATGAGTTGTCTATGTTGTATATTTCAAATTTGGCTTTTTAACAATGTTTTATGTCTGTGTAATACTGTCAAATGAAGCTTGAGGCAATATAACGAGGTTATTGTGAAATTTGTTGTACAATGTTTTTATCTTGAATAGAGAGTGTTGTAAATAAGAAGGTTTTTTTTAAGATCATTTTTCTCAATTTCAGAATTTTTGGGGAAGAAATTATATATAACCCTGTGGAAGGTGGTCTGACCAAATGATCCACCGAAACGCGTCACATAACAAAAGGAGGATTGTGCTTTATATTGATTACAAAATAATTCCGACGTTTTTGCTGAATTTAATTTTCTGGCTATACCTCCTTTTTTACTAATAGGAATTCATTGTTTCCTTTCTTTTAATGTTCTTCCCCATCTTCTTAATTATTGTTGAATCATTATTTTTTAATATTGCATTGTGTAATAAATTGTTCAGGATTTTTCATAAGTTCGTTTGTGTTTTGCCTCATGAGTACAGTATTTTGTTACTTTATTTGTTTCTGTTTTAACTGTTTGCTGAACGTTTTGTCATTTTAATAAGGTGTCCCAAAAGGATTTTTTGCTTGACTTAACTGTCATGTAATATTTGCCTTGAAATGCAAACTCCTCTTAGTGGTGGTAATGCGCATGCAATCATTTCTAGCATTTACATTTGGGTTTAGCATATAAATCTTAACACATTGATATATTCAGATAGTAGTTACAGTCAATATACAGCAATGATGTTGAATTGAATAGTAGACAAACATGGATAAAAGCTGCAACAGACTGTTGCTTGACTGGAGAACAGTAAAGTTCATTTCATAGAAAAGATATGCAGAGCGAACATGACACGATGATGCATGATAATCATTTAGAGATAGAGAAACGGATCATTATGCAGTATGGGTAGTGCTATCAGGGAAATCAGAGACAAGTTGAACCCATTGTGATAAAGCTTGCTACATAAATGCAGGAAATCTAATACAAGGGATTTACAGAATGATAAACCAGAAGAAGAAGAAAATACGAAAAGGCTGTGGGTCATGACTTCAGAGGCATGAATGTATAGCGCCATGTGGTGATTAGATGTGAAAACATGTTCCAAAGCACGGGTTGTGCCTTAAGTGCCCAAGAAGTATTGTAACTCATGGTCGGTGTTCTGGCCATGTATCACAGTGTGTAGGAGCATAATTCAGGTGGCCTCAAGGCGTCTTAGTTTGAGTTCACAATTCCCCCCCATATATTGGGTTGGGCAATATCAATTCCAAAGAATAAGAATGTTTTATGAGAATCCTGCGAGGGGCATGACGCAACATGTAGAGTCATAGGGTACCTGGCAACCGGTTGGTGAATGGCTCTGGCATTTTCACTGATGCTGTCTTTCAGAGCCCTGAGAGTGCTGCCAACATATTGGCTTTCACAGGTGCACTCAATCACATACATTACAAATGTAGTGTTACAGTTGATGTGTACATTGATCTCATAGTGACGTTTGTGGTGGCTCATGGATTTCTTTACTCCATTTTTTGCCCATTTGCAAACGCCAAGCAACCGCATTTCTGAAACCCTTTTCTGATCACTATGCTGAGGTCATTGTAGTCTGTTATCAATCTGGTTTGTTGGGTTTGTGGTTCTTTGGGGGCTTTTGATGGGAGTGTGCTGTCTCTGTTAGTTTTTTCAATTCTGGTTAGTGCTTTGTTTTGAAAATCTGTTTTTCATGTCTGACATGCAGTTTTGGAACTCAGCTTCTTTGCTGGAATTCCTTCTTGCTCTCATGAGTACACCATAAGGAACGGACTTTTTACGTAGAGTTCTATATCTTGGAATGTGATAAGTGATATGCTGTGACTGAACATGAACCTCATGTCCATGTCATTGGTGTTAAGGTGATCACAAAAGGCATCTATCTCCTCTTGTGTACCGGATCACAGGAGGAGACAGTCATCAATATAGTGTCCCCAGTATACGATATAATTAGTCTAGTGTGCACCCTCCCTACCCCAAATTCGAACTTTGTCATTTCATGTTATTTATTTTTCACAAAACCAAAAACTCTAGATGGTGGGACAGTGCCACCCTCAAACAGTACCTTAGGCTAAATAGGGTACCAAGGGGACTACGTTCACAGATCTTTCCCACATTCGATGACCTTGATGACGACCTGTTAGGTAAATGGGAAGAGGCATTCACAGTAAATTCGAACACACTCATCCATATTTTAATTGAATATGCCGAACGCAAGGTAATTAAACTAAAATCATGTTCCACACAACTAGAGCTAGAAATACAAGACCTGGATCTCAAAGAAGCAACCGAAAAAAACCCACTATCCTGAATGAGGTCCTTAGTAACTACCAAAACAAAATCAAAGACAGGAAGAGCAGACAATTGAAAAGAGACAAGGCTGATTACAAATAAGGGCGCGTCTTTACCTTCGCCAGGAAGTACGATCAACTGGTCCATAACACAAAACATAGTGACAAACCAGAGAGAGTAGACACATCATCTATATCTTCAAGCTACTCATCACTGGAGACCCTCCCCACAAGTGATAGTGAATTCGAACTGCAGAGAGGGGCAACCACCTCCAATGTTTTACGCAAGGTTCAAACACAGGAAAGAAAACCCGCAGAGGGAAAAGATCTGGCAAAAGATGAGTACAAGAAGAAATTAAGATCAGGGGACACAAGGAAATAGCAGCCAACATAGAAGAGGTCCAGGTTGTCAATCTCTCCTCCAAACCATTAACTGAGGATATGGTTTCTCTACTTAGCAAGGGTCTTAACTTTAATCCTTATGAAACTGGTGACCTCTGCAGAACTAAGATTGACCGCATCAAATTTATTAGGGGTCTGAAACTTAGGAAACACTTTGCTAGTATCCCTAAAGTCAACACCAACACTCGACCCTTGTCAATACTACCCTCCCTACCTTCCAAAGTATCAAAGACAACAAAGATACTCACCTGCTCATGACACTTAGTGACCTGGACGATCACCCTACACACTTGAACATCTACTGTATGAACTTGACATTGACACTGACATGACAATTGCTAGTGGTCTCAAAGTACAATCAAAATGGAGCCCCACACTACGGGGGGCAATTCTGTGGACACCTTTTACAATTTGGTCTTAGAAGACATTGGCAAATACGAGAACAAATTTGACAAACCCAAACGCAGAAGCAGAGATAATCTCTCAAGAAATGAATGCATGACCCTTAGAACCCTCATCTCAAATCATGACATAATTATAAGAGAGGCCGATAAGGGCGGTAACGTCAATATAATGGACAGAACAGACTACCGTAATGAAATTATCACACAACTAAATGATTCAACTTGCTATGAACTTCTTGCGAGTAACCCTACTAGTGCTTTGACCATCCTAATAATCAAACACCTGACTGACTGGCACACCTTAGGTCTACTAGATGAAAATGAAGTCTTGTACATGAGAGTAGATAGACCCATCTCACCATGGCTATGTACACTCCCAAAAATACACACACAATCAGCCCTTCCCCAGGTAGACCCATGGTTTCTGGTATAGGGTGGCCCACGGAAAGACTGGCAGAGTATGTCGACCTATTTCTCAACCCTATGTTCAAAAATCTCCCGTCATTCATCCAGAACACTAAGCATATTCTGGGTATCCTTAGTGACATCCGATGACAACCAGGCATGATAATGCCGACACTGGATGTGGTGTCTCTATACACCGCAAACCTGATATAGGCCTAAAGGTCGTGACACAATATCTGGACAAAAGACCTGCCACCTTGTGGCAGCACACCAACATGATAATATCCATGATGGACATCATACTCAAAAACAATTGCTTCATGTACGATAAGAAATGGTACAAGCAAACCAAACGTGTGGCCATGGGTTCAAGGTTCTCACCTTCTTTTGCAAACCTCTACATGAGGACGCTATATCAATGACCGTCTTCTCCTGTAGTCCGGTACACAAGAGGAGCTAGATGCCTTTTGTGATCACCTCAACACCAATGACATGGACATGAGGTTCACGTGCAGTCACAGCACATTGCACATCACATTCCCAGATATAGAACTCTACGTAAAAAAGAACATTTTACACAGCAGATTATATCGAAAAGAGACCGCTTGCAATGCAATTCTTCATGAGGACAATTCCTACCCTGCCCCTCAGATAGAGTCCATTCCTTATGGCAAAAAACTGAATTCCCCCACGGACCCCACGACGCCCGAATCACAACGATGCCCGCACCCTCCATGCACTCAACTCCAGACAAGAACGCACCTGCTAACGGGCCACACCGAAGCAAACCCAAGGACCCTTCACCTGCTGGAACTGCAGCTTCAGCAGCATCTGGCCTGCCAAACCGGTGACCAAAGAAACCAACTACCTCCGATGCATCCTTCTCAACACCCACTTTGCTCGTAAACGCAGTTGAACTCTGTGACCTACTCGACTCAACCGCCCCAGACGTCACCTTCCTGACAGAGACCTGCTGAACCCCACCACTTCACCAGACATCGCCATAGCCATCCAGGAAGGCTACAAGATCACATGCAGGGACTGCACCAACGGAGTAGGAGGGGGAGTCACCATCACCCACAAGAAAACCCTCAGAGTCTTGACCACCACCGACGACACCCTCAGCACCGCCGAACACCTGAACCTCCAGATCCACACCAATCCCAACACCACCCTCAGAGGAACCCTCATCTACAGACCACCGGACCCCGACCACAGTTCAGCGACACCATCGCCGACTTCATCAGCACACACGCACTCACCTCCACGGACTACATCCTCCTCAGGGACGTGAACTTCTTCTCGAGAACAACAACAACATCCACTCCACCACCCTGATCGACAACCTCGCCAACCTCGGACTCAAACAGCTCATGACAACACCCACCCACGCCGCCGGCAACACGCTTGACCTTATCTTCTCTGTGAGACCCAAGTCTCCTTCAACCACACCACCGAACCCCACTGGACCAACCATCGCTGGGTTTATTTCACCGTCAAGAAGCTCACCACACACCACTGCACCCAACATATGTCTCTTCGCTGCTGGGGCAAAACCACCGAAGACCAGCTTACCACCACCCTCACCAAGAGCCTACCCACCGACCCCACTAACCCATACACCGCCGACCGCAACCTCAGACAGTGGATCGACGACTGCGACAACACCCTCGCCCTGCTCAAAACACCCTTCAACAGTCACACCAGCAAGAAAGCCACCTGGTTTACAGAAGACCTCCAGGGTCCAGGCCTCTAAACAAACATGCCAAAAACTGGAGAAGAACTGGCTCTGTGAACGTACACCGGACAGTCACATAGCCCACAAGAACGCCACCCGCAGACACCATCATTTCATCAGATCCGCCAAGAGGGCATCATTCAAAGACCACCTAGATAACAACACACACAAAAGCAAAGAGCCCTTCAACATCGTGAAGTAACTCTCCAACCCCAACTCCAACACCAACATCAACAACGAAGACACCAGCGAAATCATGAACACAATCCACTCCGGAACACTGCTAGACCCCCCCTCACCACATCTTCAATAAAGCCAGCACTACCATTGCAACCCATCTCCGGAAAGTAATCAACATCTCCTTCAAATCAGCGACCTTCCTGGAAAGCTGGAAGCATGCAGATATTAACGCCTTACTCAAGAAACCCAAAGCGGACCCCAAGGACCTCAAGAACTTTCGACCCATCTCCTTGCACCTGTTCCCGGTGAAGGTCAACGAGAAAATCATCAACAAACAAGTGACCCACTTCCTCAAGGAGAACAGCATCCTGGACCTGTCCCAGTCTGGGTTCCGCAGCAACCACAGCACCAAAACCATCCTCATTGCCACCACTGACGACATCAGGACCCTGCTAGACAATGGAGAAACAGCGGCCCCATCCTCCTGGACCTTTTAGCTGCCTTTGACACGGTCTGCCACCGCACACTACGCACACACCTACATGACGCCAGGATCCAAGGGAAGGCCCTGGACTGGACCACATCCTTCCTCTCCAGCAGAACTCAGAGTGTCCACCTCCCACCCTTCCACTCCAATGCCACTGAGATCCTCTGCGGCGTACCCCAGGGCTCATCCCTCAGCCCGACGCTGTTTAACATCTACATGGCTCCCCTCGCCCACGTCGCCCAACAGCATGACCTCAACATCATATCCTATGCCGACGACACCCAGCTGATCCTCTCCCTCAACAAAGACCCTCACACCGCCAAAAACAACCTCGATGAAGGAATGAAGGCCATCGCCGAATGGACGAGGAACAGCTGACCGAAGGAGAACTCGGACAAGACAGAGGTCCTCATCTTCAACTCAGCCCCCTCAGCCTGGGACAACTCCTAGTGGCCAACTACACTGGGAACAGCCCCAACATGCACCAACCACACACGCACCAACCACCCTCTCCATGACCAAGCAGGTCAACACAGTCTCCTCATCCTGCTTCAATACCCTCCACATGATCCGCAGGATCTTCAAGTGGATCCCCACCCAAACGAGGAGAATGGTCACCCAGGCCCTCGTCACCAACAGGCTGGATTACGGAAACGCCCTCTACACAGGAATTTTGGCCAAGCTCCTGAGACGGCTGCAACGCATTCCAGAATGCCTCTGCACGTTTGATCCTCGACATCCCCCTCCACAGCCACATCACACACCAGCTGGGAGACCTGTGCTGGCTCCCCATCAACAAGAGGTTAACCTTCAAGCTCCTCATCCACGCACACAAAGCTCTCCATTACAACGGGCCAGCAAACCTCAACAGATGACTCAGCTTTTACAACCCCACCAGCCAGCTCTGCTCCGCCAGCCATGCCCCTGCATCTGAAGAACGACCGTTGGCGTCGGATCATTTTCACAACTGGAACACCCTCCCCACCAACCTATGGCAGACCCAAGGGCTACTGGCCTTCAGAAGACTCCTCAAGACCTTGCTCTTCGATTAGCAGCAGCACGTCCCCCCCCCATGACCCCCCACAGTACCTTGAGACACTACCCGGTATGTAGTGTGCTTTACAAGTGTTCTGATTGAATGTCCTGATTGAATTCCGAAACTGCATGTCAGACATGAAAACTGATTTTCAAAAAGAGGTTACAAACCAAACACGATCAACAAAGCGGAAACCCGAATTAAAAAAATTAACAGAGACAGCACACTCCGACCAAAAACCCACAAAGAACCACAAACCCAACAAACCATATTGATAACGGACTACAATGACCTCAGCATAGTGATCAGAAAGAGCCTCAATAAACATTGAAACATCCTACTAGCTGACAAAACAATGAGTGAGAGCATTACTACCAAGCCTTTAATCACATACAGAAGTGGGAGGGCTTTGAGGAACAGACTAAGCCCCACTGTTCCACACGCAGCAACAACCTCTTCTTGGCTCACGCCACACACTAAAGGGTTTCACAAATGCGGTTGCTGTGATGTTTGCAAATGGGCACAAAATAGAGTCAAGAAATTCACGAGCCACCACAAACGTAACTATGAGATCAATGTGAACATCAACTGTAACACTAAATTTTTAATGTAAGTGCTTGAGTGCACCTGTAAAAGCCAATATGTTGGCAGCACATTCAGGGCCCTGAAAGACAGCATCGGTGAAGACGCCAGAGCCATTCACCAACAGGATGCCAGGTACCCTATGGCTCTACATGGTGCGTCATGCCCCTTGCAGTGCGCTCGTAAAAAAATTCTCATTCTTTGGATTTGATATTGCCCAACACAATATAAGGGGGGAAAATCGTGAACTCAAACTAAGACACCTTGAGGCCACCTGGATTATGCGCCTACACACTGAGACATGGCCAGAACACCAACCATGAGTTACAATACTTCTTGGGCACTTAAGGCACAACACTTGCTTTAGACCATGTTTTCACATCCAATCACAACATGGCGCTATACATTCATGCCTTTCAAGCCATGACCCACAGCCTTTTTGTATTTTCTTCTTCTCCTGGTTTATCATTCTGTAAATCCCTTTTATTAGATTTTCTGCATCTATGTAGCAAGCTTTATCACAAGCTGTTCAACTTGTCAATTATTTCCCTGATAGCACTACCAGACTCCATAATGACCAGTTTCTCTAGCTCTAAATGATTATCATGTATCATTGTATCAAGTTTGCTTTGCATATCTTTCCTATGAAATTAACTTTACTGTTCTCCAGTCAAGCAACGGTCTGTTTCAGCTTTTATCCATGTTTGTCTACTATTCAATTGAACAGCATTGCTGTATATTGACTGTAACTACTATCAGAATATATGAATGTGCTAAGATGTGTATGCTAAACCCAAATGCAAATGCTAGAAATTATTGCATGCGCATTACCACCAGTAAGAGATGTTTGCATTTCCAGGTAAATATTACATGACACCCTGACCTATATTATCTCAAAAATGTTTATCTTTATGCCATTTTAATCGCCAAACCACAACCGACTATCGTAGTGTAAAGTCTGATTTCAGTATGTCTTTTGATTACATAACTTTCACTATCTGTAGATATACGATTCTGGATATTGACTACCTTTACTGTATTACCTTTCCACATTTCTCACCATTCGCGACTCGCTCACAAAACCACTTCCGTATTCACAGGCACGCACAGAGGTTAGCGTTCTAGCCTTGGCTTCATTTGCCAATAAAAAACACTTCCTGTTTGTACAACTCCTCCCACACTTCGGAAGCGAGACGTACACAGGCTGGACCCTGCTTCTTAGAGGTGACCTACAAACCTCTCCCCACCCCATATGGTGTTTCTTCAACTCAGAATTCTCTAACTTAAGTTCTGACCAACGCTTATGCTTCTTTTCAGGCCCGCTGAACACGGACGCACCCGCCCGTGTGACTCCTTTTCTATTGCTGGCCCCTTCCTTTGCTCACATTAATACTCGTCGACTGGGTTGGAATTATCACTGGTTTTTCGGTGAGATGTCCCAGCCTCGGACACTACGCGTTTTAAATTTCTATTCATGTTCCTTTTTTTTTCACTTGCCCTCTTCCCCGGCGCTTTATAACTCATTGCATGCCATTTTTTATTTCTCCTTTCTTTAAACCGTAGAGCACGCAAACATAGCACATAAATCAGGTAATGCAATACCCTTTTTTTCTGTTTCCCCCGACCTTCCTGACGTGCTTGTCACTTTTACAGTTTTGTCTGTTCTTTCTACCCTGGTGCACACCGCTGCCACTTTTTCGCTTAAACTTACAGACATCTATCTTAGACACTTTACACAATGTAGTACAATTCAGTAACTGTTTTTTATCACATATCCTATGCTGTTGATTAGTCCCCTATTCTGGCATGTACTACAAAACTAAATTTGTTACTTGTGTAAACATCTTATCAATGAAACGTGGCTTTCTGTTACAGTAATTGAAACGTGATCTTGGATATTTCATGGTATTTATTTTTCACATGTACCATTACTGTATGTCACTCGCTCTTTTACGCATGCACAAGGTCTTTGACCACATGTTCGCTCTTATCAGCAGTAACCCATTTCAGTTAGAGTTATGGCTTTATATATGTAGGATTTCACCTTTGATGACCCCATTCCAAGAAATATTTATTTTGTTTCTCTACCACCGTCGTCTATGGTCCAAGCCATAAGAATTGAAATAGGTACAAAGTCTTGGGATACACAAACTCAAATGGCACTAATAAGACTTTGGAATCGATTTGAAGATCTAGAAGGGCAAAAAGTTGCCCAATGGTGTAGGAGAGAAATACAAAAGAGTGACCTAAAATGGGCAAAAGCATGTAGAGAAAGACTGATGCAAATCTGTAAAATGCTAAAGGTGGAGGTGTCCCAGGAAACGCTCCAAGTAACATGCACTAAGAGTGAGTGAAATTAAAAGGGAACGAAGTAAGCAGAACCATTGATATGGGATACCTAGCAATGAAGAAATCAGTAACACACATGATGAATGCCTGGTCAAATGATAACTGGTTCCCCTATTTAGACATACTTCCCAACCGTGGTTACAGGCAGGAGATACTAAGGCTGCGGATAGGGATCCACCCATGGTTAATGAATAGAGACTGGAAAGCAAAAATGCTAGATCATGAAGGGTGTTGCAGGTGTAGTTTAGGATGTAAAGGAGACCTGGTACATATTCTACTGGATTGCCTGTCGTTTTTAGAACAGCGGAAAACGTGGCTACGTCCTGTATTTATAAAACATGATGTAAGGACAAGGGCGCAGGCAACAAACTTAATATTTGAAAGCTCAACTATTGATATTGTAATTGCCCTGGGGAAATACATAAAGGCGATGCAAAAAGCACTAAGAAGCCAAGAAAAATTGTAGTATTGCATGAACTCTAACACGAAGGAAATGATATAAGAACTAAAGGAAAGAAATGAGTTTTAAATGTTAGAATAAGTTTTATGGTAAGATGTATATTTTAGAGAAACTGATAAATGTAAAAAGGACTATTAAGAGTTTTTATCTGACATTGGATTAATTTTACATTGTTTTATGAGTTTTATGGGAATATTTTAAAACTGTGATATTGCTTATTGCTATTGTTTAAAGACTATGGTCATAATAAACATAACTTTGACTTGACTTGACTATTTTGTAGTCACTACGTATATATATTTTTTCCGTGTAGTTCCTGGCTTACCTGTCGTTCTTCCCAAATAGGTTTCATTAGGGCTTCCACTGATAGTTCGGTGTCGTGTGATGTCACCTAAGTGATTTCACTGTTGAATATTTGACACCCTCATTTATAGTATTTTTACCAATAATTTGATTTTTCATATTGGTTTGTTTCCAGCCCTGAAGAGTCACGGACCTACCTGTTGACGTAGCACGTGTTGGTTGGCGTTTTGCTTTGACAAACTCTATTTGCACAAACATCATTCATGGAACTACCGGTGTCGAACTTGTAGAAAAAGGGTAGGGCAGATGTTGGCCGAGAACCTTTTTAAGTTTTGCCCGGCGCTAACCGCCTCTCATACCACTCAAATCTATCAAACAAAGAGGCAGACGCTGGAGACTGGAAGGCAGGAAACAGAAGTTTTATTCTGACGGAGCAGAACACGTCAACTCAGACAACAGGGTATCTTCTTGAGGTGCTCTAACCGCATCTCTGAGGCCTGGCCTCTTATACACAGGTTTATGGCTTTATTGCATGAAACACATCCTTGCCAACACGGAAAGACATCCTCGGAATCCCCGCTTCAAGCCCGTTCCCACACACATTTACAGTAGAAGTCCCCACTCTGGTCACAACAGGTGATGATTGTCACGCAGCTGGGCATTCCGCCGATTCTCGGAATGCATGTGGTTGATCGGATCTCATAGGGTGGGGGCTTTGATCAGTTGTGGATTCTTTGATGGGGAAGCTTCCTACTGTATGGGGGCAATAAACAGCATCCGCAGGGCCAGGTGGCGGCCTGGGAACGAGCAGGACAATCGGGCACAGAGGAAAGGGGGGTTTATCAAAGGATACGGGATCATGAAAGGAATGGAGGGAGGTGTTGAGCTGGGAACAGGATGGGGTTCCGAGGCAGGGTTGCGCTGAAGGGAGTTTTATGGCCCAAGCATGTGAGAGCGGGGGCTGTCAGCGTGCGGGGGGATGCTTGCAAGGTTAGGAGAGAGAGAGAGAGACGCGCTGGCTATCGGCAGTGGGCAGAGAGGCCATGGCATTCAAAATGGCTGCCACTTACGCGCACGAATGACCCTAAAAAGGGACAAGATGGCGCCGATAATGTTGATGTCGCAAACTAGATTTTAACAAACTCCTTTTGATTTGTAAATCAATTTAGCACTACAATTGTATTAACTGTATCCCTATACGTGTGCCCAGGACTTGCTTTTGATTTTGTTGGTGTGGGTTTCTTACCCACATCTTATACATGGATTTTGGGTCTTCCCCTGACCTGGTTGCACTATGAAGCATTTGTTCTTCTTTTCCACAGTACACCACACCGTTAACCTGCCTGAGCGCCACTATACATCTCTTCCAAAACCCGTTGCAGAGACTATATAAGTAAGGAACCCCTGGCTACAGGACTTTAGATTGCATCAGACGAAACTCTGCTACAGAAATCCCAGAACTTTGATACTCTACTCAAGACTAGAGGACGGAAGAATCTTCCTTGGAGTCAAGGAGTGACTCCCCTGCTTGGCAGGCACCAACAAAACATTTGCCATTCTGCATCTCTGAAGCTCCCCATGGACTCTGAAGTACTTGCAGCCCTGGAAGAGGATTTCCAGACTTCTCAGAGGCTGACCCAAATCCCCAGCAAAGTTGAGACACGCAGCCCCCGTGAGTGACGTGGATATGGAACTCCAGGACACTGTGCACATTTGCTAGTGCATTGATTTTTCGACGTCTCAGCGTTGTGCTTTGGGTTATTTGTAGCCCAAACCCCAAGCACCATCTGCACCGAAAATTGTGGGCCGACACTCCACAAGTGTTCTGTGAGTGCGCTTGCATTTCCGCCTGAGGCTCCTTTGCCATCCCCGGTCCGTCAACTGGTGGGTCCCTATGAAGGCAATTATAATTTTCCTTGGGCTTCCTTTGTTGCTCCAGATGTGTCCCGAATCCCCACGGCGTGGTGAGTCCCTCGGACCTTGCTGGTCCACACTGAAGCATTTCTTTACTTTCTGCGTAGTTTGCTGTTGCCATGGCTTGTTGGGTCCAAACTGGGCACCAACACCACAGCATTCAACATCCTTTGTGGGACAGCTTGATTCCAGATCCTGGTTGTTGTCGACGCCTCCTGTTCCTCGTGGCTGAAGAGTCAAGCTTCACCTTCTTCACCTGAAATGACCCGGCATTGGTGGGCTTTCGACTATTTTACCCCGGTCACTGGCAAATGACCCAGAGTCTGTCCCCTCTGCATTCAAGTTCTTTATATCTTCGATCCAGGCTTGGATCACAATGGACACTTTCCTCTTCAACGGCAGCAGCACTTTGAAGCAGATCACCATTAGAAACAATGACGATTCTTGACACCAAAAGACACCTATGCACCCGGTTTCCCTGGGTGAGGTAACTCGTGTGCTCCCATGCGTGTTGGCCCTAGGACCCCTGAAGTCTAAAGGGTTTGCTCAAAGTCCTCTCCTAAGTCTCCTTTATCTTTAAATTTCCAACCACGACTTTCCGCATAAAAGCTAACGGTGTCCGGCGGGTGTGTTCACACACTTCACGCATTCTCCATGGGCCCCCTGTGTCACTACCTTGGGTGGTTCCTTGTGAACCCAACGATTCTACAGGCTCTAGGCCTTGTGTCTAGTCAAGTAGTGGTTCTTATACCACTTTCTTAATATATGGTTTGGTACGCCCCTAGGGCTCAACGTATATTGTGCTAATTTACTGTGTGCTATTAAGTTTTCCGTATGTGCTTTGGCCTCTAGCCTCATAAAGAGACTAGTGGGATGTGCTTAGAATAAATACATATATTTTATACATACCTGGTGTGGTTCTCCTTTCATTTGGTCATTCACGAGATTATAGGTTTGTTAAACAAGCTGCTTTACATTCCTACAAGACAGAGCCTGAAGGCTGTCTCCATAGCTACCTTTAGGATAGCTTTCAATAAAGGTTGTCTTTAAACCTGTCATCAATAAGGGTTGTTTGGACTGGTGCAAGGTGCCCACCAGAATAGTGGACAGCATATGCCAGGCCAACTTCTCACAGCCTGGTGCTGAGCCCACATCACATTGGGTATCACCAACCCAGGATAGGTCTGATTCATCAGTATGGGAAACAAATTCTCAGCCCCTTCAGGAGTACCCCCTGCCCTCAGCTTTTGCTCACCAAGACATAGAGCAGTGTTTGGTTCTGGCCCCAGAAATCGACTGTCTGGGTCAACCAAGCTTTCCGTGATCTCAACCCCATGTATGGCCAGTAGACGGATAAATACCATCTTTGTCGACCGCAATATTGGCCGGGGATGTCAAAAAAGTTAAAGTTTCACTCACAATATTTGTCACCAAAGAGGCATTTGCTGCCGTTCGAACCTCCTGGTGAATCATGGCCGTGGCCAGGCAGAGCCTTCTTTTTTGTTTCCCACCGCAGCTCATCCAGCAAAAATCTCCGGAATTACAGCCTAATTTTCTCTCAACAAGTCCGCGCTAGATTGCTGCTCCTGCAGTTTTGATTTTCTGCCTGCTCGCATTTTCCGAGTCACGTCTCTCAGCGGGGGCAGCAATGTCATCCGCCCTTTGCTCCGCCAGAGATTTTAAACTCTGAAGGACCCCCCACACCACTGTGGGTGCTCCAGCGCGATCTTTAGTCGACTTGCTCTGCTTCGGGTGCATAGTAGTCTGTCAGCTCCAACAGAATCAGCGATTAAACTCACCAAATACCTCTGCTGCTGCTTGGAGCACAAATGAGGTACGCTTCTTAACTCCAGTAGATTACTAGTAACCGTTTCCCTAAAAATGGGTCTATAGCCTTCTTATAACCTGGAACAGCACCATCTGCATTATTTAAGTGTCGCCAGAGATATAAATGACATATAGCGGGCTGAAGCGGGCAGCTTGTGCAGCATTCAACAGCCGCAATCTTGCTCTTCTCGCTTATGTTTATTTCAATAAGGAAAGTTGGGAGAGAATACATGAAAAATGGCTACACAAAATTTGGCAGAAGTTAGGGCGCATCGCCAAACCCATGTAAGGCAACTTCTTACTCAATTTGTCCGATCCATCCTCCTTCCCACCCTCACCCTCTGTCGCGTCTGTCTGCGCGCTGGCCATCACGACCTGCTTCTTACCATCCTTTGGGGCGGGCCCCGTCTCCCCAAGGCCCCCCCCATCCCACACAGAGCCATCCCCCACACCCACCGACCGGCAGGCCTTCTTGCGCACCCCTCTAGTACTTTCGTCCCAAGCATCCCAGCATGCGCCCTCACCTGCCAAAGTCGTTGGAGCTCCGCGCTCCGTCCGCTGGGCATCCGCCGGCTTCTGACTCCCTTTGGCCGTCCGACCAGCTCTGTCCTGTTCTGCCTGGAAAACACCAAATCTGCCTGTTGTCGCTCCACCCTTCCCCCAACTCACATTGTCACGCACCTCACCTTCTTCCAACTCCTCATCCTCGTCCTCATTGTCCAATCGTTCCTCATCCACTTCCACTGCTGCCACTCTCCGCACCACACTCACCACTCGTTTTCCACCTTTCCCTCGCACTCCAGGTACAAACTCGCACTCCAACATTGTCGCTGCACACTCCCTCGGTGGAGGGCAGGCTGCCGCGGACCCCCCTGCTGCTTTGTGCCAGCGTTTGGAGGCCATTTTGTGCCCTGCCGGCCCACCCTTGCCTCTGCCAGCACTCACAGCTGGCTTGTTCCCGCCCCCCGAGCCGTCTGCGCCCAGGGAGGCCCCAGTGCCACCAGGTCTCTGCACCGCCAGAGCAGTCCCTGACCCTTCTACCCAGACCCACTCGCCCCGTGACCCAGGAGTACCCCCTCCGCTGCCTCAACCAGTTCCTGCCCCACACGCAGGTGCGGGCCCCCTTTGCCCCATGCACCCCACCTGCCCGCGTCTCCTTGGCAGCACACAAACGCTGCCATGCCTGTTTGGATTCTTCAATTATGTGACGTTGGTCGCAGACCCTCTCCTCCTCAGTCATGTGTGCCCACCTGGCATACCACGTGTTCTGTCCAGTGAGCTCCCTGGTACCCTCTGTCCTCCACGTTGGGGCCGTGCGGCCGACCTTCGGGTGAACCCCTCCCGTCTGCTGGTATAGTGCCTTGGCCGGGCCCTTCCCCTTGGGGACAGGTGCCCTCACCACCCCCTTCCTGCCACTTGACAAATCTACTGGCTGCTCCCCTGATGGGCCACCCCCCTCCTCAGGCCCAGACTCCCCATCTGACAGCACGAGCGTGAACTCCTCCCCCGCAGACACCTTCGAGCCAGCCTCACCCTCCAGCCGGCTAGCCTCACTGTCCTCCCTCATGGCCTCATCAATGACCCCTGATCCGGGCCATCCCCCACCGAATCCGAAGAAGCTTGGCTGCCCACATGCATGACCGGTGGCGCGTGGCCCATGCCCGCCGCGTCGCCCCCAGCCGTGATCTCCAGGCCTCCCCCACCCCCACTGACACATCCACCAACCGTGCAGGGAGGCTCTTTCGCCATCCTCCGCGCAGAGGCGCCTCCGATTGTTTCTTGCCTCTACCCCTCCCACCCGCACCTGATCGGGCCGGTGGTGGCTCGTCCATCCAAGCCACCACCACCTCCACCACACCCGCCGACTCGGACCTCGGCGTCCGGGTCATGCCGACCCACGCCTGATCCAGTACTCCTGGCCGCAAGAGGCCCGCCCTACCGGCCTTCCCCAGCACCAGCAGAGCCTCGCGCACCGCCTCTGCGCAATGCATGACCTCCTAAGGTGCCCGCGAGATGCCTGTAGTTCGGCACCTCGCACGTCCCCGCGAGATGCGTGGTATTCGGCACCCTTGCTCCCGCCCGAGAGATGCGTGCACTTTGGCAGCCTCGCGCCTCATGCGCAACGTGTGTAATAACGGGGCCTGAGCGCGCCGGCCGGCACCGAATACCTCAAGCAGCAATCCGCCGAAGAAAAACTGAGCGCTCCACCTACAGGACCGCACCGGGGCACCAGCGGGGTCCTGACACAAACCCCTGCTGACCCTAAACCTACCCCTACCTAAAGGTCCCCAACAATACCCGAGCACCTGACCTACAAACTAACTTCACCCTGCGGCACCGGGGACAGGAAGAGGAAGGACTTCCTCCCCTGTCCCCTAAGTACCCTCCCTAGCTCCCCACCCCTAAGCCCACCCCCTAGCCTATCCTAGCCTGCCTGTCCCTGGCCACACGCGAACACCCCAGGGGAAGACTGGTCTGTCGACCTCACTTCCCCTGGGGACCGCACTGCTGGATGGGAGGGGGGGTGGAGGGCCGGGAGACTCCCTTTGTCATTGGTGTCTGAGTGAGTGTGAGTCTGTGTGTGTGCGAGGAGGCGGGGAGGGGAGGGACCCCTGACATTCTACAGATAACGGGACAGGGCGCTGGCTCAGCCTGGGAGGCAGTCTGTGCTCCAGCCCCGGCCACTTCATATGTTGCACAGCTTCAGTTTTTCAACAAAAAAAATGGAGGAAAAAAAGTGTGGGTGTGAGGGCAGCGCGATTCCTGCTGCCGGGGGAAGTGGAGGACGAGCTGAGACTAAATGGTTTAACAAGCACGATCATGATCCGCTTTCATTTACGCTGGTCGCAAAAGTTTTGTTATCTTTATGGGGCCATGTGTTTGAAACACATGACCCCATAAAGATAACAAAGCTTTTGCGGCCAACGTAAATCAGACAAGCCCGTCCAAGTGGGCCTTATGAAAAAGAGAAAAGAATGCGTCACCATGACCTCTTTCCACCGTTTACCCTAAACGGTGACGCCAGCCAATGAAAAAGAGGGGCGGGGCTTAATGCCCGCTAGTGAAAATCACTACAATGTATGTCCAAGGCAGGAGATTGGCAACCTCTGGGGGATTAGGCACAGGGCAAATTTCAAGACGGCCCTGCAGCCAATCCTAGGCCATGATTGACGAACATCTGTGTTTGGTGTGGGTTTGGCTGCTCCTCAGTGTAATAAGTGCAGGGCTTGGCCTCAGATCTGGGCCTGCAACCAGCCCACTTCATACATTGCATAAAGTTATACTTCTGGAGGGAGTTGGCTATTGAATATGACATATAAAAACAGAAATTCATTGGAAAAAAGTTACAAGTGATGCTCTCATTTGGAATAGTAATGAGATTTTAGTTTACATTAAATAAATCCTAGACATGTACTGAAAAAACAAGGTTTAATGTGGCATTGCAGTTAGGTAAGGTAATAAGATTTTAGCTTATGTATACAAACCATAGGAATTGACTACAAAAACAAAAATAAAAGTGACAATATTTCTACGTGTTGTAATAATATGAAAACTAATGTTTAAAAACAAAAAACACCCAAATTAACCAGCTTTGTACTTTAATGAACTAACCATAACTCGCACCCCTACAATCCATTACTCATTACTTTAAGTAGTACATCATTCAAGGAATGAAAAATGACATAACTGATGCCATTTCTAATGACATCTTAAATCACATAATGTATGACATCACTGATTACATCATTGGTTATTTCATCCAAGGGATATGAGAATTTGCTGTAAGCTTTCCATACTGGAGGGTATTCAGCAAGGTACAGATAGACCTAAGATTCCATAGCATCTGCAGTACTAATGGGAGTATCATTTTGCAACAAGCAGAACATGAAGCATCTAAGCGAAATCAACCACATTAAGGAGATATTATGTTCTGTTTTACTGGTATCGAGGCATGTAAGAATGTAATTGCTCAGTAGACATTAATGGCATCAGAAACTTAATAAACCTTGAATACCATTCAAAAACAGTGTCTGGTTATTATTTATCTTAATGATAAATACCCAATCAGTCTTATGTAGAAGTTTAAGACTTATATAGATCAGCCCGGTATAAAGCAGTGACTACCAGGCCCTTCGGGCAACCCTCCATAATAAGTCAACTATCCTCAACATATTCCAGAAATGAGCCGAATGGTGTGCACAATATTGTGACTTGAACAGTTTGTGAATCACCCATATATTAAAGGTCCCCAGAGGTCTATGCCGCCTGTCCATGCTGTCAGTTGGAGGGAAATTACTTTTATCATGTGGTATGGCTCTGCCCCGCACGTACCCCCTATTGAAACACAATCATTTCCTTGGTTGATGGACAGAACATTGGTGGAGTCCCCGACAATCTGTCTGCTGGGGGTTATTCCTCAGGCTCAAGGCGAGGCCTGTCACTGCCAGGTTTGCAGACGTATTACTATCGTTGGTAGGAGGCAATTGTCCGTGTCGTTGAAGTCTCCCACTGGCCCCTCCTTACAAAGATAGTGGCTTGAATTTTGGAACTTTTGAACCATGGAAAGGCCTAATGTAAAAGGTACTGTGTGTTGAGTCATTAGAACCGGACTATGGGGCATATTATCAAGGGGGTTTCTCTCCACTTTTTTGGCTTTAAAAGCCAAGAAAGCGGAGATAAAATTATCGCCCTATTACCTAGCTGTCGCTAACACCAGTTGGCGACAGCTAGTAGGAGGTAGCGACCATCTTGGGCCCCACTTTGCATGTCAGTGATATTTATCACTAATGACATGCAAAGTGGGCGTGCCAAGATGTTAGAGACTGAAAACAGTCGCTAACATCGCTATCTCCTATTACCAACTTTTGGAGATATACGCGCTAAGCGCGAATATCTCCAAAAGCTAACACCTGCCCTGAGCAGTTCTTAGCCATGTTATCCAATGGGAGGTGTATAACATGGCTAAGAGCATTAGCTCGGTAATGCATGAATCTCGCTGACTTTTCAGCGATATTCATGCATTGCAGCGATTTTTATCGCATTTGCGATAAACCTTGTTAATACCAAGGTTTATTTGCGGTAAAAATCGCCGCAGCTCAGCTTGGTAATATGCCCCTCTATTTTTTCCACATAAAATGAAAATGGAATAAAGAGAAAAAACTGAGGAATCCTTCTCTCGTTCTCTATTGGATATGGACTATATAATTGTTCTTATTAATCTACTTTTGTTGTGTGTGCACCAGTGCTTTTGGTTAAAAAAAACGAATGTGAAAGGGCTCTGCTAAAACTGAAGGTGCATAGAGTATTGGGTAGCCCAGCTCATACACAGGCATGGGAAGTGATACTCAAGGACTGCATGAGTATCGATCCCCAGGGTCAAATACTATCCCCCTTGGAGCAGGATTCAGCAGATCAGCAATAGGTTCTGTTGTCATGCCTAGAGTATTTTTAGCTTCTGGGATGGGGGCTAGATTATAGATCTGGATACCCCTTAGGACAGATAATGACAGTGATGGCTGGACTCTGGTAACGTGTGCATCCCCCTCCCTGCTTGAATACACCTCATCCATCCATTTTAGCATCAGGATGCTTCTAATGAAGCAGCAGTTGTGCTTTATGCATTTTTCTTCATTCAATCATTCTCCTAATGAGGCCTTTGTTTGCCTGTGACTGATTGTTGCATTTTTTACTTCATTGGTTGATTGCTGTTTTCCTCCTTCTTCTCCTCTCCTCCCCTCCTTATCCCTAGTGATACCTATCCGTTTATCCATGCCTATCCTTTTTTGTCAATACTACCACTGCTATTTATTTTATAATTGTTGTGCAGTTGTTATGCACAAAATTATTAATTGCAACAATGTTATTGATTGTTCTACTGCTACACTGTGTATGGTTTCCATTATCCCTATTTGTTTTTGTGCTGAACTTCTGCTCAACTGATTGATGAACCATTCTCAATTTTCGTGTGCCCTATTGTCATAACTCTCAATAAAATGTGTTTAACAAAACTTGTGTAAGTTGTAGGCATACGTTTCAAAGAGGTTGTGGCTTTAATAGGAAGACTGTCCCCAAAAAGATGTGAGAAAAAGTCAATGTTTTTGCAATTCATTTTTCAGTTGTGGATTTCTGTGTGAGTACTGACATAAGAGATGTCTGGTAGTGCTATAGACCAGTTTTATTTTCTTGAGATTTATATGGTGAAAATGATTATTTACAGCCGTTCATTGATAATTCCTTGACACCATTCATTGTTGAGGAATGTATAATGTAATATACAAGTGGTTCCTGTTGCAGTCAGATTGTAAGTACTGTTCTAATAGCGATGTACACCATTCTTTTCATATCACGAGTATGTCAACAAACGTTTTGCAAATTATGAAGGGTTGCACATAAGACCTGGTTGTGCATGCCTTATCACTGGCTAATGCATAGTTGGGAACCTGCAGACTTGCAATTCTATGTTATATTATGTATTTACAAGTACATCTCACAAGGATAAATAATGACTAAAAGCTCTTTCAAATAGTATTCAAAGGATTCACTAATTTTCTGAACACTTTAATGGTAAAACAGATTTTGTTTCCTATGCACCTGAATAACAGTAAAAAGAGAACAGAACATCTACTGAAAGTGGGTGCTGTGACACATATCTACACATTTCTAACCTTTATTTCTCAAAAGCTATGAATGGATGTACACCAAATCACAAAATGCCCTATGAGAAATGGCATGGAAAACATTTTGGGACCCAGGGCTACAAATGAATCTTATGGAATTCTAAAGTGTAAACAATGCACAATGTACTATCCTGTAGACTAGCCCAACAATGTCACAATATTCACTAAAGAGTAGGCGAATGACCCCAACTTTTTTCAAGAATGTATTCTATTAAAACATATGCATATAGCACTCTTACTGCTTTAATTGATTAACAGTCATGCATAACCTACATATGCCTGAGAGAGTGTAAGAGATAAGAAAATGCGGGATAAGGTGAGGAGATGTGAATGTGAGAAAATAATAAATAAATCCATGATTTTTAAAGTGTGTCAAATCACCCAAGGCGCTGAATTGCAGGCACAGGGAGAATAAGTAATTTGCCCATAATCACAGGATGTTGATCCCGAGACCCGAACGTTGTTCCTACCGGCTTTGAAGTATGCAGCTTGTGCAATTATGCCACATCCTCTCCCCTAAGTGAGAGTGCCATACACAGACTTGCTATGCTTACAACAATCTAACATAAGTCCATTGGACACTACATACCCATTATTACTACTTCTTTAAATTAAAATGTGCTTTATAACAAAATAATTTAAAAACCATGGGAAAACACAGTTTTTGTCTATTTTGGGGGTTAGGCTGCTGAGTAAACACTGATAGGCACTGTTTCAAGAGGTTTGAAAAACACTGAGAAAACAACACTGAAATGCACAAAAAATAAATACTGAACACAGCAGGACAGCCAATATATATATATATATATATATATATATATATATATATATATATATATTACCTACTGGCGGTCGCCAGTAGGTAGTTATAGTTAGGATAATTTTCAATGTTAAATCTCAACATTCTATTTTGAATAACTTTGGCGCCGGTTGTCGAATCTGCCTGAAATTTTCAGGAAAATGGTCTCATGGCGGTCCGGTCCTTCCCTGAAAGTTTGGGGGGGATTCGTCAAGCGGGGGCCGAGATAAAAGGGGGGTCCCAAAACGCGTTTTCCCCATGTTAATTTCCATAGGGCGGTCGATTTCACTTTTAGCCCGAACGGCTGAATGGATTTCCACCAAACTTGGCAAAATTGTAGGGACTGGTAGCCCGATGTGCCTTTGCTATGTCTCAAGATATGTGCTCCAGTGGATTTTGAGTAATTTAGGTTCAAAAAAATATATATATCTATAGGCGCTCTCCCGTGCGCGCACGGGAGAGCGCTCCAGGCGCGACACGCGACTTGCGCGCAGGAAGCTGATTGGATCTCAGTTGTCTGTAAACATTCTAAACAGTGCGGAGCGGCCGCCATCTTGTGTCTCGGTAAAATCGAGACACAAGGGGTTTGAAAAAAAAAGGGGCAAATGACCATAAGGGGGAAGAGTAGACCCCCTCTGACCCCCTAGGTTTGATGTAGGGACTAAAATAGGGTCCTGCAGGGCATTAAAAAATTTTTTTCGTTTTGCGCGGGGATAGGCGCTCTCCCGTGCGCGCACGGGAGAGCGCTCCAGGCGCGACACGCGACTTGCGCACAGGAAGCTGATTGGATCTCAGTTGTCTGTAAACATTCTAAACAGTGCGGAGCGGCCGCCATCTTGTGTCTCGGTAAAATCGAGACACAAGGGGTTTGAAAAAAAAAGGGGCAAATGACCATAAGGGGGAAGAGTAGACCCCCTCTGACCCCCTAGGTTTGATGTAGGGACTAAAATAGGGTCCTGCAGGGCAATAAAAAATTTTTTTCGTTTTGCGCGGGGGAAGCGCATGGTACGCGCACCGGAAGCACGGGGAAAATCCAGGACTATATTTATGAAGGCCTTGCGCTGTTAGTTTTGCGCTTCCTGTGCGTCAATTTTTGTGACGCACCAGCGGTGTAAAAAAATGCGCATTGTTATGCAATATTTAAAAAGTGACGCATCTATCTAGATGCGTCACTTTTTAAATATAGTGCAACGAGGTACATTTTATTACACTGCTGGTGTTATGCGTCACTTTTCTGTGCGCACTCCTTATGACGTTCCAGATGTGTCATATTTAATGTATGACGAATCATGTTGCAGATACAATATGGCGCAGAGTTTTAAAAAGTGACCCATGTACCTAGATGCGTCACTTTTTAAAAATAGCGTCAGGTATAATGTATGCAGAGGGGGTGTTCTCCCGCAAAAAGCTTTGTAATAGCGACGCAGTGAAATCTTTGAGATTTCACTGCGTCAGTTTTAGGATGCTGTTGCGTCAAAATCTTGTGCCTGCTTTACAGCAGGTGTTAGACTGAGGCAAGACCTTTCATATGCTGCTTTCCCCATTTGAAAGGACACATTACTGGAGTTGCGTCACTTTTGTGACGCACTCCAGCAATGCGTTACTTGGAATGTCATAAGGAGTGCGCACAGAAAAGTGACGCATTGCACCAGTAGTGTAAAAAAATGTGTTGCGTTGCGTTATATTTAAAAAGTGAGGTATCTAGGTAGATGGGTCACTTTTTAAAATCAAGCGCCACATTATATCTGCGTGAGGTATAATGCATGCAGAGGGGGTGTTCCCCCACAAAAAGCTTTGTAATAGCGACGCAGTGAAATGTTTGAGATTTCACTGCGTCACTTTTAGGATGCTGTTGCATCCTTTAAATATAGTGCAACGAGGCACATTTTATTACACTGCTGGTGTGATGCGTCACTTTTCTGTACACAGTCCTTATGACATTCCAGATGTGTCATATTTAATGTATGACGAATCATGTTGCAAGGAGTTACAGATACGTCAGTATTTCTGACATATGTGTAAACATAAAAGTGATGCGAGGCCGGCGCAAAATTTTGACGCAATAGCATCCTAAAAGTGACGCAGGGAAATCTCATAGATTTCAGTACGTTGTTATTACCAAGCTTTTTGCGAGGGATTGCCCCCTCTGCATACATTATACCTGATGCAGATACAATATGGCGCAGAGTTTTAAAAAGTGACCCATGTACCTAGATGCGTCACTTTTTAAAAAATAGTGTCAGGTATAATGCATGCAGAGGGGGTGTTCCTTGCAAAAAGCTTGGTAATAATGACGCAGTGAGTCACTTTTAGGATGCAGTTGCGCCAAAATCTTGCGCCTGCTTCACAGCAAACCTTTCACATGGTGCTTTTTCCATGTGAAAGGAGACATTACTGGAGTTGCGTCACTTTTGTGACGCACTCCTGCAATGCGTTACTTTTGTGTTTAGAGATATGTCAGAAATACTGACATATCTGTAACTCCTTGCGAATTGATTAGTCATATATTAAATATGACATATGTGGAATGTCATAAGGAGTGCGTCCAGATAAGTGACGCATCGCTATGACGCACTCCAGCAATGCGTTACTTGGAATGTCATAAGGAGTGCGCACAGAAAAGTGACGCATTGCACCAGTAGTGTAAAAAAATGTGTTGCGTTGCGTTATATTTAAAAAGTGAGGTATCTAGGTAGATGGGTCACTTTTTAAAATCAAGCGCCACATTATATCTGCGTGAGGTATAATGCATGCAGAGGGGGTGTTCCCCCACAAAAAGCTTTGTAATAGCGACGCAGTGAAATGTTTGAGATTTCACTGCGTCACTTTTAGGATGCTGTTGCATCCTTTAAATATAGTGCAACGAGGCACATTTTATTACACTGCTGGTGTGATGCGTCACTTTTCTGTACACAGTCCTTATGACATTCCAGATGTGTCATATTTAATGTATGACGAATCATGTTGCAAGGAGTTACAGATACGTCAGTATTTCTGACATATGTGTAAACATAAAAGTGATGCGAGGCCGGCGCAAAATTTTGACGCAATAGCATCCTAAAAGTGACGCAGGGAAATCTCATAGATTTCAGTACGTTGTTATTACCAAGCTTTTTGCGAGGGATTGCCCCCTCTGCATACATTATACCTGATGCAGATACAATATGGCGCAGAGTTTTAAAAAGTGACCCATGTACCTAGATGCGTCACTTTTTAAAAAATAGTGTCAGGTATAATGCATGCAGAGGGGGTGTTCCTTGCAAAAAGCTTGGTAATAATGACGCAGTGAGTCACTTTTAGGATGCAGTTGCGCCAAAATCTTGCGCCTGCTTCATAGCAAACCTTTCACATGGTGCTTTTTCCATGTGAAAGGACACATTACTGGAGTTGCGTCACTTTTGTGACGCACTCCTGCAATGCGTTACTTTTGTGTTTAGAGATATGTCAGAAATACTGACATATCTGTAACTCCTTGCGAATTGATTAGTCATATATTAAATATGACATATGTGGAATGTCATAAGGAGTGCGTCCAGATAAGTGACGCATCGCTATTTTCACGTAGCGATGCGTCACTTTTCAGAAATGAGGCCTCCAGTTTATTCACTGTGTCATAAATTTCTTTTCTAACACTCACCTTCTTTCAGTCCTCCTACTTCACTTCCTTTCACCTCTCATACCTTTCTGTTCTTTCTTACTCATTCTCCTTTCAATTATCAATGCACTATATTTCACTTACTCTTCATTTTTTAAGATTATAGCTCTTTGATGAGAATTGGAGGTAGTTCTGAAAAGAACTTTTGGTTTTCTTCTTTTAACTGAAGAGGAACAAAAACAGGGAATAGAAACTGCTCAACAGGAGCAAAAAGAAAAGAAAAAAATTAGGGGTGGGAAGGGCAGTGATGGTTCTCTAATGCCCGAACCATGAGCAGGACACTTTGCTCCCCATAGGTGAGGAGTTGATTGCAGTATCTGCATCTGACGACCCCATGGTTGAATGCAGGTTGGATGTTTGCTACCTGCCCCTGAGCTTGTTCTCTTCCAGAAGAAGTTGCTCCTCCGGTTGATGTAGAGGCCCCATCTCTAGGAACCTCCTGTGCCAGAGCCCTGACACTTTCCCGGGCAAAATTCTGGGGGTGCTTGGTCTCCACATGGCGAATCATGGTGAAGTTGCCAAAAGAGTATTTTTTTAGGGGGTTACCCCGTGACAGGACCTTTTTGCAGATCCTGCACTCTACTTTTGGTGCATTCACCTTTTTCTGGTCTGCAGGAAACTTAAAAAATTTCCAGATGAAATGTCCCTTCTTCTTTGGGGTAGGTGGCTCTTCATCAATGAAGTCATCTTCACTGCTGGATGATCTGGCAGCCATGATTATCCAAGAAATATGCAAGAGCAAAACAGGCAGGTCTTTCAGTCACAAAAGTGAAAGAAGAAGTGAAGGAAATGGGTGGGGATTTCATTCATTGTAAAAAAAAAACTGTTAGCAACCAATGAAAAGTGTTATTTTAGGGTCACATGACCCGACGCGCTTACGCTGCGCGCTCAGGTGCACTTCCGGGTGCGTTTACGCAGCGCGATCGTAGGCGCTTCCGGGGCGCAAACGTGGCGCGATCGTAGGCGCTTCCGGGGCGCAAACGTGGCGCGATCGTAGGCGCTTCCGGGGCGCAAACGTGGCGCGATCGTAGGCGCTTTTGCGTGCGTTTAGGAGCCGCGCACGTAGGCGCTTCCGAGGGCACGTACGTTGCGCGCCGAAGTGACGTCATCAATCTTTCATAGAAATGCATAATCATTTTCCATATTAAAAAAAAAAAATTTTATTTGTATGGTACGAAATGTTTTGCATTATTATTAACTTTTCATTCATATTTTTTTTTCACGAACGACAGTTTCGCTCTGGGTGCGCTTTCAGATGAGCGCACGGAGAAGCTTACAGGAGAGCTTAGCTGAAAGCTTCCCCGAGCGCGCACCCAGAGCGCAAAAGAAAAAAATTATAAAAAAAATGAATACTTAAAAAAAAACAGCAAATTGTAAAAAAAAAAAAGGTAAGAAACTCGATATACAAAGGAATTAGCATTTAAAAAACCTATGAAATTCACTGAAAAAACCATAGGTTTCACACCAGTTATAGTTAGGAATTAGCATTTAAAAAACCTATTAAATTCACTGAAAAAACCATAGGTTTCACACCAGTTATAGTTAGCTGGAAATTTTACTGATATAAAACCATTGAAATTCCCACGTTATAGTTAGTCGGACTCACTATAACTTGCGCGTGCAATGCACTGCTGATGACATCACATATTACATCACTCATGACATGGTCAGTGACATCACTCATGACATCACTGATGACACCATCCAGTGAATATGTGTCTTTCTGAAAAATAAATATTAGTGAGTTATGTTTAAATATTTAAATATATATATTAGTGTTTCACTTTGTGTATAAGTGGCTACATGTGTTGATAAGTAGCTACATGCGTATGTATATGGGTTATTAGATATTTTTATTAGTATCAGTATGAGTGTCTATATGGTTTGGTGGGGGTATTACTTAGCACATAGATGCATGAGTGACTGACTCTTTCTTTGTATGTGTTTTGAAGACAGCATATGTACAGGACTGTATGGGTGGATGAGTGTCTATATGTGTTTGTTAGTGAGTAAATGACTGTCTCACTAGTGTCTTTATCAGTAACTACATATGTTTTAATCTAGTATATATGAATATTGATGTATATAAGTGAGTATATGTGAGAGTAAGAGATTGTAAGAGTTCCTGTTTAAATAAGTATGTGTTTCTATAAGTGATTGTTTAAGAGAATAAATATGTGTAATTTTCAATAGAAGTAAGGTGGAAGTGTGTGTATAACTCTATATTCAAATAAATGGTTGTTCAATAGTTTATTTGCACGTGTGAATATGTGTGTGAGTAACTTTTGGATGAATGTCGGTGTGTAACAGGATGTATAGGTGTATCTCTTCATATGATGAGTGAGTATATGTATGAGTGACTATATAGAACTGTTGGTGAATGAGTGGATGTGTATATAGATAGTGGAATTACTGAATTGCTTGTTGTAACTGATATAGGTATCTCCATTTTTTTAAAAATTTCAGTTTCTATTTTTGAATATGTGTCTCAAGGGTTACATTATAGTGAAAGGAGGTCTGTCAATATGTCACAAGGATGGTGTCATGAGTGATGTCACTGACCATGTCATGAGTGATGTAATATGTGATGTCATCAGCAGTGCATTGCACGCGCAAGTTATAGTGAGTCCGACTAACTATAACGTGGGAATTTCAATGGTTTTATATCAGTAAAATTTCCAGCTAACTATAACTGGTGTGAAACCTATGGTTTTTTCAGTGAATTTAATAGGTTTTTTAAATGCTAATTCCTAACTATAACTGGTGTGAAACCTATGGTTTTTTCAGTGAATATATATATATATATATATATTACCTACTGGCGGTCGCCAGTAGGTAGTTATAGTTAGGATTTTTTTCAATGTTAAATCTCAAAATTCTATTTGGAATAACTTTGGCGCCGGTTGACGAATCTGCCTGAAAATTTCCTGAAAATGGCCTCGTGGAGCTCCGGTCCTTCCCTGAAAGTTTGGGGGGGATGCGTGAAGCGGGGGCCGAGATAAAAGGGGGGTCCCAAAACGCGTTTTCCCCATGTTAATTTCCATAGGGCGGTCGATGTCACTTTTAGCCCGAACGGCTGAATGGATTTCCACCTAATTTGTCAAAATTGTATGGACTGGTAGTCCGATGTGCCTTTGCTATGTCTCGAGATATGTGCTCAAGTGGATTTTGAGTAATTTAGGTTCAAAAAAATATATATATCTAGAGCCGCGCCCCGGTACGCACGCAGGGGAGCGCTCAAAGCGCGCCACGCGACTTGCGTACGGAAAGCTGATTGGCTCTCGGGTGTCTGTAAACATTCGAAACAGTCCGCAGCGGCCGCCATCTTGTACCTCGGTAGGATTGAGGTGGTAAAAATCAAAGGGGGAAATGAGCAAAAGGGGGCAGGGTACACCCCCCCTGACCCCCTAGGTTTGATGTGGGGGTCATAAAAAAGCCGTACGGGGCCCCAAAAATTTTTTTTTTTAAATTTGCGCCGAGGGAGCGCCTGGTACGCGCACCGGTGAGCGTACGATTGAGAAAAAGAATGACACTTTTTTTTAAAAAAAAAGTGTCATTTTTTTATAAATTGGAGGTAGTTCTGAAAAGAACTTTTTTTTTGTTTTTTTTGTTTTATATTTTTTTTATACTTTTTGAAACGATTTTATATTTTTTTTGTTTTTTTTTCAGGGGAAAAACAAAAACAGGGATTCAAAAAATGCTCAACAGGAGCAAAAAAATGAGAAAATTTAGGGACGGGGAGAGCATTGGTGTTCCTGTTTCTTTATTGCAATGAGTTCAACGCTCTGCTCCCCGTAACAGAGTAGTTCGTCACAGTCCTTGCATAAAAATTTTATTCCTGCAAATACCGGCTGGACGTTAGGGACCATTCTTGCATGTCTTGAACCTGAAGGTGTTGCTCCACCAGTGGAGGTGCTGCTGCCATCTCTCCGTGCCTTCTCTGCCAGCTCCCTGACACTCTCCCTGGAGTAATTGTTGGGGTGTTTTCTTTTGACATGCCTAATTAAATTGGCATTTCCGAAGCTGTATTTTTTTAGAGGATTGCCTCTGGATAAAATACTGCCACATATTTTACAGGTTACTTTACCAGCATTAACTTTTTTTTGTCCTTTAGGGATCTCATAAAATTTCCAGATGAAGTGGTTCTTTGTTTTCTGGTGAGGAGGGTCCTCTTGCACAAATCCATCTGAATCACTGCTGGATGACTCCCTTGCAGCCATTGCTGTAGATCAGGAAATTAATGAGTAGACAATTCACAAAACACCTCTTGCTCTCTCCAAGTGCAAATCAATAGTGAGAGAAATGGGTGGGTTTCTCTAAATTTAGAAAAAAATAATTATTGAACCAATGAAAAGTGTTATTTACAGGTCACATGACCATGGGCTTCATCATTATGAAACCAAAACTGTTATGAACCAATGAAAAGTGTTATTTTCTGGTCACATGAACCGACGTGCTTACGCGACGCGCCTCGGGGCGCGGCCAGAGGCGCGCCACGTAAGCGTGTCAGACGCCTACGTTGCACGATCGTATTCGCTCGAGTGCTTCCGGGTGCGCTTACGCCGTGCGTATTACGCGGTCGCGGCTACGCGATACGTCACAATCATGTTTTCGTTTGCGATATTGGCGCTCACGGGACGCTCCCCGAAGCGCGCCCCGGGGCGCTTTTCAGAAATACGCTTTTCGGGGCGCTCCCCGAGGCGCGCTCCGGGAGCGCTCCCCCCAAAAAAAAAAAAAAAAAAATGGGATAATTGTAGGGACAGGTAGCCCTATTCTGAAGTGGTTTGTAAAAAAATTAACTTTAGAAAAATATGTATTGTGCTACATTGGGCTTAATATATGTTAGAGCCAAAATGTAGCCCAAATGTAGCCCAAAGTAGCCCAATGTAGCCCAAAGATGGCCACCAGAGACCAAAAATTGTAAATGTAGCCCAAATTTCAACTAGATGTAGCCCAACTGTAGCCCAATGACAGAATGTACCAGAGTGTTAAAAAGAACAACTAGAGTGCTAACAGTCTTATTTATAAAGTGAAACTTATAGTTAGGAATTAGCATTAACAAAACCTATGAAATTCACTGAAAAAAACATAGGTTTCACACCAGTTATAGTTAGGAATTAGCATTTAAAAAACCTATGAAATTCACTGAAAAAACCATAGGTTTCACACCGGTTATAGTTAGGAATTAGCATTTAAAAAACCTATGAAATTCACTGAAAAAACCATAGGTTTCACACCAGTTATAGTTAGGAATTAGCATTTAAAAAACCTATTAAATTCACTGAAGTGATGTCACTGACCATGTCATGAGTGATGTAATATGTGATGTCATCAGCAGTGCATTGCACGCGCAAGTTATAGTGAGTCCGACTAACTATAACGTGGGAATTTCAATGGTTTTATATCAGTAAAATTTCCAGCTAACTAGAACTGGTGTGAAACCTATGGTTTTTTCAGTGAATTTAATAGGTTTTTTAAATGCTAATTCCTAACTATAACTGGTGTGAAACCTATGGTTTTTTCAGTGAATATATATATATATATATATATATATATATATATATATACACACACACACATACAATATATATATATATATATATATATATATATATATATATATATATATATATATATATATATATAGTGTGTGTGTGTGTGTGTATATATATATATATATATATATATATATATATATATATATATATATATATATATATAATATATTCACTGAAAAAACACCAGTTATAGTTAGCTGGAAATTTTACTGACGTAAAACCATCGAATATATATATATTGTATGTGTGTGTGTGTGTATATATATATATATATATATATATATATATATATATATATATATATATATATATATATATATATATATATATATATATATATATATATATATATATTCACTGAAAAAACACCAGTTATAGTTAGCTGGAAATTTTACTGACGTAAAACCATCGAAATTCCCACGTTATAGTGAGTTGGACTCACTATAACTTGCGCGTGCAATGCACTGCTGATGACATCACATATTACATCACTCATGACATGGTCAGTGACATCCCTCATGACATCACTGATGACACTATCCAGTGAATGTGTGTCTTTCTGAAAAATAAATATGTTTTATATATGTATATGTAAAGGTCGATGGAAGAATAAATGTTTAAATTATTGTCTTAATTAATGTTTTTTTTTAAAAAATTGATTGGTTAACTGGCTTATTAAGTGTATCTTAGTGAATACATATATTATCGAGTAATGTTTAAATATTTAAATATATGTATCAGTGTTTCACTTTGTGTATAAGTGGCTGTATGGGTTGGTGAGTAGCTACATGTGTGTGTATATGGGTTATTATATGTTTTTTTAGTATCAGTATGAGTGTCTGTATAGTTTGGTGGGGGTGTTACTTAGCACATAGATGTATCAATGACTGACTCACTGTTTGTATGTATGTCATCAGTGATGTCATTTGAGATGTCATCAGTGATGTCATCAGTGATGTCACTGACCATGTCATGAATGATGTAATATGTGACATGATCAGCAGTGGATTGCGGGTGCGCGATATATAGTTAGTGCAACTAACTATATATGCGAATTTCAATGGTTTTGTGCGAGTAAAATAAGGTTTTGTAAATGCTAATCCCTAACTATATATGGTCTATAACCCATGGTTTTTTCAGTGAATTTTCAAGGTTTTGTAAATGCTAATTCCTAACTATATATGGTCTATAACCTATGGTTTTTTCAGTGAATTTCAATGGTTTTTTAATAGCAAATATCAAAAGCTGTAAAATGTGAAGTACGTGGTAGGTAAAAACATTTTCGTGTTTATGCACGCTGATGTGCTTTGAACGCTGCCACCCCCCCCCCATCTCTTTTCTTTTAGGAGTAAACAAAAGGAATCAAGCAAAATCAGTAGGCCACTAATGGGATCTCTTTTTGACCTCGCTAAAATAGGAACATTAGGAACAACCCCTCATGAGAAATACGCAGCTAGTGAGAGGAACTGAGCTCGACGCCATGATGGCTGCAAGACAGCTCGGCTCCGCCGCCCACCCCGCCCAAAACAACGACAAACCCTATGCAAATAATATAAATATATACAACACACCAGCAAAGTAACAGGGTAAAACTTTTTATTAAATAACTATTTACATGGCAGCCTGCTGCAACATCCATCACTGTTCCTGTCGAGGTAGCATAGCTGGCGGCCTAGGGGTGGAGGACCGTTGTGCAAATTGCCCGGGGACGACACCATACGCCTAGGCTCGTCTCCAGTACATCCAGAGGTGATGTCCGACAAGTTGTGTGGGAGGATCCCTTGCTGATGCCGCCACCCCCACCACCACCTTCTTCTTGCCTGATCCGGCTAGCTCAATCGATCGAGCATGAGAGTCATGCACTCTGATCTCCTTTGCATCAGTCAAGCATCAATAGTAAGATTTTCATAGGTGAGTGTAGGTTCATGGTTTTCTATCCACAGACTAAAAGCCTGGAGTGGGAGTGAAAGAACAATAACTAGGTAAGAAGGAAGGCAGAGGTTGTGGTAAGGACTCTGGATATAGTATGTTTCTTGGTCCCTGAGATGCTTCGATGTCACTGCCTTGCACAAATGGCATAAGTCCTGGATGTTGGGTGCCATAGTTGAGGGTTCCGAGCAGCGCTTGTAACACTGTCTGAAGCTTATTTGCACCTGCTGCTGCTTCACTATTCTCAAAGTAAGTGGGGGCTGTTTGTGGACCTGACTGCATTGGAAAACAATGTGATGCGGTGCCTCCCTGAACCGCTTGACGGAGGCCCCCGAGATAATTGCGCCTGCTCCACACCTTGTCCCACAATTCGTTTGACCTGAAGACACGTCCTGCGGTGCCCTGGTCCGACCATCACATATAGCTGTGCCAGGAGAAGGCGTGGGGTGCAGTAGAAGGGAGAGGCGGCGCGAACGAGCCTCCCCCACCTCCCCAGGTGGAGGTTTCTCAGCTACACCCCAGCGCTTCACTCGACCAGCTGACTTGCGCCCGCTCTTCCGACACAGTGCCTCGCTCGGCCAGCTGAATTGCGCCTGCTTTTGCTATTACAACGTCTCACCCGCCATCCAACGGAATTGCACCCAATCTTGCGGTACAGTGACAGGCGGCTGCTACGGAGCTCACGAAATGGTGGTCGGCTCCACAGACTTGGGCCTGGCCTGCAAAGATGGCTCTGGGCAACCGTGGAACTCGGACGCTTGACTGCTAGGGCATGGGCCCCATTCCCAAAAGAGTCCCCTCAGCCTTGATGATTCTACAACAGTCACCGAGACCCCCGACTCCCGTGGACTTCCGGTGGGGATCGACTGCCATGATTGCTCGCGGAATGGCCACGACGTAGCCACGAGATGGTGGTGCTCTCAAGCTGACGCCAGCTTCAGTCTGAAACATCCAGAAACACTGTAGACTACCAATTCGATCAGTTCCGGTGGAGCCCCAACGTGACCCGGTAGAGAAGAACTTGACCTCCCCTCTTTGACTGATGGTTCTTGTTGCCTGTCCCTTCTCTTGTCATTTAACAGAACTTTTTGGACTGCTGAAAGGGGTTGTGTTCCGACCGCTGGTTGTTGGAGACTTTTTGACTATATTCTGGACCTGCGTTGTCGCGTAATGCGTCATATGACGCGCCGCGTTAGCGCACCCGGAAGTGCTCCGGTGTGCGAGGCGCAGCTTCCCGGAAGCGATCCAGAGCGCGGCGCGCAGCGCGTAACGTAAGCATAACAGATCATGTGACTTGTTAATAAAACTTTTCATTGGTTCATTTTACTTTTGTTATTCTAATGATGAAAGGCTTGGTCATATGACCTAAAAATAACACTTTTCATTGCTTTCGAACATTTTTTTTGCCCAAATGATGAAAGCCCCACCTTTTTTTTTCTCGCTCTGACTTGTAAAGCAAAGGACCCAGATGCATTTACAGTTTATCACTAACAATGTTCCAGGCTAATGTATTTTCCCGGGAAATTTACAACTGTCCTGCAAGTAAAAAATTCCTATTTCGAGAAAAAGGGCGATTCTTCGTCCCATGAGGGAGCCATTGAGCAAAAGAGGCTCGGCCTGCTGTCTTAGTCGCTGATAGGCATGATTATCGGATTCTTATCGATCACTTTATGTTGCAGGAGTGGAAAACACAACAGCCCCTGACCATTTATCTTTACTGCGTTCCTGCGTATTATACCTTTTAACCGTCATGTAATCGGGCTGCTTTATTTCACTTGCCTTTTACTCATTCGAAAACAGTGGCTATTATTCAAAACTATACCAAAAAAGGTACTACTACCATGTTTTGTTTTAAAAACCTTTATTGTGAAAATGTCAGTATACAAATACGGGCCTATAACCACGTGGGCCGGCCACGGAGCAAACTGGAATCGTATATGATGAGGGGACATTTACACTGTAGAAGAACGTAACGAGCGGGCCATTAGGTTGCAAGAACTAAGGTGTCTAACAGTTGCGGAATCGGTGGACGTACATTTTATAATTAAAGTACGACAGGGCCAGTTACAATAAAATTATCTAGATATACATCAGCTGGATGGGGGGTGAGGCACTGTGCCGCAAGAGCGGGCGGAACTCAGCTGGAAGGCGAGTGAAACGCTAAGAGGCGCCCCACTGCAGATGAGGTGCCTCCACCTGGGGAGGCGAGAGAGGCCCGTTTGCGCCGCCTCCCCCCCCCCCCCAGGCACCCCACGCCGTCTTTCGGCGCAGCATTGTAGGATGGTCACACCAGTGAAACTTGCTGGACACCACCTCGGTGCCATCCGGATCTCGGCGCGTTCGAGTCACTGTACCGCAAGAGTGGGCGAAAATCAGCTGGATGGCGGGTGAGTCACTGTACCGCAAGAGCGGGACAAACTCAGCTGGATGGAGGGTGAGGCACTGTGCCGCAAGAGCGGGCGCAACTCTGGTGAACGGCGAGTGAAACGGTAAGGGGCGCCCCACTGCAGATGAGGTGCCTCCACCTGGGGAGGCGGGAGAGGGCCGTTTGCGCCGCCTCGCCCCCCCCCCCCGGGCACCCCACGCCGTCTTTCGGCGCAGCATTGTAGGATAGCCACACCAGTGCGGCAACTTGCTGGACACCACCTCGGTGCCATCCGGATCTCGACGCGTTGTGCTGCCTTCGGCCTATTCGCACATCGGTCCGCTACTGAGGCCGCCTCACAGGCCAACTGATTTTGTAGGCTTTTTATAGCCCAAAACCGCATAACAGGTCATGTGACTTGTTTATAAAACTTTTCATTGGTTCATTTTGCTTTTGGTTTCCTAATGATGAAATGCTCGATCATATGACCTAAAAATAACACTTTTCATTGGATTGAAAAAAAATGTTTGCCCAAAGGATGAAAGCCCCACCTTTTTTTTTCTCACTCGGCAATCCAAAAAGGTTCAGTTAGATGACAACAGAGGGGACAGGCAACAAGAACCATCAGTCAAAAAAGGGGAGGGCAAGTTCTTCCCTACCGGGTCACGTTGGGGCTCCACCGGAAGTCATCAAAATGATAGTCTACAGTGTTTCTGGATGTTTCAGACTGAAGCTGGCGTCAGCATGAGAGCACCACCATCTCGTAGCTCCGTCGTGGCCATTCCGCAAGCAATCATGGCAGCCGCTCACCACCGGAAGCCTGCGGGAGTCGGGGGCCCCAATGTCTTTTGTAGAATCTTCAAGGCTGAGGGGACGCTTTCGAGAATGGGGCCCAAGCCCTAGCAGGCAAATGTCTGAGTTCAAACGTGTCCCAGGGACATTTTAGTGGACCAGGCCCAAATCCGAAGAGCCGGCCGCCATTTTAAGAGTCCTGTGGCAGCCGCCTATCGCTGCACCGCAAGAGTGTGCGCAATTCAACTGGATGGTGGGCGAGACGCTGTAGCCGCAAGAGCGGGCGCAACTCAACTGGAAGGTGGACGAGACGCTGTAGCCGCAAGAGCGGGCGGTAAACAGCTGAATGGCGGCTGAGGCACAGTGCAGCAAAAGCGGGCGGAAAACCGCTGAATGGCAACTGAAACGGTAAAGGGGCGCCCCACTACAGCAGACGAGCCTCCACCTGGGGAGGCCCGTTCACGCCGCCTCCCCCCCCCACGGGGGCGCCCCACACCGTTTTTCGGAGCAGCATTGTAGGATGCCAAGACCAGTGCGGCAAGTAAAGGACATCACCTGGGTGCCGTCCAGGTCTCAGCGCGTTGTGCTGCCTTCGAACTATTCGCACAACAGACAGCTACTGACGCCATCTCACAGCAGCCCATTGTTCCTTTGTTTAAATTTTTTTTTTAACGTGTTTACTGTTTTTGGTGCGTTGTATATATTTATAAGTTATTAAAGTGTTATAATCCTACTACTTTGTTGGAGTGCTATATATTTTTAATGTGACACATAATTGTGAAGACTTTGATGCACAAAAAGGCATCCCTGGAATCTTCCGCTTCAGGCTCGGTCCCACACACCCTCACAGTGAGAATCCCCTCCCCAATCACAATACAGGATCGTTATCAGATAGTAGGAACGCGTGTGGTGTGACGGATCTCATGGGGTGGGGGCCTTGATCTACTGTAACTCCTTTGAAGAGGGGTGATTCTTTACAGTTGAGGCCATAAACTACATCCGCAGGGCTAGGTGATAGCCTGGGACCGGCCTGGACAATCAGACACAAAGGAAGAGGAGTGTCAGAGGGTGCGGTAGTGAATAGGGTTAAAGGGAGGTGTCGGGCGGGCACATGGTGTAATTCTCATGGAAGAGCAGCGCAGATGGGGGGAGGTTTATGGCCCATGCATAAGAGAGAGAGCGGGGGTGACCAGTGCGTAGGGGAGATGCTTGCGAGGGTGGGGAGCCATGCTGAGGATCGGCGGCGTGCAGAGAGTGGGGCTGGTCAAGGCATCTAAAATGGCTGCCGTGCACAACAAAAGTGTGGCATTGGAAAAAAGCAAGATGGCGCAGACACTGTTTATCAATACGGATTAATTTATAACAATTATTTTTAACAATATATTTACTTGCAGTGTCAAAATGGCGGTCAACACTTCCTGATTTCCTTCGAATCGAACGTTAACAGACGTCACGCAGCAAAAAAAAAAAAAAACGCTCACGCGCAGCCGCTGGAAGACAGGTATCAACATATATGAGCATCCTCAGCCACCCTCAGAAAACATAGGGGGTCAGGATACGTCTCCCGTACCCCCTTATACCCATTTCTCACATTGTTTTTCCTCCATCTTGTAATTTAATTAAAACGAAACACAAAATGGCGAATTCCCGTTTCGCGTCCTGGTTCGCTACCCGGTTCGCGAACCGGAAAGCGCTTCTACCGCAAAAAATAAATTTTTTTTATTTGCCCCAAGGGACCCTTTAATAACCCCAACATCATTCCTAGAGGGTCAAGAAGGGTCTACCTTGCCCCCTTTCATTAAATTCCCCCTTCGTTTTTCTCCTCCTCTTGTCTCTCGATCCTACCGAGAGACAAGAGGGCGGCTGCTCCGGACTGTTTAGAATGTTGACAGACACCAGAGAGCCAATCAGCTTCGCTTCACAAAGTTCCGTTACGCGAAAAGTTCACGAACCAGAGCGCTAACCGGGACGCTGTCACAGATATATCTGTTTTAAAAAAAATTAATTTCTCAAAATCCACTGGAGCACATATATTGAGACCCAGCAAAGGCACATCGGGCTAACAGTCCCTACAATTTTGCCAAGTTTCGTGCAAATCCATTCAGCCGTTCGAGCTAAAAGTGAGGCCAAACGCCCTATGGAAAAATGAATGGGAAAAACGCGTTTTGGGACCCCCTTTTTTCTCGGCCCCCCCTTGACGAAACCCCCCCAAATTTGCCATTTTCCTGAAACTTTCAGCCGATTCCGTCCACAAACGCCAAAGTTATTAGACATAGAATTTTCAAAAGTCCCATAGAGAAAAAATCCTAACTATATATCCTACTGGTGGTCGCCAGTAGGTATATATAGTTAGGACCTAGTTTCCCTAGGAAATCCGCAGCATTCTATTGGGAAAAACTTTGGGGCCGGTAGATGAATCTTCGCACATTTTTCAAAGAAGATGGCCCGCTTCGCTCCTTCCATGAAACTTTTGGGGGATTCGTCAAGTGGGGGTTGAGAAAAAAGGGGGGTCCCAAAACTTGTTTTCTCCATGTTATTTTCCATAGGACAATTAGACGCGGCTACAGCCCGAACGGCTGAACGGAATTACACCAAATTTGGCAGAGAGGTAGAGTTCCGTTCGCAGATTGCCCTTCTGCTTAAATGGTGTAAATCCCTCCATTAGTTCCTAAGAAAATCAAAAGGAAAAAATGTATATATCTGGGCGGAGCCTAACCACACATCTCATCGTGAGATCTGATTGGCTGTCAGCACTTCATCCAAGAAGTGTTGGCAGCCAACTTGTGACCAATATACATGATAGCACCTCATTAAAAAGCATTGCAGTTAATAGAAGGTTTTAGGACTTTAGTTACATTATAAATCATTTGTTGATGGTACCATACTCATTTTAGGAATTGTGGTGTGTTCTAAGGTGATTTTACCAAGTGAAAAAGCCTTCTGCTGGGATATCATGAATCATGTTTGAAAGAAAACTATTATCTCATGCGTTTCCCACAGTGGTTTGGAAGGGGATCTATAAGCTAAACTGAAAGCATATTTTCTGTAAATTCGCATTATCTTTCTCGGTCATGTACAAATGAAGTCTGTCATTCTCAGTAAAACATGTACATCCAACAAGGGCAGAGACTTTCGGTTGATTCCTTTGTGTTCTAATGCAGCCTCCTAGAGTGTTCTAAAGAACAACTAGAGTGCTAACAGTCCTACTTATTACAAAGGTATGGCACACCTGATGCCATCTTGATTGGAATAAAGTGGTAAGTCTTAAAACATTTAATTTAAAAAGGAACAAAATGAGGGGGTATATTTTGCCATAGAAAGTATGATTAGTGCAGCAGAAAGAAAAATCAGGGCACATTTTGAGTGACTTGAAAATCCTCTTCTATTTCATTAAAAAAATTCTGACATGCAGTCTCCCAAGATGGCCACCAGAGACAAAAGTGCCCAAATGTAGCCCAAATATTACCCAGATGTAGCCCAAGTTTAGCCCAATGACCGAATGTCCCAGAGTGTTCTAAAGAACAACTAGAGCGCTAACAGTCTTACTTATGACAAAAGTATGGCACACCAGAAGCCATCTTGATTGGAATGAAGTGGTAAGTCTGAAAACATTTAATTTAGAAAGGAACAAAATGAGGGGGTTCATTTTGCCATAGAAAGTATGATTTGTGCTTCAGAAAGAAAAATTAGGGCACTTTTTGAGTGACTCCTCAAATCCTCTTCTATTTCATTAAAGAAATTCTGACATGCACACTGAAACATGCACTTTGAATACCAGCAGCAGACTTCCCTGGTGAGCAGTAGATATACTACAGTGATCTAATGAGCAACTAGAGTGCTAACATTCAGAATTTATGGCAAATGTGTGACACATCTGAATGCCTTCATGATGGAACCAAAGTAAACAAGCATTGAAAATGCAATAGATCTTACCCTCGTTTAAGTTAAAGCCATTCTGTTTGTAATGAGGTGGCTTTTTAGCTTTGCTTTTATTAGTGTTTTCCAAATTTTCATGTAAATAACATGCATATATGTATATGTATGCATGCATTTATATTTGTATTTTTATAGATATGCAGATTATATATGTTTATATATGTATGTATATATATATATATATATATATATATATATATATATATACACATATATAAATGCACGCACATATATATGTGTATATGTGTGCGTGTAGAGAGAGCAAGAGAGGTAGAGGTGTAGAGGTAGAGAGGTAGAGACTAATAGAGGGAGAAGTAGAGAGAGGCAGAGAGTAGAGAGTGAGTAAAAGAGAGTAGAGGTGAGTAGTAGAGAGTAGTAGAGAGCAGTAGAGAGAGTAGCAGAGAGTGAGTAGTAGAGTGAATATTAGAGTGAGTAGTAGAGAGTAGTAGAGTGAGTAGTAGGGAGTAGTAAAGAGTGAGTAGTAGAGAGTAGTAGAGACTGAGTAGTAGAGAGTGAGTAGTAGAGCAGTAGAGAGTGAGTAGTAGAGAGTGAGTAGCAGAGAGAGAGAATAGTAGAGAGTAGTAGAGAGTGAGTAGTAGAGAGTGAGTAGTAGAGAGTAGTAGGGAGAGAGTAGTAGAGAGTGAGTAGTAGAGAGTGGTAGAGAGCAGTAGAGAGAGTAGCAGAGAGTGAGTAGTAGAGAGTAGTAGAGTGAATAGTAGAGTGAGTAGTAGAGAGTGAGTAGTAGAGAGTAGTAGATAGTAAGTAGTAGAGTGTGTAGTAGAGATCAGTAGAGAGTGAGTAGTAGTGAGTAGTAAAGAGTGAGTAGTAGAAAGTAGTAGAGAGTGAGTAGTAGAGAGTGAGTAGTAGAGTAGTAGAGAGTGAGTAGTAGAGAGTGAGTAGCAGAGAGAGAGAATAGTAGAGAGTAGTAGAGAGCGAGTAGTAGAGAGTAGTAGGGAGAAAGTAGTAGAGAGTGAGTAGTAGAGAGTAGTAGAGAGTGAGTAGTAGAGTGAGTAGTAGAGAGAGAGTAGTAGAGAGTGCGTAGTAGAGAGTAGTAGAGAGTGAGAAGTAGAGAGTGAGTAGTAGAGAGAGAGTAGTAGCGAGTGTGTAGTAGAGAGTAGAGAATAGTAGAGAGTGAGTAGTAGAGAGTAGTAGATAGTGAGTAGTACGGAGTGAGTAGTAGAGAGAGAGTAGTAGAGAGTAGTAGAGTAGTAGAGAATGAGTAGTAGAGAGTGAGTGTTAGAGAGTAGTGGAGTAGTACAGAGTGAGTAGTAGAGAATAGTGGAGAATATTCCAAAGTTTGGCCCAGCACCACTTGCACAACAAGTCCAATCAAATCATATCACTTAGAGTCCTTATTGAAGCGCTGAATCTTGGTGTATATTCAAATGCTTTTATTTTCCTTAAGTTTATGTACCACAGCCAGCCGACGAGCTTCGTTCTGTACAACAGAACTTCTTCAGGGCGTTCTTTTTTCCTCAAGTTATGTCGGTATTCTGTTGTCAAATAACTAGATATTTCTTCCAAATGTTGGACGAGACGTAAGTACATTCTTATTCAAAGTGGCTAGGTATCAATTTTACCCACACAATTCGGGCAGAATTGAGTAATTTATAGCATCCTCAAAGTCAGTCTTTCGAAAATTCCAAAGTAGGACATGATAATCCAAATCCAAATGTTTCTCAAGAAAAGTCATTTTCAATCGTTCAGAATATCGGCGTTTGGGCAGATATGACCCACGGACACGGTTTATGACTTTTCTTGAGAAACATTTGGATTTGGATTATCATGTCCTATACTTTGGAATTTTTGAAAGACTGACTTTGAGGATGCTATAAATTACTCAAGTCCATGGATGTTGCTGGGAACGCCCCCAGCAACACTTATTGCACACCCCTTTAACGCAGGACACTGAGTTAAAGGGACTGATATTTATCAGGCAGGATTACGCCACAAAAAGTGGTTTAGTCCTGCCTGATAAATATCACTCAGTCTTCTGCGCCACCGGAACGTCACAAAAAGAGCATCATTCATGACATGGTCAGTGACATCACTGATGACATCATCTATGTGACAATCAAATACACCTAATCGAAAATCTTTCATCACTCACTGTAAAATAGAAAGGGCCATATTTGAAACCATTGAGACACCAATAGAAATTTCAAAAAACCCACTCAGTTATTCATAGAACTATACACACATCTAATCAATTACCTATAGATTTAGTGTTATATGCAGTGAACAATCACTATTACAAGTATACAGTTATCCATATAGTGACTCATACAATCACTAAGTCTTAGGCAAAACTTAATTAGATATAACTGTCACATACACTGCCTTTTTTCAAGTTTAATGGAGATGTACCATTGAGAGAAAAATGTCATCACCACCACACCCATAAACATATACACTCACTGAAACAACTGTTATAACATGTAGTCTTAACCTCACATACCTACTGAATGAACTATTCACACATATGTTTTGCAATCACACACCCCCCACCAAACCACATAGACATTAATTTGCCCATACAAATACTCCGTTAAGAAACCAATAACAAATATAGTCTTTAACATAGAAATTAAGACAAAGCAATAAAGACTTTCACACAGTTTAGTAACTACACATTAGATATAGTGAGAATCTACAAATTAGTCAAGGATACAATCAATGACACTGTTACTAAATCCACCATCCACGCATTTATATTTATATATCCACTCATTCTTCAATGCAAAGTAGTGTATTTATAATACATATTTAAATATCAAAGCAAACCACATTCACTGGATCGTGTCATCAGTGATGTCATTTGAGATGTCATCAGTGATGTCATCAGTGATGTCGCTGACCATGTCATGAATAATGTAATATGTGACATCATCAGCAGTGGATTGCGGGCGCGCAAGTTATAGTGAGTACAACTAACTATAACGGGGAAGTTCAATGGTTTTGTTTGAGTAAAATGTCCAGCTAACTATAATATATATATTTATATATACGTGCGAGGACGTCCGCGGACCTTCGCGTGCGCGAGCTGCATGCTGATTGGCTGCCAATGGCTGTCAACACTCCAAAACAGAAATTATTGGCAGCCATCTTGTGCCTTGGTAGACTGAGGCACAAGAAAGCAGAAAAACAAACGTGTGGAACTCAAAAAGGGGGCAGGGTAGAAGCACCCTGACCCCCTAGGCCTGCTCAGGGGGTCCCACTAGGACCCCCCAAGGCAGACATTTCTTTTCTTCAAAAAATTGCGGGATGCACGTACTGTGCACGCACGGGTCCGCGTACGTAAGTGTACGGGACGGTGCGCGTACCTTTCCGAGAAAGCTGCATGCTTATTGGCTGTCAACCCTCCAAACCAGGTTGTGTTGGCAGCCATCTTGTGCTCATTAGACTGAGGCACAAGAAAGCAGAAAAACAAACATGTAGAACACAAAAAGGGGGCAGGGTAGAAACACCCTGACCCCCTAGGCCTGCTAAGGTGGTCCCACAAGGACCTCCAAAGCCAACATTTTTTTTTTTTAAACCCAGTATGTTTTTTTTAAAAATTACCCCCCAGGGGTCCAAATCACAGGGGCATAGTGATAAAGAAGTGGGGGGGGTGCCCAATCCCCCCCACAATGCCCCGTGGACCTCCTGGGCAAACCAACACAGCCCACTGGGCATACTGGAGGCTCCTGGTGGGCTAGTTGGCCCCCAGGGACCCCCAGTATGCAAGGGGAATTAGTTCCCCCTCTGCAAACGCGCAGTGGGCTGCGTTGCAGAAAGGTGTAAAAAGGGGCATAGCCTAATTACACCTCTGTGCAATGCAGCCCCCTGGCACATACTGGAGGCTCCAGGTGGGCTTGTTGGCCCCCAGGGTCCCCCAGTATGCAAGGGGAATTAGTTCCCCCTCTTCAAACATGCACAGGGGCTGCGTTGCAAAGAGGTGTAAAAAAGGGTGTGGCCTCATTACACCTCTCTGCAATGCAGTCCCCTGGCGCATACTGCAGGTTCAAGGTGGGATAGTTGGCTCCAGGGACCCCCAGTATGCAAGGGGAATTAGTTCCCCCTCTGCAAACACGCCCGGGGGATGCGTTGCAGAGAGGTGTAAAAAGGGGCGTGGCTTCATTACACCTCTCTGCAATGCAGTCTCCTGGCGCATACTGGAGATTCCTGGTGAGCTTTCAGGTCTTTTATAGTTAGGAGTCAGCTTTTAAAAAAACCTTTGAAATTCACTGAAAAAAACATAGGTTTCTGGCCTTATATAGTTAGGAATTAGTATTTAAAAAACCTTTAAAATTCACTAAAAAAACTATACGTTTTAGGGGTGTTATAGTTAGCTGGATATTTCACTCATACAAAACCATTGAAATTGCTCTATATAGTTAGTTGTACTAACTATATTTCGCGCACCCGCAATCCACTGCTGATGATGTCACATATTACATCATTCATGGCATGGTCAGTAACATCACTGATGACATCTCAAATGACATCACTGATGACATCACTGATGACATCATCCACGTGACAATCACATACATCTTTTCATATACTAGTAAAATCTTTCATCACTCTTTGTAAAATACAGAGTATCATATTTGAATCCATTATCACAGCAATACAAGTATCTAAAAACCCACTCAGTGATTCATAGATGTATACACACATCTAATCACTTACCTGTAGATTCACTGATACATGCTGTCAATGAACAATAGAACACTATCAAAAATACTTATACACCAATATCGACATTACACACCAGCACACATCCTATTGACATATGAAGTCATCCTACTCACTTACGCAAACAATGGATCATACTTACATATTTACTTAGCTAAACACTTATACAAACACAACTTCATCTATTCATTTAGATAGTAAGTCATACTTAGTGAATTATAAAATCAATATTACAAGTATACAGGTATACAGTTATCCATACAGTCATGTGGCGAAAGAAGAGACGGACCCCTCGGCTTCAGGCAAGATGTTATTTTTATTGTTCACTTTCTAAGCGACGTGTTTCGAGTACCAAGTACTCTTGTTCACACTATTACTATATGTGCAACTTCCATTTTCAATTCCAATTAGGATGTGCTAATAAATAATAAAAATGACTTGATCACACTCCAGGATCTTTACCGATGCTATATTTAATGGCAACACTCTCCAACCGTTTGATCTGATTGGCTTCCTCAAATCAAAAAAGATGCTCAGTTTTGCAGCGATTTTAGGACCTAGATCCTGTGTCCTGGAAAAATGTATAATAACATACAATAGGACAGGCTAGGAATGTTCCGACCCCTTAGCCCTGTGGAGGGACCGAAAGGGACTTCCAGGAGCAAAAATATTTATACAATTACAATACTTTGGTACCATGATACTACGCTACAGGGGGAACATTTTTTTTTAAAAAGGATGGGATACTCATTTTTTAACCCGTGGGCCATGGCTTTAGTGGTTGGTGCAATAAATATTAAAGGGGGGGCTTCCTCTTCAAGCCATGTAATGACTTCAGGCACCCCATCCTCTGAGGCCCACAGCTAATATGGATGTGCCCAGGACTCATTCCCCGGGGACACAGAGACAGTTTCGTTTTTTCCTCTGCTCACACACATGTGGATAGGGGACACTGGATTGCTCCCACCTAGTAGGTACAGAAATGAAACCTGCTTCCACCATGCAGGACCACATTGAAGTATAGCTGGCTGCTACTGACAATCAAGGAAGGGTACTGATAGGGGAGCCATCGAGGCAATAGAGTCTATGGTCCTTCTCTTGTAGCCCCCATTCTGGTGCTGAGCTGTAAGTGCCCCGGGAGAAACAAGGGCACCCATAAATAAATAAAAAATATGAAAAAAGTGTGCCCACTCCTCCTACACTCCAGGATGGGTGCAGGTTGGAGAGCTGGTAGGGCCACAGTGGCCTTGGACCTCCCCCGACAGCCCCCAACAGAATCGCATGCTGTGGGTATCCCAGGTGGGATCAGAACACCCCACAAAAAAGTAAAATAAATACTAAATAAGCATCTGGAATTACTCATTTATTCAGTGCTTCCGGCAAGGAGCTTAGCATTATTCTCTATATGGGCTGATATGCACATATGTCCCTGCTTTGTGGTGCACCACAAACATGTTACAAAAATGTCGCAGGCTGAAGGGAGTGCCGTAGCCCATGCCACGAATAATTTATTAAAATAAATACTACTTTGCCTGTGGAGTACACCGTGCATCCCCAAGGAAAGTTTCAGGTGTGTGTATGCATACTTATAGTTGGAGCGTTAGGCCTTCAGCTAAGCATTGCAAGGACCCTTTGTGTTTGGTATTATGGCTGACATACATGGCCTGAAGACTAAGATTACTTTTTGATTTCAAATGATTTTATTGAGAAAATAGTTTTGTATACAGATGTGTTTAATACATTTAACAAGGCCATTGGCTTGCATTATTAATAATAATGTGGTGCTCCCTTCACAAAGCTAATGAGCATGCTTTCCATATTGAGGTGATTACTCATTGACAATCTCAATAGGCTGCCTACATATAATGATGTGGTGACCACTTGACAAACTCAACAGGTTTGCCTTGCATGGCAATGTGGCCACGCGATGACAAAGCAAAAAGGTTTGCCTTCATCTAATGATATATTGATGTGGTCACCGTTGACAAAGCCAATAGCCTTGCCTTTTTTTAGTGATGTATTTCCCTATGGATAGAGCCAATATGCCTGCCTTTTATACATTATTGTGGTCACCCCTTGACAAAGTCAACAGATTTGCATTATTTAAAATAGCACCCTTTCATTTTTGGATGAGTGCTCTCATTGCCAGAGCATTTTGAGGAGGGTTGGACGCCCTTGTGGGGTTGGATGCAGGGCTTGTCTGCCACAGGCCAGTGATGGATTAGTTAGCTACGGTAATAAGATCATACATTGTTTTAAAAAACGAAAACCTAGAAATTCACTGAAAAAAGGGACAGAGGTAGGTAGGGTAATATTTAAATAGGTAGTACATGGATGTAGGAGCATATATCAAAACTGTGACTGCAGTTTAGTGCCTCTAGACACACAATCTACGTTAGATGGTCAAGCCAATGCTACGCACACCTTCGCAAATGTGCAAACATTTTCACTGACAATCTGCTACCTTCTGACACCCAAGCCCCAATAGGTGCCCAAGCTGCTACTACAGTCCTATTACACACAGCTTTCACCCTGTGCAAAACTCTTCCCAGAAAGTCCACTCCATCCAGACACCCAAACCATATTACATTGCATCTCCTGCTATGTACGGCCGTGGCCCTGTGAAATGGAGAAGCTTCTGCGATGCACAGCCTTTGTCCTATGGAGAACACTACACTACACTATACATCCTCCACATATGCAATCCCCTCAGGGATAAGCATGTTGCAAAAGCTTGCACTCATTAGTAGTACCAAAACAGGCGAAAATGAGGTGCATGTACATTAAAGTAATATAATCTTTTGCGTTCTGGGTATTTACTTTATGAGTATTGTATTTTTGCACTACTCAATAAAGTATTATAAAATAAGGCACTCAGTATAGACTTGTTAATCGGTTATAACATTTCACTCATAGAACACAAACGTGTACTCCAGTAGAATGAATAACTTTTAGGACTTCTCTATGTGCACAGAGTAAAACGAAACTATAACTGCTCTTTTAATCATTCATGTATCTTTTTCCCCCCATTTTTTAAGAGTTGTGTATAGCGCGAACTCGACTCGAAGGCATCAGAGCGCACCAGTTGCGTTGCAAACTAACACATTATTTTTATTAGGCACGGGAGATTAAGTCATTTGCCGCCCAGAATCACAGGATGTTGAGCATTACTGCCCAGACTCGAACTCACTCCCACAGTTTCGAAGTCGACCTAGCCGTTGGCCACATCCTCCCCCCTTTGAAATTAACTTTTTCGTTTCGGTTCTCGGCATCAGTAATGCACTAAAATCATATCACTGCTTTGGTAAAAACGGAAGACAACATTATCTTCAAAAGGCTGTCCATAAACGCACTGGAGAAAATGCAGAAAATAACTCAGTAACAATATTACCTACCGTTATTTTCAAATAAAATGCTACTTCTATGTCCTAGTGTTGTGTTCACCATAAAATCAAATTGACCGCTGGTGAAGATAAACGCATTATAAAAGAATCACAAAAATGTCAGGCTGCTAAAAACGGTTACATACCTGAACTGAAGATTTTAATGAGATTTTTGAGAGGATTGTCTACTGAGTCGTCCCTAAAACATGACTCAGCGCCGCAATATTCATAAAATTTTCTTTTTGGATCTAAATATTTTTCATATAATTCCTTTACTGAAGAAACTGATGCCATGCTAGCGTCCCTGGTAGTCTCTTTCTTGTTTCTGTTGTCTTGCCTCTGTTTCCTTGTCTGTAATACTTTTTCCTCTTTACAGTTTATAACATAACGGGAGCTAATAAAACATGTTAATTCAGAACCCGTGTTGCATACTAATATTGACATCCTGATCACACCACGTGAGGGATTAATTTCCTCCATTTTGCCATCAGCGTGCTTACCTCCGACTCTCTTTACTATGTGTGTGTATATGTGGCCTTGCACTGCACTACACATTCACTCTGGCTTTGATAGGATGTTTTAAAGGGCCCTGAATGCACAGCGCTCTCCAGTTGCAGTAAAAAAGTTTGACAGTGACGTCAAAGACATTTATTTGAGGGCTTAGTGGGTAAAATTAACTTTTTTTTCTACATGTATGTTCACCCAGTTTACGTGAATCTGCGAACCAACTTTTTCAGACGCATCATGCTCACTGACAGAAGGTCACAGTTTAATGTTGCATGTTTTACTTACACACCATGCAGTTTCATCTGCACAGATGATTATTCTGACTCATTGTCAGTGAAATTGTTCTACCTCCCTCGCAGCTCCACCATTAAGTGAGGCCTTCTTCCGAGCCCCTGCACTCTTGAGTGTTGGTGTTCGAGGCCCTACTCCACCCACAGGTTTCACCTGTGCCTCATCCCTGGTGGTCTAGTGGACCTCTGTCTCCATTCTCTCGCTCTGCTTTTTCACTTGTTTTTTTCCCTCACTTCTATCTCCCCCCTTCACTCTCCTTTTGGGTCTTTCCTCCATTTTCTGTCATTTTTCCCCTCATTTCAAGTTTCCCCTTCAATTTCCTGTGTCTTTCCGCTGTTTTTCCACTCGTTTTTTTACCCTCATCTCAATCTCCCCCTTTCACTCTCCTTCTGTGTCCTCTGTGTCTTTCCTCCACTCTTTCTTGCACTTTTGCTGCCTTATATGCGGTTCTCTCTCTTCTTGCCCTTTTCCTTTTGCCTTTTTCAGCCCGTTTGTCCCCGCTGCTGCTGCCCCCGCGGCCCCTCTCCCCCAGCACAACTAGTGCAACTGCCCCAATCCAGCTCCCCTTCCCACTCACGCCTCCCAGCTATCCAGCCCTCCCCAACCCCTACTTAATGGCAAACAATGCGCCGCCGGTAAGCCTGTCTGTGCCCATCCACGACCCGACTGCAAGCTAGTATTACCAGCCGACACCCAGGGACCCTTCAGCTGTCAACGCTGCCGGCACACCTACAGCACCACCAAGACCACGGACCCAGCTCAACCTCCCAGCAAGAACACAACCAAACCAAAGACCCTGCAATGTATCCTCCTCAACGTCCGATCCCTCCACAAACACGACACAAAAATCTGGGACCTCCTTGACAGCACCACGTCAGACGTAGCATTCTTTACAGAAACCTGGACCAACACAACCTCGGGACCGGACATCGCCATTGCCATGCCCCAAGGATACAAGATCTCCAGGAAGGACCGCCCCACCAGCCCGGGAGGAGGAATCGCCATTGCCAACAGACCTGATGAAACACCTTCACTTCAAGATACTGGCTAGCCCTACCTCCACCCTCCGAAGAACCCTCATCTATGACCCCTTGCACCCTGCAGACTTTTCGCCAACTCCATCACAGACATCATCTCCCCGCATGCAATCGTGTCCACCACCAACACCCTATTGGGAGACCTCAACTTCCACCTCGACAACTAACTGGACCCCAGCACCACAACCCTCCTGGACAACCTCCACAACATTGGACTCCGCCAGATCGTGACCGAACCCACGTACTCAGTAGGACACAACCTCAACCCCTCTTCACAACAGGATCCTCTATCACCTTCAGCCACACCACCGAACTCCCATGGACTGACCATCATTGCGTCCACTTCACCTTCAGAACACCCATCATCCATAGACACCAGCACCTGCTCCCATGAAGAAAATGGACCAGAATCACTGCTGACTAGCTAACCTCATCACTCAGCAAATCAACCCCAACCATCGTGGAAAATGACAACCGCAACCCAAACCCTGCACAGATGGATCTCCGATAGCGCCAACACCATGGCCCTCCTCAAGAAAAACAACAACACCCATGCGAAGAAAGCTAGATCGTTCACCACCAAACTTTGAGAGTCCAGACGCACTAGCCGCCACCTCAAAAAGACCTTGAGGAACACCAAATCCACAGAAGCTCACATAAACGTCAGAGCCCACCACCAACTCATCAGAAAAATTAGGAAAAAAGCGATTAAAGACAGAATCTCCACTCATGCACACAACAGCAAAGAACACTTCAAAATCATTAAGGAGTTCACCCAACCCACCAGCGCGTCCAACGACATCCCTCCCTCACAAGACCTCTGCAATAAACTCAGCACCTTTTTCCACCACAAAATCAAGAGCATCTAAGACAACTTTGACGAAGACAACCAACACACTGAACCCTCACCAACCACCCCCAACACTCTGATGCCAGCGATCGACAACTAGACAGCCTTCACCACCGAAGACACACGGAAGACGATAAAATCAATCCACTCCGGGGCCCCCACGGACCCCTGCCCCCACCACATTTTCAACAGAGCCTCTGACACCATCGCACCCATGCTCTGCCACACCATCAACCGCTCCCTGGCAACCGCCTCATTCCCTGACGACTGGAAACACACTGAGATCAACCCCCTCTTGAAGAAACTCTTGGTGGATCCATTGATCTCAAAAACTACAGACCCATCCCCTGCTCCTGTTCCCAGTGAAAGCCATTGTAGCAGGGTTTCCGTTCTCCCACAGAACTGTGCACAGAGATCTAGAACCTGGGTGAGTTAGGGTGACCCAAAACTCACCTTAGTTTCAGAAATCCCCTTACCAAGCTGGCTACAGTGTCTCATCGGTAGTAATAACTTACCAATGACTTAGACAATCCAGAACATGAACTTAGGGTACCTCAGGTACCGTGGAACACATGAACACTCTTTCGTTATATAATCATTACAAACCGAAACAGGGAGGCAAAGAACACACGTGCAAGTTTGAAATGTTTATTTTTCAATGCAAAGTTCTCAAACGCAGTATCTTATATAATATCAACATACATATTATAAAAACCAGAGTTAGCAGCATAGTCACTAGTCCATAATAAGCGAACGGTGATAGCATATTATAATGCAAAATCTATAGAAATCTGTATCACCTATATTTCGCGCACCCTATTTACCATATTATATTATATCTAAGAAGGTCTCATTTGGGTTCTAGCAGGGCGGGCCCATACCTCTAATTCTCAGTAGTAGGAGATCACATCAACAGCTACCAGCTCTCTGCATGCGAAGCAGCAAGTGTGTTGATTCATTCCCTGTAACTCTATCTTAAACCCGAGTAGAGCCCAATGTTGGCAGCAATATTATTTGTGTTATGTCTAATGTGGTGCGAGGATCAGGCCTTCAGCAACCTTGTGTTAGGTTATTCTTAGAGGGTGCAGTTCTCAGTGTGCAGACATTTGAACCAAGTGTACGAAGCACGACTGATATCAGAGCAATAACATATTATTCTCAAATAAATCACATCTTTCGTCTAGGTTGAAAGCTACAATAACAATTAGGTGTCGTGCGCAAACTGAAGCCTAAGGAAAATATGGTGTTTAAACATTTAATAAACTCATGCTAACTTAACACAATATATAGAAACGCAGTAACCATATGACACCCCCCCAATGATCCGAGAACGGTCAAAAAAGGAAAAAAATAAGCCAATACTACAAGAAAGGCAAAACATGAAAGCAGACTTCAACAATATTGAGCCAAGCTAAATGTATGTAAATGTATATAAAAATCATTAATATAAAATATATATGAATGCCTATAGTGGCCACACCAAAAATATAAAAAACTTGAACTTTAGGCCATTTATAAAATCATAGGCCCAGAACATATCAAAGTCCAATGTTCGTAATAAAAAAGGAACCATTCAGAATTACTAAAAAGTCACGTGCCATAATAGTGAAAGTCTCCAAAGCCACTCATGGGTGGATAGAATAGGCAAAATAGGTAGCCACAGCCTCCAACATGAAATCACTGTCATCATCCGAAAACAGTTCAGCCATCCAATTAAGTAATGGGAAAGAACATACGCGCTCCTCCAGCACTGAATCCTCTAGCAACATCAGAGGACAACTCAGTGGGTTCTCGAGAACGCTATGTGCCAGAAAGTCATGCGCCGTTGCGGATATGTCCCACTGACCCATTAGTCCATGCATCGCTGCCACTGCCATAACCCTTTCGCCAGAACAAACCAACTCGTGAGCAACTACGGGGCTCATTAGCTGATCAAAATCGACATCAGCAGAAGTCGGTAAGCAGAGACACAAATCAATGGCCCAGTCGAAATCACAGCTCAGGCAATGAAACACAGGCTGGACACATGTGAAAAAGGAAAATCGGAACGATAATCCAAAGGCCGTGCTTAAGGTCGCAAGCGGTAAGGAGCCATAGTAATCAAGCTTCCGGTTGCCTAACAGCGTCAGTAGGGGCTGAGCGTTTCCTTGCGCAAGATGGGCATTCATGTTTAATAAAGCAAAATATCACCAGAACGCCTGCAGCCAAAGCCAGCAAAACAGGAAATCTGCCAAACAAGCTTGCGAATATAGAATAAAAGAATGCAGGGATAATACCAAATACTTTTTCAAACGTAGTCACGAGACCACTGCTAACCAATTTAAAAAAATGTGCTAGGCCATTTGTGGAGGAGGCATTGAAGATTTGATGAACCAGCTCGCAGAAATGAAACGGCAAATCAGTATTTAAAAGTGCCTGCACCTCTGTGCGTGTGTTAGCTATGTGAATGACATAAGTTTCGCGGGCTGAGCTCAGTGCCACCTATTTTTGAGACAATAGTGCTCTTATTCGGCTCAAACCATTGAAGTCCGCTCTCAAGGTTAGAATACTTGGCCAAATGGAAACATCTGAATTCCCATGCGTGGGTGGATATAACACGTTCTTGCAACACACCACACGTTCTGATACAGTAACCACATATGCGATACCGACCATTAACCCACAACACAGTTCGTTGTTCAAAAGCAAATAACTACCGTTAGACAACAAAGTGAATGTGGGAACTATTGCAGGAACCGGTGTGCCCTTTAAAACACAGGCTAAATTAGGTCTGTCTTGATTACAAGAACCATGTAATTGGATGTGCCTGCATATCAGTGAACGGTCAGGCAACTGTGTGCATTCTTCACCATTCAGATTCACCTCCTTTCCCTCTTTCAGACATCTGTATGAATATGGTAAAGACCATGTCACATGTAGGAAAGCACTACCTAGTGGTTCATATCGCCCTATAGCAATATATCTCATACAATTTGTAAATTTATACAGAGCAAATGGCAAAGTAATAATACCATGGATAAGCCATGTAGCAGCAGCCGCCTCAGCCACAGAGAAAGGCAAAGATTCTAATTTCTCAATGTGTAACATAGAAAATGATGCATCTCGCATGGAAAGCATGCGCTGCTTGTCAGTCAAATTAAACGGGGCAAATAATGATGAGACGTTCATATAACTCCAAGGCACTCGACCAGACTTCAGAGTCTGTAGTGTCCAGGCAAACTGCATAACAGAACGCAATTGATTTTGACCATGATATAATACGGACACTTCATCATGCACAATGTCAACAACAGAAGAAACAATATTGTTTAACGTGTAAATTCGGGAAGAAAGTGTGTTAATACTGTTATCGACCACTGCAAGTACCTTTTCCAAATTTGCTTGGTCAATTGCCCTTAGGCGCTTAGCAGCCTCAACTTGAGACACTTTCCAAATTTCATTGTAAACAGCATAATTCCACCATTTAGACCTACCCTTAACTGGGCCTTTTATAAAATCATTTAAATCCACATTTTCAGTCAACTGAGACAGATGTAGTTTAACTGCAGCTAACGTGGAATGTTGTAACCAATTCTGACACAGTTTCCCTACAGAGTAAGTGGTGACAGTATAATCAGTTTCAAAACGGGGATCTGGTCGCACCTGTGTGAACCCTTCAGCCAACCCTAGAAATCGACGTTGGCAAGAATCAGAACTCTTTTGCCACAACAGCCAACCTTTAGGATCCAAGCTGGATACATTAAAGGACGAATTGCATAGTAGAGATTGTATCTCATGAATAGACAACTTGGAAAAATTACCCCAACCTGAATATTCTTCTAATTCGGGGATAGTTGGTGTATTTAATCTTTCAGAAGTAGCCAATCCAAAGCATGTTGTTTGGGAAATAGTAGAATTTAGAAACAACATGTGATTCGGGATGAGACATGCGCGGTGCAAAGCCTCAGTGCCTTGTACCTGCCAATCTTTGATACCCCAAACCGATTTAAGGTCAATTATTCCCTTCCAGAACTCGTAGCCATCTACAGCCAACTTGTCTAGAAAGGACTTCGAATACAGCAACTTTGTATCGGTAAGTCTAACTTTGGACATGGATTTTTCTGTCATTCTGAAGTAAAATGACTCAGGATTTGATTGATTGAAATCTGTAAAATAACTATATTTTTTCAGAAATGTACTGGAGCTTCCTATGAAAGGGGCTGGGCAGTGCTCCCACTGCGTGAAATTCACAGCAACCCTCCTGGAGTTCGTCTTATGGAGAAAATGATTACCATAATGTTGGAAGCAAAACAAATCACCATAATGAATAGAATCTGAATATAAGTCTTCAGCATCAAAAGCCGCATAATATTTTAAATCAGAAAATAATGCTTCTACGGCCTGAATATCCCAATCATCAGAACGTATATTTTGTTTAATCACATCTCCCATGTTTACTCTAAGCACATTCGGAACATTAATCACTTCAGTGGGCCCATGTATTTGAAATCTAACCGCATCGCACACAATCCCATCAAGGACAGGCCAAGCTGTAATGTTGACTGTATTTAAGTTTCATTTCAGTCTGTGCGCTGAATGTGAAGAGGAAAGAGGGGCCAATGTTCCATTAAGGTACCGAATTCCTGTTCTTTCTTTAACGTAGTGACCATCGATCAGGCGGAAAAAATAAAACACAAAACCAATTGACATAAAAAGGTAAAATGAAAATAAGATCAACCAAATGTATGTCCAAGGGGGAATTAAAAAATGTTTTTTAAACAACGTGGCATATTTTGCAATAGATGAGGATTTCTTTGAAAGTTCCGAAACAGAGTCAAAAGAGAATCTGGACTGGTCGGCCAAACGAGTCTGTAAATCAGGCATCGATAAATCAGCAGGATAGGTGTAGTTTAGCTCATCAATGTTAGTAACAGGAATAGTATTTAATAAAGGACTAGATATGGCAGGCATCTCGAGGGACACCTCCTGTTCTGCACCAGACGCAATAGCCAGCACAGAGTGCCTCACCATGGAAGGACAGGATACAGCCGGTGTCATGCTATGAAGAATCGGCCACCCTGTGTGTCTTGACATTGTCAATAGAAATAAATCTGTTTTCCTTACGACCTGGAAGTGGTGGTAAAATGACTGTACTTGTGCCCTTCACTCCAAGAACTCGAACCGGTGTCCGATATGAGGGACCAAACTCTTTCTTGTTATCGATCTTCTCTCGAACCAGTTCTCCAACTTGGGGTAGCCAGCCAACTACCGGGATCTGCAGCGCATCATCCGATGTGGAGGGCAAATGTTCCTTTGCAAGACTGTCTGTGGTCTTTTGTAGATTCTGTAAAACATTGCAATGTTCATCTACGTCAAAGGCCGTGGCCTGGGACTTGCAGTCTAGCCCATCGAGGTCAGGGACATACATCTTGATACCAAAGAGCATTTCGTACGGGGTCCGCCCACCCAGAGACCTTCTAGGGAGATTATTAAGCGCATGCTGCACGCCCATGAGGTGGGCTAACCAGTTTCTGCCAGTGCCTATAACTCGAGCTGTCAAAGATTGCTTTAAGTCGCGGTTCATTCGTTCAACTACACTATTGCTCTTGGGCCTGTAGGGACTCGAAAACTTGACTTGGACCCCCAACGAAACCATAGCATCCTTATACGCCTTAGAGGCGAAAGCTGGACCCTGATCCGAATGGAAGGTACCACAGGCAAAAATTCCCACAAAGACTCGCAAATCCTTAATGACAGTCCGTGAATCAGCGCTCCGATGTGGCCATACCCACACAAAGCGTGTGCATGAATCAACTGCTACTAAGATGTATTTGTATGCAGTATCAGAAGAAAATGGACCGCAGTGATCCAAATAAACGCATCCAAGCGGTTTATTCGAGATGTACAACTGTGTCTGAGGCGGACACGCAGCAGTTGAAGGTTTAATCTGCTGGCAAATGTCACATTGAAGGACATAATCGCGTGTCTGTTTGTACAGTCCCCGCCACCAGAACCTTTGTTGTAGCTGATTTACAGTGGATGAGACGCCCGCATGCGCAGACGCTACACCTTCATGAGCCACTGCAATCAAAGTAGCCCTGCGATCCGAGTTGGGAACTAGACGTTCACCAACATCAGGAATTTTCACATAAGGAACCTTATCGGGACTTAAGTGGTATGTGTATTTAGAAGGGAACCCCGCAGGATATTTACTTCCCTTCTCGGTTGCAGCAGCAGCTGCCAAGATGTCATCATCTATTTTGCTTTTGGACCTCGTGACTGCTGCAACTAAGTATTTTGATACCACTGACTTCGCTGCTTCATCAGCAAGCGAGTTACCAACAGCGTGAACCCCCACGCGCTGATGGCCGAGAGTATGAATCACAAACACGAGTGGCAACTTCTCTTTAAGTTCCGCCACTCGGACCCAGATCATTTTGTGTTTTATTGTGCTACCTTTGGAATCACGAAATTCATTCTGAATCCAAAAGAACAAGTTTTCATTGTAAGACTGGACACAGTAGTAAGAGTCGCTTACGATTAAAGTCGTCACACTAGGATCAGCATACTCCAATGCAAGCATCAGAGCACGAAGCTCAGCTAATTGTGCGGTGCAGTCCCCACGCGTCTGCGTGTGCACGACACTGGACTTGAACTCATCGTTCACCATGGCACCGACCACAATGGCGCACGCGGAAACATAGGCATGTTTAGAGCCATGCGCAGCCTGCGCCGAACCATCAGTGTAAATGATGCAATGGAAATCCTCCAACGGCCGCATTGCTAAAGGAGCAGGATGAACAAATTCATACTGTAAATACTCCTGCGACCGTAACGTGGCGTCAAAAATAAACGTGACATCCTGGGACGTCAAGGATGCAGCCCATTGAATCCACCGAGGGTGCAAAGCTTTGGAATTAGGTACACTGGCTTTCGTAACTGCCTCCAAGGCAGGACACGGGGTAACAACCAACATGCGTTTTCCTTGTGACAGGGCACGTTCCTTAAGAATTGCCATCTGCACAGCTGATAAAACTTTCTCCACAGTGGAAAAACGCAGTTCAGCCGAAGTGTACAAGTGTGACTTGTAAGCAATAGGTACTGTATCTCCTTCATTAAAAGTCAGGTACGTGAAACCCACCGCCCCAGGGATAATTCTTATCACCAGGTTGGTCTGGTTATCACGAGTCTGTAAGTATTCAGAAGCGAGCAAATCACCCTGCAAAGACTGCAGAATGGCTGAATGCTCAGGCAGCCAGCATGATTTGGAAAAAGATGGTTGTATCAAAGCATACAAAGGCTTGATACGGTGGGCATATTCCGGAATGTAAGTCCTCCCGAAATTCAAGAAGCCCAGTAGAGATTGTAATTTCTTCAGTGTTGTTGGAGAGCGCAACTGTGCGCATTTCTCCAGGAAGTGGGGTGCTAAACCCTTCCCTTCGTTGTTAAGCTCGTAACCTAGAAACAACACTGTGTACTCTGCAATGTGCGACTTTGCAAAGTTAAACTTGTAACCTATGTCAGCAAAGTTACAAATTATGCTATTTACTCGACACAGATGCTCCCAAAGATCGTCGTCTGTGAGATAAATGTCATCCACATACGAACAAGCAACTGGGTCGATGCCCTCCAGAAGAGAGACAATGCGGGCGGAGAATACTCCAGGACTGTTCTTATAGCCCATTGGGAGTCGCCGAAACATTTTTTGCACACCGCCGCATGTAAAACTGGTTGATTGGGAACTTAGACCGTCTAATCTATGGGCATAAAAACCATTGGAAATGTCAAGCGTGTTTTTGAACCGTTTACGCTCAAGACTGTTCACTAACGCAGAGCCATGAGTATTCTGTACTGCACAGTTACGGCAATGCGAGTTCAAATGCCTATAATCCAAAACCAAACGATATGAGCCGTCCAGCTTGTTTACAGTAAAAAGAGTGTTATTCATCGGTGACACACACGTTTCAATTACACCTTGATATTCCAATTGTTCAAGGATAGCCACGACTGTAGCTTTGGCTTCACGCCGTATGGGATATTGAGGTTGAGGCTGCGGCTGAGACCGTAAAGGAATCTCGTGGCTTGGAGACAATTTATCCCAGCCACACTGATTGTGGTACACAGCCGGCGCAAGCACCAGAGCCCACTCTTCTGCAAAATGCAGCGCTTCCACTCTCGGTACAGTGTGCGCGAAACTGGGTAGGATTACCTCCTCCCCTCGCGGAGCTGCGAGAACAAAAGGTGGGGGCCAATCAGCCTCCGAAAGCAAAATGTCATACGTAGACGAGAGATTTTCCCAAAATACCCCTTTTACAGTTCGCTGCATGTCACCTTCTATTAACAGGACAATTTCAAAAAGACGTTCAGGGGGAGCAACATGCGTATCAGCAGTTTCAATTACAACAAAAGTATCAGTCGCTGTCACCTTCAACAGTGGACGGAGGGCCTCTCTCACTATGGTAATCTCTGCCGCGCTGTTCAGCAAGGTCAGAGCCCACGTCAGATTCCGAAGCCGCGTTCTCACTATCTTGGGCATAACGATGTGCTGTCAGGGCGGCGACTTTCTTCGTGGCAAACTGAGGTCTCTTGGGCGTAGCGCCTTCCTGCTGCTTTCCACCGGTACGCGGGCGGGGCTGACCACGTCCTTGCTGGCCACCCCGGCCCCTGCCGCCCCCTCCACCACCGGTTGACGGAGCTGATGAGTCCTGAAAGGAACGAGGAGAGCGGTGGTCAGAAGCCTGAAACCTCTTAGACGATTTAATCATCGCGCGGTCGCGCAAATCATAAACACGATCCGACTGCGCAGGCAACGGAGACGCAGGAGCAGAAACCTGTGTTTGTCGTTGTTGTTGTTGCTTACCCTGATTCTGCTTTTTAGGCCAATTCTGTTTCTTGGACTTAGGTTGACCACTAGTTTCCGAAGACTGACCCTGGGGCTGCTTTTTCTCTTTATCAGGAAAAGCCTTAAGCCCCTTCGCATTGCGGCCAACCGTTTTATAAGCAGCCACAATTATCCTTGCCAACTGACGGGGTCTTTCGGCCTCGGGAATCAACGCCAAAGCGTTAGCAACCTGAAAGTTCACTGCATCTCCCTTTACATTTGCAAGGATCAGATCGCAAACTTCATCAAAGGAGCACACAGGCGCATACCCAATTCAACCGCCGACTCCGGTCCGTGTTCGTCCTGAACACGTTTAAGGACCGCACCCAGATTGGTCACAGACGGGGTGCCATAGCACCTCGAATAGACCGCTGCAAAAGTCTTACCCCAGGTTTCGCAGTCAACAAGCTCAGGTGCCAAATCTTTCGGTAAACTTAGTGTAAGAATCCGGTGCTTATCACCAGGATTCGTATTAGGAAACACAGCTTCAAGCTGGCCGAATTTCTCAGCAAGCCAGAACGGAAAATCATCCTTGTCCTGCGGCTTTTTGCCCATCATGGAATTCACCATGACAGGATTGATTTTCAAACCAGCCTGTTCTGCACAAAGCTGTGCGCCCCTAGGGGCTACATCTTGAACATTACGGCTAGTGTAATGCACAAGCGCCCTAATCACTGTCACTGCGACTTCATGAAGTTACCGCAGCTCAGCTATGCCACAAGTGGCTTGATTAGGGTGAGGAGTGAATCCAGCCAAAGCGGGCCAAGGAGTGCCCGGAATGGACAAAGGACCTAACCTCGGAGCGGTTAAAGCATGTGGTAGGGCGCCACCAAACCAAACTCCATGCTGCCAAGCGTCAATAGGAACCTCCAGTGCTCTGTACGGAGCATACGCAGCCGGTACAGCCGTAGCAGTGTAGGAATGGAAAACGCCAGAATTAGCGTTCACCGGCGGAAATGTCACCCACGAATAAAATAGTTCGTACGGGTAAGCATGTTCCGCACTCACCACTAGAACAACAGCCAAGCCCTCAACAGGGACTTCATAAGCCCGCAAATGGTCACGCACCGCAATGCGACTATGCTGCGGGATGTCCACGGCTTGTGCCATGTCAGCACAGGAAAGTGAAAAAACAAAGATTACTTTGTAGCACGACTGGGTAGTAATTCAAAGAAACCGTTTACAGATAGATTCAAGCTTGAAAAGGACCTATTTCAAAAATAGGTAGGTTTTTCCGACACTGCCGTTTTCCGGAAACGGGAATGAAGGCGTTAAGGTTTGAATGATATACTACTCGAGTGTCATGATATAAGGCCAACAACGTATGGGCGCCATGTAGCAGGGTTTCCGTTCTCCCACAGAACTGTGCACAGAGATCTAGAACCTGGGTAAGTTAGGGTGACCCAAAACTCACCTTAGTTTCAGAAATCCCCTTACCAAGCTAGCTACAGTGTCTCATTGGTAGTAATAACTTACCAATGACTTAGACAATCCAGAACATGAACTTAGGGTACCTCAGGTATCGTGGAACACATGAACACTCTTTCGTTATATAATCATTACAAACCGAAACAGGGAGGCAAAGAACACACGTGCAAATTTGAAATGTTTATTTTTCAATGCAAAGTTCTCAAACGCAGTATCTTATATAATATCAACATACATATTATAAAAACCAGAGTTAGCAGCATAGTCACTAGTCCATAATAAGCGAACGGTGATAGCATATTATAATGCAAAATCTATAGAAATCTGTATCACCTATATTTCGCGCACCCTATTTAGCATATTATATTATATCTAAGAAGGTCTCATTTGGGTTCTAGCAGGGCGGGCCCATACCTCTAATTCTCAGTAGTAGGAGATCACATCAACAGCTACCAGCTCTCTGCATGCGAAGCATCAAGTGTGTTGATTCATTCCCTGTAACTCTATCTTAAACCCGAGTAGAGCCCAATGTTGGCAGCAATATTATTTGTGTCATGTCTAATGTGGTGCGAGGATCAGGCCTTCAGCAACCTTGTGTTAGTTTATTCTTAGAGGGTGCAGTTCTCAGTGTGCAGACATTTGTACCAAGTGTACCAAGCACGACTGATATCAGAGCAATAACATATTATTCTCAAATAAATCACATAACAATTAGGTGTCGTGCGCAAACTGAAGCCTAAGGAAAATATGGTGTTTAAACATTTAATAAACTCATGCTAACTTAACACAATATATAGAAACGCAGTAACCATATGACACCATTGAGAAATCCATCAACAGCCAACTCACCACCTTCATCAAAGAGCACAACATCCTCGACTCCTCCCAATCCAGTTTCAGAAAAAACCACAGCACGGAAAACGCCCTCCTCGCCGAAACTGACAACATCTGCTCCCTACTGGACAAAAGAGAAACAGTAGCCCTCATCCTCTTTGGCCTCTCAGCAGTGTTCTACACAGTCTCTCACAGCACCCTAATACACAGGCTCCACAATGCAGGGATATAGGGCAAGGCCCTCGACTAGACCCACTCCTTTCTCTCCAGCAGAACGTAGCGGGTCAGACTCCTCCCTCTCGGACCCTACACCCACCACCTGCGGAGTCCCCCAGGGGTCATCCTTCATCCCTATGCTTTTCAACATCTACATGGCTCCACTCGCTCCCATCGTCAAAACTACAGACTCAACATTGTGCCATACACCAACAAAACCCAACTCATCCTCACCCTATTCAACAAACCTAACACCGCCAGACACAATTTTCAAGAAGGCATAAAATCAATCACCAAATGGATGAAAAGCAGTTGCCTACAACTCAACACCGACAATACAGAAGTACTCATCATGGGCCCAAACTCCGACACCTAAAACAACACCTGGTGGCCCCCCCGCCATCGGAAGCCCACCCACCCCCATGGACCATGCATGCAACCTTGGAATCATCCTGGCCTCTGAGCTCAAAATGAACCACCATATCAACTTACGGGTGAGTAGTTCGGCTTAACAACACCTGATTGATTGATTGATTGATTGATTGATCCCCATACTTTGTGGCTCCCTTCTCTCGGCTTATCACTGTACCTCACATGAGTTTCAATAGAGCACAGACAGAAATAGAAGGGGTCATAGTGAAGGATTTTAGTATCTTCTGGTAACTATTCAAAGACAAGTATGTCACTTGAGTTGTGGTCCTACGCTTCCAAAAGTGATGAGTAAGACTGGACTGCTTTGTGTTCCTCTTATGCAAATGTTTTATCTATCCCAGGAGATGGCTTCTTAGGCTCCTTTTAACGATATCGCCGGAGCACGAATTCGGCCGCGGCGCGGGTGGGGCTGGGGGTGAGCACGGCGCTCCCTCACTCATGACAGCTCCATGCCATCATGAGTCACCGGCGAGCTGTGCTCATGATGGCATGGAGCCATCATGACCCCGCCCACTCACTAATTCACCCGCACAGGCTGGGAATTAGTGCCGCGCAGGTGGAGCGTGGCCAGAGCGGCAGTTGATGACGGCTCCACGCCGTCATGAGCACACGTCGCCCGTGGTTCATGACGGCGTGGAGCCATCATGAACATCGAAGTGGTTAAAAGCTATGAAATGTAGACAAGCCCATGTTGCACTTATGTATTTGTAGCTTCTGCCCAATGACCATACTCTTTTTGTTGGCATGAACTTCCTGATGGCTTCTTTTGAATGACGAAGCTCTAGATGCGACAGATGGCTGCGTGGACTCTGTACAATACACTTAATGAATTATAACTGCAATGATGTTCTTTTTATGGTATTTTTTTAATCTTTTATGGTTGTGACTACTTCCGTATAAATATTTAATATTATTACATAGCGTCAGGACAAACCCATATAAATCACATTCAGGACCTCCATCCTGGACTAGCTCCCTTACCTGTGGATGGGCTCCTGGACCCGGAATTTCTTGTGAGGGACTGCCTCGCCAAAAGTTTTTATCCTAGTGCCCACTGTTGTAGGTTTGCCATACTGATTTGGCATGGTGGAGTCAATGATATGTGACTTTGAACATCAGCACAAGAATTAGATTGATTCTGAGCAGGCCTTGCTCCAGGATTTGGGATCTGAGAGGGCCATGAAAAAGCATGGGTGGGCTACAAAGATGAATGGCTTGTCCAGAGTCTCCCAGGTGTCTGAGAACTGGGTCTGGACTTGTTTGACAGTCTTGTACGGAAGTGGGCTGCGTACCATATCTATTACCAGGTTTTGTCTGCTCTTTTGAGCAGTGTATTCCTAGAGGTTTAAGTTTATGGACTTGATCTCTTTGCTCTCTCCACCTCCCCCTCCTTTCTCTCTGTGTTCTTCATCTCTCTTTACATCACCCTCCTTTGTCTTCATTTGAACCTGTTGTCCGGCTCACCTCACCCTCTACTTTCTTCCACCTTACTCTCTTCACCTCATTCTACTCTCTCTCGCCATTATCCACATTGTCTGGCTGTGCCCTTCACTTTGTTCTCATATATTTCTCTTACCTCACCCTTCAATATTTCTGTCTGACCCTACTTTATTTCTCTCCTGACCATGCCATCCTCTCACTTTAGTTAAACATACTGACTCCACTTCACCCTTCTATTTCCACCTCATTTTGTCTCTCCAAAACACACTTCTTCTTCCACCCCACCCTTCTTTCCCTACGTCACCCTACTCTCTCTTCCTCACCCTCCTCTCATTCTTGCTCACCCTTGTATCTTTCCTTTTCACTCTACTTTTCACCATCCTCATTTTTCACACTATCATTCCTGCCTCTTCCCATTTACCCTCCTGTCTCTCTGCTTCGGCTTCCCCTCTCTTCACCTCATACTTCTGTCTCTTAACCGCACCCTGGACTCACCTTCTTACTCTCTTCTGTCAGCCTCATCTTCACTGCTGCATCCTATTGGGTAGATATTTTGTGTATGCAAAGGAACGATGGGTGTGCATATCCTTACGTTGGTGCCTGGGTGTATGTAATCGGCCTGGCACTTCTCTGTCTCTGGCTCTGCTCATCCCTGGTAGCTCTCCACATTCTAAACAGTGGTAACAATAAGGCCTGGATTATATATAGCAAACTCATGAGCACACACAAGATCTACAAAGAGTTAGGGTTATGCATATTGTAACTAAATAAGTTAGGTGACAATTGTAAGAGCAACATAAGGTGGCAACCTGAGCAACAAAACAAAATCAGACATCAGAGGTGGGATTGTTTCGACCTCGGTCGGCCCACTAATCCAAGATTATATCTTTTGAGGTTAATGACTGGACTTGTAATTAGGTGGCTATTTCTCAACCATTATGTTGTTGTCTGTCACTTGTCAGAATGTATTTTGAGGGGAACAAAGAGGAAATGTGCAACTAATGTAAGTGCCTCAAAATTGAAATTTATCTCTGAAGTAATCCAGTAGACAGGTTCATGTAAGAAGAGAGATGTATTCATAGCAGACAGCTTATACAACCACAGTTCATAAGATGTAAATTCCTTCTGCCCAACTCCCACTCACAGAATTTCCAGCCTAGAGAAACAATAACATTCTAAAGACATGTCAGGAAACATGTTCTAACTTGGAATACTACACACCTTCCCCCAATAAAACAAAATAAAATAATAAAAAAAATAGAAATACACTAATAACAATTAATAATGAAAAAAATCTCTCAATTTGACAGGAGTATGCTTGATGCGAGAACTTTTCATTAACTCACCAATATTACTACCAGATTCCAAACTAATACCATTAAAAACATCATTACTGGATGTGCAAGGAGTTGTCTCGTGAGAATTACTTACATTTGTGGAACCAGATTCTGCTGAATTAAGAGGTGGCAAAACATTCTCAAATGTGTCAAGCATGGTAGAATTGCATTCATTGTCCTCAATAGATTTTGGCAAATCAGACTGAGAAATTGTTACAGGATTCACAATTTTACATAAAGAAATGCGTCTAAAATTCCAAATTTTGCCGCCTTCTACTCTCACCGCTTTACTGAAAACTTCAATCACTCTACAAGGATCAGACCAATTGGCCCTTATTTCCCATGAAAACCACCATATTTAACACGTACAAAATCACCCACTTTAATTTTCGAATTGTGACTGCTGTGTCGCAAAACATTGCCTGTCATCTTCTCCTGATAACTCTGAACCTTTTCTTTGACTTGAGAAAGATCAAAAGTGTAATTGTGTGCAGTTTTAACTTTCATCCACCACGGTAATAATTTAGAACCAGGCTTCCTACCTCGCAATATCTCAAATGGATACAAACCAGTGACTGAATTCGGAGCAACACGATACAACAGTACAGTAGCACGTAGGGTTTTTTTTCCAATCTAAACCACTTTTCATAGCTAGTTGGATAGAATCTGTAATGACCCTTTTAAAGCGCTCCACCTGACCATTGGCTTGAGGATTATAATTAGACACCCTTTTATGCACAATACCACATCTATCAAGAAAAGAACCAAACTCTTTGCTGATAAATTGTGGACCATTGTCCGAAACAACTTCTGCAGGAATACCCTCGTGGCAAAGAACTTCATCTAAAAATTAATTGTCAAGAGTAGAACCAATTTTGTCTACTACCTTCAGCTCAGGCCATTTAGAAAAGTAATCAATCAGAACTAGTACATACACATCCTTGTTAGGAAAGAAATTAAGTGGACCAATAATATCAATGCCAAGCTTCTTCCAGGGGCTTAAAACATACTCAATGGGAGAAACATCAGCCGACAGAGGTTTGACAGATTTGTCACTTTTGGAACAAGGAGAACATAATCGGACCCACCTATTAACCATTGCATCAACACCCGGCCAATAATAAAATTCTCTAATACGTCTTTTAGTACTGGACAAACCCAAATGTCCCTCATGAGCCATAGCAATGATTTTCTCTCTTATCTTGGATGGAGGAACTATTTTATCACACCTAGTTACAGAACCATGAGAAAACATAAGCTCATCTTTTATCTTACAAAAAGACAATAGATCGCCAGATAATTTCCTTTCCTCAGGCCACCCAATCTGCAGAAATTTTACAATACTGGATAAGGTACCATCCTCACACTAAGGGGTCGATTAGAATCGCGGACGGACTTGCGTCCGTCCGCGACCCCAGAGCAGGAGGGAACCTCCGCATGGCATGCGGAGTTCCCTGCTGTGCAATTAGGATGTGACCGCCACCTTGGCGGTCACATCCTCTATTTTTAACATTGCCGCGGGTGCAGCTTCAAGCTGCACCCGCGGCAATGTTAAAAATGCACGCATTGCATTTGCATGCAGAAAGAGGCAGGCACCGCGCGGTGCCTACCGCTTTCTGCATGCAAATGCAGGGGGGTACCATAGGTACCCCCCATGTGCACCCCCCACCTCCCCCTTCACCTAAGGGGCCCGCAACGGGCCCCCGCAGTGAAGTTCCGTATGCTTTTCCGCGGCGGAAAACCTGCCGCGGAAAAGCATACTTTACTAGCCATCCTAATATGGTGGACGGTGTCTGGAAGACACCGTCACCATATTAGAGCTTTTCCGCCGCGGTTGTAATCCGACCGCGGCGGAAAAGCTGCGGACGGAAACCAGGACCCACCAGCCATCCTAATCTGGCGGTGGGTCTTTGGTCAGTCCGCTGCGGATTTTCCGCATCCTCGGGGCCGGCGGTGGCTTCCGCCGGCCCCGAGGATGCGGAAAATCCGCAATCATAATGACCCCCATAGTCTCTTTCCATTCAGATTCCGAAAGGATATCGGAAGAAACATTCGCATCACCACCATTAACATCATCAATCGTATATGCAACGTTAAGATTAATACTATTATTAGCAGAATCATGTGTGTCAAGTAATGGTAAACAAGACATGCAGTCAGCATGTACATTTAAGCGACCAGGAACATACTCAACTACACATTGAATTTCCTGTAACTTGGCGGCAAGGCGTGCCAGCCGAGCAGTAAGTCTTCTACCACCACCAGCTAACATGTTGATTAAAGGCTTGTGGTCCGTTCGTAAACGGAATTTAGTACCCCACAAAAATTGTCGAAAGTGTTGTGCAGCCCAAGTACATGCCAGCAACACTTTTTTCAATAGTGGAATAATTGTATTCAAACCCACGCAATGTTCTGGAAGCATAGGAGACCACATATTCTTCACCTTGGTTTGGGTTCTCTTTTAATGCAGAAAAACAAATGTTACTTGCATCCAAAGTGACAATACAATCATTCCCTACTTTGAAAGGTCTTAAAAATGGAACATTCATAATTTCTTTTTTAAGAAGATCAAAAGCACATTGTTAATCATTACCCCATGTGAATTTCACCTCAAAGGATGTACTTTAAATGAATAATCCTGTTCAAATTTATTGTAAAACTCTGTTAACCCTAAAAACGACACAAGCTGCTCTTTTGTTGAAGGGGCAAAAGCATTCCAAATGCTTTTGATGTGATTGAATTTAGGTTTAATCCCATTGCTGGAAATTTCATGTCCCAAATACTCCACTTTATTTTGTCTAAACTTACATTTAGAAAATTTTAGGGTTTGACCTTTCTCTTGCACGCATTTCAATACCATTTTCTAGTTCTTGTCATGTTCTTCAACGTCCTTTCCAAAAATCAAGATATCATCCTGGAATGTAACCGCACAGGAACATCCTTCAAGAACTTCCTTCATGAGTCTTTGGAAAACAGACGCCGCACTGGCCAAACCAAATGGCATGCAGCAAAATTGAAACATACCCTCAGGTGTAATAAAAGTTGTTAAAAATGTTGATTCTTCGTGTAAAACTACCTGGTGATAGGCACTAGCTAAATCTATAGTGGAAAAGACACGGGCACCAGACAATGTTGAAATTAGTTCATGTATATGAGGTAAAGTATGTCTATCTATCCATATTTCCTTGTTTAGGCTTCGAAGATCCACAGATAAACGAAGATCGCCATTGCTCTTAAGGGACAAGACAACTGGAGAAACCCAAGTAGAAGATTCTATCGGCTCAATCGTTTTTTGGGATACTAGATCAGACAAAATTATTTTCAATTTGTCTCGATATGCTAAAGGTACATTTCTCACTCTGTGTCTAACAGAAACAGCATCCTCTTAAGAATAATTTTGTCCTGGAAATTTGCGAATTTCCCAAGGGTGTCTGTGAAAATGGCAGGAAACTTACTTTTCAAATTATCAGTAAATTCCTCTGCATCAGAAGGTACAACATACACAGGTGGAGAAGCACTAGGGTCTAACTTTATGCCCATTTCTTGTTGGTGAGGCCAACCAAGAATAGACACACCTTCAGTGGCAATATACACTTTGCCTCTAGTTCTTCTATTTTTAAACTCCAAGTAGGCCCACATAAAACCATCAAGATCACTTTTATGGCAAGAGTAACCACCTGGTTGGGCATCAGGCGGAAATAATTTTTAGAGCTCCAGAATTTGTCAAATACATCTCTCCCTATAATACTATACCATGCACATGAATCAATATGCATAGAAATTTATTTTCCATTGATCAATATTTTGTCATTGGGAAAACTCTAACACACAGTATCAATAACACACAGAAGGCTATTGATTTCTGAGATCTGATCAGAACCTTCATCCTCTTCATAAGTCATGAGATTGATCTTTTGCGAAGACTTGCAAACCTTGCTGAAATGACCAGGTTTCTTACAATTTATGCATTTCTTTTTCCATGCAGGACATCCTTTGTAACTTCCTACATGGTCCAAACCACCACATCTATAACAAACTACCTGAGGTTTTTTTCCCAAAAATGTGTTGTCTCTCATCTTTGTTTCTTTCTTGGGAGGTTCATACAAAAATTTCCAAAAAATCCGAATTGGGATGGTCTTTTACTACCGATACCTCTGGAATAACTTCTTTGGGTTTAACTACTTGACAACTATTTTCACTAACATTTTTTGTACTGTTCAATCCCTTTAGCAATATTTAATACAGCACTAAGTGAAGACTCTGTACCCATCCATAAGCTTCTTGAATTTTCTTACTCTTAGTCTTCATCATAACTTGATCCCTTAACACCTGTTCACAATTGATGGTTTCAAAAGCACAGGATCCACCTAATGTACGTAATGCAGCTACATAATCCTCGATCGACTCATCATCCTTTTGAGCCTGCGAGTAAAATTTTAATCTTTCCATAACTGCGTTTATTTTCCTGCCAAATCTAATGCTCATTTGTTGGACAGTAAATTTCAAAAACATTGGTGTCACCCGAACCTTCTATAGGAGGTAAATTTGCTAATTCTTTCAAACCTACTCCCCCCAAACAATTCCTTGAAAGAGCAAGTTTTCTTTTAGGCAAGCAACCATCTTCCTCTAACACTTCAACATAAGCTAGAAACAATAAATACCAAAGATCCCACTCCATTTCAGATTCACCTGCAACTGGCAAAAAAAGTGGAGGTGCGACAATATTAGACATGTTGTAAATAATGGTGAGATGAATATAGTTAGTTTCAGTAAAACGGCTATGCAATTTCAACATTGTAAATATACAATATTAGATTGCAGAGAAAAAAAACAAATTTACAGCTGTGCGCATTAGCGCGAGTGAATATGCGAAACGCCAAATGTCAAGCTGTACGCATCAACATGAATGAAAGCGCAGAAAGTAAAATGTCAAGCTGTGCGCATCAGCGTGAGTCAATGCGCAACAAAGCAACAAAAAAAAAAACCTCCTATAATCAAATCTATTACCGTCTTTTATTTCCTCGATGTTAACATTTCGATTTTATGTATAAGAAATGAATCCCTTATGAAAGCGATGCTAATTTGAAACGCCAAATCGATGTAAGCACTCCATTCCGCAATGCGCTGCTTCAATTTCCTTGCGTTGCTTCAACTTGCATGTTGATTGGTAACGAAAACTCGATAAACAAAAAAAAAAAAAAGAAGATGGCGACTGTAACGTTGCGTGATGCGTGATGATGTAATGAAGCGTAAACCTTCGACTACAGAAGTTGCAATGACGATGTGCCGATGCGCGTGAAAGTTCTTTGCCGATCTGGTAACACGCGACACAACCAGTAAGTGCAAGTTGAAATTTTGAAAGATGCAGGCATCGCTCTAATGCCGGTTAACAATAGAAGATGCCTCAGTACTGCCCGAAAATGAGAGTCGACAGAAATCACCTGCTGCCCGATACCGACAGCGGAACCAAACACACCAAAGTATAAAGTTACTGATTGAATGCAAACAGCATAACAAACACTTCTCAGCATAAAATGCACGTACAATAGATCACCCTCAGCCAGAAGTAGGCTAGGCATTTAATTCACATAACAATCAAAAAATGTATCCATTTGGCACAGGAATATTTATCCCAGAAACACTTAACCAGCCGCTGGTTCGATCAAAGCACAACACAGTAGAACGGCCGCTGGTGCAATCAAAACACGCAAAAATTGAAGTAAATCAAAATACCTTCAAAGTAAGTGAACGCTGTCTGATAACTCTTGTCCAGAATCCCGATCGTCGCCAAATCATGAAGTAATCCAGTAGACAGGTTCATGTAAGGAGAGAGATTTATTCACTGCAGACAGCTTATACAACCACAGTTCCTAAGATGTAAATTCCTTCTGTCCAACTCCCACTCACAGAACGTCCAGCCTAGAGAAACAATAACATTCTAAAGACATGTCAGGAAACATGTTCTAACTAGGAATACTACAATCTCTAAACAGTGACCGGCATGCTTTATCTTCTTTCCCCATGTCCTGTCTCCCACTACTCTCTCCCACTCTCACTATCATTACCTTCTCTTTACCCATCAACCTTTGGGTCAAACAATCCTCCTTCTTATTCTACCTATATTCTCCAGTCTCTTCACAATCCTTTGCTGGCCCCTACCCCAACACTAATCATTTTCTCATGACCCTCTTATATGACCACCTTCCTTTCACATCATTCCCATCCTTCACAAGTATCATCCTCCCCATACATCTTTCGGTATTCCTCTTCTTCTGCTCATCTCTTATTGGCCCGAATCAGTACCGGCTTACCCATCCCCATTCCTATCATCACTCATTTGTCTCATCAATACCATGCTACATCCATCCTACTTCCTCAGGCTCTTTTTTCATCTTCCTTTATCCACCTCTCACAATATCGTCTTCATCTTCTCTACTTTATGATGCTCAACATGCCTACTCCTCATTAATCAACCCTCTGCGAAATATTTCTCTCTTCCCTTTTATTCACTTCTTTACACTTGCTACATCCATCTTACCTTTTATATTATCCTTCCTTTTCTTGTTTCCTATTAATCTTTTCTATCCTCAAACTTTCCTGTAACCGTGCTCCATCTTTCATCTTTCATCTCTGTACCCCATCACCTTTTTCTCTTGTCAAGATTATAGAATCTATGATTGCATTTGTTACCCCTTGGAGACATAGTTATGAAGGTGGGTGTGGGCTTTTCAGGACCTATCAGTTAGTCTTTAGCTAACATCATCAATGTTATAAGTGAGTTAAGCATTCTACCTTTCAAAATGCCCCAAAACATCGCATTTAATTGAAACGTAGATAAGTGTGTTGTTTATCCAGATCAAGGACAACTAGCAGTTCTGACTTTTCACATTGATGGTGGGACATCAATGTTTTTTTCCCGTATAGTGCTTGCAGGCTGTAAAAAAAGTTGATTTTTATTTGGGGTGGTTGATGCGGTCTTTCACGCAAGACTAGTCAAAACTGTGCCATTAATTGTGTTTTCTTTAATGATATACTGCTATTGGGCTTTTAAGTGTGATTGAACAATTGTGTGGGGGTCTCTAAATGGGGCATGAACATGTAGTTATATGCATGGCTTATATCATAAACTACATCTCTATGATTTCCATAGGGTGCCACGCAAATCGTATTTCGTCATCTCTCCAAGTTTTTTGTTATTGCATCCTACTGGCCCATTAGCCCATACTACACACAGTAAAAGTTACCCCTGCATCACTTCGCTTTGCTTTTAAACGCACCAAAGATCTGAGAGATAACATTGTCCACACAAGACTGGAGGCCATTGATAGGACAGATAGGAATACACTCTGGGGCCTCCCACCTATCAAGGGACACTACCCATGTGGATCGTGCAGTGTGTGTCAGAAGACAAAACCATGTAAAGAAATCCAGTTGAGCTCCCCCAGCACATGGTCTCAAACTTCCCACACTAATGGCAACACCAAGAATTGCATGTACATGATTACCTGGCCATGCCAAAAACAATACATAGGCATTACCACCATACAAGTCAAAATGAAAATACCTGAACATCGCAGCAACATCAGATGCAGAAGGGATACCACTAAGATGATCACCCACTATAGAGAGAAGGTTTACTGACCAGACAAACTTAGTTGGACAATCTTAGAAACCCACACACAAATAAAGAAAGCTGATTTGTTCCATAGAGATCAGCAGTGGATTCTCCGCCTTTCGGCAAATCTGACAGGCCTCAACCATGGCATTCCCTGGAATGAAATCAGATTGTGAATCCACATTTCAACATCTTTATGTATCTTTGATCTCACTGCTGACTAGGACTGTAACCATAATCATTTAAACAGTCACTACTCACTTAAGCCCCTTTTTACTGCCAGGGATGACATACCAATTGTAGAAAGGTCTATCTCATGGTAAGGGCTTTTTAAAAGGTACCTCTATATGCTAAGCAGCGTAGTCCCTTTCTCTTTTCTTCTCTAACCCTCTACACCTTGTATCCAGGATCATGAAAACAATTCTGCTCATGTCCTTTACACTACTTCTTGGGGTTTCACTTCCAAGCTTACCCGGTTCCTTTTAGGACTATGTTTGGTACTTTTGCCGACCCAAGACTTTTTCCAGGATTATGTGTCCTGAGCGCAAGACGCCCACCCCAATAGGCCATTTCCTGTGCCACACCCACTGGTCCCAGCAGTGGTGCCCTCTTGGTGCAGGAGACACAGCTTCCCCCCACCCCCCAGTAGACCCTTGTTGGAAATAGCCCTTTTTGCAGGGTTGTCCTCAAACTTTTTGCTTTGTCCTCCTATTTTTTCCTGACCTGCTGTTGTTGGTTTTAGGACTCTGGGTACTTTATGACTGCTGAGCAGTGCCAAAGTGCATATGCTCTCTGTGTAAATTGTGTTATGAATTGGTGTTTTCATGATTGGATATTTGATTTACTTGCTAGTCCCTAGTAAAGTGCACTGAGTGTGCCAGGGCCTGTAAATCAAATGCTACCAGTGGACCTGCAGCACTGTTTGTGCCACCCACGTGAGTCACCTTAAAAAGGTAACTCAGACCTGCCATTGCAGAATCTGTGCACATTTGGTAACTGCCATGTCGACTTGGCCAGTGCACACACTTGCCAGTTCCTAACCTTCCCTTCTCTTACATGTCAGGCACCCCTACGGTAGGCTCAAATAACCCATTTCGTTTTTTCACTATTGCAAGGCTACCTGTTCCCCAAAGGACAAAATGGGGAGTTTGTTTCTAACATCTTATAAACATAACTGGCCCTGGGAACCCAGTAGGAAAATAACATTTAGTATGCCTGAACTCAGAATCTAACAATGCATCTTTTAGTAAAGGTGATTTTTACATTCTGTGTTTGAAAATATCTCCTTTAGGAAGAAGGTATTTTCTTGCTCAGTCATCCCGTGTGAGTCTGCTAGAATGTGGATTGCCTGTCTGGGTTTTGGACGACAGATGGCTTGGAAGCAAGGGTGGCTGCCGATAGTCTAGGTAGGTCAGGAAAGGGCTGAATAGACCTGGGCTGCGATGGGGGAAGAGGGAGGAGATTTCCTTGCATGTCAAAGGGCATGGTCTGCCTCTGAGAATACCCTCCCCACCCCCTGCCGGGAAATCACACCAGAGAAGGCAGAACTGGTTCTGGCTGGGCACAGACCCTCTGTCTAGAGGATCAAAGGATTTTTTTAAACAAAAACTGGGGCCCAGACCCCTGAACTTTAAAACGCTTTTGTCATCAAGAAGACTGACAAGAAGAGCTGGAGAAGCTGTGAGGAGGACCTACCACTTTGCTGTGTGCTTTTCTGTGTTGGCCTGCAGTGGATGCTTCTGTCTTAGGCAGTGAAAGGACTGGACTGAACGTTCTGCAATTTGCTTTGTGAGTTTCTCCAAGGGCTTGAAGTAGAGCTTGCCCCCTGTTCAAGAAGTCTCAGGAACGACAAAGACTTCAAGGTCTTCTGCCCGCAGCACTGGGGACTGTGTGTTTTGTGCTGTAACAGAGGAAAAGCAACTCGACAACGTCTACAACGCCACTGCAGACTCCACGTCCTGACGGCACCGCAGAGGGCACCGCTGCAATGCCGTAACATCTCAACGCGATCCTGGTCTCACCGAAGACACCTGCAGACACCGCCACCAAGCCGCTGCTCGCACCGCGACCTGCGGGCACCATACTCTGCACCGCCTCGCTTTACGATGACACCTTGCCACCACAGAGAGCAACTCCTCAATGCCGCACCGCGGCCCTGGGCTCACCGACGCTGCCATCTGACGCCACCAGTGAGCCATTGCTTGCACCGTAACCTGTGGGCACCGCACTCCGCCCCCCTTGCTTCACAACAACGCCTTGTTATCCCCATCGCCACTGCTCCACGCCGGAATCAACACCACTGGTTCAAGGGCACCACTCCTAAAGTTGCATGACGCACCACCCTCATCCCAACCCACAGCTTTGGTATGCCGACGACGGTGCCATTGACTCCAGTTCGTCAGCCAATGACAGCGCTTCAGCAACAACGACACCGCTGCTTGCACAGTGACCTGCTAGCACCGTGACGAGCACCTCCTTCATCTTGCACCGTGGCCCTGGTCCCACTGACGACTTCATCTGACGCCGCCACCGAGCCGCTGCTCGCACAGTGACCTGAGAGCACTGCATGCCACACCGCTACACTTCGCACCACAGCACCCGACGCCGGCCGATGCCAGCACTCCTGACTCCAACAGAGAGGAGTTCGACCTGCAATGCGTGTGACTTTGAGGGCCCGACGACTCCTGCACCGACCTCCGGAACAGATGCCTGCGGATGCTGTGTTTTTAGAAGCTCAACGAGAGGTCGCCGACGCCTTACAATTCTAAAAGGTACTGTTTGCGGGTCTTCCCGACACCGTAGCTGGCCCGCGGTGCCGCGGTCAGCCAGAACTATTTGGATTTGTTTGCTCACAACACAGTGAAAGCCTCGGACAGAGCTATTGACATCAAGGAACTGTTTTTAAAGCGTATTTTGATAACTGTGGATTTTTAAGTACTGTATTGTGTATTTTTATTACTTTTTGTCTTGTCTTAAATATACAAAAATATTGGATATTTTTCTAAACTGGTGTGGTGTCCTTTTGTTGTGCTTACGCTGTATTACTGTTAGTTATGTGCAAATGCTTTACATACTGCCGCTGAGATAAGCCTGAATGCTCGTGCCAAGCTACCAAGGGGGTGAGCAGGGGTTATTTTAGGAATGTTATTCCCTTATCCTGACTAGAGTGGTGGTTTCTGCCAGGCTTTGACATCTGCCCTAGCCTGCCAAACATCCAATTTCTAACAACCCTGGTTTTGTTTCCCAATTCCACACCTTTTCGTTTTGGCACCCGCCTCATCCATTGGTGGGCCGGTGCACCATTCCTCCTCCCTTCACGACTGGTCGACACAAGCCTGACCTCCTGCTCCTGTGTTTTCCACCATGCAAGGACCCTTCAAGGCCCCTTTCCGTCACTTATGTGTTGGTTGCTCCTGGACGACCCCATCCCATCATGGCACCCACATGATGTTTTGTTGCGCCAGGACTACTCCCACCGGCACAACTGGGATGACACTTTGCCGTGCACCGGAAGTGCTTCTCCTGACCTGGCATGGGACCCTTTTTCACTGCAGCACGTATGTTGTTTCCTACACCACTCCGGACTCACAGAGAGTAGTTAGTCGCAGTCCATGCACCAACCGGCAGTAAGTCTACGCTCCATTTATACTCTTAGCGTGTGTCAGGCAACCTTTCTAGCGCATGCCTTTCTCTTCTTGGATTTTTATTTTATTTTACTTGTTTGTAACCATGCTGCCATAATCCAGCGTGCGCCCCCTTTACTATGTCTACCCGGAGTTGGTCATGAAGCCACTGGGTGTCTTGTGACTGTGGAATTGTTTCACTCCCTGCACCTCTAATTTTGGGGAAGTGCCTTTATATTCATAATCATGAACCTCGGTAATTCTTCATATCAGAGTTTTTTTCGGGCACTCCACTGCGGGATATGGAGTACTAATGTGTCACTCTACTTGGACTACAGCCCACTGTCTCCTTCCCTGGATCTCACTTACTATGGGAGGATGTTTTTGAGGGGTGTAACAGTACGTGCTCGGCATGGAATAGAGCATGGGTACTCATAGTACGACCCGCGGGCCCCCAGCAGCCCGGCAAGCCTTTCCTGGCGGCCCGCGGACCTTACAGACAATTTAGCCGTGTTAAATAAAAAATAAAGAAGTGTCAGCAAACACTGCTTGCAGCGACTCTGAGAGACTCTGCTGCTCTGTGGGGGCCCAGGCATTCCAGTGACAGTCAGAGTGCAGCTGCAGGGGCGCTAAAAGGTGAAACAAAAGCCTCATTAACATACAAATGGTCTTTTAAAGACCTGTGAAGTGCTCGGGTGCGGCTGTGTGTGTGTGTGTGTGTGTGTGTGTGCCAGGAAACTGTCTCAGCCAGAGCACACACAGGCAGGGTGAGATGAAGAGGATGACAGAGGCAGGTAGAGGGAGGGAGACAGTGGGAGGGAGGGAGAGGGAGGGAGAGCGAGGGAAGGAAAGGGAGGCAGACACAGACGGAGGGAGGGAAAGGGAGAGGGAGGGAGAGCGAGGGAGGGAGGGAAAGGGAGGCAGACAGAGGGAGTGCAAGAGAGGGAGGTGGAGGGAGAGCGAGGGAGGGAGGGAGAATGATGGAGGGAGGGAACGGGAGGCAGACAGGGAGAGCGAGGGAGGGATGTATGACGTTACAACTAATACTTTTACCACACATACCATTACAACGCGGTTTTTACAACGCATACCATTACAACGCATAGCGCTTTGGGGTGCTGGATAGTGAATAGTTTAATTTACTTTTCCAACTCCAGTCCCCGTGGACACTAGGGAAGGTGTTGGATAGTAAATTAAACTTATTCCATATCCTAGAGAGCCCCCCAGCGCAATGATTTGTAATGGTTTGCGTTGTAATGACTGCGTTGTAATGGTAGTGCGTGGTAAAAGATTTGTTGTAAAGGTTGTATACCGCGAGGGATGGGGGTGGAGGGAGGGAGACTGGGAGGGAGGGAAAGGAGGGGGAGGGAGACCAAGGGATGGAAACAGAGGGAAAGCGAGGGAGGGAGGGAGAGGGAGGCAGACAGAGGGAGAGGAGGGAGGGAGAGAAAGGGAGGGGGAGGGAGAGTGATGGAGGGAAAAGGAGGGAGGGAGAGGGAGACAGAGGAAGAGCGAGGGAGGTAGGGAAAGGGAGGCAGACAGAGGGAGAGCGAGGGAGGGAGGGAAAGGGGGGCAGACACAGACAGAGGGAGAGCGAGGGAGGGAAGAAAAGGGAGGGAGAGGGAGGGAGACAGACATAGGGAAACAAAGAGAGGGAGGGAAACAGAGGGAGACAGACAGAGGGAGACAAAGAGAAGCAGGGGGAGGGAGACAAAGAGAGGGATGGAGAGGGAGACAGAGAAAGGGAGAGGGAGTGAGACAGAGGGTGACAGACAGAGGGAGGGAGGAGGGAGGGAGCAGGGAGGGAGGAGGGAGGGAGGGATGAGGGTGACAGACAGAGGGAGGGAGGAGGGAGGAGAGTGACAGACAGAGGGAGAAGGGTGACTGACAGAGGGAGGGAGGAGGGAGGGAGGAGAGTGACAGACAGAGGGAGGGAAGAGAAAGAGAGGTGGGAGGGAGGGAGTAGGGTGACAGACAGAGGGAGGGATGAGGGAAGGCTATAGAGGGAGGAGGGTGACAGAGTGAGGAGGGCGACAGAGTGAGGGAGACAGAGTGAGGGAGAGAGCGAGGGAGCGAGGGAGAGGGAATGAGAGAGAGGGAGACAGAGAAAGAGGGAGACAGAGAGAGAGAGGGGAGACAGAGAGAGAGAGAGAGAGGAAGTGAGACAGTCAGAGTGAGTGAGACAGAGGGAGTCAGGGAGGGACAGAGAGGAAGTGATAGGGAGTGAGACAGTCTGAGTAAGAAATAGAGAGAGATGGAGGGAGAGAGGGAGAGAGAGAGGGGGAGAGAGGGGGAGAGAGGGAGAGCGAGGTTGAGAGAGGGAGAGAGAGGGAGAGAGAGAGAGTGAGAGATGTGTGTATGCCGCTGCAGGGACCTGTGTTCAACTTCATGGTCACAGTTTCTTTTGTTGCTCTAGCCCCGCCCCCTCTGACCCCGCCCTCACCTGTGCGGCCCTCGGACACAAACCACACTGTAAATTTGGCCCTGAGAGAAAGTTTGTGAGGGCCCATGGTATAGAACCATGGATATCAGGATGACACTGATATAGGATCTATAAATGTGGATTACATCTTACGTATGGGTGCCTTGATAATCAAACTTAAAGATTCAAACAGGAGTGAATAGAGCATCTAAGCCATAATGTCTCCTTCAAACTTCACAGGACACGCACCATGGGTATTATATAACTGGACAGTTGCAATTGGTACCCCTCTTTTACCACCATCTACCAACTAGGAACATCATCAGGCATGCCTCTACACCTTCCTCAGTATTGATTTTACCCCATTTAATTTCCTCCTTCTTCCCTTCTTCCCTTTTCCCCTCTTCTCTCCCTTTTTAGCTCTTTTCTTTTGATGCAGGTCCCTACTGAAATGGAACCTGCTTGCTGATGATGTACTGACTGCAGATAGTATATTTAGTAAGGGTATTCTGAATGGACTCTACTATATAGATGTGTACCAACACCCTTTTTTGACTAGTTAGTAATTGTTTTAGGTCCTGAAGAAATGCCACAATCAAATTTTTCATAATTTAGGGCATGAAACATGTCGACCGTCACTTGCACTTAAACACTTGACAATACTATTAGCGTCTCCATATCCAAGTATTACTTGCTATTCATCATGCCATGGAACCCACTAATTAATGTTAGTTCAGCGGGCTTTCTATAGTTATTTTTAATCCAAACACTCCATACACTCTACTCACTTACACACCACACGTCCCACACACACAAATTTCATCTACAGCTAAGTCCATGATCTATAAAAGATCGCTGGCAAAGAGACCCCCTGTGGGGCCCTTTGGGCATTGCAGTGCCGGCCCAACGAGGAGCTGCCCTATGATACAGAATGACACCTCTTGCACGGTTTGAGGGCTCTTGCTCTTTATAGAAGCCAGTCCCTTTCTTCTTTTCTCTCATTACTAGGGCCAGCATACCTCTTTATTTGTAATCCATATATATATATATATATATATATATATATATATATATATATATATATATATATATATATATATATATATATATATATATATATATATACAACAATGGCATGCACCTAAAACCAGCCAGGACTATTGGCTTCATCAATAATTGTTTCTGTGTTTTCTGCAGAAAAGACATGGATTAGATGATCAGGTTTTCTGAACTCCCTTTTGATCCAGTGACAGACACTGTGAGAAATTTGCAGTGCCTTCAGCTTTAACTCCAGATCTATCAATCATGGCCTGTTAAAAACACCTCAAAGAGACTCTGGTCAGATTAGTCACTGTACGGGCGAAGTATGTAGCACGAAATACAAATACAAAAACTCAACATCCTGGACAGAACTAATACTCGTGGAGTGCAATATTAAGTAAAACAGGTGAAATATAAAAAGGAACTGAGGGCCATACTATCGAGAAAGGGCGATACATTATCGCCGCTTTTATTGGCATGAAACTGCCGCTAAAGCAGCGATAAAGCTTGATAATATGCCCTTGTGAATTCCCATAGAAGCCCAGGAACAGCAAAGACTTCAAGCTCTTTTGCACTCAGCACTGGGGACTGTATTTTTTTGCTGCAACAGAAGACAAGCAATTCGACGATGTCTATGACGCCGCTGCCGACTCAGTCTACGATGCCGCTGCCGACTCTTTGTCGTGAAGGCACTCCAGAAGGCTCTGCTGCAACCCCACACTATGACCCTGGTGTCACTGATGTCACCTGCTGATGCCACCACCGAGCTTCTGCTCGCACCGTGTCCTATGGGCACCACACTCTGCACCACCTCGCTTCACGACGATGCCATGGTATCCCCGACGATGATGCTCTACACCAAAATCTACGCTGCTGCTTGTACCGAGGTTCGATGGCACTGCTTGTAAAGTCACATGACGCACCACCCTCATCCCTCACCGCAGCCTCGGCCTACCAATGCCATGGGCATCGACTCCTGTTCGTCAGCCGACGACAGTGCTTAAGCCATGACAACACTGCTGCTTGCACCATGACCTGCCAGCACCACAATGAGCACAGCATTCACCTCGCACCGCAACCCTAGTCTCACTGATGACGCCATCTGACACCGCCACCGACCCGCTGCTCGCACCGTGACCTTAGGGCACCGCACACCGCACAGCTGCACTGCTGCACTTCGCACCGCAGCACACGATGCCTGCCAATGCCAGTGCTCCTGACTTCAACAGAGAGGAGTTTGTTCTGCAATGCATGTGACTTTGAGGGCCCCAATGACTCCTGCATGACCTCCGGAACCGACGCCTGCAGACCCCGTGCTTTTGGATCTCAACGAGAGGGAGCCGACGCCCTGCAGTTCTAAAAAGGTACTGTTTGCTGGTCTTCCCAACACAGTAGCCGGCCCGCGACACCGCGGTCAGCCAGAACTGTTTGGATTTGTTTGTTCACGACGCTGTGATAGCACGGTGCTATCGACATCAAGGAACTGTTTTTCAAGCATGTTTTGATAACTGAAGATTTTTAAGTACTGTATTGTGGATTTTTATCATTTTTGGTCTAGTCTTAAGTATATAAAATGTTGGATATTTTTCTAAACTGGTGTGATGTCCTTTTGTAGTGCTTACACTGTATTACTGTTGGTTATGTACAAATGCTTTAGACACTGCTTCTAAGATTAGCCTGACTGCTCGTGCCAAGCTACCAAGGGGGTGAGCAGGGATTATTTTAGGAGTGTAACTCACTTATTCTGATTGGATTGCTGGTTTCTGCCTGACTTTGGTACATGCAGCCCTGGCCGACCAAAAATCCAATTTATAACACTAAGCCAGAAAATACCTATTTCTAAAAGTGGTATTTTCACAACTCAGAGCATAAAAATCATCTTTACTAAAATATGCATTTCTACATTCAGGCATTCTAAACTCCAATTCTCCACCTTGCCCCAATGGGAAGATATACTTGTAAAATATTTACAAACTATTCCCCATTCTATCATATGGTACAAATAGCCTTTCAACACCGAAAAACAAATGACACTGTATTACACACACCAGGACATGTCCTACCTTTCACATACCTTGGTCCTACCTTAGTGGTGACTCACATGTATTAAAAGGGAAGGTTAGGGCTTGACAAGTGGGTGCACTTGTCAATGTCGACATGGCAGTAAAAACTGTGTGCAGACACTGCAGTGGCAGGTCTGAGAACCCTTTGAAAGGCTGCTCGCTTGGGTGGTACAATCAGTGCTGCAGACCCACTAGCAGCATTTAATTTACAGGCCCTGGCACTCTCAGTGCACCTTACTAGAAACTTACAGGTAAATCAAATATGCCAATCATGGAAACATTAATCCGTAATCCAATTTATATTAATAGGAACACTTGCACTTTCACACTGAACAGCAGTGAGAAAGTGCACACTGACACTAAACCAGCAAAAACAGGGTCATAACCGGGAGGTCAGAAAGCAAAAACACATGGGAAATACACCAGAAGATGCCAGGTCTAACACATGTCCCCTCCAGCTGAAAGTAGTGAGAACTACCCAATCTCCTTGGAGTTCTCTTCACTAAGGCATAAGAACCTGGAAAGACCATCAGCATTGGCATGTTCTATGCCAGGGCGGTGTGCCCCCATAAAGTCAATACCCTGTAGGGAGATGGACCACCTCAGAGGTTTACGTTCTCACCCCTTATATGCATTAACCAGCTGAGGGGTCTGTGGTCTGTCTAAACTCAGAAGTGAGTCCCAAACAGGTAGGGTCCTAGCTTCTTCAATGTCCGGATCACAGCAAATGCTCTATGGCACTCCACCTCTGTTCCCTGGGGAGTAGTCTCCTGCTAAGGAAGACTATAGGCTAGACTAGGCCCTCATTGTTCATTTGTATGAGCACTGCTCCAACAGCATGTTCTGAAGTGTCCGTGTGAACAACAAATTCCTTGGGGCAGTCGGGTGCCTTGAGCAGGGTGCCGTGCACATGGCTACCTTCAGGGCATCAAAAGCATTCCGCAGGCATCAGTCTAGACCAACTTCATGGGCTACTTCCAAGAAGTTAGCTCTGTCAAGGGGGCAACAATGGTGCCAAAGCCCTTGATAAATCTCCTATTGTAGCCGGTGAGACCTAAAAAAGCTCTCACCTCTGTCTGGGTCTTGGGGGCTTCCAAGCCAGACAGGTGTCAATCCTAGGCTTTTGGGGCACCACCTGGAAGCTCCCTACCTCTTACCCTAAGTAGACCACAGAGCCTTACCTGATCTGGCACTCACTAAACATTACCATGTGGCCTGTCCTCTGCATCTTTCAACACTTCCCAGAGGTGCTGCTAGTATTCTTCCTATCTGGAACTGAACACTGCAATGTCATCCAGGTAGGCAACACTGTAATCCTCCAGCCCAGCCAACACCTGATTGGCCAACCTCTAAAAGGTTCAGGAGTGGCACTGGGTGCAGCAGCCTTTAGACCAAGACTGCTGGGCTGGCCCAAGATTGTTGGATGGCTCCATCATCCCTAATGCCAACATCTTGGAGACCTCCTCTTTGATGCTGGCTCTCACCCGGTCAGTCAAACTGTAAATTTTGTTTTTCACAGGAGGGATGTCACCAGTGTACATGTCATGTGTACACCAGTGAGTAACACCTGGTGTCAGGGAGAACAGCCCAGAGAACTGCCCCAACAACTGGTGACAGTCACTCTGCTGCTCTGGGGTCAATGTACTGAAGAGAATCACACCTTGAACTGACCCATCATGCTCCTTCCTAGACAGGAGGTCAAGTAGAGATTCACTCTCCTATTCCACCCCAATATCTTTCCCCAAGAGTATGCTCACTTTGGACCTCTCACAATGAGGCTTGAGGCCGTTCACATGAAGAACCCTCAAAGGGTTCCTGGGAGTCTGCAAATTCACCCGGTAGGTGACATCACTTTTGTGCTCCACCACCTCAAAGGCCCAGTCCACTTGTCCTGCAAGGCACCAGGTTCAACTGGGGCCATGACCCACACTTCCTGACCAGGCTGAAACTCTGCCAGAATGGCATTGTGGTCATAAATGTTTCACCTCCTCCTGGTTTGCTTCCAGGTTCACCTGAGTGAGTTTCCTGAAGCATTAAGTTTGGTTCCTGAAGGCCAGCATGTTTCAAAATAAATCCTGGAGACTTTTCCTGGGAGCTGTCTCCCAACCTTCCTTGACCAAACTGAGAGGTCATCTCACAGGGTGGGCATACAGAAGCTCAAAGGGACAGTCACCCCCAAATGTCCTGCCAAAGGCACGTTGTGAGCCAGATCCAATAGGAAGGGCCTGAAGCCCTGGGGTACCACCAGCACACAGGCTGACTCAAGCTCAGCAACCTTAAGCTCGCTGTAGAGAAGACAATTCCCCCTTGTAGATCCAGTGTGATTCAGACTGATCACTAGGTGCCTGGTTTGCAGCCTGCTACCGCAAACCCTCCAGAGAAGGACATTTATTCTGTTCCCTGCATAATTCTTCCCTGGTGGGACTACCTTCTTGCTGCCAATGAGTCAGCTCAGGTAAGTCCCCAAGGTCAGCCACTTGCTCCCCTGTAGGTACCAGGGCATCCCACTCAAGGTCAGTCTCCTCCCGGACCGTGGGAAACTTAGGGGCAAGTTTCCGCACCCATTGCCCTTTCTCTTGGCAGTAACCTGGTTCACTGTTTCAGGCTCCAGGTCCTTCTGATAACCCTGTCCGGCTGCCATGAACCGAGTGGTAATACAGGCCCACTCTGGCAACCAAAGCATCTCCAAGAGAGACCTGAGCTCAACATCCTTCCACAGGACTGCTTCATTGCTTTACCTAGCAGACAATCTACATGCATGGTAGGGCTTGCTACCTCTCTCAAGGAACCTGAGGCCTCCCCATTCAAAGGCAACCTGTGACATCATAGAATTGCACTCTGAGTTGTCCACAGCACCTACTTAGTGGAATGCCCCAAGGACTACTTGCTACTCAGAGACCAGGTAATAACAGACTGAGGTCACGCTGGCTCCAGTATCTCTGAGAGCCTCTACCCTTTGCTCATTGATGATCACTCAGGCACGGTATTTCTTAGTGTTAGCAGACACCTGATTTCCCGGGACCATCTCACTGTCCCCCAGTGAGACAAGGGTCATCTCTGCGGGATCCCCACCCTTTTGCGGGTACCCTCCTCCCCAAGGGCTATACTAGCCAAAACCATTGACTGTCCACCAGTGGGGACTGTGCCCTCTTGGGACACTGGGTTCCCCCTTCAAGTGACCCACCTACTCACAGGCATAGCACTTGTGGGGTCCGGTCACTGCAAGCTTCCCTGAAAAGACCCCCTGTTTCTTATCTCCTAGGGGATGGGAACATACATCCTGGGTATTAGCTTGGGGGCCTTTAGAGAACTCTTATGCTTTACCCTTATCCCTCCCCCACTCTGCTGGGGACTCTGCCACCTTTGGTGGATTCTCCACAATACACCTTCTTGTGGGCCTGGTACTCTCCCAGCGGTCAGCCTCCATAGCAAGATTCATGAGGTCAGTCAGCTTACTATCAGTCAAGTGCTGGCGAAGCTCTGCAAAACATGGACTAGACAAATGCTTCCTTGCAATCAAATTGTAAAGCCCCTGAAAATCTGTCACATTACTGCCCTTCACACAATCATCCTGTGACCTGCAAAAAGAAACAACACATTCCAACCAAGAGTTTGCATTAGTTTTCCTACTGCACCTAAACTGATCCATGTACTCAGGAGTCAGACCATATCTGGTTAGAAGGGCCTCCTTCATGTTAGCGTTGGTGAGGGTCTGCCCCTTACCCAATTCTACTAAAGTGTCCTTTCCCTCTTCTGGAAAAATAGGCCACAATCCTGCTCCCCAATTCGTTTCAGGGACCCCATTCATGTGTATCAATGCCTCATAACCCTGAAACCACCTTTTTAAATAATCCCCCTTCTTGAATTCCTTGCCTATATTCTTGGGGATGTGCACAATTCTATCTGCCTGTACTGAGGAATTGCTGCCACCATCTGTGCTGGAACTACTTCTTAGCTCCTTAATACCACACTCATGATCCAAGATCATCTTCCTTTCCTCCATGGCTATTCTTTTGCCTTCCCTCATTCTCTAGCTGGAGTTTTCCAGTTCAAACTTCCTTGCTTCCTGCCCGTCCTTCAGCTCCTCTTGGCACAAGCAACTGCTGCCTGACCTGGAGGGTCCCACCCTCCCTAAAGCACTTCCATCCTAGGAATAGCCTCCTTTGCCTCCACACTGAAATCTCAAGACTGCCCACTGGCATGTCTGGCTGTTACCCAGGCCATCAGCACCTTTTGCAGCTCCTCTTTCCTGGTGAGGCCACTGCTTCGGATTTTGAGGTGCTTGCAAATAGCCTTCAACTCCTTCATGTTGTAGGTTTCTAACCTCTCCTCCTCAAAGTCCACTTTCATGTATGCAACGGGTGATGCTCTTGATTCAGGCTTTTTGCAAAAGCAAGTTCAGGTTCAGATAAAATAACAAGATCAAAAATAGGCCAAAAAGAATTAGGATGTGGTACATAGTGGTCTGTGATATGGTAGTAGTGTACACCAATCACTGTAGGTCATGTGAAAACGCAAGTCCTATCCTCACGGCTGACAACCAGTATTAGAAATGAGGGTCTCTAGTTGGCAATGGTTTGAACCTGTGTCCAAATTGGGATATTTTCTTCTGGTCAGGGTACGGGGGATACACTACCTGAAATAGCCACTGCTCACCCCCTTTAAAGTTTGGCATGAGCAGCCAGGTTAAATTCAGAGGCAGTGAGTTAAAATAGTTTTTGAGGAATACCAATTAAATGGAGAGTGTAGACCATCATGCATTTGTATTAATTTCACCTATTGCTGTTGCAGCCTTACACGTTTCTATGAGACTGATTGTCATGATTGTGGGACACAGATGTCATCCTAAGTTGTGTTTCTCACTATTAACAAAAGCAGTACACCAGAAAGTCCTGCACATCTGGCCTGCAGGATAATTGCATTCATTCAGTATCTGCATCAGCAATTGTGTGTGAGGAACCTGATGGGCTTCAGTTTGAACTTGTCTTCTTTTACTCTGGTTGTTATTTGAACTGACGTCTTTAATCCCTACTCACCTGAAATCCTGGGTGTCTATCATGTGCTCTGTTCTTTTTCTGGTGTCTTTCTTATTCTAGGCTACTAACAACCACTTGGCAGAATGACTAAAGATTTTGCTCCTAAGAAATATTATATATTTCGGTAGCTAGTTTATTTTATTTGTGTGTGTGTGGTACTCTTTCTACAGGGCAGTTCTCCAACACTTAACAATGAAAAATATTTCGAACCTCACTGGTATAAAAAATAAACATCAAATTTCCTACACAAATAAGGTGCGTTTAAGAATGATGTTATGAATTCAGTAGTATGCACCCCTCAATGCTTGAACATGTTTTAGTTTGCTGTTCTATTACTAATTCAAAGACAGTTATGGAAATACAACGGGAAGCGATTGCTTTCTTGCTTCAAAAAGCAATAGTATACATGTTCGTAGAATTTTGCTTAAGTTTGTACAGGCTTGTCAGTAAAACAACATCACAAGTGTGAGCAGTTATATCACAGCAGTGTGGCATAAGAATAAAGTCCCTAATACCAGGTGGTCTGTTAGTAATGATCCCTCCACATTTTGTTGCAGTCCGGGCAAGAAAAATCGATAAATGTCCTATGTAAAATGAGGCAGCAAGAAGAAGTAGCTTGTCGCGTTCTAATCTAGGACCCTGATCGATACTGTGACCTTATACCCCTATACGGCTATAAATCCATTTATTCCCTATATTGGCATAACAGATCAAACACAATATTCAGAAACTCGTCTCTGGCCTCACACGAACAGAGCCACATTTCAGAATCGCTTCCTCTGCAACTTCCTTTGCAGCTAATTAGTGCAATGACATAGCAGAAGTTACTATTTAAGATTCCTAGATTAACACTCCGAGTTCTTCAACAAGATAAAAACTCAGCAACCTGGGAAAGCCCCGCTTGCTATGTTTTGATTAGTAATAGAACTCTAATGAGCACTGATAGACGATCACTTCCTAGTGACATCTTTATTGACGTCTTATGTCCAAAAACTTACGTCAAACAAGGCACCTTTCAGGTATAAATATTACCAACGTTGCCCTAAGCAAATGCTGAAGCTGCTGATGATGATACCATCCCTGAAGCTACTATCGCTACTGCTATCGCTGCTAACGAACAAACGATGGTGTGGTGAACTTAGGAGCTGAGCAGCCGTCCCCCTGCAAGAGCCCAGCAGATGCAAGCTGCCCGTGGACGCTGCCCCTCCTCTTCCTCGACGCGCTGAGAGAGACGCTGTCTTTTCTCCTGCCGAGAAATCCAGCTCCAGCGTTTCCAGGCTACTCTTGCGAGTGACTGGGATATCGAGTTCCCTGAAGGAGATACCAGACCTCCAGCATTCTATCCTAGAGGTATGGTGTTGACTAAACCCTTAGAGAGAATTCTTGAAGCAAACCTTGGCAAAACCAACTTAACTTAAAGCTACTTACTTACTCCCTCCCAAGTATTGGGCTTAGGTCAGGTACACTGGGGTAGGCGTAGTTAGAAGCACCAGTTGAGTATTTTAGCCTAATGCATATATGAATGTATATATGTTATATTCATTTTAAACCATTGTATGGCTAAGAAACCATATCAATGCTTTTACAGTATTATTTCGCAATACTCATCTTACTGTACGTACTTTTTATAATAACAAGTCTTGCAAATGTGGCAATTCATTTCTCTTGTACGAGAAGAAAGACTGTTCAATAAATGTTACCCTTTATTGAAAACACCTGTCTCTCTATTCTCTACATATTGTGAAAGTAATCTGCACAACAACTGACTGAGTAAAATAACTGTCTATTGTTCACACGACTCTAGAGATTGACTCTTATCTGAGGAGCAAAGTTGTCATGTTGCACGGTTGTTGGAAAACTGAATCCCTTCTTGTCTGTGCCAGGGAAGCTGATCACTTCCTATTCAGTCAAGAAAGTTTCCAGTGACCTCTGAGCTAGTTGGTAACAAACCCAATTAAGTTTAGCATAGTCAGTGGAGGCCTGGAAGATCCGCACTTCTACGTCGATACTACTGTTTATGTTATTCCAATGCGCAGGGCCTATTGGGAAAATAGGAACTACACTACAAGCTAACTTCAACCTGGTTGCTAGTTAATTCTGCTTTGAAGTTACCAGTCCGTTACAAATCTTTAAAAAGAAATATGTACAGTTGATATTCATATTAGGGTATGATAATATGAAAGGTTCCTAAGTAACAGCGAGGGGGTGATGTGTTTAGCACCTTGCTGCCCTATTTCCAGATTACGTTCTGTACCTACTCTTACTTCTTTGAAACAATATAATCTTCGTCTTCTCCCTAGAGTACTTTCCCAGTCGATGTAACTGGTGTGTTGGTTCTTATTAAAATACATATTCTTCAATTGTCAGGCTGTATAACTTCTACTGTAGTTTCAAGGTTTGTTTCCTTCATTACTAGAGCATTTTGATTGTATGCATAAGAGGAACAAGTTAGCTTGCTTTCAATGACAGACCATAACTGGGTCTATCTTCAGTCCCTGTAACTTTTGATTGTGTGCATTCAACTCCTGTGCCTTCAGCAATGTCTGATGCTTTGATTTCTGGAGATAGTCTGTGCTTAGGTTTCAAAACAATCCTCATCAGTGTGCATTCACAAAAGTCACTGAATTAACTTGTGCTTAAACCTCTGGTAGACTTGCACAAAGGCAGTTAGGCTTAATTTAAAGGCAATGTATGAAGTATTTATGCACCACTTACACATTAATAAAGTGAAAACACTACACAAAAGAAATCCAACATCAATTTAAAAACATGATGAACATTCTAATTAATTATTTGACACCAATACAATAAAAATTTATCAGTAGAACCAGAGTTATACATGTTTAAAGTGGAAAATAGCACCTATAATATCAAAGTGCCAACCGCAGATATCTAGCCGCGTGAGACAGGGGCAAAGTCAAAAGTTATAGCGGACCTCAATGGAGCATGGGTCGGATATATGAAGTTGATTGAGCCTGGTCTCCGCTTTCCTTAGGACTTAAAGAACATTTTTGAAGAAAATTTCTGAGAAGGAAAAGTCCAGTGGGGTCTCGGCAGCAGGCGTCGTTGGGTAGCCACTAGATAAAGTTCAGGTGAAGATGCCTTCATTTGGACTTCAACTCACCTTTTGGAAGTAAAAAATCTACAGCGTGAGACAAAGCTGCAGGCTGTTGTTGATGAGGGCTCCACAAGGCAGGATACCTCTTCTTCGAAGAGCAGTCGAACAGTATTTGCTGCTTTGGAGATGAACATGATGGAAACTGCCATGAAGTCATGCAGACCGATGATGTGACATGGGGGAAATCGACAAGCAGGTATGTCCTGGTCCTCTCTCCGTTCTCAGAGAACGTTTTGGCCACCAAGTCCCAAATTTTGGATTTAGGCTTTCTGGGTTCCTTTAGCACCACTTCTAAGGGTCAAAGTCTTGTAGTGTCAGGAGTCACTCAGGCGGAGTCAGGTGAGGGTTCGAGATGGTTTGAGCCTTTTCTGTCCCTGTGGTTGTGATTAGGAGGCCAGTCAACTAGCAACTCACTTGGGAAGTCCTGGGTTCAAGTAGAAGAGGAAGGCTCAAGCAGCATGGTAGTTCTCTGGGGGTTCAGATCAGGCTTCTGGCAACAGAGAACTCATTTTTGTTGCTGCAAAGGAGTTCTTCTGCTGTACACATCAGGCTACAGAAGCAAGCAGTCTTCTGAGAGTCCTTCAGCATGTCCAGGATTGAACTAAAGAGTGGGTCTGAGGAATCTATTTGTATAGCTGGTGTCCCCTTTGAAGTGGGAGAAACATCTGCAGGCTTTCCTCACAGAAGTGTCTGTAATTTCATGCCTCCCTACCCTGGTCCCAGTCTGTTTGGAGGAACAATAGGCTATTGTGAAGTTCTTTGTATGGAGCAGAGAACAATCTTTTGAAGTACAAGTGGAGCTATGAACAGTCCTAACCCCCCAATACTTGATGACACCCAAGCACACCTTGTCCCTTTATTGTGCACTGTCTGGGAGGAATAAACACAGGCCAACCTCCATCAACACCCAGTTATGTGACCAAGGAGCATTATTCATCAAATAGTCAGGAGAATATTATGCCAACTTTCTAAAAGTGCTTTAAAATAGCGGGGTTTGGCCCTTATCGACAACCACCCGGGCTTCACAACTGCATACTATACACAAAAAAAGGTAGTTGTAACATTCCTGTATGCTTTTACTTCAGCATAGAGGAAATTGTATTGAATAAACTTGGCCTCTGATTATTTCATATAACAAATTCATACTTATTTAAAACATTGACATTATTACAAAAAAGGAAAGAAAGATAAAACCACAATCACACAGCATTTTGTCTAAGCACATTGTTCTCAACGTGAAACCGATTATGTGCTCAAATGTGAACAATACATTGAGGGAATCATACAAAAAAGTGTATAACAATTTAGTATTCACCAGTCCTATATTAAAAAAAAAACAGAACAAAATATTTGTTTGCTATCACTCTTGGAATACTAGGGGGGACCAGAAAAACCTAATATGGGCTTCAGAACAATGACTTTTTTTTTAGTAACCTTGAGTAGTGGTCAACGCGTTTCGAGCCCCACTTTTCTTTGAGGGTTCTTCTTAAGACCAGGGCTGAGTGACTTCAGAAAGGTGAAAGGTAATTTTGCTTAGAACATGAATATACTGCACTCTTCATTCTCCTCCTCAATCATGGAAACATCAAATAACGGTTACCTTTCAGAACAGAATGTGTGTTGAAACAAAGGGCTGGTTTGTCTCGAGCAAGACACCCAATAGTCTGATTTTTAAAACTGTAAAGGAGCAAATCAATTTCTTCATAAGCTTAAAAAATACTTGGTGGATGGCTACAAACAAAAACCAGGGGGCATATTATCAATACAGGCGTTAAAATTATCGCCACTTTAGCGGCAGAAAACTGCTGCTAAAATAGCGATAATGGGCTTAATAATATGCTCTATGGAATTCCAATTGAAGCCCATCTTAGATGTGTAGGAAATCTAACCTGAGCTTCAATTGGAATACCATAGAGCATATTGTCAAGCCCATTATCGCCGTTTTAGCGGATGTTTTCTGCCAATAAGCGGCGATAAATTTATCGCCTGTCTTGATAATATGCCCCAGAAATATTTTTAGTGTTGATCACCTTATATTATTTAAGGCATTTGTCTCTAATTGCAGGCACAGAACAAGGGAAACCTCTTGAGTGCCTCAGATATTATCTCCAGTTGTTGATGCGTCATTCAGGTAGTAAAGAATATTTTCAGAGACCTGGTACCGTGCTTTCATTTGAAAAGACCACATCAGGCCCAGTAATCAAGAATTGCAGAGCGTCTATGAAAAACCACTTTGGGCGTGTTAAACCAACTCATGCTTCAGTTAATGAAAATATGCGTAGACAATCTGCTTGTGTGTGCTACTGTAACATTGTAGCTTCTGCGCTGTTTGGAAAGATTCTCGAGGAGCTGCCGCTCATATTAAGTAATGTAATGTATGCCTCTGACTCACTTGCTTCTAGACGTGCTGTGGGCCTGACAGCGAGAACTCACTGCGGTTGTATGACGTTGTAGTGGCTGTTTCCCATCCTAGGCTCCCTGATTAATCGTTCAGGGTTGTATGACAATACAATGCATGTGTTACAATGCGAATACCATTCCCTCACATAACCTTTACCACGAAAATGCCTTTACCACACATACCTTTACAACGATTGACCCATGCTTGGTAATGGCATATTCATAGTAAATCCTATCTTAGATCCCTGCCCCAATTCCTATAACCCTTTCCTTGCTCCCTCCCCCCTTCTGCTCTCTGATTATTTATTTAAAATACCCCTCTCCTGTACCCCTGAGCGACCCCCGACCCCCATCCCCCAATCCAACCACACCATTACCGACTGCAGAGCTACTATAGTAGGCCTGCTAGCGCTGCTCACCGGGGCTGATTCCTTTTAACTTGTTATTTTATCAGTTATTGTGCTCTTCTAGACATTGGTGGTCTATATTTTTTATCAGGGGGGTGCTTTTAACATTCCATATTTTGCACGTGTTATTGCTGCTTTGCACCTACTGTTTGTTTCTTTGTCTGCCTGTTTGTCGGGACCGACCCTGATCCGCCGCGGCTGCTGTGCTGTATGTGCCGAGGGCGGCTCCTTTCTTTCACAATTCCACTTCTGGTAGGACGCGGTCTAGTTGTCCCCCGGAAGGAGGCTATATAGTATAAATCATCATATGGTGCGGGCGCGCAGCGGACTATAGTAGACCTGCTAGCGCTGCTCACCGGGGCTGATTCCTTTTAACTTGTTTTTTTATCAGTTATTGTGTTCTTCTAGACATTGGCGGTGTATATTTTTATCACGGGTGTGTTTTTAATAATCCATATTTTGCATGTGTTATTGCTGCTTTGCCCCTACTGTTTCTTTCTGTGTCTGCCTGTTTGTCGGGATTGACCCCTGTCTGCCGTGGCTGCTGTGCCGTTTGTGCGGGAGGCAGCTCCTTTCTTTCACAATTCCACTTCGGGTAGGACGAGGTCTAGTCGTCCACCAGAAGGAGGCTATAAATCATCATATGGACTGGGTACGCAGCGGAAGCACGCAGCGGCCGCGCCACGGGCGTGCAAATGGCTTGCCTAAGGCAAGCCGGTCTGCGCCCGTCTGCGCCTGGATCACGCCCAGCTCCCCAAATGCTAGTGGTTTGCCCAGGAACCTGGTAACTTATTCAGTGAAAGAACTTTATTCCTTTAAACAAAGGAGGGAGGGTTGTTGCTTGATTGGAAATAGTGACAACAGTAGCTGTGCAGGCTGTGGCTTCGCTTTCACTCCTTGGAATGATCCTAGGAGCGATCACACTTCGTTATATCTTTCTTTGAGTCATCAGTCTCCAGATGTGTTTAACTTTTGGGATGAAACTATGCTGCAGGGCGGGCTCGTCAACGTAAGATCCTTGGGGAAGCATAGATAATAAATAGCTCAATTGATAGAAAATGCGGGGCTGGACATGCTTTTCGTCACGGAAACTTGGGCAGATGCTGCTTCTGATCCGGATTTTATTACTGCTACACCGGTGGGGTATAGAGCAGTTAGAGTAGACAGGCCTTCAAACAAAAGAGGTGGAGGAGTAGCGATTATTTTAGAGAATGCTTTTTAGTCACTATTCACCCTATCTCTTCTCTCTCTTTCGAGGCACTTCAATGTACATGTAGTCTTAGTGCAAACTTAACTTTTATGGGTATTTTAATTTATCGACCTCCAGGGACTAAAAACAGTTTTCTAGCTAATCTCTATGGGATGCTAGAAACCATTTTGTCCAATAAAGATTTCACTGTTTTAGGAGATTTTAATTTTTACTTACAGGACCTTGAGAACAAATTGTAAATTGTAAATTGATACTTGTATAGCACACTACTCACCCGCAAGGGTCTCAAGGCGCTTGTACGAATACCGCTGTGGAACCCATCCTGGCTTTCCCTGTGAGGTGACCACTCCTGGGCACCCCCAAGGTGGAAGCCAGGCATCCTTAGCGTTGTTGGGGCCGTTGTGGAGATTAAGCAAGATATTGTCCAGAATTGCAGAGTGGGACTCCATGATTGGAATAGGCACCAAGGCTAGAATTATCAGGTCCGTGGAATTTTGAGAACAAAGAGACAGCTATGCGTTTAGGCACACTAAGCGCAGTTGGACTAGCTCAATTAGTATGCCTTCCCAATCATGCGGCTGGTCACACGTTGGATGGGATTTTTTATCGGTCAAGGGATTTAAAATCGAAGAGGTGATTCCTCTTTTATGGTTGGACCACTCTTTCATTAGTTTTAACTTCCCTAGCAGTAGTTTTTGTCAGGTTAGCAATTCCATGCCACTGGCTGTTTCCTGCAAAGCATGGAGCAAAGCGGATAAAAAAGCCCTCCGGATTCTATTGGAGGGTTCTTACCCGCAATGCTCGGATAAAGTGGATATTGCTGTTAACCATTATAATAATTGGTTGTCCAAAGCAATCTGCTTAGCGGTTCCCACAAAAAAAATGTTTTTCCAGCAAAAGGTCTGTCCCATCGGCACCTTGGATCTCTGATCTCCTTCGTAAGGAGAAACAGAAATGCCGCCGTATGGAACATCGTTGGTGACTGAATTATCTTGACTCTGACTAACAAGCTTACAAGACGGTACTTAGGTCCTACAAAGACTTATTGGTTGCGGAGAAAAGTAATTATTTTAAGGCTCAGATTAAATCCGCTAAATATTCCTCTAAAGAATTATTTGCGGTCATCAACAAACTCACTGTTCTCAAAGTATTGGGCAAGTTGGGAAGCCAGCAATTTGCTAATGACATGGCCTCCACATTTAAAACTAAAGGTATGGATATTTTTAGCATTTTAGCATTTTTAGCATTTTTAAGGATAGCTTAGACTCACATATGGCACCTAAGGGGCAGGATTTGGATTCTGGCATGAGCAGATTACTTAATTTCTCACCTGTGTCACCTGTGTCAGCTGCAACTGCGAGCCTTTACATATCCGATTCCAAGGCAGGCTCTCCTTCGGACCCTTGTCCACCAGTCTTTTTAAAAGATTTTTCAGATTTGGTGAGCCCTGTACTTTCAGAGATCTCTAACAAGATGTTTTCATCAGGCATTTCTCCTGTGAGCTGGAATGAGACATCTATTCTCTCATTACTAAAAAAACCTACGTTTGATGCAACTAACACAATTAATTACCGTCCCATTGCTCGTCTCCCTTTACCGGCTAAGATTGTTGACAAAGTCATGAACTGTCAACTGACACACTTTATTAATGATAATGGGCTGCTGGATCAGTCACAGTTTGGTTTCCGCAAGGAACATAGTACTGAAACAGCGCTCATTAGGGTGACCGGAGAGATTAGAGCAGTCATGGATGAAGGAGGTACTGCCGCATTGGTGCTCCTCGATCTATCTGCCGCGTTTGACACTGTTGATCACTTTGAGCATAGCAGGCAGGGAGAGGCTCTTGATGATTTTTTGTCCAACATGAACCTTTTTGAACCCTGTATTGAAAAAGGAGAGGAGGGAGTACCCACTTTCATAGGGCGGGGAGGAGTTTCAATCATTGACTATATCTTTTTATCCCCCACAGTTTTGGCTAAAACTAGACTATATAGAGTGGTGACTTCAATCTTTAGCAACCACAATTCTGCCCTGATGGAGGTGGTATTAGGGAACTCCAGTGGTGCCAAGGAAAACAGGGGGGGGGATCACAGGAGTTTATCCACAAAAGATCAAGGGAGAAGAATCAAATGGGACAGGGTGGTCCCGGAAGTGTTCTTTGAAGATCTCACAGTCAAGGCTGAGTCACATTTTGCAACCTGCCTTAATGGTGTGGCCTCGGGCGTTGAGATTCTGGGTGCCTACGTGGCAATATGCGATCAGATTGTCAAAAATATAGAGGCAGATAACCGGGCCAAACCCAGGAAAGCACACAAATGGTCCGATAATAGTTGCTCAGGGGCTCATGGAGCAATACTATCGGCACTTAAACAAAGGCCAAGAGATAGGGCGCTAGTTGCATCCCTGCGTAACAATTATAAAATAACCATGCCCTACGTAAACAGCAAATCAGAGAGGAGGCCTGGGACAATCTTCAATCTATCGATGTGCTGAGGGATAGAAGAAGTTTGGGGCTACAATTAATCACCCGTTCTTCTCGGAACAGGAAAATGAGGAGATGGATTGTGTGATTCCAGATGAACGGTGGCTTCAATACTTCAATAACATCTATGGTGTGGGGCACCTTGATCTAGCGGAAGTGGACATCATGGGTGCTCTAAAGGTAAACCCCGTTATATTTGACTTGACAGAAGTTGAGAGAGCCATTAGAGATATGTCAAAAAATAAAGAACCAGGCCCCGATGGGGTTCCCGCTGACTTATATAGTCTTTACCCAGTTTTTTGGGCAAAAATCTTGACCAATGTTTTTAATGCAGCGTCTCTAGTTGGTGTCCCACCTTCGTGGGCAACAGCGGTTATAGTCCCAATTTTTAAAAAGGGGGATAGAGGGGACCCCGCCTGTTATAGGCCAATTTCCCTTCTAGACTCTGCAGTAACAATTCTGGGCAGAGTGGTTCTACAGAGATTGGGGGATTGGCTCAAGGACAGGGTGGTGCTCTCTAACCTCCAGTATGGTTTTAGAGGTCACAGGAGCACCATGGAACAATGCTTAAATTTACATCTCTTGGTAAGCAAGTATACAGTCGCCAAGGATGAGCTACTGTAAATGGTTTTTATGGACCTGGCGTCTGCGTTCGATTTGGTTAACCATTCCAAACTATAGCGAATCCTCAGGGAAATAGGCATAGATCCCGCCTTGGTAAACTTTTTAAGTGATTTACATCCGGACCTCTCAGCCTCAGTTAGGGTCACCAGGGAGGGGCGATGAACCTCACAATTTAGGTCAAGGAGGGGTATCAGACAAGGGTGCATTCTGGCACCCCTACTTTTTACTATTTACATCAACGCCCTGGAGGAGTCCCTCGGAGTGGCCACCTTGGATATTCCGCGTGCAGGGGGACTGGGCATCCCCGTCCTTGTGTACGCGGATGACGCAGTTTTACTGGCTCATAGAGGGTTGGGTCTACAGAGGCTGTTGGATCACTTCGGTAGTTTCATGGAATCATTAGATTTAAGAGTGCATATTAAAAAATCCCATGTAATGATGGTCAGAGCAGGAAGTAGGAATATAAAAGCACAAGCATTTACTTGCAATGGAGCAGAATTATCGAAGGTCCCGGTCTTTACATATCTGGGGGTCCTGTTTGATGAGAAGGGAAATTGGGGCCGACAACAGAAGCTCAAGGGTAATGTTGTTGCGAGATCTACAGCAGCACTCCTGGGCTTTTCAAAGAGGTTGGAAGCAAGACCTATCGAGGCAATGTTAAAAATCTACAAATCTAAGTGCCAAGCGATTGCCTCGTATGGGGCAGATTTATGGAGCTATACTGCTCCGAATAAAATCCAAGTTGCAGAAAATAGGTTCTTAAGATCATTCCTGTCACTTCCTCAGTCGATTCCGACCTATACTCTACACACTGAACTGGGTATGGGTTATATTTCTGACCACCTAAAAATGGCCCCACTAATATGCTGGGTGAAATCGTGGTTAAATGAAGAAATCACACTAAACCACTTGATTTTAAAAGATTGTGTAGCCCTGGATAAGGCAAACAGGATTCCATGGCTGAGTTACGTTAGAGTGGCGTACTTCAGGCTTGGGCGTCCTGAATTGTACACATCACCTGAGGGCCTACAAAAAGATGATATAGGTTGGATTAAACACAATTTTTTGAATCTGTTAGTGACAGATCGGGAAAAGCAGGAGCTAAGGAAACCAGGGGTTAGAAACAACTATTTGTTAGCCACTTCCCCTGCTATTGAACCGTACTTAAAATTTGTAACTAAGCCTTTCCATTGATTCCTGTTGGTTAGATTCCAGTTCAATCAAATATATTTAACCTTGGGTAATTTCCCAAGGTGGGGTAAACTGGAAAATTCAGCTCCCTGTTCCTGTGATATGTTTTCCACACAGGATATTCTACATTTCCTGATGTTTTGTGAGCATTATCTAGATCCAAGAAAAACATTTCGATACCCTGTAATGCGTGAGGTCGGCTTTCTACAAATGCTCAGTAGTACGCATGTCACTTATAGTGTAGTGTGCTTTTTGGTGGCCGCTGTCCGGATCCATAATAGAATGAGAGTGTGTATGTAATCGACTAGTAGGACTCATATTGGGAAACTTGTTGGTTATTAATTATACTTGATATAGTATACAATTAATTTTTGTATTGTAAATAGTGTGTTGCTGAATTGGAATAATTAAACGCATATTAATGTTTTATATATTTTATCTGTTTATAGGATGTATGTGTTTCTATTGCTCTTGTATGATTTTAATTAATCGAAATAAAGAATCTTTGACTGACTAACTGACACTGTTGATCATACTCTTCTGCTACGTCGACTAAAAAATCTGGGTGTAGATGGAATGGCATTGGCATCCTTTCTGCAGGAGAGAAGATCGACAGTGTCTCTTGATGGCTTTAACTCAGATCCCTACTTGCTACCTTGTGGAGTGCCGCAGGGCAGCTCGTTGAGTCCTTCGTTATTTAATGTTTATGTCTCCGAACTTGCCCCTTTGATCAGGGACTTTGGTTTCATGTCAACATCATACGCTGACGATTCCCAGATTGTGGTAGCAGCGTACAAAAACCAGATCTCTCCTGCTTCACAGTTTCAAAATTGTATGGTTGCGATCAACAATTGGATGAGTCGGCATTGCCTTAAGGTAAATGCCGATAAGACAGAAGTTCTGATTTTTGGCAATCTACAGCCCACCTGGAGCAATCTCTGGTGGCCAGTAGAAATGGGTTTGCCGCCTACCCCAAAGGCGAAGACAAAAAATGTGGGTGTGTTGTTAGACAACAGACTTACGTTTGGTCAACAAACCAATACCATTGTGTCTGCCTCACACTTCCTCATAAAGAAAATTCCGAAGGTGCTACCCTATATTCCAGCTCATACGCAGAAAACGGTGGCCACCTCCCTTACTTAGTCAAAGCTGGATTACTGCAATTGGCTTTATCTTAATGCCCAAAAGCAGTGTCTTAAGAAACTCCAGGTAGTGCAAAATTCGGCGGCTCGTCTTTTGTTGAATCTGCCTCAGTAGAAATCAGTTTCAGAGGATATTCGGAAGCTTCACTGGCTCCAGTTGTGCAACAAATCAAATTCAAAGCTCTTTGTGTGGCCTACAAAGCTCTGATGCAGAAGGGTCCAGCTCTTCTTCAAAATCTCTTTGTGTGGTATCAGCCAGCTACACAGCTCCGCTCAATGGGGGCAAAATTGCTGTTGGTGCCCACAATTCGGACCGTGCATTGGGGCCGGCGGAGATTTCAGTATAGTACATCTAAACTGTGGAACTCTCTTCCATTAGAAATCAGGAATGCATGCTCCCTCGTGAGTTTCAGAAAAAACTTGAAAACTTGGTTGTTTCAGTGAGGGGTGTATTGCAGGCTATTTGCCAGTTCTCAGCGCCGAGACACAGTTTTGGTATTTGCGCCCTTTATAAATAGCATCATCATGATCATTATCATTATCAATATTTAGATAAAACCTAAAAATATATATTTTTAAAAGCCTAACATAAAAAATTAGTACAATAAAAAAATCTACTCACAGTTTTTAAAAGCTTTCTAAGGACGGAATTCTCCTTTTTTCTATTTTTGGGAAAATGCAGTACGTAGACGCACGTATGTAATAACGTCATTAGGGAGGCTCATCTCATGAAGTACAAGAAGCACAGATGAGCGTTTTCCACGTAAGAGCTTTAAAACGTTTATTATAAAATTTAGTAGAGGTCCGGGTAAATTGAGAGGTGGGTGGTATGCTGTATTTGTGTAGATTATAAAATGGACGTATTTAATAAAGAGAAATGTAAAATAAAGCGAGTAAGAAAGCACGATGAAGGTGTTGTAAAAGCATCAAAATTATTTGTTTGGGATGTATCGACATATGTTCATTCGTGTAAATTAAGCAAAGGAGAAGAATATATAACGAGAATTAACTTTCCGTGAAAAATGTATTCATAGCTTTAAAAATATTCATTGGTTTCAGAAATGTACTCGCCCCCCCAAAATACTTATTTTCCATGAATCCCATCCCAGGGGTTAGGTTACAGTTTCCACATCTTTCCTCAATAAATGTTTTGTCTGTGAAGCCAACGGAAAGAGATGCTTTTTTTAACGGAAATTCTTTGTAATGTTTAAGTCTGCATTTTTTGGTCATTAGCTTGTTCCTTTAACACACATGCCTTTACTACTTATCTCGTTCTAAAGTTATGCGTGGTAAAGGCTATGAGTGGTAACCATGCATGCGTTGTAATGCATGCATTGTTATGTGTACGTGTGGAAACGACTGGACCACTTTCAACAACTTTCAGCTCGACACAACCAGCTCACAGTGCTTCTTCGAACTCGTCAAGGAATGGAGGCTGATACATTTACTTTTTGCTCCAGGGAAGCTTAATTGAGCACAAACCATTTACCAAGGGATTCTGGGAGTTGTAGTGTGGACTAATATAGATTCATGGTAAGTGTTTAAAACATCCCGCTGGAATATTAAGATGTGACAAATTCTTTTCTGCAGCCTGAGGGCCTCAGACATTTCATTCAGCCCCTTGCACCACATATTAAATTTCATAATCAGGTCTGCATCTCTACGCAAAAGTCTGCTATCCAAGTCTCCTCCTCTGGGGTCAGCCTGCATTACACTTACTACTGTCCAATGGCGATCTTTTTCTGTGTGACCCATTTGATTGAAATGGTTCACCATAGGTGGTGCAACAGTATTCGTCTTGATTCTAGTGATGCTCAATATGTTGTCTCACTTCTTGGTTAGTCTTACCAATGTAGACTTTATTACACAGGCAGATTACAGCATAAACAACAATCTTGGGTTTGCGATTTGAGAATTCGTCGTCAACCCACTTTATTTTACCATCAGTGAAGATGCGACCTTACATAGCTTGATTGCCGATGTTACATTGGATATATTTATGATGTCCTTGAAGTGGTTTTAGGTTTCATGCCGCTGCGCTTCTTGGGCTGCACCAAATTGGCCCTTATGATTTGTGATCCTACACTGGGACCTTTTTTCATCGCAAACATGGGTGGGTCAAATCTGCATTTAGAGTTTTTTTCAATTTTTTATCAGATGCCCATTGCTGCATATAATTTTCATAAAGTGTTTAAAACTATACGCACAGCCTGCAATGCAATGCCTAAGAAATACTTAAAGGAGCTACTCAAGTGGGTGACAAAATGAGTGCTGCAAGTCTACTAGTCAGAAAAGGGGGTGGTGATGGACAGAGTATCTGAATTAAACAGAACACTCATACCCAGTCAACAGATCAGGGCTTGATCCATCACCGTTTTTTAGCTCACTGCACCATCCCAGCTCAGAACCTGGCTACATGCAAATTAGTCTGTCTCTGGCCCAGTGCATCATGGGAACAGGGCAGACCAAACTACCAAGCCAATTCTTATACTGGGAAGGAAACAAGCTTCCGGGGACCGGTTTCTGGCATTACAGCCATCTTCGGCCCGGCTTGCTTGAATCCTGATGGTGCAATGAGCAAGGGACTCACATCTGAGTATACCCTTCCACGCTTATGGTGGACAAAACGATTCAGAAAAGGGGGTGGTGATGCACAGAGTATCTGAATTAAACAGAACACTCATACCCAGTCAACAGATCAGGGCTTGATCCATCACCGTTTTTTGGCTCACTGCACCATCCCAGCTCAGAACCTGGCTACATGCAAATTAGTCTGTCCCTGGCCCAGTGCATCATGGGAACAGGGCAGACCAAACTACCAAGCCAATTCTTATACTGGGAAGGAAACAAGCTTCTGGGGACCGGTTTCTGGCATTACAGCCATCTTCGGTCCGGCTTGCTTGAATCCTGATGGTGCAATGAGCAAGGGACTCACATCTGAGTATACCCTTCCACGCTTATGGTGGACATAACGATTCAGAAAAGGGGGTGGTGATGGGCAGAGTATCTGAATTAAACAGAACACTCATACCCAGTCAACAGATCAGGGCTTGATCCATCACCGTTTTTTAGCTCACTGCACCATCCCAGCTCAGATCCTGGCTACATGCAAATTAGTCTGTCCCTGGCCCAGTGCATCATAGGAACAGGGCAGACCAAACTACCAAGCCAATTCTTATACTGGGAAGGAAACAAGCTTCCGGGGACCGGTTTCTGGCAATACAGCCATCTTCGGCCCGGCTTGCTTGAATCCTGATGGTGCAATGAGCAAGGGACTCACATCTGAGTATACCCTTCCACGCTTATGGTGGACAAAACGATTCAGAAAAGGGGGTGTGATGGACAGAGTATCTGAATTAAACAGAACACTCATACCCAGTCAACAGATCAGGGCTTGATCCATCACCGTTTTTTAGCTCACTGCACCATCCCTGCTCAGAACCTGGCTACATGCAAATTAGTCTGTCCCTGGCCCAGTGCATCATGGGAACAGGGCAGACCAAACTACCAAGCCAATTCTTATACTGGGAAGGAAACAAGCTTCCGGGGACCGGTTTCTGGCATTACAGCCATCTTCCGGCCCGGCTTGCTTGAATCCTGATGGTGCAATGAGCAAGGGACTCACATCTGAGTATACCCTTCCACGCTTATGGTGGACAAAACGATTCAGAAAAGGGGGTGGTCATGGACAGAGTATCTGAATTAAACAGAACACTCATACCCAGTCAACAGATCAGGGCTTGATCCATCACCGTTTTTTAGCTCACTGCACCATCCCAGCTCAAAACCTGGCTACATGCAAATTAGTCTGTCCCTGGCCCAGTGCATCATGGGAACAGGCAGACCAAACTACCAAGCCAATTCTTATACTGGGAAGGAAACAAGCTTCCGGGGACCAGTTTCTGGCATTACAGCCATCTTCGGCCCGGCTTGCTTGAATCCTGATGGTGCAATGAGCAAGGGACTCACATCTGAGTATACCCTTCCACGCTTATGGTGGACAAAACGATTCAGAAAAGGGGGTGGTGATGGACAGAGTATCTGAATTAAACAGAACACTCATACCCAGTCAACAGATCAGGGCTTGATCCATCACCGTTTTTTAGCTCACTGCACCATCCCAGCTCAGAACCTGGCTACAGGCAAATTAGTCTGTCCCTGGCCCAGTGCATCATGGGAACAGGGCAGACCAAACTACCAAGCCAATTCTTATACTGGGAAGGAAACAAGCTTCCGGGGACCGGTTTCTGGCATTACAGCCATCTTCGGCCCGGCTTGCTTGAATCCTGATGGTGCAATGAGCAAGGGACTCACATCTGAGTATACCCTTCCACGCTTATGGTGGACAACACGATTCCGAAAAGGGGGTGGTGATGGACAGAGTATCTGAATTAAACAGAACACTCATACTCAGTCAACAGATCAGGGCTTGATCCATCACCGTTTTTTAGCTCACTGCCCCATCCCAGCTTAGAACCTGGCTACATGCAAATTAGTCTGTCCCTGGCCCAGTGCATCATGGGAACAGGGCAGACCAAACTACCAAGCCAATTCTTATACTGGGAAAGAAACAAGCTTCCGGGGACCGGTTTCTGGCTTGTCTCCTTTCTGGTAAAGAATTGGCTTGGTAGTTTAGTCTGCCCTGTTCCCATGATGCACTGGGCCAGGGACAGACTGATTTGCATATAGCCAGGTTCTGAGCTGGGATGGTGCAGTGAGATAAATAACGGTGATGGATCAAGCCCTGATCTTTGGACTGGGTAAGAGTGGTCTGCTTAATTCAGACACTCTGTTCATCACCACCCCTTTTCTGAATCGTTTTTGGCCACTATAGGTGTGGCAGGGTATACTCAGACATGAGTAAGCATGGGCGAATTTTGCGAATCTCGCGTTCGCGGATTTTGCGGATTTGCGAACTCGCAATCCGCAAAATCCGTGAATTCTCGCGAATTGGCGGATTTTTTTTTTTGTGTGTTTGCCACTCTCTGTCACCACTGCCACTCTCTGACTACTCATGCCACCCTCTGGCCCACCCATGCCACCCTCTGTTTCATCACAGCACCCTCTGGTTGTCCAGTCAGTGTACATTATTGTGGCAAAGCAAAGCACACCTTCCCTGCCTCAAGTGACCTGAATTAATTTGGGGCTGATTAATGTGTCACAGAATATTTTTTTAGCTGGCACCTGCTTCCTTAGTGCTTCCTGATTAGTGATCTTTTGCACTTGCTAAGTGCTTTCATTGTTGCAAAATTAGTTACAACACCTGCCCTGCCCCAACTGACAACAATGAATTAGGGGCTGATTAATGGATTTGAACTTCCAGCCTGGCTCCTGCTTGTCTCCCTTAGCTGTAATTCAGGACCTTTGTGGCATATGTGTAACTATTCTGAGGTTCAGAGCAGGGTCACATAATAGTTGCAACTGGCAACTGAACTCTGGAGGGGCCCCTCAGGAAGCACTACAGGAAATGGCTGCTAATGATGAGCCTGAACTTTTGAACCTGGTAAGTAGTTTCAGTTTTGCTAAGATCGTATTTCAGCAATTTAGCGCTTATTCGCGGGGCGCGAAGTTGTACTGGGAAGCCGCGAACTCACGCGAACAGTGCGAGCAAGCCATAAAATCCGCTGCTCGCGGATTTGCGGAATTTGCGGGAGATTTGCGAATCTCGCGGATTGCGAATTTCCCGAAAATCCGCAAAATCCGCGAGCGAAACGGATTTTCCGCCCATGCTTAGACATGAGTCCCTTTCTCACTGCACCATCAGGATTCAAGCAAGCCGGGCCGAAGACGGCTGAAATGCCAGAAACCGGTCCCCGGTAGCTTGTCTCCTTTCTGGTAAAGAATTGGCTTGGTAGTTTAGTCTGCCCTGTTCCCATGATGCACTGGGCCAGGGACAGACTGATTTGCATATAGCCAGGTTCTGAGCTGGGATGGTGCAGTGAGACAAATAACGGTGATGGATCAAGCCCTGATCTTTGGACTGGGTAAGAGTGGTCTGCTTAATTCAGACACTCTGTTCATCACCACCCCCTTTTCTGAATCGCAAGTCTACTAGTAGCATTTATTTTACAGGTGTTGGCACCCGTGTAGTTCCACTTTAATAGGAATGTACTTGTATATAAATTTGCCAATTGGCTGTAAGCCATTTTCACCATGTTCAAAGACGAGAGCATAAGCACTTTCTCACTGGTTAGCTGAGCCTAAAAGCACTGCTTGATTTGTGCCAGTGCTTTCCGGTGCTCAGCACCGCAAATTAATTGCCAGCACCAGTGATTATGACTGTCTGGCACATGGTATTGGTGTCTGAAAATTTAGGTACAAGCACAATAACTTCTGCTTATTATTTAAAATTAAATTTCCAATTATGAGTATTTGCCTCCAGAGCCATTCTTAGAGCTTTGAGGGTCTGTAATAGTATCAATTGTCATACTTTTAAGAGTGGGTTAATTAGCAGAGTCTTGGTGCTGTCATTGGCAGTGCTGCCAGGGGCAATGGAGGGTGCAAGCTCTAGTGTCCTCTTGTCGAGGGCCCCGGCACTACATTTATTTACAAATTAAGCACTGCCTAAAGGGCAATAAATATGAGTTTAGAACACAGGAGGGGGATGACAAAAAGTTTGGGATGCCCCTGTAGACATGGCCGAATCCAACAGATGGCCTGTGTGTTTGTTATGATATAATGCTTTCTGTAGGCTAACCTTGATTTCCCTGTTGGCATTTCAAGTAATGTATTAGGCAACTTAAATTCACCATCAACTCCCCCAGCCCCCAAACCCGCACCACACTCAAAGGGTCAGTGAACTACCCAATTTCACACCTATAAACTTTCTAAATAACAGAAGGGCTTGTAAGCCTTGAGTTGCCATGCGAGCACATCCACCTAATAGTGGATAGATGGTAGCTATAATTTAACTGGCAGAAATGATCATATTTCTTTTTACCAAGAGTCTGTCCTTGTGTACTTGCCCTTAGCCTAGGAGCCGTTGTTTATCCAGTGTTTTCTGTGTCGGTGTGGCATTCTGGAGAGGATTTTATAGTTGAAGACGCCATTGACGGATGCATCAATGTTTTTTGTGAACTGTGCAGCTTTTTGCACATCACAAAAAATTATTTTGTACAGAAGGATATGCAGCCTCGCAAGGTATACTATAGCATACATGTGTTTCATTGTTACTGTTTCCTTTTGAAGTCAGTAAACAGAGAAATCTTTGTGCCTTTGTACAGAAAATGTTTTCATCATGCTAAACATAGTGCTACTTCTCTATCTCAATAGTTCAACTATTTATACAAACTTTATTTGGCAAGAAGCCATAGAAGTTACAGATAAAGTTATGTAAAAAACTCAGTAATGTCGTTCTGTCGAAGATGTTATACGTGCATATATGCTTGTAGAATACCTTAAAATCAATGCTTGTGTAAGGAGTAGCTCATCAAAGAATTAGTAAAGTTAAAAACATGAAATTATCAACCAATTCATAAAGAAAAGTGAGCAATAAAATAAATGTATTCAATGATGGGCATGCTGGGAAACCTTATGCTAATTCTACTAATCCTGCTACAGGCCGGTTCCAGTTACCACGTTTTTTGTTTTGACCAGTGGCTGCAGTGAGTGAGCAGCAGGACATCGAACTGCCGCGTTCCAGCTCACAGCTCCCGGCTCCCAGCTGACTTTAGCTCCAGTTTCCCTTACCGGGGTTCTATCTAAACACAGTTCAGCCGGGGCCACGGGCAGCATCCGGCCACATCCATTGTCTAGCATCAGGCGGCCAAGTGCAATTGAGTGCGTCTAAGCCTCGGCCCGCCCTCTTTAGTGCTCGGGTCGGCCTGGTAATCCCCAAGGTTCTCTTGATGGCAGTCAGGTGCCCGCAGGAGTATGGTGCTGTGTCTTTCCTGCATGACCACTCAGGACGAGACAGGCGGCAGGGCAAGACAGAGCATCACTAGTCACCAGAGAACGGAGAGCCGGAGTCAGACGCCGGAGAAAGCTGCTGTCGCGCAAGAACCACACTCAACGCTGTTACTTGAAGCGTAAAAGGCCATTTTATTAGGACAAGGTTGCACTCCTTTAGACTTTATTACATATTACATAAATGCAATAAATGTACTTTCCCCACCCCATGCCGACTCATTCCATTCCTCCTTCTTAAAACCATCTCACCTGTTTGACTCTTCCCCATTCACTTGGTGACCTCCTTCCTCTCCCCATTCTCACCTTCACGTGCCCTCTGATCATACTCTGTTGAATTTCTTTCATTGCCTCCCCTGCCCCTCTATCAGTCACCCGTGTACCGTTCTCCCCCTCGAGGGGTGGATCGCCCGTATGTGACTCACCACTCCTCCAAAGTACCGCCACGCCTCTGCCCTGCAACCTGCCCTGAACTGGCATGCTCCGGCCCAAAAACCACCCCAAGGCCATCACTTAAGACCTGTAGGGTGGGTGGGTGGACAAAATTCTTCCTAGGTCCCCCCGGTGGTGCTTGGTGTTCGGAAGAGGCTGACTCTCCTCTCCCAACACCTTTTAAGACCTCCCAAATCCCCACCCCTTGCCCTTCTCATCCCACCCCCACACCTTGTCCTTCCGGTCCATGCCTGAAATCCCCAGGGAATGACTGGTCTTCGACCCTACTTCCCCTGGGGCCCGCATCGCGCAAGAACCACACTCCACGCTGTTACTTGAAGTGTAAAAGGCCATTTTATTAGGACAAGGTTGCACTCCTTTAGACTTTATTACATATTACATAAATGCAATAAATGTACTTTCCCCACCCCAGGCCGACTCATTCTCCATTCCTCCTTCTTAAAACCATCTCACCTGTTCGACTCTCCCTATTCTCACCTTCACTTGCCCTCCGATCATCCTCTGTTGAATTTCCTTCATTGCCTCCCGCGCCCCGCTATCAGTCACCCGTGTACCGTTCTCCCCCTTGAGGGGTGGATCGCCCGTATGTGACTCACCACCCCTCCAAAGTACCACCAACCAGAGAACCCCCGTAGGGCGGTTTACTGCCCCACCCCCAGGCACCTTTTGCCTCCTGTGTGCCACCCCCGTGCCACCCTGTGGACGACCAATCCACCACCCAAATGTATGTTCTATATAACTCACTGTTGATGGGACAACCTTCTGTCGCGAAAGGTGCCAACGTTCCCAGCATCACTGGAACCCCAAGTTCCTGTGCAGTGAATGCATCCGCAACCTTGTGGTGACCAGTGGCCGACCAGCCACCACTTCCCCATGCATCTTGCGCAAACAGATAATGTATCCAAGGCAATCCCATGTCTGGGAAAATTGCCCCCTTCTCAGTGAAAGACCACGCCACTTTGCATGTATCCTGAGTAACCACCTTTTGTCGGCCAAACCATAGCAGTAACAGCAGGCCCCCCCGTCTGGTGAGTGACCATCCACCACCTGTGTCTGTAGTCAAATTTACCAGGTACATTGCGCCATGCCAGACCCTGGCCGGGACAGTGCCCCCCCCAATGTGTTGAACAACCCTTCACCGCGGGACCACATCACATATTGCAAGCAACTCCTTGTCTGCGAAAGGTGTTCCCCCCATGGTGAACGACCAATCCACCACCTCTGCCAGGATCCCGAGCACATTGATAAGAGCCATTATTGGGCCAAACTTTCCTCGCAACAAATGCCTCCGTGGCTGGTGAACGACCATCCACCTTTTACTGGCGTCCAGCATAGACATAGGGTTCCCCGGCCAAACCTTGTTAGTGCCAATACCCCCCTCGCGGTGAACGACCATCCACCATTCTTGCCCGCCTCCACTGTGAACATAGAGAATTCAATGTGACCGAAACTGGTTGTGACAAGTGCCCCCCTCGGGGTGAACGACCATCCACCCTTTGCTTGTATTCGGCGTAAGAGCAGATTTTTGCAGAACCAACTCTGCTTGCGACAAACACCCCCACCTTGGTGAACGACCATCCACCCTCTTGGTTGCATTCTGTGTAGACAGACTGGATTCTTGGGCCAAAATCCATCCCGTGCCAAGTGCCCCATTTGCGGTGAATGACCATCCACCTTTTTGCATGCAATCAGTGTAACAATAGATTCTGGGCCCAGACTTTGCTGTCTGACAAGGGCCCCTTCATTGGTGAACGACCATACACCCCTTTGCTTGCCTTCAATGTAGATAGAGAGGATGCTGGGGCCAAAACTCTATTAGTGCCAAGTGTCCCCCTCACGATGGACGACCATCCACCCTCTTGCTCGCCACCATTGTAGACTGATAAGATTTGATGGGACCGAAAGTTTGTTTGTGGCACTTGCCCCCCTCTCCTTGCATGCCCAGTCCCCCTTCTGCCTTCCTTCCGCGTAAACCGCTCAGCAATATTTAGGCCAAAACTTTGCTCATGACCAGAGCCCCCTCAACGGTGAACGACCATCCACCACCAGGGCCTGCCCCAAAGCCCAGTAACTGTCATGGAAGGTGCCGACCCGATCCATGCCGGTGGCCTCCCTCCCATCGCAATCCCCACTCCCCTCACTTGTACCCTTGCCAGTCAATAGCTCACCCTGTGACTCATTCCGCTGCGAGGCCCCAGTTCATCACAGCGACCCTATTGCCTCCAGTATCCGTCTCCTTGCACCATGTCCCCCTCCGTGTATCAGCGTGTAAACCATACCCACTAATCCCAGCATACGTCTGACTCCCACCTGAAACCTCGGATTGGGGCGACTCCTTACAAAATAACACAATGTCACACGTCCAGACCAAAGAAAAAAACCCATACATCCCCTAGTCAATCATCATATTTCAGCACTTGCGCAACTGGCTAGTTCGCCTCTTCCGACAGACCATGCCCCCGTAGCAAGGGGGCCACTCCCGCCAGGCGCCCGCCTGGGGTCCTGCTCCACTCCCAACTCCTGTAGTAGAAAATAATAATTAGTCCTGCATGAAGTGTATCCTTATTCCCTCAGCCCCGGTCGACAAGTGTCCAGTCACCCGCAGCCCCGAATGCTGCAGCCGCTTCCCCTCTATCCCCCCCAGGGCCCTCCGTCTGTCAATGCTGCAACAGTCCCATAACACCCAAACTATGCGCCACTGTATGCAGCCCTGCGTGTGAAAACCTATAACGACCTGCAGAACTGAAAACCCTATCCCCTCCTTTGAAAAACAACCCCCCATTCCTATGCCTTCAACCGTAAGACAATAATCTCGCTGCCCGCGAAAACTATCCTTCAACCGTAACCACCAAACCCACCCCCAATCCAGACACCCAGACAAACCATCCTCACAAAGCGCCACAAAGCACCAAAGTCGCCCTGCTTGAGAATCAGGTGCCCCATTACGTACCCCCAGGGCATGCCAACAATGCCGGTCCCCCATTCATCCACTGCTCCACGTTGACCACTGTAAACCCGCATCCAGGGGAAAACTAATGCACTTCCAGGACCCCCGTAACTCATGAGAGTAGCACAGCACCAGAGTCATTCTGCCACTGTCGCGTACACACCAGATGCACCATTCGGTCTTGCAGTCGTGCATGCAATCATTCCCTGGCCAGACACTCAGCCTACAACCCCCCCTCCTGTGTGTACCGCTACCAAACCAGACATACTATAAAGCCATGAGCACCCCAGGCCCCCCAAAAAAACCGACTCACTGCACACCCACAGCCACTCCAGTCCGCCACAGCCTGTATGCAGAGCGCCATGATACCCACAAGTCCAGCCACTGCTATATAGAGCTGTTCTGAAATAAAGGGGGGGCAGTATCAATCAAAACCTGCCTCACCATAGCGCAAACCTCAAGCCCCATCACTCATATGCCAGTCTTCCGTAGCCGCAGCATTTGTGTCAGCCATCCATGTCCATGGCCCTCCAGCGCAGCCCCAGCCCCGCTCCAGCATCCCTGGACTTATGCTAAAAAAACCCTGTTCCAGAAGAAACCTGCCTCTACGCCGGACTCCCTGCACATCTCCCTACGATACTGAGCGTCATGGACCCATAGCCTCGAACCACAGAGATGGGCTTCCCAGCCCCTTCGATCCCCGCCTGTCAAATGGATTGTCCAAATTCCTCCTGTGCAAGTCAACCCCAGCCTGATGGCACCCAATCAGAAAACCCAGAACAGATACCGCATATACCACCCATTACTATTTGTGGGGCAGTCAGTCCTTCAGGCCCTCAAGCGCTCCTCTCGGTCTGAGAATGCCCCGGCACCCCTGGCAAAGCATGTCAACCCCGCTCAAACCCCGTCACCCAACATTCCAATCAAGCAACCTGTGTGCTCCGTCAGACAACAGTCCAGTCCCATGTCAACCTGTCACTTGCCCTGAGCAGTACCCCAGCAGCCTGCTGCAGCAGCACCTGCATCCCCTTGCGGCCACCACCTTCCGATGCCCCCCAGCCAACCAGCTGAAGACCCCCGCAGCTCCCCCCTTTCCCTCAACCATAGACCCGTACCTGAGACTCCATCCAAGACTTCCTGCTCCTGTTCAGTTGCTGATGTTCCCGCTGTCGTCGTCCCCCGTACTCGCCTGTAACCGTATCTGTCTCCTGGAGCAACACAAAATAAACTAGTTACTGGAACCCCTCCCCACCGAGCAACCCCACTCAACCACGTCGTATGCACCGCATGCTGCACTCCACCAACCCACTCACTATTTCACGGCATACCCCCACATGCATGTCCGCAACCCCTCACTCATCAGCAGACTTTCATGCTGCATGTCAACTGACACACACTGATCATAATACTGAAAAATTCAATAAAGGCTGCAATGTTCGAGCTGCACGATCCCACGATGGAGGGCAGGCCGCCGCGGACCCCCCTACTGCTTCTGGGCAGCGTCTGGAGGCCGTTGTGCGCCCCACTGGCATCCCCGTCTGCCGGAACAATACCGGTCCTGGTTCCCCCCCACCAGGTCGCTCCAACCAGGTGAGGCCCAAGCACCACCGGGCCTCGTGCCGTGCTTGGCGCTCCCTCACCCTTACTCCCAGGCCCCTGAAACTCCTCTGTGTCCCTCCACGCAGCATCCCCCCACAAGAACCCCTGCCATCAGTAGCCTAGGCACCCTTCGAAGGTGACCTGCACCCATAGCTGGCATGAAGCCACTCCTACTGCCCCGTGTCCACCATACGCGGGGGAAGAGACTGCACTAAAAAACCCCGAGGCCCTCCCCTGCACAGACTCCCGACACGTGCCACTCCGCTTTTCCCCCGAAAAAAAAGGGGGGGTGCAGGCCCACGATAGGAGGCCGTTACACCTCAAGTTTGTGCAACAGCAGCCCCCCCGCCCCCACACCGCGCCCCCCCGGATGATTCAGCCGACCTCATGGCCACATTAAATGAGAGACGGCAGGACCCTGCACCGCGTTCCCCCACCCCTGTTCAGGCAGCCAGCTTGCATCAATTACGGGGCAAGGTGCCGCCACCCGCCCACAAACGGATGCCACCACCCACCCGCTGCCCCCCTCCTAGCCCCCCGTGGCCATCCTAATCACCCGCGTCGCATCGTGATCCTCACCTGGCAAGAGGGGCCGCCCAGCGCCGGCTACTCGAGACACAAAACCACTCCCCCCTCCCCCGCCCACACGCAAAGGAAGCGGACAGCGCGAAGCGGCACAAGGAAAAAACATGGGCTGCCGCCTCCCCTCCCCAAACTCCTGCCCCCCCCTCCCCAAACTCCCGCCGGACGCAACAACATGGTGCCCGCCCCAACATGCCACAGCCACTGTATCACGTGCGCCGGACCACAGCAGCACCTACGCCGGCCCCAGCATACGCCTACCAGTTGGCCCTTCAAGCGCCCGATAAGCACGCTGCTCGCAGCCAGTCCCCCCCGCCTGCTCGGCCCCGACCGCAGACAGCTGTCATATGAAGGGTACCCAGAGCCCCTTAACCATGTACACGTTCCAGCGCGAAACCCAAAACCACCGTAATGAAACTAAAAACCTCTCCCTACCGATCGACAAATCTGCCCCTACCATCCACAAAAAATTTTTCCCAGGTCCCAACACAAAATTCTTCCTAGGTCCCCCCGGTGGTGCTTGGTGTTCGGAAGAGGCTGACTCTCCTCTCCCAACACCTTTTAAGACCTCCCAAATCCCCACCCCTTGCCCTTTTAATCCCACCCCCACACCTTGTCCTTCCAGTCCATGCGCGAAATCCCCAGGGAAAGACTGGTCTGTGACCCTACTTCCCCTGGGGCCCGCAATGGCATGAAGCAGAGCGAGCATGCACGCGGAAGACGGGGGTGGGAGGGTATGTAACTGTTACCACGCAACTTTTAGCACGAAATACATTTACAACAAAACTATTACCACGCAGGACCCTTTACCACGAATACCTTTACAACGCATACCGTTACAACGTAAGTATAGGTAAGTTTATCTTTTTTTAAAAACATTTATTAGGGGTATTGGGTTTGGGTTTTGGGGTACAGGGGTATTTTTAGGTTTCAGGGCTGGGTTTGGGTTTTGGGGTACAGGGGTATTTTTAGGTTTCAGGGTTGGGTTTGGTTTTTGGGGTACAGGGGTATTTTTAGATTTCAGGGTTGGGTTTGGGTTTTCGGGTACAGGGTTATTTTTAGGTTTCAGGGTTGGGTTTGGGGTACAGGGGTATTTTTAGGTTTCAGGGCTGGGTTTGGGTTTTGGGGTACAGGGGTATTTTTAGGTTTCAGGGCTGGGTTTGGGTTTTGGGGTATTTTTAGGTTTCAGGGTTGGGTTTGGTTTTTGGGATACAGGGGTTTTTTAGGTTTCAGGGTTGGGTTTGGGTTTTGGGGTACAGGGGTATTTTTAGGTTTCAGGGTTGGGTTTGGGTTTTGGGGTACAGGGGTATTTTTATGTTTCAGGGCTGGGTTTGGGTTTTGGGGTACAGGGGTATTTTTAGTTTTCAGGGCTGGGTTTGGGTTTGGGGGTACAGGGGTATTTTTAGGTTTCAGGGTTGGGTTTGGGTTTGGGGGTACAGGGGTATTTTTAGGTTTCAGGGTTGGGTTTGGGTTTTGGGGTACAGGGGTATTTTTAGGTTTCAGGGTTGGGTTTGGATTTTGAGGCACAGGGGTATTTTTAGGTTTCAGGGTTGGGTTTGGGTTTTGGGGTAAGGGGTATTTTTAGGGTTCTGGGCTGGGTTTGGGTTTTGGGGTACAGGGGTATTTTTAACATATATATTCACAAATTAATAAATAAAAATTAATATAATTAATTAAAATATTTAATAATAAAATAATTATTAATTAATTAAAATATTCAATTTATTATTAATTACATTATTTTAAAATGTTATATACTTGCCTATACTTACGTTGTAATGGTATGCGTTGTAATAGTACCTGCGTTGTAGTGTAATGCGGTGTAAAGGTATTCGTGGTAAAGGGTCCTGCGTTGTAAAAAATGTGTGGTAATGGTATGCGTGCTAAAAGTATGCGTGGTATCAACATATATCCGGGTGGGAGAGCAGTATTATCAAGGCCCCAGAGTCCCCTGAGCCCTTCTCTGCCTCCTGAGTGGCACCCCCGGCACCGCAGCAACACCCGCACCCGCAACTGCAGCCGGGGAACAGATAGGAGGAAACAGAGAACGGACTCCAACTGAGAGCCAGAGCCAGGGAGCCAGACGCCAGAGAAGCAGCTGACGGTGAGGAGCAGAGTGAGTGAGTGAGGTGAGCTGGAGAGGGGAAGGGGTAGCCAGTAATACTGAGGCCCCCGAAGTCCCCTGTGCAGCAGAGACTCAGGGAGGCTGCAGGGAGGTGCGCCCAAGGCACAAAGGGGTGTACGCTGGGGGAAGTGGGGGCTAAAGAGCATCCTGTTTTGCCACCTGGGCATGCCCTGGGCTCCTCCTGGGCTCCTCCTGGGTTTCCCCTGGGCTCCCATGAGGCTAAACTCCAGAGCTGGTTGGATTTGGCCCCAGGCCTCCTGACTACCTTTTTGCCCCGGGCCTCCTGACTTCCTTTGGCCCCCTGAAGAGAGGTGGTTTGGTGGCTCACCGCAGCCACCCTTCCTGGTGATTGGCTACCCCCAAGAAGGAAGGTAAAGACTACCGAAATAATATACAGGCATTGATAGCAGGCTTCTACTTCAGGATGCCCCCAAAAAAACAGCTTCCCAACCACAAGGAAACACCCTTGTAAAATCAAACCCTGCGACTCAAGTTTGACCCAGATTTTTAAGGAGTTCACGGAATGCAGTCCCTGACACGAAGTAATTTTTAATGACACCAAAAGCAGGCCTCATTGCTCAATTTTTATGTAAATGCCATTCTAATGATAAGAATTCCCCTATCCTGAACGACTTACCAGAAAGGACTAATGCCAGCAATGGAATGAACCCCTTTTTGGAGAGATCTCACAACATTCACTCCTCTGCAATACAAGACCAGAGCACTCAAATTGGGAAACGCCGGTCCCAATCCTGCCCTTGGCCAGGAAATGAATATGAATATGCAAGTCAATTATCTGATTTACCAGGGGCCACCACCGCTCCAATTCTCGGAAAGCAAGAGCAGGTTGCCCCAGCCCAAATACACTGGTACCAACAAGAAACTCTACAGTCCCCTATTCTGGCACCTTCTTAAGAGCCATTAGGTTTTGACTCAATCAAGACTGAAACACTAGAACATCAGGGAAATTGCTGGTTCTTATCACCAATATTTCTACAGAATTTGGAAACAAAGATACAAAGAGCATTGGAGCTTACTCCAAAGCTTCTTAGAACGGCAATGATACTCGGCTCTCTCCTTCTCCAACCCAAAGTTTTCAAAGCCATAGTATACACAGTAGCAGCTTCATAAACTATCCATGACCGACTTTAACTGGCGTAACGAACCAATCAATGACAAAGGTACTACTTTGGCAGTCTAATAACATGCAGCTGCAAATTGACCTGCTATCTACAATTGCACAACGCTTGGTGGAGTTAAACAACAAGGTAGATTTTATAGAGAACAAGCTTAGAGTTACACAGGACAACCAACACTGTACTTGCTCTTGTGCTGAACTCATCGATAAATGGGCAACACTCCCATAAATGTTAACAGACTTGGTAGCCTCACTGAAGGTACAAACAGTAGGAACCAGTCTCCAGTTAAAAAACAGTGACACACCATCCACAACAAACAGTGTAGAGCTTCAAACCAATCTGGCTACAATCAACTCTAGTAATCCGACTACAACGCTTGACAATCAAGTTTTACCCATATCCACCAAAGTCAACATCAGCCCATTAGGTTTCAACTCCAGCTCTGAATTCATACACCTAGCCACTGAGCTTGAGGGCAATGATCCCAGCCAGGTAAGAAAGGACGAGCCTCTCTCAAGGAGGGCCAAAACAAAATTAAGGAAACAGGAGAAAAAAACCAAAGCTACAAAAAAAGTTGCCCTCTTCTTATCAACTCATAATCAAACCTCACAAGCAGACAATGGAAAAATTAGGAATGTTCCAATTTTTACTATAAAATTTGCCTTGAGTGATGACAAATCTACAGTATCAACTTCATCAGATACAAAAGAAGTGACTGAAAGATCATAACAGTCAATTCCCCAAACTGGGAGTCTGTGCAGTTTACAAGGTTCGATAATAAATAATCAATCAGTTTCCTCACTAAAGACTAAGAAGCTGGAGTATAAAAGTCAATTAAGCGTGTCCAAGGAACAAGGAACTGCCACTGGGGTCTAACCCATCCAGGGCCCTCTCCAACCGACTCCACAATGGACCACTCTGCCAACACAAAGCCCCAGTATTAGTCTTGAGACCTGTCAACTTGACGCAGGCCCAAGCTTCAAACAAAGTAATTTACAGACTAGTTTAAACACCCATCTAAAAGCAGAGCAAGTCAGTAAACTAAGTAAAGCCTGCAAACAAAACTCATGAGGTAATCCTCATGCCTCGATATTACATCAAAGGGCAACATGACATCTTAAATAGGGGCAATATACTTAGTCTATTCAATCACATTCTGATGCTGTCGGAAACATACTAGGATAATCTAGCCTGGGTAAATTTTCTTCGTCTTTCCAGTGACACCCATGGGGAATCAACCTCGATAGGCCTGAGTTGTCATACCAGTGTGGGGCTAACACAAGAAGAAATATCTCAAATGGCAGACTGTGACATTGACATTGCTTTTCCCGTTCCAGAGAAATATCCGCACGTGCTAGCAGCCCCATCGCCTAGGAAGGAAGTTTACTCAGTACTAAAGGGCACAGTGAGCAACCTACAAGCAAAAAAATATAGCTGCAGAGCCAAGTCTGTACCACACATACAGGATAACAAGCACCTCAGAACATAGGACACTTCACGCAAGTGGGCCATGCCATACTCCCTATTAGTTCTCTTCCCGGGCTCCTCCTCGGTTTCCCCTGGGCTCCCCAGAGGCTAAACTCCAGAGCAGGTTGGCTTTGGCCCCGGGCTTCCTGATTACCTTTGTCCCCTGGCCTCCTTACTTCCTTTGGCCTACCGGGGAGAGGTGGTTTGTTACTCACTGCAGCCACCCTTCCCGGTGATCGGCTACCCCAAAGGAGGAAGGTAAAGACTATCGGGGTAATATACAGGCATTGATAGCCGGGCTTCAACCACAGGATGCCAAATAAAAACAGCTTCCCAACCACAAACGCCCTTGTTAAATCAAATTCCTCGACCCAAGTTTCACCCAGATTCTTAAGGAGTTCACGGAATGCAGTCCCTTACTCAAAGTCATTTTTAAAGACAGCAAAAGCAGGCCTCATTAGGTGTCTTCCAGAGGATCAAGGGGATCAGCAATTACGACTGCACCTCTAACATCAACAAGTCTGTCCGCCACCTATTCAGCACCAGAACTCTGGGAAATAACACTCAGCTGTCCATTATATCCTGGAAAGAAGCTGGTCCAAAAAGACTTCTTGAGTACAGCTTAGCGAGTAACTATTTTCGTGAAAATGATATCTACAAGAGACCTGGGCCACCAAACCTTTAATTCTTTAAGGCTTTTACGAATTACATACTACAGCTATCAACATCTTCGGGAGAGCTTCCGGTGGGCTGTCAGTCTCTATAAACCAAGCTCGCAGACTAGAGACAACTTTTATTGTAACCAACACCCCAGACTTGTAAGCGATACTTATAAGCGGACTGAAAATTAACAAAAACTCAATTTGTCTCCAACTGCTATGTAAACCCTGTCTCCCAGCAAAGAAAACAAGTATTAAAAACACTAACATCAAAAATGGACCAGCTTACAAACAAATACTTTTCACACATTCCCGTTATCGCTGGAGACCTGAACACTCAGGAGTTAGGGAAGTTGAAAGTGCATACCCTACCGCACATCGACTTTGACCAATTTCAGCGGCTTTTCCATAATCATAGCTTGGTCTCCGCTCATACCATCAAAACAGCTGTGGTTCCTCTCTGGCTCCCTCTCCCCACCTTCAGGGATGAGTCTACAATAGACTATATCTTTATTTCGGATCATCTAGTAACATACTTTAACAACTTCTAAGTGGACAATAGGGATGAGAGCGATCACAGGCCACTGAGGATAACTCTGTAGCTAAATGGGAAAACTGCAACACAATTGGAAGCACTGGGGGTTTCAACTGGCAAAGAATGCTACGAAGTCTTGAGTAGAATAAAATGGACTACCAATCTTGGTATAAAACTCCTGGAGTGGGTAAATTATATGGAGTCAAACTCGATAGTCATGAGCATAGTCTCCCCCATGAGCACTGGGAAGCATTCCTAGTAGAATTAAAATCAGCCCGAAGAGGACGATTTGGAGGCACTCAAGAGCAGAACACCCACTCCCAAGGACCCCCTCAACGAATCCAATCAAGAGATCTAAATCACACAAAACGCAGTCTTTTAAGAGCCTTGAAGACAAGAAGGGAAGCAATCAAAAATCCCCAAAATCAGAAAATAATAGCTCTCCGTGCAGAACACAGAAAGAAAGTTTGGGAGATATGATCAGAGAAAATTGCGGCAGAATGGGTCAAATTATTTACCTTCCTCAAAGAAAGGGGTCATATTCAACTTTGTAGATACATTAAGCAGTACACTAACACCGGTCAGACAAAAGGAAATGGAGTGGCAGCCTTGGAGTGGGTTAAACATGCAACACAGCTGTACTCAACCCATCAGAATATCATTTAAACCTATCCTCATCAACAATCTTCGATAAAAGACAAAGTCGTCAAAACTCCTGACATCACTGCGGCTGTGGTAACTACCCAGATTAAAAAAATGAGGACAGATGGTGCTCCAGGACCCACTATGCCACCCCAATTCAGACATGGCTATATGCAAATCAGTCTGACCCTGTGCCTCATGGGAACAGTCCAGCCCGAACTGCCAAGCCATGTCTTCCATGGACCAGAAACAAGCTTCCAAGGACCGGTTTCTGGCATTCCAGCCGTCTTCAGCCCCAGCTTGCTTGAATCCAGTGGAAAAGTGAGCAAAGGACTCACATCTGAGCATACCCTGCCACACTTATAGCGGCCAAAAGCAGTACAAAAGCGGGTGGTGATGGACGGAGCATCTGAATCAATCAAACACTCACACCTAGTCAAAGGATCTGGGTTTAATCCATCACCGTTATTAAGCCCACTCTGCCACCCCAGTTCAGACATGGCTATATGCAAATCAGTCTGACCCTGTGCCTCATGGGAACAGTCCAGCCCGAACTGCCAAGCCATGTCTTCCCTGGTCCAGAAACAAGCTTCCGAGGACCGGTTTCTAGCATTCCAGCCGTCTTCAGCCCGGCTTGCTTGAATCCAGTGGTAAAGTGAGCAAGGGACTCATGTCTGAGCATACCCTGCCACAGTTATGGCGGCCAAAAGCGGTACAAAAGGGGGTAGTGATGGACGGAGCATCTGAATCAATCAAACACTCACACCTGGTCAAAAGATCTTGCGCAGGTCATGTCACTTCTACCATTTTTAATGTGAAGAGAGTTTTAATGTGTGGAGATTTACGATGGGACTGTGGACCAAATAAAACATCCTAGTTACCAGGACAAAGTCAACAAGCAGTCCCAAAGATTGTTCAAAAATGTTAACCTTCCTTTTTCTACATAGGTTTGCATTGGCCATGTTTGCAAATGGATTGACTGCAGCTGAGTAGCCCTTATTCCAATAACTGATCTGCCAAACAATCCACTGAACAGACAAATGTTTCTGTTTTCTTCCTGAACAGGGCTTTTCCATCTGCAGCTTTAAGAATAATTTATTGGCCGCAAAGTTCACAGGCCAGATTATCTGTTAGCATGCAAAAATGTATACACCCCTGACATGCTTTGCATTTCTGACAATTTGTAATGGTTGCTAGGCAAGACCATCTAAAATATCGACAGAAAACAAGCTCCCTACCGAGGACTTAATTTCAACCTTTAAAATAGGTTCATATATAAAATTACACTTCATATGCTAAACTGACGAAAGAGAAATTGAGATAAATAATTGCACTTCTCGTTGAGCAAAATCGGCACCGGGGAGTTCTCCCTGGGTCTCAGGGGCGGGAAGCACCACTCCTTTCTGTGGTGTGCAGCTGTGTCGGTCCATTGAGGCTGGGGTGGTGAGGGCAAGGGTCCGGTTTACATGGGTAGAGCCTGCACAGGCTCTACCTGGGGATTACTCTATGGCAAGCACTAGACAACGCTGCATCTCTGTCTGCTACCTGGCGGTTGCCTGACAACGTCAGGAACTCTGGCAGCCGCGTTAGGCACCTGGAATTGCCAGGGATTACTTTGCTTGGGGTCTTGAGATTTCTTTCAAACTTTGCTCGGCACACAGACAGGTAGAGTATGCACCCAACGTAGTTTAATATTTGGCACTACGCAGGTACTCAAACGCACCAATGTGCAACACAAATGTTATCCATTTAATAATGGTAGTCCTGGCTCACTTCCCCATTTAAGGTCATGGAGTGTGGGCTGTATAAGTAATTTCCGGCCATGCCTACCAGTGCTAGATGAAAGTTGCTGGCTGTCCTCACTGGGTGTTTGGGGTGTTGGCTCACCATGGCGCCTGCTGCTCCTCCGTATCTCAACAACAGGGGGGCTTGTCATGCTACTCCTACTGGTGCTTTCCTCACTTTCTGGTACATCCAGAGAAGCAGTTTTGTGATGTCTGTGCATTAAGCAGCACCTCTACAGCACTGGTCACCCTTGCAAGGCCCTTAGACTCCTCACTGCTGCTGTGTGTTAGTCCCCCTTGCATGTTGATGCATCGTCTGCATAGAAGGAAAGTGGCTGTGGCTGGGCGGTTCATTGCGTTACTTTGTTGCTGCGCATGTTGCCTGTCCTTGCACCTTGCTAACCTGTCCAGGCCCAGTGTAGTGAGCAGAAGCTGCACCGATTGTGTTGTGTCCCGCATACCGGTGGCCATCTCCCGCATCCCTGCAGCCATCTCCCTCATACCTGATGCCATCTCTTTATTCTCATCTACCAGTGCACTGATGCCCTTCCCTGTGTATTCCCTATGTGTATTCAGTTGTATCATCTGGCGTGGCACAGACTGGATGGCCTTCCCCTGCATTTTTTGGATCTTTACCATGCTACCCTCCAGCCCATGGAAGACACTGGGACCCTCCACATGTTGTGCAGCACTGCTATCTCTGGGCCTGCGGCGTCTGGTACCTGTACGGGCAACCTCTGCACTGGACTGCTGTGTGGCAGTGCTTCCTTCCCCAGCCAAGGTTTGAGTGTCATCCACCTCCATTTCACCTGCTGAAGTTTTCATTTCAAGCGGTCGAGCAACTGCATGCCTTCTGCTCTTTTGAGATGCAGGTGTTGTTTGCGGCAGTGACGCAGGCAGTTCAGGTGAGGACAGTAGCAGAGGGGATCCTGAACATTCTGGGGACGCCTGCAGATGTGGAGACATTTCAAGGTCTTGGGATGGTGGCAGTGGTGTTTGTGCACCAGTGTCCTCTGTCACATTCTCTGCACTTATGCCTGCCTCCTGGCTGTCATCCCTCTGTGGTGCAGTGCCTTCCTTCTCCCTGGTACCCCTGCCAGATGCCTCGCCTGTGGACATAACAGCGTACATTAGCTCTGTGCTCCTGCCTCACTGCTTCTACAATTAAATGTATTCACTGATACACTGTACATATTGCCTCAGACTGATTATGACTGATATGTTTTGCCTAACTTGTTGATTGCTGTGCTGTATGACATGGTCATTCAATTACTACATGACCCATAATACCTTGCTTCTGTATAATGTTACCTCTACTGGAGTGGGGTAAACTTTGCCACATAGGGAAAAGGGAAGGTGTTGTGGTGGGGGTGATTGCTGTGAATGCGTCTTACCTTTTCTAGTGGCAGCTCTGGCTGAGCTGTCTGCATCTCCCAGTCCACAAACGCTTTTTGGCTCAATGGTGGACCCCACCAGCTCCTCCAGCTCAGTCAGGGGAGGAGCACGGTTCTTCCCTCCTCCAGTGTTGTTTGCCTCTTTATGGAGCTCTGCTATTTTCTTCTTAGTCATGCTCCTGAGGTCATACCACCTCTTTTCAGGTCCTCTATGTCCCTTGGAGTCACTCCTACTGCATTCAACTTCAACTGTATTTCTAGGCAAATCTTTCTTTTGGCAGATTCAGCCACAGTCAGGGGCAGCTTTCCAAACAATTTCTGGTGTTCTTTAAACACCTCCTCCACGAGGACCTGCAGCTCCATGGTGCTACATATTATTTTTCTCTTCCTCTCTTGAAGTTCCTTTCCATTGCTGCTTGCCATTTTCAAACTTTAAAAGCACAAAAAAGTTTTCATGTGGCTCAGGGACTCAGCTCTGCTTTCACTGCCTCTCCAGAAGCTTCTAATTACTTCCAGCTGCCTGGGTGTAGCCACTTCCTGGTTGGGAGGGGGTGGGTGGTAGCAACTGATTGGCTGACTCCTAAGTTTCACTTTCTTTCGTTTCCAATTCGGTATTTACTGAATCGGTATTTCCTATTCATTCCTATGGGCCAAAAGGCCTATAGGATTGAATGGGAAGTACCGATTCGGTAAATACCGAATCAGTAAATACCGATTCGGTAAATTACGAATGGCAGATACCGATTTTTACTGAATCAATAAAAAAATATAGATTTTTTTACCTACATCCCAAATACCGATTCTAAAATACCGAATTGGTAAAATTCTGTATTTTAGAATCGGTAATCTTAGATTACCTACATCTAGCCCAAAGTTCCTTCTCTCTCCAATCCCCAACATCGTTGTTTTTCAGCCCATTATCCAAAATCATCCACCCTGGACACAAACTAGTATTGGCAGATCTTCCTTTGAAAAGTTCAAAAGTTGTTTTGCCCGTTGAGAATGAGGAGTGTATCTGTGCACAGAAATGCGATTTTGTAACTCTTTCTTCCAGTCAAGATTGTTAAATTTTGCCAGTTGAAGGCTCTCCTTCAATGTTCTATTGAATCTCTCCAAATATTTTTATGTTGAATACCACACTTGAGTAAATATTCTTCCATCACCACAGAACAGAATTGAGGACCATTGTCCGAAAGTACAGAATTAGGGTAGCGCTCACGTTTAAAAATTAAATCCAAAAATGTAATAACTGATTGAGTTGTAATCTCTCTCACAGAACTGACTTCCACCCAACGAGAATATAAATCCAACAAAACAATTAAGTATGGAGTTTGTTGTTCTCCATGCAAAGGACCCAGTATGTTGATAGCTATTTCATCCCATGGAGACTTTGGCAACTTCCTACAAACCACTGGAGGATGTCTGGTCTTAAGTACCTTATCACTTAACTGACAAGAGACACACTCACGAACCACTCGTTCAACCAGCCTGGCCCCCAAAAATCTTGTCTGATTTGCTCTTTTGTTTTTGAAATGCCCATATGACCTTCATGTGCCATATTAATAATAGTATTTCTTAAACTTCAAGGTGGAATCATTCCGGTACCTCTAGTTAGAACTCCATCAACAATTGCCAACTCATGAGACATCAAAAACCATGGCTTCCTTAGACTTTTTGTCTTATTCTGTGTTATTAAACTCATAACACTCTGTAACTCTTCATCTTTGTTCAATTCTTCTTTCCACTCATCCTCTTTTAGTGCCCCTAAAGTTATATCATATACTTTCATCTCAAATTCTTCATTATACTGAACTTTTTCCTCACCACTGTCTTTTGACTCAACCATATCTACTAAGCATGACAGACAGTCAGCAGACACGTTCGTGCTACCAGGAATGTATTCAAACTTGAAATTGTACTCCTGTAATGAAATAACCCATCTTCTAATTCTGAAAAAGATAGAATCCAGACCTTTCTTCTCAAATATCTCCTTAACCTCTTCGCCGCTAATGACAAGGGTAACTCGTCATGGAGTTTCCATTGATTTCAATGGAAATTACATTGAGGCACCAGAGGCACCATAGCATCCAAGTGGTTAAGTGGTTTATGATCAGATCAGACTTGACCACGAAAGAAGAACCCCATACAAATTTCTTAGGTTTATTTACTGCCCAGTAAATGGCTAGAGCCTCCTTTTCAATTACAGAGTAATTGATTTCTTCACCTTTCAGACACCTAGAAGCACAAGCAATCAACTCTTCATTTCCATTATGTACCTGATAAAGTAGTGCCCCAAGACCTTTATTACTTGCATCCTTGACAATAAAAGTAATCTCAACCGGTTTAAAAGCTTGTACATTTGCTGCATTTTTAAGGTATTTCTTTATTTGTTTGAACTCCACACTACATTCATCAGTCCACACAAACTCCTTATTTTTAGACATTAAACCCATCAGAGGAATTGTTTTATCAGCAAAATTATTTACATACTTGTTATAAAATTCAGCCATGCCCAAAAAGATGATACTTCTTCTTTTGAACATGGTTCTTTTAACATCTCAATGGTATCAACCAGCTCCTACTTTGGTCTAACACCCTCTCTTGAGATGTGATGGCCCAGATAATCAAGTTCAGTAACTCAAAACTTGCACTTATCATGTTGTAAAGATAAACCTGCATTCAGCATTTTCCTTAGAACCCGAGTTACTCTTTTATCATGTTCTTTCACATTCTTTCCACAGATTAAAACGTTGTCCTGATAACATCTCACACGTGGTATACCCTTAAAAAGGTCATTCATAATTCTCTGGAATACAGATGCTGTGGAAACTAATCCAAAAGGCATCCTCAGAAACCTGAATGCACCCATGGGTGTTACAAAGGCTGTCAACTCTTGTAAATCTTCACTAAGAGGTACTTGATGGTAAGCTGAAGCCATGTCCAATGTGGTAAAATAGCACGCACCGTCCAACGTTGACACTAGTTCCTTGATATTGGGCAGAGGGAATTTATCAACAACCACCTCTTTGTTTAGTGCCGGAAGGTCCACACACAAACTAATCTCATTATTGGGTTTTTGGGCTACTATAATTGGGGCCAACCATTCAGTTGCTTCAACAGGCTGTATGACACCAGTACATAGCAATTTATCAATTTCTTTTTGTACAGCCTCATGAACACCGATTGGAATTTGTCTCACTTTAGCAGTGACAGGCTTTGCACCAAGCTTCAGTTTGATGTGATGTTTATAACCCTTTAAACACCCTAAAGTTTCACTAAACAACCCCTCAAAATCTTTAACAAAATTGTTCTCCACACCTTCCACAGATTGTACTTGTACGAATGGTTCCGCATTTGGGTTAAGAATGATACCTAAAGAAGCTGGGTGAGTCCAGCTCAAGAATATAGAACTTAGAACCAGATCAGATCATCACAGCTAGCAAAATGCCCACAGAAGCCTGGGTTAGCAAGCAAAGCACACAGGAACAGTACTGATAAGATCTGAAGAGGAACATAAAAGCACAAGGAAATTCCAATAAGCACCAGGAGCTTCCAGTAGAGTATAAGCAAAGGGATGTTCCAGACAATAAAATATTCAACATGTGTTTGTTGTGGTTGGGTTTCACTTAGCACTTTCTCAGTTTGGAATGGAACGCAAAGTGCTCCACATGCACTTTGGGAGGAAGAAAACAATAAAGTGCGTTGCATATTTTCATTTAAAAAACGTGGGGAACAGTTCAGTCCTTCTCCTACTCCAGGCTGGAGCATCCACTGCATGCCGTCCTACCCCACATACATCAGACAGCTTATTCAGCTATCCTCACAGACGATTCTCTTTAAATCCAGCAAGGAGCTTTCTCTGACATTTTTTATCTCCCTGAGACTTCCAACTGGAGGCAAGTACATACAAGCATCAACTGTACGCCAACCCACCCCCCACACAGAAAAGGCAGTGCTCCTCACACAGTTCATCAGCTCTTCTTCTGGGCAGGGTCCTCTTGTTTCCTGAAGAAATCCAAAGTCTTGGAGTTTAAGGTCCAATACTTAAACCCCATTTTCTCATTGTTCTCTTTGTGTTATAGTCTCTGTGCTCAGTTCAAACCTGTTCTATCCTCCCTGGATCAGCATGACCACAGGGGGTGGAGACAGCATTGTGCAAAGGAGACACAACCTATTCAGGTGCTGGAGAAAACATCTCCCACCACTCTTAATGCAAACTAGGTCTATTCAGCCAAGAATTGAGTCACCTAGGCACAGCAGAACACACCTCAACCCCCCTTGTGACTGCCTCGAGTGAATACACATCTCTAGCTCCTGTCACACCACGCCACAGCATTACCTGTGCGAGCCGCCATTGGCCTTACCAGTAAATCAAATATGCCAATCATGGATAACCAATCGTATTCACAATTTACACAGAGAGCATATACACTTTGGCACCCATTCAGCAGTGGTAAAGTGCCCAGAATCCTATAGCCAACAAAAACAAGATTAGAAAAATAGGAGGCAAAAGGCAAAATGCTTAGGAATAAACCTGCAAAAAGGGCCAGGTCTAACAAGTATTTAATATTCAGTACTTGGTGCACTTTATTAGGAACTTATAAGTGAAGTAGATGTGCCAATCATGTTTAGGCCAATTTTACCATGTTTTAAGGAGTTTGCATGAGCCCTTTAGCACTGGGTAGCAGTAATAAAGTGTCCGGAGTCCCAAAGCCCACAAAAACAAAGTTAAGCGACAGGAGGTCAGTAGGCAACATGTTTGAGGTGAGACCACCCTAAAGACTGTCATGTCTAACACCAGTTCTTTGCTTTAACAGAGAAGCACTGATTGACAGAAGGAAAGAGATGGTGGAAACCCATGAGCACTTGGTCTTGGGCATCCACAGCAGAGTTCGACTGATCATGTCCATCTTGCAAAGGCTCAGGGTACTCTATGAGCTACTGCCAGCTGTGCGCGGTAGAGTGCGCCATGAACATAAGCAGATGACTAAAACTGATAATGTTGAAAGATGGTAATGATCTTCATTTGCTCTGCATACTTAAAAATACAGTTTGTGACATTCAAAATGTAGCAATCTAAATTGCTTAGCAGTTTAGATTGTAAAGTGAGTCTTGTGTACATTTGTAAAATTATATATCTGCAAGGGGTTTCTAAATCATAGATGTAATCTGGTGTATTAGGGTAGGATCGTCAGGGGCAGCATAGCAGGTTCTTCAGATACTCATAGATACTAAAAATACCCTGTGGAAACATGGAGGAGTAGAGCAGAGAGCATAATCTGGGTGACTGAGTGCTTGTAAATTCTCTAAGTAGCCTTTCAGTGTAAGAGAAGAGTATTGAGAGGAGCATAGCTGGGTTAACATGTGTTCATAGATTCTGAGTGGTTAAGCAGAGACCATGAGGAGCAGAGGTGATGGCTTGATGAGCCATTGGGCATAATCTACTGCTAGACAACAATCTATTATGCTTGTAAATATAGAATACATGATGCTGCAAATTACATAATACATATTCCAAGTGTGCATATCGACATAGTTTATCACATTTTACATAATTGACTACAAATATCTTTGTACCTGTCCTGATGAAGTCCCCTTCAAATCACTTCTTGGCATTGATATCTCAATGTTATTCAACTTTTGGACTACCCCTCCACCTTCTTTAGACTTATTGCAACTCATAACAATGGCAAGGTGCCTACACTTCTTTGTTATTCAAATACATAGAAGGAGACATTGTTTTTTCTTGTATGTAAACTAGAGTATGACAGCAAGTACAAGTGTAATCTCTATGGGGACCACAGCAATAATCACAATTGTTATTACAACAGGAAAATTGCAACAATAGCAACTCTCCCAATATCAGTAACCCCAGCTGTTGAAATGCATTGACCACAATTGGGACTAAGCAGTGACCATAGCTGCCCAAAAGGCAGGGGCAACTGCAACAACAGTTGCTTGCAAGCTTGGAACTACAACATTGAGCACAATGAGATACATTTTTAGGTTTTGTAGAGACAAAGAAGTGAGTTTTTTAGAACCTTTGGCATCAAGGACTCAGTCAATAACCCAACACGAAAAAGAGAACCAGATGTACAATAACCATTCCACACTTCACTTAGCAATATTCGAGCAAGATGTGTTTCAAGTAACTACACTGTATGACAATATGAGGACAAATAGTGGAAGTACAAACCCCCTGCAATTAAGAAATAACACACTCATGAACACTAGAACATGGAAAATATATTTAAAACATGTATTTAATATCAAAATCCGAGTGTAGGGCACACAATATGAATTGTAATCACAATGAATACAACTTAAATGGCAGCAGCAATGTTTCCAAAAAGCATTAATAATACATACCACTTCAAACATGATTGCTATTTTTAATCTGTAGCAAATCTACCCTTATTACGCTACTTCTAAGTGATAATCTATTTCTAGCAAAGCAGGAAGTAAAACCTATTTTGAGTTTCAGAGAAGGTTTACACCCACATTCTTGTTTGAACAATTGAGTTCTATGTTTGTTAAAATGGCAAGGTCTGATATTCTTCTCACATGAGACCAGCTGCACTGAAAAACCAGTAAACGAAGTCCAAGGCCTCCCAAGTGACCTTCCATTGGGACCAAAGGTATGAATCTGTAGGACCTGTCCCAGTATTGCCTGGTGTAAATACTTCCGCCGCCCCTTCACTCTCTATGCCTGGCTTGCATAACCTATATCAATCTTATTAGAAACCGTTAGCTATAATAATTAACAGAAAGTGGCCTGCTGCCCTTTTTAATTATTTTCATTCTAATGAATAGTGTTCGTTTTGAACAATAACAATAAAGAAGACATGCAGCTATCATTCTTCTAGAAACTCTTGGAAATCAATACCTAGCTAATGTAAAATAGAGTATTCAGCGTTTAGATGAAATACTGAAAATATATTCAGGTAAGCTTGATTTCCAGATTGCGAACTCATATTACGATAGCTTAAATATGCGTCATATTAATCACACACATCCAACATTTTATCAATCCTTTATATTCACTGTTGATTGAGTGACTGGCACATGTAAATCAAGCAGGGAAAATCCCAGAAAAGAAAAGGCACAATATGCATAACAAATTGTAACCACAGCAGGAACAACTGCATAAACAACAACTTCCACAACAGCAAGACCACAGCAGTAAAAATAACTTCTACTCCAGGAGAGACAACATCTACTACAACTGACAGCAAGGTAGTGACAATGTCAGTTGGGACTTATCATTGATGTGCTGTTTGGATTCAATGGCATAGTAAAGACAGAATACATGTATGGATATACATGTTACACTTAGAGCATCTCACAGAGAAAGACAATGGAAAACAATTGGTATGACTTTAATGTGAAAACGTCCTTTATATGCAATTCTAATATATGTGCCCTGTATTTTTGTGAGTGATATAGTTTATCCTTCATAATTATGTTGTTGCCAATGTTCATTTAATATACTGTGAACATTTTTCTTCTTAAATGAGTATTTCCTACTGGGCTGGAGCACTGGGGAGCAAAAATATAATGCATGCCATGAAAAAGTTAAACTTTTTTTGCAACAATATATATTGCACCTGCTGCATCAGTGCGAGAATAAAGGTGTTTTTCATGTCTAGGAACTACTGTGAGTTCTACAATGACAAAACCTGTTTCAGTTAGCATTTTCTTAATCAACTCTTCATTAATACCCAGACTTGGAACTCTGTGACTTCCTATCATGAAAAAGGTGCATTTGAGCCACACAATCATTAACAAATTCCCTCCACTTTTTAACAATGTGGAGAGATTTTTCAATGAACTCCGGTATGCTTCTTTGGTAGGACATACACTTTCTAAACAGTGAACCAGGAACAGACAGTCCACAGGAGGCAGAACTTTAGGCGATAACGGGTCCTTTGCAGTGATGTCACACTTCATTATGCCTGTAATTTTTCTTCTTAGTTCATCTTCCTTTTTAATACCTTCTTCCCTAAAAACAAAATAATACATTCATGGATGAATAATATTATTTAAGTGACTAATTGCATTAATAGTCAGAAAAGACTTCATAATATTGTGTAATTAACATATTCAGCCAAATTGGTTCAAAGCAGTTAATCTCCACCACACCATTTTTGTACAATTTTAGTGTGTTGTGGATATAGAGGGAGACTTTCCCTGGGTTCCCTATCCAAGCATTTAATACAAATGCCCCAGAAAATCTGAGCTGCCACAATGGGAACTATCTGCATAATTATGCAAGTAATTCATAGAGAATAACCATGATAGTAACCAAAACCCATAAACCATATTATATTCTTCCAACACACAAAAACAGATACTTAACCAAAACAGCAAGTGTAAAAATAAAACTCATACTCCATGAATGTTAATGTAATACCAAAGTTAAATAGAAAAGAAAATGATCAATCAAGCCAGCTTACCAACACTAGTGTATTTTATTATTCAATGTGATCTTCAGAGTTCATAAAATAAATATATTCAGAAAGCATCTGGATGCTTTCTTTAATTTGAATCATTAATAAAGTATTGAATTAATTAGCTCTCAGTGTATCATATAAATATAGTAGGAAGAAAATTATCCTAGATCATTGGAAAGAGCATTCATAGCACCGGACCTTCATTTAGAGAACATCAATCAATTAATCAATCAATCAAAGACATTTATAGAGCGCACTACTTACCCGGAGGGTCTCAAGGCGCTTGGGGTGGGTGGGGGGGGGGTGCTGCTACTGCTTGAACAGCCAGGTCTTGAGCTTCTTCCTGAAGGAGAGGTGGTCCTGGGTCAGGCGCAGGTTGGTCGGGAGGGAGTTCCAGGTCCTGGCGGCCAGGTAGGAGAAGGACCTTCCTCCTGTTGTCGTTCTTCGGATGCGGGGGACGGCGGCGAGGGCGTGGCTGGATGATCGGTAATGGCGTTTGGGAGCGTAGAAGTTGATGCGGTTGTTGAGGTAGCTCGGGCCTTGATCGTGTAGGGCTTTGTGTGCGTGGGTGAGGAGACAGAAGGTGATTCTTTTGTTGATGGGGAGCCAGTGCAGGTCCCTCAGATGTCCGGAGATGTGACTGTGTCGTGGGATGTCGAGGATGAGTCTGGCTGAGGCGTTCTGGATCCGCTGGAGTCTCTTCTGGAGCTTGGCGGTGGTTCCGGCGTAGAGGGCGTTGCCGTAGTCCAGTCGGCTGGTGACGAGGGCCTGGGTGACCGTCTTCCTGGTCTCGGTGGGGATCCACCGGAAGATCTTCCGTAGCATGCGCAGGATGTTGAAGCATGACGAGGAGACGGCGTTGACTTGTCTGGTCATGGTGAGGGAGGAGTCCAAGATGAAGCCCAGGTTGCGTGCGTGGTCTGTCGGTTTGGGTGCGGTGCCCAGGGCGGGGGGCCACCAGGAGTCATCCCAGGCGGAAGGCGAGGAACCCAGGATGAGGACTTCTGTCTTGTCTGAGTTCAGTTTCAGGCGGCTGGTCGTCATCCACTCGGCTACGTCTTTCATCCCTTCGTGAAGGTTGGCTCTGTCGGCGGCGGGGTCGTTGGTCAGGGAGTGGATCAGCTGGGTGTCGTCAGCATAGGAGATAATGTTGAGGTTGTGTTGGCGTGCGATGGCCGCGAGGGGGCTCGTGTAGACGTTGAAGAGGGTGGGGCTCAGCGAGGATCCTTGAGGGACGCCGCAGATGACTTCGGTGGCCTCTGACTTGTACGGTGGTAGACGGACTCTCTGTGTTCTTCCGTCGAGGAAGGAGATGATCCATTCCAGAGCCTTCTCCTGGATTCCGACGTTGCTGAGGCGCTTCACTAGGGTGCGGTGGCAGACAGTGTCGAATGCCGCGGAGAGGTCTAGGAGGATGAGGGCCGCTGTTTCTCCGTTGTCCATCAGGGCTCGGATGTCATCGGTGGCAGCGATGAGGGCGGTCTGGGTGCTGTGGTTGGCTCGGAAGCCAGACTGTGAGGGGTCGAGGGATCCGTTCGTCTCGAGGAAGGCGGCCAGCTGTTTGTTGACGGTCTTCTCGATGACTTTGGCTGGGAACGGGAGGAGCGAGATGGGGCGGTAATTCTTGAGTTTGGTGGGGTCCGCTGTAGGTTTCTTTAGTAGGGCGCTGAGTTCGGCGTGCTTCCAGCTCTCCAGGAAGGTGGCGGTCCATATGTGTCAACATACCTTTTTGCGATTCCTTAATTGCGATTTTTAAGGAATCGCTATTTAGAAATCGCAAAATGGTATGTATGAAGAAATTCGCTATTTTTAAGCGATTCCTTAAAATTACTTAATTGCGATTAGAAAATTGCTAATCACAATTAAGGAATAATTTCCCATTCATTTCCATGGGCCAGGAGGCCCATAGGAATGAATGGTAAACTATTCGCAATTTGCGATTCGCAATTTGCTAATCGCAAATTGAGAATAATTTCAAGGGTGCAGGGGTGTCTCAAGAACACCCTGCTGCACCCGTGAAAATGACATGTGTGCGCATATGGCCCATGTACATGCCCTAAGGGCATGTATGAGCGTCACATGGCACCATTGATTTTCAAAAAAATGCTTTTTTTAAAGAATTCGCAACTTACCACCAACTAGAAGTTGGTGGTAATTTGCGATTCCTTAAGGGCATTTTGGAATTTTTTTTTTCCTTGATATATTGCATTTAAGGAATGCAATAGCAAAATAAGGAATGGCAAATTTTGCGATTCCTTATTTTGCACCCAAATTGTTTGATACCTACCATTTTGCGAAAATGGGTTCGCTAACGCCGAAATTCTGCGAATTTCAGCGTTTGCGAACCCATTTGGCCTTGATACATATGGCCCATGATCAAGTAAACAAAAATACCACAAAGGGTATGTTAAGAAACCGCATGCACTTTATTGAGCAGTGTTTTGTAATTACAGTTTTCAGTGCTGTGAGAGAAGCAGCAGAAAAACCTCCATAATCCATGCATGATGATATAATACTTTGTATAAACACACTGCACATATTGTTGAAGGATGAGAGGTCAGCTATGTCTGCTGAATATGTGAAAATAAAGTAAATACAAAATATGTTTGTAACAAACACAAAGGGACAGTTTGGAATGATCAAAACATTTGTGGGACTCAACGTTTGTGAACATTGAAACATCTAATGAAACCATGTTCATCTATCCATCACAAAAGCAAGCCTACAAGTCCAGAACAGGATATTTTGTCCAATCACTTGCTATCAAATAAAGTGCATCCACACTTCTGGGCCCAGATTTACAAACAATTCAAACAACACAGCTAAACACCTTGCTGCATGAACGTGAGATATTAAGATATGGTGCACTTCGGCTCTGTCCCTCTGCTGATGCACACAGTGCAGCCTAGCGCTGGCACCCTTGCACTATGGTGCAGGGGTGCCTATGTTACACACAGAATTTTTTCTGTGCTGGAGGGGACACCTTTCCTAAAAAAAACAATGCTCTGAGGCTTCCTCCTCTTTTTATGTGTGCTGCAGAATTGAGAACATGTAGAAAGAGAAATAAACAAGGAGAAATACAAGGATTTCTCCTTGTTAAGCCTTGTTAAGCCTCACCTGGGATGGCATAGCATTTTGATGCATTCCCAGATTTACATGTGGAAGTATATGTGGAAATGTGCCAAACAACCATGTGTGGATGTGTGGGAACATAGCAAACACAAGGAGATGATGGACGGACTGATAAAACTTTTCAGACACTCACCCCCAGTCACTGATCTGGTTGAACTCATTATCGTTTTTTAGCTCACTTCACCACCTCAGTTAGGACCCAGCTATATGCAAATCAGTATTGACCCTGTGGCTCATGGGAACAGTCCAGCCTGGTCTTCCCTGAACCGGAACAAGCATCCTGGAACCATTTTCGGGTAACACCCATCATCAGCCAAGCTAGCTTGAATCCAGTGGCAAAGTGAGCAAGGGGCCCACGTCGGGACATACCCTGCCAACTCAGGGCGAACAAAGCAAACACAAGGAGATGATGGATGGAGTGCTGAAATGTTACATACACTCATCCCCAGTCACAAATCTGGGTTGAATCCATCATCGTTCTTTAGCTCACTTCGACACCTCAGTTCAGACCCAGCTATATGCAAATAAGTCTTGATCCTGTGCCTCATGGGAACAGTCCAGCCTGAATTGCAAAGCCATGTCTTCCCTAGACCGGAGATAAGCATCCTGGGACTGGTTTCGGGGTAACACTCCTCATCTGCCAGGCTAGGTTGGATTCAGCGGCAAAGTGACCAACTTACACGTCTGGGCATACTCTGCTAAATTAGGGGAAACAAAGCAAGCACAAGGAGATGATGGACGGAGTGCTGAAACTTTTCAAACACTCCCCCCAGTCACAGATCTGGATTGAATCCATCATTGTTCTTTAACTCACTTCCCCACTTCAGTTCAGACACAGCTATATGCATATCAGTCTTGACCCTGTGCCTCATGGTCCATCCCGAACTGCAAAGCCATGTCTTCCCTGGACCCGAAACAAGCATCCTGGGAACACCCCTCATCAGCCAGGCTAGCTTGAATCCAGTGGCAAAGTGAGCAAAGTTTGAGAACACCCACTCTCCACCCATGAAGCGCTTTCCCAGGGCAGAGGATAGCAAGGTCAGTGGCGGCACCTTCACTATGTTGGGGGAGCATTGCCCACTGCTGTGAAGTAGTAAAAGAAAGGGAAAAATAAAGTGATAATAACATAATCATTTAGGCTATCCTGTTTTAGGTTAAAACTTATAATACCTGATAAAACCCCATTGAAAAGGAAATAACCCTCACCAGTGTAAACATATTATCACTGGAAAAACACCTGCACAACTGCAAATTAAATGCCATTCAAAGGAAGGAAAAAGAGAGTGAAATAATCATTTTTATTTCTTACAGAAGGGGCAATACAATGTAGCTTTGTTATACAAGGTAGCAGCAATAAAGACTGGGCTAACATTATCCCGCTTGAGTTTTGTTGTTTAAGGATGTCACTTAAATATTGTTTCTTTTTCCTTTTAGTTTTTTCAGTTTTGTGGTCTTTGGTCTAAAGATGCATGGTTTAGAAGCATGTTTTAGGTCGTGTTTAATTATTTTATAAACTGTACAGAATCAGGAAATATCAAAATCATATTTGATATTTTGGCTAGGTCTTTTCCAATATGTACCATGACATTCAATCAATCAATCAATCTGCGGTTTGTAAAGTGCACTACTCAACTGTTAGGGTCTCAAAGGCGCTGGGGGGGTGCAGCTCCATTGGGGTAATTTGAAGAGCCAGGTCTTGAGGTCTTTCCTGAATTGGTGCAATGTCTGGCTTTGCCGGAGGTAAAGGGGGAACTCATTCCAGGTCTTGGCTGTGAGGTAGGAGAAGGACCTTCCACCCGCTCTGTTCCTGTAAAAGCATGAGATGGTGCCTAGAGAGAGGACGGCTGAGTAGAGGTTTCTCTTGGGGGAATGGAAGGATAGGCTGTTGTTGAGGTATATGTTTTAGATGGTCTTGTAGGTGTGCATGAGCAGCTTGAAAGTTATTCTTCTTTCAACAGGGAGCCAGTGGAGGTCACGGAGGTGTTGGGTGATGTGGTTGTGCCGTGGGATATGGAGGATTAGACTGGCTGCGGCATTCTGAATGGTTTGTGGAGGAGTTTTCTGCTGATTCCAGCATAGAGGGTTTTGCGATAGTCCAGTCTGATGAGGGCATGAGTGAACATTTTCCTGGAGCCAAAGGGGATTCATTTGAAAGTTGTATGTATTATGCGGAGGGTGTTGAAGCATGCAGAGGAGACAGTGTTGATCTGGCAATTCATAGTGAGCGATGAGCCCAGTATGATGCTGAGGTTACATGCATGGTCTATCAGGGTGGGTGGGTTTCCGAGGGTGGGGGGCCAACACGTGTCATCCCATGTGAAGGGGTGGAGCCAAGGATGAGGACTTCTGTTGTCTCTGAGTTGAGTTTCAGGCAACTGTTCTTTATCCAGGTTGCAACACCTTTTATCCCTTCTTGGAAGTTGTGCCTGGCGATGTCTGGTTCACTGGTGAGGGAGAGGATGAGTTGGGTATTATCTGCATAGGAGACGATGTTGCCCATGGTTTCTGATGATGGTTGTGAGGGGGCTATGTAGGCGTTGAAGTGGCGTGGGCTGAGGGAGGATCCTTGGTGTACCTTGCATCTGCTCTCTGTTATTCTCAGTGTTTTGCCAGTGAGGAATGAAATTATCCAGTCTAATGCCTTTCCTTGGATGCCGTGGTCGTGGAGTCTGGTGGCTAGTGTGTGGTGGGAGATGGTGTCGAAGGCGGGCTGATGATAGGTCCAGGTGGATGAGGGCTGTCGTTTGGTCTTGGTCAAGGATGGCATGGATGTTCTCTATGGCAATGAGGAGGGTGGTCTCAGTGCTGTGGTTGTTGAGGAATCCGGTATGGGCATAATCTAGGATGTTGTTGGCTTCGATGAACTATGCTAGCTGGGTGTTGACAGCCTTTTCAATGATCTTGGGTGCAAAATGAGGCCGCAAGGTGGGCCTGATGTTTTTTAGGTCTGTCGGGTCCTCCGAGGGTTTCTTTAGGAGGAGATTGATTTTGGCACGCTTCCAGTTGTCAGGGAATGTGGCAGTCTCAAGGAAGCAGTTGATGGTTCAACGTAGGTGAGGTGCGATGGCTGTGGTGGCCCTGTGGAAGATGTGGTCGGGCAGGGATCTGAAGGTGCTCTGAGGTAGATGCTCTTCATGGTATTTAGGGTATCTTCTGTCATGATTTGGAACCAAGTAGGGTCTGTTGGGTTGACATCGCTGGGTGCAGGATTTGAGGTGGTGAGGGGTCTTGTTTGTCGAATTTGTCATAGACCGTCTTGATCTTGAGGTGAAAGAAGGAGCTGAGTCTGTTGCAGAGGTCTTGGGAGGGAGGGACATCTGTTGTTTTGCTGTTGGGTTTGCCAAATTCCTTTATAATGGAGAAGCATTGCTTGGGGTTGTGGGCATTGGAGAGGATTCTGTCTTGGAGGAAATTCTTCCTTGTGGATTTGATAAGTTGCTAGTGTGCCGTGGTGGCTGCTTTATAGGTGGTGCATGTTTCCAGAATTCTGCTGTTTCTCCACATCTTTTCCTGTCATCGGAAGGAGCGCTTGGGTTCTTAGAGTGCCCTGGTGAACCAGTTTGCTTTCTTGTTGTGTCATCTTGCAGTCTCCTGGAGGGGGGCGAGTGTGTTGGCACAGCTGGTGAACCATTGATGGAGGTTACTTGCAAAGGTGTTGGAGTCTGTCATAGTTGGGCAGAGTGCAGGTGAGGGCAGAGGTGAGGTGTTCTTCAGAGACTTTGTTCCATATTCGGCATGGGAGACGGTGCACATGCTTGTGAGCGGTGGGTTTTCTAAAAGAGAAATAGATGCAGTGGCAGTCAGTCCAGAACAGTTCAGTGGTGTGGCTGAAGAAGATGCTGTTTTCTCCATCCAAGACAGGGTCGAGTGTGTGTCCTGCTCTGTGAGTGGGGGTGGAGACAAGTTGCTTCAGTCCTATGTTGGTGATGTTCTCTAGGAGGGCAGTGGTGTTTGGCTCATCCTCATCATGGTTGTCCATGTAGAAGTTTAGTTCTCTGAGTAGTATTTAGTCTGTGGAGTCAAGGGCGTGGGGTGCAATGAGGTCGGCAATGATGTTGGTGAATGCGCCACCGGAGCCAGGTGGTCTGTAGATGAGGGGTTGGTCTGGATCTGGAAGAGGATGTGTTCCATGAGGGCAAGGCATCATTCAAGTGTGTGGTTGTCGTGCAGGGGGAGCTTATGTGGATGATGGCGAGGCCTCCTCCTGGGCATGTGGGGCAGTCATTCCTCAGGATCTTGTATCCATCTGGGATGGTGGTTGCGGTGTCGGGTCCAGAGCTGACATTGGTCCTGGTCTCTGTGAGGAAGGTGACGTCAGGCGTGTGAGTGTTGAGAAGGTTCCGGATTTCTATGGCATGTCTGTGCAGAGTGTGCACATTGAGGATTATGCATTTCAGTTGTTTGTGTGTGCTGGTGTCCGGTGGGCTGGGGGGTCTGCTGGGGTACAGAGGTGAGTGAAGGTGCAGTGGCAGTGTTGGCAGGAGATCGGGCCTTGGGTGTTGCCCGTGTTGCGAAATGGCAGTTGTTGATGTGTCGGGGGGGGGGGTTGAGAGTGTGTAGGGTGCTGGGGTCATCATACCACCGGGGGACCAAGGTCCCTGGCATTGGTCACAGACGGATCATGGACAGGCAGGCGTGCCTTTGATGCTCGAGCGGTGTGCCCAATGCTTGGCCACCATTAAGTAGGGGTCAGGGGGAAGGCGATCAGCTGGGAGGTGGGAGGAGAAGCAACATGTTGGTGGGAGGGGCCACGGGGGCAGCAGCAGCGGGGAGCACAGGAAGAGGGAGCAAAAATGGGCAAAAGGGAAAAAGAGGCAAAAGAGAAAGAGACAGAAGAGGAAAAGAAGCAACAGAGAAAAAAGTGGCAAAAGAGAAAAAGAGGCACAAGAGAACAGAGGACACAGAACAGAGCTGAATAGCAGAAGAGCAGGGTGCTCTTCCACGAGACTACCAGGGTTGAGGCACAGGCAGGAGCCTGCGGGTGGAGGAGGGCCTTGAACACCTACCGGGCAAGGAGCTTGGGCTCAAGGGCAGTCCCTCAATGATGCAGCTGCACAGGGGAAGAGCAGTGACACTGACCAGGAAGGTCAGAGGTCTTGCTTTTGCTCATTTACCCATAGAGAATGGGTAAAGCCTCTTTATACATCAGCCCCCTTTTCTAGCGAGTCAGTATCAATAGTAGGTGAATTGCCAAATACCCCAAGCATTAAACATTAAATGCAAGGTGTAGTGATAGGTATATGTGAAAAGAGTGCTGTCACCAGGCACCTGGGATTGTGGTGAAAATATGACACCAGACCTTTGGAAAACATGGAATGCAGTATCACTTGGAATGCTGCTGCAAAAAGTTCTTCCCAAGTTCAACAAAGATTGGAGTGATATTGTTTGTATATGCTGTGATCCAGCTACATATATGAAAATATTGTGTGTCAAAATCAATACCTGAGCTGAAGTGTTCCCTGTAAGAGAGCCTTGCCACTTGCAAAATGGTATGCTGAAAGCATCTTTACAATCTTCAGAGTTAGTGAAGAATGCTATTGACTTTCTAGTCCATTCTGGCACACTTTTTTGTTATACGGGGGAACTAAAACGCAAATATTTCTCATTTTGTGCTTTGTGTTTCATCAAAGAAAGAGTTATCCCAAATGTGTCATTTAGCTGGACAAAGTCTGTCCGCCATCATAATAGACCCCTTAGTCTTTATTAAATGGTACATTGGATTTAGAATGTTTATATTGATATAAAATGTAGACATTTGTAATTGACATGTCATTGGACATGTATCTTTTGGGAAACTATTAGTTAAAGATGTGGAGATCCTATTTGAATTGATTTTATCAAGACTTTTTACATAAGTATTGCCATTTGACCTCACAAGTATGAGGAATTTTCTATTCCTCTATGCAGATTACAAAGGAGTGTGACTTCTAGAACAGTCCGTAATAACTTTAGAGTTTATTAATTGTTAGATTGGATATGGATTTTTATATTGGTTGCAGAATTCTGATCAAAGTAATTTCTATACTATCTGAAGTTTATCATATGTAAAAGTCTTAGAAACATATATAGAGATCCAGTTTCAATTGTAAGCAGCAATTTTTTTCTCCATGGTTTCAATAAATGGGAGATAGAAGTTTTGTACTTCTGGACAGTACCGTGTGTATTAGAACTTGATGGACCTTTCTATAAATGTTATAGAGTATCCAAAATGGCCCTAACATTTATTCTGTTTTCGTGCCATTGAGTCAATCCAGAGAATGTATAATGTCTAGTTAGTAAGCATCTTTAAAAGTATCACTATGTAAACTTTAAAATCAATCAAAGTGATATTTGAATAAACATTCTACTATATAAAAATTGTATTATTTTGAGGACAACTGCACTATTTATTATTTCATGCCACGTATATATCTTTACATGGGAAATATTGCTAATAGTGATAGCTTCTGCCGTCATGTATATTGTAAAAGGAATGCTTTGTGACTCCAAAGGGTAGTGTTACAAAAAGAGGATTGGCTTGTTTGAATGTTTATAGCACTGTATGAACTATTTAAAGACATTTAGGAGAGCGAAATGAAGACCATATCTAAATTTCCCTTATTAATATATTTAAGGAATACTATATATCATTTGAAAGTCAAGTACAATCCCTATATCTCTCTTAACTGTTGCTCCAACATACATGGTGTTGGGGGATGAGTACATTGTGAAGCAATAGCTAAGTATAATATAACATCAAAAAAAGAGATCCATATAAACAATCACATCATGTTTTATGGGGTTGATTTTATGATTGAATTGCTGCATATTAGAGGCCGTTATGTAAGACATGATTTTACATTGAACTTGAGTTGTTCTGATTCATGTTCTGTTTTCTTTACAGCCTTGATGAAGAGGGTAATCCTCTAAACAAATATCTGCTTTTGATGGAAAAGGATGTTTTCTTGAATATTGATAGATAAGAATGTAAAGGAATTGCAAATAAAGATAATCTTTTTGAAAAAGTACAACAGCTTATGTTGCAATGATTAACTTTTTGAATGAAAGCAATGGAAAAAGACAATCAAATCAAATCAAATCAGGTGTTTGTTAAGCGTGACTACTCACCCGTAAGGGTCTCAAGGTGCTGTGGGTGAGGGGGGGGGGTTCGCAGGTTGCAGTCCATCAAGAAGGAGGTCTGTCGAAGAGCCAGGTTTCAAGGTTTCAAGCGAAGATGGGGAGCAATGTTATCTGTCTGAGGTGGAGCGGAAGGTCGTTCCAGGCACTGGCCCCTTGGAAGGAGAAGGAGCGGCCTCCCGATCTAGTCCTTTTAGTGCGGGGCACCAAGGCGTAGGAGATCTGGGCCGATCGTAGGGTCCTTTTGGGGTGCGTGGAATTTGAGTCGGCTGTTCTGGTATGCTGGTCCAGTGTCGTGGTGGGCTTTGTGAGCGTGGGTTAGCATCTTAAAGGTGACTCTAGCTTCGATGAGAAGCCAGTGGAGTGTGCCCAGGTGCTGGGAGATGTGGCAGAGGCTTGGCAGGTTGAGGACCAGTCTTGCAGCGGTGTTTTGGATGTTCTGTAGCTTGCGGGTGAGGTATTAGTTCATTACGGCATAGAGTGCGTTGCCTTAGTCGAACCTGCTGGTGACCTGGGCCTGAGTGACAGTCTTTCTGCTTTCAAGGAGGATCCATTTGAAGGTCTTGCGTAGGAAGCGGAGAGTGTGAAAGCAGGAGGACGAGACGGATTTGATCTGGTGGTCCATTTTGAGCTCTGAGTCCAGGATGATTCTCAGGTTGCGTGAGTGGTCCGTGGGGGTGGGTGGGCTTCCGAGGGTGGGTGGCTACCAGCTGTCATTCCAGGCGTCTGGGTTTGGGCCCATGATGAGTACATCCGTTTTGTTTGTGTTTAGTTGTAGGCAGCTGTTTTTTATCCATTTGGCGATGGCTTCCATGCCTTCTCGAAAGTTGTGTTGGGTTCGTTGGATAGGGAGAGGATGAGTTGGGTGTCATCTGCGTATGACACAATGTTGAGTCCGGAGGTTCTGACGATGGGGGCGAGCGGAGCCATGTAGACGTTGAAGAGCGTAGGCCTGAGGGAGCACCCCTAGGGGCTCCGCAGGTGGTAGGGGTAGGGTCTGAGAGGAAATGGGGGAGTCTGACCCACTGCATTCTGCCATGTATTGGAACCCTGTGTTGTGGAGTCTGCATATTAGGGTGCGGTGAGAGACTGTGTTTAACGCCACTGAGAGGTTGAGGATGATGAGGGCTGCTGTTTCTCCTTTGTCCAGTAAGGTACGAATATCGTCTGTTGCAGTAAGGAAGGTGGTTTCTGTACTGTGTTTTTTTCTGTAGCCGGATTGGGAGGAGTCGAGTATGTTGTGCTCTTTGATGAGGCGAGTTGGCTATTGATGGCTTTCTCGATGACTTTCGCTGGGAACAGGAGTAGGGAGATGGGTCTGTAGTTTTTTAGGTCAGTGGGGTCTGCCAAGGGTTTCTTCAGGAGGGGATTGATCCCAGCGTGTTTCCAGTTATCAGGGAATGAGGCGGTTGCCAGGGAGTGGTTGATGGTGTGGCAGAGCATGGGTGCGATGATGAAAATGTGGTGCGGCAGGGGTCCATGAGGGCCCAGTAGTGGACTGACTTCATCATCTTCAGTGTGTCTTTGGTGGTGAGGGCTGTCCAGTTGTCGATCGCTGGCTTCAGGGTGTCGGGGTGGTTGGTGAGGGTTCAGTGTGTTGGTTGTCTTCATTGAAGTTGTCATAGATGCTCTTGATTTCGTGGTGGAAAATGTGCTGAGTTTGTCGCAGAGGTTTTGTGAGGGAGGGATGTCAGTGGACGTGCTGGTGGGTAGGGCGAGCTCCTTAATGATGTTGAAGAGTTCTTTGCTGTTGTGTGCATAAGTGGAAATTCTGTCTTCAATCACTTTTTTCCTTGTTTTTCTGATGAGTTGTTCGTGGGCGTTGGAGGCGGCTCTGAAGTTGTTGTGGGTTTCTGTGGATTTGGTGTTCTTCCAGGCTTTTTTGAGGTTCCGGCAAGTGCGTCTGGACTCTCGAAGTTCGGTGGTGAACCATCTAGCTTTCTTGGTGTGGGTGTTGTTGTTTTTCTTGAGGGGGGCTGTGGTGTTGGTGTTGTCGTTTTCCGCAATGGTTGGAGTGGAGTTGCTGAGTGATGAGGTTAGCTGGTCGTCGGTGATTCTGGTCCAGTTTCTTCATGGGAGCAGGTACTGGTGTCTGTGGATAGTGGGTGTTGTGAAGGTGAATTGGACGCATCGATGGTCAGTGCATGGGAGTTCGGTGGTGTGGCTGAAGGTGATGGAGTTTCCTGTTGTGAAGAGGAGGTCGAGGTTGTGTCCTGCTGAGTGCATGGGTTCGGTCACGATCTGGCGGAGTCCGATGTTGTGGAGGTTGACCAGGAGGGATGTGGTACTGGGGTCCAGTAGGTAGTAGTGGAAGTTGAGGTCTCCCAGTTGGATGTGGTTGGTGGATGCGATGGCATGCAGGTAGATGATGTCCGTGATGGAGTTGGCAAAAAGTCTGATGGGTCCAGGTAGTTGTTAGATGAGGGTTCCACGGAGGGTGGAGCTAAGGCTGGTCTGTATCTTGAAGTGAAGGTGTTCCATCAGGTCTGTGGGCTCGTCGGGGAGTGTGCTCAGGCGGAGGGTGGATATGTAGATGATGGCGATTCCTCCTCCAGGGCGGGTGGGACGGTCTTTCCTGGAGATCTTGTATCCTTGGTCAATGGCAATGGCGATGTCCGGTCCTGAGGTGGTGTTGGTCCAGGTTTAGGTAAAGAATGTTAAGTTCGGGGTAGTGCTGTGGACGAGGTCCCAGATTTCGGTGGCATGTTTGTGGAGGGGTTGGACATTGAGGAGAATACTTTGCAGGGTCTTCGGTTCGGTTGTGTTCTTGCGGACGGATTTTCTCTGGGTCAGTGGTCTTGGCGATGCTGCAGGTGTGCCGGCAGCGGTAACAGCTGAAGGGTCCGTGGGTGTCGGCTGGTGATGAATGTTTGTAGTTGTTGTTGCGACATGGGTTGAGAGCGTGAGTGCCGCTGGGCCATAGCGTTGGCGGTGCAGAAATCCAGGGGTCCTGGCGCTGGTCGCAGTTGGGTCGCGGACGGGCACAGACGGGCAAGCCTTTGGAGCCCCAGCGGTGCAGCCACTGCCCGGCTGGCAGTGGCCGCCATTGAGTAGGGGTCAGGGAGGGCTGGACAGCTGGGAGGCGGGAGGGGAGCTGGATTGGGCCAGTCGCACTGGTCGTGCTGGCGGGAGGGGCCGCGGGGGCAGCAGCAGCGGGGAAAAACGGGCTAAAAAAGGCAAAAGGAAAAAGGCAAAAAGAGAGAGAAAAGTGCAAATAAGGCAGCAAAAGTGAAAGAAAGAGTGGAGGAAAGACACAGAGGACACAGGAGAAGAGGGTAAAAATGAGTGAAAAACTGAGGAAAGACACTGGAGAGAGAGCGAAGGGGGGAGCTTGAAATGAGGGGAAAACGACAGAAAATGGAGGTTAAGACCCAGAAGTTGAGTAAAGGTGGGAGATAGAAGTGAGGGAAAAAAAGAGTGAAAACGGAGAGCAAAAGTGGAGCAAGGGAATGGAGACAGAGGTCCACTGGACCATTAGAGATGTGGCACAGGTGGAGGAGGGCCTCGAACACCAACATTCGAGAGTGCAGGGACTCGGGGGAAGGCCTCACTTAATGGTGAGCTGCGAGTGAGGGAGAGCAATTTCAATGACAATGAGTCAGCGGTCTTACCTCCAGAAAGACATTGTTATTTGACAGGTATGCTAGTGCTACCGAAAAACTTTACAGATACCCTGTCAAAAATGCAAAATAAAACCGTGTGTAGGAGATGTTACAAAGGTCTTACAATTAATGTCAACTGCAGTAGAGAAGCTGAAGATGTTTAATTCTGCTTTTAGGGCTATAATTCTGTTGGGGGACTGGAGATGGATCCAGCCTAAGTATCATGTAAGCTGAAGAGGGAAGAACAGTCTACCTCATCAGGGTACAATACAGAGAAATTGGCACAGATCCATCAACATACTCAATTCAGAGGCACTGTAGGTAATCGGAGAAGGTGTTGAGTTGATGTTTAATTAAACACATTGAAAAAGCTCCCCTTAGGATTATATGGTCATGTTCCAATTATTTTACATACCGTTACTATTTCTGAACAAAAATGCTACCATGATGATATAAAAAGTAACTGTGAAATCCCAAACATGCCTTCCACATTCAAAATTGTTGAGGTAGTGTATTAATTTACATTTGATTCAGAATGTGTTTTTTTGGGTAGTTGAGTGCTTTTCTGAGTTTAAGTTTATGAATATTTTTTTAAGATTTCTTATTTTTGCACATGCTTATTACCTCTCTCTATTTGATATTAGGTTGTGAATGCAAAAGGGGCTTTTCCTATGAATCACTGTTTGTGAATCTTTAATACATATATGTATTTTTTAATTTGTTATTTTTTGATTCAGTAGTTTTTCCAACTTTTGTCCATCACTTGACCCTATTTTACAGAACTTAACCCTAATCAATTTGTGACTGATCACCAACTCGATACATCTTCATATATCTGGTCCTTAGTTCTCTACTAAATATGGGCCTGATTGTGATGGTGGTGGGACAGCCACCGTCAGCCAGTCAGTGGTTGTCCAACCACCATCGGACTCAGAGGTCTGCCCGCCGCTGTACAATGGTTGGCAGATGGAGAGACCGACCCCACATATCCTACGGGCTCAAGGAGCCAGTCATGCATCAAAAGGACTTGAATCCAACAGTGGTGGTGCCTGAGGGATTACAATGTCACTGTCCGCCGGCCATTTCATGGCGGTTAACCCACCATGAAAAGGCTGGTGGAAAGGGACTTTGAGGGCCCCTAGTGGACTCCCTTTCCACCTTGCTCTCAGCCTTGGGTTCTGGGTGCCTTCTATATATCTCTGCACCAATGTGACAGGCACTGTATGGTGCCTGCTAAATAGTGCAGGGATATGCAAAATGGTTGCTTCATAATCCCTATAGCTGGACTGCCGACAGCTAGTCCGGAGGTCACATTCCCAACAGGATGGCGGTTGGACTAAAGTTTGACCGACTAATTTGCATGTAGCCAGGTTCTGAGCTGGGATGGTGCAGTGAGCTAAAAAACGGCGATGGATCAAGCCCTGATCTTTGGACTGGGTAAGAGTGGTCTGCTTAATTCAGACACTCTGTTCATCACCACCCCCTTTTTCTGAATCTAACTAAGAAGAGCCTGATGATATTTGTAAGTAAAAGATGATTTATCAATATGTGACAGATAAACTGTTTGCATGGAAGCTTACTTACTGCACTCATCATGGCTGTGGCCTCATTCTTCCAGCACTTCTCGGATGCAGTTTGTACTATTATCATATCAGTATGTTCACTTTTTTAAAACTGTTCGTCATACTTTGCAACTTCATAATGTTTTCATCCCCGGTACACAGCTGTATGTTATCAAGTTCTTCATAGTGTGCAAACATGATACAATATGTATTTAAATGCCAATGTGTTTTAGTATTTCAGTATTACTGTGAGAAACACTACTGCTGAGGATTTATAAAACAACATGCCTCTTTTTTTTACTGAGTTTTATATAGCGCTAACTTCACCCGTAGGTACTGCGTATCAGATCACTTTACATAGCACCGGTTGCGTTACATGAAACATATTAATTTTTGTTAGGCACCGGGAGATTAGGTGATTTGCCCAGAAGCACAGGAATTTCCCTGTCTTTGCCGAGACTCGAACCAAGCTAGCCGTTAAACCAACTCCTCTCCACATGCGATGCATTTCTTCTTCTCTCTTCCCCCTCTCTGAAACTCATTATAAGTGAAGGATTTGACAAACAACGGAAAACATTGTTAAGAAACACATCAACTAAAAAATATACAGTCAGCCAATGTAACAAAAACGCCAACTTGAAACTAGGAATTTTGATCCCACAGTTTAACTTCAATATTTGGAGCAAATTTCTAACTTTCATGGGATTCACAAAGATTTCCCGGAGTGTTCATATTTACAGTTTGACTTTTGTTTAATTCACTGAAAAAATGCAACAAAATGCCCTTTTGAATCGCATTCACTGACCCCTTGAGAAGAGTACATGTCTGTGCATTTAACAGCATGAAACTATGCAAGGCTATACTAATACACATATAGGTTTGTGCATGTTAACATACAGTTGCAGGTAGACCTACCAAAAAATACACACAGTACTGTTGCTGCAAAATCTAAGGGCCTTTTGACAAACTAAAAGTTACATTTTACGAATAATAATTTTAGAACTGTGGAGACTCTGCAGTCGGATGTAGAACTCTGCACATAAAATTATAGGATAGGCCTATCTTTTTATGTGTGGAGTCTCAGACAACTTCTGCTGAATAATATATTAATAGAGTATGTGTGTGTGTGTGCGTGTGTGTGTGTGTGTGTGTGTGTGTGGTGTGAAGGCTGCTTTGGAGTACACAGACAAGATTACATCTATCACCCTGCAGATAACAGATTATAGAACAGGTGTGTCTGACTACTGATACTCCCTGTCTGATAAAGCATAACTCACTGGAGAGGAACTGAGAGACCCGTGTCAGTTCAATTTTCTCCAAACAAAGGTAAGTTTCCTTTTGGGGCTTGGGGGTTTACTGGGTGTGACCCCAATAATATTTGGGGAACACAACAGTATCACATAAAATAAATCTGTATACTTCATCTTCCGGTGTGACTTCACAGCACAAATAAATGTGTTGTAATATTTCAGACAGTAGGAATACAGTAAGTGGCCATAGAGGCAGTGGTTTTCTCCAATTGACATCTTTTTATTAGACCTTTTCAGCCTTTGCTTAAACACTTTGTCAGTTACATATTGGTGGCTACTAGAATATTCTACCATCATACTTATATTTCAAGGCATTAGTGACAATTTGACATCTGAAAAGTACAATCAAGCATCATAGTTGTTTTTCAAATTGATATTATTGACATAAATCAATCTAACCGACATATAGTATAGTTGAATTGTTATCTAATGAAATACTTTTTATGTAAGCATCAATTTGCAGAGTATGAAGAATATATCAGTTGCCAGGTTCATTTTCTGTGCCAGGGGAGGATGACAGAACACCACTTTTGTTTTGGTAAGAAGAGTAGCAGCAACATTCTACTAGGGGTATAAATGATTCCGCACTCTGTTTATCAATGCAATATTTCATTGCAAATTCCATTAGCTATGAGAACATACTCAAAGATGACAGGTACAATCAATCATGAACATGCAACACAAACTGGCCCCGGACACATTGCAGAGGCAAAAATATCAAATATTTACACCCACTCTACCTAGAGTCATTGCCATGTCAAATTAAACTCAGAATGCTGACTTTTATACCATTGGATCATATTGACACTTTAATATTGGCATAACATTATTTTGACTCTGCCCTCGCTTCCCTTGTTGTTCGTTTCCTAGGTTTTTTGATCCAATCGAAATCGAGGCATGATGATAGCCCTCTGTCAAGGGACCATCATTGGGTTCACTTTTAATATTATGGCTGTTACTGCAGAGAGCATAAAGCCAGAAAATGAATGATATGATGCCTTTTTCCTTTTCTCATATTCGGAGTTATACCACTCATTATCCTAACTGTTGGCAAATCATGTATTATAAACAATGTCATTTTTTGCTTATGGCTTCTTCTGTTTTTTGTGCTTATCTTCCTAACAGATTACAACTCAGTTTTTCGTTTGTCGGGAAAACTAATGTTTACCATTTTATAACAAACTAGCTTACCCGTCGCGCGTTGCTGCGATCTCGGAAGAAAGGACATTTAAGGAAACTTGTTATGATAACATTCAATTTACATTGTGTCATTTTTATTGAAACTTATTCATTTTAATATGGAAAACATTTTAAAGTGTTGTTTTAATTCTGTTTATTTATTCAAGTGCTTGTGGATACACAGTATTTTTTGCTTTTCTGTCTGGTGCGTACACAAATAAATCAGAAGGTTTTATGACGCGTGAGTTGGCCACATACAGTTGTCCATGTGAGAAGCACAGATTCTCCAAATCTAGTCCACACACTTGCAGCTGTTGTCCTTGTGCTTTGTTGATGGTCATTGCAAAAGCGAGTCGCACCGTAAACTGTAACCGTTCATTATTGGAAAGATTATGAGGGCCATGGGAGGCCGGGGAGCCGATATTTAACAAATGTTTCTTTTTTTTGTTGCCAGAAACCTTCCCAAATTTTCATGGCGATCGGATGAATGGTGTAGGAATGCATAAAGGACAAACAGACATACTTTCGTTTTTATATATGTATAGAAGATTTGAAGGAAACTGCATACTATGATTATGTTTACTTATTAAGGTACACAGGATATGTATTATTGAAAATTGACTCTTGCTTGTTTTTCTTATTAAGCATGTTATTTAACAACTAATTGCACAACTATTGGCTAAAGTGTGATTACCAAACTTACCAATCCAATCAAACAACACATGAGAATTGACTTGACTCAAATGAATTTTGCCTTGCAAGAAGATTGATGAAAGCATGAGTAAGACAATCTTTCTAAAACATGACTCGCATAGTGAATACATTCTTTTAACTCTCCCTCTTGCCAGCGCCAAAGCATGTAGCCCTCAAATATACCCACGGGAAATTTCACTGCACTGTTGTGTCTGCTAATAACCTTAATAGTACCCCATCATCTATTCCTTTTAGGTGTTTTTTTTCTTTTTGTTGGTCACTGGTTCTATTTCACTTTTTTCTCTTCCCTCCCCAGTACACTTCCCTGTATTTCCTGAATGTTAGGTACCCATGCACAACATAGTTTCCTCACTCGGTGGTGGTTCTCAATACAGTTTTAGTAATTTTATTAAAACTGACACTGTCACGTTACATCTCTTGCAGCCTTGAAAAAGCCCCGGTCCAATAGACCATTAGCGGCAAAACACATGTCAGCTGTTTGCACATTCAAGAACTTAAAATACCACAAAAATTAAGGACAACATCAATAAAAAAAATTATGACAAAGCAAGAAGAACATTAGCAAATAGTCTTTCTTCTGAACTTAACATTAGAATCAAACTGAAAGGGCTATTGGAAGAATTGAATAAATGAGGAGACATTGCTCAAATTCTTTAAACAGCAAAAAATATGTACCTACTTTGCGTGTACATGTACCCATATCCAATGCATGTTTGTAAGCCGTCTGTGCCCAGGAGCCAGTTTCTGTTGTGTGTCCACATGCGACAGTGCAATTTGGCTCTTTGTATATTGTCTGTGAAAGCATGTTTTTACTGCAGTATTGTCAGTATGTAATGCATTTAGGAAAGTCACACCATTTGGTTTTTCCACTGCATGTTGAAATTCTGATCAGAAATTCAAAAGTTTAACTAGTTGCCTTAACCCGATAAAAATGAAAGTAGTGCGGTTTGACTAGTACCTATTCAAGACATAGTAAGAGTAGACCATTCTGACATAGACATGTAATACATGCCCCAGATGGGATAATCCTTGAAATATCTATAAAGAGCTGGTAAGTTTTTAGAATACATACCTGTGTCCTTCATGTTCGCAAAGCGTTTTTGCAGCAGATGACAGATCGATTGCTCCAGGATCCTTCTCCTGCCATTTTCTAACTTCCCGGAGGCTGATGTCAAAAATATCAACAACAAAGATCTCCTTGAAGACTTTGCAGGTTGGTAGAAGTAAATGTATGAGGTAGGTCATGCCAATTTGCATGATTGTATCCCCCTTTACTTTGCCTGTTTCAAATAATTTGAAATGTTTCAATAATTATTAACATGAAATAACACATTGTTACTCTTAATGATTCTAGATGAAAACATATGTAATATTTAGTTCATGGCTTGTGACTGAAGAATTTTCATTAAAATGTAAGGTAAATAGATTAAGCTAACAATCCTCTATGTGTGCATTAGTTTGTATTCCACTTATGTTATGTTTATACACTGTTTTTTTAACTACTATATCGTATTGTGTGAATCTCCTAATCCAAGAATGCAAAGCCTCAATAAAAAAAAGACTTACCTCCTTTATTCTGCTACTTAGGAAGAGTGTGAATATACAAACATTTAGCATCTTTTAAGCAAGAGGATTTGGTTGCTAAGTTATACAAATAGTTTGTTTGACTTTTTAAATATTTTAACCATTTTGCTGCTGAGGCTTCTCCCACTCCCTCGAGCTGAGTCTTTTTTATGTTTGAGCCACTGTGCCCTTAAGCCTTCATGACAATTTTTCCTCAAATGGTATCAAAGTCATATTCAAGTTCATTTTTCCCCAAATCTTGAGGATTCTTATGGTACCTAGGGTTTGTGGATTCAGCAGAAGGGAGCCAAGAAAATAGCCAAAATACAACCAAACTGATGTTCTTTCTTCAGAAAAATAGCAAAAAGTGTTGTGCAAGAAGACATTCTTTTTTTAATAAAACATTGCTAAAAGCATCATCTTTATACTTTTCAAGAACAAGCAGCGTTTCTGCATTTTGTGAAGTGCTAGTCCATTTTTCCTATGTTTCAAGGTTTCAGCCTACTTGAAGTTTGTGGTGAAAACAGATATGAACCCCATGGATGAATCCAGGAAACTATACTTTACATCCATCAGTCCCTTCTGGTTGTAATGATATATAGGGCCATATGTATGAAAGTACCGATTTGTAAATCTGAAAATGCGATTTTTACTGAATCGCACATTCAGAATCGTAAATCGGTATGTATGAAAGAAATCGCAAATAATTAGCCATTCCTTAAAAATCGCTATTTATTTGCGATTCCCCCAAATGCGATTACTTAACCTGTAGGAATCGCACAATATGCGAATTCGCTATGAAAAATCGCAATTTGCGTGAAAAATCGCAATTTGCGTGAAAAATCGCAATTTCGCGATTTTCGCAAATGAGCCAATCAGGAGATCTGGTGCAGCATGATGAAATCACAACCAGGAAGTGATTGACTTCCCATGCTGCACCTGAGTTCCTGAATCAGAGGCAGAGTGAAGGTGTGTTTGGTACAGTGCAGTGTGCACCTAGAGAAACAGGGCTGAGAGTGGAGCCACGCCCAGGCAGGAATCCCAGCAGCAGGAGAGTGGAAGCTCAAGGAAAAGAAAACAAAAGTTTTCTGAGGCAGAATTGGAGCATCTGATTCATGAAATGGTGTCAAACCATGAATTACTTTTTGGAAGGAAATCCAGGGAGGTGCCAGAGAGTCGCAAAAGGAGGATCTGGGAAGAAATCCAGCACAAGTTGAATGCTTGCGGTGTGACACCCCTGAGTGTGGAGGACCTCAGAAAGTGCTGGTACGACCTATGCCTGTGCTCCAAAGAAAAACTAGCTGCCAGGCTGGAACAGTCCAGGATAACAGGTGGTGGGACCTCATCTGTTTCTGTTTCAACACCCCTGGAGGAACTGGTTGAGGGGACCCTGCAACCAGAGAGTGTGGGACGAGTGGCTAAATTTGACAGCTCTGACCAGCCAGCATCAGGAAAAGGTAAGAACCATGCCCTCACACCCCTCACACCCCCTAACACCCCCCAGCAGTGAACCAGGGGCAGGAAACAAGATAGGTAGTCCAGAGCACTCACCCAGGCAGACATAGCAATGCCTCATGGGAGATGTAGTCACATGTAAATCAAAGTGTTAAAATTGCAGCTAAAATAGTCAAACATATATTCTGCTGGTCTTGACAGTGAAACAAGAGACCAATGTAAACGAAATAGGTGTGAAAATTTTATTTATACAGTGCAAGTTAGTAAAGTAAATTAATGTGTGTTGTTCTATCCACAGCACCATCTTCAACACAGCCCTCAGGCAGTGGGACAGTCGTTGAGAGTATTGAGTCAGGAGATTCCGGCCAAGATGTGAACACGGATGGGGAGGACAGCCCTGTGACCACTCACAGACAAAGAAGGAAACACATTGTCAGACCACTGGAGCCAATTCAGGATGAGGCAGATGCAAGTGGTGAAAATGTAACTATTGTGGACACACAGCCACAGCAAGAGGGACCTGCAACAGACCAGTATGTCCCACGAAGTGCAGCCAGGCGCAGACGACGCACGGGCAACAATGTTGACGGGCGAGGCGAGGAATCAGTTTATGCAGGACTGGAACTCAACATATTACAGGTGCAGCGCCTGCAGGCAAAAAACATTAAACTTTTACAAAGGGAGATGAGGGAGGGGTTCCGTGGACTCAGGAAGGACCTGAAGGATGGGCTACAGGCGGTATGCGAGGAATTGCGTACAGAGTGTAGTGGTAGGCGCAGAGGTTGGCAACGCCAAGATAGGTACACCCGGTCCATCAACCGCGTGGCGGCTACATCTAGCATCCAGGCCAGGCGCAGCATTGAGATGCAGCGGCGTTTCACACATGCTGCACAAGACATAGTAAATGCGCTTTTGCAAGTGACCACTGCTGTGGATGAGTTGCGCCAAGTACGCACAACAGGGCCGGAAGTACTGACTTCAAGTGAAGAAGATAATCAGTCAGTTCGGAGCAGCACCACCCCAACGCCAGCCTTAGAGAGAGGCCCAAGTGGTGGGACCAATAGGGCTACACCTTTAAATGAACATTAGGCTGTGCATCATTTGACTAGTGAGTCACTCCATTACTTTTCTGAGCACTGTGAAAGCAACGTGCTAAATATGTCTTGTATGACTACTGTACGTTTTCAGTTGATACATATCCTGCTATTAAGGATTAAAAACAAAATTCACACTTACATTACTCGGCATTGTGTTGTTTTTCCTTACCTAAAAATAGCTGCGCATAATCTCATCACGCCTCTGGCGCCCAGCCGCTGCAATAGCTCTACCAGCTACCGTACGTCCAGGTCCAGGCCCCTTTACGTCAGAGGATACTGAGTCACTCAGCTCAACTTGTGTCCCTTTTCTTGTGGAAATGTTATGGAGCATGGCACAAGCCACCACTATTTTACAACACGTATTGGGGCTGTATTGGAGTGCACCTCCACTTTTATGGAGGCACCGGAATCTCCTTTTCAGGATACCAAATGTCTGTTCAATGGTGCCTCTGGTAGCAATGTGTGCCCTGTTGTACCTGCGTTCACTTGCATTGTTGGGATTGAGGTAGGGAGTCAAGATGAAATCCTGTACGGCATAACCACTGTCACCTGTGGGTTAGATACAAATATGTTAGCCTGTGACATGCACATGGTATTTGGTACTGATGACCCCTATGTCTGAAGGTATTTACCGAGTAGGTATCCTTCGCCAAACTCCCCTCTTGAGAGTCTACGATATATCCCACTGTGTCGGAAGACGAAAGCATCATGTGTGCTGCCAGGGTACTTTGCTACAATGTCAGCAATGATGTGTTTGGCATCACACACCCCCTGAATGTTCAGGGAGGGGTAGCATTTCCGATTTCAAAAGATGTATTCATTGCTTGAGGGGGGGATATAGCAACATGTGTGCCATCAATACATCCTATCACGTGTGGGAAATGCGATATGTGATAAAAGTCCTGCTTTGTCTGTGCTATTGCCTGAGGTGTGCTGGGGAAGTAAATGTGATGTTGCATCCTCTGAACCATGGCATCTAGGAAGGCATGGAATAATCGCGAAAGGGCACTTTGTGACACCCCTCCTGCTGACGCAATCACCCCCTCAAAACTTCCAGAGGCCAACAGGTGTAATGAACACAGGACCAGTATTTCAGTGGAGATGGCATTTGTCCTGCATGTGGGGTGTTCAAGGTAGGGTCTGAGTTTTGCAATTAAATCATTTATGCTGTCTTCATCAAGCCTGTAATGGGTGTAGAGGTCCTCCTCAAGGCCCTGGAAGATGCTGATGCTCAAACGGAATATCACTCCTGCCGTAGCCTCCTCTGTGCAGCAGCTCTCAAACGTATCCTCCTAGCTATGATGTAAAGCCCCGCCATTGTGGTAAACAGTTATTTGAATTCTGTTGCTGCTTAAATAGTTTGCACCTTGTTACCACCTGCTCCTACTTGATGGCAATTGCGAATCTGTATTTAGCGATTTTTCGAAATTCGCTAATTGCGATTTTTCATACATATCATTGCAATTCTTTATTTAGCGAAATTTGCTTATCTGCGATTTTTAAGTGATTTCCTACATTAGCGATTTTCCATTTGCGATTTTCGCAAACTGGAAACTCGCAAATGTTCAATATCGCTGATTTTTTGCAGAATGGCACATTTCGCATAATGCAGAATCACATTTCTTGCGATTCCTTAAATTCAATGGCTTTTGCATTCATACATGCCGTTAAGCACATTAGCATTAGCTAAGCCAGAAATTCAGGAATTTCGGCTTTTGCGATTGCAAATTTGCTTTAAACATATGGCCCATAGTGGTTTTTGGTTGTGCAAAATATGCAAATCATAACATTCAATGGGCCATCTTTATCCCCTATGCCATTACGTAGGAGGAAGGTTTCTGTTCTTCCTTGGCAGACCAGTAATTTATAAAAAAAGGGGATTGAAGACCCTGCACTTAGCAGATATTTTCAAATATATTTATGGTTCTTACTGAAGAAATCAAGACACCTTCCTAGGGGTCCCACTGATACTTGGTCCTTTTAAACCAACAAAGAAGAAATTGGCAGAGAAGCTGAAATATAACAGAACATCTTTATTAACCTCAAATGAGTGAGACTACGTCACACAGAAGCCTTAGCAACTGAATGAGGCAGTCTGAGGAGTACAGAAAACAGAGGCCTTATATATGCTTAGGGTAACATAGTCATCATATGACCAAGGGGCAGTCCTGGCTCATGTAAGCATGCAAAAATTACGAAGATGGGCATACACGATCTGCTTGCTCAACAAAGTGGGAGGAGAGTTACTTCTCCATACAGCAGCAAAAATAGCCTGACAGTTATACTAGAGAAGCAGGTGCATTCTACTAGCCAGGCCCTTCTGGGCATGTGCGAAGGTGGAAGATGCTAAATATAGTTAGTTTCTAGGCAGATTACAAGAGCAGTCAACACTGAGGGAGGACAGAGCACATAGCGAGCATGTGGCAGCACATGGCTAACTAAAATGGCTGCCAGAAATACAAAATGGCTTTCAGCTCATGCTAACAAATCCGTCCAATATTTAACTTTACTAAATCTAGAAGGTGAATAGGTGTATCAGATTATTCTTAGTCATGTTATAGGGCAGGAAGAACAACCTGCTGATGGCTATGGAAGTCTGTATTGATTTTCAGACAGAATTTGGGCTCTAGAGAGAGCGTAATATGATTTTTATATATTTCTGATTGAGGATGCTGACACGGTATAGCATCCATCTCCCCTAAACGTCTGCCTGTGGTAATAACCACACAGAAAAAATGTTTTAGACATAGTATCGGGGGGCTAGAAGGGAGTCCTCTTAATGAAAACTAGGGGTATATCCCAAGCTAAGAGGGGATTATGATCCTTAGGTCTAAAGATTTTAATCCTCTAATTAACCTTGATAATATAGGTTCCATAGAAGAAAACTCATTCCAAGGTGATCTAAATACCCTAAAACTGACTACTGCGATCTTTGCCTAGCAGCGGACAACCCCTTGTAAATCTCCTCTTGTAAACATTGAGGAATATTAGGGGTGTCCGTAGTCATAGGGAAAATGCGTGTATCCCTGCTCTGCCTATCTGGTGATCAAAACATTATTAGTGGACAACCTTTTAGAAGCCTGTAGAGAGGTGGAGACAGAAAGGGATACAACCTTCTCTATAAATTCTTCCCTCTCACCCTTCAGACCAATAGTCTTAAATGTGCTAAGGTGTCTAGAAGTGGGAGAGGATATCATATGAGAGAAGGAGAGAGTTCAAAATCCACTCCTGCTCTACCTGCAGATGACCCAGAAGGGGAATGCATGGTCTCTTTGTCTGAAAAGGAGGCACCATGATGACCTCCACTGGCTGCTTATGAAGTCCTGCCAGGACCCTGGGCATCAGGTGGTGCTTAATTTGAGCCTGTGGTTTCTGTCACTTAGCACTGGGACTTAATTAGGAACACTGGGGCTTAAGACAGCTGCCACATGGTGGTGTGGTTTGTGTTTTTTAAAGATAAGCAGAACAACAGTAGTTTATTAACTCATTATACATTAAATTAGGGAATATAAAGGAATGTGTAGACAAGTCCTCTCAGCCAGGTACTGTTTAGGGCATCTATGCCTGCTGACTGCAGTCCATAGTATTCGGACAAGAATAACAATAGTAAGGAGTTGTGTTCCATTGCACACAAGTCCATCAGAGGGACTCCTCACCTCCTGAACTTGTCTTGCAAGAGGAGAGGGTTTAGGACAAATTCTTGGGAAGATGGAAAGATCTCGCTGAGAAAGTCTGCCTCGGATTGAGTGAGCCCCTAACAACTGGGTTACCGTTACTAAACCTAGGAAGAAAATAGCCCTCTTCTGGAAGAAAAGGGCAAATAAAAGGAACAAGAAATGCTGTGAGCGGTGAGTGAATTTATGAGTAGTTCTTCAACCCAAACATAGAAAAAGAAGACAGATCGAAAGCAGAAGAAGGAAAGGGGTGAATGGGTATATTCATAGCTAAACTAAGTAGTGGAATGAGGAAGGAGAAGAGGAGGTAATGCAGCAATCCAACAATATGAAACCAGAGCATCCGATAACATACATGATGCAAAATATTGCCACAGAACAAATGCGCAGCCTGTACCTTTTCCAGCTCATCTTAATTGTGATTGTACTTTTTAAATACAAGACAGTTGTGATTCGTTCTGGAAACTGCAGGTCGGGCAGACAAAGCGTGTATCTTATGTAGTGTCCTATGTCTTTAAATGGTGAACAAATAATCCCAATAGTATGCCTACTGTCCTCAGAATCAAGGAAGGATAAACACGCTCCCCTGAGATTTCAGTTTTTGGTTGTTAATAACACGGGGATCTCTGTGAAATTTTTACACAAGTCCCCTCTGGGACCTGAAAACTGAACACTGCTATTGACTTCAATGGGTACTTTTAATCTCAACAAGACTAGGAAAGAGAAGGAGAAAAAAAGAGGGCCCTCCTATAGAAGACCAGGAGCTGGAGGGCAGTTAATCATACTGCAGCTCTGTTAGAACTGGGGTTCTCTAGTTGGCAGAGGTAGGTAGCACTGTCCAAATAGGGACCCTTGCTTCTATTCAGGGTAAGGAGGAAACCCTCAGGGTCTGTGCTATGTTGAAAAGACCCACTCTTATGTTGAAACGCACACATGCATTAAGGTACACAAGGTATTAGGGTACACTTACCATTAGTACGACTTACCTTATACGCACCTAGTAGATAATAGGGCCGGGGGATTAAAGCTACCTATAAGTCCCTAGTAAAGAATAAAGCATGGCAGTTTAGAACCCTTTCTGTAATTGCATGTTTGCCCCTCTTTAGTGCCTACTGTCATTTTAAAAGCAGCCTTGTGTTTCAGCACTGCTTTTAAATGTAAATTGTGCCCAAACTTGGCTTTGGTGGTTGGGGCACTTAAAAAGGTATAAACTACAATATGCATATTAGGTGCTCCCGCTCTCCCCTTGATGTTTCCGGTAGGGAGGGTCATGTCATTATAAGGAGGGCCCTTAAAAAAGTAGTTTTATATGCCCTGGAGATAGAGATATTGAACATTTCACTTTCCCCATTGTAGTAAAGTGCTTATCAATTTCGACTTTGGTGCTAAGAGCTCTGTGGGGTGAGGTTAAACACAATTGTTGCATATTCAGGACCCTTAATGTCTCCTCTAGGTGCCCCAGGGGTGGGGGGACCGGTAACTATAATCAGGGGCATTATAAAGTATGTTTTCTATATTCCCTGATGGTGGAGAAATTTCACGTTGCAGTTTCCCCATTGTCGATGCCTAGCCCCATAGGATAACATTGCAATAGTTAATGAATGTATAAATATTGCTAGGAATTAAATATAAATACTGCTCAATGAATTAGGAGACTGGTATTGATAAATCCAACAGAATGCCATTGTTGAATGTATCCTAAAGTATGCAGAAAAGAAGTTATAAGAGTTTCTTATCTGTAAGCCAAAATTCAGTCTTCGTGGCCTCTTCCCTGATTGGTCAGAGTTAACAGGATTATTCAGGCCGCTTGGATGAAGTGATAAGTGGCTCACACAGGGCGAGGCTATCTGGTAGAGAGAAATCTGCTAGACACTAATGCCAGGGGGGGTCATTAAGCAGGGAGCTTCAAAGGGGATAGAACATGCAGGGAATGCGAGGCCCATCTACCCCCCAGCCCCTCTGACTCAGCCAGATGACAGGCTTAAGACAGGAATTTGCAGATTGTAGGGGGAGGAGAGCTATTGAAATGAGCCAACCTGGAGGTTGGTTTAACTAGTTCTTGCTCCTCTTCTGAGATTTCAGCCATTCCAAATTTTGGACCAATCAATCAGTGAATTTGTAAAGCGCGCTACTTACCCGTGAGGGTCTCAAGGTGCTGGGAGGGGGGGTGCTGCTACTGCTTGAAGAGCCAGGTCTTGAGGAGCCTACTGAAGATGAGCAGGTCTTGGGTCTGCCGCAGATGGGTGGGGAGGGTGTTCCATGTCTTGGCAGCGAGGGAGGAGAAGGATCTGCCGCCCGAGGTTGTTCATTGGATGCGCGGGATGGTGGCGAGGGCGAGGCTGGAGGAGTGGAGCTGGCAGGCGGGGTTGTAGAAGTTGAGTCTGTTGTTCAGGTAGGCTGATCCGGTGTTGTGGAGTGCCTTGTGTGTGTTGGTGAGAAGCTTGAAGGTGATCCTCTTGTTGATGGGGAGCCAGTGCAGGTCTCCTAGGTGGGAGGTGATGTGGCTACGGAGGGGGATGTTGAGAATCGGTCTGGCGGAGGGGTTTTGGATGGGTTGTAATCATTGCAGGTGTTTGGCTGGGATTCCTGCTTAGAGTGTGTTGCCGTAGTCCAGCCTGCTGCTGACGAGGGCTTGATTAACTTGGGTGTTGGAGCTGCTCCCAGTGACGTTGGCCACCAGGAGTCGTCCCACGCAGATGGGGTGGGACCTAGGATGAGGACCTCCGTCTTGTCCGAGTTCAAGTTTCAGACGGCTGCTTCTCATGGACTCGGCAACGGCCTTCATTCCCTCATGGAGGTTGGTTTTGGCGGTGTGCGGGTCCTTGGTGAGGGAGAGGATGAGCTGCGCGTCGTCGGCGTAGGAGATGATGTTCAGGTCGTGCTGGCGGGCCACTTGTGCGAGGGGGGCCATGTAGACGTTGAACAGGGTCAGGCTGAGGGATGAGCCCTGGGGTACACCGCAGATGATGTCAGTGGCTTTGGATCAGAAGGGCGAGAGGCAGACTCTCTGGGTCCTGCCGGAGAGGAAGGACGTGGTCCAGTCTAGTGCCTTCTTCTGGATTCCGGCTTCTTGGAAGCGTGTTCTTAGTGTGTGGCAGGTCCAGGAGGATGAGGGCTGAAGTTTCGCCATTGTCTAGCTGACATCTGATGTTATCTGTGGCGGCGATGAGGACAGTCTCGGTGCTGTGGTTGCATCTGAATCCGGACTGAGAAGAATCTAGGATGTTGTTGTACTCAAGGTATTGGGTCAGCTGTATGGTGGAGATTTTATTGAGGACCCTCGGCGGGAAGGTGAGCAGAGAGATGGGCCGGACGTTCTTGAGGTCTTTGGGGACCACTTTGGGTTTCTTGAGAAGGGCGTTGATTTCGGCGTGCTTCCAGCTTTATGGGAATGTCACTCTGTCAAAGTAGAAGTTGATGACCTTCCGCAGTTGGCGTGCGATGGTTGCATCAGCTTTGTTGAAGACGTGGTGTGGGCAGGTGTCTGATGAAGATCCTGAGTGGATGGAGTTCATGACCTTGCGTGTCTCTTTGTCATTGATGTGGCACCAGGAGGTCAGCTGGTTGGTGCAGGTGGAGTTCGGGATGGGGCCTGTTGCGGACGGGTCGTCTGAGGAGTTGAAGCTGTCGTGGATGTCAGTGATCTTGCGATGGAAGAAGGTGGCCAGTGAGACGCACAGATCTTTCGAGGGCGGGATGTCGTTGGTGTTGGGGCTGGGGTTCGAGAGTTCCTTCACTATGTTGAAAAGTTCTTTGCTGTTGTGTCCATTGTTGTCCAGCCGGGCTTTGAAGGACGATCTCTTGTATGTTCTGATGAGGTGGTAATATCTGCGGATGACGTCCTTGTGGGCTGTGTGGCTGTCTGGTGTGCGGTCGTGGAGCCATATCTTCCCCAGCTTCCGGAATGTTCGTTTGGAGGTCTGGAGTTTTTCGGTGAACCAGGCAGATTTCTTGCTGGGGTGGTTGATGAAGGTTTGTTTTCATTGGGATGAAGGTGTTTGCGCAGTTGTCGATCCACTGTCTGAAGTTTCGGGCGTCGGCGTCTGTGTCGGTGGGGTTAGTGGGTGGGTTCTGGGCGAGGGTGGAGGTCAACTGGTCTTCAGTGACTTTGTTCCAGCAGCGGCGAGGCAGCTGTTGGGTGCGGTGGTGCGTGGTTGGTTTCTTGATGGTGAAGTGGATGCATCGGTGGTCGGTCCAGTGGAGTTCGGTGGTGTGGTTGAAGGCAATGTGCGTGCTTGTGGAGAAGACGGGGTCGAGCGTGTGGCTGAGTGTATATGAGTGCTCCTCTGAGGGTGGTGTTGGGGTCGGTGTGGATCTGGAAGCAAAGGTGCTCGGCGGAGTTAAGGTAATCGTCTGCGAGGGTGTGGACCTGGAGGGTTGACTTGTGGACGATGGCTATTCCTCCTGCCATCCCGTTTTTGCGGTCTCGGCAGGAGATTTTGCTGCAGTCTGGGATGGCAATGGTGATGTCAGGTGCCGAGGAGTCGTTCCACCAGGTTTCAGTCAGGAAGGCAACGTCAGGGGCGGTGGTGTCGAGCAGGTCCCAGAGCTTGACAGGGTGTTTGTATGCTGAACGGGTGTTGAGGAGTATGCAGCGGAGGTGGTTGGGTCAGGTCCATGGGGGTTTAGCGGTTCTGTTGCATGTAAAGTTGCAGGCGTGGCAGGAGAAGGGTCAGTGGGTGCGTTTGGGGCGGCCTGAAAGCAGCTGTGGTCTCGGTCGGTGTTGAGCGCGAGGAGGGTGTTGGTGTCATATCGGAGTCTGGCATCTTGGCATGGGCGGGGTCCAGGGTTTCTGGCGCTGGGCACGGTCCAGGCGCCGACAGGCACTGACAGGCTTGCCCGTGGCACGCCTTCGGCGCGCCACCGGCGCGTCCACCTAACAGCCGCCATTTAAGGTGTGGAGGGAGGGAGGAGCAGCTGGGAGGCGGGAGTGGGGCAGCAAGGGGGCGTGGCCGTGGGAGACCACGGCAGGAAACATTGGGTCACAGAAGACAAAAATGGGGGGAGGGGGGCGCAGATGGGCTACAACAGTGGAAATAACAGTGCAATAGAATACAGAAAATGAAAGCAGGCAGGAGAGCAAATAACAGTTAAGGACAAACCACAGTTAGATCAGCGATCCTGGGCACCTGAGGATCGAACACCTGCTAGAAGCGGTAGCAGCAAGGTGAATGCGCACAGGTGGTGCTGTTCGGCGGTAGGGGAGCGACCCGGCCCGTAAGCAGGTCCCAGAAAGCAATAGTGCTTTTTGGGAGAAGATTATGCCACACTGGAGAAAGTGGTCTTGCTCTGGGGTGTTGTTGTGCACCCATGTCTGCATGCACCCACTTTACTGCAAACCATGGACTTTACAGTATATGCTGTGAATGAATGGGCTTTAGCATTGACATTGCTAGGACTTTTTTATAGGCACCACTGTGGCAATGCCAAAGGACCACCTGCTAGACTACACAAGAACTCTAAATCTTGCGGGTGGCCGCTGTAAGGTATGGCAGTGTGGGAGGGGGCGGTGGTGTGGTGTCCTGCTCTCACAACATCAAACTCATAATCAGGCACTAAGTACAAACTTATAAATCTTGAACCGCCCAACAAAATTACTTTCTTGCACGCAAAATTTGAACAGCTCCCACCTAGGCCTTTTCCCTCCAAAACCAACAGCTTCAGCAGGACCTTGTACTAAAAACAATCAGGCTTCCGGAAACTTCATCAGGTATGGTTTGCAACCTTAGCACAGTCAAGGATCTCTACTTTCATTTTAAAGTCGTAAGTTAAAACCTTCAACCTAACTTAACCTATTGATATACCTGACTGCATTTTATCTCAGTAAACCTCAAATTACACCCAGGTCCAGGTCCCCCACGAGAAGTGAATTATTCTTGACACACTTTCTTTTGAAAATATAATAGCTCTGGTTCCCCTTATTGGTATTTCATTATTTTGAAGTAAATCTGTTTATTCAATTTTCAGATTGGAGTTAGAGTATTAGTGTGTTGTGTTTTAAACTTTTAAGTTTATTGGATATTTTAAATGCATTGCACATTTTCTGTTATTTAACAGTGTTTGCTCTGTGCTATATCTATCAGGGGCTTAGTTTAGGTTTAAATTAATGAAATATAAGCTTGGACCAAAAAGGTTTGTGACTTTATTGCTTTGCTGACCTACTAACGCCCCAAAAGTAATAATTCATTTTCTTACAGGTACCCTATGGAGTTCTTTTCTGTACTACATTCCCTCACCTTGCTATGCAACTGCTGGATTGTCAGAGATGCACACAATCTCAGAGTTTGTAAAAGTTTCAAATAGACTGTTATAAATAATGCCTAAACACACATAAGTGCATAGCAACTTTGAACTCTTCTGTGAAACAACAAAGAAGATAGAAGCTTCAATACTTAATCACGAGCACATTACAAGCTCCTCAGAGTTCAGGGCTTACACCTGGAATAAAGTATTAGTATCCAGTCTAAAAACATTATATTGAATCCATTTAGTGTATGTGTCTTTCAGTGCAGAAAACAATTATAAATAAAATGTGGCATGATGTTAGAACAAAACTAGCATAAGATCCCTAAACTTTAAGGGGGCAATTTATAGTTTGATAGGCAGTAGTCTGTCAGTCAGGGTGGTGGACGAAATTTCTTACGCCACTATGATGTACTACAGCACAACAGATTTAGAGTTACCCTCAAGCCCAGGAATGATCTCTGTGCCTTCAGATGAAAAGCTGTAACAATGTGCCCCATGAAGGTACAAAAAGCTTTGTGAACAGCAGATCTAATTTTTGACAGACAGCTACCAAACTCTGAAAAACATTCGGGGCTCATGACGATGTTGGCTAGAATCACTTCTGCCAGATACTGACTCAGTCATGGGACCTACCGACTCCCAGTCATCGGCCCTGACCGCCCTATTACAATGCAAACAGACCTTGTTGTGTTGCATTGTTATAATTTACTATGGGAGCATGCCTTCTGGCCCTAAACCCGACATAATACATGCTCCCATAGGTACCTAAAGGTGTTTTCTCAGCCTCAAACGGGAGGCTGTGAACCAAAGGTGGCCCAGCTGGGGCACCCTAACACGCTTTTCAACATGGTTTCCATCTTGGAAAGACCAGCATGGAAACCATGTCGGAAACTATGAAATGGTAGCTACGTTCTGTGTTCAGCAGAACACTGTAATAGGAAAGATACTAATATGTGATTCTATCCTGTATCATTGGATAACCTACCCTTCAAAGTCTCCCGTAGCTGTTGTGAGCCTTGTTGCAGTGTTTCTCACCCATAGACAGCCATGACAGGAGAGTTTGCAGTGGCTGCGGTGGTGTGCAGCATCGGAAGCCCAGTGGGCAAGATGCAGGTGGTGCCTTCTGGATGGCAGCCGGAGCAGAGAACGACGGGCGCGCAGAGCCAGAATGCTCCGAGGGCAAAAGGGCTGGCCGAGGGTAGAATCAGCTCCTGGTGGATGGCCTGGCATGCCTGTTGTAGCAGCAACGGTGTATATGTGACCGGGAGGTCCTCAGTGGTGACCCAATGATTGTTTTTACTCATCTCCCCTCCACCCACCTTCTACATTGATTCTAGAGGTCAGATCAGGCCGTGAGGAGGGGGTGTCCCCCAGACAAACCGGGGGTCGGAGTCGAGTGAATTGCCTGCTGGGGTCTGGACAGCCTGGAGGGGGCCATTGGGACTGCGCTGGGCCCAATTGTAGGGCCGGGGGCCTGCTCACGTTACCCTGCTTACCGGTGGATGTAGCATTGGGGCCTGCAGCATAGGGACTGGCACGGGAGCTGTTGGGCTCCACAAGGCATATATATCCACTCAGTGGAGGGACACTGTGACTCTATTTATGTACAATAGTGTTACAGCTTGAGCCTTGTGATGTATTGCCCGTGACTGCAGGGGAAGAGTGCCATTGGAGGCACTGGGAGTGGAGCCAAGCACAGGGCCTTTAGCTGATGGGAGGTAAATAGAGCCCTGTACAGCAGTGAACAGCCCTACATGGACATTTGTGGTTCTTGTGGCAGTGGCAAATTGTGGACCTACGGCATGAAGGCCTTCTTGTGATTGCTGGACCCCATATATGCTACTGACTTTTACCAAGCAAGGAGCCAGGCCTAGGCTTCATGCGCAATGTGGAACCCAATACGGGGTGTGAGATATACTGCCTAGGTCAGCTGGAGGCAGCGCTTGAGTTGGCAGGGTGACACCGAGTAGGGGGAACACAACTGTCTGCAGAAGCAGGAGGGTTAGCACTCACTGCGGCTTGTGGGCAGGAGGTCTCCACCCGAGTCCCGATATTCAAGAGGTTCAAAGCAGCGACAGATATTGACAACCAATAACGCAAAGGGGAAGAGGTATGTGCCAATGGCTGTGCAGGTGTGGTTCATACAGGAGGTTAGTCTGGGTTGTTATAGAACCGCCATCATGAGGGATGAGCGTCAAGATTGCACCATGACAAAAGATAAAACAACAGAAGGAACTGCTAAGCAGAGCATGTTGGACCACTACACCATAACATGGGCTTCTACAACTGACCAGGGAGGTGCACAGGGAGGCATTCCGGACAATGCCGCACTCATTGCGGCCATCACACAGTCCAGGGACACATTGGAAAAGAAGATTGGAGAGGTGGGCTCCGATGTCATGCTCGTAAGACAGGACCAGTGGAATGCAGTAGAGTGCATTACTGAGACCGAGATCAGGGTTCAGAGAGTGGAGGATTCGATCTCTACCTGCCCTCGTGGGTGGAAGACATGGAGGGCAGGGGTAGGTTTAAAAACCTATGCTTTGTGGGATTCCACAAAGAATGTGAATGAGGGACATGGAACAGTTCCTGACTAAGTGGCTGATCGGCTGGCTTCCTCCATAGTTGTTGTCCTGAGACTTTGTTGTTGAAAGGGCGCACAGGGCCATGATGCAGAAGTCGCCCCCGGTAGCCAGACCAAGGCCTGTCATTGCAAAGATTTTGAATTACCACGACAGGCACATGATTTGAAAGCAATCCAGACAAAGAACCCCTGATGTTCAAAAAAGTTGATAAGTCACCAAAAGAGTGATTTTGAAACAAAGGCAGCTCTGGAAATGCGCTTTCATTTCAGAGGCGCCCTGACAGGAGACATCAGTGCTCTTGGTGCTTGCAGGTATTGCTTAGGAGCAACTGCTAGAAAGAGCCTGTGGATTTTCAGGTCTGCAGCGAAAATGCAATTACATCTGCCCAATGAGCCTGTATACAACTAGTCAGGGCCAGTCTCCAACCTTGTCCTCTCCCAGCTGCCTTGTCGACCCTGCGGCTCTCACCTCATTAACGCAGCACTTGGGCCCACTTTATCGCCGCTATGCTTTTCCTTCGCTTGTCGTATGTCTCTGCTGCATGGCTCGTCTTCAGGGCCGTACGTCGAGCTGTAACTCATAATCTGGTCTCGGCTCGGTAGGCCTCTTCCTCCGCTGCTCATCCAGGGCTATGCCACGTACTCCACACTGTAGTCTCTGCATTGAGCTCCATGACTCAAAACCAAGGGAAAGTGAAAGAGCTGCGCACGCTGTAGGCACGCCGTGAGCGTGCACATCGGCGTGGCCTGCGGCTCGTGCCCAGTGGTGGCGCGTAGAACTCGGTGAAGAAGGTGAGAGAGGTTGTTGCAGTCCAAGATGACCAGCGGGTCTTTTCGTGAGTACATGCCGGCCCAGCCGAGGGCCCAGAGGAGCCACAGCACATGCATCATTCTACCAGTAACAGCACTGCAGGGCCGGTAGAAGACCAGCCATAGAGAAGGCGGAGGGAGGGAAAGCAAAAGCACAAAATATTTGTTGTTGAGGGAGAGGAGGGTGGGTGGGGTGGGGTGGGGTGGAGGGTGTGTGGAAGTGTGTGTGTATGTGTGTGTGTGTGTATGCGCACGCACGCACAGTTACTGCGTGCGGCTGGCTTGTGTGGACAGAAGGGGGACATGAGATGTGCACGGCGCGTTCACATTTCCAGACTGGCCAGTGCATGCCACTCTCCTGTCTCCCTTCCGAGGCAAGTCAGCAACAATAAGTCTTGCTGATGACGGCGCTTTGCGCTGCGTCGCCAGGTGCAAAACATAAAAAGGACCTATCAAAGACTTTAGTTGCTACGTGAAACGTGCATTTAATGCATACTCTTAGCCTTTACAATAAATGAGGGTCCATTGTATACATTATTTAGGAACTACCCACAGAAAGGCTGGGAATCCTAACGGGGCGACCTCTTCCTACTTCACGTGCCAGGTCCAGTCAAAACGGATCTGTGAATAGTCACGTTTGATATACTATGTTGCCCAAAAAGAGAGGGGAACACGACACACGAGATTCAGAATTGATTCTATAAGACTAATAACCGCGCTAGGAGCAATATCAAAAACCTTTTCACGCTGCAACAGCTTTATCAGCAATGGAAAATAAGCCTTGAGAAAGTTTGCATGTGTAAAGTAACACGTGTCGGCAGTCATCGGCTGTTGATCAACAATCACTACCTGGAAGGACATAGGATTAGGACCTCCAGTTTGGCCGTTACTATTGCTCTTGCTTGTAGTGCTCAACCAATTTTCAAACTATATATACAATGTGTATATTACATGTAGTGTTCCAAGACTATTAGACATATTTGTGTACTATGTTTGAAGTTATCCTCAACTGCTATAATAAAACATTGGAATAATTAACATTAAATTGCACAAGAAAAATACTTTTTGCTTGATTTATTTGAGATGTTTTTCTATCTTTGATCCAATACATGGATTAACCCCTTCCATGCTGGGCCGATTTTCCTCGTGTGCTAGGCTTTTAAATTAATCAATGGCTTTATGACGGCCCCCAGCCGTCATCAGCACACGAGCACTGTAATGCATGACGGATGGGGGCCGTCATCAGCATGGAAGGGGTTAAATAATCATTATTGTAGGACTTCTAGTACTGGCCATTTAGCTAAATGTAATGGCCATACCGTAAATTGTTTTAGTCAAATATTAGAGTGCTGAGGTACAACTATTTTGTATCGCCAGAAGATGTCTTTAACTGGACAAATGAAAAAGTGAAGATCCGGCCCGCACGCCGCTAAGGTTGGAATCAGATTCTTTGTCCAGTGAGGTCGTCCACATCCCACCCAATAACAAAATGAAAGGAACCAGGAGGTTGAGATCTAGATGCCAATCCTGCAGCGATCAAAAACAGATCCACTTCGGTGCCACCGCAGGGGTCTTCAGCCTCATAGGTACACCAGGACTCTCCCGGGATGAAGCATGAGCGGGGGCTAGTACCTTTGTTCAACTCTAAATAGTTGAGGGGAACGCCCGTTAACTATGGGCAGGTTATTGGTGAAACAATGGCGGGGGCTCACATTGGGATCCGCAAACCACTTCCGCGACAACAGATAATTCAGTAAGCATGGGCGAATTTTGCGAATCTCGCGTTCGCGAATTTTGCGGATTTGCGAACTCGCAATCCGCAAAAATCCGCGAATTCTCGCGAATTTGCGGATTTTTATTTTTTTTGTGTTCGCGCGGGTTTCTGCCAGTTCGCGAGGGTTTTGTACAATTTCGCAAACGCGAACTTACCTGTCGGGTCGCAAGTTTTGTGAACTTGTTGTTTCTACGTGTCCAGCCTGTTTGGGACACTCTTCTTCATCACTGCCACCCTCTGTCACCACTGCCACTCTCTGACTACTCATGCCACCCTCTGGCCCACCCATGCCACCCTCTGTTTCATCACAGCACCCTCTGGTTGTCCAGTGTACATTATTGTGGCAAAGCAAAGCACACCTTCCCTGCCTCAAGTGACCTGAATTAATTTGGGGCTGATTAATGTGTCACAGAATATGTTTTTTAGCTGGCACCTGCTTCCTTAGTGCTTCCTGATTAGTGATCTTTTGCACTTGCTAAGTACTTTCATTGTTGCAAAATTAGTTAAAACACCTGCCCTGCCCCAACTGACAATAATGAATTAGGGGCTGATTAATGTGTCACTGTTGGATTTGAACTTCCAGCCTGGCTCCTGCTTGTCTCCCTTAGCTGTAATTCAGGACCTAACTATTCTGAGGGTCAGAGCAGGGTCACATAATAGTTGCAAGTAGGCAACTGAACTCTGGAGGGGCCCCTCAGGAAGCACTACAGGAAATGGCTACTAATGATGAGCTTGAACTTTTGAGCCTGGTAAGTAGTTTCAGTTTTGCTAAGATCGTATTTCTGCAATTTAGCGCTTATTCGCGGGGCGCGAAGTTGAACTGGGAAGCCGCGAACTCACGCGAACAGTGCGAGCAAGCCATAAAATCCGCTGCTCACGGATTTGCGGATTTCGCAGGAAATTCGCGAATCTCGCGGATTGCGAATTTACCGAAAATCCGCAAAATCCGCGAGCGGAACGGATTTTCCCCCCATACTTATAATTCAGCAGTTTTGAAGTATAGGAGAGGTTTGGAGGAAGTTGGGATATACATGTTATATTTTTGCACTGCGTCACTGCTACACATGGCTAATATTCACACACTGGCTTATAGTTGTCCCACACATTAAAGTCACAAGATGGTAGTCACTATAGATAGGGCGTGACTCCTGGCGGGGGACCTCCGAATAGTTAGTTGGAACATCAAAGGAGCACTAGATAAAGTCAAAAGAGGGGCTGTACTTCAACAGGCCAAACTGTACCGAGCAGACATCCTGATGCTTCAGGAGATGCATTTAATGGGTAATACAGCATTGCATCTCCTCCGCTATGGCTATTTGTAAGTGTACCACTCTGGCTTCACCAGGGTGTCCCGTGGGGTTGCGATTTTAATTCATGGTAGTGTCTCATACCAACATATCAAGACCTGGACAGACATCCAGGGGAGATACGTATTTATATGGGGGTACCATGTATGAGGAACAAGTGGTATTGGGCTGTATATATGCCCCCCGCCCCTGCAATGGGCGTTAGTCAAGCGTCTCTTCCCCCTGTGGGCAGATTTAACAGGACTTGGCCATAGATGGATGGGGAAATTCAAATGTGCTCTACGGTACCAAACTGAACTCCATGGCAACTGGACTGGGATGGGTGGATCTATGGAGGGAGCTGTATGTTGATGAGCAGGGATACACTTATTTTTTGACAACCCATGATTCTTACTCTCGTCTTGACTATATATTTATACCAATAGGAGCCATGGAGATTCTCCCAAGGGGTCTGTTCGATTAGTCCCCAATGGTTTGGACAGCGCAGTTGGGTTCTGATAAACAGCTCTTTTTGTGGCGTCTCTCCTCCTGACATCTGCAGGATGAGAAATATCAGGATTACATAGAGCAGGCAATTGAGCACTACCTAGATATAAATGTGGGAACAGTTGCAGAGGCTGAAATCCTATGGGAGGCTATTAAGCCCACCTTACGGAGGTAGACATTTCATTCTGCGCGGCAGCACTTTGAACATAGCTGGAATAGCTTATGCGATCGGAGGCCCATATAGGGTGCTCTGACAGCTGGTGCTGACTCTCTGATAGATGAGGCCCACTTGCGTGGCTGGCATTCCTTTTCAGAATTTGCCAATGGGGTGACAAGTCCAGTTAATAACTACATAGAATGAGTCAAAGGAACTTGCATCCAAAGTTTCTCCCGAGCATACCTGGTTTCAGATGGGAGGGCTCTTAGCAGAGACTTTTGCAAGAAAATTTGCAGAGCTAAAAACCCCGAAGGAACTACTTTCTGGAAGACATGATACACAGTTTCATAGCTGACTTACCACCTTGCGGCCACTCGATGAGGCTCGAGCAGACCTTGACCTTCTGCTCACTGAAGAGGAGCTTTGCACAGCCCTGGGAGATTTGAATTCTGGAAAAGGTTTCCCGTGCAAATTCTTTATGAAGTACTTTTCTAAATTGGAGCCTCATTTTCTCCGAGTTATAGACGAAGGAAGAGACCGAGGTCATCTGCCACGAGACTGGAGACACGCGGAAATAGTACCAGGCCCGCAGACCAACATGCGTTATACCGCCCCATCAAAACTGTTTAATGTTGAGGCAAAAAAATTGGCTAAAGCATTGGCCAATCAACTCCAACCCCATATAACCAATTTGATTCATCCACACCAGCCTAGATTTATTAAACAGAGGGCTAGAAGTCATAAAATCTGACGAACGCACATGGCTATAGCCACTATCCAGGGAAAGGGAGTACAAGCCGGCCTGTTGCTGGCAGACATGCATAGGGCGTTTGACTCCCTTAGCTGGGTATACTTGTTCGCCCTCTTAGATCGTCTCAAAATGGGGCACGATTGCTGTCATATTTAAAATGGTTATCTATAGTCCTCACTGAGTTGGTGCATGTTGTGTGATCCACCTACCTCCTTCACATTTCAAATTGGCAGGGGCACTCATCTCTTTTCTCTAGCCATGTAGCCCTTAGCGGCGCAGGTACGGATGGATGAGCATGTGGCGAGCTTTAAGTGGTACCATGGGCTCTTGGATCGTGTCGCATTATATGCGGATGATGTCTTATTCTTTTTAATAGACATAAACAAGACAGGACCGAGGCTGCTTCACATTATGCCCTTTTCATGAAGCCGCATAAATACACTCTGTGGGTGCTGGGGGGAACCACTGGTCTGGGACCTTGAGCTTTGGCAGTACAGGTGATGACAGAGGGAGTGAAACATCTTGGAGTTTTACTGTCAGATCTGCCGAGTGTTGCATGGGAAAGAAATATTGCCCCGATAAGGACACAGGTTTTTGAGGAGATGAAAAGTTGTTCACACATGTCCCTTTCTATTTATGGTAGATCGTCTATTTAGGTCAATACTAGCACAGCATGCATGCGCTGCTCTAAGAGGAGGCTTCATGGAATCACTTCAGACTTTCTCCGGGCATATTCTATTGGCCATTGCATGTGGCTTTGAAAAATGTAAGCACACAATTGCCCAAAGGCGGGTGCATGTCCTACATTTTCTCTAAATGTTCACTCCCACGGCATCCATCTGTCAAGAGTGAGCAGCGGCGCGCAGGGTGCCTGCTGCATTCCTCGTCATGGGTCATTAAACAGAGAACGGTTGAGTTCACTTGCATGGCTTGTCTTGCATTGCCTCAAAAGCAGAACCCACCCCAACAAAGCATTGAGCAGCGCTCATGACACATCTTCATTTATTTATTATCATCAACCGCATGTTTTTTTTATACACATCATTGAGCACTGCTTGCTGTGCGCCTTTATTTATTAACTGTGGTCCTGGATGTGTGCCTGCAACAAATGCATCCATGTTCTCTTTGTGTACTGTAAGTCACTATCCTGATGTTTATTAAAAGCAAGGTGGCTGCACGCGCTCCCAGCACCTGGATGGTGCTCAATCCTCCACAGTCACAGGCCAAGCTCTTAAGGATTTGTTGTACCTCAAGAGAACATCAAGAAATTCAATATATAGTCTTGTTCTATTTAATATTCCTTCAATTCAAAACATTCTATGAAATCAAATTCATTGAAAATCTGGGCATTATGCCAAGGAGTCAAAGAACAGACTGTGCATAGAGTATTATCAGTACATATAGTGCATAGAATGTTGGCCAACATATTCTCTTTTTGTTTCTGGAATAACAATTATGATGCTGTTTTATATTCAAGCTTGTCTGGTTTTACATGACTTACCATAAAGCGACCAGATATATCAGATATACATGTCTGGATATAACTAAGAAAATTGCGAATAGCATAAATAAAATCAGTAGAGTGCCGAGGTACAACAAATCCTTAAGATATTTTACATTAGGTATTTGTCACCTGATGACCTGACATCCTAGGTAGTGGGATGTCCTTGATACCTTGATTTGCACCATCATTTCTACATATCTCAAATAATAAGGAATACAATTTTGTACTGTCAGGTAGAATTCGAGGTGCGACCTGTATAAACCACCACTACCATCTTGTGATATTGACAGGCCAAGCTCTGTCTGAGTTCCAGTATAATTGTTTTTAACTGCTCTTTGGCTCAAAAGCAGACCCCTCCCACCTAATACACAGCATCGAGCAGCGCTATTGTGCACCGTTATTTCATTAATGACGCCTGTATGTTAAAAAATGTTCATGGCCTGCCTCAAAATCACACCTCTCCCACCTCCAATAGAGCATGGGCGTCCACAGCTGCATTTTCACTTTGAATTTGACTACTTGCAGTGTTATTTGTTGGATTTCCTCTATAGCAGACCCTTCCCATCTCCTGACACAGCATGACCGCATACTGTTAATCATTTATGAACAGCCCGATTTTACTTTACATTTATATGTAAATAGCTCTACTTGTTTTGGTTGGGGGGCATGGGTATAAAGTGATTTGCTCAGAATCACAGGCTGTTGTGCCAACGAGGAGGCTCGAACATCGTCACCTCCACTCCAATGTTGGGTGCTTTGGCCGTTACGCCACACCTTCTCCTTTGTCATATCGACTTTAAAAAAAGAAAAAAACTTGTACGGTTATTCAAAGATGTTAAGAGTGTGTGGGTATGCCAGTGGGAGATAATGTACTGCATTGCTAAACACTCATAAGGTCCAAAAAGGCTATACCTAATGGCTATGCCAGTGTTTGTTTTAAAATGGTGTCATTGCTGCGCCTGCTCTACCAATTGCAGAACCATCCATATCAGATACTCCCTATGTGGTTTTGCCAGGTCAATGCAGCGTTGGGTAATTTTCTGTTGATAGGAGGGGCATACAGAGTGGCGCTGAGGACTTGCTGTCAGTCGACATATTGCGGGGTTTGGCCATGTCGGATGTCCAATCGTACTATATGGCATTGCATCTTTTGGTGCCAAATGAATGGTGGTATGGGGACAGGAAGGACACTGCTTATGCAGTGGAGCGAAGGTGTATACAAGAGTCCATCCTACATACTATACTGTATTTGGCGCCTCCACGCAATTCTTTAATGCCGGCCACTCTGTGGTAGTCTAGGTGTGGAAACAGTCTCTCTGCAGGATAGGGTGGTGGAATACATTTACTGGGGAAACCCCACTGTGGCACAACGGTCATTTGCTGCAGCTAGCTGCATTATCCGGACATGGATGGTAGGAAAATATAGGCGTCTACACATTAGGAGACGTATTGCGAGGCTTGGTTCTGAAATCATTCCAAGATCTTCAACAAGAGTACCAGATGCCAAAAACTACATTTTATAAATACCTTCTATTTTGGCATGCGATTTATCCTAGTATCTCAGGTTTAGTGGCTATTCACAAATTCAGAAAGATTGAAGCCAAGGTCTTCATGGGCCGTTTGCAGGATCATAAAATCTCAAAGATCTATCAGTCACTGGTGACCAATAGCTCCACTACATTGGATAAACTTAGAGAAGCCTGAGCTGGTGATCTTGGACAAATAGACGAAGATGATTGGATGTAAAGACTGTCCTTCTCTAGGGGAGCAGTGATAGAAATACTGCAGCGTAATATTAATTTTAAATACCTTCACCGGGTTTAGTATACCAGGCTCTGGCTGTGGAGGGCAGGCTTAGAGTCATCCCCTATATGCCGGCAGTGTGGTCGGGTGGAGGGGTCCCTAATACAGACAACTAGGCATTGTACAGTTCTCAAAAAAATTTGGAGAATGGTTCTGGCCGGTCTTGCAGAAGTGTTGGGGTGGGAGCTCACCTCTTCAACAAGATTGGCAATTTTACATATCACGGAGGGCATAGGAGGTAAAGTATAGAAGAGGCACCTGTTATTGTTGGGGCTGACATTGGGTAAAAGGAATGTAGTAAGGCTGTGGAAGGCAACGGCCCCATCTTCTCTCTCGACATGGAAAAATGAGCTGGACATTTTGCATGGGGTTAGAGATCCCAATATTCAAGGCCAGGGGTTGCCCACAAAAGCACCCCAAAATCTGGAAAAGATGGGCAGACAACCGAGGACTCAATTTGGACCCAGTGCCCCCAGTGGATGCATATGCATCAATGTTGTTATGCAGGCCTCTTAGTTAACGGACCAACTGTATGGTGATGGAATATATTTGTTGGGGTGGACGATGTGGTGGGAAATGAAATGCAGTAGTGGTTCAATGCGTTTATGTTATATTCCAATTCAATTCAATTAAAATAATCTTTTTGGGGATATTTAATATCCATAAATACACAGCTCATGTTAAAAACTTTTTTCGATAAAAAAATCAATAAATGACAATAAATAACAAGGACTTGTATATATAGCATAAACGTAATTATAAATATTCATATTATAACAGAGCAGAAAATATATAAGACGACCACTCCTTTAAATGGCTCAGTTATTCTTGACAATAGCAGCATAGAGTAATAAGTGCAAATAACAAATTAAATTAATATGCGGGCAAACAGAAACAGGCAAATAACAGCACAGCGTAATATGTTAAAATACAGTAAGAAAATAGCAGCATGAAAATATTATATTAAAGTGCATACAGGTATTAGCTATATTTGATAAACCATAATATGCTGGGCAGATTTCTTCAAACAGACTGTGTTTGTTTTCAGCCCTACCTGAGTTGTCTCTGCTACAGGAGTAGCCCATCAACATTTGCCAGCGCTGCCGACCGGCTAGGAAGCCTCAGAACACCTCGTGGCTGCAGAGGAGGGCGAGGCGCTGGCCCCGGGACTGCGAGGACCAGCACACAACAGCTCCAGCTGGTCCTCTTCCCGCATGAGCCACGCCCCCTCCCAGTGCCACGCCCCTAACCAAGCGCGATAACTTCTCGCGGCACCCGCTTCGCGGGTGCCACTCGCAAACAGACTGTGTTTGTTTTCAGCCCTACCTGAGTTGTCTCTGCTACAGGAGTAGCCCATCAACATTTGCCAGCGCTGCCGACCGGCTAGGAAGCCTCAGAACACCTCGTGGCCGCAGAGGAGGGCGAGGCGCTGGCCCCGGGACTGCGAGGACCAGCACACAACAGCTCCAGCTGGTCCTCTTCCCGCGTGAGCCGCGCCCCCTCCCAGTGCCACGCCCCTAACCAAGCGCGATAACTTCTCGCGGCACCCGCTTTGCGGGTGCCACTCGCAAACAGACTGTGTTTGTTTTCAGCCCTACCTGAGTTGTCTCTGCTACAGGAGTAGCCCATCAACATTTGCCAGCGCTGCTGACCGGCTAGGAAGCCTCAGAACACCTCGTGGCCGCAGAGGAGGGCGAGGCCCTGGCCCCGGGACTGCGAGGACCAGCACACAACAGCTCCAGCTGGTCCTCTTCCCGCGTGAGCCACGCCCCCTCCCAGTGCCACGCCCCTAACCAAGCGCGATAACTTCTCGCGGCACCCGCTTCGCGGGTGCCACTCGCAAACAGACTGTGTTTGTTTTCAGCCCTACCTGAGTTGTCTCTGCTACAGGAGTAGCCCATCAACATTTGCCAGCGCTGCCGACCGGCTAGGAAGCCTCAGAACACCTCGTGGCCGCAGAGGAGGGCGAGGCGCTGGCCCCGGGACTGCGAGGACCAGCACACAACAGCTCCAGCTGGTCCTCTTCCCGCGTGAGCCGCGCCCCCTCCCAGTGCCACGCCCCTAACCAAGCGCGATAACTTCTCGCGGCACCCGCTTCGCGGGTGCCACTCGCAAACAGACTGTGTTTGTTTTCAGCTCTACCTGAGTTGTCTCTGCTACAGGAGTAGCCCATCAACATTTGCCAGCGCTGCCGACCGGCTACGAAGCCTCAGAACACCTCGTGGCCGCAGAGGAGGGCGAGGCGCTGGCCCCGGGACTGCGAGGACCAGCACACAACAGCTCCAGCTGGTCCTCTTCCCGCGTGAGCCGCGCCCCCTCCCAGTGCCACGCCCCTAACCAAGCGCGATAACTTCTCGCGGCACCCGCTTCCCGGGTGCCACTCGCAAACAGACTGTGTTTGTTTTCAGCCCTACCTGAGTTGTCTCTGCTACAGGAGTAGCCCATCAACATTTGCCAGCGCTGCCGACCGGCTAGGAAGCCTCAGAACACCTCGTGGCCGCAGAGGAGGGCGAGGCGCTGGCCCCGGGACTGCGAGGACCAGCACACAACAGCTCCAGCTGGTCCTCTTCCCGCGTGAGCCTCGCCCCCTCCCAGTGCCACGCCCCTAACCAAGCGCGATAACTTCTCGCGGCACCCGCTTCGCGGGTGCCACTCGCAAACAGACTGTGTTTGTTTTCAGCCCTACCTGAGTTGTCTCTGCTACAGGAGTAGCCCATCAACATTTGCCAGCGCTGCCGACCGGCTAGGAAGCCTCAGAACACCTCGTGGCCGCAGAGGAGGGCGAGGCGCTGGCCCCGGGACTGCGAGGACTAGCACACAACAGCTCCAGCTGGTCCTCTTCCCACGTGAGCTGCGCCCCCTCCCAGTGCCACGCCCCTACAACTAATCACAACGTAAAGGCGACCCCAGCAACGCGCATTGCGGGACGGGCGCGGGGCGCAGTCCGGGGCGAAGACCGGGCAAAGAGCGGGCCGTTTGAGGCCGTTCGAGGACCGGAGAGACTGGACTGGGCCCTACTCTCTGTAAGTTATTACTCACTCCCTCCTCATATCCACTATCCAAGTAATATTTAATCTAGCCACAGGAAATAACATTCACTACATCGTCTCATAACATCACAAGATGGTAGTCACAAGAGGGACAAAAACACTAGCTCCAGGGAGCGTCGGGAAGCTACTGGGACCTATGGACGATTTCCTTGCAAAAGCAAATTCGTTCATCGACCCTTATGGAAAAAAGAGTCTCATTGGATTTAGACTTTGCCAAGCGATCCTCCCTGGGTAACCTCGCAGAAGCTAGAACTCCCGTCCTGACTGCAAATAAAAAAGCACCAGGAACTGTGAACGAAGGTAGACGTAGCCTTCCAAATAATGTAGACCGATCCGCATCTGACCTTGCAGATTCCCCGTTAGGTTCAGAATTAGAAAAAAAACCCCGAGCTACCACCTCGATCCCCTACCCAGATATCACCCTCGGAAGATATACAAGCCAGAGGAAGGAGAGAAAGAGCAATTAGTAAAAATAAGTTTCCCCAAAAAAATCCAACTATATCCAAAACTGCTCCCCCTCCGAATACTTCCCAGGTTTCACCAACTCCTCTATCAATTCCTTTACCACCACCACAGCAAGAACTTGCCACTGCAATTGTACATCATGGCCAACAGGAAGATACTACTCCTATCCTATTGGACTCACCAACCCAACCACCCACGAAAAAGGGCCCGAAAGATCTCGAAAATCTTATTCTCATAGATAAGATAACAGAAATCTTCAAACAACTCCTACGACCCGTGGAACAAAAGCTAACAAAGATAGAAACATAGATTTCGAAGCTTATCTCGACCCCACAACACTTCCAGGGGCCCCCCCAAAGAAGAAAGGGAGTGCAAATCCTCCTCATAACGCCCTCTTAAACCCTTTGGGTGTTAGCGCAAAATCCTCCACTCCCCATACAACCACACCACAGACAGTAGTACCCGCTGTACCGCCTCCTATCCCAACACCCCCAGCTACCTCGACCCAAACCACATTAAACACTACCACTGCAGGCCCAACCACATCAAAACAAACTAAAAATAGACCACCCACAACCACTCGGCCACAACCAGCCCCAAGAAAAACCGTTCCTCCTAAAACCCCGGCACACAACCCCTCTTCCCAACCAACCCAAAGAAATACCCTAAGAGGGATGGGTGAAGCCAGAGCCCATACTGAGCTTCCCCCTGAGGCCGCCCCTTATGTAGCAGTTATGTTTGGAGTAACTGAACTACCTCCTAATACGGCGGAACCGCCATGGTCCCTAAAAAACAAAGTACACCATTGGCGGCAGACAAATCCCCCCATGCCACCAAACTGCCATGGTAGGATTTCCTCACTTTCTAGGACCCCGTGGGTGGGGAAAGGCAGCAAACAATATCCAGGGGACTGCATTATTATTACCTTTGAAGACCCATGGGTGGCAGACTATTTTACCTCTTGGGAACAACCGAACCTAAAGGGCAGTATTAGAATTAAACCCCTTTCATTCTTTTATCCCTTCAACCAAACCTCAAATAGCAATTTTTTTGAGGACCCCGCTTTCCCTTGGGTCGAACCACCTCAGCGCCAACCAACTTTCCATGACAACAGACAATATGGCATCTCTCGTTTTAGAGAGCAGGAAAACCCTTGGCAAATAGTTAATCCACGCCATCAGGGAGTAAATTGGGGAGAATGGGGATACCAACAGCAGAGGATGACCCGCAGAGAACCACCCAGATGGGATCCCTGGTATAACATTCCAACAACAAATAGATACAGTCCCCTAGAAATGGTGGATTGACCATCAAGGGATCTAGAATATACTAGCCTAAACTTGCCATATTCCCCCCCCCTAACTAACAACATTGTCATGACCCCACCAACCTTAGTCCCGAAAGTGAACCCCCACACAATACCTTTTTTATTCTGGAATGTGGCGGGGCTACGAACAAAGATCGAAGACCCCGTGGCCGTTAATTTTTTAGAACAAGGCAAAATAATTTGCCTCCAAGAGACCTGGGCAACCTCAGAGCTCCATCTATTGGGGTACAAAACCTACTCCTCATTTGCTACTCAAAGCACAATAGGCAGACCCAAAGGAGGCTTAACAATCTACATTGCTAACACTCTATCCCACTTAAAAGTGATTAATCTTTTCACCGACTCTAACTGTCAGATATTCTCTCTCTCCTTTGCAAATGAAGACACTATTACTCTTGTCAACTCATACAACAACTTAACGGAAAATGACTACCTGACTTTCGTAGAAAATATGCAGGAGAGACTAAGATCCTTTCAACACCGGGAGGACAACTCTAGAACGATCCATCTTATCTGGGGAGGTGATTTCAATACACATCCGTGCCCAATGGCAGACACCCAATGTTGCGGATTTGTAGACGACAACAACGTCCCACTAGCCCATTTCGTCCACAATAAATCTGGCAACGCTCTGAATAACACACTGTCAGAGTTTGACTTATTCATTGCTAATTCCCGGAAGGCGGAGAAAAATCAGTTCAATCCAACTTACGTGGCTAGAGGCCACAAGACAACTGTGGATTACATCCTGCTGTCCCAAAGTCTCGCTACAAAAGTCACAGATCACCAAGTAATTGACAACACACTAAGTGATCACTACGCACTAAAGATTGAATTCCATCCATCGGAATACAAATCCAAGGTTACAGATATAGCAACAGCCCTTACCCAAGATAGCCTGCAACTGCGCAAACATAATGGTTATTCCATAAAATGGGAAAAGATTGACCCACAAAAACTCACAAAAGAATTAGTTAACCAGGCGTACCCACATATCGTTAACTGCCTGGACCCAGCCCTAAATCATTCCGAGGTCCTGCTGAATTTCGCTGAAATTCTGACAGTAGCCAAGAGACTACACACGGGGAAAATAACTAACAAACATACAGAAAGGAAAGGTTGGTTTAACCACAACTGCACGAGAGCTCTAACTGACCTAAAATCTGCCCTCCATAAAAAACCAAGGGACGTGGGCCTTATTCAACTTCTGAGAAGAAAATACAAACTGTAACGCAAACTAAAACTACAACAAATGAAAGAGAAACTCTGGAATGACCTAGACAAGAGCTCCCCATCAAAAAACAGCAAGGACTTCTGGAGAACGATTAGATCCCCATTCTTCTCGGACAACAACTCTCCCAAGATAGAGGTGGCTATAGATGAGGGAACTTGGATAGCCCACTTTGAAAATATATTCAAAGACCAAGGAACCACAGACCATCCATCTCACCTCCACAACGAAGTACAATATCCAATTCCAATATCTTTTGACATCTCCGAAATCCTGGCGGCTCTGGAAAAAAGCAAAACAGGAAAAGCCCCGGGCCCTGATGGCGTCCCTGTGGACCTTTTTAAATTCAACCAGGAGCTTTGGGCACCTATCTTGACGAGAGTATGCACAGCAGCAGCCAGTGAGGGCATCTTGGACTCCTGGACCAGATCAATCATGGTCCCCATCTTCAAGAAAGGGGACCGACAGGACCCAAAATGCTATCGTGCCATATCTCTCCTGGACTTCCTTGGCAAAGTGGTGGGGAGGGTCATTCTGGAGAGACTACAACAGTGGAGTGAGGAAAAGGCTATTATCTCGGACTTACAATTCGGCTTTAGAGAAGGCCTTGGGACAGTAGAGCAGGCACTTAACCTCAGCCTTATAATGGCCAAATACACGCATGCAAAGAAATCGACGGTATACATGGTCTATGTGGACCTGTCTGCCGCTTTTGACTGTGTCGCGCACTCCAAATTATGGACAGTTCTAAGTGAACTGAACGTGGATCCTTCATTGCTGGACCTTCTTAGAGAGCTGTACTCCGGGGCCTCGGCTAGAGTTCGGTTCGGAAAGAACGGTGAGCTGACAGCATCATTTGGCGTGGAGCGAGGAGTTAGGCAGGGCTGTGTCCTGGCCCCCTTCCTTTTCTCGCTCTACACAAATGGCTTGAGGGGGGCCCAGGACCTCCCAAAAATGAAACAGAGACCGATTCCAGCGCTCCTCTACGCGGATGACGCCGTCATCCTGGCCCGAACGCCGCGCGAACTCCAGCATTCACTAAATAGATATACCACCTTCATGAACGCCTTGGATCTAAAGGTTAATGTAAAAAAAACCTTTGTCATGATCATGGGGGGGGCGAAGAAAGGCAAAAAAAACATCTTTCTTGATAGTCAACCACTGGAGATTGCCACACAATACCCATACCTCGGGATCATGATCGATGATAAGCTAACATGGAAACCAGCAGTAGAAGCGAGATGCCACCTTTTTAAGCGCTCAATATCAGCCCTGCAGACCTTCTCACGAAAATTGGGAAGGAGGCGTCCACCAGAACTGTTAAGAATCTACAACGCCAAGTGCCAGGCGATTGCTCTTTATGAAGCAGGGGTCTGGGGCCATACAGACGTCGGAGCCCTACAAAAAATTGAAAACCTATTTATAAGATTTCTTCTCGCCACCCCAAAAGGCTCATCAACCTACGCCTCCCACATGGAACTGGGAATTCCTTACTTGCAGGATCTCCTCAAAATCCAGCCATTGCTTTTGTGGAGGCGTATATGGACTTCGGATGCTAACATGCTATCACAGTCGATAGTGGCCGACACAATGTCACTTGACCACTCCCTTAGATTAAAATGGCTCCGCTACATTAGAAACTTTTTTACTGACCTTGGCCTCGAAAAATATTACCATCATCCAGAATCGATTGTTGCCCTCCCAAAAAAGGAGCTCAAGGAACTTGCACTACGACATCTGGAAACACTAAGACTGATAACCGAGGCTGCAAAACCTTCAGTAGTTCACGCGAACACAGTCCAGCAAACTTTTGGCATTCAACCGTATCTCACTCTGCATACCAAAATATACGAGAGGATGCTGCTCACCAGGCTCAGACTGAACCTCTTTTTCAGACTGGTTGCTTTTCCTCTAAATAAGGCCTGGGACTCAAACCTGCCTCCGTGTCCCTGCGATGCGATATCAACTCAATCCAATATCCACGTCATTATCTTTTGTAAATTTTACCAACCCCACAGAAAACTTTGGATACTTCCGCTATGTAGGCGATGGGGCCTCAGACAATGTCGACCGGCCTTCCTTAGACTGCAAACCCTAGAGTCTGAAGAAGTCTGTTACCTGGTCTTAAACTTTTTAAAATGTATTATGAACCATAGAAAAAACCTTTAGCAAACTGCACTAGGAAAAAGAAAAATAATGTTTTTTAGAAGCAAAACTCCTCCTCTTTTTAAACAAATGACAGCTGCTTCTTTCTTCCTTATTTGTATAAACGTTCCTATGAAATGTCTTTTTACTTGTGTATGTATGGTCCTTTTTATGCTGATTGCTTCTTTCATGGTTTTCTTCGTGATTAATCGAATAAAGAATTATTATTATTATTAGATTTCTTCAAGATGCCACAAAACATTAGAAATTATGGTTCACAACATGTAACAGCTAAATGTAATCATGTGAAATCTGATGTTTTTAAGGAGTGCTCATTGAAACGCGTGAGCGAACTGCCACCTTCAGAAAAAAAAAATATTCTAAAAGTTAAGTCTACACTCTTGAGGTTAAAGATTTCCGTGTAGGCTATTCTAAAATCAGCAATTATAGTTGCCTTAAAAAAGGGATCAAAAATTGTTTAGTAAATAGCAAATAAAAATCACAAAAAAATAAGAAGTGTAGCGTTGATTCGTTGCTCCGATTGCCACAGGGGCAATTATTTGCCCAAGGTTGGCATTAAATCCTAAAGGGAAGCACAATAGATATTTTAAGGGGGCTTCCCTGAGGCAGAACAGCAAGCGTCTCTCCCAGCAATTTAAATTCAGTAGGAGATAACTGGATGACAAATGCGATGGAGGGCAGTTAGTAGATGCCAGGGACATATACCTTGTGACTGTTGGCTTAACAAGTTCCATATCGAATGTTAAATTATATATTGATCATATAGGGCCTCTTGTAGAGTCTTTTTATATATGCCCTCCATATTGTTTGAGTTCAGGAAAATGTGATCAAGGTTCACGCTAATCAGACTATTTCTGACAGCGACCAGCCACAGTTTGTCTCCACCCTTGCTGCATTTCAGGCAATCCGTTATAATTTCTCTAGTTAGTGAAGCTGACAAATTTTGCTAAACTTTTAACCAAAATATGGCCGGACGGGATGTGATGTAATCCTCATTATAAGGCAGCTGTAATTCCTGATGTCAAATAAAATTTGGAGAAGAAATTGGGTTCCCCAAAAGTTTTCGACAAAATAGATTTTCTTCTCCCTGGATAGTGCTACTTTTTGCATAGCCCCAAACATCAGTGCCATAAGTAGCCTTAGGTATGCATTGTGCTTTATAAAATTTTATTATTGAGAGCACTACCTCATTCATTTTTGATTGCAGGAGTCATAAAATTGAGTTATTCGCCCTTAGATATGTATTACTACTATGGGCCAACCAATGTCGGAAAAATTAGTACGGGAAAGTGCGAGTGCATAGAAGGCTTTCAAGTCCTGAGGTAATTGAGTGAATAAAGTGCTTTTTGGGGCCACAACACATTATAAACAATTTCTTTAAATTAATGCAAAGATCTAGACCAGCCATATAATAAACAAAGCCTCTAACTAAAGTGTGAAGTGCGTTTGGGGTGCGGCCAATTAGGACAGCATTGTCTGCATATAGTAAAACTGGCAGTGTGCAAATCATTAATATACATAATGAACAAGAGAGGGGCCATTAAGCACCTCTGACTGACCCCTCTGCCGATAGTAATGTTCCCTGAAACCTCCCCCTACTTGCCAATTATCACCCGTGCGTTCAAGTCCCTGTGTAAAAAGGCTAAAAAGGGCACTAAAACCTCAACCAACCTATACTTTAAGAGTACTGACCATAGAAGTGACCTATTTAAAAAGTCAAAGGCTGAGGAGAGATCCGGGCTATGGTATATTTACCGACAATCAGGTTAAGATTTAAACATTGTTCGACTGGTCCCAGTTTACTTCTGAACCCTAGCTGGCATTTATTTAAAATCTGTCCCTCCCCAGCCCAAGATCTAATTTTATTAAACAGGATCCTCCCAAGTATCTTAAGGGTGTTATCAATCAGGGAGATGGTCTATAGCAGCTAGGGTTGGACGGGTCCCCTTATTAAAAATCAGGATGATAGCACTAGTACACCATGTGCTTGGTATAAATGTATTTGCTAAGTTGTTAAACACATTAAATAAAACAGGAGCACTGAAATCAGGTTTGTAATTAATGAGGTCAATGAGAAGCCCAAAAGGGCCAGGTGCCTTATTACCCAAGCTTTGGTTGATTGCATCCTTGACTTCTATTATTGATTACGGATGCGTGCTACATTCGAAAAATCAAAGGGCTCCTCACTCTGGGGGGGGGGGGGGGTGCATATATTTTAGAGAAATCAGCTTCCCAGGCCTCACTTGTTATATTACAACTTAAAGGCATAAGTGAAAAGCCCATGGATCTCATATTTTTGACAGCCGCCAAATACTGTTTCCATTGTTGAAACTGGCAACACAGTCAAACTTGTCCCAGTCTTCTTTTAAGGTATCCTACTTTACGCTGCCTTATCACTTGTTTATAATGCTGTCTCAGGGATCCATCACTGGGTACCGCTACTATAGTGCTACACGGAGCTCTCTACTTGCTCGAGAACAGGCGTTATTAAACCATCAGGGATTCAAATTAATGTTAGATACAGCCTTCAAATTTGATCGTTTGATACCACCACATAGGTGGCAAAAAGCGCTGGACACCTCTGAGTTTGGATCATTAGACAACAGACAAATCTCAATAGAGAATAAGTATGCAGTTATCATTTTGAAAAAGTTTGCCATTATCAATGCCCTTCCAGACTATCCTCAAGTTTTCCATCAAGTGTGTTAAATTTCTTGCACCCGGCTCTTTAAAGAAAACAGGTCTGGGGGCAAACCTAATTCTTGTTAAAATAGGGTTGTGGTCACCAAACACAGTCGGTAAAACATCAGCTTGTACTACAACATCTTCTAATGAGGCAGCGATAAAGATGTAATATATCACTGAGGCGCAACAACAACCACTATATGTCGGAATGGGACTGTTGTTATGATTAATATTGGCAATATCCATCACATTCAGTAGATTGTGATTTAACAGATGATCTGTCTAAAATTGGTGCAGTGATTACATTTGCCCTCACCATCTTAGCATTAAAATCACCACCCAGGCAAATTCCTGCAAGCTTACCAGACTCAATTAGATTTTTTTAGGCAGAAACAAAATAAAATAATTAAATATAATTCCTATTTGGTACATTTGTAAAGTCATTATTATAAAAATTACTAAAACAAATTGGGATCCCTCGTGTGCAAATAACAGCTTGAAAATTGTCGTTGTTTGTGGCAAGGATTTTGACACGATCACCAGAAGAGATATTGAGCCATATAAAGAGGGATCACTGAAATAATATCGAGCCCATTAATATCGACTTGCAAAAATATCGATGAGAAAATATCGCGGGACAAAATATGGAGTTTCTATCTTTATACAGGTAAGTACAAAAATATCGACTCTAAAATATCGACTGTAAATAATATAGACTCTCAAAATATCGTTTTTTTTATATATCTTTAAATTAAGTTAAAACTAATATAAAAATAAATATATTTAATATAAACTTAGTTAAAATGATTAAATAAATGTAATATTAATAAATAATTAATGTAAATTACAAAATTTAAAAATAATAATAAATATATATATATATATAATTACATATTATTAACTAAACATATATAATATTTTTACCGTAGCATAGCAAATTGGTTAACATTTATTGTAACAACTATAGTGAATTCAACAGTAGAAAACGCTGGATAGCGTAGGGGTAAAAATTACTATTCCCACTCCAGTGGGTGCAACAGTAGGGAAAACGTTGGATAGCGTAGGGGTAAAAATTACTATTCCCACTCCAGTGGGTGCAACAGTAGGGAAAGCGTTGGATAGCGTAGGGGTAAAAAATACTATTCCCACTCCAGTGGGTGCAACAGTAGGGAAAACGTTGGATAGCGTAGGGGTTAAAATTACTTTTCCCACTCCAGTGCGTGCAACAGTAGGGAAAATATTGGATAGCGTAAGGGTTAAAATTACTATTCCCACTCCAGTGGGTGCAACAGTAGGGAAAGCGTTGGATAGCGTAGGGGTAAAAATTACTATTCCCACTCCAGTGGGTGCAACAGTAGGGGAAGCGTTGGATAGCGTAGGGGTTAAAATTACTATTCCCACTCCAGTGGGTGCAACAGTAGGGAAAATATTGGATAGCGTAAGGGTTAAAATTACTATTCCCACTCCAGTGGGTGCAACAGTAGAAAAAACGTTGGATAGCGTAGGGGTAAAAATTACTATTCCCACTCCAGTGGGTGCAACAGTAGGGAAAGCGTTGGATAGCGTAGGGGTTAAAATTACTATTCCCACTCCAGTGAGTGCAACAGTAGGGAAAATATTGGATAGCGTAAGGGTTAAAATTACTATTCCCACTCCAGTGGGTGCAACAGTAGGGAAAGCGTTGGATAGTGCAGGGGTAAAAATTACTATTCACAATCCAGTGGGTGCAACAGTAGGGAAAGCGTTGGATAGCGTAGGAGTTAAAATTACTATTCCCACTCCAGTGGGTGCAACAGTATGGAAAGCGCCGGATAGCGTAGGGGTTAAAATGACTAATAATTAATTAACAATTAACAATTTTAATTAATTTACATAATTAATTAATTATTATTAAATAACTTCCCACCCTATCCCCTTATAAACTCACAACCCACTAAAGAAAATATTTTACTAAATATTAATTATTTATCAATTAAATATTTATAATTATTTACCAATAATATTTTAATTATTTACCAATTAATAATTATTTAACAATTATTATTAATTAACATAATTAATTAATTATTATTAAATTACTTCCCACCCTATCCCCCTATAAACCTACAACCCGCTACAGAAAATATTTTACTAAATATTAATTATTTATCAATTAAATATTTATAATTAATTACCAATTATATTTTAATTAATTACCTATTAATAATGAATTAACAATTATTCTTAATTTACATAATTCATTAATTATAATACATTTACTTCCCACCCTATTCCCCTATAAACCCACAACCCGCTACAGAAAATATTTTACTAAAAATTAATTATTAATTATTTATTAGTTTGTACCAATTATATTTTAATTATTTACCAATTAATAATTAATGAACAATTATTACTAATTTACATAATTAATTACTTAGAATTAAATTACTCCCCACCCTATTCCCCTATAAACCCACAACCCACTACATATTTATATTACACAAGTATTAAAAATTATTAATAACTACCTTATTTTCGATTTTTTTTGTCTATATTCTATCTAGTCGATATTATGTCTAGTCTTTATTTTTGAATCGATATTTCGGCTATTAATATCGATATTACTCGATATTTTTGTAGTCTATATTATGTCTGGTCGATATTTTAGCTAGTCTATATTTTTTACTCGATATTTTGTCCAAACGATATTTTGGAATCGATATTATGTCTGTTTACCATAAATAGCCCCCCGGTGGGCTGCCTTGTTTGGGAGTGGGTACAATAATTATGAAGCATTAAAACCCCTGCAAGTACAAGTCCATTGTTACCCAAGTTTCCAGAAACATGAGACTGTTGTATTTTCTAACGAAATGTGCCCAGTCTTCAGAACTTATCTTGAAAGCTAAGCCAGCGATGTTCCAGCTTAGAACACTCCAATTTGGGTCATGTGGTTCTATTATGTCACGTTCTATAAAGGTGGGCTTTGGATCATGTAGTTCTAAAGTAGCAAGTTCTAGACAATTGAGCATAGGTCTCGGGAGGATGTATTCAGATGGTGTTCGAATAGCCAGTTGTCAATTCAAGCTATCCAAACCAAGCAGAGCAGAGAATCAGTTAAAATCTGTAGGCAAGACAAAAGTAGGTATGTTTGGCCCAGGGGTAGATGTATAAAAGAAATCAAGGGGTAACAAGAGTTGGAATGATGTTGTTGAGCTCTTGTGTCATTAGTATTGATCTAGCTAAAGCTGGACCACCGAAGTTAATAACAACGTAATCTCCCTCTATGTTCTTTACTGATGAGCCAACCCACGCTACCCTGCACACCATTATGATATCACTTACATTTGTCACCTTAAAACCTTTATGTTTAATTAGCCAATCAGCACTTTTATTACGCAGTTGTTCCCATGTCGCAGTCTGATTTTTCCTTCAGGGTGGGACGCATGCTAAGAGTAAGACATAGGGACAAACAACCGGAGGTAGGCTAAGGATTTCTTTATTGGCCACCACAAACTCACTGTCATTATTCACAGGGGGGAATTTCGCTCTCTGGGTATTGCAAACTAGAGCAGTGTTGTTGCACGGTTCGTGGTGGCAACATGGGTGACTGAGTGAACTGGTTGGTGTGTATTATTAATAGAAATAGACGTTACTGGTTCGTTCTGTGCACCGGTGGGTTTAGGTGTCAAACATTCCATTTTTTTATAATAGGTGACACAAACACTAGGGGTACTAGTATAGGGGGTTTGTGAGAACATAAACATTTGATGTTGGTTATTAGAGCTGGTTACGCTGGGTGCATTAGAAATCTGTGACTTGAGAGTCTCTACCTGTTGTGAGGCCTGCTTATGGATGTTGTTATTCGAGCCTGGTTTATTCACTAATGACTCTAAACGATCTAGGCATTTCCAAAGATCTGCAAAGCTATTATCAAGAAGTGTTTTATTGTGGTAATACACAGTCTGCTATAATGTCAATTGCAGTATCGCCAAGTTTGAAGAAAAATGAGGGGCCTATCACAGGCTCAGTCTGTGTATAGGTACATTCATTTGATGCTACAGATACTGTTAAGTCAACAGTGGCGTTAGTTGAGCTCAGAGCCGCAGGTCCCACTGTGCCTTGGATCCATGATAAGAAATGCATGGGGCTAGTGGCAGACTGTAAAAAAGGAAGGGCTATTTGTATATAAAGCATGGAAATCAAGAGTGGATTTCTGGATTGTAAGATCCAAACACAAGGAAAATAGAATAAGGACCAGCATGATTTTTCGGTTGGTGACAAAAAGGCCTTTGGCTGGAAAACATTGGCAGCTCACTGAGGCAGAGTGTGATTTTTGACCAGGGTTCAGCCCCAGCTGGGGATAATCGATGTTTTTCCTTTTTTTCTATTTGTTTTCTAAATTCCACAAATGAAAGCTGTGCCTTTGTAAATCACCCCTAGCAGTGTCTGGGGGAATTATGGCCTCCTTAGTCATAGTGCATGTCAGGCATTGATAGCATGCTGTGTAGCATGTGGAGGGGGGAACAGGTTTACTATTAAAGAAATCACTTATTTAGTGGAATGAGAATTTGGGGATGATTGTGTAACAATAAGAAATGCACAGGGCTAGTGGCAGACTGTAAAAAAGGAAGGGCTATTTGTATATAAAGCATGTAAATCAAGAGAGCATTTCTGGCTTATAAAGTCCGAACACAATGGAAATAGTGGAATGAGCAACATCATTTTTCCATGACAAATAGGCATTTGGCTGGTGGTAATTGCAGCTCAATAGATGGCTCACTGCCAGTTCACAGGGGCTGTGAGTGTTTTTTGACCAGGGTTCAAACTCCAGCTAGGGAAAATCGTTTTTTTTAATTTGTTTTCTAAATTCCACAAATGAAAGCTGTGCCTTTGTAAATCCTCCCCTAGCAATGTCAGGGAGAACTATGGCCTCCTTAGTCATAGTGCATGTCAAGCATTGATGGCATGCTGCGTGGCATGTGGAGGGGGGGCAGGTTTGCTATAAAAGAAATCACTTATTTAGTGGAATGAGAATTTGAGAATGATTGTGTAACAATAAGAAATGCATGGGACTAGTGGCATACTGTAAAAAAGGAAGGGTGATTTGTATTTAAAGCATGTAAATCAAGAGAGGATTTCTGGCATCTAAAGTCCAAAGACGATGGAAATAGATGAGGGAGCAACATAATTTTTCCATGAGACAAAGGCATTTGGCTGGGGGCAATTACAGCAAAATAGGTGGCTCTCTGGCAGTTCACAGGGGCTGTGAGTGCTTTTTGACCAAGGTTCAAACCACAGCTGGGGAAAATCGTTTTGTTTTTAAATTTGTTTTTTAAATTCCACAAATGAAAGCTGTTCCTTTGTAAATCACCCCCTAGCAGTGTCTGGGAGAACTATGGCCTCCTTAGTCATAGTGCATGTCAGGCATTGATGGCATGCTGTTTTGCATGTGGAGGTGGGGACAGGTTTGCTATAAATGAAATCACTTATTTAGTAGAATGAGAATTTGGAGATGATTGTGTAACAATAAGAAAGTGCACGGGGCTAGTGGCAGGCTGTAAAAAAAAGAAGGGCTATTTGTATATAAAGCATGTCAATCACAGAGTATTTCTGGCTCATAATGTCCAAACACGATGGAAATAGAGGAGGGAGCAACATCTTTTTTCCATGACAAATAGGCATTTGGCTCGGGGCAATTGCAGCTAAATAGATGGCTCACTGGCAGTTCACAGGGACTGTGAGTGCTTTTTGACCAGGATTCAAACCCCAGCTGGGGAAAACCGTTTTTTTTTTTTGTTTTCTAAATTCCACAAATGAAAGCTGTGCCTTTGTAAATCACCCCCTAGCAGTGTCTGGGTGAACTATGGCCTCCTTAGTTATTGTGCATGTCAGGCATTGATGGCATGCTGTGTGTCATGTGGAAGGGGGGTACATGTTTGCTATAAAAGAAATCACTTATTTAGTGGAAGGAGAATTTGGGGATGATTGTGTAACAATAAGAAATGCATGGGGCTAGTGGCAGACTGTAAAAAATGAAGGGCTATTTGTACTTAAAGCATGTAAATCAAGAGGGGATTTCTGGCATATAAAGTCCAAACACCATGGAAATAGAGGAGGGACCAACATGATTTTTCCTTGACAAATAGGCCTTTGGCTGTGGGTAATTCCAGCAAAACAGATTGCTCACTGGCAATATACAGTGGCTGTGAATGCTTTTTGACCAGGGTTCAAACTCCAGCTGGGGAAAAACATTTTTTTATATTTGTTTTATAAAATAATAAACTAGCACTTCTGGGGGGTTTATCACACCATTATACCACAAGCAACATATACACAAAATGTGGCACGCTGTAGCATATGTCATGAGATATGCTACTTTAGTTACACTACTTGTGGGTTCTGTTAACTGTGTGTAAGTCGCCATGCGCTACACGTTTGGTCTGTTCAGTGTGTAAATCGCCTTGCCCTATACGTCTTGTCTGCTTGGTGTGTGTGTAAGTTGCTACATGTCTTGTCTATACGGTGTTTAGGCCACCATGTACACATATACATTGGTTTCTCACCCTTTCTTTAGGGGTAGGTCATGGGTGTTAGTCCCATTTACATGGTTAACCTGAAAATAACCCTAACAGGAGGGATGACTTTATGAATTACAGTCCCAAGTGCGCGATTTATAGGAGGGTTGTCAAGATGGGTTTTTATTCCCATCTTCACAGCGTATGTTATTTTGTCTCTGGGTGCATATCACCCTTTGATACACGCTACAAAATATTTTTAAATTGTTTTATGGGGGAGAATGGGTGATATTGATTGTCAATTTATTTGATATTGCTTGTCAATGTATTATTCATCCTTTCTGCTTTGTTCATGATTCAGACTTTCTTGTTTACAGTTTCTCCCATGTTATATTGTTCTTTTTATTTAAAAGGACGGGGATATGTTATATCCTGTTTATGTAATGATATGTATCTCAGTTTACCTATCTCCTAGCTGCCCTGCAAGTGTTGAGAGTGGAATCTTAGTGTGACTGTGATGCTTGGAATGTTTGGGTGCATGGGTGGATGAGTGGTGACAGTTGGAAGATGGGCTGAGCAGCAGGCTGGCTGCTCCTGGTGGGGCCGGAGTATAAGGTTCACCAGGATGAAGGGCAGATGTATATGGAAACCATCTTACTTGAATTCCACCCTGCAACCTGAACATAATAAAGAAACACTTATAATACTAAGCGCCTGCATCTCATCGAATCCGGACTGGTGAACATTATCAAGGGACCCCGGCAGAAAAAACTCCATAAAATTTTCTGAGGGCCCTGTGATGACTCTGGCTGTGCGCAAGAGGGCAACCACACCTGTGACCCACTCCTGCACCTCTAAAGCCATAATTAAACCGCCTGCCGGATTCCAACTGGAATTCAGGTAAGGCGGTCCTGAGTCAGCTGGCCCACAGCGGTGGCTGTTTAAAAAATCACATTCAAGCCGTAACAGGCACTGCAATAGGAACACCATTGCAGGTTCCTGATGGGCATGGAATGTGAACTCCATTCCCTGGACGAACTTGGGTGCATACTGTTAGAACTGGCTATTTCTGGTTGGCTAAGGCTGACGCCAAAGCTAGGCAGAAACCACCATTCTAGTCAGGGCAAGGGAGTCACACGCCAAGATAACCCCCGCTCACCCCCTTGGTAGCTTGGCACGATCGGACAGGCTTATCCCGGAGGCAATGTGTAAAGCATTTGCGCATGCACACAACAGCAACAACATCCTAAGCACACCACAAAAGGAACTCCACACAAGGTTATATAAAAATATCTTCTGTATTGGAAATCACATCAGATAGTAATCACACAATGTACATGGTGCCAACTGGCACGGGCAATATGCACAAGGGATTATTTACACAGGACAGGGCCACGTGGGCCACTGTCAGAATCAGCACTTAGTAGAAAATAGAGTATAGGTTATAAAATCACTGTAGCACAAATGAGCAAATATAGCACACAACCAGTAAGTACTGGTAACAGGTAAGTACCACCTACGCAACCCTAAACACCTTAAGAGAATGTCACGCAGTGAACCTGGTCCTCACTAGGACCACCTGTACTAGACAGAACAACCACCTAAGTATCACAATACAATTAGGGGTATAAGCAAGAACACATTACACATGATGTATCACAACATTCAGAGGTGTAGGGAAGTAAAACACATGATGCATAAAACATACATTTAGCAGTGTAAGAACAAGGCATATGATGAATAAAAAACACATTCAGAGGTACAGGGAAGGAAAAACACATGATGTATAAATCAACACATTCAGAAGTGTAAGAACAAGGAAGACACATGATGCATAAAAACATTCAAAGGTGCCCGAACACAACTCAATAGCGCAAAAACACATGATGCCTAAAACATTCAGAGGTGTAAGATCAAGGTGCATAATCATACTAAATGCATTACATTTACTAGCACCACATCACATTGCGCAAAACTCACATTAGGCAATTACCATCATAAACATAGCAGGTAACCACATTGCGCAAGATCACCTTAGGGCCTTGTGCCCTATTCACCTATCAGTCACCCAGGCCAACTGGCCATACAATAAAGGGACTAAAGAGCCCTGTGTCCAGAATGTCAGGGCGCGCTGCCATACAGCGGCAGTCAGGGGTGCGCCACTGGCGCAAAACCTAAACGTTGCAGCTGCCCACTAATTGCTGGGCAGCTGAGGACAATCCCAAGAGCCTAAACGGTGCAGCTGCCCACTAATTGCTGGGCAGCTGGGACATCAGTAAAACTGTGACAGGGCCCTCACTGGCCCTAGGACAGGACTGCCCCAAAGTAGGAGCCCTCTAGGCTCTACGACACTACATGTGCCCTCTGACTCCTCCAACACAAGGACTGCGCAAAACTGAGCCCTCTGGCTCTAACAGCATATTGAGGCAAAACATAGGGACAATAACCTGGGCCCTTCAAAGAAATATAGCCCCCGTTGGAGCCACACAGGCTTTGAAACAGCTGTGGGGCGTTGGAGCCATCTGGCTCTATAAATACACATGCCCCAAGTCCTCTGGTGGCCCTAAACGACCAGAATGGCATCCACGAGCCTCTCTGGGCTCGAAACTTAATGCCCGGCATGTTGGAGTCCCTCTCGGGGGACTCGGAATCACTGAAATGCCCCTCAGAGCCTATTTAGGCTCTACAACAAATGTGGGCATTGGGGCACTCGAGCTCCATTGAAATGTTGGGGCGGTCCACTGCCATCTGGGGCCGCCCTACCTCCACCCTCGTCCTTGTGCCTCTCTCCGGCACCAACAGCAGCCCCCACGGAGCCCCCAGCCCTTTTTACTCATGGGCTGTTCCTCTGGCGGGGGCTCCTGCTTCACTCGCGGCGGGGGCAGCTCCTTCAAGCGGCGGCGTGCGCGGGGCTCTCCCTCCTCCACAGGAGAGCCCCGCCTTCCTCTTTACGCGGACTCTTCTGCAAACTGGCTCTTCACTCGAGCTCTGGCCACACTACCTCTCGGCTCCTCTTCTTCTCTCGGGGCTCCCTCCGCACATGGAGCCCCGTAACAGACCACACTTCCTCTTCTTTTCCCGGGGCTCCCTCAGCACACGGGAGCCCTGCAACATCCCACACTTCTTCTTTCTCGGGCCGGCGGCGGCGGGCGGGACTTCCTGCCGGATTGCAGGCCCCGCCCCCGTCCCAGCGGAAGATGCCTGACTTCCAGTTTTGCGGAGGGCCGCGGCAGTGATTGAAAGGGTAGAAAGGAGGGGTGGGCACCCTCGGTATTAAAATAAAACATACCAGCGAGGTGGGCACTCGCAGAGGGGCCTATAAACGGGAGAATACCCGTACTATAAAAATAAAGTGCACACGAAGCACTCGGGGGCACACAAAGGGCAGGGGCGCTTCCCAAACGGGATAACCACAGCGCTCTGCCAGAAATCAGGAAAAAAGCGCCCACGAGGCTCTGGGGAGCCCAGAAATCACCAAAACGCCCCAGAAAGGACCCCCACAGCAAGGAGGGTCCCAGCAGCTGCAGGGCATTATAGGACAAGGCTTCTAGGGCAAGTGAAGTCTCCCAGCCACCCTCAGGCCAGGCAAAAAGGGCCCCCAGGAAGAAGTCCTCCAGCAGTCCATCAAGTATCCATGGGCTGGGCAGGGCCCGGGGAGGCAAGCCTTCCCCTGAGCCCAAGCAGCAGCATGCCCCTGGCAGGATTCAAGTCAGAAACAAGAACATTTTGTAAGGGAACACAGCCCCTTTTTATACAGAGAAATTCTTTGTCTAGCAGGGTGCAGGCAGTGTGAGAACCAGTTACAACTGGTTATAGGGAACTCCTTTCACAGGCCAGGCTAGGGACATCAGATGCACCCCAGGGGGTGGAGCCAGCATTGCGTGGGGAAAACCCAGTCCCATTCAGGACCCTCAAACCAGAAAGTCAATCCACAAGCAGGTCCAGGGTCATTGGCAGCCAATAATACGCCAGATACAAATTACACAAATATGCCAACTTCTAAAAGTGGCACTTCTACACTAGACACAATCATGCCACATATATCATTGCGCAGCATTCAATCTCACAAGTTCGCACATACCAAACTCGACCCTGCACTGCCCACACATCAGGAACTACCATGAGCATACATATTCCCCATTCATTCCTATCGGAGGGCAGGTCACTCACTACACATACACAGACAACTCACGCACTTTACACTGTACCACAGTGAAAAAGTGCGCAGAGGCCTAAAATCACTAACACCAGGTCACAGAAACAGGCTAAGAAAAATCAAAAAGTCTTGGGGTGAACCTGCCAAAAGGGCCGGGTCCAACACATACAAACAGGGGGGGGCACACCATGTGATGCACTACATCCATCCCTTGGTGCAAAGACACCAGGGGACCCATTAGGACTCTTTTTTTTCCGCTCCACTACACTTTTCATTGCAGGCTTACCACCAAGAAAACCTTGGCAGACAGGCAACTCAGAATATGTTTGGAGGGGCTGCAGCAACCCCGCCAAGCATATTGGGGATTGAAGAATGTCACAACACTGCCCGTTTGTGGTGGTGCCAATGCAGTTTGACTCCCCAAGTCATAATGGGGCAGTCAGAACACCAGTGTGGCAGCACCCGCACCACCACCGTAAAATCTTGACCGCGGCTTACAGAGAAGGGCATCCCAGCAGGGTTCCATCGCAGTCAGCCTAATACTTTGAATTTGTCCCTGTTAAGTGTGACCAGGTGTCCCAAAGTGGCGCTATAGATTACTTAGTCCTACATTGGTGTGGGATTTGTATTGTTTATTGTGTCTTAATTATTTACTGAATTGGGTTTTTAAACCTGTCTCCTAAGTTAAGCCTGCCTGCTCGCAACCAAGTTACCAAGGTTGAGCATGGGAATAATTTATTGAGATCTGTACTTCGCCCTAGACTGTGTTAGAGGACTTATTGCCAGTGGCAGCTGCATAGTTACTACTACTAATAACCCACTTTTCAACACTAAGGAGACATATGGATGCTTAGTGAGTAACATGAGCCTCCCCAGAGCACATACCTCTGATAAAACAAACTTTCACACACATGATGGTCACTGACAGAATTTCACACTCAAATGTAAGTGTATTTTTGCATAATTTACCGATACACCAAGCAGTCTCATTTGCACCAGATTTTTCTTTATATCCTGTATGTCCCTACTCTCTTCTGACTTCCTTTTCCTGACTTATTAGTGTACCTTAAATGAGGTGCAGCATAGGACACACAAAAATAGAAGGCATCACATGGAGACTTTTAGTATGTCAATGGAACTATTCAGGGGCTTATATCGCACAAAAGTTGTTTGGGAGAAATGGTAGGATTTTCCCAGTCTGCTTTGTGTTCGACAATGTCGCATTTGGATCAAGAAACACATATGAATCCGATCCGAAGCCTAAATTAAAATCTAGCTCCATCAGCGGAGTCTGGACCTATGGGTCAAGAGTTACTTGGCAGAACCTGTGTGGCCGCATATTTTTCCAAAGAGTCCCGACTGTTTCCAGCAGGTAGGTCGCCCCTCCTAGCTACCAGACGGTCCTCCTGACAGTGCCCTCGCTGCTGCTGCCGAGTTAGTCCTCTGTGTCTTTCGCCTCCCTCGCTCTGCTGCCTGTGCCCTTGTGACCCTTCCCCCATGTTTTTCTTCTGTGCCCCTGCTCCCTGGTGTCCCCTTCGTTTTTGCTGCCTGTGCCCTTGTGACTCCTCTCCCCCCATATTTCTTCTGTGCCCCTGCTCCCTGGTGTCCCCTTCGTTTTTGCTGCCTGTGCCTTCGTGTCCCCCTCCCCGTTGTCCTCCGTTCCACCTTCCTGCTGCTCCTGCTGCTGCGTCCCTGCGGCCCCACCCCCACTGTCCCATTCACCACCCCGCTCCCGACTCCCAGCTGCTCCTCCCTCCTACTACTCACTTAAACGGAGGCCGCAGAGCACTGAAGGGAGCGACCTCTGACCCTGCCAGCAGGTAGGTCGCCCCCCAGCTGCCACACGGTCCTCCCGACAGTGCCCTTGCTGCTGCTGCTGCAGAGTAAGTCCTCTGTGCCTGTCCCCTCCCTCTCTCTGCTGCCAGTGCCCTTGCATGGCCTTTGTAAATCAGTCTGAGCCTGTTGCATTTGCATATGGCCATGTCTGAACTGGGATGGTGTGGAGTGCAAAAAAACGATGGATTTAGGCCCAGATCACTGTACTTGGGTGAATGTATGACATTGTTCTGCATTCTGTCCATTAACTGTGGTTTTTGCATTTGTCACCCCGAGTGGGATGGGTATGCTCAGACAGGAGTCCCATGCTCTCCACACCACTGGATTCAAGCAAGCCTGGCTGAAGACGGCTGGAATGCCAGAAACCGGTCCTCGGAAGCTTGTTTCCGGTCCAGGGAAGGCATGGCTTGGCAGTTCGGGCTGGACTGTTCCCATGAGGCACAGGGTCAGACTGATTTGCATATGGCCATGTCTGAACTGGGGTGGTGTGGAGTGCAAAAAAACTATGGATTTAGGCCCAGATCTCTGTACTGGGGTGAATGTATGACATTGTTCTGCATTCTGTCCATCAACTGTGGGTTTTGCATTTGTCACCCCAAGTGGGATGGGTATCCTCAGGCGTGAGTTCCATGCTCTCCACACCACTGGATTCAAGCAAGCCTGGCTGAAGACGGCTGGAATGCCAGAAACCGGTTTTCGGAAGCTTGTTTCTGGTCCAGGGAAGGCATGGCTTGGCAGTTCGGGTTGGACTGTTCCCATGAGGCACTGGGTCAGACTGATTTGCATATGGCCATGTCTGAACTGGGGTGGTGTGGAGTCAAAAAAAACGATGGATTTAGGTCCAGATCTCTGTACTGGAGTGAATGTATGACATTGTTCTGCATTCTGTCCATCAACTGTGGTTTTTGCACTTGTCACCCCGAGTGGGATGGGTATCTCTGACCTGAGTCCCATGCTCTCCACACCACTGGATTCAAGCAAGCCGGGCTGAAGACGGCTGGAATGCCGGAAACCGGTCCTCGGAAGCTTTTTTCGGGTCCAGGGAAGGCATGGCTTGGCAGTTCAGGCTGGACTGTTCCCATGGGGCACAGGGTCAGAATGATTTGCATATGGCCATGTCTGAACTGGGGTGGTGTGGAGTGCAAAAAAATGATGGATTTAGGCCCAGATCTCTGTACTGGGGTGAATGTATGACATTGTTCTGCATTCTGTCCGTCAACTGTCGTTTTTGCATTTGTCACCCCAAGTGGGATGGGTATGCTCAGACGTGAGTCCCATGCTCTCCACACCACTGGATTCAAGCAAGCCGGGCTGAAGACGGCTGGAAAGCCAGAAACTGGTCCTCGGAAGCTTGTTTCCGGTCCAGGGAAGGCATGGCTTGGCAGTTCGGGCTGGACTGTTCCCAGGAGGCAAAGGGTCAGACTGATTTGCATATGGCCATGTCTGAACTGGGGTGGTGTGGAGTGCAAACAAATGATGGATTTAGGCCCAGATCTCAGTACTGGGGTGAATGTATGACATTGTTCTGTATTCTGTCTATCAACTTTGGTTTTTTCTCCTTGACACAACAGCACCGGACGTCGCCTTCCTCATGGAAACCTGGATGAATGCCTCCTGAGCCCCCGACATCACCATAGCCATCCCGGACGGCTACAAGATCACCCGGAGGGACTGCGTCAACCAAGCCAGAGGTGGCATCGCCATTGTTTACAGAAACACCATCCGCATCACAACCAACACCGACAACACCCTCACCGCTGCCGAGCACCTTCACTTCCAGATACACACCAACCCCAAGACCACCCTCAGAGTTACACTCATCTACAGACCCCCGGGAACACGCACACATTTTAGCAAAGCCATCGCAGACTTCATCAGCCTGCTCGGTCTCGCCTCCTCCGACTACATCCTCCTAGGGGACCTCAACTTCCACCTGGAGAACAACAAGGACAACAACACCACCTCCCTGCTAGACAACCTCGCCAACCTCGGACTCAAGCAACTGGTCAACACCCCCACCTACTACGCTGGCCACACGCTCCATAAGATCCCTGTCTTCTCTAGCAACCACATCTCCTTCAGCCACGCTACCGAACTTCACTGAACCAATCACAGCTGCGTCCATTTCGACTTCAGGAAAACCACGACCCACCACCGCCCGCAACAAGCCCCCTGATGATGCTGGAGCAAGATCACCACCAACCAGCTCACCACCTCCCTGAGACAAAACCCACCCACCAACACTACGGACCCCAACGTAGCAGCCCGCAACCTCACACAGTGGATCACCGACTGCGTTGATGCCCTTGCACCACTGAAGAACCCTCCAAACAACCCCAACAGCAAGAAAGTCTCATGGTTCACCAATGACCTCAAAGACTCCAAGAAATCCTGCCGTGCCCTCGAGAAAGCCTGGCGCCACGACCAGTCAACGGAAACATGACAGCCCTCAAGAACGCCATCCGCAAACACCACCAGCTGATCCGCCCCACCAAAAGGTCATCTTTCAGAGAACGACTGGACAACAACACCCACAACAGCAAGGAACTCTTCAGCATTGTTAAAGAGCTCTCCAACCCCAGCGCCAGCAACAATGACATCACGCCATCGCAAGACCTCTGTGACTCACTCGCCACGTTCTTCCACCACAATATCCCCGATATACATGACAGCTTCCGCGCTCAGAACGCGTACCCCCCACTACCACCCTCTGCATCTGGACCCCTGTCAGCACGGAAGACACCACCCTCATGATGAACACCATCCACTCAGGCTCCCCAGCCGACCCCTGCCCACACCACATCTTCAACAAAGCTGACTCCATCATTGCGCCCCCAACTCCGGGACATCATTAACAACTCCTTCGCATCCGCCACCTTCACAGAGAGCTGGAAGCATGCGGAGATCAGCACCCTCCTGAAGAAACCCACCGTAGACCCCACAGACCTTACGAACTTCCGCCCCATCTCGCTCCTCCTCTTCCCCGCAAAAGTCATCGAGAAAAACGTCAACATTCAGCTGACCACCTTCCTCAAGACGAACGGCTCCCTCGACCCATCACAGTCCGTATTCCAAGCGAACCACAGCACCAAGACCGCCCTCATCGCAGCCACAGACGACATCAGGACACGGTCTGCCACCGCACCCTGACAACCCGCCTCCACCACGCCGGGATCCATGGAAAGGCCCTGGAATGGATCACCTCCTTCCTCTCCGACAGAACCCAAAGAGTCCGTCTCCCGCCCTTCCGCGCAGCGGCCACCAAGATCATCTGCGGCGTACCCCAAAGCTCCTCGCTCAGCCCCATCCTCTTCAATGTCTACATGAGCCCCCTCGCACCCATCGCAAGCAAACACAACCTCCACATCATCTCTTACGCCAATGACACCCAACTGATCCTCTCACCAACGACCCCGCCACCGCTAAAGCCAGCTTCCAGGAAGGAATGAAAGACGTCGCGGAATGGATGAAGCTCAACCGTCTGAAACTTAACTCAGACAAGAGGGAAGTCCTCATTTTTAAGCAGTAGCGGCACCCCCCCTCCCAGCGCCTTGAGACCCCTGCGGGTGAGTAGCTCGCTATATAAATGTTCCTGATTGATTGATTGTTGTAGGCTTACCTTTCTGGTTTGTCAGAATGGAGTCAATGATGACATGTGGCTTTAAATTGCAACATAAGAGTTAGATTATGAAACACAATTGCTTGTATTTTGTGGTTGGCCTCCTCTGTGCCAGACTGTATGTTCTGAAGACCACTACATAGAGCATGCTAATCTGCAGGTCCTCTAAGATATTTTTAGCAAACATAAATATAAAGTCATTTTAGTCCTTGTTTTTCCATGGAATTCAGTGGTTTTATGATTATATTCTAATTTGAACTTTTTGTAACCTCATCTATCTTTACGGCTACCATCTTGGCAGACCATTCATCCAACCTTCTGCAGGCATTTAATCTGGTAATTACAGGTTAGCCAGACAAATAGTATATTTTATGTATTGGCCCATGGGTTAAAATAGTAACCAAATAAACTCACTGATACGATAACTGTTCTAAAAAGCAAGGACGGATCAGCAAGCTTTGCTGAGATGTTGTCTTGTCCCTCTAAGTAACACAGTTATCTCTGTGAAATCTTCTAACATGACCGATGTGCCCCCTCACATTGTTTACCTTTGTTGATGTCAACGGGCATTTTTAGTATCAACATGCCTGGGTCAGGAAAGCATAATGACATAAGGGGCTCTCTACAGATGGTAGGGAGTTGGAGGCCTGGATGTAGGATATTGGATTGCAGCTCTAAACGAAATTAGTTTTAATTAAATTAAAGTGATATAATGTTTTACTTTATGTGCATAGTGTTATTTTTCTATTCATTAAATCCAATTAAACAGTACAATCAAATTACGAAACAAAAGAATGTTCTCAGCAACGACTGGTTTGATCTGTATTGAAAATTCTATATTATAACTCAGCCTGGTTCTTCGATCTAGAATAACATTTAGATGTTTTTTTCAGTATAAGCAGTAAAACGATATGGAAACTGCACTTCTTTTTAATTTTAGCAACTTTGAAGCTCAGCTTTACACCAGCTACATCTTAATGCAGTTCGTCCACATCAATGATACACTGAAGCTGCATCACTGTATGCAGGAAGATAATGCCAACATTTCCATCGGATAGGTGGCCAAATTAGCATAGGAGAAAACACACAAAAACACAAGGTAAAAACCTCACCTTGCATTATTTCCCATTACCATAAAACCGCTATTTTCCGGTGTTTGGCTCACCATAACATTGAAAAGATAGCTACTGAAGTAAGAAGAATCACATACTTGGAAGGCTGCTAAAAAGTCTTACATACCTGAACTGAAGGTTTTGACGAGCCATTTCAGTGGAAATCCTACAGTATCTTCCCTAAAACCTGACTCAGCGCTACAATATTCTTCAAACTTTTTTTTAGGGTCAAAATGTTCTCCATATTGAGCTATCAGTGAAGAAACTGATGCCATGTTCACGTTCTCGATTGTCTGTTTCTTGACTCTGTTATCTTGCTTCTCTTTCCTTGCCTGTGTCACGGTTTCCTCTTCCTCCTTTATAGGGTAACTGGAGCTATTAAAATATGTTAATTTAGAACACGTGCTACATGCTAATATGTGTGACATCCTAATCAAACCATCCAGGTGTTTAGTCTCTTCCATTGCATCATTTGTGTGTTTACCTCATACCCTCTCTTTTGCTGTTTATGATGTGGCCTGGCACTACAACACTCAATCACTCTTACGTTGTATGGATGTTCCAATGTGCTCCGAATGCCTAGCTGTGGTACTTGGCCCTTTTGGTAGTGTCATCTCCAAACATTTTGCCTTCAATCTACTGTTTTCTGAAGCCATTTCTGCTGGCATTTAGAACTCTGCACACGTTACCACTGCTTACCAGTGCTGAAGTACTTGTGCTCTCTCCCTTAGGCATGGTGTATTTGGCTTGCAGCCAATTGGCACACTAATTTACTATTAAGTCATAAGTAAAGTGATACTACATGGACCCAGAGCCTGTAAATTAAATGCTACTAGTGCGCCTGCAGCAATTATTGTGCTGCATACTTAAGTAGCTTCTTTAAACATAACTCGGGTCTACAATTGCAGCCTGAGTGTGAAGTTTCCCTTTTAATTTTGACCTGGCAAAATGACCCTTTTGCCAGGCCTAAACCTTCCTTTAAGATACATATAAATCTCACCTAGAGTATACCCTACAAAGCCCACATGGCAGAGTACATTATCTTTAAAACTTTGGGCAAGTATGTTTAGGTTTAACTGGGCCAGATAGTGGAAAGGCCAACCTCTCCTGTAGGATAACACTGGGTTACCTTATTGCATTTAATAAGTGATAACCTTCAATTGGTAGCAAGTGAGAATGTTGATATTGTGTCCTAAGAATTGTAATTTAAAACCCTCTTTAATGGTAAAGTTGGATTTAAAGTCTGAAAATGTAAATTCTGAAAATACAACTTTTAGGCTTCTGACACTAATGGCCCCCTGATGCCAGAGCTCCTTGCTTCCGTGGCCTGCTGGAGAGACTCTGGTACTATCCTGGGGGCAATTGCACCCACGTTGCTTTGTGACTGCTCCCCACCAATTGTCGGGGGCTTTTCTGCCATGAATGCCCTGATTGGTGCCCTGAGGCCCAAAGGGTGTGCGAACACGGGACGGAGCCGGGCATGGGCATGGGCCTGCTCACTGTCGCCTGACATCGCCGACCATAACTCTGAACTCCCCCACCACAGTGGCATCGGCTGCACTGGAGAAGCTTCTGTGCCCCAGCCAGGAGGTGTCCCATGCCTCCATGAAGACATAGGATGCCTGCTGCCTCTGCAGAGCTCCCGGTGGCTGATGAGGGAAGTGGAGCATGTGAGGCCTTGGTCCCAGCCCCACCCTACTCCAGATTTACCCCGTGCCCAGTGCCTCAACAGCTGAGAGGGCCCGGGGCTCTGCACCTTCCATCTTCTGGCCCCAAGGAGTGATTTGAATACCTTAGAGGTCTGTGCTCCAGACAGGTATGGCCTGTGATGGATTCCCTCTTTGTCCAGCTAAGCACTGCCATGGCACCATTGGACCTGCCCCCTCATTACGTGCAGGCTGAGGCAGGGAGAGCTGCCCTTGGTGGTCATCCAGGGACTGATTATTCCTCCCCCATCCTCTATTGCACTTCCCCCTCTCTGCTCATTGCCCCCAAAGACTTGGGGGCCTGGGCAAGACACTGGCCATTACTGGTTACTTCAGCTGCTGCTCTCTACTGCCTGGGCCCATCTATCTTCTTCAAGCTGGTGTCCTGGCTTATCTGCCCACAGAGGGATCTTTTACAGGGCTGTTAGAGGCCCCATCCTTGTGTCCCACAGAGGATTATTTGAGCCCTGCTTCAACCCACTCATCTGCTGCTCTGGACCTAGCTGACCCCCGATCATCAACACTGGGGCTGTGTGACCAAGGCTTGGGGCTTGCTTCTTGTTTCTACCTCCCCTTTTCCCCCTCGTGCTGGCTGTGGGGGTATATACTAAGCTTGGCCAGAGTTCATGGATTTCTGTTATGTGGAACTCCACAAAGTAAAAAAAAAATGCTGCTGCGCTTTGCAAAGCTCCGCAAGTGGCGGAGTACGTTAGATAAATGCCTTCTGCGATGATTCTCAGTGCCAGGTGCTTGTCCGCACTGTGCAATCATCACGAACGGCACCATGCAAATTGCAAGTGGGCACTGCTTCCTTTCTACCACTTGAGTAGATTTTTACTTGAGCAACACCTTTCTCAACGCGGACAGTTTCTCAATGCAAGCGGTCACGAGCATACGCGACCACTCGCAGTGAGAAATCTCACTGCCAGTATTGAGAAATCTCGCCTGGAGGTTGTTTTTCCACGCTTGCGCTCGCCAACTTGATTTTGACCACTGTGAACAAGGAAATATCTCGCCAGGAGGTGGACTTTCCTCGCTCGCGTGCGCCAACTTGACATTGACAAACGCGAGCGAGGAAAAAACCTCAGAGGTTTTTCGGAACTCCATGAGGTCCTCGTAACGGGGAGTGCGGAAAACTCTGCAAAGTCCATGAGCGGAGCTGTGTTCACTGCCCAGACTTAGCATATACCACATGGTCCTGGACGACTACTCTGTGCCACTGATGTGGGGCCTGGAACATGTGACTGGCATCAACTGGCTGTTGGGAAGTGTGTTTGCCTACCTCAGCCTGCCCCAGTGCTGTGCCCCTGCCCCTCCTCCAGGGGCCCACATCTGATCTTTGATCGCTTTGTCTCCAACTGGGACTATCATCTGGTTGTTGGTCTATATTCAGCTCCTCCCCCTCTCCTGCCACCGCTTGTGTCTCCTGTAGTTGCTTTATCTGCATGGCCTCTGAGAAGGAATCCTGACAACAGCTCTTTTCTGAAACAGCGGCCTTCCACAAGACCCCTGCACTGGTCCCACCATGCTGCCTGGTGAATGGATGGATTGCATCCTCCAGGAAATCATGGTGGTCGGCCACAAACTGAAATTGATGGATGCCAAGGTCACGGACTTCACCTCCAACACAAAGTCAATTTGGACAGAGATCGGGTCTTTCAGGGCTTCCTGTAAGGAGTGGAATCCCACCTTTATGCACTGGAAGCGCAGGTAGTCAAAAGTAAAGGACTGGAGGTGGAGCTTTAACGCCTCTTGCACAAAATTACTGACCTGGAGGACAGAAGCCATTGGGCTAGCATTCGCTTCTTTGGATTCCCTGGGCAGGTGGAGCAGGACGCTGATGGGCATCTCCTCTGTGACATTATTCAATGCGTTGTGGGGCTCTCCTTCACTCCTCCTCTGGAGGTCCAGAGTTTCCATCTAATCCAGACCCGTGACCCAATGTCTAATGACAAGCCTCGCCTTCTCATCACTTGTTTCCTGTCCATGTCCAGGTCCAGCAGATACTGGCCTCAGCCCACGCCCAGGATCCCTATGACTTTAAGAGCCACAAGAACCGCATTGCAGGCGACTACTCGAGAGAAACCAACAAAAATGCTGGGCCTTCCTGGCCCGATGCCCAGCCCTGCGCAAGTGCAAAAAGAACAATTGATGAACAGAATGCTGAACAATGTCAAACGTTCACCACAGTACAGAGATATGGCCGAAATCCATTATTTTGCTGCTCCATGAATTCCTATTTAAACCCAGCCATATGTATATCAGTGTTGACCCTGCTCTCCATGGGAACAGACCAGTCCTAACGGCCAGGCCAGATTCATTCAGCATTCTGTCTATCATTTGTTGCTGCAGTACTGTACAAGTGGGACATCAAGTATGGACTGTTGAAACTGACATTTATGTGGATCACCATGGATCGCAGCTGCATGGATTTCCTTGTCCCAGGTGACCTCAATGCCTTTCTGGCCTCCTTGCAAGACTCCATCATTAACACCGTCCTGCCTGCCTCTACTTCTCACTACCCGGATGGGGACCTGGCTTGTACTAGGTCACTTGGCAAAGCTTGGCAAATTGCAGGAGTAGCTTTTCTCCACATCTTCTCGCAACAACAAAGACAGTGTTATCAGGGCTGTTATGGAACTTACACAGGTGTCTGGCAGGTAGAAGTCCCATTCTCCCTTAAAGGCCATGTAGACACCTGACATGGTAGGGGAAGACAGCAGGGAGACCTCCAGAAGGTATGTGATACCAACTGGCTGAGTTATGTGCTTGTGTTTGTTCTCCCTTGTCCCCACCTTTGGGGTCACCTCTACCATTGACTCTGTCCTGCCTAATGGCTCATCCCTCTTTTCCTATTTTTGGCCTACCACCACCAGCTGGGGCAGGTTGTAGGGGTAGGCTTTGTAGGAGCTCTTTTGGATTTACTGTTCTACATTTTCTTCAATGGGAATAGCGCTGATACTGTGGCTACAGTTGCTCTTATTTGCTCTGTCATGTTGCTTCCTGGTGTGGGGAATGTTGCATGTGTTGGAATTGGAATTGGAATTGGAATTGGTATTTATAAAGCGCGACTGTCGCTCCGGAAGAAGCATCCTGGCGCTGACTGGAAGGTGTATAGAAGGATGGAATTGGGCAGGGTTAGATGGTGTCCCGCACATACTCGTCAGACAGGCTGAAGATCCATGTTTTCAGTTGTTTCCTAAATTGGCTTTCCTTGGTCAGGGATCTCAGATGCTGGGGCATAGCGTTCCATGCCTTGGAGGAAAGGTGGGTAAGAGTTTTACCCCCTTTGGTTTTTAGGTTGAAGTTGGCTAGTGTTAGTAGGTTGTTGTTGGAGGATCTCAGGGTCCTCTGGGGGTTGTAGTGGGGATAGCGTTTGATTAGGTACTTGGGGCCAGTGTGGTTGAATGCCCGAAAAGCAACGGTTAGGATCTTGAATAGGATCCTTTTGTGCAAGGGTAACCAGTGGAGGGTTCTTAGGGCGGTGGAGGCTGAAGATCTTCTGGGGAGTTTAAGCACCAGCCTGGCAGCCGAATGCTGAACACTCTGCAGTTTTTTGAGTGTGGCTTTTTTCACACCTGCCAGGAGACCATTACAGTAGTCTATGCGCGAGAGGATTAGCGCCACAGTTACCGTCTTTCTGGCTTCAATTGGTAGGAAGTCAAAAAAAAATTTGAGGGATTTAATGATTCCGAAGCAGCTTCCTGCCACTGTCCTGACATGCTGGTCAAAGGATAGGTCAGTATCGAAGGTGACTCCGAGGTTTCTTGCAGTTACGACGGTCTGGGGGGGCGCTGTGGAGTCCTCTGGCCACCAGAGATGGGGACAAAAGTTGACGTTTTTCCCCATGGGGAGGATCTCTGTCTTCCCTGTGTTACACTTGAGATGGTTAGTTTCCATCCACAGGAAGACATCTTTCAGGCAGTTTGTTAGATTTTGTTCGGCAGTCGTGGAGTTCTCCTCAAGCGGGACTATGAGTTGGGTATCGTCGGCATAAGATATAACAGTGATACCGTATGATTCGATCAGAGAGATAAGGGGTATGAGGTAGACGTTAAAAAGCAAAGGGCTTAAAATAGAACCCTGTGGGACTCCTGATCGAATCTTTTTCTCTACTGAGCTGAAAGGTCCTAGTTTGATGGATTGTGATCTTTCGTTAAGGAAAGATATTATCCAATCCAATGCTAGGTCAGAGATGCCGATGTCCCTAAGTCTGTCAAGAAGTATGAGGTGGGAGATTGTGTCGAACGCTGCCGTGAGGTCCAACAAGATCAGTACAGCGTTTTTCCTTTGATCTTGGAGAAGTTTTATGGAGTCAGTCAACTCAATCAAGGCTGTTTCTGTTGAGTGCTGTGGACGGAATCCTGATTGTTGGGGGTGGAGGATATTATTCATTTCCAGATGGGTTTTGAGTTCCCTGTAGACTATTTGTTCTGTGATTTTCCCCAAGACTGGGAGGAGGGAGATTGGACGGAGGTTGGTCAGGTCCGAAGGGGGTATGTTTGGTTTTTTCATTAGAGGTTTAACAGTGCCATGTTTCCATGCACTAGGGACAATACCAGTGCTGAGGGAGGTGTTCACTATTTCATTTATGATAGGATTGACAGTGTCAATCAGTTGATGTAGGATACTGGGAGGGCAGGAATCGGAGGGGGAGCCTGACTTGCATGCTAGGATGACTTCCTTGGTTTGTGCTAGGGTGACCTGTGAAAAGGTCTTTAGGTAGGCCGTGGTATTATCTTCTTGTTCCTGTCTGAAGGGGGACTGGGAACGTTGGTATGGAGGGAAGTCTTTCTGAATAAGGTTGATTTTCTCTTCGAAGAAGTCTGCTATTTTGTTGCAGAGATCTTGAGAGGGAGGTATTTCAGACTGTAAGGCTTTAGGATGAGTGAAGGTTTTCACTATTGCAAACAGGGTTTTTTGCTTTTGTTTGGCCTCATTAATGGTTCTGGTGTAGAATTCTTTTTTGGCGTTTTTTATAGTAGAGTGATAGCTTTTCCTTAGTTGGACGTAGGAGTTTCTGTCCGTACTATCATATGTTTTTCGCCATTTGCATTCTCCTTTTTTGCAAAGCAGGTGAGCTTTGGCTACTTCTGGTGTAAACCAGGGGGCGTTAGTTTTAGTTATTGTACCTATTTTCCTGATGCGTTTGGGTGGGGCACGGATTTTAATTTCGTGTGATATCCAGTTGTGGAAAGATTGGGAGTCTTGTTCCACATTTCCAGTCATGTTGGGGATCTGGGTCTCAAGGGTGGGTTTGAGTTTAAAGGCTTCTTCTACCTTTTTCCAGTTGACCTGGTTCTCTGTAGATAAGCAAGGTTTAATTGCGTTTATATACTGGGGGGTTCTGATGAGGAATGGGATCAGATTATGGTCGGTCCAGATTTGTGGGACTGGGGTGTGGGTTTCTAGAGAGGGGAGGTTGGTACAGACCCCGTCTAAAGTGTGTCCCGCTCGGTGGGTGGGTTGCTTAACCTTTTGTTGGAGGTTAAAAATCTCCAAGGTTTGGTGGAAGTTAAGTGTCTGTGTATCCTCTGTGGAATCGAGGTGCAGGTTAAAATCACCCAGCAGGGTGGCATGCGGGTATCTAATTAGGAGTTGACCGAGGGTGTCACTGAGGGAATCTAAAAATTTGGTGGCGGTACCTGGAGGACGATAGATAAGTCCTCCTGAAAATGAGGTGGACTCATTGAGTTTGATAGAGAATCCGAGGGATTCAGCTCCTTTTAGTGAGTCAAGGGTGAAGGTGTGGCATTTGAAGGAGTTGCGTAGTAGCAAGGCTACTCCTCCGCCTCGCCCCTTTAGTCTGTCTTGCCTGAATATGGAGTATCCTTGTGGAAGAGCAGTGGCTAGGTCAGGGTTACTGTTGTTCGTAAGCCAAGTCTCCGTTATAAGAAGGCAGTCAAGGTTTGATTCCTGAATGAGTTCTTTAATGTCTTGGTTGTGGCAGGTCATGGATCTTAAGTTGATCAACCCTCCGATAAAGGGTGGGTTGTCTTCCCTGGGGTTAACCTGGGGGGCTGAGGTCTTAACCGGGGAGGAGGTCCATCTGCAGAGCCTGCAGCTAAAAGGCCCCTTGATGGTGTTGATGTCAACTTTACAGGTACAGTGTGCGCCACTTCGTAAGTTTTTTAGAGAGTTAGCTTGGTAAATTAACGTGGGGAGGCTGGGGGCAGAGTTTCCTGCGCCTGTCGCGGTCTTGGCGCGGACGGGCGCAGACGGGCTTGCCTTAGGCGCTGTCAGGACTCAATCAGTGGGCCTTGTTATTCCCCACCCACTTGCGCGATCAAGCAAAGCAAGAAGCACAGCTGACACATGGTTGGATAAGGTGCGTCTGTGGAGACGCAAGATGGCCGCCGTCATTGCCACCGAGAACGACAGCAGACGTTCTAGTCTTTCAGACCCTAGCTGCCGAGAATCCTATGTGGAGCGCGAGCGTCATGAGAGACGCGCACTTCACTGAAGACTGAAGCTGTGGAGAGTCGCTTCCTTGAAGTGACAAAGAAATGTTCATAGTGTGATTTAGTTTGGGAGCGGAGTACCGTAGAAATAAAGAGGAGCTGTTTTTGAGTGAGACCCGGCGCGTTAAATCAAGCGCGAGTCTCAAGTATTGACCAAGTGTTCGGAGCCGCCGCTGACAGACTGAGAAGCCGCTGACAGACGGAGGAGCCGCTGCGGAGCAGCTGTGGAGCCGCCGCTGAGTAATTGAGGAACCGCCGCTCATTCAAGGCTGTCAACGAGGGAACATCGCTAACCATCCCAGAACAGCTGAAGCGACCGCTCGTCAAGCCTTCAGCGTTTCCCACCTGAGAGAGCAGAAACAAGTGGGAGGCGCCTTCAGCGTTTCAACAGAGACTGACAGAAAGAAGCAAGCTAAGTGCTTTAAAGTTTCAAATAAAAAAAAAACGTGAATTATATATATATATATATATATAAAAGGCATTACAACTCACAACCTGTTCTTCTGTTACATAGAGGTTTATAAAACAAAATGACATTGCACAAAAGAAAAGTCTATATGTAAAAAAGATATAAATACTCACCATTACTCACCATTACTTCGAGAGACTGTCTGAAGGCTGAGAGAATCTACAAAGAAAGAAAAAGAGATAGGTTATAAACAGTTAAATACCTAATAAGAAGATAAGGAGAGAAATAATTCTAAAAGACAGAAACCCATATTAACAAGGGGCTTAGACTTCAGTGAATGACAACTGATAGATGAGCAGCAGCCCAAATCATATCTAAGAAGAGAGGCAAGGTCCAGCAGCGATAAGGGTAATGAGTGGAGACAAGTGCACATTCAATAGTGAACTATGATAAAGCTATATTAGTAGTGTAATGATATGTTATTGCTTTTAGGTTCCACAAGTCCATCAAACCAATAGAGGGCAGAATCCAGAAGGAACCAGCGCAGGACCATTCTCTTCTCTGTTTGTTATTTTATCCACACCCCCTTCCCTGCGGGTAATGAAGGAAGGGTTCAGTGACCTGACCCGCCGACATTGCTCAGAGGGATTTGGGTTCTAGCATCTCTGTTCCCGTGCAAGACCTTGGTGAGCCAGATAAGTCATAGTGTCCTGACAGAGTGAAGTGCCCAAGTAGCCTTTGCACCTGAACAGAGATGACTGAGGGATTTGATGTCCAGTCCTTAGGTACAATTTTAGATGCTATTCAGAAGGAACTGGGAGCGGTTAGGGAGGAGAATCGAAGTTTGAGGCAAGAAGTGATAAGCGCCAGGAAGGAAACTGCGGATTTGGCGTTAAGATTACGCCAACCAAGTAGCTTAGAGAGAGAAGCTATGAACCCAGTCTTAGAAACAACAAATAGGTCCACTACTCAGGTAATACATTCTCTTTCCCCGGTCATTCCACTGGCAGCTCCAGAGAGATTTAATGGGGATCCTCAGAAGGCGCAGATATTTTTATCACAGTGCTCATTACATTTCATGTGCCGCCCTTCGATCTTCCCCGACGCGCAGTCTAGAGTGGCCTTCATACTCTCATATCTTAGCGGAGATGCAGCTTCGTGGTCCATGCCCCTAGTCACAAGAGATGACCCCTTGCTACGGAATTTCGAGGAATTCAAACAAGAATTCTTAAGAATATTCGACCGACGGAGAATTTCTCAAGTGGTGGATAACGAACTTTTAGACCTTAGACAGGGAAATCGGGATTTAATTGCATACTTGGCCCAATTTAACAAGCTGGTGGTGGAGACCAATTGGCCGGAGAGCAAGAGAGCTGCAGTGTTTTACTGCGGGCTGAGAGATGAACTAAAAGACACTTTGGCTCAGATTCCTAACCGGCCGACCGAAATCTCAGCACTGATAGATTTAGTGTTAGAGATAGACTTTCGTCAGGGAGAGCGGCGTGGGGAGAAGAAGAAGGAATTTAAGACAATACCTCCGAGGTTTGACCGGGCTCGGTCAGATGGCACAAAACCCGCTGAGAATCATACAGGAATTGAACCAATGCAAATTGGAACAATAAGGGGCCCCTTGACTAAAGAAGAAAAGGAACGAAGAAGAGCCAACAACCAATGTATGTACTGTGGATCTGGAAACCACTTTGTCCGAGAGTGCCCGAAGAAACCAAAGGGTCCTTTCAAGCCGAAGGAAAACTAATGGCACCACCTGCGGGAGGAGTTGAACAGGTGAGTGCGACTCAGGAAATAACTCCACATGAACACCAAGTCGCTAACACACTACAGTCGGCGGAGCCGCATCTAATTTTGACTATGGAAGTGAAATTCAGGTTGACTACCTTGACTGAAGTATCCGTGATGATTGACTCAGGCGCCACGGGAAATTTTTGTGATTTAAAATTTGCCAAGAGAGTTGGGATCCAGGCAATTAGGAAGGCCAAGAGTGAACCAGTCCGGGCCGTAGATGGGACAAATCTGTCTTCGGGACCCATCGTGAGTCATACCGAGACTATCCAGTTGACAACCAGAGAAGGACATCAGGAGGAAGTTCAGTTTATATTGATTGATGCCCCGCAATTCCAATTAATTCTTGGCCTCCCTTGGCTCACAGAGCATAATCCCACCATTAATTGGAGCTCCAGGACTATAGTGATGGATTCCAGCTATTGTAGTGAAAATTGTTTCCATTCAAAGAGTCAATTTGAAAGGAACACCCCCGCGCAGGTCTTGAGTACCCTAGAACATTCCTTGTGTGTGATCAATGTTCACGAAATTCCAGAAGATTACCGGGAATTTGCAGAGGTATTCAATGAAGTAGAAGCAGAACGCTTACCTCCACATCGAGTTTATGACTGCAAGATAGAGCTAGAGCCAGGGTCAAATTTGCCGTGCAGTCGTGTTTACGCCCTGACGGAGAGAGAACACCAACACTTGAAGGAGTACTTGGATAAATATCTTGCCAATGGTTTCATCCGACCGTCTCAATCACCAGTCTCGTCGCCTCTGTTTTTTGTGCCGAAGAAGGAGGGAGAATTGAGGACGTGCATCGACTATAGAGCCATAAATAAAATAACCAAGAAGAACAGATACCCTCTACCACTGATCTCGGTGCTTCTAGACCAAGTGAAAGGGGCTCGAATCTATACTAAGCTCGATCTAAGAGGGGCCTATCATCTGGTCCGGATGCGAGAAGGAGACGAGTGGAAGACGGCATTTCGGACAAGATTTGGGCTTTTAGAATATCAAGTGATGCCCTATGGATTGTGCAATGCCCCTGCTGCTTTTCAGCATTTCATCAACGACGTCCTGAAAGACTTTATAGATCAATGTGCAATTGTATACATAGATGATATCCTGATCTATTCTTCTGATGTGGCAAGTCATCACGAGCAAGTGAGAGGTGTGTTACAAAAATTACAGGAAAATAAATTGTTCGTGAAGTTAGAAAAATGTGCCTTTGATGTGACCAAGGTGGAATTCTTGGGCTTCGTACTGTCGCCTTCAGGAATCGTGATGGACCAACGTAAGGTGGAAGCAGTGACAAACTGGAAATCCCCGAGAAGTATGAAGGAAGTTCAAGGCTTCATAGGATTTGCTAACTTTTACCGGAGGTTTATTAGCGAGTTCTCCAAGAAGATCCTCCCGCTCACTAAGTTGCTGAAAAAGGGGGCCAAGTTTGAGTGGTCGGATGAAGCAGAAGAGGCTTTTCAATTGTTAAAAAAGAATTTCACCACAGCGCCAGTTTTATTACATGCTGATCCCTCAGAGCCCTTTTATGTGGAAACTGATGCGTCCGACCAGGCGGTGGGAGGTGTGCTATCACAACGGCATAAGACTACGGGGCAATTGCACCCAGTTGCTTACAGATCCAGAAAACTATCTCCTGCTGAAGTGAATTATACAATCACGGAGAAAGAGTTATTGGCGATCAAGGATGCTTTTAAAGAGTGGCAACATTATTTGATGGGGGCCCGACATCAAGTAACGGTGTTTACGGATCATCGTAATTTAACATTTTTGAAAACGGCCAGAACACTTACCCCTCGGCAACTGAGGTGGTAGTTGTATTTTGCAGATTACGATTTTATAATCACCTTTCGTCCTGGAAGCCAAAACGGGAAAGCAGATGCGTTATCCAGAATGGGTACTGAGTTCCAGAGAACCTCCAACAACATTCAGTCAATTATTCCCAGTGATAAAGTTATCGGAGCTTTAACTACCATTCAACTACAAGAGTCAATTACAGACGTCATGAGTGAAGAGACCATGCAGAGATGGTTGGAGGAGGACACCGACAGAAGACTAATTCAACAATTGCCTTACCATAAAGATGCCTTGTACTTACCAACAATCGAATTGTGTCAGCAAGTAATGCAAGAGTGTCATGACGACAACTTGGTTGGCCACAAGGGAGAAGCTAAGACAGAGGAATTAGTCAAGAGACATTATTGGTGGCCAAAAATGACATCAGATATTGAGACGTATGTGAAGTCATGTGAGATTTGCACGCAGGGGAAGTCGGAACGGCAGGCACCAAAAGGATTATTGCAACCCCTACCCACACCCCCCCATCCATGGCACACAGTTACATTAGACCTTATAACAGATTTACCAATAAGTCAGGGGTTCGACACCATTCTAGTGGTAGTGGATGCCTTCTCAAAAATGGCCCATTTCACAGCTTTAAAGGGGGTTCCTACAGCCAGTCAGTTAGCAGCTCACTTTAGCGCTCAGATTGTTAGGATACACGGAATTCCCAAGATCGTAATTTCTGACAGGGGTCCCCAATTTGTGTCCCGTTTTTGGAAGGCCTTTATGGATGGTTTGGGAACGGAGGTCAGGTTCTCTACTAGCTACCACCCCGAGACAGATGGGCAAACAGAGAGGGTAAACCAAGAGTTGGAACAATACCTACGACTCTTCCTTTTATAAGAAGAAGGAAATTGGTCAGAATATTTGTGGACGGCAGAATTTGCTCACAATAATGCAAAGAATGCTTCGACAGGTTTCTCTCCTTTCTTTGTGAATTATGGAAGACATCCAAAAGCAACTGTTCGACAAATGGAAATAGCAGTCCCAGCAGTAAAGGAAGTCATGTCACATTTGTCTCAAATCCAACAAGAAGTCACGAACAATCTTCAATTGGCAAAAACAAAATACAAGGAATATGCAGATCGGAAGAGAAAAGCAGGACCTCTCCTGTTAAAAGGGGACCAAGTTTGGTTAAGTACCAAAAATTTGAGACTCAAAGGAAACAGGAAGTTTCAACCCCGATTCATCGGTCCTTACTCTATCAAGGAACAAATTAATCAGGTCACTTATCGATTGGAACTGCCGCCCAGGTTGAAAATACATCCAGTCTTCCATGTTTCGCTGTTAAAGAAGGTGTCTACGAGTCTGAGAAGTCAACTACCTCCAAAGCCAATCCAGTTGGAAACCGGGACAGAGTTTGAAGTGAAAGAAATTTTGGATTCCAAATGGTCTAAAGGCAAACTGTACTATTTGATAGACTGGAAAGGCTATGGTCCAGAAGAACGGTCCTGGGAGAAGGAAGAGGATGTTCATGCACCAAGATTAGTGAAAGCCTTTCACCAAAGATTCCCTACTAAGCCAAGAAGGGAAGGATCTACCTTGTTGGGGGGTACTGTCAGGACTCAATCAGTGGGCCTTGTTATTCCCCACCCACTTGCGCAAACAAGCAAAGCAAGAAGCACAGCTGACACATGGTTGGATAAGGTGCGTCTGTGGAGACGCAAGATGGCCGCCGTCATTGCCACCGAGAACGACAGCAGACATTCTAGTCTTTCAGACCCTAGCTGCCGAGAATCCTATGTGGAGCGCGAGCGTCATGAGAGACGCGCACTTCACTGAAGACTGAAGCTGTGGAGAGTCGCTTCCTTGAAGTGACAAAGAAATGTTCATAGTGTGATTTAGTTTGGGAGCGGAGTACCGTAGAAATAAAGAGGAGCTGTTTTTGAGTGAGACCCGGCGCGTTAAATCAAGCGCGAGTCTCAAGTATTGACCAAGTGTTCGGAGCCGCCGCTGACAGACTGAGAAGCCGCTGACAGACGGAGGAGCCGCTGCGGAGCAGCTGTGGAGCCGCCGCTGAGTAATTGAGGAACCGCCGCTCATTCAAGGCTGTCAACGAGGGAACATCGCTAACCATCCCAGAACAGCTGAAGCGACCGCTCGTCAAGCCTTCAGCGTTTCCCACCTGAGAGAGCAGAAACAAGTGGGAGGCGCCTTCAGCGTTTCAACAGAGACTGACAGAAAGAAGCAAGCTAAGTGCTTTAAAGTTTCAAATAAAAAAAAACGTGAATTATATATATATATATATATATATAAAAGGCATTACAACTCACAACCTGTCCTATTGTTACATAGAGGTTTATAAAACAAAATGACATTGCACAAAAGAAAAGTCTATATGTAAAAAAGATATAAATACTCACCATTACTCACCATTACTTCGAGAGACTGTCTGAAGGCTGAGAGAATCTACAAAGAAAGAAAAAGAGATAGGTTATAAACAGTTAAATACCTAATAAGAAGATAAGGAGAGAAATAATTCTAAAAGACAGAAACCCATATTAACAAGGGGCTTAGACTTCAGTGAATGACAACTGATAGATGAGCAGCAGCCCAAATCATATCTAAGAAGAGAGGCAAGGTCCAGCAGCGATAAGGGTAATGAGTGGAGACAAGTGCACATTTAATAGTGAACTATGATAAAGCTATATTAGTAGTGTAATGATATGTTATTGCTTTTAGGTTCCACAAGTCCATCAAACCAATAGAGGGCAGAATTCAGAAGGAACCAGCGCAGGACCATTCTCTTCTCTGTTTGTTATTTTATCCACACCCCCTTCCCTGCGGGTAATGAAGGAAGGGTTCAGTGACCTGACCCGCCGACATTGCTCAGAGGGATTTGGGTTCTAGCATCTCTGTTCCCGTGCAAGACCTTGGTGAGCCAGATAAGTCATAGTGTCCTGACAGGCGCTCCCGCTGCGCTCGTCTGCTGCGCTTGCGCTGGTGGCACATTTGGGGAGAGGGGTTGTGGGCGTGGCCTGCCAGGGGGCGTGGCCTCGTGTCTCGAGTGTTGGCGTTCGTGGTCAAAGTAGAACACCTAACAGCACTTCATGTTGGTGCCAATTGTTGATTGTCCCTTCGCATTACAGCCTGCCATGCTTTAGTGCCTGCTGCGCTGCAAGGGTCCCTTTGTGTATTTCCTAGCTCCGTGCCATGTCTTTTACTTCTACACTTTTCTCCCCACTGTTGGGTGGCCTACTTCCTGACTTGAACTGCCTGGTTTCCCCTCCTCGGTGAGGGGCTCTTTCTCTTGGGGGGTTTGGGTGTTTTTTTGGGTGGTCTTATTGCTCATCCTCTTCCCAGCGGGGACTCGGGTGCTGTCTCTATCCTGGTTTACTCAATTCACATTCTACATCCCCATATTGTGTGCAGGGTTTCTATGCCATACTGTGGGTATCTCTTCTTGGAGCCTTTCAATATCCTGCAATATCCTGGTGCAGACATCTCCAAGGGGGGCTTACTCCCACCCTCAGAAGGGTTACCCTTCCTCGCCCACATCTCCCATCAATTTCTTGTCCTTTCTTCTTTATTTGGCTTCCCAGTTTGGCCCATCCTCGACATCCCCAGGTAGTGGGAAAGTTTTTTTGGCACTGCCAGTTTAAGAAGTTTTTCCCTTTCACATCCCTCATGCATTAGGTACCCAACCCCACTTCCTTCTTGTTTCTCCCTACCCCAGACCTTTTGCCCTTTTCTCTCCCTCCCGCTATGCTTTTCCTCTCCCCTGGCCCTGCCCCACTTTTCCCCCACCTTTTTCTTTATCTTTTTCATTCTTCCTCCTCCCCTTCCCACAGCCTATGTCCCTCCCACTTGTTCATCAACCTCCTTACTCACAGCCTGCCTGCCCCACCCTCTCCTGGGCACATCTGTCCCCCTCTGTCCCTTACTCTATGTACCATAACTCCTCCGGCTGCCCGGTGCCTATGGCGTCAATGCTCCTGATGGCCTTGTCTTGGAATGTACACAAACTTGGCAGAGTCCTCACAAACTCTTTGTGCAGCAGTGAAAGCCACCCTTAGGGGTCTGCTCATGAGGGATGCAGCTCTCCATAATAGGTGCCAGGCATAGCAACAAGCCTCCCTAGAGGCATCTATCAGTAACCTGACCTGGCTTAATATGAACCACTAGGGGAGGGAACCAGAGGCTATGTGGATTTCAAGGTCGAATTGGCCACCAAGTAAGCCAGATACACACAAAAGAAGCTACCTTGAATGAGTGTGAATGAATGAATGAATGAATGAATAGGTACTTGTAAAGCGCATGGCTACCAAAGAACTCCCAGCGCTAATGACAAAGCCAATTACCAAAAAGGGACCATCAAGGGAACAGCAGGGTCTTCAGAGATTTACGGAAGGAGAAATGATTGGTCTCGAGCCAAATATGGTTTGGAAGTTGATTCCAGCTCTTCGCTGTTATGGTGGAAAACACCCGTCTTCCGCTCTGAACTCGATTTACTTTTGGAACTACTGCGAGACGTTTCTTTTCCAAGCGTAATGTTCTTTTAGGGAGGTAGGGGGTTCTGATAGAATTGGAGATGACCTAGAGGATAGCACCTTGAGGGGAATGCACAAGGCCTTAAACTGAATTCTCGCAGCCACTGGCAGCCAGTGCAAAGAAATAATCAAGGGCATGGCCGATGCCCGATATGGAGCCCGCATTAAAGAGCGTGATGCACAGTTTTGCACCATTTGAAGCTTTTTAATGGTGGCGCACGAGGTCCCTAGATAAAGCACATTAGCGTAGTCAAGCTGTGACAATATCAGGCCCTGAACCAGCAGTTTCCTTGCACTAAAAGGCAGCAAGGAAAGAATTTTCCTAATCATTTTGAGAATTCCAAAGCAGGTGGCTGCCACTCTACGTGCTTGCTCCTTAAAGTCCAGTTTGTGATCAAACCACACTCCGAGACATTTCATGTGTTCTTTAGGTGTGGGCATAACACCTAAGCATTTAGGCCAGAAAACACAAGGATTCATGTTTATGGATTTCCCCAAAAACATCAGTTCCGTTTGGCACCATTTAACTTTAGGAAAGAGTTATCCATCCAGGTGGACACACTCTCCAGACATTTGGCCAAGCAACACTGTTTGTCATCCAGCTGATTGAGAGACACAATCAGCTGTGTATCATCTGCATATGAGACGATCTTAACCCCAAAGGGCGTAACCATTTCTGCCAGAGGTCGTATGTAAACAATAAAAGCGTGGGGCTCATGGAAGATCCCTGGGGAACCCCACAATGAACATGCATTCTCTCCGAGATGAAGTTGTTGTCGAAGACTTGAAAGGGCCTATCTTTAAGGAATGATTTCAACCATTTAAGTAAAACTCCTGAAACCCCAATCTCTTTAAGTATTTCGTGTCGAAGGCTGTGCTAAGATCGAGTAGCACGATGGCTGCGGACCCACCAACATCTAAAATATTTCTTGATTCTTCAGCCACAACTAGCAAGGCCATTTCAGTGCCTTGCTGTGGGCGGACTCCAGTTTGAGAGGGGTGCAGCGATCGTTCTCCTCCACAGGATAGAATTAACATATTTTGCAAACATTTTAGCAAACCCTGGTAATAGCGAGATTGGCCGATAGTTTGCAAAAATTTCTGGGTCCATGGAAGGTTTCTTCAAAAGGGCTCTATCCATGGCCCGTTTCAATGGGGATGGAACAATCCCAGTGGAGAGTGAAATGTGTCTGGTTCTAAAATGGAAAAAGGTGCATTATGCCTTCTTCTGTGGGGTGTGGGGCATGTAAAAAATTGAAAGGCCTGTCCTCACACACCACCAGGTGTCGTGCTTCATCATCGGCAGTCCTTGCTCTCCAAAAAATGCGTTTGATAGAGAGGGGGAATTCACTTGGAGACAGGGAGGCACTTCTACAACTAAGTGGGGGCCTGTGCAAAGAAGTGAGTGATTTAAAAATTCATGCAAATCCACATGTAATTTTATTTATATGAGGTTTGCTTAATATTAAAAGCTAGGGAGGGGACACAGGGTTTAGTACCCCATCCCCATCCCCATCAGTTTTGTCAACATGTGTATGCCAACGCGGTTGTAGAAGTGCCTCCCAGTCTCCAGGTAAAGGCCCGCTCTCTATTACACAAGCTGAATGGCTGCACTTTTCAGGCATGGGTTGACAGCTACCCGGGGATACCTAGCAAACCCGGATATTTTTCAGAATCAGAAACTGTGAGGAGTCTATGGTGATGATTTTTGTGTGGATGCCATGACATTTTCTTACTGACAATACTCTGCACCCCTCGAACCTTGCTTAGATTTGAGCATTTTCCTTGCATTTCTGTAATGTAAACTTCCAGATTCCACTGTAATCAAAGATTTCAGTGTTCCCTCTCTTGGTCCAGTGAAAATGCAATGCCACTTGTATGGGTGGGCCTAGCACTCACAACTCAAAAGTCACCAAAACCAAACTCTAAGTAATCAGCAATAGGGGTGTCCATGGTTTTTGGGCCCGAGTTCAGCGGCCACCTCAAGAAACCTAAGAAAACCGAGGCAATTCTGAAAACTAAACTCCAGAAATGTTCAGGGTGGCGGTCCTCATGTTCATCCCACAATATTTTACTACTCACACTGCCTGCAAACCTCAAACTTGCTTAAAATCTAACATTTTCCTTGCAGTTCTGTGATGTAAACATCTGGAATTAGCAGGGTTTCACAAAATTCCAACTACCCAGCATTTACCCACTTGACCTGATAAAATCAATACCCCACTCATGTGGCTGGGTTAAGTGTCCACAATGAAATATATCAACCTTGAATCATAGGGAGTCCTAGCTAGGGGACTCCCAATTCCTGTTGCTGGCACTAGGATTAGCTACACAACTTTACCTCAAAGATATGTGGGGTAATGTTTGTTTGAGCTAATGTCCGAGACTTGCACAGACTTCTGGGTAAGAAAACATTGTAAGAGCCAAGCACATCACCCTACACTTGACTCCCCAGCTCTCTAGTTTACAGAAATTCATTGGATCTTTAGGTTTCCTCAGGTGACAGTTGAGCTAGGGCACAATATCCACATCTAACTAAATTGCAAAAAACAGTTGGTTTTGAGTGAAAAGATTTGACCTGTCTATATTGCATTTTGTGCATTTCCTGTAGCAGGTGCTAAGCCCACCCACACAAATTAGGTTCCATTGTTATCCAGAGATGTGGAGGAACGCTGGGTGGTAGGAAATTTGTGGCGTCTTGCAGTTTTCAGGACATTTCTTCACAGAAATGTACGGAAAATTTGTTTTTAGCCAAAGGTTTGCAAAGGTTTCTAGGGAAGAAACCCTCATATCAGCACAAGTCACACCTCCCAGGGCTCACTGGGCGTCTTATGTTTCATACATGCATGGTTTTTGTAGGTTCCCTGGGTTCTAGTTGAGGGAGGGCCTAAAGGCAACAGGTACCCAAATTTCAAAAAGATGACAGCTTTGAGCGGAATTAATTTGACCTATCCATGTTGCATTTTTGGATCATTTTTAGGTCGAGAATCAGCAATGACCGGTTCTATCTCTCTGTGTGGCTTTGGAAAACCCACCTATTGCTATTTGCTGTAAGCTGCAGCATTTAGAAATGCTGGTTTCTACTGGACCTGAAGTTCACTAGCTAAGGACACATTCATTATTTAATAGGCACGGGGAGATTAAGCAATTTGCCCATAATCACAGTAGGATCACTTATTTTATGGTGCTCAGACCAAAGCTCTGCAGTGCAGCTCACACCCACAGCTGTTTTTATGTTGGTTAAATGCTAAATAAAATAACTGCCAAGGAAAAGTGACTAAGGACAAATCTCGTACGTTGCGAGATCATGGTTTTCTGTGTGACATCACGTTGATTTTTGCTTTCTGTCGTATGTATTGGAGGCTTTTGGAATCGTTTACGGCGGTGTTTCAATCAGTTTATTAAGGTTAATGTAGGGGGCCATGGCTTACGCGCCATGGAAGAATGGTGTCTCCTGTGTGAGCTCCGCTCCAGTGCAGGACTCTTCACGACTTTTTGAACCTCCTCTGCTTCCTGTACAGGAATGACGGGACAGGCTTCTGCGTTGGATGCCGCGGTGAGTCCGAGGAACGTCTCCTGAAGTATTTAAACTGTGCTTTCAACCTTAAAGCAGCACCTGTAATTTTACCGTTTCTCGGACACTAGCGGCCGCCTTTTTAGGTCGCTGGGCTCGCGTCCTTCTTATCTCAATATCTTTATGACTTTCTCCTATACTTGATACTCTTGGATTGCAACCGGCTACTGTAACCTTTTTTTATTAATACTTGCCACCTTTTATTGGATTAACTGTGTGGGATTTCTGTCTTTCATCATCAATGCTGCAGTGAAATTCTTCCACCTCAAATGTGAGCGGCCGCCATTTTGTGGTTGCTGGGCTTACGTCTACTTTTCTCTGCTTTGCTTTGCCGCATCTACCACCAATGAAGTTAATCCTGGTATATCCCATACTACCATGTGATGTTGCCACACTCCATTACTACCATGGGCACTAATGCTTAGTATGCTATTTTCATCACTCTCAAGGTTTTGATTAACATGGTGCTCCGTATTACATGTTAGCCGCACATATGAGCAGTCCTGCTGTAACCTCTACATACAATATAATATTGTTTTCTTCCTATACTGCAAAATATATTGGCTGCATGCATGCTGTTTTACTCTACCAGTGACTTTAATTATATTGGTGTTCATGTCATTATACTAGCATCTTCTTTTCCTTGATCGCATTATGATTACAGGCAACTTTGTATTGAATGGAAGCTCTGCACTGATCTTCTGTTGAATCTCTTCAGTTGCCTCATGCTGGTATCTTCACCTTGAATTACTTGCTGTATCTATCTCCTTGTCATCTTTTTTGTGTTCTCCTTTTCGTCACACAATGGCAAGTGACCTATATTCTGCTAAATCCTCTGTAACTCGAACCAAACCAAAAAGACATAAAAATGACCCACCTTCTCCCATTCATTCTTCTCAAAATCCTGTTTTAGACTCCATACTTGACAAAGTCCGTGGTCTCCAACCTTTTATGACTGCAACCAACGAAAGATTGAAACAGATTGAAGATCGATGGATTATTATGGAGGGTAAGGTAGTGGACCTGGAACAACGGGTCAGCAACTTACAAGGTGTGTCTATCAAGATACCTTTACTAGAACAGGAAATCCGCAAGTTAAAACTTCACACTGAGGACCTTGAAAATCGTAATCGTAGGAATAATCTACGCCTTTATGGTTTACCTGAAAATATTGAAGGTTCTAACATGGTCTCATTTCTACAAAAATTTCTTTCAGAACTTTTAGACCATCAGCCTCCATCAACTCCTTTTAACATACAGAGAGCACATCATCTGGGTCGTCTCACCTCTAATGCTTCTAAACCACGTGGAATCATAAAGCTCTTTCGTGAATTTACTGAGTTGATGCATGTTACAAGGCAGTTAGACTTAAACGTCGTCTTATTTGGTCGGGTCATAACATTTTTATTTCCCAGGACATTTCTAATGCAACAAATGCTCGTCGCAAAAAATTCCTTGTCCTTTGTCCTTAAATGGGCCAACTTAACATCAAATATAGGATTCTTCACCCATGTCTCTGCAAGATAACTCACAATGGTCGAACACGTTCATTTGAAGACCCGGAAAAACTTAAATCTTACCTTCAAGGTCTACCATCGTATGGAATGGATACTAATGCTAGAACTTTACCTTTAAGTTCTACTATTATATGGATTGCATGCTAATGTTTGATTTTTCTCTTTTTTAGGAATTTCACCTCTTTTTGTCATGTATACTTAACCACTTTTTTATTTTATTTTATGGTTCTGCGTGCTTTTGCTTTCTTATGAGGTTCTTCTCCTCCTCTCTTCTTTATCTCTTTTATGGAGTCCTCTTCCACTTGCGCTTCTTCAGTTGACTGCTTTTTGTCTCACAGTTCTGGATGTTATTCCTTGATATGTTCTCTTCTTTCTTCCTCCTGTTTCCTTTCTTTTCTCTCATCTTGTCTTGTGTTTTTTCCTCTCTATTACTATATCATGATAATGTGGTTCTTTTTGTAGATTTTTTGTTATGTAATTTTTTCTTGTAGTGTGTTTTCTCTTGTAGTACCCTTGAAGTGTATCTGCTCCAAATGTGCCGTACCTTCCCTTTGCTCCATTATGTGTAACTTTGTCACGGGGAACGTCCGTGATCTCGGGAGTCTAGTCAAAAGACAAAACATACTGTCTCACCTCTCCAAACTTAATTCTCAGATTGCTTTTCTCCAGGAAACTCATTGTAAGGATGTAGAGTCTCTTAAGTTGGAAAGACAATGGGTGGGACAAGTTTTTTTTTTCTCCTGCATCTAATAAAAAGTGGGGTGTAGCTATACTGTTCCATAAAGCTTTATCAGTACAGATTTTATCCACACAAAATGACGATAATGGGCGATGGGTAATGGCAAAGGTTGTGGTACAAAAGAAAATGTTAGTCTTGCTAAATGTTTGTGCTCCCGTAAAACAAGACCCTAAATTTTGGAATGACATTAAAATCTTATTGTCCTCCATTGATTGCCCTAATATTATTGTTGCTGGTGACTTCAACAAATAGCTAGATCCTTTTTCCGATAGATTGTCCAAATGTAAATTTCAACCTGATAAATCTCATAAAGCTTTTCAGTCTGCCATTGCTTCTCGTTCATTATATCATGTTTGGAAAACTTGTAATCCTGATTTGCTTGAATTTACTTTTTTTTCCAATGTTCATCACACCCATTCTAGGATTGATTATATTTTGGTCAGTAAATCGTTACTTCCCTCTCTCCAAAAATCTGAAATTGGATCTATTTTTATATCGGACCAGGCCCTTGTTTATGCTGTTTTGGACCTCTCCCTCACCTACTCCCAATTTAGCCGTTGGAAACTTAATACTTTCTTGTTATCTGACACAATTTTTATTAAAGAAGCTACCACTTATATTAATGCATTTTCTAACATCAATAACCCATTGGATACCTCCATTCCTAATACCTGGGATGCTTTTAAGGCTTCTTTTTGTGCCTTCACCATCTCCTTTGTGTAAAAAAACGAAATCCACACGGAAAAAGTATGAAGTTCAACTACAGACACTTAAAGGCTTAGAGCATATGTATTTTACCTCTAGATCACTCACTGCCCTTCATGATTTGATTTCAACAAAAACAGAACTTAACAAATTAGCAACGGTTGACGCTTGTAATATTTTGCTTACAATTAAATCTAAATACCATGGAGGTCAGAACAAAGCGGATTAATTGTTAGCTAATTATTTAAAAATTAAGTCCGAACGTAAGAACATTGGCCGTATTCTTAATGAATCTACTACCAAACTAGTCTCATCAGATGAGGAAATTGCTGAGGTCTTTCATGAATACATTCCCCTCTGACCACAACTTAACCACCTTTTTTTCAGGCCTCCCTTCACCACCTTCTCTCCATGATGAATTTAGCACATTGGAGAAAGACATCACTCTTCAAGAAGTCACCACTGCTATTAAAGCCCTAAAAAAGTCCAAGAGAATAATAATATAGACTACAATCAGTACTATATTTTTTCAACGTCCAGCCGGGCGTGAGTTTATTTAAGGAATAATATAGAATCTTGTTGATCCAAGAAGGACCAAGATAAGCGCTATACAGTGTAACATATGATTTAATATGTATACTTGAAATTGTTTACACTGTAGGGTGAATTTGTTGAAACTATCTACTGTAATTGCAAGTCACCCCTTGGCTCAAAAACTTGTCTCTTGCCTGAAAAACTTCTTTCTTTCTTCCATCTCCCTTGCTTTGATTTGTTTTTTCTAACCTTTTTGGGATAGGTACAGGACTGTACCCTATCTCGCCGCTTATCTTGGTCCTTCTTGGATCAACAAGATTCTATATTATTCCTTAAATAAACTCACGCCCGGCTGGACGTTGAAAAAATATAGTACTGATTGTAGTCTATATTATTATTCTCCTGTCATATTGAAAATCCTTAGGACCCTTGTTCTCTGTAATAAGTTAACTAACCCATGGTCTGAAGGCCTTTTATTGGGTTCCCTTGTATTCTAAAAACTAAAAAAGTCCAAAGCACCAGGACCCGATGGTTTCTCTGTTGAGTTTTATAATACCTTTACTTCCGTTTTTGCCCCCAAGCTCCTCCAACTTTTGAATTCCTTTATTTCCGAAGCCAAAGCTTCTGGTTCTTTTATGGCTACCTTAATTTTTATAATACCTAAACCTGATAAAGACCACTCTTACTGTAAAAATTATTGTTCCATATCATTAATTAATTATGACTGTAAAATCTTTGCCAAAATCCTTGACTCCCGACTTGACACTATAATTCCTTTTCTTATCAAAACTGATCAAGTTGGTTTCATAAAAGGCAGGTTAGCATCTGATAATGCTCGGATGTTTGCTAATATCATTTCCTATGGCATAAAATATAAATTTCCCCCTGCAGCCTTGTCTTTAGATGTGGAGAAGGCATTTGACCGTATTAATTGGCAGTTTATGTTTCAAACTCTCCAATGGTTTGGCTTTGGGCCCTCTTTTGTTTCTTATGTTAAACTTTTATACTCTTGCCCTAGGGCCAGTATTTTTGTTAATAATTATTTTTCCAAGTCCTTCTCTCTGTCCAGAGGTACAAAGCACGGTTGTCCTCTTTCCCCTTTAATATTTTTCCTATGCCTTCAACCATTTTTAGAACGTATTCGTATTAATTCCCAAATTGCTGGATTCAAACATAACTCTATAGAAACTAAAATATCTTCCTATGCAGATGATATATTGATTTATATGTCTAATCCTGTTGAATCTCTCCCTCATTTTTTGAATGAAGTTTGACTATATTCCAGTACTTCTGTCTACAAAGTCAACCTTTCAAAGACAGAAGTCTTACCTTTAAATTCTATAGCACCAATTTATGTTTAGTGACACAAATTTTGCTTGGCGTCCTTTAAAAATTAAATACCTTGGCATCTTGTACTCATCATCTCTTAGTGATAGAATTAAATTCACATTCACTGCATTAATGAATAAAATCCAATCACTCCTCACTACATGGTCCCCCCTATATCTCTCCTGGTGGGGCAGGATAGATACTATTAAAATGATGATTATACCTCATGTATTATATACATTATCTATGCTCTCTATTAGAATCGCTAATGTATATTTTTCTTAAATTAACTCTACATGTACCAAATTCTTGTGGAACATAAACACCCACGTATTGCCTTAAATAAACTCATTGGACCTAAGAATGAAGGTGGTGTACGTTTCCCAAACTTTAGAGCTTATCATTCAGATTTTTTAATTAAACAATCATTTGCATTAGCTTATGACTTTGTGGATATTCCTGTCCCCAGATGGATTCTTTTTGAACGCTACTTATTAGGAGATTTTTCTTTCCAGCATTTAAGCTTTATGTCTAACTACACCTTTTTGTCCACTGACCCAGTTTTAAAATACTCCCAAACCTTACTGTATAACACATTTTCTAAGAATGTTACTCCTCTTCAATGCTTTTTATCCTCCACTGTATGGTATAATACGTTTCTTAAATATAAGTGCAAATCATTTTATTACAAATATTGGAAAGAAAAGGGTATTATGTTTCTTCATCAGTTACTTCACTATTACTCTATCGTTCCCTTTCATGCCTTACAAACTTGTTAACAGTTACCTGACTCCTCTCTTACTGAATACAATATTATTGTTAATGTCATACAATTTCATCTCACCACTTTTCCCCTTCCACCTCACGCACCATCTATATCTCCCTCTACTCCTCTATATCCCTTATTTTCGACCCACAGACCTAAATACGCTCTTGTATATAACTTATTGATATCAAATGCTATTGAAAAACCTAAATCCCATATTGAACTGGCTTGGGAAGCTGATTTGTCCGTTTCTTTTCCTATAACAACCTGGGATAAACTGTTGTCCAAGCTCTTTAAAACTTCTGTGGCTGCCCGTATAACCCAATCTTTACATTTTATTTATCAAAGAGCTATTGTTACTCCTGCTACTATCTCTAAATTCTCGTCCACCTCTTCTTCATTATGTGGGTCATGTTCCACTGAAACGGGAACGTTAACGCATCAATTGAATGAATGTTCTAATGTTTTATCTTTTTGGAAATCTGTATGAAATATTTGCATGTTAGTTTTCCAATTCGATTCTTTTTTAACATTACAAAATGTTTTTTAGGTTCCTTATCACCTGATGTAGATGTTTTATCTTCTGTTTCTAAATTTTTTGATCTTTTTATAGCATTAGCTTTTAAAGGTATTCTTTCATCCTGGAAAGACAACTCTAAAATTTCTCTACTAACTTGGTGGAATTTTGTACGTGATAAACACAGGATTGCTTCCGTTTCCTCTTCTTCTATTTCCCCAAAAATTAAATCTGATCTTCTTTGGCTTTCTTTCTCTACATATCTTTCTTCTCACCCTCCTATACATTAATTATTCCGTTTTTTTCCTTTTCTTCACATTAATCTACTACACCATTTTGGTTATTCTTCTCCTTCCTTTCTCTCTGTCTCTCTTTTCCTTTTTCTTTTTCTCTCTTTCTCTCTTACTTTCCTCTTCTTCCTTTTTCTTTTTACTTATAATATTTCTATATACTCATTTGTGTCTTGCCTAATTGTATAATTTTAAATATGCCATGTATGTTTTATTATGCCTTTTTCTCTCCTTCATTTTATTGTTCCCATTTTCTCCTAATCTTATGTATCTGAAAACTTAATAAACATTTCTTAAACAAAAAAAAATAAGGTAAATGTAATACATTTCCAGAAAGGAGTGCTCTGTATATCTGGATGGTGGATAAAAGTGATTGTTCTATTATTTATTCTTGTTAGACCCTGTTTTCTGTGCGTTCATTAATAACCCTGGTGCTACCTGCGATATCAAGTCATTTTACAATCACAACAGGAACGTATATTTGAATGGTGTATTGTAGCAGGATTTTACAAGCGCCACAGGAATGTATATTTGAATGGTGTATTGTAGCTGGGTATAAACCCAAACATTTTGTCTACAGCAGTTTTATTACGTAAAGTTAGTTCGCATAAGGACTCTCTTTTTTTCAGGAATCATGCATTCTGTTATTTCGGAATCCTGAGGTGGCCTCGAAGTCGGTGTTTGGAAATTGTGTAGGGAATGCATGATGGAAGATTCAAAGAAAGATGCTGTGAAAAAGATGGAGAACTCCAGTCCTACAGAACCTGAAAAGCCTACGTCCGAAGTTGACAATAGTACCACTGAGGACGTGGTTGTGCTGGTCGTCATAAAAGAGGAAACTCTCATACAATGCTTTCCCTCAAGCGCGAGGAAAATGGAGAAGCAAACGATGTAAGTAATTTCTTTTTTGTGTGATCTTATACTATACCATACTAACTTGAGCGGGACACAGGCCTCTGGCAGGCATTTTTAACTATTGTGGGGAGAACATGAGTTTTCTCAAAATCCCAAAGATTGATTGAGGGGTTATGGGCGGACCGACAGGTATTGCTGAGCCTTAGCTGCCTTAGTTAAGATAATTTGCCACTGGAGTCTCAAGGCCAATCCTATGATGCCTTTAAACTAGGCCAAGTACAATACTTTTCTACTTAACAGTAATGTAAGGGTGACGGCGGCAGGCAGTTAAACGTTTCTAAGGGAGGTAGTGTTGGGTGCAAAAGGTCAGCCCTCAACCAACAGACACAGTAACTTCAGTGTGAAGCTCAGTGTGAGTCTTAGAAGGAAAACAAAGGGGCAGATTTACAAGGCCCTTGCAACACTTTTACGCAGCTGTTGCGTCACTTTTGTGACGCAGCGGTGGCATAAATAATGTGCCACTATGCGACATATTTACAATGTGACACATCTAGTGTGATGCTTCACGTTGTAAAGCCCTGCGCTACATTATACCTGCATCAGGTATAATGTATGCAGTGTGGGCGTTCCGTCGCGAGGAAGCCCTGTAAAAGTGACACAGTGAAATTTACAAGATTTCACGCAGTTACTTTTAAGTCCCCGCTTCGTCAAAACTGTTTGTAGCAGGCGTAAGGAGTGACGCAGCCTAGCAAGTATAGGGCACCCCCAAGCAGTGCTGAAGTTGCGTCGCACTTGCAACACAACTTCAGCACTGCGTCACATTTACACCATCAGATACGTCACGCATCTCTCTATCCTTGTGCCAGGGTGCGCCGCATTGAAAATGGGGCATATCCATGGTGGCGCAAGGGTTTTCAACTGTCACGCAAAATAGCTGGCGCATCCCTGCTGATTTGCAGGGATGAGCCAGTTATTGTAAATCTGCCCCAAAGTATATTTAAGTGCACAGCAGTACTAAAATCTACACAATTCAATTGGTTATCCATATTTCCCAAATCAAATGCCCAATTCAAGATTGTTTTCGAGTCTCCCTCCACCCCTTTATGGTATAATGGGTAGGTTGCCTTTCTCACTACTCTGGAGCAATGTGGGTGGCCGTATGTTGTTTGTACGGCCTAGTACCCACAATAAAAAAGCATTTGCAATGCAATAGATATTGCATTTGGGGGAGTTTAAGCCATAGGCATTGTAAATGACAATTAGTATATTTATATTTTAACAACCAAAACATAAATAAAAGGCATTGTCATTTACAATGCCAGTAGTTTAAACTTGTGTGAATGCAAGATCTATTGCATTGCCAAGGCTTGTTTGTTGTGGGCGATAGGAACACCCACACAAGTGAGGTACCATCTTTATCGGGAATCTTGTGGCTCTCTAAAGATTCCATAATATTCCATCAGAGAAACATTGGAAAAATGTGTATTTTTACTTTATCTAAAGTTTGAGGTTTGGATGAGCTTCTAAGTAGGAACACTGAGAAAGAGCAACCCAAGTCTCACTATTCCTAACTCTACAATAGGTCTAGTTTTCAGACAATTGCAGATTTTATAGGTTTGCCTGGGTGCTGGCTGAGCTAGGGCCTAAAATACACAGCTATCCAAATTGCAAAAAATACCAAGTGGTTTTAAGTGGAAAATCTTAAACTGTCTATGTTGGGTTTTGGCCATTTCCTGGTGTGGGTGCTAGGCCCACCTACACATTTTATGTACCATTTTTATCACGAGACATGGAGAAATGCTGGGTGGTAGGAATGTTTTGGCTCCCAGCAGTTTCCAGAACTATTCCTCAGAGAAATGAGAGGAACATGTGTTTTTATCCCTGATTTGAGGTTTGCAGGGGCTTCTGTGTAAGAACCCCTTTTGAGAGTCACACATGCCACACCACCCTGGACTCCCCCAGGTGACTAGTTTACAAAAATATGTGGGTTTTATTAGGTTTACATGGGTGCCGGCTCAGCTAGGGCTTAAAGCCCACAGGTACTCAAATTGCAAAAAAGGGATGGTTTGGAGCAATTGTACCTGCATTTTGGACCATTGTAATAGGCCCAGCCACAAAAGTGAGACTTGGGAAAATATTTAGTTGTAGAACATGTGTGCTCCCCATAGATTTGAGGATATTTTATCACCGAAAAGTGAGGAAATTGTTTTTTTTTACCCAGTATTTGAGGTTAACAATGGTTTCTAGGTAAGAAACCCTCATGAGCATGAGAGCCACACAAGATATGCCACCCTGTGTTCCTCTCGGTATCTAGTTTCACAAATGGGTGTGTCTGGTTGATGTTCCAAGGGTGCCAGCTGCACTAGGTTCCGAAATCCACAGCTATCAAATTGCAAAATAAATTGGTCTTGAGTGGAAACATGTGACCTGTCCATGTTACATTTTGGGCTGCTACCTGTTGCAGGCACTAGACTTTCCCAAACAAGTGAGGTACCATTTCTATCAGAAGACATGTGGCTTCCGGCGATTTCCAGTCCTTGTGAATGTGATGAAAATGTGTTTTTTAGCCACAGTTTGAGATTTGCAAAGGCTTCCAGGTAAGAAACCATAGTTAGAACAATACAGGTAACACCACCCTGGACATTTTGCAAATTGTTCTCTGAATCTCATGATAGTATGGGTAACCACAAATTTAGAGATGTACAAATAACTACTGTTCCTAAAGATGTATCTTGTGTACATTTCATCAATACATAGGGAACCTTCATACCTATTTTTCATTCTGTATATTTTACCGTATGTACTGCTGAATTGTAAGTACAGATTGAAAAATCATTGTAAGGTTCAGCTCACTTGTTGGTTCTGGGTATTGCATGTTTTTGGAGAACTTACTGATCCTATATATATCATCATGACCAGAAGGGTCTTTCAGACATAACTGAATTTTAGGCCATTCGGTAAGAAGTTACAGATGAAAATGTTCTCAGAAATGGCTGTTGTTTCCTACTCATTTACATTGTTTTACTTGAACTGGACTACCTATCAGAAAAATGCAAAAACTGTAGTAAAACAGTTTTTTTGATTTAACTGTGCTAGTTCCTGAAAGCAGGAAAGATTGTGGGCAAGCACAGAAAATCTTTTGTTGATGCAATTTTTAGAAGACAAATATATAGTTTCTTGAGAAGCACTTTTTTCCCATTTTTTGAAAAACAAAAAATATACTTTTGCTATTTTCTTGGGTCCTTCAAGAGGATTCCACAAAGCCTAGGTAATCTAAGAATCTCTATGGTGATGGGAAAAAATGTGGCATAGAGTTGAGCAGCCATTGCAGAGCTGTGCTGTCTCTGGAGAAGCTTCCTGCTGTGGGTCAAAAAATCCATCTTTAATTATTTCAATTTTTATGTGACTGCATATCTAAAACCATCCCTATAGTTAGGTTTATATTTCTTTTACATTTTATTATGGGACTGCAGACCCCATGCCGGCATTGATGACCCCAAGACCTGCACAGGATTTGTCGCTCTCAGGTTGGTTATGAGGTTTATACAAACCCGGCTTGTGTGCCAGAAACTGACCCTGACATCCGTGTATAATAACAAGCTAGGATGATCATATACATTTTATAGCATAGTCACAAGGAACACATGGAGTCTGCTTAAGTTTGATTTGGCACTTTTAAGTAGCATAATAAACAATAGTTGACTCAAATAAATAGTTGATTCAAATAAGAGAATTCTTGTTCAAATGTCACATGAAAAGTCATGTAAACAAATACTAACAAACAGCATTAGTTTTTGAATGCTCTGAGCAATGTTGCAATAAGTCAGCTGAACCTGGTTAAACTGTATTAACTTATCAATCTTGAAAACCCATACTTAGGCATTGGTATTGCTACAATCATGCTACCAATAAGATGACAACAAAGTAAACCCATATTTTAAATTTTTTAGATGGAAACTAGAGGTTTTACGTTAGTTGCTGTTGCTTGCTTGCTAGAATGTGATTTTCCTATGCTTATGCTCATGAGCAACCAGTGTAGTACAACATCTTTATTTTGTAATTCTTTGTACTTCTTGTAGTCAATAACTTGCTGTTTGAATTGCTCAGACAAAGTCATAAAGAGGACTTACACAGCCCGCATATTACACTTAGATCGAAGGTCAGGGTAAATCTGATTCCAGATATCTTCATGGCTTCTTGCACTTCAAAAACAGGGACCAGAATGCCTTAGAAGAGTAAAATGCAGAAGTTTAAAATGCCACTATTTTGTTTTTACATTTCCTGTAGTATAACATTTTCACTGCAACTTAAACCTCATATTTAAGGAGAGTCCCAATGCTGCCACGCAATTCATATACTATATTTTTAAGTGTTAGTTTAAGTGATATAGGCTTTTATCACATTTTTACATATCAAGTCTTGATATAAAGAAGCTGGAGACCCCCCTTACCTCCATGGCCAATATAGTGTTCAGTTGCATAGTAAGAGCAGGAAGGAGAAGATTCAACTGAAATGGTAAACAATACAATCACTATAAATAAATTTACGAGATGAGGATCATTCCACCTCTATGGAGAACGTTGCATTGTACCTACTTTTATAAAGTGCTTCACAACTCCCACAAGATGCCAAGGGGCATATTACCAAGGCAGGCGATATGAAATTATCTCCGCTTTTGTGGCCGTTTTCGGCTGCAAAGCAGTGATATTTTCATTGCCCTATTAGCAAGCTGTCGCTAACATCAGTTAGTGACAGCTTTTAGGTGATAGCGAGTGGTTTGGGGCCCGCTTTCAATGTCACCGATTTTTATTGCTAATTACATGCAAAGTGGGCGTTTCCAACCTGTTAGTGACTGAAAGCAGTCGCTAACATCGCTATCGCCTATTATCAATGCAGCGTAGCGACAACAAAATTCGCGATAAGCGTGAATATCGGTGAAAACTAACGCCTGCTCAGACCAGTTATTAGCCTGTATGTCTCATGAGAGGTGGATATTCAGGCTAAGTCCCTATTAGCGATAATGCCTGAATATCGCTCGATTTCCAGCGATATTCATGCATTTCGCCGCTATCGCCGGATATTTTATCGTTTTGGAGATAAACGTTGCTAATAGCACGTTATCAATTTTTTTTTATCTTTATTGATCAACTGGAGATTTGTACAAAAGCATTCAATAATATATACAAAAAATACAAGAAAACGAAAAAGAAAAGAAAGAAAAAAAACAACACAAAAAAATCAAAGTCATTTCCGCTATATTTACATCCTTCCATCTTATATCAATTTAGCTCGATACCTTAGTGGGTCAAAAACAATGACTCCCAAATTGTCATAAACTTTGTCATTGACTTTAGGCCTCTTGCTTTAGCCAATGCCTGCTCCATTTCGTAGATTTGTCTCACCATCTGCCACCAATCTATGACTGATGGTGGTTTTGGCGAGATCCACTCTCTGGCTATGGTTAATCTAGCCGAAACTAACAATATAGAAAATAAGCTGTTGTTATTAGAATGAACGGGACTATAATCTATCATGATCTCCCTATGGGATAAAGAAGCCCCTGTCCGCAGTTTCTGAAATAAAACCCCCAGAAAATCCGACCAAAAAGTATCCAATACCCGGCAAGTTACAAACATATGTATTATATCAGCAGCAAATAATTTACACCTGGGGCATCTTAAATGTTCGCTATTCGTAATATCATCTTTAGCCCATTTAGCTATTCTTTCTGGGGTATAATACAGGAGACATAACGTACGATGTTGTTGCAGTATTAAATTTGTAGAGTGAACTGCCATGTCTATTATGCGAAAAGCTTTTGAGATAAGTCCTTCAGTTATAGGTTCCCCCAACACATTGCTCCATTGTTCTGCTAATCTTCCAGTTTCGTCTATTCTGACTATTTAACCATTTGTAAACCCTACTGATCAATTAATAGCACGTTATCTCTGCGATAAAATCCCGCGATGCGCGGCGATAACAAAAATGTTGCTAAGCTTATTTAGCGATAAATATCGCTAGTTGTTGATAATATGCCCCCAAGTATTTCTATGAACAGGTTGCACTCTACACTAAAGAGATTTTTGGTTGGAATGCTTTGGTTCTTTAGTGTGTCTTATATGATTGAGATTTCGGTGATGTGGGATGAACAATTTTGTGTTGTACACAAACGATGCATATAAACAGAATATACTTTCCCTAGCGACAATATAAAAATATATATAATGTTAAAAGAGAGTGCTAATACTACAGTCAAGGTATTTGGATAAGATATTATTTTGACAAACTTTAGGTGACTATTCAAAGAATCAGATCTCGTAGTCACACACATCAAAATTGAATACTTCTATATTTCCCACTAAAGTTGAACAATCGCCATCCAATCTGCAGGGTTGTGATGGCCATGTGTTACAAATATATGAACAAAATCACTTTTAAGTCAAATGTCTGCACACAAATGATCTCTATGTGGAATAATCTGTCCAACATTTCTTATGGAGAGTTAGCCAACAACCCTAAGTTCTGAATTATTTGTATTGTACCATAAAGTTCTTGGTAGAAATGGAGGAGTCTTTTGTTGGCAGTGGTATGCAGCCTGTCAAAGTAGGGACCCTTCCTTCTAGTCAGGATAAGGGAATTACACACCCCAGTTTAACCGCTGCTCACCCGCTTGGTAGCTTGGCACAAGCAGTTAGTCCTATCTCAGAGGCAATGTATAAAGCATTTGTATATAACACATACAGTAACACAGTGAAAACACTACAAATGGACACCACACCACTTTAGAAAAATAACGCATCTTTAGCTAAACCAAACAAGACCAAAATGAGAGCAATCCAACATACACAGCGCAAACTATGACTTTTTAACTCCTTCGATGCTGATGACGGAGCGGTTCCGTCATCAGCATCGGTTGGGCTGTGCTGATGACGGAACCGCTCCGTCATCAGTACAGCCCTGGGGGGGAGCGCTGGCGCTCGCCCCCCTGTGCAGTGATCTTTCTTTTTTTTGCAGGGGTGGCAGCGGAAGACTTTCCGCTGCCACCACCTGGCCCCCCCACGCTTCCTGGTGACGTCAGCGCGCACAGCGCGCGCCGACGTCATCAGGAAGCGCTGGACGCGCTGGAAGCCATTTGTTTCCAGCGCGTCCAGGATCCAGGTGCGTGTTTGGTGCTCCGGTGGGGCGGGAGGGCGGTTTTCGGTGCCTTGAGGCATCGGGGGGGAGGAAACTGTGTTTCCTCTCCCCTGATGTCCCAATGCAGGGCATTCCTGGTGCACGATCGCGCACAGCGTCGCGATTGTGCACCAAGAATGCCCCACTAGACACCAGGGAGTGTATTTGGTGATGTATTACTGTGCAGGAAGCGACCCCTTGGGCAAGGGTCGCTTCCTTTTGGGGCCAAATTATTTTTCAGACTTTTCTGCCCCCCCTGGGGCAGATCGGCCGTTTTTTTGGCCGATCTATACCCAGGGTGGGCTGAAAAGCCCACTAGAGCCAGGGATTACTTTGTTTTTTGAAATCAGAAGCGACCCCTTGGGCAAGGGTTGCTTCCTTTTGGGGGCAAATAATTTTTCAGACTTTTCTGCCCCCCCTGGGGCAGATCGGCCGTTTTTTGGGCCGCATCTGGACCCAGGGGGGGCAGAAAAGCCCACTAGACACCAGGGATTGATTTTTATTTATAAAGGAAGCGACCCCTTGGGCAAGGGTCGCTTCCTTAGGGGCATACAATATTTTTCAGACTTTTCTGCCCCCCCTGGGGCAGATCGGCCGTTTTTCGGCCGATCTGCACCCAGGGGGAGCAGAAAAGCTCACTAGTCACCAGGGATTTGTTTGTATTTGAAAAGGAAGCAACCCCTTGGGGAAGGGTCGCTTCCAGGGGGCATTATAAATATTGTAGACTGTTCTGCCCCCCTCGACTGTTTTTTTTTTTACCGTTTCTAGACCCAGGGGGGGATAGAAAAGCCCACTAGTCTTCCGGGTTTTTTTTTTATAGGGAGCGACCTCTTGGCCAAGGGTTGCTTCCTTGTGCCCATTTCAAAAGTATGTTCTGCCGTGTCTTTATTTGGGCTCTCTGCCCTCCATAGGGTTGCTTCCAGGCTGCCCACGTTTATAATGATTTATAATCTTCCCCCCTTGGGGACAGACACCCCATTTGTGACATAGCCTGTTGTAATGTGTGTTGTTTTTGTTTCTTCTAATGTGTATTGTTTTTTTTCTCTTCAGAGTGTTGCAGTGTGCGGTTCCGTTACTGGTGGTTCTGTTGTTCTGCTGTTTCTGTAGTTGTATGTGTTTGGTAAGAGACCTCTTTTTTGTTCAATTGTACTGTAATTGTATTTTTTTGCAAAGTGTGTAGTAAAATACGAGTATGTTTGGTTTCTTTTTGTTGTGATTGTAAAACATGTTGTGCATTTGTTTTTGATGTGTCCTTCTGTAGATGTAAGTTTTTTTTCTTCTTCTTTCTAGTGGGATATCGTTGCCTCTTTGTTGTGTCTTTGCAGAGTAGGTGCTGGTGAGTGTAGTTGTGTCTTGTAAGTGAATTGTATATATTTTCTAAATTCGTTTTTTTTAAAAAAAAGGCTTACATTTTTTATCTTACTTTGCGCAGTGTTGGGGTTGTTGAGTTGTTTGTGCAGACTCCTTTATTTGTAAGGATAATGGCTAGCCGCCGGATTACTGCTCAGCAAGTTGTTGGATTGCTTTTTGATTCTTCCTCTGACCATGGTCCAGAGTCTGACTCTGATTCTGATCCAGAGGTGGGAGGTGAAGATTCAGGTGGTGAGTTTTCTCTACACATGGCTTCATCTGATGATGAAGACACTCTGAGTGCTGATGAAGCTACTTTTGGTGTGGATGATGTGCCTGTGGTTGCGGAGGACATTGCTGCGCCTGTGGTTGCAGAGGACATTGTTGTGCCTGTGGTTGCAGAGGACATTCCTGTGCCAATAGTGCGGCAAGAGACATCTGGGCTGCAGCCTGGGGCTGCTAGACTTCCAGTTGGTGCAGTGAGACGAGAGGAAGCTGTGCGGCAGCCTGCGGCTGCAAGACTTGACGTTGAAAGTTCTGACCTCTGGGTTGCAATAGGCATGGTGCAGCCGGCATTGCCTGAATTTACTGGTGTTCCAGGGTGTAGGGTGAACACTGAAAACTTTTTGCCTATTGATTTTTTCAAGTTGTTTATGGATGATGTGTTTTTGGCAGAGATTGTAGAGCAGACTAATTTGTATGCTGAAAATGTTTTGAGGGTGAACAGTGCCAGCCTTAAGCCCCACGCTAGAGCTACCCGGTGGACTCCCACAAATTTGGAGGAGATGAAAAAGTTTTTGGGTTTAACTTTTTTGATGGGCTTGCTTAGGAAACCATCAATGGCTTCATATGGCCGAGATACCCGCCACCCCCTCTCAACACAATCCCCAAAGGAGGGAAACCGGAAACAGTTCTTGAGTTTTTGGAAGTGGGATGGAGTGACCATCCCGGCCGTATTTATTAAAACAAAAATTAAAAACATTAAACGTTTCATGTTATGTACAATTTCATTACCATATTGCGATGTTTGGCTAACCTTAACAGATTCTCTAATACAGAGGTTCTCCTAGCCGAACTAGCATCCTACAAAACATTTCTTGACATGTTGAAATTGTACAACCTAACGTTTAAGGGCCAACGGCAAGGTCATAACCGGTGTCAAGATCCCTAACCAGACTTACCCCTCCCACTTGGGCTGGGCGACAGCACGGAGGCGTACCTCAAGTGCAACTATTACCAATTTCCCTTGACTTGACGGGGGCACCTAAAGACTCGACGCCATTTAAAGGTCGTTCGAATACTCGTGTGAGGTATCTAGAAGGTACCGTAGACCTTATCCCAACCCCACACAACTTACCGCATCTGCCGTCGCAGATGTCACTGGCCCCGGGAAATTCCCCAGGAGGGGGCTGTAACCCCTCCTACAAAGGAAGGGGCCTTGACCGCCTTTCCTTTACTTCCGGCGACCCATCCTTAGAAGGGACCGCCTCCCCATTGAGGGGCCAATGGCCACCTCTCCCGAGCGCTCCCATCCGTGTTGGGTGACGCCCACTCATAGGGATCTACTAATTAGTGCTCACCGATCATGACCTTACCGCCTACCAAATAAATACGACAATGCTAACTAAAACTCAGAATACATTGGCCACTATGACCGAAAGGGCATGCATAAAATCCAACACTAAATCTGAATCTCTTTAATGGTAAAACATACTCCAACAGACCATTCTTTATTAACTCAATATCAACATGATACTCCAACCTGGAAACGAGAACACAAGCAAAATTAATCAACTTTATTACAAACAACTGGCTGTCTTCAGGGGCTGGTGGGTGGGTCAAAATTGGCTCTTCGTTCTGTCCCGAGCTCACGTGCAGCGAGGAGGTGCAGCTTCAGGGCACAAGAACAAGAGGCTGTCTTCTGGTCTTGCGTCCCTTTTTATCCGTCTTCAGGGCGGGCGTATACCCGCCCCTGCCTGCCCCGAGGGCGTGGCTGGCTGCGTCAGTGTCTAGGCCAGCCCACTCTAGGGCGGGAACAGGCGCGCCCCGGCTACGCCGCTTCGGGCATACCAGCCGAGACGCGCCTCCCGCCCAAAAATGGCTTCCCGGGAGGATCGAGGCACTCGGCCATACGTTCGGGGGGACCAAGTTGGTCGCCCCTTTCCATATGGCCGAGATACCCGCCACCCCCTCTCAACACAATCCCCAAAGGAGGGAAACCGGAAACAGTTCTTGAGTTTTTGGAAGTGGGATGGAGTGACCATCCCGGCCGTATTTATTAAAACAAAAATTAAAAACATTAAACGTTTCATGTTATGTACAATTTCATTACCATATTGCGATGTTTGGCTAACCTTAACAGATTCTCTAATACAGAGGTTCTCCTAGCCGAACTAGCATCCTACAAAACATTTCTTGACATGTTGAAATTGTACAACCTAACGTTTAAGGGCCAACGGCAAGGTCATAACCGGTGTCAAGATCCCTAACCAGACTTACCCCTCCCACTTGGGCTGGGCGACAGCACGGAGGCGTACCTCAAGTGCAACTATTACCAATTTCCATTGACTTGACGGGGGCACCTAAAGACTCGACGCCATTTAAAGGTCGTTCGAATACTCGTGTGAGGTATCTAGAAGGTACCGTAGACCTTATCCCAACCCCACACAACTTACCGCATCTGCCGTCGCAGATGTCACTGGCCCCGGGAAATTCCCCAGGAGGGGGCTGTAACCCCTCCTACAAAGGAAGGGGCCTTGACCGCCTTTCCTTTACTTCTGGCGACCCATCCTTAGAAGGGACCGCCTCCCCATTGAGGGGCCAATGGCCACCTCTCCCGAGCGCTCCCATCCGTGTTGGGTGACGCCCACTCATAGGGATCTACTAATTAGTGCTCACCGATCATGACCTTACCGCCACAGGCCCGGATAGTTGACCGGCTATCCGGGCCCCCCACAAAACTCCTAGCTAAAGGTCATGTTTCAACGTTTTTAACCATGCTAAGAAGTCTCCTATGAGTAACTCATTTCCCACCCGAGACAAATGCACACCATCCCCTAGATACATACTGTCATCATTAATACAACCGTGCGAGATAGAATGCAATGTCCTGGAACGAAACAACCTACTCACTTTGTTATTAAGTTTTCTAACCGAATGATTCAAAGCAGGGATCGAAACAGCCCCCCGCCACACTTTTCGTGGGATCATATGAGACCACGCAATTATGCACCCCGGAACTTTCCTCGCCAACCAACTTACAGTGGAAAGCATTGCCTCCAGGAGAAGTCGTCTACCGGTGGTGACCAAATCATTGCCCCCTAAATGTACTATGACTATAGACGGCGGTGACCTCGTCCGCCCTAACAAACCCTCAAAGAATGCCTGAAACTGGTCAATACAGAGACCGCCCCTTCCGTAGAAGGACATTCTGTACCCGTATTCCCCAGCTACGTGAATCATGTCACCTGCTTCGAATACGTCTGCGGCACGCCTCATGTATGAGTGGCCCACGACCCACACCTCCTTTCTCACAGCCGGTGATGTCTGACCGCTGGCCTGGTGTTGGGTCGACTGCATAGTCCGCCCCGCCTCGAAGGCTTGCGTAACTGAAAACCAAACAAAAGACAAGAAGCGTGAGTTCATTATTACAGCTTCACAACATGTGCAACCGCACATACCTCTTATAACAATTGGAGGACCAACGCCCCACTCGTTTTACTTGTTCCACATTAAGACCCCTGGCTGTAGCTTCAGTGGCAGCCCCTATCCGAAAGGAATGGGTCCCAAACTCACCCGGGTCCAAGCCCGCCGCGGTAATTGACATCGCGAGCACCCGCTGAAACTGAAACTTCGTCAGTGGGGTGGCGTCCGCGTGTCTCAACAATGTCCCTCCCCATGATGCCACCCTTCGTGCTAGGTAATCTTCTAAACACTTCACCGGACACATGGAGGACCCTGGAATCCTGCGAATGACTATGCAGTCTCCCACCCCACCTTGATCGGTTTTTGACTTGACAAAGGATACAGTCATCGTCTCACCCCTGATCTGAACGTGTTCCCGGCACAAACCCCCCACCACATCCTGTTTGTTCCTTGCCACCAGCTCACTTATCCTCATCGCCCCGTGAAATGCAAGCGTAAAAGCAGCTCGGAACAAACAGGCCTCGAACTGAGACGAACATGTGGCGTGGAGTGTGGCCAGCAACTGGGCCAACCTATCCAGACCTATCGGGCGCCTCTCATCTACTCTGCGACCCTCAAGGCGTTGCCACCCACGTAGCGCTTTCTGTACCACGAAAGACGCTGTCGGGTCCTGGATATTATGGGCCCTGGCAACAAAGGAAATGGCAGCACGATGCCTCTGGGCTGTAGCCACCGACTTCCCAGCCCTACGCAAGGACATCAGAAAATGTACTACCCAATCCTCGTGCCCCCAAAGCCCCCCTCTCTCAGTCCCCAAAAAGGCTAAATAAGCCCGAAACGCCCCTTCGTATGCCTTCCTCGTTCTTGGTGCTAGACTCTCTCCCACAAGGTAACGAAGTTCGGGGCACCGAGAGACCAGAGAGCTTCGGGAAAGGGTGCCGGCTCCGGGTCCGCCGAGGGAAGGAAACCCGAGAAAGCCTGTATTTGAAAACGAGACAGTGCATCAGCTGCCTGATTCATCACCCCTGGGACATGTTTCGCTCTGAATACCACGTTCAGTTGCATACATAGTAAGACAATTTCTTTAAGCAGCCTTAAAATCATTTTACAACGTGCTGCCTGACTATTGATGCATTCTACAACGGTCATATTGTCAGACCAAAATATGACAGAGTGATTTTTGAATCCATCGGGCCAGGTTCTGAGGGCCACCAAAATGGGAAACAGTTCAAGGAAAGCAATATTACTCGTCAGCCCCTCTTCATGCCACCATGTTGGCCACTTTTGTGCCGACCATTTTGTGCCGAAGATGGCGCCAAAGCCCATGCTTCCCGCTGAATCCGTCCATAGACCAAGCTCTTTAGAGGACAAGGCTGGTTTGTTCCAGACGACTCGACCATTGAAATCCGCCAAAAATGCTAACCAAATACGCATATCTTGGCGGACCTCAGCCGATAGTCTTGTGCGATGATGACCCTCCTTTAGGCCGACCATCGCCTGGGCAATCGAACGGGAAAAGGGGCGGGCCATTGGGATCACCCTTAGGGCAAAATTCAACTTCCCCACCAACTGCTGCAATTGATGCAGCGTAACTTTAGATGCAGTAATACACATTTGCAGGGCTGCCCTGAATTTCGACACTTTGGCAGCTGGTAAACGAAAACAACCCTCACTAGAGTCCAACTCGATCCCGAGAAACTCGAGGCAAGTCGTGGGACCCACAGTTTTACCTGGTGCCAATGGCACGCCAAATTGATTCATTAAAACACAAAATTCAGTCAAGGCCCGGGCACATTCATCATCCCCAGCGGCCCCAAGGAACAGAAAGTCATCGAGGTAATGCATCACATTTCGAAAACCCGTTTTCTTCGTGTAAACCCATTGTAGAAAACTACTGAATTTCTCGAAATATGCACAAGATATAGAGCACCCCATCGGCATACACCTATCCATGTAATATGAACCTTGAAACATGAATCCCAAAAGACGTTGGTCTTCCGGGTATACCGGGAGCAAACGGAACGCTGACTCGATATCCGATTTCGCCATCAGCGCCCCGGGCCCCAGGTGATTCAAAATGGCTACGGCCTCATCGAATGATGCGTACCGCACCGAACATATCTCTGGATCAATTGCGTCGTTTACAGAAAGGCCATGAGGAGCTGATAAATTGTGAATCAATCGAAACTCACCTGGGTCCTTCTTGGGGACCACCCCTAAAGGAGAACAAACGAAATTCTGTACCGGGGGAACACTAAACGGGCCGGCAACCCGACCTCGGGTAACCTCTTTCCGGATCTTATCCTGTACCACAGTCGTATGCTGCAAGACGGAAAGCTGGTTTTTGGACGTCCCGACACCCCGAAAGTCCCCCACCGGGATGCGGAAACCATATGAAAAACCGTTTCGTAGCACCCCAGCAGTAGTACGATCCGGGTATTCGCTGAGCCAGGGAATCATCGCCAGGGTATCAATCGGGGTCGGTAAAGGCGCCCCTCGGACTATATTAGACCTGTTTGGCGCCTCCTCTACCCCCATTTTCACCCGATTTGGCTCTGCACGAGGACTCAGGATGGGGTGCCCCACAACCACTACATTCGTGTTTGAATTTACAAGATCCCGGGGGCCTAGTACATTTACTTTTGTTGAAATTGAAACAGAAACCCCTCTTCCCTGTATTGCCGGCGGGTCTCGGATAATCGTCTGTACCCGTACCCGACCGAAAGGGCGTCCCCCCATTTTGGCGGGAGGACTCACCAACAGTACTACCCACCAACGGCACTTTCAACATCCCCGACTCTTTCATTTTATTCCATGTCAAAGAATCGTAACAGTCCCAGGTTAAACTTTTGTTATGCTCCATCGCTTTCCTGAAAAGGTTGTCATAACAGAACCATTGGTTACCTTGGTGCGATGTCGAGTACCCCATAATTCGTGACTGATATACTGGAAATTCAGGGAGCAATTCAGGCCTACGTTCCCCCAAAATTGACGTAAAAACTCCCCAAGCATTACCCCAGTTGCCAATATTCTCATTCACTTTAAAGGCGGCCATTTTGGCGCGCCAAACACTCGGATGCATCAGATCCTTTTGACCCTTAACAGTTTCGACCTCATAATGATCCACGAGCAGGGAGAAAATGTTTACGTATTCCCCCGCCCAAATCTTTTCCTTTATTACCAAAGGAACATGTTGCCCCAATTTTTCTCTCCGAGAGGGTGTTGACTCATCCCTTGCGATCGGCAATGGCCGCTTACCTGCACCGGACGCTACTTCCGCCCCTCGTGGCTTGACTATCACCGCATCCGGCGCGGGCACCTTGGCTGTATCACGTTTCTCGCGCAACTGTTTCATTAGTGCTTGCGCTTCGGCAGCCGTGGCGCCCTCACTACTGTCCCCCAACCACGCTGCTAACTGTGCCGCCAACTCGGGAGGCATATCCTCAGCGGATGTCGGGGTGACTACGACCGGAATCGGATTCCCTTCCTGTGGTACCGGGGCCGGTACCGGGGCTGGCGGCTCGAGCGGGGAACAGGGAACCGGGACGTCTCCCCCGACCGGCCCCCTTCTCGGCCTCTTAGGCCTCCCTCCGGCCGGTGGACGCCCCGATCCCTCCTCACCGTCTCGCCCCGCCAACTGCTTCTTTATCTCGGACATTTCTTTCATGAGAACCCGAACCATCTGGTCAGTCGACATTCTCTTCGCGCCTTTCTTGGGCATTTTTCAAACGAAGTATCTAGAAGACAAAAAGAAAGATTAAAACGCTCAAAATTGGCTCTTCGTTCTGTCCCGAGCTCACGTGCAGCGAGGAGGTGCAGCTTCAGGGCACAAGAACAAGAGGCTGTCTTCTGGTCTTGCGTCCCTTTTTATCCGTCTTCAGGGCGGGCGTATACCCGCCCCTGCCTGCCCCGAGGGCGTGGCTGGCTGCGTCAGTGTCTAGGCCAGCCCACTCTAGGGCGGGAACAGGCGCGCCCCGGCTACGCCGCTTCGGGCATACCAGCCGAGACGCGCCTCCCGCCCAAAAATGGCTTCCCGGGAGGATCGAGGCACTCGGCCATACGTTCGGGGGGACCAAGTTGGTCGCCCCTTTCCATATTGTTCTACTAGTCCCTTGATGGCAACAGCTATATTTCCGGCAGTCATGAGTCGTGATCGGTATTCGCTTCTGCTTCGGATGATGCATTTTGTTGACAATAGTCTTGCTTTGCCACGAGATCACCCTGATTATGACCGTCTTTTCAAGATTCGGCCTGTCATTGATCATTTCGTTGATCGATTTTCTGAGATCTTTTATCCTGGGAAAGAAATTGCAGTGGACGAGTCTTTGCTGTTGTTTAAAGGCTGCTTGGTATTTCGGCAATACATTCCTAGTAAGAGGGCATGCTATGGAATCAAACTGTATATGCTGTGTGACAGTGAGACTGGATATGTCTCTAATTTCAGGGTGTACACTGGTAAGGAATCCAGGATTAACCCCCCTGGTTGTCCGTCGACTTTTGGAGTGACTGAGAAAATTGTGTGGGAACTTGGTCGTGGATTTTTTAACAAAGGCCATCATTTGTATGTCGATAACTTCTACACTGGTGTGCGGTTGTTCGGGGAATTGGGCAAAGTGGACACTGTTGCTTGTGGCACAATCCGCTCAAACCGTAAAGGTTTCCCAAAAGAACTTGTTTGTCAGAAGCTTGCTCGGAGACAGTGTAGTGCATTGCGTTGTGAGGAGCTTCTAGCTGTGAAGTTTTCAGACAGGAGAGATGTCTACATGTTGACTACAATACATGATGAAAGCACTGAACCGGTGACTGTTTGGGGTCAGGTTGCAGAAGTGCGCAAACCTGTGTGCATAATGCACTACAATAAGTACATGGGTGGTGTTGACAGAGTAGATCAGAGGTTGGAACCGTATGCTGCTCTTCGTAAGGCTTACATTTGGTACAAGAAGTTGGCTATCCATCTTTTCCACTTGGCAACCTTTAATGCTTTTGTTGTGTTCCAGTAATCTTGTCCCCAGTCAAAGTTGTTTTTTGAAAAGTTTCAGGAGTCTGTAATAGGCAGCCTTGTTTTAGTGCAACAGGCAAGTGTTCCTAGAGTTGGAGTGGTGGAGGATATTGCCAGATTGAAAGATCGCCACTTTCCTGATACAATTCCTCCTACAACCTCAAAAGACTTTCCCAGTCGGAGATGTAGAGTCTGTTGGCGAAGAGGTTTGCGGAAGGAGGTTCGTATGTACTGCCCTGACTGCCCTTCAAACCCCGGGCTGTGTGTACCTGCTTGTTTTAGATTGTACCACACGCAAAATAATTTTTGGGAGTATCAATGAGTGGTAAAGTGAACTGGTTGGTCTTATTGTTCAGTTTCAAAGTTTGCATTTGTGTAGTCTTTTTAGTTTAGTTGTTGAGTTAGTAGATTTGTATCAATTTGCAATTTGTTTTTGTTTTTCTTTTATTTTCAAAAAAAAACTAAAGTATGATGTTGGTTTGCGTCTAGTGTCCATTGTCTGACGGTGTGAATGGTTTGGCGCTTGGCTGCCGGTGTCTGTGGACTGGTGCTTGTCTGGCGGTGTCTGTGGACTGGTGCTTGTCTGGCGGTGTGCGTGGTCTGATGTTTTGTTGGCCGTGTGCGTGCTCTTGCGCTTGCCTGGTGTTGTGTTTGGATTTGTCCTTGGCTGGTGGTGTGCGTGGAGTGGCGCTTGGCTGGTGGTGTGCGTGGAGTGATACTTGACTGTCTGTGCACGAAGTGGTGCTTGGCTGGCGGTGTGTGTGGAGTTGTGTTTGGCTGGTGGTGTGTGTGGAGTGGCGCTTGGCTGGTGGTATGTGTGGAGTGGCGCTTGGCTGGTGGTGTGCGTGGAGTGCTACTTGGCTGTCTGTGCACGGAGTGGTGCTTGCCTGGCGGTGTTTGTGGAGTGGCACTTGGCTTGGGGTGTGCGTGGAGTGGTGCTTGGCTGGTGGTGTGTGTGGAGTGGTACTTGGCTGTCGGTGTGCGCTGAGTGGTGTTTGGCTGGCAGTGTGCATGGTCCGGTGCTTGGATGGTGGTGCGCGTGGAGTGGTGCTTGGCTGGCGGTGTGTGTGGAGTGGTACTTGGCTGTCTGTGCACGGAGTGGTGCTTGGATGGCGTTGTGTGTGGAGTGCCGCTTGGCTTGCAGTGTGCGTGGAGTGTTGCTTGGCTGATGGTGTGTGTGGAGTGGTACTTGGCTGTCGGTGTGCGCTGAGTGGTGTTTGGCTAGTGGTGTGCATGGTATGGTGCTTGGATGGTGGTGTCGGTGGACTGGCGCTCGGCTGGCGGTGTGTGAGTAGTTACTTTCTGTTGGTCACTACACACACTGCTAGGTGAGTCACACTCCACGCAGTCCATCATTTTAGTGTTGTTGCAATGTCAGAAATGTGGGCGTGTGAAAGTGATGGGCCCTTGAATGGCGCTGTCTGCTGGTGTGAGTGTTGAAATGTGATGGGTCCGCGGCTGGCGGAGTGAATGTTTTGTATGTGTCACACGTACGAAAGGTGTATGAATGGCCTGTAAAGAGGTTGGTGCCTTGACGTGGCTTTACAGCTCACGAGCTGTGAGTCAGTGGTTCAGTTTATCATACTTTCAATTATACACAGTGTATTTCATTTTTGTGAAATTACTTGCGAATACAATTGTATGTACTGAATCATCACTCACCCTCGTGCCAAATCCAACCAGAATGTGTGTGTGCTTGCGGATTAGATGGCTGTGCAGTAATGTTTGTCTTTTATCGCTTTCTGAAGTAGGGTGTACCTTGTCCCTTTGTGATACCTCCTTGGAAGCCCCTGGGTGTCTACTTTTCAGAAATGTGTGGGTTTGGTAGGTTTCCCTAGATGGCCGTCTAGCACGGGCCAAAAACCCAGGTAACCCCTCTTGCAAAAGCTGGTGGTATTGACATTCAATACAACCAGCTTTTGCAAGAGGGGTTACCTGGGTTTTGGGCCCCGTGCTAGACGGCCATCTAGGGAAACCTACCAAACCCACACATTTCTGAAAAGTAGACACCCGGGGGCTTCCAAGGAGGTATGGCTTGCGTGGATCCTCCAACGTTCCTTTACACAGAATCCCTTGCAAACATCAATTTTTGCTGAAAAAATCAGTTTTTTCACACTTTTTTTGTGTGGGAAAGCGTGGCGTCACTGGGCTCACACAAATATCCTCCTACCCAGCGTTCCCCCAGGTCGCCCGATAAAAATGGTACCTCACTTGCGTGGGTAGGCATAGTGGCTGCAACAGGAAACAGTTCAAATCGTACGGTGGTGAATTTACAACACCCAATTGCAAAACAACCTTGATTTTGGGGGGGGGCACCTGAGTTTTTGGCCCGGGGCTCGGTGGTATTCTTTGGAAAGTACCAAACTGAAACAGTTCTGAAAAGTAGGCACCCGGGGGAGTCCAGGGAGGTATGGCATGCGTAGGTCCCCCAATATTTTCCTACCCAGAACTCTTCGCAAACCTTAAAATTAGGTAAAAATGTCACTTTTCCAAACTTTTTTGCGTGGGATCTCTGTGCCGGCAAAAATGCCCTACCACCCAGAGTTCACCTTGTTCTCCCGAGTAAAAGGATACCTCACTTGTGTGGGTGGCCCAAAGCAGAATAGTCCGAAAATGAATTTTGAAAAAGTAGTATTTAAGTTTTACAAGTTAAGCCCCCCTGCCTTAGTCACAGGCCTTGGGTCCACCCACACAAGTGAGGTATCATTTTACTCGGGAGAACAAGGGAAACGCTGGGTGGTAGGACATTTGTGCCGACACGGAGATCCCACGCAAAAATGTATGGAAAACTGTTTTTTTAACCTAAATTTATGGTTTGCAGGGATTTCTGGGTAGGAAAACATTGGGGGACCAATGCATGCCATACCTCCCTGGACTCCCCCGGGTGTCTAGTTTTCAGAACTGTTTGGGTTTGGTAGTTTCCAAAGATGCCCGCCGAGCCCCGGTCCAAAAACTCAGTCCCCACCCCAAAAAAGAAGGTAATGTTGCTATTGGTTATTGTAATTTCTCCACCGTACGATTTGGACCATTTCCTGTTGCAGCCACTATGCCTACCCACGCAAGTGAGGTACCATTTTTATGGGGAGACCTGGGGGAACGCTGGGTGGGAGGAAATTTGTGTGAGCCCAGTGATGCCATGCTTTCCCAAACAAAAAAGTGTGAAAAAACTGATTTTTTCAGCAAAAATTGATGTTTGCAAGGGATTCTGGGTAAAGGAACATTGGAGGACCCACGCAAGCCATACCTCCTTGGAAGGCCCCGGGTGTTTACTTTTCAGAAATGTGTGGGTTTGGTAGGTTTCCCTAGATGGCCGTCTAGCACGGGGCCCAAAACCCAGGTAACCCCTCTTGCAAAAGCTGGTTGTATTGAATGTCAATACCACCAGCTTTTGCAAGAGGGGTTACCTGAGTTTTTGGCCCAGTGCAAAACGGCCATCTAGGAAACCTACCAAACCCGCACATTTCTGAAAAGTAGACACCCGGGGGCTTCCAAGGAGGTTCGGCTTGTGTGAATCCTCCAACGTTCCTTTACCCAGAATCCCTTGCAAACATCAATTTGTGCTGAAAAAAATCTTTTTTTTTCACACTTTTTTTGTGTGGGAAAGCGTGGCATCACTGGGCTCACACAAATTTCCTCCCACCCAGCGTTACCCCAGGTCTCCCGATAAAAATGGTACCTCACTTGCGTGGGTAGGCATAGTGGCTGCAACAGGAAAAGGTCTAAATCGTACGATGGAGAAATTACAATAACCAATAGCAACATTACCTTTTTATTTTTGGGGGGGCGACTGAGTTTTTGGACCAGGGCTCGGCAGGCATCTTTGGAAACTACCAAACCCAAACAGTTCTGAAAACTAGACACCCGGGGGAGTCCAGGGAGGTATGGCATGCGTGGGTCGCCCAATGTTTTCCTACCCAGAAATCCTTGCAAACCATAAATTTAGGTTGAAAAATCAGTTTTCCATACATTTTTGCGTGGGATCTCCATGTCGGCACAAATGTCCTACCACCCAGCGTTCCCCTTGTTCTCCCGAGTAAAATGATACCTCACTTGTGTGGGTGGGCCCAAGGCCTGTGACTAAGTCAGGGGGGCTTAACTTGTAAAACTTAAATACTACTTTTTCAAAATTCATTTTTGGACTATTCTGCTTTGAGCCACCCACACAAGTGAGGTATCCTTTTACTCGGGAGAACAAGGTGAACGCTGGGTGGTAGGGCATTTTTGCCGGCACCGAGATCCCATGCAAAAAAGTTTGGAAAAGTGATATTTTTACCTAATTTTAAGGTTTGCGAAGAGTTCTGGGTAGGAAAACATTGGGGGACCTACGCATGCCATACCTCCCTGGACTCCCCCGGGTGTCTACTTTTCAGAACTGTTTCGGTTTGGTACTTTCCAAAGAATACCACCGAGCCCCGGGCCAAAAACTCAGGTCCCCCCCCCCCAAAATCAAGGTGGTTTTGCAAATGGGTGTTGTAAATTCACCACCGTACGATTTGAACCGTTTCCTGTTGCAGCCACTATGCCTACCCATGCAAGTGAGGTACCATTTTTATCGGGAGACCTGGGGGAATTCTGGGTGGGTGGAAATTTGTTGATCCACGCAGATTCCAGAACTTTCCACCACAGAAATATCAGGAAAATGTGTTTTTTTGGTCAAAATCTTAGCTTTGCAAGGGATTCTGGGTAACAAAACCTGGGGTTAGGCAGATGAGTCACCTCATCCTGAATTTCCCTGGGTGTCTAGTTTTCAAAAATGTATAGGTTTGCTAGGTTTCCCTAGGTGCTGGCAGAGCTAGGGTGCAAAAACCAAAGGTAGTCTTTTTGTCCAAAAAATGCAAGATTTCACTGGGAAATTGAGGTGCGACCATGTTGCGTTTTGCGCTGTTTCATGTCTCAGCCACTATGCCTACCCACGCAAGTGAGGTACCATTTTTTTCGGGAGACCTGGGGGAACGCTGGGTGGGTAGAAATTTGTTGATCCACGCAGATTCCAGAACTTTCCACCACAGAAATGTCAGGAAAATGTGTTTTTTTTGTCAAAATCTTAGCTTTGCAAGGAATTCTGGGTAACAAAACTTGGAGGTAGGCAGACGAGTCACCCCATCCCGAATTTCCCTGGGTGTCTAGTTTTCAAAAATGTATAGGTTTGCTAGGTTTCCTTAGGTGCTGGCAGAGCTAGGCCGCAAAAACAAAAGGTAGTCTTTTTGTCCAAAAAGTGCAATATTTCCCTGGGAAATTGAGGTGCAACCATGTTGCGTTTTGCGCTGTTTCATGTTGCAGCCACTATGCCTACCCATGCAAGTGAGATGCCATTTTTTCCGGGAGACCTGGGGGAACGCTCGGTGTGTGAAAATTTGTTGATCCACGCAGATTCCAGAACTTTCCACCACAGAAATGTCATGAAAATGTGTTTTTTTTGTCAAAATCTTAGCTTTTCAAGGGATTCTGGGTAACAAAACCTGGGGGTAGGCAGACGAGTCACCCCATCCTGAATTCCCCTGGGTGTCTAGTTTTCAAAAATGTTTAGGTTTTCTAGGTTTCCCTAGGTCCTGGCAGAGCTAGGGCGCAAAAACAAAAGGTAGTCTTTTTGTCCAAAAAGTGCAAGATTTCACTGGTAAATTGAGGTGCGACCATGTTGCATTTGTTGCGCTGTTTCATGTTGCAGCCACTATGCCTACCCACGCAAGTGAGGTACCATTTTTTTTGGGAGACCTGGGGGAACGCTGGGTGCATGGAAATTTGTTGATCCACGCATATTCCAGAACTTTCCACCACAGAAATGTGAGGAAAATGTGTTGTTTTTTGTCAAAATCTTAGCTTTGCAAGGGATTCTGGGTAATAAAATCTGTAAGTAGGCAGACGAGTCACACCATCCCGAATTCCCCTGAGTGTCTAGTTTTCAAAAATGTATAGGTTTGCTAGGTTTCCCTAGGTGGTGGCAGAGCTAGGGTGCAAAAACAAAAGGTAGTCTTTTTGTCCAAAAAGTGCAAGATTTCACTGGGAAATTGAGGTGCGACCATGTTGCGTTTTGCGCTGTTTCATGTCGCAGCCACTATGCCTACCCACGCAAGTGAGGTACCATTTTTTTTGGGAGACCTGGGGGAATGCTGGATGGGTGGAAATGTGTTGATCCACGCAGATTCCAGAACTTTCCACCACAGAAATGTCAGGAAAATGTGTTTTTTTTGTCAAAATCTTAGCTTTGCAAGGAATTCTGGGTAACAAAACCTGAAGGTAGGCAGACGAGTCACCCCATCCCAAATTCCCCTGGGTGTCTAGCTTTCAAAAATGTATAGGTTTGCTTGGTTTCCCTAGGTGCTGGCAGAGCTAGGACTCAAAAACAAAAGGTAGTCTCTTTGTCCAAAGAGCGCAAGATTTCACTGGGAAATTGAGGTGCGACCACGTTGCGTTTTGCGCTGTTTCGTGTCGCAGCCACTATGCCTACCCACACAAGTGAGGTACCATTTTATTTGGGAGACCTGGGGGAACACTCGGTGGGTGGAAATTTGTTGATCCACGCAGATTCCAGAACTTTCCTCCACAGAAATGTGAGGAAAATGTGTTTTTTTTGTCAATTTCTTAGCTTTGCAAGGGGTTCTGGGTAACAAAACCTGGTGGTAGGCAGTCGAGTCACCCCATCCTGAATTTCCCTTGGTGTCTACTTTTCAAAAATGTATAGGTTTGCTAGGTTTCCCTAGGTGCCGGCAGAGCTAGGGTGCAAAAACTACAGGTAGGCACTTTGCCAAAAAAGGGTCAATTTGTAACTGCAAAATTTAGGTGTGACCACGTTGCATTTTGCGCCGTTTCCTGTCGCAGGCACAAGGCCGACCCACACAAGTGAGGTACCATTTTTATCGGGAGGCTTGGGGTGATTCAGATTTGTAAATCAACTGTTATTACCAAATGAGCTTTCATGCATTTCTCCCTTTCAATGAAAGACATTGTGTAAAAAAACAAATATTTTTGAAAAATGACCAATAATTCTCATGCTAGTATGAGTATTCCCAAGTTTGAAAATGTGCAATTATATACTGTTTTCTGAACTCTATAATTTGTACCCAATTCAGAAATACATAGGTGTCTTTCATACTGATTTTTCCATGTATACATTTTCCAAGACAAAGTGCTCTATACCCAGTAAATGAAAAAATACCATTGCAAGTTGCTGCTCAGTTTTTGGATCTGGGTTCGTTGGGTTCTTGGTGAAACTACAAGTCCTATATATCCCCACAACCAGGAAGGTCTAGCCAATGTAAGGGTATATTGCTTTCCAAGAGCTGTCAAAATTAGAAAAAGTTAAAGGTGAAAACGTTGAGACAAAAGGCTGTTTTTTTTCATCAAAATTTCAATTATTCCAATGTTTCACTCTTAGTTTCTATAAAGAAACCTTCATGGATTTAGACAAATGACCCCTTTCTGAATTCAGAATTGTGTCTACTCTTCGAAAATGTACAGCTTTCCATTATTGCTTTCAAACTCATTTCCACCATTAACTGGAAGGAGGTGAAAAGCTCCAAAAATAGCAAAAATAGGCTATGTCCAGAAAAATGCCAAAACTGTGTGCAAAATGTCGGTTCTCTGACAAAAGACTGTCATTCCCTAAAAGCTGAGAAAATGGAGATTTCAGCCCCACAAACCCTTTTTTGATAACTTACTCAGGGAATAACCCAGAGGCTTTCATTTGCAGACCGTTTTTCCCATTTTTCTGAAAAAAACAAAAATTTCACTATTTTTTGGTTAATTTCTGGGACCCCTCCAAGGGAATCCACAAACCCTGGGCGCCTTTAGAATCCACATGATGTTGGAAGAAAAGGACGCAAATTTGGCATGGATACCTTATGTGGTCAAAAAGTTACAAGGGCTTAAGCGCGCACTACCCCAAATCGCCAAAAAAGGGCTTCACACAGGAGGGGAAAAGGCCTAGCAGCGAAGGGGTTAAAGAGGTAGGAAATGTTTTCCATAGGAAACTATAGATGCTGTGATTTTATGCAAAGTACCTTCAGATGCTTCAAAGTTCACAAGGCAAAACAGCCACAGAGAAGGAAGGCATCAGAAAACACAGCAATGAGTTGGTGTCTGAGTCCACGGTGAGGTAATGTGTCAATTCTGCTGCACGCAGGAGAAGTGTTGCATCAAATACAGATGGTGGGGGAAGCAATGCATTGAAATCCAAGATGATTCTTGTCTGCTGGTTATACGTCGAAAAAACTTAGCTCACGGGTGCTGCGGCAAACATACAGTGCATCCCATGATGCGTTGATCTTTTCAGCTGCGCAGCAAGGCCTGCGTCGGAGTCAGTGTTGGGGTCTTAGACTTCGGAGACACTGTGCGCTGAACTAGGACTGTGGTGGTTTCTTCAGCAGCGGACAGCTGCTACATCAATTTCTTCTGTCACACAGAGGCGGCGTGTGGAAATATTTCTCGCAGGGCTGAACTGCTTTGGAAAAAGAAGCTCAGGAAGGGCAATGTGTAGATTTTTATGGCTTTTTATCAGGACATGTAAAACACACAAGTACATGCCCTACCTTTCATGTACACTACACCTTTCCCATGGGGGCATTTTGGGCCTACCTTATGGGTGCCTTACATGTAGCAAATGGGAAGGTTTGGGCCTTGCAAGTGGGGGCTCTTGCCAAGTTGGAATGGCAGTTAAAGACTACACTTACAGACACTGCGATGGCAGGCCTAAGACAAGTTTACACAAATACTCATTTGGGTGGCACAGCCAGTGTTGCTGACCGAATATTACCATTTGATTTAAGGGCTCTGGGCACACACAGTGCATTTTACTAGGGACTTACCAGTAGCTCAAATATGCCAATCATGAATACCCATAGGTAGAGTTTCTCGTTTAAACTGGATTTTAGTGTTAGATGGCACTAGAACCACCATAATATTATTTTATCACCATCATATACTTAGACACAAACACCCATTCCTCAGGGCACAAGTGTAGGGTGGCTGAACACTTTCATGATCTTGAAAATGCCCAAAGTGGTTAGGGTTTGCCCCGGGAACTTTTACTTCATTGGTTATGGTATGCCCAGGCATCAATCCCACTCAGAAGATAGTGTCAGGCATAAAGGTGACACCTCCAGACACTAACTTCAGAACACTGTTGTATCTAAGAAAGAATAGAAGTGTCTGTGTCCTGGGAGGAGCCATGGTGGATTAGACCTGCTCTGTATTGTATCCAGGAGAAAGACGTATACTCCAAGTGTCATAGGGTTGACTTACTATTCAAGCTATAGGGATACAACAGGCTACGAAAGGCAACTGGGCCTGGAATGGTCTCTTCTTTGGCATCTGTCCAACACCTTGCAAGTCTCTAAGGGGCACATGCATCAAGGTAATCATTTGCGATTACCAAATAGCAAACTTAAGGATTTGCTATTTGGTAATCACAAACGACTATGCATGAAGGGTTTGCAAATATTTTTGAAAATCCTTAACATTCCCTAATAGCGAATCGCAAACTGTGATTTGCTATTAGGGAAATGTATCCCAATTCATTACTTTGGGCCTTTAGGGAATGCATTTGCAATTTACGATTACCAAATTGGTAATCGCAAATTGCGAATGGAATTGCAAGGATGCTATGCTAAGGGGGACTAAGACCCCCCTGATGCACCCCCAAAAAAGGTAAGTGTGCATATGTCGCTCACACACATGCTCCAAAGGCATGTGTGTAGGAAACATGGCACTTTGAAAAATGCACTTTGGTGCATTTTTCGAAGGATTTGCAAAATACCATCAACTTGAAGTTGATGGTAATTTGTGATTCCTAAATGCAAAGTCGCATTTTGGTAATGCCTCGTGAATTGCATTAGGAAATCGCAAATTGCGATTTCCTAAGTGCACTCGAAAATTAGGTAATTGCAAAAATTGTGATTACCTATTTTGCGATTGCAATGCCTTTGATGCATCGGAAAACGCATGTTACCAGTCGCAAACAGGCCGACTCGATATTACTGTTTTGTTATTGCATTAATGTTTTGAACTAAGCTAAGTTTGTCTGCCTTGTGCCATATCTACTAGGGGGTAGAGTTCAGGTTATTTTAGTGACTTTGGTGGTTCACTCCATCAAGGATTGTATTAATTAATTATAGGTGGAGTCACCCCTCTTAACTAATAAACGTGCATGTAAATAGAAAAATCTTTGGGAAAGTACTGGCAAAATATTGAGCAGAAGCAGTAGGGTATTGACACATGTGGATCACCCAGGGTTCATAAGTAGCAGAAACACCACCATAAACATGAGGAAGGCTTCCTTATTACTATGTCAAGTTGGAATAACCTGGGACTACAACATGATTTACTGGAATTATATCTTCAAAACATTCTGGAAATACGGGACGGATCAGGGGATCCTGAAATTGGTCTCATTATTTTACAGTCAAGTTGCAGCTCTAGTAAAAACAACAAATCTGTGACAGTTGAAGGATAGCCAGGTGAATAAGACAAGAGTGCCTGTTGTTTCTATTGGTTGTTCTCTAGTACAACAATCCCTGCTACTGCTACTTAGATCAAGGTACGAGGAAAATGTAGTACGGTACAGGAATGAGTGATAAATATATCATTATATGTCAATCATATACTATGATCAATTAATAGCATAACAGAAATACAACATGAACTAGAAAACATACGACTACAGGTGGGATCACTATCAGATGTTAGACTAGCCTAAAACAACTCTATTCTGTATCCTCTCACTGAGGTAGACAAGGGCAGCCTTTGTGATTGGCTGCTAATGATTCAATCAATTCCATTGAAACACAAGGCATAAAACTTGGCGTGGACCAACACAGAAGTGATCGTATTGTCACTGTACAAAAAGTATAGAGAAGTGCATGAATTACCAATGTCATTAATGGAGCAAATAGCATTGAGTGCCACTCAATGAGTGTTGTATGTAAAAAATCATATTCCATTGCAAATAGCGGTATCCTACTTCGAGAGAGTGGATACATTGTTGAATCGCTTATACTGGAGTGACAGGCAAACATTCAATTAGAGAAGCAGTGGCTGCATTGGCAGGTAGGTAGTGATACTTTCCCCTGACTTTTGAGCATATTACCAAGCTACACAGCTCCCTTACATTGTGCCAGGGGTTAGGAAGGAGGCACTGGATATCACAATTCACCCAATTTTCCTGATGGCCTTGCCTCTGCTCCAAAGGAATAAAAGAAGGTATATGCACACCAATTCACAGACCTTAATAAATGTCTGCATAATGAAAGATAAACAAAAAGGGTACAAATATGTGTACATGGCACATATGCCTATATGACATTCTGCTCTATGCCAGGCGTCACCAACATTTGAGGCAAACAAAAAAGATAAAATTAAACTAAAAAATCAAGAAGATCAATGTGGCATATGGCTGTTAATGAGGTACCCTGACTTTGGTGCAAGATGGCAGTTAGGCAGCACTCTTTTCTACACATAAACAAGCATTGCAATGATAATTCAGAAAAGCTGGACAGCTTACCCCAAGGAACTAGATATTCACAGAGCTAATCGTTTGGTATTGGACCTGGATAAGGGGAAACTAGTGGTCTCTAAATATGCAGGATTTGCATACCTTTGGAAAACAAAAGGCTAGATCGTCTAAAGGGATCACCATTAGTGCAAATCCCTGCATGCCCTGTGCCATGCCCTGTGCCTGGATCTCCGGAACTGATCAGAGGAAGAGAATTGCTAAGCTAAGACTGCATTGTGGCTGCCTAACCCAGCTCCTGCTGCCCTAACAGTATGGACACTCAACACTGCCCCGGCTAACCGGGACAACCGTGGATGACTCCTGGCCTGTCCCTAGCTGGGCAGTGGACACATACGAGGGGACGGACTTGTTCGCCTGGGACCTAGTGCTAGCTCAGCTCCCATCGGACAATCACGTCTCTGGGCCTGCAGCTGCAGGGGGTTGCCAGCTCTCGCATTTTCTACTATGTTGCATCTGGCTCCTGTCACTTTCAGGGAGGCTGGTGGGGCCACGCTGAGATGCTGAGGGCATTGAAGGCCATCAGGACTCGAGGTGGGACCGAAAACTAAAGCACCAGCACTCACCTTGCGGAGGTCTCCCTGCTTTCCCCACTTCATTACCGAATGCTGACCCAGGGCCTGATTCATTTCCCGAGCTGCAGGCCCTGCCTCTGCTGTCACTAGCTGTGTTTGGGTCCCTGCTGTTGAGGAGTTGGCAGAACAAGAGGGAGGCTGGAGTTCTGGCTGCTCACTTCTTTCTTGCTACCTCGTCATGTCACCCAGACCTGAATCAAGTTACAGCTGTGTTTTGGCCATTGTGGCTGCACTGGTCATCTGGAAAAGGACCAACGTGCTGCTCTGGAGTGCTCTGTCTCAGCTGGGCACTCCCAATAGATCCAGCATACAAGGCCCATGTAAATATGGCAAAAGCAAAAGTATTCAGTTCCTAAATTGAGGGGGTGGAAGGGTCGGGTTGATTGTTATAACCAGGAGGTTGCTGGGAAGGAAGAGAAGCCAGAGGTAATCCCTTCACTGGTGCCCCTTTGGATCCCCAACTGAGCTCAGGGGCAAAACACTGCTCTCACTGCCTTAACATGTTCCATCTTCTCCCGTTGCCACAAGCAAGACGATGGAGCTTCACTCAAACAACTCCTGAACAGAGAGAGACAAAAACACTCTGTGCACTTCGTATTACAAGATCTCTTGCTAAAAACACTCTAGCTTTCCACGACTTCATGGATGAGCATCAAATTGATTTGGCCTTCGTTACAGAAAGTTGGGCTGATGCCTCCTATGAACCTGATCTCCTAGAGGCTTCAACAGAAAACTAGTGGACGACGTAGGGTGTACTTGGGTGCACTCAGATGGATTTTATCAGTTAATATTTTAGGGGTGCACTTCTACCAGCTACTAGGGCACCGTCCAACCCCAAAATGACCTACTAAGTATTCAAAGAATGAGCTGGGAGTGCTAAGTTTTCTCCAGAAAGTACAATTATTTGATCACCATTTGACACACAAAAATCAATGATTAAGCAACACTTCATTAAGGAAACAATGCAATTCTTGTATTACAAGTGAATTTCTTTATATTGCCAGCAGCCGACGCGTTTCATCCTAAAGGTAGGACGTCATAAGGGCTTTAAGCCATTCTGCCATTTGTAATCACCACCGGATCTGTCCCTTGTTTTTCAACGTTTCAATTCAACAATTTACCTTCTCAAATGTCACACCCCAAATAAGGCTTCTAAACGAAAAAATGTATTGTGTGAATCTCCAATTCCATCCTTATTTCTTCATTGCACCAATTACTGTCGTCGTTCTGGAAGCCTCATGTTACTCCACCGCTGTCCGGGTTCGATAAATCCCGATATTTAATAGAATTAAATAATTGTACTTTCTGGAGAAAACTTAGCACTCCAGCTCATTATTTGAATATCTCCTAGAGGCTCTCCCTGAGGATTTTAAAATCCTCAGGAAATATAGGGTAGGGAAACGGGGAGGTCAACTCCTAGAGAACAACTCCTAGAGAACAACTCCTAGAGAACAAAGCAGGTCAGTAAAATTTCTCTATTTTGGGAGACTTCAATTTCAAATTTGCAAATAGTGCAGACAGGGAAACTGAAGTCCTTCTTGATCATATGGCCAGCACAGAATTTAGTCAGTTGGTCAAAGGGGCCACACACTCTGCTGGGCATTGCTTGAATGGGATATTTTCTGATCATCCCAACCAAGTATGGACCGGAGCATTACCACCAATCTGGTCAGGTCACAATGCAATTAAGTTGGAAATTACCTTGCAGCCTAAAATACCCACTAAGGGCCATATGTAGGTACATCTTTTGCAAACGCAAACACTGAGATTCGCAGAATCCAGGGTGTTTGCGATCGCAAAAGAGAGTGTTACGATGTAGGTATGCATTGCAGCTCGCAAAAATGAGAATCACAAATTTAGCGATTAGCAATTTTGCGTGGCAAGGATTTTGCGATTAAAAATGCGAATTCGCAAGGTGAGTATCAGTATTTGCAAAAATTGCAAATACTGTTCACGCAAAATGCGAATTCGCAATTTGAGATGTAGCAAAAAATCACAATTTGCGATTTTATGAAAATCGCTCTTTTGCACTTCTCTCTACCACCAACTCTGAACAGGTGGTAACCAGGTGCAACCTATGTAAACAGGCCCACAATGCCACTGGGGCTTCCCACAATGGATGGCCTGTATGTGATAGCCAGGAGGCTGCATATCCGAGAGGCTGCACAGAGAAGGAGATGCCAGGAAAGGATCTACAGAGCACCCATCACCCATTTCCAGAGGACCCAGGAGGACATCCATGTGCACTTCAGGCTGCACCCAGACAGAATCCTGGACTTGATAGAGGAGCTGACACCCATACTTGAACACTCCACATACAAGGCTCGCACCCACATACAGGTGTTTTGCTCACTGCACCTCCTAGCATCAGGGAGTTTTCAGGGAGTAATAGCCACAACAGGAGGGGTCTCCCAGAGAGCCTTTTCACACTTTTTCCACATATTCCTTGATGCTATCGTTCAGAGGATGCATCACCACATCCAATTCACAAACACACAGCAGGCACTAGACCAGACCAAGCAAGATTTTTACCATATAGCCCAATTTCCCCACGTGATTGGCTGCATAGATGGGACCCATGTCACACTGTGACCCTCATCACAGAATGAGTATGGTTTTAGAAACAGAAAATCCTATCATTCCCTGAACATCCAGGTAGTATGCAATGTTAAACATGTCATCACAGATATTGTTGCAAAATTCCCTGGAAGCACACACAATTCCTTCATTTTTTGCCACTGTGTTTTACATCGCAGACTCATAAATGGCGAGTTTGGAGAGGGCTACCTGCTAGGTAATTGCATGGCACACACACACACAAGTAGGAAAGGTATGAACTGGCAGGATAGTACTTAACATCAACCTACTTTTGCCCTGCAGGTGCGTAGCTGTGCGTGACTACATCCTCACACCGTCCCTCAATCCAGCCACATCAGCAGAGCGGAGGTACAACAGTGCCCACAGAGCCACATGATGCACCTTTGAGAGAACCTTTGGAATCCTTAAAAGTAATTTCCGGTGCCTCCATAAGAGTGGAGGTGCCCTACAGTACAGCCCTGAGATGTGTTGCAAAATCGTGGTGGCATGCGCAATGCTATACAACAACGCTACCAAGAAGGGAACGCCAGTGGATCTGACAGATGCAGACACATCAGATGAGGAGGATCCAGCTCCACAACGCAGATGTGCAGGTGGTGCAGGGGCAGCTGCTGGGCGCCTGAGATGTGATAACATCACACAGAACTACTTCTAGGTGACAAATGAGGACACAATGCCAAATAATTATGCTCAAATAAGATGTTTATTTCCTTAACAGCATGATTAGACCTGTCACACCGCATGACTAAAATGTTGCCAGTTGCACATGTTGAGGTCACAGTGCTATCATTGTCAAGAGTGACTTAGTCCATATGGCATGTGTTGCCTCATACATTGCCATGACTACATGCTGCCCCTTCATTTCCTGCGTCTACGCCTTGTTGTTCCTCGTTCAGCCTGCGGACTGGCGTCACTGGTGTCTTCCCCTGCTCTACCCTGAAAACCCACTCCGGCGTCTTTCTGCAGGAAGTGGAGGAGTTAGGCTGTTCCTGCTTGACTGTTCATCAGTGTCCAAGCTGTCTAGTGTTCCTATGCCTCCTGTGGCTACAGCACACATTTGGTCAACCACATGTGTGACCTGCACCAGGCACCTACCCACATCCTGGCAGCAGTGGGCCATTTTGTGCTGCATGCTCACAAATCTCCTAGCTAGCAGGGATATGGTGGTGGACTGGCTGTTCACAGCCTTAGTGTAGAGGTCCATCCTGGTGTATAGGTGGTATTTCTCCCTGAGCCTGGCCAGCCTGTCTCTCCTGATCTCCCTACACAGTCCTTCCAATGCTCCAGTCATGGTATTCACACTGAGCCGCAACTCAGACATGTGATGGTTTTGTGTAGCAAGTTGGCGCTGGATTGATCGAATGCCTTTATCTTGCAGGCGCTGTGCTCTTAACATGCTGCCCTCCTGGCCTGCAAACACTGTGTCTGTTACATATGGCGGATTGCTGGTGGTGGCCCGTGCCCGGCGTCTTGCATCACTGCCATTTGATATTTGTCCAGTGGACTGTGGTGTTTGCTGCCTTTCTAGTTTCCTTGGACCCTGCTGTGCCTCCTCATCTGCATCTGTGGACTCTGCCTCCATCAGTGGCAGTGGTGCGACAATGGTTTGCCGTTTGGGTGGCGCAGTTTGTGTGTGTCTTGCTGTGCCCTGCTCCTTCTGCCCTGCCACGTCCACCTTTGCTGGTGTCTTCACCCCTTCAGCCACTGTTTCCTGTGTTGTTGGTGGTGTTCTAAAATTAAATGCACACATTAGTTGTGTGTCATGTAAAATTTTTGTTATGCATTAAAGTTTGTAAAACAACTAATCATATGACTTGTACATTCCAAGTATGTCTCTACCCTATGTCTCCTTGCTGTGTGTCACAGGACCAAGTATCAGTGCATGAAACTACATTTCCCATAATGCAATTCTGGGTGTGCTTGTGGACATGTACTGGAGTTATACCCAGAAACCGGTCCCCGGTAGCTTGTCTCCTTTCTGGTGAAGAATTGGCTTGGTAGTTTAGTCTGCCCTGTTCCCATGATGCACTGGGCCAGGGACAGACTGATTTGCATATAGCCAGGTTCTGAGCTGGGATGGTGCAGTGAGATAAATAACGGTGATGGATCAAGCCCTGATCTTTGGACTGGGTAAGAGTGGTCTGCTTAATTCAGACACTCTCTTCATCACCACCCCCTTTTCCAAAAACCGGTCCCCGGTAGCTTGTCTCCTTTCTGGTGAAGAATTGGCTTGGTAGTTTAGTCTGCCCTGTTCCCATGATGCACTGGGCCAGGGACAGACTGATTTGCATATAGCCAGGTTCTGAGCTGGGATGGTGCAGTGAGATAAATAACGGTGATGGATCAAGCCCTGATCTTTGGACTGGGTAAGAGTGGTCTGCTTAATTCAGACACTCTGTTCATCACCACCCCCTTTTCTGAATCGTTTTTGGCCACTATAGGTGTGGCAGGGTATACTCAGACATGAGTCCCTTTCTCACTGCACCATCAGGATTCAAGCAAGCCGGGCCGAAGAAGGCTGAAATGCCAGAAACCGGTCCCCGGTAGCTTGTCTCCTTTCTGGTGAAGAATTGGCTTGGTAGTTTAGTCCGCCCTGTTCCCATGATGCACTGGGCCAGGGACAGACTAATTTGCATATAGCCAGTTTCTGAGCTGGGATGGTGCAGTGAGATAAATAACGGTGATGGATCAAGCCCTGATCTTTGGACTGGGTAAGAGTGGTCTGCTTAATTCAGACACTCTGTTCATCACCACCCCCTTTTCTGCATCGGAGTTATACTCAGGCATGGGTGTTTGGGGCTGTAAGTGAGCTGGGTATGTTTTGGGTATATTGGCATGCATCTTACCTTGTCTGGTGTCTGTATTTTCAGAGCTGTCCACGTCAGACACGCCCGTCACAGTCCAGGGGAGTCAGCTCTGGTGCTGTTGAGGTCCCACCCCCAGTCAGTTTTGACTCAGCTAATCTGGTGGCCACCCTCTTCTTGGACCTTTGGCGCATGTCGTACCACCATTTGCATAAATATTCAACTGTGCAGTGGGTTACGCCAAATGCGTTAACTTTCTCCTGGATCTCATTCCAGATTCTCCTTTTCCTTGTCTCTGGAACACGGAGTGAGTTCCTTCCAAAAAGGAGGCCATGTTGCCTTACAACTTTCTCTGTTAGCACCTCAAGCTCCCTCTCAATAAACTTTTTTCTTTTCCTTATGGGTTCCTCTGGCTGCTTCACACTCCCCTGAGACTCCATTTCTCTTTCCTGCAACTGCTGAGTGAAAACCACACTCCCTCCTCACAGTCCCTCAGGCAGCTTCTGCTGGCAATCAGGTGCAGCATGGGCAGTCACACTTCCTGGTTGTGATGTCATCATTCTACAACAGAATTGTTGTTTTCCGTAATTGTGATTCCTTATTAGCGATTTTGCTATCAAGGAATCTCTGTTTGAGTAATCGCTATATTATTCTGCAATTTTTTCGTAATGGCATTTTTTGTGCGATTATTGACCTACATCGCGATTTGCGATTCATAAAATGCGATTTGCGTAAAATCGCATTTTCCGAATCGCAAAACCTATTTTACCTACATATACCCCTAATTCCTTGAATACAGTTATCACCTTTCGACTTTGGAACAAGGAAAAGGCAGAAGACTTTAATAAGGTGCTTACTTGTTCCTTACAGTCTGCCCCAGCCGACCTGGATGTGGCAGTGATGACCTATCACTCCTGGGTGAAGTTTGCAGGCCAGCAGTTGGCCTCACAAGCCACCCTGCGATCAGTCAAGCATTCGCCATCAGAACCATGGTTCAAATAGTTACTGAAAATACACAAACAAATGTGCTGCACTTATCCACTTACATCTCTTAGCGACATTTGACACTGTGAACCATGATGTGCTGGAGGAAAATCTCGCCTCACTGGGGATCAGGGATAAAGCGCTCCTCTTGATCAGTTCATTTCTGTTGATAGATCTCGAACGTTGGCTCATGATACACCATCGGCAACCCACCCTCCCCTACCGACCACGCACGCAACCTTGGATTCATCCTGGATTCCGAACTCAAAACAGACCTTCAAATCAATGCTGTCGCTTTCTCCTGCCACCACATCCTCCACCTCCTACAAAAGACCTTCAACTGAATTCCACTTGAACACGGGAAACCATCACCCATGGCCCCATCAGCAGCAGACTGGACAACGGCAACACACTTTACACCCGGATAAAAAAGAACCTTCCCTGCAAACTTCAGAACATCTAGAACACCTCCACCAGACTAGTCCTCAACCTACCACACCACTGCCACTTCACCCCTCAACTGGGGACACTACATCGGCTCCCCATCGAAAAGAGAATCACCTTCAAGCTTCTCACCAATGCCCACAAAGGCCTCCACAGCACTGGACCTGCCTACCTGAACCACCGCCTCTCCTACCGCACACCTCAAAGATCCATCCGCTCAGCCCAGCTCTTCCTGGCTATGGTGCGGCAAATCAAGAAGGAGGTTGGTCCTTCTCCTTCCTCACAGGCAAGGCATGGAACACCCTCCCTCTTCACCTCCAACAAACTCCTACACTTTTCAAGTTTACAAAGTACTCAAATCCTGACTCTTCAAGGATATGCTGCAAAACATCTGGGAGCTGCACTCCTCCCTCAGCGCCTTGAGACCCTTTCTTGTGAATTGTTGCGCTTAACAAACCAGCAATTGATTGATTGATTGATCACAGGTTCAAAATGAAGCAATCATATCACACCTGAGCTGAAATCACTAAATTGGCTCCTGTATGAAGCAAGGATACATCTAAAAATTACATGCATGACCGCCAAAGCTTTGCATTTCAACACCGCAATATAACTTTCACACAAACTTAAACTCTCTGGTGGTTCCAGATCCTCTTGAGGCTCAGAGAATCTGAAATTCCCTGCCCCCTGAAATCAGACTGAGTCATTCAATGGCTACTTTCAAAAAGGAATTTAAAACAATACTGATGAAGACATTTCTGGCCTAGATCCCCAGCCCCTCAGGCACTCTAGGACTCACTTGTTTATATCTATCTTTACTGAACTGTAACAACTGTATTTTGACCTATTGGTTTACTGTTACTATTTCTGTTACCTCTGTGATTCCCAAACTGTAAAGCACTCTGATACACCCCGTGGTCATTTCCGCACTACATATAACTTTTAAAGTAAAATAAAATACAAATTACTTTGCAATGCATGATTGCGCACAGGTTGCAGCAAAATAATATTGCAGGAGCATGGAAGCACTGCAAACAACCAGCACACAAGTGACTTTTGTTCAGGTCAATTTTGTTTTAACCCTATTTTTTTCACAAATTGACAGAGGAACAGCTTAAGGGCTACAATCTAGTGCCAAATTACAGATTTGCATTTTACATAATTATCCATCATTTAGCAACATTTTCCTGAAATTTCACATAATTACGGTGAAGCAAATTATGCAAATTTCACAAACATCTAACTAGGAAATTCTTTTTATATCTCTGGCTGTTCTCGAAATTTGAGAAGAGAGTTATCTTGATCTTTATGCTATGTTTAGTGAAACAAAATACACACTTTTTTACACTGTACTTCTTCTCAAATGTTTTTTAAAAACCCAGGAAATAAAAAAACTTTGGGTTTATTTAGAATCCCCTATTTGTTGGGAAAAAGCCACATTTGGCCTAGATGCCTTTCAAGAATAAACGAATATAAAGGCTTAAGCTCAAACGGTCAAAAAAATTAAAAAGCACTGGTAAGTGCATTAGGTTTCACCTATGTGATTTATAATAAGCTGTTTTTTGTTGCAAGTTGTAGCTTGCTGAATAGTTGTGTAGTATAAGTTACAGAAAGTCTCTTAAAGTGTTATGACGTGTTAGTGTACATAAAGGCAACATTTGTGCTGTTTCTAGTAGTATAGTGCGGGTAGGTAACAGCAAAATTCAGATTTTTTTTTATAAAAGAAGGAATGAATAGAATTAATTAATGTAATAGCAATATTATGTGTTTAGAGGAGTACTGATAATGTTTTGGCCCTGTGCCACTGCACCTTCTGCATCATTTAAATCATGCCTCTAGAGCCTGCAAGATAACTGCATGTGTGGCTGCCTGTTTAATTGTAAAATAGTGCAATATTTGGTGTTTAGTGGAATTAGGACAAATGTTGGCCCCGGTGCCATTGCACCTGCTACACCATTTAAATCAAGCCTCTTTCAACTGCAAGGTAACTGTGAATGTGACTGCCTGCTAGTTGTAAAATATAGCAATATTCAGTGTTTAGAGGAGTTCTTAAAACCTTTTGGCTCAGTGTCACTGCACCCTCTGCACCATTCAAATCATGACACAAGTGCCTGCAAGAAAACTGCAGTGGCGACTGCCTGTTTAGTAGTAAAATATAGAAATATTAGTTTTTTTGTTGAGTTCTGTCATTTTTTTGATCCGGTGCCACTGCACCTGCTGGGCCATTCAAATAATGACCCTAGTGCAGTGATCTTCAAACTTTTATGCTCAGAGCCCCCTTCAGCAAATTTTTTTGAAGTCAGGCACCCGCTAAAACTTCATGGCATGACTTGAGGGGTGGGAGGAGATAGGGGGGCTTATGGGATGATTTTCAGGAGTGCTTTTTTGACGCTAATAATCAACAATAAATGGAAAAGAGCAAATACATTAAAGTTGACAAAAAATACTACTCCCCAAATGTGGGTGATTTGAGCCCCTTGCATGCCCCTTCTCCAGTGCCACATCAACTGCTGCACTAATGACAGCTATGTCACTGAGTAGCAATCTACTACTCCTGCCTAGCCATCAAATCTCGAAAGATAATTGAAATGAGCTCCCACAGGTTGTCCGCCTCTTTACAGCAAAGTTGTCCGCAGCCCTAATGCTTGCAGGGATAATGAGACTCCATGCCTCTTTTGTAAAGTATGACAGTCAGAACTGTGATGCAGTGGACCCCTCACATTCCTGAACTCCAGCGCCACTGCACCCGATTCATAAATGAGAGTTACAATCCTGTGAAGAGGGCAGTCTCCTCTGCCGCTTGTTAGGAAAAGGGCCTCCATGTGCCCCATCCCCACTGTGTCATTTCTGTGAGGCCTAATTTAAGGTGTTTCCTCTGCTTCAGTTGTGCCCTCTATTTTGCCATTGTTTCTAGACCCGTAGCAACACTGGCACAGGCTGGGTGTACTGGTCCCTAGTGCAAGCAAGAAAGAATGGTAAAACAACCATTATTGGGGTTTAGTTGGGACCTGACCCCCTTGGGCTTCTGTTCCTCTGCATGTGCAGCACCATTGTTGTGTATTTCACTAGGCCATCACTCTTAGGCCCGAGCCCCCTTTGTGTGAGAAAACAGGAGAAAGCCGCACATTTTGGCCCCCTGTTGCTCGGGGACTGTTACCAGCATAGCTAGAGTGACCTGCCCCCCAATTCCAGCAAGGAATATGGCTCCCCAACCTCCTTTTTGCTGGTATCAGAACCATATTTGGGGTGTAATGCCCACCACTATACTAGCGCCACCGAAACTGCTGCTGCACTAATGGAAGTGCAGGTCAATTAAATAAATAAGCCTGAATATCCTGCCATCTTCCTCAGGACATCTCTCTAAGGAAGCGATCTTTGTTCATTTGTAAATGTAAATGAGACCTCAAAGCACCACATTCATTGAGCCATCACTTACCTAAAATTAATGTGAATGTGAATTTGTGCAGTTGCTTACCCACCAAATGTAAAGGCTGCCTGGGAGCAAATATAGGATTTAAGTTTTGCGGTCACTTGAAGTTTCATGGGGACAGTTTTATTATTTTTGAGAGATAATATAAAGGTGCTGAGTTTTGCAAAGTCTTTTATATGGACTTCTAAAAAGGCTTGCACCACGTACTGTCTGGCTGCTTATTTCTAACAGTATTTTTTAAGTGCCTGTTTTACCTAAAACCTTAAATTATTTTGTGCCAGTATATCGTACTGTGCGTATGTAACGCGGTGGAGAAGCAAACCAGGACTATTGGGGATGTTCATACTCAAAACAAAGGAAGTCAAAGGTTCACTCCGATGTAGAGACCCAAGTCCAAAAACACCAAGCAAGGGATTCTGGTTGTTGTGGTTTGTCACCCTCGCGTCTTCTCTTAGAGGACTCAACAGTCTGTACTTCTGTGCTTGAGGAGTGTTAAGCTTGTGTTGATCTTGGGAAGGGGAAAGAAAACAAAAACAAGAACAATCATAAGGTGGAGTCTAATACGAGGTATGGCGCAGGAAGCCGGGTAAGTGGGGGGGGAGGTAGCCCTGAACCTTCACCAGTGAGCTTGTGGTTTCTTTTAAACGACCCTCTACGCGCCGTTATGCCATGACCTACTGGGTTCCTCCCTCGTCACCTCGCCCCTTTCCCTCCTCCGTCCCGCGACCCCAAAGGAGATGCAAGTGTCCCCGTTCCATGTGCAGCCACGACCCCCGGTGGCCGTGGCTGGCGTGCTCGCGTTGCCAGGTGGGGTCTGGCTGCCCGTCTGTTTCGGTCCTCGCTCCTCCGGTGTGGTCGGCTTCCTCCGTCGGTGTCGAGCATTTCAGGTCCTCGGATTCCGTCTTGTGCTCCACGGCGGTATTGGGAAGGTTTTCACCGGTGTCTCTTCCTCGCTCGTGTTGTGGTATGGTCCTCGAGAACGCCGGACATTCTCTGCCTCTTCCGTGAAGTAGCTGCTCTCCGCACCATGTGACTCAGTCACCTGGTATGCCGAAGTGAAGTCCTTAAAGGGCCAGTCCTCCCCATGCCCGGTCTTTAAATACATAAGGGGAGGCGGGGATTGGAAGGGGGTAAACTGTCCCGAAACATCATCCAGTAATTTTACCTCACAGCGTAACACAATTTTAAAATAATGACAAACATATCCAGGATTCTTTTTGTTACAGGCTGGGACCTCATAGCACTATAAATACAGAAGTCACTATTCTGCTCTGTGCCAACCAGGATTCAAATCTGTAGCTCTCTGGTCTCACAAACAGACAAGACAGGGCAGTGGGCAAAGTTGCGCTGTTTAAATCCTTTTCAATTCAATTCAATTCATTGTGCTAACATTGAGGTTTAATAACCTAAAAGAGAGAACTTCCAAATTAATTAGTTTAATTAGCCTCCACTGTTCAATTAAAAGGTGTGCATCATTGTTATAGCCACATCATTGCCCGTTCAGGATGTGATCTGCAAAGAGACAATATGCCTTTCAGCTCATGGGACCTTGCTGGGGAAAATCGTCAGGAATACAAGTGAATTTAAATCAGACAATGTCAGGCAGCCGAAGCTTGTATATAACTGACAGCTGTCAAAGAAAGAAGGAGCTAAACAAGTGTCAAACGAAGAACACTGCAAGAAATTTCTTTGCATACAAGAATGCCAAGAATAGTTAATCACCTTTCTGCAAATGGGAGAAGCAGAGGGGTGAGAGGCACTGCTTTCTTTTTAATCACCATAACGCTGACCAAGCCTTCGATGAGGGCTTTGACACCAGGGAGGCAAATCCGGGTGTCACTGCCATCCTCCTTTTCAGAAAAACAAAAAGAACGAGCTTTCTTGGTTAATATAACCACAAAGCACACTGTAGTCAAACTATCCTAGCTGAAGACGGCTGATAGCCAGAAACCGGTCAGGATGCTTGTTCGTTTCTTATCTTTAAAGATACTTGATACTGTTGTTGACACATCCATAGTCCTCAGAGTAATATGCGTTAAATTTCAGAACTAGATTATTTAACTTTTCAAGAACTCAGTTATATTTTTCACCTTCTCTCATGTTTCTTCCAATAGTAATTTGTACCAATTGAAAACAATGCCTACCTATGTTCAGCATTTGCTTCACTACTGCCACCATGTATTGTGTTTTTCTAAGCCTGCATCAATTGTGTTGGGTAGCTGTACACTGGTGTAAGGCTTTGCTATTGAAGGATTGCATTTTCTGTTCTGTTTTTACCAAAATGCCATTTTGAGCTGTCTTTTCAATGTTTTTATTTACTCACTTTTTAAATTTATTTTAAGATTTGTTTGTGTTCTAATAACCACCCAAGTACTGCTCTGAGATTGCTCAAGGAGATGGAGGAAAATGGGTACTTGAGGATGTCCAGAGCTAGTAAAGTGTTCCAGTAAGGCCTACTGCTACAATGTAGTGAATGTTCAAAATTATGAAAGAATCTTGGGCATAAAAGAATTCAGAGACTGGAAATAAAGTGTTGAACATTCTTAAACATCTGAAAAGCAGGACTGCAAAAAGATTCAGATATCCGCTGCTAATATGATGGCAATATTATCAGAATGGCAGGGTGAAAGGTGCACCTTCTAGATTTCCTGATTTTACTTTTCAAGTTTCAGGTTTAGTAACAAATTCCTGTGAGAGCAACTCTGTTTAGGAAATAAAAGATTGAATTGCTAGGATAACAATAAGTTCTGAGACTCTGTTTGAAATGGCCCTTTCTGCAGGGCCACACCAAATGTCTTGCCTTCCTCCCTCTTTTTTTGCTGAATCCACAATTGCCATATTTAACTTACTTATAAATCACTAGGAAAGTGTGGCACCTGTGTCCAGGGCATGTAAAGGAAATGAAACTACTGGGCCTGCAGCACTGACTGTGCCACCCACTTAATTAGCCCTTTAAACAGGTCTCAGGCCTGCCACTGCAGAGCCTGTATGTGCATTTTACACAGTCATGATGACATGGCATTTAAAACCCCTTGCAAGCCTTCAACTCGCCCTTTATTACATATAAGTCTTCCCTACGGTAAGCCCAATGTAGCTCATATGGCAAAGTGCTGTATTATTAAAAGGTAGGACATGTCCATTGAATTTCCTGGTAGTGAAAAACTCCCAAATTCTTTTTTCAATTGGAAAGAGGTAGATCCATCCTGTTTAGTACCTACGGAACTGCAGTGATACATATTCTTTAATGGTAAAGTCAAATGTATCATTGGATTTGGAAGAGACTGCATCACACCAAGAACGATGAGGCCAACAGCTAACCACATTTATATTCCTATGGCACCTCCCCCGAAGAAACTTATCAAAAAGGGAACAACCAACTGCATACATATAAACTGCAGATCTGCAACCAAACACGCAACTGAACTGGCAGAAACCATCCTTAACCATGACATCGATATTACGTTCATCACAGAAACTTGGTTGAATTAATATTCCTACCCAATCTCTACCCAATCATTGACATGCTTGTGCCCCCCTGGTGCTCAGTCATCAATAAAGACAGACAGGACCACAGTGATGCGAGTATTGCAATCATCCACAAGAGCAGCATTTCCATAACCCCCTCTGAATATCTAACCTCCACCATTGAGACGAATGACAACAAAATGCTATACTGTCATCTCCTCTACCATGTGCCAGGCAACACACTCACATTCAGAGAACACCTTTCTGACCTGATAACACACTACTCACTCTTGGAATCTTGGACTCCCACAACAAAATACTAGGTGACCTCAACCTTTATTGGAATGACGAAAACAATACTCTAATCCAATCCTTAAACACACTTCTACTTAATAATAATCTTATCCAACACTGCATGGAGCAAACCCTTAACAATGGCTCAATACTTGATGCCAATATAGCTCATGAAGATACAGTTACTATCGACCACATCCTTCCTGTCGAATGGTCAGACCACCACATCTTTCTATTTCTTTCTATTTCACATTGACCAAATGACTCATTGCCTGCACGGTACCCAGGGTAGAAATTAAAGACATATTCCTCTTGCTGACCTGGAGAGGGTGATAACACCACTTCCCCCCACTAAGAGTTACCTCTCTAAAACCGAACTTACTACACACTACTACACACTACGTCCGGAGTCTTGACAGAGATTTTTAGTGGAAGAAAACTTCTCTGGGAAATAATGTAGTGTTCTGGCACAACCTTTTTCCAGCCCAAACTGATTTTTATGTCCTCCTCTACACGTACACGTTCCCAATGTTCCCTTTAGTAAAAGTTGCATTCTGGCCCATTTTGATTAAACTTTATCTGACCCGAGCTGGAAAGTGCGGCCCGAGCCGTAGAGTACAGCCAGGTGCGGACATAAAGAGACAACTCGAAAATTACCTCTGTGTATACCAAAAGTCGTAAATGACTTCTGTGAATTCCAAAAGTCGTAAAGTTAGACGTTTGTCTCAGATTACCTTTGCAGGGCCGATTCTATGATTAGGCAAGACTAGGTGGCCGCCTAGGGAGGTAAAAGGGGAAGGGCAGCAAAAAACATTAGTTTGGGAATATCTAATGCAATCATTATTCTAGCCTGGAAGACAGGGGGAGAGAGTGATGGTAGTAAAAGGAAGGGGGCGGCATTTTCCAGTTCTGGCCTTGGGCGGCAAAACACCTAGAAACGCCCCTGATTGGCCCCTATCTTTCTAACCAGTTGTGATATTTTTTTGTGTGTATTTTTTTACTGTTTAACTGCTTGAAAGGTTTCACAAATACTTTACAGATTGCCTCTTAAGTTAAGCCTGACTGCTCTGTGCAGTGCTACTGGGGAGTGAGCACAGGTTAATTTAGGGTGTGTTTGTTACGTGCACCTACTAAAACTGTGGTTTCCGCTTGGACGGTGTGCATACCTCTGGCAACCGGAAACCCAATGTATAACAGACAGGACTTCTAGTTCAGAGTTCGGGTTTGAGGCACAGGGGCAATATGATCATAATGTTTTGGGCATAACACAATCATAGCAGCACATTTTTATGCCTTTTGGCGCTTCGAGACTCCATATTCAAGAAATGCCAGTGAAATGACCATCACAATAATCTAGGCAGAACATGACTAGGGTGAGGATTAAGGCGATTGACAGCATACAGTGATACAGTGGCAGGGTCCCTTCCAGATGTCCTAAGAGGAAAATATAGTTTTGCAGATTGCATCAATCTAGAAAGAAAATGAGAGCTCACTGTCGACGATCTCACCCAGATGTTATACAAGACCCATAAGCAGTATTTCACATGTAGCCAGTTGTTCTGCATGGGTGACTATGAGAGAAGCTATAGAATAGCTTGGTTTCCCGCTAGGTTCCTGTAAGTTTCCTATAAGTCACCACTCTGCAAAGAAACTAAACACGAAATATAAAGCCATCTTGCAGATCAGGACAAACACCGATTAAACTATGCAAACGTTCATGTTCTGCAAACATGGTAAGGAGTTTAAAAGACAGTAATGCGGTCTACTGTTAGTTGTATTTGACATGTGTATCGTAAGAAGCCTTTAAATAAACACGCACAAGACCATGAGAAAAGAAAACCTGATGCAATATTTGAGTTTTTTTTTATTAAGGCCAAAGATATTGTGCTGAGAATTTTTATTGCAGTAAGAAAGTCACACAGTAATCCTTTGTGAAAAAAATCAAGATCTACTACAGATGCAGGGACGCATACTTTTTTGTATTGGTGGGTTGACCTCTGTCCATCCTAGGAGGGTTCTTGAATGGTGTTTAGTAAATAAAGTTACTGCCATTGCTTTAGAACGTCTTGTGGCTATTATTCTTCATGCAGAATAAATTCATCACTTATACCAGTCTTAAACAATACCTTAGAGGGCATTAATGGGAAACTTCACCTAGAAAAAACCCTGTGACAATGGTCTCTGTCTGTACTGAACAGAAATACAACAAGCATTTGCAATGCAATAGGTCTTGCATTCATGCTAGTTTGAGCTATTGGCATTGTAAATGCCAATGCCTTTTATTATTGTTTTGGGTTTTAAAACATATAAAATTCATTGTCATTTACAATACTAATAGTGTTGTATATGAATTTAGGACCCTAGTGTAATTTTCCTGATTCATGCCCATATATAGGTATAAATCACCCTATCCTTATATAGGCATAGAAATCATAACCATATTTAGACTTAGCCTATGCAGTCCAAATACGGTGTGGCTACTTCCACTAGTTCCGAAAACCCACAGTGATTTCTTGGAAAAACCCGCCTTCAGCAGTCAGGGACATTCCCTTGCTTGAACATTGATTTATCCAAGAACTCATGGAGTTTTCAAAGAACTGAGTCTTTGAAGACGTTATTTCGTCCAACCTTGGTCAAACAAGGCACCTTCAAGGTATAAATATACCCACACTTGCCCAAGCAAACACACAGTAATTTGGAGCAGTTCGACTATCTACTTGCCCGAGGCCCTGCTACAGCAAGTGCCGAAGGAAGCCGACCCTCCAGCAGACGCACTGAGAGAGACGCTGTCTTTTCTCCTGCAGAGAAATCCAGCTCCAGTGTTTCCAAGCTACACTTGCGGGTTGTTGGGAAATGGAGTCCTGAGAAAGAGACCTACTTCATTCTAAAACCAAGGTACGGAGCTGATTAGACCCTTAGCGAATTATTGGAACGATTCTTTGCAAAAGAATACTGAAACTAAGCTACACCTTACTTACTTCATCTCTTGTACTAGACCTAGGTTAGGTACACCGGGGTAGGCGTATTTCAGAAGCACCAGTTGAGTACTTTTTAGTCTTAATTTATTAGTGTATGTATTTTATGTATTTTATGGCTTAGAAACCATATCATGCTTCTACAGTATTATTTTAAAATACTCTTCGTACTCTACGCTTTCTACTTTGCAACCAGTATTACGAATGTAGCAGTTCATTTCCTCTGAATGAGAAAGAAGGCTGTTCAATAAATACCCTTTTATTGAAAACGCCTGTCTCTCTATTTTCTCTGCACCTCTGGTGAAACGAAGCACGCACGATTGACTGAGTGAAATAACTATATATTGTTTCCGCGACTCTAGAGATACATTTCTTATTCTTGGGAAACAAAGTTGTCATGTTTATGCGGTTATCAGAAACTAATCCCTTCTTGTGTATTCGAGAAAGTTTCTAATGATCTCTGAGCTAGCTGGCACTCACAATTAAGTATAGTATATTCGATAGAGACCAAGTAGACCTCAGTCCTACGTCAAATCTATAGGATATATTATTCCAATGCGCAGAGCCTATTGGGAATATAGGAATGGCGCCCAACGTTTGGTAAGGTGATCATTTAACGCTAGATACTAGACTAACTCAGTCGTGCTTTTCACACAGACCCCTTTTTCCCGTAAAGTTTTCCAATAGACGTCTGGAGTGGGTTAAAGGATATAATATCCGCCATAACTGAGTAGGACGAAAATCCTATGTATTAGTATTTGGTTTGTTCAACGCTGAAGGATACAGTGTTCCAAAATATCGGGCACCTAGGGACAGATGTAGGTAATCCCCGAATACTGATTCTTAAATACCGAATCATACCGATTCGGTATTTAAGAACTGGCAATCGGGATGTAGGTATATTTACCGAATCAATTACCGAATCGGTAAGATTCGGTAATTGCCGAATCAGTATTTACTGATTCGGTAATTGCCATTGATTCCTATGGGCCTTGAGACCCATAGGAATCAATGTCAATTACAGAATCGGTAAATACCGATTCGGTAAAATTACCGAATGTACAAGGGGGACAGGGTGTCACTTTGACACCCTGACAGGGTGTCACTTTGACACCCTGTTGCACCCCTGATTCTGACTTGTGTGCAATGTGACACACATACATGCCCCTAGGGCATGTATGTGTGCCACATGGCACAGGTGTACATGCACAGATGTGCATCTTCACAGGAATTCGTTATTTACCATGAGATAGTATTTCATGGTAAATAACAAATTCTTAAGGGCCGTGGCACTATTTTAAGTGCCACCTACATCTGGAATTACCGATTCGGTAAATATACTGAGTCTGTATTTTTCCGAATCTGTAAATTTACCGAATCGGTAAATTTACTGATTCAGTAAAATTCAGGCCCCCTACATCTCAAAAACCAATTACCGGTCGGTTACGACCGAAATCGGCCATTACCGACCGGTAATTGGTGACCTACATCTGGCCCTTAATCTTTGTTTCCTTGAAAATTGCTCCGCAAACCTTCGGTCAACAAAATGAGTGACGACGAAAGGGAGAGAGCTGCAGCAGCAGCTCAAGCAGCTCTAGACGACACAAGTCTCCAACAAAATAACCCGGACGCTATACTCATCCCAGTAAATATAAGGAAAACAATCACCATAAAACTGATAGAAAATGGAGTATCATCGAGAGGTGGTAAAGTAATATTTGTTATAGAGGCAAATGCATATCGGCAGACAGAGTTATTCTATTCATGATTCTGTTTCCTGCAGCAAAGCCAGTTACACACAAGTTCCACTACTACAAAGTAGAGGAACCTCAAGCGGAATACGTTCCTTTTGAGGATATTGAAATTCCACTAACTTACCAAGTGCATCAGCTCTGGTTTAAAGGTGCCCTACAACATCAAAATCACATTACCAGGCTCGTTCCACTAGGTAGACCAGGAGCAACATGGCCGGTACTAGCCAGCTATACACCACATCCTGACATTGAAAGAATGACAGGTCCAGAACTGTTAGCTCAACTAAAACAGTTAATTAAAATGCATAGATAGTTGGTTCAATATGTCATGCAGACTTTAAAAGTCCAACCTACTATAAGGATTCCACAGCGCACCCCTCATCAGGGGAACACAAACAAAATAACACCACAGACTATACAGTCAGTCATGGGTAAATTACCCGCAAAACGGGAACAAATTCCGTTTTGGTTAGCTCAAAAAATTACTCAAATAGAGGCAGTATTCCCTGATAGTACACCTCACGAGAAATACAGGATTCTGACAATCTGTTTACCAATGGGGATTGCACCACACGTAGAGGACTGCGACACTTGGAGTACAGTCTTTGCTTCAATCTACACAAAAACACATGCTGTTCCGTCTATGGCGGTAATACCAGGCGTTCTAAGACAGATTCTAAATGAATATGGACCAGAACCTGCCTTAAATCTTGGTATGAGGCTACTGAAAGATTTCAAACCGGTCTCGGCTATATTATTAGCCAACATTATAGGTGAAGCAGCATCTGTGGCAATCTGCCAAAAGCTAAAAGAAACAGATATTACTGAGCAACCATATGAGCTTGCCAGAATTATTGAAAAATCCTATGAAGAACTAGGTTGAGATAGTTTGGGTGGGAAACCAGTAAAACCCAAACTAACTGAAAATCCTGAAAAAGTTTTTAGTAAAAATAATCTCACTACTCCTAAGAAGAATTGGGAAACACCAAACAGACACTTCCTACAGAGAAGCATTCCTAGTCCAGAGGAAGGTCTCCTCAACAGGAGCCCTCTGAAAAGAGATATAACCTTAGAAATAGGGATAATTTGAGAAAACCTGATAGATATCAAGATATTGATACACGTTCCTCTCGTACCTTTCAGACTTCCTCGCAGAAATCCAAAAGAAGAGAACGATCAGAACAAAAAGAAGAATGTGTGAAGTCCAAAGACGAACAGCACGTTCCAAAAAATAAGGAAACTCAATTCACCAAGAAGAAGGTAGCAAGTCTAAAGATCACACATGCCGAGGATCTTGAGGACACAACTCAAGAACGGAGAGTGGGCCCAGAATGTAAATTGATACTTGTATAGCGCACTACTCACCCGCAAAGGTCTGAAGGCGCTTGTACGAATACCACTGTGGAACCCATCCTGGCTTTCCCTGTGAGGCGTCCACTCCTGGGTACCCCCAAGGTGGATGCCAGGCATCCTTAGCATTGTGGGGGCCGTTGAGGAGATTAAGCAAGCTATTGCCCAGAGTTGCAGAGTATGATTGGAATAGGCGCCGAGGCGAGAATTATCCGGTCCGTGGAATTTTTGAGCCCAAGACCCGCCGAGGCGGGGAATTGAATCCTGGTCCCGGGCTAAACCCTTGCATCAGGGTCTGCCGCTCTAACCATTGAACCACACCTCTCCACTTCTAGACAATGCTAGACAGTGCAGCAGAGGTCACCATAGCTCGCAAGATCCTGAAGGATCATCTGGAGACAGTGAACCTGAATGAATGCATTCAAGTTGAAACTGCAGGCACCAGGGTTATTGTACCCCATAAGTTATATAAAGTAACTCTCCGGATGGAGGGGGACATAACTAGGAAAATAAAGGCACTGTTTTGGGAGAAGCTATCAAAGGGTTATTGGATTCTTCTAGCTGAACAAGACTGGCCACCTGAATTTGTCAGGGAGTGCCCACATGGCAAAGAAATAATTATGCCAGCCTTCTCAAATCACATTCCAATTCATAGAAAATACACCTATGCCAGAAAATGGGCTGTAGCCCAGGCTCCAGCATTATACAAAAATCACGTAGGATGGGATGAGGACTCTCCTCATTATAAAATCCAGTTAAAAAATAAACCTACTGCACAAAGGCAGTATCCAGTTAAGCAAGAAGCTAAAAAATAAGTCAGGGAGATCTTAGATCAACTTGAATACCAAGGGGTGATTGAAACATGCATCTCATCTATGAACAATCCTTCGTTTCCTGTCTCCATGCCAGACAATACATATCGTCTAGTTTTGGACTACAGACACTTAAACTCTTGTTGCAAAACGTTTGCAGTACAAAATGTACATGGTGCAGCACTGATGAATAATATCTTGCGTAAAAAGTATAAAACCACATTAGATATTTCTAACGGATTCTTCTGTCAAAACATTGCACCAGAAAGCAGGTATTTGACCGCTTTCTCAATCAAGGGGACACAGCGACAGTTTTGCCGTCTCCCCCAAGGATTCAAGAATAGTCCAGGGTTATTCTCAGCCAGAGTAACAGAGTTACTACAAACGTATGATGATGAGGCATTATCTTATGTTAATGACATCTATCTTACAGACGATGATTTGGACGTGCACTTGAAAAGAGTGAACACCATAATACTTGGGTTCACTTCTGAGGGGTGTGGTAAATAAAATTACCGAGACTATTTTTTTATACATTAAATGACAATAAGAATAGCTCAATAAAATGAGAGGCAGAGTCCGTGGTATCTGAGTCATAAGGGCTTTATTTAAGTGGCTCGAGACACTGGACATCGGGTTCCATCACCACTAAGGTTCAGGAAGGGATATTCAACATTTTATTAACATCACACATTATATATAGTAAAACTGTATAATGGAAATGAATACAGTAAGCGTAACAAGTGAAAAAGAGAGAAGATAAGAACACATGTGAGTAAAGAAGGCGTGTACAGGGGCGTACACGGAGGTGTGTGCTGGAAGCGTCACAGAAGTGTCATAGGTGCGTGGATGCATAGAGAAATTCTGCAGGGTCAGCAGAAACCTTTACCCTGGATGCGTGCGCAACTGCGCATGACGTGTAACTGGGGAGAGCTGGGGGCTTGACTTTAGTACTAGTAAAGGAGTCTGGTGTCTGGAATGTCAGAACGACCTGCACCTATAGCATATCTGGTATCTTATGTTTGGAGGATGTGTTGTCTGAAGTAAAAGGTCTCTCGGGCAGAGGCCGTTCAATACTGAATGCTAGTGCGTGCATATGGTTCTTCATGCAATGCGCGGGGGCCATGGGCCTACCATGGTAACGGGTGCAGTAAATTACTTGCAAGGAGACAGGAAGGCCGGGCCCTTTGCTCTGCAGGCTGGAATATGTTTACCTATTTCACTGAACTGGAATGTGTTTTTGCGGAGGCTGAGCAGATAACTGTAGGAAAAATACCGTCTTGGCAGGCAGGCCAGGCCGAGCCGGGCACCGCTCGCCTGAGCAGGAAGTAAGGTAGAGGTCGGGGATGCATACCTAAACTGCAGCTTTCAGAGACAGAAGAGGCTAGGAGCCTCAATTAAGGGCCTGGCTCGACTGAGCCAGAAAAACGTGTGCTTCGCGTTATTTTAAACGTGTAACATGGAAATGCATTGGAAAAGCAGGCCTTGGTGCAGAATTAACGTTACATTCAGGGAAGGCCTAATAACTGACATGTCAATGTTAGACGAAAATGCAAATGCGTCTTCATGGCAGGCACGGAAAGGAAATTACATGACATACATGGGGCACGGGTGTATGGTTAGGGTGCGAGTGGGGGTCACACTGACTACCTAAAAATTTCTATTTCCTCAGGGGTACAAATTCAATTTTAAGAAATCACGAATTGCCCACCTCAATGTCCTATTCTTAGGATACAAATTATCAAGTAAAGGCAAAAGCCTGGCAGCCAACTTTCTAGAGAATGTGCACTTCTTCAACCTTCAAAAACCCTGAAAAACTTAGTCAATTCTAGGTTTCCTGAATTTTTGTAGAACTTATGTTCTAAATTACGCCGAAAGGGTTAGACCTCTCATATCCAAAAATTTAAAGGACTGTGCTCACACATCACCAGGTGTCGTGCTTCATCATCGGTAGTCCTTGCTCTCTAAAAAACGCGTTTGATAGAGAGCGGGACTTCACTTGGAGACAGGAAGGCACTTCTACAACTAAGTGGGGGCCTGTGCAAAGAAGTGAGTGACTTAAAAAATAATTCAAATCCACATGTAATTTTATTTATATGAGGTTTGCTTAATATTAAAAGCTAGGGAGGGGACACAGGGTTTAGTACCCCACCCCCATCAGTTTTGTCAACATGTGTATGCCAACATGGTTGTAGAAGTGCCTCCCTGTCTCCAGGTAAAGGCCCGCTCTCTATCAAACGTGCTTTTTAGAGAGCGAGGACTGCCGATGATGAAGCATGACACCTGGTGGTGTGTGAGCACAGTCCTTAAAATTTTTGGATATGTCCAATACCCCACAGAAGAAGGCGAGGGCACCTTTTTCCATCTTAGAATCAGACATACATTCAGGGTAGCTTCTCTTGTGTATATCTGTAATAAGAACCACCTCAAGGACCACATGCACAGGAGTCTGGAGAAGGCACACTTGGATCTCAATGGCTTCTTCACCACTCAGGTGAAATATGCCCTCCATGAGCTCCGCTATCGTCATTATGAGCAGGGCAACTTGACCAGCCGGTTATTGGTGGATTATCTCTACCATCAGGAGGTTGATTCAGTGGTCTAAGCTATCAGGGATGTCACAGGTTGCCTCATCACACAAGCTGAATGGCTGCACTTTTCAGGCATGGGTCGGCAGCTACCAGGGGATACCTAGCATAGGGGACTCCCAATTCCTGTTGCGGGTACTAGGCCTAGCCACACAACTTTATATCAAAGATATGTGGGGTAATGTTGGTTTGAGCTAATGTCCGAAACTTGCACAGACTTCTGGGTAAGAAAACATTGTAAGAGCCAAGCACATCACCCCACACTTGACTCCCCAGCTCTCTAGTTTACAGAAATTCATTGGATCTTTAGGTTTCCTCAGGTGACAGTTGAGCTAGGGCACAATATCCACATCTAACTAAATTGCAAAAAACAGTCGGTTTTGAGTGAAAAGATTTGACCTGTCTATGTTGCCTTTTGTGCATTTCCTGTAGCAGGTGCTAAGCCCACCCACACAAGTGAGGTTCCATTTATATCCAGAGATGTGGAGGAACGCTGGGTGGTAGGAAATTTGTGGCGTCTTGCAGTTTTCAGGACTTTTCTTCACAGAAATGTACGGAGAATATGTTTTTAGCCAAAGTTTAAGGTTTGCAAAGGTTTCTAGGGATGAAAACCTCACATCAGCACAAGTCACACCTCCCAGGGCTCGCTGGGTGTCTCATGTTTCATAAATGCATGGTTTTTGTAGGTTCCCTGGGTTCTAGTTGAGGGAGGGCCTAAAGGCAACAGGTACCCTAATTTCAAAAAGATGACAGATTTGAGCGGAATTAATTTGACCTATCCATGTTGCATTTTTGAATAATTTTTAGGTCGAGAATCAGCAATGACCTGCTCTATCTCTCTGTGTGGCTTTGGAAAACCCACCTATTGCTATTTTCTGTTAGCTGCAGCATTTATAAATACTGGTTTCTACTGGACCTGAAGGTCACTAGCTAAGGACTCATTCAATATTTAATATGCACAGGGAGATTAAGCGATTTGCCCATAATCACAGTAGGATCACTTATTTTATGGTGCCCGGTAGGACCGCAGCTCTGCAGTGCTGCTCGTCGCACCCCCAGCTGTTTTTTTTTGGGTTAAATGTTAAATAAAACGGCTGCAAAGTAAAAGTGACTAAGGACAAATCTCGTACGTCGCAAGATCACGGTTTTCTGTGTGACATCACGTTGATTTTTGCTTTCTGTCGTATGTATTGGAGGCTTTTGGAATCGTTTACGGCGGTGTTCCGATCAGTTTATTAAGGTAAATGTAGGGGGCCGTGGCTTACGCGCCATGGAAGAATGGCGTATCCTGTGTGAGCTCCGCTCCAGTGCGGGACTCTTCACGACTTTTTGAACCGCCTCTGCCTCCTGTACAGGAATGACGGGACAGGCTTTTGCGTTGGATGCCGCGGTGAGTCCGAGGAACGTCTCCTGAAGGATTTTCACTCCGCTTTCAACCTTTCAGCGGCACCAGTAAATTTACCATTTCTTGGACGCGAGCGTTCGCCATTTTAGTTCGCTGGGTTTGCGTTCTTCTTATCTCAATATCTTGATGACTTTCTCCTATACTTGACATCTTGGATTGCAACCGGCTACTGTAACCTTTTTTATTAATACTTGCCGCCTTTTATTGGATTAACTATGTGGGATTCCTGTCTTTCATCATCAATGCTGCAGTGAAATTCTTCCACCTCAAATGTGAGCGGCTGCCATTTTGTGGTCGCTGGGCTTACGTCTACTTTTCTCTACTTTGCTTTGCCGCATCTACCACCAATGAAGTTAATCCTCGTATATCCCATACTACCATGTGATGTTGCCACACTCCTTTACTACCATGGGCACTAATGCTTAGTATGCTATTTTCATCACCCTTAAGGTTTGGTTTAACATGGTGCTCCACATTACATGTTAGCCGCACATATGAGCAGTCCTGCTGTAACCTCTATATACAATATACTATTGTTGCAAAAGATATTGGCTGCATGCCTGCATGCATGCTGTTTTACTCTACCAGTGACTTTAATTATATTGGTGTTCCTGTCATTATAATAGCATCATCTTTTCCTTGATCGCATTATGATTACAGGCAACTTTGTTTTGACTGGAAGCTCTGAACTGATCTTCTCTTGAATCTCTTCAGTTGCCTCATGCTGGTATCTTCACCTTGAATTACTTGCTGCATCTACCTCCTTGTCATCTTTTTGGTGTTCTCCTTTTCGTCACACAATGGCAAGTGACCTACATTCTGCTAAATCCTCTGTAACTGGAACCAAACCAAAAAGACATAAAAATGACCCACCTTCTCCCATTCATTCTTCTCAAAATCCTGTTTTAGACTCCCTACTTGACGAAGTCCGTGGTCTCCAACTTTTTATGACTGCAACCAACGAAAAATTGAAACAGATTGAAGATCGATGGATTATTATGGAGGGTAAGGTATTGGACATGGAACAACGGGTCAGCAACTTACAAGGTATCTCTACCAAGATACCTTTACTAGAACAGGAAATCTGCAAGTTAAAAATTCACACTGAGGACCTTGAAAATTGTAATCGTAGGAATAATCTACACCTTTATGGTTTACCTGAAAATATAGAAGGTTCTTACATGGTCTCATTTCTACAAAAATTTCTTCCAGAACTTTTAGACCTTCAGCCTCCATCAACTCCTTTCAACATACAGACAGCACATCATCTGGGTCGTCTCACCTCTAATGCTTCTAAACCACATGGAATCATGAAGTTCTTTCTTGAATTTACTGAGTTGATGCATGTTTTGTAGGAAGTTAGACTTCAACGTCGTCTTATTTGGTCGGGTCATAACATTTTTATTTCCCAGGACATTTCTAATGCAACAAATGCTCGTCGCAAAAAAATCCTTGCCCTTCCTCCTTAAATGCGCCAACTTAACATCCAATAGAGAATTTTTCACCCATGTCTCGGCAAGGTAACTCATGATGGTCGATCACATTAATTTGAAGACCCGGAAAAACTTAAATCTTTCCTTCAAGGTCTACCATCGTATGGAATGGATACTAATGCTTGAACTTTACCTTCAAGTTCTACTATTATATGGATTGCATGCTAATGTTTGATTTTTCTCTTTTTTAAGGAATTTCACTTCTTTTTGTCATGTATACTTAACCACTTTTTTTATTTTATTTTATGGTTCTGCGTGCCTTTGCTTTCTTATGAGGTTCTTATCCTCCTCTCTTCTTTATCTGTTTTATGGAGTCCTCTTTCACTGGAGCTTCTTCTGTTGACTGCTTTTTGTCTCACAGATCTGGATGTTATTCCTAGATCTGTTCTCTTCTTTCTTCCTCCTGTTTCCTTTCTTTTCTCTCATCTTGTCTTGTGTCTTTTCCTCTCTATTACTATATCATGATAATGTGGGTCTATTTGTAGATTTTTTGTTATGTAATATTTTCTTGTGGTGTATTTTCTCTTGTAGTACCCTTGAAGTGTATCTGCTCCAAATGTGCCGTACCTTCCCTTTGCTCCATTATGTGTAACTTTGTCACGTGGAACGTCTGTGATCTCGGGAGTCTAGTCAAAAGACAAAAGGTACTGTCTCACCTCTTTCTTTTCTTCAGGAAACTCATTGTAATGATGTAGAGTCTCTTAAGTTGGAAAGACAATGGGTGGGACAAGTTGTTTTTTTCTCCTGCATCTAATAAAAAGGGGGTGTAGCTATACTGTTCCATAAAGCTTTATCAGTACAGATTTTATCCACACAAAATGACAATAATGGATGATGGGTAATGGCAAAGGTTGTGGTACAAAAGAAAACGTTAGTCTTGCTAAATGTTTGTGCTCCCGTGAAACAAGACCCCAAATTTTGGAATGACATTAAAATCTTATTGTCCTCCATTGATTGCCCTAATATTATTGTTGCTGGTGACTTCAACCAATGGCTAGATCCTTTTTCCGATAGATTGTCCAAATGTAAATTTCAACCTGATAAATCTCATAAAGCTTTTCAGTCTGCCATTGCTTCTCGATCATTATATCATGTTTGGAAAACTTGTAATCCTGATTTGCTTAAATTTACTCTTTTTTTCCAATGTTATTCACACCCATTCTAGGATTGATTATATTTTGGTCAGTAAATCTTTACTTCCCTCCCTCCAAAAATCTGAAATTGGATCTATTTTTATATCGGATAATGCCCCTGTTTATGCTGTTTTGGACCTCTCCCTCACTTCTTCCCAATTTAGATGTTGGAAACTTAATACTTTCTTGTTATCTGACACAATTTTTTTTAAAGAAGCTACCACTTTTATTAATGATTTTTTTAATATCAATAACCTATTGGATACCTCCAATCCTAATACCTGGGATGCTTTTAAGGCGTCTTTTGGTGCCTTCACCATCTCCTTATGTGTAAAAAAAAAAAGAAATCCACACGGAAAAAGTATGAAGTTCAACTACAGAAACTTAAAGGCTTAGAGCATACGTATTTTACCTCTAGATCACTCACTGCCCTTCCTGATTTGATTTCAACAAATACAGAACTTAACAAATTAGCAACGGTTGATGCTTGTAATATTTTGCTTACAATTAAATCTAAATACCATGGAGGTCAGAACAAAGCGGATAAATTGTTAGCTAATTATTTAAAAATTTAGTCCGAACGTAAGAACATTGGCCGTATTCTTAATGAATCTACTACCAAACTAGTCTCATCAGATGAGGAAATTGCTGAGGTCTTTCATGAATATTATACATTTTTTACTCAGACGATACATTCCCCTCTGACCACAACTTAACCCCCTTTTTTCAGGCCCCCCTTCACCACCTTCTCTCCCTGATGAATTTAGCGCATTGGAGAAAAACATCACTATTCAAGAAGTCACCACTGCTATTAAAGCCCTAAAAAAGTCCAAAGCACCAGGACCCGATGGTTTATCTGTTGAGTTTTATAATACCTTTACTTCCGTTTTTGCCCCCAAGCTCCTCCAACATTTTAATTCCTTTATTTCCAACGCCAAAGCTTCTGGTTCTTTTATGGATACCTTAATTGTAATAATACCTAAACCTGATAAAGACCATTCTTACTGTAAAAATTATCGTTCCATATCGTTAAATAATTATGACTGTAAGATCCTTGCCAAAATCCTTGATTCCCGACTTGACATTCCCGACTTGACACACTGTGCAGGGACGACAAAATATACAAAGTATACATGGTATTATATGGCTAGAATTGGATGGAGGGCTCTACGGAACTATGTACAATTGCAAGGATGCAATGTTGGTATATTATTGTGCTTATGCATTCATCTCATCTCTCTTACAGATCCGGACTGCTGTTTCATTTGTTGTTTTCAATATGCCTTATTTACGTTATTTTCCTTTACTGTATGTATATATTGTTTTATATGTACTGATCCATGCTTGATTGCGGCATTTATACAATACGACTGTATTTCTACTGATGCCTTCTGGCCGTTATCATTTTCATCGCTCAATAAAAAAGATTTGAACTTAAAAATACAACTTTTATACTCTTGCCCTAGGGCCAGTATTTTTGTTAATAATTTTTTTCCAAGTCCTTCTCTCTGTCCAGAGGTACAAGGCAAGGTTGTCCTCTTTCCCCTTTATTATTCATCCTATGCCTTCAACCATTTTTAGAACGTATTCGTATTAATTCCTAAATTGCTGGATTCAAACATAACTCTATAGAAACTGAAATATCTTCCAATGCAGATGATATATTGATTTATATGTCTAACCCTGTTGAATCTCTCCCTCATTTTTTGAATGAAGTTCGACTATATTCCAGTATTTCTGGCTACAAACTCAACCTTTCAAAGACAGTCTTACCTTTAAATTCTATATACTACCAATTTATGTTTAGTGACACTAATTTATCTTGGTGTCCTTTAAAAATTAAATACATTGTCATCTGGTACTCATCATCTCTTAGTGATACAATTAAATTCACATTCATTGCATTAATGAATAAAATCCAATCACTCCTCACTACATGGTCCACCCTATATCTCTCCTGGTGGTGCAGGCTAGATACTATTAAAATGATGATTGTCAAGTCAAGTCAAGTCAATAGCACTTTATTTTGATTACTAAAAATCATAAAAGCGATCACACAATTATATTACACACAAGAATATTAAAACTATTAAAATATATACATGTAACATGTAAAAAAGACATAAAATCAGGTATTGGTAATGGGCTCATTCAAAAGTTAAAAAAAATAATCTCAATATTCATTTGCAGAGGGGTATAATCAGTTCATTGAGAAGGGGATATAATCAGTTCTCCAGTTGCCTAAATGCCACCCTCTTATTCTTATTACGGACAGCAGCCACCAGGAAGCTGGCAACACCGAACATCACCTTCGGAGTGCTTAACATTTGTAAAAACATCAGTGTTGGTTTGACCTGGGTGAATGCTGCTTCTCTTAGTATTGGCACTAGGTATTGCTTCCTGATATCCGAGAAATGTTGGCAAAACATAATAAAGTGCAAAAGGCTTTCGGGAGAGACACTATCACAGCTACAAGGAGGTGTAAGGTCCGGTTTCCCCCACACACAAGAAATACCCAGGGTATATTGAACAATACTTAATCTGAATCTAATCAGAAGATGTCGATGCTGTGGAATGGATACAATTCTGAAGTAAGGTTCTATATGTGGAGTAGTTTTTAAAACATAGTTAGATCTAACAAGGGGTTTATACATCTCCAAATATTCCCGCTTTTGTTCTACCATCCTCATGAAGTTCGTTTTTATCCAATTCAAATCTTTTTTATGCAACAAGTGCGGAGAGTGAAAAAGCTCTGGGCGTCCCAGTTTAGCAAAGACATCTCTAATGTAGCATAGCCAGGGTATTTTGTGTGCTTTATCAAGTGCCATTGCATCTTTAAGGATAGCATGATTCAATGTGATCTCCTTGTTAGTCCAAGTTTTAACCCAGCACGTTACAGGGGCTAAACAAATAAGATCGGAAATATAGCTCAGTCCCAGCTCATTGTGAATTGTATACACAGGCGTTGATTGGGGAACAGCTAAGAGGGTCCGTAAAAACGTATTCTCTATTTTTTGGAGTTTTTCCTGTTGCAAGTATCCCCATAGTGAGGCCCCGTACAGTGCGATAGATAGGCATTTAGATTTATAAATGGTTAAAAGTGCCTCCATAGGCCTGGATCCTAACCTCTTTACAAAGTCCATTAAAGCAGAGGATGATCTAGCAACCGCTAAACATTTTGCATTAATTTGAGGGGCCCAGCTTCCCTTTAAATCAAAAATTATACCAAGGTACGTAAATACAGGGACAGTTGATAAGACAACACCATTACAGGAAAAGGGCAGTATTCTGTATGTTTTTGGGCGCTTTCCTACCACCATGACATGGGACTTCTTACTATTCACCCTCAGATCTAATGATTCCATGAAGCCACCAAAGGAGTCTAAAAGTCTCTGCAGCCCCAGTCCTGTGCGTGCCAACAGTACCGCATCATCGGCATAAAGGAGGACCGGGACTGCAGAGTTTCCCACAAAGGGAGTATCCTGGGTGGCCATTTCCAGATGTTTATCAATGGAATTTATGTAGAGTGTAAAGAGCAGAGGGGCCAAGATACACCCTTGCCTTACCCCCCGCTTAGAGTCAAAGTAGCGGGTGCATCCCCCTTCCCTGTTAACACGAATATTAGCCTTCAGTCCTTGATGGAGGGTATCTAAAAAATTCACCAGGCATGGGTCAATTCCCAGGTTCTTCAGGATTTCCCACAGTTTTCCCCTATTTACCAGGTCGAAGGCTGATGACAAGTCCATAAACCCCATATAGAGCATGCCATCCTTCGCCTGGGTGTACTTGCTGATGAGCATCTGCAAGTTGAGGCATTGATCTAATGTACCTCGTTTAGCTCGAAACCCATATTGAAGGTTAGAGAGTGCCCCTCAATCTTTCAGACAATCCTCCAATTTGGAGAGAATCACTCTGGGCAGAATCTTGACGGCAGAGTCGATTAAGGAGATTGGTCTGTAGCAGGAGGGGGTCACATCTCAGACCTTTTTTGAACACAGGTATTATGGTTGATGTCGACCAGGATGGGGGAAAACCGTTGGTACTAGCTGAATTGAAGACATTAGTATGGACCTTAGCCCATAAATTGGGTTGTGTCCTGTATAGGTCCGCTGGTACTCCATCTGGGCCTGGAGCTTTGTTTTTAGATGTATCTGCAATGATGATTGTACGTCATGTATTATATACATTATCTATGCTCCCTATTAGAATCGCTAATGTATATTTTTCTCGAATCAACTCTATATGTACCAAATTCTTGTGGAACAATAAACACTCACGTATTGCCTTGAATAAACTCATTCGTCCACAGAATAAAGGTGGTGTACGTTTCCCAAACTTTAGAGCTTATCATTCAGATTTTTTAATTAAACAATCATTTGCATTAGCTTATGACTTTGTGGATATTCCTGTCCCCAGATGGATTCTTTTTGAACGCTCCTTATTAAGAGATTTTTCTTTTCAGCATGTAATCTTTATGTCTAACTGCACCTTTTTGTTCACTGACCCAGTTTTAAAATACTCCCAAACCTTACTGTATAACACATTTTCTAAGAATTTTACTCCTCTTCAATGCTTTTTATCCTCTACTGTATGCTATAATGAGTTTCTTAAATATAAGGGCATATCATTTTATTACAAATATTAAAACTTGTTATCAGTTACCTGACTCCTCTCTAACTGAATACAATATTATTGTTAATGTCATACAATTTAATCTCACCACTTTTCCCCTTCCACCTCATGCACCATCTATATCTCCCTCTACTCCTCTATATCCCTTATTTTCGACCCACAGACCTAAATCCGCTCTTGTATATAGGTTATTGTTATCAAATGCTATTGAAAAACCTAAATCGCATATTGATCTGGCATGGGAAGCTGATTTGTCCGTTTCTTTTCCTATAACAACCTGGGATAAACTGTGGTCCAAGCTCTTTAAAACTTCTGCTGCTGCCCGTATAACCCAATCTTTATATTTTATTTATTAAAGAGCTATTGTTACTCCTGCTACTATCTCTAAATTCTTGTCCACCTCTTCTCCATTATGTTGGTCATGTTCCACTGAAACGGGCACGTTAACGCATCAATTGTTTGAATGTTCTAATGTTTTATCTTTTTGGAAATCTGTATGGAATATTTGCATGTTAATTTTTCAATTTGATTCTTTTTTAACATTACAAAATGTTTTTCTGGGTTCCTTATCACCTGCTGTAGATGTTTTATCTTCTGTTTCTAAATTTTTTGATCTTTTTATAGCATTAGCTTTTAAAGGTATTCTTTCATCCTGGAAAGATAACTCTAAAATGTCTCTACTAACTTGGTGGAATTTTGTACGTGATAAAGACAGGATTGCTTCCGTTTCCTCTTCTTCTATTTCTCAAAAAATTAAATCTGGTCTTCTTTGGCTTCCTTTCTCTACATATCTTTCTTCTCATCCTCCTATACATTAATTATTCCGTTTTTTTCCTTTTCTTCACATTAATCTACTACAACATTTTGGTTATTCTTCTCCTTCCTTTCTCTCTGTCTCTCTTTTCCTTTTCTTTTTTCCCTCTTTCTCTCTTACTTTCCTCTACTTCCTTTTTCATTTTACTTATAATATTTCTATTTACCCATGTGTTTCTTGCATAATTGTATAATCTTAAATATGCTATGTATGTTTTATTATGCCTTTTTCTCTCCTTCATTTTATTGTTCCCATTTTCCCCTAATCTTATGTAACTGAAAACGTAATAAAAATTTCTTAAACAAAAAAAAATTAAGGTAAATGTAATACATTTCCAAAAAGGAGTGCTCTGTATTTCTGGATGGTGGATAAAAGTGATTATTCTATTATTTATTCTTGTTAGACCCTGTTATCTGTGCGTTCATTAATACCCCTGGTACTACCTGCGATATCAAGTCATTTTACAATCACAACAGGAACGTATATTTGAATGGTGTATTGTAGCAGGATTTTACAAGCGCGACAGGAATGTATATTTGAATGGTGTATTGTATCTGTGTATAAACCCAAGCATTTTGTCTACCGCAGTTTTATTATGTAAAGTTAGTTCGCATAAAGACTCTCTTTTTTTCAGGAATCATGCATTCTGTTATTTCGGAATCCTGAGGTGGCCTCGAAGTCGGTGTTTGGAAATTCTGTAGGGAATGCACGATGGAAGATTCAAAGAAAGATGCTGTGAAAAATATGGAGAACTCCAGTCCTACAGAACCTGCAAAGCCTATGTCCGAAGTTGACAATAGTACCACTGTGGACGTGGTTGTGCCGGTCGTCATAAAAGAGGAAACTCTCATGCAATGCTTCCCCTCAAGCGCGAGGAAAATGAAGAAGCAAACGATGTAAGTAATTTCTTTTTTGTGTGATCTCATACTATACCATTCTAACTTGAGCGGGACACAGGCCTCTGGCAGGCATTTTTAACTATTGTGGGGAGAACATGAGTTTTCTCAAAATCCCAAAGATTGATTGAGGGGTTATGGGCGGACCGACTGGTATTGCTGAGCCTTAGCTGCCTTAGTTAAGATAATTTGCCACTGCAGTCTCAAGGCTAATCCTATGATGCCTTTAAACTAGGCCAAGTACAAAAATGTTCTACTTAACAGTAATGTAAGGGTGACGACGGTCAGCACTCAACCAACAGACACAGTAACTTCAGTGTGAAGCTCAGTGTGAGTCTTAGAAGGAAAACAAAGGGGCAGATTTACAAGGCCCTTGCAACACTTTTACGCCGCTGTTGCGTCACTTTTGTGACGCAGCGGTGGCATAAATAATGTGCCACTATGCGACATATTTACAATGTGACGCATCTAGTGTGATGCTTCACGTTGTAAAGCTATGCGCTACATTATACCTGCATCAGGTATAATGTATGCAGTGTGGGCGTTCCGTCGCGAGGAAGCCCCGTAAAAGTGACACAGTGAAATTTCCAAGATTTCACAGAGTTACTTTTAAGTCCCCGCTGCATCAAAACCTAACGCCTGCATGTAGCAGGCGTAAGGAGTGACCCAGCCTAGGAAGTATAGGGCACCCCTGACGTCATCAGATGCGTCACGCATCTCTCTATCCTTGCGCCAGGGTGAGCCGCATTGAAAATGTGGCATATCCATGGTGGCGCAAGGGTTTTCAATTGTCACGCAAAATAGCTGGCCCATCCCTGCTGATTTGCAGGGATGCACCAGTTATTGTAAATCTGCCCCAAAGTATATTTAATTGCACAGCAGTACTAAAATCTGCACAATTCGATTGGTTATCCATATTTCCCAAATCAAATGCCCAGTTCAAGATTGTTTTTGAGTCTCCCTCCACCTTTTTTTGGTTTAATGGGTAGGTTGCTGTTCTCACTACTCTGGAGCAATGTGGGTGGCCGTATGTTGTTTGTACTGCCTGGTACCCACAATAAACAAGCATTGGCAATGCAATAGATATTGCATTTGGGGGAGTTTAAGCCATAGGCATTGTAAATGACAATGAGTATATTTATATTTTAAAAACCAAAACATAAATAAAAGGCATTGTCATTTACAATGCCAGTAGTTTAAACTTGCGTGAATGCAAGATCTACTGCATTGCAAATGCTTGTTTGTTGTGGGCGATAGGAACACCCACACAAGTGAGGTACCATCTGTATCGGGAATCGTGTGGCTCTCTAAAGATTCCATAATATTCCATCACAGAAACATGGGAAAAATGTGTATTTTTACTTTATCTAAAGTTTGAGGTTTGGAAGAGCTTCTAAGTAGGAACACTGAGAAAGAGCAACACAAGTCTCACTATTTCGAACTCTACAATAGGTCTAGTTTTCAGATAATTGCAGGTTTTTTAGGTTTGCCTGGGTGCTAGCTGAGCTAGGGCCCAAAATACACAGCTATCCAAATTGCAAGAAATACCAAGTGGTTTTAAGTGGAAAATCTTGAACTGTCTATGTTGGGTTTTGGCCATTTCCGGGTGTGGGTGCTAGGCCCACCTACACAATTGATGTACCATTTTTATCAAGAGACATGGAGAAATTCTGGGTGGTAGGAATGTTTTGGCTCCCAGCAGTTTCCAGAACTATTCCTCAGAGAAATGAGAGGAAAATGTGTTTTTATCCCAGATTTGAAGTTTGCAGGAGCTTCTGTGTAAGAACCCTTTTTGAGAGTCACACATGCCACACCACCCTAGACTCCCCAGGTGACTAGTTTACAAAAATATGTGGGTTTATTAGGTTTACATGGGTGCCGGCTCAGCTAGGGCTTAAAGCCCACAGGTACCCAAATTGCAAAAAAGGGATGGTTTGGAGAAATTGTACCTGCATTTTGGGCCATTGTAATAGCCCCAGCCGCACAAGTGAAGTACCATTTTCATCAAGAGACTTGGGAAAATGTTTAGTTGTAGAACATGTGTGCTCCCCATAGATTTAAGAACATTCTATCACTGAAAAGTGAGGAAATTGTTTTTTTTTACCCGCAATTTGAGGTTAACAATGGTTTATAGGTAAGAAAACCTCATGAGCATGATAGCCACACAAGATATGCCACCCTGTATTCCTCTCGGTATCTAGTTTCACAAATGGGTGTATCTGGTTGATGTTCCAAGGGTGCCAGCTGCACTAAGTTCCGAAATCCAAAGCTATCAAATTGCAAAATAAATTGGTCTTGAGTGGAAACATGTGACTTGTCCATGTTGCATTTTGGGCTGCTATCTGTTGCAGGCACTAGACTTTCCCAAACAAGTGAGGTACCATTTCTATCAGAAGACATGTGGCTTCCGGCGATTTCCAGTCCTTGTGAATGTGATGAAATTGTTTTTTTTAGCCACAGTTCGAGATTTGCAAAGGCTTCCAAGTAAGAAACCATAGTTAGAACAATACAGGTAACACCACCCTGGACATTTTGCAAATTGTTCTCTGAATCTCATGAGATAGTATGGGTAACCACAAATTTAGAGATGTACAAATAACCACTGTTCCTAAACATGTATCTTGTGTATATTTCAGCAATACAAAGGGAACCTTCATACCTATTTTTCATTCTGTATATTTTACCGTATGTACTGCTGAATTGTCAGTACAGATTGAAAAATTATTGTAAGGTTCAGCTCAGTTGTTAGTTCTGGGTATTGCATGTTTTAGGAAAACTTACTGATCCTATATATATCATCATGACCAGAAGGGTCTTTCAGACATAACTGAATTTTAGGCTATTCAGTATGAAGTTACAGATGAAAATGTTCTCAGAAATGGCTGTTGTTTCCTACTCATTTACATTGTTTTACTTGAACTGGACTACCTATCAGAAAAATGCAAAAACTGTGGTAAAACAGTTTTTTGGATTTAAATGTGCTAGTTCCTGAAAGCAGGAAAGATTGTGGACAAGCACAGAAAATCTTTTGTTGATGCAATTTTTAGAAGACAAATATATGGTTTCTTGAGAAGCACTTTTTTCCCATTTTTTGAAAAACAAAAAATATACTTTTGCTATTTTCTTGGGTCCTTCAAGAGGATTCCACCCAAGCCTAGGTAATCTAAGAATCTCTATGGTGATGGGAAAAAATGATCCACATTTGGCATAGAGTTGAGCAGCCATTGCAGAGCTGTGCTGTCTCTGGAGAAGCTTCCTGCTGTGGGTCAAAAAATCCCTCTTTAATTATTTAATTTTTTATGTGACTGCATATCTAACACCAACCCTATAGTTAGGTTGATATTTCTTTTAGATTTTACTATGGGACTGCAGATCCCATGCCGGGATCGAGGACCCCAAGACCTGCACAGGATTTGTCACTCTCAGGTTGGTCATGAGGTTTATACAAACCCGGCTTGAGTGCCACAAACTGACCCTGACATCTATGTATAATAACAAGCTAGGATGATCATATACATTTTATAGCATAGTCACAAGGAACACATGGAGTCTGCTTAAGTTTGATTTGGCACTCTTAACTAGCATAATAAACAATAGTTGACTGAAATAAAAAGTTGATTCAAATAAGAGAATTCTTGTTCAAATGTCACATGAAAAGTCAAGTAAACAAATACTAACAAACAGCATTAGTATTTGAATGTTCTGAGCAATGTTGTAATAAGTCAGCTGAACCTGGTTAAACTGTATTAACATATCAATCTGGAAAACCCATACATAGGCATTGGTATTGCTACAATCATGCTACCAATAAGATGGCAACAAAGTAAACCCATATTTTCCATTTTTCAGATGGAAACTAGAGGTCTTACGTTAGTTGCTGTTGCTTGCTTGCTAGAATGTGATTTTCCTATGATTATGCTCATGAGAAACCAGTGTAGTACAACATCTTTATTTCGTAATTCTTTGTACTTCTTGTAGTTAACAAATTGCTGTTTGAATTACTCAGACAAAGTCAGAAAGAGGACTTACACAGCCCACATATTAAACTTAGACCAAAGGTCAGGGTAAATCTGATTCCAGATATCTTCATAGCTTCTTGTACTTCAAAAACAGGGACCAGAATGCCTTAGAAGGGTAAAATGCAGAAGTTTAAAATGCCACTGTTTTGTTTTTACATTTCGTGTAGTATAACATTTTCACTGCAACTTAAACCTCATATTTAAGGAGAGTCCCAATGCTGCCACGCAATTCATATACTATATTTTTAAGTGTTAGTTTAAGTGATATAGGCTTTTATCACATTTTTACATATCAAGTCTTGATATAAAGAAGCTGGAGACACTCCTTACTCCAATGGCCAATCTAGTGTTCAGTTGCATAGTAAGAGCAGGAAGGAGAAGATTCAACTGAAATGTTAAGCAATAAAATCACTACCAATACATTTACAAGATGAGCATCATTCCACCCCTATGGAGAACGTTGTATTGTACCTACTTTTATATAGTGCTTCACAACTCCAACAAGATGCCAAGGGGCATATTACCAATTATCTCCGCTTTTGCGGCCGTTCTGGGCTGCAGAGCGGCGATAATTTCATTGCCCTATTAGCAAGCTGTCGCTAAAATCAGTTAGTGGCAGATTTTAGGTGATAGTGAGCGATTTGGGGCCGCTTTCAATGTCAGCAATTTTTATTGCTAATTACATGCAAAGTGGGCGTATCCAACCTGTTAGTGACTGAAAGCAGTCGCTAGCATCGCTATCGCCTGTTATCAATGCAGCGTAGCGACAACAAAATTTGCGCTAAACGTGAATATCGGTGAAAACTAACGCCTGCTCAGACCAGTTCTTAGCCTGTGTATCTCATGGGAGGTGGATATTCAGGCTAAGTCCCCATTAGCGATAATGCCTGAATATTGCTCGATTTCCAGCGATATTCACGCATTTCGCCGCTATCGCCGGATAGTTTATCGCTTTGGAGATAAACGTTGCTAATAGCACGTTATCTTTTTTTTTTATCTTTATTGATCAACTGGAGATTAGTACAAAAGCATTCAGTAATATATACAAAAAATACAAGAAAAGGAAAAAGAAAAGAAAGAAAAAAAACAACACAAAAAAATCAAAGTCATTTCCGCTATATTTACATCCTTCCATCTTATATCAATTTAGCACGATACCTTAGTCGGTCAAAAAGAATGACCCCCAAATTGTCATAAACTTTGTCATTGACTTTGGGCCTCTTGCTTTAGCTAATGCCTGCTCCATTTCGTAGAATTGTCTCACCAACTGCCACCAATCTATGACAGATGGTGGTTTTGGCGAGATCCATTCTCTGGCTATGGTTAATCAAGTCGAAACTAACAATATAGAAAATAAACTGTTGTTATTAGAATGCACGGGACTATAACCCATCATGATCTCCCTATGGGATAAAGAAGCCCCTGTCCCCAGTTTCTGAAATAAAACCCTCAGAACATCCGACCGAAAGGTATCCAATACCCGGCAAGTTACAAACATATGTATTATATCAGCAGCAAATAATTTACACCTGGGGCATCTTAAACGTTCACTAGTCGTAATATCATCTTTAGCCCATTTAGCTATACTTTCTGGGGTATAATACAGGAGACATAACGTACGATGTTGTTGCAGTATTAAATTCGTAGAGTGATCGCCATATCTATTATGCGAAAAGCTTTTGAGATAAGTCCTGCAGTTAAAGGCTCCCCCAACACATTGCTCCATTGTTCTGCTAATCTTCCAGTTTTGTCTATTCTATGACTATTTAACCATTTGTAAACCCTACTGATCAATTAATAGCACGTTATCTCTGCAATAAAATCCGGCGATGCGTGGCGATAACAAAAATGTTGCTAAGCTTATTTAGCGATAAATATCGCTAGTTGTTGATAATATGCCCCCAAGTATTTCTATGAACAGGTCGCACTCTACACTAAAGAGATTTTTGGTTGGAATGCTTTGGTTCATTAGTGTGTCTTATATGATTGAGATTTCAGTGATGTGGGATGAACAATTTTGTGTTGTACACAAACGATGCATATAAACAGAATATACTTTCCCTATCGACAATATAAAAATATATATAATGTTAAAAGAGAGTGCTAATTCTACAGTCAAGGTATTTCGATAAGATATTATTTTGACAAACTTTAGGTTATTGTTCAAAGAATCAGATCTCGTAGTCACACACATCAAAATTGAATACTTCTATATTACCCACTAAAGTTGAACAATCGCAATCCAATATGAAGGGTTGTGATGGCCATGTGTTACAAATATATGAACAAAATCACTTTTAGGTCAAATGTCTGGACACAAATGATCTCTATGTGGAATAATCTGTCCAACATTTCCTATGGAGAGTTAGCAAACAACCCTAAGTTCTGAATTATTTGTAATGTACCATAAAGTTCTTGCTAGAAATGGAGGAGTCTTTACTGGCAGTGGTATGCAGCCTGTCAAAGTAGGGACCCTTCCTTCTAGTCAGTATAAGGGAATTACACACCCCAGTTTAACCACTGCTCACCCCCTTGGTAGCTTGGCAAAAGCAGTTAGTCCTATCTCAGAGGCAATGTGTAAAGCATTTGTATATAACACATACAGTAACACAGTGAAAACACTACAAATGGACACCACACCAGTTTGGACTAATAACGCATCTTTAGCTAAACCAAACAAGACCAAAATGAGAGCAATCCAACATACACAGCGCAAACTATGACTTTTTAAAGAGGTAATAAATGTTTTCCATAGGAACCTATAGATGCTGTGATTTTACACAAAGTACCTTCAGATGCTCACAAGGCAAAACAGCCACAGAGAAGGGAGGCATCAGAAAACACAGCAATGAGTTGGTTCTTGAGTCCACCGTGAGGTAATGTGTCAATTCTGCTGCACGCAGGAGAAGTGTTGCATCAAATACAGATGGTGGGGGAAGCAATGCATTGAAATCCAAGATGATTCTGGTCTGCTGGTTATACGTCGAAAAAACTTAGCTCACGGGTGCTGCGGCAAACAGACGCTGCATCCCATGATGCGTTGATCTTTTCAGCTGCACAGCAAGGCCTGCGTCGGAGTCAGTGTTAGGGTCTTAGACATCGGAGACACAGTGCGCTGAACTAGGACTGTGGTTGTTTCTTCAGCAGCGGGCAGCTGCTGCATCAATTTCTTCTGTCACACAGTGGCGGTGTGTGGAAATATTTCTCGCAGGGCGGAACTGCTTTGGAAAAAGAAGCTCTGGAAGGGCAATGTGTAGATTTTTATGTCTTCTTGATGCTTTTTGCAGCAGGAACAAACCCCAAGGTCCCCAAAACTGGAATTGGCACCACAAGTCAGGTCAGAACTCCGTGCAGTGGAGTTCAGGGCTGCTGCAGATGAAGTGTGTGTGTCCCTGAGACTTCTTACAGGAGGCAAGGTCTACTTCAAGCCCTTAAAGAATTTTCTCAAGCACAATAGAGCAAAGTAAAAGTCCAGTTCTATCCACTGCCCACAAACAGAAGCAGCTTCTGCAGGTCAACCCAGCAAAACAACACACAGAAAAGGTGCAGTACTCCTCCTGACAGCTCTTCATCTCTTCTTCCTGGCAGGCTCCTCTTAATCCAGAAGTGTTCTAACAGTCTGGGGTTTTAGGTCAATTACTTATACCTCTTTTGGCCTTTGAAGTCTTTGTAGTTTGCAAGTTCCTACCCTTCCTGGCCTTGGTACCAGACACACTCCAGGGGGGTGGAGACAGCATTGTGAGAGGACAGGCACAGTCTGAGTCAGGTGCAGATGACAGCTACTTCCACCACTCTAACACAGGAAGGCCAATCAGCCTGGTGATGAGCCGTTAGAATATGCAGGGCACACCTCAACACCCCTCCTGTAACTGTCTAGGGTGGATGCACAAACAGGCCCCTGTCAGTCTTAACCAGATGTTGATTCCACAGGTAAGCAGAGGTACAGAATGGTTAAACCAGAAAATGTCTACTTTCTAAAAGTGGCATTTTCAAACACACAATTTGAAAAACACTTTTACTAAAACATGCATTTTTTAATTCTGAGCTAAAGGAGCTCAAACTCGAAATCTCTTTCTTTACCGAATTGAAAGTTACATTTGTAAGATGTTACAATGCAGCTACAATTATAACATATGGGAGAGCTAGTCCTCGCAATAGTGAAAGATGAACTTGGCAGTATTTTATTATCAGGACAAGTAAAACACACAAGTACATGCCCAACCTTTCATGTACACTACACCTTTCCCATGGGGGCATTTTGGGCCTACCTTATGGGTGCCTTACATGTAGCAAATGGGAAGGTTTAGGCCTTGTAAGTGGGGGCACTTGCCAAGTTGGAAGGGCCGTTAAAGACTACACTTAGAGACACTGCAATGGCAGGCCTAAGACAAGTTTACACAAATACTCATTTGGGTGGCACAGCCAGTGTTGCAGACCCAATATTACCATTTGATATATGGGCTCTGGGCACACACAGTGCACTTTACTAGGGACTTACCAGTAGATCAAAAATGCCAATCATGAATACCCATAGGTAGAGTTTCTCGTTTAAACTGGATTTTAGTGTTAGATGGCACTAGGACCACCATAATATAATGTTATCACCATAATATACTTCCCACAGAAACACCCATTCCTCAGGGCACAAGTGTAGGGTGGCTGAAGACTTTCATGATCTTGAAAATGCCCAAAGTGCTTAGGGTTTGCCCCGGGAACTTTTACTACATTGGTTAGGGTATGCCCATGCATCAATCCCACTCAGAAGATAGTGTCAGGCATAAAGGTGACACCTCCAGACACTAACTTCAGAACACTGTTGGATCTAAGAAAGAACAGAAGTGTATTTGACCTGGTGTCTGTGTCCTGGAGGAGCCATGGTGGATTAGACCTGCTCTGTATTGTATCCAGGAGAAAGACGTATACTCCAAGTGTCATAGGGTTGACTTACTATTCAAGCTATAGGGATACAACAGGCTACAAAGGCCAACTGGGCCTGGAATGGTCTCTTCTTTGGCATCTGTCCAACACCTTGCAAGTCTCTAAGGGGCACATGCATCAAGGTAATCATTGCGATTACCAAATAGCAAACTTTAAGGAATTGCTATTTGGTAATCATAAATGCCTATGCATGAAGGGTTCGCAAATATTTATAAAAATCCTTAACATTGCCTAATAGAGAATCGCAAATTGTGATTTGCTATTAGGGAAATGCATCCCAATTCATTACTTTGGGCCTTTAGGGAATGCATTCACAGTTTACGATTACCAAATTGGTAATCGCAAATTGTGAATGGAATTGCAAGGATGCTATGCTAAGGGGGACTAAGACCCCCCTGATGCACCCTCAAAAAAGGTAAGTGTGCATATGTCGCTCACACACATGCTCTAAGGGCATGTGAGTCGGAAACATGGCACTTTGAAAAATGCACTTTGGTGCATTTTTCGAAGGATTTGGAAATTACCATCAACTTGAAGTTGATGGTAATTTGTGATTCCTAAATGCAAAGTCGCATTTTGGTAATGCTACGTGAATCGCATTAAGGAAATCGCAAATTGCAATTCCCTAAGTGCACTCGAAAATTAGGTAATTGTAAAAATTGTGATTATCTATTTTGCAAATGTAATGCCTTTGCTGCATCGGACTACGCATGTTACCAGTCGCAAACGGGCAGACTCGATATTACTGTTTTGTTTTTGCATTAATGTTTTGAACTAAACCAAGTTTGTCTGCCTTGTGCCATATCTACTAGGGGGTAGAGCTCAGGTTATTTTAGTGACTTTGGTGGTTCACTCCATCAAGGATTGTATTAATTAATTAAAGGGGGAGTCACCCCTCTTACCTGATAAACGTACATGTAAATAGAAAAATCTGTGGGAAAGTACTGGCAAAATATTGAGCAGAAGCAGTAGGGTATTGACACATGAGGATCACCCAGGGTTCATAAGTAGCAGAAACACCACCACAAACATGAGGAAGGCTACCTTATTACTAGGTCAAGTTGGAATAACCTGGGACTACAACATGATTTACTGGAATTATATCTTCAAAACATTCTGGAAATACGGGACGGATCAGGGGATCCTGAAATTGGTCTCATTATTTTACAGTCAAGTTGCAGCTCTAGTAAAAACAACAAATCTGTGACAGTTGAAGGATAGCCAGGTGAATAAGACAAGAGTGCCTGTTGTTTCTATTGTTTGTTCTCTAGTACAACAATCCCTGCTACTGCTACTTAGATCAAGGTACGAGGAAAATGTAGTACAGTACAGGAATGAGTGCTAAATATATCATTATATGTCAATCATATACTATGATCAATTAATAGCATAACAGAAATACAACATAAACTAGAAAACATACGACTACAGGTGGGATCACTATCAGATGTTAGAGTAGCCTAAAACAACTCTTTTCTGTATCCTCTCACTGAGGTAGACAAGGGCAGCCTTTGTGATTGGCTGCTAGTGATTCAATCAATTCCATTGAAAAACAAGGCATAAAAATTGGCGTGGACCAACACAGAAGTGATTGTTTTGTCACTGTACAAAAAGTATAGAGAAGTGCATGAACTACCAATGTCATTAATGGAGCAAATAGCATTGAGTGCCACTCAATGAGTGTTGTATTTAAAAAATCATATTCCATTGCAAATAGCGGTATCCTACTTCGAGAGAGTGGATACGTTGTTGAATCACTTATACTGGAGTGACAGGCAAACATTCAATTAGAGAAGCAGTGACTGCATTGGCAGGTAGGTAGTGATACTTTCCCCTGACTTTTGAGCATATTACCAAGCTACACAGCTGCCTTACATTGTGCCAGGGGTCAGGAAGGAGGCACTGGATATCACAATTCACACAATTTCCCTGATGGCCTTGCCTCTGCTCCAAAGGAATAAAAGAAGGCATATGCACACCAATTCACAGACCATAATAAATATCTGGTTAATAAAAGATAAACAAAAAGGGTACAAATATTTGAACATGACACATATGCCTATATGACATTCTGCTCTATGCCAGGCATCACCAACATTTGAGGCAAACGAAAAAGATAAAATGAAACTAAAAAATCAACAAGATCAATGTGGCATGTGGCTGTTAATGAGGTACCCTGACTTTGGTACAAGATGGCAGTTAGGCAGCACTCTTTTCTACACATAAACAAGCATTGCAATGATAATTCAGAAAAGCTGGACAGCTTACCCCAAGGAACCAGATATTCAACAGAGCTAATCGTGTGGTATTGGACCTGGATAAGGGGAAACTAGTGGTCTCTAAATATGTAGGATTTGCATACCTTTGGAAAGCAAAAGGCTAGATCGTCTAAAGGGATCACCATTAGTGCAAATCCCTGCATGCCCTGTGCCATACGTCCTCTGGATCTCCGGAACTGATCAGAGGAAGAAAATTGCTAAGCTAAGACTGCATTGTGGCTGGCTGACCCAGCTCCTGCTGCCCTAACCGTATGGACACTCAACACTGCCCCGGCTAACCGGGACAACCGTGGATGACTCCTGGCCTGTCCCTAGCTGAGCAGTGGACACATACGAGGGGACGGACTTGTTCGCCTGGGACCTAGTGCTAGCTCAGCTCCCATCAGACAATCACAGTCTCTGGGCCTGCAGCTGCAGGGGGTTGCCAGCTCTAGCATTTTCTACTATGTTGCATCTGGCTCCTGTCACTTTCAGGGAGGCTGGCGGGGCCACACAGAGATGCTGAGGGCATTGAAGGCCATCGGGACTCGAGGTGGGACTGAAAACTAAAGCACCAGCACTCACCTTGCGGGGGTCTCCCTGCTTTCCCCACTTCATTGTCGAATGCCGACCCAGGGCCTGATTCATTTCCCGAGCTGCAGGCCCTGCCTCTGCTGTCACTAGCGGTGTTTGGGTCCCTGCTGTTGAGGAGTTGGCAGAACAAGAGGGAGGCTGGAGTTCTGGCTGCTCACTTCTTCCTTGATACCTCGTCATGTCACCCAGACCTGATTCAAGTTACGGCTGTGCTTTGGCCATTGCGGCTGCACTGGTTATCTGGAAAAGGACCAACGTGCTGCTCTGGAGTGCTCTGTCTCAGCTGGGCACTCCCAGTAGATCCACCATACAAGGCCCATGTAAATATGGCAAAAGCAAAAGTATTCAGTTCCTAAATTGAGGGGGTGGAAGGGCCGGGTTGATTGCTATAACCAGGTGGTTGCTGGGAAAGAAGAGAAGCCAGAGGTAATCCCTTCACTGGTGCCCCTTAGGATCCGCAACTGAGCTCGGGGGCAAAACACTGCTCTCACTCCCTTAACATGTTCCATCTTCTCCCGTTGCCACAAGCAAGACGATGGAGCTTCACTCAAAGAACTCCTGAACAGAGAGACACAAAAAACACTCTGTGCACTTCTTAATACAATATCTCTTGCTAAAAACACTCTAGCTCTCCACAACTTCATGGATGAGCATTAAATTGTTTGGGCCTTCGTTACAGAAAGTTGGGCTGATGCCTCCTATGAACTTGATCTCCTAAAGGCTCTCCCTGAGGATTTTAAAATTCTCAGGAAATATAGGGTAGGGAAAAGGGGAGGAGGCATAGCGCTAATAGCCAGAAATGTTTTCAAAATATTGTTTAAACCAATTCTAGACAACGAAGAGTGTGAAGCAGCAATCTTTAAAATCGACTTGATAGTCAGAACACTCTTCTGTATCGGCCTCCTAGAACCCAAACGACTTTTTTATACTTAAAAGGTCAACTCCTAGAGAACAAAGCAGATCAGTCAAATTTCTCTATTTCGGGAGACTTCAATTTCCATTTGGAAAATAGCGCAGAAAGGGAAACTGAAGTCCTTCTTGATCACATGGCCAGCACAGAATTTAGTCAGTTGGTCAAAGGGGCCACACAAGCTGGGCATTGCTTGAATGGGAGATTTTCTGTTCATCCCAACCTAGTATGGACCGGAGCCTTACCACCAATCTGGTCAGGTCACAATACAATTATGTTTGAAATTACCTTGCAGCCTAAAATACCCACTAATCGCCATATGTAGGTACGTCTTCTGCAAATGCAAACACTGCGATTCGTAGAATCCAGGGTGTTTGCGATCACCAAAGAGAGTGTTACGATGTAGGTAACCATTGCGGATCGCAAAAATGAGAATTGCAAATTTAGCGATTAGCAATTTTGCGCCACAAAGATTCTGCGATTAAAAATGCCCTGAGATGTGTTGCAAAATCGTGGTGGCCTGCGCAATGCTACACAACATCGCTACCAAGAAGGGCACGCCAGTGGCTCTGATAGATGCAGACACATCAGATGAGGAGGATCCAGCTCCACAATGCAGACGTGCAGGTGGTGCAGGGGCAGCTGCCGGGTGCCTGAGACGTGATGACATCACATAGAACTACTTCTAGGTGAGAAATGAGGACACAATGCCAAATAATTATGCTCAAATAAGATGTTTACTTCCTTAACAGCAGGATTAGACCAGTCACACCGCGTGACTGAAATGCTGCCAGTTGCACATGTTGAGGTCACAGTGCTATCATTTTCAAGAGTGACTTAGTTCATATGGCATGTGTTGCCTTACACATTGCCATGACTACATGCTGCCCCTTCATCTCCTTCGTCCACGCCCTGTTCTTCCTCGTTCGGCCTGCGCACTGGTCTCACTGCTGCCTTCCCCTGCTCTGCCCTGACGCCCACTCCGGCATCTTTATGCAGGAAGTGGAGGAGTTAGGCTGCTCCTGCTTGACTGTTCATCAGTGTCCAAACTGCCCAGTGTTCCTATGCCACTTGTGGCTACAGCACGCATTTGGTCAACCGCATGTGTGACCTGCACCAGGCCCCTACCCACATCTTGGCAGCAGTGTGCCATTTTTTGATGCATGCTCACACATCTCCTAGCTAGCAGGGATATGGTGGTGGACTGGCAGTTCACAGCCTTAGTGTAGAGGTCCATCCTGGTGTGTAGCCGGTGTTTCTCCCTAAGCCTGGCCAGCCTGTCTCCTGATCTCCCTACACAGTCCTTCCAAAGCTCTAGTCATGGTATTCACACTGAGCCGCAACTCAGACATGTGATGGTTGTGTGTGTCAAGTTTGCGCTGGATTGATCGAATACCTGTAGAAAATGAGCCCGCATTGCTATCGATGCCCAGGCTGCTGGCGCAAGACGCCTCTTAGTTCCCATTCTGAATAATTATCAAAAAAAATAAAGAGACGGGCGCTGGATGCAGGAATCAAGAACAGAGTTTAATTCTCATGAGGAGAGCCAGTCATTTCAGACACGAAGCAAGGTGTCATCGGGAGGTGCTCTAACAAGTGAGCTGAGACTCTGGCTTTTATATCTTACAAAACACTTGAGAGTACAATCAGGACAGTATGACGCAAAGGAAAAGACATCCCTATAATCCTCGTGTCAATCCTACCCCACATGTGTTCACAATAGGGACCCTTGACCTGCTGATAAGAGGGGAGGGCAATCACGCAGCTGAGTGTTTCATCAACAGTATAGGATGTGCGCGCCTAATCATAGCCAGGGGGTGGGGTGGCCAGGATCAATAGTGAGTCCTTTGAAGAGGAGTGACTTCATACAATAAGGGCAGTAAATGGTATCTCCTGGCTTAGGCGATGGCCTCGGACATGTGTGGTCAGCCGGGCTCGGGGAAAGGGGGTCATCAAAGGAGTGGCATTCATGCTGCGTGGACAATCGAGCGCGGAGGGAAGGCTTGTCAACAGAGGGGCATTCATGGAAGGAAAGGAGGTGTTGGTCAGGCGCGGTCGTGGTTCTCATGGACAGGGTCTTGCAGAAGAAGAAGGTTCACGGCCTGCTCATGTGAGGAGAAGGGAGGGGGAGCCAGGGCGGACACGGGGGCAGAGTCACATAGAGAGAGAGAGATCTTATGACCCGTACGAGGGAGAGCGGGGGCAGTCAGGTGCAGCTGGGGAAGGCTATGTCAGCTAAGGCGAAGGATGCCTCTTCAAGAGGGAATGGGGGGGGGGGGGGGGTTTTGTGCGGGTCAAGCAGGAGAGTTGCCTTTCACAGCAGGGTCGCGCAGAGGGAGAGGGTTTCATGGTTTATGCATGAGAGGGGGGGGGGTGTAAGATACGCGCAGGAGGGAAGCCGGGGAATCCAATGGGTAAAAAGGCCATGGTGCCTAGTATGGCTGTGCATATGCATATAGGTATGGGCTCTTACTGGCAGAGTGATACGGTCAATAGTTTATGGTATTCATGGTGCTCACAGGGAGAGGAGTGGGAGAAGAAGGGAAATGAGTGCTGTTCATGTACATCAATTTCTTCAATTTCTACAGTCGCCCCTTTTACATTACAGCAGTCATTTTTGTAATTGATGGGGTTACAGGCAGACAAGCATCGTTGATGAATTAGCATTTTGTCGATACTAACATTTGGCGTACAATCATAGACAGTTGAGGTGATGGGCAGAATGCAGCACATAGGAAATTGCATTTCGTTGTGTTCCTGACAATTAAACGCACTACATAGCATAAATCTTTCTAACTTAAAAATGTGACCAATGAACAGTTTCGACCAAGTAGTTGAGAGCGGAATTCAGGTCAATACACAAGATTTCTTCGTCACAGTGTCTTTTTATCAGTGAGCCATCACTGGTAGGCTCTAGTCCGTGTACTTTCGTTGGCGCTGTTGAGCACCGGCGGTGGAGCTATAGGTCCAGCTCTGTTCTATCCTTACGCGTTGCAGGGTGCGGTCAGTCCTCTGCTGTTAGACCACAGTCCTGTTCCCTAAACAATCCGTTTGGCGGCGCCTTATGCTCGGCACCTATATTTTCCGTGGCAACACCCTATTCCCATATGAATGCAGTTCTTTCCTTTGGCAAAAAGTCACGTGGAAAAGAGGGTGAGTGTGGTTCAAATAGTCGATAGGAGAGAGAGAGAGCGGAGTTGGGTCAGAGTTCCTGGGACACACAAAAGGGACCAAGGGAGCAAAGGATAACAAGCAGGCAGGCCCATCAATCGGGCCCAAAGAAGGGGGACGGAGACTCCAGGCACACGTGGGTTAGCAGACGGAGGGCTTCAAGGCGGCCCGTCATTTTTCATTTTCCACGTTGAAATTGCGGTCTCGTCCCGTATCTTGTTGCTCTGCAGCTCCACCTTTGGTCGAGGTCATACGTGTCCCAAGATCTGCAGTCAGGCTGTACGTCACATCTGACCCATCTCCTTCGGTGATCGTGAATCTTTGAATAGGTACAAGACAAGGTTTTAGAGAAATGGCAGAAGAAGATATCTACGCATGTGAATTCCTCCCTCGATTCTACGCATTTGAGAGTTTATGCTCATCGGTCACAGTCAGAGGTCTATTACCAAGCAGTGCATGTGTCAGCATTCCTACTGAGTTTATGGCAGGTTTATTCATCGTCCCATTTAGAATTCAAGTGAGGACAAAATAATATTTCCATCAACTGTGCATTACATCATATTCAACATTGCGGAGCATTTCCCTTCAGGACTGGCTAACCTTTTCAAACAGGGCGGGGGCGCTATCATCGAGAGTCAGGCAAAACAAGGTTTTCTCGAGGTTCAACAGCTACTCATGGTCATCATGTTTATATCCGGGACAGCAGCTGGGGTCTATCAAATGGGGCGGGGATGCTTCGGGCGCTCGCGCTTGGGTGCAAAGGGGTGGGGCAATCTGGGCATTGGGGGTCAATCTAGACGTTGGCGTTCGTCTCTGATGAACAGAAAAATAAGGTGCCATTGACATACAGTTCCCCTATAAATTGCCAGATTTGGGGGACTTTAGTCGTCTTACCTGTCCTTTCCTTTTCAGCCAATTCAAGTTCATTCATTTTGCAGAAAGGAGAGGTAGTAATATGGCGAGGTACAATCATTTTTAGTTTTGGTCAATTTCGCTGAACACCTCCGCGTTCAATAAGTATCAAATCAGACTGGTGCCGGTGGGGCACAATTTTACCAAAAAGAGGGAGTGAAAATAGGGAGACTCTCATAGAGAGTGAGAGTCGTCCGCAATCTAAATGAGCCATTCGGTACACGTATGACATGTACAGAGAGAGAGAGAGAGAGAGAGAGAGAGAGAGAGATAAGGGGGTGGTGAGAGAGAGAGAGAGAGAGAGAGACGTGTACGAAAATAGGTCATTTAGTGCGCTCACAACACAGAACAGCAAAGGTCAGGTAACTCGCAAATACAGACAGAGGGAAGACATAAATCCGTACATTACACACACACAAACTCAGACAGGGAAGACGGCACATGCATTACACATATATAAGACATTCACGACAAGACAGGAAACAACAGGTGGCCAACAAAATCCATATTATATCCTACGTATCTTTACTATCCTATTTATCTATGTGCTTAGCTCTTTCTACCCTTCCCTCCTTTTCCTTCTCGCTAGTTATGTCGGCCAGCGTTCTCAATTGCCAATACTTACACCTCAGTTGGTCGGTCAGAAATTAGCCTGGTCGTGCTATTTACCCATGGTTGGATCTTAAACCATTTTTCAGTTCCTTCCTTTGGTGGGAAGTTCTCCAGGCTGAGGCAACGGCAAGTATTGATCGGGAGAACAGTCGGACAGCTTGGCTACATCTATAAGAGTGTGAAAAAGGGGGCAGTGCATTTTGAACACCAGCAACATTTCTAACTTCCCAGACGGGTGGTGCCGTGGTAACCCTTACCCGTATATTTTTCTTTGTCCTTTCCCTACCTAGTCAAACGTCCAGTTACATTATTTAACACGTCATTTCTAGTCAATTTTTCGTCATTCAGTACCTGTCCATTTTCTATGTCAGTCCATCCTCCCAGTGGCTATGTTCTAAGGAGGAACAGTCATGTTTAAGTCTACGTCTTTTAAAAACTTATCGTTATGAGGACTATGCACATATTCCCTCCTTCCCTTTTCGTCGGTGGTTCGATCATCGCTCTCCCACACTTCAGCCGACGTTCTGACGTGACCTGCAGAAGGGAGGAAAAAGAAGGAGTGGGGGGGCAGCATTCAAAGTACATCAGCATGCAGTAGTCCAAAAATGTTTTTACCTACCACATACTCGACCTATCTCCACGTACTGCATTTCTTTACCATCTCGGCGTTTAAGCCCAGAGGGACCAGTAATGTCAGATAGATAATCATTGACGATCTGCATATCTACATGAGTTACTCGGTCGTAACCCTCTTTGTCGGGTACGAGGGTGACGGTCAGGTGGCATTTCTGTGGTGTCGTTTTAAGGGTGTCTAAAACACTTTTCTGGCTGCCTGTGATACATAATGTAGCTGCTAAATATCTGATCCTTTTGATCTACATCTTTCATCATACTTATTCTTCGCTCTCAGTAGTAAGACATCCAAAACTCATTAATGCAACTGCTACAACCATGCTTTCTTTTTCAAAATACTTTTAATAAAAAGTGTCGAGGTACAAATACAGGCCTACAATCCCGTGGACCAGCCACGGAGCAGATTGGAACTGTACATAGGAAGAAAGAAGTTGATGGCAGTTCATTGCATAAAGTGCGGCAGTGCAATAAAATCGTATCGAACTTTACCACAGAGCAAGCATGATGCATGTCGAGTATTCAGTCAAAAATAAATTAATTCATTATCCAGATGCTCGTTCACTGTCTAAATTACACCAATTCATTGTTCCCATTCTCAATCAGTACCCACCCTAAATCAGTTCATTTTCAAAACACATGATCAATATCTGTATTGCTTTCTTCTCTAAGCACATAATCACTATCCATCTTATCGACTTTCATTGTCCAAAAATGCATACATATCTCAGAGCACCAATATTCGAGCAATCCGGGCGAACAGGGAGTTCGAAAGTTCCGTTTTCATGTATCGGCGCCATTTTGGGCGAGGTCAGGCAGGTACCGGTATAGTCAGAATGTCTCCGATGACTCATGGTTCGACCGGAACCTTCTGTTGGCAGTTCAAAATGTTTTTCGCAATGTGGTAACAGTCTAACAGATGGACCATCAGTCAAAGAGTGGGGAGGGCAACAACAAGTTTCCTACCGGGTCATTCTGGTGTTCCACCGGAACTGAACAAGTCTGTACTTTGGCTGTGTTTTAGCCATTTCCAAACTGAGGCTGGCGCCGGCAGGAGTGTCGATGTCGCGGGTCCCAATGAGGGGGGACGGGGGCACCCATGCAGAGGGGTCGGGGGCCCCCCGGCTCTTATAGAATCTTCAAGGTCGAGGAGAGACGGTATGGAGCGTGTGCCCGCCCCGGGCAAAAGACCGCTTTTCGATGTGGACCCTCTTTAAGTAAGAGTGTTGGGGTGTCGCTGGAAGCCTCCACCTGGAGGGAGGTGGGGGAGGCTCGTTCGCGCCGCCTCCCCCTTCCAGCGACCCCTCGCCGATCCTCGGCTCCGCCGTTTCGATATTGGCCGTGCCGGCTATTGAAGATGGGGGGGGTGGTCGGTGGCTGAGGCAAGACAGCCCCCCCCCCGTGGCCCGCAGGGCAGAAGAAGAGGAGAGAAGGAGAGGCCATCACCGTTTTCTGGGCCGTCCGCCCCACAACCTCCCCTTCCGACTGCGTCCAGGCGAGCCCCGCATGCCTCGAGGCCTCGCCTACCGGATGGGCGTAACCGCGGACCTGTGGCACTTCGGGAGTTTCCGGAATGGGGGTAGGTACCTATTGATTTGTATCTATTTCATGTGACCGTTATTTGGGCGTGGTGGGCAATGAGGCAGACATGTTTTAGGGCAGGAATAGGCAACGGAACCTAGCTACCTCGTGGCTTGCCTTGGTGTCAAGCTTGTCTTCCCTCGCCATTTTTATGTTTCTTATTACGGGTTATTTCTAACGTTTCTTATTTTATTTTTAGCGAAGTTGATAACTCCTCAGTGGCCTACTGATTTCGCTCAACTCCTTTTCTTGTATTTTTATGCCATAACCTATTATAAGCTATAGCGACTAGTCCACACTTTAATGAACAGGTCCTTATTAGGTGTGCCCTCCAGTGGAGCTGGATGGTTCGACTCTAATAAGCGGTCCGGGCTAAACAGGCAACCACCAATGGGGAGAAGATAGGCATGACGGATTACAACGGGGACAAAAGTCTGCATTACCTATCTTATCACGGCGGGCAAAGACTAGGCAGAATATTTCTATTCTCCGTTGTTTGGCGGCGGTGAATACCTCAAACGAACCAATACCGAATAATCGGCCAATCAAACAATCCAGTGGGGAGAATAAGTGGGCACGAAAAGTTATCGTTGCCCACTCTTTCTCTACCTGCAAAGCGAGACCTTGTTCTTCCCTGTTTGCAGACAAAGAATCTCCAGACAATAATCCACGAACGACAGTTCGGGAAACAGTGGGGGAGGAAGATAGGCACGACGGATTACAATGGGGACAAAAGTCTGCGTTACCTATCCTTCACTGCTTGCAAAGAGAGAGCCTGTTGTTTTCTCCGTTTGCAGACAGCGAATCTCCAGAGGGTTTCAACAAAGCGTAATACTAGTATTATCCAAAACAATCATTTCACAATTTGTCGCATTTACGCGACCTTACCCGGACCGGACCGTGTGGGCAGTTCTTCGCCTTCCTCCCTCCAGCGCCCGATCGTTCTCTTACTCCGTGTAGCATTCCTGTGGGATTCCAGTCAGGACAATAGGTCACTCAAGAGAGGTCCGTTCAGAATTGGCGAAGTTCTTTTGATCGGCAGCCGGGCTAGGGCCCTCTCAAGGCAGGTATACTCCGATTATTTTAGATGTTCGCTTCTTCGTCTGGATCTCTCTTACCGAACCTTATGTCACTGATGGACCCCGCGTTGGGACGCCAATTGTAGAAAATGAGCCCGCATTGCTATCGATGCCCAGGCTGCTGGCGCAAGACGCCTCTTAGTTCCCATTCTGAATAATTATCAAAAAAAATAAAGAGACGGGCGCTGGATGCAGGAATCAAGAACAGAGTTTAATTCTCATGAGGAGAGCCAGTCATTTCAGACACGAAGCAAGGTGTCATCGGGAGGTGCTCTAACAAGTGAGCTGAGACTCTGGCTTTTATATCTTACAAAACACTTGAGAGTACAATCAGGACAGTATGACGCAAAGGAAAAGACATCCCTATAATCCTCGTGTCAATCCTACCCCACATGTGTTCACAATAGGGACCCTTGACCTGCTGATAAGAGGGGAGGGCAATCACGCAGCTGAGTGTTTCATCAACAGTATAGGATGTGCGCGCCTAATCATAGCCAGGGGGTGGGGTGGCCAGGATCAATAGTGAGTCCTTTGAAGAGGAGTGACTTCATACAATAAGGGCAGTAAATGGTATCTCCTGGCTTAGGCGATGGCCTCGGACATGTGTGGTCAGCCGGGCTCGGGGAAAGGGGGTCATCAAAGGAGTGGCATTCATGCTGCGTGGACAATCGAGCGTGGAGGGAAGGCTTGTCAACAGAGGGGCATTCATGGAAGGAAAGGAGGTGTTGGTCAGGCGCGGTCGTGGTTCTCATGGACAGGGTCTTGCAGAAGAAGGTTCACGGCCTGCTCATGTGAGGAGAAGGGAGGGGGAGCCAGGGCGGACACGGGGGCAGAGTCACATAGAGAGAGAGAGATCTTATGACCCGTACGAGGGAGAGCGGGGGCAGTCAGGTGCAGCTGGGGAAGGCTATGTCAGCTAAGGCGAAGGATGCCTCTTCAAGAGGGAATGGGGGGGGGGGTTTTGTGCGGGTCAAGCAGGAGAGTTGCCTTTCACAGCAGGGTCGCGCAGAGGGAGAGGGTTTCATGGTTTATGCATGAGAGGGGGGGGGGTGTAAGATACGCGCAGGAGGGAAGCCGGGGATTCCAATGGGTAAAAAAGCCATGGTGCCTAGTATGGCTTTGCATATGCATATAGGTATGGGCTCTTACTGGCAGAGTGATACGGTCAATAGTTTATGGTATTCATGGTGCTCACAGGGAGAGGAGTGGGAGAAGAAGGGAAATGAGTGCTGTTCATGTACATCAATTTCTTCAATTTCTACATACCTTTACCTTGCAGGCGCTGTGCTCTTAACATGATGCCCTCCAGGCCTGCCAACACTGTGTCTGTTTTGGATGGCGCATTGCTGGTGGTGGCCCATGCCATGCGTCTTGCATCACTGACATTTGATGTTTGTACAGTGGACTGTGGTGTGTGCTGCCTTTCTAGTTGCCTTGGACCTGGCTGTGCTTCCTCATCTGCATCTGTGGACTCTGCCTCCATCAGTGGCAGTGGTGAGACAATGTTGTGCCGTTTAAGTGGCGCAGGTTGTGTGTGTCTTGCTGCGCCCTGCTCCTCCTGCCCTGCCACGTCCACCTTTGCTTGTGTCTCCACCTCTTCAGCCACTGTTTCCTGTGTTGTTGGTGGTGCTGTAAAATTAAAATGCACACATTAGTTGTGTGTCATGTTAACATTTTTGTTATGCATTAAAGTTTATAAAACAACTAATCACATGACTACTACTTGTCTGTTTTGCACATTCCAAGTATGTCTCTACCCTATGTCTCACAGGACCAAGTATCAGTGCATGAAACTACATTTCCCATAATGCAATTCCGGGTGTGCTTGTGGACATATACTGGAGTTTTACTCAGGAATGGGCGTTTGGGGCTGTAAGTGGGCTGGGTATGTTTTGGGGATATTGGCATGCATCTTAGCTTGTCTGGAGTCTCTATTTTCAGAGCTGTCCAGGTCAGCCACGCCAGTCACAGTCTCAGGCATAAGTGTGCCCTCCACCATCTCCTCCAGGGGAGTCAGCTATGGTGCTGTTGAGATCCCACCTACAGTCAGTTTTGCCTCAGCTAATCTGGTCGTTTTTTAGAGAACAAGGAAACCGGAAAGGGGCCTTGGGACCATGGGTTGTATGTTTATTAAAAGGAATAAGGGTCCTAAGGAGTTGCAATATAAAAGAGGATGAAAATATAGACCACAATAAGTACTATATTTTAGCTCCAAACCCAGCCGGGCGAGGAGTATTTTATTTTAAGAGATAACAAAAAATTAATTAATTGACCTGGAGGGGGTCAAATAGGAACATTTAGATAGGGCACAATCCTGTACCTATCCCAAGAACATAGAAAAACCATAGATTAAAAGAAAGGGTAAGTAAAAAGAAGAAAGGTTTAACAGGCAAGTAGAGAATTCTTTGGAGCCGAAAAGTGGCTTGCGAATTAAATGAACAATTCCGCAAGTCTCAACAAACAGTGTATACAAATTAATATGTGCAATAAGTTACATTTCACACTGTTTTTAGAGCGTCAACGTTTCGATCCCTATTGCTCCTAATGAACCGGGATCATCATCAGGACTGTTTTAAATCACTGCCTGTTTACAATACGAACGCCTGCCAATTCTATTCTATTCTATTGTTTTGGTAGAGCGCAAACAGCTGCCCCAGCAATGAGGCGTCCCGGCGCTAGGAACCACAGAAACCTGGCCTGAGCGGGAAAGGTGGGAGGAAATTAGGGGAGAGGGAATAGGTACGTTTTAATTGCTTTCCGGAACGCCGGTAGGCTTTCTATGGAGCGGATGTATTGTGGCAGACTGTTCCAAAGTTTAGCTCCAAGGAACCTAAAAGAGCGGCCGCCCATGCGGCAGAGTTTTATGCGTGGAACGCATAGGAGGTTTTGGTTTGAGGATCTCAGGTTACGTGACGGCGCGTAGGGGGTGAGGAGTGGTCGAAGCAGTGGGGGGGTATCCAGTTTGATGATTTTGAAGGACATGATAAGGGCCTTGAACTTAATTCTGGAGTCGACGGGTAGCCAGTGTAATTTTTGTATGGTCGCTCTGGCTGAACATCTGCGGGGGAGGCCGACTAGAGTTCTAGCCGCAGAGTTTTGCACACGTTGGAATCGTGCTACCTCACTTTTGTTGGCGCCAAGAAGGAGAACATTGGCGTAGTCAAGACGCGAAAGGATGGTAGCTTGAATGATAAGTTGGCGAGTCTTGGCATCGAAGAAGCCTAGTATGTGGCTAAGACTCCTCAGCAGGCCGATACAGGTGCCAGCAACTTTTTTGGTGTGGGCCTGAAAATTGAGTGAGGCATCCATCCAGACTCCTAGGTTTTTCACTAGGGGTTTGGGAGATGGGATGGTGCCTAGGGAGGACGGCCACCAGTGCTCATTCCAGAGGCTGGTGTTTTTGCCAAGGAGTAACACCTCTGTTTTGCCAGCATTAAGCTGTAGACAGTTATTTGTCATCCATTGAGCAACCGCGGAAAGGCCGTTTTTGAAACTGGAGGATGAAATGGAAGGGGCTTCTGTAAGTGCGATGGCCAGCTGAGTGTCGTCGGCGTACGACACTAATGTCAGGCCCCACTCTTTGGCCACTGCCGCCAAAGGCTTGACGTAAAGATTAAAGAGGGATGGGCTCAACGCAGAGCCCTGCGGAACTCCCTGTGCAATAGGGTGGGGTTTGGATAGAAAGGGGGGAGCAGAGACCCGAAAGGATCTGTCTTTGAGAAAAGATCGGAACCACTCCAAAGCATGGCCAGACACTCCAAATGTTTCCAAACGATTGAGGAGGATGTCATGAGATACCGTATCAAAGGCCGCGCTGAGGTCGAGAAGAATCAGCGCAGCACTTTGACCGGCATCTAAAATCGTTCGAAGGTGCTCTGTGGTGGCCAGAAGAGCAGACTCAGTACTATGGCCTGGTCTGAACCCATTTTGGGATGGGTCCAGGATGTTATTATTGACCATGTGCTGAGATAGAGTGCTGTTCACATGTGCCTCAGCGAGCTTAGACAGCCATGGAAGCAGGGAGATTGGTCGAAAATTCTCCGGTTTCGATGGATCGAGGGTGGGTTTTTTGATCATGGGTGAAACCCACGCTTGTTTCCAGGCGGATGGTAGGCTCGCTGAGGTAAAGGAGAGGTTCAGCATAGAGGTAAGTGGGGGTAAAAAGAAGTTGAGAGATTCTACGAATTGAGCCGGGCGCATGGGGTCAGCCGGTGAACCAGATTTAACTTTTTGGCAAAGTTTAATGAGGTTATCATCGGAAATTTCCGGGATGTGAGTCAAGGTAGAATAGTTAGAAGGAGGAGAAAGGCTATTGGTAGGGCTCGGGGAATGCTGAGGAAAAGAAGTATATATTTTCTGTACCTTGTCGACAAAGAACCTAGCAAGATCTTCGCATTGTTGTGCGGAGGAGATATTAGGGAGGGGGGATTTGCCGCTCTGAAGTTCTTGAACAAGTTTAAAAACTTCCTTGGCAGGGGTGGGACTAGATTCAATTTTGTCAGCATAGAAGGTAGTTCGCGCAGCACGGATGGCTTTGTGGTACGTTTTTTGTATTAGTAGATAGTTGGATTTATCTTCGTTGTTATAGTCCCTTCTCCAAAGGCGCTCCGCTCTTTTGCAGTCTTTGCGCATGCTTTTGAGGGTGTCATTATACCAAGGGTTGGATGGGGAGTTGCGTCCTATCGACCATTTTGCTGGAATGAGGGCATCTAGCCCTCCCGTGATCCAATCATGAAACGCGCTGTAGTTAGCGTTGATGTCAGAATTGGTGTCATGTTGGAATTCTCCAAGGGTGGTATGGAGGTCACTGTGGGACAGTTTATGCCATGGTCTTTTTAGACGACGGGTCAATGCTGTTTTGTGCCTGCTTTTATTGACTAGTATGGACAATTTTATGAGGTAGTGATCTGTCCATGCCATCGGAACGGGTATATCTGATGCAAGTTTCTCCATGTTTGTGAATACTGGGTCTAAAATGTGACCAGCTAGGTGCGTTGGAGTAAGAATAAGAGAGTTGAGTTGCAGTGCGCAAGTCCTTGGGAGGCTTGGTTGGCGTGGGACTGACTTCGGGCAGTTGCCGAGCTGTCTGAAAGCTTCACGGGTTCTGGATCAGGGTCGTGAGGGCACGATTATTCCTTAGTCGGGGGATTGCATTTACTCCTTTTCTCTTAAAGTCCGGGAGCGAGGTGCTTGCTTCATAATGGAAGCTGCGGTGGGTAGGAGACAGGGACACGGGGGTCTTCTCCCTTGTGAGTTAGCGGAGTGGATTGGCTCCTTGGATTTTTTGGTCCGCAAGCTCGATGCTAACTTCTCAATGGAAGCGGCGGTGGATGGGTGGAAGAAACACGATGGTCTTCTCCCTCTGCTGTGGCAGCACAAATCCGGATTTGAGCTGCCACAGCAGAGGGAGAAGACCATCTTGAACGGTGGCTCATGATGCACCATCGGCAACCCACCCTCCCCTACCAACCACGCACGCAACCTTTGATTCATCCTGGATTCCGAACTTAAAATGGACCTTCAAATCAATGCTGTCTCCTTCTCCTGCTACCACATCCTCTGCCTCCTACAAAAGACCTTCAACTGGATTCCACTTGAACACGGGAAACCATCACCCACGCCCCCATCAGCAGCAGACTGGACTACGGCAACACACTCTACACCGGGGTCAACAAGAACCTCTCCTGCAAACTTCAGAACATCTAGAATGCCCTCCACAAGACTAGTCATCAATCTACCATGCCACCGCCACTTCACCCCTCACCTGGGAACACTACATTTGCTCCCCATCGAAAAGAGAATCACCTTCAAGCTTCTCACCAATGCCCACAAAGCCCTCCACAGCACCAGACCTGCCAACTTGAACCACTGCCTCTCCTACCGCACACCTCAAAGATCCTTCCGCTCAGCCCAGCTCTCCCTGTCTATGGTGAGGCACATAAAGAAGCCCAGAACAAGAGGTTGGTCCTTCTCCTTCCTCGCAGGCAAGGCATGGAACACCCTCCCTCTTCACCTCCAACAAACTCCTACACTTTTCAAGTTTACACAGTACCTCAAATCCTGACTCTTCAAGGATATGCTGCAAAACATCGGATTCAAGCAAGCCGGGCCGAAGACGGCTGAAATGCCAGAAACCGGTCCCCGGTAGCTTGTCTCCTTTCTGGTAAAGAATTGGCTTGGTAGTTTAGTCTGCCCTGTTCCCATGATGCACTGGGCCAGGGACGGACTGATTTGCATATAGCCAGGTTCTGAGCTGGGATGGGGCAGTGAGATAAATAACGGTGATGGATCAAGCCCTGATCTTTGGACTGGGTAAGAGTGGTCTGCTCAATTCAGACACTCTGTTCATCACCACCCCCTTTTGTGATTCGATTTTGGCCACTATAGGTGTGGCAGGGTATACTCAGACATGAGTCCCTTTCTCACTGCTCCATCAGGATTCAAGCAAGCCGGGCCGAAGACGGCTGAAATGCCAGAAACCGGTCCCCGGTAGCTTGTCTCCTTTCTGGTAAAGAATTGGCTTGGTAGTTTAGTCTGCCCTGTTCCCATGATGCACTGGGCCAGGGACAGACTGATTTGCATATAGCCAGGTTCTGAGCTGGGATGGGGCAGTGAGATAAATAACGGTGATGGATCAAGCCCTGATCTTTGGACTGGGTAAGAGTGGTCTGCTCAATTCAGACACTCTGTTCATCACCACCCCCTTTTGTGAATCGATTTTGGCCACTATAGGTGTGGCGGGGTATACTCAGACATGAGTCCCTTTCTCACTGCTCCATCAGGATTCAAGCAAGCCGGGCCGAAGACGGCTGAAATGCCAGAAACCGGTCCCCGGTAGCTTGTCTCCTTTCTGGTAAAGAATTGGCTTGGTAGTTTAGTCTGCCCTGTTCCCATGATGCACTGGGCCAGGGACAGACTGATTTGCATATAGCCAGGTTCTGAGCTGGGATGGGGCAGTGAGATAAATAACGGTGATGGATCAAGCCCTGATCTTTGGACTGGTTAAGAGTGGTCTGCTCAATTCAGACACTCTGTTCATCACCACCACCTGATTAGTTTTAGAGCCTTCCATCAACGTGGCCCGACCTATCTACGAAGGGGGTTCAAAAGATACTACCCAGCACGCTGCCTAAGATCTGCCAGTCAGAATTTACTTACTATTCCCCGTTTTAAACTGGCTACAAAGGGTGGCAAATCCATCTTTGTACTGGGAACCAAGGCCTGGAATAAACTTCCCCTTCCCTTGCGTTCTTTCTCCCAAGAGGCCCCTTTTAGGAAGGCACTGAAAACCTGGATTTTCTCCATGCCTGACTCAATGTGTAGAACCCTAGTGTAGTGGCTGTGTTTAAGAAACTGGACTTCTTTCCCTATCCAACCCTTCCATCTGGGTTGTGGAAGCGCCAAGATACTCCTTGGAGTGGTAGCAGCGCTCTATAAATGCCCATTACATTACATTACATTACCCCCTTTTGTGAATCGATTTTGGCCACTATAGGTGTGGCAGGGTATACTCAGACATGAGTCCCTTTCTCACTGCTCCATCAGGATTCAAGCAAGCCGGGCCGAAGACGGCTGAAATGCCAGAAACCGGTCCCCGGTAGCTTGTCTCCTTTCTGGTAAAGAATTGGCTTGGTAGTTTAGTCTGCCCTGTTCCCATGATGCACTGGGCCAGGGACAGACTGATTTGCATATAGCCAGGTTCTGAGCTGGGATGGGGCAGTGAGATAAATAACGGTGATGGATCAAGCCCTGATCTTTGGACTGGGTAAGAGTGGTCTGCTCAATTCAGACACTCTGTTCATCACCACCCCCTTTTGTGAATCGCAAAACATCGAGGAGCTGCACTCCTCCCTCAGCGCCTTGAGACCCTTTCTGGTGAGTAGTTGCGATTAACAAACCCGCAATTGATTGATTGATTGATTGATCACAGGTTCAAAATGAAACAATCATATCACACCTGAGCTGAAATCACTAAATTGGCTCCTGTATGACGCAAGGCTACATCTAAAAATTACATGCATGACCAACAAAGCTTTGCATTTCAACACCGCAATATAACTTTCACACAAACTGAAACTCTCTGTTGGCTCCAGATCAACTAGAGGCTCAGAGAATCTGAAATTCCCTGCCTCCTGAAATCAGACTGAATCATTCAATGGCTACTTTCAAAAAGGAAGTTAAAGCGATACTGATGAAGACATTTCTGGCCTAGATCCCCAGCCCCGAATCGGAATCGACCCCCCAGTGTTTAGAGGAGTTCTTAAAACATTTTGGCCAGTGTCACTGCACCTTCCACACCATTCAAATCATGACACAAGTGCCTGCAAGATAACTGCAGTTGGGACTGCCTGTTTAGTAGTAAAATATCGAAATATTTGTTTTTTAGTTGAGTTCTTTCATCGTTTTGATACGGTGCCACTGCACCTGCTGGGTCATTCAAATCATGACACAAGTGCAGGGATCTTCAATTTTTTTTGCTCTGAGCCCCTTTAAGCAAAATGTTTTGAAGTCAGGCACCCGCTAAAACTTCATGGCATGACTTGAGGGGTGGGTTGGAGATAGGGAGGCTTATGAGATGATTTTCAGGAGTGCTTTTTTGCTGCTAATAATCAACAATAAATGGAAAAGAGCAAATGCATTAAAGTTGAAAATGACAACAAATATTACTCCCCAAATGTGGGTGATTTGAGCCCCTCACATGCCTATTCTCCAGTTCAACTTCAACTGCTGCACTAATGACAGCTATGTCACTGAGTAGCAATCTACTAGTCCTGCGTAGCCATCAATAAAATCTCGACACATAATTGAAATGAGCTCCCACAGGTTGTCCGTCTCTTTACAGCAAGGGTGTCCTCAGCCCTAATGCTTGCAGGGATAATGAACTTCCATGCCTCTTTTGTACAGTATGACAGTCAGAACTGTGATGCAGTGGACCCCTCACATTCCTGGACCCCAGCGCCACTGCACCCGATTCATAAATGAGAGTTACTATCCTGTGAAGAGGGCAGTCTCCTCTGCCACTTGTTAGGAAAAGGGCATCCATGTGCCCCATCCCCACTGTGTCATTTCTGAGAGGCCTAATTTAAGGTGTTTCCTCTGCTTCAGTTGAGCCCTCTCTTTGGCCATTGTTCCAAGACCCTTCGCAACACTGGCACAGGCTGGGTGTACTGGTCCCTAGTGCAAGAAAGAAAGAATGGTAAAACAACCATTATTGGGGTTTAGTTGGGACCTGACCCCCCTGGCCTTCTGCTCCACTGCATGTGCAGCACCATTGGTATGTATTTCACTGCCCACTGTACTAGGCCTTCACTATTAGGCCCGAGTCCCATTTGTGTTAGAAAACAGGAGAAAGCCGAACATTTTGACCCCTGTTGCTTGGGGACTGTTACCAGCATAGCTAAAGTGACCTGCCCCCCAATTCCTTTTTGCTAGTATCAGAACCATATTTGGAGTTTAATGCCCAGCAATATACTAGCGCCACTGAGACTGCTGCACTAATGGTAGTGCAGGTCAATTAAATAAATACGCCTGATTATTCTGCCATCTTCTTCAGGACATCACTCTAAGGAAGCGATCTTTGTTCATTTGTAAATGTAAATGAGACCCCACCGGACCACATTCATTGAGCCATTACTTACCTAAAATGAATGTGAATGTGAATGTGTGCAGTTGCTTACCCAAATAATGTAAAGGCTGGCTGGGAGCAAATATCGGATTTAATTTTTGCAGTCACTTGAAGTTTCATGGGGACAGTTTTATTATTTTTGAGAGATAATATAAAGGTGCTGAGTTTTGTAAAGTCTTTTATATGGACTTATAAAAAGGCTCGCACCACGTACTGTCTGGATTCTTATTACTAACAGTATTTTTTAAGTGCCTGTTTTACCTGAAAGCTGAAATAATTTTGTGCCAGTCCATCGTACTGTGCGTAACACATATTTTAAAATAATGACAAACCTATCCAGGATTCTTTTTGTTACAGGCTGGGACCTCATAGCACTATAAATACAGAAGTCACTATTCTGCTCTGCGCCAACCAGGATTCACATCTGTACCTCTCTGGTCTCACAAACAGACAAGACAGGGCAGTGATTGTGCTAACCAATTGAGGTTTAATAACATAAAAGAGAGAACTTAGTTTAATTGGCATCCACTCTTCAATAAAATGGTGTGCATCATTGTAACATCTTTGACCATTAAGGATGTGATCTGCAAATAGACAATATGGCGTTCAGCTCATGGGACCTTGCTGGGGAAAATCGTCAGGAATACAAGTGAATTTAAATCAGACAATGTCAGAGTGCCGAAGCTCGTATATAACTGACAGCTGTCAGGAGCTAAACAAGTGTCAAACGAGGAACACTGCAAGGAATATCTTTGCATCCAAGAATGCCAAGAATGTTAATCACCTCTTTCCATATGGGAGAAGCAGAGGGGTGGCAGGCACTGCTTTCTTTTTAATCACCATAACGCTGACCAAGTGTAGTATGGTAAGCCTTCGATGAGGGCTTGGACAACCAGGGAGGCAAATCCAGATGTCACTGCCATTCTCCTTTTTAGAAAAACAAAAATCACAAGCTTCCTAGGTTTGATATAACCACAAAGCACACTGTAGTCAAACTATACTAACTGAAGACAGCTGATAGCCAGAAACCGGTCCTAGGATGCTTGATTCCGGTCCAGGGAAGACATGGCTTGGCAGTTCGGGCTGGACTGTTCCCATGAGGCTAAGGGGCAAGACTGATTTGCCTATGGCCATGTATGAACTGGGGTGGCTTGGTGAGCAAAATAACAATGGGTTAAACCAGATCGGTGACTGGGGGTGAATGTTTTGCCATTGTGCAACATTCCATCCATCATCTTGTGTGTTGTGCTTCAAAATCAAGGCATGTGAACTTGACTTTGATTGGTTTGCAGCATATTGCCATAAACTAGTAAATTACTACTAAAGTAAGTAAGGTTTCTTCCACCTAGGAATAAAAAAAAATATTTTCCTATTATTAGTTAGATAATTCTATTATGTTCATTTCTTATCTTTAAAGATACTTGATATTGTTGTTGACACATCCATAGTCCTCAGAGTAATATGCGTTAAAATTTCAGAACTAGATTATTTAACTTTTCGAGAACTCCGTTATATTTTTCACCTTCTCTCATGTTTCTTCCAAGAGTAATTTGTACCAGTTGAAAACAATGCCTACCTATATTCAACATTTGCTTCACTACTACCACCATGTATTGTGTTTTTCTAAGTCTGCAGCAATTGTGTTGGGTGGTTGTACACTGGTGTAAGGCTTTGCTATTGAAGGATTGCATTTTCTGTTCTGTTTTTAACAACATGCCATTTTCAGCTGTCTTTTAAATGTTTTTATTTATTCATTTATTTATTTATTTTAAGATTTGTTTGCGATCTAATAACCACCCAAGTACTGCTCTGAGATTGCTCAAGGAGAGGGAGGAAAATGGGCACTTGGGGATGTCCAGAGCTTGTAAAGTGTTCCAGTCTGGCCTACTGCTACAATGTAGTGAATGTTCAGCATTATGAAAGAATCTTGGGCATAAAAGAATTCAGAGCCTGGAAGTAAAGTGTTGAACATTCTTAAACATCTGAAAAGCAGGACTGCAAAAAGATTCAGATATCCACTGCTAATATGATGGCAATATTATCAGAATGGCAGGGTGAAAGGTGCACCTCCTAGATTTCCTGATTTTACTTTTCAAGTTTCAGGTTGAGTAACAAATTCCAGTGGAAGCAACTCTGTTTAGGAAATGAAAGATTGAATTGCTAGGATAACAATAAGTCTCGAGTAAGTGATCAGAGACTCTGGCTTAGTTGGACACTGTTTAAAATGGCCCTTTCTGCAGGGCCACCCCAAATGTCTTGCCTTCCTCCCTCTTTTTTTGCTGAATCCACAATTGCCATATTTAATTTACTTATAAATCACTAGGAAAGTGTGGCACCTCTGTCCAGGGCATGTAAAGGAAATGCTACTCCTGGGCCTGCAGCACTGATTGTGCCACCCACTTAATTAGCCCTCTAAACATGTCTCAGGCCTGCCACTGCAGTTTGTACAGTCATGTTGACCTGGCATTTAAAACCCCTTGCAAGCCTTCAACTCGCCTTTTATTACATATATGTCTCCCCTACGGTAACCCCAATGTAGCTCATATGGCAAAGTGCTGTATAATTAAAAGGTAGGACATGTCCATTGAATTTCCTGGTAGTGAAAATCTCCCAAATTCTTTTTTCAATTGGAAGGAGGTAGATCCATCCTGTTTAGTACCTACGGAACTGTAGTGATACATATTCTTTAATGGTAAAGTCAAATGTATCATTGGATTTGGAAGAGACTGCATCACACTAAGAACGATGAGGCCAACAGCTAACCACATTTATATCCCTATGGCACCTCCACCGAAGAAACTCAACAACAAGGGAACAACCAACTACATACTTTTAAACTGCAGATCTTCAACCAAACATGACACTGAACGGGCAGAAACCATCCTTAACCATGACATCGATATTACGTTCATTACAGAAACTTGGTTGAATAAATCTTTCTACCCAATCACTACCCAATCATTGACATGCTTATGCCCCCCTGGTGCTCAGTCATAAATAAAGACAGACAGGACCATTGTGATGAGGGAATTGCAATCATCCACAAGAGCAGCATTTCCATAACCCCCTCTGAATATCTAACCTCCACCATTGAGACGAATGACAACAAAATGCTATACTGTCATCTCCTCTACCATGTGCCAGGCAACACACTCACATTCAGAGAACACCTTTCCGACCTGATAACACACTACTCACTCTTGGACTCTTAGACTCCCACAACAAAATACTAGGTGACCTCATCCTTTATTGGAATGACGAAAACAATACTCTGATCCAATCCTTAAACAAACTTCTACTTAATAATAATCTTATCCAACACTGCACAGAGCAAGCCCATAACAAAGGCTCAATCCTTAATGCCAATATAGCTCATGAACTTACAGTTACTATTGACCACATCCTTCCTGTTGAATGGTCAGATGACCACATCTTTCTATTTTTTTCTATTTCACATTGATCAAATGACTCATTGCCTACCCTGTATCCAGGAATCCCTTCATTTCGGTAAAAATTTAAGACAGATTCCTCTTGCTGACCTGGAAGAAAGGGTGATAACACCACTTCCCCCCTCTAAGAGTTACCTCTCTAAAATCGAACTTACTACACACTACGTCCGGAGTCGTGACAGAGATTTTTAGTAGAAGAAAACGTCTCTGGGAAATAATGTAGTGTTCGGGCACACCCTTTTTCCTGCCCAAACTGATTTTTATGACCTCCTCGACACGTACACGTTCCCAATGTTCCCTTTAGTAAAAGTTGCATTCTGGCTCATAGATTAAACTTTATCTGGCCCGAGCTGGAAAGTGCGGCCCATGCCGAAAATTACCTCTGTGAATACCAAAAGTCGTTAAATTAGACGTTTGTCTCAGATTACCTTTGTGAATTGGCCCCAGGGCCGTTTCTATGATTAGGCAAGACAAGGTGGCCGCCTAGGGAGGCAAAAGGGGAAGGGCAGCAAAAAAATTTAGTTTGGGAATATCTAATGCATTAATTCTTCTAGCCTGGAAGACAGGGGGAGAGAATGATGGTAGTAAAAGGGAGGGGTGGCATTTTCCAATGCTGGCCTATGGCAGCAAAACACCTACGACCCTGATTGGCCCCCATCTTTCTAACCAGTTGTGGTATCTTTTTGTGTGCTTTTATTTTTACTGTTTTACTGTTGGAAGGGTTTCACAAATACTTTACACATTGCCTTTTAAGTTAAGCCTGACTGCTCTGTGCCATGCTACTGGGGAATGAGATCAGGTTATTTTAGGGTGTGTTTGTGACTTACACCTACTAGAACCGTGGTTTCCGCTTGGATGGTGTGAATACCTCTGGCAACCGGAAACCCAATTTATAACAGCCAGGACCTCTAGTTCGGAGTTTGGTTTTGAGGCAAGGGGGCAATATGATCATCATGTTTTGGGTATAACACAATTATAGCAGCATAGTTTTGTGCCTTTTGGCGCTTCGAGACTCCATATTCAGGAAATGCCAGTGAAATGACCATCACAATAATCTAGGCAGAACATGACTAGGGTGAGGATTAAGCTGATTGACAACATGCAGTGATACAGTGGCAGGGTCCCTTCCAGATGTCTTAAGAGGAAAACATAGTTTTGCAGATTGCATCAATCTGGAAAGATAATGAGAGCTCACTGTCGACGATCTCACCCAGATTTTATACAAGACCCATGAGCAGTATTTCACATGTAGCCAGTTGTTCTGCATGGGTGACTATGAGAGAAGCTATAGAATAGCTTGGTTTCCTGTTATGTTCCTATGAGTTTCCTATAAGTCACCACCGTGCAAAGAAACGAAACACGAAATATAAAGCCATCCTGCAGATCCGGATCTACACCGATTAAACTATGCAAACGTTCATGTTCTGCAAACATGGTAAGGAGTTTAAAAGACAGTAATGTGGTCTATTGTTAGTTGTATTTGACATGTGTATCGTAAAAAGCCTTTAAATAAACACGCGCAAGACCATGAGAAAAGAAAACCTGATGCAATATTTGAGTTTTTTTTAATTAAGGTCAAAGATATTGTGCTGAGAATTTTTATTGCAGTAAGAAAGTCACACAGTAATCCTTTGAGAAAAAATCAAGATCTACTACATATGCAGGGACGCATACTTTTTTGGTATTAATGGGTTGACCTCTGTCCAACCTAGGAGGGTTCTTGAATGGTGTTTATATTAAATAAAGTTACTGCCATTGCTTTATAACTTCTCGTAGCTATTAATCTTCATGCAGAATAAATTCATCACTTATACCAGTCTTAAACAATACCTTAGGGGGCATTATTGGGAAACTTCACCTAGATAAAACTCTGTGACAATGGCCTCTGTCTGGACCGAACGGAACTACAACAAGCATTTGCAATGCAATAGGTCTTGCATTCATGCTAGTTTGAGCTATTGGCAGTGTAAATGACAATGCCTTTTATTATTGTTTTGGGTTTTAAAACATAAATAAAAGTCATTGTCACTTATAATACTAATACCTTAAACTCTTGCAAATGCCAGGCCTTTTGCATTGCAATAAGGGGCCTTCTCGACCGCTTGTTAGATTGTAAATATCAATGGAAGAAAATGGCCTGTGACGTCTTCAAAGCAGTGATATAAAGTGGTGCAAACCCAGTCTTGGACTCTTGGAAGTGGGTTTGAAGTTCTGCTCCAGCAGAATCCATGCATCGCCATTTACACAACGATTGGTGAACCAGCACATTTCTTTCACTGCAGACACATCGCCACTGTTGGAATGATCAACTCCAACGCATCACTGATGGCACAATACATATACTCCATTCTCAACGCAACATTGCCAATACCCAGCTCAGAATCAACGCATTGTCTTAATTTGTGGACTATCAACATCACATCACATCGCCTCATGACCAGATTGGTGCTTTATGCTTTTAAAATTAAACACTATATTTCAGTGTATCGTTTAAAGTTCATAACTTTAGTTCTACTAATTGGAATTTTGTTGCTTTGGTCTTGCGCTGTTCATTAAAGTAAACTCTATGGAGTCTATTCACAAAGGTAATCTGAGACAAAAGTCTCTTTTGGTATTCACAGAAGTCATTTATGATTGTTGGTATTCACAGAGGTCATTTATGAGTTGTATCTTTACGTCCGCAGTCGGGTTGGATCTTTTTAGTAGAAGAAAACTTCACTGGGAAGTAATGTAGCGTTCGGGCACTCCGTTTTTACTGCCCAAACTGATTTTTAGGAACTCCTCTACACATACATGTTCCCAATTTTCCCTTTTGTAAAAATTAGATTCTGGCCCATTGATTAAACTTTATCGGGCCCGAGCTGGAAAGTATGACCCAAGCCGTAGAGTATGGTCCGGGTCCAGAGAGTACGGCCCGGGTGTGGACATAAAGATACGACTTGTAAATGACCACTGCGAATTCCAAAAGTCGGAAATGACTTCTGTGAATACCAAAAGTCGCAAAGTTAGACATTTGTCTCAGATTACCTTTGTGAATTGGCCCCTATCTTTCTAATCAGTTGTATCTTTTTGTGCGTTTCTTTTTACTGTTTTACTGTTTGAAGGGATCCACACAGCCGCAGTAGGCAGTAGGAGTTCCTGCAGGGCGGTGACGTGGGGAGGGGGTGGGCCAGGGTGGGGGTAGTAATGTATGGATTACGGAGTTTAACAGGTAAGTATACATATAAATAAATAAAACAAATTTCGTTGCTGGCACTGCATCACATGTAGCCTAGCATTTTGAGCTACTGCTTTGAAGCCTCATGACCCAAGTTCAAATCTCAGCCTTGGTGCTGGACTGAGCATTGTGTGATTATTGGCAAAATAATTAGGGGGTCATTCTGATGGTGGTCTAACTGCATCCAATGGCTCATCAGATGCGGTCCGACGCTGCTGCGGTCCGACCAACAATTTTCAATGCGTGCATTCTGAGGCAGCAGGGGAGGGGCAGGCTGAAGCTTTTGAACAGGCTTCTTGAGCCTGTCGGACCATTGGAGTTAATCATTACAGTAGTGGCAGTGCCTCCTTCTCAGGCACCGCCATAGGGATTACAATATACCTTTCTGACTGCCCTTTCATGGCAGTTCACCTGCCATGAAAATGTAGGCGGAAAGTGACTTTGAGGGCTCCTATAAGGCCTCCCCATCCCCCCTTGCCCCTGCTATGGGGCCTGGAGGGCACCTATGGTACCCCCCTAAACATGGCCTCCCCCAAGACTCAGGCGAAGTCTTGAGGTACCGACGGATAGAGCGGGCCTCGATATCCTGAGCACGGTCCAGGTGAGGTGAGGTCCAGTCCCCCGTACAGCTGGATATTACTCTGCATCCACTGACACGGAGGATTAGCATCTTTAAGGTTGCATTTATTTCAACACTTAGTTCTTTATTTATCACATTATTGGCAGTAGCAGTATTATGAGAGCAGAGGCCCTGACGAAAGCTGTGGGACTAATAGCCCGACAGGCTGAAAACATTTTCTGTTTTTAGTTTGGGGATGTGCCTATATCACAAATAATAATAGTAGTTTTTGGACACATCACTCTATTTTAATTCACCACGTTGTCATTTTCTTTTGCACTGCTTCTTCACTCACTATCGCCATCAACGATTAGCTGTTCTATGGCGGTCTATATGTGCTTGTGGACAAGATCCAGTCCATAGAAAATTGAATGGTAATCGGTCTCGATGATCAAGGGACGTATCATATCATGAGCTGGAGGACCTTATGATATGACTGATCACTCAGTCCATTTGATGGCAATCCAAATTCTGGTGGTTTGGATCTTGTTTAACTTGCTCTGTACCATTTGTTCTCCCACACTAGTCTCCTCATTTCTTTTTTCTTTAGGCTTTCCAAATTGACTTTGGCATCAACTCACCACAGTGGAGTTAGGATAGCTGGCAAGACTTTGTGGCCTATAGACCCCCGGTTCTTTTTGTTGTTTATATGTTGTATGAGGGGATGTATACCAGGGCTCGTCTTTAAAATTTTCCCTACGACCCTACTTCCTCTGTTTGTTGTAGTACCCCCCTACACATCCCTGTACTGTGTGGCAGACACTGCATGATGCCTGACACACAGTGCAGGGAGGTTTTTAACATGTATTCTTTATATTGCGGCTTGCACTGCAGCCTGCAGCACAAGCCACAATAGAAAATAAGCACTTTGCGACTGCCGTGAAGGTCGCATTGTAATGATGGCAGGGGAAACGCCAACTCCTTGTTAGGTGGTCCCTCTTCCGCTACGGTAATGGTCAGGCAATAGTCCGATCAGCATCATACTCATGCTCTATATGTTCCTGAGTCTAGATGTGAAAACATATATTTGTGTCAATCCTTCTTGAAGTACATAATCCTGTAGATCTCAATGAACAGGGATTAATTGCTTTACATTAGGTTCCATTAAACGTTTAAAACCCACAAACCAATGGTTTTATTTAGCACTTCAACAGAGTGCTAGGGAAATGTGTGAATTGGACTTTACTTAATAAATGTTTTGCTACTACTGAGGACCAAACTATGTTTTGGCTCTACAGAACCACACCCCATTTGTCTATAGGGGTATATCCATTTGAATTTCTATAAAATGTAAAGCCTGCATCACAGTTTAGACCTGCTTGGATGTCTACATTTCTAAAAGACCAGCATTCTCCAAAGGAGTTAGACCTCGTTGTTGGGTCTGATATGGATCTGGCTCAGTCAAAAAAGAAAATATAATATGATCCCATTGCAGTTGGGGATCTCATACGTATAGCCTGGGTTTGTTGTCTGCTGTAGTGGATAGTGGGTGGTTCTGCTGTAAGGGTGTTGGGTCACCATCGGTGGAATAATGCAACGGTAACAAAGGTAACAAACAGCGAAAGAATGGGAATTCCGGTCATTGTTTTTAATAATGTGGGTCTTCAAAACCAAAGCAGTCTGGTTCCTCGGCGCAGTGTTGCCAGGTATCATCGGATACCATTGAGGTACAGATAATTTGTGTAGGGTATGTGTAAATTTTTCAGGTTGTGTGTTCATTGTTTTGGTTTAATCTTATTCAAAGATATATTCACATGAATCTTGACTACCATTGGTCAATTGGGAAAAATGCACTTAATTTTATAATCTGTTTTTGGTGTTTTTCTGTGAATTAGAGTGGTAGGTTTGTAATGCTATGTGCAATTTATGGTTTGTGTATTAGAAGACTTATCCTTTAAGGATTTTTGTTTTATGTTCCTGTATGAAACCTGTGTGCCTATTAGGTCCTGAAATCCTGGGTGGTTTGGTCGGTTGGTCAGTTGCATACAAGCCGCCTGAGGTGATTAACGAAGTATCATATGTAGAAATAAACATCTACGTTTGAATACCATTATTCAGTAGTTTATGTCTTAGCACAATAACCCTAAGGATAACAGGTCTAACAATCACCAAAGGTTGTCAGTAAAATAACAAATATATATTAAGCAACATCTTAATAAACACCTGCTGATAATAGAAAAATATATACACATTTATTAAAGACGAATTTGTCAGGGAAGATTATTCAATACAAAAATGTACTTCAGGTAATAGGTTGCTATTTTCCTACATCCATTTCATCCCGATGTTATAATTTCTTGACGTCCAAGCCTGCACCTCCAAATCACTAATTGAACTGAGTCCTTTCACTGTTCCCAAAATGGACGTATTTATAGTGTCATTTACCTGTCCAGGCAGGGACATTCTTGGGTGCCCTAAACCGATGTTTAATTCTTTCCACCATGGGCCTTATTACAAGATGCACTGTAGTGTTCCCAATTTTCCCTTTTGTAAAAATTGCATTCTGGCCCATTGATTAAACTTTGTCGGGCCCGAGCTGGAAAGTACGACCCAAGCTGTAGAGTATGGTCCGGGTCCAGAGAGTACGGCCCGGCTGTGGACATAAAGCTACGACTTGTAAATGACCACTGTGAATACCAAAAGTCGTAAATGACTTCTGTGAATACCAAAAGTCGCAAAGTTAGACATTTGTCTCAGATTACCTTTGTGAATTGGCCCCTATCTTTCTAATCAGTTGTTTCTTTTTTGTGCGTTTTTTTTACTGTTTCACTGTTTGAAGGGTTCCACACAGCCGCAGTCGGCAGTAGGAGTTCCTGCAGGGCGGTGATGTGCGGAGGGGGAGAGTTAGGGTGGGGAGTAGTAATATATGGATTACGGAGTTTAACAGGTAAGTATACATATAAATAAATAAAACACATTTCTTTGCGGGCACTGCATCACATGTAGCCTAGCATTTTGAGCTACTGCTTTGAAGCCTCATGACCCAAGTTCAAATCTCAGCCTTGGTGCTGGACTGAGCATTGTGTGATTATTAGCAAAATAATTAGGGGGTCATTCTGATGGTGGTCTAACTGCATCCAATGGCTCATCAGATGCGGTCCGATGCTGCTGCGGTCCGACCAACAAATTTCAATGCGTGCATTCTGAGGCAGCAGGGGGAGGGGCAGGCTGAAGTTTTCGAACAGGCTTCTTGAGCCTGTCGGACCATTGGAGGGTAGTTAATCCTTACAGTAGTGGAAGTGCCTTCTCAGGCACCGCCATAGGGATTACAATATACCTTTCTGACTGCCCTTTCATGGCAGTTCACCTGCCATGAAAATGCAGGCGGAAAGTGACTTTGAGAGCTCCTATAAGGCCTCCTCATCCCCCCTTGCCCCTGCTATGGGGCCTGGGGGGCACGTATGGTACCCCCCTAAACATGGCCTCCCCCAAGACTCAGGCGAAGTCTTGAGTTACCGACGGATAGAGCGGGCCTCGATATCCTGAGCACGGTCCAGGTGAGGTGAGGTCCAGTCCCCCGTACAGCTGGATATTACTCTGCATCCACTGACACGGAGGATTAGCATCTTTAAGGTTGCATTTATTTCAACACTTATTTCTTTATTTATCACAATATTGGCAGTAGCAGTATTATGAGAGCAGAGGCCCTGACGAAAGCAGTGGGACTAATAGCCCGACAGGCTGAAACATGTTCTGTTTTTAGTTAGGGGATGTGCCTATATCAAAAAAAATAATAGTAGTTTTTGGACACATCACTCTATTTTAATTCACCACGTTGTCATTTTCTTTTGCACTGCTTCTTCACTCACTATCGCCATCAACGATTAGCTGTTCTATGGCGGTCCATATGTGATTGTGGACAAGATCCAGTCCATACAAAATTGAATGGTAATCGGTCTCGATGATCAAGGGACGTATCATATCATGAGCTGGAGGACCTTATGATATGACTGATCACTCAGTCCATTTGATGGCAATCCAAATTCTGGTGGTTTGGATCTTGTTTAACTTGCACTGTACCATTTGTTCTCACACACTAGTCTCCTCTTTTCTTTTTTCTTTAGGCTTTCCAAATTGACTTGGGCATCAACTCACCACAGTGGAGTTAGGATAGCTGGCAAGACTTTGTGGCCTATAGACCCCCGGTTCTTTTTGTTGTTTATATGTTGTATGACGAGAAGTATACCAGGGCTGGTCTTTAAAATTTTCCCTACGACCCTACTTCCTCTGTTTGTTGTAGTACCCCCCTACACATCCCTGTACTGTGTGGCAGACACTGCATGATGCCTGACACACAGTGCAGGGAGGTTTTTAACATGTATTCTTTATATTGCGGCTTGCACTGCAGCCTGCAGCACAAGCCACAATAGAAAATAAGCACTTTGCGACTGCCGTGAAGGTCGCATTGTAATGATGGCAGGGGAAACGCCAACTCCTTGTTAGGTGGTCCCTCTTCCGCTACGGTAATGGTCAGGCAATAGTCCGATCAGCATCATAATCATGCTCTATATGTTCCTGAGTCTAGATGTGAAAACATATATTTGTGTCAATCCTTCTTGAAGTACATAATCCTGTAGATCTCAATGAACAGGGATTAATTGCTTTACAATAGGTTCCATTAAACGTTTAAAACCCACAAACCAATGGTTTTATTTAGCACTTCAACAGAGTGCTAGGGAAATGTGTGAAATGGACTTAACTTAATAAATGTTTTGCTACTACTGAGGACCAAACTATGTTTTGGCTCTACAGAACCACACCCCATTTGTCTATAGGGGTATATCCATTTGAATTTCTATAAAATGTAAAGCCTGCATCACAGTTTAGACCTGCTTGGATGTCTACATTTCTAAAAGACCAGCATTCTCCAAAGGAGTTAGACCTCGTTGTTGGGTCTGATATGGATCTGGCTCAGTCAAAAAAGAAAATATAATATGATCCCATTGCAGTTGGGGATCTGATACGTATAGCCTGGGTTTGTTGTCTGCTGTAGTGGATAGTGGGTGGTTCTGCTGTAAGGGTGTTGGGTCACCATCGGTGGAATAAAGCAACGGTAACAACCAGCGAAAGAACGGGAATTCCGGTCATTGTTTTTAATAATGTGGGTCTTCAAAACCAAAGCAGTCTGGTTCCTCGGCTCAGTAGTGCCAGGTATCATCGGATACCATTGAGGTACAGATAATTTGTGTAGGGAATGTGTGAATTTTTCAGGTTGTGTGTTCTTGTTTTGGTTTAATCTTATTCAAAGATATATTCACATGAATCTTGACTACCATTGGTCAATTGGGAAAAATGCACTTAATTTTATAATCTGTTTTTGGTGTTTTTCTGTGAATTAGAGTGGTAGGTTTGTAATGCTATGTGCAATTTATGGTTTGTGTATTAGAAGACTTATCCTTTAAGGATTTTTGTTTTATGTTCCTGTATGAAACCTGTATGCCTATTAGGTCCTGAAATCCTGGGTGGTTTGGTCGGTTGGTCAGTTGCATACAAGCCGCCTGAGGTGATTAACGAAGTATCATATGTAGAAATAAACATCTACGTTTGAATACCATTATTCAGTAGTTTATGTCTTAGCACAATAACCCTAAGGATAACAGGTCTAATAATCATCAAAGGTTGTCAGTAAAATAAAAAATATATATTAAGCAACATCTTAATAAACACCTGCTGATAATAGAAAAATATATACACATTTATTAAAGACGAATTTGTCAGGTAAGATTATTCAATACAACATTGTACTTCAGGTAATAGGTTGCTATTTTCCTACATCCATTTCATCCCGATGTTATAATTTCTTGACGTCCAAGCCTGCACCTCCAAATCACTAATTGAACTGAGTCCTTTCACTGTTCCCAAAATGGACGTATTTATAGTGTCATTTACCTGTCCAGGCAGGGACATTCTGGGGAGCCCTAAACAGATGTTTAATTCTTTCCACCATGGGCCTTATTACAAGATGCACTGTAGTGCCCAATACTGGGGTATTTATGACATCACTTGTGATTTTATGGTTATGTGTAGGACTTCATACAATGGGAGAGTTACAGAGTGGGTCCGTTTTTTTCCCTGTGGTGAACTCACATGGATTTTCCAATTCTTTAGAACTTTAGGGCATGTATACATGTTAAATATTTACCACTTATGTTTGGGGTGGGAGTGAGAGAGGGTGGGGAAGCGGGGCCAGGAAGGGGAAGATTTTTTGGCTGGGGTGTATTATGTACATACAATACTATGCTCCCTACCACAAAAATGGAGATTGAGAATTGCCTGCTGCTGCAGGCAGGGCTTCGTGTTTTTTCCAGATCGAATTTCCGGATAGAAAATATGGGTACAGTTCTCCTACACCCTACAAAATCATACCCACTATGAATAAGGCGGATGGAAATTACATGCAGTTAATATTTTGCTCCTCCTATACTGAAAATCATGTTTTAACAAAATGGGGTGACCCTGTGTCCCTCAGAACCTGGGTATATGTAATTCACAAATAAGTGGTTCTGTCGGGTATAGACAATTTCTTTGAAATGGGCTGTGGGCAGCTCCAACGCACACAAACAAGCAAAAACTCTCTGATAGTCAAAGTTTTTATATTATTAAAAACAGAAAAAAGAAAGAAATAGTATTGTGGGAATTACTTCATTCCACTACATTACTGACAATTACTTGGCAATTACGTGAATAGTGACTGTGGTGATTCAGGTGACAAGTGCAACATTTGATAAGTGACACTTATTTACAATAACATTTATTTACAATAAAATCTCAAAGGAAAAAGGGGGGACCGGGGGAAGTTTTAAACGATGTGGTTTCTATTGTTTATGCGGCCAGTCTTATATCAGTAAAAGTTCCAAGGAAGATCAGTGGTTAATGTCCATATTCCTGGAGTTAACTTGGCCAAAAGTGAGAGCGTCGACGTTTCGACCCTGGATGCGCCCCAGTTGGTGGTCGCGCCGGGTCTTTATCAAGACAAGGGGGGGCTAGAAGGAAAGGAATAGGTATCAGAGAGATGCTTGTACAAATCGTCAAAAAAAGGGATTGACGAGAGTGCCTCAAGGTTACTTACAAAGGGATCGGTCAGAAGGTGATTTCTTCCAGAGGGTAGCCCGTTGGTCAACCTAAAAGAATTTAAAAGGCTTGTTTAGGATCATGTATAGTTCGATCCAAACAAAATTAGGTCATTATAGTGCCTAGGTGACAAGCGTTAACCTATGGACGTGCCTAAGTGATTCTTAAAAACCGCCGCAATTCCGAACAAACGGATCACGGACGGAGTCCTATCACATGGGATGTGACTCAGTATCCAGTAGCGGGGGCTTACCCTTGATATAGTAACATCAGCGATCAAAACTCCGCGATGTAGTCACAGGCGATCTGGATCTGAACGCCAACCGAGCTGTCCGTGGGAAAAGCTCGTACTGGGAAGCTAGTACTGGAACATTAAGTATACTCGTATCCAAGCAACCCAAAACCGGAAGTTAGACTAGAGTCAGCGTGGCCAATCACAGTGGAGGCGTAGCCTAAGACAACGTGAAGTCTATCTCCTCGAGGGCGCAGGGTGCGTTTGGTTGCTCAGCAACAAAAGGCCTCCGCTCGGTGTGAAGGGGGCGTGGTCTTATCATTGGGGTAAATTGCGGGAAGGCTGATTAGTTAAGCTATTACATACAAAAACAATACACGGTTCATGATATTACATGTTAATTACATATTTAGAGTAAAATTATTGACATTTGTGTATTATCGCATGGAAACATGTATGTGACAGCAAGACGGGGCTAAATTAACATTTACAGGTTAAAGTAGCGCCATCTGTTTAGAGATTTCTTCATGCTCATTTAATCCCTGGCTTACAGAATTCAAAATGTGGATCCATTTACATTCTTTTCTGCTCAGTGTGGTGGTCAGAGAACCACCTCTTGGATTCACAATGATTTTTTCTAAGATGCGCCAGCGCATGTTTGTGGGGTCATGATTACTGGTGAGGAAGTGATCTACCATTGGTGCACCCTGTACTTTGCAACCAATCCTGCTCATATGTTGTAATATGCGTGTTTTTACTTTTTGTGTCCTTTGTCCTACATAGGGTTTGTTGCAGGGACAGAGGATGATATACACGACATTGGAGGTGTTGCATTTCTGGATCTTGTCTTCAAATCAGAAGAAGGGGTAATAATCTGTGATCTATACAGGAAACCCCTGGAAAGAAACACTTTGCTGAAATATGACTCCCATCACCCGCGTAATCTAAGAGACAATCTGCCGTTTGGTCAGTACCTGCGGATCAGACGCAATTGTACTAAGAAAACAGACTTCTTCAATGAATGCGAGACCCTCACTGAACGCCTACGTGAACGTGGCTATCCGGTGGGACTCCTAAAACGGGCAAAGAAAAGAGCTTGGTACTGCCCGAGAGAAGAACTTTTGACCCCAAAAGACAAAAATCCAGATTCTGTTGGCTTGGTTTGTGTCACAACTTTCCATTCAAAGAGCAATGTGGTAAAAAAGACAATAAAGAAATACTGGAACTTGGTGGCATCTGAACTAAACACTGAAACCACCCCACTATTTGCATTCAAAAGAGGGAGAAATATAAAGGACAATGTAGTCAAAGCCTTCTTGGAACCACCGAGACCATTGACTCTCAGAGACCACTTAGGCCTACCACCCGTAAAAGGACATGTCAGATGTGGAACCTGTAAGGCGTGTCCAATGTGTATGGATGGACCGTCGTTTGTCTACAACAACAAAACCTATAATTTGCCCATCCTGACAAACTGCAACACCTCCAATGTCGTGTATATCATCCTCTGTCCCTGCAACAAACCCTATGTAGGAAAAACGACACAAAAAGTAAAAACACGCATATTACAACATATGAGCAGGATTCGTTGCAAAGTACAGGGTGCACCAATGGTAGATCACTTCCTCACCAGTAATCATGACCCCACAAACATGCGCTGGCGCATCTTAGAAAAAGTCATTGTGAATCCAAGAGGTGGTTCTCTGACCACCACACTGATTTGTTTTAACAGAGGCTTCCAATCTATTAATCACAATGCACAGAGGCATTCATAAAAATGTTTTGCTTAACTGAGGGCAGAAATAACACCTTTGCAAGCAATTTTTTTTATGAAGAACAAAAATTGTCTTTTAATAACCTCTGTATTCCACTCATACATTACTAGAAACAGAAACTACATGCGCTAATGTTTCCCTGTACATGTTGCACTAACAACATGTTCCGTCATTACCATTAGTGTTCATCTTACCCTTTGTTATTTCTCTGATACCCAAGGCCTTGCAAAATTGCTCTAATCTGGAAATTTGCCACGGAGTTTGAAGAGCTGAGAGAGCCTTTCGTTGTCACAGATCTAAGGGCCAGATGTAGGAAGCCTATTACTGGTCTGTAACGGTCGAAATTACCGAATTTCGGCCATTACCGACCGGTATTAGGCATTTTAAATGTAGGGGCCTAATTTAAGGATTCAGTAATTTACCAAATCGGTAATTTAAGGAATCAGTCAATTACTGAATTCTTAAATACCGAGTCCGTAAATTATCTAGGGCCAGATGTAGGTAAATCATATTTACCGACTCTGAAATACCAAATTTTACCGATTCGGTATTTCAGAGTCGGTAAATATGAAGGGGGGAGATGTAGGTATTTCCAGATGTGGAAATACCGAATCGTGAGAATTCGGTATTTACCGATTCGGTAATTACCGAATCGGTATTCCCTATTGATTCCTATGGGCTGTGAAGCCCATAGGAATGAATGGGAAATACCGATTCGGTAATTACCGAATCGGTAAATACCGACTTTTGCAAGGGTGCAGGGGGTGTCACTTTGACACCCTCTGGCACCCCAAAAATAGGCATGTGCGCCATGTGGCACACAGACATGCCCTAAGGACATGTCTGTCTGTCACATGGCTAGGTGTGCATGCACATAAGTGCATGCACACCTGAATTCGGTATTTTAACACCCAATTGAATTGGGTGTTAAAATACCAAATTTGTAGGGCCTTTGGGACTCAGAAGAGTCCCACCTACATCTGAGATTTACCGAATCGGTAAAAATACCGATTCGGTATTTTACAGAATCGGTAAATTTACCGATTCGGTAAATTTACCGATTCTGTAAAATAATGCCCCTACATACCATTTCTTAAATACCGGTCGGTAACGGCCGAAAATACCGATTTTCGGCCGTTACCGACCGACCTACATCTGGCCCTTAATCCTTAATGTAGGAAGCACTCAAGTGAGTGCTTTTCACTTGTAAGGATTCGTTATTTACCACCAACTACAAGTTGGTGGTAAATAACGAAAACTGTTAAAAAAGCAATTTTGTGCTTTTTTAACAGTGACATGTGGCAGCATGTATTTGTGTCACATGTGCACCCATGCACTATTAAGAAGTGCAACAGTGTGTCAAAGTGACACCCTGCCACCCTTGAATGTCTTCCCCATTTTACCAAATTGGTATTTACCGATTCGGTAATTCCCATTCATTCATATGGGCCTGGAGGCCCATAGGGATGAATGGGAAATACTGAATCAGTAAATACCGATTCGGTATTTACCGAATCTTACCGAATCAGTAAAATTTACCGAATCATTAGCTACATATCATTTACCAATTCTAAAGTACCGAATCAGTAAAATTTGGTATTTTAGAATCGGTAAATGATATTTACCTACATATGGCCATAAATATCTAATTTCAGTCAAATCTACGTCAATTCCTGTCCCAACCGGGTCACCCTAAATCAACACTTGGGTATTTATTATTGCCTGCCAGAGACTGTCCATGTAGTCCAAATTCCAATGATGCTTCAGCCCAGCTGGTACATTGAGGAAATAGAACACGGCACAGAAAGCAGAGCACTACCTGGAAAGGTAAAAGAGAGCTTACCTCGAAAGGTAACATTCCCTGAAAACATGAAAAGGATACATTTGGCACAAATCACTAAGGGCCTTATTTATGAAGTCCTGAATCACATTTACACCGCCTTTTCATCACTTTTTGTGACGCTGTGCCAGCATAAATAATGCACCATATTGCTCCATATTTACAAAGTGATACATCTAGGCAGATCTGTCACTTTGTAAGCTCCTGTGCTACATTATACCTGAGCCAGGTATAATGTATGCAGGGTGGACTTCCCCCACCCCCCTCAAAGCCTTGTAGAAGTGGCGCATTAAAGTCTATAAGATTTCAGTGCGCCACTGATAGGATGCTACTGCATCAAAATCTTACATCTCTTGGCGGCCAGCCGCGGTCCGTGCAGGTAAAATTGGTGGGGCAGAGGGGCCCGGTAAGGGGGTGATTTCGAGGGATGATGCAGCGGGAAATTCAATTATTTATTTATTTTTCCCTCTGTATCGTCCCTCGAAATCCCCCCTTACCCAGCCCCACTGCTGGTACCTGCACAGACCATAGCTGTGGCAGGCATAGGGGTGACACAGACCCTTTAACATGGGGCTTGCCCCTTGTGAAAGGACACATTGCTGGAGTTGTGTGTGTTTTCAAACACACCCCAGCAATGCTTCACATTTGTGCCTATAGATATGTCAATGATACTGACGTATCTGTAACTCATTGCAACATGATGCACCGTACTGTCAATACGTGCATTCATGGTGTCGCAAGTAGGGCGCTCTGAGAAGTGTTGCATCACTGCTTTGTTGCAGCGATGCAACACTTCTCATAAATAAGGCACTAGGAAAATAGATTTTGTGGTATGATCATCAAGATTCTGATACATCTTTTCAATGCCAAGATCAAAGTACTTGCTTTAGTGTTTAAATATACGTAATAACATGTGGAATATAACTTTTTAATCCGCTACCCTACCTCACAATTATAAATTGTGATCCTATCAATTATCAGTTTACCAATACTCATTGCAAGGTTTTACATTAGTCAGCTAAAAACGGCTATGTTAATTTATTTTATTGGCAACTTAGTGGCATGATTGCAATGACCTATTTACAATACATGCTTCTTTTTGTTTTAACCTCTTTTTTGACATACATTCAAACATTCAAACATACAATGTGCTGACAATACAATTTTCAAAGGTGTATATCCACACAGGTGCAAAACAAATCTTGCTCTTGTGAAGTTAAAGCAAAGAATTAAAAGAGATGATTCATTATTGGTATTGGGTAGGAGCACTTTACCCCTTTCTAATGGGTCACAAGAAAGCAATGAATGGTCAGAAGAGAAAAAAGGAAACAAGAATTACTATTAGTTTGGGGCGCTAGGTGGCGCGCGACCAAGATGGCAGCACGCCTGTGAGGCTCTGGACGCTTGGCAGCAGAATCCATCAGTTATCACCTTCCTCTCATCAGGGACTGTGTCACTGCCTGATCACGGGGCCTCCCTCGATTGCACTGCTGACCGAGAACTCTGTGTGACCCTGCAGCATGATTTCTAACTGCTATTCCTGGCAATGAAATGCCTTTGGCGCCTTACAGCCCACTTTACCTGTGTTGCATAATTTTGCAGACTCTCTCTAGGCTGACGGCCACTGGGGACCCCCTGTCGTGATAGATTACAATGCAGCCTCTTGAAGCGGAGGCTCCTGCATATCTTGGCCCTCCATGCAATTGCTACACACACGGACCTATCAGAGCAAACTTGCCTTGGCAATGACTTGTGCACGGACATCATTTCCCGCTCCCCACTGTCATTGCATTCCTGTCACTGTGTGCTCTTGCTGCCATGGGTAAGCCAGATTGTCCCCAACCCAAGCTTCCATTCGACATGAAAAAGGTTGCCACGCGATCCAGTTTTGGAGAACCCGAGACGTCCGCGAATGCACAAACGCCACATCCCCTGCCAACTCCAGTGGACCAAGTAAAAACTCTCCTCTTGCCCATATAACACAGCCTTACGGATCTTTCAAATAAAAGGGATTCCATGAGTAATCATATAGACTACATAGTGTTGATGGTGGAGAAACAAACCTGGTGAACAACTCAAAGAAGCGGAGAAACGGATCTCCAACAATGAAGAAGCCACAACACTAGTGACGCAGCAAGTGCCGCAAATGGACAAACTACTTAAAATGAGTCGGCACAATAACATCTGCGTCACTGGGATCCCTGAGAGTGCCAACACTGGGCGTATAGAGGACTTTGCCGAGCGCCTGTTGCGCACCACCTTTGGCGCGGAGGCATTCTCCACCCAGCTGATTGTGGAGCGTGCACATCACTCCCTTGGCCCTTGTCCTCCCCCGGGAGGTAATCCACACCCGATAGTTGCTCCCCTTCTTCGACTACAGGGACCGCACCACTGCTCTAAAATTGGGCAGAGATCACAAGAATCTTCAATATGAAGGTGCCACATTCTCCATATATCCAGATTTTATAGTTGCGGTCCAAGAGGCGAGACACAAGTTTCTACCTGCTAAGCAGAAACTTTGCAAGATGCAAATCGAATATGCCTTATTATATCCGTCCCGGCTGCGAGTCACTTATCTCAGCAAGCAACATTTCTTCACCAATGGACAGCAAGTAGACAACTTCCTTTGTACTGTCAGAAAGAACTCATCCTCCAGAGAATCCCAGGACCATCTGTCTTGATCCCCATCACTAGACTATGATTGACAACGAGGACTGCATCTCTCTCAGCTCTGCAATCCTGCATTGTTGTGTCATCGACGCCCATGGTCTTCCTGCCGGTCCAGATGCTCTGCGTCTGGATGAGACCCGTGTGACTGACCGAAAGCGGTGGTTTCACTCATCACTGCCCATTTGACACCTCCACCTACTTCACTACTGAGGTCTGGATTTTGATGAACTGCAAAGCATCGACAGATAAGTGACATGAACTCATACTTGCCATCTGCTTTTTTGTTAGTGGGCACACTCTCCTAATACTCCTTTTTGTTTTTTAATTCACAAACTGAACTATGCCAAGCACCCCCCCTATATCCCATCTCCCCCTGTCATCAGGGGATTGGCTCTATACCTATGGGTGAGGGGAGGTTAGTGTTGAACACCAGTGTTCCCCACACAGGTGTTCCCTCAGTACTAATTGCGGATATTTTTTCTTTTTTTGTATTGTTACAATTTTGTTCGGGTTTGGGTAGGGATGATAATACCGGCACATTTGGGGTGCTGTTGTGGGTGGGGGTGGTTGGAGAACTCATTTGCAATGTTCTTTCACTGCGTACTTTTCCAACAGGTATACTTAGGATCCATATTCAGAGGTGCATTTTCCCTTTTTTTCACAGAGCTTACTACGTCATTATTATATTAATCTGCTATGTCATCCCAAACTGAGGCCCTAAAATAAATCTTCTCACTAGGTATATTAGAGGCCTTCGAGATACCTGGAAATACAGACAAGTCCTTCCATACCTAGATAGGCACTATATTCGCATCGCAATGTTACAGGAGAATCATTTAGATCCAGCTCATACTCCCACATTTGCCAGCACATGGGCCGCTGACCGATTATTCTCCTTGTACTCTACCTATTCCAGAGGCACTGTGATACTTATGAAAAGGAAGGTTCCCTCTATCTTGGGAGGCGCACAGCAGGACTCTCTTGGGCGGAGCTGTATGATGTGGAGCACATTAGATACTCAATCAGTCACACTTGTGTGCTGTTATGGGCTCAACATTGATGATCCAGGCGTCTACACAACATTTTGGGGGCGCATACTTCAAATAATATCCACTCACATCATTTGGGGGGTGATTTTAATACCGCACTACATTCCTCCTTAGACAGGTCTAATCCCGTACCCTCACACTACACTAAGACACAGAAGGTGCTTATGGGCATATTCACAGCTCATGGGCTCAATGACACATGGCGGCATGCACATTCAGATGGAAGGGAAGGCACCCACTACACCGTATTGCATGCCTATACTATAAATTGGTTTCCTGCGGGGCAGTCCCGTGGGTCATGCAAGCAGTCCACCTCACTAGGACTTCCTCTGATCATTCTCCAGTACTCATAATGGTAGCCCCACCCAATTCGATCTCTTCTCCCAGATTCTAGAGACTGATGCCAGAAGCATTGCTTCATATTGTTTTCTGGGCAGAGTATGGTACGGAAATCACTATTTTTTTTTCAAAATAACTTAGGCTCTGTCTCACAGATGGGAACAGTCTGGGAGGCCTTTAAGGTTACCATCCGGTGTTCCTGCATGGCTGAAAACGTCTGGGTACTACGGGACCTCTGTCGTACCTTACCCACACTTGAAAGTGAAATAAATACACTGGAAAGTGACCTCTGGAGCGATGCCTCCTGGCAGTGCCTGGTGACATTCAGGAAAAAGCTCTCAGACTACAAACAAACAGCTGATTAGGAGGCACAATTTCAGGGGAAGTATCATGCAGTGCGCAGGTATGGAGAGGGTGGACGACCCGGCAGAGCACTGGCGCAAGATATCCGGCTACCCCCGTTCTCCAATTATGTCCTCGAAATTCGAGACCCTGCTGGCGTGCGCCACAGGGACAGCCTAGATATCCTCCATACCTTTACTGAATTCTATACTGATCTATATAGTACCCGCATAGATTATCCCCAAGGGCTTTACCTGATACCTACAAGATATAACCATTGGCTGACTTGGAGACTTGCAGAGGGAGTTTCTTGACGCACCCTTTGAAAGTGATGAGATACGTGAGGCAATTATGCAAATGAAGTCCTTGAAGACCCATGGGTCTGATGGCCTCCCCATCGACTTTTATAAAACAATATTTAAATCAATAAAACAATTTAACTTGCGGTCTCTGCATTGCCAACTCGGCAATGCATTGTGCGCAAGGGAAAATATCTTATTTATTTAAATACTTACCTTACTCCTGTCTATCATATGTTGGACTCCACTACCTTCCCAGCCTGCTCCTCCCCTGCCCACCGCCCCGCAGCACTCCCTTGGTGAGTCGCCACTGATGAAATTAGCGGATATCAAATAACAAGAAGCATAAATACGTTATATAATATTGCATGAAAAGATCAGGGTTACCATCAATTATAGTAAAGTTGATAAAAAGCCAGTTCGAGAAGAGTAAGAATAAGATAGTAAATATGAAAAATATTCAGCACTACTTCACATTAAACCATATTCACATGAACTACCAGGCTTTTTCTTCCTCCTGGTGGGTCCCCAGGAAAACTAATACATATGTTCATTAGTAGCTATTGATGCGCAGTTAACTCTCTCAAATCCATACAATTGAGACATCTGACTAACATATAAATATCAAAAACTATTTAAAGTGCATGTGCAACTAGCAGCAACTATTTTAGTAAAGTGCAAAGATTAAATCCTTAAAAATCAGTGCACTTACAATATACTCAGTCATAAAATTAGAGCAGAAATCAGCCCATCTGGCTCCAAATCTTACAGTAGCTTCTACACGTTTTGCAAAGGCCTCCTCAAATCTGTAAGTCCTGCACATTTTATTAACCCAATGATCCCTACTAGGTTGCTTATTTGTTTTCCAATTTTGCAGGACAAGTGCCCTTGCAACTGCTATGGCAATTACTAAAAAATACTGATGATATTTTGTTAAACATGTTGCCTACCCTGATGAACTGAATAAAACCAACATAAAAGATGGGGGAAGTGTTAAAGACAAAGAGTGAGAAATCATAATAAAAACATACTTCCAGAATTGCTGTAGATTACTACACTCATACAATGTGTGTCTCCAGCCCCATTCGTCCTGTTTATCACATCCAAATATTGGTTCTGATTCGTTGGAAACATATTTGGCAAACTCAGTGGGGTGTAATATGCCAACCATCTGGATAGAAAATTCATTATTTTAAAATTAGCACCTCGTAGTGCTTTATTCAACATTTCACTGAGCTGCTGCCACTCTTTCGTGTTAAACTTACACCCTGTCTCCGAGTAAATTTTCTGAAGCTCTTTCATAATAATCTCTTCACTATGAGCTTTCTGATGTAATAAAAGATACCAAAATCCTACACCCACTGTTTTATTTGAGATCTGCCTGGTTATTTGATGTGCAGCCTCGCTCAGCATGATATAATTGTTTTTGAGAAAACGTACCATCTGAAAAAAACTCATAGAGAAAGCGGAGTTTTGGTTGCAATATTGTAATCATACAGTTTCCCATGTTATTAATGTATCATAATTATAAAAATCCCCAACTGAACAAAACCTAATTCTTGCTCTAATTGGTAGAGTCCTTTGGACAACATTAAACTTCCTGCAGCACAATGTTGAATAGGAGTATAAGAAAGGTATGCTGGAATATCTTTCGATTTATAAAAGAGCTGAGTTTTTCCTGCTAATGCCAGTATCACATTATATCTGGTCCTTTTAGGAAGTTTTGCTAACCGTAAAAAAGCTGGGAGTTTTATAGCACTTTCCTTCAGCATTTGTATTAAAAAAACACGAAAACTGGGTTTTCCTCTCCTAGTTTTGATAACAAGTTGATTAGAGCAAACTGGTAGTGTGTTGTAAAATATGGGAGCGCTAATCCCCCCATGCTACATCTAGTTGTAGTGTGGCTAGTTCAACCGGGGGCTGCTTAATATTTCATACAAACTTCCGCATCATTTTGTCCAATTCTTTAAAATAGATGCTGGGAATTTTTAAGGTAAGATTACTGAAGAGGACGAAAAACAATGGGTGCAATGACATTTAACCATCGAAATCCATCCTATCAGTGATAGATGCAGCAGAGTCCATTTATCTAGTAATATGTTAACTTTCGCAAGTGTACAGCTATAATTAAATGGAAATAGTTGAGCATAATTGTTTGTGACAAAGACACAGAGGTATCTAATTGGGTGTGGTGATCCGTGTTGTGAGCAGAACGGAACCTCGGCTATGCATGTCCAGAAGTTCATCTAATTCCTTCGCTGTGTATTCACCATCAAATCTGGCCTGCCAGAATAGTTTCAGAATATTTATGTATCAGTTCAAAGGCAGTTCTTAGGATCTGGGAATGACTTCATATTTCAGTCAGTCAGGAATTGTCCAATTGAGTTTATACCCTGACAACATGGACATGTGATGTGAGCATGTTCCTGTCAATCATAATGTGTGTTCTTACATTTTGATGGAGAAAGATGAATTAAGCTGTTTTTTTAATGAATTATTTGAGTAGTCCAAAACATAGGTTCAGCAATTCTAAGAGCTTTGCGTTACTTGGCTCTGGGGAGTTCTTAATTTCTTATTAAATTAAGAGAGTTCATGTTAGTTTCCTAATAAGTAAATGTAGTATCTGGTTATTCGTTTCGTTTTCATGCACATTTTATATGATGGAAAGTCTGAGCTCAAGCGTCAGTATTCTATGTAAGCCAGTAGATATTTGCCCAGCTGACTGGTAAATGGAGCCTCTTTTCTTCTCACATAAAACCTATTCTTCAAGGACCCATTTGGACTGTGTGGCCCCTCCTGGGAATCCACCATTCTTGGGTGGCGAATGGACTTTTTACCATCGTGCTGCTCTGCTCCTATAGAGTGTCTCAAAAACATTTTCAACAGCTGCCACAAGGTACTGTCATTTCATAAAGCAACTTTACTTCAGTGGGTATTGTGTCAGTCAAACCACTTATGACAGTGGTATAATGAAACTTGAGACCACCCAGCCCCCACTGCAAATTACATGGAGAGCCCCCCTTGCTGGCGACCAAGTCTGGAGTTCTCAGGACATAGGGCTGTGCACAGTGCCGGATCCCCACTCCTCCCTCGCACTGGGGGTGCTAATGTTACGCTACTGTCATATAAGTGATCGACTTTGAGCTTATTAATTTTCTGTTGTGCCGCAACAGTATTTACGTTTCAGACATATACCTAAACCACCTTTTTGCTCACACAACTTCTTGCCCTCATTCCCACCTAGACTCGTCTGCCTCACTATGTTGGCGCCCTGTTGTGTAGTACCTATATATTCCTATACAGAATCTGCGTGTTCAGAAAACATAAATTGTGGGTTTGGTGGTAGACTGGTTCGGAGCAGCCCCAGCGAGAATGTTAGCCTGTTTGCATTAGCTAGCTCACAGAGCCACTAGAAATCCTCTTATCGGGGAGAGAATAGTTTCTGGCAACCTTAGAACACGACAACCCTGATCCGCCAGGATTGTGGAAACAATGTACTACTTTTCGCTTAGTCACTCGTGCTCACTTATTCAGAGAGTTACAAGGAAGAATCAGTTGGGCGTGTTATAATAAGAACTTATTGCACAGGTCTTGGCTTCCCTGCATGACATCCCCTCACGCAGCAGGAAAACTAGCAGATTTTGACCTTCAGTCCTGTTCACAGGCAGAAGACTTGCAGAGCTTCCCCTACTCATTCAGCTTGTCTGACTACTTGGCAGATAATTATTTTTGGGGTATCAACTTTCCCTTCTTATTGTCCATTTCCAGACACCTAATGTGATTTAGGGTCTGGGTATTTGAAAATGTATGTTGGGGTTCTGCTTCTTATGAAGTACATTTTTCTTTCCCCATTCCTCTTCAAATGCCATCTGTCACAGCATTAGAGACTCTAAAGCTGAACGTTTCACAACACAGGCAATGAGAGTGACTAGAGTTTACACCTAGATGTCGGTCACAGTGACATGTGCATCAAAAGGTTGATCTCGGGATTCCCTAATCAGCCCCATCTCCTTCGGAGATGTTTTCAGGTTCCTTCCTTGTGATCTCTCACTGAATCAAAGAACACCCTTTGAAGGATACTGTAGAGCCTCACTATCCCATCTCCAGTGTGTCCCACCCATTTCACTGGAATTCGGCAACACGAAAATCTGGGTTACTCCTCTTCCTCATCACTTCTTCACCAGATAGGCTTGGGCCTCCCCAAATGGAATGCAAGTTCCTCAATGTAATTTACCACTACAGACAGAATCATCTCCAGTGTATGAACACAATACACACACTGTCCAAAACTATTACCAAATGGATTGTGTCACCACAGACAAACATACACATTCACTCTCCATGTACTGCTCAGTACTGTAGCCTTACTTTATTGTGTTACTTGCAGGCACAACTACAGACAATGCACCCATTCACCATGAGCACTCTGCAAAATACTACACCGATCATGTACGGTGCTCCTCACAGCATTGCTCTATCCATGTATTGATCCCCTCCTAGTCACACACACAACCAGTGCACAGTCACCACTCCTAAACAGCACATCACTTCTAATCTAACTGATATAGGCCAAAGGGCAAGTTAAGCAAACAGCGTCAGCATTTACAAAAGTGAGTGAGCGTGCTGCTATCGGGTGGGGGTGGTGGGCTAGGGGGATGTAACAAAAAAAAGACTTACCTTAAACTTCTGGGCGCCACCACTCCTCCATCCTCTGTTCTTGTCCTCTTCACCTTTCTGTTCTAGCCAGTGACAGCATGAAGGCATCCGGGCGGACAAGCTCCCCAGAGCAATTCACAACACTGCAATGCAGCGTTGTGATTGGTCTGAGCGCAGTGGATCAGCGCTCCAACTGGAACAGGGAGCCTGTACATGATCCTACCAGGAACATGCAAAGTAACATGAACTGTTGTTTGTCTACCCAAGAGGGCCCGCCAAACAGTTCATGAGCACTTAGGGAGGGCTGTCCTCTCTCTGGCCAGCCCCGGTCCAACCTACCACTGATGGCAATATAGAAAATAAAATGATAATGACAATATTTTATTATTATTTATTTTCCCATTTGAGCAGTAGGGTGAGGCTCCTCCACCTTAGCAGAGGAGCCACCACTGTTCTACTGATCACTAAACAGTATGATGCCTCCAATGCACTTGGGCTACATAACTCATGGTGAAGGCAGTAACCTACCACCACTATGAGGGTAGTGCATTGTGCACTCCTCCCAGTCCAACAAGACCGCAATCCAGGAGTCAGGCCTATGTCATGAATGATGCATATTCATGATCTGTGTTTAGCAATGGAAACAAGAATCGGTATTAGGGATCCAGACAACAGCAAAGTTGGGCGTTCAGAACGGGGATATACGTCCATTAACCTGCGAGGTGGAGAGGCAGATGGAGTTTTTGTGCGTGATGGCGAGGACTCCTCAAGGGTGGTTGGGGCCGTCCTCCCTCTGGATCTTGTATCCATCCAGGATTGCGAGGGCAATGTCAGGAGCAGAGAGGTGGTTGTCCAGGTGTCTGTTAGGAAGGCAATGCTGGGTGAGAGTGTGTCCCAAAGGTTCCAGATTTCCATGGCGTGTCTGTGCAGGGAGTGCATGGTGAGGAGGATGTATCTTAGGGCGTGGCCGTGGCGGTGGTGAAGGTCTGGTGGCAGTGGCAGCAGGAGAACTGGCCTTGGGTTGTGTTCAGTGTGGCCTATAAGCATTTGTACTTTCTTCGAGAGTTGAGTGCGAGGACGGTGGATGTGTCGTAGTGGTTGGCGTTAGGAGATCCAGGGTCCCGAAGCTGGTTGTGGTCGTGTCACAGACGTGCGCAGATGGACTTGCCTTTTGAACGCCTTTGTTTTGCCAGTGGCGCAAATGCAAAGCACCCACCATAAAATAGGGTAGGGGGGAACACAGGCAGCTGGGAGGCAATGTAATTTGCATTGATGCTGGTCCGAAGCTACACATGACAAACTTGAATTACCTAAGTAGCACAAATCATACACCCAAAAATAGAAACTCTGCAAACACAGCAGGCATAAATACTAATGGACACACCTCTCAATTATATGTCACAGGTGATCAATGATATGCACTCTCTCCATGTCTGATGACACCCCTAAGAGCCAAAAACACCCAGGCGCAGAGACAGTACAATGTTGCCTTTGGACGCACCAAGTCCATTGTGGAGAGAAAATTTGTCATGCTTAAGTCACAGTTCCGGTGCCTCGACAGCTCAGGCGGCAGACTGTTGTACAGCCCTGAACTAGTGTGCAAGATTATCGTAGCATGTTCTGTGCTGCACAACATATGTGTCCACACCAATGCACCATGGATTGAAGTGCCGGATGAACCAGACAATCCTGAGAATGACTTAGAAGAAGAGGCTGATGCTGCACACAATCCAGCTTCTGCTGCCGGGACAGCATGAAGGGACAGAATAATCAAAAATGTCTTCACATAAGCACATAAAAATATGACATTCCTTTTTTCTTTTCTGTGCAAAATGCACATAATAATAGTTTGTGCAATAAAACATCACAACACCAAACCCTTCTGTGTATGTTTATTCTCTGTATAAGTACATCTATCTGACAAGTGAAAGTTAAACATTGTGGGGTTAGTAATAGTGAATTGAAAGTTTGATGGTGGGTATGTGTTTTGGGGTCAAAGATGAATTTTAGAGTGTACTTTCGGATCAGAGATGAATTTCAGGGTGTGTTTTGGTTTCAGAGAGGCAATTTCATCAAATACTGTTCATCTGAGGAACAACTTTCACTTAGCATCCAAATTTTGGCCACATTAATGTGAAAAATGTTTTCATAACCACGATTGAAAAATATAGCTAAATACATGTGACAACACGGAATATTACATAAGGATTGCGTTGTCTGTGAGAGTGACACGCTGGACTACCTTGGAGTCCTCATTGGTCAACCAAGTGGTAAGTACATCCACAAAATAGTTAAATGAACACTTTTTTGCAAATAAAAAATGCTTTCTGTAACACAATGGGGTATATGTACAAGAAAGTGGCTGAGTGAGGCGTTCAACGTCATGCCTTCAGGCCCAACTTATCCACTTCAGAATCGCAATACTGCACCATGTTTACAAGCATATGGTGCAAGCTTGCGTTTCTACTAGCACTGGTGCAAAATTTAACAGCGTAGTGCCAACGCTGGCACACTTGCACCATAGTGTCTGCGTGCATGGCAAAGATTGTTCATGTACAGGAAGGGGGACCTTACTGTACATAAACAATCCATTGCATTTTGCTTATGCACAAGGCAGCACACATGGAAAATGTATTTTTTTTATTTATTATTGAGGTTTATAGAGCGCTCAAATACCCGTGGGTGTCTCAGCGCTATGGACAGTGGCATGGACCAGGCAGCGGGAGTTATTGATTGAACAGCCAGGTTTTTTAAATTTTTCCGAAGGTTAGCAAGCACTGACATGATCTAATCTCTAGCGGGAGAGAGTTCCAAAGTTTTGCGGTGGCGACGATAAATTGCTTATTGCCCCATGAGGCAGTGTTGCTGCGTGGTCCCTTCAGCAAGAGTGCAGTGGCAGAGCACAGTGCTCGGTTAGGAGTATGAGTTGCTATCTCCTTTATTAGAAATTGGGGTCCAGAATTACGGGAGGCCTTAAAAGCAATGCACAATGCCCTAAATTTTATACGATTCTTCACCGAGAGCCAGTGATACTTCTTGATGACATGAGAGATGGGCTTGAACTTAGGAGTTCCTGATAGCATTCTGGTTGCAGCATTCTGAACAGATTGTAGCTTGTGAGTGTTCCTATTTTGTGCATTCACAAATAGCCCGTTACAGTAGTCTATGGAGGACATGACTAAAGTAGTGACCAGAGTTTTTCCGGCATTCAGAGGGAGGATTGGTAAACACTTTTTAATCATTCGCAATTTATGGAATGAGGCCTAGACCACCGAGTTGGCGTGCGGTGAAAAGGTCAGTCTGGCGTCAAAAATGACACCCAGATTCCTGACCTTGGTGACTGGAATTGGGGGGGCCCAATGAGGAGGGCCACCAGGACTTAGACCAGATGGGGATAGCTTACCAAATGTCATTACCTGAGTTTTATCAGAGTTCAACTTGAGGCAATTGCTGGCCATCCAACTACTGATGGCCAGCATGCCCTCTTGGAAATTGGCGGCTACCCGTTCACCATTGTTGTTAATTGCCAGCGGTATACAACCTTTACAACGCAACTTTTACAACGACCTACCATTACAACGCAACTTTTACCACGCAAACTATTACAACGCATTGCGCTGGGGGGCGCTCTAGGATAGGGAATAGGTTAATTTACTATCCAATAACCTTCCCTACTATCCATGGGGACTGGAGTTGAAATAGTAAATTAAACTATTCACTATCCAGCCCCTAAAAGCATTATGCGTTGTAATGGTATGCGTGGTAAAAACCGCGTTGTAAAGGTAGGCGTTGTAAAAGTATGTGTTGTAACGTCATACATCCATTGCCAGCACCAATTGTGTATCGTCGGCATAAGATGTAAGGCCCATCCTGTGTGCTTTGATGATTCTGGCCCAGTACGACACATAGATGTTGAAAAGAGTCAGACTTAGCGATGAACCTTGTGGAACACCACACGGGAGGGCTAATTGGGGAAATTGAAATGGCAGACGTTTCCCGACTGGGTGTGGAAGGTGAGAAAAGATGACAGCAGGTCTCGAGTCTTGTGTTGATTGCCCATTCTAGTGACACGGTTGATCAAGATGGTATGATCGACCATGTCAAAAGCTTCCGAGAGGTCCAGCAGAATAAGAACTGCCGTCCTACCCTGATCCAGGATGATTCTGATGTCTTCTGATGCATTAATAAGCGCGGTTTTGGTTCCATGCCCTCTGCGGAAGCCAAATTAAAAAAGGATGAGGAATAATGCTTTTCTCCCAGTTTTGCCAAGTTAAGATCAGTTTTTCAGTGGCCTTTAATATTGGCACTGCCTCCTATGTACGCTGCCCTTGTATCTAAGTTTAAAGTAACATCGTAATATATATACAAATTTCAACATTTATCATAGGACATCTCCAAAGTGTCATACACCATCAATAGTTGTGACACACCCTTGTGCGATCTCCAGCCATGCTATTATCAAAAGAGCATGGAGAACATGATGTTGTTGGGAGAAACGGGGCTTTTGGAATGTGTCACACAAGTCATCTGTGCAAAATGTGTGAATGTGGAAGCATGATTGTCTTGTTTGGCCTAATTCTGCATTATCATGTCTTGTGGGAATAACAGGCAAACTAGACACAATCATGTATGCAACATGAACTGCAACAGTACAGTTACGGAGCATTTACATTGATGTTGATGAATTGGATGATGAATAGGACACATAAGTGAATTGTTGTCTGTTACCAACACACGTTTCATTTTATGTCTCACAGCTGGAAGAACACTCATCACACAGGGGGATATCAACGCCTTTAGGGACCCATACGCCACTGATGAGGTCACCCAATAAATATTGTCAATGTGAGATGTGATGAATGTCTGGCTCAAATCATGTGCTTAGTGCTTTGTAGTATGGGTGTGTATCACATGTACCTTGACTCCAGTGTGATGGTGTTTCGTAGAAGAGTCAAGGTTGTACAAATTAGTAAGTGAAGATGGAGCACTGCATATGTCTTCCGGATGTAAACTTGCACATGCCCAGTCAGTGATACCCATGCAAGAAATATCAATTTGTTCTATCGCTACAGCACATGCATGGGGATTCCAGAGTGTACAGACAGGAGAGGAGACATGTGGGTGGTGTCTGAGTTGATTTGAAGATTGTACATGTGCATGAATGGGGATCTTACTACACATACACATTCTTGCACACAACTCGGACACAAGTACACAATGGTGCATGTTGGGTGGCATGCTCACTTATGCACATAATAATTTTCGTTTACAGTGCATCATCATATTGTCGTCAAAGAGACGCACCCCTGTGCAGATAACATGTATATGCTTGTTATTGAGGCAAGGGGGCCATTTTGCCAGCTGCTGAATCTCCAGGCAACATGTCCCTTTGCTCTTTCATGTTGCCCTTATTTAGTGGTCCGATATGAATCTTTGGTTAGATTTAGAATTGCTTTTATGTGCAGATTTCCAGGACTGTGACCCCACCAATATGTGTGTTGCAATATATTTGTTGACTAGGGTGAAATGTGTCTATACCCCCAGGGACAGGAGTATCTGTGACAAGAACTGCAGTCATTGTGGATGTGCACTGGGAGAGATTTAATTGTGCATGATTGACATTGGGCACATCCACCCCGTCCCCCCCAGTCCCTGATGGCTACTCACCATGTTGCTGATGTGACTGGTCATGTTTATCAGTATCCTGTCCCTGGACTTTAACCACCAACTCCTCGCAGATGACTGCGGACACCTGTTCCTCCAACGCATCCAGCTCCTCCTGTGGCACTGGACTCCCACCTCTGGTATGCAGTGCTGCATTGTGATTGGCCAACAGTTTCTCCTTGGTCTTGCACTTAGCATCATGCCAGCGCTTCTTGCAGTCAATCACTGTCCTCCTCACCTCTCAGACAGCATTAACCTGGGCTGCGATGAACTACCATATTGCATTTTTGGTCCCCAATGACACAGTGGAGCTGATGTTGTGTCTCTGTCACCTCTGCAATCAGGACCTGGTTATCCTGCTGGCTGAACTTGGTTTTCTTCTTCCTCTTCCTCTTCCCTTTGCCCTTCTTCTGGTTCTCTAGCTGATCCTCCTGGCTGTTTAGGAGTTGTTGTCTCCTGCAGTACTGGGTCAAGCTTTCATGGATTTTAAGGGATTTTTTTGTGGTTTTTTTCTATTTGTGATACTTAGTGGGCATTTTGTAACTGATACTCTGCCTAATGTGAAAAAAGTGGGGTCTCGCTAATCAGTGTGCAGTTTCTGGCTGCTGAGTGGCCCACAGCAGTTTTTTTCATGTTAGTGGCAAACATTTTTTCGCTGTGACTCGATTATTAACGTCGACAATTTCTGCAGGGATGAGAAACTATCACCATGTAGCAACGGCTTTTACATACGTTGCTAACGTGGCATTAGTTTTCAACGGTACGCAGCGATAAAACAATTGCTGTCAACTAACGTTAGCGATAGTTTTTGCCAGTCCTTGTACATATACCCCTATGTGTCTTTGTTCTTTATGCATTCTGCATCCCATGGCATGTGCTTGACTACCATTTTGTGAAACAAGTGTGCGTTTTATCAGTGAATATTAATTATTTTATAAACATTTTAAAAGCCTTTTGTGAAGAGTTTTATGAGCCTTTCAGTGGCAATTGCTATAGTTGTTCTTTTATCATTTTTCATTCATATTTACTGTTTTATTTACTGTGCGTGTGGGCTTCTTTTAGTATTCTTTAATACATGGTTATTGCTATTTTTAAATAATTTAGGGACTGAAGTATATATTTGGGGTATACATACTCCATCATATCGGCAATATAGTGTCTTTATCGTCAAGATAATGGTCCACCACCTTGATTAAGATGTAGACGGGCCATAGGTTTAATCACGACAGAGACTACTCTGTCTCTTCTGTGTTGGAGCTCCTCAGACTGCTATGAGTCTGAGACTGACCTCTAATGCCACCCACATGATTAAGATGGTCAGATTAGATTAGATTAGATCAGATCAGATTAGACTAGATTAGATTAGATTAGGTTACAGCTCAGTTTTTACTGTGCCTCACTGCCAAGAAACCCCTGGATGAAAGGGACAGTGAAAACGACTGAATGCCCACTCTTCCTAGAGCAGAGGACTCCCCATTCCAGAATTTTCTTTTTGAAAATAAAAAAAATAAACAGTTTGGGGCAGGGCTCCATCCTGTTTATGGAGCCCTGCACCAAACTCCAAGAGGTATTGACAGGAATTGCAGGGACGGTGCCTTGTAAATGAACAACAGCTTGGCGTCAATTATACATTTGACTAGCAGCGCACCTCAATCAGTAAATTACTCCATCGCCCTGGCGAAGAATTAGGTCATCTACCAAAATCTAATTATGGCACTTAATAAGGTATTGCTAGCCAACCCCTGGCTCAAGGAGGGGTCCTCGAGGCCCTGAAATGACACCTAAAACTAATTTCCTATTTTATTTTTAAATTATTTCCATATGTTTTGTTTTTCTTCATGTGTGTGCCCCCTTGGGCTACAAATGTAGTTATTTTTACTCTTTCAACGTATTTTGGCAGCTGGTGTAATTCCGGAGAAGTGCTTCCAACCACGCCCCTTCTGACTCTAACTCACGCCAATGTCATTGTCCTGAACGGGTGTATCCTACTTAGAGCACTTTGCTCGCACCGCCCTCCTCCGGAATGACACCAGCTACCACCAACTTTCATAGTTACCTAATAGACGTCTCCATACAGATGCTGGACGCGCCTCCTACCATGCCGCCACCTTCCTCTGTCCCAATTAACCACACAACTCAGAAGCCTGGACATTCTTACTGGTTCTGTTTGTATCCCTGAAACACCTGATTCACTTTTCGTGACACACACTTTGGGTGGTAATGCCCTGGACTTTCCCTTTACAATATTGTGGGTGCCTACTTAGTCACTTCTACCACCCGCGACAGCACTGACCAATACTGTTTTAACCTGGCCCTGAAGATGACCTGAATTGATTACAGGTCAAAATGTCTTTAGCTACCCAGTGCAACTTTTTGATTTGTTGATGATGACAAATGTGCTCCACAATTATGTCGGACCTTTTTTACATTCGCAACCATTGAAGTGTTTGTAATTTTCTTCTCCTGTGCCTTTTCATCACTGGTTTGCCTTATTTCACTTGTCACTTCTCTCACAATTGACGAGCACTCATTTATTGTATATAGAGCTAATATTCAACTTTGTACCTACTTCTTTTTCCTTGTCCTAAATAGTTTTTGCTCTCTATTAAAATCAAATAATCCTTGGCATCTTCCTGTTAGAAATGGGATTTCTGGTTGGCTAAGGCTTTCGCCAAAGCCAGGCAGAAATCACCACTCTAGTCAGGGCAAGGGGGAAACACACTGCAGATAACCACGATCAGACAGGCTTATCCACAAGGCAATGTGTAAAGTATTTGTACCAACACTCTCAGTAATCTAATGCAACACCACAAAAGGACACCAAACAAGTCATTTATAAAAATATAAATCATTTTATCTGGATTAGGCAGAGTCAAAACGACATAAATCCCACATACAAAAATAGATTCTTTATCATTACTGATTTGATAATAAAAGGTACAGTAGCAATGTTCTTTTGGAGAAAAAGTTCACTTTGGCAAGGTTCTTCTTTGTAAAAAAAAAACGTACTGGTAAGAATAAAAACACTGGTAGGCTCATAACCCCCGCACGTGCCCATTCCGTGGGTACCCAACGGTGACTCCCCGGCCTCTCCTCCCCCTGGATGCCCGTTTACCCTTCTTGAAATAAAGTCAGCCAACAGTACAGTTTATTAGTGATGGTCGTTGTTGGCCGCAGTTTTATTAATATTAAAAAAACACATACTGGTTATGCAACTTCTCATTTGCGAACTGTACCCATAAATAAAACATGTCATCTACAACTCATGACCCCATCTTGTGAGAACAGGTGTCAGTCTTTTGTGTACTCCTCAGTTCATAAATGGCACTGTACAAAACCAGTTCCTTGTCAGTCCTTGGTGTTATGTTATGTTATGTTATGTTATGCGTTTTTATTAGCGCACAGATGCTCCAGCAAAGGAGCGTCCTGGCGCCCGACAAGGTAGCAGCACAACACAACGAAACAATAAATCAGAACAATTATTACAACTAAGGAAACAAGAAGGTTTTCACCGCACGGCGAAAGGAAAGCAGATCCCTGAGGGCTCGAATTGCCGGGGGAAGGGAGTTCCAGAGCACCGCCGCACGGACTTGAAAGGAGCGTCCGCCGGCCCTACTCCGCTTAAAGCGAGGGACAACAGCCAGTTCTAGATCAGCAGATCTTAAAGCTCGGGCTGGGATGTAATGGACCAGGAGTTTAGAAAGAATCGTGGCTGGAGACCCCTTCAGAATTTTATAGGTGACGCAGAGGACCTTAAACCGAATCCGCTGAGCCACCGGAAGCCAGTGCAACGAGCGCAGGGTACTGGAAGTAGGGCAAGATCTAGGAAGACCTACCACCGATCTTGCTGCGGCATTCTGGATCCGCTGCAAACGTCCAATCTCTGCCTGGTTCAGGCCTACTAATAAGGAACTCGCGTAATCCAGCCTAGAGATGACAGTGGCTTGGATCACGAGTTGCCTAGTAGAGGCATCGAAGAACTTGAGCACAGGACGAAGCCCGCGTAGGATGCCGAAACAACAGGCCGCCGTACGTTTGGTATGACAAACAAACATAAGGGAAGGGTCCAGCCAGACCCCGAGGTTTTTAAGCTCGGAGACTGGGGTGGGTGTAAGACCCAAATCCCCTGGCCACCATCTCTCTCCCCAAAGTTCCGGTTGTTTGCCAAAAATCATGACCTCGGTCTTACTAGCGTTCAGCTGGAGACAGTTGGACGTCATCCAGCTGGCGACCGCCCGCAGTCCTTGTTGGAATCTGGGGGCATCCACATCGGCATCCCCGCTGATCGTGACCGCTAGCTGGGTATCATCGGCATATGACACCATTGTCATACCCCACTGCCTGACAACCTCAGCTAGCGGCCTTACGTATAGATTAAACAACGTAGGACTCAGCGAGGAGCCTTGGGGAACCCCCAGGCCCAGTGGAGTTCCAGTGGTTGATCGCCCACACCTTCTGCGTGCCGTGGAGGGGAGGTTTTCTCTCTGGAGTTAGGTCCCCAGCTCGCTACCATTTGCACCCTGCCGTCCGGCCGGGTCTGGGCTGCGAGTGCGGTCTCCTCCTGCTACTCCCCTCCTTGGTGCGGCCACGTCACCCTGCCGTGCGGCACCCAAAGTGAGTGGCCCTCCTCCTACACACCACCCGCCGGTGTGTTTCCTTAGCCAACCATTGTAGGATTTCCGCAAACGCCCCTGCCATCCTCCAGCCCTGCGACTTCGCTGTTCCTTAGGTGTGGGTGGGTGGGGCTGCAGTTGATGTGTTGTTGCGCCGCTCTCCCAGCTCCTCAAAGAAGTTGTGTCCTTGCTGGGAGAGGCGGCGACTTAAATCCCCTAACCCCTCCATAGGGGTCTACGGTGGACTCCCCTGATTGGGGGGTTCAAAAAGAAGCCAGAGTGACCATTGGCCGCCCCTTAAGGGTGCCCAGGTCAAAGGTCACTTCCGGCTGGAGCGGGCTGGTGCGCCCTCAGCTTCCGCTGGTTTCTGGGCGCTTTAAGGCACCCAGAACCAGTTTCCCCACCGGTGGGCACCGCATGGGTTATGGCGCTGGCCTCTAAGCCTCCCCCCCCCTGCGGGAGGGTGCGGCGGCCTCTGTGATAACCCCCGCACGTGCCCATTCCGTGGGTACCCCACGGCGACTCCCCGGCCTCTCCTCCCCCTCGATGCCCTTTTACCCTTCTTGAAATAAAGTCAGCCAACAGTACAGGTTATTAGTGATGGTCGTTGTTGGCCGCAGTTTTATTAATATTAAAAAAACACATACTGGTTATGCAAATTCTCATTTGCGAACTGTACCCATAAATCAAACATGTCATCTACAACTCATGACACCTTCTTGTGCGAACAGGTGTCAGTCTTTTGTGTACTCATCAGTTCGTAAATGGCACTGTACAAAACCAGTTCCTTGTCAGTCCTTGGTGTTCCAGTGGTTGGTCGCCCATGCCTTCTGCGTGTCGTGAAGGGGAGCTTTTCTCTCTGGAGTTAGGTCCCCAGCTCGCTACCATTTGCGCCATGCCGTCCGGCCGGGTCTGAGCCGCGAGTTCCGTCTCCTCCTGGTACTCCCCTCCTTGGTGCGGCCACGTCACCCTGCTGGCATCCAAAGTGAGTGGCCCTCCTCCTACACACCGCTCGCCGGTGTGTTTCCTTAGCCAACCATTGTAGGATTTCCGCCACGCCGCAGAGAGGCTCACGTCTTTCTGCGGCTCCCCCCCAGCCCCCTGGTTTGTGGCTTCTCATCGAAATTTTTTTAATTTTTTTTTATCTACAACCTGCCTGCACCATTGCCCCCCACAGGTTGTCCCAGAATACCTTCATCCCTCTGCAGAGAGGTGCACCCCGTCCTGCCCATAAAGCTCCGGGCGTCCAGGGAGAATGAGGCCGTGCCTGATCGATTCCAGGCCATTGGCGGAGCAAAACATGTGCATTGCGATGTTCAACTTTCTCCTTGCATTATCCACTTCTTTGTTGGAGTCAGCGCCTCTCCAGTGCCTCCTGCTGACCATTTCCGACCAGATCACCCTGGTGGGGCCCAACCATGTTGTCGCCTTGGTGAGATCCCTTTGGATGGCTTGCCCCACCGTTTTGCGCCCTAGCCGCGTTAGGTCGTTGCCGCCGAGGTGAATGATAAGGTCGTCCGGAAGCCACGCCTAGTCTGCCAGGAGGCTGTCCAGAGTTGGCAGGAGCTGCTCCCATCTCATCCCTGGTTGCCCTATCCAACGGATGTATGTCGCTTTGGGTCTGTTCGCTGCTTTGTGCCCCGACTGCCGCCACCAAGACTCCATTCTGGACACGAATGAATGTCCCACCACCCAAACAAGCCGCGGGTGTCCCCCTGATGAGAGAAAGAATTCGGTTAAGGTGTCTTGCTGCGCACCGGGTTTGTTGTCTGTAGTGTGAGGGCGTGTACAAGGGAGAGGGGTGGCCCCCCAGCACCCTGCCGTGCGGCATCCCAAAGTGACTGCCCCCCCTTTCTTCCATTTTTTTTACACTAGATGTGGGCGTATATATGACTTGTAGGCCCTGGATCGCCATCTGCCCACGGCCTGGATCCTGTCCTCCGGCATGCCATGCTGCGATGCCGTGGTTGCTGCGCCGATCCTGAAAGAGTGCAGGGCAAACGACGCCGGGTGAAACCCGGCTTTCCAGAGGCCCTGGCGCATCACGGCCGTGAATTGAAATCTGCTCAGGTTCCTGCCATCCTGATGCTTGAAGAGGGGGCCCTCGCCCGCCGGGCAGGCCACCATGTATTTGAATAGCTAGCATACCGCACAGAGCCCAGCCTCTGGGATGCGATGCAGTCGTATCGTCACCCCTTTTCGAGCCTTGTCCGTCTTAGACTGCCTCAATGTGATCTCTACAGCCCTTTCCATTGGTTTGATGTCCCTAGCCTGCAGGCATTGCTGCGCTGGGTCTGTCTTGTTGGGCGTAACTATCTCGCTGATGCAGAAAGCGCCAAAGAAGGCCGTGGTGAATGCAGCCCAAAACAGCAGTAGCTCATACTTGTCTGAAATGATTCCTATTAACGCACCCAGGAGCTGGCCCAATTTGCCAAAGTCAATGGGGCGCCTGCTGTCTGTCTTTGGCCCCTCAACTCTCCTCCAGCCCTTCAAGGCTGTCATTAGATATAGGGATGCAGTGGGATTCTCCCCCGTGTAAAGCTTGGCAAAGTGGGCAATGGCTGACAGATAGGCCTGTGCCCATGACCTCGTCTTCTTGGCGCTGAATGCCCATTGCACGAACCTCTCTACTGCGGTTCGCGCCCCTGCCTTGTCATCAAGTGACTTTATGCCCCCCACTCTCATTACTGTACTTGCGCATCTCTTGTACCTCCTGGTAGCTTCTGGGGTGAGTGAGTGCCCTACTAGTCTGGATAGGTCTACCCCACAGGTCCCAAAGGTATGTCGGGAAAGGGGTCATCTCCTTGTCTGCCCTAGGGACCAGCTCTCTGAATTGCTTCATTTGGGACCGTGATAGTGCATCCGCCGCCGTGTTCTCTGCCCCTGGCACGTGGCGAGCCTTCAGCTCCAGATTCCCTTCCAGTTGTAATTTAATTAACTGCCGCATTAGCCTCAGCGTGTCAGGGCATCTCGCTGCGCCTCTGGTAATGGCCTGCACTACCCCCTTGTTGTCTGACCATAGGGTTAGCTTCATGTTTTTTATTTCCTGTTTCCAGATTGTTAGAGCCACTATTATTGGGAAAAGCTCAAGGAATGTGATATTCTTGGTGACCCCCTGCGCATGCCACCCATCTGGCCACTGGCTCGCACACCATTGTTTCCCTCGGATTGCCCCGAAGCCCAGGCTCCCGGCTGCATCAGTGAAGAGGGCTATCTGCTTGGCCGTCACCCATCCCTCTCTCCAAATCAACACCCCGTTGAAATCCTGAAGGAACTCGTCCCACATACGCAGGTCCTGTTTTACCCCTGCACCCAACCGGATGTGGTAGTGTCTGTGGGTGACGCCTGATGTCAGCTGTGTCAAGCGCCTGGAGAATACCCTGGCGGCGGGGATCACCCTAGCTGCAAAGTTTAGCTTCCCGATCACCCCTTGAATGTCGCGGAGGGTGGCTTTGTTCCGGCCCCGCAACTTGACCACATCATCCCTGAATTCCCTCACCTTGTCTGCGGGCAGCCTGGCTTTCCCCGCAATGGAGTCCAGCTCTATGCCTAGAAAAGTGAGTCTCGGGGTTGGGCCTGTCGTTTTTTCCGCTGCTAGGGGGGCTCCAAGGGTCCTGGCCAACCCCTCAAAGGCTGCCAGCGTGCTACCACACATGGGGGATCCTGCTGGCCCCGTGAACAAGAAATCACCCAGGTAATGCAGTTTGCCTCGTTCCTGGTGACAGTCATGGAGAGCCCACTCCAAAAAGGTGGCGAACTGCTCAAAGTATGCACATGATATGCGCAGCCCGTGGGCATGGCCTTATCAATGAACAGGTCTCCCTCCCACTGGAAACCCAGTAAATGAAAACTGGAGGGGTGGACGGGCAGCAGGCGGAACGCAGATTTGATGTCTGCCTTGGCCATGAGGGCTCCCTTTCCTGGTGCTTTTACCAACTCAATTGCGTCGTCTACCGACGCGTAACCTACAGAGCAGGCTTCAGGAGCTATCCCGTCATTCACAGATGACCCTTCAGGAAATGAGAGGTGATGTATTAATCTAAATTGACCCTGTTCCTTCTTGGGAACCACCCCCAGGGGAGAGACCACTATGCCCCCGTGTAGTTCTTTTGGGAGGGGGCCCTCAATTCTGCCCAGCGATTTTTCTTTTGCTATCTTGGCGCATACCACTTCTGGGTGCTGCATTGCTGATTTTAGGTTGTTTGCCCCCTCTAGTGGTAAGGGGGCCTCAAATGGAATGACAAATCCTTCCTCAAATCCTTCAACCAGCACCCTGGCGTCTGCTCTGTTAGGATATTTGTTTGCCAATCTGCGCAGCTGTTGTATGTTAATAGGGGATCTGGCCAGCTGGCAATCTCGAATGTCTACCAGGTCCCCCCTTCTACTCGTCTTGTGGCTAATGCTTCTTGCTCTTCTCTGGTTTGTCTCCCTTTGACTGACACTTGCCCCCTTTGCAGGAAGCAGCCACGTGCCTGCCTCCACAGCTAGAACATGCGTGTTGGAATTTACATGAAGAACCCCATGAACAATCCCCCGCGTCATATCTCCAACATATGGCTTTGGCTCTGTTTGGTGAGTGAGATCTCCCTGTGTTCTGCTTCTGATATGACCTGCCCCTTCCTTTCTGGTAAGAACTCCGAAAGGACTGGTCGCTTCTACTTGCCCAAGATTTCACCTCTTTAGCTGCGAGCATTTTGTGAATGAAACCTGAGACATCCTCCTCGTTCCACTCTATCTCAGGATGCCTCTGCATCTTCAGCCTAAAGCCTTTATCATATTCCAGCCACGCATCCCCAGGGAACTGCCTCTGCGGCAAATGGATAATGGCCTCATATAACCATAAGTCTGCCGCGCAGTGGGGGAACTTCTCCACTATAATACAAGCCATAATTCTGAAGGCGTCCAACCAGTTTTCAAAATTACGCTCCTTTCTGGCGCCGCGCCTTTCCTCCCTGTCCTCCTCTTTCCTGTCACACGTGGTGAGGTCCAGGCCCTCGAGTTGTATCTCGAGCAGGGAAAATATGTCTATAAATTCCTTGCGCCATATTCTATTCTTTAACTGCCAGGGGGATGAGGCATGCTAGGCCGGTGGCCTTTGTTGTCAAGGACGCCGGACCGGGGGATGGCCAGATGTAATGATCAGTGACTAGCCCCTCCAGCGCTGGGCTGCCTGCCGTGGTCCCATACCCCCAACCAGACACTGTGGAAACTTGCTCGCCCTGCGCTGCCAAACCCATCTGTCCCTGCACCCTTGCCTGGCGCGCCCACCCTGGTTCCACCATATGCCATGGCATGCTTGCTGCCTCTTCTGTGCGCTGCTCCCTGGGTCCCGCTGTCCCCTGCACTGTGCCATTAAGCCATGCTGGTGCCAATGATTTTAAGCACTCTTTCACAATGCTACTGATATGCTCACCATTCGCTGTGCTGCCGGTCACCTTGTTCCGCTCCCCAGCATCCGGCCGTGGCGGGGGGGCTTTCTGGCGCTCCTTCCTCGGTGGGTTCCTCTTGGATGCCTTCTTCTGTGGCGTGTATTTGCGCTTCTTGGGTGATGAAGGGCCGGCTTCCTCCTCTGCCCGGTCCTCAGGTCTGATGTCTTTTCCCAGGTCCAAATGAGGCTGCAGCCAGTCGTTTCCATGGATGGCCGACACCTCACGTATCCTCTTCAGCAGCTCTGCCACCTCTTCGGGCTGACCCTCTGCCATGGTTGTGTGCTTGTCGCTGTTGCCCCTCTGTAACTGCGTCAGGTTGTTGGTGGAGCACTACCCAATGCGTGTGGTTTGACGGGGCTCTGAGCGTAGCTGCTTGCCTATCCTCCGATGATAGCGTTCCACCCGATGCGGGCGATCTGGCGGGGACCGCACTCTGCCTGCCCGATCCTGCCCCACGTGGTCGTGGCTGGAAGGTGGAGTCCGTGCGGGCTCACTTCGCTAGCACTGTTCGAGCGGAGAGAGGTGAGTGCCTTGACCCGGGATGCGGGGATCAGGTAGGGTCTCCGCTCGTTCGTCTCCTCTGGGGGGTCGCTGCGGCGGGAATGCACACCGCGCTTTCTGGCGGCACCCGCGAGCGGGCGCAGCGCTCCGCTTCGCTCTGCCCCGGTGCCTGTTCCCGGCCTACCTCGACCTCTCTGGCCACGGCAGTTGTCCTCCTGGTTTGTAGTGGCCCAGTGAGCGCTACGCCCGAGGCAGTCGGCAGAGGTAGGGCCGACGGTCACGTTTGATGTCGGGTGGGCTTAGCTGTTGTTACCGGGCAAGCGAACGTTCTTCCCCGGAAGTTCCTCTGCTCCTGTTCTCGGCTCTGAAACCGGCTCTGGTCTTTGGGTGTCGTGACCCTTGGCACCAAAACTGGCGAGGCCAGAGCGGGGTTTCGAAATCACGCTCCGCCGCAACTTCTGCCTCGCAGCGGCACACTGCGCGCTGAGATGCTGCTTCGTGTCGACACGAGGAGGTGGGGAGAAGCTTCGGCGCACCACCGGCTGCTGGATCCTCTTTTCCTTCCAGCCCCTGTGTTCACCGACAGGGCTTCACCTTCCCGCTGTGCTCCTTGCTGCAGTTGATGTGTTGTTGCGCCGCTCTCCCAGCTACTCGAAGAAGTTGTGTCCTTGCTGGGAGAGGCGGCGACTTAAATCCCCTAACCCCTTCATAGGGGTCTCCGGTCGACCCCCCTGATTGGGGGGTTCAAAAAGAAGCCAGAGTGACCATTGTCTGCCCCTTAGGGGCGCCCAGGTCAAAGGTCACTTCCGGCCGGAGCGGGTTGGTTCGCCCTCAGCTTCCGCTGGTTTCTGGGCGCTTTAAGGCACCCAGAACAAGTTTCCCCACCGGTGGGCACCGCGTGGGTTATGGTGCCGGCCTCTAAGCCTCCCCCCCCTGCGGGAGGGTGCGGCGGCCTCTGCGAGTAAGGCTGTGAGCCCTTCTTTCTGGCGTGTGGAAGCTCAAAAAATGGTGCCTGTATCGATGACCGCCGCCCTGCTGTACTTGTAGCGCGGAATGCGCTTCCTGGGCGTGCTCTCTTTCACCTTTGGGATATCACCCCCTAACTAAAGCGCGAGCACACGCCAGTCACCAGCAGGACACCGTCTGTAAATTACCCCAAGCGGGACAGCGTTTCTAATTGTTGCCTTTGCTGTAGCACGATTCAGAAAAGGGGGGTGGTGATGGACAGAGTATCTGAATTAAGCAGAACACTCCTACCCAGTCAACAGATCCGGGCTTGATCCATCACCGTTTTTTAGCTCACTGCACCATCCCAGCTCAGAACCTGGCTACATGCAAATTAGTCTGTCCCTGGCCCAGTGCATCATGGGAACAGGGCAGACCAAACTACCAAGCCAATTCTTTTACTGGAAAGGAAACAAGCTTCCGGGGACCGGTTTCTGGCATAACAGCCGTCTTCGGCCCGGCTTGCTTGAATCCTGATGGTGCAGTGAGCAAGGGACTCATGTCTGAGCATACCCTTCCACGCTTATGGTGGACAAAACGATTCAGAAAAGGGGGGTGGTTATGGACAGAGTATCTGAATTAAGCAGAACACTCCTACCCAGTCAACAGATCAAGGCTTGATCCATCACTGTTTTTTTAGCTCACTGCACCATCCCAGCTCAGAACCTGGCTACATGCAAATTAGTCTGTCCCTGGCCCAGTGCATCATGGGAACAGGGCAGACCAAACTACCAAGCCAATTCTTTTACTGGAAAGGAAACAAGCTTCAGGGGACCGGTTTCAGGCATTACAGCCGTCTTCGGCCCGGCTTGCTTGAATCCTGATGGTGCAGTGAGCAAGGGACTCATGTCTGAGCATACCCTTCCACGCTTATGGTGGACAAAACGATTCAGAAAAGGGGGGTGGTGATGGACAAAGTATCTGAATTAAGCAGAACACTCCTACCCAGTCAACAGATCCGGGCTTGATCCATCACCGTTTTTTAGCTCACTGCACCATCCCAGCTCAGAACCTGGCTACATGCAAATTAGTCTGTCCCTGGCCCAGTGCATCATGGGAATAGGGCAGACCAAACTACCAAGCCAATTATTTTACTGGAAAGGAAACAAGCTTCCGGGGACCGGTTTCTGGCATTGCAGCCGTCTTCGGCCCGGCTTGTAGCACGGGACTTTTCCCCCAAACTGGAGCTCCTATAAGCAGTAATGCCCCCGCTGTAGCGTGTTTGTGCGCCAATCACCAGCAGCCGATACTTCTGCACAATTTCCCCGGGGCCGGCTGGTTCCACTAATGCTGCCGATTAACATGGTTTGCAGAGCGGAAGAGTACTGGGCACGTCGCGCTGATCTCCAGCGGGGCAGCTCTCTCCTGCACCGGCATTCCTCCGGCTTCCGACGAAGCTCAGCTTCTGTGCACAAGTGTTAGGCAGTCCTGGTTGCTAGGGGACACATTGCTCTTCCAACAACGTGACGCGGCTCTGCCTGGATGAGCTCCTTAGTTGCTGAGAAACCCTCCGTGCTGGAACCAATTCCCAGCTCGTCTCAGTAGTTATGTTTCTCTGCCCCCGGGCTGGCAGCAGTGATCAAGAAAGACCCGCAAATCAAATGGATCAGCAATGCAGGCATAACGGGTGCCGGTGGAGGTAAAGTACTGGTCCTCCGTGTCTCACGCTGGGCAAAATAATTACTGTGTTTGTCAGGCAGGCTGCAAAAAGAGCCTCAGCGATGTCCTGGTGTCACACAAGTCAGCCCAGAGACAGCAGGGACAGTGGAGCATAATGTAGGGTGAGGTTGTAGAGGTCCTTGACAACTTTTATGTCCCTGAGTTGCATCAGGAGACCAGCTCTTCTCAGGCTCTTGGAGATAGGTATACTTCAGAGGGGCGAAGCACACAGCACAGCTCCTCTTCAAGTAAAGGGGGACTCAGCACACAGCAGACAGTCCCTTGGTCCTCTTCCTCAGAAATCACAGCAACTGCAGGTCAGCTCCCAGACACTCAGCAATGGCAGCACTGTTCCTCAGATTCCTTCTAGATCACAACATTTCCTACACTAATTTTACAGCGGTCTCAGCTCTCCTTTAATACCCCAAAAGTCTTTTTTCTTCCTGTGTGAGGGGTCCTGGACCCAGTACAAAGCAGTTCTGGGTGCACTCTTCCTGGGCACATCTTCCTTTATGAGTGTGGGCCTGGGCCATCAGATGCACGACAGGAGTTGGAGCCAGCATTGTGGCAGGCAGGCACACCCCTATTCAGACCCAGGTGTTACTCCTCCTCACCACTCTGCATTCAGATGGGTCTATTTAGCCTAGTGCTGACTCACCCAGTCTCCTTAAGCCACCACCAGCCTCTATCACTCACAAACCAGACAGTAAATCCACAAGCAGGCATAGGTACACAGAAAGGCTGTACAAGAAAATAGCCACTAGCTAAAAGTGCTATTTTCAACCCTAGAATTTAAATACCATCTTCCCTAAAAGATGTGTTATTAAATTCTGAGTTCAGGGATACCCAATTCCATATGTTCATCTTGCCGCTATGAGAAGATATACAGGTAAATATGATACACAGCATTCCCCATTCTAACCTACGAGCAAGATAGTCTTTCAATAGTGAAAACAAAATTGGCAGTATTTCACTATCAGGACATGTTACCCACACTAGTACATGCCCTACCTTTCACATACACTGCACCCTGCCCAGCGGGGGTACCTTGGGCCTACCCTAGGGGTGTCCAATGTGTAAGAAAAGGGAAGGGTCAGGTCTGGCAAGTGTGTACACTTGCCAGGACAACATGGCAGTTCACAGACTGCGCACAGGCACTGCAGTGGCAGGTCTGAGACATCAATTTAGGGCTACTCATGTGGGTGGCACAATCAGTGCTGCAAGCTCACTAGTAGCATCTGAATTAGCAGCCCTGGCACACTTGGTGCACTTTACTAGGGACCTACTGGTAAAATAAATATGCCAATCATGGATAACCAATCGCAATAACAATTTACAGAGAGCTTATGCACTTTAGCACTGATCAGCAGTGGTAAAGTGCCAAGAGCCTATAGCCAACAACCACAGGTCAGGAAAAAGAAGGGAGGAAGAAGCAAAACGTTTGGGGATAACCCTGCAAAAAGGGCCATTTCCAACACTTCCTGTCTCCTTTCTTTTACAATTATTGTGCATTGTCTATGAGTATTACCTGTTGAGAAATGAATGCATTTTACATCAGACACATCTTCTTCGGGGAGAAGAAAGTCCCCACCCACCCCTAATCTTTCCCAAAACCCCCGTTAGATGAAGGTGACATATGGATTTAGCCTTCTCCTCTACCACCACAACCAGTTGTAATCATCTCAAAACCCAAAAACCCAGTACCAGCTATCAGTCCTACCTCACTAGCATCCCACACTAAGGAAAAGCAAGCGGTACCTAGCATCACAACGACTTCTGGCTTTAGCTTTATAAGGACTGTTCTATATGTGGGCTGAATGAGGACCATGTTGCAGACTTACATACCAGAGAGTTGAGAAATGCAAAGTGGACATTATGGTACAGGGGTCAATTCGTCCATAGGAAAAACCAACATCCAATCCCATAGGAACATCACCAAAAAACGTTATTGTTGAGAAATAAAAATGTGAATAGATAAAAGGAGGTGGGTATGCTGATGAACATATTGTCATAACGCAAAGCAGTTCTGTCAGTCACTGGGCAGTTTTTACCTGCAGAAACCTCAACTTGGTTCTAGGAAAATAGGGTTGCTCTTATCACAAAGCATCTAGGCATCCAATCACCTACAGAGGATACTTAAGATGGGGTTGCAACAAAACATAAACATAACAACAAACTTTCAGGGCGTTGTTAGGCAGGGAGTTGTCAGACCACCAAACCCATGATCTGCCTCATCTATACTGGTTAAAATGTTAGTGCCTTCGCTCATCCTTATCTCTTTGATGAAAGGAAAGAAGTTTCTGGAAATTGTGGAGAACCTATGTCCAAAATGATGGGCTTCATGATGAACCTATGTCTCGTACCTTGCTATCACACAGCTGCATCATCAGGTGCTGGAATCGGTTCATGATGTACTGAAGCAAAGCACTGTGCAGTCCATCCATCGCTCTAGAAATGTGGACTAGCTGCCAAGCTATTGACTACTTCTGCATCACTGAACAAAGGGTCTCCGTTGAAGGGGGTTAGGGAAAGGCTTACCTCTCATGCCACCGTTGCTGAAGAATTTCAAGGCATTGGAAGGCATGCAATGGTTACAATGTTCTCCATGGGAAAAGCATGTAGAGCTTCAAACATCCTAGAACATCTTTATACGAAATTCTATGAATGGCTTCAACTCAGCTATCTGACCACTCTATTGATTGCCACTAGAAATTGCAATAATATTGTCAAATCCATGGCTTATGGATGATACTTTTCAATGTGTCTTTAGTTCATTGCATCAGCCTAATTGTGCCAGACTTCCTCAAAGAATAAGTAGACAGCAAAATAATGATCACTTCTCATCATCTGCATACATTTCAGCAATTCCTTCATCGCTCTTTAGCAGTTGAGAATCATTTAGAATGCTAATCCAGTCCCTATAACAGCCTTAACACATGAAGACTTAAACTGTTGGAACACAACTTAGTACATGCTAAAAAATCTGTTTGAGCTGCACAGGTCTTACAATGAATATATGCTATAAATGAGAGGGGATGCACCTGGCAATGCCATGATGATGGAGGTTAACAAATGGCGGCTGATCCAAATGCTTGTGTTTTTTTAGATCTTTACAGAGGAAGCTAGCAGGAAGGATTCTACCAAGGTTCATGTCATTCTATCGTTATACTGGCTGCATGCTCATTATTGTAAGGAGGAAGTATCATATCCCACTGATCATGAGCTTAATCCTTCAGAAGTGTTCTAATCTTTGGCTACAGTGTCCGCCCAAAAATTATTTCTATGCTACTCTACTGGGTCTGGGGGACTCATGATACTGCTTGTGCCTGCCACTTTTTGAAACTCCAGGTGTGGCTCACCCTGGGGTCCCAAAAGTGCAGGAGGAATAGGACACACCCCTCACGCGCTTCAAATCTCATCTTGGGCTCCAGATGCACAGGACACTTTTGGACCAAGGACTGGCTTATCTTGCACCTGTCCATGCCAGAAAGGGCCAGCATGGGGCAAGCTCTTCCCGGCATCACAGCGGGGCTGCCCCTGACACCCTTAACACACTTCGCAGGTCTTCAGTCTAAGGCATTTGGACTACTGCTTTTGATGCTGCTGCTCCCTTCTTTGCTTCCTGGTTTCTTTCACCTGGACAGTCTCCTGCCCTTTTGGTCCTGGAGAATATTTTTGACTTATTCTGCCTCATATCAAAAGTTTACACCCCTCATTAAAGTTGTGATCCAAAAGGGGCTGGTACCCATTGACTGAGGCCTGCAAGCTTGCATGCTGGACAGTCTTGCCAGACTTTTATACCTGTACTAGCAGCCCGTCCCGACGTTGTCCGGGTATGAATTGCTGCCGGCCAGTAGTATATTGTTTTGTAGGATTTCGTTTTGATAGCATTTCTTATCTGTGACAGGCCTGTGAAACGCTCCGATCCACAGTGCACTGCTGATGCACTTAAGAGTGCGCGTTCAGTAGTGTGTGAACTCGAGTTTCCCTACTTTATTTTTTCTTGCAATATTATATAGCGCAAACTCGACAACATGGCATGAGCACAATTTACATTACAGAAGAATACATTAATTTGTGGTAGGCACAGGGAGACAAAGCGATTTGCTTGGAATCACAGGATGTTGAGCTGATGCCGAGATTCGAACGTAGCTCCCCAGCTCTAAAGTTCGCAATTCTAGAACTTGTGGCGGGAGGTGTGTCTAAAAGTGTATGTCGGTGCTGGACATCAATGAGAGAGACCTGCGCATTTTTCAAATCGGTGCTGAAAAAATATGAGTATGTTGCTGGAGATGTGGGCCGACGTGCCACCAATGTACTTACCGGGGGAGGGTAAACACCCATTATTCCGCAACGTTCTTTCCGCATACCACCACTCCGCATACTTTCATTACGAAAGTACCATGACTCCGCAATGCCATTATAATGCATGGCATTACATTTTATACCACGCATACATTTACAACGAAAACTGTTGTAAATGCATGAATGGTAAAAGCATGTTTTTTTAAATGTTTGGATAAGGTAAGTATGGGTATAGGGGTATATGGTTTGGGGGTACTGAGGTATATGGTTTGGGGTGTTTGGGTATTTTAAGGGTTCAGATATAGTTTTGGGTTATGGGGTACAGGGGTAGTTTTAGGGTTTAGGGATAGGTATGGGTTTTGGGGTACAGGTGCATTTTTAGGGTTCAGGGCTAGGTTTGGGTTTTGGGGTATCGGGGTATTTTTAGGGTTCAGGGGTAGGTTTGGGTTTTGGGGTACAGGGTTATTTTTATGGTTCAGGGCTAGGTTTGGGTTTTAGGGTACAGGGGTATTTTTAGGGTTCAGCGGTAGGTTTGGGGGTACAGGGGTATTTTAAGGGTTCAGGGCTAGGTTTGGGTTTTGGGGTACAGGGGTATTTAAGGGTTCAGGGGTAGTTTTGGCTTTTGGGGTACAGGGGTATTTTTAGGGTTCAGGGCTAGGTTTGGGTTTTGGGGTACAGATGTATTTTTAGGGTTCAGGGGTAGGTTTGGGGTTTGAGGTACAGGGGTATTTATAGGGTTTAGGGCTAGGTTTGGGTTTTGGGGTACAGGGGTATTTTTAGGGTTTAGGGATAGGTTTGGGTTTTGGGGTACTGGGTATATTTATAGGGTTAAGATGGGTTGGTGTTTAAGGATGGGTTATGATTATGGGGTGCAGGGGTATTTAAAGGGAGTAGGGTGGACACCCGGAGCTGGAATGTACAGAACCTGGGAAGAAAAAACAATGAAATATTGGGCACAACACTCGCTTTTTTTTTCCCGTAATCCCGCGCCTCGCACATGCCCACGCCTCCAGCACATGCCCACAGCACATGATATGAGACATGGCATGAAGGACGGAACATATTACACGCCCCCAGCGTTTGTCACGCCCCAGCACACACCCACAGCACAACGCACACACGCCCACAAGGGACTACTTTGCTGGCACGGTTCTTTTACCTTTTAAATGTATATGGTGGGCGTCTGCATAGCCTATGTCCTGCTGCAACTGGCTTTTCCAACGCTGTATTGGGTGTTGTGATTGGTGCTGTGGTTCCTGAGATTACCCGCCTCAAAGGTTTGGGCTCGCTCTTTATTATATTAGTATAGATAGCTGTGTTTCTGTGCATAGACATTTACTAATTTCGACTTAGCTGGGGAAGGGGTCACCCCCACGGGTTAGTCAGAGGAAGTTCTCCAGTTTGTTGTGATAATCCTCCTTCCTTAGCACTGTCACCTAAAGGAGGGGGTTGCTCTTATCCCAAAGTGTCCGCAGGATGCCCCACACGTTAACACCATTGAGGGTTTTTTCCCTCAGGCCAAAGGGGTGGTATCAAAAGACATTGAGTTGGCTGAGAGAAGGTTACCCCTAATAAAGTTATGGCTTTCCCCTAGTCGTGCCTTGTGCTTTTAGTACCCCTAAGATTCCCTCTCTATCCTCTGAGCCCTGTGTCCTGCCAGTAGCTTACCCAAGGGGGGATGCCCGGGACACAGTTCAGGTTGCCACATGCAAGGTCCGGAGTCTTCCACCCAGGGTAGGTCCCACTAACATTGTCCCAGCCCGGCTACGCAGTGTGTTAGTGCATCATAGTGAACCACTCTTCCTACCCTCTCTGTCTTCCAGGATTCACCCCATTGTTCCCATGCCCTACAATCCCCCCCGGTTGGACCATGTCCCCTACTGCAATCCACCTCTTATTTCCTTGTCCAGGGGTTGTGATTTACCTGGCCCCAGAAGCAACCTTGTTCGTGGTAGTCCTGGGGAATGTTAATCCACATAATAATTCCATATCAGAAACCTTTAGAAAACTAAAGAACAAGGTGATACACTGGTTCAAGTCTCATTCTAACTTAGGGATGGAGATTCATGTCTCAATTATCATGGTGACGAGAAAAGGCTGTTTGGGACCTGATGCCAAGAGTTGGGCAGGTGACTGCGTGATGGTTGACTTTAATAAAACTACCATTGTGGCGCGTGTCCTGACCACCCTGGGCTTGCACAAACCACTTAGATCGATTAACATCCTGGCACTTCCACTGGGTTTCTTTTACAAAATCTGAAATTGTCTGCCAATAAATTAATCAATCAATCATGAAATTTGGAAAGTGCACTACATTCCCCTGAGGGTCTCAAGACGCTAGGGGGGGTACTGCTACTGCTCGAAGAGCCAGGTCTTGAGTAGTGTCCTGAAGGTAAGTAGGTCTTGGGTCTGCCGTAGGAGGATGGGAAGGATATTCCAGGTCTTGGCGGCGAGGTAGGAGAACGATCTGCCACCTGTGGTCGCTCTTTGGATGCAGGGGACAGTAGCGAGGGTACAGTCGGCAGAGCGGAGCTGGCGGTTCGGGGTATAGAAGGTTAGTTGTCTGTTGAGGTATGCCAGTCTGGTGTTGTGGAGTGCCTTGTGTGCATGGGTGAGGAGTTTGAAGGGGATCCTCTTGTTGATGGGCAGCCAGTACGGGTCTCTCAGGTAGGGTGTGATGTGGCTATGTCAAGGGATGTCGAGGATTAGGCAGGCATAGGCATTCTGTATGCGTTGCATAAGTATCAGCAGTTTGGCCGGGGCTCCCGCGTGAAGGGCGTTTCCATAGTCCAGCCTGCTGCTGACGAGGGCCTGGGTGACCGTTCTTCTTTTGTTGGTTGGGATCCACCTGTAGATCTTCCGGAGCTTGGGAGGGTGTTGAAGCAGGAGGATGAGACTGATCTGACTTGCTTGGTCATGGAGAGTGTTGAGTCAAGGATGAACCCCAGGTTGCCTGCGTGGTCGGTGGGTGTTGGTGCTGCTCCCAGGGCCGTCGACCACCAGGAGTCGTCCAAGGCTGAGGGGGTGGAGCCCAGGATGAGGACCTCCGTCTTGTCCGGGTTCAGCTTCCGACGGCTGTTCTTCATCCATTCAGGTACGGCTTTCATTCCTTCGTGGAGGTTGGTTTTGGAGTTGAGGGGGGTCCTTGGTGAAGGAGAGGAACAACTGTGTGTCGTCGGCGTAGGAGACAATGTTAAGGTCATTGAGTCTGGCGACATGGGCGAGCGGGCCATGTAAATGTCAGGCTGAGGGATGATCCTTGGGGGTATGCTGCAGATGATCTGTGAGGCCTCGGACCGGAAAGGGTAGGCAGACACTCTGGGTTCTGCCAGAGAGGAAGAAGGTGTTCCATTCTAGAGCCTTGTTTCTGATCCCTGCATTGTGGAGGCGTTTGCGTAGGGTGAGGTGGCAGAGGGTGTCAAAGGTGGCTGATAGGTCCAGGAGGATGAGGGCAGCGGTTTCGCCTTTGTCCAGCAGGGCCCTGATGTCGTCGGTGGCGGCGATGAGGATTGTTTCAGGGCTGTGGTTGCTGCGGAATCCGGACTGGAATAGGTTCAGGATGTTTTTCCCCTCGAGGTAGCCGGTCAACTGTTTGTTGACGGCTTTCTTGATAACCTTTGCCGGGAACAAGAGCAGAAAAACGGGCCAGAAGTTCTTGAGGTCTCTTGGGTCTGCCTTGAGTTTCCTGAGCAGTGCGTTGATCTCGGTGTGCTTCCAGCTCTCCAAGAAGGTCGCACTCTCGGAAGGAGATGTTGATGGCCTTGCGGTGATGGGGTGCGATGGTGGCGCTGGCTTTGTTGAAGATGTGGTGTGGACATGGGTCTGACGGGGAGCTGGAGTGGATGGTATTCATGATCTTGATGGTGTCGTCGGTGTTGATGTGGGTCCAGGTGAGCAGGGGGTCGCTGTGGGCGGTGCTGATGGGTCTGAGGTGTCATTGGTTGCTGGGGTGGTCAGGTTGTTGATGCTGTTGTGGATGTCTGCCATCTTACGGTGGAAGAAGGTGGTAAGGGAGTTGCACAGGTCTTGCGATGGTGAGAGGTCTTTGGTGTTGGAGAGTTCCTTCACAATGTTGAAGAGGTCTTTGCTGTTGTGTGCGTTGTTGTCGAGGTGGTCCTTGAAGGAGGTCCTTTTGGCTGCTCTGATGAGGTGATGGTGTTGGCGCATGGTAGTCTTGTGGGCTTATTGGTTCTCCGGTTTCTGTTTGCGGTGCCATTTCTTCTCTAGTTTACTGCAGGTTTGTTTGGAGGTCTGGAGTTCTGCCGAGAACCAGCTGACATTCTTGGTGGTGTGTCTGTTGGAGGGTTTCTTGAGCTGGACGAGAGTGTTTGCGCAGTTGTCGATCCAATGGCTGAAGTTGCTGGCGGCAATGTCGGGGTCGATGGGGTCGGGCGAGGGCAGTGTTTAGCTGGTCTTCGGTGATTTTGCTCCAGTTGGGGCAGGAGACCTATTGAGTGCGGTGGTGCATGGTGGGTTTCTGGGAATGTGAAGGGGATGCAGCGATGATCATTCCAGTGGAGTTCGGTGGTGTGGCTGAAGGAGACGTGGGGGCTTGCAGAGAAGATGGGGTCAAGCATTTGGCTGGCGGAATGGGTGGGCGCAATGACGATCTGTCTAAGTCCGAGTTTGGCGAGATTGTCGGTCAGGGTGGTGGAGTTGGTGTTGTTGTTGTTCTCGAGGTGGAAGTTAATGGCCCCATAAGCAGTTATTTGTTCACACTGTTTTTTTGCGCTGTTCTGTGTTTTTAATCAGAAAAAGGCTTACAGCTATTAAAGTTATTGCGCTGTTCGTTCTTTATTCTATTTTTAACCTTTTTCATACACTCACTTTGTTTTAGTTTGGCACTGCACCTATCCCATTGGGTGATCACACGCATGGTCTACAGGCAATCGTGGGTTTTGATCCCAGTCCTATTCGGTGGGTCTAGAGGCGGTCTCAGTGGCCAAGAGACACACTAGCCCAACCATTGGATGACCAGATGATAACATTTGATCACCTACAACCTACAAGACTTTGATGGGAATCCATCTCTGGACTTTGGGTTTCACCTACCTTCGCAAGTGGTCTGATGTGCTGAGTTACCTACTTGGCATATGACTGTGGGGTTTCCTTTGCACACTTTTGTGGCTTTCAGTCTTACCAGTTTAGAGTACTTATTTGACTCTTACTTTAGACCCCCAGGCTTCTTTGTGTTTTGCATTTGATTATTAGGGGATAATAGCCTGGGCATGGTCTTAAAATTCCCTTAGACCCCTCACCCTTCTTTATTGTTAGTATTCCGGAGGATGTAGGCCATGGAGGCGAGGAGGTGCATGATGACAAAGTCGGTGATGGAGTTGCTGAACTGAGGTCGGAGTACGGGGGGTCTGTAGATCAGCGTTCCTCTGAGGGTGGTGTTGGGATCAGTGTGGATCTGGAAGTGCAGGTGTTCGGCGGTGCAGAGAGTGTCGTCAGAGTTGGTTGAGACCATGAGGGTGGTCTTGTGGACAATGACTAGTCCACCTCCTACTCCGTTGGTGCAGTCTCTGCGAGAGATCTTGTAGCCGTCCGGGATGGCTATGGCGATGTCGGGTGCTGAGGAGTCGTTCATCCAGGTCTCTGTCCGGAAGGCTACGTCCAGGGAGGATGTATATAGCAGGTTCCAGAGTTTGACTGCGTGTTTCCTTGCGGAGCGGTTGTTCTGTAGTATGCATCTTAGGTGGTTGCGTCCTGTCCTGGTGGGCGGGTTGGAGCCTCGGAGACTGGTGAAGCTGCAGTTCCGACATGAGAAGGGTCCTTAGGTGCACTTTAGGGCGGCCAGGAATCGGGCGCGTGCTTGTCCGGTGATGAGTGCGTGGAGGGTGTTGGCGTCGCAGCGACGTTGGGTGTCGCGGTGTTTGGGGAGGCCAGGGGTTCTGGCACTGGGTGCGGTCCAGGCGTGGATGGGCACAGTCGGGCTTGCCTTAGGCGCGGCCGCACAGCAGCTGCCAATAAGAAGGGGAGGAGCAGCTGAGAGGAGGGAGCGGATGAATGGGAGAGCAGGGACGGGGCCACAGGGGACGCAGTGGCGGGAAAATGAGAGTGAGGAATGTCAAGGGGTACAGAAGGCAAAAAGGGCAAACAGGCAAAAGGGCACAGTAATGACTCAAGAGGGAAGGAGGGAAACATAATAAGCCGATAAACAAATAAACAAAATACAGTGAGCACAAGCTGGGGGCAGGGCCACAGGGGACGCAGCTGCGGGAAACGGGAGTGGGGAACTGCGAGGGGTACTGAAGGCAAAAAGGGCAAACAGACAAAAAGTGCACAGCAAAGGCACAAGAGGAAAGGAGGAAAAACAAAATAGGACAATAAAAAAAATAAAACAAAATACAGAGAGCACTAGCAAGAGCAAACCTTTGGCCTACCACTGGCCACCAGGGATAATGCACAGGATTTTAGCCTGCGGTGCAGGGTGGCCTCGAACTCCGTCAGCAGCAGCGGCAGCTGGGCTAGGGGCAAGGGCACACTGGTGGTGCTGTGCAGAGTGGGGAGCGACCTGCCTAAAAAGGGTCAAGGGTCATTGTGGATCTCAGTACATCATGGGTTGGTCTGTTGTGGTCTCCCCACACCAGGTATGCTGGTGTCTTCAGTCTGTGCCCCGCTGTAACAGACTTGAGTCTCTGAGTGACCTTGAGTCCTGCAACTGACTCACTACCCTGAAACATTAGCTTAAGATATATTGGACGAAAAAGAAAACAAGGGAACCCTACTCACGACGGAACCAGGGTGATTAAGTAATATAAGAAAAAAGTAGTTCCTGTGGGAAAGATACTTTATATTGATTGATAAGACAAGGGCGAAAAATCGCACGTATAGACTGGGATTAGGTGGGATGTCAGATAGAAAGAGACTCAAATGCACTGATTAGGTTGTACAATAATTGTATTGAAAAACAGATATTTACAGTTGTGTATTGTGCACAAGCTATTAAAAACTGCACAGTCCCTAGAGCTATATCTATCTATTTTACTTAATGGAAGGGATAGATTTTTCATCGTGGAGTTTAGGTTTAATTTGCTGTACCATCTTTTGGCTTCCCCTAGTCAGGCAGGAACTTTGGGGCCCTGTGGCTGCAAAATTATGTCTATTTTGTGCTGTTTTGTAAATATTTTAGCATATGAAAAAGGCAGTTTACCCCCTATTATTGAGAGTGAAGACTTTTTCAAAAGTTCACCCAGCGGTTAAGTATCTGCAGTGTCTGTTGAACAAACATGTCTTATTCTCTGTTTCATGCCATTTTACATGCAGCCTTGAGATCAAGGCGATCTAGACCTGATAAATTCTGTTATAGTGTATGAGGTTTTTCAATGTAAAGCATTCTCAACATTATTTGATCTTTTTTAACTTTTTGTTTTTCAACAACAAATTTTATTGATTTTCCATGGTACCAAATGGGCAAAGTCCAATGAGCATCAAACACGCAATAATTAAATCGTACAAATCTAGGGCACCATATGTCATCCCCTAGATAGGCCTGCAGAACATAAGGCCCAATACCCCCTCCCCCATCCCTGCCCACACACCATACACCCTATATATAACAGCACAGGAATAAAATGCAAGTATGCCCTTTTCCCTCTGCATATCTCAATTCCTTTGAACCAGGGAATTGCTCACAACCAATCTATTTAATGGGTCTCTGGATAGGGTGGGCCCCAATAGTGACAAGTCAATACCTCTGTAGGTGGCCCAGCGCCCCAAATTTTATTATGTTTCTACGAGCAGCCATGTGCCTGAAAGACCGCAACCTCGGCAAACATACAGCGGTCCATCGCTCTCTTCCAGACCCCTACACTGGGCAGGATGTATCTTTCCAGTGTTGAGCGATGTCTAAGCATGGGCGAATTTTGCGAATTCGCGATTCGCGAATTTGCGGATTTGCGAATTCGCGATCCACAAAATTCGCGAATTTGTGCGAATTTGCGGATTTTTGGGTTTTTTGCGTGTTCGCGGGGTTTTTTGCGTGTTCGCGGGGCTTTTTGCGTCTTCGCGAGCTGCTTGCATAGCGAAGTTACCCATGCAGTCATTTATGGGAGAGGGAGAGAGAGATAGATAGATAGATAGATAGATAGATAGATAGATAGATAGATAGATAGAAAGAGAGGGAAAGAGAGAGGGAGAGAGAGAACGAGAGAAAGAAAGAGAGGCCGGATCTCTGAAGGGCCAGATTCCTGAGTTGCCCCTACAGAACATACAGCTTTTTATTTTTAGCAAAATGCATATGAAAATTGTGCTGTAAAGGTCTCTTTTAGTGTAACCCCTCCTGACAACTCAAAATGGGTGTATTTGCCATCCTCTCTTTTCTTCCTGTTTTTTATATCTGTAAGTGCTTCCTGATGAGTTTTAATTCCTTGGACAGGTGCCTCGTTGCCTACTTGTAACTATTCTCTGACCCTGCTTCAAGGGTCAGAGCAGGGTCAGAGAATAGTTGCAAGTAGGCAACGAGGCGCCAGGAAGCAATTAGCAGCAGGTGTTCAAGTTGAAGTTAATTTGTTTGTAACCCTTTTGTAAAAGGTTACAAAGAAATTAGGTTCAACTTTTGCACCTGCTGCTGTAACCCTTGCTTGGCTGAAAATTCGTCCCCGCTGATTGGCGGATTTTACCGCGATTTCGCGAGATTCGCGGATTGCGTAATTGCGGAAAATCCGCAAACTCGCCCGCGAAACGGATTTTACGCCCACCCTTAGCGATGTCACATTTGGCAAGTGTGAGTCACAGGAACAATAAATGACACTTATATCTGTTCTCCCTGTATCTTCAGTGCTGTGCAGAAGGATCAGCCTAGGGTCGGCGGGAATATTCCATGCCAAAACCTGCCCCAAACAAGACTGAACACATGACCAGAAGTATTGCAGCGCTACACAGCTCCACACAGTATAAAGAAAGGATCCCTCCTCCGACTTAAAATGGAGACACAAGGGGAATGGAACGGCTCCCATTTTATACAGGCGTAGAATCAATCTGTATTGGGTAGAAACAGCTGAGTACCGGTGACTGGCCAACACCTCAGCTCAATCATCATCTTTGAGTGTGGGAACATCCACCTCCCATGTCGCCCGAGTACGGTGTAAAGTGGTAATGGAGTGTGTAGTGATTGTTTTGTAAATCTGTCGGATTTTATGCGCACCTAGATCCCCCATGAGTAGTCGACCTTCCAGCGGGGGAAACTCTTGAAGAGTTTGGAGGCCCCGTATGAGAGGGGAGACTGCATGTTGGAGCTGCAGATATTTGTGGAACTGCATTTTTTGGATGTTAAAATCGTCAAAAGCCTTTGAAAGGATTTGAGAGTAGATCCCTGCATTATTTCACCCAAAGTGGAGATCCCAATATCATCACATCTACGGAACCCCACCAGGGTTGAGACTGGACTTAGGAGTGAGCCCTACCTCCGGGGTGTCTCCGCGGTAAGTCTGCCCACCACTCCATTCGCTTGACCACTCTCCTCCAGATCTGAATGATGAGCCGACAAGCCTGGGGAAGATCTGCTAGTGATGAGGAACTGTATAAGAAATGAAGCAGTGGTGTTTCATCCAAGAAAAAACGTTGTGCCATATAGGCGGGTTCTGCCTGTGAGCCATACAACCAGTCGTTTATCACAAGAAGATGCGATGCCCAATAATAGGCCTGGACATAGTCTGCGGCAATCCCGCCGCAGTACATAGATTGGATACACGTGGCTTGTGCCACCCGAACCGCACCTCCCCCCCAGAGAAACCCATTCAACAACCTTTTGATTTGACAAAACTATGACAGAGGAATCGGAAAGGGGTTGTTTTGTAGCCAATAAAGCAGGCACGACAGAGATACCATTTTGAATATGGCGGATCTGCAGTATAATGAGAGGGGAAGTTGAGACCAGACCGTCTTCTCGTCCCTAACTGTAGGAAGCAGTGGGGCAATATTACGGGCCCAAGCTTCAGTAGGGCATAGCGTAATATGCACCAGAAATACCAAAAACTGGCCTCTGCGATGATCAGCTGCGAGGCCCAGGCCTGAGATCGCTGGTCTCCACAAATAGGAAACAGAGAGAACTTGGATGGATTAGCTTATAGCACGGAGGTTTCCCTGAAGATCCATAGGATCTGTAGCACCCGTGGCCCGGATACCCAGGGATCCAATATAAAGAACAAGGCATCATCCGCACACAGCACGATCATGTCGGAGCACTCTGAAGACCAGTCCAGACCACGTAGAACGGAGTCTCGGCAGACCCATGCTGCTAATGGCTCTATGGCCAGTGCAAACAGGAGCGGGGAGAGTGGGCAGTCCTGCCTGGTCCAACCGGTGGCCCACCACGCGAACCAATGCCGCAAGATCGGAGTAAAGTAGCTTCACATACGCCCTACAGTGGGGACCAAGATCGACCACTTCCAAGAGTTTAAAGAGATATGACCAGCTCAATGTTTTGAACGCCTTGTCGATATCAGCCAGCAGGACTGCCACAGGATGTTCCAAGCGGTGGGCCTCCGCCACTGCGTTGTGGGCGAGCTGCCTGGTAGACCGCTGTGGCATGAAACCAGAACAATCAAGGTGAACCAGATCTGGTATGCACCTACGGAGGCGGTCTGCCAGCACCTTCTCCAGCAACTTGGGCTCAAAATTAAACAATGTAATTGGGCAGTAGGAGCCGGGGTCCTCAGGTGGGCGACCTCGTTTAAGAAACACCATGACCTCAGCATTTCTCCAATCCAGAGGGAGAATATACTACTCTGCGGCCGCGTTAAGCACCTTGAGCAGATAGGGACCTAAAGTCGTAATGTGAGGAGGCAGAAAATCACATGGGAACCCGTTGGGGCCTGGTGCCCATCCGGGGTAGGTGTTGGAGAGTGCCGACTGCAGCTCCTCCAAGAAGATAGGTTTATCCTGGGCAGGGCTTTGGTCGTCAGAAAGGCGACGGGGAGGGATGTCCACAAAGAAGGCATCAATGAGAGGTTCCTAGATGACCTCACGCTCCTCGTATAATGTCAGAATCAGCAAAGGCCTGTACAACAGCCTCAGGGGAAGTGCCTGCGGCCCCACCAGAAGACCGCAGGAGGGGTACCTGCTTCGGGGCTACCCAAGCCTGACAGAGCCTATGCAGCATCTGACTGGATTTGTCACCCCCCTGGTATATCCTGTGCTGGGTGGCTAGCCAGGCTTCTTTGGCGCAGTCAGTATGAACCTGATGGAGCAGCTGCTGCACATGCAGAAGGTTTTGGTGGGCTGCGGGGTCCGAGCCCTCCACTATGAGGGATTGAAGCTCTGCCTATCTCCCTGTAATCCTTGTCGCGAAGCAGCCGAGGGGAGATCTGTCACATATATGGTGCCCTGCCTGTCTGTAAACATATTTTGAGTTGAATCAGCGAATGATCCGACAGTTCGGGAGGCATGAGGGAGATATGTGCCACCCTTTGCAGATAAGTACGTGGGAGAAAAAGATAATCAAGGCCCGATAGAGTAGGGTGTACTGACAACATGTAGGAATACCCAGCATCAGACGGGTAAAGGGCGCGCCATGTGTCTGCCCAGTCCAGTGTGTGTGCTAGCACAGCAAGTTTGGATGGAGCAGGGATGCCTCAGGCTGTCAGGCGCGCCACCTATTCAGTGGACCCATGATGTCATTCCAGTTGCCCCCTAATATCACAAGCCACCCGGGAGATCCCCCCCGAGTTGGGTTAATTTGTAGGCCTGGGCAGTAAATTCCGTTCCGCTCACGGAATTTGTGGAATTTGGGTAATTTCGCGTTCCGCGGAGTACACAAAATTGCCCAAAATTCTGCGTTTCGCGAAATGTTTTGCTTGTTGGCGTTCTCAAAATGCGTGTTCGCAAGATATTTCCCCTCGAGCATGCAAACAGCGATTGCGAACAGGAAAAAAGTATCACGAACGAGCAATTCCACGTGTTCGCTGAGGTTTAGTATCATCTTACGGAGATTTGCGTAACGCAAGTATGCAAATTCCGCCCCACCCTATTCATTTGTCGATAAAGGTCTGGCCAAGCAGTAGGGGGCATAGATGCTGCCAATTGTAGGCTGTTCACCGGCCAATATACCAGAGACCACTGTATAGCAACCCCCCGGTTTCAGCCTTTGTCGCGTGACCTGAAAAGACACTCTGCAATGTATAAGTATGGCTGTTCCCCGCGAGTAAAGCCGAAGTGATACACTGTAGCGTAGCCATAGCGGGCCTGGCATGGGGCTTTGGTGCCAACCAGCTGCGTCTCCTGATCAAAAGAATATTTACAGCATAGCGTTTAGCCTGTTGTAAAACAGCTCCCCGTTTGACTTTGTTAAGCAATCCACGTACATTCCAGGCAATAATATTCAGCATTCCCGGTGGGGGATCACCTGTCGTGCGGGTCATGTTTTGATCCCCTGAGAATAAAGAACAACCAGTGTGTGCGTGATTGGGCTATAGAGTGTGTGTGAGGTGCAGAAGCAAGGAACTAAAACAGAACTAACTTAAGAACATTTCTCAATCCCATAACACTGGAAATTTTGGGTAGGGTCAGAAGCCAAAGTTTAAAGACTTCACGGGATACACAGCCCCATGTAAGACATTCAAAAACACAAAATATCCCGAAGTCTAAAAAAGGAACACAAATACTCTTCAACCAAGACTCTAGTTAAGTGTGCAAAAAATATACAAAAATTGTATGGATTCCCATCACTCACCATTCCAGGTGACATGCTTCATCATCTGGGTCTCCTTTTACAGTGCTTCAACTCCACCCTAATGATGGAGGAGCCCAAGGATGTTTTCAATTGTCAAGACAGATGTGAGCAAGTATGTTAATTAAGTGTATGGGAAAGTGCAGTGCTAACAGTGATGTGAAATCTAAATGAGGCGTAGTCAGACCCTGAGTTTAATATTGTCTAATACAGTCAATGGTTAAAAACAGTGCAAAGGGACAGTTTTAACAGATAGCTGTCCGTAACTAATCAATCAGTCAACATGAGTATTTGTGTTCCTTTTATAGACTTCGGGATATTTTATGTATTAGCATTTCTCAATCCCCCCTCGGAGAATCTGTTGCAGTAGAATCCCTCCCTGGGTCCCCAACATGACAACCCAAATGGTTTCTCCAATGGATCCCACCCTCTCAACTTACCCAACATCACCCAAAAGAAGGGAGGCATGCCTCGTCCAGCTCCCTCTAAGGCCAATAGTGGGAACCCCTTAAGTTGTAGCCAGAACACATTCTTATGAGACTAACTCCCATGGATCACATCCCATCCCTAGGTGGTGAACTATACCATACTGATGGTTACTTGCCCAAAAGTGTCTCAGTTGTCTGACATCCCCTAAAACATAAAGGGCGTGCCATGTCCAGTTCACTTCAAGGCTATTGGTGTTGATTCATCCGAATATAGCCAAGACATTCCCATGGAAGACTAACACCAAGGAACCCAACCCAACCCTGAGAGTCAAACAATTAAATACAGAATCAACTTTCCCAAGAGTCTCAGTCATCAGTGCCCCCTGGGTGCGCCAATTAGAGCAGGACCGGTTGCGTCTCGATGTCGTGGCTCTGCCCTGGCGACGACTCTGATGCAAGCCCTGGGAAGAGTCAGAGTCCAACGGGGGCGGTAAATGATGCTGGAGAGAAGGGCGCTTGTCAGTCCAGGTAAAGACTTTCTCTGGTGTCTCGAAGAAAAACGTGTTTGCCTTGTACATCACATTCAGCCAAGCTGGGAATAACAGTGCATAGGGCAAATTTAGGTGGCATAAGCGTCTCTTGGCCGCCGAAAAGGGCTGTCGTTGTTGCTCCACCATCCTTGTATAATCAGGTAAAACCATGATGGGATGAGAGTCCAAGACAATCTTGTCTTTATGTAGTCTGGCGTAGCGAAGGATAGCGTCCCAGTCGGCATAGTTAAGAAGGCGGGCGACTACCGGCCTCGGGCGCTCCCCCGGAGGCGGCCTTAATTTCTTAACTTTTTTTATGGTGACATGATAATGTATGCTTTTTGTTTATATAGTTTTTGTGAAGTGGTAGTTTCATGACTGTATGCTCTTTTAGGGTTATACTTATAACTGAATAAAGATTTACATACATGGGTCTGTTGCTATAATGAAATGCTTTCCACCTTGCAAGGTGGTAACATTTTCAACTTGCTTGATATGACCTCAGCATACCATCAGATCAACCTTCATCCTGATTGTAGACACCTGACATCCTTTATTACTCATGAAGGCTTATTTCAATTTAAACCATGCCTTTTGGGTTAGCTTCAGCCTCTGTAGTATTTCAACAGGTGGTTGAAGGCATGTATAAGGATGTTAAAGGCGTCTTTGCTTTTCAAGATGATGTTTTAGTGTTCAGCAATGATCAAGACCAGCATGACAACAGAATGCATCATGTACTGTCTATTTTAAAGAGTAAAGGCGTAACTCTCAGTACAGAAAAGTGTAAATTTGGTGTTACCAAGATTGAGTATTTAGGTTACAAACTCTCTGATAAGGTATTGAATCCAAGCTTAGTCTTGTAAAAGACACTGATGATTTTGGTACTCCCAGAAATAAGGATCAACCCAGGTCCTTCCTAGGCTCAATTGAATTTTATTCAAGGTTTATTCCTAAGTGTACTGAAAAATCTTTCCCCATGAGAAATCTTCTTATGAAGAAATAACTCATTCATGCTATACCTCTGAAACCCTTAAACACCTCTGATGAAACTATCATTTTGACTGATGCCAGCCAGTAGGGGTTAGGTGTCGTTCTCTTGCAATGCAGGGAAGGCAATAATGAAGTTGTAGTCTTCGCTTTTAGAAGTTTAAAGGGTGCTGAATCATCTTACTCTGTAATCGAAAAGAAGCTTTGGCATGCTGGTGGGGCATTGTTTATTTTAAAATTGTATTTGTGGGGTTCAAACTTTACTGTACATGTTGATCACAAGCCTTTAGTGCAGTTATTCACGACCAAAGGCATGGAACGTGCTACACCTGGAATTGCCAAATAGCAGTATATTATTATTATTATGTTGAGTATGTTACAGGTGCAAAAAATGTCTTAGCAGATTGTATGTCTCATTTGCCTAGTTGCAATGAAGCGGATGAAGTTGAATTATCTGAAAATGTAGATTCTGATTTGGTGTGTGTGGTGGAACAGAGGTGTAATGGTGTCATAATAGATCGTGAATGGCTTACAGCTTGCGGTACTGACGTCCAGATGACCAAAGTAAAACACAGCTTTCTTCAAGGTTAGTCGGAATGAAAGTCTGATGGTGTTAAGAGTGATGTCTACAAACATGTTTTTGGGGAACTTTTTATCATTGATGGCCTACTTTACCGCTTCAGTTTACTAGTTGTTCCAGAGTGTATGAGGATTAGAGTTCTCATTTTGGCCCACGAGGGACACATTGGTATGTGAGCCATGACAAGGAGGATCAGAGAACATTTTTGGTGGCCTGGGTTACACAGAAGTGTTGAACATTTTGTTAGGGACTGTATCAAATGTGCTGGAAGCAACAAGAGTCAAATAACTGTTCCAAGTCCTGTTGAAGCTATTGAGGTTCCTATCAAGCCATAGGGGAAGATAGCAGTTGATATTATCGGTCCCATGGTGATCTCAGGAGGGTTACTGGCATATGGTATTGTTGTCATGGATTTATACAGTCGCTGGCCAGAAGTTAAGTTTGTTAAGATTCCCAATACCTTCAAGGTCATTGAATTTTTGGAGTCTATTTTCCTTAGGAAAGACATTCTGGATGAGATTTTGTCTGATAATGGTTGTCAGTTCACTTCCTATCAATTTTCTGATGTTGTCACCTTTTTAGGCATTAAGCACACCAGAACTTTCTTTCATCACCCCAGAAGTAAAGGACTGGTGGAACGATTTAACAGAGTGATCAAGGATAATATTCAGCTAGCTAGGTCTAGTGACTTGAACAGTAAGGAGGATTTGCACAAGTTGTTGTGGGCTGTTCGCACCACTCCCAATGCGGACACTGACCTTCCTTTTCCCTTCTATGAGGGAGATTACCTGCATCCAAGTTAATTAGAGATTGTATGGGGTGTTCCTCTCTTTCCCGGCAGAAAGTGGAGAATGTGATCAAGAAAAGAACCTTTGCTCAGAATAACTATGTGAGTGTGCGGGGAAGGGAGTTCAAGGTTTCTGTTGGTGATTTTGTCAGAATTAAAGTACCCAGGATCATTGCCATGAAGGATTCCAAGTTGTCCACTCCACAAAAAGGTATGGTTGTGAAAAAAAATGTAGTTGAGATGCAAAATGGTGAGAGGTGGAACAAAGAAAAGGTTTCCATTGATCACGACATTCACAGCAATTATCTTGTGACTGGTGGTGGTGAGAAACGTGTATCCATTGGTGTCAGCGGTCCATCTTTTATGATGCGTGAATGTGAGAGACGTGTATCTACCAGAACCATATTTCCATCTTCTAGACTATGTGGGTTTTTATCTTACATTTTATTTTGTTCTACATGCATTGTACACTTATATATATTCTCTGTTGTTATGTAAAGGGGGAAAATGTCTTACATTTTCAATTGTTTGCATCTCCACCATTTGTTCCACATGCATTGTACATTTTCATCATTTCAACCACACCTACACCTTCTCTGAAATATTACGTTAATGTTCAGATGAGTGCTTGAGGTACGGACGGATAGTGCGGGGCCTCGTAATACCTGAGCAAGGTCCAGGTGAGGTGAGGTCTATTCCCCTACCATGAAGGAAATCGTATTTCCTATGGAGGTGTAATGTTTCCAGGTTGTTACAGGTCGTACCGTATTCAACCTTTTTCTTTCTCTAAGTTTACTCACTTGGTGAAGGTGGCTTTATTTTTCACTACTATTTAAGTGCAACTAATTAAAGAACTAAGGCCCTGACGAATGCCATGGGATTGTTTACCCGGTAGGCAGAAACATGTTGGCCCGTTACGAGACAGATATTTGTTGACTGTCTCTTTTGCACTGTTCTTGGTTTTTAATTAGGAGGTGGGGTTCGTCCGCAGAATAACGTTTTCTATAGGAGAACACTCCATCCTATTTTAATGTCACTTTATAATTTGCGTTGCACTATTTTTCACTTGACCATCATAGATCAGCCATAACTGACGTTTCATTTGTAGTGGTGGTCCATATCCTTTGAACATCTTCCCCCAAGTTTCCTGTGATATTTCCCCTGTTTGGGCCGGTTAGGCCTTTAGCAGTTTTTCCCTTTGGCAAAACCCCTTCATCAACTGCTTCTCAAAGTTATTAAGGTAGAAAGCAGTTACACCTGCCTGTGAGAAGGAAGGAGTGGTTGGGTTCAAAAGTGGCGGGCGGTATAGTCTGACATCTATTCAGTTGGTTATAAGTATTGATTAGTGATCAAGATATATGACGGGGGGAACACATGCGGATGGGAAGACTGTCCACTGTTTTTCCGCCGGTAGGCAATCCGCCTGATTGCCGACCGGATGGAAAAGCAGTTTATATGGTGGCGGTGTCTAGTAGACACCGCCATCCATATTTGTATGCAGGCGGGAACATGTCCTTCCGCGGCGCAATGCCACCACAGAAAGGCTGGGGGTTTTTGACATTGGGGACCCCTAGAGGGCCCCCAGGGATTCTGGGGGTTAGGGGGTGCATATGGGGTGTACCTATGGTACCCCCTTGCAGTTACATGTACAACATGGCAGGCACCGCCTGCCACTCCTCTCAGTGCATGGTATTGTTCATCATCTGAGTTTTCAAGCAAGCCTGATCACCTTCTTACTACGTTCCTTCTGCCTTTTTTCCCCTTCTCCTTTTTTACAGGCAGCACTTTCATATTCAGGCATGTTAATCAAACCGTCCTGATGATGATCCTATTATTCTTTTAAAAGGGATTGAAACATTGTTGACCTATGGAATAGTTTCACGCAGACAACCATTGTGTTATATTGGTCTGATAACTATTATCGACAGCTTGTTTTATATTTTCATTTACACAAAGCTTCCTTTTCCTTTGCTTTTTGCCTGAAAATCTTATTGTTTATTTGTATGTTCATTTTGTTCTTATGTACTGGATGCAGGATTGTATCCCACTTTATTGTTGGTTGCTTCTGAAATTGTTTAAACAATCAATTGATTAAACTATGCTTACGGCTGGAAACTGTGGAATATTTTACTTATTAAGGTCTACATCTATCCTTTTTTGCTCTAAATGAATCTTTAAGGTCCATTGTTATGATTTAATATTGACACCCAGGGTCCTTAACTACTTTTGTGGGTTCCCTTGTGCTCCTTAAACACGTGGAAGTGCACTACATGCCTTCCTGGCATTGTGGTCGCCCGCCACAATGCCAGGAATGCAGGATGGGCCCGCCACTGTGACGGGCAAATCCTAATGGCCTCCACGGGACCCCCACCCTTATGGCGGGCGGTCCCATTTTGTGATAGGATGGCAGGGGGAGTGTTTTTAAAATCGGCAGCATCCACTTCCTCCTCGGTACAGAATGAAATTTTCTGACAAAGAGTACATGAAGTGTCGACTGTTGGGTTAGGTCATCACAAGGACATTCAGCCTTCGGTCTTGACCAATCGTTCAAATCAGGAAAACTGATTGTTCTATCTAAAATACCCAATCTAAAATGAGTTAATAGGAATCTGTCATAACCAGCTTCGATGTTCCTTAGGTATTGCTGGAAATTGTGTGTGGTCAGCATAACTTGATGTGCTTGTACAGTTGATTTTCCAATTTCGGTGGCAATTCTACGTGTTTCCAGTAGAGACAAACAATTACTCTTAAGAACTTTCCGGGCTACTGCACTTAAGGTGTAAGGGTCACTATAATATTCTGGGTGGCCAAGATTAGATGAAAAATGTTTCATATAATTAAGCCACCTGATATGTATGGCCCCTTGTAATCTACAACTATCGTTCAAGACTTGACGATTAAGTAATGTTTTCAATAGGACTGGCTGGATTTTTTTGATGTCCGCTATATATGGTATGCCTAGTTCTGTGTGGCAAATATGGGAGGAAGTGCTGTCTCGGACTGCCAGGAAGAATCTAAAAAAGGTATACTCTACAATCTGTAGAGAGTTGATGTCAACGTGACCCCATATGTCAGCCCCATAAATGGCGATTGACAGGCATTTTGCTTTATATATTTGCAGCAGTCCTACCGGTGGGCGCCTGCCTAATTTTCTGCTAAAGAAGATAGGGTTGCCGTTACCTTCATAAATAGCAATCTCCTAGCTCTGACTGCATGGGTCCAAGTCCCTAGTCCGTCAAACAGCATCCCTAAATAAGAAAACGTTTTAGAGCATTCACTCCTTTTATTGTCAATATAGATATCTCTGCTCCTATGACTACCTCCTCCTACAGTCATAAAAAATGTTTTTGAGGAACTAAAAGTGAGTCCCAAATTGGACATAAATGAAATAAAGCTTGGCACTACCCTTTGGGGACCCAAAGAAGAACGCACCATAAGGACTGCGTCATCCGCGTACAAGAGGGCCGGTATGGGCCATTTGTGAATTATCGGGAGGTCCTGGCACTCATTCGCCAATACCCATCATAAGTCGTTTATGTACAGGGTGAAGAGGCAAGGTGACAGGACGCAACCTTGTCTCACTGCTCTCTTTATACTAAATGACGGTGTACATTCCCCTCCAACACCGTATCAACCTCATGCCTTCGCCCCATATAAAGTCGCCTCATAAAGTGAATTTGCAAACTATCCACCCCATTTCATTTAAAATCTGCCATCATTTGTCGTGAATAATGCAGTCAAAGGCTGCGGTTACATCGACGAACTCCAAACTTAACATGCCCCTTTTTGCCTTAGTTGAAGCCCTGTTCCACAGACCCTTGCGGAAGCCAAATTGATTCTCAGAAACAATCAAGTTCTCATCAGCCCAATCCTGTAATTTAGATAAAATGACTCGACCCACGACTTTGACCGTCGAGTGAGATAGGTCTGTAACACGTGGGTTCTCCCTATCACCTTTTTTAAAAATGGGAACAAATATCGATTCTGACCAAGTTGGTAAAAAGTGAATAGAGCAACTAGTATTAATTGACTGCGGTAAAAGTAAAATATTTGATTGAAAAAGATCTACAGGAATGCCATCGGGCCGTGGGCTTTCCCTCCCAAGCTTGTCATAATAGCCTCATTAACCTCAGCAAGGTCAACATATAGGTCAATTTGATGGCTCCTGGGTGGTATGAGCAGGAACGTTCGTCACTGCAGAACGTTGGCTGACCGTGTTTCTCAGGTTACCTTGCCGTTTTTTGGTCCCTTCTGAATACTCATCTGAATTGACAGGCCATTCCAAAATATGCTTGAACTAAAGAAACTTTCCTGCTCATACTAAACTTCACAAAGACAGGTTTTGAGCCCTGAAGAAGTCTCATTTTTTAGACGAAACGCGTTGGCTAAAAAAGAGGCTAGAAAGGAAAATCTGCTGTGAAATTGGATCGTTTTTCTACTGTTGAAAACCCGAATTAAGAATTGAAAGCATACTACTATCAAGTTCGGACCTGTTCATTTGAAATGGATTCTAATTATTGATTGAAGGACACTAACTATTATGGAAAATACTTCTTGATGGGTCCTGATTCCATATTCTGTGTTTAATAATTATCTCATTTAAAAGATCCCCATAAATTGTATGCAGGAAATGTGTGAAACCTTTAGCTTCATCCATTAAGATTTCACAAACACTCCCTTCAGCATATTGACACAGAACAGAATTAATGTCCCCTCCCCTAATAAGTACACCTTTGTTTTAGTGGTCTGCAAGCTAATTTGGTGGTTACTTATTTTCCTTAGCACCCCTTCAATCAGATCATGAGACATATTGTTATAAAAGTTCAATAAGCCAATACAAAGTGAGTTCTCAACATCAATAGAAATATTTCAAAAGGGGGTGGGGTCGCACACCACTCACTCACCAGCGGGATCGCCCCTAAGGACTATGGTCAGTGTAGTTTAGTATTCCGCGATGTATCCTTCTTCGCCATCCCTGGACACGTGTTTCGGGGTATTTACCCCTCATCAGCAGGGAATAGGCCATCTTCTTATCTTCTGGGGTTGCCGGTGGCTGCCAAATATTGCCAGGTCTAGTACCACACAGGCGCGCAGGTGCGGGGTCCCAGGCTCGTCAGCCCAACAGCTCGAGGGAGCTTTAAACATTTCAAAAGGGGGTGGGGTCGCACACCACTCACTCACCAGCGGGATCGCCCCTAAGGACTATGGTCAGTGTAGTTTAGTATTCCGCGATGTATCCTTCTTCGCCATCCCTGGACACGTGTTTCGGGGTATTTACCCCTCATCAGCAGGGAATAGGCCATCTTCTTATCTTCTGGGGTTGCCGGTGGCTGCCAAATATTGCCAGGTCTAGTACCACACAGGCGCGCAGGTGCGGGGTCCCAGGCTCGTCAGCCCAACAGCTCGAGGGAGCTTTAAACATTTCAAAAGGGGGTGGGGTCGCACACCACTCACTCACCAGCGGGATCGCCCCTAAGGACTATGGTCAGTGTAGTTTAGTATTCCGCGATGTATCCTTCTTCGCCATCCCTGGACACGTGTTTCGGGCTATTTACCCCTCATCAGCAGGGAATAGGCCATCTTCTTATCTTCCGGGGTTGCCGGTGGCTGCCAAATATTGCCAGGTCTAGTACCACACAGGCGCGCAGGTGCGGGGTCCCAGGCTCGTCAGCCCAACAGCTTGAGGGAGCTTTAAACATTTCAAAAGGGGGTGGGGTCGCACACCACTCACTCACCAGCAGGATCGCCCCAAAGGACTATGGTCAGTGTAGTTTAGTATTCCACGATGTATCCTTCTTCGCCATCCCTGGACACGTGTTTCGGGGTATTTACCCTTCATCAGCAGGGAATAGGTCATCTTCTTATCTTCTGGGGTTGCCGGTGGCTGCCAAATATTGCCAGGTCTAGTACCACACAGGCGCGCAGGTGCGGGGTCCCAGGCTCGTCAGCCCAACAGCTCGAGGGAGCTTTAAACATTTCAAAAGGGGGTGGGGTCGCACACCACTCACTCACCAGCGGGATCGCCCCTAAGGACTATGGTCAGTGTAGTTTAGTATTCCGCGATGTATCCTTCTTCGCCATCCCTGGACACGTGTTTCGGGGTATTTACCCCTCATCAGCAGGGAATAGGCCATCTTCTTATCTTCTGGGGTTGCCGGTGGCTGCCAAATATTGCCAGGTCTAGTACCACACAGGCGCGCAGGTGCGGGGTCCCAGGCTCGTCAGCCCAACAGCTCGAGGGAGCTTTAAACATTTCAAAAGGGGGTGGGGTCGCACACCACTCACTCACCAGCGGGATCGCCCCTAAGGACTATGGTCAGTGTAGTTTAGTATTCCGCGATGTATCCTTCTTCGCCATCCCTGGACACGTGTTTCGGGGTATTTACCCCTCATCAGCAGGGAATAGGCCATCTTCTTATCTTCTGGGGTTGCCGGTGGCTGCCAAATATTGCCAGGTCTAGTACCACACAGGCGCTCAGGTGCGGGGTCCCAGGCTCGTCAGCCCAACAGCTCGAGGGAGCTTTAAACATTTCAAAAGGGGGTGGGGTCGCACACCACTCACTCACCAGCGGGATCGCCCCTAAGGACTATGGTCAGTGTAGTTTAGTATTCCCGATGTATCCTTCTTCGCCATCCCTGGACACGTGTTTCGGGGTATTTACCCCTCATCAGCAGGGAATAGGCCATCTTCTTATTTTCTGGGGTTGCCGGTGGCTGCCAAATATTGCCAGGTCTAGTACCACACAGGCGCGCAGGTGCGGGGTCCCAGGCTCGTCAGCCCAACAGCTCGAGGGAGCTTTAAACATTTCAAAAGGGGGTGGGGTCGCACACCACTCACTCACCAGCGGGATCGCCCCTAAGGACTATGGTCAGTGTAGTTTAGTATTCCGCGATGTATCCTTCTTCGCCATCCCTGGACACGTGTTTCGGGGTATTTACCCCTCATCAGCAGGGAATAGGCCATCTTCTTATCTTCTGGGGTTGCCGGTGGCTGCCAAATATTGCCAGGTCTAGTACCACACAGGCGCGCAGGTGCGGGGTCCCAGGCTCGTCAGCCCAACAGCTCGAGGGAGCTTTAAACATTTCAAAAGGGGGTGGGGTCGCACACCACTCACTCACCAGCGGGATCGCCCCTAAGGACTATGGTCAGTGTAGTTTAGTATTCCGCGATGTATCCTTCTTCGCCATCCCTGGACACGTGTTTCGGGGTATTTACCCCTCATCAGCAGGGAATAGGCCATCTTCTTATCTTCTGGGGTTGCCGGTGGCTGCCAAATATTGCCAGGTCTAGTACCACAAAGGCGCGCAGGTGCGGGGTCCCAGGCTCGTCAGCCCAACAGCTCGAGGGAGCTTTAAACATTTCAAAAGGGGGTGGGGTCGCACACCACTCACTCACCAGCGGGATCGCCCCTAAGGACTATGGTCAGTGTAGTTTAGTATTCCGCGATGTATCCTTCTTCGCCATCCCTGGACACGTGTTTCGGGGTATTTACCCCTCATCAGCAGGGAATAGGCCATCTTCTTATCTTCTGGGGTTGCCGGTGGCTGCCAAATATTGCCAGGTCTAGTACCACACAGGCGCGCAGGTGCGGGGTCCCATAGCTTATTTATCTGTCTCAATCAGTCTTTAATAATGCGTGATATACTCTCTGGGCTTTAAGACGGTTGTTCACACGATAACCTATAGAGTGTAAACAATGCGAATGTATTTTGGTAGCCCTCCACAACATGTTCTAAAGTTCTAACCAGTTAATACAATGTCCCAGGCTCAAGACAGTCATATATACGAGTGGGCAAAAATCTCACTTGCAGGAAGAACTCATCCCCTCAGATTGAGCCTTATATTGTAAGATCACTAGTTCTCTGGAAACAAAAAACACAAGCGGTGGCTCAGCCCGGCCTCTTCCAGCCTATGATGCACTAAGACGGGCCCGTCTTGGTTCGATCTTTGCCCGGTCTCGCCGGGCATGCCCCAAGCGCATCCTGTGCTGCTGGACTGGACTGCTTTCAGGCTTTTATGGCGTCACTCCACCTCCAAGGGCCTGGAATAAAGTGCTCTGTGCATGTAGGGCAGAGGACAGGCAACAAAGTCCAGATGCTGGATCAGTCGGTCTCCTGTGGTCTCCCGAGCTGCTGGAATGCGTTCAGCCTTTTATGGTGTCACTTCGTCTCCAGGGGCCTAGAATAATAGACAGGCAACAAAGTGCAGATGCTGGTTCAGTCGGTCTAATTAAGTCTTACACAACACAAGAAAAATCCTAAGCCACTTCATATGAATAGGTTACATTTTTTTTTTTTTTTTTTTTTTGTAAGACATTTATTGTAAACAAATGAGAAAGAAGATTCACACTGCGTCACGCCAACAACCTGGAGGCAGGCCGCTATCAGGCAGGGTATACAGAAACATCAGAGAAACAGAACAGAGGCCTTTATCCGGCCGGGTTAAGCATTCAGAGGCAAACATGCAACACAATAAAATCTTAAGCGTGTGCAGTGCGACTTCAGCGAGTAAACGGTCTTACTTTTCTCACGGTGCTTCTGACATTTTAAATATATCAGGAATCAATGAAGCCGCCCCTAGATAAGCAGCGGTCAACCACCAGCTGCAGCGGCATGTGTAAAGGATGTGTCTATCAGCACCATTTTTCTCCCAACATGACCCCCCAACAAGCTAAACCAAAAACATCAAACATAGGTGCAAGTACGAAGAGACAACAGCCATATAACATGAATAGGTTACATCTTAATAAACAAAGTGACACAAAAAAAAAATCCAACGCAGAAAACTAGCGTTATAATTTCTCTAAGTTAAAGGTTCAAAATAGTGCCAGAAAAGGTAAGCTCCAAACAGAGTCATCTGGTTTCACTTGACAAGTACCTAAGAACAAGTAAAGGTCAAGGGTGGTGGAGCTTGGATTGTGTACAGAAATGATGTTCAACTCAGTCGGAAGCTTTATATTGCGAGTTACATACAGTATTTCATGCATGCATTCCCATTATCAACAAGCTCATAAGAAATAGTTTCTCAGACCATTAGGATAAGCATAGATAAGCATAGACCGTAAGAGTACCTCTGAGCTATCTCATACCTATCTCTACTATGAATATGGCAACCCTTTGAGATCACTCTAGCTCCCATTAGACATGAATACAGTGTCACACTATTCACCCTACACCTACTTGGAATCCGTCCGCAGCAAATGCCCATAAAATAAAATACCCACCTAATCTAACCAAAAAGGCCTCCAAGACTCTCAAATACAGACTTCTCAAACTGCACCCAGAAACTCTAATATCTGACCCATACTTTTGCACATCTGAAGGAACCATAACAAATGATCTCATTTTCTACACAAAAAAGGTCACACTGGAGGAAAACCCTCTACTCGCATCTTTCTATCTCTACATCCAGGAAAACATCACACAGCCTAAGAGTATCTGTGGCTCCTTCATCCGCCTTCAATGCAAAATTAACCATCTCCATTTTTAACAATGGAATAATACCATCCAGTCACCTGACCACAACCTGGACTTATTCAATGAATTCTTCCCTATCATCAAACATGCAGTACCTAATAATAACGCCAACCCGTCTCTAGATCACCTGAGGTCTACTCAGAACCCCAAGATTTTTCCTCTGACAGCGGTATCATTAGAGACAGTCCACCTCACCCCCCCGCACCCACACCCCACAACTGCAATCAGACCACACAATACTAACTCTGCCACTCTGCCAGATTGGGTTGAGAGATCCTCAACTCAGAACACTAGAAGGGCCACAGAGCTATGTAATGACAAAAGCATATCCACACCGACCCCACTCCAAGCCCAGAATACAAGCCCAAAAGCTTCACAACCTATACCTCTCCCCCTCCTTCCCTTCTGGACAAAAATGAACCAACAATACAACACAGATCCCCTACACTCCTTCGAACACCCTGCCTCAAACCACAACCTCATGGTTTCATACCGAGATATAGAGTCCAGGCTTGGCGAAAATACACAGGACCTCCAGCGACTCAAATCTGACTTACAGAACCTAATAAGTTTCAGAACAGAGTTGGCCAACAACAGATGGCCATCAAAGATTCCAGTTAGTAATAGGATGAGCCACACTAAAAATAACACAGAACACTCACATGCACTAACAAACACTTACAATTGTTCCACTACAATCGTGCCCCCCATGTCACATTGGTGATCTGCACCCTTCTGTAACGCCTCCTCTAGACCAGTCAGGTTCAAGGAATCACTATCAGACAATGACATCCACTCCCTTCTCCTCACTTATAAAAGTTCCCTCCAAGATATCCCATATAGCCTGAATCCCATCTTAACAATTGCCTGAAACGCAGACAGAGACCCCAGACCAAACTCTAGAGATGTAAATAAGGCCAACCTCAAACCAGTACCCTTCACTGAGAAAACCTCAGCGGACACCAAACCTCACCTGAAGTGCATGCCCTCAATCGGCCATGAAACACGCAGCGGACATAGCTGACATCATCCTTGCGCATGGTCGTGACCCAGTATTCCTAACTGAAACATGGCTAAATAATGCTGATGCACTAATCTTTCACATTTTAGTCCCACCAAGCTATGGCATTATAAGATCTGACAGATCAAAAAAATCAGTTGCATTACACCACAATAACCTCATACTAAATCAGTTACAAACTATTTGGAAAGGGGCGACCACTCGGTCCCCCCAAACGTATGATCGGGTGCCCTGATCCTCCCGGGAAACCATTTTGGGCGGGGGGCATGTCTCGGCTGGTATGCCCGAAACGGCGTAGCCGGGGCGCGACTCTCTTTCCCGCCCAAGAGAGGTTGTCCTAGACACTCACACCGATGACCACGCCCAGTAGGCGTACCTGGGGCGGGTACACGCCCTCCCGAAGAAGAATAAAGAGACCGGGAATCCGAAGAAGCGTCCTCTTGTTCCTGTGCTTGGAAGGCTGCACCCTCTCGTTGCTCGTGAGCCCTCGACGGAACAAGGAGCCATTTTTGAGAACTTGTAATTCTTGTGTTTCTCTTTCAGTTGACCAGGACCGTGTCATTCGACCCGGAGGGGATATTTGAAACCATGTCCGGCAAGAAGGCAGGAAAGGGTTCGGAGACAGACCAGGTGCTTCGCATGTTGGTGAACAGGATGACGAGAATAGAACGGAGCATCGGACAGGTCCCAGCGCTTGGTCGGGATATGGCGGGCATCAAGAAACAACTGACCGCAATGAACAAGCCTGGTAACCTGAAGAAGGTAATAGGCCCGGCATTGCCGGGAGTCGTCCGCGAGGGTAGAGGGAAACGGGTCAAGAGGAGGTCGGCGGCAGGGGAGGATCCGGTCCCGGAGCTGCCCCCGGTCAGCCCTGCCGTACCAGTCGATGACCCAGTACCAACCCCAGACGAGGGTCAACTGATCTGATTCCGGTTGTGATTACGCCCGCTAATGAGGAGGATATGCCCCCTGAATTGGCCACACAGTTGGCCGCATGGCTCAGTAAGAAGGCAGGAGGTGCTACGGCGCCAGGAGACACGGCCGAAGAGGCCAAATTACTAATCCAGCAGTTGCGGCAGTCCCGAGATGCCGCGAAGGCGATTCTCCCTCTTGTCTCCCCACAGGCGACACCAGATGGGCCGGCAGCAGGTCTCGAGAAAACGGCGGGAACATCGACCGCACCAGGTAAGCTCGCCTTGCCAGTGGCAGGGGAGGGCTCATTACCCTCAAGGAGGGAGAGGGTGGTTCAACATATACCGTTGGCTACAAAAGAGTTGATCTGGGCAGACAAATATGTCAATATGTTTTCGTTGTTAACTGACCATCGCGAGATGGAGTATGCTAAAACACAGAAAGATTTGTGGCACCCGAGTGTTTGGCGCGCCAAGATGGCAGAGTTCAGGGTGGAAGAGACGATAACAAATTGGGCTAAGGCCTTTGCAATCTTTACTGCGATTATTGGGGAACGTAAGCCCGAGGTATTGCCCGAGCTGTCTTGTTATCAGGCACGTATAATGCATTTTTATGAAACGTATGAGGGGGGTGAATGGAAAGGTTACGACATGAAGTTCCGTAAAGCAAAAGAGTATGATGCCTCTCTGACATGGGATTGCCTCGATCCATTTCTTGGCATAAACAGCTCCTGCCTGGGGCGGCAAAAACTTCCTCGGCAGGGGGGAATGGGTCGGGGGTTTCCCGCCAGAGGTCCGTGGTGCCCTTTCGAGCAGGCACCGGCGACGATCACCAGCCGAAATCCGGCGGGAATGGTGGAAGGCGGGGGGTCTGTTGGGGCTTCAACAGAGGCAATTGCAACAGACCGCAAGGTACATGTACGTTCAAGCACGTGTGTGCGGGTTGTGGGAATCCCTCTCACACGGAGAGTTCATGCAGATCAAAAAATAGCGGGGCGGGAGGTAAAGGAGGGTCCAAACAGGACTGAGGTGGATTGTTGGGTACAATTGCCTACTCCCGTTGATCTCATGGCTATGACGCCTTGGTTAAACAAATACCCGGATTATGTCTCGGCTGGGGTGTTAAGGAAGGGATTCTTATATGGCTTCCACATCCCGGCGGGGGATTTTCAGGGGGAACCTTTTTGCAAAAACGAGCTTTCCGCACAACAGAATCCAGGTGTTGTGGAAAGGAAAATCGATAAAGAAGTGAGACTGGGCCGAGTGGCTGGGCCGTTTCGGCTCCCACCAGAGGCGGATTTTGTCTATTCCCCGTTAGGGGTGGTCCCCAAGAAGGACCCGGGGGAGTTTAGGCTGATCCATAATTTGTCTGCTCCAAGAGGCTTCTCAGTAAATTATGCTATTGACCCAGAAGTCTGTTCGGTGCGGTACGCATCGTTCGATGATGCCGTCACCATGTTAAATTGCCTGGGCCCCGGAGCGCTGATGGCGAAATCCGATATCGAATCGGCGTTCCGGTTGCTCCTGGTACACCCACAGGATCAGCGTATGCTAGGTTTTGCGTTCCAAGGAAGTTATTACATGGATAAATGCATGCCGATGGGTTGCTCCATTTCCTGTGCCTATTTTGAAAAATTCAGCTGTTTCTTAGAGTGGGCATTCACCGAGGCCACGGGGCATAGGCATGTTATGCATTACCTAGATGACTTTCTGTTCTTGGGAGCGGCCGGCGACACGAAATGTGCGCAGGCGCTACACGACTTTTGCATCCTTATGAGGGAGTTTGGAGTGCCATTGGCACCAGGTAAGACGGTTGGACCATCTACTTCACTCGAGTTTCTGGGAATTGAACTCGATTCTGTGGAGGGATGTTTCCATTTGCCAGTGGGAAAGGTATCTAAATTTAGGGCTTCCCTGGAACTTTGCCTTAGTAAGGCGAAAGTGACCCTGCACCAGTTACAGCAAGCAGTGGGTCAGCTTAACTTTGCCTTGAGAGTGATACCAATGGCCCGCCCCTTCTCACGCTCTATTGCACAGGCTATGGTTGGTCTCAAAGAAGGACACCACCGCACGAGACTGTCTGCAGAGGTTCGCCAGGACATGCGCATTTGGTTGGCATTCTTGGCGGACTTCAACGGTCGAGTGGTGTGGAACAAGCCGCCAGCGTCCTCGGACAAGCTGGGTTTGTGGACCGACTCAGCGGGAAGCGTGGGATTTGGTGCCATCTTTGGTAATCGATGGTCGGCGCAAACGTGGCCGACGTGGTGGCACACCAGCGGTCTCACAGGTAACATAGGGTTCCTCGAGCTATTCCCTATTTTTGTTCCTTTAATGGCATGGCCTAACGAATTCCGAGACTACTCGGTGGTATTTTGGTCTGATAATATGACTGTTGTCGAATGCATCAACCAACAGGCAGCACGCTGCAAATGGATCTTGAGATTGTTGAAGGAAATTGTGCTGCTTTGCATGAGACTGAATGTACAGTTCAGGGCGAAACATGTGCCGGGTGTACTGAATCATGCGGCTGATGCACTCTCTCGTTCACATATGCAGGCGTTCAGGGTTTATCTACCTACAGCGGACCTAGTGGCTGCACCATTCCCCGAAGCACTCTGGCTAATCGGTGCCCCGGATTACAAGACCTCGTGGCAGCAAGCTTAGCCCCCAGGACGAGGAAAGCATACGAAGGAGCGTTCCGTTCCTATTGTGCATTTTTGGGTCCGACGGGGAGTCAGAACTGGGGTCGGGAGGATTCGTTCCTTGGGTTCCTGGTAGCACTGCACAGGGGGGGCCGATCAGCGGCTACGGCCAATAGACACAGGGCGGCCATCTCATTCATGGCGCAGGTGCATAGCATCGAAGACCCAACAGGTTCCTTTTTGGCGAAAAAAGCCCTTCGCGGCTGGCAGCGCCTCGAGGGTCGCAAGCAAAACGTGAGGCGCCCGATTGGCTTAGACAGGTGATCTCTGCTCATGGCAAAACTAGGCACGACATTTCGGTGCTGTTCCGAGCAGCTTTCGCATTAGCGTTCCACGGGGCTATGCGGGTGAGCGAAGTGGTCGCAAGAAATAAGAAAGATGTGGAGGGTGGCTTGTGCAGGGATCACATCCTAATTAGGGGTGATTCGATGATAGTCACGATAGCTAAGTCCAAAACTGACCAGGGAGCGATGGGAAACAGTGTTGTTGTACAGCGCATGCGAGGGTCCCCCACGTACCCGATAATGTGTATAGAGGAATACTTGGCACTGAGGGCGGATACATGGGGGGAGTCTGCTGAGGCACATCGATGCCACCCCACTGACGAGGTTTCAGTTGCAGAGGGTGCTAGCACTGCCAATCGCTGCGGCGGGCATGGACCCGTGCGATTTCGGGACCCACTCCTTTAGGATAGGGGCTGCTACTGAGGCTACAGCCAGGGGTCAGAGTACAGAAGAAGTGAAACAGTTAGGACGATGGTCCTCGAATTGTTTTAAAAGGTATGTGCGATTGCACATGTTGTGAAGTCAAGTTACATGCACTCACGCTTCTTGTCTTCTGTTTGATTTACAGTTTCGCGAGCATTTCATGCAGGGCGGAATTTGCAGTCGACCCAGTACCAGGGGACCAGCGGTCGTGGAACACCGTCTGAGGAGAGAGTGGTTTGGGTCGTGGGCCACTCATACGTGAGGCGGGCCGGGGACGTATTCAAAACAGGTGACTCGACTCGCGCAGCTGGGGAATACGGGTACAGAGTGGCCTTCCACGGAAGGGGCGGGCTCTGTGTTGACCAATTTGAATCATTTATGGAGGGTCCCTTAGGGCAGCAGAGGTCACCGCCATTTGTAGTCATATTACACCTGGGGGGCAACGACTTGGTGACTCTGGGTAGACGAGTATTGCTCGAGCAAGTATTGTCAGCCGTTAGCTGGTTGGCAAAAAGAATCCCGGGGTGCACGATTGCCTGGTCCCACATGGTTCCCAGAAAGGTGTGGCGGGGGGGGGCCTTTCGGTGTCAGCACTGAACCATTCAGTGAAGAAGGTTAATAACAAAATTGGTAGATTGTTTGGCTCTGCGCAGTTACATAGCATTCCGCATGGGTGTATTCGGGGGGATCACATGTATCTGAATGATGGGGTTCACCTGTCCCGGGAGGGGAATGTTTTACTCATAGGAGACTTCATAGCATGGCTAAGGGGTTTGAGGAAGTGTTGCGTGTTTATCTAGGTTCCTGATCGATACTGTGACCTTATGCCCCTATTCGGCTATAAATCCATTTATTCCCTATATTGGCATAACCATTCAAGTGCGATTTTCAGAAAAGTCATCTCTGGCCTCACACGAACAGAGTCACATTCCAGCATAGTTCTCTGCCACTTCCTTTGCGACCAATTAGTGCAATGACAGAGCAGAAGTCACTATCTGATATTCCTAGTTTAACACTCCGAGTTCTTCAACAAGATAAAAACTCAGCAAACCTGGAAATCCCCGCTTGCTGTGTTTTGATTAGTAATGTAACTCTAATGAGCAACTGATAACTATCACTTCCTAGTGACATCTCTTATTGACGTCTTATGTCCAGCAAACTTGCGTCAAACCCGGCACCTGTCAGGTATAAATATTACCAACGTTGCCTTAAGCAATGCGAGCTACTGTTGCTGATGCCAGCTGCCTGCAAGACCCCGTGTTGGTAAATCTAGCACTCTGTCGCTGCAGCCTGCTGTCCCTGTGGTGGTGAAGCTACTGATACCATTATCGCTGCTAAAGCGCAAACTATGGTGCAGTACGCTTAGGAGCTGAACAGCCGTCCCTCTGCGAAGACATCCAGCAGATTCCAGCTGCCCGCGGACGCTGTCCCCCCTCCTTCCTCGACGCGCTGAAGAGACCCGCTGCCTTTCTCCAGCAGAGAAATCCAGCTCCGGCGTTTCCGGTCTGCCCTCGCGGGTGACTGGGATATCGAGAGTGACCCCTGAAGGAGATACCAATCCTCCATCATTCTATTCAGAGGTATGGTGTTGACTAAACCCTTAGACGAGAATTCTTGAAACAAACCTTGGCAAAACCAACTTAACTTAAAGCTACTTACTTACTCCCCTTCCACGTGTTAGGCTTAGGTCAGGCACACTGGGGTAGGCGTAGTTAGAAGCACCAGTTGAGTATGTTAGCCTAATGTATATATGACTGTATATATGTTTTATTACTTTTAAACCATTGTATGGCTAAGAAACCATATCAATGCTTTTACAGTTCTATTTCACAATACTTATCTTACTGTACGTACTTTTTATCATAACAAGTCTTGCAATTGTGGCAATACATTTCTCTTGTACGAGAAGAAAGACTGTTCAATAAATGTTAACCTTTTATTGACAAACGCCCGTCTCTCTATTCTCTACATCTCGTGAAAGTAAACTGCACTAGACTGACTGAGTGAAATACCTGTCTATTGTTTCACACGACCCTAGAGATTGACTCTTGATCTGAGGAGCAAAGTTGTCATGTTGCACGGCTGTTGGAAAGCTGAATCCCTTCTTGTCTGTGCCAGGGAAGCTGATCACTTCCCATGCAGAGAAGAAAGTTTCCAGTGACCTCTGAGCTAGTTGGTAACACACCCAATTAAGTTTAGCATAGTCAGTGGAGGCCTGGAATATCCGCAGTTCCACGTCGATACTACTGTTTATGTTATTCCAATGCGCAGGGCCTAGTGGGAAACTAGGAACTACACTACATGGCGCCCTAACGTTTGGTAAGGCGATAAACTAACGGAAGACTTTTAGAGTAACTCAGTCGTGCATATTTCACACCCCTTTCTCCCGTAAATACTCCAATAGACGTCTGGAGTGGGTGAAAGGTTAAAATCCGCTCGACCTTAGTAGGAAGAGATTCCTATGTAAAGCTCTGGTTTATTCAACGTTGAAGGATACAGTGTTCCAAAATATTGTGCACCTAATCTTTGTCTCCTTGGAGACCTACTCTGCAAACCTTGCATTTTTACAATGCCAGAAAATAACGGAACCTCTGGGGCCGCAGTAGATGCGACTCAGCAAGGTCCCGAACACACAGACCCGGATGCCATAATCATCCGGGCACACTTAAGAAGATCTATAACTTTAAAACTTATAGAAAACGAACTGACACCTCAAGGTGGTACAGTAATTTTTGTGATAGAGGCTCACGAGTATCAGCAGACAGAGGTATTCTATTCATGGATAAACTTTCCAGCAGTAAACGCTAGAACAAAAGAGTTTCACTATTACAAAATAGAGAAACCTCCGGAAGAGTACGCTCTTTTCGAGGAGATTGAAATTCCACTTAAATTTCAAGAGCACCTGCTCTGGTTTAATGGCGCCCTAAAACACAATGATCACATAACTAGGCTCGGTCCACTAGGTAGACCAGGAGCCACGTGGCCGGTTCTAGCCAGCTACACACCACATCTGGACATTGGAAAAATGTCAAAAGAAGAACTCTTATTTAACATAGGAGAATTAACAAAAGCTTATAGAGAGTTAGTAAAATTATTAAACAATAATTTAAATACTCCTAAAAAGAGCTGGGATGGAAATAAACAATCCACTCCCAAGGAAAAAGTTTTCCAGTCCAGAGGAAGGTCTCCTCGACGGAGGGAAAGAACTCCGACTCGAGAACGCCAGTCTCCCCAGCGGGAGCCCTCTGAGAAAAGATATAATCTTAGAAATAGGGATAATCTGAAAAAACCTGATAGATATCAAAGTATTGATACACGTCCCTCTCGATCTTTTCCACAGAATTCGGAAAGAAGAGGACGGTCAGACCCAGGAGAGCACACCAAGTCCAAAGACAAGGAACCTGCTCAGAGTAAAAAATCTCAATTTCAGAAAAAGAAGGTAGCCAGTATTAGAGTAATCAACCATGCCGAGAATACTGAGGACACAGTTGAAAAACGGGGAGTGGGCATTGACAATGTTGGACAGTGCAGCAGAAATCAGTATAGCGCGCAAGATCTTGATGAGTCATCTGTAGACAGTGGACACGAATGAATACATTCAAGTTGAAACTGCCGACGCCAGACTTAGCGAGCCCTATAAAATATACGAAATAACATTGCGTATAGAGGGTGATAAGACTAGGAAAATTAAGGGTCTATTTTGGGATAAGCTCTCAAAAGGCTATGATATTCTGTTAGCTGAAAAAGATTGGCCCCCAGAGTTTGTCAGGGAGTGCCCTCGTGGCGAAGAAGTGATTATGCCTGCCTTCTCGAATCACATTCCGATTCACAAAAAATACACTTATGCAAGGAAATGGGCAGTGGCCCAGGCACCTGCATTATATAAAAATCATGTAGGATGGGATGAGGACTCACCGCCTCACAAAATCCAATTAAAAAATGAACCAACTGCCCAACGGCAGTATCCCATAAAGCAAGAAGCTAAGAAACGAGTCAGGGAGATTTTAGATCAACTTGAGTACCAAGGGGTGATTGAAATATGCACCTCTCAAATGAACAATCCTTTGTTTCCTGTCTCCAAGCCAGACAATTCATATCATCTAGTTTTGGACTACAGACACCTTAATACATGTTGCAAAACTTTTGCAGTACAAAACTTGCATAGTGCAGCCCTAATGAATAACATAGTTAGGAAAAAATATAAAACGACATTAGACATTTCTAATGGTTTCTTTTGTCAAAACATTGCACCGGAAAGCAGATATTTGACCGCTTTCTCTGCATTTGGGTCACAGAAAAAATTCTGTCGACTCCCACAAGGGTTCAAGAACAGCCCAGGACTCTTCTCAGCTAGGGTAACAGAGTTACTACAAATCTATGATGATGAAGCATTATCTTAAGTAGATGATATTTATCTCACAGACGACGACTTGGATACTCACTTGAAAAGAGTGAACACCATTATACTTGGGTTCGCAGCAGAGGGTTACAAATTCAACTTTAAAAAGTCATGAATTGCCCATCTGACAGTACTGTTCTTAGGGTACGAATTATCAAGTGAAGGAAAAAGCCTAGCGGACAACTTCTTAGAGAAGTGCGCTGTACTCCAAGCTCCAAAAACGCTGAAGAATTTACAATCCATTCTAGGTTTTCAGAATTTCGGAAGAACTTACATCCTAAATTACGCAGAGAGGGTTAAACCTCTCTACGAACTAATTAAACCTGATTTTAAACAAATCAATTGGACTCAAAAACACACAGAAATTTTGAGATCACTGCAAACAGACATGTTAGCAAAAACAAAATTAGATACACGTGACAACACGATCGATCTTGTAATCCGAGTCATCCCAGGAAGATGCGGATTCACGTACCTAACCTCTAATGAGGGAGAAAAGGTACCAATTTCAATTAAATCTCACTTGTACACACAAGCAGAAAAAGCATTCAGTCACACAGAAAGAACTGTGAACGCAGTGCAAATCGCATTAGCAAATGAACGAGAACTAGCACACGGCAAACGGATTAATATCCTTACAGCGGAATCCGCCTTCGAGGCGCTATTCAGCCCAGTAAACCTGCCTACAGTGTCACTTGATCCGAAATGGATACAGTGCATAGATTCTCTAGGAGCGGAAGACGTGAAATACTATTTCGCCCCGCAATACGAAGAACTGAATGATTTAGAATATGAAGAAGAATATCCTCTGCCAATCGAAATTCTACCTCTCCCACAATACGCCTGCATAATCTATACAGATAGCTTTGTACAGCATTTCAACGTAGAGAGAAAATCCTACGATGCAGCATGTGCGATCATTAAAGGTCGTTGGCTGTGCGGTAAATTCAGACCGAAAGTAACAAAAACTGAATCTGTAAGAAACTGTTCGGTTCAGAGAACTGAAATCAGATCTTTAAAGATGGCGCTCGAAAATGCAGAACGTGAATTCCCGACACTTATAGTGTGCGATTCTCATTTTTGCGTCAACTCTTACAACAATAAACTGCAGAGTTGGATTGAAAACGACTACAAAGATGACACAGGTGCCACAATAAAGCATAAATTGCTCTGGAACGAGGTAGCTCTTTTACACAAAGAACTACAAAAGACTCACGTGATTCACGCACAGAGTCTTCAACGTGATGGCGTTCACGTTGCAGGGAATTCATTGGCTAATACAGCCACAGCGGAAGCAACTAAACCGGCTTCCGTAATCACAAAAAAGCGTACATATAAGTACATAGACGGGGAAACCATTCTGGCAGTAAGAACGACCGTAAAAGGCGACTGTGCAGCACTACCCGTAAACTATCCACTCAATTATGCATACGTAATAGATGCAAACTCCGTTCCTTTTGCTCGAATCCCTGGAGTGGGGGACAGAGTAATTCCAAACAGGAACAGGAGGGGCTTCCTCTTACTGGAAGCACACATGGGGTTGGGTCTGAGACACCAAACAATCAAAGCCTCTCTGAAAGAATTGCAATCAGAGTACTGGTGGCCAGGAATGAGTATAGATATTCAAAATTGTGAAAACTGCAACAGAGATCGCAGTAATGAACAGGCCAGTGTAGTTTCAGGATCCCTTCTATACAGCATAAGGCGGTCTATCTGCGCAATCAAAGAAGAGAAGCGCGTCCCAGTGTACACCATTAAGACGAAAAGCACTTAAAAGAATGAGGCCTCCAGCGCTCGGCTGACGCTAGAACGGTTATAAAAGATTTGCGAGTCTTTATCGGCACATACGCAATTACCACGTTCTATTCTGACCAGGGTCCTGCTTTCAGCTCTCGAGCTTATAGGGAGGCCATGGCTAGCATGGGAATTGGGTTGCGGTATTCTTGTCGGTCATACCCCGTAAGGGAACAGTGTGGTAGAAAGAAAAAAACGTGACATAAAGCAATCTATAACAGCGAAGGTATTAGGTTCAGGCGCTGGGTGGGTCAAACATTTAATAAGTGTCCAGACTAGTCTTAACAACATGCCAAGAAATTCTCTAAAAGGTTTCAGCCCATACGAACTATTGTTCGGAATTAGAATGCGTGTTCAGGACCTCGATAGTCAGATGTCAGTGGTACAAGAAGAAACAACGCACTTTGATGTAAAGGATCGTTTGGCTGTTTTACAGGAACTGAATGAAACAAGAAAATACTTAAGCAACATAAAGTTAAAGCAACAGCCAAGTACCACTGACGAGGCACCACCAGCAATACAGCCCCTGCAAAGCCTGTCTGGATTCCAAAGATTGGGGATCTAGTCAGAGAAAAGATCGCGGTTAGGAAGGAATTTGGGCCTTCTTATAGAAAAGCAGTACCTGTCTTAGCAGTCACCGGAACAAGATCAGTTGTGCTACCGCCCCTTGCTGGTAAAAAGGAGAACAGAGTCGTGTCCATCGACCTGGTAAAACCACAAGCATGTGGCCTATAATCAACAGTAGGCCCAGTGGACTCCCAAGAAACAACAGAATACCCAAACCTGCAACATTCCAAGAGGTTCAAACTGAAAGACTAATCACATTCGATCAGCCTGCAGTGCACAATGAAGGACTATGCAATAATGCCATGGAACTCGTGCCTCTTGAAACACAGATTGAAACAGTTTGTCAAGAAACAACACCGGTCTACAATGATGTGGCATCAGAAAGTGCTACCGAAAGACAGATTGAAAGAACAATCCCATCAATTGACAGAACTGCCTCTGGTTATTTCATCAACTTCGACAACTTCTCTGAAGATCAAAACGACCCCGAAGTGATGCCAGAAACAAAAAAGACTTTGAAAGAAAAAGCAACTGAACTCTTTCATCAACTAAAGGAAATCTACCTTATTTCCCCTTGGCTAGAGTTCTGGTTCGGTCTAGGTGTATCTTTCCTCCTGCTTTGGCTCATCATGGTACTATGTTTGGGAAAATTCATTGAAGGAAAATATATTACAATGGACACAGCAAGTCAGAACATCAACCTAGTCCTGATGATGGAGCAGATTTCCACTGCAGTCAGGCATTGTTTTACTTTTTGTGCTTCAGACAGACTGCATTTAAATTGCCACGCACATTTTGGTGCAAGTTAAAAATATGGCACAAAAAAAAAAAAATATGAAAGTGAGGCCAATTCAGTCTGACATGCTTTTGCTGAATTAACATGTGTTTTTGCAATGTAGAGAAAAGTGGCCTTTTTTAGCTTTGAAGATTAATAGAATGTGTTTCTCTCTTCCCAGCTCATCCCATGCAATATACATTCACTATTTCTGTCTTAAAAGACTTTGACTTGTTGCATATTTTGATAAATATTTTCAGTTAATAACATCTCTTTTTCTATGTTGCACATTGCACCTTTATTTTGCATGTTGTCATAAATAATAGAAAAGCTGCTTTACACTAGTAGCTTGGGTAGGTAAACATTTATACATGACATTAATATTATCTTTTTTGTTTGTTTTATTTTGGGGCCTACCATTAAATGGCTGCCTGTGAAACCATCAAAAGCTATGGCTTGCTTTGAATGAGAAGGGAGCATGCGCAGACCGTGGCAGCTTTCCTCATGCCAAGAAGTCAAGAACACCTTGAACTGTACATCCTTGTGATTCTGCCAAATGCACCAGTGTTAGTTAAAAGTGTCCATCTGACTGCGCTTTGGCAGGAAGGAAGGAAGACTATTGAAAATGTTCCCTAGCAATTGTTGCAAACTTATAAAATGTATTTATTATGTATGCTTCATTTGTTAAAAACTGGCATGGTCAGGTTTTTAGAATGCGTCAGGGTGATGAGAACTCATGCCACCATGACTAACCAATCAACATACAGGTTTTCCTGAAATGCAACATTTTGTGTAGTCTGCCAAAATTTTGTGTATAAAAACTGACAGGGGCGGGTTTTTTCTCAGCTCAGCTGGCTTCTTGCTCATTTTGGCTTAGGCTTCTATGGGTTAGGTACGAGAAACGTCCCGGGAGATTGCTGAGGGTTTGCGTCCGAGGAGAATCAGCGGGAGGTTTCTTGCTTCCACGTCATATCTTGGCCACATTCCTTTGAGGTCTTGTGAAGGGCGGGCTATCTCACTCCCTGCTTGCTCTTTAGACACAGACAGATGCAGAAGAACAGCTGATTAAATAGAATTAGATGCTAAACTTCAAGTTATGCTTAGACAAATTAATTAGGTCTGAAAAGATTTATTTGACTTATGCATTTATTTTTCTTAATGGGAGATTTTTGCAAACTATTTGATTTTTGATTAGCCTTGCAAGACTATATTTTTCTTAGAAACTCTTTGAGTCTTGAATGACATTTTGCGCCACATTCCTACATGTTATGCCTATATGCAGACTGTAATGTGTTCTGTATTAATGCTATTTTTCCTGGTTTTCAAATTCTGTAACCTGATTGATATTTTATTAATGAATAAAGGGTCAGAGAAAATTAACTTTTTACTAGAAAATAAAACCCTTTAAACACTCAACAACTCTCTTTATTGGCTTAAATTAATAATTGCATTTTTGACTGTTCATCTTTATTTAAAGTCTCCTGAAGGTATTACATGGTGTGAAGGGCCCAACACCTTTTGAGCGGTAAATTAGAGGTAGCATGAGGGTTTTGCATTGAGAAATTACCAGAAGAAATTACCGCTCCATCAGTTTTTGGTAATCAGAGGATGGTCGTTATTGATTAGTTTGGTGATTAATGATTATTGATTTCACCATCAACTACTCAACTAATGGATCATTGACCTTAAGAGGGAAATAAAATAATTGCCCAAGTTAGATAAATGTCCAAGTCCTGATTCCTGACTCCAATGCTCGGAACCTGAAGACTGGCAAAGCAGTACTGAAAGGTGATGCAAGAAGTGGTGTGAGTATAAATAGGGTTGTGAAATGTTGTTAATATGCTAGCAGGTATGTATTTTTGAAGTGTTGAAAATAGTAAGGATTTTTACTGTTGGTGACATTTTGCTCATTTTGAATTGATGGTGTTATTGATTATATTGGTAATTTCATAGGACATCATTTTTGGTTATTGATTACATGTTTTAACTCTTTATGTTAAGTAAGTTTCTTGTTCTATGTTGTCTGGAACACGCAGGTATGCACACCTGTGGAATCCCGGGAAGGAATAGCGGGTGGTAAATGGAAGCCGCACTGCACTGAGGTTACTTGTCTGTTGGAATAGCACTGAGAAGCTAGGTAGGGCTGGCAGTGTTAAATTAGGGACTATTTTCTGTGTGAGTGATTGTAGCAAAGAGTTCGCTGGTGAAACTTTAGTCTGATATCACCTAGAAAGGGTCACACTAGAGGAGTAGCAGGTTCTTCTGAGCTTGATTGACAGCAAAAGGGTTCACTGGTGAAACTTTGGCCTAAGATATATCCTGAAGGATAAGTCCAAAGTAGTAGCAGTTTCTTCTGAGCTTGATTGATAGGTAAGCGGAAGGGATTTACCTGTAGTATTTGAAGAGTAAACAGAAGATCTTACTTTGTGAAGGGTAAGCGGAATGTGTTACTCGCAGTGAATATAAATCTATCCTTTATTTAGCACAACAGACAGAGTAGCGAATGTATTTATGTTGTTACTAACAGAGTTATTGATTAAGAAAATATTGCAGTAAGATTTTGTGTAGGGTCAGTAGTAGGAGTAAAACTGACTGAAATTGAGACTGACAGCTTTGGAAAAAAAGAAATTGCATTGAACTATTGCAAAAATGAAATTGTTTGAAGGCTTAAAGAAGCTGTTAGGAGGTAAAGTGAAAAATTCATTTTTTATTGGTGATGCTCCTGAAGGAACACCTGTGCATTTTATGTCTACCAATTTGGGACAAAATACATGTATGTGGGTTCAACAATGGTGCAAGATTACTGAAAAAGAGGGTGTTTTGAGGTTTCCAAAAGATGGTACTTTTGAACTGCAAATTATTGACAAATTAAGGGAAGTGTTATGTGAAATAAATACACCATCTAAAGCTGCACAATATGAGGCCTTAAGCATATGGGAAAAGGTAGCAAGAGAGAAAGCAAGTGAGGATAAAAAGGTAAAGCACCAAATGCAGGAGAAGAGAATTAATGATGATAAATGGCTTCGAATAAATAATGATTCAGGTGATGAAATAATGGATGCATTGTTAACTGAGTGTCCACCACTTTATGTGGTTCCCATGAAAAATACTGAAAATACTGTACCAGTAAGCACTACAGTGGCTACTGCTTCTGTTGAGCAGAGAAAAACACAGATTGAGAAAACTTTGCAGACATTTTATATTGACCCATTACCTGTTGATTCAGCACTGACAGTGATACCTCCAGGTGTTACTGCTTCAAATGTGCCTGATTCAGTCCAAGAATTGCTAACTGCAGATGCACAGATAATGCATAGAAAAAGTATGACTGTCTCAATTAATATGGTCCCTACTGAGAAGGTTCAAAGAGCTGCAGAAGGAGTGATTATGGCAGAGTTTATTTCAGAAACTCAAAATTCACAGATTATTGAACAGAAATTACCCCAAGCACTGAAAGGTGAGGGGAAAATGGCCTTTACAACATCTACAGCACAGGATAAAATAAATATATTTGAAAATGTGATTTCTAAAACCTGCTTTGAGGAAGCAGCAGTGATTAAAAAGATAGAAAACATGGGAGAACATATTAACACAGGCCCTGAAAAAGAGAAACAGCTTAGTGTTTTAAATTCAGCATTTGAACATGGAGAAAATAAGAGTCCATGCTGTTTAAATAATGAAAATGTGAACAAGTGTCAGGAAAAAGAATTAATTTCCCTGAGTAAGGAAACAGTTGCATGTGCATTAACTACCCATAATGGCCTGACAGATTTGGCTCAAAAATATGAAACTGATGTTTCAGGAAGATTTCCATCTCAGAAAAGTTTTAGGGCACATATGGATGATGAAGCAAATGAGAAAATGTGTTCTTCAGGAATGCAATTGCACATCGCAGAAATAAAATATATTTTCAAATGCAATGGGTTTGAGAAATTAGGAGACACATGGGCAAGAAAACATGAGAAGAAAAAGAAACCACCAGACCTTGCATTGAAACTGGATAAGGAAAAGAAGCCACCAGATTTAGTTGAGAAAGCTTTTGCTTACTCATTGAGAGAAATAGTGGGAGAAGTGCATGTTCCTATGCCACAGAATAAAAGTGAACTTGCAGCATTTCTGAACACAATCCCACAATTGAGAGACAGAATTATGCTGTGGTACCCAAATGTTGATGGATTTGTTGAGATTTTAAAAGAGCTGTGCATTAATTTGGAAATGTTCTTTTACATTGTCATGCAGACTGAATTGTGGTTTGAATCTAAAGTTTTGCAAAGGCCAGGTGAGGAGACAGTGAAAAGGGTTTGCATGAATGCACCATCATTTTCTGTTGTTATGGAGGAAAATATAGCAGTGATTACTTTCCTGAAGGGTGGAGTGCCAGCAAAGGATGTTGATTGGGTACAGATTTACAGAACACATGATGGAAGTAAAGGTGTTTTGGTTTGTGCAAATTCAGGTATGGATGTTGTACTGCGGGAAAATGTGTCCTTTTGCCATCTTTATAGCAGATTTGAGCATTGGAAGAAGAAAAATAAATTTAAACATGATGCACAAAAACATAGAGAAATGCAGATGCAAAATATGCAAGCTAAGCAAATGCAAATGTCAGTTCAGAAACAGGTACCTATGGCAGGAATTTTCCAAGCAAAGATGGTCCCACAAAATATGGAAAATGCTAAAATTAATTTAAATAAGATGTCCAGAGCAAATGTGAATTATTTCCAGAGGCAAAATCAGAACCCAGTCCAACAGGTTGCTGTGTTTGAAAATGAGCGTTTTAACCCTCACAATTATGAATTTACCAAGTCCATTGTGAAGGCAGAGGAAAGTCCAGATTTAAATGCAGGAGTTTTAAACAAAGAAATTACAAACCAAGTTTTAGAAAAATTTGCACCAAAATTAGGCCCATTTGAGGAAAACTGCAAAACTGTTGTCTGTGACTCTGGCCTAGCAGAAATACAATTGTTTTGCAAATTAAACAGCACAGAATACTGTACATCAGATAATGTTATTTTTCAGATTCCTGGTGAGGATGTGCATTTTAAAATGGCCCAACAAGAAACAGCTGTAGCATTATTTTCAGAAAAGACAGTTGAAAAATTACCTTCTGCTTTGGAAAAAATAAACACAGAAATAAGAGAGTTCACAGAGAAGGATGTCAGATTAATAACATGTGCAGAAGATGTCTTACTAAAATTAGAACCAAATGACATGTATTCAGGGACACCATCAGTTGCAGGAATTTTACCAATAAAAGGATTTTTGATGGACTTGATTGGAAGTTTGTGTAACTTTCTGATCACAGGTTCACAGAAAATAAATGAAAAGAACAGAATAGTGCAGGAGATTAAAAGCATATTTTTTCCATGTTGTCCTGTGGTACCGAATCCAGCCAATATATTTTTTCACATTCCATGTGCTGAAGAATGGCTTACTTTTATTGATTTTTGCGAAGTCCACGTAACAGTGCCATTGCATGAGAATAGTCAGGAGTACTGTCAAAGAGAACATGAATACCTGGGACACAAAATTGGAAAAGGAGGTAGAAAGGTGTCACCAGAAAGAGCGGAAATAATTTCCAAGATGAATCCACCTCAAATAAAGAAAGAAGTCAGGACATTTTTGGGAATGGTTAGCTGCTGTAGAGAGTGGTTACTAAACCTTTCCCTAGTGGCTAAGCCTTTACTGAGGCTGACACACAAAGGTGTGTCTGATCCGCTTCCATTGGACAACAATTGCACAAAAGCATTCCTAGAGTTGAAAAAGAAAGAATGTTGCGCCCCATCACTAGGAATGAAAGTTTATTTAAAAGAAAATGCACCAATTTGCAGTGAGAGGGAGGGCTGCACTCTCTCATTGCCTATTCAAAAAGATGACTGTGTTCAAAGGTCTGTGATGTATTGCCCAATGACCTTTGACCCTAGCTTCACAAAAATGTCAGCAAATGATTTGGTTTGTGATGATAATGATTATGAGTATCTAAATATCATGAAAATATGCATAAAGCCAAATTCAGACTTTAATGGTGAACGTCTGAGTCAGCCCAACAATGTCCATTTTGTAGATGGCCAATGTTTGAAAGGTGACACATTAAAAGCAGCACATGCTGTGCTCCTTATACATTATGTTGTCAAAGCTTCATGGCTCTCAGTAGTTGCCCCAGCCCAAAATTCGAAATTGATTGCCCTTACCATAACATGCAGTGTATCTGCTCAAATGAGAGTCACTGTTGTCATGGGAGAGAGAAATGCTTATTCAGTTGCACAAATTCGTGTTCTGTTAGCATGTACATTCTATGGAATCTTCACAGGTGAATTAAAAGAGGCTCAAGAAAATGTTTTTGAAGCAGCACAACAGGGTTGTAACAGAACTGTTTTTGAGAAAAGTGACAACTGCAAAGTGGCAAAAGTGTTATTGCAAAGACTGATGCCCAGGTATAGATTGCCAGTTTCTCTGAAATCAGATTATAATGAGGTCTCAAAGATAATGAGTGCAGAACAACAGATTGGACAAGGAATGGATTGCAGCTATCTGCCTGAAGTGTCAAGCATAATAAAGCATCACAATGGCAGCACTGAGTTACCTTTTGCCAAAGACGGTGTCTCACCAACACCAAAGTGGCTTGAAAATGCATATGCAAATGCACTTGTGGAAAACACTGAAGAGAACACTAGCCATGGCTGTGTAGGTCTGGTTGATGTACAGTGTGCAGTTTCTCACCAGATTGCAGCTGCTACACAAGATCTGCATAATGGATGGTGCAACGGCTTTGGTCTGAGAGATGAAGTGGTGAATCATCTGAATCTGATCAAAGTGAAGATAAGAGTGAAAGGCATTGGTTGAAAAAGTGCAAGAGATTGATGGTGCTCTGTCCGAGTTTCTCAGCACCTAAGTAGTCTAATTTGCATTGAAAAAGGTACAGAATGCCAATGAGCCATTCTGATGGCAAGCTGACGACAAAGAGAAAAGAAATGCTGAAACTGTCCTGTTGAATTCCTTTTTTATTATTTTAGTTACTTATTTTAAAGAAGACTAACTGTTTCAAGAAGCTACTTACAGAACTCTGCACTAAAACATTTGAGCTTGGCTATATATGATCTGATTACAGATAGACTTGTGTTTGCCTTAGAAATAGATTTAAAATTGTTATATGCTCAGCTTTTGCAATTTTTAAAAAAAAATGTCACTTGTGAAAATGAAATATGTGTGATGAATTATAAATCAATTTATTATGATTTGAATCATCAGAAGGGTGGATTGATGGAGCAGATTTCCACTGCAGTCAGGCATTGTTTTACTTTTTGTGCTTCAGACAGACTGCATTTAAATTGCCACGCACATTTTGGTGCAAGTTAAAAATATGGCACAAAAAAAAAAAATATGAAAGTGAGGCCAATTCAGTCTGACATGCTTTTGCTGAATTAACATGTGTTTTTGCAATGTAGAGAAAAGTGGCCTTTTTTAGCTTTGAAGATTAATAGAATGTGTTTCTCTCTTCCCAGCTCATCCCATGCAATATACATTCACTATTTCTGTCTTAAAAGACTTTGACTTGTTGCATATTTTGATAAATATTTTCAGTTAATAACATCTCTTTTTCTATGTTGCACATTGCACCTTTATTTTGCATGTTGTCATAAATAATAGAAAAGCTGCTTTACACTAGTAGCTTGGGTAGGTAAACATTTATACATGACATTAATATTATCTTTTTTGTTTGTTTTATTTTGGGGCCTACCATTAAATGGCTGCCTGTGAAACCATCAAAAGCTATGGCTTGCTTTGAATGAGAAGGGAGCATGCGCAGACCGTGGCAGCTTTCCTCATGCCAAGAAGTCAAGAACACCTTGAACTGTACATCCTTGTGATTCTGCCAAATGCATCAGTGTTAGTTAAAAGTGTCCATCTGACTGCGCTTTGGCAGGAAGGAAGGAAGACTATTGAAAATGTTCCCTAGCAATTGTTGCAAACTTATAAAATGTATTTATTATGTATGCTTCATTTGTTAAAAACTGGCATGGTCAGGTTTTTAGAATGCGTCAGGGTGATGAGAACTCATGCCACCATGACTAACCAATCAACATACAGGTTTTCCTGAAATGCAACATTTTGTGTAGTCTGCCAAAATTTTGTGTATAAAAACTGACAGGGGCGGGTTTTTTCTCAGCTCAGCTGGCTTCTTGCTCATTTTGGCTTAGGCTTCTATGGGTTAGGTACGAGAAACGTCCCGGGAGATTGCTGAGGGTTTGCGTCCGAGGAGAATCAGGGGGAGGTTTCTTGCTTCCACGTCATATCTTGGCCACATTCCTTTGAGGTCTTGTGAAGGGCGGGCTATCTCACTCCCTGCTTGCTCTTTAGACACAGACAGATGCAGAAGAACAGCTGATTAAATAGAATTAGATGCTAAACTTCAAGTTATGCTTAGACAAATTAATTAGGTCTGAAAAGATTTATTTGACTTATGCATTTATTTTTCTTAATGGGAGATTTTTGCAAACTATTTGATTTTTGATTAGCCTTGCAAGACTATATTTTTCTTAGAAACTCTTTGAGTCTTGAATGACATTTTGCGCCACATTCCTACATGTTATGCCTATATGCAGACTGTAATGTGTTCTGTATTAATGCTATTTTTCCTGGTTTTCAAATTCTGTAACCTGATTGATATTTTATTAATGAATAAAGGGTCAGAGAAAATTAACTTTTTACTAGAAAATAAAACCCTTTAAACACTCAACAACTCTCTTTATTGGCTTAAATTAATAATTGCATTTTTGACTGTTCATCTTTATTTAAAGTCTCCTGAAGGTATTACATGGTGTGAAGGGCCCAACACCTTTTGAGCGGTAAATTAGAGGTAGCATGAGGGTTTTGCATTGAGAAATTACCAGAAGAAATTACCGCTCCATCACTGAAACCACACAGATCATCCCATGTGAAGAAAAGAGAACTGTCAACAGTAAACGTCACAGCAATTCCAATACCTGGTGGGGTAGTATGGGAGAAAACAGACTATGAGATATATGGTCCGGTCGAAATCCTGAAGTATCCTCATCAACTAAAGGTTTCCTTAAGTGACTTTGTGACACCTAATACATTCTCTGATGATTGGGACTTTAACAGTATTAATGACATGATGTCTGATTTAGTAATGTCAGCTAGATTCACAGATCATGATTATTTACAAGGTTCATCTAGTTATGAGCAGTTATTCTGTTACACCCACTATGGGGATCATTACTTGCATAAATCTGCACAGCCTAGAAATGTTTTTATGTATAATCAATGGGAACATTGTTCTACACCACCTAAAAGCAGTTCTAAAGCATTTTTTGAGAAATTCAAATACTTCTCAGGGTTTAACACCAGTGATGCAGAAACGTTTTATTATAAACTGTTAGATAAAACAGGAATGAAAACAATGCTGACAAATTCTAAATTGATATATTCAGAAGCATTTTATGGCAAAATGATGACATTTGGTTTTGATTATTGGAAAAATAATATTGAAACGAAAACAATTTGGGGTACAATAGATTGGCAGGTGCAAGGCATTGAAGCACTATTTAGAACCTGCATGATACCAGAACAAATGTTTTTTTTAAATGACACAATACACCAAACATCTTGTCTTGGCCTAGCTAAGATCAAAGACCTTAAAACACCGTCTATACCAAATCCAATACCTGAGAATGCAACCACAGATATTGAGTTAGACATGTCAAAAATTTTACATTTCAACAGAACACATCCTGATTGGAAAAAGTGGTTAATCTGGCCTACAGACACAAATAGTTGTCAAGATAGATTCCTGAATAAAACACAGGGTTTGAAAATGACCAGATTAGACTCAAGATATTCCCAGAGACAACATCCAGGGATAATAACAACATACAGTGTAGGGAAACTCTGCCTTGAATGGCTAACTTCATCCACACTGGCTGAAATTAAGCAACACTTGTCTTTACTAAAAGATGGTGCTGATTTGCGCGATTTCATTATTGGACCACGCAAACAGCGTCAAAAGCGTTTCATAGCGACCAGTATCTATGCTGCTTATAACGAGGCTTGGAAAGTAAAGCAAATTGAAACTGATGAAAAAATACGAGAAATTGATCGTATTAATTTGGAGAAATCACTTTCTGTAGTAGACAATGGGTTAATGACTCTGTCTTCCAGAATATATTCGTTGGACAATATTGTATCATCTGCCTTTGATGTGATAGACAGAGATTTGCTAATGTTACAACATGGCCAGTCTCAATTACGCTCTATTATAGAACTAGGCTGGACGCTGCAAAATCTTCATTCAGGCTATGTGCCTTGGCGTTTAATCAACACAACGTCATTATTTTCCAGTTTTAACCTTACTGATAAACAGATCATTTTGGCACAGAAAGGAGCAGACTATACAATCCTGAGCATCGAAAAACTCGAGAGATTACCATTGACAATGTCAGAGAGTCCTGTCATTGAATGGATAATACACGGAATTATCACAATTCCGATAACAACTTTCCGATTTAAAAAGTGCCTTGAGTACATACCTGCTGGCCAGTATGAACAATTGGGTAAAGGATATGTAAAATCTGAATGGAAATTACCATACACTCATTCTTGCTATAGTGACAGTGACAAAAATGTATTTCTTAGTGGTGAGAACTGTAAACATTCACTAAGCGGTATACTTTTGTGTCAGGGTATTAATTTACACGGAGCATGTGATGGAAATTCAAACAACCTTTCATGCCACCAGCTAGTCACACCTGCAACTCAGATAGAGCCCTTCTTTATGCATCTCGCGAACGGGAGTTACATTCTTAGAACGGATCACAGATGTTGTGGCCTCGTGCCAGGGAAAAGTTATCTAGTAGAAGTAACATCCATGGTCAAATGCTGTATGCAAGCATTGTTTCCGAGTGGGCCTGCAGACACAGTGACTCCCATCTAGCCTCGTCTGAATCTCTATTCTATACGAATTGATACATTAAGCAAAATGATTACTGTACTTTTACAGACAACAGTGCCTATAACGTCATCTAAAGAGACGTATGATCTTCTAGTTGCAAGGACAGCTACTGAAGTTCATGACCTTTTATCAACAAATTGCCCCGTGCATTTCGTAGAAATGTTCAGCCAACTCCTTAACATGTCTAGTGCAACAAGCATCCCAGGCATATTTAAGACAGTCTTTACGGGACTGCTGACACCCTTCCAGGCAATTTTGGGAATCGTTCCTAATTTTGTACACTCTGTTTTTGGCGGCATACCATTATTTTTGGGACTCGTCGCAGGGATTTTATTTTTGACCCTCCTGCTTCGTTATGGCAAGCCTCGGCTCAGACATAGCTCCCATGGGAATGGAAGAGACAATCCTAGCAATGCGCTACCGGGACAGGATAACTAACGTCCTTGGATTGGCCAGGCTGAGAGATCTAAACATGACCTGGTTCCTTTCATTCAGACCGATATGGCAAAATTGCATTTTACCTGTGCTTTGGTGTATGCTTTGCGGCGATGAATGCGTGTTGGACATCTGTCTTTCACTTCCATCAGCAGTACCAATGGACGTCGATACTTTGCTCAGTCCAATAATGGCTCACGCATTGTGTTGTCCCCAGCGGCTACCAATCCTGATGACGGCATTCGTGGAGACTCCTGTACTACAGCCAAGTGGTAACAGTGGAGCGAGTGACAAAAGCAACATCATCCAGGTACAACGTTCTGTGAGCATTGCTGGTCCCGACTATGATGACAGCAATCATTCTCACACCTGCCAAGTTACAGCGCTATCTAATTTGGTTGAACTATCACCTGAATTTGTAGACCAATTCTTTGAGAGCCTGTCTGATACAATGTTCTCACCCGTACAGAAACAATAACTTTTAGAAGCTTTTCCGACACACAGCGTTCCCATGAACTCTGAATTCGGCGTTCAGTTTTGATCAACAAAAACTGCCAAGAGCTTTGGAAATCTATTTTTCCCCGTTCAAGCAATAATTCTTTGAATTGGACAATTTTTCTAATATTAATTTTTTTTGGCACGAACAATTCTTTGCTTAACGTAAAAACTATTCTTAGAGAACAGAAGCTTCACACTTCTATTTCTAAACAAATCTAGAGACATAACAACATTACACCAGCCTCTAGCACATGTTATTACAATGCATTTTTATGTGATGATTTATCTCGCCTTTCTTCTGTCAGAGATACTTTATGTGTAATTCTTTTTGCATAATCGTTCATTGATTTCATAGGCAATAATTTTTTGAATGATTTCTATGCTTCAAAAAACGTACAGTACCTAAATTTCATGTATTTTCAAGTACGCCTATTTCAAATGCATTTATGTATTTTGGGGTGGGCGATGTTACACATGCATCTAATTGCTTTAGTTTTAGTAATTTGATGGACATGAATACGTGGAGTGGGTGTTGCGTGTTTATCTAGGTTCCTGATCAATACTGTGACCTTATGCCCCTATTCGACTATAAATCCATTTATTCCCTATATTGGCATAACCGTTCAAGTGCGATTTTCAGAAAAGTCATCTCTGGCCTCACACGAACAGAGTCACATTCCAGCATAGTTCTCTGCCACTTCCTTTGCGACCAATTAGTGCAATGACAGAGCAGAAGTCACTATCTGATATTCCTAGATTAACACTCCGAGTTCTTCAACAAGATAAAAACTCAGCAAACCTGGAAATCCCCGCTTGCTGTGTTTTGATTAGTAATGGAACTCTAATGAGCAACTGATAACTATCACTTCCTAGTGACATCTCTTATTGACGTCTTATGTCCAGCAAACTTGCGTCAAACCCGGCACCTGTCAGGTATAAATATTACCAACGTTGCCTTAAGCAATGCGAGCTACTGTTGCTGATGCCAGCTGCCTGCAAGACCCCGTGTTGGTAAATCTAGCACTCTGTCGCTGCAGCCTGCTGTCCCTGTGGTGGTGAAGCTACTGATACCATTATCGCTGCTAAAGCGCGAACTATGGTGCAGTACGCTTAGGAGCTGAACAGCCGTCCCTCTGCGAAGACATCCAGCAGATTCCAGCTGCCCGCGGACGCTGTCCCCCCTCCTTCCTCGACGCGCTGAAGAGACCCGCTGCCTTTCTCCTGCAGAGAAATCCAGCTCCGGCGTTTCCGGTCTGCCCTCGTGGGTGACTGGGATATCGAGAGTGACCCCTGAAGGAGATACCAATCCTCCATCATTCTATTCAGAGGTATGGTGTTGACTAAACCCTTAGACGAGAATTCTTGAAACAAACCTTGGCAAAACCAACTTAACTTAAAGCTACTTACTTACTCCCCTTCCACGTGTTAGGCTTAGGTCAGGCACACTGGGGTAGGCGTAGTTAGAAGCACCAGTTGAGTATGTTAGCCTAATGTATATATGACTGTATATATGTTTTATTACTTTTAAACCATTGTATGGCTAAGAAACCATATCAATGCTTTTACAGTTCTATTTCGCAATACTTATCTTACTGTACGTACTTTTTATCATAACAAGTCTTGCAATTGTGGCAATACATTTCTCTTGTACGAGAAGAAAGACTGTTCAATAAATGTTAACCTTTTATTGACAAACGCCCGTCTCTCTATTCTCTACATCTCGTGAAAGTAAACTGCACTAGACTGACTGAGTGAAATACCTGTCTATTGTTTCACACGACCCTAGAGATTGACTCTTGATCTGAGGAGCAAAGTTGTCATGTTGCACGGTTGTTGGAAAGCTGAATCCCTTCTTGTCTGTGCCAGGGAAGCTTATCACTTCCCATGCAGAGAAGAAAGTTTCCAGTGACCTCTGAGCTAGTTGGTAACACACCCAATTAAGTTTAGCATAGTCAGTGGAGCCCTGGAATATCCGCAGTTCCACGTCGATACTACTGTTTATGTTATTCCAATGCGCAGGGCCTAGTGGGAAACTAGGAACTACACTACAGAAGCATGACCTTTAGGAGGGTTTGGGGGGACCGGATAGCCGGTCAACTATCCGGCCTGTGGCGGTAAGGTCATGATCGGTGAGCAGAAATTTCAAGGTCCCTAGAGGGGGGCGCCACCCACTATGGATGGGAGCGCCAGGGGGGAGGTGGCCATTGGCCCCTCCCACTGGGAGGCGGCACCCACTAAGTATGGGTCGCCTAAGGGGAGACGGCTATAGGCCCCTCCCAGGGGAGGAGGCGGCTATATGCCCCTCCTATGAATTTCCCGGGGCCCGGATATCCGCGACGGCGGATGTTTAGAGAGTGTGGGGGTGGGGGGGGGGGAGTCCACGCTGTCCTTCCTACGGATACCTCACACGGGTGCTCGGACGACCTTTAAGATGGCGTCGAGCGGAAAGAGGGGCCCCCAACAAGACAAGGGAAATTACAGTTGGCCATGAGGGTACAGTCCTCTGCGCGGCCATCACTCACACCGTGAGGGCGAGAGTTTTTGGTAGTAGGGATCTGACACCGGTTAAGACCTTGCCGTTGGCCCTTAATGCTAGGATGTACAATTTTAATTTAGAAAGTATGCATTTGCAGGATGTTAGACTCGGCTAGGATACCTTATGTATTAGAGACTTGTTTAGGTTAGCCAAATAACATGTCTTCATCGAAATGTAATAAATGAAAAATTTACATGATTATGAAACTTTTATTTAATGTTTTAATTTTGTTTCATATTTTAATAAATACGGCCGGGAGGGTGACTCCCTCCCGCCTTCCAAAAGTTCAGAACTGCGTCCGTCTTCCCATCCTTGGGGATTGTGTTGGGAGGGGGTGACGGGCATCCCGGGCATATGGAAAGGGGCGGCCACTCGGTCCCCCCGAACGTATGATCGGGTGCCCTGATCCTCCCGGGAAACCATTTTGGGCGGGGGGCGTGTCTCGGCTGGTATGCCCGAAGCGGCGTAGCCGGGGCGCGCCTCTTTCCCGCCCAAGAGAGGTTGTCCTAGACACTCACACCGATGACCACGCCCAGTAGGCGTACCTGGGGCGGGTACACGCCCTCCCGAAGAAGAATAAAGAGAGCGGGAATCCGAAGAAGCGTCCTCTTGTTCCTGTGCTTGGAAGGCTGCACCCACTCGTTGCTCGTGAGCCCTCGACGGAACAAGGAGCCATTTTTGACCCACCCACCAGCCCCTTATGGCAATGTTTGTTTTGCAATAAAGTTTTGCTCTGACAACATCTTTTTTCCCTCCGTATAGCAGGAAAATGAATGTCTAAATTGATGATATGCTTTTATCTGTCTGTTTCTTTCAGGAGTAAACAGTTTGATACAATTAAGTATGCTGATATTTTCTTCCTTAGTAGGTGAACAAACGTCGTATTTATTTTTTGGTCGGGCGGTAAGGTCATGATCGGTGAGCAGTAATTTCAAGGTACCTAGAGGGGGCGCCACCCACTATGGATGGGGGCGCCCGGGGGGAGGTGGCCATTGGCCCCTCCCACTGGGAGGCGGCACCCACTAAGTATGGGTCGCCTAAGGGGAGACGGCCATAGGCCCCTCCCAGGGGAGGAGGCGGCTATATGCCCCTCCTATGAATTTCCCGGGGCCCGGATATCCGCGACGGCGGATGTGATAGAGAGTGTGGGGGTGGGGGGGAGGCAACGCTGTCCTTCCTACGGATACCTCACACGGGTCCTCGGACGACCTTTAAGATGGCGTTGAGCGGAAAGAGGGGCCCCCAACAAGACAAGGGAAATTACAGTTGACCATGAGGGTACAGTCCTCTGCGCGGCCGTCACTCACACCGTGAGGGCGAGAGTTTTTGGTAGTAGGGATCTGACACCGGTTAAGACCTTGCCGTTGGCCCTTAATGCTAGGATGTACAATTTTAATTTAGAAAGTATGCATTTGCAGGATGTTAGACTCGGCTAGGATACCTTATGTATTAGAGATTTGTTAAGGTTAGCCAAATAACATGTCTTCATCGAATTGTAATAAATGAAAATTGTACATGATTATGAAACTTTTATTTAATGTTTTAATTTTGTTTCATATTTTAATAAATACGGCCGGGAGGGTGACTCCCTCCCGCCTTCCAAAAGTTCAGAACTGCGTCCGTCTTCCCATCCTTGGGGATTGTGTTGGGAGGGGGTGACGGGCATCCCGGGCATATAACTTTTCTCCTGAGAATACCTATGCTTAAACATTGTGAGCAATAACAGACCCCTGTGTAAATTATGTGTGATCATGGAAATCATCACTTCCAACATAGGGCAACACTGCCCTTAATTCTTCCTTGGAGATTTCAACCTTCATTGGAGAGAACATAATGACCCCTCAGTTAATAGCCTAAAAACCTTCCCAGCAGACCTCAAACTGAACCACGCACAACATGGGTGCAACCCTAGCATCTAGTCATTGTTAGGTCAAACTCCATCAAACTTGTATTAATCGTCCCATGTGACTGGACAGACCACTACCTCATCAACTTCCTCATTACAGAACCGAGGAGGACACATAACCCCCAATTTAAGAAAGTAAAACAATGGAGAAGCGCGGAAGGACGGTCGTTGCAGGTGCCCACCCGAGACGCAAGTAAAATCGCCGTAAAACTCAAGAGCGTTCTGAGTCTAAAGAAAAAGCCGCCCTTCAAATAAACAGCGCGAGCATAGAGACAAGAGATATAAATACATATACGAGTATTTCACAACAACACGGCTGGGCAGGAAACTATAACGATCGTCTATTCCAGGATCGTAAATGAATGATCCAGAGAGCATGACTTGCTGATGTAAAGAATTCGAAGGGGTACAATAAACATAGACGCTACCCCGCTTGAAAGATATAGCAATAAGAATCAGAATTTATTTTAAAGAACTACGGATATCGCCCATTGACAAAAGCGATTCACTGAACTACCAAGTAGTGATTTTAAATTTGAAAATCTTTGTCCTGAAGAAGGTGAAAAACCACATCACCGAAACGCCGCGTCGACACTTTTTCATGGTTTTTTTATCTTTTAATTTGCAATTATGATGATTGAATAAATGTGATAGACTTTGTTTTTAAATCTACATGGTCAGTATCTTGATCAAATAAAGAAATTGTTTTTAACCAAACTCTCCTGTGTACATGCATATTGCTATTAGTGTAGTGGTGCGTAAAAAACTATGAATATACTCTGTTATATTGTTTAGGTCTGAGGGGACATAGATAAGGAAAAACCTTTTTTTTTAAAAATTTTGTTTACACAAAACTGTTGGATTTGTAAATTTGTCAATCTTGATGCAACTCTGGTTACAACATACGGTTTATCCTTGATATGGGTGGTAAAAAGTTTTGAGAGGGGCCTATACCCCTATAACATTTAAGAAAAGGGAACTGTTGTTTTTCTTAGAGTGCCTAATAACCCTATCCCTTTTCTCTGAAAGGGTTTCTCCTTCATATTTTTACAAAAGAAGGAACACTCGTGACATAAACCTCAAAAAAAATGAACTGCCTCCGCCAGCAGACATGACAGATGACCATGACCTGACAACCCATTATAACAACTCCATGACTAGTATATTTGATACAGTAAAACCCTTTCAGCTGAAAAGACTGTCCTCTAAAGACTCAAAACATTGGTATAATGGGAGTCTAAATGAACAAAAACACAACCTGAGACTAGCTGAGCATGCATGGAGATCTTCACTGTCCCTAGAACACCTTAAGCACCTGAAATCACAGAAGAGCAACTACAACAACACATTAGAAACTCAAAAGCACATTTCTTCAAAGTTCAATTAAACAAAGCCTGAAATTGCCCTAGAAACTGTTTGAAATGATTAAACAGCATTCCACTTAACAACACAATGCCCCCACATTAGGATCCTATCCACAACCAAACTGAGAAATATTTGCCTCCTACTTCCTTGAAAAATCATAGATAGAAAGATAAATAGAAAGATAGAAAGTGACCTCCAAACAGCAATGGAACTCCTCACAAGGCTACCTCCATATAGCTCCTGCCCATCTGAAAAAAACCCTAACCAACAGGGGCTAGCCCTCAAAAACAATAACCCAAAACCAGCCCCAGGAATCTTGTTTTTGGTCCAGGGAGGACCTGGCTTGGCTTGTTGGTCTGGACTGTTCCCATGAGACACAGGGTCAAGACTGATTTGCATATGGCTGGGTCCAAACTGGGTGGTGTAGTGGGCAAAAGAATGATGGATTTAACCCAAATCACTTCTGAGATCCTCTTCCAGACAATGTCTTCAACAAGATTGGAACTTCTCTATTACCACTCTTGACCAAGATAGTGAATGTCTTATTACTTCAAGTAAACCTACTGGACTGCCTAAAATCAGGACAGGTAACCCCTATTCTAAAAAAAACACAATCCTAGATAACTACAGTCCAATAGCCACTATTCCGCCCCAAACAAAGAAACAGAAGAAAAGCGTCCATATACAACCACATCGCACAATTCCACCTTAATAATTAATTCAAATCAGGCTTCCATCAGAGCAACAGCACGGAAAGCATCCTCACACATATTGTTGAATACGGCTTATACTATTAGATCAAAATGAAACCTGCCTCCTAATCTTCCAGGACCAATCATATGCCTTTGATACGGTCAAACATAACAGTCTCCTGGACTTACTTGAACACAGACTAGGTTTATCATGGGTTGTCCTAAAGTGATTTGCCTCGCTCCTCGACCACTGAACCCAAAGAATCAAGATTATGCAAGCTCTGTCTAATCCAGTCACCCTCGGAGTCCCTAAGGGATCCTTCTTATCACCTACCCTCTTTAATCTATTCATGAAGCCTTTACCATGTATGCAAATGATACACAACTATGGCTAAAAATATAAATACCTGAAAATATCCGTCTACCCAACTCGACTTTGCAAAAACCCCAAACTGGCTGACCAGAAAACACCTCAAGCCAAACTCGCTGAAAACCGAATTCCTCCTAATTGCCCCACCAAAAAGACACATCGACATTGATGACTGGAAGAAACACTTAACTATACACCACACATAATAGAGTCCACAAGATCACTGGGAATAACACTCAACAATAATCTTACCATGTAGGAACACATCAGCACAGCAACCAAAGCAACAAACTTTCATATGAGCATTTTAAGAAACCTAAAGCCCTTCCTCCCCGCCGATGACCTCAAATCAGCCGTACAAGCTCTAGTGATCCACAGAATAGAATGTAGGTATCCATCCGCATGAGATTTGCCGAGATCCAGACTGACTCTACTAAAGGCTTCCCTCAACTCGACTGCAAAGCTCATCACTGGCTCCAAAAAGAACAACCACATCACTCCTGATCTGAAGGCATTGAACTAGCTCCCTAATGAGGCAAGAAAACAGATGAAAGTTGCTTGAATACCATACAAAGCCTTTCACTTCAACATGCCAAGCTCTCCAGCCGAAAAAACTGGAATTGTCAGGCAGTGAAACATCAAAAATTCTGGAAAAAGAAAACCTACATCCATACTTTCTCCGGACCAGCACCTATGATCTGGAGCTCCCTGTCACCGATAATCAGAAAGAACCTTTCAAGCACATCCTTCAAAAAATAAGTAAATCTGCTTTTAATTAACAAAGCTTGATCTAGCTGGGTACTACTCAGACGTAGTTCATCAACCAGAATCTGCACTTGCCGCTATGTTTGAATTCCCAACTCACTCTTGTTTACCTTCCTGATCTATAATGAGTACTGACAACATTTATGTTTCCTTTTGACCACTCCTGCTTTCTAGTTGCTGTAACATTTGTAAAGTGCTCTGGTACCCTTCCAGGGTTTAATCAGCACTATATAAAAAAGAAAATCCTTAAATGGAAGTAGATACAAATTCTGCTGGGCAAGGCACAAGGTTGTGGCTAAAGAGGTCTTCACGTCATTGGATAGTAGCTGAACAAGGATTAGGTGAAGTTGGTCACTTTGGTGGGAAAGTTTTGAAAGGGATACATTTAAATGTTGTGCCTACTGAAGATCCCAGGACAGGCGGATACTTTTGACACCTTCATCAAGTGAAGATTTGTACTTTTGGACTTTTTTTAGAACTTGGATTCTTTCAGTAGGGCACGTCTGTGGTTTGTAGCTGCAGAGGGCTACATGAGGCCAGATACATTCAAAGCAAGTCCTTCTGAATCAGATTTGCTGCTGAAGGAAAGCTCAGAGTGGGTGCAAAGTAACATTTTGGCCCAGCGGCAACACAACTCCATTTGATTGGCTTGGTATGTTGCTCCTGGTTCTCTGGAGGTCTTTGAAACCAAAATGCTTTCAAGTCCAAGGTTTCAGGATATGTCAGGAGGAGTACACTTTGATACCAGCAAAGTGTTCAGGATCCTGTGGACAGCATTTTGGGGCCAGGGCTCACTCCAGCAGAAGCCAGCAACATAGTCTTGGGAAGGTACAGTTAGAACTGGCCAGCTAGACAGTTGCAGAAAAGGCCTCTTGTAGCTTCTTGTTTTCCCATAGCTTGAACAGGATGTCAGCCTTTTGAACCCTCATTATCCTTAGTACAGGAGAGAGTGCAAGTCTAGTCTTGTTGGTTGTTTTCAGGTTTGCACCTTTGCAGGACGTCCTGTGTGCGCTGCTGTAAATAATACCACAGTGCCCTTCTCTGCCTAAATCAAGATGGTGAAATCCTTCTCCCTCTTGCAGAGCCTGTGTTCCCACTCCTGAGATACAGCCATGGAAATGAGCAACCCCTCCTATTTGGTCATTCTAAACCAGCTCTGGAAGTAATTCCTATCCCACTGGGATTGGTGCGTGTATGTCTGGGAGAAAAAAGAAAATACCTGCCCTGGTGTCAGATAATGTGCGCCTATGTCAGGTTAAATCTTTATGAAGTTAATCAAGTTGCTGAGCACAGTTGAGATGGTCATCCTGTCAAAACAACTACATACCTCACACCCAAGGATATTGTCTCAGTTCTAGAACCAAGTTAACACCCCAATAAAGGAGCTATTCAGCTCCTGGTTAACAGTTGTAACTCATACAAATTGGCTTTCAGAGACTTTAGCCATGGAAAAGAACTCGCTAAAAGTATCTTTCCCAAAATGTGTATCCTAAATTAAACTTCACCAGTGAATTGGGCTTGTACTAAATATTCCACAAAGCCCAATAATGATATCTGCAGCTGGGTTTTAGCTGGAGATAACATTAATAAATTCAATGTTTTATCCCGATGCTTTACTATGCCATACCCTTTGCAACATCGCAAGATTTAGCATGCTCACAAGACAACTGGCAAAGGAGTGACCGATAATGCAGACACAAACATTGCTGTGAACCGCCAAACATCTACTCCACTATGAGTTGTCTTCATCAAGAAGAAGTAATTTAAATACAAAAAGGGATTCTTTAAGGCCATACATGGTGACCAGCTGCTGTCTGTTAAATTGAACAATATGTTAGATTACAAATAATCGTACAGTGAGAGGTAACTCGAATTTGGCTCTCCCTTCAAGAAAGAAAACAAGTTCACCATTTCAAGTTTGAAATTGGATACCATGCTCTAAAAACGCATAACGTGATACCAAGGACTACCAATTATTTTAAAAATGACTGTCTCCTTAAGAATAGGCTATGCACGGTGACGTTTTAATCCAGCTAGAAAATGGGAACTTCCCTGATTTGATTATTTTGGAAACTGGTGTACAGAAGAAAGGTACTTTTGAATGCTTGTTGAATATATTATGGTTGTGCCAAGCTCAACCAATAATTTTATTCCCAACAAGTGACAAAACAGCTTAAATTTAATTAGGAATTAGACAGATATCATAGTACCAATCCATTCCAAAGCTCAGGTCAGAGAATGAATTTGGGTACGAGTAGAAAGTTTTTCATGCGACTATTCACACTTTACAAAGGGTTAGTAAACCTGTAGTTTGGGAGCTACTTATGTTATGTGCACGTGATTACTTTCCTTAAAATATTGGGTAGGCTATATCAGGTACAGTCAAGGCTAAGAATCTTAAAGTAACAAGTTAGTGATAGAATCAACTGTGAATATTAACTAAAGGGAAACTGAATGATAGTTTCAGAATCCAAACTGTAGCGTTGACCATTGTTAAAATGTAACAGTCAGAAAAATAGCAGAAGGTGCAACAACCCATAAACTAGATATTTGTGTACCTGATTTACACAGGTACAGTAGCCTGGTTATTGCTGTAAAATCACATCTGCACAGTATTTCGTTTTAAAACACTATGAATGAATGCCTCTAAAACCTGCACATCCCGAATCTTTCTGTATATTCTTTATAAAAATATCTAGTTTATGGGTTGTTGCACCTGCTGCTGTTTTTCTGTCTGTTACAAAAAGCTCTTTTACAGCAATAATGGAAAGGGGCGACCACTCGGTCCCCCCGAACGTATGGTTGGGTGCCCCGATCCTCCCGGGAAACCATTTTGGGCGGGAGGCGTGTCTCGGCTGGTATGCCCGAAGTGGCGTAGCCGGGGCGCGCCTTTTCCCGCCCAAGAGGGGTTGTCCTAGACACCTACACCGTTGGACACGCCCCGTAGGCGGTTGGAGGAGGGTCCACGCCCTCCCGAGGAAGAATAAAGGAGCAACAATCCAAGGAAGCATCCTCTTGTTCCTGTGCTTGGAAGCTGCACCTCCTCGTTGCACGTGAGCCCGAGACGGAACAAGGAGCCAATTTTGAGAACTTGTAATTTTTGTGTTTCTCTTTCAGTGAGTCCGAAGCTTTGGATCCAGGACCTCGAATCGAATATCCGCGAACGATGCCTGGCAAGAAGGTCGGAAAGAAGGTTGGGACCGAACAAATGCTTCGCATGCTGGTGAAAGACATGGCGAACATGAAAAAGCAGATGGCGGCAATGAATGGCACGGGTAGACCGAAGAAAGTTATCGGACCAGCATTGCCGGGAATAGTCCCTGCCGGGAGAGGTAAAAGGGCCAGGAATGGGGCGGCAGGAGGGGAGGCCCCGGTTCCCGAGTCACCCCCGGCGAGCCCGGTCAGTCCAGTGGAGGCCCCAGTTCCGATCCCGGACGCGGGACAGCCGATCCTGGTAGTGGTTACACCCGTTAGCGAGGAGGATATGCCTCCCGAACTGGCCGCTCAGTTGGCAGCATGGTTGGGCAAGAACAACGAGAGTGCTGTGGCACCGGGAGACACGGCCGAGGAGGCCAGGTTAATAATGAAGCAGTTGCGGCAATCGAGAGATGCTGCGAAGGCACCTTGTCCTCTTGTTACACCACAGGTTCCCCCGGAGCAGCCGGCGTCGAGCGTTGGAACAGCAGCAACAACAGATCCAGCTACTGGTTCGGGTAAGCAGCCGTTGCCAATAGCGGGGGAGGGATCGTTACCCTCAAGGAGGGAAAAGGTGGTTCAACATATCCCGATGGATGTGAAAGAGAGGATTTGGGCTGATAAATATGTGAACATGTTTTCACTGTTGACCGATCACTATGAGATTGAGCACGTTAGAAATCAGAAGGAATTGTTGCATCCGAGTGTATGGCGTGCAAAGATGGCGGGTTTCAGAGTAGATGAAACGATCGCTAATTGGGCCAGGGCGTTTGGAATGTTCACAGCAATCATGGGGGAACGTAGGCCCGAAGTGTTGACTGAATTAGCCTGTTACCAGACACGTATTATGGGATTTTATGAATCATATGAAGATAATCAGTGGATGGGTTACGATAACAAATTTCGCAAGGCCAAGGAGCACGACTCATCCCTGACGTGGGATTGTTTCGACTCCATTTCCTGGCAGAAGCAGGTTATGCCGAACGCGGCAAAGTCGTCTTCTCTTGGCGGGAATGGGGCAGAGCCTTCCCGCCATTATTTGGCGGCGCCCTTTCGGGCAGGCGCCAACGGTGATCAGCAGACAAAGAATAATGGGAACTCGGGTAAGAAAGGGGTCTGTTGGAGCTTTAACAGAGGCAAGTGCACTAGGCCACAAGGGACATGCAAGTTCAGGCATGAGTGTGCAGGGTGCGGACAGGCTTCACACCCGAGAGTTCGTGCAGAGCCAAGAATGGTGATACAGGAGGTAGAGGAGGTGCCAAACAGGTCTAATTTCGGCCGAGGGGCACCTTTACCTAATCCCGTTGACATCATGGCAATGATCCCTTGGCTGAACGAATAGCCTGATCATGTCTCCGCTGGGGTGTTGCGAGACGGTTTCTCATATGGTTTCCACATCCCGGCGGGGGATTTTCAGGGGAAAGCACAGTGTAAAAACCAACTATCTGTTCAACAAAATACGGCGGTGGTACAGGCAAAGATTGCAAAGGAGGTGACCTGAGGTCGGGTTGCGGGACCGTATGTGAACCCGCCAGTTGTTAACTTTGTTTGTTCACCATTGGGAGTTGTCCCCAAGAAGGACCCAGGTGAGTTTCTTTAATCCATAATTTGTCCGCTCCTAGGGGTCTTTCGGTGAACGATGCGATTGACCCTGGAGTTTGTTCGGTGCGGTACGCATCCTTTGATGAGGCCGTCGCCATGTTGAATCGCCTGGGGCCCGGAGCGCTGATGGCTAAATCAGATATCGAGTCAGCGTTCAGGTTGCTCCCGGTACACCCACAGGATCAGCATCTCTTAGGTTTTGTGTTTCAAGGGCGATACTACATGGATAAATGTATGCCGATGGGCTGCTCCATCTCTTGTGCCCTTTTTGAGAAGTTCAGTACTTTTCTGCAATGGGCGTTCACCGGAGCCACGGGCTTCACGCAGGTTATGCATTACCTTGATGATTTTCTGTTTTTGGGGGCAGCCGGGGGCACGGAATGTGAACAAGAGTTGATGCAATTCTGTAATCTCATGAGAGGATTTGGCGTGCCACTGGCACCAGGCAAGACAGTGGGGCCATCTACTTCACTCGAGTTTCTGGGGATTGAGCTCGATTCAGTGGAGGGGTGCTTCCGTTTGCCCAAGGAGAAGGTAATGAAATTTAAGGCCTCGCTTGAAATATGCCTTGGCGAGAGAAAAGTAACTCTCCATCAGTTGCAACAAGCTGTGGGTCAGCTTAACTTTGCCCTTAGAGTGATACCGATGGCTCGCCCCTTTTCCCGCTCTATCGCACAAGCCATGGTTGGCCTTAAGGAAGGGCACCACCGCACAAGACTGTCAGCAGAGGTCCGCCAGGATATGCGCATTTGGCTGGCATTTCTGGCGGGCTTCAACGGTCGGGTCGTGTGGAACAAACCGCCAGCCTCCTCCGAAGAGCTGGGGTTGTGGACCGACTCGGCAGGAAGTGTGGGTTTTGGCGCCATCTTTGGTGATCGATGGTCGGCACAAACATGGCCGGCATGGTGGCACGATAGTGGGCTCACAGGGAACATTGGGTTCCTTGAGCTGTTCCCCATTCTGGTAGCCTTGAAAACATGGCCAGAGGGGTTCCGTGATCGTGCTGTGGAATTCTGGTCTGATAATATGACTGTTGTGGAATGTATCAATAATCAGGCAGCACGCTGCAAATGGATTTTGAGATTGCTGAAAGAAATTGTCCTGCTATGTATGCGACTGAACGTCCACTTTAGGGCAAGACACGTGCCGGGGGTACTGAACCAGGCAGCTGATGCACTCTCTCGTTCCCATATGCAGGCCTTCCGGGGTTTTCTGCCCTCAGCGGACTTGGTGGCGGCACCATTTCCCGAAGCTCTCTGGTCTCTCGGTGCCCCGGATTACAAAACCTCGTGGGAGAGAGTCTAGCGCCCAGGACAAGGAAGGCATATGAAGGGGCGTTCCGTTCCTATTGGTCATTTTTGGGTTCAGCTAGGGGGGAGCATTGGGGGCAGGAGGAGTATGTCCTGAAATTTCTGGTATCATTACATCAGGCAGGCCGATCACTGGCAACAGCCAATGGGCACAGGGCCGCCATTGCCTTCATGGCGCAGGCTCATGGCATCCAGGACCCCACATCGTCCTTTCTCGTAAAGAAGGCACTGCGTGGGTGGCAACGCCTTGAGGGTCGTAGAGTGGATGAGAGGCACCCGATAGGTCTAGCAAGGTTGTCCCTGTTAATGTCCGTACTCCCTGCGACTTGTTCATCTCAATCAGAGACAGTGCTGTTCCGGGCCGCTTTTGCATTAGCATTCCATGGGGCTATGCGGGTAAGCGAGCTGGTAGCGAGGAATAAGCAGGATACGGGGGGAGGTCTGTGTCGAGAACACATTCAAATTAAGGGCGAGACAATGGTAATCTCAATAGCCAGGCCCAAGACCGATCAGGGAGCGATCGGGGACAGTGTGGTAGTCCAGCGGATCCTGGGGTCTCCCATGTTCCCGGTAAAATGCGTGGAGGAGTATTTAGCGCAGAGGGCGGCATCATGGGGGGGAGCTTGCTGAGGCACACCGACGCCACCCCACTGACGAGGATTCAGTTTCAGCGGGTGCTAACGATGGCAATCGCGGCAGCGGGCTTGAACCCGAGCGATTTTGGGACCCATTCCTTCCGGATAGGGGCTGCTACAGAGGCTACAGCCAGGGGTCAGAGTGTTGAAAAGGTGAAACAGTTGGGGCGTTGGTCCTCGAATTGTTATAAAAGGTATGTGCGGTTGCACATGTTGTGAAGCTAATGTCATGCACTCACGCTTCTTGTTTTCTGTTTGGTTTTCAGTTTCGCGAGCAGGCTTTGCGGGGCGAACTGTGCAGTTGACCCGACACCTGGGGACCAGCGGTCAAAGATCACCGGCTGAGGAAAGAGTGGTGTGGGTCGTTGGCCACTCATACGTGAGGCGTGCTGCGGACGTATTCAAAGCAGGTGACATGATTCACGGGCTGGGGAATACGGGTACAGGGTGACCTTCCACGGAAGGGGCGGGCTCTGTATTGACCAGTTTCAAGGTTTTATGGAGGGACTGTTAGGGCGGACAAGGTCACCGCCGTCTGTAATCATAGTGCATCTTGGGGGCAATGATTTGGTGACCATTGGTCGACGAGTACTTCTCGAGTTAATCTTATCTTCAGTGAGTTGGTTGGCGAGAAGGGTTCCGGGGTGTTCGATCGCATGGTCACACATGATTCCTAGGAAGGTGTGGCGGGGGGCCCTCTCTGTGTCAGCCTTGAATCAATCGGTAAAGAAGGTTAATGAGTAGGTTGTTTTGTACAGGAAATTTGCATTGTGTTCCACATGGATGTATCCGGGGGGACCATATGTATCTGGAAGATGGGGTCCATTTGTCCCGGGAGGGAAATGTCTTACTCATAGGTGACTTAATAGCTTGGTTAAAGAGTTTATGTAGCCATGACCTTTAGTAGGAGTTTTGTGGGGGGTCCGGATAGCCGGTCAACTATCCGGCCTGTGGCGGTAAGGTCATGATCGGTGAGCAGTAATTGGAAGATCCCTAGAGGTGGGGCGCCACCCATTATAGATGGGAGCGCCCGGGGGGAGGCGGCCATTGGCCCCTCACACGGGGAGGCGGTACCCTCTAAGGATGGGGCCGCCGAAAGGGAAGGCGGTCATAGGCCCCTCCCTGGGGAGGAGGGGCTACGGGCCCCTCCTGGGAATTTCCTGGGGCCAGGACATCCGCGACGGCAGATGTGGTAAGCAGTGTGGGGTGGGAGGGGGGTCTACGCTACCTTCTAGACACCTCACACGAGTCCTCGGACGACCACCAAGATGGCGTCGAGTAAATATGGGGCCCCCGTTAAGACAAGGGAAATTGGAAGTTGGCACAGAGGTACAGTCCTCTGTGCGCCCGCCCCTCACAAGTAAGGGGGGGAGTTCTGGTATTAGGGATCTGACACCTGTTACGACCTTGCCGTTGGCCTGTAATGTTAGGATGTACAATTTGAATTTTGAGAAATGCATTTACAGGATGTTTTAGAATCGGCTAGGAGAACCTTTGTATTAGAGATATGTTAAGGTTAGCCAATAAACATCGTAATGTGTAAATGAAATTGTACATGATATGAAACTGTTATTTTAATGTTTTAATTTTGTTTCATATTTTAATAAATACGGCCGGGAGGGTAACTCCCTCCCGCCTTCCAAAAGTTCAAGAACCGTTTCCGTCTTCCCATTCTTGGGGATTGTGTTGGGAGGGGGTGACGGGTATTCCAGCCATATGGAAAGGGGCGACCACTCGGTCCCCCCGAACGTATGGTTGGGTGCCCCGATCCTCCCGGGAAACCATTTTGGGCGGGAGGCGTGTCTCGGCTGGTATGCCCGAAGTGGCGTAGCCGGGGCGCGCCTTTTCCCGCCCAAGAGGGGTTGTCCTAGACACCTACACCGTTGGACATGCCCCGTAGGCGGTTGGAGGAGGGTCCACGCCCTCCCGAGGAAGAATAAAGGAGCAACAATCCAAGGAAGCATCCTCTTGTTCCTGTGCTTGGAAGCTGCACCTCCTCGTTGCACGTGAGCCCGAGACGGAACAAGGAGCCAATTTTGACCCACCCACCAGCCCCTGATGGCAGCGAGTTGTATGGCAATAAAGTTGATTAACGAGGATATTATCTCTTTCAGGTTGTTTCGAATAAAGTTTCGAGTGTTTTTTTTGATGTGACAATAAAATGGTTGCTCTTTTTTAGGCGAAGTATCACAGCTGAGTTGAAAGAGGTGTTATTCCCAGTATAACTGTTCATTCCGTCCTCATTAGGTTAAAAATGTTGTATTTATTTTTGGTCGGGCGGTAAGGTCATGATCGGTGAGCAGTAATTGGAAGATCCCTAGAGGTGGGGCGCCACCCATTATGGATGGGAGCGCCCGGGGGGAGGCGGCCATTGGCCCCTCACACGGGGAGGCGGTACCCTCTAAGGATGGGGCCGCCGAAAGGGAAGGCGGTCATAGGCCCCTCCCTGGGGAGGAGGGGCTACGGGCCCCTCCTGGGAATTTCCCGGGGCCAGGACATCCGCGACGGCGGATGTGGTAAGCAGTGTGGTGTGGGAGGGGGGTCTACGCTACCTTCTAGACACCTCACACGAGTCCTCGGACGACCACCAAGATGGCGTCGAGTAAATATGGGGCCCCCGTTAAGACAAGGGAAATTGGAAGTTGGCACAGAGGTACAGTCCTCTGTGCGCCCGCCCCTCACAAGTAAGGGGGGGAGTTCTGGTATTAGGGATCTGACACCAGTTACGACCTTGCCGTTGGCCCGTAATGTTAGGATGTACAATTTGAATTTTGAGAAATGCATTTACAGGATGTTTTAGAATCGGCTAGGAGAACCTTTGTATTAGAGATATGTTAAGGTTAGCCAATAAACATCGTAATGTGTAAATGAAATTGTACATGATATGAAACTGTTATTTTAATGTTTTAATTGTGTTTCATATTTTAATAAATACGGCCGGGAGGGTAACTCCCTTCCGCCTTCCAAAAGTTCAAGAACCGTTTCCGTCTTCCCATTCTTGGGGATTGTGTTGGGAGGGGGTGACGGGTATCCCAGCCATACCAGGCTACTGTGACTGTGTAACACAGTACCTGATTTACGCCCTCAGTAATGGTGGACTGCCCGGACTGCTGGATTGTTCAGCGTCCTCGGCGTTTTTGCATCCACGCACTTTGATCGGTGGTTGAACTGCAGAATGAAAGCGGAATGCGGAGTGAGCAGAGACGCGCGGTCTTTTCAAGAAAGAGGCGCGAGGCAAAGAAATAATTGATGTGGAGCGCAGAAGTTGCAGAGAAGGTGGTGACTTTGGCGGCTGTCTGGGGCGCACTCTGGGGGTAAGATCTTCATTACTGGCTGCGGAGTACGGCGGAAAAGTAAGCTGATCTGAGTAAAAAACTCGGTTTTGGTTGAGGCCCCCAGGTGTTAAATCAATGGAGCAACTTTAATAGCGTTTGGGAGAGGAGGTATTAATAAGGACTGATATTCCTGAAAACCCTTTGCATCTTGGGAGATTGAGTCCAAGGCACAAATACCTTAAAAATGGGGCAGATATTAAACACTCGCCCTGCTAAGCTTAAAACTCCCCAGCTCATGGCTAAGGACGTGATAGAGGCAGAGAAAGCAGCTCGCCTGGCTGGGATGGAAAGTACCCCTCATGCCCATGTCCATGACTCTACACTTGAGAGTTCTGAGGTAGAGGAGAGAAACTTGGCTGTCGCAGGGACAGTTGTTCAACAGCCAGTCCAGCTAGGGAAAATTTCTGGTAATGATGGAGTCATTAAAAGCTCTCCATTAAGTTTTCAAGAGGAAGGAGATCTGGAAATGCAGAAGAAAGTGAGCACCACGAGAGGGTTCAAACAATTCTCACACTTCCTTAAAAAAAACAATGCCACACGCTTCCTCTCCTAGCCCCAGTTTGTGTGCACAGAATATCAAGGATTTTTCCGGAATCCCTGGCTACCACCGCAACTGTAGGAACCACAGCTAGGATAGAGGTACCAGATGTTGGGGCTGAGGTACCAAGATCAGATAGTCTACATGTTCCTCCTAAAGCTTCAAATACTCTAGATGCTGATTCTGCCATCAATATTGAACTGCCTGACCAGCCTAATTCTTCCCATTCCAAAGGAGAGACTGCCCTAGTTCCCACTAACCAGAGTGGGATGCCTGCAGTAAATTTGTAAAAATCTTAAAAAGCTCTAGTTTGTGATCAGGGGAGAGATTCTTCAAGGAGTATAGGGATTGTACCGATAACCTTGACTCAGTCTACAGCCCCTCAACAGGAGGAGGGGGGGCAAAGAACTTTATCTCCAGCCTTAGTTCCGGTTAGCCCCAATACTAACCTTGATTCTGACCTCTGTCCTAACCTATTGGCTAATTCAGGGGGGCAATTTCAAATGAGCATAAAGGACATGTTAAATCTGATCCTAGAGGAAGTTTGGGATTTGAAAAAAACTCAAAAGACGGAACTGGCCTCTCTCAATCTGCGCTTGGAGAAGATTGAAAGTACTATGGGTAGCCTTCCAGTTAAGCTCCAGGAGTCTGAAGAAAGGAAATTGGCCTCAGAAAACCAGCTGTCTTCTGTTAAGAAGGAGGTTGCAGCCACCGCAAAAAGTAAGCATGCGCTGGAGAATAAAATGGAAGAGTTAGAGAATCATTCTCGAAGATCGAACCTTCGCATAGTAGGTGTTCCAGAGTGAATGGAAGGGTCCCAAACCCTGAATTGGGTAAACACCTTCATCAAACAAAGAGTTCTTCCTGACTTTCATGGCGACCTTACGTTCACAAGGGCCCATCGCGTCCCGGCTCATCCATGTCCTAACTCGACACTTCCACGTACTATACTGATTAACTTTGCCGACTTCGGCATAAAATAAACAATCCTAACGAAAGCTATTCAACAGCAGCAATTTACGGTGAATGAGTGTTGAGTTTTTGCGGACATGACAGCTGTAGCAGCCCGCTGTAGGAAGGAGTTTGTCAAAATCTTTCACCTATTCAAGGCAAAGGGGGCACAAGCTTCAATCGCCCAGCAATCTAAGTTGAGAGTCCTGGTGAAAGGAAAATTCTTTATGTTTTCGGATGTAGATGAAGCCCAGGAATATCTAAAAAGAGATCTCCCAGGCTCCGAAGGGTCAGAAGGGCCAATATTAGTTTCTGTATTTTTCAGTATGATTTAATTCCGTTGCTACGCTTTGTGTGGGGGTAAGGCAATATAGATCTCCTGCAAAAATCTTACGTTGGAAAGAAAGGGGCTGCGGACTTCTTGCTATGAGTTCAGAGTGGGGAGTTTAAATAGTACGTTTAATTGTCAGGGATCCGTGTAGGGAGGGGAGGTCACGATCAACAGGGTGTAGCAACATGGCACCCAAGTTGAAGTGGAGGGTGTGGTGGAGGGGGGATGGTCCACTTTTCAGGCAGGGGTCACAGTATAAAAGAACAAGCATTTGCAATGCAATAGTTCTCGCATGATGAAATTTTGAGCTATTGGTCTTATAAATGACAATTTTTTTATTCATGCATTTTGAAAATAGCTATAGTTATAACTTTCGCAAATGTGACACCTATAGCATTTGTAATGCAACATGTTTTGTATTTACGTGACTTAGATGTATTGATATTATAAATAACAATGGCTTTTAATTTTTTTAAAATAATTAATACATAAATAAAAGTGATTGTAATTTATAATGGCAATAGCTTAAACTTTTATAAATAACTTTTGTGAAGATTATGTTCAGTGTATTTTATTGTGATGAAAATGCAAGAACAGAAGTGAAATATTAACATCTTTTTTTGTGACATTTGTAATAAAGCTAGAAACATTGAGGGACCATATTTGAACCAGTTGTTGTTCAATGGTTGCACAGATTGATGCTGTGATGGTGCGGAGTGATGTTGTGGTGGCGACGAATGATGCTGTTGCGTTCAGTGATGCTGTGATGGCCCTGAGCGATGCTGTGGAGGCAGTGAATGATGCTGTGGAGGCCATGAGTGATCCTGTGGAGGCCCTGAGTGATGCTGTGGAGGCCCTGAGTGATGCTGTGGTGGCGCAGAATGATGCTGTGGTAGCGCATAGTGATGATGTGGTGTTCCAGAGTGATGCTGTAGTGTTCCAGAGTGATGCTGTGGTGGTGCTGAGTGATGCTGTGGTGGTGCTGAGTGATGCTGTGGTAGTCCTGAGTGTTGATGTGGTGGTGCTGAGTGATGCTGTGGTGGTGCTGAGTGATGCTGTGGTGGTGCTGAGTGATGCTGTGGTGGTGCTGAGCGATGCTGTGGTGCTGCTGAGTGGTACTGTGGTGGTGCTGAGTGATGCTGTGGTGGTGCTGAGTGGTGCTGTGGTGGTGCTGAGTGATAATGTGGTGGTGCTGAGTGGTGCTGTGGTGGTGCTGAGTGGTGCTGTGGTGGTGCTGAGTGGTGCTGTTGTGGTGCTGAGTGATGCTGGGGTAGTGCTGAGTGATGCCGGGGTAGCAATGCTGGGGTAGCAATGAGTGATGAATTGGTGATGCTGAGTGATGCTGTGGTGGTGCTGAGTGATGCTGGGGTGGTGCTGAGTGATGCTGTGGTGGTGCTGAGTGGTGCTGTGGCGGTGCTGAGTGATAATGTGGTGGTGCTGAGTGATAATGTGGTGGTCCTGAGTGGTGCTGTGGGGGGTGCTGATTGATGCTGGGGTGGCGCTGAATGATGCTGTGTGGTGCTGAGTGGTGCTGTGGTGGTGCTGAGTGATGCTGTGGTGGTGCTGAGTGATGCTGTGGTGGTGCTGAGTGGTGCTGTGGTGGTGCTGAGTGATAATGTGGTGGTGCTGAGTGATGCTGTGGTGGTGCTGAGTGATGCTGTTGTGGTACTGAGTGATGCTGGGGTGGCGCTGAATGGTGCTGTGGTGGTGCTGAGTGGTGCTGTGGTGGTGCTGAGTGGTGCTGTGGTGGTGCCGAGTGGTGCTGTGGAGGTGCTGAGTGATGCTGTGATGGTGCTGAGTGGTGCAGTGGTGGTGCTGAGTGATGCTGTAGTGGTGCTTAGTGGTGCTGTGGTGGTGCTGAGTGATGCTGTGGTGGTGCTGAGTGGTGCTGTGGTGCTGCTGAGTGATAATTTTGTGGTGCAGAATGATACTGTGATGGGGCTGAGTGGTGCTGTGGTGGTGCTGAGTGATAATGTGGTGGTGCTGAGTGATAATGTGTTGGTGCTGTGTGGTGCTGTGGTGGTGCAGAGTGGTGCTGTGGGAGTGCTGCAAATAAAAAGCCATCTTGCTGTGCTTCCCCATTACATGCACAGAGAGACACACCTGCCAGATCTTAAGAAAAGAAGCATTATGGAAAGAAATCACTGCCCATCACAGTGGTGAAGTTGATATACAGAACCCTGTGGTTCCAATTTCCAGTGGCCTCGGCTTAGCTCTTTTGATTTTGGGGCCTGTGGAGAGAGTGTGTTTGGACAGCCATGGGGCGGAGTCGCCAAACCTTTAAATATGCCAGAGAACCCAGACCACCACAGAGCACCGCACAGGGGTCCTTAGACCAGAATTACCGAGGCGCTGTCACTAAAGGAAACACGCATCTAGGAATGCCATATATCACCCAAAGGGAGGAACCACGGAGGAAGTTTATGGAAAGCGAGCACATTCCCTCGGTCTTTCAAACATCAAAAAAATAATACAACTGATGGCATTGCTGTCAACAGGCAATAAATGTTACTTTCAAAGCCGACCCCGTTGTGAGAGAATTCTCTTCAAATACAGATAGTAACGGGAGAAAATGATTCGCTTTCAAGAAATAAATTGACAAAAAAGACTAAATGAATCAAAAAGAGATTGCAGTGGCATTAAGTATCTGGTGGTTTGATGCTTTCCACCAATTCTGATCAGGACAAATGCGTGCTTGCACAAAAAAAAACAAGAAGTTCAAAGGGCACCCACTCTGCCAGGTTTAGTACATAACTGTTCAGTACATGCCATATGTTAGGATTCGGATGAATAAACAAGTGCAAAAGACACGCAGGATACTTAAAAGCGGCCGCGAAATGAAATTAAAAGCGGCCGGGAAATGCTGTCGGCATTGCGTGGGCGGAGGGCGCATTCCTTTGAAGTGTGAAGCAGGGGGCGGGGGAGCGGATCCCTTTGAAGTGAAGCTCTCGGCATTGCTGTCGCAGGTCTGATGCAATGATGTGAGGCAGGCGGCTCGGAGAGCAAATGGAAAGTGCTTGCACGGGCACATGCACTCGGCGCAATCCGCCTGGTTTAGCTTTCGTGGATCCAACTCTATAAGTCTCGACATCTGCAATGCGCAAGCGCATTGGCTGAGGTCAAGACCTAAAAACTAAGCCGGTTATTTTTCAAGTATATGTTGTTTATTTGCATCTATTCCTAACGGACTCTAGGCAGATGGGGGGTGGGTTCAGTCTATTGACTCTGTTTCTTTGCATATGGCCAATATGGTAGCATTAAAAGTTGTTTCATTTAATGTTAATGGACTGAATAATCAGAGAGAAATGTGTGCCACTGAAATGTGGTTAAAAACTGAAAATCCGGGAGTGATTCTTCTACAAGAAACCCACATTTAGGTTATAAAACTCCCCAAATTTGCTATGTTTAAATTTTGGGCAGCCTATAGGGGATTTTCGTCGTCCACAGCCTCTCATAGAGGAACTGCCATATTTTTAAACAAAAATTTACAAGCAGATTATGTTAATTCCAGTAAAGATCAACAGGGGAGGTGGTGTTGGGTTACATGTTCCTTTAGATCAAGATTCAGCCCTTTGACATTTGTGAGTTTTTATGCACCTTTGGAGGATAATTCTAAAGCATATGAGGAGCTATGTCAATCGCTGACTCAGGTCCCTGGATATATAATTGTGGGGGGTGTAGGAGAGTAGGGTCTGCTATCCTATGGTCACCCCAAATTTTTGCTTTTTGCTTCACTGGTTTCTGACTTAATGTGGCTGTGGGCCTGCTAATCAGACCCACAGCCTGCTGTTCTCTCTCTAAATTACTGCCAATGCACGCTAGGTGCATTACAAATTGGAACTGGTTCACCTTATGAGCCCCTGTATTAGTGCACCCTAGGTGCCCAGGGCATATGTGTAACCAAGGCCTACCAGGGGCTGCAGCATGTATTGTGCCACCCCTGGCCTGGCCACCATATTTGACACAACTGGCTGATCACTCAGCTGGGGTAAGTCGGTGTAACCACCTCTTACTTAGGTACAGTATGTCTGTGCCTAACCCTAAACTGGACACATATGTTCCTATCAGCCACTCCTATGGAAGGCCTCATCAATCCTGGAGGCAGAGTGCTTGGAAATATGTGAGATGGTGCTCTAGCATGAGCTGAGCCTGTCTGCAGCTGTCGGGAACCACTCCCTAAGCTGTTCCGGGATATTGCCATACCATATACTCTTAAGTGCATTATAATCCTCGCGGTTAAATTCTATCTTTGGTTTGGCTTTATCAAAACATGTCGAGTAAGGTGTCATACGAATTGGAATACTATCCCCTCGCCAATTCTGGCGACGATGATAGCATTCCACCCTTCTAGAGGGACACGACATGTGTGTAGCCTTAACCCCGGTTAAAGTTAAACAGAGCCTCAGCATCACAAAATGGATGCTGCCACCACAGACACGAGTCTGGCCTCCTGCTGCTGACCGAAACTCGGCAGATGGTGGCCTGGACAAAGGGTTTCCTGCCTTGGGAGGTGCGAGCACCACCCCAGACAGGGTTTTGTGTATTGGGTAGGACAGGGCTGAATAGAATCAGACATGCCCGGGGCACACAAGGTGTCCCCGTGCATAGGCCAGTCCAAACCGGTCCTGGGACTTTCCAGACCCAGGCTTGGCGCGGAACTGGACAAAGGAAAGGGGGTGTAACCGCCCCCCTTCCTGGTTCCTCCCAGAGGAGGGACCTAGCAGGAGATCCACCCCTCAGATTGGGAATAAGAGTGGGAGCAGTGCCATTGCACAGCAGATCATCCTGAATCAACTTTACACGAAGAAGAAGACTGGACTTCGACATTCTGCTGCACAGAAGACTGAAGAGAATCTCCCTTGTGGCCTAGGAGTGGCCACCCTGTGAACACAGGTACCAACCAGCAACTCGACATCTGCTTTGCCGCCGCCTCCCGCCGGAGCCCGAGCCCAGAGCCCGACAAGAACCAGACTCCCAGACCTCTCAGAGCCCGATCCACAGTCCCTGCAAAGAAGGGACCCGTGGAGGCACCGAGTGACGTGGGACCGGACCTCTTGGAAGACACTCGAACAGCTGACTGCGCAGCTTCTGAGGCATCCTCAATGCTGTGCTTTGGGGACTGAGAACCCCCACCACCAAGCAGCCCTTTCACCGAAGAGCAGCCCTCCAGCATCTCCACGATCTGCGTGGGGCCCTTTTGCATTGTGCCACTTGACGCGCCATCCCGGCCACTAGCCACGTGGTCAGCGGCCATCTTGGCGACGAACCCGACAATTTACACAGCAGGTCTGGTTGCTCCAGACCTACCCAAGCTCCTGTAAAAAGGAGCACCGCTCTGACCTTGCTGGTCCGAGTGTTAAGCATCTTTCCACTTCTGCGTGGCTTGCATTTGCCAAGGCCTGTTTGCTCCGATCAGGTCGCCGACACCGCCAACAGCGAGAAGCCTACGTGGGACAGCTCGTGACCGACTCCTGGACGTCCTCGACCCCGGGTATCCACGTGGCTGCAGAAAGAAGCTACCCGACAACGCCTGTTTGCACCCGACATCGCCTGGTTCCAATCTGGTTCCACGGTAGTCACTGGCTAGTGACTTTGAACACTGTCCCCTCTGCTTTCAGGTCTTCACATCTTCAGATCCACCCTTGGATCCACCGGAACTCTTCACATCGAGCCGCCTGCAGCATCTTCAGCTCCAAGCACCATCGACCAGCGTGACGAAACCCGACACTACTTCGACCCTGTGCACCCGCTTCCTGTGGGTGAGGTAACTCAGCTCCGCCGGTGCTCCTGCACTGGTACACATCTCAAGGGCCTGTGTTTTAAGTTTCAACTCCGTAGGTCACTCGGAAGGTTCCTAACTTTCTAACTTTGTACTTTTTACGCACCATAGACTTTGCATTGGAAAGTGCGTGCACTTTGAACACTGCACCCGAGTCCCGTGGGCCTCTCCCGACTTAGTTACTGCTAGTCTCGAATAGCTCCAGCGATTCCCAAGGCCCTAGGCCTCTTCACTTTCCCATTGGTATCTCTTATACCACTTTCTTAATATATGGTTTAGGTGGCCCCTAGGGCTCATCCATATTGTGCAACTTTTGTGTATTTTAAACTGTCTTGTGATTTAACGCTTGTGCTTCTGTGCTCATAAAGAGTCCAGGGGATTTTATAGTTAATAAATCAATATATATTTTCAATATATATCTGTGTGGTGTCCCTTTCATTTGGTATTCAAGGGGGTTGTGTATGGTATAACAGCTGGCTTCACATGCCTTTCAGAGTTTAGCCTAAGACTGCTTTGTCCACGTTACCACTAGGATAACCGGTCTACAAGGTTGAATTACAACCATCATCATAAGGGTTGCTTGGCATGGTACAAAGTGATCACTAGAATTAGTGAGCATTATATACCAGGCCAACTTCTCACAGGGGGGACTTCAATATTTTGATGAACCCCCACTTAGATTCCACTGTACATGGGAAATTACAGATAAAGCCTAAGTCTTTTAAGGTTTTGCAAAATTACGGAACAATGTTAAATCTGTGTGATCCCTGCCGAGCAGCGTTTCCATTGGATAGTAAATTCACGTGTGGGTCAGGCCGGTTTTGTTCCTCATCTCATATTGATTTTTTTAGGATTTCGAGGTGTTTAAACTTTGTGCAGCAAAAACTATTTTATAACGGTTTTTCAGATCATGCAATGCTGGGACTGGAAATCCACTTGGGGGCTGGTATGAGACATCCGAACCAGTGGATTTTAAATAAAGAATATTTTAATCATGAGGATTGGCTGAAGGTTTTGGGTTCAGAGATTAACACATTCTTAATTCAGAATGCTGAGTCCAACGCATCCCATGTATTCTGAGACTCACTCAAGGCTTTTGTTCGGGGGTTAATAATGGGAAAAGATGCAGCCATTTCAAAGAAATCTAGGTTTGATAAAGCAAAATTGGAAAATAAGATCCAAGTATTACATGAGGCATTTCTACATAGCCCCTCTGCCCCTATTAAAACCCAGCTTGAACAGGCCAAGCGTGAAATTTGCTCTGTGTATTACACTCAAAGTGAAACTATGTATCAACAGTTTCGTCAGAAAACATATGAGGAAAGCAATTTTATGGGCAGACTCCTGGCATGGCATGCCAGGGAGCAGATAAGCAAATCAAATTAACTCATTAAATTGCCCCCTTACGGCTGTGTGTACAGAGGACCCAGTGAAAATTGGGGACATAATGTTTAATCATTATGCGGCTATATATGGTAAGCTTCAGATGGTGGATGACCATTTACTAGAAACATTTCGCCATGAGAATCCGCCGCCAATACTTTCGGAAACGGAGAAATTATCCATGCTTAATCCCTTTTCCTTGAAAGAGCTGGAGGAAGTTGGAAGAGCCTACCTAATGGGAAAGCTTGCGGCCCAGATAGGCTTCCATCCGAATTTTAAAAGGTCTTTTTTGACTCATTTTCAGAATTTTTTTCATTTGATTAATTTCTTGTTGGAAGGAGGGGTAGTTCCTGAATCCTTTAGACAGGGGAACATAGTGAGTTTTGTGAATTAGGGGAAGAATGGGAGGGACCCTAACTCCTATCGCCCAATTACGTTGCTTAATTCTGATTATAAAAGTGTCACCAAACTTTTATCACTTAGGTTTAATAAGTATGCAGCGAATTTGATCCATTTAGATCAAAATGGGGTTATCGCTGGCAGACAATTAGCTACTAACACCCAGTTTTTATCAGAGACCTTGGACTATTTCTATATACAGAAGATACCTGCCTTAGTTTTATTTTTGGATGCCGAGAAGGCCTTTGACCATGTGGTCTGGGAGACACTATTTACGATCCTGCAGTCTTTCGGTATTCCGTTGCAGATTATATCCTTGATTCGTAATTTAAACGAGAATGCCTTAGCCAATATAGTTATCAATTCGGCTGTGGCAGGGTCGTTGAAAATTAAACGAGGCACAAGGCAAGGGTGCCCTTTATCGCCAGTTCTGTTTGCCTTCTTCATCGAGCTCTTGGCAATAGCCATTCGGAACTGTGTTGATATCTGCCCTCCAATTCCATCAATGCCAAAAATAAAATTGTATGCAGATGACATCATGCTCAAAATTAAACCAACAATTCAGGTATGAGCCAAAGTCTTCCACTTGTTTGAAGACTTTGAAGATTAGGGGGCTATCGTATAAACAAAGGGAAGACCGTAGTGTTACAGTGTGGGAGGGTAGCTCTAGATCTGCACCCTGACATTCATAACTCTGTAAATATTAACCCAAAGAGATATTTTTTTCTTCTGAGTCTGTCAACGATTTATATCAACTGAATTTTGCCCCTCTTATTAAGAAAGTTCAGGGAGTGTTCTTTCGCTGGAGCATGCTCCCTCTGTCTGTTTTGGGACGAGTCGCCTTAATTAAAATGTCTGTCCTTCTGTTATTTAATTTTTTGTTTTTATCAATACCATGCACTTTATCAGGTTCCTTTTTTTCTCAGGTAGAGTCTATGTTTACAGCCTTTCTCTGGGCAAAGAAAACTCCTCGAATAGTAAGTGTGGGCGTAAAAACAGTTTCGTTTGCGGAACTTGAGGATTTTTGGCAAATTCGTGGTCCGCTAATCGCGTGAATTTGCCCAAAAATCCGCAAATTCGCAAGTTGTGAATTATTTTGCTTGGTCGCGCTTAAAAAACTACAATACCGCACACACGGCGTTGACTTACCGTGATTCTGAGTCCGCTGAGTTGTTTTTCTCCCGGTTTGCATGTGCTGCGCCATTTTGGATCTTGCTGCATGATTGCGCGAGAGTTTTTCGAATGCAATTACTTAATCGCAGCTCGCCATCTTGCACAGCGAGAGTTTGACAACGCGAGTATGTCATAAGGGGCATTGCAATTGCTGCAACTACAGTTTTAAAACTTTTTTCACAACTTAAAAAAAATATATATTGTGGGTAGCCGCAATATCCAGTAGGCCCAAGTTTAGTCATGGGTGCATGATACAACTGTTTTTGTAATTTTTTTTAACTTAATTCTCATTTATATCATAGAATTTTAGCTCACTGTTATATGTTAATTTTTATTTTTAATTTTGGAGTGCCTGTAAAGCCTCACTAGCCAGTAGGCCCAGGAGTGGTGAGTGGTGCATGGACCTAGTCTTTGTGTGGGGTGTCTTTAATTTAGACATCATTGAGGGCATGGATGGCATTGGATTGTGGTGATTTTTATGTGTTTTTCGACTTTTTGGGGTGTTGTTGGGGCCTGGCCATGTGGCTGAGGGTCAAGGGTCCATTTTAAAGCCAGGCAGTGGGCTCAGGCCTGCACCCAGTTTGCCTTGCTTTCTTCCATTAGGCGTAGGGGCACTCAGTGGCGCATGGACCAAGTCTTTCTGTGGGGTGTCTTATATTTAAACATCTTTGAGGGCATGGATGGTATTGCATTGTGGTGATTTTTGTCTGTTTTTCGACTTTTTGGGGTGTTGTTGGGGCCTGGCCATGTGGGTGGGGGCCATTTTGAGGCCTGGTCCAGGCCGGGCCTGGCCATGTGGCTGGGGGTCAAGGGCCCATTTTGAAGCCAGACAGTGTGCTCAGGCCTGCACCCAGTTTGCCTTGCTGTCTTCCATTAGGCCCAGAGGTACTCAGTGGTGCATGGACCAAGTCTTTCTGTGGGGCGTCTTGAATTTAAACATCATTGAGGGCATGGATGGCATTGGATTGTGGTGATTTTTGTGTGTATTTTTACTTTTTGGGATGGTGTTGGGGGCTAGCCATGTGGGTTGGGGCCATTTTGAGGCCTGGTCCAGGCATGGCCTGGCCATGTGGCTGGGGGTCAAGGACCCATTTTGAAGCCAGGCAGTGTGCTGAGGCCTGCACCTAGTTTGCCTTGCTTTCTTCCATTAGACCCAGGGGTAATGAGTGATGCATCAACCAAGTCTCTCTGTGGGGCGTTTTGAATTTAAACATTATTGAGGGCATGGATGGCATTGCACTGTAGTGTTTTTTTGTATGTTTTTTGACTTTTTGGGGTGTTGTTGGTGCCTGGCCATGGGGGTGGGGGCCATTTTGAGGCCTGGTCCAGGCAGGGCCTGGCCATGTGGCTGGGGGTCAATGGCCCATTTTGAAGCTAGGCAGTGTGCTCAGGCCTGCACCCAGTTTGCCTTGCTTTCTTCCATTAGGCCCAGGGGTACTCAGTGGTGCATGGGCCTGTGCTGTGCGGTGTCTTGAATTTAAACATCATTGAGGGCATGGATGGCATTGGATTGTGGTGATTTCTGTGTGTTTTTTTACTTTTTGGGGTGTTTAACTGATGTTCCTCTGGCTTCCATTGCTTTTAGGTGCACAAGAGAACCACCAGTGCAAGGAAGAAGTCCTGCAGGGTGTGTGCCTACTCTGCCACCCCAGTTCAGACATGGCTATATGCAAATCAGTCTGACCCTGTGCCTCATGGGAACAGTCCAGTACAAACTGCCAAGCCATTCCTTCACTGGACCAGAAACAAGCTTCCGAGGACCGGTTTCTTGCATTACAGCAGTCTTCAGCCCGGTTTTCTTGAATCCAGTGGCAAAGTGAGCAAGGGACTCACGTCTGAGCATACCCTGCCACACTTATGGCGGCCAAAGTGGTACAAAAGGGGGTGGTGATGGACGGAGCATCTGAACCAATCAAACACTCACACCCAGTTAAAAGATCTGGGTTTGATCCTTCACTGTTCTTTAGCCCACTCTGCCACCCCAGTTCAGACATGGCTATATGCAAATCAGTCTGACCCTGTACCTCATGGGAACAGTCCAGCCCGAACTGCCAAGCCATGCCTTCCCTGGACCGGAAACAAGCTTCCGAGTACCAGTTTCTGGTATTACAGCCGTCTTCAGCCCGGCTTGCTTGAATCCAGTGGCAAAGTGAGCAAGGGACTCAAGTCTGAGCATACCCTGCCACACTAATGGCGGCCAAAGCAATACAAAGGGGGTGGTGATGGACGTAGCATCTGAACCAATCAAACACCCACACCCGGTCAAAAGATCTGGGCTTGATCCATCACCGTTCTTTAGCCCACTCTGCCACCCCAGTATAGACATGGCTATATGCAAATCAGTCTGACCCTGGGCCTCATGGGAACAGTCCAGCCCGAACTGCCAAGCCATGCCTTCCCTGGACCGGTAACAAGCTTCCGAGGACCGGTTTCTAGCATTACAGCCGTCTTCAGCCCAACTTGCTTGAATCCAGTGGCAAAGTGAGCAAGGGACTCACGTCTGAGCATACCCTGCCACACTTATGGCGGCCAAAGCGGTACAAAAGGGGGTGGTGATGGACGGAGCATCTGAACCAATCAAACACTCACACCCAGTCAAAATATCTGGGTTTGATCCATCACCATTCTTTAGCCCACTCTGCTACCCCAGTTCAGACATGGCTATATGCAAATCAGTCCGACCCTGTGCCTCATGGGAACAGTTCAGCCCGAACTGCCAAGCCATGCTTTCCCTGGACCGGAAACAAGCTTCCGAGGACCAGTTTCTGGCATTACAGCTGTCTTCAGCCCGGCTTGCTTGAATCCAGTGGCAAAGTGAGCAAGGGACTCACGTCTGAGCATATCCTGCCACACTTATGGCGGCCAAAGCGGTACAAAAGGGGGTGGTGATGGACGGAGCATCTGAACCAATCAAACACTCACACCAAGTCAAAAGATCTGGGTTTGATCCATCACCGTTCTTTAGCCCACTCTGCCACCCCAGTATAGACATGGCTATATGCAAATCAGTCTGACCCTGGGCCTCATGGGAACAGTCCAGCCCGAACGGCCAAGCCATGCCTTCCCTGGACCGGTAACAAGCTTCCGAGGACCGGTTTCTGGCATTACAGCCGTCTTCACCCCGGCTTGCTTGAATCCAGTGGCAAAGTGAGCAAGGGACTCACGTCTGAGCATACCCTGCCACACTTATGGCGGCCAAAGCGGTACAAAAGGGGGTGGTGATGGACGGAGCATCTGAACCAATCAAACACTCACACCCAGTCAAAAGATCTGGGTTTGATCCATCACCGTTCTTTAGCCCACTCTGCCACCCCAGTTCAGACATGGCTATATGCAAATCAGTCTGACCCTGTGCCTCATGGGAACAGTCCAGCCCGAACTGCCAAGCCATGCCTTCCCTGGACCGGAAACAAGCTTCCGAGGACCGGTTTCTGGCATTACAGCCGTCTTCACCCCGGCTTGCTTGAATCCAGTGGCAAAGTGAGCAAGGGACTCACGTCTGAGCATACCCTGCCACACTTATGGCGGCCAAAGCGGTACAAAAGGGGGTGGTGATGGACGGAGCATCTGAACCAATCAAACACTCACACCCAGTCAAAAGATCTGGGTTTGATCCATCACCGTTCTTTAGCCCACTCTGCCACCCCAGTTCAGACATGGCTATATGCAAATCAGTCTGACCATGTGCCTCATGGGAACAGTCCAGCCCGAACTGCCAAGCCATGCCTTCCCTGGACCGGAAACAAGCTTTCGAGGACCGGTTTCTGGCATTACAGCCGTCTTCAGCCCAGCTTGCTTGAATCCAGTGGCAAAGGGACTCACGTCTGAGCATACCCTGCAACACTTATGGCGGCCAAAGCGGTACAAAAGGGGGTGGTGATGGATGGAGCATCTGAACCAATCAAACACTCACACCCAGTCAAAATATCTGAGTTTTGTCCATCACTGTTCTTTAGCCCCCTCTCTGCCACCCCAGTTCAGACATGGCTATAGGCAAATCAGTCTTACCCTGTGCCTCATGGGAACAGTCCAGCCCGTACTGACAAGCCATGCCTTCCCTGGACCGGAAGCAAGCTTCCGATGACCGGTTTCTGGCATTACAGCCGGCTTCAGCCCAGCTTTCTTGAATCCAGTGACTAAGTGAGGAAGGGACTCACGTCTGAGCATACCCTGCCACACTTATGGTGGCCAAAGCGGTACAAAAGGGGGTGGTGATGGACGGAGCATCTGAACCAATCAAAAACTCACACCCAGTCAAAAGATCTGGGTTTGATCCATCACCGTTCTTTAGCCCACTCTGCCACCCCAGTTCAGACATGGCTATATGCAAATCAGTCTGACCCTGTGCCTCATGGGAACAGTCCAGCCCAAACTGCCAAGCCATGCCTTCCCTGGACCGGAAACAAGCTTCTGAGGACCGGTTTCGGGCATTACAGCCGTCTTCAGCCCGGCTTGCTTGAATCCAGTGGCAAAGTGAGCAAGGGACTCACGTCTGAGCATACCCTGCCACACTTATAGCGGCCAAAGCGGTACAAAATGGGGTGGTGATGGACGTAGCATCTGAAACAATCAAACACTCACACCCAGTCAAAAGATCTGGGTTTGATCCATCACCGTTCTTTAGCCCACTTTGCTACCCCAGTTCAGACATGGCTATATGCAAATCAGTCTGACCCTGTGCCTCATGGGAACAGTCCAGCCTGAACTGCCAAGCCATGCCTTCCCTGGACCGGAAACAAGCTTCTGAGGACTGTTTTTTGGCATTACAGCCGTCTTCACCCCGGCTTGCTTGAATCCAGTGGCAAAGTGAGCAAGGGACTCAGGTCTGAGCATACCCTGCCACACTTATGGCGGCCAAAGCGGTACAAAAGGGGGTGATGATGGACGGAGCATCTGAATCAATCAAACACTCACACCCAGTCAAAAGATCTGGGTTTGATCCATCACCGTTGTGTGCAGCACAACGTCATGTGACGTCACGTGTGGCCACAGACAAGACAACTCTGCAACTCGTGCAACTGCGGCCTGCTGTTCTGACATCAGAAGAAGATGGGCCCAAAGAAAGGTGGCCGTAGCGCCTCAGCGATAAATAATTGACAGTGCCACTACCAGTAAGAAGGAGCAGAAGAAGCAAGTGGCACCACCTACCAAGGTGACTGGTGTGCCCACCGACACCTTTTTGGGGAAAAAAAAACTACGCCTGCAGCAGCAGCGGTGTCCGCCGGGGACCAAGCTGGAAGCAGCACCTCCACTTCATTGGGCTCAGTGCCACCATGCCAAGTTAGGTCCAAAACCATGAGTGCTGCTGAGGCAGCCACTTTACTTTCTCAATCACCATCGACCAGTGACGTTGGCTCATCACAAGAAAGTACCTTCCAATCAACGCCGGGTGTAACTCAGCTGACGAGTGTTCAACAACCACAGACACAACGACAACCACAGGTGCAACTAGTACAAGCCCAAGTACATGGGCAAGGAGATGCGCAAGTAGAGGCGCAAGTAGAGGCGCAAGGAGAGGCGCAAGGAGAGGCGCAAGTAGAGGCGCATGGAGAGCTGCAACTAGAGGTTCATGTAGCGGCACAACTGCCTACAATGCTTGTTCTGCCAGAAGTAGGGGCACATCGGGAAATTTATATTCAAGTGTTATCATCCGAGGAAGCCACTCCTCCTGATGATGATCCATTGTCTTCGAGATCCCCAGCAAGAAAAAGGTCAAGGAGGGCTATTACTACTACTACAAGTTCTTCTTCCAGCCCCCTTCATTCTGATGATATTGATCTCGATTTTAACCCAGCAATGCAGTCTGAGAGTGAGTCACGCCATGAGCCGACAAAGGTAGCTAAGCCTAAAAGGAAGGTTCCCGCAAGGCTTTGACTTATGGCTGATAGCGACGAACAAGAAGTGGTGTCTTCTGCAGCTGATGAACAGTCTGACGATGACCCAGTCATCACAGTCGTCACTCCAGCCCCAGCGGGCATGCAGATATTTTCACCCTATCCCGAATGGCTGCTGAGCGGGATGTGGGCGGCGTGGCACTGGTACCACCACCAATGCAGTTAACTACAACATCAACACGACCTACAGCTTCCATATTTTTTAGTCAGAAGGGCCGGCAGGGCTCTCCATCCAGCTCGACCTCAAGTAGTGGTGCTGTTAGTGAACAACAGAAACAAATTCAGCCACGCCCATCCTCCACTTCATCTGGCATTGAAAGTCAAAGTAGCACCTCCACCACCAGCAGACATCACCAGTCCCCAGTTTGGGACTTCTTTACTGTTAGCGAAAAGGCCGAAATCATGGTCGTTTGTTCGATTTGTAAAGTATTAGTTAGTCAGAGTACGCTTGGTACCAACTATGGCACCGGAGGCCAGAGAGGTCATCTAAAAAAACACCACACTATCCAGTGGGATGCGCACCTAAGGAACATCCGGGAAGCCCAAAGTAGAACTGATCCAAATGTATCCATTCACATTGCATCTGATGCTGATGAGGGGCTGATTGTGCAGGGCGGACGTCAAGAACCGACCAACATTTTTTCTGGTACACCCAGTACCCCTGGCAGCAGCACTGCAGTGTTAGCGCCCACACGCTCTACCCCTGCAACATGTATGAGGCACACTAAGAGTCTGGGAGAGACACCAATGCAAAAAAGTACATCACTGGGCCTAACTGGATTGAAGAAGTCATCATCATCATGTAAAATGGTCCAGCCCACCATTAGCAGAATGTTTTGGTCGGAGGTGCCATTTGAACGCAACCACCCAACGGTACGTCTGTATAACGCAAAGCTGGCTAAAATGCTAGCGCTGGACCTTCTCCCTTTTTCTTTCATGGAAGGCGTGGGTTTTCTAGAATTTGTGGCAACATTCTGCCCTAAATGGAGTGTTCCTAGCCAGTCCTATTTTGCCAGAGTTGCGGTTCCAGCACTACATCAAGATGTGCTGGAGGTGATTGGGGCAGCTTTGCAGAAGAGTGCTGTTCACACTATCCACTTGACAACAGACATGTGGACCAGTTGCCAAGCCCTTGATTACATGTGCATCACTGCACACTGGGTCTCTTTTGCAGGGGTTAGAGACAAGACAATGGGGAAAACTCATACTGTACCTAACCTTTTGGACAAGTTTGATAGGAAGGTCTCTGAATGGCTGCATCCAAGAAATCGCATGGTTGGTTATGTTTCCACGGATAATGGCAGTAAAATAGTTAAGGCCATGCAGCAAGGTGGCTATTTCAGACTGCCGTGTTTGGCGCACAGTATTAACATCGTGATGCAAGATTTCTTGAAAAAAGAAAACACAGTCAGCAAGTTACTGACCACCTGCCGAAGAATCTGCACACATTTCAGCCATTCTTTTAAGGACCGGAAGAAGCTCAGGAGCATTCAACATGAACTTAGACTGCCAGTTAAAGGACTCATCCAGGAGGTCGCAACACATTGGAATTCAACCTTTTACATGCGTGAGCGTCTGTCTGAGCAGTGGGGGGTAATAAATGATTATGTCTATAAACTGGGTTCTACTATGAAAGACATGAGGCTAGAGTTGGAGGAATGGAAGCTAGTTGCAAGCCTGACAGACATGCTTCGTCCTTTTGAGGTCTTCACGCGTGAAGTCAGCAGGGAGGACTGTTCTTTGGGCAAAGCTATCCCATTGTTGGTCATGCTAGAGCACCAACTGAAGGCGGTGTCTTCAACGTTCCGAGATGATGCTGAAAAGCAAGACGCATATCAGTTGGCGTAGAGGTTATTAAGCTGCCTAGTTACCAATGAAAGGCTTAAAAACATACATACAGAACAACATTACATTTGTGCCACTATTCTGGATCCACAGTACAAAAAGGCAGTGGCCAGCAAAGCATTCATTCCTTTTGATGAAGCAGATGTTTCAAAGCACAAACATTGGCTAGCTGTGTCAGCCACTCGGTTCGAAAAAAAAAGAGCGGCAGAAAATTCAAGGAGCCGGCAGAAGTACAACTGAAGTACAACTGAATTAGTAAGCCATCCGGCGTCAAAGTTCCACTTCTGAATCTGTGGCCGAAGGGAGTCACTTTCCCTCACAGCCGTTAACGACACCAGCAGCAACCGTATCATCATCCTCACCTACACCATACCCAGCCATGATATTGTTAGAAGCGGATTGGCTAACTCATCAAGGGTTTGCTCGTTCCAGTGCTGCAAAGGCCACAGACGGTACGCAAAGTTGAGCAACCGTGGAGAACCTTGAGTCGATGGTGCAGGCCTATCTGGATGACCCAACAGAGGTCTTTGTTAATCAAAACCCATTGCTGTATTGGTATAGGAAAAGGCCTCTATGACCACTGATCACCAACCTGGCCCTAAATTATTTGTTTTGCCCACTCGCAAGTGTGTCTTCTGAACATGCTTTCAGTGCTGCTGGTGCCATTGTAACTTCGAAAAGGACCTGCCTCTCGCTCAAAAATGTGAAGAGGTTAACACTGATCAAGATGAATCAGCACTTCATACCACCAGATTACAAAATATGTGAATGCACGCAGGAAGAAGAGGATACCGACTTAGGTGACGGAAGTTCTTTTCTATTAGCTGACCTACTCCCGTCTCAATTCATAGAGTTTGAGGACAAGCTCTACTTCCCTGACACTGAGGTCTTAAAATGACGTCCTTTTTTCGTCCTTATTCACTTTTATTTCTCTGTGTCTTTCTTTGTTTTGAAAACTTTTAACACAAAAAAACTCTCACAACAAGTCCATCAGCAGCACTGTCTTCATCTTATTTTCCTTATTGATTTGAAGGTGCCGCAGTCTGCATTCCTGAGGTTCACAAGTTCACAGCTCAATCATGCTCCTCAGTCCTCCTCCTCCAGACTCCACCTATCCATTTCCCTCAAGGCAGATGGATGGATTAGGAAGAATAAAGAAACTTTGTTTTCATAGACGAGTCCCCTCAAGTAGGACTGAAATTGTTGACTGACTACATGCTTGCTGATAGCTGACAGAGTAATTGACAGGAGAGGCTGCCCTGTGGACCGTCACTTTCCAAAGAAGATGTGGACAAAAAGTAGAACAGGTAATGAATAATTGAGAAGATGGCAAGCATTGGACAGCAATGGCTGTCTGGCTCTGATGAAACCAATTTCTGTTTGTTTTTTGTCCATGAAATGAATCATATGTCTTGTCTTAGTTATTATTTAATCTTTTACACAGTAATTGTAACTCATGTCTACTACTCAGTTTTGTTTACCTTGTTTAATTCAAATTGTACTTCAAATTCAGGGGCCACTATGTTGCATTTTACAATATGCAAAATGTCCTTGGAGTGGACTCACTTGCCAATATACCATGATGATTGATTAAATAATATATCTTTTTTCTTTACAGTCACTCACTGGGATGGATGGATCATCAGCGTCGGTTTACGGATGAACTGTGGCCAATTCGTGGGTGGCAAACAGTTAAACCAGTCTACAACAACTACTACAGCAGACCTACATGTCTGTCTATTTGTGGTATGTAGTGGTCGAGGGCGAGGCAGTGTACTGTTGTTGTTATGCCAGCCAGACTCCACTCCAGACAGCAGTTCATGTAAAATTGGGGCTAGGTGGCTTGCTGCATACAATTAGATATGCTTTGTCTGTCTGACAAAGAGCCTAGGTATGCTACATCAGGTTGCTTCACTCAGTGGTGCCTGCCTTGACCGTCTGCATGTCACTACCTCAAGCTTAGGCCAAGCATCCGTTATGTTTGCGAATTTTTCTGTTTTTCGCGAATCTCACGAAATTACCGAAAAATCGCAAATTCTTGAGCGGAACGGATTTTTGGACCATGCTTGCAGCAGGGCCATGCAGACGGTCAAGGCAGGCACCACTGAGTGAAGCATCCTGATGTAGCATACCTAGGCTCTTTGACACAGACAGACAAAGCATATCTAGGGTTTAGCATTCAGTGCGATTTACTAGGGTTTTTGGGTTAAAGTTGGTAGGGTTCCCGCTGAGTCTAGGGCTCAGGGGTCGATGCAGGCTTACTCATAATGATGTTGGCAAGGTTTTAGGGGGGTTTGGCGTTCTTTGGTCCAGAATTGGCAGATTTTGGCCTTTTTTGGTGATTTGCGGGCGCGTGTGTTTGGGTGAAAACGAAGTGAAAACTAGTCGTAGACCTTCTTCTTCTTCTTCTTCTTCAAAGAGCGCAGTGGTTCGATTTTGTTCTGCCTTGCTGAGATTCTTGGAAATCGCTGGAACAAGTGTCCAGGTAAGTTTCAAAGAGGATCGAAGTAGTGGAAGTGCTGAAAACAGCAATTTTTTGTGAACAGCGCAATTTGCCATGTTTTGAATATACCAGTATTGCATGTTTTTGGGGGGCTGTTTGGGGTGTTCTAGAATTGTAGGGGTGGGTCGAGGGGTCTTGGAGCACTGCTGGGAAGGTCTAATTTTGATTGCAAGTAGTTTGAAGAAAATCCATGGTGGAAAAGGGGGGTTTGGGCCTAGTTGCAGACTGCATTTTGGCACAATTTCAACTGAGGCCTAGCAGTATTGCGTGTTTTTGGGGGGCTGTTTGGGGGGTTCTAGGTTTTTGGGGGTGGGTTTGGGGGTCTGGGAGCACTGCTGGGATAGTATAATTTTGATTGCAAGTGCTTTGAACAAAATCCATGGTGGGAAAGGGGGGTTAGGGCCTAGCTGCAGAGTGCGTTTGGAGTGATTTTGACTGGTAGGCCGCAAATTTTCTAAGTGTCACATTTTCCATTTTTGCTTTTGGCCTGTTTTAGGTTGTTCTGCTTTTTTGCGGGTGTGTTGAGGGGTCTGGGGGGCATTTCTGGGAAGCTCTAATATTGGATGCAATTGTTTTGGATAAAATCCATGGTGAAAAAGTTTTTCCATTTTTGCTCACTTGCTTGGTTTTGGGGGGCTGTTTGGGGGGTTTTAGGTTTTTGGGGGTCGGTTTGGGGGTCTGGGAGCACTGCTGGGATAGTATAATTTTGATTGCAAGGGGTTTGAAGAAAATCCATGGTGGGAAAGGGGGGTTAGGGCCTAGCTGCAGAGTGCGTTTGGATTGAATTTGACTGGTAGGCCTCAAATTTTCTAAGTGTCACATTTTCCATTTTTGCTTTTGGCCTGTTTGGGGGTGTTCTGCTTTTTGCGGGTGGGTTGAGGGGTCTGGGGGCATCGTTTGGAAGCTCTAATATCGGATGCAAGTGTTTTGGATAAAATCAATGTTGAAAAAGTTTTTCAGTTTTTGCTCACTTGCTTGTTTTTGGGGGGCTGTTTGGGGGTCTGGGAGCACTGCTGGGATAGTATAATTTTGATTGCAAGTGGTTTGAAATAAATCCATGGTGGAAAAGGGGGGTTTGGGCCTAGTTGCAGAGTGCTTTTTGGGACCATTTGAAGTTAGGGTTCAACCTGGTAGCAGTATTGCATGTTTGCAAGGGGCTACTTGGGGGTGTTCTACATTTTGCCGACTGGGTTCAGGGGTCTGGGAGCACTCCTGGGAATGTCTAATTCTGTTTGCATTTTTTTAAAGAAAATCCATGGTGGATCCGCAGAATTCAATCATAGTTACTATTACTATCCTTGTAAAGGAGAACCAGGTTACGCACTTTTGAAGTGATGATTGTATATAATAATAAATTAATTATGTCAGCTCTGAAAACTGAAAGTGTTATTTTTGCACTACACAGCGTACCTTAGATTTTTTTAACTGGTTCACTTCATGTTATTTTCCATCCAAAATTACACGACGGCTTTTACCATGTGCCATGGAACAAATGATGAACTCAGAGGCAATCCGCAATTACTCATCAGGCAGCCAGTGGACAGTGTGTCTGATCACCAATATTGATCGACTGAGCATAAGATGGAATGGAGGAGTATATTGCAAATAAGAAGAATGGCTGGATGCATGCAATTTCACCAATTCAACAGGACAACTACAACATAAATTTACAGTATTCTCTCTTAACTTTTCCTTATCTTTTAAATGTTATTGTTGTAAACTTGAACTTCTACGAATGTGACTAGGTGCGTTTCTTTGTTCTCTGCTTCAAAGTCATCTCTCCAGCTATTTCATACTTTTCTTTGCTATTTTTATAACTAACTTAATGTACTAAAAATAAATGTTTATTCTTTATGAGGGCAGAAAGGCAAGTGAAATTGCGTAATTAATGCAGCCCTGTACTGGTGTCTATGTCAAATTGTTTCCTCATACTTACTAATAAGATGTAGTAAGTACAACTTTTCAGTAACCTAACCATTCGTTTAGCAAACAACTTCATGCATGCAGTAGTGCACTACCTTTATGTCCCTTAACCCTTTCGATGCTGATGACGAGCTGGGCTCGTCATGGTGCACAGTGGTCGTGTGCTGATGACGAGCCCAGCTCGTCATAGAATAAGGAAAATAGCAATTTCCAGCACAGGAGGGGAATTGCCTTAGCAGCGAAGGTGTTAAAAGATTTATGGATATCTTTGAATCCAAACATTTCTTTCTCTTCATTTGTTGTTTGGCCATGCAGTGTTTTTTTTTCTTCTCTCCACAAAACTTTTCCCAAAAAACCCCATTCCCATCCAATCTTCAAAAACCCTAATCCTCTTCCCACGGACTGTGTGGTTTTTCATTGAGGTATGACAAAATGACAACAAGAAATTCCACACAGTTGCAGGGGGAGGATAAGGTCTAAGCAACAGAAAAATGTTGGAAAATGGAATTTCATGTGCAACATCGTGGATTGAGCATCAAACATCATGCTCGTACACATGACAAATCAAATGGTTAATTCTTATGTTTAAGTATCCTTTGCCTTCATACTATTTCTTATAGTAGCCATAGTCCAGGAAACTAGTACTTATATTTAGAATACTTATTTATGGCACTATTCTGTAGCATACTATCTATCATACTGTTTCTAATGCTATGCTCAGGCCACTCAATGTTTAATTTCCTTTTTTTTATATGCTGCTACTGCCAGTGTGTACCACTACTACTAGCAGCACAACAATGATATTTCATCCGTTGAGGATTCAAGTCAACAACCAACCTTAATCACCATTTGCCATGGAATGGAATGGAATGAAATGAGGGTTTCTAGAGCGCGTTGGCTACCCAGAGGCGTCCCAGCGCTGCAAAGCGATTGAGTTAGACCAGAAGGCTGGAATGAGAAGAGCCGAGTGAAGATTTAAACCGGAGTTTTGCTGGAAAGCCAAGTTTTGAGAAGTTTACGGAAGGTGAATAGATTGGGTTCTGATCTTATTGGGAGGGGGAGAGAGTTCCAAATTTTCGCTAGGTTGTAAGAAAGCGAGCGGCCTCCACACCTGGCCCTTCTAATGCGTGGAACTGAGGCGAGGTGGGAGGTTGCGGATCTGATGGGACGGGAAGGCTGATAGGCTTTCACCAAGGGGGAATTGATGGGGGGACCTGTTCCCCAATAAGAGCGGTGTGCGATGCACATACTCTTGAATTACATTCTGGATCTCACCAGGAGCCAGTGGAGATCCCTCAATCTGGCTCTGACTGAGGTTCGGCGAGAAATATTCAGGAGGATTCTTGCTGCGCAATTTTAAATAACCTGGAGTTTGTTAAGTGTGGACTGTGGGGCTCCAAGATATAGGGCGTTTCCACAGTCCAGGCGAGAGAGGATTAGTCCTTGAACCATGATCCGTCTAGAGTGGAACGGAAGGAGAGGGAGAATCTTACGAAGTAGTCTCATCAGCCCAAAACAGGTGGCAGCAAGCTTGGTGGCTTGATGGTTAAAGGTGAGATTTTGGTCGAACCAGATCCCTAGACTCTTGATTTGCTCCTTGGGTTGCGGGGGACTACCTAAACAGAGGGGCCAGCTAGATTCAATGGATTTCGTGATGTTATTACCAAGGAGCATTACCTCTGTTTTGTCCCCGTTGAGCTTTAGACAGGAGCCGGACATCCAAGCGGTGTCAGCTTCCAGGTATTTGTGTAAGCTGTGGCGTGAGTTGAGGGGGGGGTCCAGTGCTACCACTAGCTGCGTGTCATCCGCATAGGTGACAATCTTCACACCGAAGGGGTGGACGACATCAGCTAGCGGAGAAAGGTAGACATTAAAAAGGGTAGGGCTCAAGGAGGAGCCCTGGGGGACTCCACAATTGAGAGGTTTACTGGAAGAGATAAAGTCCTTCTCAAAGATTTGGAAGGATCTGTCTGTGAGAAAGGACCTCATCCAGTTGAGTGCTATGCCTGACACTCCTATTTTATTGAGGCGATGGAGTAGGGTGTTATGATTAACAGTGTCGAAGGCGGCACGCAGGCCAAGTAGGAAGATGGCTGTGGACCCGCCATCGTCTAGGATCCTTCTTGCCTCCTCCGTCACTGCGATCAGTGCAGTCTCCGTTCCATGACGAGGCCTGAAGCTGGTCTGGGAAAGATCCAGTATGATATTGGCTTCCAGGAAGTCAGTGAGAATGGAGTTAACATACTTCTCGAGAAGTTTGCTAAGCCATGGCAAGAGTGAGATAGGTCGATAATTAGCGGGATTAGATTGATCAAGACTGGGTTTTTTTAATAGAGCTTTGACCATTGCTCTTTTCCATGGAGGTGGGACGGTGCCAGTGAGGAGGGAGGAGTTGAGCAGGTCTTTGATGGTAGGCGAGATCTGATGAGTTATCTGAGTGAGAGCACTGGGAGGAGCTGGGTCAATAGGTGATCCAGATGTAACCTGTCCCATGAGTTTTTCTAGGTTAGTAAGTTCTAATGGAGGGAAGCTATTAAGAACATTGGGAGGGGCTGTTGTGCGGTCTATGTTGGTAGAATCTGTGGGCAAGGTGACAGGATGGGGAAAGGAGGAGTTGATGATTTCTATCTTTTGGTGGAAAAACTCGGCTATTTCCTCACAATGGGTCTGAGTGTTGTTATGGTCTTTTGGGGACTCAGGAAGTTGCAAGAGAGATTTAGCTATCTGGTAAATCTCCTTAGGTTTGGAAACTGCGTTCTCGATCTTATGTTCAAAATATTTAGCCTGGGCTAGATGGATGTCTGTTTTGTAGTTTTTAATTGCTGCTCTGTAGCTCGTTTTGTCTGCTGGGAGGTAATTGAGGCGCCATTTCCTTTCAGGTCGTTTACAAACACGTTTGGCCTCTCGTAGATCGGTCGTATACCACGGAGCTGTGGGAATGCCCCGCTTGGGGTGGGAGCTTTTTAATGGCAGTACTAGATCTAAGGAGCTGGTAATCCATCTGTTATAGTTATCGTTATCTTGAGTTGGAGTAGAAGTATTGGTGGGTTTGGTACGTTGTAGGGGATCCTGCCACTCAGATAAAGGGATTTTAGACCAATTGCGCGATCGTTGAAGCTTCGGGGGTTTGGGAGGGAGGTGATGGGGCAGGGTCCAAGTGAACGGAATAAGGAAATGGTCTGACCAGGGAAGGGGGGAAGGGTTTCCAACGTGAAGGTTTTGGCAATTACTGAAAATGGTGTCAAGGAGATGTCCTTTTAAGTGGGTGGGCCCACGGACATATTGGTTTAATTGGAGGGCATTTAAGCTAGAGGATAGTTCTCTGGCTGTGGAGTCGTTTGGGTCATCCAGGTGGATGTTAAGGTCACCCAAGATTGTAAAATTTGCAGAGCTGACTGCAAGACTTGCGGCTATTGAGGTGAGCTCAGGGAGAAACTGCCCTTGTGATCCTGGCAGACGGTATATGAGCATACCCGAAAAGGTATGTGTGGTGCTGAATTTGTGGCTAACCCTATTCTCAAACACGAATCACAGTTAAGATAAGCATTTTGGAGAGGTAGAATAATGGGCTAGGACTGGGAGGAGAGCAGAGACTGCCAGTACTACTTGTAAAGTACTAGTAGGGCTACTGAATTCACTAACTCGGTTACTGGCACTTTGGTACATTTCAGGACTAGATGTTTTATTCATGCTGGTAAGTTGGAAGAAACCAAACGTCCAGTAACCACCGCCCACCCCCACACAAAATAATATGAATGCGTATACTATGTTAATATGAAAAATAATTATTGAGAAATATATTGATGTAGTAAAAAAAAAAAGAATTAACCCAACTCACCACCCTGCCTAACCCCAACCAATGTCCAAAGTCCAAAAGTCCCCGTTCCCAAATACCCAATTTCCACCCTCCCAACAGTCTTTAAAAAAGGGGCAAGGGACAGTCACTTACTCCGGTGGCGTAGTGTGTACAGCTGTTCCTGCACGTCCCGCAGCTCTTTGCGGAGGTACCGGAGCTGGCGCTGATGTTTTTCGACCAACCGCTCCAGGTAGTCCACTCTTTTATGGAGGCGGCGCTGACGTACCATCCAGGCTCTGGGGGGGCAGCTGATTGTGTTGCTGCTGTGCGGCGGCGGCAGGAGGTGTCGGGCCACGGCTCCATTTGGCTGGAAGCTTCTGGCTGGTGGACCTGGGGGCACTGGAGGAGGATGCAGTGGTTGCTGTCTCCTCCTCCTGCTCCCGAGCCCACAGCTGCCGATACTCAGCACAAATATTTTTTGATATATTGAGTGAACTACAGCAATAGTCCACCCATGACACAGCTGAAATAAAATTATTAACATAGGGAGTGAGTGTGGTACCCATAATTGCCGGAGGAAGGGACTTGACTTGATATAATGTTGTCAACTATACAATACATAACCAATAGATGCTGTGCTTGCAAAGTAAAGTACTGTACTGTTAGTCAAGGCAGGGAGTGTTTGTGAACAATCACAAATTCTAGTATTTGGATTTCCTCAGCTTTGCTACTCTGGTACGGACATACTGTTCAAGGTAACAATCTTCTTCTTTTTTTTTTTTTCTTTTAGTCCTCATACGCCACTTCCCACCTCTTCATATCTTGTAACGCCCTTGGGTGGTTTTCAAACTCAACTATGAGAGTTTTTTTTTCCCTACTGCTTACACTGCAGACCTGTAGGCTTGAGAGAAGTGGGAGGTGTCACAGCCATATCTGATGCAGGAAAGCATATAGGTTGCATTAACCTCCAAGAGCATCCGAAGTGACTTAATCATCGGACCTTGTTCTTCTCCCATCATTAAAGTCAACAATTATTTAACTCCCATTTCCCTCACCCATAGTGATTTAAGAATAAATTCCAAAACTGGTGCTTCCTATTATTTTGCCCAGCCATGTCCAACTTAGCTATTACTCTCATAGCTCTAATCCACATTAATTCTGTCGGAGGCTCTGGCGAAATCCAAAGTTTACATATTTCTCTTCGAGCAATTAAAATGGCATAGAAAAACAGCTGAGAATTATCATCAAGGCCCTTACCTTGTATGTCTAGTCTGCCCGAGATGATCTGTTCAGGGCTTACCGTAATATTTAGCTCCAACATTTTCGATAACATTTCACTTACATGTCACAAACATATGAATATCATCCTCATTTGGACTTTTGCACTTTGGGCATAACACCATGCCCCCATCTTTGAATTTTGCAAGCCTTTTTGGGGTCCAGTATGCCCTGTGGAGAGTGAACAAGTGATTCCTCCTTAAATTTGCAGGTTTTACCACTTTGTAACGAATCAACATATCTACTTGCCATTGTTCTTCTGTTGCGATCCTCGGCAAGCGCTCTCCCCACAGTAACTCTGGACGTAGGAAAGGGCCATCCTCCATTTCGACTATTTCCCAAAACCACGTTGCCACTTCTTTTTTCATCCGAATGTTTGAAACCAGCTTCTCTTCGAACTCATTGTGTCGTCCGATTAACTTTCCCTTACCTACTACTCAGCTTTGTATCTGCAAGTACTTAAATTTTGCAAAGTTGCGACCCCAGAGTTGCTCGCAAACCGCCCACGGTAGCAAGGCTCCTTCACAAAACAGCTCACCCCAGACCTGTGGGCCCTCTGTTTTCAAAGCCCTAGCTAAAGCAAAACTGAAATTATGGCTTGGAATATGGCGATGGATCCTGGGACCTCAAAAAAACAGATCAGATACTTGGGGTTACAAATTACCCAAGATATAAAACAGCTAACATTAGTAAATCTGGCTAAAGCAAGGAAAGACATTACAGCACTACTGAGAAATTGGAGTTCAATACCACTGACAATGATAGGCCGGGTAAATCTGGTTAAAATGATGGTGCTTCCTAAGTTGACCTTTTTATTTGACTCTGTTCCCCTTATGTTTGAGAAAGAAGGCCTAGCTAAGTTACAGAGCAAAATTGGTTCATTTATTTGGGGCTGCAAGGGGTCAAGGCTTTCTTGGAAAAAAATTCGGAGAAAGTATGCCAAGGGAGGTTTAGCAGCCCCAGACTTTCAATTCTATTCTAGGGCTTTTTTGCTTAAGAACTGTAGAATGCTTCTTGGAACTCCCAATAATGCATCAATAGGGGACCTTTTTGCTGCCATGTTAAAAGTAGAAAAATGCCACAAGCGTGGCTTCTTATATAGATTTGCAGATCCAAAATACTTCAAAAAAGTTAGACTGAAGGTTTTAAAAGACCTAGCCACGGTGTGGTACCGCATTAGGCGTGTGACAAAAAATTCCATATTTCAGCGTGGCAGAACCAATTTGGGAGGCCCCGGGGGCTCCAAGTTGGACGGAAGATGCTTTAGCTAGGGCTTTGAAATCAAAAGTAACAATCTTCATCCACTCAGCGTCTGCTCTACTACATCATACACCTCTGCTATCGATGAGGAAAAAGAAGATAACATCCAGGCTTCCAAAGTACGTCTATCATTCTTCTTAATGTCTAAAACGTACCAAGTTTTCTTTATCTCAACAACAAACTAACACCCTTTTCATTATATTTTGGAAACCACTGTCTTCTTCTCTTGACTTGCATTCAAAAACTCCATTCTTTACAGTAATAAATGTTAAGACTCGCTCGTCCTTCGTTTCACCCTTTTTTCACTTTTCGTTCTTCACATCCCTAAAGTAAATCTGATATGACTTGGCTTCACGATAAAAGTTTGCAAGCTGAGTTGAAGTCAAATAGAGGGGGCCATTGCTTACCCGAGAAGTACCGCCGCTAATGCTATTACAAGTCAAGGTTGACTGTCTTCTCCGTGATAGCCAAAAAAGTAGTTCTAAATTAGTAACTCTTCTTAACAGTACAGTGTATTTGTACTAGTGTACTGTGTACTGTACAGTACATCATACACTCCTTTGCAAGCCTACTCAAAAATGTCAATAAGTATAATGACTTACCACCGTCCGCCGCCGCTGAGCCTTCCCCCCCAGCTCCTCCTGGTGGCGCTGCCGCATCCGTCCCTAGAGTGGACCCCTCTGCACTGCTGGCCCGGCACTGGTGGTCATCTGTGCCGCATCAGATGTCTTGATGTCTAGAAAAAACATGTCATATTTTCAGATGCCATACACAACCCCCTATTTCGTCTCGTAATGAAAGAAATTGTTACATAACATATTTTTTATTACTGGGATTGAAAAAAAGTAACGGTTTTGGGGAGGGGGTTAACTTTTTATATGCTTATTCCATTAAATGCTACCCTTCTTAGGAGAACTGATCAATGCTTGCTTAACGTGCACCATTTTTCTAATTACAGAAAGAAGATTGCATAGCCCTTTTGCCATGAGGAGGATTCACCAACTACTAGTAAGTCATCACCAGCAGTACTTTAAGTACTTTAAAGAAGGTGGGGGCTCCCGCACAATTATTCTAATAATTTCATGTGTCTGTTAACTATTACGTTAAAGTAATTTGATTCATGGGAATGTTGTTTAAACTTTAACGTCATCTACCAGCAGTGCTCGCTCGGAATACTACGCTATTAAAAATAAAGAAATCATTTTTTCATTTCTTAATTGAAAATAAAACTTTAAAACTAACAAACACTGTGTGGTTTTTGTTCACAAGTGAGTGAGCGGAAGGGTTTGAACTACTGCACTTGGCAGTCATGTTTCAGTGACTCAGATAGGCCGGGACTCGCCGGTAGTCGTCTTCTGTTCTTCTAGATCGTAAAATCATTGGTCAGATACACTAGATAGTCGGTCAGGGGTTTGGGGGTTCAACTTCTGTTCTGGATCAGAGTTTTGTTTAACACCGTTTGCCAACTGGGCAAACTTAGCTACCTACACAAACCGACTCATAATCGTAAATAGTAGTAGCACAGAGAGTGATGGTAGAGGCAGGATAAGAATGTAGAAAGTAGTCTAGATTAGAAGCAGATCAAAGACTATTTTGAAAAAAATTGAATTGGGAAACAGTTTGTAATGAATAGGAGCTGTAAAAGTTAGGAAAGTATACGTATTAATATAACAATAGAACAACTTACTGGGGCCAGCAGAAGAGCCTGCAAGGGACCGATCCTGTGACTGTCCACCTTCTTCCACCGGAGTCTCAATGGTGCTAGTCGCCTTGCTCCTGGGAGGTGCTGTTGATCATGAAATAAAGAAACACAACATGGATGATTGTTTTTTTGAAATCTTTGATTTCTTTGAACACAATCTAAAATTATCTCGGGGAAACAAATTAACAACAATTGCACTACATGTATTGAACTATTGACCTATCTGATCTGGTCAACTAGGAGGATAGTACAGTATTGCAGGATTCGCAGCCCGTCTAATAGGAAAGTTATGTATTCACTAACTACACCAACAACAAAAAGGTTCTACTACGACTGCCATCACTCAGCAGCACGAGACGTCAAGTGAGAGACACAGTCCGTCATCATGATTGCAGACCACTAACAAATGTCCTATACAAAGTAATAAATAATATACTCAACGTATCAATCCACCAATATCTCTTCTTAGTGGCAGCAGGAGTATTAAGAAGGACTAGACTTGAGTCTCTACTGTCTCTAGCATTACGCAGTTATGCTCTCAAATGAGCAAAAAGTTGCAAACAAGTAAGCATAGTAGCAACGCAAATTACCAGGCGAGCAACTGCAATGACAGATGCTATTTAAACATGAATTCACCTGCAATGTAATCGAATCAGCAGCATTCGTACTCTTCTGGAAGAAAATAGATTAGCAATATAACACAGAGCAGAAGAAAACAAAGTAGTTATTAAATAGCTACTCACCAAGGCCAGGGATCTCCACACCTAGCAGGTAGAGCAGGTCCTGCTCCCGGTCAAGGACGTCGGCCCACCAGTGCGTCGCTTGGTCGTAGGTGCGCTGGACCCACGACTCCCTCCGCATGGCCCGGCACACCTTATCCCACCGCTGGCGATGCTCCCGGAGGTCATACCCTTGACCGGGCCTGCCCCCTGCTGCCACGATCTTAGGGAGGTAGCGCAGAACAAAAAATATAAGGGCGGCCTCCTCCACCGCGGTAAAAACCTCTCTGGCCACTACATCCACTCCCCTCAATCGCCCTCAAGGAAGCCGGCTACGGGGTGCGGGACCCTTCCCCTTTGACTTGCCGGCTCCCTTTGCCATGGTCCTGGGCGAAAGAAGAAAAGAATAGGGGAAAAAAAATAAAAAAGAGAGCTAAACAAAAAAAGTAGTTATTAAAGTAGCAAAAAGTTGAAAAAAAACACAAAATATAGATCTAGACAAATAGAGAGATAGATAATGAGCAAAAAAGAGAAAAAAAAAGTTCAAAGAAACAAAGGATTGCAAAGATTAAAAGCGGATAGAAAATCCAGCTCCAGAACCATAGCAATGAATGAAAAACAAGATGGCGGCGCTCATTGAGGACCGCGTGGGTATGTTTGCGCGATATTTCCCCCACGAGCACGCAAAAACACACGCAAACTCGTAATAGCGCACCGCACACAACGCGAACTGGTAATAGCGCCCGGAAACGGAAATACACAACGCGCACAAGATGGCCGCATCCATGTACGACCGCTGCAAGCGGCCCGCAAATACGCAAAAAACCCCACGAACACGCAAAAAAACCAAAATCCACAAATTCGCACGAATTCGCAAATTTTACGGATAGCAAATTTGCTTACACACGAATTCACGTACCGCGAATTCGCGCATTTCGCCCATACTTATCGAAAAGCACTCAGCACTTTATATCAGGAATTGGATCAGGGAGGGTTAGCCCTTCCAAACCGTAGGGATTACTATGATGCATATTTTGCACAATATCTGTCCAGATTTAAACTGCAACCACACTTTTATTGTAATAACTTTATAAATTTAATGTGTAAAGACAGCCAAATTCACTCCCCCTTGTTGATAATTTGATCCCCAAAATTGGTACGTTAGAGGTGCCTTCACTGGGTTTTTTTAAAAAACTCTAATAAAAGATCCTTTGCCAAATACTATCTGGAAACGCTACCTGTTAAGGGCTAACAAATACTGCTGTTTCTGTCAGCTGTTTGAGTCTTTTTAATGATAAAAAATCGTCATTTTTAAAAATTGTGTTTTTCACTTTGTGATGCAGACAGCACACCCCTAGGCCTCCTGCACGCATTTTCGCCATCATTCTACGGCTCTAGTGGCCGTTTTTGGGCTTTATTTGGGGTTACTGAAATTATTCCACGGCGGCCATCTTGAGTGTGGCCCAGAGCAGTGAGAGCTCTCTAGTGGATCACATAAAAGGAGCCCTGTGTCAACGCTCGCGAGATCCTTTGCCAAATACTATCTGGAAACGCTACCTGTTCAGGGCTAACAAATACTGCTGTTTCTGTCAGCTGTTTGAGTCTTTTTAATGATAAAAAATCGTCATTTTTAAAAATTGTGTTTTTCACTTTGTGATGCAGACAGCACACCCCTAGGCCTCCTGCACGCATTTTCGCCATCATTCTACGGCTCTAGTGGCCGTTTTTGGGCTTTATTTGGGGTTACTGAAATTATTCCACGGCGGCCATCTTGAGTGTGGCCCAGAGCAGTGAGAGCGCTCTAGTGGATCACATAAAAGGAAACGGATGCTCTACCGCGCTAGCGGTCGTGCTTGCGGGAGCACCGTCACTAGCGCCGGAGTCTCGCCTGAGTCAGCCCGTCTGCGCCCGTCAGCGTCCCGGAGGCGCTTGGGGCGCGAGGCCGGTGGGTCTTATTGAGCACATAGTAGGATGTACACTAGAGATGAACTTCTGTCCTGTAATGTACATACTGCTCCATGTCAGCGAGTCATCCCTTACTCTGCAGGGGCTATTTTTAAGTGTTTCACGTGCGGTTGGATTCCTGGTTCCACTGAAACCCCCCCTTGCAAGCTTTCCCCTTTAGGCAGTAAATGTGCATTGCTGAACACTAGGTCCCTTCCTCAACACGCTCTAGACATCCACAATTTGTTGACTCAAGATGAAACAGACTGTCTCTTTCTCACGGAGACATGGCTGGGCGAGGGATCGGAACCTGATTTAGCTATCGCCATCCCCCCTACGCATGTTATTTTCCGTCGAGATCGAATTAAAGGTAGAGGAGGCGGAGTGGCGCTCATTATTAAGAGGCACATTTCTTGCACTATCTTATCTGTGGATGATCTACCAGGCTGTGAGACTCTTGCCTTCTCCTTAAAGCTTTCTCCCCATCAATCTTGTTTGGGGATCCTGTTGTATAGGCCTCCTGGTCCTCTTGGCTCTTTTACCGAGGACCTGTTCTCGATTATCTCCACACTTAGTCTCAGGGCCAAACACTGCCTAATTCTAGGGGACTTTAACATCCATATGGACAAGGGTGAGGATCCTGAAGTGCAAAAATTCCTGGATATGACATCTTCGGTGGGACTTCACATGTACTTGCAAGCCCCCACACACGAGAAGGGGCACATTTTGGATCAAATTTTTTCGACCATTCCGGTGTCCCTCTCCTCCCTTGCCCCAGTCCTCTGGTCGGACCATTTCCTAGCGGACTTCGTGATAGAACATCATCTGACGACCACTCGCAAGGTGCAGCGGCAAACAGCACGTTTGCCTAGAGCCTTTCACAAAGTCACCCCAGCCATGCTTACCCAGGCCTTAGAAACCTATCCTTGTGTTCTTACAGGCAGGTTGGAGGACGATGTGGCGTGCTTTCAGAACTGGCTCACCGCACGTCTGGAAACCTTGGCACCACCCCGCCAGGTTAGATCAGAACCGGCAAGAGTGTCGGCGCCGTGGTTCTCTGCTACATTGGCTGGCAAGAGAAGGCATTGCAAGAGGCTGGAGAGAATTTGGCGGAGGCAGTATGATATATCTGCTAAGCAGTCCTATAGAGAAGCAGTGAAGGAGTATCATAAGGAAATCATTGCAGAGAAAAAATCCTTTATAGCTAAAAGGATTGAGGAAGCAGATAACTCCTGCAAAGAGATCTTTAAGATTGTTAAAGATTTTATCTCTCCCTCCTGCTGCACTCCTACGTCTGTCTTCTCGGAACCATGGATCACGGAGCTTGCAGCATTCTTCACTACTAAAATCCGCACCATTCAGTCGGCCTTGCAAGGAGCCCATAACATCTCGGTTTCGGGATCCGGGGCTGACGGCTCTCTTAATCCCAGGGTACATTCTTCTGTATCGGACACGTATACCCCGGGTCCTATTCTTGACTGCTTCCCTGCTTTAGAGCTTCAGGCCTCGCTTGACCTCTTATCCAACTTGAAATCTGGCTCTCCATCTGACCCTTGCCCTGCCAAGTATCTTGCGACTCTGGCACCTGCTCTCAACCCTATCATCAACCCTATTATCAACTTATCCCTGAGCACGGGCAAAGTCCCCTCAACTTGGAAACAGGCCCTAGTCCTTCCCCTGTTAAAAAAACCAAATGTAGATGCCAAATTGCATTCCAACTATAGGCCAATCTCGTTGCTGCCCGCTTTGGCCAAATTAGCGGAAAAGCATGTACACACCACCTTAACCAACTATCTAGAGGTTAATTCCTTATTACATCAGTCACAGTCGGGGTTCAGATCTAACCTGAGTACTGAAACTGCACTACTCGAGGTGACCGAGGCTGTGAAGGAAACTTTGGACAGGGGTGGAAAGGCCTTGCTCATCATGCTAGATCTGTCGGCGGCCTTCGACACCGTCCCCCACGACCTTCTCCTTACAAGACTCTGGGAGATTGGCCTAAGGGGAACGGTGTTCGAATGGTTTCAATCTTTCTTGGCCGACCGCAGACAAACGATCTGGGCCCCCCCTTTCTCCGCCCCTATGCCGCAGCTCGAGGTGGGGGTTCCGCAGGGCTCCATACTCAGCCCCTCCCTTTTTAACATCTTCATGACACCATTGGCGGCACGTGTGGAGGAGCTAGGGGCCCAGATCGTATCCTATGCGGATGACACACAGATCCTGTTCACGTGTGACAGGGGCTGTGACTTCGACGGGGCGGCCATCCGGAAGTGCCTGGAGTTTGTGTTTGATTGGTTCGGGAAAAGCGGCCTCAAATGCAACTCGGACAAATCCGAGATATTGTTTTTCGGCTGTCCTGCCGACCCGAGATGGAAGCTTTGGTGGCCTTCGGCCATGTTCCCCCCGGCCAGCGATTCTGTTACAGCAAAGAATCTGGGCATGCTGGTCGATAACACCCTCTCCTTCAAAGCCCAGGTAGCTGGCCTGACAGGGAAGTGCTTTGCCATCTTAAGGATGTTGAGAAAGTTTCTGCCGTACCTATCTTTGGAACACAAGAAGATAACGGTGCAGGCCCTAATAGGCTCTCGCCTAGACTATGCCAACATCCTTTACTTGGGTCTTCCTGAATATCTGCTGACCCGTCTGCAGATAGTCCAAAATTCAGCAGCCAGGGCAATCTTTGGCCTTACCAGAAGAGCCAGGGCGAGCAATCTCCTTGCCACTCTGCACTGGCTGCCGATTCGCAAGCGCATCTCATTTAAGACCTTAACTACAGCTTTTAAGGCGCTTCACAATCTCGGCGCTGGCTATTTGCAGAGAAGGGTCAATTTCTATCTTCCATCTAGACCCTTGAGGTCTGCTGCCCAGGCCTATGCCATGGTACCGGTAGTGAGACGTGTTCGCTGTGGAGGTCGCTCTTTTAGCTACCTTGCCCCCCATCTTTGGAACACTCTGCCCCTGATGCTGCGAACGTGCCCTAATTTGTCCACCTTTAGAAAAGGACTTAAAACGTATCTCTTTGTTCTGTAAGTTGTTCCTTGGATTTCTAGTACCGTTTGGCTGTCTTGTTGGTTGCTGGTAGTTTGTGAAGAGGATCTATAGCGCCGGGACGCTCTTTGAGCAGCTGAGCGCTCTACAAAACACCCAGTAACATAACATAACATAACAAGAGAGAGGGACCCTCAACCAAAGGGATGGGGTACCAACTGTTGACTTCGTCAAGAAAAGTAATTCCCTTTGGCCACACTTATCCACACAACATAAAGAACAAATGACAATGCAGACAAACTAAAGAGCAGTGCATAAAAACCCAAATTCTGAAACAACAAATAAATTATCAAATGTACAAATTTATTAAAATATCATTTAAAACCAAGTAAAATAAGATAGTCAAAAATCAAGGGAAGACAGACAATAAATGGAACATATAATATTCACAGTTCATCCTATACGTTCCTACAATTGCAAGTGGAGGAGGAATTCAATCAGGTTATATTCAGAAACAATCAGAATAGGCCTTAGTTAGTCATATGAATTCTCTCCCCCCAGTTCTCAATTGTAGGAACGTATAGGATGACATTGTCATTTGTTCTTTTTTTAAAAAACAACAGGCTTTTTAAAAAAAGTATTCTATTCCTGCAATTAATTCAGCTAATTTGTTAGAAGGAATCCTGCCCTTGGCAGGGGTCAGACAGCCTTCTTATCTGGCGTCAAAATGGATAACAGCTGGGTATACTAAAGTTTAGGATTTTGTGAGTAATGGAATCTGGGTGACAGGAGCTGAAATGACACAATTGATTTCTATTGACTTTATTTTAATAAAATCATATAGTATTTTATATAATATTTTGCAGAAATAGATGCTTCCTCTCTAATGGAACAGAACCAGTTGGTTGATGAACTATTAGTTAGAGCATCGGATAATAAACCAGGCGCTTGGAAGAAATAACTGGCTACTATAAACGGTGTGGATCTCGAGTTAAAAGCTATTAAAAAATGGGTGGAACATGAGAATTGTGAGATGTCACCCCATATTTGGTCGATTGTCAATAGACTTAATTTCAGCTCATTGAGAGGGGCAAATTGGCGCATGATGCTGTTTTTTAGCAAATGGTTATTGTATCGCACTACTTACTCTCTTTCGAAAATGTATGCCAACCAGTCACCCCAATGTTTTCGATGTATAAATCATTCATCCGGAAATTGGTTGCATATTATGTTGAGCTGTCCAAAAGTCAATAAGTATTGGATAGACCTATTTGGCTATTTGGAACAGGAATGTAACATCCAATTGGAAGTAAATGAAAAATTAATTTTATTGGTTTTTATCCTGAGCAATGGCCGTAGCAAGGTCGCTGCTATTGCAAAAATGGTGCACTGATTTGATACCCTCGGCTTTGGAGTGGGGTCATAAGATGAAATTAGCTACAAAAAGTGAATGCATTTTTGCCCTACGGATGGGATGTACTAAGAATTTAATAAAATATGGGGTACTTATTTTGACTAATACAAGGAGGCTAATACTGTTTTTCATGCTGTGTTTGTGGGCTGGGTTGCGGGGTTGGATTTTATCAACCTTTTGACTGTGTAAATGTTCGTAATTTTCTTGCTGCATGTATTATTCTTAATGTAATAGGAATTTGTGTAAATTGCCCTAGAGGGGAATTAATATTGTTTTTTATATGGTGAAATGATGCAATATTTATATGTCTATGTTTTAAGTTTCTAGCTTCAATAAAAAAAAAAAATTAAAACTACACGATTTATAAAGATACTTTACTGTGGAAAGGTGACATTCTCCTTTTGCAAATAGCATGTTGTGCTTTCCACGCTTACTTTATGTAAGGAGCTTTTACTTAGGTGTAACTTGGGCATATCATCGTAAGCACCTATTGTCTCTGATGCAAAGTCTGAACTGCTAACGTAGCCAGGCCAGGATGGGTGCCCTAAAAAATGCCTAATTGAAAAAGGTTCTAACAAAGACAAATGATTTATTTTCCTAAAACATTCCTCGCTTTGCATATGTCCTGCACAAGTACATTGTGTGGAATGTTTCAGAATATTTTTAGTTATAGCATTTTGAACTTGAAGGGTATCCATTCACTAAAAATGCTAGAAGAATACCTCTAAACTTTGTACAGTGTTTAACTTGCAGGAGCGAGCAGCGGTGCCATCTGTTTGCAATTATCGTGCTCGCACTTTGAAAGCAGATGGTGCCGCTGCTTGCTCCTGTGTGCATGGTTTATCGCCCCCCACAAAGGCCACAGAGCCATAAAGTCTCACGAGGTGAGGGCTTCGGTTGAGTTCAAGAGCTGGGACATGTCTTTCAATCGTGCCCGGCATATTTCTCAAGGGCCGTCAGCCGAGCACTCCGTAGCGTTTATTCTAGACCGCCAGGTCGGTTCATTGCCTACAAGCTGTGTTTAACCTTTTCGATGCTGATGATGGAACCGCTCCGTCATAAGCTGCGGTTGCGCTGTGCTGATGACGGAGCGGTTCCGTCATGGCCCGGTCACCGCGCCTGCGCGGATTCCACGCCTGCGCTGGGCGTTCCATTGAGCGGGTGGGGCCATGACGGAACCGCTCCATCATGAGCACAGCTCAACCGAGGCTGGTGATGAAGCGGTTCTGTCACCAGCATGGACGCGCTGCACGGCCGCCCCGCCCCCTTAGTGCTGCGGTGGAATAGCCGCCGCAGCGAAGGTGTTAAATCATTTAATCTTTTATTACCCCTCTCTCACTTCCCATTCCTTTTCCCAAAGCCCCTTTCCCTTTAATATCAACATATGAGCAACTGCCGGTAAAATAAACATAATTATCCTTTCTTTTGCATTTTTACCTATTGGATACAATCACAAAGACTTTGGGCTGTTATTTTCTCTGAGACACTTTTCATAAGAGCCACGCAGGCCTCTACTAAAAACAAAACTTGTTCCCCAGGTGTCGATGCACAGCTGATGCTGATGCCGTTTATACCTTTAGCGGAAGCTGTAGTCTAATTCCAGAGGTCCTGCCGTTGGCTGGCTGCACTTCAGACATTATACAGCCGCATGCCAAGGGAGAGAACACTGCAGCTTGTCCACAATGTCTGTCGCCCTGGTTTTTAGGAACTTAAGGACTGCTCTCTGGGGTCCAATTATCCATCCGAATGCTATGGGTCCAAGCGCTCCTGCACACTGCACCTCCTGGGACTCGCGCGAGATACAGCTGTATGGAAGATGGACGCACTGCACCTCTAATCACAGTGCAGCAGCCAAGCTTTGGAATGGTTTTGCATGTAGATGCAAATTGGCCGTCTATGTTGATTTCGAATACTCATTCCCTAGAGTTATTTTGCCAGATTAATAGTCTCAGTTCTGTTTATTTGTTGATTTGTGTATGATACTACATTGTTGCAGTGGTGTGCTCTGATGGGGTCAGGGGTAGTGATTGACCGCGGAGCGGGTAACAGTCATGAATTTCCAGTAATGTCATCGCACAATAACGACACTCCACACATTCTGTTCATAGCATAAAAGGTCACTTTATTACTAGGACAGCCAAAGACAGACTCCGCACCTTACATTTATTTATTAAAACACCAACCTTTGTACCTTTTTCCAAAACCTTTTCCCCAACTGTTTTTCATCACCATTCTCCAATGATTTCATCATTTTTCCAAAAACTCCAAAAGTGTTTATATCCCAACCAAAGTTTTTCTTCCAACTTTTCTTTTCCTTATCCACCTACCATCTCCCCACCCCCAGAGAGAAAGGATATGTCCGCTCTAGACTATCCTATCCCCCAAAACACGCCAACAAACATATAACATAACAGGAGCACTATCATTGCTGTCCTAAAGTGACATAACCTTGTATTATTTTTATTTATTTTATTTATTATTTATTATATATATATATATTTATATTTTTTTAAGTAGAAAAAACACAAAAACTGACAGATATACAAGGAAACATACCCGACCAACCTACCAACATAGGGCGGGTGGGTGGCCAAAACGACAACGCCGCCCTCCTCCCTCGCAGCGGGTGACGAAGAATTCCCGCTCCCAACCCGTGCGCGTCTAAGCCCTCCCACAACCCAACCCACCTATCACCTCCTGTGGAAGCTCGCATTGTGCGAATAATCCCAGAGGGACACTGGCTTGTGCCAAGTACCCCTCGGGCCCCATCGCACAATAACGACACTCCACACATTCTGTTCATAGCATAAAAGGTCACTTTATTACTAGGACAGCCAAAGACAGACTCCGCACCTTACATTTATTTATTAAAACACCAACCTTTGTACCTTTTTCCAAAACCTTTTCCCCAACTGTTTTTCATCACCATTCCCCAATGATTTCATCATTTTTCCAAAAACTCCAAAACTGTTTATATCCCAACCAAAGTTTTTCTTCCAACTTTTCTTTTCCTTATCCACCTACCCTCCCCCTAGCCCCCAGAGAGAAAGGATATTTCCGCTCTAGACTATCCTATCCCCCAAAACACGCCACCCAGGAAAACCTCCAGTGTTTTCCTGCCCCACCCAAAAACCCGCAATTATAAACAACAAAACGTTTTTTTGTTTTTTTTAAACTTGTTATGTTATGTTATGTTATGTTATAACAATTTATTATGCGCACAGCGACTCCAGCGAAGGAGCGTCCCGGCGCAGAGACAAGGATCAACATAACACAACAGGGAGATAGGGCCTCAGAGAGATGGCTAAAACAGGAAAGTCTTGATGGCTCTACGGAAAGACAACAGGTCCTCAAGCAGTCGGATTTCGACTGGAAGGGTGTTCCAGATTAACGCGGCTTTCACCCTGAAGGAACGACCCCCCCATCCTGCTGAGCCTAAATCTGGGGACAACAGCAAGGGCCTGACCTTGAGATCGGAGGTTGCGGGTGGGGGCATAGAAGGAAATTGAGTTGGCCAAAATCTCAGGGCCTATACCTCTTAGGATTTTGAAGGTCAAACAAAGGACCTTAAAAAGAATGCGCTTCCTTACAGGGAGCCAATGCAGGGAGCGGAGGACATTAGCCACCGGGCAGAATCTATGTAGGCCGACAATGGCTCTCGCCGCGGCGTTTTGCACCCGCTGCAGACGAGTTAACTCAGCCTGGTTAGCCCCAGCCAGCAAAGAGCTTGCGTAGTCCAGACGGGAGATGATGGTTGCCTGGACTACAAGCTGTCTGGTTGGGGCATCGAAGAATTTAAGAACTGGTCTTAAACCTCTTAATAGTCCAAAGCAACAGGCTGCAATTTTTTTGGTATGCCCTACGAATGTGAGACCAGCGTCTAACCAGACCCCTAGATTCTTCACCTCCGACACCGGGGTCGGAGTGGGGCCCAGCTCCGAAGGCCACCACTGATCGCCCCAGAGCTCCACTCCCTTCCCGACGACCATAACCTCTGTTTTTGTGGCATTAAGCTGGAGACAGTTACCTGTCAACCAGCTGGCCACCGCCTTCAGTCCAGACTGAAGCCTGGGGGCATCCTGTTCCGCATCCCCGCTGAGAGTAACCGCCAGCTGTGTGTCATCGGCATATGAGACCAAAGTTAGGCCCCACTGCCTTGCGACATCAGCCAGCGGTCTCACGTAAAGATTGAACAACGTGGGACTCAGCGAGGACCCCTGCGGAACCCCCATGGCCAGAGGCTGGAACCTGGACTTGAAGGGAGGGATGGCAACACAGAAGGAACGGTTGTCCAGGAAGGAGCGGAACCATTGCCGCGCCTGGCCACCGATACCGATCTCCTCGAGCCGCTGCAGGAGGATGCTGTGAGATACAGTATCGAAGGCGGCGCTGAGGTCTAACAAAATCAGCGCCGCCGTCTGACCAGCATCCAACCTCGCACAGAGATGTTCCACCATCACAAGAAGGGCAGTCTCCGTGCTGTTGCCAGCATGGAAGCCATTCTGTGTGGGATCAAGGGCATTGGACCGGGCTAGATGTTCAGACAGGGCCAGATTGACATGGGCCTCTGTCAACTTAGCTGGCCAGGGTAGCAGCAAAATGGGACGATAGCTTTCCGGCTTAGACGGGTCAAGGGAGGGTTTTTTAATAATCGGAGACACCACCGCCTGCTTCCAACTGGTGGGAACTACCCCCGACTCCAGGGAAAGATTGACAAGGGAGCGAATAGCCGGGCGTCCCAAAAAGGTCTGGTCTCGAAAGAGGGCAGGCCTCACTGGATCAGATGGAGACCCAGATTTAACTTGCATAGCAAGTTTGTCAAACCCTTCCAAGGTGAGAGGGGGAAATGAGAGCAGAGTGGTCTGATGAGGTGTCTCCTTGGGACTACCCAACACATTTCCAATACTAGGGAATGTCTGATATATAGCCTGGACTTTTCCCAAGAAATAGGAAGCGAGGGATTCGCAGTGTGCAACAGAGCTCTCAGCCATAGAAGTAATCCGCTTTGACATGAGATCTTTGACCGCCTTAAAGATGGCCTTCGACGGGTTAGTGCTGTTCCGGAATTCCTCGGCATAGAAGGCCGCTCGGGCACGGCAAATGGCCCGGTGGTAGAGTTTGACGGACGCGGCATATGCAGCTTTTAACTCAGCCCCATATGTCTTCCGCCAGGCCCTCTCCGCCCGTCTACAGGCTCCCTTCAGGGCGCGCAGAGCATCATCATACCAGGGGCTCGACACACGAGGATTGATCTTCGTCGTTACAACAGGTATCAAGACGTCCAGAGCCCTAGTGAGCCAAGAGCAGAAGAGGTCATACCCCTCTTCTACATTACTCAATGGGCCCAGGGGCTCCACTGACAGAAGATTGTGGAAGTCTTCCAGCCTGAGCTTACTCCAGGGTCTCCTGGGCACCCGTCTGGCTGAAGAGGTAGAGGTGGTGGCTGATGTAGGACAACAAATGGACACCAGAGAATGGTCGGACCATTTTACAGGAGCAATCGACGGGACTTTAGCCTCTGACAGGTTGGTGAAAAAAGGGTCAAGAATATGTCCCCCGGAATGAGTAGGCTGGGAGACCAGCTGGGAAAGTTGAAAGGCCTCTAAGTCCAAAAGAATACTACGTGCTGTCAGACTGGAAGGTGTGTCGAAATGCAAATTTAGATCGCCCAGAATGGAAAAATTGGCGCAGTCAGTGACCAAGGTGGCAACGGTGTCCGGGAAAGCATTCCTGAACGCCACGTCACTGCCCGGCGGACGATACACCACCATCCCAGAGAGTGTAAATTCTGGGCTGACAGAGACTTTGAAAGAGGCACTTTCACAGCCAGCAGTCTTAAGGATGGTCCACACACAGGAAAAGCTAGACCTCACTATAAGGGCTATTCCCCCCCCTCTAGATATCCTATTCGCAGTGTACATAGAGTAGCCAGGAGGGCATACAAGATTGGGGATGGCAGTGTCGGCTTCCTGAAGCCAAGTTTTGGTAACGGCAAAGATATCCGGGGCTTCATTCTCAATCAGATCGTACACGTTCTGCTGATGTTTCAGGATCGACCTGACATTGAGATTCATGATCCGCAGTGAGGAAGGTAAACCCCTGCTGTGCAGGGCGGCAGAGGGACTACGCCGGGGGAGAGGCAACGGGGGGTCAAGCACCAGACCATTGCAAGGGCAACGGTAAGGACCGCATAAAGGATGAACAGGCTGTAGATTGCGAGATTGTGAGAACACCACAGATCAACCACCACAGGTTTGCCAGCACATCCCGCAGTTCCATTAGGTAATCTCTTGTCCCATCTGCGACAGGTGTACCCCATCGCACCTGAATAAATGGAGCATCTCGCTCGAAAAATGCTCATGCACCAATACCGTGATACCATTGTTTTGCAAAAAACTGCTGTGCTCTGTTCAATTTTTGGCTGGCTTTTTCCACCGCTGAGTGTAGCCTCGCCCCTCTCCATTGGTGCCTATTAAACCAAACCAGTCCACTCAACCCTTGTTTAAACCCAATTTTTGTTTCAGCCCTGCCTGATCCAACTTCATTTGTTTTATCAAGGTGAAGCCTGACAATTCCACCAAATCGTTCTCTCCCAGGTGTATAATGTGAAGATCCGGAATACCCCACTCAGCAGCCAATTTTGACATGAAAGGGAAAAGGTCTTTCCACCTCATACCACCCACACCCTTCCACAAACTTTGTGATCTTTTCCATACAAAAACAAACCCTTTCCACAGCTTTGCTGTTCTGCAAAAATTGATGGTTGTGAGAAAAATTCCTAGGACATCTAGGTGTGTGAGTGGACAATTAGGTCAGACCAGTGATCAAGAAGGAACAATTGAAAAAGGTTGTCAAATCTGTATAAAAAGTATATTTTTATTTAGTATATTTAAAAATCATATTGGAAATGACCAAAGGTCAAACAATATGATGGGTGTTAAAATTTCTTGTCAAAATTATATACAGTTACAATAAACAATTAACATAAAACTCATATTCCACAAAGTAAAATAATATATTGACAAAAACATGAGAATAATCACAAAATTAATGAAAAAAGCATAAAAACTCGACGCGCGTTTCGGCAGGAGACCGCCTTCTTCAGGAGACACAGTTTAATTTCTGAAATATAATTATAAAAGAATATATGTGTTATCTATACATTCATAAATTCGTGTCAGCATATTAACCTAAATATGACAGAATAACAAACAAACCATCTATTTATTGTTACTAACATATTAAGAACATTATTCCTTACTTAAAGACTGACCATGACTAATAATTTATACACTCAAAGCCATTGATGGGCAAAATAAAAACTGGCAATTGTACAGTATCTGATTCGGAGAAAGATCATTGTGAATAGGTCATAGAGGGCAATCCCCTACAATTATGAAGCACTCAATCGAGCTTCTATATTTAAGCTGAAATTGAATCACTTCTCAGTACATACAATTGAGACTGTATCTTTTGAAGTGAGAAAATATATGATGGATATACATTGGTCACATGATTTCTTACTGTTTGTTGAAATAGGGTCCTGATGGAACTTAGCAATGTACTCAATTTACAATGATATACTTACAACAATTGAGGCTCTATCCATGTAGCAAAGACACTGAAGGTGAACACTTCATGTAGTAATTATAGGTGACAGTACAATTATTGGATGAAGGAGATCCTAATAATAAAATTAACATTTAGTAAATGGATGGACACATAAAATTATTCATCTACATTTAAACACAATGGCTCAAACGTCCTGCACGTCCACCTCATACCACCCACACACTTCCACAAACTTTGTGATCTTTTCCATACAAAAACAAACCCTTTCCACAGCTTTGCTGTTCTGCAAAAATTGATGACCATTTAAACAAAGAATGGCCCACAATCCATATCCTTTTTTTTATTTTATTTTTTATTTTTTTAGGGGAAATCCAAAACTAGACCTATGAGGAAAAAAAAACACAATTAATTAACCTACGAGAAAAGAACTGTATGTCATAACCTAACATATCAGTAACAACAGTTGGACTTCCACCTCTCAATGCTCTGTATCTCCACCCTCCCCCAACCTAACTGACAGCCTCCGTAGCCGCACCTAACCGAAAAGAATGTGTCCCAAAGCATTGAGAATTTTTCCCCACCAATGAACGCCCTTTTCTCAGTACTGATAAAACTGAAAACCAGACAACTGCCCCCCTTGCTCCTGGCGAAATCACCCCAGAACGGAAAAACACCCGAATTAAAAAAGGAAACCCACTCCCCCAATGGGCCACAACCCACAACCCCACTTGCTTTCAACTGAATCCAAGTTCCAACCTCTTTTTGGTCTGTCTTTGACTGTCTCCACCTGATCCGTAAAACTTCCCCCAGTCCCAACCCGAATGTCCGATTTCTGAATCCTCAGTTGATTTCTTAAACTCAAAAGTTCCGAACCCGGAACGCCCCGAAGAACATCCAGGACATGCACAACTTGCACCTAACTAATTCCCATTCACTATAGCAGCAATTAGACAACACACTTAAAATCCTTCATAACAACTCAAAAGTAGCATGTTCCCTCGAAAAACTTAACAGAAACTTTGCAACGCCCAAACCCCTTCAGCATCCGCCTCAACAAAAACCCAACCCGCACTACCATACCCAAAAAATAATTGACTATAAAAGGAAATGCCCGCCCACTTGCCGGAAATCGTTGTAAGCGACAAAACCTTATCTAGTTCATGTTCCACTGCTGCTCCATCCTGAGTATATGACAAAGCATAATTCAAAATTCAGACCACGGTTGCCGGTAACTCCTGCATGTGGACTTAGCAATAGACTGCTCCACCATTGCCACAATCCACACTCCACCAGGACCCAGATGGACGGTGGAATCGCCATCTTGCTTCTTGTCGCTGTTGGCCAAATACCGGAACTTCTGCCAATTGCAACGAGACAGAGTATCGGCGATTGAGTTGTTCACCCCGCCCATCAGATACAGCCCAAAAACGTAACATGAAAAATCCTCATTACCCAACTGCTGCACCACCCTGGTCCTGTGAAGAAGCATATTATAAAATTCGGACCACACCTGGCGGTAACTGCGTCTTGTTGACTGAGCCATAAGGTGTTCCACCACTTCAGCAATCCCCAAACGCACAACCTGTCTACCAATTACCACGAGACAGAGTATCTGTAATGAAGTTAATAATTCCTGGTATGTGCTTCAACTTAACACAATGTTCCATTGAATAGTTTGCAACCTAAGAAAAACCGCATAATTGCATAACACGTACCTCTCTAGCACTCCGCCAGTTGACCCGGTTCACAACAAACAAATTGTCACCGTGAAAAAGGACACAGCGAATCCCTGCAAACCTCACCCCACACCTGTAAAGCCACTAGTATAGGAAAAAACTCTATGAAAGCAATGTTACTACCTTGATGGAACCAATGATCCGGCCAGCGCTCAGCACCACGTCCTTCCCAAAAGAGCCCGACGCCGTGATCCCCAGAGGCATCTTAATTTGTTTTGTTTTTTTAAACTGCCACACCCTATCATATTCTAAAAATTTGATGGAGACACCATTAAAATCTTCCAAAAAACAGCAGCCAAATTACCAGGTCATCTCCCACCGCTTTAAAGGACCTGCTATACTACCGAAGTGCACTACCTTTCGCAATTTCACACCCGAGATAACTTTTGCTGATTTCAAGTTGTCCGTTCAACACTGAACACTAGTGCCTTGGTAACCAATGCGAAAAAACCAATTAACAACTCCAAACAACTCAGAGGCGGCTACACATCCGGGTACTCAACCAAATATTTTAACATAGCCTGTATTCTAAATGGGGAGGCCGCCTCTGGGACAACCGATGCGCCGGCCCCTCTGCCCTTCTGACCTCTCCCATGAACCCCAAATTGCTGACTGGAAAAAACACTGTGAAATTGGGTGTCTTTCCACACACTGCGCTTGAATATGGAAGATTATTGGCTACTGGAACCGCGGTTAAAATTCCAACAGGCTCCTGTTGCAGGCAACTGTGCACTGCCAACCCCACCCGCCCCCATTGAAGCGGGACATTGTATAAAAGGCCGAAAAATGATGGGGAGGACATATACTGTATGTATAAACGTCAATGTCTGATGAACAGACATCCCATGCAGCCAAGCTCTTCGTCTACTTCCCCCCAATGGCTTGTCATTGTAAATACGTACCCTGGCCCTAAACTCCTCAGCATAATTGAGCCAGTCCAATCTACCCACCTGCAATTGCGCCCTCCTAAGAATGTCAATGTATGTACATAGCGCCACCACCCTCTCCAGATGCCTCTCAAGTACCCTAGCATAAATGAGAAAGGCAGCCGTCCGTTTCCGACGTTGCTGGGGACCTTAGGGTGGCGGAACAATCCTAAATTCCTCCTCTCTCGAGCCCTCTGTGGCCTGCAGATCTCTGCGCAACAATCTACAAACATCCGCAAAATCGTGATTCCAAATTTTGTAACCAGTCCTGCCGTAGAGATTGTGGTAAATTTTAATTACCTATACGGAATTTATGCGGTAAAGTTCAATAAGAATAACTCAGTCAAAATGAAGAGGCAGAATCCGTGGTATCTGAGGTTTCAAGTGGGGTTTTATTCCTTAAAAAGGAATTGGTTCGAACCAATGGTAGCATGACCCATCACCACGAGGGTTCAGGGTGGGAATTGCAATGGACATGTACAATGATTTATTAACAAGAAATCATATATATAGTCAATTCATACAGTACATTGAATGCAGAAGGCGTAACAGCTGAGAGAAACGAGATAAGAACAGAAATACGTAACAGAAGGCGTGCACTAGGGAGTACACGGAGGTGTGTGCTAGAAAACGTCACAGAAAGGTGTCATAAGTGGGTGGATCCCTAGAAGGATCCTGCAGAGTCAGCAAGAACATGTGGCAGAGATGCGCGTGCAGCAGCATGACGTATGATTGACGTGGAACTGGAGGGTGAAGGGGACTTGACATTTAGCCCTACATGTGGAGACAGAAGTCTGGAGTGTCAGAACAACCTAATCCCAAATCATATCTAATATCTCGTGTTTGAGGAACTACATTATCTAGAAGGAAAGGTCTCTTGGGCAGAGGCTATTCTATACTGACTGCTAGTGCGTGTATATGCAACTGCGTGTCTACGTGTAAAGCAGGGGCCATGGGCCTACCATGGTGACGGAGACTATGAATTACTTGCATGGAGACAGAAAGGCCGGGCCCTTTGCTCTGCAGCTGGGAAGGATGTTTACCTAAACTACTAGACAGGAATGTATTTTTCGAGGAGCGGAGCAGATAACTTGAAGGCTGAATACAGTCTTGGCAGGCCGGCAGGCTGAGCCAGGCACCGCTAGCCGCGCAGGGAGTGAGTGAAAGGTCACGGATACAGATGCAGGCCCAATCTGCGGCTTCCAGAGGCAGAAGGCAGGAGAAAGCTTGAATGGCAGAAAACAAGGCCCAACTCGCCAGGGCCAGAAAAACGTGAAAGTGCACCATGTAAAGACGTTGGCAAGGCACACTTAGGAACTGAATATCGAACCCATTCATGGTGGATCTGAAAGAGGACATGTTAACGTTGGACGCAAATGTATTTGCGTCTTCATAACTGGTTGTGGAGGGAACTTACATGTACTAGAAGCAGGTACATGGAGCCGTTGGGGTCTACGATAGGGGACACAATTGACCAAAAATTCATATTACCTCATTCCCTCCTTGTCCCCTACGGACCCTTCATGATATATCAATCCTCATTAATCTATCAATCTGTTCATGTAACATCATTTGCTCTTCTTTCTTCTTACGGCGTTTTGAATGAGGACTTGAATGGGGAATACATGATGTGGCACACAAGCCGCAAATCGCTGGCCCACATTGCAGACATAGGCAACAACTGAATACTATGAGAAGGCCAATACCTAGGAAGGATAGGATCTTCCATCCCCAGGCTGACAACGTTGTCCAGAACCAACCGGACCAAGTCCAGGTGCCTGGATTCTGATGTATCAGACTTGCAATTTTATGAAGGCGAGTTATGGCTCTATATACTGATGGCGCGTTTTCTGGAATGAAAACACAGCAGCTCGACCCGATGACCTTACAGGCTCCGCCCCTATCGGCCAGGATGACGTCAAGGACGAGACGATTTTGAAGAACAACAATCCGCATAGCAGACTGCTCCTCTGTTAAGTTACCCAGAGCGGAAGTAGTTTCATTCACTACAGCTTCAAGGGTTCTAGTTAATTTTCGTATCAGTTTACTATTAAAGACAGCACCTAAGTAGGGGAAGAAACCTTTATTGAAATCTGTATATTGCTCCCGTGCCGTTTCAGTGTAGTCGACAATCGGAAGATCTCTCTGGGGTCTATTATGTACTAGATGGGTGTTTCTATGATAATCAGAAGGGGCTAGGAAAACAGGTGGCAGAAGGAATGCAATGTAACAGGTGCCATCCCAATCTAGAGGTAAGCGTATATATGCGGTATGACCACAAATGAAGTAGGAATGACGTGAAGCTTTAAAGGTAGATTTGCCCTTATCACTGAATTCGATTACAGTAGTACATCTACTATGACCCAGGTGTACTGAACCATTTTTTCTGACACATAATTCACCTTTGACTGGAAGTACGGACATGGCGGGCAAGACTGGTTCTGTTTCGGATTCAACACTGAGAATCATGAGGTTAAGTGTAAAGTTACCTAATCCATATACTTCATTTTCTAGATCAGTTCCTGTCCTTTTGGGGAGACCCTCCTTGTCAGGAAAACAGACTTTATGCAGAACGACGTTCAGGTTTCCCCATACCCAGTTACCCTGGTAAACTACGGAGTCTGAATCTAGAGAGTTTATTAAACTAAACCATGCTCCACAGGACCCATTATGTGTGAACGGATACGGAAAAAGAGGCAGAACTCCTTTGTATTTCTGATAGGGAGGGAGTCGGCCACATATCCAACAATTAGTAGCATTGCTTGTCTGATGGGAATGGTGTAACATACTAATGAATGTATTGTTGCGCAGCGCAAGTCTGTAAGATAACTCGTGCGGGGGTAATTCACTGAAAGAATGCTCGGCAGTGACGTTGAAGGAAGAAAGTTCACGCTTGAATATAGGATAGTATATGTGTAGAAGCACACTTGAAGCGATAATCATAAGGCTCAGAAAAAACATAATCAATAAAGTCACAATACAGTGGCTGCGAAGAGATTTGCATTATTCACGTTTCTTGAGCTGCTTCTGTCTATCTCTCTCTCTGTTGGGGTCTAGGGGATACATGTCAGAAAACACGTCTAACCGATTCACCTAGGGGAGGACTTAAACAATTAAACTGTCTGACTTGCTAGACCTCAATTTATTTTTGTACTCCTGCTGTGGAGTTTTCTCTGTCAGGGGAAGTTTAGAGTCACTAGAATCTGGACAGTCCTTAGAGGGGGAGGGTGAGTCAGTCTCTGGCAATGCACGAAATTTCTTCACGTGACTTGAGTGTAACCACCCTTTTCGGCCCTCGATCTTGATTGCAGTCCTCGTCGTGAGAAGAACCAACTTCGGCGCCTGCCACCTGGGCTCCAGCGGACTTTTCCTGTCGAAATTTCTTACAAGGACGATATCACCTGGAACCACGTCATGCGGCTTCACCTCGGTGTTGTCGGGAAAGGCTGCAGCGACCTGTGAACGACATGATTGTAGTGCAGACATCAAGGAGGCAAGGTAATCTGTCAACATATTACAATCGACATCAGTGATCTTTCTTGGCAAAGGCGTCCCCCACATATTCGGTGGTCTACCAAAAACCACCTCATACGGGGATAGCCCTGTTCTGGAATGTGCGACCATTCTCATGTAAAAAAGGGCGACTGGCAAAGCTACGATCCAGTCGACACCTTTCTCCTTACAGATTTTTGCTAGACGAGTTTTTAGGGTCTGATTGTGTCTCTCTACGAGACCTGCTGCTTCAGGATGTCGGGCACAGTGGAACTTCCACTGGTAACCTAGCAGGAGTGATACCTGCTTCATGAGCTCGGACGAGAATGGCTGACCGTTGTCTGAGTACACAACACGGGGCAAACCATATCGGGGGAAGAATTCACGAACCAGCTGCTTGGCAGTGGTCGGAGCAGTGTAATCTGGGACTGGATATGCTTCTGTCCAACGGGAGAGTGCACAAACAACTACGAGGACATATTTGAAACCTCGACAACGTTCCATCTGAATATAATCCATCTGGAGGACTTCAAAAGGGTGATCGGGAGGATGAAAACCACCTTGCTCTACGGGAACGCCTTTACCTGGGTTGAACTGACAACAAATCATGCAAGTACGCACTTTCTGTTTGGCTGCTGCTCGTAAGTGTTTATTGAACCAGAGATGTTGAATACTGTCTAACATGGCTTTTTCTCCTAAATGTGCTGGACTGTGTACGGTATTAATGATGACTTGAACCATACAGTCGGGGAGAAACCATGTGGATTTTCCCTTCGTCATCCATCCTTGATCTGTCTGGGTCCCTCCTAGTTCAATCCATTTCTTGATTTCATCTGGTGTAGCATGTGTCTGTATATCAATTACATCTAAGGCGGGATCCTTAACTGTCATGCAATGTGTCGATGTCGCGACTATTGTCTTTGTCAGGTCAGTGGTGTGAATCTGATTCTGAGCTGTATGTTTTGCGGTTCGATCTGCCAGGTCATTACCCTGGGAAATAGTATCTGTAACTTTTGTATGTGCCTTGCACTTCATGATGGATATCGCAGTAGGAAGATGTATTGCATCTAACAGAGTTTGAATGAGGGGACCGTGTTGAATTTTGGCACCGTGAGAAGTCAAAAAACCTCTCTCTCGCCAGAGGACACCGAAGTCGTGAACAACTCCGAATGCATAACGGGAATCTGTGTATACGTTAACTCTCTTGTTCTTGGCTTGAATACAGGCTTGTGTCAGAGCGATGAGCTCTGCTGCTTGTGCTGAAAGGGTGTCAATACAATTTGTTTCTATGACTTCAGTTTCTGTTGTGACTGCGTAGGCGGCCACTAATTCTCCTGTACTTGTTCTCATGCATGAACCATCCACGTAAAGTGTCAGGTCAGGATCTGGTAATGGAGTGTCTGTCAAGTCTTGTCTGGGTTTCGTCGTGATAGTAATAACTTCAATGCAATCATGTGCCAATGGGTCTGTTTCAGTTAATGGCAAAAGTGTAGCAGGATTCAATGTATTACAACGTCTGATTTCTATGTGTGGCTGAAATAATGTCAATTCATAACCTGTCAATCTTGCTATAGTCAAGTGTTGAGTCTGTGTTCGATTTAAAAGAACTTCCACGGAGTGTGGAACTTGTACTGTTAATGGATGTCCTAACACTATTGAATCACTTTGTCTGATTGCTAGAGCTGTTGCTGCAACTGATTTCAAGCACGCAAGCAGAGCCTGGGCTACTGGATCCAATGTACTAGAGAAGTAAGCACACGGTTTGTGTGAACCTGCTTGATCCTGCGTGAGTACCGACAATGCAGTACCTTCACGTTCTGTGACGAAAAGTGTAAAAGGCTTACTGTAACATGGTGTTGCTAAAACTGGTACTTGACATAAGGCTTTCTTTAAGTCGTCAAAAGCTTGTGTATGTTCCTGAGTCCAAGGGAGGACAGTCGAAGACGCTGCCTCCTGAGTTGTTAACTGAATGAGTGGCTTTGCTAGAAATGCATACTGAGGGATCCATTGTCTGCAGTAAGAAGTGAGGCCTATAAAAGCCCGCACCTCCTTTTGTGTCCTGGGTGGTAACATACCTGCAATTAACTGGATGCGATCGGGCGTTAGCTGTCTCCCCCATTTGGACAGCAAGTGACCTAAGTAAACAACTTAATGAACACAGAATTGCAGCTTCGAAGGGGATACCTTGTGTCCCTTGTCAGCCAGGAAATGTAAAACCGTCAGTGACGCTAGTTCACATTCAGGTTCGCTTCGGGCGGTGATCAGCAGATCATCGACATACTAGAGCAGGGCAGCGTTTTCAGGCATGTGTATACTGTCAAGTTGTCTTTTCAGTGCTTGGCTATAGATGCTGGGGCTCTCTGTGAATCCTTGAGGTGCGCGTGCAAATTTGAAGCTTAGTCCACTTAAACAGAATCCGAAAAGGTATTGGCTTTCCGGATCAATTGGGACACTAAAGAAGGCGTTCTTAAGATCAATAACCGTAAAGAACGTTGCTTCGGAATCAATGGCTTTCAATAGAGATGAGATATCTGGGACCACAGGGTACTGTGGTACTATGCATTTATTCAATTCGCGCAAGTCAATAACTAATCGGTAAACTGGTGGTGCATTGGGATCTGTACGTTTAAGAATAGGAATGATAGGGGAATTACATAAATTCGAGTTGGTTTCTACAACCACTCCTTGTGCAATGAGCTCTTCAATGATTTTCAGTAAAGCCACTACAGCATCGGGGGGTAACTTGTATTGTCAAATTCGTGGTAAAACAACACCTGGTTTGAGTGTGACTCGATACGGTGTAATGTGCATACAACCTACATCAGTGGGGCCTTGCGCCCATAAATGTGCAGGTACATTCTGTAATCGGGGATCAATATCTCTCAACACATAGTGACCTTTAAAGTCACGTAGAAACAACCGTACTCCTTCCGGAGAACAGCAAATAACAGCTCCTAGAGCTTTCAGAGTCTTGATACCTAACAAGTTTTCTGGACATGACTTTGTGAGCAGTAAATCTGTAGTACGTGTCAATGGACCAACTGCAAGGGGAAGTGGTTGCGATACTTCATTAATAATAGGCTTGCCTGAAAAACCAAGGGAAACATTCTGTGAGCCTGAGAGGGGTGCCCCTGGGACCTCGTCATGACTTATTGTTGTTCGGCTTGCCCCTGTATCAATTAAAAACTTTCTGTCTTTCCCTTATACTTGACTGTGTACATAAGGACCCTCTTGATCTACAGGAACCTCAATAAGAGGCAAGCCAACTTCCCTCTCTAGGCTGTTTCATGTGTATCGCTGATAATCGGGATAATCAGTCTGGGCATACTGGTACATCTGCTGTGATGCATGCTGAGTTGCAGCAATTGGTTGAGGTTGTGGCACAGCTACTGTCTGTGCTGTCTGTTGTGAGGCTTGCATAGGCTGGGTATTCTGTGGTACTTGTTGTTGGACCTGGTCCTGTCTAGGAGGACGTGGTCTCTCTTTAGTTTTTCCAGTAAGTATATTATGTTTCAAAACCGCACAATCGTTTATATAGTGACCTGGCTGTTTGCAATAGTTGCATGTCCCTTTCACAGGAGCTGTTGAATTATTTGACTGTGTCGTGCCCTTTTTCTGACCGTCAGCTGGAACTGACTGAGCAACTAACATTTTCATTTTTGTGTCTTTCATGCGTCTCTGTTCGTGTTCATGTTCCTCTCTAATTCTATTCTGGTGGTACTGTAACATTTGTAACATTTGTGAAGGTGTATTTGCTTGCCATGTGCTCTCGACTTTTTGTACACGATTCCTAACTTGGGGCAGGGAATTTTCTACTAGCTTTGTTACGAAAAGATGTGGATATGACTCGCTACTTGGTTTCAAACCGCTATTAATACCAAAACATTTCTCAAATCGGGAATAAAAATCGCTAGTGTCTTCATCGGGTTTCTGTTTACAGGCTGAGATTGCATCCCAGTCCTCCTTTTTAGTTGCTAATAAACGTGGCAATACTTGCACTAACAATCCTGGTAATTTTTTAGATTTGTCCCCAAGCCCTGTTCCTGGGGTACGAGTCTTTTCTTCGTCTTCTAATGCAGCCCAATCTATCTTTTGGTCTCCTACCTCCCAATCCTTTTCTTTGAGTTTCTCGTAAATACCAGAAGGCATTAACACTTTCAATATTTTCATTATGTCGGGGTAGGTGTAATCCCCCATGAGTAACATGTCTTTGATTTCGCGGTGAAAACCTGCTGGGTCTTTATCGTGACAGGGCACTAATTTCTTCATTTCTAACAGTTCCATTTTTGTTATGGGCGTGTACACAAACACGCGTCTAAAAGAATTATCAGCATTCTGGACTGGATGCACTTCTCGCAAGGGATTCTGTCTGTCTAAGTAATACATTTTTCTTTCTACGGGTGGAGCTGGAGCAAACCGTGTATTCAGGAAAGTATTATATCTGTGTCGATGTTCTAGAATTATTTTAATCAAGTCAGTACCTAGACCTCTCCATTGTGGCGAGAGTAGTTCTATTAAAATATCAGGTAAGGGACCTGGATCAGAATGATGGCCTTTGAATAAAGTAATGAGATGCTGAACCATATATATGCCAGCTAATTTCTGTTCATCAGGGGAAAGATTTAAAAAGGTCTGTACTAAACCATCATCACTATATTTAACAGGATCGTCAGTCCATTGTACGGCTGACCTAGCCAATTCTTGTTCATCCATGGAATTGAGTACATGGTACCCCATTCGTTCCTGAAGTATCCTATCTGCGGCCTGGAATAGATGTTCGGGGGTCTTTGGATTTGACATGGCAGCTTGAAAGATTCTTTTACTTTCCTGACGTATTGAATTATTATAGGGTCTCCCTTTACCTACATATGCTATCATTTCTCTAACTGGTAATTGTGATTGTCCTGTTGCCGTTTCTGGTGCATCCTCCTCCCCTGAGGACTCAACCTTGTCTGAATCTATTTCTGGTTCTTGCGATCTTCTTTCATGTATTTTTATTACTGCATTTCTGATTCTTTGATACATGTTTTTTATACAACTCTGTTTATCATGGTTCCCGTCTGCTATATTCTGACCCCATCTATTAAGTGCTTTCATTTCTTCCGGGTTTACACCCGGCCTATCTTGTTCTCTTATTAAGCAATTTATGAAAAACCGTAATATCTTGGCTTGGGTGTCAACTTTCTGGTGAGCCATGGCCTGACCAATACTTTCAGGGCCTTCCCCTGTTTGAACAAAATGATATATTCTATCTAGATGATCAACCATTCCGGGCAGTGTCAATAAAAAGTTAGTAACCCGTCTTAGTCGTACTGATGCGAGCATCAATCTGTCATCATTTTTACCAGGTACTGGATCATATCTACAGTCCGAGAGACGTTCTTTAAGTATGTCATAATCGGCTGATTTAGGTGTACGTTGTTGCGCTAGATCCCTATAAGTCAATCGGAGTGCTGGTGGCGGTGTTTGAAAACCTATTGCACCTCCCGAGGTGCCAGGACCAAAAGGATTTGTTGGGTGGAGGGTCGGAAGAATAGGTGCAGGAAAGGTTGGGGGAACAGGTGCAGGGTGTCGAACGGGAGAAGGAGTTTGTTGTGGAGGTGGGAGTAGATGATCTCGGGGTGGAGTGCCATCAGCGGGTAGTGGTAGTGGTTGAGCATGCGGATTTGTATATGCGGGAGCTACGTCGTCTAGATAGGAAGAAAGGAATATGTCCTTTGTGGTCTTGGGATGTAGTTTAGTCGGGAGCAAGGGAGGGGGCAGATCCTTCGGTATTTCCGGAGTGGCCTTAGGTAAACCCTCGGCCAGCAGAGGATACATACCATTCATAAGAGTGTTTCGTTGTCGGTCCACTTGTTCTGTTTTTACTCGTATCCCCTCCTCAACTAATGCGTTTTCTTGGGCTTTGTCTGAATCCTCTTTATGTTTCTCTGCTTTTCTGAGTGCTTTCTCTGTGCGCCTATGCGATTCTTTACGCCATAGTTCAATGGCGTCCTTCTGTGACTGTCTGGCTTTCTTTTTCCATAGCGCTTCCTCTACTCTCATGATGCACTCGGCATCCCATGTCCCTGCAGCGGGCCATCTTTGATTCTCTGCTAACTCTTTAGTATAGTCTACCCACAAATTGAGATATAATACAGCGTCTAGGCCGTGCTTGTGGTACATAAAGTGCCCTGGAGTGTCCCTAGGTGGAACGGGCACTGCTTCTTCTAGAATCCCTTTTCTAGTTCCTATCTGTCTTAGTTTGGAGAACAGCGGCATGTTTAAGTCGTGCTACCCTGGGCTTGATACTTACTCGAATTTGGACACAATTAATACAATAAACACAATAATGCAGATCGAACAATCACTCATACCACAACATTAAAACATACTAAAACATTTCAGAACGAACAATAACAATTAGAATAAAACTAGCTAATTGCATACTGGATATACTGCTAAACAGTACAGATACACCGCTAAACAGTGCAGACCGGGTCTGCGTACCCAAACCCGTCTTGACCGGCACAAACTAATGCGCTCGTCTAGATGCGACCCCAGCAAAGGTACTCACCGGGAAGCACGGAACAGAAGGCCTCGGAAAACTCGACACTGGACTGGACTCGACTGGACTCGACTCGTGACGTAAGCACTTTGGAACTTCGGAACTGGTGGGCCTCCGGATACCTCAGACTTTGCTCTCTCAGCTAGGCTCTGGTCGGGATCCTCCGCACTCCTCACCACCTCATCTGGGTGTCGATCACAGCCTCAGTCACCTCCGTTGGCCTGAGGGAGATACAGGAAATCCTGCGGGTACGCGTAGTTGTCCGTCAGCGCTGTGGCAGGGGACCGGGCCTGCAACGCACCGCCGGCGCGTAAGGTGGGGGAGGAGTCCCTATTCGGGCGCCAAATTATGTGGTAAATTTTAATTACCTATACGGAATTTATGCGGTAAAGTTCAATAAGAATAACTCAGTCAAAATGAAGAGGCAGAATCCGTGGTATCTGAGGTTTCAAGTGGGGTTTTATTCCTTAAAAAGGAATTGGTTCGAACCAATGGTAGCATGACCCATCGCCACAAGGGTTCAGGGTGGGAATTGCAATGGACATGTACAATGATTTATTAACAAGAAATCGTATATATAGTCAATTCATACAGTACATTGAATGCAGAAGGCGTAACAGCTGAGAGAAACGAGATAAGAACAGAAATACGTAACAGAAGGCGTGCACTAGGGAGTACACGGAGGTGTGTGCTAGAAAACGTCACAGAAAGGTGTCATAAGTGGGTGGATCCCTAGAAGGATCCTGCAGAGTCAGCAAGAACATGTGGCAGAGATGCGCGTGCAGCAGCATGACGTATGATTGACGTGGAACTGGAGGGTGAAGGGGACTTGACATTTAGCCCTACATGTGGAGACAGAAGTCTGGAGTGTCAGAACAACCTAATCCCAAATCATATCTAATATCTCGTGTTTGAGGAACTACATTATCTAGAAGGAAAGGTCTCTTGGGCAGAGGCTATTCTATACTGACTGCTAGTGCGTGTATATGCAACTGCGTGTCTACGTGTAAAGCAGGGGCCATGGGCCTACCATGGTGACGGAGGCTATGAATTACTTGCATGGAGACAGAAAGGCCGGGCCCTTTGCTCTGCAGCGGGGAAGGATGTTTACCTAAACTACTAGACAGGAATGTATTTTTCGAGGAGCGGAGCAGATAACTTGAAGGCTGAATACAGTCTTGGCAGGCCGGCAGGCTGAGCCAGGCACCGCTAGCCGCGCAGGGAGTGAGTGAAAGGTCACGGATACAGATGCAGGCCCAATCTGCGGCTTCCAGAGGCAGAAGGCAGGAGAAAGCTTGAATGGCAGAAAACAAGGCCCAACTCGCCAGGGCCAGAAAAACGTGAAAGTGCACCATGTAAAGACGTTGGCAAGGCACACTTAGGAACTGAATATCGAACCCATTCATGGTGGATCTGAAAGAGGACATGTTAACGTTGGACGCAAATGTATTTGCATCTTCATAACTGGTTGTGGAGGGAACTTACATGTACTAGAAGCAGGTACATGGAGCCGTTGGGGTCTACGATAGGGGACACAATTGACCAAAAATTCATATTACCTCAAGATGTGTACTCAATGACATAGCCAATCCCATATAAGGTATTTTCACCCGGCCAGACCCAAAACCACACTCTTTCGTTTAATGGCCACATTCATAACCAGACTGCAATGAAATAATGGCACCCCAGCGGTTTGTGGCACTGCACTTAACTGTGTAGGGAAGTGACGAACATTCTCTGCTACCAAAAGAACCCTAAAAACCCCCCCACAAGCCAACTCCCACGAACCCAAAATTGCCGCCCAGCAAAGAACAAGACCACACCGCCCACAATTTGTTCCTACCTGAAGTAACTGCGTAGCCCCTTTTTTTTTTTTTTTAAATCTTTAGGATCATCACGCCCAGTGATGTCCGCCACGACGCCTTGAAACTGTTGAGAACTCCGCTCCAGATCTCTGTAAAAAACTAAAAGATATGAAATTACCCCTTCCCCCGTTACCCAACTCCTGACTAACCTAAACAAGAGCCACCTCTTGGTCCAAATATTCAACATTAGTATCTCCATTCTCATTATCGGGACCTTAATATACGACCTTTTGCCATTCTTTAAGAACATCACGCCCATGATGAAAATGTTGAGAAATCCGCTCCAGATCTCTGTAAGAAACTAGCAAACGTGAATGACCCCTGCCCCAGCTACCCAAAACTCCTGACTAACCAAAACAGGAGCCGCTTCTTGGACCAAATTTTCAACATTAATATCCCATTCTCGTTATCAGAACCATGATATGTATTATGCCCCAAGCGAAATTGCTCTTGTCAACCTTTGTACTTGGCTTTTCTCCATCTCTAATACCCCCATCCAAATTTACCCATGAGGTCACATGACCTTTTAAGAGTACCCGGCCGAAGCGGCCAGATCCGCAAAAGATCCGACTCGGGTATAATCTGACTTACCAAAAGCCGCACTTGCTTTGCCTTAGCTGGAAGAAAAATCTGAGACCCAGAATTGCTCCCAGAGTCCGCTAACAATTCCTCGCCGCTCCAGCCATGAACCGCCACCAACTTATCATTTATCTGATCCTTTATGTAGACCAGACGCCTCATTAGTGGACATATGTGAGCGCTCAACCCACCACCACTGGCCCCGCTGTGGACTTGCTAGAATCTCTGACTCCTGCTGCAACGTCTATAACCAATGGGTCTTCAGTCATAAAACTGCTGGGGGCTATGTACAAAAACTGGCGCTGCTTTGTCAGCCTCTTCTCCCAGTCCTCTTACTGACGCATGCAAAATAAACCAGGGGTCCCCTCAAAAAACTGTTCTCCTTGACTATGGAAGTGCCTTCCCAGTGTGTCGATAGTTTGAGTGTTTACCATATATTGCAGTATCATCCATGCACCCGTGTGTGGTACGCTTCTATAACGTGCACACATCACTTTTTTCTTGTAACACACCATTTGGCTACCTCTCACATCTTGTCCGCTGCTGATACCTGCACAAGTGCCACCATTGCCTACGTAACGTTTGTTCTTGTGCCTCTGTGTCTAGCAATAATGCAGAATCAGACCTCTAATTGTACGTTGACTACTCATGTAACCTGCAAACTTGACACTCTTTTCCCTTGTATTGCACTGTTTGCCATCTCATGTAGTTTGTTTGCTCACAATTATCACTTCTTCCTCTTATAAGTTATCCTGCTGATGTAATTTGTTCATTTATAATTGCTGTTCCTATTGTGAAAACGCTCTGCCGCCTTCGGGTCCACAGCAGCCCCAAGACGCTGCAAAAAACACCTCTCCCTACCGCCAGAACAGCTTCCACAGCTTCCCTTGCGGTGTCGACGTCCGTCCTGTTGACACTCTCACGATAGCATCTTCAGCCTCTCGCCTCCGCCGGAAGAAAAAACATCTCTTTGTCGAACAGTTCAGCTCCGTGAAGCACATTCATTTTGACAGGAAAAACGGGGGGGTGGGGGTGGGGAAGGGGCGCCAAACGAAGATGCGCCCAAAACGACAACGCCGCCCTCCTCCCTCGCAGTGGGTGACGACGAATTCCCGCTCCCACCCCGAGCGCGTCTAAGCCCCTCCCACAACCCAACCGAACAATCACCTCCTGTGGGAGCTCGCATTGTGCGAATAATCCCAGGGGGACACTGGCTCGTGCCAAGTCCCCCCGGGCCCAAATAGGTTTCTTGGTCCGAGTCCTGGTTGTGGTCGAGTCCTCCATGGAAATCTTTCTTGAGCTTTAGGCGGAGGCTGTCTTGCATCTCAACACTCAGCTCCTTGTGAAAGTCTGATTCATATAAAACAAGAAGTAGCTATTGCTATCATTAGCATATATGTCAGCATTCCTGATTAAAACAAGAGACTCATTAGGCTAAACACTTACAAAGTCCCAAAGGCGAGACCTATTGGCTATGCTAATGCTTGTTTTACTTTGAAGCGGAGTCAGAGCCCGCTCCAGGGATGCTGCACTTTGTTTCTGCTTTCTCTTGCCCATTTCTTCGCTCCGGTCAAGCGTGCACTTTACAGTGCCCCAGGGATACAAGCAGGACCATCTAGAGTGGTATTGTAGCAGCCAGCTCTATATGGTCCCCCCGAGGCACAGGCAGGTATTCCTGGGCTTTTTTTTTGCATGTATGCTGTAAAGCAAGCAGCCTGCAATATGAGGAAAGCTGTGCCTGGCTGCTGGCGCTCAGCCTTTCTCTGTAACTTTTTTAAAAGGCTGCGCTCCTCTTTGATAAGTAAAATCAGATGGTGAGCTACAATGCTGAAAGTCTTATGGCACAGGGACTGTTCTTTGTTTCTTCTGGCTTTTCCCTTTATTGTTGTTTCGTCCTATTTGTTTGTACGCCTGCTTCCTGTTGCAACGCCCAGACCTGTGTTATTTTTTTTTTCTAACTTCCCCTTCCCGCTCCTGTCCTACTGCCAGGGAGCAGCTGGTACTTTTGCAAAACAGAGAACAAAACGCAAGGCAATATTACCATTTTTGAAAGTGCCAACCTGCCCTGTGGATAGCGCCATTTATTTTCCAAAATGTATAGATTCCCTGCTGGCCCTCTGTGTCATTTTATGTTTCTCTCTATGATTGCTACTTCCCTATGATGTACCTAAGTCCGCAGGAATGAGTGCAGTTCCTACTTCAGTGGCAACTACACAGTGATCAGAACATCCTGTGAGAGGGTGATTTTTCAGTATGAAAGCAAGGGAAATGTCTTCAAGCACAAATTAACTGATTGTCATAGAGCCTGTTTTCGTAGAAGTGAACAAAGTGTTTCTGGCACCAAATCTCTAGCAAGTCTTAACAAAGTCTAAGGAAAGTGTGGCCCACATCCCAGAAAAGGCACATAAGTTGAGATGGTGTCATGAGGTTGAACTATTAAAGTTACAGGACATAAACCAATCAACATCACAGAAATGGTGTTGTATAAAACACTTTACTTTAGGTACTGCCTACCTAAATTAGGAATAAAAAGGTACTACCTAAAGTAATAATAATTAATTATCCACTTTACCCAAACAAGGGAATTTACATTGCACTACTTAAGTTTTGTTACAGTTAGACGTAAGACCAAAACTTAAGTTAAACTGAGACAAAAGTCTAACTTTACTACTCATAAATGCCCTTTGTGAATACCAAAAGTCGTAAATTTAGACTTTTGTCTCAGTTAACCTTTGCAAATAGAGCCCCCTGTCAATGTTACGTAAGTGTACGGAGAGTTGCATGAGCGTTAATGTGCCTAAACTAAAGGTTCAACCAATGATGGAGAGAAATCTGCACCACAACCCTTGAGATGACGTTGCTCTTGAAAGTGGTCCTGTACATAAAGAGATAAGGATGCAATATCTAATAGCTCTATGAAACATTATTTCCCGAAAGCCAGAGGTCTCCTCAGGCAATAATATTAAAACATAGGGGGTCATTAGGATGGAGGATTTTCCGCATCCTCCGGGCCGGTGGAAGCCACCGCCGGCCGGAGGATGGGGAAAATCCTCTGCGGACCTACCAGGACCCACCGCCACATTAGGATGGCTGGTGGGTCATGGTTTAGGTCCGCAGCTTTTCCGCCGCGGCTGGCTTACAACCGCGGCGGAAAAGCACTAAAATGGTGAAGGTGTCTCTTAGACACCGTCAGCCAGATTAGGATGTGCTTGGGAACATGCTTTTCCGCGGCGGCTTTTTCGCCGTGGAAAAGCATGTGTAACTGCACTGCAGGGGCCCGTTGCGGGCCCCTAAGTGTAGTGGGGGGTGGGGGGTGCACATGGGGGGTACCTATGGTACCCCCCTGCATTTGTGTGCACAATGCAGAAGGCACCGCGCAGTGCCTGCCGCTTTGTGCACGCAAATGCTGTGCATGCATTTTTAACATTGCTGCGGGTGCAGCTTGAAGCTCCACCCGCAGCAATGTTAAAAATAGAGGATGTGACCGCCACCCTGGCGGTCACATCCTAATCTGCACAGAGGGAACGCCACAGCCCATGCGGACGTTCCCTCATGCTCTGGGGTCACGGACGGACTCAAGTCCGTCCGCGATCCTAATGACCCCCTAAGCGTGTGATCAAATTTCTCACTGTGAGTTTAAGTGGAAAAGGATATCTGAAAATGATTCTGACAATGTGCAATTGACAACAAAAGAAATAGGGAACCTCATACCACAGTTTGTGCTATTTCCAAACCTTTTTTCATGTCACAGTACCATTGCTTGAGATTGTTTTCATGTTAAGCCATGTTTCCATTCTGGCTTGTTTTGTTAGTTCTAAAATGGTTTATATTCTGCCTTCTAACATCTGTGGCTGTTGAACTGAATGCTGCTCACCTGCAGCAAGAATATTGATTCGTGTTGTGTGTAAGCTCTTCAATAAAGCAATTTTATTCTCAACTTGACATCAGTCATTTTTAATTTCCATGACGTTATTTAATGTTACACCATGTGTTGTCCTTGCAAAGATGAAAGGCTGACTTTACACTGGCTGTAATAAAACTTGTGACCACCAGAGGGTAGTGAGGCTTCTTGTCTGCTCGACTTTTGTGATAAAGTAAAATAATACTTTGTAGCATTCAAAATATAAATGCCTTAGGGCCCGTCTTCCAGATATTGCTTTATTGGATTGTCACATAAAGGCACACTATTCTATAAGTTATATAGTGTCTGTATCAATGGGGGATCGCTCTTTCTCCTAATGATTTCCATTTCGTCCCCACAAATGTTATATGTCTCGTGTTATCTCTTCTGTATTGATTTTGTGTTTTTTTATATTAATGTCTACATTTTCTTGCAAAAGTTTTGGGGAGACATGATGCAGTTATATTTCCTGGTTTCCTGTCATAACACATGTATGTATTATGTTGTAATTGCATTTATATAGCACTTACTACCACTGACCAGGCGTTAGAGTACTTTTTCAGCGAGTAGCACGCTACTCCGGAGCCCATAGATGATTAGTAGTAAATTAGTATAGTAACATTTGAAAAAATAGTTTGAGTGGTTGATATGTTAGTTAGTTATTTGGAAAGAAATTATTAGTGGGGGAATAGAAAAGGGAAAGGGTCTGCTAACCCTGATAAGATGTGGAAGCTCTTTTTTGGCGAGTAGAACGGTACTCCAGAACCCATAAATGATTAGTGGTGAATTAGTATAGTGATATATGAAAGTCATTTTAATGGTGGATATGTTAGTCAGTTATTTGGATTGAGAAGGAAAGTGGAGGGACAGAAGAGGGAAAAGGTTTGCATTCATATAGTGCTTGTTACCTCTGATTAGGTGTTGAAGTGCTTTCAATGAGTAGCATGTTACTCTGGAACCTAAACATGATTAGTGGTAAACGAGTTAGGAAAAAATACAAATAATTTGAGTAGTGGACATGTTAGTCTGTTAGTCCAGCCATTTTTGTAGTAAGTTTGAACTGTGTACTGCATTTACCAGGATGCAAAGGGGCGAACTGTGCTGGGACTGTGAGGCAGTGTGCTCCCAACCCCCATTCTGTTTAAAAGGCTAACCTGAGCAAGCAAGCTGACGAGCTTTGGAGATGCACCTGTGTGCCTGTGAGTGGTACTGTGACCTGAGAGAAACTTGGCAACATTTCCAGCAATCCCAGATGAATTTTCTTTGCTCTCCAATACTGCTGTTCTCTACTGATGATGGGCTCAACCCAGAAACACGTGTCTAGAGATATACAGCAATGTCTGCACCAACTTTGGTGAAAAACTCCAGCAAATTTTGAAGTAAGTTTGAACTGTGTACTGCATTTACCAGGATGCAAAGGGGCGAACTGTGCTGGGACTGTGAGGCAGTCTGCTCCCAACCCCCATTCTGTTTATTAGGCTCCCTTGAGCCAGCAAGCTGACGAGCTTTGGAGATGCACCTATGTGCTTGTGAGTGGTACCGTGACCTGAGAGAAACTTGGCAGCATTTCCAGCAACCCCAGATACATTTTCTTTGCTCTCCAATACTGCTGCTCTCTACTGATGACGGGCTCAACCCAGAAACACGTGTCTAGAGATATACAGCAATGTCTGCACCAACTTTGGTGAAAAACTCCAGCAAATTATGAAGTAAGTTTGAACTGTGTAATGCATTTACCAGGATGCAAAGGGGCGAACTGTGTTGGGACTGTGAGGCAGTGTGCTCCCAACCCCCATTCTAATAAAAAACACTCCAGCTGTAGTAGGGCCCTGGCTTCACCTCCTGCTGCAGGGCGAACTTTGCTTTATGGCAGGCATGGGGGGAGGGAGGGATGTCTCGGCTGCAGCTCTGGCCTCATACAGTGTCCCTGCTATTACTAGTGAGCGAGAGGCGCTGAGGTGGTGGTATTGGTGGTGGTGTTATTGGTATTGGTGGTGGTAATATTGTTGGTGGTAGTATTGGTGATATTAGTGGTGGTGGTGGTGGTATTGGTATTGGTGGTGGTGGTATTGGTGGTGGTGGTATTGGTGGTGCTGGTATTAGGGGTATTGGTGGTGGTGGTATTGGTGGTCATATTGGTAGTGGTGGCATTGATGTTATTAGTGGTTGTGGTATTGGTGGAGGTGGTGGTATTGATGGTGGTGTTACTGGTATTGGTGGTGGTACTAGTATTGGTGTTATTAGTGGTGGCGGTATTGGTGGTGGTGGTATTGGTGGTGGTATTGGTGGTGGTAGTATTGGTGGTGGTATTAGTCATGGTATTGGTGGTGGTGGTATTGGTGGTTGGGTATTGGAGGTGGGGTATTGGTTGTGGTATTGGTGGTATTGGTATTGGTGGTGGTGGTGGTATTGATGGTGGTGGTGGTATTGATGGTGGTAGTATTGGTGATGGTGGTGGTTGTATTGGTGGTGGTATTGATGGTGGTGGCATTGGTGGTATTGATAGTGGTAGTATTGGTGGTGGTGGTGGTGGTGGTATTGGAGTTGGTGGCAGTGGTGGTGGTATTGGTGGTGGTGGTGGTATTGGTGGTGATGTAGTACTAGTGTTGGTATTGGTGGTGGTTGTATTGATGGAGGTGGTGGTATTGGTGGTGGTGGTATTGGTGATGGTGGTATTGGTGGTGGTGGTGTTGTTAATAAAACAGGGTTTTGAAAACAACCCGTCAGGTGGCTTTAGTATGGATGGCATGTAACACAGATGTGCTGCTGTCAGCTTCAGCCCATTAGCACATGATTATGTGCTGTGCTATCTTAAATTCACATGACTTAATTCACTAATTATTTCTAAATCCTTTTTAATTGGGGGGGGGGGTTGAAACAGACACAAGATAATGCTGGGGTAAAGTGATTGAAGGCAGGTGCTTAAAAAAGCACAAGTGTTTTCAGCTGAAGCAGCGCATGTCTGGCCTGCAGAAAGGGAAACTCAATAAAGTAACTAGTGCTTACAGACCACATAACAGGTTATGTGAAACAACCAAAGTAAAGGGGCCAGACACCATGGGAGGGTACAAAAATAAGACAAGGCCGTACTAAGGAGGGAGTATTAAGCCTATTATTGAATCTGAAGGCAGCATTTACGAAAGACAATGACACAAGCCAATGAAAAATATTGGAGGAGAGGGGGCGCAGCTTCGCTCCCATACTCTACTACAGCAGTCTTGCAGAGCGAGCAGTGCATTCGTGCTGCAGCTAGGCTCGACCTAAAAAAGAGATTAAGAAGGGGGAATCAGAATGGAGCCTGGCAATGCTTAAAGTGTTATTAACCTCAGAGAGAGAAATTTACAATACAACAATGACCAAAAGGGCCATAAGTTATACAAGGTCGGTAGTACTTTCCAAATTGCATATTAGAGCTCACTGGCGAACCAATCGTAATCCAGTATAAATCCCTATAACGTATCAGGGAAAGTCACAGCAAGTCAAACTCAGGCTCAAAGTAACAACAAATCGCAGTTGGTTGACTGCTTTATAGACATCTCTTTTGCATAGCAAATTTGTTGTTAGAAGTCATCTACCCCAATATGAAAAGGTACTTCTCTACCTGCAGCAATGCTAGTTTGACAGATGAGAAACGAAACTAGGCGTCACTTGACCAATAGTAATGGAGAGAGGGCCAGGACCAAAGCATAGGGATGTAAAGATCGGGGAGAGGATGAGGCAACAACCAGAGCTGCCTGCTTTGGACCTGGGTAACAGGGTTCAAATCTAGGCGACAGATCAACATCCTGTGACAAAATCTCCTTGTGCCTACAAAATAATAAATGTGTCCTTGTCTAATGTAACTAGTGCCCGAGATCGTTCTATATATAACTCCCGAAACAATAATACTATATGGGTGAGAATGCAATGGCCTGCATTGCATCTCCAGCAAGCTGCCCTTGGATACGGGCCTATTACTTTCACCCCAGACGGCTCTAGTACTAATTTAGCAATATTTCGAAATATATAAACATAAGGCTGGCCTATGGCAAGTATCTGTCTGTAAGATTAGCTAAGAGGACTCAGTTTAGTCACAGATCAAGCGATCGTTCGAATATAGGCATTTGTAGTTTCTATACGTTTAGAGAAAAATGCAAAGTATATGCATGCATTCACAGGGGAGAATGGTGGAGAAGTCTGTGAATTAAGCAATCTAATTTTGATAACCTGTGTTAATTGCCTACGAACAGAGTATTGGGACCTGAGAAAATAAAACTCAAATTCAAATTTCATCAAATAACTTGAAGGCCCCATCAATAACCCGATCTTCCTCAGCCATAGTGCCCCTGAGGGTCCATTCTGGTCGGTGAAAGACCTGAGCCCTGTCAGACTGAGACACATGGTGGTTGCTGGGCCACAATCAGGGCGGCTGGGGCAATTTCAGGTTGCTTGCCAGGAGTCCATGCCAATATCGCTCTTCAAACTGGACCCTTCCCAGACTTTGCTCGCTGAGTAGTGAGAGTACAGACCCAAATTCCTCAGAAAGGTAGATTTGGGGGCAATGACTCAGAACTCAACAATCAAACTACAGACACAGTCTAGTGTTCACTGTAGGTTTTGAAGTTCCCGTCTATGCGTTCCCTTTAACTGTCTCATAACTTCTTTCCTGTTGTTTATACTCTGTGGTATCTAATAGGGTTATAGGAGATAAGCAACAACAGGCCAAAGGTACGTGTTCGCATAGCAATCACTATATTCCAGTAATACACAGGGCAATTTGTGTGATAATGAGCAAAAAGAGTTTACACTGGCAATATTATACACCTAACAGCAGGCTGGTCTTCAAAGTTCAAGACACAGTTTCAATCTATGTTCCAGGCCCCGTGTTACCTGTTCACAGGGGATGCAGCTATAGCATCTCCAGTAGACACAGTTCTCAGGTTCGCAGCAGAGGCATCCTCAGAATTGGTGTGGGGCCACTGGCAGCAACCTCACTTCTTGCACACGCCATTTGGATGACGAGTGCTGCAGGCCTGGTCGATAGGTCTTTGATATATGTGGCTTCATCAGTGTGAGTGAGTGTGATGGGATACTTCGGAAGTAGTACAAGGCTAGACAGCACAGGCACCTACCATACCATGCATTTAGTGCCATCAGAATGAGGGTATTTTTTTGCCTAGAATGAGAAGTCTGGACAATTGGTTTGTGGAACAGAAAGGCAATATAACATTGAACAGGTGAAAAACCATGGGAGTCCACCTCATAGGAGTATAAGGAGCTAATTATTTACTCAGTCACAAGCTCTAGTCCTGCTTGCAAGAAAGCAAAAGACTGGTAATGTAAGAAATTGGGTTACAGGTTGAACCACAAAGGTCACTAAATTAACCTGTGCTTTACTCTCCGGCAGCTTGGCACTAAAGAATTTAGGGCTAACTTTGTGGCAATGTATAAAGTATTTATGCAGCACACAAACAATAATGAAGTGAAGGCATGACGCAACAAAAATCCCAACCCACTTTAGAAAAATAGAGCACATCTTTTTTTGTAGAAATGCCAACTGAGGGTATTTTGTTGTGTGAGCATGGGTCAATCGAAAGGGTGGATCGATAATGGGCTCGACTTACCTTCAGACTGTGTCTGAGGAGGAGTCATCGACATTGGGGAGCTTCTGTACGAAGTCTCTGTGAAGCCATTGACGATGGCGGGAACCCTTTGGCTCGGAAAAACTGGACTTTCAGCCATAGGAAGTTGTTGGTGTCGATGGGGAGCCAGTCTTTCTCAAGTATAGTGATGGTTTCCCTCTTCAGACATAGACAACTTTTTTGAAGTCGGATTCCTCCAGTAGCATGAAGCTGCAGGTTGAAGCTGAATAGGGCTTCACAAGACCTGACACCTTCACAGAGAGGTCATTCTGAAAGTGATTTGCTGCTGAGGATAAGAACGAGAGCCACCACGATATCAGGCTGTCCGGCAATGCCCCTTGTATGGATCGGTTGGCAGGTAGATCCCTGCCTTCAGTTGGTTCTCCAGGAAGTTTTGTTTGACAAATTCTAAGCTTGTAGTGGTAACCAGGACCAGTACCACCAACATCACTTCCAAGGGTTCAGGACATGGGGTCACCACTTTGGGGTTTAGGGCTCACCCCAGCAGAGGAGAGAAGCAGGACTCATGGCTTCAGGAGCTAGTTATGTCCCAGTAGCTCACAGAGGAGGTAGTCCTGTCGTAATTGGCATGGCCGCGTTAGCGATTAGCTGAACCTACACGTTTTCCTCCTTAACTTGGCTATATATGAAAACGCCATTTTGAATGTTGCGGCGGCCATCTTAGACCATAAGCAGCCTCGTGGCTGGCGTGCCCTTTAGTCCGTTGTCCGTACCACTGACCACTTCAGTCTGCCCAGCAACAGGCTATTTTTAGTACTGGTCAAGCTTGCACATGCGCAGTCTCCACTGACCAGTTACCCCTCAGGAATGTGCGCCAAACTGACCAGCGGAGTTGTGCCCCCTCCAATGAGCTGGCTGTGTTCCAAAACATGACCATATATGTACATAAATGTGTCCTAACTTGTGCCGCCTATCTTTTATTGCCCCAAAACTGTATATAAATCGGGGTCACACCGGTGTTCGGTGTGATATCTCTTGCATTACCGAAGGGTGCTGTATGAGTGTACCACCACCCCATGGGGTCTTAATAAACTTGTTCTTTGCCTTTTACAGTTTCCGTGCCAACAGTTCTTGAGTGTAAGTGGGTTATCTTCGGAGCATGTAGGCCTTGGGAACCCTGATTACTACAAATTGGCGACCACGACCAGGGACTCATCGGCGACTCGGATGCCCGAAGGAGAGGTCGTGACGAAGGTTTGGAAACTCGCCATGGACGCGCGCTGCCACTGAGTGGCCCGAGTCTTGGCTCCCACGGTGTTTCTTCCTTTCCTTCCGATCTGACCTTCCAGGTGGCGCCGGTCTCCGACTGAGTTTTCGAGTGTCTGCGTTGCTGGGAAAGTGCCATTTGGCTGATTTGATCACAAGACCTTGGCAGTTGGAATCTGGACATTTGAGAATTTGGGTAAGATTTGTGTTCGGTAAGGTAGTCTTCGGACGCTTACTGAAGTTCTATGATTTGTGTTCGGTAAGGTAGTCTTCGGACGCTTACTGAAGTTCTATGATTTGTGATCGGTAAGGTAGTCTTCGGACGCTTGCCGAAGTCCTATGATCTACGATTTGATTTGAGTTAGCTAACGTTTGTGAATTTGTGATCTTTGAACTTATATGTGTAGTGCACTTCACATAGGCAGGCATGTAGAGATGTTTCTCTAACTTTGTTTTTTTTCTCTGAGCGGCACATTTGTGTGAAGTACTGTAAGTGCCATTTTATACGGTGTCACGCTTTCGTGATACTTTTTGAACATGCCTGTTTTCAGCACACTCCGAGGGATGTGCTGTCTTGGAAATGGTACCACAATTAGGTTAGCAGAAGCGCAGCCGGCTCCCCCAGAAGGAACACCGAACAGGGAGATGTATATTAAATTTGGCCTTCCCCCTATTATGTACAGCAAATTATGGCATAAGTACACGAAAACCGATCCTGAATTGCAATGGCCTCTACATGGGTCGTTCGATTTACGTAAAGTACAGTTTGTGGAGCAATGTTTGTTTCAACGCAGGTCCAGACAAAACATGTTTGATTGTGTGTGAATGTGGGAGAAAGCGGTGCGCGAGCGAATGAAACGTGAGGTTGCCTTGGCGGACAAAGAGCAGCGCAAGGCTGCTCGGGATAAGGCTTTACAGCTTGAGGAAAAGGAGGCTCAGGAGAAGAAAGAGAGGGAGGAACGGGAACGTAAATTGCAAACGACTGGTCAATTTCCTATTCGCCGACCGCTTTATCCTGTCCTTAATAATGAAATTGATGATTTTTCATTACTAGATCGGTCACCGCCTCCGTACGTTTCGCCAACGGCTCCAGCTGAAGATTCGGGAGATGATGGGCAGGATAAGTCGGAAAAGAAGGGTGTATCCGCTCTCAGGTTTACTGCGGAGAGGTCCGCACATTTACGTAGTTGGGCTCGTAAAGTGACTAAGAAATGTGTTTCTCGGGATGAGGTGATTGCGGAGAGGAGTAGGTGGTCGGATCTTGAATTACTGTATTTTTTGTCTAGTTTGGCGGATGAAGTTGTTGCCGCGTATCGTGAACTTTCAGACACGTTAGAACCTAAATCTGTGTCAGTACATCGTGAGAATTTGGATAAAGGTTTATTTGATCTTGCAGATGTTGACGACCTTTTCAAGCAACTGATCCAGCTGCGGGATGAAACAACCAGATTGCGGGAGGAGCGGAAAAGGAGGCAAAAGGAGTCCGAGCCGGAGCCTTGCGAGCAGATTAAGCAGTGTTCTCTCCGGGGTTCAGATAAGAGTTCTGCATTGCATGTTATGCCTATGCGTGAAGCCGCACCTTTGTATGTTCCACCAAAAGGGGAAGGTACAGATGATGATAAAATGTCAAAGGATGCGAAGGGGTATTTTATATATAATTGGGTGTATACGCCTTGGAATAGAGCAGATGTTATGGCGTTGAAAAACTCCCTACCTGACCTTCGAAAAAATCCGGCGGCATTTTACGAAGGGGTGGAAGGGGCTATTTCGTCTTGTGTGATGACTCTTGTTGACATAGATTTGTTTTTTGGGTTAATTCTTCCACCTGATATGTGGAGGCAAATTCGTAAAAATAATGATGAAACAATACTTGGGGGGACATGGAAAGAAATAAATGCTGCCGATTTAGACAGGGAACCGGCATGTAAGCCTTGTCAGTTAATTCTCGATCTTCAGGCGGCTATCTTGATTAAATTAAAAACGCTTGTTCAGTCTAAAAAGATCGATTGGACTATGTTAGCTTCGTGCAAACAAAAGCCCGATGAAACGGTTTCAGACTTCTTTACACGCTTTGAGGAGGCATTCCATGATTACAGTGGTCAATCTTTAACAGACGATACGGGTCGGCATTTGTTCATAGATAAGTATGTGGCTAATCTCCTACCGGAGATTGCAAAACGATTAAAATCGAGTGAAAGTTCCTGGGCCACGGTGACCCCTGCGTCTTTGTTAACTATGGCTCAGTATTATGAGCGGCAGGAATTGGAGGCTAAAGACAGTGTTGAGAAAAAGGCGAAAGAATTGAAAACGAAGGTGATGTTGGCGCAGGTTCGGGGAACACAGGGCAGAGGGACTGATAGAGGTAGACGAGGTGAAGGGAATACGTCGTATGGTCGTACGGATATAGCGGAGGATCAATGTGCCTACTGTAAGGAGTTTGGGCATTGGGCCGATGATTGTCCGGTACTTCGTGAGCAGCGTAGTCAGCGTGGTCGAGGAGGTGGTAGGTCGAGAGGAGGTTATACGGGAGCGAGAGGTGGCGGAAGTGATCGTGGAAGAGCTGAGGAAAGGGGCCGTGGCCAGGATGAACGAAACACGTTTGATAGACGGAATCAATATCAGATTTCGGAGGGTGAGAATGTGGAGCACCAGGATTATGTGCATGCATAGGACTGCGTAGGATGGGGTAAGGAATCAATTGAAGTGCCGGTAGATCAGCAGGGTCCATATGTAACAGCGGGTATTCTGGGTTCTACTGATCAATTTCTAGTCGATACAGGAGCTACTCGTAGCGCTTTGTCGAAAAACTTGGTTCCGAGGGCTCCCCTGTCTGGCGAAATGATAACATGTGTAGGGTTCGATGGCACACCCTCCCCTAGCCCATTGTCAAAGCCCCTTGCACTATGTCTTGATACATTTTTTTGTTTTGGCCAATTTCTGTTATCACCCTATACACCAGATAATATCCTGGGCATTGATTTGCTTAAATATTTTCGAGCAACGATACGGTGCGCTCCCGAGGGAGTGCGGGTTATCCTGAATGACAATTATCCTGACCCAGATAGGTTTTACACTATTTTAGACATTCCAGCGTTGGCCTCTCTACCGCACACGTTATGGGCGACCTCAGATACAGATGTGGGAGGGATGCGTATTCCACCAATACACATTACTGTTAAGGAGGGGGCCCCTCTACCACGAGTGCCACAGTATAAGATTGCGAGGGAAGGTGAAATTGCATTGACACATATTGTTCAGGATTTGATCTCTGCAGGAGTAGTGGAGGAGGTCCCTTATAATGTTTGCAACAGTCCTATTCTTCCGATCCTTAAGAGAGATACTGACGACAAAGTCTATCGCTTTATTATTGACTTGCGAGAGATCAACAAAATTGTCATTCCCCAATACCCGGTGGTGTCCGATATTACGACCTTGCTTACATTGGTGCCACCAACGGCCACAACCTTTAGTGTTATTGATTTGAAAAACGCGTTCTTTTCCATCCCTGTCCATCCTGATAGCAGATATTTGTTTGGCTTCACGTTAAATAATAAATCGTATAGATTTTGTCGTGTTCCCCAAGGTTATACTGAAAGCCCTAGCATCTACAGCCAGGCTTTGAAAAGACAGCTAGATTCTTTTGAGTTGCAGACTGGCGTTGTTCTCATCCAGTATGTGGATGACCTTCTGCTTGCTGCAGACTCTTATGCACAATGTGAACAAAGTACAATTGCGTTGCTTTCCTTTCTGGCACAGAACAATCATAAGGTTTCGAAGAAAAAGCTCCAATACTGTAGACCCCAGGTGACCTACCTCGGTCATCTGTTGTCTAAGGAGGGGCGTGCGTTAACATCTGATCGAATTCAAGCAATTCTAGACACACCAGTCCCCCGCACGCAGAGAGATGTACGTGCCTTCATAGGGTTGACGTCCTTTTGTAGACAGTGGATCATGGGTTTTTCACACATCATAAAACCTTTGCTAGCATTACTGTCCAAAGCTACACCAATGCCCCTTGAGTGGACAGATGAATGTCAGAAGGCTTTTGAACAGTTGAGACAGGCCCTTTGTTCTGCACCCGTGTTAGGCACACCAGACTACACGAAACTTTTCACATTATACGTGCACGAGAATGTGATGGGTGCGCGTTGTCAGTGTTAGTACAAGTACATGGGGACAAGCAGAGACCATGTGCATACTTCTCTGCCATTCTTGATCCTGTAGCACGAGGATTGCCTGGGTGTTTTCGAGCGGTAGCAGCAACAGCAGTAGCCATACGGCAGAGTGAGGGAATAGTGTTATCGCATAAATTGCTGGTGTTAGTTCCTCATGCAGTAGATGCTCTGCTAAATCAAACAAAGACCCAATACCTTACGAGTGCGCGGCTAACAGGATATGAGCTGACACTTTTGGCGCCACATATTACACTGAAAAGATGCGCTACCCTGAACCCCGCCACTTTATTGCCCTATCCGGTCGAGGAGGGTCAGGAAGAAAAACATCACGACTGTGTTTTCCTGACCAAGGAACAGACAAAGGGTCGTGTCGACTTACAGGATGTGCCACTTCCAGATGTGGATGGGGAACTGTGGGTTGATGGATCGTGTTTAAGGCTGCCAGATGGTACGACTTCCGCAGCCTATGCGATCACGACACTTAAGACAGTGGTAGAAACAGCTAGGATATCACAAAAATCGGCACAGGCAGCAGAGCTGATAGCCTTAACGAGAGCCTGCGAATTGAGTGCTGGCCTATGTGTGAACATATACACAGACAGCCGGTACGCCTTCGGAGTAGCACATGACTTTGGGTTACTCTGGAGAGAGTGTGGGTTTTTGACATCTCATGGAGAACACATTATGCACGGAGAACTAGTGCGTGATCTCCTAAACGCGTTGCTTGGCCCAAAGAAAGTAGCGATAGTAAAATGCAGTGCCCACAAAAAGATTACGAATAAAGTGGGCCAAGGAAATGCTTTCGCAGACAGCATAGCGAGACAAACGGCTATGTCCCGGACTAGCTCCCCTATGTATGTGGCACAATCGCAGGCTGAGCGATGGAGTGACACTAGAGCAGAAATATTGGATATTCAAAAATCAGCTACTGAATCGGAACTTGCGGCATGGGCAACAGATGGGGTACTAGATGATGAGGGTTGTTGGAGAAGCAAAGACATGGAGAAATGGAAATTCCCTGCGGCTTACTTGCAGGCGATGGTCCAGATGACACATGGACTGGCGCATGTCGGAGCTCTTGCAATCACTCGACTGTTAACACGAGTTTGGGAACATCCCGAGATTGCTAATACAGCCAAGAGAGTAGTGCAGACCTGCCTGATTTGTTTACAACATAATCCTGGAAAGGGGACCCATACTCCGAAAGGAGGGTTCGTTCCACCTTCTGCACCATTTGAGGTACTCCAAATGGATTACATCCAACTCGAACGCTGCAACAACCTGAAGTACGTCCTAGTGGTGGTATGCGCCTTTAGCAAATGGGTTGAGGCCTTCCCCACGAAAGACAACACAGCCCTAACAACGGCTAAGGTGTTGCTTAAGGAATTCTTTCCTCGCTTTGGAGTTTGCAAATTTCTGTGGAGCGATAATGGGCCTCATTTTGTTGGGAAGATTGTGGAGTATGTACTGAAGGGGTTAGGGATTCAGCAGAAGTTCCACGCTGTGTTCCACCCGCAGTCGGCAGGCCTGGTTGAGCGGTACAATGCTACGTTAAAACTCAAGCTGGCCAAGATTGTGGCATCCACGTCATTGAAGTGGCCAGATGCTTTGCCGCTAGCACTGCTCTCTCTTAGATCAGTACCCCATTCACGAACAGGCCTTACACCATATGAGGTGGTGTTTGGTCGCCCCATGAATATCTGGGGGGTGCCCAAACCGCGATTAATACATGATGTGCCTTGTGTTATGATGAATGACTATTTGGCACGATTAACAAATGATTTGCTCTCTATTCATCAACAGGTTCGAGAAGCGCTCCCTGACAACTCTACTGGAGAGGGCCATGATCTTCGCCCTGGCGATCATGTGATGATCCGATCGTTTGAGAGAGCGAGCAGTTTGGAGCCAAGGTGGAAGGGCCCCGAACAGGTCCTCCTTGCGACCCGGACCGCTGTACGAGTGACCAACAGAAAGCGGTGGGTGCACTCGACACACTGCCGCCGTGTCTCTCCGGATCTCGTGACTCCTGCTGTGCTGACTGATTACAAAGAGATTCTGGAGAAAGAAAAGAGCCCAGCTGTGACGTCGGCCGAAGTTGAGGGAGCCTTCCCGGACCACGCTGTTGCCGGACGAGAGCACTACAACCTGCGTCCCCGATGAGAAGATTTTTTTGTTTTTTGTACATGACTGGTTGGTTACCGCTCCAGGTTTGTGAAACGGAGACCGGGAATTCCAAGGGGGGGGGATCAGTTCTGCCAGTGTAGCGACACCCGTCTTGGCCCGGAGAAGAAAACAACGGCTACCTCGGAGTTCAGCACCGTATTTTTCTTTTTTTAGTCATACACGCATGTGTATTTGAGACTTTGTGAACAATTTGAAGTATTTGACACTCTGCAAGAACTTTTCTGAACTATGGCATCATCAGCATCACGAGATAAGCGAATCTTGGGTGCCATTCTCTTTGTTTTGACTATTGTGGTGATAGCTGTAATAGCCTGGGTAGTTGAACTTGTGGTACCTGCACGTGAACATTTGCTGCCGACTACCCCGGCTCCATCTGAACATTTTCACTTTACCTTACCCTACCACGAAGAACGACATCGGCAAACTTATCTGAATAACAGTTTTATTCAGATTCTTCATCACACGCATAATATGACCAATACTTCCAATTGCTGGGTGTGTGGGATGTTACCAGGGCACCAAAAGAGAGGGGGCACCCCTCTCATTCCACTCCCGTTTTCGCATAACGGATCCTGCAATGCCTGGTACACCCTCCTCTTTACTTTGAGATGGCCAACCAAAGGGGGGGTGCTTTTCCGTTTGAATAAAATATGCTCCCATGACAAGGATGGGTTTCCACGGGCTGAGGGTACTCGATTTGAATGGGAAGAGTACAGGCCTGACAACGTCTCTGCCCCGCGTGTGTACAGCAATCAAAGAAATATCAATGTATCCAGCTCACATGTCATTAATGTCATTGCTACTAAAGCCGATTTGTGTATTAGAAATAAAGGTTCGATTGCGGTGGGGAAAAGTGAATGTAACACCACACTTACTTTTGATAGCCCGAATGGCATCTCATTTGTAGCATCTCGAAACACGTATTTCATCTGTGGAACGAAGGGTTATCATCAGCTTCCATTGGGATGGTTGGGCACGTGCTATGTATCGTTTGTGCTACCTCCTGTATTTATTGCCCCACCAATGTATCACAATGACTATGTCTTATACCACGACTTTGTCCTGAATAGAGTCAAGCGGACTGTTGTTCTGGATGACATAGAACAGACTGATACTGCCTTACAACAGTATGTGGACTTCAATTTGGGACTGTTTTCCTTCGTGGGGGCCGCGTTGAACAGCCGTAAAATAAGACGATTGACACGTGTTGTCGAGGCTGTAGCGAATGACACTGCCATTGCCCTAGAAAACATCACTGAGGAACTCCAGATTTCTAGAATAGTTACACTTCAAAATAGGATGGTGTTGGATGTAGTTCTGGCTGACCGTGGGGGGGCATGCAGAATTATCGGAAGTAGCTGCTGTGTGTACATACCGGACAATTCTCCATCTGTTTATGATGCCATATCAAAGCTCCACAAAATCGCAGCTGAGATACATCCGGACAATGGAACTTGGACACTCTCTGGATGGTTCTGGTCAATGCTTACTACTTGGGGCTGGAAACTGTTAACGATTCTATGTATAATTGTGGGGGCACTGTTTTTTGTATGTCTATGCATCCAATGTGGCCCAGCCTTATGTTCCATGTGCCTATCAGCTTGTATACCATCAAGACGAGTTCTTGCCCATGACAAAATGATGCTTCGTAAAGAAGTAACACAAATAATGTTAATAGACATCGAGGACGAACATCCTGATTATGTTCACTATGAGGTAGATTCAGCTAAACGCTAAAAGGGTCGTCTGTCGTAATTGGCATAGCCGCGTTAGCGATTAGCTGAACCTACACGTTTTCCTCCTTAACTTGGCTATATATGAAAACGCCATTTTGAATGTTGCGGCGGCCATCTTAGACCATAAGCAGCCTCGTGGCTGGCGTGCCCTTTAGTCCGTTGTCCGTACCACTGACCACTTCAGTCTGCCCAGCAACAGGCTATTTTTAGTACTGGTCAAGCTTGCACATGCGCAGTCTCCACTGACCAGTTACCCCTCAGGAATGTGCGCCAAACTGACCAGCGGAGTTGTGCCCCCTCCAATGAGCTGGCTGTGTTCCAAAACATGACCATATATGTACATAAATGTGTCCTAACTTGTGCCGCCTATCTTTTATTGCCCCAAAACTGTATATAAATCGGGGTCACACCGGTGTTCGGTGTGATACCTCTTGCATTACCGAAGGGTGCTGTATGAGTGTACCACCACCCCATTGGGTCTTAATAAACTTGTTCTTTGCCTTTTACAGTTTCCGTGCCAACAGTTCTTGAGTGTAAGTGGGTTATCTTCGGAGCATGTAGGCCTTGGGAACCCTGATTACTAGAGTCCTAGGTTTAAGGAGCTGGTCAGTAATTCTTCAAGCAGCAAGGCAATTCCTCAAGAAGCAAGGCAGTCCTTTTGGCAGCTGGGCAGTTCTTCTGAATTCTTGCACAGGTCCAGGAATGTACTGACGAGTTGTTTTGAGGGTCCAAAATGTATGCCTGGTGCTTAGTTTTGTGCATTGGCGGGGCACCTTGTCCTATCCCCGAATCTGGTTCTGGAATGTTCTTCCCTTCACCTGTCAAGGCTCCAAGAAGTCTGGGTTGAAAAAAGGATGGCATCATGTTTCCGTGTGTGTGCTGTAGGCAAGTCATTTGATGTGTAGATGGGGCAGGGCTCATCTCCATCCCAGCCGCCTGAGCAGGATGGCCCATCCTGGCCAGATCTAGTCCCTTTTGTGTCACCGTGTGAAACGAATACACAAACCCTAACATCAGAGCTATTCACAGTCATGCGCCTCATGACACTGGCAAAAGGCACACATGGTTAAGACAAGTAGAGGACAACTTTCTAAATGTAACATAACAATATGCCTAGCTACCACTTCCTCTGCTGTTTTCTACTTAACCCTTTCCATGCGGCCGCGATTCCCCTGGTGTGCTGTAAACAACACGAACAGGGGTGGGCCGTGACAAACCCCAGCCGTCATCAGCACACGAGCACCGTAGTGCATGACGGCTGGGGTTCGTCATCAGCATGGAAGGGGTTAAACAGACTAGAATCAATACCTGCTTTCATTGGCCCTTGTTATTTATTAAACCATTGTTTTATTTTTTCTGTTATCATATGTGACAGAGAAAACACTTTTTGTTTCAAAGAGTAATAAAAAGCAAATTACGCATTTAAAACGTGATAAACAACAATAAATGAACAAAACATCAAAATATTACACCTGTCAGTCATTTCATAAACGCAGCAATCCCACTCTGATTTTATCTAAATGATTTACATAATCCTTTTTAAAGAGATGCTGCCCATTGGGAACAACCTTAGACACAGGTAGCTGCTCCAGCTCCTAAATAAATATTTCCTAAATGGTGGAAGATGCTAAGATGCTGACGGATTTCGAGTCGCATTAGTACTCATGGGGCTCTCTTTAAGGCTTTGATTTGGTGCAATCTAAAATATAAATAGATAATACTCTTATGTACAGAATGTATACCCCCTTCTCTGTCAGTTCTCTTGAACACTGCTTGGTACCTGTTTTTATCATGCATGTATTCTTTTATTTTTTTAGGTCAAGCGCTCCTCTTCGCAATTAGTTTGAAGTAAAGTTGTATCCTTTGACCTTCTTATTTGAGGTCTGAAAGTCAAGGAGTACCATTAAGTATCTTATTACCAAGCATAATGTAAAGAAACACTCATATTAGTAGTTCTAAGAGCATCTTAGTTAAAAGCAGCATCACCGCCAATGTGTGATCCATGTTGGAAACGCCATGAAAATGTAAAGATATGGTGCTCTACTCTGCTCATTAGTCGCGTGTGGGCTCCTACTTGCTGCTATTTTGCACACTGCACTTTATCTTGATATTATTCTTGACTTATTATGTATTTTTAACAAAACTGTTTTAATAATTGTTTTAGCAGTTGACTTGCTAAGAGGCTCCCTTACCGGCTTCTCTGACCTCGCGGTGTCAGTCAGTTAGAGGGGACCCGCTATATTTGAGGTCAGCGTTTCAGTCTATCCCCGCATATCCACATAAAAAGACACGCAGGCATGCCACGCAGCTGAAGCGCGCAGCGTATGCGCCAAGGGCAAGCTTGTCTGTGCCCGTCCGCGCACCAGCTGCACACAGCGCCAGCCATGTTGCCCGTTTGGGGCTGCACAAGGCAAATAACGGGGGACACTGACACATAGGGGCCCATTAGGATGGCGAGCGGATTGCCCCCGCTATCCCTGTAGGAAAGACCCCCCCCCCATATTAATATGGCTGGGGGGTCAGCTGCAGACGGAAATACCGTCTGCCGCATTTCCGCGCCGGTCGACTTGCGACCAGGCGGAAAAGGCTGCAATATGGTGGCGGTGCCTGTTGACACCGCCAGCCATATTACAATGTGGTTTGAGGAATGCCTTTCCATGGTGGCATTGCCGCCACGGAAAGGCATGCAGAGTCTTCTAGGGGGGCCTTTTGCGGGCCCGAGGGACTCCGGGGGGTGGTGGGTGCACATGGGGGGTATCTATGGTACCCCCCAGCAGTTCCATGCACAACATGGCAGGCACCCCGTGGTGCCTGCCATGTTGTGCATGGAAGCGCACAACATGCCTCCCTAACATTGTGGCGGGCGGTGCTGAATGCATCACTCGCCACAAAGTTAGGGATGCAGGATGCGCTAGCCACTGTGGCGGGCGCATCCTATTAGCACCCACTGGACCCCTGCCATTATGGCGGGTGGTCCATTTACACAACGGGATGGCTAACGAAAGTCCGCCAGCCATCCTAATGAGCCCCAATATCTATACAAGTATTTAATTATGGAATATAGGTGCAAGTGGAGGAGGGATAGGAGAGTACAAGCTTGAGGAGACCCCGAAGTCTGACTTTGTAAGACGCAATACCCTAACATGAGGGCTTCTAAATGTTAGATCCCTGTCCAAACATCGCCTTGAGACCCAATTGTTATTGGAGACCCATGACTTGGAAGTACTATTCATGACGGAGACATGGACACACCCTGGCTCACATTTAGAGCCAGGGCTGGCATGCCCGCCGGGATATAAAGTATTCCATAAACTGCGACCCAGTGGTAGGGGAAGTGGAGTTGGGATACTCTTTAAAGAGATTGGACTTTGCCCCAATGTACATCGATGCAACAGAGGGCATTTATCTATTAGGTTTTACACTAAAGGACTCTAAGGGACATGTGCTGACTGGCATAATTTACTATAGCCCTCCTGGGGCTGTTAGTCTTTAACAGCAGCAGGCGCTGATTGAGGTCCTTAGCATTATGGCAATTGCACTTTCCAGACTGCTTATTGTGAGAGATTTTAATTTGTGGTTAAATGGAAACTTGGACTCAGGGTACAACAATCTGCTCCAATCCTGTGAAGGCCTAAACATGCAACAATGGGTCACTGATCCAACACACAAGGGAGGGCATATTTTCTCTGAAGAACAGGTCATAGGAACAGTGGAAATTCTGCCAGTGGGTTGGTCCAATCACCACTTGATTAAATTCTTGGTATACAACCTGAGGATGGGCATCCCGGTCGCTACTGAAGTGAGGACTTTTGTAAGCAGAGACTGGAAAATGCTCTTGAAAAAGGCTAGAATATCCCCTGAATTCCCCCTTAATGGGTGCTTTGATGGAGAAAAGCAGGTGGAATAAAACTATACAGCCTTCTCTACACAGATTACTTCTAGGCTCGACAAGATTGCCCCTTTAAAAAATCATAAAAAAGTAGGTAGACCCTCGGCCCCATGGTTTAATGAGAAATTAAAAAATCTGAAACAGGGATGTAAGCAGGCAGAGAGGAAATGGAGATACTATTTTGAAAGCTCCCAATGGCACAGGAAGTATCTTTAAGAAAATGAAGAATTTGGTTAATCCGGACTGCTCTAAAAATAAGATTCACCCACTCAGAACCTCTGTGATAGTCCAGTAACCTTTTTTGAGGGCAAAATCTGAAAGATCATGGTTGGACTCAAAATGGTGAATCTGCCTGGGAGGGAGAAGATCACAGTGGTAACACCAGAGGTGCACTAGAATAAAAAATAGCAGAGTTCTACATCTCTGCCATCTCTGTTTAGACCACCTTGGGCTATTCTCAGTGGATGATTTCAACAGAGTGGCTCGAGGCATATCTTTTGAATCACCTATGCACCCATTACCACACAAAATTTGAAAGGAACTGGGAACAGAACTGTTTTCGATACTTCGGCAGATCTGCAATCAATTCCTGTCCAGCGGGTCAGTACCAGCTTGCTGGAAGTAAACATTGGGGACACCTCTTCTGAAAAAAACTACACTTGATCCAATTTGCCCAAACAATTATAGACCTATTTCTTTGCTACTCTACCCAGTAAAGATCACAAAGCGACTGGTCAGTAGGACACTCTCTAAGTACCTAGAAACCAAAAGCATTCTGGAGGACTTGAAATTTGGTTTCTGACCCGGACATGGAACGGAGACCGCTCTGATGACCGTGTTGGACAATCTTCGAATGCGAGCCGACAGGGGACAATCAGCTATACTGATTTTGCTTGACTGTTTGCCGCATTTGACACGGTCAAGCATGAGGTCCTTCTGGCCAGACTCAAAGAGGTTGGGGTAGTGGGCACAGCATTGAAATGGTTTCAATCTTACCTATCTAACAGGCAACAGGCAGTGACCCTACCTCCTTATCAATCTGAATTTACCAACATTTTGCATGGTGTCCCTCAGGGGTCTGCGATTAATCCAATATTGTTCAAGATCTATAGAAGCCCTCTGATTTCTATCATAGGGGCTCACAATGTCAATATTGTAAAGTACGCAGATGATACCCATGCTATTATATCATTGGAGGGGGACCAGTCTATACCCTTGGAAGACATCCATGCCTGTATGCAGGATACTATTTTAGACAACAGTGGTCCCTAGATTACAAATGAATGAAGCAACAAATAAATATAGACTCAGTTGGCACTATATTAGTTGGACTTGTCCAGCCAGACATAGGTCTAATATTTACTTTTCAAACAATTTAAAAAGAATGTTTGCACACAAAATAAATAAAGTGGGACACAAGCCTGTATCCTACTAGACCAACGAAAATACAAAACACAGAAAGGGGCTCAGGCAAAGGTCATAGTTTGTTGCAGAAGTATCACAGTTTTTGAAACTAATCACAACGTTCACATTTACATTTTTCAAAATAAGGGATTAGGATGTATAAGGTGTTTTAAAGTGGTGACAGCGTTTCGATCCGTGTGGTAAATGCATGGATCATCATCAGGACAATGAATGAAGTGCCTGAATCAACAGTGCCTTAATTTACCTGGGGTAATACACAATTAGGGAGGAAGAGAAGAAGGAGGAAAATTCAAACATAAGAGAATTAGGAGGGATTTCCTTCATTAATACACAAACTACAGTAAGGCTAGTCTGTGGGTGTTAAGATGCAACATACAGAAGTGGTATGCAAATTGAAAAGAGAGTGACTTGACAATAAAGTGTTATCATTTGTATGTGTACTGTAGTTGTGTCCAAATCAGAGAAAGGTGACTTGTCAATACAGTTCAAACATGCTAGTTAACCATCCATCAGACCGGATGAACCAAAAGGAGTCTGAATCTAGTAAGTTGATTCTATGATCGCTCTTTACTATAAACCCGTTCTGGTGTCAAGTGGGAAAAGAACTCAGTGACAAGATGTCTGAAAAACAACATGATAAAGATTTAAAAACCACAGTGGCAAGCAAGGGATCAAAATACAAGCGAGCGCGTGGTCAAATCAGCGCATGGTATAATTGCAACCGGAACCTTTCTCACTTTTAACCATTCCTGACCATATGTCAGCGTGGAACCTATCAGCCCCGGATCTGGCGCACTTAAACCTCCCCATTAGTTCACTCCATCACCCCCGCATCGCCGGAACTAGAAGCCCTGATTCCCGGCTCAGTTGCTAAATCGAGATGGTAAGACAATGCTTTCAATGTGGACCCATAAAGTCTTAATCAAGCCTACCGAGGGTACCCTTACCAATGCCCTGTTTGCCCTTATTTAAGGCCATCGTGCTGTTAAAAGCCCACGCCTGTGGCTCTTCACCTATAAAGGATGCAAACCGGTGAGTCTTCTTATCATCCATTGTCTCTACCTCAGCCTTCTCCCGCACACACTTTCACTGATACGACTCTCCCATTCAGCAGAATTGTTCACGAGCACATTAATGCCCCTGGTCCAGCCATATAAAAAGGATTAACCGGTAAGCCTCCTGTTAAACAGCTAGCATCACGCTCAGAGATTTATCACCAATTCGTCTGTAGCCGCCTGCCGTGGATGTTTTTAACCGTGCACAGTCAAAATATCGAGTTTTTTATTTCGATATACAGAAATATTGAGTTGAAAATAACGACAGTGGTAAATATTGATGTGCTGTATATCGAAGTAAAAAATATCGATTTGATATCGTTAGTGAAATATTGTGTTGAAATGAAAGATATTGAAATGTAAAAATATTGTTTTTGTATGTTTTTAAAAATATTTTATTGTTAGTGTTAAGTATTAAATTGTATTTGAAATATATAATAATGTTTTATTTTAATATTGTTTTAGAAGCGGGATGTTGGGTTTACAGGGGATAAAGGTGGGGAGTGTTTTAAAATATTTATATTAAATTAATAAAATGTTAAAATTTTATTAGGAAATTAATTTATTAAATTTCGAAATTCAAATTAAATTTTAGGAGCGGGATGTTGGGTTTATAGGGGATAAGGCTGGGAGTGTTTTAAAATATTTATATTAAATTGATAACAATTTTAAACTTAATTAGGAAAATAACTTATTATATTTTGAAATTCAAAATATATTTTAGGAGAGGGATGTTGGCTTTATAGGGGATAAGGGTGGGGAGTGTTTTAAAATATTTATATTAAATTAATAACAATTTAAAAATTAATAAGAAAATTAATTTATAAAAGTTTGAAAATGAAATAAAATTTTTGGTGCGGGATGTTGGGTTTATAGGGGATAGGGGTGGGGAGTGTTTAATTTTTTTTATATTAAATTAATAAAAATTTAAAATTTAATTAGGAAATTAACTTAATATATTTCGAAATTCAAAATACATTTTTGGAGAGGGATGTTGGCTTTATGGGGGATAAGGGTGGGGAGTGTTTTAAAATATTTATATTAAATGAATAACACTTTAAAAATTAATACGGAAATTAATTTATAAAAGTTCGAAAATCAAATTTAATTTTAGGTGCGGGATGTTGGCTTTATAGGGGATAAGGTTGGGGAGTGTTTTTAAATAGTAATATTAAATTAGTTTAAGAAAATAATTAATTAGGAAATTAAATTATTAACTTTCTAATTTCAAATAAAATGTTATGAGCGGAATGTTGGGTTTATAGGGGATAAGGGTGGGGAGTGTTTTAAATAAATAATTTAAAAAACAAATTTACATATTAAAATAATTATTCAAAATTAAAATTTTTAATTTAATTTTAGTATTTGAAATCTTAGTTTATAGGGGAAAAGGGTGTGGAGTTTATTTAAAAATAATTAGAAAATGTATTTAAAATAAAAATAGTAATAAAAAAACAATTGATCTTTAATTTGTAAATTTACTAACATTTTAAAATAATTAGGTTTAGAGTCCAGCACATACAGTTTATTTTAGACTGGAGTCTTAATAGTAAATTAATTAGATTCAGTGTCCAGCACTTACCCCAATTTAATTTAGACTGAAGTGGGAATAGTAAATTAATTAAGCTCAGTGTCCAGCACCCACCCCAATTTATTTTAGACTGGAGTGGGAATAGTAAATTAATTTAAGTAAGTGTCCAGCACCTACCCCAATTTAATTTAGACTGGAGTGGGAATAGTAAATTAATTAAGCTCAGTGTCCAGCACCTACCCCAATTTAGTTGAGAGTGGAGATGGAATAGTACATTAATTAAGCTCAGTGTACAGCACCTACCCCAATTTAGTTGAGAGTGGAGTAGGAATAGTAAATGAATTAAGCTCAGCGTCCAGCACCTACCCCAATTTAATTTAAACTGAAGTGGGAACAGTAAATTAATTAAGTTCAGTGTGCAGCACCTACACCAATTGTCTTTATATTGGAGTGGGAATAGTAAATTAATTAAGTTCAGTATCCAGCACTTACCCCAATTCAATTTAGACTGGAGTGGGAATAGTAAATAAATTAGGCTCAGTGCCAGCACCTACCCCAATTTAATTTACATTAGAGTGGGAATAGTTCATTTATTAGGCTCAGTGTTCAGCATCTAGTATAGTTAAAAATAGAATAAAAAAAATAAAAAGTATTTTTATGTTTATGTTAAATTGAGTTGTAAGTACAATTTAGATGATTACTTTTTAAACATAATATAATAATATTTATTATGTTAAATATAATTTAAATATACTTTTAAATATGTGCTAAAGAAATATTTGTATATATATTTGTTATTAAATTTAAATCATATATATTAAATATATTATTATAAGAAAAAAAAATGTTGAGTACTTAAAGGGGCCAATTCTAATTCCGGTCAGAAATCGGCCTGGCCGACACGGATCAGGAACTGACTCTGACTGTCATGTACAGGGAGCGTACGACATGCACAGTACAATGTAGTGCCCGTGACCTACAACCGAGCCGTACGAAAAACAAGCCGTACAACCAAGCCGTACAGAAATCAGTGATTCAGCCGGAAACTGGACATGAGCCACACCGACCGACACGAATCAAGAATCAACCCGACCGATACGTACCCTCAACATCCAACACACACAGTACGATGCAATACATATTAAACCCGACCGATTTGCACGGAACCCAAACCGCACGACTGACACGCACAGAAAACGTACCTGAAGCGAGAGAGACCACCGCTACCGACTCGCATGCAACACAGAACAAAGTCAGCATGAAAGAGACGGAGCAGCCCGCACAAGCCTACTTGCACAAAAGAAAGAATGGAAAAACCACAAAAAAAAGGACAAATCAAGCAATGACAAATTCAAAAAATAACAAAAAAAAATAATGTTACAAAGACACACCCACAACTCCACCTATATAAAGGTCACAAATCACTAATATTATGCTTTGCAAATACAGCAGACCAGCCAGCACAGAACAACTTGAGACAGCACCCACAGACACGCACACAACTCACTCATCACACAACCTACACACTATCAGCACCCCTCCAAAAGCTCACCCACATACACCCACCAAAACAGACATCCACCCTCCCACCCTCACTTGCACCCACACACACACACATCACTCCTCACCACCACCCATCACCAATAGGCCTGGGCGGTAAATTCCGTTCCGCTTGCAGAATTTGGGTAATTTAGCGTTCCACGGAGAACACGAAATTGCCCAAAATTCTGCGTTCTGCGACTTTGCCAAATGTTTTGCTTGTTCGCGTACTCAAAATGTGTGTTTGCAAGATATTTTCCCCCGAAGACGCAAACAGAGATTGCGAACTGGAAAAAGCATTGCAAACAAGCAATTCTGCATGTTCACGGAATTTCTGCGTGTTCACTGAGATTTTCTACCGTATTGCAGAGATTTGCATAACACAATTATGCGAATTCCGCCCACCGCTAATCACCATGCCCCCTAAGAAGAATCCACAGTTCACAGACATTGAGTTAGAAATATTGGTTGATGAGATCCTCAGAGTGGAGCCACATTTGGCACATTAGTACAATGGATCCCCCTGTACCAGAAAACCAAGAAGTGGGAGAAGATTGTGGACAAGGTGAACGCACAAGCACCAATGTATCGCACAAAGACCGACATCCAGTACAGGTAGTATGATGTGCGCAGGAGGGTCAAGAAGCTCCCCCAGAAGGAACACGCCTTGAGTGAGCGCACTGGCGGGGGCCCTCCTGCCAAACCAGTCTATTTCAGGTCCTGAGAGGAGAAGGTGCGGGACATCCTACCACCAGAGAGCATCCAAGGCCTAGCAGACATACCAGAGCCTGGTGAGTACACAACCAATATACTCAATATTGTGTCGCAATACACACACATCACGTTAAGGGGACAGTGAAACCCTGCACTGATAGCAAAGGCATAGTACACAAAAGTTAATCAGCCCAAGAAGTGTATGCCAGTCAGACAAACACAATAATGGCCACGTCATAGTGATTTGTAACTACGTCATGAGATGTACAAACCTACCAGCAAATAGAGCAAGGCAGTGACAGGAATCTAAGTAAACACTGTCAGACATTCTTACTACCACAACCACTATCTCACAGTGAAGCTGACTCAATCAATCAATCAAAAACATTTGTAAAGCGCGCTACATACCCGTGAGGGTCTCAAGGCACTGGGGGGAGGTGGGGGCCTGCTACTGATCAAAGAGCCAGGTCTTGAGAAGACTTCTGAAGGCCAGCAGGTCCTGGGTCTGTCGTAGGTTGGTAGAGAGAGTGTTCCAGGTCTCGGCGGTGAGGTAGGATAAGGATCTGCTGCCGGCGTTGGTTTTCCGGATGTGGGGAACTGTGGCGAGGGCGAGGTTGGCAGAGCGAAGGCTGCGGGCGGGGGTCTAGAAGCTGAGTCGGTCGTTGAGGTATGCTAGTCCGGCGTTGTGTAGGGATTTGTGTGCATGGATGAGGAGTTTGAAGGTGATCCTCTTGTTGACGGGGAACCAATGCAGGCCTCTCAGGTGGAGTGTGATGTGGCTGCATCGGGGTACGTCGAGGATCAGTTGTGCTGAGGCGTTCTGGATGTGGTGCAGCCGTCTCAGGAGCTTGGTTGTTGTTCCTGTGTAGAGGGCGTTCCCGTAGTCCAGTCTGCTGGTGACGAGGGCCTGGGTGACGGTTTTTCTCGTGTCGGGGGGATCCATTTGAAGATCCTGCCGAGCGATCGGAGGGTGTTGAAGCAGGATGCGGAGACAGCGTTGACTTGCTTGGTCATGAAGAGGGCTGAGTCGAGGATGACCCCCAGGTTGCGTGCATGGTCGGTGAGTTCTGAGGCTGTTCCTAGCGTTGGCCACCAGGAGTCGTCCCAGGCTGATGGGGTGGGGCAGAGGATGAGGACATCCGTCTTGTCTGAGTTCAGCTTCAGCCTGCTGTCCCTCATCCATTCGGCGACGGCCTGCATTCCTCTGTGGAGGTTGGCTTTGGCGGTGTAGGGGTCTTTGGTGAGGGATATGATCAGCTGGGTGTCGTCGGCTTAGGAGATGATGTTAAGGCTATGTTGTCGTGTGACGTGGGTGAGTGGTGCCATGTAAATATTGAACAACGTTGGGCTGAGGGAAGATCCCTGTGGGACGCCGCAGATGATCTCGGTGGTCTTAGAGCGGAAGGGTGGGAGGCAGACACTCTGGGTTCTGCCGGAGAGGAAGGATGTGGTCCAGGCCAGGGCCTTCTCTTGGATTCCGGTGGCATGGAGGCGTGCTGTTAGGGTGCGGTGGCAGACCGTGTTGAAGGCTGCTAATAGGTCCAGAAGGATGAGGGTGGCTGTTTCTCCTTTGTCCATCAGGATCCTGATGTCGTCGGTGGCGGCGATGAGGGCGGTCTCGGTGCTGTGGTTGCTTCGGAAGCCGGACTGGGATGGGTCCAGTATGTTGTTGTCTTCGAGGTAGCGGGTCAGCTGTCTGTTGACAATCTTCTCCGCGACTTTTGCCGGGAAAGGGAGCAAGGAGATGGGCCGGAGGTTCTTGAGGTCCGTGGGGTCCTCCTTGGGTTTCTTCAGTAGGGCGTTGATCTCGGCATGCTTCCAGCTCTCCGGAAAGGTTGCTGTCTCGAAGGAGATGTTGATTGTTTTCCGGAGATGGGTTGTGATGGCTGTGCTGGCTTTGTTGAAAATGTGGTGAGGGCATGGGTCAGATGGGGATCCGGAGTGGATGGAGTTCATGGTCTTGATGGTGTCTTCGTCGCTGACGTTGGACCAGGTGGGCAGGCGACTGGTGCGGGTGGAGGTCACAGGGGAATTTGGTCTCGGCAGTGAATGTGGGGATATCGGTGTTGAAGCTGTTGTGGATGTCGGTGATCTTGCGGTGAAAGAAAGGGGCCAGCGAGTCGCACAAGTCTTGTGATGGTGGAATGACGTCGGTGTTGGATCTGGTGTTGGAGAGTTCTTTCACAATGTTGAAGAGCTCTTTTGTGTTGTGTGCGTTGTTGTCTAGGCGGTCCTCTTGGCGGTCCTGTTGAGTTGGTGGTTTATGCGGGTGGCGTTCTGGTGGGCTGTGTAGCTGTCTGGTGTTCGGTCGCAGAGCCAGTTCTTCTCCAGCTTCTGACAGGTGCGATTGGAGGTCCGGAGGTCTTCGGTGAACCAATCAGCTTTCTTGTTGTTGTGATTGGTTGCCGAGGTCTTGAGTGGGGCGAGGGTGTCGGCGCAGTCATTGATCCACTGTTTGGGGTTGATGCCGGTGGTTTCGGGGGTCGGTGGGGTCAGCGGGTGGACCCAGGGTGAAGGTGGTGGTCAGTTGGTCCTTGCTGACCTTGCCCCAGCAGCGTTGTGGCAACTGTTGGGTGTGGTGGTGTGAGGAGGGTTTCCTGGAGGTGAAGTGGACACATCTGTGGTCGGTCCAGTGGGGTTCGGAGGTGTAGTTGAAGGAGACGTTGGGACTTGCGGAGAAGATGGGGTCCAGTGTGTGTTCAGCATCATGGGTGGATGTCATCATGAGCTGTTTGAGTCCGAGGTTGGCAAGGTTGTCGATTAGGGCGGTGGAGTTGAGTTGGTGTTGCTTTTGTTCTCGAGGTGGATGTTCAGGTCCCCTGAGGTTCTGTAAATTACAAATTCGTTAATGCTCAGCCTCCATTTTGTGATCGCCGCCATTTTGTGTTGCCCTCACTCAGGCAGCATGGCGAACGCGATGTTTCTGTCGTTTCTGCATTTACGTGTCAGGTGGCTTCTCTGCCTATCTTTACTAACGAGTGTCAGGGTCTGGCCGAGTACACTAATTCTTGTCTGAGCTGATTAATCCCCGTCCGGACTATCTGTTGGTTCACACCATTCTTTCCTCCAAGTTATCTTATCTGCTGTCTTTTGCTACACGTCTCATGCATTCTCCTTTTTCACGATTGTCCATCTGCCACATGCAGCTGTGTTTTCTCTGCTTGTAAATCGGATTGTGAGGATTCATTTGTAATTTACTTAAGGGGTCGAGTGACAAACATAACTGGGAACTTGAGTTGCTTTAGAACTAAAGCATTGTTTATAACGTTTGTCTATGTCTCATGCTCTTGTATGATTGCATTTTGCATTGTATTGTACCGTATATATACCTGTGCGTCACAGAGTTAAGTGGCAGTCTCTTTTAAACCTCGTTATACCAACGACTTCTAAGACCACTGTACTAGCTGCAGCTAATAAATACTATCTTCTAAGCCAGACGAAGAGTCTGTGTTTCTGTTTCTGACAAATGATGCTTGTTCATGCTTTTTTTCTCAAATGTTCAATTCACTAATTTGATAAACAGAACAAGGTTATAAATGACGAAAGGAGCTATCCTGTCCCAATGCATTTCGGGATGCTATCCCTTCGTCAGGGGCACTGAAAAACATAATATTGTAAACATATTTAACATACGCCCATCAGCACACAGTGTGGTTAACTGCTTAGTGTAACAAACTAGGATTCATGGTTCACAAAAACTGGTAGAACATATGACACATTTTTTTGAATAGACATGAGTATAACTCTATGGTACATACTAATAGAACGATATTGAACATTGCTATGCGTAATATTGAGTAATGACATTCCATCAAATTCCTCCAAATACATGAAATGTTGCTATGTTACATAGTTTAAAGGATTTAAACCATATACTTCCATGGATGTAAAAAGAAAAAAGGGGAAAAGAATGAGGAAATCAGTGATTGGTTAATGGAATGGTTGTCTGGATGAGAAAGATCGCACTGAAGAAAAGACTCACCATGAGTTTTCTACTACAATGTGTGCTTGACTTGTATTCAGATTCTGAGCTCACAGAAATTCTGATTCAGACCTTGAAATAGAATGGGAATATTCAAATTATTAATGGTTTTGTTGTTTAAAAAAATCCAAGATGAACTACTGTGCTGAGTTTCATACCGTGTTTGGGGAGTCCGTGGTGGCTAAGATCTGTGTCTTTGAAGGAAATTGAAAACGACCTCTGTAAGTAGAACTACTGGAAAGTAAACGAAAAAAGGCAATTGAAAAAATGATATGAACTGTAAAAGGAAACAAGATCCTTAGTGAGTTGACTGGTAATTGAAGCAAAAGATTACCTATGCATTCACAAGCATTCGAACGCGATATTCAGGAGGGTTACCCTCATATAAAATGTAGATGCTGTAGTCAACAGACACGTTCGTCACTTCTACAAGATACACAAAAATGTGCTAGTGTTATAATGTTGCGCTAACTGGAAAAATTGCTAAATGAGACTTGAAAACAGAAATATACCTATTATATTAGAAAAATAATTCCGTAATTGCGTGTTGTCATTTGGTGAGGAAACAGAAAAGTCCGCTACCGTTCACATTTTTGCTGGGGAATACTTGCGCTGAATGGCGTTAAGAAACTAAATAAGTACCTGTGATTGCGAAGTACAATGCTCCTGAGTATATTATTTACTACAGAGCTCACCGAGATACAAATCACAGGACCGTTTTTTCATTATTTTCAGAGAAGGCAATGAGATGTTGCAATCAGCTGTATCCTCGATTGACACCCCATAAAGCAAAACAGAGCTTCCGTTCATTAGGTTTAACTTAACTTAACTTAACGCCATTCAGTGCAAGTATTTCCCAGCGAAAATGTGAACTTAATGACCTTTTCTTGTCTCTTCAAATGAGTGATACCCTAACGGTAGCGGACTTTTCTGTTTCCTCGCCAGATGACAACACGCAATTACGGAATTATTTTTCTAATATAATAGGTATATTTCTGTTTTCAAGTCTCATTTAGCAATTTTTCCAGTTAGCGCAACATTATAACACTAGCACATTTTTGTGTATCTTGTAGAAGTGACGAACGTGTCTGTTGACTACAGCATCTACATTTTATATGAGGGTAACCCTCCTGAATATCGCGTTCGAATGCTTGTGAATGCATAGGTAATCTTTTGCTTCAATTACCAGTCAACTCACTAAGGATCTTGTTTCCTTTTACCGTTCATATCATTTTTTCAATTGCCTTTTTTAGTTTACTTTCCAGTAGTTCCACTTACAGAGGTCGTTTTCAATTTCCTTCAAAGACACAGATCTTAGCCACCACGGACTCCCCAAACACGGTATGAAACTCAGCACAGTAGTTCATCTTGGATTTTTTTAAACAACAAAACCATTAATAATTTGAATATTCCCATTCTATTTCAAGGTCTGAATCAGAATTTCTGTGAGCTCAGAATCTGAATACAAGTCAAGCTTCACATGGTAGTAGAGAACTCATGGTGAGTCTTTTCTTCAGTGCGATCTTTCTCATCCAGACAACCATGCCATTAACCAATCACTGATTTCCTCATTCTTTTCCCCTTTTTTCTTTTTACATCCATGGAAGTATATGGTTTAAATCCTTTAAACTATATAACATAGCAACATTTCATGTATTTGGAGTAATTTGATGGAATGTCATCACTCAATATTACGCATAGCAATGTTCAATATTGTTCTATTAGTATGTACCATAGAGTTATACTCATGTCGATTCAAAAAAATGTGTCATATGTTCTACCAGTTTTTGTGAACCATGAATCCTAGTTTGTTACACTAAGCAGTTAACCACACTGTGTGCTGATGGGCGTAGGTTAAATATGTTTACAATATTATGTTTTTCAGTGCCCCTGACGAAGGGATAGCATCCCGAAATGCATTGGGACAGGATAACTCTTCGTCATTTATAACCTTGTTCTGTTTATCAAATTAGTGAATTGAACATTTGAGAAAAAAGCACGAACAAGCATCATTTTTGAGAATCATAAGCGCATTCATTTTGGAAAAATATAGAAAAAATATTAAGAATAATAAACGTTTTTGAAAACTCCAAACATTGTTTTTCAATCAAGATTACAAAGGCAGATGGACATCTGCCAAAGGTAGTGCGGACAGGGTCTAATGACGTCAGTCAGTAGTGCAAATTCATTCTTACAGTGTGGAGATTGGCCTCTCCTCCCCTTCCAGCACACCCTCGTTAAAGCATAAGACAACCACAATCAAAAGTCAAAACTGAGAAAAAAGGAGTGCACTTCGCAACCCCACTCATACGTATCTGTTTCTGACAAGGCAGGTGAATCCAGGGGATTTCAGGCATACCCTGCGCCGCCGGGCCTTAAGGCTGCAGTTCTCCAACTGGCGCCCAATGTGGGGCGACTTCAGCGGTAGCGGTTGAGCTCGAGGGTCGTGAGGAGCCCCGCAAGAAAATTCCAGAGGAAGCGCACCACATGATTGACCCCTGTATGTCGGAAGTGGACCGAAGGTCTTTGACAGCGAGGCTACTCCTCTCCGACGGCTGCTGACGACTGCTGCCCTGACTTTCGCTCTGCCTTGGACCCTTCTGATGATGTTTGGTAAAGGGAGACGATAGACGGACTTTCACTGGTGTAGGACAATCCTTAGTTAAGTACTTGGTGGGTCGCTTCCACAAAACTTTGTTTTGCTTTGTTTTTGTTCTTTTTATTCAGGTATTGCAATACCCGAAGCCAAGGGGTAAGTACGTTTGTACTGTTTCATTGACTTATACCCCTTGTTATTTTTGAGCAGTCTAGAGAAGTAACGATGCCTGGACTGAGTAAGTTCAAAAGATTTTGTTTTTCTAGGATGTACGAGGGATTCCCAGTTGGAGGAATCATGTCCGATCTCTCCGGTTGGAACTCCCACTTGTGAGCTCTATTCAAAACATGGTATTGGTCCCATTGCCTTTAACGAAACATGGGTCCGATACATGAAAAATAGTGGAGTTTGGAGATGGCCCAAAATGGTAGTTTTGATCCCGCCATACTAGATAATTTGGAAACATTTCTGTTTAGAAGAAAAGCTCGGCCGGCAATGTTTGACTCTTTCCGCCTTTGGCGTAAGGAAGCCAAACAAAAAGAAATCAAACAAGCGAATAAGGATAAGAAAGCGCAAAACATGTCAATTATAGAGGCTGCTCAGCAGTTTAAAAATAATGAAGTAGACAGTGCAAATGAGATGCTGGAGAGACAACATCGCATGGCAATCTATAGATGCTATCCGATGCTGCCTACTTCCTCTTCAGATAAAAGTAAGGAATTGGAAGAAGATTCCCTAATGTCTTGTTTATTGAATTCACCTCCTCCCTATGCCCAAAATCCTAATGCACCACAGTTACCCCCTCCTATTGCTCAACCAGTGGTTGCTCAATTTCAGGTCGTTCAGCAAGAGGCTCAGCCTACTAATGCTTCTTTGCCTACCTCTGCTCCGTCTTTGCAAACTGTAATTCAGCCCCCACCTCCCCCTCAATCCCCCGCTATTGTTCCTCAGATAGCTATGTTCCAGTCCCCGTTGCCTTCAACGTCTGTGATGCCTCCTATTCTCTTAAGGGATTCTCCTACCTCACCAAGGAGAATAGCAGATGCTGTTTTGAATTTCCTTTCTCCTCTTCTTGGGTCTTTTAACTTGTCTCCGGCTTTCTCTAGATGACAATCTCGTTGTCAACTTCCTTTTACAGATGAGAAAGTAGTTTAGGTTCCCTAGCTCCTAAATGGATTGAGAATGGACTAGAATATAGTGCAGGGGACATTATGAGTTCCTTACATCAATGGGTAGAGCCTACACAAAGATATGTTTTTAATGTCATGTGTCAGACTCTTATCAAAGGTTGGGAAGATATGGAGTGGGATACAGTTCCTTTGGAGTTACTGAAATTACAAGCTGATTTTGATAAAGGTTTTATTGTAGGACCACGAGTTGAAGAGGCGGTGAATAAACTCGTTGCGGTTCGCACTATGTTTTTGTCCCTGTCCCTTTCCGAGGCTGATCCTGCTAAGAAACAAGGCATTAAGAATTATCCGATGCGTGAAGTTCCTCCCGTATGGAGAGAAGAGGAGGTTGGCCCGCCTCAAATTCCTGCTCATTTCCAGCGTATATGGGTTCACGAAATCCTGCTGGATATTATAAGGAATTGTCTCAAACAGTTGAGGCTTGTATAATGAATTTGGCCGATATTGATATGTTGTTTGGAAACGTTGTTCCGCAAGCATTCTGGGCACGGATTTGTAGGGAAAATCATGTTGGTGAATTAGGTGGTGATTGGGCTGCTATTAGAGCCGCTGATGCTAATCAAGTGGGTGGTGCGAAGCCTGAGGATCTGATTACGGCCCTACCAGGCAGAATAATTGAATTAATGAAAACTATGATGCCTGCGGTGCGAGTAAATTGGGATAAGCTGGCTGTATGCAAGCAAAAGAAAGACGAAAGCGTCTCGGATTTCTTCACTCGTTTTGAAGAGATGTTTATTGATCATAGTGGTCAGGATTTGAGTGTAGAGGGTGGTCAGCGGTTGTTTGTGGATAAGTTTGCATATAACTTGCTTCCCGAATTATCAAATAAATTGAAGAGTTCTGAAAGTGCATTGGCTGTCTCTTCCCCTGATAAAATACTGGCTACTGCACAGTATTATGAGGATAGAGATAAGGAGGAGAAGGAGAAACAAGAAATGAAAAATAAGGATTTGAAAACGAAGGTTCTTTTACAGCAAGCTTATCCTCCGCGCCTTGCACAGCCTCAGTTTTCCCAACCCCCGCAGTTTCAGAAAGTGTTCCAGAAACCTGAGTATTTTGCACGACGTCCTTCGTTAGGTCCTAATCAATGTGCATATTGTAGGGAAGAGAAACATTTCAAGAATAGTTGTCCGGTTTTATTACAGCGTAATAATGGGATGTCTGCTCCACGAGGTCATGGTAATTCTCAGACAGGATCTAGAGGTAAAGGACGAGGTGTGTCCTCTCAGGGGCAGTGTTCTTTTTCTCCATCTACTACAAATTACTTTGATCAACAGAGAGTTCAGTCTACGCAGTATTATAATGACGATTATTGTGAAGAAAGGGCTGACGATTTTCAGATCGAATAGGACAGCCATGGACGGAGTGAGGGAGTTGTATCGATTCCAGTAGATCAAAATGGGCCGTATGTCACTATTAATACTATGGGTGTTTCAGAACCGTTTCTTTTGGATACTGGTGCGATGAGAAGTTCTATTATGCATTCTAAACTCCCTGGGGCACCTTTGTCTGGCTTAATAAATACTTCTGTAGGATTTTCCGGCGCCCCCATCCGTAATCCAGTTTCCTGTCCCTTGCCTGTTTCGATTGGTTACTATGATCTGAATGCTCCACTTATTCTGACAACTGGTTGTGGCGAGAACTTGCTAGGTCTGGATTTTTTGAAAAGGCTACATGCAACATTGTGTTGTTCCCCTTCTGGTGTGCATCTTACGTTAGGGAAGAAATTAACATCTTCCATGTATTTGTCCCGAGACCAGTTTCCACCTTAGTTGCTTTCTCTTCCTGAAAGTCTTTGGGCTACTGGCCCAAATGACGTGGGTCGTCATGCGATCCCACCGTATGTTGTCACGGTTAAAGAGAATGTTAGAATGCCATGCATTCCCCAATACCGTATCTCAAGTGATGGAGAGAGAGCACTTTTGGCTATTGTTGACGATTTTAGAAGGTTTTGGTTGAAGAAACGAGAGGCAATGTTTGTAACAGCCCCGTTCTTCCGATTCTTAAGAGAACTGATCCTTCACAGCCTCCTGTTTATCGATTTGTTATTGACCTTAGAGAAGTCAATAAAATAGTTGTGCCACAGTTTCCTGTTGTCCCGGATATTACTGCTTTGTTGACGGTGATTCCTGCTTCAACAGCTTGGTTTTCAGTCATTGACCTCAAGAACGCTTTCTTTAGTATTCCTATTACTGAAGAAAGTAGGGACATCTTTGGTTTCTATCTAGGAGGCCGAAGTTTCTGATTTAAAAGAGCACCTCAAGGCTATTGCGAAAGTCCCTCCATCTATGGCAAGGCTCTTAAGTCACAACTTGATGCTTTCTCTTTTCCTCCAGGTGCTACGCTTATTCAGTATGTGGATGATTTACTGGTGGCTGCTGATACGGAAGATGTTTTTAAGAGTGTGACTGTTGTATTGTTGCATCATTGGTCTGCCCTACATCATAAGGTGTCTCCCTCTAAGTTGCAATATGTCCGACAAGAGGTCACCTATTTAGGTCATCTCTTGTTGAAGGAGGGAAGGCGATTGACCCCAGAATGTATTCATGCTATTTCACAGATGTCTGTACCTACCACACAGAGAGAAGTGCGTGCCTTTTTGGGTATCACTTCCTATTGTAGACAATGGATTCCCAATTTTTCACTTTTTGCCAAACCATTCTTGGCACTAACGTTGAAAGATACGTCCCATCCGCTCCCTTGTACGGATGAATGTCAGAAAAGCTTTGTTGACATACGTACTGCTCTGTGTTCTACTCCAGTGTTGGGTACCCCAGATTATAGCAAATCCTTCACACTGTAGGTACACGAGAGAAAGGGTTACGCATTGTCAGTTTTGACACAGCAATTTGGGGATAAGCAGAGGTCATGTGCCTATTTCTCCGCCACACTAGACCCAGTAGCTAAAGCTTTGCCCAGTTGCCTCAGAGCTACGGCAGCTGCAGCGATTTCTGTTAGACAGTCTGCCGGATTAGTGTTGGTTAACACACTCATTGTTATGGTTCCACATGCAGTGGATACCTTGTTGAATAGACACAGCACCTCACGAGTGCTCGTTTATCTGGATACGAGCTGACATTTCTAGCGAGTCATGTACATATCAAAAGATGTAACACATTACATCCAGCTACACTGTTGCCACTCCCAGATGAGAAAGACGTTCAGGAAAAACATGATTCTTTTCTTCGAACAAAGAAGAAACGAAGGGTAGGATTGATTTAAAGGACACTCCGCTCAAGGACCCGGATGGGATCCTATGGGTGGATGGTTCTTGTTTCAAGCTTCCAAATGGGGAGACTACTTCTGCTTATGTTGTCACCACTTTATGCACAATTGTTGGGACGGCACGTATTGGACATAATTCAGCCCAAGCAGCTGAATTGATAGCCCTGACTAGAGCATGCATGTTGTCGAAGGGAAGGAGAGTGAATGTGTACACAGATAGTCAGTATGCGTTTGGTGTTGCACATAGTTTTGGTAAGTTATGGAGGGAGAGAGGATTCTTTATCTCTCACGGGACAAAGATCCAGCATGGTCAGTCAGTGACTGATCTTCTTGAGTCACTTACCTTACCTGCACAGATAGCGATCATAAAGTGCAGAGCACATAAGAAAGTCAAAAATGATGTGGGCTGTGGAAATGCGTTTGCAGATGAGGTAGCAAGAACTACAGCTAGAGACATCGCTCGTCGAATGTATGTGGCAGGTCTTGCAATCTGGGTTAGGGAAATTGGAATGTGTGAAGACACGATTGAGAGTGTGAAAACGATTCAGCGAGAGGCTACTGAGAAGGAATTGAGAACGTGGAAAGAAAGTATGGGAATGTTAGACTTGACGGGTTGTTGGACGGAATTGTCGGAACATCAGCGATGGTTATTACCGGACGCTTATGTATTGCCAGTTGTGACTATGGCTCATGGTCCAGCTCACATTAGTTTGAAAGGCATTTGTAAACTTTTAGCTCCTGTGTGGCAGAATGAAGGAATCCCGAAATGTGCAGAGAATGTGGTTAAGCATTGTATTGTTTGTCTAATGTATAACCCAGGAAAGGGTACCCCCAACTCCGGCAGGCCATTTTGCTCCCCCGTCATATCCTTTTGAGGTGTTGCAGATCGATTACATTCATATGGATCGATGCAACAACCTTAAGTATGTTCTGGTGGTGGTATGTGCCTTTTCCCGCTGGATAGAGGCCTCCACCTTGAAAGATAACACTGTTTCATCAACTGCTAAAGTGTTACTCAAAGAGTTTTTCCCCATATTTGGTTTGCCGCGAATTGTCTGGAGCGACAATGGAAGTGAATATGTGGGTCAAATTATGCAGAAAGTGTGTTCTGGTCTTGGTATTAGACAGAATTTCCATGCGGCAAACCACCTACAGTCAGCAGGTTTAGTTGAGTGTTATAATGGTACACTCAAGTTTAAACTAGCTAAGATTCAAGCCAGTACGGGTCTTGCTTGGCCAGATGCCTTGCCCCTAGCTCTTTTGTCAACCTGAACTACTGTGCACTCTCGTATGGGACTTAGCCCGTATAAAGTGGTATTTGGACGCCCAGCTAATGTTTGGGGTGTCCCTTGTCCCAAGAAATACTCTGACATACCATATCCTCTATTAATTGATTATTTACATGACTTAACTATAAAATTAAGTATGATTCGTCAACAGGTACAAAGTGCTTTGCCAGAGGCTTCCACAGACCCGGGTCACACCATTTTGCCCAGTGACTGGGTCACAATCAAAGATTTTCAACGGACTAAGAACCTGGAGCCTTGTTGGTCTACGCCTACGCAAGTTTTGCTCGTCACCCGCACAGCTGTGATAGTGGTGGGCAAGTGAAACTGGGTACATGGCGTGCACTGTAAAAAGGTGCCATTGCCATTACCCTTCGACCAGTGGATTCGTAGTGGTGTGAGAGAATCGGACACTGCAGCGGTTCCTTGTTTTGTGCCTTTCAGTGATGCTCAAATTTATGGGACTGAAAAATCAGATGATGATATTCTTCAAGCCCCTGTGCCTGCACATCTTCGAATAGACACTACCAATCCAGAAACTGTTTAAAGACCAGACCGTGCCGAGCAAAACACGCTACAACCTGAGGTCGAGAGCTGACCAAAGGAACTGAACACTTTGAACACTTTTTTCCTTATTACTGAAAAGACATTTTGTTTTCCTTTTTTTTGGACCTTTTTTTGTGTGATATATTTAGTATTAGAGGTGCCATCTGTCTCTGTCGCAGGGTCACGGTAGGAAACTCAGACTGTAAACTGGTTTTTATTCTTTTAGTAAGTGGCTAGTGCCTCAGTATATACAGAAGTAAGTAGCTGAGTGATTGAGGAACATTGCCGTGAGCGACATTCTTTTTAGATAAAGATGGATGGTACAACAACCGTAAGTAGGGAAAATAGGAAGCAGGAAATGAGATTGAAATATTGTAAATTATTGCGTAGTCGATTTGGCATAACTTTGTGTGTTTTTATGCTTTTGTGTATTTTATTAGCCTGCATAGGTTGGATTGTACATATTTTGCAACCAAAAAATGTCACCAATTCTACGACTTCTTTGCCCTCTCGTCTTTCTGTCTTCTGACATAAAATGCATTCTCTACCCCCTCATGAACAGATAAGGAGAGCTGAATATATGAATAATAAGTTCATCCAGTTGTTGCACCAACATCAGTTGGCTATTAATATGACTGATTGCTGGGTGTGCAGACTTATGCCACACAATACGCGAAAGGGGATGCCATATTTGGTTCCTCCCTTTTCATATGAAGGGTCAGCTTGGGCTTACCTGACTATGTTGTCAGCCGCATACCACAACAGACTTAGAAGCCCTGTGAAGACTTCTGGGAATGGATTGGATTTTAGTCATAGCTCCTTGATTAAAGGTATAGTGGTTATGGCTAAGATTGTAGAGAGGAGCAAGATTCCGTTAGATGAGAAGAGAGCTTATGAAGGATGGAATGTTACCCACTATGTTTCTAGCCTTGGTGACAAAACTAAAAAGGGTGAGTCTTCTCCTGTATGGACTGTACCCCATCAATGTAATCTTTGTCTCCAAATCAAAAGTAAGAAAGCTGACACCGAGCAAAGGTGTTTGTACACTTACATTTTTTCGTCCCTTGACTTCCCTCCGTTGGTTACGTCTTAAGGAACATATTTTGTTTGTAACGATAGAGCTTATACATGGCTCCATTCTAACTTTTCTGGAACTTGTTATATAGCTTTCCTTCTTCCCCCTACATATACGGCTCCGTCAGACCACCACGAAGTTAGATATAGCCGAGGTATATTTAATGCCAAGGACACGGCAAGACAAGAGGGAGGAGACTTCCTTAAAGGATTCCTTCCCTTTTGGGGCCCAATGATCAACAGCAGAAACATCAGGCAATTGGTTCGAGTGGTTGAGACCACTATTAATGTTACTGCAGGTGCGATAGGTAACATTACAGCAGAGCTTCAGGCTGACCGCCTTATGACGTTGCAAAATCGAATTGCGTTAGACGTGATCTTAGCAGGCCGAGGAGGCGTCTGTAGATTGATCGGATCTAGCTGCTGTCCGGACTGTCTGTTAGTTCACACCATTCTTTCCTCCAAGTTATCTTATCTGCTGTCTTTTGCTACACGTCTCGTGTATTCTCCTCTTTCACGATTGTCCTTCTGCCACATGCAGCTGTGTTTTCTCTGCTTGTAAATCGGATTGTGTGGATTAATTTGTAATTTACTTAAGGGGTTGAGTGACAAACATAACCGGGAACTTGAGTTGCTTTAGACTTAAAGCATTGTTTATAACGTTTGTCTATGTCTCATACATTGGAGAAGTGTGGCTCACTGGTTAGAGGAGGCAGACCTGGATGCAGAGGTCAGCCCGGGACCAGGGTTCAATTCCCGGCTCGGCGGGGTCTTGAGTCTTAAAAATGTCCATGGACTCGACAATTCTCGCTCCGGTGCCTAACTTGATTCACGGGTTCACACTCTGCGACTCTGGGCACTAGCTTGCTTAATCTCCACGACGGCCCCTCGCGGTGGGATGCCTGGCTTTCACCTTGCGGATACCCTGCCGGGGTTATCTCACAGGGGAATACCAGGACGGGTTCCCTAAGTAAGCGTTTAGAAACCGCTCGGTGATTTGCGCTATATAAATTCCTGTACATTTACATTTTGCATTGTATTGTACCGTATATAAACCTGTGCGCCACGGAGTTAAGTCTCTTTTGAACCTAGTTATACCAACGACTTCTAAGACCACTGTACTAGCTGCAGCTAATAAATACTATCTTCTACACCAGACGAAGAGTCTGTGTCTCTGTTTCTGACAAGGCAGGTGAATCCAGGGGATTTCAGGCGTACCCTGCGCAGCCGGGCCTTAAGGCTGCGGTTCTCCACCCCGAGGAGGATGTAGTCCGTGGAGGCGAGGGTGAGGGTGCTAATTAGGTCGGTGATGGTGTCGCTGAACTGTGGTCGGGGTCCGGGTGGTCTGTAGATGAGTCTTTCTCTAAGGGTGGTGTTGGGGTCGGTGTGGATCTGGAAGTGCATGTGCTCGGCGGTGGTGAGGAAGTCGTCGGTGTTGGTCGAGACTCTGAGGGTGTCCTTGTGCATGATGGCGATTCCCCTTCCCACTCCGTTGGTGCGGTCTCTGGGGGAGATCCTGTAACCCTCTGGGATGGCTATGGCGATGTCTGGTGCCGAGGTAGCGTTCAGCCAGGTCTCTGTGAGGAAGGCGACGTCGGGGGTGGTTGAGTCTCGGAGGTCCCAGAGTTCGATGATGTGCTTGCGAGCGGAGCGGGTGTTGAGGAGGATACATAGGAGGTGGTTGGGTTCTATGGTTGATGGTTTGGTGGGCTGGATGCTGGCAAAGCTGTAGTTCCAGCAGGTGAAGGGCCCTTGGGTGCGCTTCAGGATGGCCCGGTAGCAGGAGTGGCCTCGTCCGGGGTGGAGTGCGTGGAGGGTGCTGGAGTAGTAGTGCAGTCTGGTGTTGTGGTGGCTTCGGGGTCCAGGGGTTCTGGTGCTGGCTACGGTCCAGGCACGGACGGATGCAGACGGGCTTGCCTTTGGCGTACCTTTGGTGCGCAATTGGTGCACCCGCTGCACGTTCGGGCAGTGGTCGCCATATGAGGCATGGAGAGTGGGAGGGTCATCTGGGTGGCGGGAGCGGGGCTTCAAGGGGGCGTGGCCTCGGGAGCCAACAGCGGGAATCAAACCAGGCGATCAAGGGAAGCAAGGGGGAGGAGTGCGTCGCGGGGCTGAGACGGCAGGAAAAAACGGTTCTAAGAATGCAGAATTAAAACAGGCAATAAGGAGATATACAAAAATTAAGTACAGGCAACGAAGTAGAAGCAAAATACAGGCAGCACAGCAGAAGCAAATTAGACAAGCAGGCAGGAAGGGGAAACTTATAAAGAGTACACGGAGCACAGCAGATGGGGATCACGGCACAGGAGGATCGAACCTGTGACTCAGGAGCGGCAGCAGCGGAGGTGAACATGTACTGGTGGTGCTCTCCTGCTGGGGAGCAACTTGGCCCTGGAACATGGTCAGAGGTCACCGGAAGGTGACAGGAAGGCATAGTGGGTATGCTGGTGAAGGGAGTGTATACAAAAGCATGATGGGGTTGTTCTCACAGACAATGCTCCCCCTCCCTATTGGACCATCAACACCACTCTGAAGAATGCTCACCTCACAGGGGCTGGAAATGGACTGGCAAGAACTCTGGGACAGGGCTCTGTTGTGGGGAGCACACAGTCCTGCTGGTAAATGACCACCACAAAACACCAGAACTCCACTGTCAGCCATCTTGTCAGCACAGGCACACACCCTCACAGGGAAGCAGAGTCCAAATAAGGGAAGTGAGGGCATGCTGGGAAGGGGGGTGCAGCGCAGAGCATGGTGAGAGTTGCAGTTACTCACAATCTACATGGCCCAGCAAGCCCACATTGCACCATGCTCACCTCACTGGGGGTGGAAATAGACTGACAAGAACTCTGGGACTGGGCTCTGTTGTGGGGAGCACAAGGCTCTGCTGGGAATTGACCACTACCAAACACCAGAACTCCACTGTCAGCCATCTTGTCAGCACAGGCACACACCCTCATAGGGAAGCAGAGTTCAAAGGAGGGAAGTGAGGGCATGCTGGGAAGATGGGTGTAGCCCAGAGCATGGTGGGAGTAGCAGTCACTCACAATCCTCAGCAACCTACATGGCCCACACTGCACCATGCTCACCTCACAGGGGGTGGAAATGGACTGGCAAGAATTCTCGGACTTGGCTCTGTTGTATGGAGCACAAGACCCTGCTGGGAATTGACCACCACCAAACACCAGAACTCTACTGGGAAGCAGAGTCAAATGTTAACAGGGAGTACACTCCTATGTCAGCCACCTGATGGCCCTTGAGTACCAATGACCATGTACATCGAAATCCATACATGAGCTGGGCATGCACACACATCAACAGAAACATTGAAAGGCTTCATGTTGGCAGGACAAAGTGCTACAACAATATTAATCTCAGTCTGCGACGACTGAAGACAATGCAGTGTCCAGGCATGCATCCTGACATCCCGTTGCAAATGCCATGTATATGAACCATTGTTACAAAAATCAAGGAGGGGGGAATGGTTCACTCTTCCTGTGCAACCTGGGTCATTAGGTACAGTGTTGCCTCCATTGAAAACCTCACATACGTACACATGTGTAGTGCGGGATATCATGCTTTTCCGCATCAGTGTACTGTAGCATCATCATCATGGGCTCACGATTGTTGTAAATATGCTGTGCCTCCACCTGGACTTAAACTGGCTGGTTTCCCAGTAGTGTCCAGAGATGAAAACTGAGAGTGTGTGTCTGTGCCCAAGTGTTGTGAGTCAAAATCACTCACAGCAGCCAAAGAAAAAGGAAAAATGGTGAACATTGTGATGTATGAATTTACAAACAAAGGTGTTGAGTGTGTGGATCCAGCTACTGATCCACCACACCAGGGTCTTTCACTGTTGGGCAACATGTTGCAGCCCCATGTGATCCTAGTGCCTATATCTCCTCTGGACACTACTGGGAAAGCAGCCAGTCTTCCTGCAGGCGGAGGCACATCATATTTGCAAGAATAGTGACCCAAAGGAAATGCTGCTACAGTACACTTAGGCGGCCAAACAAGATGCACCGCCTCATTTCTGCGTACGTATATGAGGGTATTCAGTAAGGAATGAAAATATGTAAATACCATGGTGGTTGCACAAGATGAGTGATCCTTTCCCCCCTCCTTCAATGTTAGTACTACCCATTTCAAGCTGAATGTATCAGTACCTCTTCCTCACTCCCCGTTGCAAAATACATAGGTTAACCATTGGTGCCTGTAGCAACATAACTGACAATATCTGTCTCTTCCAAACACAGGTGGTACAGTGGAAACAGCAGTAAAGTGAAGAGGAGTCCCTGTCCCAGAGTCTGGTGGAGGAAGAGCTCTCTGGTGTGGGTCTGGCTCTTTCCTCTTCGGATGACGAACAACATCCTGGCACCTCCGGAGTGAGTCATCATGCAGCACAGGCATCACAAACATCTGCACCCCCTGCAGCCATGCAAACAACATCTGGCCACAGACCAAGCACCCCCACCAACACAGACAGACCTAGGACACAGAATTCAAACAGCACAGGAATGACACCAGAAGCAACACCCAAGGGGGCCCAGGGTCAACTGTGCATGCCACCACAGGTCCTGCCCGTGTGGCTAGGGGTGGTGGGAGTGGTGTTAGGCAGAGGTCACGGCCTGCAGAGGGGCCTGGACTGCATGATGACCCCCAACTGGTAAGCATCGTAGATGCATACCAGGATAGCACAAGAGGTTTTATGCATGTAGTGGGGATCCTAAAGGGCATGCAACAGGAGCAGGCTGGCCATCATGCACGCATGGAGGCCAAGTGGGACAAACTTACTGCTGTGCATAGCGACATATTGAATTGTCTCCGCCAGATTAGCAGAAATATGTCCACACCTCCCTGTGTGCCCACAACATCTGTTGTGCCAACATCTGCAAATGCCACCGGGAGGATGAATCTGGTGGGGAGTCCGATGCACTGTTGACGCCTGCACTTGAGGATCCCCCCCAGAAGAAGAAGAGGGGTCGTCCAAAGAAGGAAAAGTGAGCCACAGTTGTCCAAGCACATCTCCCAGGAACCCAGAACCTGTTTTGTATATTGGCCTTTGTGTGCCAAGCATTCACCTTGTTGCACATGACACAACTCCCCAACATGACATGGAGGTTCCATGTGGTTCCACGGTAGGAGATGAATGTGGACTTCACTCTGGACATTTTATCTACCAAGACTTCAAACTCATCTGTGAACTTTGGATTCTAAACCTCATGTACAGCACTATCTCCACACATGTATATAAATAAACTCACTATTACAATATGGAAGGGGGATGGGAGCACACTGCTTCACCTCCCACCACAGTTCGCCCCTTTGAATCCTGGTAAATGCAGTTCAATTTACATGCTTACTTGAAGTTTTGCAGAGTGTTCCACCAAAGTTGGTGCAGGTTAGTGCTGTTAATCTCTAGACACATTTGTTTCTGGATTTTATCCTTCATCAGTAGAGATAAAACAAAATTCATCTGGGGTTTGCTGAGAAAGCTGCCACATTCCTCTATGGTCTCCGTACCTCTCCCTGGCGCAAAGGTGCATCTCCAAGAGCTCGCCAGTTCTGAGGCTCAAGGGAGCCTTTCAAAACATAAGGGGGATGGGAGCACACTGCTTCAGCTCCCAGCACAGTTCGCCCCTTTGCATCCTGGCGAATGCAGTTAGGTTTACATGCTTACTTGAAGTTTGCAGAGTGTTTCACCAAAGTTGGTGCAGGTTAGTGCTGTTACAGCCGGATTCATCATCGGCATGTTTTGCGAGTCTGTAATAAGCGAATAATAAGGAATCGCTATTACAGACTCGCAAAACGGGATTCATGTAGGATTCGCTAAATAAATTGTGATTCCTACACATTCCTTATTTGCGTTTAGCAAATTGCTAATCGCAAATAAGGAATAACTCCCCATTCACTCCTATGGGCCTAAGGCCTAAGGCCCATAGGAATGAATGGGGAGTTATTCCATATTATACAAATAAAGATGCAATTTCAAGGGTGCCAGGGATGTCCAAAGGACACCCTGTAGCACCCCTGAAATATAATCTACATTGGTGTTGAGCACACACATGTCCAAAGGACATGTGTGTGTGTAACATGAAACTTAGAAAATGCATTTAAATGCATTTTTCTAAGTTTTCGCTATTTACCACGAAGTTTGACCTCGCGGTAAATAGTGGCCAAATATTGCGAATTCGCATATTAAAAATGGTTGATGAATTACATTTATGGAATCTCAAATAGAGATTCCTTAAATGCAATTCCTCGCAAATATGTGATTTCGCAATTACCGATTTTTGCATTTGGGATGATGAATCCCAAATGCAAAAATTGCGCTCGCAAAGGGCCAGATTCTGAGAATCTGGCCCTTTGCGAGCGCATTTTCCTTTCATGAATCTAGCTGATAATCTCTAGACACAAGTGTTTCTGGATTGTATCCTTCATCAATAGAGATAAAACAAAATTCATCTGGGGTTTGCTGAGAAAGCTACCACATTCCTCTCAGGTCTCTGTACCTCTCCCTGGCGCACAGGTGCATCTCCAAGAGCTTGTCAGCTCAGAGGCTCAAGGGAGCCTTTTCAAACAGAAGGGGGATGGGAGCACACTGCTTCACCTTCCAGCACAGTTCGCCCCTTTGCATCCTGGTAAATGCAGTTCAATTTACATACTTATCTGAAGTTTTGCAGAGTGTTTCACCAAAGTTGGTGCAGGTTAGTGCTGTTAATCTCTAGACAAATGTGTTTCTGGATTTTATCCTTCATGTAAATGTAAATGTGTTGGATTTGTAAAGCGCACTGCTGCCCGTAAGCATGCTGGCGCTGAAGACCGCTGGGGAACCCGTCCTGGCTTTCCCTGTGAGATGGTCCCTTCTGGGTATCTCCAGGGTGAGGCCAGGCATCCCCGGCGTCTGTGGGGGGCCGTTGTAGAGATGAGGCAAGCTTAATGCCCAGAGTTGCCGAGTGTGATCCCTGGTTAGAGTAGGCACCGAGGTGAGAATTATCGAGTCCGTTGACCCTGGTCCACAACCCTGCCATGTCAGGGATTAAACCCTGGTCCCGGGCCGTTCTTTGTTTCCGGGTCTGCCGCCTCTAACCAGTGAGCCACACCACTCCACTATTCATCAGTAGAGATAAAACTAAATTCATATGGGGTTTTCTGAGAAAGCTACCGCATTCCTCTCAGGTCTCTGTACCTCTACCTAGCGAACAGGTGCATCTCCAAGAGCTCAAAGCTCAAAAGCTCAAGGGAGCCTTTTCAAACAGAAGGGGGATGGGAGCACACTACTTCACCTCCCAGCACAGTTCACCCCTTTGAATCCTGGTAAATGCAGTTCAATTTACATGCTTACTTGAAGTTTTGCAGAGTGTCACCAAAGTTGGTGCAGGTTAGTGGCGTTAATCTCTAGACACATGTGTTTCTGGATTTTATTGTTCACTATAACAATATACCTGGGTAAGTTGTGATAGAAACTTGGTATGTGTCGTGGAGCTGATGAAATGCCATAGTACACAGTGTATGCAAACTACTACAGCAATGTCATTACCGGTATGTGACTCATGTTGATGTGACACATATGATGGAGACACACCAATGGGGCACCACAACACATACTCACCATGGACATGTGACACATTGCTTACAAAGATGTTTGCCAGATATACGGTGGAATGCACAGACACCACACCTATCCACAGTCACTGCTAACAAGCCCAGAGGTGAGATAACCAAATGTCATTCAGATATGTGAAGACAGACAGCACACATAAGTAAGCGAAGCAGAGGTTCATTACACAACAGAAACACGTTTATTACACAACAGTATCAAGGTGAATGCACATGACAGTGGGCACACAGTCACCAAGTGTCATCAAATTGAGCTTCAGGGATGTGTGGTACATCACATGATGGGATACTAGATTTTCCACCCTGACATTCTTTCTGGTTGTTGGGTGTCAGAGTTGACTAAGCAACAGGCAAAGTACCTTGGGAAGGACAAAAATGAGACACAGCCAGAAACACACCAGAACAGGATGCAAATGCAATACACATGCACAGAACATGTCACAAAAACCTACAGAGTAACGAGTTAGCATGTCAACACTATTGTGGACTACAGTCCATCTGACTGGAGACATCACTGCACGCATCCAGGCAAGTACCACACGGACAAACTCAAACAGCAACTGAGCTGCACAAACACATCACAGGCTAACTCAGGACATTCACATAACAACCCTGTGAACTCACATTCAGCTGAAGAAAGTGTTGATGAGCTGTGTGCAGACGTCACCCTCATCATCATCATCACTTGCCTCGTGGCCCAGGCCAGGATCCTCCACAGGTGGGGCATGTTGGTCATCGTCATCCTGTATGAGAGGCAACTTCTTCCGCACTGCCATATTGTGTAGCATGCAGCAGACTATGATGTTCTTGCACACCTTTGCAGGCTCATATGGGAGGGCAGCGGAAGCGGCTTTGCCGGAGACCAAAGATACGCTCAATCACCCGCCTGGTTCTACCATTTGCCTCATTGTAGCGCATCTCGGCTGCTCTCACAGGGTTCCTGAGGGGTGTCAGCAACCACAGCATGTAGGGGTATCCAGAGTCACCTACATACAGAGAATTTCACATCAGTTCAGTATTGTAAGGAGGTGGGAGACAACATTGCAAAACACACACAATGGTAAACAGTACACACAAACAAGCCAGGCACGCTGGTTTGGCATCTGTGACATCATCAACGGTATGCGACTCCTCCTCATGATGTAGGTATCGTGCGCAGAACCAGGGAAATGTACACACATGTGTGATCACCATGTCCGCTAGACATACCACCAGAGCATTGATGGAGTGGAAATGTTTCCTGTTGCGGTATGTCTGCTCATGTGCCTGTGGTGGTATCAGGGCCACATGTGTTCCTTCAAGTGATCCAATGATGTTTGGCATTCTCCCCAGTATATTAAAGGCATCCTTAATGTCAGCGAGTTCACCAGGTCTAGGAAACCTGACGTACAAGTCAAGGAAATGCAACATCCCCTCTAAAACATCACGAAGCACACGGCTGAACATAGTTTGTGACATACCACCAGCAGTAGCCACAGTGTGTTGAAAGGTACCGGTGGCAAAGAAGTGCAGGGCTGCCATCACCTTAACCTTTTGGGTCAGTGCTGTAGGGGATGTCCGGCCAGGTGGCAGATATGGCGCCAACTGCTACCGCCAACTTAACAATCTGTCTCTTGGTGAAGCGGTACCGTCGGATGCTGTCGCATTCCACCATGTTTTCAAGGTCAGGGAACGGTCTATGGACAGCGGGTGCCCTGCAGTACAGAGATGGCTAAAGTAAGAATTTACATTCATCTACCCATGTGGCACTGACCTTGCAAAAAATAATGTGATACATCATAGTAATACACAATGAACTGAGGGGTGTGCTGTTGGGTATGGACACATATGTCACCTTCATGCCCATCATCTCACATATCAATGAGACATGTGTACAGGAGTTCCATGGAGTGCAATGGAAAATCATTGGGCTGTGGCACAGTACCTATGTACTGCTGTCACGTTCAAAACACACAACACAGTGACAAATTAGGACTGATGTTTCACAGGCATCACACCGCCATGTCTTCGAGATAGCCATGATCCCTGTATTGCCACGTGCACTGGAAAGACATGGCGTATCATGGACATCCCACAAACAATCATGAGGCCCACAGGTAGCGGCCCCTGTAGTCCCTGCAGGCCATACATGGAAGTCCCTGAGACACGCACACAGCATAAATATTGATGCACAAAGCACATGGTGGACACTGTCTCCCATTGGGCACATGGAACCACAAACATCAGAGATACAACATGCACACAGACTGTGGGTGTACATCATGATTGTGGCCGTGGGTCTCGCTGTGACATACATAACATGCAACCCTGTACTCAGGGAATATGTGACTGGTAATACACATCTCCAAACTGCTACTGTGTCCATGACTCATGCCCATTAGTGAACACTTGCACATAACATTGGTGAGGTGCTTAACACAAAAAGCATTCTGTCCCCATGAACCCGTGCCCAGCCTGGGAGTGGCTGCACCAAAGTGCCACACAAGAAAACAAATGTTGCCCCCCTATACACACGCAGGTGATGCTGTCTTAGATGCCATGGGATGAAGTGTAGAACATGCTGTGGTGTTGAAGATGTGCTCCTGGCAATGAAATCTGTGTGGAATCCGTCTGCAAGTCACACCAATGTGAACCGACACGTGTGACTTGTATGCTAACGCGCCGCACATGCATGGACTGAGTAGTGCGCACACCTTGTCAGTGACTGCACGATGCGTATGCATTAGTCACCCGCGTCGGTTCACATTGAAGACAACTGGCTATGCGTGCGCACAGCTTGGTTCATGCATGTACGACGCATATGCAATGTGACCCGATGTGGATGACTTCTATAGAGACGCGTCATGCAGTTCTGGACTGAGCCATGCGCACGGCTTGGCCATTAACTGCAATCTGAACTGACACAGGTGGCTTGTAAGCAGGCGTGTCATACAGGCATGGACCGAAATGTTCACACGCATAGCCCATAGAATCGTATTGGGACGGATGCGTGAGCTTTAAAAAAATACTTGTCGGATAGTCAGTTTACAGAGCCGTGCGCACCCATTGGCAATGGGCTGTCATGGAGACGGACCCAAATTCAAAAATCATATGAGTCATGCGCTGGAAATTCAGGTGGATGCCTACAACAATTTTGCAATCCAAGGGTGATTTGAACGTGAATCATCGAAGCATGTATTTTCGAGAAATGTCCTATCTCTTTTCAAGTTATCAGAGGTTAACATCAATCTGTTACTATCTTGGACTCCAAGAGTAAGTTTTGACCTTGACTCTCAGCATTGTCTTAAATTGTCTTTATATAAAAATATTACTGAATCTATACAGTATAAGAAACCTCAACAGTATATTAATTTTAACCTAAACCATGGGGTCAGGAGCTCAATTGTTCTGCTCCGATTCGGAATACTTCCTGTAAAAACCATTACATTTAGGTGGTACCTAAAAGAAAATCTTATTTGTTATTTGTGTAATGGTGGAGAGCAGGACTTGGATCATTTATTGCTTACCTGCCCAAATGCGATAGTGGTAAAGGCAAGGAAAAGGTTTTTACAACCAGTTTATTCCAAATGTAGAATCAAGTCAGTACAGGAACTGATTATTTTATGTAAAGCTCCGCCAAATTAATTTGTATGTTACAATTGTTACACATTTTTAAAACCATTTTTAATGAAACTTTTAAACAAAACTGTTTAAAATTGAATATTGTATATTTAATATTTGTGGTTCTCAGTGGAGAATCAAATCAAATACAATAAAAATAAAATAAATAAGGGTTTCCTGAAGGTTTAATTTTGAACGATGCGGAAGACGTTTAGGATTCTTTTCCAAGGATTGGACAGATTCATAGAATGCAACTGTCTCGGGCCTATCAGTAAGGAGCAATGTCACAGATTCTGCCTCTGCAGCACTAATTTAAGGCTGGCAGGCCCCCAGGGAGCTCACTTGCCTGCACTACATGCTACAGAACCACATCTCTGATATCACTGCTGCTATCCATGCTTCCTCTGGATCCTGCAATGGCACGTACTTTGGAGAGGGCCCTAGCATTCATAAAGGAGGAAAACCAGGCCCTGCTGGACAGGGTTCTCCCACAGTACAGCAAGCTGTATGGGAAACCATCAAAGCAGGTGAGTTTGCAATTCCCTGCCTATTCTGCAAGTTATCTGAGTAGCAGTAATAGAAGTGTGCACAGCAGTGGGAAGCATATGCACTGAGTACTTTCTGCACCAAAATCATGTGGGTACATGTGATGAACAGGTGTTCTGCTGTAAAAGTGCTGTAGTCCTAGCATTCCATCCATAGGAAATCTTCCCTTGTCAGACCTGCAGCACAAATGCACATTGGTGCGCTACCTGTGTACCTCTTTTAGCTCTGTGTTGACTACATGTTTTTTCAACTGTATGCAGCACAATTATGAGGCAAGTGTGGTAATGTGCTCTTCACTTTGTCATCCTCACAGGTTGATGCCCACCAGAAGCAGGAGATCTGGCTGACCATTGCCCGGGAAGAAACATCAGTGGGGGTCTGCAAGCGCCGGATTCGCAACTGCAAGAAGAGGTGACAGGACCTACATGGCTAGACACGGAGGATCGCAAGTGTCCAGCTGAAGCTGTCGCCTACTCACCGTAGGGGTGGACACCGGACCCTGACCACCCACAAGCTCCGTGTGCTGGTGGTGGTCTTCCTGGACATGGATGGGCAACTGAAGGCCAGACAGCAGCAAGGAGGGGGTAAGTCCATGCCCAATCTGTGAACTATGTCTGACATGCTATTTGCAGTCTTTCGGCCTGGTCATGCTTCCACATTACGTTGGTCTTGTAGTCATGCACTCATGTCACTCAATCATGTAAGTCACACTCCTCATCTGATCCACAGTTGTGGCCCCTTCAGTGTGTGACTTTCTTCACTTGAGCACTGTGTCCCTGCAGTCAGCCATGTTGAAGGGCCTGTACAGCATATGTTACTGAGACTGAGATGTGTGCTTTGTGGGTGGGTCTATTGTTTGCACTATGCCTGGTCTCTGACATGTGCTCTGTGTGAGCCTTTGGTGTGTTCCAATTGCTGGTCTGGTTCACCACATATGTGTGGTGTTTTTAAAACAAACACATGCAGCAGGTGAGTCCATGTATTGTCCTCAGGAGTATGTATATCAAGTGTGTCAAACTTGCCCAGAAACCTGCCTACTGTCTAGGCCTATACACTGTTTCAGGTTTACCTGGGCAGTCACATCATTGGGAGAATCTGTACTCACACTCCTGTGTATCAACCTACTGATTGTGCTTCGTGAAATGTGCCATCAGGTGTCTGACACCAAGTCATTGTGATGTGGTTTCCTGTTTGTGACAACTGGTGTGTCAATGACTTTTGTGTCAGCAGGACATCTGAGAAGTGACTATGGGACGATACTTGTGCAACATATAGGGGTGTGCTCACTTGACTGTGCACAATGCTGTATGCAACAGTGACTTCCATGCCGCTGTGACACATTCGCAGCAGACTGTGAGGTGCTCATGTTCAGGTAGTTGTGTTTGCAGTCACTCATATGTCTGATTTTAGTGATGTGGGTTCATCATAGACAAAAAAAACATTTTTGGCAGGGGACAGACAAGTGCACTTGTCAGCTGCAGAGTTTGCTATGGGCATGATCTATGATTGTGAAACAGTGCAGACTGATGTTGTCCGGATGACCTGCCCCTATGACGTGGCATTGAAGACTGACTTACCATGCATGCCTTTGCCAGGGCATGGATTTGCTAAGAGGGATCCTGAAATTGAGTCAAAGGTGCTCCATGCACCCCATTGTGTCATTGACAATCAGGTCATAAGGACATCATTGTGTTTGGTGCTGCTAGGCAACACAAGATTGTGAAATGTGACTCTGGCCATCTATTCATCCTGATACCTGTTCTGAGTGAGTGGCATGTGATGTGATGTGTGTGTATAGTAACGGACTTCTACATGGTCACTTGCATGTCCAACAACCGTGTAGGTGGTGCATGTGTGCACTTTGGGGCATTACCAGCCAAGATGCAATGGACATATGGGTACAGGTCCAGGAGGGATATGGGTGCCATGGTTGATGCTGAGACTGGCTATTGCCTTATGTACACCAGTGTGGGCAGTTTAAGCACTTATCAGCTGATGATGCCAGTGCATGCCCTGTAATGTGCTGTAATTACTGTCTTGTGTGCAGTCAGTGCAGGCGACTAATGCGGGTCTTGTTTTCCTAATCATATGCAGATACATCAATGGGCACAGGAGGAGACAGCACCATGGAATCTGGAGGAGCCACGGAGCCTGCCTGGGCCAGCATCGGAGGAGTCGGAGGTACCCAGTGGCAGGGAGGGTGAGGGGAGCCACACCAAGCAGTCCTCAGCACCATCCACCTTAGCTGAGGACCACAGCAGCTCAGAGGATAACTACCTTGTGGGGGCAGATGTCAGCAGCCAGCAAATCACAGATAGTGAGGCTGTTCCCACCACCACAACCACCCTCCCCTCAACTCCCATCCCAGAGGTCCGTGGAAGCTACCGTGTTCGGGAGTATGTCGCCTTCATGCCAGGCACCGCACCCACTGCCCCTGTGTCCCCTGCTACCCTGAGTGTGGAGTCAGTGGACTTGCTTAAACAGATCCATGTAGGGCAGACACCGGTCTGTTGACAAAACTGGTGTTGTACATGGATGGCATCTCATCGGGCATGTCTGCCCTACAGAGGACCAATCAGTCCATGGCCTCCTCCCTGACAGCAGCAGTATCACTCCTCCAACAGTCCCTCACCACTTCTGCCTCTGCACCATCAACAAGTCCTAGCACCCTACCTGTCCCCTGCACACACACACCGGCACAGTCACCCGAACACTCACACAATACAGCACACAATCACCCAAATCAAAGTCAAAACGTGCACACAAGCAAAGTCAGGGGACTGATACCACACTCCCAGGCGATGGTTTGCAAACACACACACAAGCATCCACAACCACTCCGCAGTCCTCCGATCCCTCTCCTTCCAAGAGCCCTTCCCTTGCCTAACCTGCAACCCCATCACCAAAGAAGCTCTTACTTTGTGATCTTGGCCTCTTCCCGCTTCCCCTCTGATCCAGCAGATCCAGACTACAGGGGGAAGAGGAGGTCCCCACACACAGAGGGGAGTACCCCTCAAACCCGGACACCCTCCCCCAGGTGCAGGAAAACTGAGGCCCCCACCCGCAAGTCACCCCCTACCCAGAAGAGCAAGACCCCACCCCCACCCCACAGCTCCACTGCATAGTATACTTCCTCCATCCCCCAGGTCAGCACTCCACAGATTCCCCTGCCACTCCCTGTCCCAGGTTCTCCCACCCACAGATACATCATCCCCAAAATGCTCAGGCCCTCCCCAACTCCCACTTGCTTTTCCACTGACACCACCACCAGTCTGTCTGTTTGTGTAACTGGTGTGGGGACTGTGGCCCCCGCAGCTGTCCTGCCAACCTCACCTGAACCCCTTTCCGCTCCAATGGAGTTAGGCACTGGAGTGGAGTTCACAACCACCCAGTCTGACATGGGCACTGCAGTGGTGACCCTGCCCACTACACCTGACCTGCCCACTGCAGTGGTTCGGGCACCCAACCCATCAGAGTTGTGCCCCACAGTTGTGACGGCACACACCATGTCAGACACCTCCACTGCAGTTGCCAGTGACTGTCCGGCACCCACCACCCCTTCACAGCCTCCTTCTGCTGATCCCTGATCCTGTCACTGCTGTGCCTGGCCTTCCCCCATGTATGCCCCTCAGAGTGGATTTCCCCAGTCCTTAGCAGTGCAGACAAGAAACGGGTGACAGGTGTCACTCAGACCCTATTTGGACTTTGGATTTTGACAAGACATTGGCCTTGGTCTTTTTCTGGACTTTCCCTTTCAGTTTTGAATTTGCTGAATGAAGCATTTTTTGTTATCTTCGTGCATTTGATTTAGCTGAACATTATGTTGATGATGTTTACCATGACCTTGCTGTGATGATGCAGGATTTTCAATGTTGGATAATCAGGTGTTGATGTGATGTACTCCATGCGGTCCATGGGATATGTATCCTGTTCTGTTTGGTATCCATGTCATCGTTTGCAGCTAACTGCGTGTGTCATGATTAACTAATTTAGCACAGGGATGTTAACATTTTATTTGCACGGCCACATCTGTGGCTTGCACCCATGCACATATGATGTGCTTCACATTGTACAATTTTTCTATTTCCCTGACTGTGGGCCCATCTCCACTGGACATGCATGTGTGGGCATCATTGTTGTAGGAGTCAACTGTGTCCTCTGTGAAACTTGCTAGACATATGTATTGTGTATGTGCAGATGACTTAGGGACAGTACTGTACCCAGGTGGATGTGACCAGTGCCTACATTGGGTGTTACATGATGGGTGACTGTACCAGTGTTGTGCTGACACTACTGTGACCTGCTGGAACTGTGTTTGGCACAGATTTTCTTCCACAGGAGTTGAGTCCTATATAGTTAGTGTGTTGTTCAGTGACATTGCCTGTGCACATGGTGTGTGTTGTGTGGGCATGTATGTGTGTGTTACGATCTGTTTTTCTAAACAGGCTATATTCCCTTCATGAGTTGGTGTGGGTGATGCTTGCTGAGTTCTCCTGTGTTCATCACACATCTTTGTCTGGGTCTTCCAGATATGTGGGTGCACGACACACTACTGTTCATGTGTGTGTCATCATTAGGATTTGTCAGTTCTGAGTGGTGATGTGGTCAGATGCAGATGTTACACAGTCAGGGCTACCCTCAGCACTTGCTTTTTGTAATATCATGTAAATGCCCATTGGTGGTACCTTTCAGTGATTCAGACATGTGTGTGTGTGTGGGTCTGCTTCCACCTGTCAGGTTCAGAGGTGCAATGTTGGCAGGTTTCTGCATGTGGGCCTTGTCGTTCTCCTTGGCTTCTGCATTGTCCTGGGTCTGTGTCAGGGCTTGCGAAGGTCAATGGAGGTGTGTCGTCATGGCTATGTACCGCATACTGTGCAGTGTGTCTGTCATTTACTGTGTTTGTAGACTGTCATTGTGTGATGAGTCTGTGCACCTTAGATCCTCACAACATAACTGTGTTTATCACGGATGCCAATGCAATGCTACTGGTCCATGTGGGCTTCAGTGATGCACATCAGTGCAGTTCAAGGTGTGTGGTGTTGAGGGTGGACAGGTGTGAATTGTTGCATGTCAAGTATCTAGCTCCCTTTTGTCCCTGGTTGACGTGCCATGCTGAGTGAATGGTGTTTGTGTAGGTGTGATGTACGTTTGTGTCACTGGGCACCGGTCTGTGTTTCCCAGTTTGCACGACATCTCCCTTTGACATCACAGTGGACCTTTTATGCAGGCTTGTGTCACCCAAATGTATGGTCCCAGGGGGTAGTGTTATTGTGGGTCTGTCTCATGCTGTTTCAGTTGATGTTCATTCCAGCTTGTGTCAAATGTGTCTGTTGGTATTTCTATCATATCACGATGCCTGATTCCCACTAAGGGGTGCACCATTGATGGCTTACTTTTGTATGGCACTGTGTCCACATCTGTGTCATTGTGGTTCAGCCACCCTCATGTGTTGTGTAGTTGTCTGGGGATACTCAGACACACACACACACATGCTGTGCGAGATGTGCAGTGTGAGGTTGCCTGTTAGTGTTTGTTCATCTGCACCAGTGCATTAGAATTGCTGTTGTGGGCAATTGTCTGGATGTTGTCCAGTTTATTTTCCCTGCTGTCCCTATGAGTCATATGTCATCATTCTGCACGTTGTTTCTGGTTGTCCTGTCCCATTGCTGCCATGGAATTGGATTTTGTGAACTGACACTTACAGCCTACACAGTATGTATTGCTTTGTGTGTCTAGTTTCAAGTTGTGTGTATGCATTGTGATGGTCACTTCTGCTTTTGTGTCATTTTACACTGTATGCAGTGTTAGGCCCCATGGGTGTTGCTGGTCTGCACCTGGCCGAGTGTATGTTGTGTTTTCACTGCACTGTTTGCCTCACCACAACTCTGTGGGTATGTGACACAACCACTACTTTGGCACATAATGTGTGTCATGTTCTGCGACCAGGACTCATACATGCTGTTTGGCATTTGCTGCTATTTCCATGATGACACTTCCCTTTAGGTCACTTTGATGATGGGGGCGATTTATACCCTTTGCCACAATGCTCTACTTCTGCTGCAGTCTGTGCCCACACATTTTACATAGGATCCACACAGTGATGGGGATTTAGAGCACATTTGTACAGAGCTATAGTGAAGCTTGACTTCCGTAGCGCACACTTTGGTGTTGGTCACAATTGTGATGGTAGTTACATTGTGTGTTGCTTCCATCTGATTTGCGAGCTGTTGCCAAACGCTGCAGCTCCTTCCATCCGATTTGCGAGCTGTTGCCAGACGCTGCAAGCAAGCGTTGAGCTGTGCAAGGAGGCGAAGGACGCCGCGCCGCTCCTCGCTGCTTTAACTTACTTGCCGGAGCCACCAAAACATTTCTATTTTGCGGCCGGCCGGCCGGAGCCACTAAAAAAACTTTGCCGCTAAACATTTCTCTTTGTCTAACGCGGCTGGAGCCGCTAAATATTTCCCTTTGCGGCCCGGGAAAGCATGAGAGCACGAGAGCACGGGAGCACGGGAGAGCACAAACCTCGCTGACGGGAGAGTCGGGGCGACTTCATCGAGGTGGGGAGGCGGAGAGTGCTGAGAGTGCTGAGAGTGCTGAGCCCAAACCCTGACACCCCGACGCCCAGACCCCGAGACTCCGTGACCTCACACAGCAGGCTGCTCCGGCCCCGGCAGACCCACCCCACCCCTCTGGAAAGCTCTACTTACAGAGCACAGCAGAGGAGAAGGGGTGGACAGCAATGGCGTGCCGAATGTGACCCCAAGCGTGAGGCGTGAGCACTCGAGTTGAGTCAAGCCGGGGAGAGCGGGAGACCACGGACCTGGGCGGACCTGGGCAGACCTGGGCGGATCTGAGGACTGAGCAGATCTGAGAGGATTGTCGGAGATTGATGGTGGCAGCGGTGGTGCATTTTGGCGCATTAACCGCGGCCGCCCATCCCCACTGCAAAATAACCCGACTGACAGAGCTCACCGGAAGAGACCCGAGTCTTAGCAGCAAACGGAGCAGAGCTGAAGAGCGGGTCTTGACAGCCCTTCCCTGCCCTGCCCTTCCCTGTATGGGAGTGGAGGAAGAAATGGAGCAGCTAGGGTAAGTCTTGATTTGCGAGTGGTGAGCCCCTGTAGGAGCACTCCTCCCCCCGGATCTGGTCAAAAGAGGGAAGGAAATAAAAGGGATATAAGGATTGGAACACCTAAAAGGGGGTGAATAAACAACTTGTGATTGACTATCTTGACTATCTTGACTGTGTTCCTTTGCCCGGTTAACTGCACAGCACCTAAAGCCCTCCATTATCAGTCTCCGACGGCAGGGGCTTTATAACCCTGTAACAGCCCTTATTGCCCCGGAGCAGAGTGATTTGCCTACTTGCCTATCTGCCAACTGACTGTCAAATGACTGCTTGTTTCATTCTGTGCTGTGCTGAGCTGTGCTGATATTGGTAACGATTCTGGGCAGCCTGGTGACAGTGACACTAGTGGCATTGATACTGGAATAGGCATTGGGGAGAAATTGTGAGACGGGATTCGGGCTCACAGAGGATGCGAGCACACGGGCTGGAGCAAGTGGAGGGTGTGTTACGACGGTACCATGGTAGAGTGGGCCCAGGAGGAAACAAGATCCAATTGTGGAATTATACCCTTTGGATGACTCCCTCCTGGGTACAAATTGAATAAACAGGGCATTGGTCAATGGTCATGAAAAGAGCGCAGGGGAGTCGTTAAGGAGGTACCACTGTAAACGGCTTTCTATTGAAACAATCATCTTGTGTTGTGACAAACCAACTACTACGTTAGCGGTATAAAATTCTGGGCAAGCGTATCAATAGAAAGTTAGCTGGGGATGTGTTCTGGGAAGGAAACAACAGCAGGTCCCCAGATAAAGCGGGCACGGAAAATCCAAGCACCTAAGGTACAAAAAAAGGTAAAAGCACAGCTCACCAATTGCTCGGATGTTCGAAAGATCGACAAAAATACCGCAGAAATTCGACTTCCTGGTAGATCCGACCGGAGTACTCATGTCAATGGAATCAGACACAACCAAAAATCGATTACAGACCCCAATTGAACCGTTAAACATCCTGGAAGGAAACAAAAGGGAAATACCAGAATCAGGCGACGAAAAAAACGCCATAACTGAGGTGAAACAAAAGGGCTTATTATGTGAAATTTTGAATCTAAGAAGGGAACTAATAGATAATACCCCAGTGCAGCTAGTACATGCAGAAGGAATAAATACGGACAAAAGTGAGATAGAAGAGTTAACACAAAACTCGCAACTACAAGAACACTTTACAGGAGTAGTAACATGGGATACTCCAATACCATTAGACGTTAAAGTTGAGATAACGAAAAAGCGGAAACTAGTAGATGTAACTAATATCGGCACAATTAATGCGCTTGCAGTGGAATCTACACCATTTAAAAAACTTGGAAATAATAGCAATGACCTAATGGAAAAAAAATCAACACTGTGTCATCCCAAAACTTCTCAATTTCTCAGAAAAAAATGGGGAAGTAAATTATGTAAAAGCAGACTGTATCACCTTAAGGGATACAAATGTTGAAATTGAAGGTCAAGGTGTACACACAGCATATGGTATAGGTAATTATGATCACTCAGCAAAAAAGAAAAAGTTGGAAGGAGATCATCACATTGATGAAATGGACTATAAAAACCAGCCTGCTAAGACATATTTCGATCAAAAACCCCAAAAAAATAGGAGCCACATGGGATATATTTGATCAAACATCAACTTTAACATTAGAGGCATTGACATATCAGTCAAACAAAATGGATACACAAATTGAAATCCTGGGAGTAATGGCCAATGCAGTCACCGAAAATTGTCAGAGTTAAACAACTTAATCAACAAAGCCCGAAAAAATGCAGCCTCTAATTACTTTGAATGCGCTTGTGAACCAATTATAAACAAACTTTCAACTATCCCAGAAGTAGTAAACACCATACTGGAGGATGCCAAAGACTTAGTATACAAAAAATATGACAATGAAAAAGAGGAGATAGGTCAATCTCTGTAGAGTAATTATGGCCATATTAATAATTCAGGAAGAAACCAATTGGAACTTGTGGAAATCAATGAATCGAAGCAAACGGAAAAAAGAATAGTCCAGAATGTGGAAATTGAATTGATAACTAAATCTATGCAAGAGACACACGGAAAAATAAATACAGAAAAGGAAAATTATCAAGTTCAAAAAATATCAAAGAGGCAAAGGAAAAAAATGTGTAAGTCTAGAAATGAGGTAAAAAATGAAAATATAATAAAATATATCCTAATTTGGAGAAATCAGTAGAAATGAATCAGCAAGAAGAACCAGAAATAGAAAATAGTGAGGTAGTGGGGACCCAGTCCGTAACGGCAGAAAGTAAGGAAAAATACTATGACATCTTTCTAAGTCGACAAAAGTCCAGATAGAAAATAAACTACAGGCAACAATACAATGCCGTTAGTAGGCACTATGGATCAACAACAACTTGCCCAAAGGCAAACTAATGATAATAAAAAACACTTGTATGTAGTATGAGCTACTGTTTAATTGGTGAAAGTGTCTCCAGTGGTTTTTCTGTAAATTACTTTCCCACCTTTTTTAAACGAGTGCTTGTCAGTGCGTTTCCCGGGACGCGAACTTGCAGTGTTACGGGAGTCCTCCATTTTGTGTTTCGGTAGAATTGAGATATAAGATGGAGGGTAAATAATGTTTAGAATGGGTAGATTGGGGTACTTTAGACGCATGCTGTCTCCCTAAGTTTTCTGAGGGTGGCTGAGGAGGCTCATATATGTCGATAAAATTTTTTTTTTTTTTTCGCGTGGTTAGCTGCCGGTACGCGAACTGGGTAGCGTACCGGGAAGCGAATATAGGTGAAAATAAGTGAAAAAAAGGTACATTCGAAATTTCAAAAGAGTACACTAAGTTAAGGTAGCTCTGAAAAGAGCTTTTGGGTTCTGTGTATGTTCTAGAAACTTATAAGTAGGAACCAATACACATTCTTAAATTTAGTATGAAAACTCTGTTTCCCACATCTGAGAAATGCACGCCATCTCCTCTGTAGATATCTTGCATGTAGTAACGCAAGTTATTGTTGTAGATGCAGCCCATTCCATGGTCCCTCATGTAAGCTGAAACAGACTTATTTACATGCTTCCTCGATTTCTCAATTTGTGGACAAAATTGATTGGACCACCTCCATTTTTGTCTTTGGCATATATTGGAATATACCAAGGCAGTTTGAGGAAAAAGTGTCATCAATTGCTCAAAGGTGTCCTTTAAAAGCATTTCCAGACCTACCCCAGTCAAAGTGCCCAAATCGTTTCCTCCACAGTGCACTATTATGAGGTCAGGGGTTGGCAAATGTAAAAAGGTTTTCACCAATGGTATCAATTGGTGATATTTCAATCCTCTTCGACCAATCCATTTGATTTCCACATTTTGTAAATTGAGGTTGTGTAAATTTCTGTTATCAGCATACCTGTGAGCCCAGTGGATGTAGCTATGTCCAAGAATCCAGACTGAAAACATAGCTAGAGGAGTTTTTGCTGCAGTCAGATGAAGTGTGGGAATGAAATGGCAGTTGAAATAGTGATGTTTGTAATGTAAAAAACTGTGGAGTTTAAGTGCAAATGATTCATTAGCAGTGATTGGTGTATTTCCATTGCTGAAAACAGAAAGTTAGGGTGCATGGATGTGTTCTTTGAAAGATGTATTTTGAATGGTTATTTAAAAATGTTGTTATGAAAGATTGCAGTGGATTGGCAGGTGTACTGAGAGTTCAGAGTTCATTTGAAACATTGTTGTGTGAACTTGTGACCATGACAGGTCAGGCAGGCGGTAGTTGCTATGGAAAAGAGGTAGAAAGGGCAGAGGGGAGAAGGGTGTTGATTTGAAAAAAGTGAGGGAAGAGTTTTTATTGGCTGACATGAGAGATATGTGTGTTGAATATCAGCGTTTCGGTGCCTTTGTTGGTTCCAGCCTCTGGAGTGTATACCTTTAATTCTGGTACAGAATAATTGGTGTGTTTCTGAGACTGTTTTCAATTTCAAAAAGAATTTGTAAAGGTGAGTTATTGTTTATATATTTTAGTTAAAGAGTAGTATGCTTTTTTGCGTAAATAAGAAAGTCAGCTGTGTATTTAAAATTATGTTTTGCGTCAAGTGTTTGCATTCTGCTTTCAAAGGCGATTTTGCATTCTTCATTTACAGAATCGGAAAAATTATTGGTTCGGTGTAGGGGGGACTCTTCTGAGTCTCAAATTACTTAACGAATCGGTATTTTAGCATGAAATCAAACTTCATGGTAAAATACCGATTCCGGTGTGCATGCACATTTGTGCATGCACACGTATGTCATGTGAAAGGCAGACCTGCCCTTACATGAATGTAGGTGTATTATTGTTTTACATAAAAGGTTTTAAAACTTTGTTTGAAATCAAATGCATGAACACTTAGGGCCCGATGTAGGTGGTCGTTTCAGGCCATTTACCGACCGGTTACGGCCGATTTTGCCCGTTTCCGACCGGTAAATGGCTAATCGGTATGTAGGGGACTAAATCCAAGGCCACATGTAGGTAAATCTACATTTACAGAATCGGTGAAATTGTTTTTGATGGTAAAATGATGTGACTCCTGCAATGCGTCGCTTTTGCGGAACAGATATATGATGTAATTGTGTTGTTAATGTTACGGTGTACATGTAAAAAATGATGCATAAGTGTTGCACGGGCATTGTAGATACTCTCCTATGTGTGCTTAGCAATTTCAAGTCACTTCCCCCGGGTTCAAGGGTCTTGTAAATACGTCCCCATGTGTGTCTGGTCATTTGAAGTCACTTTCCTCGTAGTGTAAGGCCCTTGTAAATACGCCCCCATGTGTGCCTGGAAAATTTTCATTTTGATTGTTTGAGTTACATAGCCATGTTAAAAGTTATTGAAAAAAAGGTGCAAGTTCCTTAAAAAAACGTTTTCATGTGTATTAGGGCATTTTAAGTCTGTTCCCCATGAATGTAGGGGCCAGATGTAGGTGGCCGAAAATAGCCATTTACCGATCGGTAACGCCCGAATTCGACCGTTACCGACCGGTAAATGGCCATTGACATGTAGGTGCCCTTAAATGTTGCATTTTCGGTAATTTTACCGAATCAGTAATTTTACCGATTCGGTAATTTAACAGATTCGGTAATTTTACCGAAAATGCAAGATTGAAATGTGGGTAGCCAATTTTCCATTGGCACATGGCTTTCAGAATCGGTATTTTACCATGCAACACAAATCCATGGTAAAATACCGATTCCTGTGTACATGCACAGATGTGCATGTACACATGTGTCATGTGAAAGGCAGACCTGCTCGTAGGGGTGGTTTGCCTGTGCCTGTTTTGAGGGTGCCAGAGGGTGTCAAAGTGATACCCCCCGCACCCTTGTGAATACTTTTATTTTATTTATTTTTATAGCATTGTTGAATCTAGTTCTTACTGTTATTGATTTACTGTTTGGTAATAGTGGTTAATAACATTTTTTATTATATTTCACCACAGATTCAACTGCAGATTATTTGGAAATTAGACAATGCCGTCTCAGGATAGAATTCGAAAGGCTACGAAACGTCAAAGACAGCAGTTACCTAACATTTTGCAGCAGTCCTCTACATTAGTATTACCTCAACGGACGAAGAGAACACCGGGTAAGAGAACGAAATCATTCCTTAAAAACATTTGTAGAAACAAAAGTATAACTACAGAACAAGTTTTAGTCCAGAAAAAGAGAGCCAATTTAAATGGAAAGGAAAGGCCCGTGAAAAAAGTTTGTGGTAGAGCAGGAGATAACTCTGTGCATAGCAGTAGAAGGGCAAATATTTTCAGGGACATTCGTAAGCGAATGTTCCGCAACATGGTTATTGTCAATTTGCTAAAACAATTTAAAAAAGGTCAACAGAAAGTGTAATTTTATAAGAAAAAGAAAAATGTAGAGAAAATGATTGATCAGGCTTTCGAAATCAAGCGAAAGTTATTTATTTTGGTAATTAATAGAATCAGGAAACTAAACAAGGTAATCTAAGTTTTCAAATCTAATAATAGATGGAAGAGAGAAGTTAATCGAAGTAATTTTTGTGAAGTTTTCTTAGGAGAATGGATGCATATTTCAAATAGTGAGGCATTTTTTAATGAGGAGAGTTATTTTCAGGACAATGTTTTGGTGCATGCAGTTGACAGCAGTGGTCGAGCATATGAGGTAAAAGATGGTCATCCGGTTGAAAAAGAAATACTTGTGTCTGCAGATGCAGAAGAGGCGCTAAATGATAAGGTTTTAGGGAGACGTCCTAAGGGACCTGTGTACACCTGGAAGTGTAGTTCTATTTGCAGTGTGCGACAGGATTCCATCAATTTGCGTTGTGATTTTATACGGACATTTCATAAGAAAAGTGTAAAGCAAAAAATAAAGTTGTTGCAAGAATTAGATCCTTGCAGATTGAGACAAGTGACAGGTTTGCATTGTCATTCACTGGCTTGTCTTTCTAGGAGAGTATGCCAGAGTGTATTTCATCATTTCAGGATGCTAGCAGTGCATCATAATAAAGTGAGGAAATTAGTTAGAATGTTGTATTATGCTAAGAGTCCAGCAATTATGCTTAAGAGAGGGGCATCTTTTGCATGGTTCTGAAGTAGATGTGAAGAATATTTGTCAAGAAATTGAGTTCTGTTATTTTGCTGGTAAAGAGAACAATGTTGATATTGAACCACTAGAAGATGGTAATGTGGAAGACAGTGAACAGATTTTCAGTACAGATAAGTTTCACAAGGAAATTTCCACGTTCATGGTGAAATCAAGTGAGAGGCCTAATTTCACTTGTGTGTGTTGTCGACGGACTTATTATAAGAATCAGACTAAGTTAGTGGATATATATGCAAAGAGTGATATGGAAAACAATAGTGAATGGAAGGATTTTGCCACATACTTGATGGTAGAAAATTGTTTTGATTTGGGAGCAGACCAACGTATGTGTACTTATTGCTATAACAAATTAAACCAAAACCAGATGCCTGCTAGAGAGGTTTATAATAATCTGGAATTAGATGACATTCCTTATGAATTGAAGGATTTAAATACTTATGAATCTATTTTGATTCAAAGTGTCCATCCCTTCCGGGCTATTGTACGAATGGAGCCAAAGACAGGGAAGTTGCCTCCATCAGATTTACAGAGAGGATTAAAGGGAAGAATTGTTTATTTGCCTTTGGATTTGAAGAAAAACATTAATACAATTGGAGTAGAGAAAGTGGAAGAGGAACCTCTGGTTATCATAGTTAATGGTGTTCCGACAAAGAGTAAGAAAATCTGGCAAGATTTAGTGGATGTTAGGAAAGTTAAAAAGGCAACATTGTATTTGATAAAAAATAATAAGTACTACAAGAATGTATGTGTTGCAGAAGAGGAAGTAAGTGAAGAAGAGGACAGCGATTTGTGTCCTGGTCAAATTGAGAAAGTAGAAGCCTCTAAAAATGAAGAAATATATGAACATTATAGTGTAAATCCTTTGCATTCTAAGGAAGTCATGGGGAATGCTATTGAGTTGTTTCAAATGAAACAAGCCAAAGGGAGTCCCATTAGTGTTTGGGAGGAAAGTTTGGAAGCTCGGTGTTTCCCACAGTTATTTCCCACAGGTCGAGGAGGACGTTATGATGAGCGACCTGTTCAAATTCCTGCTTCAGAATACCGGACTTTACGATTGTATACAGAAGATCCTAGGTTTCGACAATGCATTCCCTATTTATTTCATCTATTGTTTGAAAGTGATCTCTCTGGATTGTCTTATGCAGTGAACCACATCTTGAAAAGTGGTATACAACTGCGAAATATTTCGGCAAGGGACTTTATGGATAAAGTCAATGTGCAAGACAGTATTTTGGATTTTCACCTGATTAATCTCATGGCTTGTCAGCGTGGTACTAATGAGTATTGGTACCGCCGTCATGGTGACTTAAAATGTATGCTGAGGAATTTAGGAACTCCCACATGGTTCCTCACTCTCAGCTGTGCTGAGTATGGCTGGGAAGACTTACTTGAATTTCTACGAGAGGTAAATGGAAACATTGAAAATATTGAATTCAAGACACCCGGAGAACTGTGCTCTTTGGATCCTGTGAATGTATGCAGGTACTTCAATCATAGATTTGAAGGTATGATGTTTTTTATCACGAACAAGAAAAATCCACCTCTTGGAGAGGTGTTGGATTTCTTCTGGAGAAAGGAGTATCAAGCAAGAGGTGCTCCTCATATACATATGCTACTATGGATCAAAGATGCACCCAAATTTGGAACAGATCCGGATGACTTAGTGATGAGTTTCATAGAACAGTATGCTACATGTGCTGTTCCAAAGACAAACGAAGACAAAAGTTTTACGGTTTCAAAGTCATCGTTGTGGAAAGTACTGTCGTCGTAAATTCAGAAACAAGGACAAATACTGCACCAAATGTCGTTTTTCATTTCCACGGTCGGTGTTATCAAAAGGAAGAGTTAACAATTTGATGTCATCGCTGCGACATAATGTGACGAGGAAATCACCCAAAAACACATACAATTTGAAAAGAAACGAAGAGTCCAAGTACATCAACAACTACAACCCAGTGATTTTGTCCATGTGGAATGCTAACATGGATATACAGTTTGTGGCTGACAACTGTATGGCTGTGGCTCGGTATGTGACGTCTTACATCACTAAAAAAGAAAAGACAGAACTGAAGGATATGTGGGAGGATATTTCCCATGAAAAGAGCCTCAGTAAGAAGTTGTACAGGTTCAGTCTGAAGATGTTGTCGCATCGAGAAATTGGAGCTTACGAATGTTCTGACCGGTTATCTTCAGCAAGTCTCTATGCCAAATCTAGGAGTATCATTTGGGCGAGTCTTGGTCTTGCTGCAACGCGTAATCGAGTTCTGAAACCTGTACGGGAAATTGAGTATTTGGCGGAGAAGGAGCCAAACAGTACAGATATTTTGAAGAGCAACATGTTGGATACATATTATCCAAATAGAAGCAGTCACCTGGAGAATGCTTGTCTGTATGAAGTTCTTCAAAATTACGTTTTCAAGAGGAACATCAAAGAAGATATTGATAAAGGAGTGTATGCTGTAATTGGAAGTGAGGGATTTCTGGTCAAGCAAAAAAAATGTCAATTGATAAATCATCGAAAATTGGATTGCGAATCTCCCGAAAGAAAAGAGTTTTTCTATTTAGCTCTTTTGCAACTTTTCAAGCCTTGGCGTGCAGAAGAGGAACTGCTTGGGGATTTCCTCTGTTACGAAGACTCTTTCAATGCAGCCAAGGAGTCCATAGAATGTCCTGTTTTTCCAAAATATCTACAAATGTTGAATGCAGAAATTGAGCAGGAAGCAACAATTGCAGCTGAGATTGCTATAGACAGTTCTCAGGACAGTCAGAGTTCTGTTTCATTGAGTCAGGATCCACTAGGAGAACCAGTTATTGAAAATGAAGCTGCCACTGCTATGATTAAAGTGGAAAGAGCCATGGCACATGCTCAGAAGGATGCGGTTAACTTAGAAGAATTGGAAAGACAACTTAACGTTGAGCAGAGGAAAATATATGTCGAAGTTACCAACCAAATTGAGCATGGATTAAGTCATGAGAAGGAAGAGTGCTCATGTACGTCGTTGAAGCCTGTCCGACTGTACGTGAGTGGAGAAGCAGGAACTGGAAAAAGTTTCCTTATTAAAGCAATTTCATGTTATATGCAGAAAAGGACTGATTCATCGCTGTCTTGTGTTGTGACCGCTCCAACTGGACTGGCAGCTCATAACATTAAAGGGATTACTTTGCATCGGTTACTGATGCTGCCAGTGGAGCATGATAACAAATTACAATACCACAAGTTATCTGGAGATGCTTGTTGTGAAGTATCTCGAGTTTTGAAGAAGATGAAACTTCTTATCATTGACGAAGTAAGCATGGTTTCCAATCTCATGCTTGCTTTGTGCATTTAAGAATGCAGGAAGTTCTTAAAACAGAGTATGATGTGTTATTCGGTGGGAAACACATCATTGTTTTTGGTGATCTTCTGCAGCTGACACCAGTTTAAGGACAACCAGTGTTTAAACTGCTTACACATGAAGATACCAAGAAGTGCCTAGGGAGCATTGGCAACGTTAACATATGGTTAAACTTCAGTTATGCTGAGCTGCGTGAAAATATGCGTCAGGCGAAGTACGAAGATTACAAGAATATTCTACAAGATATTAGAATAGGGAGAGTGACTGAGCGTGGTAAAGAAGCTTTACTTGCACGCTTACTGTCAAATTTATATCCAGAAGAAGACGTTTTGCCAGAGGATATTTTTCAGAAAATTACTGTGAAGAAATCTGGAATATGTTTGGTGCCAACTCTTGCAGAATGTTCCATCTTCAACAACAAAATGTTGAATTTAGAAAAACAAGAGATTGTGAAACTTGAAGCTATTGACAAAATAGAGCATATGGGAGCAACAATTATTTTGTCAGAGAATTTGAAATCTAAATTGGATTCATTAGAGAAGACTATATCTAAAACTGCAGGTTTTGAAAAGACTTTGAATGTGTGCTTAAATTGCCGAATCATTTTGAGAAGGAATTTACATGTTAAAAGAGGTCTGGTAAATGGATCAATTGGTAATGTCGTTGATTTTGAGAAATACAGAAATAGAGATGGAATTGAATTTTTAAAAATTAAATTTGATGGCATTGAGGAAGTACAGCTAATTGGTCGTTGCTCTGCTAGGTTTTTGCTTGTTAAAGACTTATATGTTCGCCGTAAGCAGTTTCCTGTTTACTTGGCATATGCGGTGACAATTCATAAATCGCAAGGTTTAAGTGTAGACACTGCTTTAGTGAATATTGGCAGTTCTGTATTCAAAGAGGGTATGGCTTATGTAGCATTGTCACGAGTCAAAACTTTATCGGGTTTGCACTTGATTGACTGTGATGTCACAAACATTTGTGCAGATCTAGATTGTGTTAAGAAATACAATAGGTTAAGAAGAGAGTATGCGCCACATTTCCCTCAATATCCTTTGATTGAGAAACGTGTGGTAGGCCGGAAACGAAGAAATATCAGTAATAGTAGGGAGGTTGTAGCAAAAAGACCAAAAGTCGATGAACCCAAAAGTGGAAGCAGGAATACAATGAATTCTGTTGAAAATGTTGTTGGTTTTAAATTTGAAAATAGTTCTGGTGTCAACTGCTATGCTAATGTAGTTGTTAATGTTCTCTTTTCACTAGAGACTTTCAAAGAACAGATTGTGATCAATTCGGAACAAAGTTTATGCTGTTTGTTGAATTCTGTGTTAGAGAAATGTAGTGCTGATAAAACGAGAGTAGAAAGTGTGTCTGAAATTCGTTTTCTGTTAGACGAATGTTCAGGTCAAACAGAATTCTCTGAAAATATTCAGCAGGATTGTCAGGAGTTTTTAATGTATATGCTTGATGTATTGAAAGATGAGGGTGTAGATGTAGATTATCTATTTGGCCTTTCTTATCAATGGCAGCATGACTGCGAGAACTGTAGGCTATCAAGTACTGATAGTGTAGTCTCAGAAAGATTTATATATTTAACTTTGCCTGACAGTAAATCAGTATCCTTCAATAAGCTAGTAAAGGCAGCCGATCAAAATATGGAGTGCAGCCAATGTAAGTCTGGAATGCTGTCCACGTTAATTTTACGAAGTTATGGCCAGTATGTCATTTTAATGTTCCAACGATGTAGGCCTGATGGAACTAAATTGACAACTTTAATTAATAATTTTGTGGCTTCACGGTTGTCAATATCAGGAAGGACTTTTAAAACTACTGCAATTATATATCATAATGGTCCTTCAACTAATTCAGGACATTATACAGCTTATTTGAAATCTGGGAACGGTTGGTCATTCTGCAATGATTCTGTTTTAACTATCCAAAAAAGATTGCCTTTCCACCTTCAAAATTCTTACCTGGTGTTCTTACAACCAAAAAAAGGAAAAAAAGCTTGGGATTTGTTCAGAGGAATTTCAAGATGTCCTAATGGCTCCTACTCTATATGGCCTTGCGGATAATTGTAGTACAGAGCGAAAACTGTTTGTTTTTATAAGCAAAGTCAAGCAGCAGATCAAAATAAGGAGTCGATGAAATGTAAGTCTGCAATGCTGTCCACATTATTAATGGAAACTTATGGATGAAATGACATTTTACAATTTCAACTACATAAACTGGAAGAAAATAAGTTGTCCAGTCTAATTAAAAATGTTTTGGCTACATAGTCATCGATTTCAGGAAGAACATTTGCAACTGCAGCTATTATATAATATACTGGTCCTTTGACAACATCTGAATATTACACAGCTTATTTAAAATTTATAAAATTGCTAGTCTTTCAGCAAACATTACTAATTGGGTATGAAGCAATGTTGCCTTTTGACTTGTTTTTTGAAGTCAGAATTTAGGGTAGGTAATTGGACTATAATGATTCTAGGTGTTGCTGTAACTTAGTGTGCTGTTTCAAATTGCTTTGTATGTCTCAGTTTTCTTAGAATAATTGAGTTTATCTTTCAGAAAGTGGCGGGCAGAAAATAGTAACAGCACAACAGAGTATAAGCTGTTCATAAGATATCCTTTGACGTCATAGAAAGTAAGTTACTTTGGAGAAGTTCGAATATATAGTTAGTTGCAATAACTATATATCGCGCACCCGCAATCCACTGCTGATGATGTCACATATTACATCATTCATGACATGGTCAGTGACATCACTGATGACATCACTGATGACATCATTGATGACATCTCAAATGACATCACTGATGACATCATTCATGTGATAATACGATGAACCTCTTCAGACTCTAATATAAACTTAGATACACTCAGTGTAAACAGACACTCACAGACTGTCAGTCATCCATGGAGTTACTCAAACACCTAGTCAGTCATGCAAAGAATCAATCACACCTCTATTTCCTCAACTATACAGTTATATACATCTTACTTATTCAAACATATTCGAACACATATTTACTCTCTTATACAATCACTGATACAAGTTCACAATGATCCATACAGCCACTCACACATTCACTGGCTCTTATGCACAGTAATTTATATATGTCAACTCTCACATGTACTGTGTTTTACAAATCCATTCACTCACCAATACACTCATGCAGACAGTCAACCGCTCATACAGCTGTTTCCACATGCACTTTTGAACCCATACATATAGTGAATCAACTACTCATACTTCTATGCACAGAGTCACACATCTCCCAGTCACCCACACACACACTCAGTCTCCCATACAAATACTTGGCAACCAATCAAAAACCCATATAGTTACTCATATATCTACTGATCAACATATGCAGCAGTTTACAGAACAACAGGTATAATGATGCACAAATTAAGACAGTTTAGTCACTAACCCATGCACTCAGTGAGACACATTTAATCATTCTCTCATACAGTCAGTCATGCACCTACTAAATCCTTCATTCAGACACTTATACATCCACTCATTCTTCAATATGTAAGACATATTTCAACTTAACAGAAACTTACAGTCACTGGATGTTGTCATCAGTGATGTCATCAGTGATGTCACTGACCAGGTCATGAATGATGTAATATGTGACATCATCAGCAGTGGATTGCGGGTGCGCGATATATAGTTATTGCAACTAACTATATATTCGAATTTCTATGGTTTTGTGCGAGTAAATTAAGGTTTTGAAAATGCTAATTCCTAACTATATATGGTCTATAACCAATGGTTTTTTCAGTGAATATATATATATATATTCAATGAAAAAACCATAGGTTATAGACCATATATAGTTAGGGATTTGCATTTACAAAACCTTATTTTACTCGCACAAAACCATTGAAATTCCATATATAGTTAGTTGTGCTAACTATATATCGCGCACCCGCAATCCACTGCTGATGATGTCACATATTACATCATTCATGACATGGTCAGTGACATCACTGATGACATCACTGATGACATCTCAAATGACATCACTGATGACATCTCATTTGACATCACTGATGACATCTCATTTGACATCACTGATCACATCACTGATGACATCACTCATGTCATAATACAATGAACCTCTTCAGACTCTAATATAACCTTACATACACTCAGTATAAACAGACACTCACAGACTGTCACTCATCCATGGAGTTACTCACACACCTAGTCAGTCATGGAAAGAATCAATCACACTCCATTTGCTCAACTATACAGTTATACACACCTTACTTATTCAAACATATTCTTAGACATATTTACTCTCTTATACAATCCCTGATACAAGCTCACAGTGATCCATACAGCCACTCACACATTCACTGGCTCTTATCCACAGTTATTTATATATGTCATCTCTCACATGTATTGTGTTTTACATACGTATTTACTTGCACATGTAGCACTGAGATATCCATTCACTCACCAACACACCCATGCACAGTCAACCGCCCATATAGCTGTTTCCACATGCACTCTTGAACTCATACACCTAGTGAATCAACTGCTTACACATCTATGCACAGACTCACACATCTCCCAGCCACCCACACACACACTCAGTCTCCCATACAAATACTTGGGCAACCAATGAATATCCCATATAGTTACTCATATAGGTACTTATCAACACATGCAGCAGTTTACAGAACAACAGACATAATAATGCACAAATTAAGACAGTTTAGTCACTAACCCATGCACTCAGTGAGACACATTTAATCACTCACTCATACAGTCAGTCATGCACCTACTAAATCCTTCATCCAGACACTTATACATCCACTCATTCTTCAATATGTAAGACATATTTTAACTTTACAGAAACATACAGTCACTGGGTGTTGTCATCAGTGATGTCATCAGTGATGTCATTTGAGATGTCATCAGTGATGTCATCAGTGATGTCACTGACCATGTCATGAATGATGTAATATGTGACATCATCAGCAGTGGATTGCGGGTGCGCGATATATAGTTAGCGCAACTAACTATATATGGAATTTCAATGGTTTTGTGCGAGTAAAATAAGGTTTTGTAAATGCAAATCCCTAACTATATATGGTCTATAACCTATGGTTTTTTCATTGAATTTCAATGGTTTTTTAAATGCAAATTTCTAACTATATATAGTCTATAACCTATGGTTTTTTCTGTGAATTTCATTGGTTTTTTAAAAGCTAACATCTGTAGCTATAAAATGTATTCTTTTTTAAATCCCAAAATATTTTTAGATGTTTATTGATAATTTTTTTTTTAATATTTTTTTTTTCTTCGCTTCTAGTTCGCGAACCGGGAAGCTTTCCGTTAGCTCATCTTGATGCCGCGATCTAGTCGGCGAACCGGTCAACGTTACGTTAGCGGAACTGTGATGCGTCGCGGAAGCGCAACGTATCACGTTATCGCGTAATGCGTCTAATGACGCGCCGCGTTAGCGCTCCCTGAAGTGCTCCGGACCGCGAACCAGAAGCGATCTGGGACGCGGCGCGCGCCGCGTAACGTAAGCGGACACAGGTCATGTGACTTGTTTATCAAACTTTTCATTGGTTCATTTCACTTTTGGTTTCCAAATGATGTATGACTAGGTCATGTGACCTAAAAATAACACTTTTCATTGGTTCAGAACTTTTGCTTTCCCCAAATCATGTAAACCCCTCCTTATTTCCTCACTCTGACTTTCATCTTGGTGAGAGAAAGACCATTTAGCTAGAATTGAACAATGGCTTCTGTACTTGCTGCAGCTGGTGGACCCCCACCACCACCTCCACCTCCTCATAAGAAGAGAGGACCACCTAGTCAATTTATCACTACCAGAGAGGAGGAAGAGGAGGAAGAAGAAGAAGAGGACAGAGAGGAACCACAATTTGTCCAAGAGTTGCCCCGGTTTTCAAAACGAAAAACAAGTTTCATCTGGCAGTTTTTCTCCATCCCTCCTGGATCAAAGAAGGTGAATGCTAAATATGCCACCTGCCTCATCTGTGATCACAGATTGTCGAGAGGCACAGAGAAGAAATACAGTATGGGCAACTATACGATGCATCGACACATGAGCAGGTGGCATCCCTTAAACTACAGCCGGGCTGAGTTAAGGGATCTACAAGACAATCCCACGACAACTCCTGTGGCCAGATCTACATCCACAATGTCTTTGACGGGAAGAGAGGCACATGAAACTGTGCCAAACATTCAACCCAACTTCCAACATATGAAGTTAACTTGTATACACTGTGGTGCTATGCTGTCCTATGGCAACATGAGCATCAACCTGATGAATACGGCATTCGAAAATCATAAATGCCCTAATGCACCCAAGAAGTAATTTTTTTTTTGCTCCAGTTGAGCCGTTTTCAATGCCTGTTTTTTGTTGTTTCCCCTCCATAAAAAACACAAAAAAACATAAAACAGTTCTAAAAATACAAAAAAATCAAAAAATGTTCAAAAAAAAACAAAAAAAAAAAACAACAAAAACAAAAAAAAACAGTTCTTTTCAGAACTACCTCCCCTTTCAAACAAAATTGCTAGAATGTTTATCACTCTGGCAAGCACTATTTCTTTTGATTCGCTTCAAGTTCGCTGACCGGTTCGCGAACTGGAAGCGAACCAAAAAAAATATTTTTAAAAAAAAAAGAAGAGTTAGTATAAGGGAAGTAAACAGAGAATAATGTAAAAAGAAAGACAGCTATAGAGAGTAAATGAGAGATACTGTCAGTGACATCATCAGCAGTGCATTGCGGGTAAAAAGAGTAGAAAACATTTACCTTATAATTCTTGTTACCTTTTTTAAATATTTTTTCATACTTTCAATCTGTAAAACAAAGAACAAACATTTTCAAAAATATTAAAACATGTATTTAAAAATTAGAAAAGACAAGGGAAAAGGTTCAAAAACAAACAGTTTTTCAACAACTTTGACATTTACAGAAGTCTCTGCTTCTCTACGTCCCCTACACAATCCTAAAGATATATATTTTAAAGAAACTGTATCTTGATGTTGATGAACTGAGGCCTATTTTGGAACATGGTGCTTTTTTTGCACTGCTAATGTCTCACAATAGTGATGCAATAGCAGCGCAAAAAAGATGTAAAGACATCATAAAATTGTGTCTAACATTTTAAATGCTTGATTTAGGATGCAAATAAGATGTGTGCTTTCAAGAGCTTTCTTTGAGGTGAGCCCTCTTTTCTTTTTTTAAAAAAAACACTACCCAGAAGTACAGCACTGAAAGCATTAAAATTGATATTTAAAAAACTCAGCTTACCCATATGTACCTCACATTTCTAAATGTATATCATAAGGACAAAAAGCATAACATTAATTATACATGTTAAATGGTTTCTTTTTGCTGTTCTCAGAATGTATCAAATTTCACTTAAATCAGTGACTTGAAGGTATTCATCATGTAACAGCGGGGAAAAAAAAACACAATCAAAATGACTGTGTTTAAAAAACCCATACAACCTAAGAAATCTGATTTCAAAACTCCTTAAAATTAACTTACTTTCAATGACGTCGAACGATCTCCTATAAACAGCATCCACTCTGTTGTGCTACAAATATTTTCAGCCCGCCACTTTCTGAAAGAAAACCTCCATCGATACGTAAAATATGTTACATAGAAAAAAAACTTCTCTCATTATATCACATGTTTCCACTAGGCCAAATCATGTTGCCGCGATTCGCAAGTCTTGTAATTCTTCCAATCAAATCCCGACATTTTCTATTTTCGCAACTTTCAAAAATAAAATATTTGAGATTATTTTCACAATCCTGGACTACTAATATCTTACTCTTCTTTGTCACTCATGTTCTCCTTTTCCTATGACACTGATACTGCTTACTATGAAGCAGATTTACTTGCATCAGATTTATATAGTTGGATTTTTAATCTAGACAGCATTGCAGACTTACATTCCCTCTACTTAAAATTTTGGTTTTAAAAACACCAGGTAAGAATTTTTAAGGTCAAACGGCAATTTTTTTTTGAAAGTTACAACGGAATCATTACAGAATGACCAGCCGTTTCCAGACTTTAAGTAAGCTGTATAATGTCCTGATGTTGTTGATGGACCATCGTGATAGATAATTGCTACAGTAACAAAAGTCCTCCCTGATATTGACAGCTGAGAAGCCACAAAATTTTTTATTAAAGTTGACAATTTTGATCCATCAGGCCTACAACGTTGAATCATTAAAATGACATACTGGCCATATCTACGTATAAATAATGTTGACATCATATGACATTTACATTGGCTACACTCCATGTTGTGATCCGCTGCTTTTACTAGCTTATTAAAGGACACTGATTTACTGTCTGGCAAAGTTAAATATATAAATCTTTCTGAGTCTACACTAGTAGTACTTGATACCATACAGTTCTCGCAGTCATGCTGCCATTGATAAGAAAGCCCAAACAGGTGATCTACATCTACACCCTCATCTTGCAATACATCAAGCATATACATTAAAAACTCCTGACAATCTTGCTGATTATTTTCAGAGAAGTCTGTTTGACCTGAACATTCATCTAACAGATAACGAACTTCAGACACACTTTCTACTTTTGTTCCATCAGTGCTACATTTCTCTAACACAGAATTCAACAAGCAGCATAAACTTTGTTCTGAATTGAACACAATCTGTTCTTTTAAACTCTCTAGTGAAAAGAGAACATTAACAACTACATTTGCATAGCAGTTGACACCAGAACTGTTTTCAAATTGAAAACCAACAATCTCTTCAACAGTATCCACTTTCTTTCTGCTAACAACTTTCGGTTCATTGACTTTTAGTCTTTTTGCAACAACCTCCCTACTGTTACTGATATTTCTACGTTTCCGGCCTACCACACGTTTCTCAAACAAAGGATATTGAGGCAAATGTGGCGCATACTCTCTTCTTAACCTATTGTATTCCTTAACACAATCTAGATCCGCACAAATGTTTGTGACATCACAGTCAATCAAGTACAATCCCGATAAAGTTCTAACTCGTGACAATGCCACATATGCCATACCCTCCTTGAACACAGAACTGACAATATTCACCAATGCACAGTCTACACTTAAACCTTGCGATTTATGGATTGTCACTGCATATGCCAAGCAAACAGGAAACTGTTTACGGCGAACATATAAGTCTTTAACAAGCAAAAACCTAGCAGAACAACGACCAATTTGCTGTACTTCCTCAATGCCATCAAATTTAATTCTTAAAAATTCTATTTCATCTCTATTTTTGTATTTCTCAAAATCAACAACATTACCCATTGATCCATTTACCAGACCTCTTTCTACACGTAAATTCCTTCTCAAAATAATTCGGCAATTTAAACACACATTCAAAGTCTTTTCAAAACCCGCTGTCTTAGATATAGTCTTCTCTAATGAATCCAATTTTGATTTCAAATTGTCTGACAAAATAATTGTTGATCCCATATGCTCTAATTTGTCGATAGCTTCAAGTTTCACAATCTCTTGCTTTTCTAAATTCAACATTTTGTTGTTGAAGATGGCACATTCTGCAAGAGTTGGCATGAGACATATCCCAGATTTCTTCTCAGTAATTTTCTGAAAAATATTCTCAGGCTCAATCTCTTGTTTGGGATATAAATTTGACAGTAAACGTGCATTTAAAGCTTCTTTTCCATGCTCGGTCACTTTTCCAATTCTAATATCTTGTAGAATATTCTTGTAATCTTCATCCTTTGCCTGACGAATATTTTGATGCAGTTCAGCATAATTGAAGTTTAACCATATATTGACGTTGCCAATGCTCCCTAGGCACTTCCTGGTATCTTCATGCGTGAGTATTTTGAACACAGGTTGACCTTTTACTGGTGTCAGCTGCAGAAGATCTCCGAAAACAATGATGTGTTTCCCACCAAATAACACATCATATTCAGTTTTAAGTACTTCTTGCATTCTCAAATGCACAAAGGCAAGCATGACATTGGAAACCATGCTTACTTCGTCAATGATAAGTAGTTTCATTTTCCTCAAGACTCTTGAAACTTCACAGCATGCATCTCCAGATAACTTGTTGTATTGTAATTTGTTGTCATGCTCCACCGGCAGCATCAGTAGACGATGCAAAGTAATACCTTTAATGTTATGTGCTGCCAGTCCAGTAGGAGCGGTGACAACACAAGACAGCGATGACTCAGTCCTTTCCTGCAAATAACAAGAGATTGCTTTAATGAGGAAACTTTTTCCAGTTCCCGCTTCTCCACTCACGTACAGTCGGACAGGCTTCAACGATGTACATGAGCACTTGTTCTTCTCATGACTTAATCCGTGCTCAATTTCCTTGGTAACTTCATCATATATTTTCCTCTGCTCAACGTTGAGTTGTTTTTCCAAGTCTTCTAAGTTAACTGAATCCTCCTGAGCATGTGCCATGGCTCTTTCTACTTCATTCATAGCAGTGGCAGCTTCATTTTCGATAATAGGTCCTCCAAGTGGATCTTGACTCAATGAAACAGAACTCTGACTGTCCTGAGAACTCTCTCTGGCAATCTCGGCTGCAATCGTTGCTTCCTGCTCAATTTCCAAAGTTAGCATTTCTTGATATTTAGAAAAAGCAGGACATTCTATGGACTCCTTGGCTGCATTGAAAGAGTCTTCGTAACAGAGGAAATCTCCAAGCAGTTCCTCTTCTGCACGCCAAGGCTTGAAAAGTTGCAAAAGTGCTAAATAGAAAAACTCCTTTTTTCCTGGAGATTCACCACTCAATTTTCGATGGTTTACTAATTGGCATTTTCTTTGCTTGACCAGGCATCCCTCACTTCCAATTACAGCATACACTCCTTTCTCAATATCTTCTTTGATGTTCCTCTTGAATATATAATTTTGGAGAACCTCATATAAACAAACATTCTCAAGGTGACTGCTTCGATTTGGATAATATGTATCCAACATGTTGGTCTTCAAAATGTCGGTACTGTTTGGTTCCTTTTCTGCCAAATACTCAATTTCCCGAACAGGTTTTAGAACTCGATTTCGCGTTGCAGCAAGACCAAGACTCACCCAAACGAGACTCCTGGATTTGGCATTGAGACTTGCTGAAGACAATCGATCAGAACATTCGTAAGCTCCGATTTCTCGATGCGACAACATCTTCAGACTGAAACTGTACAACTTCTTGCTGAGGCTCTTTTCATGGGAAATGTCCTCCCACATATCCTTCAGTTCGGTCTTTTCTTTTTTGGTGATGTAAGATGTCACATACCGAGCCACAGCCATACAGTTGTCAGCCACAAACTGTATATCCATGTTGGCATTCCACATGGACAAAATCACTGGGTTGTAGTCATTGATGTACTTGGACTTTTCAAATTGTATGTATTCTTGGGTGATTTCCTCGTCACATTATGTCGCAGAGAAGACATCAAACTGTTCACTCTTCCTTTAGAAATCACCGGTCGTGGAAAGTTGAAACGACATTTGGTGTAGAACTTGTCGTTGTTTCTGAATTTACGACGACAGTACTTTCCACAACGATGGCTTTGGAAACGTAGAACTTGTTCTCTTAGACTTTTCTTCTCCGTTGCGTTTGGAACAGCACACGTAGAATACTGTTCTATGAAATTCATCACTAAGTCATCCGGATCTGTTCCAAATTTAGGTGCATCCTTGATCCACAACAACATATGTATATGAGGGGCACCTCTTGCTTGGTACTCCTTTCTCCAGAAGAAATCCAACACCTCTCCAAGAGGTGGATTCTTTTTATTTGTGATGAAAGACATCATAGCTTCAAATCTATGATTGAAGTACCTGCATACATTCACTGGATCCAAAGAACACAGTTATCCAGGTGTCTTGAATTCAATGTTTTCAATATTTCCATTTGCCTCTCGTAGAAATTCAAGTAAGTCTTCCCAGCCATACTCGGCACAGCTCAGAGTGAGGAACCATGTTGGAGTTCCTAAGTTCCTCAGCATACATTTTAAATCACCATGACGACGGTACCAGTACTCATTAGTACCACGCTGACACGCCATGAGATTAATTAAGTGAGAATCCAAAATACTGTCTTGGACATTGACTTTATGCATAAAGTCACTTGCCGAGATGTTTTGCATCTGTATACCACTTTTTAAGATGTGGTTCACTGCATATGACAGTCCAGACAGATCGCTTTCAAACAGGAGATGAAACAAATAGGGAATGCATTGCCGAAACCTAGCATCTTCTGCATACAATCGTAAAGTCCGGTATTCAGACGCAGGGATTTGATGAGGTCGCTCATCATATCTTCCTCCTTGACCTGTGGGAAATAGCTGTGGGAAACACCGAGCTTCCAAACTTTCCTCCCAAACACTAATGGGACTCCCTTTGGCTTGTTTCATTTGAAACAACTCAATAGCATTCCCCATGACTTCCTTGGAATGCAAAGGATGAACACTATAATGTTCATATATTTCTTCACTTTTAGAGGCCTCTACTTTCTCAATTTGGCCAGCACACAAATCGCTATCCTCTTCATCACTTACTTCCTCTTCTGCAACATATACATTCTTATAGTACTTATTATTTTTCTTCAAATACACTGTTGCCTTTTTGACTTTCCTAACATCCACTAAATCTTGCCATATTTTCTTATTCTTTGTCGGAACCCCGTTAACCAAGATAACCAGAGGTTCCTCTTCCACTTTTTCTATTCCAATTGTGTTAATGTTTTTCTTCAAATCTAGAGGCAAATAAACAACTCTTCCCTTTAATCCTCTCTGTAAATCTGCTGGAGGCAACTTCCCTGTCTTAGGCTCCATTCTTACAATAGCCTGAAAGGGATGGATACTTTGAATCAAAATAGATTCATAAGTATTTAAATCCTTCAATTCAGAAGGAATCTCAACCAATTCCAGATTATTATGAACTGCCCTAGCAGGCATCTGGTTTTGGTTTAATTTGTTACAACAATAAGTACACACACGTTGGTCCACTCCCAAATCAAATCAAGTATGTGGCAAAATCCTTCCATTCACTATTATTTTCCCTTTCACTTTTTGCATATAAATCCACTACCTTAGTTTTTTTTTCCGCACATATAAGCCTCCTCAGCCACGCTCAGAAAATCTAGGGGGTCAAGATAAGTCTACCATGACCCCTTCTACCCATTCTAAACATTATTTGCCCTCCATCTTGTATCTTAATGCGACCGAAACACAAAATGGTGGACTCCCGTGACGCTTAAGGTTCGCTAACCGGGCCGCTTCCCGGAAAGCGGTCCAAAAAAAAGGTGGGAAAGTAATTTACAGAAAAACAACTAGAGACACTCTCACCAAATATAGATTAGCTCATACTACATAACAATCCCTTCCATTCTCACAAATTTCATTGAAATTTCATTTAGCCATTTAGCCTGTAGACCTCTCCAAGTACCGTGAGGTAAATTACTTCACAAAACACATCTGAATTGTTGGAATTGACAACCAATGAAAATGTTACTTTCATTTTCTACTTTTATTACCTGACATTTGATTGGTTATATACCTGTATATATATAAAGGGAGAGAAGGAAACACAGCCATTTTGACTACTACTTCTTGTTGTACCTCCTATTTCAATAGCTTCAAAAAACTTCAACTTCTTTGTGAAGGTAAGTTATAATTTAATATATTGTGCAGTATAACTTAATATAGTAGGCTTTTTCTGCTAAATATACACTATCCCTCTGTAGTACTAATGTATTTAGATAGACTTCTCTGTTATAGTTATGAATGGAGTAAGGCTTGTCTTGGTTAAATCACATACACTTTTTTATAGTCCTATTTCCACTCTCATACTATACACTACCAAAAGATAAATTCACTGATAAAAACTGCCTATCTAAAATTAATCCCAACAGTGCCCTATCTCTACTAATATATATTTTTTTTAATCCAAATTTCAGGCAAAATGGAAGGCGAGCAGCAAGTTTCTTTTGAGATGGACCTGCAAGAGAGCAGCCAGGAATTAAATGAACAAATTGACCTGGAATTTATGGATGAAAGCTTGGATAATGAACTGCTGCAATGTGTCCAAGCAGTAGATGTCCTCATAGCAAATGAGGACATTTTGCAACCACCTCACCGATTGCAAACAATATTTCAAGAAAATAATGACATTTCAGACACTGAAATGTTAGAAAGTTTAATAAATTATGAAAAAGAATCAAAATAAAAAAAAACACTTTAAAAAAAAGAAAACAAAAAAAAACAAGAAAAACAACAAACAATTAACATACAGTATTAGAAAAGTCTTTCATTCTTTTATCCATAAAGTTCGCTGCCCAGAACGCTTTCCGGTTCGCGAACTTGGTGCTTACCACGCAAAAAAAAATTTTTTTCATTTTTTTTTTGGACCCTCCTAGGCCCTTTTAAAACCTCCACATAAAACCTAGGGGGTCAACGAGGATCTACTATGCCCCCTTATGGTAATTTCCCCCTTTGTTTTGGCCTCCTCTTGTCTCTCGATCCTACCGAGAGACAAGATGGCGGCCGCTCCGGACTGTTTAGAATGTTGACAGACACCGGAGGGCCAATCAGCTTCGCATCGCAAAGTTCCGATACGCGAAAGGTTCGCTAACCGGATCGCTGCCCGGAGCGCTGTTACAGATATATATCTTGATTTAAACGTTAATTTCTCAAAATCCACTGAAGCACATATATTAAGACCTAGCAAAGGCACATCGGGCTAACAGTCCCTACAATTTTGCCAAGTTTCGTGAAAATCCATTCAGCCGTTTGGGCTAAAAGTGAGTCCAACCGCCCTATGGAAATTAACATGGGAAAAACGCGTTTTGGGACCCCCCTTTTTTCTCGGCCCCCCCTCCACAAAACCCCCCCAAATTCTCAAAGGCTGCTCAGAAACAAAATGTGCCATTTTCCTGAAAATTTCAGCCAATTCCGTCCACAAACGCAAAAGTTATTAGGCATAGAATTTTCAGAAATCCCATAGGGAAAAAATCCTAACTATATATACCTACTGGCGACCGCCAGTAGGTAATATATATATATATATATATATATATATATATATATATATATATATTACCTACTGGCGGTCGCCTGTAGGTATATATAGTTAGGATTTTTTCTCTATGGAACTTTTCAAAATTCTATGTCTAATAACTTTGACGTTGGTGGACGGAATCGGCTGAAATTTTCAGGAAAATGGCACATTTTGTTTCCGATCAGCCCCTGAAAATTTGGGGGGTTTCATCAAGGGGGGGCCGAGAAAAAAGGGGGGTCCCAAAACGCGTTTTTCCCATTCATTTTTCCATAGGGCGTTTGGCCTCACTTTTAGCTCGAACGGCTGAATGGATTTACACGAAATTTGGCAAAATTGTAGGGACTGTTAGCCCGATGTGCCTTTGCTGGGTCTCAATATATGTGCTCCAGTGGATTTTGAGAAATTAACGTTTAAAAAAACAGATATATCTGTGACAGCGTCCCGGATAGCGCTCCAGTTCGCGTACTTTTCGCGTAACGGAGCTTTGCGAAGCGAAGCTGATTGGCTCTCCGGTGTCTGTCAACATTCTAAACAGTCCGGAGCGGCCGCCATCTTGTCTCTCGGTAGGATCGAGAGACAAGAGGAGGAGAAAAACGAAGGGGGAATTTAATGAAAGGGGGCAAGGTAGACCCTTTTTGACCCCCTAGGAATGATGTTGGGGTTATTAAAGAGTCCCGTGGGGCAAATAAAAAAATATTGATTTTTTTGCGGTAGAAGCGCTTTCCGGTTCGCGAACCGGGTAGCGAATCGGGACGCGAAACGGGAATTCGCCATTTTGTGTTTCGATTTAATTAAATTACAAGATGGAGGAAAAACAATGTGAGAAATGGGTATAAGGGGGTACGGGAGACGTATCCTGACCCCCTATGTTTTCTGAGGGTGGCTGAGGAGGCTCATATATGTTGATACTTGTCTTCCAGCGGCTGCGCGTGAGCTTTTTTTTTTTTTTTTGCTGCGTGACGTCTGTTAACAATCGATTCGAAGGAAATCAGGAAGTGTTGACCGCCATTTTGACACTGCGAGTAAATATATTGTTAAAAATAATTGTTATAAATTAATCCGTATTGATAAACATTGTCTGCGCCATCTTGCCTTTATTCCAATGCCACACTTTTGTCGTGCACAGCAGCCATTTTAGATGCCTTGACCAGACCCACTCTCTGCACGCCGCCGATCCTCAGCATGGCTCCCCTCCCTCGCAAGCATCTCCCCCATGCACTGGTCACCCACGCTCTCTCTCTCATGCATGGGCCATAAACCTCCTCCCATATGCGCTGCTCTTCCCTGAGAATCACACCCCGTGCTGAGGAAAATTCAGCCCAGATTACAACCGATGCCCAGGCTGCTGGCACAAGACGCCACTTAGTTCCCATCTTGAACGGTTACCAAATAAAGAGACGGGCTCTGGAAGCAGGAACACAAGAACAGAGTTTTATTTCTCATGAGGAGAGCCTGTCATTTCGGACACGCACATAGTGTCTTCAGGAGGTGCTCTAACAAGTTTCTCTGAGGTTTCGTCTTTTATACACATGTTTATGATGCACAAACACTCATTATTGCAATAAAGATACTTCGAAGTAGGAAAAGCATGAGGCAACAGAGGGTATAAGTCGGGAGAACAATGGGGCAGCTTTGAGTTTCATGTCTATGAGGGTGCGAGAAGGAGGTGGTAAATCTTAAACATTGGCAACATTCCTAGTCCTCCAGACGGAGGGTACTTGGGTAAACCTCACCTCGGAATATTCCTTAAACTTTCCCTATTTAGTTAAACGTAGGAATTTATTCATTGGTGCACGTCATTCTTGGTTGTATTATTCGGGGTGCCAAGCGAAGTCATATTTTGTCATCCTGTAATAACCCGTCAAGTTTCTGCTTCAGGCTGCCCTCCCAAGCGCTGGGTTCAGAGAGAGACATAGTCATTGTTTGCTCATCGTGTATAGGCACCATATTCAAACCCTTCTTCCCATCCCATCGGCCGTTAAGTCACCATTTTTCCGTACTTTAATCGACGTTCCGAAGTGACCTGCAGAAAAGAGGGAAAAAGAAGGGGCGGGGGCAGCGTTTAAAACACATCAGCGCGCATAAACCCGAAAAGGCTTTTACTTACTACATACTCGGCCTATCTCCACGGGATGCAGTCCCTACCATCTCGGCGTTTAAGCCCAGGGGGGACCGGTAATGTGGGAGAGATAATTATCGGAGGCCTGTGGATAGCATAGGTCGCCCAAGTGTGGCATTACGGATCGTGTGCAGGGGAGGGTCAAAACAAAGGGCAGTCGGTGTAAAGTGGGGGCGAGCTCGTGCTCTCCTTTGAGGAAGAGAGATAACCTACAGTGGTACGGGGTCGTTTTCGTTCGTACTAGGGGGGCCAGGTGACATTCCTTCGGGGTGGCTTAGGGGCATTTAAAACAACTTCCCTGATACAGGTAGCATATAAAGTAGAGGCTAAATACCAGGATCTTTATCGATTGCTTTATGCTGTACAAAAATGAAAAACACATACAACAAACCTGGACCATTCATATTTGCAATGTTTCTGCGTACTATACTTTTTAACCCATAACTAATCGAGCTGCTTCATTTCACCTGTTTTTTCTTTTTTTTTTTTATATCGGAAACAGTGGCCATTTATTCGAAACTTACCAATCTACGCGTTACAACTACGTTTGCTTTTTCAAAAACCTTTAATAAAAATGTTGGTGCACAAATACGGGCCTACAACCCCGTGGGCCGGCCACGGAGCAGGCTGGAACTGTAAATGGGGGGGGGGTATTTATTTGTGGAAAACATAACAGAGTCAGTGGTCGTTGATTTCATAGTAAAAAGTGCGACAAGTGCAACAAAATCATATCGATAATTCATTGTGAGCAAGTACCAAAAGTGTCGACAATTCGAACCTTCAATAAATACAGTAATCAATGATGCATTAGAACTTAATATCAATTCATTGTCCGGACGTGTAATCAGTACCCGTCCCATGTCAATTCATTGTTCGAACGTATAATCCATACCCATCCCGGATAATTTCATTGTCCGAACATATAATCAGTCTTATCCCATATCAATTCATGTGCTAAAAACTGCATACATATCTCATGATATCAAGGCTGAGCAATCAGGGCACAACAAGGAGTTGAGAGTTTCATTTGTACCAGCACCATTTTGGGTGAGGTCAGGAAGGTCCAAGTATAGTCAAAATGTCTCCACCAACTCGTGGTTGGACCGGGACCTCTTTCGGCAGTCCAAAAGTTTTCGTTGAAGGGTAGCAGAGGGGACTGGCGACATGAACCATCAGTCAAAGTGGGGTGGGAGGCAACAATCTCTCCTACCGGGTCATACTGGTGTCCCACCGGAACTGATCAAGTTGGTAGTCTTGCAGGATTTTGGTCATTTCAAGACTGAGGCCGGCGCTGGCATGAGCGTGCCGACGTCCCGCGGCTACGTCGTGGTCGTTCCGTGGGTGATCATGGCAGTCATTCCCCATCGGGGGTGTCTGCGGGGGTCGGGGGCCCCTGTGGCTCTTATAGAATCTTCAAAGTTGAGGAGAACGTTTCTGGACGCAGGACTCATTTTCTAGCTGAACTCAGAAGCGCCGTTGCACCGCAACAGTGGGCGAGACCCCCGCTGGGTGAGCGGAGCATCATTGCCTCGCAATAGTGGACGAGACCTTTTGTTGGGTGAGTGGAGCTTTGGGGGTGCAGCTGAGGGGCCCCCACCTGGGGGGGTGGGAGAGGCTCGTTCGCGCCGCCTCTCCCTCCCAGGGCACCCCACGCCGACACCTGGCGTTGATATCCGTGATGTCCGGACCAGGCGATAAGAGGGGGGGGTCGGAGGCAGAGGCAAGACATCCCCCCCCGTGGCCTGCAGGGCGCCGCTTCAGGACCGAACGGGGAGCTCATACCAAGCCGGGGCCAGACCAGGAGATACGAGGGGAGGGGGGGGTCGGTGGCATGTGCAAGACATCCCCCCCATTGTCGCAGCTATTATTGAAGAAAGAAGAGGAGGGATCCCGTCGGCCTCGGCTCCTCTCCTGGCCCACCTTACGCGACGACCTCCCCGGCCGACGGCTGCCAGCAGGACCCGCCCTACACGTGCCGAAGGCCTCGTCTTCCGGATGGGCATAGCTGCGAACCTGTTGCACTTCGGGAGTTTCCGGAATGGGGTAGGTATCTGCTGATTTGTATCTATTTCATGTTACCGTTATTGGGCGTGGCGGGCGGTGGGACAGACATGCTTGGAGCAGTGGGGGGTGGCGGAGCCTAGCTACCTAGTGGCTGCCGTAACGTCAAGCTTGGCTTCTCTCACCACTTTCATGTTTCTTATTTCTAGCGAAGTCAAAAACTCATCAGTGGCCTACTGATTTTGTTCGATTTCTTTCCCTTCCTTTTCAAGTGTGTTTCTGTTTAACAGGATACAGTGATTACTTCGTATTTTACATATGTCTTCTTTATTAGGGGTACCCTCCGGTTGAGCCAGATGATGTACCTCTAATAAATGGTCCGGGTGGAACTAGTTTATCAATCAGTGGGGAGTAGATGGGCATGACAGATTACAACGGGGGATAAAGGTCCGCATTACCCACCCTTCACTACTTGCAAAGACTAGACAGAATATTTCTATTCCACGTTATTTGCAAACAGAGAATACCTCAAAAGAACTATTCCTTGAACAATAAATGTCCAGCCAATCAATCAATCAGTGGGGAGAAAAACAGGCATGACGGATTACAACGGGGGACAAAAGTCCGCATTACCTATCCTTCACTATCTGCAAAGGGAGACAGAATATTCCTATTCTTCTCTGTTTGTAGACAGGGAATATCTCAAAGAGCAATAATCGATAAAAAATTAGTGCAACAAAAACAGTAAACACCTTAAAACATTTTTATTAAAACAGAAGCAACAATGACAACTAACAGTAGTGATATCCTGGGCGGGTGATGGAACTGGGATTGTTAATGGAAAAACATCTACAGAGAAAGCTATTGGTGAATTATACTTCTCCGGAAATTTAAAACTCACAAATGTTTCATTTGTGTAATCGTTTCATAAACATGTACATTAAAAAACTAAATACGCTCCACTGTTTTAGAAAATCTTTACAGCTTGCTAGATCACCCTTTAAATTTACAACTACGAAAACCTACTTACTTAAGCTGTTGAATTCGGCTTCAAATGTAAAGCATAAGTTCAAGCTAGCATATCATATGTCTAAAAGGTTTAACATAATTGATATGCAAATTTAAATACTACCCTTTCTTAATGATGACACCTTATCTCTCCTATATCCCACAATTTCCATGAGCAAAGCAAAAGAAATTCTGAGGCCCTGAAGAAATAAGGCTTACTGTGGGGTTCAACTCAATCTGGTGTTTGGGAGATTCCATGTTTTAGGGTGATATTCTGTGACAGGGTGCAGGCACCAGAAGAATTTTAGCCTAGTTCATCACATTGGAGAATGAGGGTCTGGGTACATATCTAATCTGGTGAAGAACCATCCCTTCTTTAAACCCCATGGTGACCAACTATAGTTTATTCTCTATTTCGTTCCCTTGCCATAACAAAATAAAAGTCTTGGGTTATTTATGGAAGGGAATACTTTTTGTTTCTTCCAATTTTTAAAAGAAAAGAGGAGGGGGGGGCAGCGTTGAAAGCACATCAGCGTGCATAAGTACAAAAATGTTTTTACCTACCACGTACTTGACATTTTACAGCTTTTCATATTTGCTATTAAAAAACCATTGAAATTCACTGAAAAAACCATAGGTTATAGACCATATATAGTTAGGAATTAGCATTTACAAAACCTTAATTTACTCGCACAAAACCATAGAAATTCGCATATATAGTTAGTTGCAATAACTATATATCGCGCACCCGCAATCCACTGCTGATGATGTCACATATCACATCATTCATGACCTGGTCAGTGACATCACTGATGACATCACTGATGACATCTCAAATGACATCACTGATGACATCTCAAATGACATCACTGATGACATCACTGATGACATATCAAATGACATCACTGATGACATCACTGATGACAACATCCAGTGACTGTATGTTTCTGTAAAGTTAAAATATGTCTTACATATTGAAGAATGAGTGGATGCATAAGTGTCTGGATGAAGGATTTAGTAGGTGCATGATTGACTGTATGAGTGAGTGATTAAATGTGTCTCACTGAGTGCATGGGTTAGTGAGTAAACTGTCTTAATTTGTGCATCATTATGTCTGTTGTTCTGTAAACTGTTGCTTGTGTTGATCAGTAGCTTTATGATTAAGTATATGGGTTATTGATTGGTTGCCCAAGTATTTGTATGGGAGACTGAGTGTGTGTGGGTGGCTGGGAGGTGTATGACTCTGTGCATAGATGTGTGAGCAGTTTATTCACTAGATGTATAGGTTCAAAAGTGCATGTGGAAACAGCTGCATGGGCTGTTGACTGTGTGCATGAGTGTATTGGTGAGTGAATGGATATCTCAGTGCAAAGTAAGTACATATGTAAAACACTTTATATGTGAGAGTTGACATATATAAATAACTGTGCGTAAGAGCCAGTGAATTTGTGAGTGGCTGTATGGATCATTGTGAACTTGTATCAGGGATTGTATAAGAGAGTAAATATGTGTTAGTATATGTTTGAATAAGTAAGGTGTGTATAACTGTATAGTTGAGGAAATGGAAGTGTGATTGATTCTTTGCATGACTGACTAGGTGTGTGAGTAACTCCATGGATGAGTGACAGTCTGTGAGTGTCTATTTACTCTGAGTGTATCTAAGATTATATTAGAGTCTGAAGAGGTTCACCGTATTATCACATGAATGATCAATCAAAGACATTTATAGAGCGCACTACTTACCCGTAGGGTCTCAAGGCGCTGTGATGTCATCAGTGATGTGATCAGTAATGTCAAATGAGATGTCATCAGTGATGTCATCAGTGATGGCAAATGAGATGTCATCAGTGATGTCATTCGAGATGTCATCAGTGATGTCATTTGAGATGTCATCAGTGATGTCATCAGTGATGTCACTGACCATGTCATGAATGATGTAATATGTGACATCATCAGCAGTGGATTGCGGGTGCGCAATATAGAGTTATTGCAACTAACTATATATGCGAATTTCTATGGTTTTGTGCGAGTAAATTAAGGGTTTGTAAATGCTAATTCCTAACTATATATGGTCTATAACCTATGGTTTTTTCAGTGAATATATATATATATATATATATATATATTTATATATATATACAATTATAATATGAAATATCATTATATAGTACATGAAAAACATACATTATTTTTTAAATATAAGGTAATTTTTTATATTTCATTATAAAGCTCTCTTAATTTTTCTATTAATATTTAATATTAAATAAATTGTTTAGTCATTTATTTACCATTTTATATTTGACATCTTTATATGGGCCTTTAATTTAGTAACCATTTGTTGTCTTTTTGGGTTATTTGGGAAGAAGAAGGTCGCGGTTGGGCGCTGTTTCACGTCTGTGAAGTTATGGTGTTTGTAGTTGTTTATTTCGGTATTAATTTTTATCATTGTGTTTTGGATTTCCGGCCTAGTTAGAATATTTGTATTTGTGTTCACTAACTTTAATATTGTGTTAATGATGTATGTAATGGTGTTTTAAAGTGTATTAGTTGTACCTTTGTGTGGGTGGGAATGTTTGTGTTTCTATTTCAGGTTTTTCAACGAAGCATTTTGATATCATGGATCCTTGCCATTTTTTATTAAAGGAAGTGTGTATTAGTTATATCAACTAATATTTATTTTACATTTCCTTTATTATTTGAGTTTCCTGTAGCGGTTTTTATCCTTTTTTCTACTTTTTGTTATTGGATTGTCGATTTTTTATGGAGGTTCAAGTTTTTGGCACAGTTATATTTTAGCATTTTGTTGCAGTCTATTTTTAAACATTATGGATTTAAAACTACCAGGATTACTTTGGATGAGGTGGAATTTCGTATTACAGCAGTGGAAATATTTATTTTTTATATTTTTATAAAAAAAATAATATATTAGAGGAAATAATTATTTTGTTTATTTGAAAAAACACACATTTTTCTTCGCAAAAAATTCTTGGGATTCGTTAATTAAAATAGTTTCATGCTTTAGATTAGAGTTGTTGTTATCATTTTTAAGTACTCTAGGCCTCTTGGTGAAGGATAAAGATGTTCTTATTGTTGGAGATACTGATACATTTGAGCAGCTTGTCTAGACAGTTTAGATTTTAATTGAATGACAGATTGTTAATTTAGCAATTATTGGAAGCTTTGTTCTTTTTGTATGGCAAGTAAGAGTTTATGTAGGGTAGGAGTGCTATGTCCTGTAGAAGATAGGAAGGCATTATGCCAACCCTCAACTGTGTTGTTTGTTTTGGCTTCTTGGTTATGTGTAGTTAGGTACACATTCCACCAAGGAATTTGGAATTTAGGTTGACGTGTGTAATCTCCCCAACCAGGTATCCTCAAAATAATCTAGGAAGAGAGCTAATTTTTGTTCATTTTGGTGCTAAAATGGACTTAGTAAGATGTTATAGTGCTCAGCCACAACTGTAACTGGCACATAGGCCAGGGCTATTAGGTGTTTAATTTGATATGCAAAGGTAATATTTGTTGCATATTCCACACTTTGGGGCCGATTCTTATGTCGAGCGGACTCAGGTCCACCTGACATTGGTCAGGAGCTGTATCCGATTGACTCGCTGTCGTCAGTTACGGCCCTGCAAGTATGAAGCGACTGAATCCTGTTGAGTCGCATTCGTATGCTTTACAATGGAAGCATGCATTCCGAGCGGAATGCATTCCTGCATTGTGTAAAGCAGGGGTGCAGTTCATCCCTGCACCCTGTGGCCGTCACCCCAAGGTGCCTGCCACCGGGTGCAGGGATCAACAGAGGGGCACCATAGGTGCCCCCAGGCCACCATTTGTTGGCCTCGCACCCTGCTCAGGGCCCCCAGAGACAGTTTCTGACTGCCTATTCGTGCTGGAAACACCGGCACGAAAAGGCAGTGAAAAACTGCCATTGTGCTCCCTCGGGGGAGTACTGAAGGATTTCCGGATGGCCCGCCGGACACCATCCCGAAATCCGAGTCGGATTACATTCCGACTGAGCACATCAGAACGGCTTGGTCAGAAAGGAATCCGGCCAGCACATTCCGATGCGATCGGAAGGGCTCTGAACATGGGTTGGAGCCCTTCCGATCGGAATTGGCCCCTAAGTGCAGATTTCTGTAAAATGTCTCCACAAACATTGGTTGAAGCGGAAGTAACATCCTTGTATAGATGAGTGGATGGAGTTTATCATGGCATGTTGAAAGTCTATTACTATTTTTGGGGGGAAGAAGTTGCTTGTTTCTTGCTTTATTTTATTTAACATTTCAGTTTTTGTTGTTGTTTGTTTGTTTGGTAACAAAGACTATATAAATGGAATGCAATGGGTTATGATATTGCCCATGAATATAGTACAGTTGATAGAATGGTTTGGGGCATATGCTAAAGGTGCCATCCATCATCCATGTTTGGCTATGTTGAAGTTTTTTTATATTGTTTGCTGTAGCAAACATAATAATCGTTTTATCTTTATTTTGGACGTCAAAGAAGATAAAAGGTTCATCATTATGTGTTACACTAAGTTCTGGGGGAATTATAACATCTTGAAAAGTTTTAGGTATAGGTATTGCTGGTCTTGTAGATTTTTTTGTTCCAGCTATTGTTTTTTTAATAGAAGCTATTGTTGGTAATTGATATCTTGCTTCTCTAGGTGCTTTAAGTATTAGTTCTTTAAGTATAACACTTGTAGGAAGTTCTGAGGTGCTACTTATTTCTTTAATGTTTTCAAGAGCTGATCTCACGTCAATTTCAAAGATATTTGGCGGATGTTTATGCTCACTTTTATGTATTACACTTGTTTCTCTGGTAATAGCACGCCCATAACATTTGTTTGAGTAATATTTTGAACATTTCCAGTTCACTTTAAGGTCTGTTTGCTTTTCCTGGGTGTAGACGTACCCCATATAACACAATAAAAATTCCCCTTTCTGAAATGTTATAAATTTGGCATCTTCTGTCATTGTGGAGTAGCAAAATCTAGAAAAAAGGTATATAAAGGTATCTGTAAAAGAATATTATAAATTTTGGGGTTCATTAGGCCATCCCATCGGGGGAAGGGACCGCCCGCCAAAAGGGCGGGGTTCCCGTGGGGGGTATTAGGATGCGCCCACCACAGTGGAGGGTGCATCATGCATGTTTAACATTTTGACGGGCGGTGCTCTAAGCACTCTCAGCACCGCAAGCCACAATGCTAAAAATGCTTGTGATGCATTTGCATACACAATGCCGCATTGTGTATGCAAATGCAGGGGGGTATCACAGGTACCCCATGTGCACCCCACACTTCCCTGTCACCATGGTGGCCTGCAGGGGGGTCCCCATAGCAAAGACTGCATGCTTTTCAGTGGCGGCATTGTCACCACGGAAAAGCATCTTCAAAGGCCTATTGGAATATGGCTGGCGGTGTCTGATAGACACCGTCACCATTTGAACCCTTTTCCGCCCCGGTAGCAAGGCGACTGGGGTGGAAAAGCGGAGGAAGGTCTTATCTTCCGCCGTGGACCCCCAGCATACTAATATGGTGTGGGGTCATTCCGGAGCGGATGGCGGGGGCAATCTGCCTGCCATCCTAATGGGCCCTTATGTATGAATATTAAGAAATGAAGTTTCATTATATACTCAATATTTTGTTAATGACGATAATATTGATGTCTATATTTTGCTTTTCGATAATTGAGACATGTCCAATATTTATTTATAACTGTCGATATTTAGTATTCCGATATTTATGTTTGCGATTTTTGTGGTGGTGATATATTTGAATTACAATTCTGTAGTATCGATATTATTGTATTTTTATAAATAAGTATACAACATCGATATTTTAGTTATCGAATATATTTACCTCGACATATTTGTATATCGATTTTTTTACTTTCGATATTATGTCAGTGATTTGTTTTTAACCTCACATGAACGTCCCTGCGCAATTATCACTTCCTTGACTGCCTGAGCTTTTCGCAATCACTAAGCAGGTCACCTCTAAGCCTTGTTTTTCATTCACTGCAATTATACCACGCACTTATTCGACCACACGCTCACTTGTCTTTTGATCCCTTGCTTGCCACTGCGGTTTTAAATCTTTATCATGTCGTTTTTCAGACATCTTGTCACCACATTCTTTTCCCACTTAACACCAGAACAGGTTTATAGTAAAGAGCGATCATAGAATCAACTTACTAGATTCAAACTCCTTTTGGTTCATTCTGTCTGATGGCCGGTTCAATAGCATGTTTGAACTGTATTGACAAATCACCTTTCTCTGAATTGCACACAACCACAGTACACATACAAATGATAAAACTTTATTGTCAAGTCACTCTCTTTTCAATTTGCATACCACTTCTATATGTTACATCTTAACACCCACAGACTAGCCTCACTGTAATTTGTGTATTAATGAAGGAAACCCCCCTAATTCTTTTATGTTTGAATTTTCCTCCTTCTTCTCTTCCTCCCGAATTGTGTATTGCCCCAGGTAAATTAAGGCACTATTGATTCAGGCACTTCATTCATTGTCCTGATGATCATCCATGCATTTACCACATGGATCGAAATGCCGTCGACACTTTTAAACACCTTATACGTCCTAATCCCTTATTTTGAAAAATGTAAAGGTGTACTTTGTGATTTGTTTAAAAAACTGTGATACTTCTGTAACAAACTGTAACCTTTGCTCGAGCCCCTTTCTGTGTTTTGTATTTTCGGTGGTCTAGTAGGATACAGGCTTGTGTCCCACTTTATGTATTTTGTGTGCAAACATTCCTTTTAAATTGTTTGAAGAGTAAATATTAGACCTCTGTCCGGCTGGACAAGTCCAACTAATATAGTACCGACTGAGTCTATATTTATTTGTTGCTTCATTCATTTGTAATCTAGGGACCACTGTTGTCTAAAATAATACGATTCTCAAGGTCCTTGGTTGACTTAATTGGGTTCCCTTGTTGCTTGAATATGTATGCAGAATATGGCACACTGGCTAAGAGAGAACTTGTTACAATTTAACGCTGATAAGACGAGGTTTTTTACTGAGCAACAGGAAAGTTTCCTCTGCTCCTTCCCATCAATTTCTGGCCCCTACCCTCAGCCACTCCACCAGTACCCTCTGAGACAGTGCGTAACTCAGGAGTTATGTTTAATGACACATTGAGCTTGGAGACACAAGTAAATAAAACAGTGGGGAGCTTCTTCTCCATTATCAGAGCTCACTGTAAGCTCCTCCCATTACTACCAGCCCAGGCCCCAGCATTTATAGTAAGAAGCACCATTTTGAGCAGGCTGGATTATTGTAATGCCTTGCTGCTGGACTCCCCAAGATACTTGATCGAGAGACTCCAAAGGATTCATACGAAGGCAGCAATCTAGCTTTGAGAAGGTCACAACACTCATCTGCCTCCCAGACTGTGTTGGAGCTGCATTGGCTTCCTGTATTGCAAAGTCCAATTCAAGTCACTTTGCATAGAAGGCTCTGCATGGGGCTGGACCCAAACCAATGCAGCACAAATTAGCTTAGTATGCTTCTGCCTGGAGCCTTCACTCTTCCACCACCAAGTTGGAAAAAAGTGCCAAGATTTAAAAGAACAAAATCAGGAGGTAGGGCCTTTAGCACTGCACCTGCGAGACTTTGGAACAATCTACCACCGAAGATGAGACAGCTGGATGATCTTCTTCAGTTCAAAAAAAGGCTTAAGACAATGCTCTATCCTAGAGCATGATGTCACTCATTCGGTTAGAACCCCACGTACTATGAGCTCAGTTGGTCACACCTATGACAGCACCAGGATACCCGTAGGGTGATAGCACAAGAACATGATGCAACGTGGGGAACCATTATTGAATTTTGGGTCTGTTTCTTTCTACGGTCCAAGAACACACATTAATTTAGTGGTGCATATTGAAAGAGGCCGCTTTAGATTACGGGGAGGAAAGGTAGTTAGCTTACTTGAACTCAGATGAATGCTCAGCATGCAACTGATGTGCTAGAGGACAGCTCGGTTGCAAGAAGCTGTGTTGGTTTCACCTGTGTGTGTGTGTCCTCGAGTGTTTTTAAAATTTTGTGTTAGACCTTGTGCCCTGACCTATAATTTTACTTTGCCATAATTTGTTTTAAAAATTGTTCAATTGCACAGAGCATCTCGCTGCTCTCTCCGTATTTGGGACCTAAATCCGCCAGTCCCTTCCCGGTCCACCACCAGCCATTAGCAGGCTGTTTGTGTAAAGGGAGTGGAGAGTGGCGGATACCCACTTCCAGTTTGCCATGCTCCTCTGCCATTCTGGTGAGAGGAGACGGTCTAGTTGCCCAAAATTTGGCACCACCCCAGTGAAAAGGGGCCAATGTCGCGGAAGTGAATCAGACGTGCACATCGGGTGCGCCGGTGGGGCACCAAAGGCAAGCCCGTCAGTGCCAGTTTGTCACCAGACATGCTGCCCCCCCTTACTAGAGCGAGGCTAATCTATGCCCAGAATGACCTCCTAAACATGAGGAATTCAGTGACCAATTGCAGACAGTCCTGTTGGGACACTTTTGAGGTTCTGTTCTGTTGCATACAGTGTGGCTTCAGTGCTACACTTGCCGCTTCTCCACACTGCCACCTCCCCTAGCCCAGTCAGCAGATTAGTATTTTTAATTTGAACTGTTGCTCCTTAGCCAAACACTACGCTGATGTCCATGACCTTCTAGAGGACGCCTCCCCAGACGTCCTCTTCCTTACCGAGATGTGGCTCTCCGATGACATGATAGCCGAGCCAGGCCTTGCTCTTCCTCTAGGCTACCGCATTCTCACTTTGAATAGGGAATCTAGAGGCGGGGCATCATGGTTATTTTTAAATCTTGCTACCCCTGTAATTTTGTAAAACAGGAGGTAACCTGATGCGAATGCGCACACTTTAAGATTTCACTGAGCCCCAACTATACCATGTAAGGTCTCCTAGTATATCGGCCCCCTGGGCAATCCACAGACTTTAGGGCAGCCCTCACAGAGATGGTCAGCGCAGCAGCTTTACCGTCACTGGGGATTTGAACCTCCATCTGAACAATCATGATGACCATGACGTGGCTAACTTTGCAGCCAACCTTGCGGCTTGCCAGCTGTGCAACTGGTTCCGGGCCTGACGCTCATCGGCGGCCACCTGTTAGACCCAGTCTTCACAAACATACCCACTCTTACAGGTCATACGCCCATCCCCATGGGATGGTCAGAACACTACCTGGTCCCTATGCCATTCCAGGATATAACCCTGTAACAGAGAGAGGATCGTACAACCTCCTTGGCACAAATTGAACTGGGAGCAATTTGACGCCTGCCTCTCGGTTACCCACCTGAGTTTGCCAGTTGATCCCAACGAGTCATACAGGGAGTTTTTCGATTGGATCAGACAGCCTTTAGACAGCCTAATTCCTGAGAAATGGTCTATTAACCGCAAATCTAAACCTAGACCTTGGTACAAAGGCAAATTGGCCGATATGCGCAAAAGCTGTTAGAGGCGGGAACGTATATCCCGCCGCGAAGGACTGCTATGGGGTGGCGATCAAGAGGTATCATAAGGCCATTCAATTGGCTTGTGCGGCATATTACGCTAATCAGATCTGCAAGAGTAATAACCCAGCAAAGAGCATGTTCTAAATACTCTCTAGCCTTCAATCCCAGCTGACCACCGCTGGGCCGACCATCAAGTCCAACGGGCAGTGTGATGACCTTGCCACCTTCTTTATTAAGAAGGTGGATAACATCTACAGGTCCTTTCCAACTGCACATAGTAAAAAGCAGGTTGCATGGTGTTGGCAAAAGGCAAATTCCTTGGATACCTTTCCACTTATCCCTGCTGACCAGCTGCTGGCATTAAGCAGTAAAGCTAAGTCAGGATCTCCTGCAGACCCGCTCAAACCAGACCAATTTAGGAAATGCTTCCTACAATCATATCTTCTATGGGCCTGGTGATAAATGGTTCCGTTGCCTCTGCCACCATTTCCAGGGCATGGAAACAGGCCAAGGTGATACCCCTACTTGTTGGACTTTGCCCTTTTTGCAGGGTCATCCCTGAACTTTCTGCCTTCCTCCTATATTATTTCTGACCTGTTATTGGCTATTTTATGACTCTGGGCACTTTACCACTGCTGATCAGTGCTAACGTGCATATGCTGTCCCTATTGTAAATTGATGTATGAATTTGAGATTCCATGAATGGCTGGTTTGGTTAACCTGTCATACCCTAGTACAGTGCACCAGGAGTGTCCAGGGCTTGTAAGCAAAATGTTGCTGGTGGGCTTGCAGAACTGCTTGTGCCACCCACAGAGGCATCCTGTAAACATGTGTCTAAGGCCTGCCATTGCAGAGCCTGTGTGCAGTCTGGTACTGCCCTGCTGACTAGGCAAGTGCATCTACCCCAAGGATAGGCTCAAGGGCTGGGTATATTGTAAGTATAAGATAGGACAAGCCCTGGTGTGTGTGGCATGTCCTGATAGTGAATTACAGCCATTTTCGTTTTTCACTATTGCAGGGCTATCTGTTCTCCATAGGCCGGAAGGGGCAGTTAGATTATTACATTTTATAATCCTAACTGACTATGGGAACAAGGTAGAAATTTGAGTTTAGTATGCCTGAACTCAGAATGATAAAATAAATCTTTTAGTGAAGTTGATTTTAACAGTCTGTGTTTGAAAATACCGCTTTTAGAAAGTAGGGGCCCGATTCACAGAACTAACTTAAGACAAAATCCTAAACTTGCTACCATTTTGATATTCACAGAAGGCACTTACTCATTTCGGTATTCACAGAAGTTAAACTCCTAACTTTAGGACTCCTAAATGCCTTCTGTGAATGCACAATAGTTTTTTAAAATCTTACAATATTACACATCTAAAACAAAAAAAAGCTATATTCATGAATAAAAACACTTAAAATGTCATTGCATCAGGTTTGTAGATGGTTAAATATTTAAAATAGTTATGAAACCTAGTTTCCTTTTAACTATTATTAGGAACCTTACAAAGATAGCATTTAACATGATATAATTCGAGTTCAGGCACTTAATCAAGGCCTGCCTGCATGTCCTTCTGCCTCGTGCATTGAAAGGAAACTTAAGTAATGTTTTTCTCTCCTGTAAGAGTTCAGGGCAAGTACACAGAGGATGAAGCATATCATCCTCACCATTATTACACAGTCTACATTTCGTTTGAGTTTCCGGTCTCTCCCACGGGGGAAGGTGACACAGGCCTGGCATTGTTCCAAATCTGGCTTTAAGGAGCACCTGTTTTTTTTTCCGTCCAGCGTGTTACCAGATATTGTTGGATTTCCTTTCTTTTTATAGCCGTTAATTATCGCCCATGCGTGTTTTCTTTTGGTAAGGATAGCTTTGTCGTTTAAGATGGATAGGTGGTTTGCAGTTTCATTAATTATTTTCTTAAACGATGTCTTGGTTATTTTGTTTTCCTATATTGACGTGACCGCAAAATCCTTAATCTGTAACCACATGTTTAGATCTGGGATCTATCCGGAAATCTTGAAAAAAAACCTCCTCAAACCACTCTTAAAAAAGCCACATCTTGATAAGGATGACCTGAAAAATAACCGACCGATAGCCAGTCTTCCATTCTTGGCAAAAGTAGCAGAAGAAGCAATGAATTCACAGCTATTCGAATTCATCGAGGAACACCACTTATTGGATAATACCCAATTTGGGTTCCGTAAGTTTCATGGCACCGAAACCGCCTTGATCAAAGCAGCGGATGACAGCAGAGTCATCCGAGATCAGGGTGGAACAGCAGTGTTGGTGCTACTTGACTTATCTGCAGCCTTCGATACGGTCGACCATTCTATCTTGGTCGACTGTGTGGAAAAAATGGGCATCCAACAAGTAGCTAAAGATCTACTGGCCTCCTTTCTCTCAGGTAGGACTCAGGCTGTCACTTTGGGATCTATCCAATCGACTAATCTGTCTCTGCCGTGTGGGGTACCTCAAGGCTCATCGCTGAGTCCGACACTTTTTAATATCTATGTGTCGGACCTAGCCAATATCATTCGAGCACATGGGATGAGCCTTACCTCATATGCAGATGATACACAGTTAGTCTTGTCCGTTAAAAACAACGGACATAAGATGGCCGAGAGTTTCAAAGAATGTATCTTGGCAATTGGCGACTGGATGGCCTCCAATTGTTTAAAGCTCAATTCTGATAAGACGGAGGTAGTCATTTTTGGACAACTAACACAAGCTGGTCCCCCGATTGGTGGCCCGCATCCTTCAGAACTCTGCCTAAGCCCACTTCCAAGGTAAGGAATCTGGGAGTTGTTTTTGATGACCAACTCAACTTTGTCGCCCATGCCAACCAAGTAGCATCCTCAGCCTTACTCAAAGGTGCAGGCGCAGTGCGTCGATTTTAGACAAAGGAGGCATCCGGTCTGGTGAGAGGCGTGACTTGTACTCGAGTTTGTGGGAGGCAGAAAACAGCGTGGTATTTTCTGTCATTTTGGCACTTTGCTGGCGAGCGCTGGCGGAACGGGCGCTTATTGGAGGAAGACTCGGTGCAGCACTATTCTCGGTGAGCGCATTCAGGAACTTGTGTTATACGAGAGTTTTGTTTATTTTCACTGAACTGTTTTCGGATGTTGCACAACGAGTGGGGAAATATTTAAAAGGGCAGTGACTGTGGCGGTGACTGTCTGACCTGGATAGTGGTAATAAGGTAACTTCCATTTTGCGCACGGTGCTTGCAGAAATCCGTTGCGGCGTAGCGGTTTGAACCTAAAATTCAGTGCGAGCTGTACTTTTCAAATATCCTCATTCACGTCATGGCGCGCGCAATTACCTCTGTCATGCTCCCTTCGTGACATCATCAGTGACACCGTTCTTCACGTGCTGCTGACCGACACTCTACTGCTCTAACGTGCCATGAGCCACTCGGCACGACGTGAGGCAGCGTGCCGCCATTTTGAATTTGGTGGTGCATGTTTGATTATCGGACATCTTCCTTCAATTTGTCAAACAAGATGTATGGTTAGGAGAAAGTGCGGAGCAACGAGTGGAAGGGACTTTCCTCATAGACTGGATGACATTCTACTTTTCTGGCGAAATTCAACGGCGACTGCGGGGAGCTCAGCTGCGTCTGCGGGGAGCTGTGTACAGAAACCCTGGGTGAGAGGTCGCTCACCGGAGCTGATGTCATTCATTAATTACAGTAGTAGTTGACATTTCGTTGCATGATTTGTACTGGTTAACACCTCTCTGCATGTTTTGAATGTGCCGATGTATTTGTTTGTGTTGTACCTTATGTTGTACCCACTTAAGGGGATGTTGTAGTCTTGGTTTTCCAGGGTGTTTGTCGGTAGTCAATACCCCATTCATGTTCTCAGGGTTGGTATCCTGCGGTGTACCCTACATAGGGGAGGTTGTGTGTGTGTGGGTAGTCAATGCCCTATTTATATTACTTTACTGTGGTAGTGGTGTTTGTGGGTAGTCCATGCCCCATTTTGGTTCCCAGGATTATTGGTTCCCAGGATTATTGTCCTGTGGTGTACCCTACTCAGGGGAGGTTGTGTGCTTGCGGGTAGCCCATGCCCCATTTTGGTTTACAGGTTTATTGGTTCCCAGGATTATTGTCCTGTGGTGTACCCTACTCAGGGGAGGTTGTGTGTTTGCGGGTAGTCCATGCCCCATTTTGGTTCCCAGGATTATTGTCCTGTGGTGTACCCTATTCAGGGGTATTGTCCTGTGGTGCACCATTCTCAGGGGAGATTGTGTATTTGCGGGTAGTCCATGCCCCATTTTGGTTCCCAGGATTATTGTCCTGTGGTTTACCCTACTCAGGGGAGTTTGTGTGGTTGCGGGTAGTCCATGCCCCATTTTGGTTCAAAGGTTTGTTGTCCTGTGGTGTACCCTATTCAGGGGTATTGTCCTGTGGTGTACCCTACTCAGGGGAGATTGTATATTTGCGGGTAGTCCATGCGCCATTTTGGTTCCCAGGTTTATTGTCCTGTGGTGTACCCTCCTCAGGGGAGATTGTGTCTTTGCGGGTAGTCCATGCCCCATTTTGGTTCCCAGAATTATTGGTTCCCAGGATTATTGTCCTGTAGTGTACCCTACTCAGGGGAGGTTGTGTGTTTGCGAGTAGTCTATGCCCCGTTTTAGTTCCCAGGATTGTTTTCTTGTGGCGTATCCTACTTAGGGGAGGTTGTCGTATTTTACTAAGTTAGCTCCCTGTGTTGTTTCATGTGGAGATTGTTTGGGCACTATCTTCTGATCGAAGTCTACCTTCTTGGAACTCGTGGCCAAGGGTTTCATGTTGGTAGGACTTTGAGTTGGGAGCTTTATCTTATTTTCAGTGTCAGCATGTTTTTATCAGGGGATTTTTTTTTTTCTCCAGAGTGTTTTCTCTGGTGAATTTTTGTTATGGGGTTTACACTTATAACCCTGTTGTATCTCTCTCAAGTGTCTGTGTCTACATTCATTTTTGTGTCCAGGGTGTTTACCCTGTGGTGTACCCATGTATGGGGAGGTTGTGAGTATGACCACCTTTCTTAGCTGTTTTGGTCTTGATTCATCTGAACCATGCTGTTTCACTAAGGGAGGGGGATGTGGCATGTTATTGTATTTTTGCTCATTTAATGTTTAGCATTGTATCGTAATTCTGCTCATACTAATGATACCTCTTATCCTACATTATTAGATTTTGTTTATCTCATTTTTGTACTTTCCTGCGAATGTTATATTTGAGGTATCTTGCATATCTTTTCCTCTATTCTGTGTCATTCCCTAAGGAGAGAGGATGTGTAGTAAATGACTTCTCCACTGTCCTCCACTAGATAGACTGTACTATGACATCTGTGACATCATAGAATTCCTGGTGAAGTAATCACAATGAAGATTGTTTGGATAAAAAGGTAAGTTTATTGCAGATAACAGCTTAGACATCCACAGTCCACAAAAGCGGCTCTCTCTCAGCCCAACTCCCATATATGGAATATAGGCAGACAGAGGAAACATAACAAGACTAGAAAACATTCTAAATGTTAATACTACACACCTTCCCCCTTGAAACATAAAATAAAGTAAAAATAAACATAAAAAAATAAGCAAAATCAATTAACAAAATCCTGTAATTTAACAGGAGAATGTCTGATGCGAGAACTTTTCCTTAAATTAACTACATTGCCAGAATCAACGCAAACATCATCCAAACCCCTGACATTGTCACAAGAATCAACATTCATGGAACCAGAATCCGAAGTAACAAAAGATGAACCACCAGAACCAAGGAAACAGAAGTAGAAGCATCACAACTAAATGTGTCCAGCAAAGCCGCACAGTTATCCTGATCATCATAAGGTTTAGAAGAAACAAAGTGTGGAAACAACTTAGGATATCCAGTTTTACATAAAGAAATACGTCTAAAATTCCAAATCTTACCTCCTTCAACCCATACAGCCTTACTAAATACTTCCACCACTTTGCATGAATCAGACCATTTAGCCCACTTATTACCATAAACACCACCAAATTTAGCTCGAACCAAATCACCCACCTTAATTTTGGAACAACTGACCGAAGACCCTCGGGAAATTCCTCTCATTTTACTCTGATATGCCACCACTTTATTTCTGACTTTTGAAGAGTCAAGCAAAGAATCAAATGGGATTTTACTTTTAATCCAACAGGGTAACAATTTTGAACCTGGCTTCCTACCACGCAACATCGCAAAAGGAGATAAGCCAGTAACAGAATTGGGAGAGGTGCGATACGACAACAAAGTTGCACGTAGGGACTTTTTCCAATCTAAATCACTTCTAATAGCAAGTTGAATAGACTCTTTAATGACTCTGTTGAAGCGTTCTATTTGACCATTAGCCTGAGGGTTATAATTAGATACCCTCTTATGTACTACTCCACACCTCTCAAGAAAAGCAACAAACTCTTTACTGATAAGCTGAGGACCATTGTCAGAAACAATTTATGCAGTAATAAACTCCATACAAAAAACCTCATCCAAAAATTCAATAACTTGCGCTGACCCAATTTTGTCCACAAGCTTCAACTCAGGCCATTTAGAGAAATAATAAATCAACACTAAAGCAAAGATATCCCTGTTGGGAGATAAATTGAGTGGACCAACGATATCAATACAAAGTTTTTTCCATGGAGTAGAAACAAATTCAACAGGAGAAACACCCACAACTAAAGGCTTTGCCGATTTGTCACTATGGAAACAAGAAGGACATGACCTGACCCATTTGTCAACCATGCAATCAACTCCAGGCCACCAATAGAATTCCCTAATGCACCTTTTGGTGCTAGGCATACCCAAATGTCCCTCATGAGCCATAGAGATAATTTTCTGTCTCAGTTTAAATGGAGGAACTATTTTGTCACCACGAGTTAAAAATCCTTGATCAAACATCAATTCATCTCTTACTTTCCAAAAAGTAGACAAATCACCAGATAGCTTACATTCTTCAGGCCAGCCCAATTGCATAAACTTCACAATATCAGACAAGATACTGTCATCACACATGGCTGTTTTCCATTTGGTTTCAGAAATGACCACAGAAAAAGGTTTGGAAGCTTCACTATTAACATCTTCAATAGAAAACACTACATCCATATCGGAACCAACAAAAGAAACATCAAAGGAATCTGACAAGGGCAAACAAGACATACAATCAGCATGCACATTAAGACGTCCGGGAACATATTCAACTTCGCACTGAAACTCTTGCAATTTGGCAGCCAAACGAGCAGTCAAAGTTCTCCACCCACCAGCAGCCAACATATTGAATCAAGGTTTATGATCCGTTCTCAAGCGAAATTTGGTACCCCCCAAAAATTGCTGAAAGTGTTGAATGGCCCAAGTAAACACCAGCAATTCCTTTGTGATGGTGGAATAATTATATTCAGCACCCCGTAGAGTTCTTGATGCATAGGAAACTACATATTCATCACCAGAATTCCTCTGCATCAGCACAGACCCTAAACCAACATTGCTGGCGTCCACTGACACAATACAATCTTTGCCGACCTCAAAGGGTCTCAAAAACGGGGCATTGACAATCTCCTTCTTAAGCAAATCAAAAGCAAGTTGTTGCTCATTGTTCCACACAAACTTTACATTTTTCTTCAATAAAGACCTCAAGGATGAACCTTGGTGGATTAATCTTGCACACATTTGCTATAAAATTCTGTGAGGTCTAAAAATGACACAAGTTGCTCCTTAGTAAGTGGAGCAGGAGCATTGGAAATACTCTTTATGTGGTTGAATTTAGGCTTAATACCTTGTGATGAAATTTCATGTCCCAAATATTCCACCTTATCACGTCTGAATTTACATTTAGAAAATTTCAGAGATAACCCTTTTTCTTGTACACGTTGAAGAACCTTCTCTAAATTCTTGTCATGATGCTCAAAGTCTTCCCTAAAAATCAGGATATCACCTTGGAAAGCAATGGCACCATCACAACCCTCTAGAACTTCCTTCATGAGTCTCTGAAAAACAGAAGCTGCACTAGCTAAACCGAATGGCATGCGGCGATACTAAAACATGCCCTCAGGTGTAATAAAGGTTGCAAGAAATTTGGAATCATCATGTAAAAGGACTTGGTGATGGTGATAGGCACTGGCTAGAGCTATTGTGGAGAACACACGAGCCCCAGAAAGTGTAGAAATTAATTCATGAATGTGAGGCAAGGGGTGCCTATCAATTCAAGTTTCCTTATTTAAACTGTGAAGGTCGACACATAAACGAAGTTCGCCATTGCCTTTAAGCGACAAAATTACTGGCGAAACCCAAGGGGAAGACACTACAGGTTCAATTATTTTCTTCGGTACTAAATCAGATAAAATTGATTTCAATTTTTCACTATACACTAAGGGTACATTCCTAACTCTGTGTCGTACAGGAACAGCACCCTCCTTAATAACAATCTTGTGCTTAAAATTAATAAACTCACCCAAATTATCAGTGAAAATTAAAGGGAATTTAGTTTTTATTTTACAAAAAATTTCATCATTCTCCTGAGAAACAATGTAGCAATGTATAACGGAGGGGAAGCATTGGGATCAAGTTTGATGTCCATTTCTTGCTGGTGAGGCCAACCCAGAATTGATGTTCCTTTGGTTGTAACATAGACCTTTCCCCTAGTTGTTCTGTCTTTAAATTTAAGGTCAGCCCACATGAATCCGTCAAGATTAACTTTCTAACCTGAGTAACCACCAGGTTGTATATCAGGAGTGAAAAGTTTTGTGGTATTCCAAAACTTATCAAAAATATTTCTGCCAATAATGCTATACCAAGCACTAGAGTCAATCAACATAGAAATTTCCTTCCCATTAACCAGAATTTTATAGCTGGGAAAACCCTTGCACTTGGTGTCACCGACACACAACGAACTATTTATTTCTGAAACTTGCTCCTGATCCGCTACGCTATCCTCAAACGACACCAAATTTACCTTTTGGAAGGATCTGCAAATTTTGTTAAAATGACCAGATTTTTTACATTTGATACAAATTTTATTCCAAGCGGGACATCCCTTGTAACTTCCAAGGTGGTCAGTGCCACCACACCTGTAACAAACAATTTGGGCTTTCTTAACAAATGGCTTATTTACTTTAGCAAAGCCCCCCTTTTTAGAAAAAACAAAAAGGAGGTTTATTAGGATTAGAAAAATACTTAACAATGGCTACTTCAGGAATAATACCTTTGTTTTTAACAACCTGTCCCCTGATCTCACTAACGAAAATTTCTGGTTGTTCAATTCCCTTAGCGATATTCAGTACAGCACTAAGAGAAGATTCTGTCCCCATCCACAAACATTCCTGAATTTTTTTCTCTTGGTTCTCATCATAATCTGGTCTCTCAAAACTTGTTCGAATTCAATTGTTTCAAACGCACAAGAACTAGCTAAAGTGCGTAAAGCGGCCACATAATTCTCAATGGACTCATCCTCCTTCTGAGCCCATGAATAAAACGTAAACCTTTCCATGACAGTGTTAATTTTTTTGCCGAACCTAATGCTCATTTGCTTAACAGTGACCTCAAAAACATTAATGTCGCCAGAACCATCTATAGGAGGAAGATTTACTAACTCCTTTAAACCTGCACAGCAGATTAAATGTACTTTAGTCAAAATATTAATTAAGGCTTCTCTTTCACTTAAAGACTTTCAGTCGAAGAATTTCCAGGCAATTAGGTGCAACATTTACAATTGAATTGAAAACCAACTGACAGCTGAGTTATGCCAGATACCCACTGCCAGTAATATTTATTCAAAAGAACAAGATAATGTCGCACATGAGAGGAAACAGGCTTGTGTGAATATTTCTAAACACAGCTCGCGCTTCTGAAATGCCAAACAAATTAAATGTCTTCTTTCAGCTGAGCTCACAACTCGAACTTATAAGTTTAGATCAGCAGCATATAATACACGCAGACATCCACAAAAGATACTCACAATGAAATAGTGGATATTCTGTTGAAAACAGCAAATTGTAATCCATTTAGAAGCAAGTGAAGAAGTCCATAGTACAGTTTTTCAGGCTGGAAATCTTTACAAGTCATCAATATGTCAAATTTAAAATAATTAGAGAGAAGTGAACGCTGTTATAAAAAAAAAATATCCTTGATAGTAGGTTCTTTTCAAGACAAAATCCCATCCTCGTCGCCAAAAATTGTGAAGTAATCACAATGAAGATTGTTTGGATAAAAAGGTAAGTTTATTGTAGATAACAGCTTAGACATCCACAGTCCACAGAAGCGACTCTCTCTCAGCCCAACTCCCACATATGGAATGTAGGCAGACGGAGGAAACATAACAAGACTAGAAAACATTCTAAATGGGAATACTACACCTGGGTGTCTCTCTGGCTCACAGTGCCTCTCTCTACCTGACTGTGGCAGTTGGTCAACTCAGGCTGAGCTGCTAACAGCTGGCTCCTGGTGGGGTTGTTATATCTGTACTTCTTATCTTGTCCTATCCATCTAACCTAGAAGGGATCTACAATAAAGGATTTACCTACTTACACAGTTGGACTGTGCATCTTCCTTTACTACACATTCAATACACAGAAAGAATTAACAGAGAATTCCTGAAGCAAACAATAACTCCTAAAGCAATCAGCACCTCCTGAGTCAATTAAATGCATTAAGATCTACCTTATCCCAACTTCATTGGAGAACATAAAGCTAGAAGCATATAGAGACTTAAGAGGTCGAGTTTTGGACTTGGCCTTGTTGGCTAAATTTAACTTAAACCTTTTGCTTTTCCCCTAGACCGTTTTCCTGACAGAGAGCTGTGAAGTTAGATGCCGTAGGTACTTGCCACAGGTAATCAGTGTGCAAGTAAAGATGTTCCCTGTATAAATTGTAGTGGTGTTCGGTTGTCTCTGATTAGCATGTTTGCCTTTCTAGCAAGATGTGCACTGTGTGTGCCAGAGCCAGTACTAAAGAAATGCGCAGAGAGGGAACACAGGTCTTCAGTGTAGGGCCTGCACGCATTAAGCTAAATTAGCATGTTTTCCTGACAAGTGCTACCACTTGTCAGGCCTTACTTTCCCTTTTGCATAGACATGGGTGTAGTGGAAGAGTCTGATATATTCCAAATACCTTTATTGGTTCAAGCAGTAAATCAAGTAAATACAACAGGTGAGTGTCAGGAAAAACTGCATACAGTCTTCAGGCATCTCGCTCACTGACTACCAAATCTAGAATGATACCTGACCTAACATTTCATAGCTCTAACATCACGAGCACTTAAACGAACATTGTGGCCCATCTCAATGAAGACACCATTTCGTAAATTTTTGGCAGGGGAAACTTTTCAATTACAATATTATTATTCAGGTGGCGCAAATCACTGCACAAACAAATGTTTCTGTTGTATTTCCGGGCAACCTGTTCTATATCTAAGGTTTCGACCTTACATCTTCCCTGTTTCTCTGCCTCTGCTGTTCAGCTAGTGTGAGTGGAAAGTTAGTGTGCATGTGATGTCATTGGAATGTTTGGTATGCTGTGAGTGGACTGTGAGTTGGATCTTGGGCTGAGCAGCACAGAGGATGCTCCTGGTGGGGTGTTGATTACATATATACTGGGAAAACCACCTAATCATCTAAGAAGAATATACTTATCATCTGTAACCTATCCAAGTCTTTTGGAATTCCTTACCAGGATGTAACACAACCATTTCCGGAGAAATCCATTCAGATGTTTCAATTTCTTCAATTACTCCTTTAGATAGTAAACCTTGTATCTCTTTCTTAAGTTCCTCTCTGATTAGTATGGGAATGGGTCTTGCTTTGTTTACCTTGGGCTCAGCATTAGCTTTTAGTATGATTTTGTGCTCAAAACCCTTTAGCGCTCCCAACTCTTCACTAAAAACTTTTGGATAACTTTTACACAGCACATCACCCAATTTACTGCATTCATCCATAATCAAAACTTTTTCTTTGCTATTGGGGTCCAATATAATGTTTACATTTTTTTGATCAAACCATGCCTGGACGGATGGTCCAACCTTTGCCACATCCAACTTCCCTCTAGTGGATCTTCCTTTGAATAAAAGGTAAGCCACCTGAAACCCAACATGTCAATCTTTTCTCCAGTGTAGCTAACAGGGCTGATATCTGACGTAGTCAAGTGTTTTCCTATCTGATCTACAAATTTTTGTTTTAAAACATCTTCATTTACAATGGTGTAGGGGGATCCAGAATCCGCATAGACATTCACAATAACTCCCCCCAACGATATTTCGCATATGGGCTTGCCTTCCAGGGAATTTTCAGAAATATTTATAACATAATTTCCTCTCACATTTTTCACAAACCCTTTCTCTACCACCTCATCTTCCACATCACATCCTTCCTCATCCCAAATATACTTTACATTACTGAGTTTACTGCACATTTTACTAAAATGATCCATAAGTCCACATATGCCACACTTCTTCCTCAACGCTGGACACATTTTACTGAAAGCCTAATGTTCTCTACTATCACATCTCTAGCATCTTCTTTCTTCTATTTTTCTATCTTTACTCTGATATTTTTCCGGTGGATTCATCCATCTCCCTTGTGGCTGTTGATGATTAATTCTTCACCAGACCCTGAATTTTGCATATAGTTCCTGGAGTTTTACTTGCATCTTTGTCTGCTTCTTTAACAACTGTTGCGCATTAACCAGACATTGCAGATTTTCTCACTATAGCTACTACGTCATCTAGTGGTGCATCTCCATTTACCCATAGACGGTCCTGTAGTGTAGAATTGTTATTATGCATGACTAACTGATCCCGTATTAGATCATCATGTAATCCTCCAAATTTGCAGTCAATAGCTAGTTTCTTTAAATCATCAATCCACTCGTCTACTGTCTCTTCTTTGATTTGTTTTCTTTGAAAGAATGTATTCCTTATAACTCTGATACATACTTTTGGTACACAATACTTGTCCATACCTTTAATTGTATTTTCAAACACATCTAAATCTGGATCAGCACATTTACTCATCTATAAATATGCTTTTAAACCCATAGGTCCTAACGAATGCAATAAAATCCTTTTTTTCTGTTCAGCTTTCATCTTCTTAGCTTCATCAACTGCCTCTATACAATTTATAAAATACTCCTTCCATTCAACCCATTTCATATTAGGTTGTGCACTTGTAACCCAGAATGGTTCAGGAGAACTAATCGAAAAGTTTTGTTGTGCCATGTCACTGGTTCCTCTTACAGTGCTATCACCTTCATCCATAAACAGTATAACCATGTAGTCACGTATCCTTGGATAAAGACTTTCCCAATTTAAAAAAGTAAACTTTACCCCGGCCTTCTCACCTATTGTTTTAACGATTGTGTAGACTCCCCAAATAGGAGTTCCAAAATTAGTTTGCAGCGTTAAATTCAAATAGTTGTGTGCTCTATTTCAACCACCGATGAGCACTCTGTGGCAATCGATGTGAATACTGCCCAAAAATGCCGCTGCGCAAGGTCACGTTGCGTGACCTTGCGTGCTGATGTCAATCCTCTTTCTCGACGTCAGTACGCTACTGTCTGCGAATGCCCGGTGACGCGTAGAGGAGAACACCCCAGCGTCACTAGCTTCGCGCTCAGCTAGCTCCGAATGCTACTGCTGCTCGAAAAATGCAGCCGGAGGCAGTCAATCTAACGGCCACTTCGCAAACGCACAAAACAGGTAAATCTTACCACAGTTAGCTGCATACAATTCCGTAAAATTCATGTAGATGAGAATCACTCACGACAAAGTTTCGTCGAAGTTTCTCCTATTTCAATTCAGTTTTTCCTTCACAATGACAGTTACAGTACGATAAGTAGTACGATACGAATTTCCTCTTTGAACCAGTTTCGGTTTCCCTTGTCACCAATTTGTAGTGGAAGAGACTGATATATTCCAAATAACTTTATTGGTTCAAGCAGTAAATCAAGAAAATACAACAGGTGAATGCCAGGGAAAGCTGCATGCAGTCATCAGGCTTCTCGCTAACTGACTACCAAATATAGAATGATACATGATATGATATGATATGATATGATATGATATGATATGATATGATAACTGGTATTTCTAAAGCGCTCCTTCACCAACGGTTTCTTTGAGCTGCAATTGGGGGCTGCGTGAACACGTGCATAGGGTGAGCTAATGATCGTAGGCCCGAGAGAAGAGCCAAGTTTTCAGGGATTTTCTGAACATGGGTATGAATCGATTTGACGTAGTTCAGGAGGGAGCGTGTTCCAGAACTGAGGTGCCAAGAACGTAAACCGAAGTCCACCCAGTTTCTTTAGTTTAAAGGTATGAGGGGTCAGCAGATTGGAACTGGCAGAGCGAAGGGCGCGGCGAGGGACATAGCGCTGAATTCTGTTGGCTAAGAAGACAAGACCGTGAGACGAGATGGCTCTGTGAGTCAGACAGCCCAATTTGAAGAAGCAGCGTTGGGAAACTGGGAGCCAGTGGAGGCTTTTAAGCAGGGTTTTCACGTGGTGTGACCTGGGCTGCCCATGTATGAGTCTGGCTGCTTGGTTTTGCACCAGTTGAAGCCTTTGTAGTTGACAGGCGGGTATTCCGGCGTATAGTGAGTTAGCATAATCAATGCAAGACATTACTAGGGCCAGATTGACTTGAACAAGGGCCTCAAAGGAGAGAAATCTACAAATTTTTCGGATCCTACATAGATGGAAGAAGCAGGAGGAGATCTGGGTTTTTTGGGTGAGATCACTGCTGATTGTGACCCCCTGGCTTTTGACCGTGCTGACTTGGGAGGGGGAGGAGCCCAGGCGGGTAGCCAGAAGTTGAGATTTCAAGGGTTAACTGCGGCCCTGGTGAGGACCAGCTTGGTCTTATCTTTGTTTAATTTTAATTGGCTTTGATTCATCCAATTGCTTATAAGTGTCATGGTGGATTGGAAAGTTTCCATTGCATGGGGGGAAGAATCAATGGTAAAGACCAGCTGGATGTCATTGGCGTAGTTAAAGATAGCTACGTCTCTCTTCCGTAAATCGGAGATCAGCGGACGGATATATAGATTGAATAGAAGCGGGGAAAGAGAGGACTCCTGAGGAACCCGACAAGTGAGTCTATTTTTCTCAGAGGAGAAATCAGGGAGGCGAATGGCTTGGTGACGATTGCTGAGGAAGGAGAAGATCCGTTTTTGGTAGGGTGCCCAGGATGCCGGCGCCCTCGACCCGTTTGACCAGTAGACTGTGGTTGACGGTGTCGAACACCGCTAACAGATCTAGGAGCACTAGGGCCTGTGAGATGTTTTGGTCTCCTCCTTTTCTCAGTTCATCATGGACCGCTAACATGATGGATTCAGTGGAGTGTTCCAGTCTAAAACCTGCTTGGTGTGGGTCCAGGTAGTGCGAGTATTCCACGAATGTGCTAAGACAGCTGGCCACATGGGCCTCCAGAATTTTACTCAAAAATGCTAAGAGCGAGATGGGTCGAAAGTTGCTGGGGACGAGGGGGTCTGCTCCTACTTTTTTCAGGAGAGGTCTAACTTCCGCAGTTTTGAAACAGTTGGGGACAATGCCGGTGGCTAGGGAGTTATTGAGGAGGGATAGTGGGGGTTCTGGAAGCTGGAGGAAGATCTCTTGGGTGATGTGGGGGGGGGGGACAGCTGTCAGTGGGTGAGCCAGAGCGGACAGTTTTGAGTAAAGAAAAAAAATCTCCTCAGTGAGCGGGTTACGGTGCGTCGGAGCAGGTTCCAAAGGGGGGGAGCTCCTCGGGATACTGGCTTTGATTTTAGATATCTTGTCAATAAAGTTGGTATTGAGGGAGTCACAGAGCCGTTGTGAAGGAACTGGTTTCATGGTGATGCGATTGGGTTTGATGAGTTCGTCTACAATATGGAAGATGTCTTTGGCTTTATTGGAGGAGTTGAGGACCTTTAATGAGAAGTAATCTGCTTTAGCTTTTAGGATGGCGCCTTTATATTCCTTGAGTGTAAGCACAAAGGTGGATTTTTTTTCGGGCCAGTAATCTTGTCTCCACTTGCACTCAGATTGACTCAAGGTCAGTTTCATTTCCTTGAGATTAGTTGTGAACCAGCCATGGGCGTTGTGTGGTCTTCTGCATTTGACCTTCCTGAGGGGTGCCAGTCTATCTCTGGCAGCAGCTAGCCATGTATTGATGTCTTCTGCCTGGGCATGGGGGGATGCTTGAGGGCCCATGAAAGGTGGGTCCGGGGGGTTTAGAGGAGGATAGGATGGAGCAGAGCTCAGGGATGTTGACCCGGCTCCAGTTCCTTGCCTGGCCTGCCCCTGGGGGAGGGGTTTTAGTAAGGGGAGAGGTCAGGATGGAAAAGGAAATAAATTGGTGGTCCGACCAGACTTGTAGATCTAAGATCTCCAGGTTGGATGTCCAGACCTGGTCCCATATGTGCCCCTTGTAGTGAGTGGCTACTTTTATGTGCTGGGTAAGATTCATCCCAGTCAGATATTCGGTGAACGCCACTGAGGGGGTCGTTTCCTGATCGTCATATGGCCTATAGTTAAAGTCCCCGATTATTAGCAGTTTGGCATGATTTATGGCAAGTTCTGCAATGCTATTTGCAAAGGTTTTCAAAGGTTTGCGGGAAAATGGGCCTGTGGCTGGGGGGTCTATAGACTAACGCACAGACAAAAGGGGGGAGAAATTAGACTCGAGTCTGAAAAAACGTCAGTCTACCGAGGGGATTTGAGAGATAGATAGCGAAGTCAATTTATGGGTTTGTGATATTATGGCCGCCACTCCACCACCAGCCTTGGGCTCTGATCTATTGACCTGTAGGGCATAGTAGCTGTCAGGGATGGCTGCTAGCATATCAGGTGTAGATTCCTCTGTCAGCCAGGTTTCAGATAGAAGTAAAATGTCGGGTTTGTGGTTGTCAAGGAGATAAAAGATTTCTAATTGGTCTTTGACCATTGAGCGGCTGTTAATATACCAGATGGACAAGCTGTTGTGGGTCTTCGTTCCGAGGAGGGGGGGAGAGTGTGGGAGGTCGTTTTTGTGGGCTTGAAGAGTGGTGGAAAGTAGGAAAAAGCGGGGTCGGTGTACATAGCTCTAACCTCACGAGCACTTAAAGGACCATTGTAAAGCCTTTTAACTAAAAAGAACAACAAAAGAAGACAATATAACAATAGGGCACCCCTGTAGGACATCTTGGGTAGCCCCTAGGCAGGGTGCAGTGTAGGTAAAAGGCAGGACAGGTGTCAGTGTGGGTGCTAGGCCCTGACAGTGGAAAATACTCCATTTCATTTTCCCTGGTGAAAGGCCATCCTGCCTATAGGGCAGAATGGAGGAGGCAGGGTGTAGTATTGTTAGCCTAGTTTCCCAAGATTTGGAAATGGAACAGTGAAGTTTGGTATGTCTGAACTCACAGCATCATAACACATCTTTTTGGATAGATGGTTATGCCGCTGTCATATAGTTAATGCTTTTCTATATATTGTGTTAAGTTAGCATGAGTTTATTAAATGTTTAAACGACATATTTTCCTTCGGCTGCAGTTTGCACACGGCACATAATTATTATTGTAGCTTTCAACCTAGACCAAAGATGTGATTTATTAAGAATAATATGTTATTGCTCTGATATCAGTCGTGCCTGGTAGACTTGGTACACTGTCTGCACACTGAGAGCTATAGCCTCTAAGAATAACCTAACACAAGGTTGCTGGGAGGCCTGATCGCACCACATTAGACATAACACAAATAATGTTGCTGCCAACATTGGGCTCTACGCGGGTTTAAGATAGAGTTACTGAGAATGCAAAAAACACTCTTGATGGTGCTTCGCATGCAGAGAGTTGGTAGCTGATGATGTGATCTTCTTCTGCTGACATTTAGAGGTATGGGCCCGCCCTGCTAGAACCCAAATGAGACCTTCTTAGATATAATATAGTATGCTAAATATGGTGAGCGAAATATAGGTTATACAGATTTCTATAGATGTTTGCATTATAATATGCTATGTATGTATGTATGTATAGGCATTTATATAGCGCACTACTTACCCATAGGGTCCCAAGGCGCTTCGACCGCTGCAAAACCCTTCCTGGCTTCCCTGAGAGATGGTCCCTTAATGGGTATCTCCAGGGTGAGACCAGGCATCCCCGGCGGTCTGGTGGGGCCGTTAGTGAAGATGAGGCAAGCTAATGCCCAGAGTTGCCGAGTGTGATCGCTGATCAGAGTGGGCACCGAGGCGAGAGAATTATCGAGTCCGCTGACCCTGGTCCAGAAACCTGCCGCGCCGGGATTCAAACCCTGGTCCCGGGCCGTCCTCTGCTCTCGGGTCTGCCGCCTCTAACCAGTGAGCCACACTACTTCACCGTTCGCTTACTATGGACTAGTGACTATGCTGATAACTCTGATTTTTATAATATGTATGTTGGTATTATATAAGATACTGCGTTTGAGAACCTTGCATTGAAAAATAAATATTTCAAACTTGCACGTGTATTCTTTTACTCCCCTTTGTGGTTTGAAATGATTATAGAGCGAAATAGTGTTCATGTGTTCCACGATACCTGAGGTACCCTAAGTACATGTTCTGGTTTGTCTAAGTCATTGGGAGTTTGTTATGACCAATGAGACACTGTAGCTAGCTCGGTAAGGGGATTTCTGATACTAAGGTGAATTTTGGGTCATCCTGATTCACCCAGGTTCTAGATCTCTGTGCACAGTTCTGTGGGAGAACGGAAACCCTGCTACACTGCTTTATGTCCAGAAACTGCTGTTTGAGGAAATAACTGAGTTTCTTCTTTAGACCTTTGTGTGTGTCTCAGCAAAATGTGAATTGCCTGCCTAAATGTGGCAGAGGTGAGAAAGGCTGAGGAAAGTCGTGCCCCAGGGGAGGGGTGGAGATGGCGCCAGGCCGCCATGCACCTGTAGCGGGGAGAAGGAGAGGCTTTAGGAGGTGAAGAGGCCTGGTTCAGAGCCATAAAACAATAGACACATCACCCTTTGAGTGATCCAGGCCCCCAGTAGCAAAGAGAAGACGGTGACACTGGGGGGGCGGCATATACGCAAGACTACAAAGACAATGAGGGGTATAACTGGAAGAACTGTAACCCCAAGACTTTGTTTATGTTGATGATGTTGTTGAGAACGGTCTCTGTATCATTCAGAGAAGTGCTAGGAGCTCTTTGAAGACGCCGTGGACGGGTCAGGTCTTTGACGCTTTGACCTGTCCGTGAAGTGGAAGAAAACGTCAGCCTTATGAAGAGTTGCTGAATAGGCCGAGGGAGACACTTGACCCTGGCTTCGTGATCTGGAGCTTGTGCGTAGTTTGTAGTTCTTGACCGAGGAGAGACTAAAGGGGCCCCGCAGTGGGTAGTGTCCCCCCTTCTTTCTGAGCAGGACTTTGCTGTGTGCTGCGTCCTATATTCAAGGGCCCGAGGTGAGCTGGCTCCCTGTTCAGAAACACAGGGACATTAAAGTTTCCAGGAAGTCTCAAGTGGCACGGTGGTGGGACCGTGACGTGGCAGCCTGAGACTTCTGAAGGGGTGCCTCAGGTAATAGTGGGCACCCGGAGTGAATCAAAGACTCTGACGCGTAGGGTACGTGTCTTAGTGCGACTACAGGTGTTGGAGCGCCTGTGGATTGTGGGCATTGTGGAAGTGAGCCGAGTTTTGGGACATGTAGGGGGGTGCGTGTCACATTGCAGTCCAGGCATCAGTGAAGAGTGCCGGGACATTGTGGGCACTAACGAGGAGTGAGTTTCCGACACGCGGGTCGGCGGGTGGTGGTGCAGCCAGGGTGTTAGTGGAGAGCACCTAGTACTCGTGTACACCAGGAGAGGTGAGACTCAGATACGCAGCGTGTGTGTCGTGTTGCAACCCAGGCATTAGTGGAGAGTGTCTGAAGACTGTGTGCACCAGGAGACAGGTTGAGTCTCGGAAGCAACAGGGGTGCGTATTGAAGGTGCCACTGGAGGTACTGGTGAGAAGTACCGGGAAGTGGTGAACACCAGGGAGCAAAGAAGTCCTAACAGCGCTAGAGAGGAAGGCCAAGTGATCAGGCCCTCAAAGGCAACTTGAGTAGCACCAGGGTTGTGTGGAAAGCTTTGTGGAAGGAGTTTGTGCTGAACTTCGGCGGCCCAGACGGGCAGTCCCGCAGGAGCTGAACTACCGGCCCGAGCGCACCTTGCCTGTTAAGACAAGGTTCTGGAGTGAGGCCAAGCCACTGCGGCAGTAGAGGAGAGTGGGGTTGTGCCCCCCCAGGTAGAGTGAATCATCGCCTGGGGCAGGGTGCGGGCCGCAGGGACACTCTCTTGCCCTTTCGCTCCTGGCCGCTGTGTGCGCCTGTTGCTTCGGCCAAGATCTTGGTCTCTGCTGGTCCCGAATGGGGCAGTACAGGGGCTAGGGCCCGGAGTGGAACTTGGGTGTCATCGTGGATCCGTTTTGGGGGCAACCGGTCACACGACTTCTAAAAACAGTCGTATAACACTTTGCATATTTGCTGCTAACAAGCTATCGAACTATTGGCTGGCGTTTGTCCATGTTTTACTACACGTATTAAAGCAACAAGATTTACATCCGGTGCTGACCATACTTGCATTACTTTGTGAACTGTCAATAATTATATGTGTGCCCAGGTTTTGTGTTCTGAACTATTGGACAACCTCTGACACTAGAGGTGCTTAACAAACTCAGGGGTTAGTGCACTCTGTACCACGTTAAGTTTCTCGTGCAGGATGCAGGATCATAGTTTAGCACACTGCATTGATTGTTTACTGCACTGTACTCAATTGCACTGTGACGCATTACCTTATTCCTTCCTTGCACAGGGCATGCTGTTGGTGATACGCATTGCATTGTTTTCCTATCGCACTGTACGTAATTGTAGCATTACGCAATGCTGTATTGCTTCCTTGAACAGGGCATGCTGGTTGCGAACCAAGTTGCATTATCTTGTGTTGACTCAGTACATGATCTTGATGCTATGCATTGCATTGTTTCACTGTGGCACTGTACAAGAACACATTGTTAAGTAGTGCAGTATTCCTTGGATTTTGCAACGTGTGTGAATTTAGTGATACGATGTACCTAACCTGTTGAGAACGGTTAAAAGTCAGCGTAACTGTTCGTTAGAAGTGGTGGTTGGGGATTAGGACCGCCCAACTCACCGGAAACAGTATTACCCAGTGTATATATGTGGGAGTTGTATGATGTGGTAATTTCATATATCTTTTTATATACAGTATAGTTGTTTCATACAAACTTGTGTGGAGTTTATTTGTGGCGACATCATTGGTATTGCTGTGGTTGCACATACTGAACGTTTGTGCCTTGGAGATAAGCCTGGCTACTCGTGTCAAGCTACTAAGGGGGTGAGCAGGACTGTATCGCACTGTGTCCTTTCTTAGCCTAACGGGGGAGCGGGAGGGTCTGGGTCGAGCACTTGACAACAATGGTGTGCGCTGGAACACTGGCTTTTAACAGCGAGACTTGACATACAACGTACCGTGTGCTTCTGACCCAACAAGAATGTCAGGCTTCACATAGTAACAAATACGCACATCTGCAACACAGCAATCCGGAAGACCCACTCAGTACTGATTTACACACAACCCCAAACTCTGGATTAGGGTAATCACAACCCTACAACTCTGCACTAGGGTGCTCACCATCCTAGAACAATGTATTAGGGTACTCACCACCCTACAACTCTATACTAGGATACTCACTATTCCACATCTCTGCACTAGGGTACTCACCACCCTAAAACTCTGCCCTAGGCTGCTCACCACCCTATCACTCTGTACTAGGGTACTTGTCGGGTGCACGCTGCCTTCCTGTCAGTATGGTGTTCTTCGAGGTAGTCAGGAGCATGGCACTTGTGGATTCCTCTTGATTTATTATGTTGATGTTTGAATGTTGTGGAGGGAGGAAGTACAGTTAATGTGGTGGGAGTGGGCATTACAGACTTGGACTTCGGACTAAACGCACATCTCTTTCCAATAAAGATGGAACTTTACAAATTCCTGTTTCCTGCCTTTATTTCTGAAGATTACCACAACGGCAACTCTTTCCAACACTGGCGACGAGAAGGAACACACTCATTAGTTGGATTATTTGTTTTCTACCTTTGTCCGTAATGGAATTTGGACTTTACATTTTACAACTACAACAAGGATTACTTCTGTGATGCAGTTCGTGGATTTAGCTATTATCAATTGTTGTGGGTAAGCAGCAGGAAGCTTTCTTGTTTTAGTTTGGGGCGTTTGGGAATCGCTGATCAGCTGCATCTTTTGAGTGGCTGCAACGTTCTGGAGCTTCTGCAATCTCCGTGTTCTATTCTCCTGCGACGGTGCCTGAAGTGACTTGGAGCAGGCCGGGACTCACGGAGCACGTCAAATCATCACAGGAGGTCGCACAGCATGACCTTACATGACAGGCAATTAAAAAAAAAATATGACAGTTTCAGCCTTAGCTAGTACCTCCAGTGTTGGAGCATTATCATGCATGTTGTAAGCTCATAATTCTGTTCCTGCTGCAGTGTAGTAAGTTTATATATTCTACGAAGTGCTGATATCTACTTCCTTTACAGATTGGGAACAGGTGGGAAAATAGTACTTTCTGTATGTTTTTTTTGCAGCTATCTTTATTGCTTGGGTAAACCATTTTTTCTTGAACTTGCAAACAATTTTTTTTGTGTACATTCTTATGGGCTGCTATCTACACAATACTTTGGATTTCTATTAAGCAAATCAGCAACCATATCTGGATGCTATTTGTATTATAGCATTGTGAGAATCAACAAACCATCTGCGTACACTGCATCCTGTGATATGCACACATTTTGCTGATTTGTTAAATCACCTCGGTGACTACTTTTATTGTTTTATCTCTTCTATTACATATTTTCGGATTTTGATAACTTATTTTTATTCCTATATTTTGTCTTGTGTTTCGTTAGTATATTATATTAACTATGTCTGGCATTGTTCCACCTCCTTCTTTTCTGGCATCCCCTGGAGAACCGGTAATAGACTGGGAAATTTGGGAACCAGTATTTCTAGCTTATGTTAAAGTACTTGAAGGGTAGGAATGTGAACCTGCAAAAAATTTGCTTTATTGAAACACTGTTTAGGTGGGATAGGTTTAAAAGAATTAAAAATGTACCTCGATTAGTGAATCCTGGAAACATTAATGTGTACGAGTATGCATTCTGCAACTTAATCAGAGATATGGGAAAAAGAAAAACATTATAACGGAAAGATTCATTATCTATTCAAGGAAACAACAAACTGACGAGTCGATTGAAGATTTTGTGTCATCCCTTAGGTCTCTTGCAGTAACATGCGATTTCGAGCATATTTCTTATGATCAAGTATTCAGGGATCAAATATTAATGAGAACGAACAACAAAAAAGTGCAAGAAAGGTTATGTACCACGTCCGATTTGTCCTTAAATGCTGCTATTGATATAGCTAAATCTATTCAACATTCTGAACATTTGTCAAAGAGATAAGAGGCAATGAGAAAAATATAGTCCTTAGTGTTCCTAAAGAAACTGAGAGACAAAAGCAATTGTTTTCACAAAAGAGCGGGAATAATTTTAAAAAATGACCAAAGGATCAATGAGGTGAGAAGTGAAAACAAGAAAAGCATTTTTGTTTGTTACACATGTGGAAGTAATGGTCATCAAGCTAATTCTAAAGTATGCCCAGCTATTGATAAAACCTGTTCAAAATGTGGCAAGAAGGGTGATTTCAGCAAAGCTTGTAGGTCAATGTATAGAAGGGTAAACATAATACAAGATACAGATGATTGTGATAGCATCTATGAGAATTAGGACAATGATAAAAAAAACTGAAAAAAATGCTGTTATCAATGTTTGTGGTAGTGAGGGAGTCCAGAAATTTCCTTGATGTGAAATTTGTGTTGATGCTGTCGGTTTACAATTTCTTGTTGACACATGTGCATGGTATATCATTATTGCATTAGAAGTTGTAAACCACAAATGGCCTAATAAAAAGTTAAATGCTCCTGATCTCACACCAGGAGGTTTAAACTGGACATAAAATTGATCTGGTCCCGTATTTTTGGGCCAATTTGGAATTTCTTGGACATCACACTTTCGGTAAAAGGTATGTTGCAAAGTCTGGACAATCTCTTCTAGGGTGGCCTCACCAAGAGCAGATGGCAATTAGATTTGATCCTCAGGCTAATCCTCCTGTTTACATGGTAGAACCTTTACAAATCCTTGATAATGGGAGTTCTAAATTTATTTCAGATTTTAAAACACAATTTCCTAGTATTTTTAGTGGTACACTTGGAGAATATCAGAGTTTTAAACACACTATTAAACTTCATGATAATGCTGTACCTGTCCGCCACAGGGTAAGAAATGGTCCCCTTTCTTACAGAAGCAAACTTAAAGACATGCTTAAGGATTCATGTGACAAAAATATCATAGAACCTACAGAATCATCACTGTGGGATTCTCCGTTTGTGATTTCGGTTTGATCTTCTGGTGAACTTCGGGTATGTGTAGATTTGCGCAGTTTAAATGATGTAATTTGGGTAGATTCCCATCCACTACCCAACCTGCATGAAATGGTGTCCACATTAGCTGGAGCACAAGAGTTTTCCTGTATTGACTTGGCCAGCGCTTAACACCATGTTGTTTTAGATGAGGAATCTAAAAATCTACTGCTTTTATTACACCAGATGGTCTATTAAGATATTGTGGCATGCCATTTGGCCTTGCTAGTGCTGCTTTGGTTTTCAGGGGTTGATGAAAAAATCTTTGGAGGGTTTAACAGGGGTTTCAGGATGATATACATGTTTATGGTAAGAATGTTGACGAACATGACAATAATTCAAAGCAAGTGTTTACTGCCTTGTCTAATAACAGTCTTATACTTCGTCTTGATTAGTGCAAATTTAAGGTATCTGAAGTGGAATACTTTGGACACACTAGTAGTGGTTTGGCTGTTAAACCTAAAACGTAATCACATCAGAAATATCGTTAAAGCTGCCATTCCGAGTTCAATGGAACAACCTGTGGTGTTCCTTTGTCTTACAGAATTTTATGCCAAGTTCATTCCAAATTATGCATTCAAAGTAGATCCATTCAGGTGCCTCCTCAAGAAAAATGCGAAATTTGTTTGGCCAAATGATATGTTAACTGCCTTTAGTACTTTTAAAGAATTTGTTGTGGAATGCTGTTGTTTAAAACCTTTTGTGTGTGGTGAACAGTTTATCAGTTTGGTTGATGCAAGTAGCACTGGTTTGGGGGAGTATTATTCCAAAGGGACAATGGAAGAGAAGGGATTGTGTCTATGCATCTAGAGCATTGAGAGATGCCGAGAAGCATTATTCTGTCATAGAGGGGGAACTCCTAGCATGCATTTGGGGTGCTGAACATTTTAGGATATTTGAATAGGGGACCTTTTCATTATAAAAACTGACCACAAGCCCTTGTTTATATGATGTCACCAGGTGGTGGTTGTACTATGTGTGCACGATTAGCAAGATTAGCTTCTAAGTTGCAAAGATTCCAATATCAATTAGAATATGTAAAAGGTAAAGCAAATGTACATGCCGATTGCATGTCTTGGTTTCCTCCTCCTGTGTCTAATCTGGAAGACATTGAGAAAGAAGATTGCAAAGTTGTGTTTACTTTATGTTATATTAATTTGGTATGCAATGTGCAAGCCAATTTACAATAGGGTGTTTGGCTACTTGCAATGTGGAAGAAATTGGCATTAAACAAAGTGAAAGAGTATATTTTAATAGGATGGCCAGAAGAAAGAAAATTGTCTGGTTATATGATGAGCTATTCCAAAGTGAGAGAAGTGTGGCTCACTGGTTAGAGCAGGCAGACCCTGAAGCAGAGGTCAGACCCGGGACCAGGGTTCAATTCCCGACGCGGCAGGGTGTTGAGCTAAAATGTCCACGGACTCGATAATTCTCGCTTCGGTGCCTGACCTAATCATGGGTTCATACTCTGCAACTCTGGGCATTAAGCATGCTTAATCTCCACAACGGCCCCCCGCGGCAGGATGCCTGGCTTTCACCTTGGGGATGCCCTGTAGGGGCTATCTCACAGGAAAAAACCATGACGGGTTCCCAAGGCAAGCGCGTAGATACCCTTTCGGGGGTCGATTCTGGTGCAATATAATAATAATAATAATAATAAAGATGAGTTAGCCATTGAAAATAACGTTGTGAGAGGTGATAACATTATTCCTCCCCATGCTTTAAGGAACACTGTTGTAGTGATAGCCCAAGATGGACATTTAGGTATTTCTTGTACAAGAAGACGTGTCAGAGAGTCCTTTTGGTGGCCAGGCATTGACACATGTGTGGAACATTTTGTCTGATCGTACGCGAATTGTGCATCCAGTGATAAGTCTGCTGTGGCTTTTTGTCCTGAACCGCCAGCCGAATCACTGACATAACCTCGACAGACCGAATAGCGACTAGACAAAATATAGATGACAAATTATCGACTACAAAGATATCGACCTCCAACAATTAAACAAGAAATAACAAATATATCGATTAAAAAAAAATCGACTACAACATTATTGACCATCAATATTATCGCATGTAAAAAATATTGACCAGCAATCCTTAACATAAAACACAGTCAAAATATCGACCATCACTATATAGAATATTATAATATCGTAATTGAAATATTATCGACTTTACAAAATACATACAGAATACGCTTTCTAATAAAAAAAAATATTATACACATCACAAATATACATAATATATTTTTTTAAATAATACAACATACATTAAACATTTCTAACATTTAAAAAAAAACATTCACATCAAATAAACAATTTATAATACATATACAACATTGCAAATAATAAAACATTGATCAATGCACATAATAAATATTCTTTCACTTTAAATCTTAAAAAACACCATTAACCATTGAAAAAGATTGCTTTACCCATAAAAAAACATTACCAAAACCAGTAAAAAAATTCAAATAAGCCAATAGGAACAAGCTGGATAACCAATAAACTTTCTGAAACAATTTAACACATCCTATAAAAAGAAGGATTACACCTGCTAAAATCGCAACCTAAAACACCAAAAAAAGGAAGGAGAAACTCTGCCAGTTTGCTGAAAGAAAATGGATTGACTTCTGCCAAAAACCAGCTACACCTACCTAAAGTAAGTACTACCACCTTTAAATATTTAAAACATGTAAATCTAAGACTTCAAACCTGTATTTAGAAAACAAATAACTAAAACATCTCTTTTATTCCTACTCTATTTTCTACAGATAAAAAGAAATTATTGAAAAACTGCACAACATCAACACTTCAAAGAAAAAAGATAAAAAGTAGGTATCTAATCTACAAAATGACTAAAAACCGTAATAAATAATAAGATAAGGACAAACTAGCTAGCAGAGCACAACAAAAGAAACATAAACAAATATACATTCTTGTAACACATCTTCTCCATCCTAACAGGTACAGAAGAAATACAGCAAAAAGAAAAATTCGAAGAAAAGCAAAACTTGAGTTCAACAAAGAAAAAAAAGGTAAATAATTAACGTGCAAATCAATGTTATTATAACACTAAATACATTATTTAAATACTTTTCTAATAATGTAATGTTTAATTTCTCCTAGCACCAAAAAGCAAACATGACTGAAGGAGCAAAATGTGTGTATTCTCAGAAAGGTAAAATGCTTTTTTGTTACATGGGATATGTATACACTCAAGAGAATCAGAAAGATATGAAAGTTTTTTAGAAATGCACTAAATTCTATTCTAACAAATGTTATGGGAGAGCCATAGCTAGACAAAAAAGAGATACAGCAACTACTCCTCCCACACCTAAAACCTTTGAAGAAGTGCAATTCCCCCCTCAACGCTGTCTAACTCATAATAATGAACCATTTATACTATATGACAACAATTGAAAAGATAAAAGAATAATACTGTTTGTCACTACAGACAACATGACTAAACTAAACCAATGCCAAACTTGGATGATGGATGGTACTTTTGCAGTATGTCCTAAACCTTTTTACCAATTGTACACTATCCATGGTCATTTCCAAAATGCTAATATTCCATTCCTATATGCCCTCCTACCAAACAAACAACGATCTACCTACCAAGAAATCCTATCCAAAGTCAAACAACAAACTAATGACTATTTCCCACAAAATATTATCATTGATTTTTGAAAAAGCAATGATAAACAGTATCCTTAAAATATACCCACACACAGCAATACAAGGTTGCTATTATCATTTTAATCAATGTATATGGAGAAATCTACATTAAGGGGTCGATTCCGATCCTGGAAAAAAACGTCTGTAGATTCGTATCCGGAGCCCTTTCCGTACAAATCGTAGCCGTCCGTCCGAGTCGCGTAGTAGGATCCGCATTCCGTGAATCTGTCCGAATCATCGCGATCCATACGTATTGCAAGGCTGAAACCGTGAACCGTATGACTCGTACACACGCCGTATGACCCGACGAGTACGATCCGGACCAGGGAATCAGGACACGATTCGTACGGTCCACGTCAGGTAAGGGCGATTCGAACTGAAAAGCGCACAAACACATACACACCGTATGGCACGTACCCCCATGATAGCAGGGGTACGGCGTGTACCCCTGCAATCATGGGGGATACGCGCCGTACCCCGCGATCGCAGGGTGTACGCACCGTACACCCAGCGAACATGGGGTACGGTGCGTACACCCCGAGATCGCGGGGTATGGCGCGTACCCCCCTGATCGCAGGGGTACGCACCATACCCCTGCGATCATGGGGGGATATGCGCCGTACCCGTGGGGGCTGTTCCATACCTGTTTTGGGGGAACTCTGCTTTTACAGCTGTTTTCAGCTCTCATAGGAAAAGGGTCATACGGTGCGTACCTGACACGAATGGTACTTGCCGGGTCGGAAAAAGCAGCCGCGATCTGTACAGATGTTGCGTACAGAGGGTTCCGAGGTAGACTCGTGCGGAGAATCGAGTCGTACGGTCTTTGTACGATTCGTACAGAGTCCTGCTCCTGGTACCAATCGTACCAATCGTACTTCGTCGTACATACGGAGGACGTTGCAGGGTACGATTTGTATGGGAAAAATGCTCCGTACTGCTAATCGGAGCACTTTTTGCAGGATCGGAATTGGCCCCTAAGTGTCCAATACGCCACAGACATCACCTTTGCTTATCAAATTAAAAAACTTATTTCTCCAGCCTATGTTCCTGTAACATACGTTGCAGAGCACTATAACCTATTAATAGACAGCCCCTACTATAAAAGAAATGAAGAAAGATTCAGCCCTATGCATCACTACTTCGAAGACACATGGGTAGGAAGGCTACACCGATCAGGTCATAGAAGAAAACCTAAATATGAAATAGCCTGGTGGAATGTCTACCTTAGCACCCTAAATAAGAAAGCAAAAACAAACAAGGCAGATGAGGGATGGCATAACACCTTCCAAGCACCAACAGGCAGAGGAACACCTACTCTTTACAAATTAATTCAATCCCTACATAAAAAGCAGAGTTACCAAGAGCTCCGAATGGAGCAATCAGTAACCCTGATAGGACCAAAATTAACTAAACAAACCAAAAAAATGTATAACATACTCCAAAGCCAAGTTACCCTCTATCCAAGTACCAGAGGACGAGAACATCTCTCAATGATCGCTAAAACTATTCTATAAAATAAATCACAACTATACATACAACATTACCCATTTATAAATATACATTTTCCTACCATTACTATACGTAACAAATTGTAATTAAATTATCATATAAATTTCAAACACATTTATTAAATTTATTATGATAATTTACTTTCAAACTGTTACATATAACATAGCAATACAACAAATTAAAACAGATTTCCCACCCAAACACGTTTCTTTATATACTTACAGTTTCTGTGGCTTCTTCAAAAGTAATACAATGTTGAAAAATCCATACCAAATAATCCAAAATGTCCGTACAATCCAAGGAAGCCCCCAAAAAAATGAAAAAATACAAGCAAATCCATGGCGACTCCTCTCCAATGTAATCCACAGAGTATACCCTTCAACACCCGAAAATAGTAATTTAAAAAAATAAACGCTCCTGGAAAATCCCAAAAACAAAGTATGTGTTTAAAAATCTGAGTATATAATACACGTCACACTACTTTAAAAAAAAACGGAGCCCCATCAAAAAACTAAAAGGGCGACGACAACCTAAAAATAGAAAAAAGACATACCCACCCACACAAATACACCCATAAACATATAATAATACATATTTATACTATCAACATAAGCATTTACTACCATTTAAACATATAAACATACCTCACAAACCTAGCACTAAAACGCGATAAACACTAAATATCGAACACTCAAGCTAACACTTAAAACACAATGCACGATGTTATTCATTAATTACAGTAGTAGTTGACATTTCGTTGAATGATTTGTACTGGTTAACACCTCTCTGCATGTTTTGGATGTGCAGATGCATTTGTTTGTGTTGTACCTTATGTTGTACCCACTTTAGGGGATGTTGTAGTCATGGATTTCCAGGGTGTTTGTCGGTAGTCAATACCCCATTCATGTTCTCAGGGTTGGTATCCTGCGGTGTACCCTACATAGGGGAGGTTGTGTGCTTGTGGGTAGTCAATGCCCTATTTATATTACTTTACTGTGGTAGTGGTGTTTGCAGGTAGTCCATGCCCCAATTTGGTTCCCAGGATTATTGTCCTGTGGTGTACCCTACTCAGGGGAGGTTGTGTGCTTGCGGGTAGCCCATGCCCCATTTTCGTTTACAGGTTTATTGGTTCCCAGGATTATTGTCCTGTGGTGTACCCTACTCAGGGGAGGTTGTGTGTTTGTGGGTAGTCCATGCCCTATTTTGGTTCCCAGGTTTATTGTCCTGTGGTGTACCCTATTCAGGGGTATAGTCCTGTGGTGTACTCTTCTCAGGGGAGATTGTGTATTTGTGGGTAGTCCATGCCCGATTTTGGTTCCCAGGATTATTGTCCTGTGGTGTACCCTACTCAGGGGAGGTTGTGTGGTTGTGGGTAGTCCATGCCCCATTTTGGTTCAAAGGTTTATTGTCCTGTGGTGTACCCTATTCAGGGGTACTGTCCTGTGGTGTACCCTACTCAGGGGAGATTGTATCTTTGCGGGTAGTCCATGCGCCATTTTGGTTCCCAGGTTTATTGCCAGTTCTGGCGACGGGGATAGCATTCCACCCTTCTAGAGGGACACAACATGTGTGTAGCCTTAACCCCGGTTAAAGTTAAACAGAGCCTCAGCATCACAAAATGGATGCTGCCACCACAGACACATGTCTGACCTCCTGCTGCTGGGAGTCCTTCCAGCAAGGAGGGCCTGGACAAAGGGTTTCCTGCCTGGGGAGGTGCGAGCACCACCCCAGTCAGGGTTTTGTGTATTGGGTAGGACAGGGCTGAATAGATTGAGACATGCCTGGGGCACACAAGGTGTCCCTGTGCATAAGCCAGCCCAAACCGGTTCTGGGGCTTTCCAGCCCCAGTCCTGGCGTGGAGCTGGACAAAGGAGAGGGGGTGTAACCACCCCCCTTCCTGGTCCCACCCATAGGGGAGGGATCTAGCAGGAGATCCACCCCTCAGATTGGAATAAGAGTGGGAGCAGTGCCATTGCACAGCAGATCATCCTGAAATCAACTTTAAACAAAGAAGAAGACTGGACTTCGACATTCTGCTGCACAGAAGACTGAAGAGAATCTCCCTTGTGGCCTAGGAGGGGCCACCCTGTGAAAACAGGCATCACCCAGCACCTCAATGTCTGCTTTGCCGCCGCCTCCCGCTGGAGCCCGAGTGCAGAGCCTGACAAGACCCAGCTTCCCAGACTTCTCCCAGCCCGATCCGCAGTCCCTGCAAAGAAGGGACCCGTGGAGGCACCGAGAGACGTGGGAGCGGACATCTTGAAAGACCCCCGAGACGCTGACTGCGCAGCACCCGAGGCACCCTCGACTCTGTGCTTTAGGGTTTAAGAACCCCCCACAACCGAGCAGCATTTGCACCAAAGATCAGCCCTCCAGCATCTCCACGATCTGCGTGGGGCCCTTTTGCTTTGTGCCACTCGACTCGCCACCCCGGCCGCTTGTCACGTGGTCAGCGGCCATCTTGGCAACAAAACCTACAATTTACACTGTGGGTCTGGTTGCTCCAGACCTGCCCTCGCTCCTGTAGAAAGGAGTACCCGCTCTGACCTTGCTGGTCCGAGTAATAAGCCTTTTTCACTTTCCCCATGGCTTGCATTAACCAAGGCTTGTTTGCTTTAATCGAGTTGCCGATACCGCCATCAGCTAGAGCCTTTAAGGGACAGCTCGTGATCGACTCTTGGACGTCCTTGACCTCTTCGTGTCTACGTGGCTGCCGAGAGAAGCAACACCTCATCACCTGTTTGCACCCGACTTTGCCTGGTTCCAATCTGGTTCCACGGTGGTCACTGGTCAGTGACTTTGAACATTGTCCCCTCTGCTTTCAGGTCTTCACCACTTCAGATCCACCCTTGGATCCACCGGACACTTCTACTTCACATCGCCTGCAGCATCTTCAGCTTCAAGCGCCAAGAACCTGCGTGTCAAAACCCGACGCCACTTCGACCCTGTGCACCCACTTCCTGTGGGCGAGGTAACATTGCAACGCCGGTGTCCCTACACTGGTACACACCTCTAGGGTCTGTGTCTTAAGTTTTGTTCCTCTAGGTTCAGCGGAAGTGCCTTTAAACTAACTTTGTGTAACTTTTACGCACCATAGACTTTACATTGGAAAGTGCGTGCACTTTGAACACTGCACCCGAGTCCCGCGGGCCTTTCCCGACTTAGTCACTGCTAGTCTCGAATAGCTCCAGCGATTCCCAAGGCCCTAGGCCTGTTCACTTTCCTATTGGTATCTCTTATACCACTTTCTTAGTATATGGTTTAGGTGGCCCCTAGGGCTCATCCATATTGTGCAACTTTTGTGTATTTTAAACTGTCTTGTGATTTAACGCTTGTGCTTCTGTGCTCATAAAGAGACCAGGGGATTTTATAGTTAATAAATCAATATATATTTTCAATATATATCTGTGTGGTGTCCCTTTCATTTGGTATTCAAGCGGGTTGTGTATGGTATAACAGCTGGCTTCACATGCCTTTCAGAGTTTAGCCTAAGACTGCTTTGTCCACGTTACCACTAGGATAACTGGTCTACAAGGTTGAATTGCAACCATCATCATAAGGGTTGCTTGGCATGGTACAAAGTGATCACTAAGAATTAGTGAGCATTATATACCAGGCCAACTTCTCACATTGGTGAGCAGCGGATTGGGATCTGAGCTTGCTGTTGTTTTACCATTACAATCTTTGAGATTATCATTTGAAAGATCATACAGGTACCTGCTAGGTACATATAAAACAAGACTAGTATACTTAAGTTCTACTGAACTTAGTTGTTTTAGAGCAAAGGGAGTAGCACACCCTAGCTACAACTACTAGATAGGTTTAGTAGGTAAACACCAGTGTAGGTAGATTGCAACACATCCACCCACACTAGAGCAATGTCTGGAGCAGAAGGGTCCAGTGGACTTACTCCTGTTGAGAGTGACCCTCCAAGGGCACCATCCAAATTTGCTATTTTTTCCTTTAAGGAATTAAGACAGCTTTGTGTCTTAAGGGGTCTGAAGACAGGGCCTTCCCCTACTACAGACCACCTAGGAGAGCTCTTACACCAGTCTGAACTCTAAAGCCCTCTAAGGCAAACCCCACAGGGAATGCTGAAGGAGGCCATCCTTCAGAGGATGACACTGTAGACACCCCTGCCCCTATCATCCTGGTAGATGAGGAAGCCTCCACCACTGGAGCTCCTCAGGTAGATGAAGAGGAAGAGGAAGAGGAAGAGGAGGAGGTGGAAAGCAGTGAGTCAGATGATGACAGAAATAGTCAGGTGCTGGTCAGTAGACTGAACCAGGCTAACTTAAGCTTACTTGGGAATGAATCAGGTAACAACCCACTCAGACCCCCAGGTGGACTTAACCAGAAGGCTAGGAGGAGAAGGACTCACTCAGGTGACTCTGACAACTCCCATGCTTCTAGAGGTTCTCATGGTCACTCCAGGAAGGAGATGACTAGCCCTCAGAGAAGGGAACATGAGGCCAAGATGAGAGAGGCTGAGCTTAGGATCCAGAGGCAAGAGTTAGAGGTTGCCCTGGCCAAAGAGAAACTTGCCAGAGCAAGACAGCCTAGAGAGAGTGGATTAGGATCCACTGGTGGCAGCAATATCCAGAAGGATAAAGACAGGTCCTTTGATACAAGAAACCTGAGTAAGATTGTGCCCCCCTACAAAGCTGGGGATGACATCCACAAATGGATGACTGCACTTGAGAGAGCCTGCATGGTACAGCAGATCCCTCAGGAGCAGTGGGCAGCAATCCTGTGGCTCTCCTTTGAAGGTAGAGGCAGAGACAGACTCCTCACAGTTAGTGATGGGGATTCTAGAAACTACATGGTCCTGAAGAGTGCTCTGATTGATGGGTTAGGCTTAACCACTGAACAGTACAGGTTAATGTTCAGAGATACCCAGAAGACACAGACTTAGGACTAGTCTGAATTTGTTGAGTGTGCCACTAAGGCTCTGGAGGGCTGGTTGCTTGGAAGTAAGGTTACTGACTATACAGGATTGTATAATTTAATTATGAGAGAGCAAATCTTAAGTAATTGTCAAAATCAGCTTCTACATCAGCAGCTGGTTGACTCTGATCTGACCTCCCCACAAGAATTGGGTAGGAGGGCAGACAAATGGGTCAGAACCAGGATCAGGCCTAAGAACCAGGGTGGTGACCAAAAGAAAGAGACTACCAAGCCTCAAGAGAAGGGTGGGGATAAAAGTAAGGAAAAGACTTCCCCAGGGCCCTAAAACTCCAAGAATGGGGGTGGGTCCCAAGACACTTCTACAACCCAGAAAAAGCCTTATTGTCATACCTGTAAACAGGTGGGGCATTACAAAACAGATAGCTGTTGTCCCAAGAATGGCAATAAAGAGAATATACCTCCAGGTAAGGCTCCAACACCTCCTGTCACTGTTAGCAGTGGTCCCCCAGGTGGTGGGAGCACCCCCAAGAATTTGGGTGGGTTTACTTTTGGAGGACAGGTGGACTCTGGCCTATCCAGGTCCCCTAACTCAGATACTCTTGTCTATGAGACTGGCATGGGGTTTGCCAATTTCACTGCTTGCCCAAACACTTTGAGCAAGTATAGACAGGAGCCCCTCATCAATGGCTTGAAAGTTGAGGCCTTCAGAGATACAGGGGCTAGCATCACCATGGTGGCTGAATGTCTAGTCCCCTCAAGGCAACTTTTACCTGATACTACACAGCAAAAAGAGTACAAAGTTCCCCGGACAGAGTCAACTAAATGACTACAATTAACCTCTCTCTCATAGGGGTGAAAATAAAAGTGAAAAGTGAACCCTTTGTCGGAATTTCAGGGATACCTCACACAAGACATCGGTTGGACAACTGTTGTCATCCCACCCGATGGTCATCCAGCGTCATCATCGGTATCCTGCCCCTTCGACAGGCTGGCGGTGCAATGCCCGTCGGGCAGCACAGGATGCTGCACTTTGGTGGAGTTCTTTTATTCCTTTGCCGTAGGGTGTCTGCGTGTGAGGGGCCTAAAAAAGTGCAATAGTGAGCGTGAGTGAAGTGTGTCTAGAAAAAGTCAGTGGAGTCCATTGGGTGAAATTTTAATAACATGGCTCACTGCTTTATTAAAAATTAAGGGGTATTGAGGCGAGACAGTTAGGTATCTAAACCTCATTCAACCCTTAGTGCAAGTGTGGTCGACATGTTTCTTGCCGCTAAGGCAATTCTTCAGGACCAAAAAAGTGCTCATATAATTGCTTAACGATTTCTCAATAGTAGGAGAAATCGAGGATACGACCTGGCTTTGTGTCGTAGGATCAAACCTCCATTGAGAACCTACCCGGAGATAGGAAGGAAACAAAAAGGAGGATCAGTCAATGATATGTCAATTGTCTGAGAGCAGTACAATGGTTACAACTGAGGTGATATTCACGTGAGAGAGAAGGTAAGAAGGCAATGTTAAACGAGGGATTACCCCGTTTAGTATGTGATCAAGGTGTAAAGGAAGTCGGCATGCGGAATGTGTGCCCTAAAGTTGGCATGCACAATAATCATTAAATACGGTATGCCGCAACAAACTGTGTTATGTGTAAAGGACACACAACAAAATTGTGAGTCTGTGTACCCACACACACATGTTTAAACAAAGTTAGGAAAATTCAAAGAAAGAGGACCATATTGACACTCTGAAAATGCGGTAAAAAATTGCATCGCATCAATAAGGTGATTATACCGTTTACAAATAACCAGGCATGCGAGGATGATGCCCACAGGATAATCAAAGGATGGTAATCTTACCCGAAGTCCCCGGTAGGAGATCCCCTAGGCTGACCTGGTGGGGCCAGAACTATATGTACAAGACCTAGGGACGAGTAAAGGTCGGAAAATAAGTTAGCGGTGGGGCTTACCATGTGGTACCGCCTCGGGAATAACCACGGCAGGCAGAGAGGAACCGTGGTATTACTCGTTTTGGATCAAGTCACCTTACCTGGTTAGTTGCTGGCAGAGGGCATCTAGTCACCTACCCCACCCACGTCGAGATGATCGCAGGACAGCCGGAGATGCCGTAGAGTGCAACCGGTGTTTAAGAAAGCCGGTAGCGCGGGAGCTCTCAAGGCGTGTCCAATGTGTGTTGCTAGGTTACTCGACGCGGGTGTGGAAAGCAATGACGGCCCAGCCCTACGGGGTGATGGTTATGGGCGCCATTTTGGAATGGGTTGATCATAGGTAAAAAGACATCAGTTATTACTGAGGGGGGGACAATCAAGTCCGCGTATCGAGCTATCTGGCTAGCATCGTCCAAGGCACCGCATCATTGAGGCCGAGCTCTTCGGTATGCAAGCGATGCACCCATCTCTGTTCCAATCTGAAGAGGGCTTGTTGATTTTTGCCAGGGTGACATTCGAGGACAGTCCATCGTATATTCTCAGTAGAGTGATTTAGTTCTCTGCAATGCTCATAGAGTCTCGTGTGTGTCTTATGGCATCGAATGTTACTGTTGTGCTCTATGATGCGTTGTTTCACGGGGCGCATCGTCATTCCAATATAGAGCATTTGACATGGGCAGATAAGGACATAGATACACCTAGCACTGTTACAATTAGTGTGTCTGTTGATGGTCCATGTGAAGTCTTTATCCAGTTCGATAGTTTTCCCCTGGATAGTTTGAGGGCACACGGTGCAGGAACCACAACGGTAATGTCCAGTGACTGGTGGAATGTCCCAAAGGGTCCTGACCGTTTGGGTGCTTGATTTCTTCGGACGAGTATGGATCGTGGATAGGGGATACCCCACACGACTGTTACAAAAATCTTTCAAAAGAGCTTTGAACAATAATAGAGAGGCTCTACTTGAAGTCCACCCAAAGGAACCTGATAACACCATCACCTGTGTGACATCCTTCACCAAGCATTCGGCATTCTTTAAAAAAACTGTGAACCAACACTGGGGGATTCTAAACTCTGCTGGGATGGAGCTGTCACGCCCACGTTTTGCATTCAAGAGAACGGCAAACTTGAAAGATACATTGATCCATACTCGTCCGAAGTAATCAAGCACCCAAACGGTCAGGACCCTTTGGGACATTCCACCAGTCACTGGACATTACCGTTGTGGTTCCTGCACCGTGTGCCCTCAAACTATCCAGGGGAAAACTATCGAACTGGATAAAGACTTCACATGGACCATCAACAGACACACTAATTGTAACAGTGCTAGGTGTATCTATGTCCTTATCTGCCCATGTCAAATGCTCTATATTGGAATGACGATGCGCCCCGTGAAACAACGCATCATAGAGCACAACAGTAACATTCGATGCCATAAGACACACACGAGACTCTATGAGCATTGCAGAGAACTAAATCACTCTACTGAGAATATACGATGGACTGTCCTCGAATGTCACCCTGGCAAAAATCAACAAGCCCTCTTCAGATTGGAACAGAGATGGGTGCATCGCTTGCATACCGATGAGCTCGGCCTCAATGATGCGGTGCCTTGGACGATGCTAGCCAGATAGCTCTATACGCGGACTTGATTGTCCCCCCCTCAGTAATAACTGATGTCTTCTTACCTATGATCAACCCATTCCAAAATGGCGCCCATAACCATCACCCCGTAGGGCTGGGCCGTCATTGCTTTCCACACCCGCGTCGAGTAACCTAGCAACACACATTGGACACGCCTTGAGAGCTCCCGCGCTACCGGCTTTCTTAAACACCGGTTGCACTCTACGGCGTCTCCGGCTGTCCTGCGATCATCTCGACTTGGGTGGGGTAGGTGACTAGATGCCCTCTGCCAGCAACTAACCAGGTAAGGTGACTTAATCCAAAACGAGGAATACCACGGTTCCTCTCTGCCTCCCGTGGTTATTCCCGAGGCGGTACCACATGGTAAGCCCCACCGCTAACTTATTTTCTGACCTTTACTCGTCCCTAGGTCTTGTACATATAGTTCTGGCCCCACCAGGTCAGCCTAGGGGATCTCCTACCGGGGACTTCGGGTAAGATTACCATCCTTTGATTATCCTGTGGGCATCATCCTCGCATGCCTGGTTATTTGTAAACGGTATCATCACCTTATTGATGCGATGCAATTTTTTACCGCATTTTCAGAGTGTCAATATGGTCCTCTTTCTTTGAATTTTCCTAACTTTGTTTAAACATGTGTGTGTGGGTACACAGACTCACAATTTTGTTGTGTGTCCTTTACACATAACACAGTTTGTTGCGGCATACCGTATTTAATGATTATTGTGCATGCCAACTTTAGGGCACACATTCCGCATGCCGACTTCCTTTACACCTTGATCACATACTAAACGGGGTAATCCCTCGTTTAACATTGCCTTCTTACCTTCTCTCTCACGTGAATATCACCTCAGTTGTAACCATTGTACTGCTCTCAGACAGTTGACATATCATTGACTGATCCTCCTTTTTGTTTCCTTCCTATCTCCGGGTAGGTTCTCAATGGAGGTTTGATCCTACGACACAAAGCCAGGTCGTATCCTCGATTTCTCCTAGTATTGAGAAATCGTTAAGCAATTATATGAGCACTTTTTTGGTCCTGAAGAATTGCCTTAGCGGCAAGAAACATGTCAACCACACTTGCACTAAGGGTTGAATGAGGTTTAGATACCTAACTGTCTCGCCTCAATACCCCTTAATTTTTAATAAAGCAGTGAGCCATGTTATTAAAATTTCACCCAATGGACTCCACTGACTTTTTTTAGACACACTTCACTCACGCTCACTATTGCACTTTTTTAGGCCCCTCACACGCAGACACCCAAAGGCAAAGGAATAAAAGAACTCCACCAAAGTGCAGCATCCTGTGCTGCCCGACGGGCATTGCACCGCCAGCCTGTCGAAGGGGCAGGATACCGATGATGACGCTGGACGACCATCGGGTGGGATGACAACAGTTGTCCAACCGATGTCTTGTGTGAGGTATCCCTGAAATTCCGACAAAGGGTTCACTTTTCACTTTTATTTTCACCCCTATGAGAGAGAAGTTAATTGTAGTCATTTAGTTGACTCTGTCCGGGGAACTTTGTACTCTTTTTGCTGTGTAGTACTTGTTAGGACATTACATTGGACCCCGTTAAAAATTGTCCGCTTGTATTTCCCCTTTTTTGATACAATTCCGAGCATGCTCCTCGCACGGGAACTGCTTCTGATAGGTTACCACCGGTGAAGACCTTTTCACTGTGTTGGACCATTACTGTTTTCTCCTGCTTGAGAAAGAGGACCATTGACCACACTCCCTTGCTGGTTGGCTCTGTCCTTGGCACCACATCTCCCTCCGTTCACCAACATGGAGGACGTCCCGGGTCTTAGCTTCAATGAAGACACTATAGCTGAGGCATTAAGAACAACGCCATCAATACTTACCAACCCCCCTGTCTCCACGTCTGGTGCCTCTTCTGATGAATGGGCAACATTGATGGAGATGAAGAAAGAATTGATAAGAATAACGATTCATGGGATCATGATGACGGAGTATCTACGAAGTAATATAGCTCCGCAAAGCCTGATTGTCAACATAATTCCTAGACTGTTCCTGGATGATAAACGGTTCAAAGTAGACTGGTGCCAAGTATCTTGGAAGTGCACCAAGGATCTGCTCTTTCTGATCAGCCAAACAGCGAAACGCCTCTCCGATGCATTACAAGACAAAATTTCAGCTCTAGAAGCTACCATGAAAAACGCCATCTCTAAGCACAACAAAACGGCTTTCACTACCAAACTATCGGAGATCAATCAAGAAATGGCTGACCACCATGAATTTTTACTCAAACAAAAGACCACGAAACTTGAGAAAGATATTGCCAAATTTGCAAAAGAAAAAGTATATCCCTACCTTAAAGATGATTACAAAGGGAAAAAGACCACCTACTCATCTGATGACAATTCGGGTAGCGATAATAGACGCGGGTCGACCAGCAGTGATTCCAGTGGGGGTTACCCTCCAAGGAATTCAAGACCACCACGTGCATGGCAACAAGGCTACCACCAAGGTTCAGTATTCCATGGACCACCCCATATGACCCCATCGTGGCAGTACCCTTTCTACCCACAAGGCCCCCCGCAATTCTACCCCCTGAATCAGCCACCTTTTCAAGGCAGAGGTTGGGGCAGAGGAAGAGGGGGAAAGAGAGGCGGGAACCAAGGCGTGCAATGGCAGGATCAAATACCGACACCAACTGCGATGGAAACCAGGAGCACAACATCCAGAGGGAGGAGAGCCTGATCGTGAATTTGTCGAACAGGATTCTATCACCAACGGAAAAGAGTGTGTTGGAAAAAGGGCTAGGGTTTGTTCCCACCCCTATCCCTGATACATTTCAGGAAATGATTGAATTGAAGCAATTCTTTAGGAAGATACGCCTCCGTGCCTTCTTTGAGAACCAACCTGAACTCCCGAGTCAAGACACAGGTCTCAGGAAGCCCTCGACCTTCACCCCCACTGATGGGATGGTACCACCGGAAATTTTAACTTTTGAGCGAGCAGTGCTCAGGAGCTTACGGAACAAACCGACCACCAAACCATTTCACAATTTATCAACCGCGGAAAGACAGGCTTCTATTAGCCTGGGCAGGGATGAATCCATTGTAATCAAGCAAGCGGACAAAGGGGGTGCCACGGTCATACAGAACTATGAGGATTATGATCGTGAATGCAGACGACAATTGGCTAATACAACTCACTACAGACTTCTCACTGAAGACCCGACTAGACGGCTCACCACAACCATCATGAGTCTTGTCATCGAGGCTGAGACCAATGAGTGGATAAGTAGGAAGGAAGCAGAGTTCCTGGTGACAGCGGACCCTGTTACACCTTATTTTTACACCCTTCCCAAAATACATAAGGGTACCTCCCCAGTCCCGGGTAGACCCATTGTCTCCGGTATCGGATCAGTATTGGAGCCTCTGTCTCAGTTCTGTGACGCTTTCTTCCAACCTCTAGTGAGGCAAATTCCATCCTATTTACAAGATACTAGAGATGTTCTCCGTCTGTTGGCAGATATTGATGGAAGAGAGGACATTGACCTTCTGCTTACCCTCGATGTCGAGGCGTTATACACGAACATTCCGCAGCAAGCTACCCTTGAAGCGGTTGAATCACTGTTAAGAGAAGAGAAATGGCAATCCCCTACACCAATAGCCTTTATCATGGAGCTTGCAAACATTGCACTCACTGAAAACTTTTTCAGATACGAATCCCAGCTGTACCATCAAGTGAGTGGGACCTCGATGGGTTCTACGTTTGCGCCGAGCTTGGCATGTATCTACATGGTCTCTTTCGAAAAGAACCATATTTACCCCCCAGAACAAAATCCATTTTGAGATAATCTTACCTTCTGGCGTCGATACATCGACAACATTTTGGTCTTTTGGAAGGGGGATCAATCGAGTTGTGAGGCCTTCTGTTTGTGGATAAACCAACAAAACCCTTTCCTGAAATTTACGGGCACAATTTCTGATACATCAATACCTTTCCTAGATCTGACTATCTGCCTGGATCCGGAAACAATCAGTACCACCCTTTTCAAGAAGGAGACAGACAGAAACAGTTTACTCCTCTACAACAGTCACCATACTAGAGCATTGAGGGACAATCTGCCGTTCGGGCAATTCCTCCGCATGCGGAGAAACTGCAGCACAGTCAAAGACTACAAACAAGAAGCTAGTCTTCTGCAACATAAGCTCCTGGATAGGGGATACCCCACACGACTGTTACAAAAATCTTTCAAAAGAGCTTTGAACAATAATAGAGAGGCTCTACTTGAAGTCCACCCAAAGGAACCTGATAACACCATCACCTGTGTGACATCCTTCACCAAGCATTCGGCATTCTTTAAAAAAACTGTGAACCAACACTGGGGGATTCTAAACTCTGCTGGGATGGAGCTGTCACGCCCACGTTTTGCATTCAAGAGAACGGCAAACTTGAAAGATACATTGATCCATACTCGTCCGAAGAAATCAAGCACCCAAACGGTCAGGACCCTTTGGGACATTCCACCAGTCACTGGACATTACCGTTGTGGTTCCTGCACCGTGTGCCCTCAAACTATCCAGGGGAAAACTATCGAACTGGATAAAGACTTCACATGGACCATCAACAGACACACTAATTGTAACAGTGCTAGGTGTATCTATGTCCTTATCTGCCCATGTCAAATGCTCTTTATTGGAATGACGATGCGCCCCGTGAAACAACGCATCATAGAGCACAACAGTAACATTCGATGCCATAAGACACACACGAGACTCTATGAGCATTGCAGAGAACTAAATCACTCTACTGAGAATATACGATGGACTGTCCTCGAATGTCACCCTGGCAAAAATCAACAAGCCCTCTTCAGATTGGAACAGAGATGGGTGCATCGCTTGCATACCGATGAGCTCGGCCTCAATGATGCGGTGCCTTGGACGATGCTAGCCAGATAGCTCGATACGCGGACTTGATTGTCCCCCCCTCAGTAATAACTGATGTCTTCTTACCTATGATCAACCCATTCCAAAATGGCGCCCATAACCATCAACCCGTAGGGCTGGGCCGTCATTGCTTTCCACACCCGCGTCGAGTAACCTAGCAACACACATTGGACACGCCTTGAGAGTTCCCGCGCTACCGGCTTTCTTAAACACCGGTTGCACTCTACGGCGTCTCCGGCTGTCCTGCGATCATCTCAACGTGGGTGGGGTAGGTGACTAGATGCCCTCTGCCAGCAACTAACCAGGTAAGGTGACTTGATCCAAAACGAGGAATACCACGGTTCCTCTCTGCCTGCCGTGGTTATTCCCGAGGCGGTACCACATGGTAAGCCCCACCACTAACTTATTTTCCGACCTTTACTCGTCCCTAGGTCTTGTACATATAGTTCTGGCCCCACCAGGTCAGCCTAGGGGATCTCCTACCGGGGACTTCGGGTAAGATTACCATCCTTTGATTATCCTGTGGGCATCATCCTCGCATGCCTGGTTATTTGTAAACGGTATCATCACCTTATTGATGCGATGCAATTTTTTACCGCATTTTCAGAGTGTTAATATGGTCCTCTTTCTTTGAATTTTCCTAACTTTGTTTAAACATGTGTGTGTGGGTACACAGACTCACAATTTTGTTGTGTGTCCTTTACACATAACACAGTTTGTTGCGGCATACCGTATTTAATGATTATTGTGCATGCCAACTTTAGGGCACACATTCCGCATGCCGACTTCCTTTACACCTTGATCACATACTAAACGGGGTAATCCCTCGTTTAACATTGCCTTCTTACCTTCTCTCTCACGTGAATATCACCTCAGTTGTAACCATTGTACTGCTCTCAGACAATTGACATATCATTGACTGATCCTCCTTTTTGTTTCCTTCCTATCTCCGGGTAGGTTCTCAATGAAGGTTTGATCCTACGACACAAAGCCAGCTCGTATCCTCAATTTCTCCTACTATTGAGAAATCGTTACGCAATTATATGAGCACTTTTTTGGTCCTGAAGAATTGCCTTAGCGGCAAGAAACATGTCGACCACACTTGCACTAAGGGTTGAATGAGGTTTAGATACCTAACTGTCTCGCCTCAATACCCCTTAATTTTTAATAAAGCAGTGAGCCATGTTATTAAAATTTCACCCAATGGACTCCACTGACTTTTTTTAGACACACTTCACTCACGCTCACTATTGCACTTTTTTAGGCCCCTCACACGCAGACACCCAAAGGCAAAGGAATAAAAGAACTCCACCAAAGTGCAGCATCCTGTGCTGCCCGACGGGCATTGCACCGCCAGCCTGTCGAAGGGGCAGGATACCGATGATGACGCTGGACGACCATCGGGTGGGATGACAACAGTTGTCCAACCGATGTCTTGTGTGAGGTATCCCGGAAATTCCGACAAAGGGTTCACTTTTCACTTTTATTTTCGCCCCTATGAGAGAGAGGTTAATTGTAGTCATTTAGTTGACTCTGTCCGGGGAACTTTGTACTCTTTTTGCTGTGTAGTACTTGTTAGGACATTACATTGGACCCCGTTAAAAATTGTCCGCTTGTATTTCCCCTTTTTTGATACAACTTTTACCTGATGCCAAATATCAGGTGACAAACATTGATGGCATGGAAACCAATCATCCCATGGCAGTAGTCAATCTTAGCTGGGGAGGTGTCACTGGCCCAAAGAGAGTGGCAGTGTCAGCAAACTTGCCTGTACATTGCCTACTGGGTAATGATTTGGAAATCTCAGCCTGGGCTGAGGTTGAACAGCAAACCCATTCTAGAATGGTAAATCTCCATGGAAAGGTTAGTGGGGCTGTGATGGCTACAGCCCCAATCCAAGATGTCCTTCCTGAAAAGGTTGGGAGGGCTGAGCAAACCTCAGCCCCATCTTTAGATAACCTCCCTCCTGAAAAGAGTAGCAGGGCTGTACTAGTAACAGCCCATACCCAAACTGAGTCTCCTCCTGAAAAGGTTGGTGGGGCACAGCCCAAACTCAAACTGATACATGGGTAGTGAAGCCTGAAATGATGGATCACTCCACCCAAACAGAGAGCATTGAGGAGGAAGAGAAATCTCCCTCCCACCAGACTTTAGGAAAGGATCAGCCTCCTCAAGGAACTGATCTTACCCCTGATGAAGGAACTGACCCAGAGGTTGTTAGGCCTGGCCTGACAGAGCCTCTGATGGCAGTGGACCCTTCTCAGGAGGGACCCAGTCTGGAGCAGGTAACCTGCCCCTCTCTACCTTGCCTTACTCAGCCCAGGGCTGCAGAGGACAAGAAGGACAGTGAGACCTAAAGGGCCCCCTGTCAAATAAAGCACCCCCATCAACAGATTAGGGGCACCGAAACTAGTAGCCCTAGTGAGGTGCAAACTTTAAAAACTCCTGAGGGATCCCCCTTAAAAGTAGTTAGGGACCTCCGCCAGATGGATATTGTTGGGCACAGCCAAACCTGGGACCCTAAGGGCCCAAACCTGAACTGTCCCTCCAGTAAGCCAAACAGAGGGACTCAGCCTCCAGCTTTAGGTAGCCAGAGGTTGACCCTGAGAGCACAGTGCAACTCAGTCAGAGAAAGAAAGGCACACATGGTGGAGAGTGATTGGAGGAAGCTGAGCCCTACAGAGGAAACTCACTTCAGTACTCCATCTCAACACCAGCCTTTGACTTTGCAAAGACACACCACAGGTAGAGATTCCCTATGGTGGAGACCCTCAGATACCCTTAGGGTGAGGGATTGCTTAGTGGACCATGAGACAGGGGGTTACCAAGCCAGAGCTGGTACTTCCTTATATGGCCACTTAGGCAATATAGGCTTACCTGGTCAAGGATAGCCTTATCTCCTTTCGTTTGGGGGGGGGGGGGTTATGTAGGAAGGTGGATATCTGACTATGGTTACCCCCAAACTTTTTGCCTGGTGTTTAGCTGGTTTTTGACTTAGTTGGCCTGGGATCCTGCTATTCAGGGCCCAGGCTGATTGCTCTCTCCTTAAATGGACTCCATGTACCTTAGGTGCATAAAACAATTGGAATTGGTTCACCTTATAGGCCCCTGTAACAGTGTACCATAGGTACCCAGGGCATAGGTGTAGCCAAGGCCTACCAGGGGCTGCAGCATGTATTATGCCACCCCTGGCCTGGCCTCCATATTTGACACAACTGGCTGATCACTCAGCTGGGGTAAGTTGGTGTAATCACCTCTTACTTAGGTACAGTATGTCTGTGCCTAACCCTAAACTGGACACATATGTTCCTATCAGCCACTCCTATGGAAGGCCTCATCAATCCTGGAGGCAGAGTGCTTGGAAATATGTGAGATGGTGCTCTAGCATGAGCTGAGCCTGTCTGCAGCTGTCGGGAACCACTCCCTAAGCTGTTCCGGGATATTGCCATACCATATACTCTTAAGTGCATTATAATCCTCGCGGTTAAATGCTATCTTTGGTTTGGCTTTATCAAAACATGTCGAGTAAGGTGTCATATGAATTGGAATACTATCCCCTCGCCAGTTCTGGCGACGGGGATAGCATTCCACCCTTCTATAGGGACACGACATGTGTGTAGCCTTAACCCCGGTTAAAGTTAAACAGAGCCTCAGCATCACAAAATGGATGCTGCCACCACAGACACATGTCTGACCTCCTGCTGCTGGGAGTCCTTCTAGCGAGGAGGGCCTGGACAAAGGGTTTCCTGCCTGGGGAGGTGCGAGCACCACCCCAGACAGGGTTTTGTGTATTGGGTAGGACAGGGCTGAATAGATTGAGACATGCCTGGGGCACACAAGGTGTCCCTGTGCATAAGCCAGCCCAAACCGGTTCTGGGGCTTTCCAGCCCCAGTCCTGGCGAGGAGCTGGACAAAGGAGAGGGGGTGTAACCACCCCCCTTCCTGGTCCCACCCACAGGGGAGGGATCTAGCAGGAGATCCACCCCTCAGATTGGAATAAGAGTGGGAGCAGTGCCATTGCATAGCAGATCATCCTGAAATCAACTTTAAACTAAGAAGAAGACTGGACTTCGACATTCTGCTGCACAGAAGACTGAAGAGAATCTCCCTTGTGGCCTAGGAGGGGCCACCCTGTGAACACAGGCATCACCCAGCACCTCAACGTCTGCTTTGCCGCCGCCTCCCGCCGGAGCCCGAGTGCAGAGCCTGACAAGCCCCAGCTTACCAGACTTCTCCCAACCCGATCCACAGTCCCTGCAAAGAAGGGACCCGTGGAGGCACCGAGAGACGTGGGAGCGGACATCTTGAAAGACCCCCGAGACGATTACTGCGCAGCACCCGAGGCACCCTCGACTCTGTGCTTTAGGGTTTAAGAAGCCCCACAACCGAGCAGCATTTGAACCAAAGATCAGCCCTCCAGCATCTCCACGATCTGCGTGGGGCCCTTTTGCTTTGTGCCACTCGACTCGCCACCCCAGCCGCTTGTTACGTGGTCAGCGGCCATCTTGGCGACGAAACCTACGATTTACACTGTGGGTCTGGTTGCTCCAGACCTGCCCTCGTTCCTGTAGAAAGGAGTACCCGCTCTGACCTTGCTGGTCCGAGTAATAAGCCTTTTTCACTTTCCCCATGGCTTGCATTAACCAAGGCTTGTTTGCTTCAATCGAGTTGCCGACACCGCCATCAGCTAGAGCCTTTGAGGGACAGCTAGTGATCGACTCCTGGACGTCCTTGACCTCTTCGTGTCTACGTGGCTGCAGAGAGAAGCAACACCTCATCACCTGTTTGCACCCGACTTTGCCTGGTTCCAATCTGGTTCCACGGTGGTCACTGGTCAGTGACTTTGAACATTGTCCCCTCTGCTTTCAGGTCTTCACCACTTCAGATCCACCCTTGGATCCACCGGACACTTCTACTTCACATCGCCTGCAGCATCTTCAGCTTAAAGCGCCAACAACCTGCGTGTCAAAACCCGACGCCACTTCGACCCTGTGCACCCACTTCCTGTGGGCGAGGTAACATTGCAACGCTGGTGTCCCTACACTGGTACACACCTCTAGGGTCTGTGTCTTAAGTTTTGTTCCTCTAGGTTCAGCGGAAGTGCCTTTAAACTAACTCTGTGTAACTTTTACGCACCATAGACTTTACATTGGAAAGTGCGTGCACTTTGAACACTGCACCCGAGTCCCGCGGGCCTTTCCCAACTTAGTCACTGCTAGTCTCGAATAGCTCCAGCGATTCCCAAGGCCCTAGGCCTGTTCACTTTCCTATTGGTATCTCTTATACCACTTTCTTAGTATATGGTTTAGGTGGCCCCTAGGGCTCATCCATATTGTGCAACTTTTGTGTATTTTAAACTGTCTTGTGATTTAACGCTTGTGCTTCTGTGCTCATAAAGAGTCCAGGGGATTTTATAGTTAATAAATCAATATATATTTTCAATATATATCTGTGTGGTGTCCCTTTCATTTGGTATTCAAGGGGGTTGTGTATGGTATAACAGCTGGCTTCACATGCCTTTCAGAGTTTAGCCTAAGACTGCTTTGTCCACGTTACCACTAGGATAACTGGTCTACAAGGTTGAATTACAACCATCATCATAAGGGTTGCTTGGCATGGTACAAAGTTATCACTAAGAATTAGTGAGCATTATATACCAGGCCAACTTCTCACACTACACACCTTCCCCCTTGAAACATAAAATAAAATAAAAATAAATTAAACATAAAAAAATAAGCAAAATCAATTAACAAAATCCTGTAATTTAACAGGAGAATGTCTGATGCGAGAACTTTTCCTTAAATTAACTACATTGCCAGAATCAACACAAACATCATCCAAACCCCTGACATTGTCACAAGAATCAACATTCATGGAACCAGAATCCGAAGTAACAAAAGATGAACCACCAGAACCAATGGAAACAGAAGTAGAAGCATCACAACTAAATGTGTCCAGCAAAGCTGCACAGTTATCCTGATCATCATAAGGTTTAGAAGAAACAAAGTGTGAAAACAACTTAGGATATCCAGTTTTACATAAAGAAATACGTCTAAAATTCCTAATCTTACCTCCTTCAACCCGCACAGCCTTACTAAATACTTCCACAACTTTGCATGAATCAGACCATTTAGCCCACTTATTACCATAAACACCACCAAATTTAACTCGAACCAAATCACCCACCATAATTTTGGAACAACTGGCAGAAGACCCTCGGGAAATTCCTCTTATTTTACTCTGATACGCCACCACTTTATTTCTGACGTTTGAAGAGTCAAGCAAAGAATCAAATGGGATTTTACTTTTAATCCAACAGGGTAACAATTTCGAACCTGGCTTCCTGCCACTCAACATCTCAAAAGGAGATAAGCCAGTAACAGAATTGGGAGAAGTGCGATACGACAACAAAGTTGCACGTAGGGACTTTTTCCAATCTAAATCACTTCTAATAGCAAGTTGAATAGACTCTTGAATGACTCTGTTGAAGCGTTCTATTTGACCATTAGCCTGAGGGTTATAATTAGATACCCTCTTATGTACTACTCCACACCTCTCAAGAAAAGCAACAAACTCTTTACTGATAAGCTGAGGACCATTGTCAGAAACAATTTCTGCAGGAATACCCTCCCTACAAAAAACCTCATCCAAAAATTCGATAACTTGCGCTGACCCAATTTTGTACACAAGCTTGAACTCAGGCCATTTAGAGAAATAATCAATCAATACTAAAGCAAAAATATCCCTGTTGGAAGATAAATTGAGTGGACCACCGATATCAATACCAAGTTTTTCCATGGAGTAGAAACAAATTCAACAGGAGAAACACCCACAACTAAAGGCTTTGCCGATTTGTCACTATGGAAACAAGGAGGACATGACCTGACCCATTTGTCAACCATGCAATCAATTCCAGGCCATCAATAGAATTCCCTAATGCGCCTTTTGGTGCTAGACATACCCAAATGTCCCTCATGAGCCATAGAGACAATTCTCTCTCTCAGTTTAAATTGAGGAACTATTTTGTCACCACGAGTTAAAAATCCTTGATCAAACATCAATTCATCTCTTACTTTCCAAAAAGTAGACAAATCAACAGATAGCTTACGTTCTTCAGGCCAGCCCAATTGCATAAACTTCACAATATCAGACAAGATACTGTCATCACACATGAATGTTTTCCATTCGGTTTCAGAAATGACCACAGAACAAGGTTTGGAAGCTTCACTATTAACATCTTCATTAGAAAACACTACATCCATATCGGAACCAACAAAAGAAACATCAAAGGAATCTGACAAGGGCAAACAAGAAATACAATCAGCATGCCCATTAAGACGTCCGGGAAAATATTCAACTTCGCACTGAAACTCTTGCAATTTGGCAGCCAAACGAGCAGTCAAAGTTTTCCCCCCACCAGCAGCCAACATATTGATTAAAGGTTTATGATCCATCCTCAAGCGAAATTTGGTACCCCCCCAAAAATTGCCGAAAGTGTTGAATGGCCCAAGTACACACCAGCAATTCATTTTTGATGGTGGAATAATTATATTCAGCACCCCGTAGAGTTCTTGATGCATAGGAAACTACATATTCATCACCAGAATTCCTCTGCATCAACACAGACCCTAAACCAACATTGCTGGCGTCCACTGACACAATACAATCTTTGCCGACCTTAAAGGGTCTCAAAAACGGGGCATTGACAATCTCCTTCTTAAGCAAAACAAAAGCAAGTTGTTGCTCATTGTTCCACACAAACTTTACATTTTTCTTCAATAAAGACCTCAAAGATGAACCTTGGTGGAATAATCTTGCACAAATTTGCTATAAAATCCGGTGAGGCCTAAAAATGACACAAGTTGCTCCTTAGTAAGTTGAGCAGGAGCATTGGAAATACTCTTTATGTGGTTGAATTTAGGCTTAATACCTTGTGAGGAAATTTCATGTCCCAAATATTCCACCTTATCACGTCTGAATTTACATTTAGACAATTTCAGAGATAACCCTCTTTCTTGTACACGTTGAAGAACTTTCTATAAATTATTGTCATGATGTTCAAAGTCTTCCCCAAAAATCAGGATATCACCTTGGAAAGCAATGGCTCCATCACAACCCTCTAGAACTTCCTTCATGAGTCTCCGAAAAACAGAAGCTGCACTAGCTAAACCGAATGGCATGCGGCGATACTGAAACATGCCCTCAGGTGGAATAAAGGTTGTAAGAAATTTGGAATCATCATGTAAAAGGACTTGGTGATAGGCACTGGCTAGAGCTATTGTGGAGAACACACGAGCCCCAGAAAGTGTAGAAATTAATTTGTGGATGTCAGGCAAGGGGTGCCTATCAATCCAAGTTTCCTTATTTAAACTGTGAAGGTCGACACATAAACGAAGTTCGCCATTGCCTTTAAGCGACAAAACTACTGGCGAAACCCAAGGGGAAGACTCTACAGGTTCGATTATTTTCTCAGATACTAAATCAGATAAAATTGATTTCAATTTTTCACAATACACTAAGGGTACATGTCTAACTCTGTGTCGTACAGGAACAGCACCCTCCTTAAGAACAATCTTGTGCTTAAAATTCACAAACTCACCCAAATTATCAGTGAAAATTAAAGGGAATTTCGTTTTTATTTTACAAACAAATTCATCATTCTCATGAGAAACAATGTAGACCGGAGGGGAAGCATTGGGATCAAGTTTGATGCCCATTTCTTGCTGGTGAGGCCAACCCAGAATTGACGCTCCTTTGGTTGTAACATAGACCTTTCCCCTAGTTGTTCTGTCTTTAAATTTAAGGTCAGCCCACATGAATCCAGCAAGATTAACTTTCTAACCTGAGTAACCACCAGGTTGTATATCAGGAGGAAAAAGTTTTGTGGTACTGCCAATAATGCTATACCAAGCACAAGAGTCAATCAACATAGAAATTTCCTTCCCATTAACTAGAATTTTATCGCTGGGAAAACCCTTGCACTTGGTGTCGCCGACACACAACAAACTATTTATTTCTGAATCTTGCTTCTGATCCGCTTCGCTATCCTCAAACGACACCAAATTTACCTTTTGGAAGGATCTGCAAATTTTGTTAAAATGACCAGATTTTCTACATTTGATACAAATTTTATTCCAAGCGGGACATCCCTTGTAACTTCCAACGTTGTCAGTGCCACCACACCTGTAACAAACAATTTGGGCTTTCTTAACAAATGGCTTATTTACTTTAGCAAAGCCCCCCTTTTTAGAAAAAACTAAAGGAGGTTTATTAGGATTAGAAAAATCCTTAACAATGGCTACTTCAGGATTAATATCTTTGTTTTTAAGAACCTGTCCCCTGATCTCACTAACGAAAATTTCTGGTTGTTCAATTCCCTTAGCGATATTCAGTACCGCACTAAGAGAAGATTCTGTCCCCATCCAACGTTCCTGAATTTTTTTTCTCTTGGTTCTCATCATAATCTGGTCTCTCAAAACTTGTTAGAATTCAATTGTTTCAAACGCACAAGAACTAGCTAAACTGCGTAAAGCGGCCACATAATTCTCAATGGACTCATCCTCCTTCTGAGCCCTTGAATACAACTTAAACCTTTCCATGACAGTGTTAATTTTTCTGCCGAACCTAATGCTCATTTGCTTAACAGTGACTTCAAAAACATTAATGTCGCCAGAACCATCTATAGGAGGAAGATTTGCTAACTCCTTTAAACCTGCACAGCAGATTAAATGTACTTTAGTCAAAATATTAATTACAGCTTCTCTTTCACTTAAAGACTTTCACTCAAGAATTTCAAGGCAATTACATGCAACATTTACAATTGAATTTAAAACCAACTGACAGCTGAGTTATGCCAGATACCCACTGCCGTTAAATATTTATTCAAAAGAACAAGATAATGTCGCACATGAGAGGAAACAGGCTTGTGTGAATATTTCTAAACACAGCTCGCGCTTCTGAAATGCTAAACAAATTAAATGTCTTCTTTAAGCTGAGCTCACAACTCGAACTTATAAGTTTAGATCAGCAGCATATAATACACGCAGACATCCACAAAAGATACTCACAATGAAATAGTGAATATTCTGTCGAAAACAGCAAATTGTAATCCGTTTAGAAGCAAGTGAAGAAGTCCATAGTACAGTTTTTCATGCTGGAAATCTTTACAAGTCATCAATATGTCAAATTTAAAATAATTAAAGAGAAGTAAACGCTGTTATAAAAAAAAAAATATCCTTGATAGTAGGTTCTTTTCAAGACAAAATCCCATCCTCGTCGCCAAAAATTGTGAAGTAATCACAATGAAGATTGTTTGGATAAAAAGGTAAGTTTATTGTAGATAACAGCTTAGACATCCACAGTCCACTGAAGCAACTCTCTCTCAGCCCAACTCCCACATATGGAATGTAGGCAGACGGAGGAAACATAACAAGACTAGAAGACATTCTAAATGGGAATACTACACCTGGGTGTCTCTCTGGCTCACAGTGCCTCACTCTACCTGACTGTGGCAGTTGGTCAACTCAGGCTGAGCTACTAACAGCTGGCTCCTGGTGGTGTTGTTATATCTGTACTTCTTATCTTGTCCTATCCATCTAACCTAGAAGGGATCTACAATAAAGGTTTTACCTACTTACACAGTTGGACTGTGCATGTTCCTTTACTACACATTCAATACACAGAAAGAATTAACAGAGAATTTCTGAAGCAAAAAATAACTCCTAAAGCAATCAGCACCTCCTGAGTCAATATGGCTGAGATACCCGCCACCCCCTCTCAACACAATCCCCAAGGATGGGAAACCGGAAACGGTTCTGAACTTTTGGAAGGCGGGAGGGAGTGACCCTCCCGGCCGTATTTATTAAAATATGAAACAAAATCAAAACATTAAAATAACAGTTTCATATTATGTACAATTTCATTTCCACATTACGATGTTTGGATAACCTTAACAGATCTCTAATACAAAGGTTCTCCTAGCCGAATTAACATCCTACAAAACATTTGACTTGAAATTGTACATCCTAACGTTAAGGGCCAACGGCAAGGTCGTAACCGGTGTCAGATCCCTAAACCAGAAATACCACCCTCACTTGTGAGGGGACCAACCGCACAGAGGCGTACCTCAAGTGCATCTACCAATTTCCCTTGGACTTGACGGGGGCCCCAATGAACTCGACGCCATTTAACGGTCGTCCGAGGACTCGTGTGAGGTGTCTAAAAGGTAGCGTAAACCCCCTCCCGAACCCCACACAACTTACACATCTGCCGTCGCAGGTGTCCTGGCCCCGGGAAATTCCCCAGGAGGGCCCGTAGCCCCTTCTATCCAGGAAGGGGCCTTGACCACCTTTCCTTTCCTTCCGGCGGCCTATCCTTAGACGGGACCGCCTCCCCGTTGAGGGGCCAATGGCCACCTCCCCCGAGCGCTCCCATCCGTAATGGGTGACGCCCCCCCATAGGGATCTTCCAATTACTGCTCACCGATCATGACCTTACCGCCCGATAATAAATACGACAAATCTACCTAAATTACTAAATTAAAAAAACAATTATAACTAATTACAAGCATGATTACTGATCAACACTAGTGCAAAATACTTTATTTGAAAAACATACTGAAAGTGACCATCTTTATTGCATATTCAAAAATATCACGACAATCATCACAACCTGCAAGAAATAGAGTTACCACATCAGAACTTTATTCAAAAACAACTAGCTGTCCTCAGGGGCTGGTGGGTGGGTCAAAATTGGCTCTTCGTTCCGTCTCGAGCTCACGTGCAGCGGGGAGGTGCAGCTTCAGAGCACAGGAACAAGAGGAAGCTTTCTTGGCTTGTTGCTCCTTTTATCCGTCTTCAGGGCGGGCGTAAACCCGCCCCCGCCTGCCTCCGAGGGCGTGGCCGGTCGCGTCAGTGTCTAGGACAACCCACTCCAGGGCGGGAAAAGGCGCGCCCCGGCTACGCCGCTTCGGGCATACCAGCCGAGACTCGCCTCCCGCCCAAGATGGCTTCCCGGGGGGATCGTGGTACTCCACCATACGTTCGGGGGGACCGAATGGTCGCCCCTTTCCATATGGCTGAGATACCCGCCACCCCCTCTCAACACAATCCCCAAGGATGGGAAACCGGAAACGGTTCTGAACTTTTGGAAGGCGGGAGGGAGTGACCCTCCCGGCCGTATTTATTAAAATATGAAACAAAATCAAAACATTAAAATAACAGTTTCATATTATGTACAATTTCATTTCCACATTACGATGTTTGGCTAACCTTAACAGATCTCTAATACAAAGGTTCTCCTAGCCGAACTAACATCCTACAAAACATTTGACTTGAAATTGTACATCCTAACGTTAAGGGCCAACGGCAAGGTCGTAACCGGTGTCAGATCCCTAAACCAGAAATACCACCCTCACTTGTGAGGGGACCAACCGCACAGAGGCGTACCTCAAGTGCATCTACCAATTTCCCTTGGACTTGACGGGGGCCCCAATGAACTCGACGCCATTTAACGGTCGTCCGAGGACTCGTGTGAGGTGTCTAAAAGGTAGCGTAAACCCCCTCCCGAACCCCACACAACTTACACATCTGCCGTCGCAGATGTCCTGGCCCCGGGAAATTCCCCAGGAGGGCCCGTAGCCCCTCCTATCCAGGAAGGGGCCTTGACCACCTTTCCTTTCCTTCCGGCGGCCTATCCTTAGACGGGACCGCCTCCCCGTTGAGGGGCCAATGGCCACCTCCCCCGAGCGCTCCCATCCGTAATGGGTGACGCCCCCCCATAGGGATCTTCCAATTACTGCTCACCGATCATGACCTTACCGCCACAGGCCGGATAGTTGACCGGCTATCCGGACCCCCCACAACCACTCCTGCCTAAAGGTCATGTTATAAACTCTTTAACCAAGCTATGAGGTCTCCTATGAGTAACTCATTCCCCACCCGGGACAAATGAACACCATCCCCCAAATACATACTGTCCCCTTTGATACAACCATGCGAAACAGAATGCAGTGTACTTGAATGAAACAATCTACTCACTTTGTTATTAATTTTCCTTACTGAATGATTCAGAGCAGAAACCGAAATAGCCCCCGCCACACTTTTCGTGGGATCATATGGGACCATGCAATTGTGCACCCTGGAACTCTTCTTGCCAACCAACTTACTGTGGAAAGCATTGCCTCAAGAAGAAGTCGTCTACCAGTGGCCACCAAATCGTTGCCCCCAAGATGGACTATGATTATAGACGGCGGTGACCTTGTCCGCCCTAACAAACCCTCGAAAAATGATTGAAACTGGTCAATACAGAGCCCGCCCTTTCCGTAGAAGGACACACTGTACCCGTATTCCCCAGCCACGTGAATCATGTCACCTGCTTTGAATACGTCCGCGGCACGCCTCACGTATGAGTGGCCCACGACCCACACCTCCTTTTTCACAACCGGTGATGTCCGACCGCTGGTCCCCAGGTGTCGGGTCGACTGCACAGTCCGCCCCGCCTCGTAGGCTTGCGCAACTGAAAACCAAACAAAAACAAGAAGCGTGAGTACATCATTACAGCTTCACAACATGTGCAACCGCACATACCTTTTATAACAGTTCGAGGACCAACGCCCCACACGTTTTACTTCTTCTACACTCAGACCCCTGGCTGTAGCCTCTGTAGCAGCCCCTATCCGAAAGGAATGGATCCCAAACTCGCCGGGGTTCAAGCCTGCGGCCGAAATCGACATCGCAAGCACCCGCTGGAACTGAAACCTCGTCAGTGGGGTGGCGTCAGCGTGTCTCAACAAGGTCCCCCCCCATGATGCCACCCTTTGCGCTAAATATTCCTCTACGCAAACCACAGGGCACATGGAAGACCCGGGAATCCTTTGTATGATTATGCAGTCCCCAATCGCACCCTGATCGGTTTTGGACCTGACAAACGAGACAGTCATTGTCTCCCCCTTGACCTGAATGTGCTCTCGGCACAGTCCCCCCATCGTATCCTGCTTGTTCTTCGCCACTAGTTCGCTTACCCGCATAGCCCCATGGAATGCTAGCGCAAAAGCGGCTCGGAATAACACTGTTTCATACTGGGATGAACACATTGCAGGGAGTACGGATAATAACAGGGCCAACCTATCCAGACCTATCGGGTGCCTCTCATCTACTCTGCGACCCTCAAGGCGTTGCCACCCACGTAGCGCTTTTTGCACAACGAAAGACGCTGTCGGGTCCTGGATCCCATGAGCCCTTGCCATAAAGGAAATGGCGGCCCGATGCCTCTGGGCCGTAGCTACTGATTTGCCTGCCTGATGTAAATACAGCAGAAATTTTACTACAAACTCTTCCTGGCCCCAAAGCTCCCCCCTAGCAGTCCCCAAAAAGGCCCAATAGGAACGGAACGCCCCTTCATATGCCTTCCTCGTCCTGGGTGCTAAACTCTCTCCCACGAGGTTTTGTAGTTCGGGGCACCGAGAGACCAGAGAGCTTCGGGAAAGGGTGCCGCCACCGGGTCCGCTGTGGGCAGAAAACCCTAGAAGGCCTGCATACGGAAACGAGAAAGCGCATCAGCCGCTTGGTTCATTACCCCCGGCACATGTCTTGCCTTAAATAGCACATTCAATTGCATACACAATAACACAATTTCTTTGAGCAGTCTCAGAATCCATTTGCATCGTGCTGCCTGACTATTGATACACTCAACCACGGTCATGTTATCAGACCAGAACACCACAGAGTGATCTCTGAACCCCTCGGGCCAAGTTTTCAGGGCCACCAGAATAGGGAAAAGTTCAAGAAAAGCAATGTTACTTGTCAGCCCGCACTCGTGCCACCATGACGGCCATTTTTGAGCCGACCATTGTGTGCCGAATATGGCACCAAAACCAATACTCCCTGCCGAATCTGTCCACAGCCCCAGCTCCTCGGAGGACACCGCCGGTTTGTTCCAGACAATTCGACCATTGAAATCCGCCAGAAATGCCAACCAAATGCGCATGTCCTGGCGAACCTCTGCCGAGAGCCTCGTGCGATGATAACCCTCCTTCAGGCCGACCATGGCTTGAGCAATCGAGCGGGAAAAGGGGCGGGCCATCGGCATTACTCTCAGGGCAAAATTCAACTGGCCCACCATTTGTTGCAATTGATGCAGTTTTACCTTAGTCTCACTAATACACGTTTCAAGGGATGCCCTGAATTTTAACACTTTTTCTCTTGGTAATCGAAAACAACCTTCCTCCGAGTCGAGCTCGATCCCCAGAAACTCGAGGCAAGTCGAGGGACCCACAGTCTTACCTGGCACCAATGGCACACCAAAATGATTAATTAAGACACAAAATTCATTCAAAGCCTGTCCACATTCTGGATCCCCGGCTGCCCCCAGGAACAGAAAGTCATCGAGATAATGCATAACATGTTGAAAACCCGTCTTCTTTGTGAAGACCCATTGCAGAAAACAACTGAACTTTTCAAAATAGGCACAAGATATAGAGCATCCCATTGGCATACATCTATCCATGTAATAGCGACCCTGAAACATGAAACCAAGGAGACGCTGATCGTCTGGGTGTACCGGGAGCAACCGGAACGCTGACTCGATGTCTGATTTTGCCATCAGCGCCCCGGGCCCCAGGCGATTCAACATGGCGACGGCCTCATCGAAAGATGCGTACCGCACCGAACACACTTCCGGGTCTATCGCATCATTCACGGAAAGACCACGTGGGGCTGACAAGTTATGTATCAGCCGAAACTCACCCGGGTCCTTCTTGGGGACCACCCCTAACGGGGAACAAACAAAGTTAGCAACCGGTGGCAAATCAAATGGACCGGCGACACGACCTCGAGTAACCTCCTTCCCAATCTTTACCTGTACCACGGCCGTATGCTGCAAGACCGACAGTTGATTCTTACATTTTGCTACACCCTGAAAATCCCCCACTGGGATGCGGAAACCATATGAAAACTCGTTTCGCAACACCCCAGCGGAAGCATGATCCGGGTATTCGCTGAGCCAAGGAATCATTGCCATGGTATCAATCGGAGTAGGTAGAGGCGCCCCTCGGACTATTTCAGACCCGTTTGGCGCTTCCCCTACCACCGTTATCACCCGTTTTGGCTCTGCACATGGACTCAGGATGGGATGGCTGCCAACAACCCCCACATTCATGTCTGAACTTGCATGACCCCTGGGGCCTCGTACATTTCCCTCTGTTAAAATTCCAACAAATCCCCCTTTTTCCTGCGTTGCCACTCGGCTTCGAGTGGTACTCGTTACCTGCACCCGTCCGAAAGGGTGTCCCAGAGTATTGGCGGGAAGATTCACCCCCGTTACTCCCTAACAATGGTACTTTCAACATTCCTGAACTCTCCATTTTTTGCCATGAAACGGAGTCGTAACAATCCCAAGTCAGAATTGGGTCGTGTTCTTTAGCTTTTCTAAAAATATTGTCATAACAGAACCACTGATTACCCCCGTATGCTACGGAATACTCCATGATACGTGACTGATAAATAGGCAGCTCAGTCAGCAACTCGGGCCTGCGCTCGCCCATGATGGAGGTAAAAATGCCCCACGCTCTGCCCCAAGTACCAATGTTTTCTTCAACCTTAAAGGCGGCCATTTTTGCGCGCCAAACACTCGGATGCATGAGCTCCTTTTGGCTCTTAACATGCTCCATCTCGTAATGGTCGGTAAGCAAGGAAAAAATGTTCACATACTTATTTGCCCAAATCTTTTCCTTAATTTCCAGTGGAACATGTTGAGCCACCTTCTCCCTTCGTGAAGGTACAGACCCCTCCCCCGCGATCGGCAGTGGCCGCTTACCTGAACCAGATACTGTATTTGCCGCCGAACTTGGGCCTGCTGCATTTTCCGCCGCCGGAACTGGCGGGGTAACAGACGATGGTGCCTTTGCAGGCTCTCTAGATTCCCGCAGTTGTCTCATTACTGCCCGGGCGTCATCAGCCGTGGTGCCCTCGCTATCTTTTCCCAACCACGCTGCCAATTGCGCCGCTAACTCGGGAGGCATATCATCCCCGGTCACGGGGGTAACCACTACGGGGATAGGATGCCCCTCCTTCGGAACCGGGGTTGGCTCCTCAAGTGGGGTATCGGGAACCGGGGTCTCCCCCCCAAGTGCCCCCCTTCTGGACCTCTTGCCTCTCCCACCAGGGACCACTCCTGGTAAAGGTCGCTTCGGTCCACCCTCCCCGTCCTTAGCCGCCATCTGCTTCTTCAAATCGGTTATCTCCTTCATGAGCATGCGGAGCATCTGATCGGTACCGACCCGCTTTCCGACCTTCTTGCCTGGCATTCTCAAACAAGATATCTGTAAGACAAAAGAGAAAGATTACAACGCTCAAAATTGGCTCTTCGTTCCGTCTCGAGCTCACGTGCAGCGGGGAGGTGCAGCTTCAGAGCACAGGAACAAGAGGAAGCTTTCTTGGCTTGTTGCTCCTTTTATCCGTCTTCAGGGCGGGCGTAAACCCGCCCCCGCCTGCCTCCGAGGGCGTGGCCGGTCGCGTCAGTGTCTAGGACAACCCACTCCAGGGCGGGAAAAGGCGCGCCCCGGCTACGCCGCTTCGGGCATACCAGCCGAGACTCGCCTCCCGCCCAAGATGGCTTCCCGGGGGGATCGTGGTACTCCACCATACGTTCGGGGGGACCGAATGGTCCCCCCTTTCCATTAAATGCATTAATATCTACCTTATCCCAACTTCATTGGAGAACATAAAGCTAGAAGCATATAGAGACTTAAGAGGTTGGGTTTTGGACTTGGCCTTGTTGGCTAAAGTTCACTTAAAGCTTTTACTTTTCCCCTAGACCGTTTTCCTGACAGAGAGCTGTGAAGTTAGATGCTGTAGGTACTTGCCACTGGTAATCAGTGTGCAAGTACAGATGTTCCCTGTATAAATTGTAGTGGTGTTCGGTTGTCTCTGATTAGCATGTTTGCCTTTCTAGCAAGATCCCTAAGTGGTGTGCACTGTGTGTGCCAGAGCTAGTACTAAAGAAATGCGCAGAGAGGGAACATAGGTCTTCAGTGTAGGGCCTGCGTGCATTAAGCTAAATTAGCATGTTGTCCTGACAAGTGCTACCACTTGTCAGGTCTTACTTTCCCTTTTGCATAGACATGGGTGTAGTGGAAGAGTCTGATATATTCCAAATACCTTTATTGGTTCAAGCAGTAAATCAAGTAAATACAACAGGGGAGTGCCAGGGAAAGCTGCATACAGTCTTCAGGCATCTCGCTAACTGACTACCAAATCTAGAATGATTCCTGACCTAACATTTCATAGCTCTAACATCACAAGCACTTAAAGGAACATTGTGGCCCCTCTCAATGAAGACACCATTTCATTATTTTTTGGCAGGGGAAACTTTTCAATTACAATATTATTATTCAGGTGGCGCAAATCAATGCACAAACAAATGTTTCTGCTGTATTTCCGGGCAACCTGTTATATATCTAAGGTTTCGACCTTACATCTTCCCTGTTTGTCTGCCTCTGCTGTTCAGCTAGTGTGAGTGGAAAGTTAGTGTGCATGTGATGTCATTGGAGTGTTTGGTATGCTGTGAGTGGACTGTGAGTTGGATCTTGGGCTGAGCAGCAGAGAGGATGCTCCTGGTGGGGCTTTGATTACATATATACTGGGAAAACCATCTAATCATTTAAGAAGAATATACTTATCATCTGTAACCTACCCAAGTCTTTTGGAATTCCTTACTAGGATGTAACACAACCACATCCGGAGAAATCCATTCAGATGTTCAATTTCTTCAATTACTCCTTTAGATAGTAAACCTTGTATCTCTTTCTTAAGTTCCTCTCTGATTAGTATGGGAATGGGTCTTGCTTTGTGTACCTTGGGCTCAGCATTAGCTTTTAGTACGATTTTGTGCTCAAAACCCTTTAGCGCTCCCAACTCTTCACTAAAAACTTTTGGATAACTTTTACACAGCACATCACCCAATTTACTGCATTCATCCATAATCAAAACTTTTTCTTTGCTATTGGGGTCCAATACAATGTTTACATTTTTTTGATCAAACCATCCCTGGATGGATGGTCCAACCTTTGCCACATCCAACTTCCCTCTGGTGGATCTTCCTTTAAATGAAAGGTAAGCCACCTGAAACCCAACATGTCAATCTTTTCTCTAGTGTAGCTAACAGGGCTGATATCTGACATAGTCAAGTGTTTTCCTTTCTGCTCTACAAATTTTTGTTTCAAAACATCTTCATTTACAATGGTGTTGGGGGATCCCGAATCCGCATAGACATTCACGATAACTGCCCCCAACGATATTTCGCATATGGGATTGCCTTCCAGGGAATTTTCAGAAATATTTATAACATAATTTCCTCTCACATTTTTCATGCACCCTTTCTCTACCACCTCATCTTCCACGTCACATCCTTCCTTATCCCAAATATACTTTACATTACTGCGTTTACAGCACATTTTACTAAAATGATCCGTAAGTCCACATATGCCACACATCTTCCTCAACGCTGGACACATTTTACTGAAAGCCAAATGTTCTCTACTATCACATCTATAGCATCTTCTTTCTTCTATTTTTCTATCTTTACTCTGATATTTTGCCGGTTGATTCATCCTTCTCCCTTGTGGCTGTTGATGATAATTCTTCACCAGACCCTGAATTTTGCATATAGTTCCTGGTGTTTTAATTGCATCTTTGTCTGCTTCTTTAACAACTGTTGCGCATCTACCAGACATTTCAGATTTTCTCACTATAGGTACTACGTCATTTAGTGGTGCATCTCCATTTACCCATAGATGGTCCTGTAGTGTAGAATTGTTATTATGCATGACTAACTGATCCCGTATTAGATCATCATGTAATCCTCCAAATTTGCAGTCAATAGCTAGTTTCTTTAAATCATCAATCCACTCGTCTGCTTTCTCTTCTTTGGTTTGTTTTCTTTGAAAGAATGTATTCCTTATAACTCTGATACATACTTTTGGCACACAATATTTGTACATATCTTTAATTGTATTTTCAAACACATCTAAATCTGGATCAGCACATTTACTCATCTATGAATATGTTTTTAAACCCATAGGTCCTAACGAATGCAATAAAATCCTTTTTTCTGTTCAGCTTTCATCTTCTTAGCTTCATCAGCTGCCTCTATACAATTTATAAAATACTCCTTCCATTCAACCCATTTGATATTAGGTTGTGCACTTGTAACCCAGAATGGTTCAGGAGAACTAATCGAAATGTTTTGTTGTGCCATGTCACTGGTTCCTCTTACAGTGCTATCACCTTCATCCATAAACAATATAACCATGTAGTCACGTATCCTTGGATAAAGACTTTCCCAATTAAAAAAAAATAAACTTTACCCCGGCCTTCTCACCTATTGTTTTAACGATTGTGTAGACTCCCCAAATAGGAGTTCCAAAATTAGTTTGCAGCGTTAAATTCAAATAGTTTTGTGCTCTATTTCAACCACCAATGAGCACTCTGTGGCAATCGATGTGAATACTGCCCAAAAATGCCGCTGCACAAGGTCACGTTGCGTGACCTTGCGTGCTGATGTCAATCCGCTTTCTCGACGTCAGTACGCTACTGTCTGGGCATGCCCGGTGACGCGTAGAGGAGAACACCCCAGCGTCACTAGCTTCGCGCTCAGCTAGCTCCGAATGCCACCGCTGCTCGAAAAATGCAGCCGGAGGCGGTCAATCTAACGGCCACTTCGCAAACTCACACTTACCACAGTTAGCTGCATACAATTCCGTCAAGTTCATGTAGATGAGAATCACTCACGACAAAGTTTCGTCGAAGTTTCTCCTATTTCAATTCAGTTTTTCCTTCACAATGACAGTTACAGTACGATAAGTAGTACGATACGAATTTCCTCTTTGAACCAGTTTCGGTTTCCCTTGTCGCCGATTTGTAGTGGAAGAGACTGATATATTCCAAATAACTTTATTGGTTCAAGCAGTAAATCAAGTAAATACAACAGGTGAATGCCAGGGAAAGCTGCAAGCAGTCATCAGGCTTCTCGCTAACTGAATACCAAATATAGAATGATACATGATATGATATGATATGATATGATAACTGGTATTTCTAAAGCGCTCCTTCACTAACGGTTTCTTGGCGCTGCAATTGGGGGCTGCGTGAACACATGCATAGGGTGAGCTAATGATCGTAGGCCCGAGAGAAGAGCCAAGTTTTCAGGGATTTTCTGAACATGGGATATGAATAGATTTGAGGTAGTTCAGGAGGGAGCGTGTTCCAGAACTGAGGTGCCAAGAACGTAAACCGAAGTCCACCCAGTTTCTTTAGTTTAAAGGTATGAGGGGTCAGCAGATTGGACCTGGCAGAGCGAAGGGCGCGGCGAGGGACATAGCTGAGTCAGACAGCCCAATTTGAAGAAGCAGCATTGGGCAACTGGGAGCCAGTGGAGGCTTTTAAGCGGGAGTTTCACGTGGTGTGACCTAGGCTGCCCATGTATCAGTCTGGCTGCTTGGTTTTGCACCAGTTAAAGCCTAGTTGATAGGCGGTGTTAGACCCGTCTGCTTCTGAGAGTCCCTCACCACTATGATTTCTTTTGTTCCCCTGTACCTCCCAAAATTTGTCGCTTTTCTTTGTCTACCAGGACCTTTTGTGTGCTGTTTCATGGGGCTGGATGTTCCTTGACGCCCAGTTGTTCACAAGGGTTTTGGCACCTATTTACAAGGAACCTGTGACATTATAGACTGGGATTGACAACCTGTATGAATGGCCTCAAAATGGTGGCCATCCATTTTCCTCATGTGAGTGACTCCCCTTGGAGCCTCCATGAACCTTGACCTTTCAAGGTTTTGGCGCCCTTTTTCTTGGCGCGCATTCCTGACAGGAATTACTTTATGTCCCTCAGGTACACAAAATGGCTGCTCTAGAACCCCAGTATGGTGGCTGTTAGGGTCCCAAATACCCCGGAAGTGCCATGTCATTGGCCTAGGCCAAAGAAGGTTCTAGAACCTACTGGCACGAGCCAGCACCTCAGGGCACTGGCTATATAAGGTCCAGTCCCTGGCGGCCATTTTAGATGACTAGAAGACTAGATAGGATAATGATGTTCCAGATCTAGGTGAAAAAGGAGATTCCAGACTTGACACCAGATTGACACCTGCCCTGTTGACCCCTGAGGTGGCTGGTAGTGCAGGCAGTAGAGCAAGCAAGGGTTACTGGCGTGGACCCGGATTGGCGTTCCAGTCAGCTGTGTTTACGGTGACCTCGCGCCTACAGCGCCTACCCAGCGAGTGCCTCGTCACCCCCAAGAGACTGTGGCCATTTCCGTGTGCCTCCCCGCCCCCCCCGGTGGTGAATTATGACAGACTCGGGTCGCGAAGCGAGAGCAAGTTCGCCGCAACCGAGAGTGTCCTCAGTGCCTCCTTGTGACAGGCGCCTCCAGCGAGGAGCTCGGACGTCTCCGAGCTCCACCGGCGTAGAGTGCTTCCTGCGCAGACTGAGGTGAGGTGGTGCGCCGGGGCGGGGAAAGGCCGGCCTTCGTTGGGCGGGACTACTGTCTCTGCCCCTCCCCAGTGACTCGGCGGCTGTAGCTGTGGGCGGGAACCATCCCTGTTTGAGGAAGTCGGAGGGAGGTCCGTGGAGCCCCTGAGAACCCGTCGCTGGCGAGAGAAGTGTTGAACCTGACTGAATCGCTTTTCGATTGCAGCCGATGTGAGGTGGGCCCGTTTCTTCAGGTGGGAAGCGCTGTTGTAAAGGAATTGTGAACCGGCATTTACTTGACTGAGCGCAAAGATTGTGTGACCTCTTCGGCAGCCCCGTTCGGCATCCTAAAGACTTGGAACTGGTGCCGCCTGAGTGCTAGCGGTGGTAGAAACCCCTAGGCGCGCTTAGACCCCCACCGGCAAATAAAGATCTCAACCCGGTGGCAGCCGAGTGTAAATGAAGTGTTCACTGTCTTTCCTTGCCTTTTAGATATACGCGCATAACCCCCGTGTGATTCTTAAAGAGTACCAGTACTCCCTTCTGTGCCCAGAGAAGCCTGTGTACATTAGTGGTGAAAACGTCATAAACTGTAAGAGTTATCTTTCCAACCTGAAATGCATTTACAAATGTAGTGTTCCTGAACTATTTAATTGGTGGCAGCGATACCAGAAAGAATATGTGGTTGTCTATTTAACTGAACCAGTGTTTCTTCTGCTAAACAGAAATATTTATGCTATTTATTGAAGATGTTTATTCCCGATATGTATTCTATTTATTGACTCTATTTATTATTCTATTTTTTGACAGTATTTATTCCTGATATTCATTCTATTTATTGATGAACTGTACTCCTAAGCTTATTTATTGAATCTATTCCAAAATCGAAACCCAGCAAGTTATGACAAAAGAAATGTAAATGTGCTTTCCTAATTGATCCCCATTCACAACAGATAATTTTTACATAAAGGAATCGTATTTTTCTACAACAGTGGTGTGGTGTCCTTCTTTTTGGTGGTTGTACAAGGAGATATTATTGGGTCAAAGCCGGCTTAACACGATAGCCTTCACTTGCCTTGACACTTGAGCCAAGCTACCCCCTTTGTGCTGGGCTTGCCCATCGCAGGTCCAACAGGCGGGTATTCCGGCGTATAGTGAGTTAGCATAATCAATGCGAGACATTACTAGGGCCAGATTGACTTGAACAAGGGCCTCAAAGGAGAGAAATCTACGAATTTTTCGGATCCTACATAGATGGAAGAAGCAGGAGGAAACTACTGTATTGAACTGGGTTTTTTGGGTGAGATCACTGCTGATTGTGACCCCCAGGCTTTTGACCATGCTGACTGGGGAGGGGGAGGAGCCCAGGCAGGTGGCCAGAAGTTGAGATTCCAAGGGTTACCTGCGGCCCTGGTGAGGACCAGCTTGGTCGTATCTGGTTTTAATTTTAATTGGCTTTGATTCATCCTATTGCTTATAAGCGTCATCTTGGATTGGAAAGTTTCCATTGCATGGGGGGAAGAATCAATAGTAAAGACCAGCTGGATGTCATTGGTGTAGTTAAAGATAGCTACGTCTCTCTTCCGTAAATCAGAGATCAGCGGACGGATATATAGATTGAATAGAAGCGGGGAAAGAGAGGACTGCTGAGGAACCCCACAAGGGAGTCTCTTTTTCTCAGAGGAGAAATCAGGGAGGCGAACGGCTTGGTGACGATTGCTGAGGAAGGAGAAGATCTGTTTTTGGGGGTGCCCAGGATGCCGGCGCTCTTGACCCGTTTGACCAGTAGACTGTGGTCGACTGTGTCGAACACCGCTGACAGATCTAGGAGCACTAGGGCCTGTGAGATGTTTTGGTCTGCTCCTTTTCTCAGTTCATCATGGACCGCTAACATGATGGATTCAGTGGAGTGATCCAGTCTAAAACCTGCTTAGTGTGGGTCCAGGTAGTGCGAGTATTCCATGAATGTGCTAAGACAGCTGGCCACATGGGCCTCCAGAATTGTACTCAAAAACGGTAAGAGCGAGATGGGTCGAAAGTTGCTGGGGATGAGGGGGTCTGCTGCTACTTTTTTCAGGATAGCTCTAACTTCCGCGCTTTTGAAACAGTTGGGGACAATGCCGGTGGCTAGGGAGTTATTGAGGAGGGATAGTGGGGGTTCTGGAAGCTGGAGGAAGATCTCTTGGGCGATGTGGGGGGGACAGCTGTCAGTGGGTGTGCAAAGAGCAGACTCTTTTGAGTAAAGAAAAAAAATCTCCTCAGTGAGCGGGTTACGGTGCGTCAGAGCAGGTTCCAAAGGGGGGAGCTCCTGGGGATACTGGCTTTGATTTTAGTTCTCTTGTCAATAAAGTTGGTATTGAGGGAGTCACAGAGCCGTTGTGAAGGAACTGGTTTCATGGTGATGTGATCGGGTTTGACGAGTTCGTCTACAATATGGAAGATGTCTTTGGCTTTATTGGAGGAGTTGAGGACATTTAACGAGAAGTAATCTGCTTTAGCTTTTAGGATGGTGCCTTTATATTCCTTGAGTGTAAGCACGAAGGTGGATTTTTTTTCAGGCCAGTAATCTTGTCTCCACTTGCGCTCAGATTGACTCAAGGTCAGTTTCATTTTCTTGAGGTTAGCAGTGAACCAGCCCTGGGCGTTGTGTGGTCTTCTGCATTTGACCTTCCTGAGGGGTGCCAGTCTATCTCTGGCAGTAGCTAGCCATGTATTGATGTCTTCTGCATGGGCATGGGGGGATGCCTGAGGGCTCATGAGAGGGGGGTCCGGGGGTTTAGAGGAGGATAGGATGGAGCAGAGCTCAGGGATGTTGACCCGGCTCCAGTTCCTTGCCTGGCCTGCCCCTGGGGGAGGGGTTTCAGTAAGGGGAGAGTTCAGGATGGAAAAGGAAATAAATTGGTGGTCCGACCAGGTACAGGGGGTGACTTGTAGATCTAAGATCTCCAGGTTGGATGTCCAGACCTGGTCCAATATGTGCCCCTTGTAGTGAGTGGCTACTTTAATGTGCTGGGTAAGATTCATCCCAGTCAGAGATTCGGTGAACGCCACTGAGGGGGTCGTTTCCTGATCGTCATATGGCCTATAGTTAAAGTCCCCCATTATTAGCAGTCTGGCGTGATTTATGGCAAGTTCTGCAATGATATTTGCAAAGGTTTGCGGGAAAATGGGCATGTGGCTGGGGGGTCTATAGACTAACGCACAGACAAAAGGGGAGGAAATAAACTCGAGTCTGAAAAAAAGGCAGTCTACCAAGGGGATTTGAGAGATAGATAGCGAAGTAAATTTATGGGTTACTGATATTATGGCCACCACTCCACCACCAGCCTTGGGCTCTGATCTATTGGCCTGTAGGGCGTAGTAGCTGTCAGGGATGGCTGCTAGCATATCAGGTGTAGATTCCGCTGTCAGCCAGGTTTCAGATAGAAGTAAAATGTCGGGTTTGTGGGTGTCAAGGAGATAAAAGATTTCTAATTGGTCTTTGACCATTGAGCGGCTGTTAATATACCAGATGGACAAGCTGTTGTGGGTCTTAGTTCCGAGGAAGGGGGGGAGAGTGTGGGAGGTCGTTTTTGTGGGCTTGACGAGTGGTGGAAAGTGGGAAAAAGTGGGGTCGGTGTTCTCGGCTGTGCCCATGGGGGATAGCAGCCCACATTTCTCTAATGTTCTGCTGATTTCTGGGGGGATAGCCTGAACTGACCAGAGGGAGAGTAGATCAGCGCAAGAATAACATAGGGAGAAATGTGAAGGGTGCGTGGCCCCTGGTTCTGGCCGGCCGCGGATGGGCGCAATGGGTAACACACTGGGTGATATAGGCTGCAAGCCCGGCGCTAGTCGCAGAGCTCCGCCCCCAACTGCCACTGAAGAGATACTCCTGCCTGTGTCAGCAGGACAATGCGGGTAGGCAAGAAAGAAAATGGATGTGCAAAATAGCAAGTGGCAATCTTTTTTTGAAAAATACGAGGATTAAAATATTTACAGAGGGCAGGCGGTGTTAGGCGCTTACAGCTGAGTATTCGATCACCCAGACTTATGTCCCTAGTTCTGTCCGCTGCAGTCTGTAATCATGCGTCCACTGCGTGATAAGATGTAACAGCATATGAAGGCTGCAAGCCTGGCCCTAGTCGCGGAGCTCCGCCCTCAACTGCCACTGAAGAGATAGTCCTGCCTGTGTCATGTCCTAACATTACATAGCTCTAACCTCACGAGCACTTAAAGGACCATTGTAAAGCTTTTTAACTAAACAGAACAACAAAAGAAGACAATATAACAATGGGGCACCCCTGTAGGACATCTTGGGTAGCCCCTAGGCAGGGTGCAGTGTAGGTAAAAGGCAGGACAGGTGTCAGTGTGGGTGCTAGGCCCTGACAGTGGAAAATACTCCATTTCATTTTCCCTGGTCAAAGGCCATCCTGCCTATAGGGCAGAATGGAGGAGGCAGGGTGTAGTATTGTTAGCCTAGTTTCCCAAGATTTGGAAACGGAACAGTGAAGTTTGGTATGTCTGAACTCACAGCATCATAACACATCTTTTTGGATAGATGGTTATGCCGCTGTATGTCCAGAAACTGCTGTTTGAGGAAATAACTGAGTTTCTGCTTTAGACCTTTGTGTGTGTCTCAGCAAAATGTGAATTGCCTGCCTAGATGTGGCAGAGGTGAGAAAGGCTGAGGAAAGTCGTGCTCCAGGGGAGGGGTGGAGATGGCGCCTGGCCGCCATGCACCTGTAGCGGGGAGAAGGAGAGGCTTTACGAGGTGAAGAGGCCTGGTTCAGAGCCATAAAACAATAGACACATCACCCTTTGAGTGATCCAGGCCCCCAGTATCAAAGAGAGGACGGTGACACTGGGGGGGGCAGCAGATACGCAAGACTTCAAAGACAATGAGGGGTATAACTGGAAGAACTGTAACCCCAAGACTTTGGTTATGTTGATGATGTCGTTGAGAACGGTCTCTGTATCATTCAGAGAAGTGCTAGGAGCTCTTTGAAGACGCCGTGGACACTTTGACCTGTCCGTGACGTGGAAGAAAACGTCACCCTCAGGAAGAGTTGCTGAATAGGCCGAGGGAGACACTTGACCCTGGCTTTGTGATCTGGAGCTTGTGCGCAGTTTGTAGTTCTTGACCAAGGAGAGAAAGAATGGGCCCCGCAGTGGGCAGTGTCCCCTCTTCTTTCTGAGCAGGACTTTGCTGTGTGCTGCGTCCTATATTCAGGGCCCGAGGTGAGCTGGCTCCCTGTTCAGAAACACAGGAACATTAAAGTTTCCAGGAAGTCTCGAGTGGCACGGTGGTGGGACCGTGACGTGGCAGCCTGAGACTTCTGAAATGGTGCCTAAGGTGATCGTGGGCACCCGGAGTGAATCAAGACTCTGACGCGCAGGGTACGTGTCTTAGTGCGACTACAGGTGTTGGAGCGCCTGTGGATTGTGGGCATTGTGGAAGTGAGCCGAGTTTTGGGACATGTAGGGGGGTGCGTGTCACATTGCAGTCCAGGCACCAGTGAAGATTGCTGGGACATCGTGGGCACTAACGAGGAGTGAGTCTCTGACACGCGGGTTGGCGGGTGGTGGTGCAGCCAGGGTTTTAGTGGAGAGCACCTAGTACTCGTGTACACCAGGAGGAGAGGTGAGACTCAGATATGCAGCGTGCATGTCGCAACCCAGGCATTAGTGGAAAGTGTCTGAAGACTGTGTGCACCAGGAGACAGGTTGAGTCTCGGAAGCACCAGGTGCGTGTTGAAGGTGCCACCGGAGGTGCTGGTGAGGAGTTGTCAAGCTATCCACGTCGTCCCTTACCTTGCTTGAACAGATGCCCTCTAGGATGACGCAGATGATTCCGCAGAGACGCAAGGGACCAACTTCCCTGATTACTAACTAAAACTTACTGGTTCTAAAATCACAGCAAGAATTTAACTAGAAATTAGGGAGGAGGGCCGGTACTGGACGTTGTAGTGAAGAACCTTGATTCTTGCTGTCGACCTGCGAGGCAACAAGTACAAAAGACTTTACTATTTAGGTCCTATAGATTTCTCCTATTCTACTCTAGATCTTTTAACTAATCTAGTCAAGGCTCCTAAGACTCTGTCTGGAAGTTTTGATGTTCCCCTACCTGCGATCAGTAAGATGTTGGCCTTCGTCCAGTATTTCTTTATAAGAAGTGAAGATGAAGTCGTCAAGCGTCTTCTAAGATAAGTGGTCAGCTTGTAGGCTTGTATGCTCAAGTTGAATTAGGCTGGAAATTAAAGAGATGGATTACTTTACATTCATTAAAAGACTTTCGCAAAACCTTCCTAACCATTCTATCACTTACTTGCAATTAACTTCTTGCTTCCTAGACTTGGGGTTCTTGTAATTTTCCTCTAAATTCAGGAAAGATAAGCTGAGCCCAAAAAGATACACAAAACCCTATTCTTAACAACAAGTGTTGACTAAAGTCGCAATCTAAATATTGCTCTAAATTTTACACACATGAAATCCTAAACAAAGTTCTTCTTTAGAAAACTGAGATACAAAGAATCGGAAATGTCCAAAGTCTTTCCTTCCGTTTTCTTCTGTGAAACAAAGTTCCAAATATTAATGTTGACCTTTCTTGCGAAGGGCGCCTTTTAATAAAAAATGAAAGTACTTAGCTTTCTGCCTCTTTGTCTTCTAGGGTCATCATCGCGGTTGCAGAGGAAGAATCGCCATGAAGAGGAGCAATGAGGAAGTCCTGCCAGCGTTGAGAAGCCTTCAGGTAGGTTCCAAGTCCTGACGCTAGCTTCTTCAATGGTTGTCTGAAGGCAAAGCGCCTTCCAGAAGGCTGGGTGCGGTTTAAGTACTGGACCGCACCCAGCCCCACCCGGTTACGCACACAGAACGTGCGCGAGATAGAAGTTTCCCGATCCCTTCAGAAGCGCACCAAAAAGGCGCGTGCGAGGGATGAGGAGAGAGCGCTTCTCTGAGCGAAGGCTTGGTTTTCTGATAGCGCTCAAAGCGAAGGCTTGGTTTCTGATAACGCTGGTTCCAAATCCTGAAATACAACACATGGGAACACAGAAACCTGCACAAAGCATGCTTTGAAATGACCACAACAAGTTATAATAACGCTGGTTCCAAATCCTGAAATACACCAAATGGGAACACAGAAACCTGCACAAAGCTTTTTGAAATGACCACAATAAGTAATAAGGCATGAAAAACTGTACACCTAAACACACTGACTTGAAGCGTGCGGGCGCACGGGACAGGGGTGGGTTTCCAAAAGGGAAATACTGCATATGCCTAAAGGGGATATGTAGTCTTTAGGGAAGGGCAGGTGTGGAATCATGACAGTACTCCCTCCTCAAGATCCCCCCAAGAACTGTGGAAATGGGTTTTGGTTTATCAGGGTGTCTTAAATGAAAGTTCCGAATCAATCTGGGAGCATTTTTAAGATGTTCTAGGGGCTCCCATGATCTTTCCTCAGGACCATAACCCTTCCAGTCAATGAGGTAAAACAGCCTTCCCCTAACTCTTTTGGAATCCAAGATTGATTTTACTTCAAATTCTGAGTTGCCTTCAACAATGATAGGAGGCGGAGATTTGGAAATACGAGTTTGGGGATGAAAAGGCTTGATTAGAGAGACATGGAAGACTGGATGTATCAGGTATTTGCTAGGGAGAGTCAATTTAACACAAACCGGGTTTAGTACCTTTTCGATGGAAAAGGGGCCAATAAATCTTGGATTAAATTTTCTGTTCCCCTTTAATTTCAAATTTTTTGTACTCAACCATACTTTGTCACCTATTTCATAAAGAGGTTGTTCAGATTGATGCTTATCCTTAGCTTCCTTTTGGGATTCTTTTGCTTTGGCCAAATTGAATTTAGCATCCTCCTGAATGGTGAATATCTTGGACACATAGTCATAGACTGTGGGTACGGAATCATTGATGTTGTTGTTGGAGTTTTCGGGAATGCTTTTTGGATGAAAACCGAAATTACAAAAGAATGGGGACATTTTAATAGAAGAATGCTCAGAGTTGTTGTAGGCGAACTCCAAAGGACTTAACAGATCGGACCACTCTTCGGAAACATTTGGTAACATACAACGAAGATACTGTTCAATCGTTTGGTTAGTTCTTTCAGTTAAACCATCGGTTTGGGGATGGTAACTAGAGGATAAACGAACCTCCATGTGTAACAAAGAACTCAGCTTTTGCCAAACCTTAGAAACAAACTGAGATCCCCTATCCGAAATTACAACTGAAAGAATTCCGTGTAGTCTTATCACATGGATCATGAGCAAATGAGCAAGCTCAAAGGCAGTAGGAAGCTTTTTTGAAAGGGATAAAATGGGCCATTCGGGAGAACTGGTCTACCACAGTCAAAATTGTATTGAATCCCTTCTTGGTTTCAGGTAGTTCAACTATGAAGTCTAATGATATAGTATGCCAGGGTTGAGGAGGAATAGGTAAAGGCATTAACAACCCACTAGGAGCCTGATGAGAGGACTTGTGTTGGATACAAATGCTACAAGTTTCCACAAATTGTTTGATGTCTTTAGACATAGAAGGCCACCAAAACTTCCTCTTGATGAGTTCCACAGTCTTCAAAATGCTTGGGTGGGCTGACAGAACCGTATCATGATGAAGATGAATTATGGATCTTTGAATTTTCTCATTTGGAACAAAGATCAAGTCATGGACCTTCAGCAAATTGTCTTTCTCAAATAGAAAAGGATGATCTTTTTTCCAAAGCTCCAATTCCTTTTCTTTCAGAGCTTCTTTGATGTCGTTAATGATGTCACTAACAGTTAAACTTCCCTGAAAACAAGAAGTTGGGATTACAGGGTGAACTACTTCCGGTTGATCTGGACTCTTTTCTCCTAGTCTAGATAAAGCATCCGCTTTTAAGTTCTCCTTTCCTGGGCGATATGTGATTACAAAATTATAGTCATTGAAAAACATGGACCAACGCAGTTGCCTAGCAGATAGAGCCTTTACAGATCTCAAAGCTTGGAGATTCCGGTGCTCAGTATAAATCGTTACAGGATGACGAGCTCCTAATAGGTAGTGACGCCATTCTTCAAACACTGCTTTGATTGCTAACAACTCCTTGTCAGCAAATGCATAATTTTGTTCGGCTTCTGATAATTTTCTTGAGAAATAAGCTATAGGGTGCATTTGGCCAGTATCTGAATCTCGTTGTGAAAGAATGCCACCCAATGCAAATTGAGAAGCATCTGCTTCCACAATAAAAGGTAAATTGGGGTCTGGATGACTTAAAATTGGAGCCATGGTAAATCTCTTTTTTAGGTTCTGAAATGCTTCATCAGCGGCTGGGGACCATGAAAACTTGACTCCTTTTCTCAACAGTTTGGTAATGGGTGTTATAACCTGAGAAAAGTTCTGAATGAATCTGCGGTAGAAATTTGCAAACCCTAGAAAACTTTGGATTTGTTTCACAGAAGTGGGACTTGGCCAGGTTGTTACAGCTTCTACCTTTTTAGGGTCCATTTCTATTCCCTCTGGGCTAATAATGTAGCCCAGAAAATCCACTTTGGTAACGTGAAACAGACTCTTTTCCAATTTTACGAAGAGTGAGTTCGAAAGTAGTCTTTGAAGAATGGCGCGAACCTGTTTTACATGTTCTTCCTCAGAATCAGAATATATGAGAATATCATCTATGTAAACTACACAGCAGATGTCAATGAACTCATGCAAAACCTCATTTATAAAAAACTGGAAGGCTGCAGGAGCGTTACATAAACCAAATGGCATGACTTGGTATTCAAAGAGACCAAATTTGGTACGGAATGCTGTCTTCCATTCGTCTCCTTTTCTTACTCTAACTAAATGGTAAGCTCCGCGTAAGTCCAGTTTTGTATAAATTTTAGCCTTCTTTATTTGGTCTAATAGTGTAGGGATCAAAGGCAAGGGGTACCTGTTCTTAATGGTTACGTTGTTTAAGGCTCTGTAATCGATACACGTGCCCAGCTCCCCTCCCTTTTTTGGAATGAAAAAAAGAGCTGATGAAACTGGAGACTTAGAGTGTCTTATGAAGCCATTAGCAAGATACTCATCCAGATATTCTCTGAGATGAGCGTTTTCTGCCTCAGTAAGAGCATATATTCGGCTGCAGGGTAAGGTAGCTCCAGGCACCAAATCTATCCTACAGTCGAAATCTCTATGTGGTGGAAGGGTGTTGGCCTTCTTCTTGTCAAATACATCAGACAGGTCATCATATACTGATGGTACCCCTTACAGAATTAGTATATTGGGTGATTCCATTCCAAAGTCAAAACCTTGAACCACATCCTTAGATCTTTTAGTAAGGAAGCAATGATTTATGCAAGTAGGAGATTGAAAAGTGATTGACTTGGTTACCCAATCTATGGACGGGTTATGTTTTACCAACCAAGGCATACCTAAAATCATCTTGAATTGAGGGGCATCAATAATGTCAAATTGTATTCTCTCCCTATGTATAGGAGAACAATCCATTTCTAATACCTCAGTCTGTCTATTTACTGGACCCGAAGTCAATTCTTTGTCATCCACTGCTCTGACGATTTCTGGATGGTCCTTTGACAAAGATCTGAAGCCTAACTGAAGGAAGAAATGAGAGTCTATAAAATTACCGGTAGCACCAGAATCTATGATGGCTTCCACCTGTCTAGAGTAAGATTCTGGAAGCAGACCTCGAAGTTCTACAAGAATTGAAAAGTGGCTACAACCAATGGGAGGAAGAGTTGAGGCCAAACTAGAGAGCAAGCTCGATAAACCGACCTCTCCCTTTACCGAGTTTTCTAGTTTTCCGACTTTTCTTGTGTGACAGCTAAGTCGGATGATTTAACTTTAAATTTCTTTGGTCGTGTGGGACATTCCTTCACAAAGTGTCCTGTCTTCCCACAGTAGAGACATTGATTTAATCGCCGCCTCTTTTCTTTCTCTTCCTTAGACAAGGGACCTCGGATAGAACCTATCTGCATAGGTTCTACAGTATAAGACTTGGAACTAGGTTCTCTGTTAGGTGCTGATGTGGATCTTTCCTTGAAGAAAACTAATTTGTGTTCTGACTTCCCTCTTTCTCCCTTTCTTTCAGAAATACGATGATTTAATTTCACCACTAAGTCAATGAAGGCACTTATCTCTTCGGGGGGGTCTAAAATCTGGGTGATCATGTCTTTTAATTCGTCCTTCAATCCTCTATAGAAGATTGAGATTCTTTTGTCATGAGGCCAATCTGCTTCTAATACCAAACGATTGAAGTTAGATATATAATGTAACAAATCAGATGAGCCTTGCTTTAAACCTAGTAGCTCATTGTCTGCTGACTGAACAAATAGATGTTTAGCAAACATCTTTCTTAAAGCCCTCTCAAAATCCCTAAAGTTATACAAGATCCGATCATCGCTTTCCACTAAGGGGACTGACCAAAGGGCAGCGTCTCCAACCATGTAGGATAACATGAATGCAATTTTAGAAGAATCATCAGGAAAAGCTGTGGTCTTTGCTATGAAGTGCAAATGACATTGTTGCAAAAACACAGAGAACTTATTGCAATCTCCATAAAATCTCTCTGGAGGGGCTAAGGGGGTGGGTACTGGAGTCACAACATGGACTTGTGTTGGAGAACCTGAACTGGAGGAGCCCTGAAAAGTGGCTGGTTTCAAGACTGACTTCTGCTGCACCGAATCCTGGAGAGAGGATAAATCCCTACGTAAAGCAGCATTATCCTGCCTAATTGCTTCTAACACTGCGGCCAAATCCTGCATAGATACCTGATCCATTGCGTCTGGGCGGAATAATCAACGTGGGCTTTGCCTTCTGTGAAGCTATCCACGTCGTCCCTTACCTTGCTTGAACAGATGCCCTCTAGGATGACGCAGATGATTCCGCAGAGACGCAAGGGACCAACTTCCCTGATTACTAACTAAAACTTACTGGTTCTAAAATCACAGCAAGAATTTAACTAGAAATTAGGGAGGAGGGCCGGTACTGGACGTTGTAGTGAAGAACCTTGATTCTTGCTGTCGACCTGCGAGGCAACAAGTACAAAAGACTTTACTATTTAGGTCCTATAGATTTCTCCTATTCTACTCTAGATCTTTTAACTAATCTAGTCAAGGCTCCTAAGACTCTGTCTGGAAGTTTTGATGTTCCCCTACCTGCGATCAGTAAGATGTTGGCCTTCGTCCAGTATTTCTTTATAGGAAGTGAAGATGAAGTCGTCAAGCGTCTTCTAAGATAAGTGGTCAGCGTGTAGGCTTGTATGCTCAAGTTGAATTAGGCTGGAAATTAAAGAGATGGATTACTTTACATTCATTAAAAGACTTTCGCAAAACCTTCCTAACCATTCTATCACTTACTTGCAATTAACTTCTTGCTTCCTAGACTTGGGGTTCTTGTAATTTTCCTCTAAATTCAGGAAAGATAAGCTGAGACCAAAAAGATACACAAAACCCTATTCTTAACAACAAGTGTTGACTAAAGTCGCAATCTAAATATTGCTCTAAATTTTACACACATGAAATCCTAAACAAAGTTCTTCTTTAGAAAACTGAGATACAAAGAATCGGAAATGTCCAAAGTCTTTCCTTGCGTTTTCTTCTGTGAATCAAAGGTCCAAAAATTATTGTTGACCTTTCTTGCGAAGGGCGCCTTTTAATAAAAAATGAAAGTACTTAGCTTTCTGCCTCTTTGTCTTCTAGGGTCATCATCGCGGTTGCAGAGGAAGAATCGCCATGAAGAGGAGCAATGAGGAAGTCCTGCCAGCGTTGAGAAGCCTTCAGGTAGGTTCCAAGTCCTGACGCGAGCTTCTTCAATGGTTGTCTGAAGGCAAAGCGCCTTCCAGAAGGCTGGGTGCGGTTTAAGTACTGGACCGCACCCAGCCCCACCCGGTTACGCACACAGAACGTGCGCGAGATAGAAGTTTCCCGATCCCTTCAGAAGCGCACCAAAAAGGCGCGTGCGAGGGATGAGGAGAGAGCGCTTCTCTGAGCGAAGGCTTGGTTTTCTGATAGCGCTCAAAGCGAAGGCTTGGTTTCTGATAACGCTGGTTCCAAATCCTGAAATACAACACATGGGAACACAGAAACCTGCACAAAGCATGCTTTGAAATGACCACAACAAGTTATAATAACGCTGGTTCCAAATCCTGAAATACACCAAATGGGAACACAGAAACCTGCACAAAGCTTTTTGAAATGACCACAATAAGTAATAAGGCATGAAAAACTGTACACCTAAACACACTGACTTGAAGCGTGCAGGCGCACGGGACAGGGGTGGGTTTCCAAAAGGGAAATACTGCATATGCCTAAAGGGGATATGTAGTCTTTAGGGAAGGGCAGGTGTGGAATCATGACAGGAGTACTGGGAAGCGGTAAACACCATGGAGCAAAGAAGAGCCTGGAACCAGCCATGCCGAGACGCCGAAACTGACAACGGTAACCACAGCACTGTACCCACCTGTAACAAATACAACCAGGGACGGGTAGCTCTTTGAAATACCAGAACTGTTTTTTCGGACAAGACCTACAAAGTCCACGATATAAAGAAAAGATAAGGGAAGAGAGATACTCCAAAGGTTTTTTAAAGAAATAGGCTGGAATAAAGAAACGACCGGAAAAATACCAGTGCGACCACAGAGGGATCTTACAAAAGACAACTTACCGAATATACTCGCAGCGCCCTGAAGAAACTCCTTGGTAGGGAGTGAAACGCGTTGGCTGATCTCACTACTTATTTTATTGATATGCCTTTTGTTGCTGAACAAAGATAAATAAAGAACATTTCTCTACTTATTCTATTTGGACTCTCATTTTGGTGCGCCCCCTTGAGTATCTAAAAACTGTTTAACTGATCTGGAGAGCACAGCGACGCCAAACAGCAGCTGGTGTCGGGGTTGGCAGCACAATATCAAACTGACTCGACCATAGACCTATTGGCACTGGAGTTTAGGTGCGGCATTTTAAGGTCCGCTGCTGCTTTTTCGTACAAATACTTAATTGTATCAGGGAGCTTTGAGCCCCTGATGGAGGGATTCCCGGAGATCCCTCTCTGATTGCTGAGAGTTTTGCACATTACTTTTCAGACCTCTACGCCCCGGAGAAATCCCTACCAGAAGACATGGTACACACGCTTCATAGGAGATCTCCCACCCCGGACTTTATCTGATGAAGCTCGGGCTGAACTAGACCTTCCGTTTACGGAGGAGGAACTGTCTACAGCTGTAGGGGACTTAAACTCTGGGAAGCCCCAGGCCCTAATTGGTATCTATGCAAGTTTTTTAGGTCTTTCAAAAGCAAATTGAATGATAATCTTACAGTGCAGCAGGATGTCTAGTCATAATGGGGCAAAAAGAGAGTACAGGCATTCTTACAAAGAACCCTAAAACATAGGATTTCAAGCATGAAAACATGAATTTGAACATCACATGTTTATTAATATAAAATAATCTGAACAAGTAATTCAATAATCACTTAATCACAAGCAATTTTGCAAAGGATTAGGAAATAAATGTGCAAGTCAGGGTAAAAAAATCAAATGATTTCCAATTCCAGAGTTTTGCAAACACTTCTAAAAGTTTACACAAAGACCAGAGGCACATATTAGTCTTCTCAAATCTTGCTTAGTAGCAGTCAAGAAGGTAAATAAACTACAAGTCCCATCAGGTTTAGCAAACAATAAGCCAATGGGAGAAAAACATTCGTACCAATATGTGTTAAAAGTATGTATTATTTTTGTAATGTATGTTTGAACTTTTCTTAAATAATGAATTTTAATTAATTTAATTTTTGTGTAATTTAAATCCGTCGCGGGTTGTGGGTTTATAGGGGAATAGTGTGGGAAGTAATTTAATTATTATATATTTTCTCAAAATATTTAGAAATAATTAATTGTATGAATAGTCATTTTTACCCTCCTGCTATCCAACACTTTCCCTACTATTGCACTCACTGGAGTGGGAATAGTAATTTTGTATCTACCCACTACCCAACACTTTCCCTACCGTTGCACTCACTCGAGTGGGAATAGTAACTTGTACCCTCCCGCTAACCAACAATTTCCCTACTGTTGAACTCACTGGAGTGGGAATAGTAATTTTTACCCTTCCGCTATCCAACACTTTCTCTACTGTTGCACTCACTGGAGTGGGAATAGTACATTTTATCTACCCGCTACCCATCACTTTCCCTACTGTTGCACTCACTGGAGTAGGAATAGTAATTTTTACCCTCCTGCTATCCAACACTTTTCCTACTTTTGCACTCACTGGAGTGGGAATAGTAATTTTTACACACCCTCTATCCAACACTTTCCCTACTGTTGCACTCACTGGAGTTGGAATAGTAATTTTTATTTGTCCTCTATCCAACACTTTCCCTAGTTTACCACTTGTTGGAGTGGAAATAGTTATTTTATGCCCGACGCTATGCAATGTTTCAAGTAATGTTATATTTAATGTAGTGTAAAATATTATTTTGTAAAAAATATGTATTTTAATGTTTAACTTATTATATAGATTTTGTATATATTTATATCATAGATGTATTTATATATATATATGTGTATTTATATTTTAAATTATGTTTTTAATATTTTATAATTAAAAATATTAATTATTAAAAAAAATATTAAGTTAATATATATAATACAAAATAAAAATGCATGTTTTTTAACATTTGTTTAATTAATTTTAAAGTTTTTAAAATTATTTTTAAGTATGTTTTACTCAATTATATTGATAATTAAATTAATTTCATATTACTTTTAAGACATTTTAAAAAGTCGATATTTTAGCAAACTATATTATTTACGCTATTTAGGATTCAATATTTTTGTACTTACCTGTTTGTAGATAAGAAGTCGATATTCTGTCACTCTATATTTTTTATTCAATATTTTAGCAGGTCGATATTCTGCTCCTCGATATTCTGTCAGTGATCCGCGCATGCGTGCTTTCTCTCCCCCTCTCACGGTTGTCTGTTAAACCGCTCACTACTCGCAACTCACTGCAATGTTGCAACAATTCCCTCAGTCCTCAGCACTCTTTCCTGCTTCAGAGTGCATTACTGCTCCATTTTCATTCCGACCCTACTTCTCAGAGCCCACAGTATTTCTGTATTTCCCATGCACTTCACCCCCTTACTCGACATTCCTGTTCAGTCTCACAGATGCCGAAGATCTGGGCAACACCTTTTGCAGGAACACCTTAGTTCAGTGTCCTCTTGCTTTCTCAAATACCTGCTTAATTCTTGTGTGAAGGCCCCCCCTTTCTTTTTCCACCTGTTTTAACCTTTTACTACCCATTCATGCAGTGATTTCTCTGTTTTGCTTAGCTTTTGGCTTCTGTTTTTCTCATATTTAGCCTATCATGGATTCCACCAATATATCTGCAGGAAGATGACAGGGAAAATTTCTGTAATAACTTGAGTGGTTTTATTCAAACCTCTGTTGATCAGGCTGTATTCAATTCTCTCTCCAAAATTACAAAAAGTATGGAGAAAACTGTTATAAATATTATTGTAAAAAATATGGCCCATTCTGCGGGGAATGAATAAAGTACAAAGCTCTGTCTGCTAAGGGATCTTTTTTTTCAAAAGATTCTTCATCTTCCAATGTGGAAGAGATTCCTACAAAACAATAAAAAAAATTGCTTTTGGTTAGTGCAAGTTTCTCACAGACATCAGAGGACAATGTTCCTCTAGGGCCTCCTTCCAAGGAGGGGAAAATTTCAAATTTAAACAAGAATATAGCTAAATCCTCAAAGGTCACAATTTCAGAAATTCAGTACACTGATGACTCATTCTATCCTGATACTGATGATGACAATCAGACACAAAACGATTCAAAATTTTGGCTGGGTCACAAGCAAAAGGAAATGAAAGTACTCGGTATTCAAAGTGATCCTTTTCACTCACAAACAATTTTGGATTCAGATGGTAATCTCATGTTTGACCCTAAATCTATTCATCATCCTAATTCAACAGAATGGCTTCCTTCTGACCAAGTTGAGGATTACATTTCCAGTCACTTGCGTTTTCCCTCTGGACAAGCAAACAAGGGCTAAATGAAAATCGGATTGCCCCAGTCCTTTACTTCCTTCCAATATTACTATGATTCCTTCTATTGACCCAAATATGTTAACCTTATTCTCCAAATGTCATAAAGACCGAAGGAAAGGTTTCTATAAAGCCTGTCTCTTTTAGAAGTAGTAGAAACAGCCAGATAACAAAACATGTCTGTCGATGCACAAGAATTGTTTTGTGGGCTCAAAGAACTTTCTGTTTACTGGGGCACACCAATTTCACTATCACGCATAAAAGAAAAAAGTGACTTATTTTGAAATTAGGCCCAAAACTGGCAAACGTGGCTACTATGGATTCCAGAATGAAAGCACAAGGCTGGTTGTTCTTCATCAAAGAAGTAAGCAAATATATCACCACTTTTGCTTCCCTGGATAAAGCCAGGCAATGTTTAAAAAAGGTTTTTGCCCAACAATGTTTTGCGGGGGCCGACAGAGGGAGGAGTTGCATTGCCATTAATTCCTACAGAAATCAAAGTTTCAGAGGCTTAAACTACAGCTCAATTCTATCCCCAAAGAGGCAGACGATTCCATGGTCTCAGAGGTGTACACCTCACAGGTAAATCTTCCTTCTGGCCTTCATATTCTAGGGGGTAATTTGAGATTTTTCCTCCACAAATAGAAATCAATCACAACAGATCCTTGGCTGTTGAACACAGTCCAATGTTATTCTATAGAGATTTACTACATTATTTTTCAGAGTCATCTTGCTGTCCTGCTTTCAAATGAAATTACTTATTTAATTTCTGAAGAAATATTAAAGATTCTTCACAAACACGCAATTCAAGAAACTCTTCTTCATCTTTTGCCTTTCCGCCACACTTTATTCTTAGTTCAGAAGAAAAACAGGAAACTAAAACCTGTCATAAATCCAAGAGATTTCAACCAGTTTGGGGTGTATTGTCATTTGAAGATGGAAACTTTTATTCTCCCCCAAATTATTTAGTACAAAACAACCGGATGGTCTGGTTAGATTTGCAGGGTGTGTATTTCACCATTCCGATTCACTAAGATTTCAGGGAGTATCTTTAATTTCAGTGGCAAGAGGAAACATATTGATTTTCCGCCCTTCCTTTCAGTCTCTCTTCAGCACCTTGGTGCTTCACAAAGGTTATGAAGCCAGTAATCACCCATCTCACATCTCAGGGTATCGAGTCAATTATTTATTTAGACATTTTTCTTATGACCAAAATCACTGTTCTCTTCAATCTCAACTTTATACCACTTGCTCTCTGCTACAAGATTTGGGTTTTATCATCAACAGGGAAAAATCTATACTAATCCCCTCCAAACATATGGAATTCCTGTTTTTTTAAATTGAGTTGGAAAGTGCAACTCTGCATTTACCCCTAACAAAAGTCAAAATGATCAAAACAGAAATCGCTCATACTCTCCAAAAGTCTTCCATTTTACTCAGAGCTCGTAAATGTTCTGTCCTCAACGATGCAGCACATCTTCCTGGGACCTTTTCATTATGGTGCTCTCCAAAGGTTAACAATCAGACATCTTCACAAAGGACTAGTGTTATATCCTGTACATTTAAATGCCTAGGTTATTCATGCTTCTACTCCTTTAATTGCATGTGCCATGTTGTGTTTCCTTTTGATTCTACATTCCTGACAGAGCTTTGCTCATACAGCATTCTCTGCTGTTAATCAGTTGTTACCTGTATCCTGCTGTGTCAGGACTGGATGCTGTGCTGTTCAATAAACCTTCTAAATACTACAAGCCTTCCTGGATTATTACAAATTTTGGCGACGAGGACAACCTTACTCCAGCCATCTACAGCACAGGAGTGGAGTTTGAACCCATTTTGGATAAATTTACATTTTTCACCTAATTTCTACTGGATTGCCTGCCTTTGAAGAAAACTGCCTGCCTTTGTGGAATTTGTTTGCCATCTTCCGCAAGTATTTCCCAAGAACTACATACAATTTCCTTTTATTCACCTCAAAATACAATTTTTTTCAGTTTTCTGACCTTTAAGCCTGCCTGCATCTTTTGACTTTCTGGCCACCTACAGCACGACGTTTCCGCGAGCTTCCATCTCCGTGGCAACCCCTTTGCCCCTTCGTCTTCATTCCTCATTCACTTTGAAGCGGAGCAACCACGTCATTGCTTGGCAACCACCGACATCATTGTCTACGAAGCGGAGAAGCAACGCCACTGCCCAGCAACCACGTCTTCGATGTTTCCGTATTGTGTCATCTAGCGCGTCATCACGCTACGCTACAACGTCATCACGCACGCTCCCGAAACATCATCACGCACGTTACGTGCCTCCATTTTGTTTGCTTCGTTGCTTAGCAACGCATTCACGGCAATTTCTTTTCATTTAGATGGTTGTTTCTTTCCGTTTTTGCTTATTACATTAGTGCTTCCTCTAATAAGTGTACTACTACGTCAGCGCTTATTTTTCTCATATACTCTATTTTTTTTTCAAGTATTTCTGGCAAGAGTTCTACAAACTATTTACAGCTTCTACTTCTACAGTTCTGCAAGTCTACAATTCTCTTCATTTTCTACAAACTATTTGATTCCGCATTGGTATAAGTACATTATCTTCAACAATTGTCTTCATTTTACTGTGTATTTTACAATTAATTATTTGTTTTACTTAATTTTAATCACCATGCAATTTGATCCTCCTGCAAAATTTTTACAGGTTAAGGGTGATCCTCCTATGCCCTGGTCAAGGTGGAAGGAGGAGTTTTTCAACTATATGAAAGCTATTGATGGGGAGCGCATGGGGGGAGAGAGAAAAAAAAGCATATTTTTACATTGTTTGGGCTCTGAAGGTCAAGAGATCTTTAGAACTTTACCTCAATTTACTGTGCCTAGTGGAAGTGGTGATTCTGTGAACGTTTACACTGAAGCTCTTGGTAGATTAGAGAAACGTTTCAAGCCTACCGCCAATATTGCCTTAAATCGCTTTAAATTTTATACTAGAGCACAGAAACAGGAGGAATCGTTTGATGATTTCCTCACTGCTTTAAGAGCTTTGACTTAACATTGCAATTTTGGTGCCATGGCAGATGAAATGATCCGTGATCAGATTATTGTTCATGTTAAAAACAAAAAGGTGCAAGATAAACTATGGTGTATAGGTGACCCTAACTTAGAAGAAACCATAGCCATTGCTAAGTCCACAGAAATGTCAGAAAAGTGGATGGACATAGTAGTTAAACAAACTACAAATTCCAATCCTAGTAAAACTAATAAAGAAGAGGAAGTATGTATTGTTAAACCCAAAGTTGATGACAAAAATGTTATTCCTTTTCAGTCTAAATATAAAAATTCTGTTGGTGTTAATAACAGAAGATCAGATTTTGGTAATTCTTCGTTTTCATGCTACAGATGTGGTAGTAGATCACATATAGCCTCCTTTCAGGGCTGTCCTGCTATAAACAGAACGTGTAATATTTGCAACAAGTTAGGACATTTTAGCAATGTATGTAGAGAGAGAAGGTACAATTCTCAAGGTCGTACTGGACGATCTATTATTCCTACTCTTTCTAAAGTATCTTCCGTTGGTATTGTGGATGAAGTCAAACATGAGGTTGAGCGTGGATATGTTGTATCTATCCTTGGATCAACCAGTAGGAAATCTCCTAAATGTACTTTTCATATTTCATCTATTGCAATCGAACTCATGGTAGATTCTGGATCTCCATGGACGATCATTACCAGGGAGTACTTTAATGAAAAATTAACAACTGTATGTAACAGATCTGATTTACAACCTTCAGATATATTGGCTGAAAGTTTCAATGGAAATATGATTGATATTGAAGGTTTCTTTAATGTTATTTTATGTTTCAGAGGAAGGTCAGCTCAAATTAAGCTTTACATTGCTATCAAAGGTGTTAATGTACTAGGTTGGCATGACCAATGGGAACTTGGCATCACGTTAAATCCACGTGCCAAAGATCCCATCTCCTTATGTAGTGAACAAGATATGATTAATTCTATTTCAGATGTTAATGAAAAGGATAATGTAATTATATCATGGAGTGAAAAGTTCAATAAAGTTTTCTGTGACCGTTTAGGAAGATTGGAAAATTTTGCACACAAAATTGTTCTCAAAGAGGGCGCAGTTCCAGTCAAACAAAAGCTAAGAGGAGTTCCTTTAAATGTTAGGGATGAGCTAAAAGAAATGTTGGATGACCTACTTAAAGACAATATTATAGAGCCCATTGAATCGTCTGAATGGGTTTCGCCCATCGTTTTGGTGCGCAAACCCGACCAAAAATTAAGGGTCTGCATTGATTTGAGGGCTCTAAATTCTAATATTGTTATAGACTGTCATCCCCTTCCGAATATTAATGAGCTTGTTTCCTTGTTTGATGGTGCGCAGATTTTTTCCACTTTAGACCTTAGATCTGCGTATCATCAAATTGAGCTTACTGAAGATTCCAAGAAATATACAGCTTTCATTACTCCCATGGGACTGTTTCAATACAGAAGGATGCCGTTTGGGTTGGCATCCGCTGCCTCTGTTTTCCAACGCGTCATGTTTCAAATCTTCAGAGATCTTGATAAGTTTGTAAAATGCTTTCAAGATGACATTTTAATTTTCTCAAAAAATGAAGCTGAACATAGTTCACATTTAAGTGTTGTGTGCAAAAGATTAGAAAACTCTGGCCTTACCCTCAAGGCACACAAATGCAAACTTTTTAGGAAATCAGTTGAATATTTAGGCCACACTTTGTCGGGGAAGGTCTTGTTCCTAAAAAATCTAATGTTGATGCGATTCTCAGTGCTCCAGCCCCAAAAAATAAGGAACAACTTCTTTCTTTCTCCGGTATGTGTGAATACTACAGTAAATTTGTTGTGAATTTTGCCACCAAAATGGAACCTTTAAGAAAACTTTTAAGACAGTGCAATGATTTTGTATGGGAGAATGAACAAGAAAGGGCTTTCACTGAGATCAAACATGATATTGTTAATTCCCCGACTTTGAAACCATTTAGGATTGGAAAGATGTGCATCATCACCACTGATGCAAGTTTGTACGGTCTTGGGTGTGTGCTATCTCAGACAGATGGTATGTTAGAATGGAATGTAGCCTTTTCCTCCAGAACTTTGAATGAAACTGAGCGCAGATATGTGGTTATTGAACGCGAGTTGCTTTCCTGTGTGTGGGCCATTGAACACTATAGAATTTATATTTGGGGCAGTGAGTTTATTCTAAGAACGGATCACAAACCTTTGGTGCATATCCTATCGGCTGGTGGTGGTTGGAACTCGACGGCTAGGATTGCACGTCTTTCATCCAAGCTACAGGAGTACAATTTTAAAGTTGAATATATTCCAGGGAAGAAAAATGTTACTGCCGACTGCTTATCACGCCTTCCGTGTGAAAGTAAGGTTGACAGTGTGAATAGTCTTAGTGAAGTTGATTTTGTATTAGGTTTGACAGATCTAGTTTCCTCCCAGTATCAAGATATTTCTGAACAGTTTTGGATAGAATGCCAGAATAAGGATGAGAAATTTGGTAAGTTGAAGAAATACCTTTTAGAAGGTTGGCCTAGTAAGAATAATGTTGAATATGACTTGCTACCATTTTATAACATAGCGGAAGAGTTATGGTGTGAAGGTGATTTATTTTTCAAATCTGAGAAATGCATCCCACCAAGTGGAGTGCAAGAGCTCATCCTCAAAATAGCACACAAGACTCATCCAGGAATTTCGGCCATGAAGCGTATTATAAGGTTACATTTCTGGTGGCCTGGGATGGACAGGTTCATAGACCGCACTGTTAGAGAATGCAATGAGTGCTGTAACAGTGACAAGATGCTAAAATTACATGTTCCACCCCTTAAGACAGTTAAATGGCCAGAGTTTCCATGGAGCAAGATAGCCTTTGATATTTCGGGGCCTTTCCAAGTGTTACCGGAAAGTTCACGTTTTGCGTTGGTCATTGTAGACTACCATTCCAAATGGCCAGAAGTGAAATTTGTAGCTAAAATCACTTCTGAAGTTGTCATTTCCTTTTTCAAAGAAGTTTTCGCTAGGGAGGGCTGTCCTTCGGTATTGGTGTCAGATAATGGTGTGCAGTTAGTCTCTGCTGAAATGAAATTGTTCTTACAATCTTGTAACATCAGACACATTTGTACATCACTTTACGAGCCACATGAGAACGGGCAGGTTGAGCGTTTTAACCGTGTTTTGAAGGGTTTTGTCTCGGATGCTATCAAAGAAAAGGGGGATTGGCTGAACCGTATTAGACAGAAACTTTGGACTTATCGTATAACTCCTCATACTACCACTGAGATCAGTCCGTTCAAATTACTTAAAGGAAGGGATCCTGCGACGGACATGTGCCCTTGGTGGCTCAAAGAAAAATGTGAAGGCCTGGGTGAAAATGGTTTTGATATCAAAGAAGTTGCAAAGAGAGTAAGTGGGAAACAAGATAAGTCTGCAGTTTGGTACAACAAGAAGTGGAAAACAAAAGAGCATGATTTGTGTGTTGGTGATTGGGTCAGAATTTCAAAACCTTTCTTTGTCAGTAAAGGTACGAGTAAGTTTGGCAGACCCATTCAAATCAAAAGGGTTTTCAGTAACTCTGTTATTACTCAGGATGGAAAGGTCTGGAATTTGAGTAGGGTTGCTAAATGTCCTACACAAGATGTTTCTCAGTTTCAACCTCATGCTAATATTGACAAAGAACACACGTCTGATGGTGGGTCTGGTTATTGTCCTGACTCAGTAGCTTCAAGAATTAAAGATGATAGGCGTATCAGAAGAAGACCGATTTCTTTGCAAGATTTTGTATAGCATGTTCCTTCTGTCTTCAGTTGTCTTAGTTTCATATTTTTTACTTTTATTTAAAGAGGGAGGTGTGTTATATCCTGTACATTTAAATGCCTAGGTTATTCATGCTTCTACTCCTTTAATTGCATGTGCCATGTTGTGTTTCCTTTTGATTCTACATTCCTAACAGAGCTTTGCTCATACAGCATTCTCTGCTGTTAATCAGTTGTTCCCTGTATCCTGCTGTGTCAGGACTGGATGCTGTGCTGTTCAATAAACCTTCTAAATACTACAAGCCTTCCTGGATTATTACAACTAGCCTCTGTCATCTCTTTAGATTATGAGTCTTAGATAAAACTTGAATGGTCGACAGGCCATTTAGAGTCCTGTAACGGCAGGACTATTTTCACTTCGGCCCCAAACTGCATATAAATTGTTTAAATAGGCTGCACACATGGACAATCTCACAGTGGTACAATATGTCAACCACCTCAGGGGCACTAAGTCTGAGCCCTGAGCAGAACTTACAAAACATTTTTGGGAGTTTTGTCTTGATCACAAGATATCTGTCAGAGCAGAATATCTTCAAGGTACTCTCAATTTATTGGCATTCATGCTAATTTCATGACTTCAGCAATTGAAGACTTCATCCCTCCATTTTTAGGAAACTTTGGCTCAAGTGGGGACCTTACAATTTGATCTATTTGCCTCCAGACTCAATTCTGAACTTCCAAGATTTTACAGTTTGAGACCAGATCTATTGGTTACTGCGACAGATACTTGACTTCAGGAATGGTCTCAAGGTGTCAGCTATGCTTTCACATCCTAGTAGTTCCTTCTTGGCAATCACATGTATAGTACCCTCCTCTTCTAGAATTGGCAGCACATTTCCCTGCCCAATTGCCTTATTTTTCTGATCTCCTCCTAGACCAAGAGGGATTCAGTCACAATGTTGCGTTACACAACAATCTCATTCTTTCAGTTTGGAAAGTGACAGATCATCTCAATACAATCCAAGCATTTTGTGCAAAGCTACAGAATATATAAAAGAAATCCTGGGCTCTAGGTACTAGCAAGGCCTTCAAATCAGCCTAGTCTGAATAGTCAGGCTGGTGTGTGAGTAACATCGATTGATCCCTTTATCGCAGATATCATCCTAATTGTAAATTTCCTAGATTCATTATCCAGTATGGGCAAAACCTATTGCACAGTTAACCTGTATCTCAGCCAACCATCTAGTTTGTCCCCTGTTAAAGGGAGTACAATTTTCTACACCTCCTCTCCCTAAATACAGTTGATTTTGGGATGTTAATTCAGTATTACAAATTTTAATTTCTTGGCCTGACAATGTTTCTCTCTCCCTAGAACAAAGTATGTCAAGTTGACAATGCTGGTATGTTTAATCTCGACAAAATGTATTTCTGATATAAAAGCTTTAAATATTTCCTCCTGATTTCACTCATACAATGACCAAAAACAAATCTCATTACAGTGTTGTACACTTATTTTTCAAATCTTCCTCAAGTGTGTGTTGATAATTGCTTACAAGTTTGTGAACAAAAGACCAACCATCTCAGAACGTCCTCAGCTACTAAGTTCTTTATTTCCTTAATAAAGCCTCACATACCGGTTTTGTCTCAAACCGTTGCCCTTTATATTAGGTGGGTTATGTCCCTGGCTGGGATAGACACTTCAATTTTTGGTGCTCATTCTTCCAGAGGTGCTATGGCTTCCATGGCTTTTTGGGAAGATTCCCGACTTGATGACATTCTGAGATCGGCAGATTGGTCAAATGATAGTACCTTTTGTACCTTCTTTTGTAAACCTGTTCATAGTTCTTCTTCTGTGGTGAATATTATGCTTTATTAAGTATAAAATGAGCCGCTTGTATTTCCATAAAATGTAGATTTTTCTAGCAATCATAAAGGTAAGTCTTTATTTTATTAAAGACACAGAAGGGAACATTAACCAATGGCAACATTTATGTTAATAATATTGTTTTCCTCCCTTACAGTGTCTAGTCCTTCAACATCATCCACCACCTAGGATTTCTGGATGGCAATATCAGTGGATGGACTTCGTTGGCACCAGAATCTCCAATCGTTTTTCATGACCACATGCAGTTACCTGTTTCGACCAACAGAAGTGTGAACTTTCCTAAGAAATATTACCATTATTTTAGCCATTTCCATTGTGTTTCTCATGTTTCATATGTGTTATGCCTAGACGTGGGTCCCTTGCTCACTTTGCCACTGGATTGAAGCTAGCCTGGCTGGTTAAGGGTGTTACCCCAAAACCAGTCCCAGGATGCTTGCTTCCGGTCCAGGGAAGACATGGCTTGGCATTTCAGACTGGACTTTTCCCATGAGGCACAGGGTCAAGACTGATTTGCATATAGCTGTATCTTAACTGGGGTGGCGAAGTGAGCTAAAAAACTATGATGGCTTCAACCGGGGGTGAGTGTTTGAAAAGTTTCAGCACTCCTTCCATAATCTCATTGTGTTTGCATATGTTTTGTACTTCACAGTCAAGATAGGTTATATATACATGCTAGTGAACTTATTGGTCAATATTAGTACTAATGTTTTTCTCCCATTGGCTGATGCTTTACTAAGCCTCATAAGACTTGTAGATTATTTAACTTTCTTGACTGCCGCTATTTAACTAAAGCAAGATTTGAGGAGCATAATACTCGCCTCCCTGTCTTTAAGACTTTCCATTATGATTAAAAGTGTCATAGTACACAACATTATGACTGCCAGATTTTTTACATATTACATATTAAAGAGTTAACGCACCTTGCAGCACTTTGCTGAATATGAAATACTGTGAACAAAAACATTTATTGGAAGTTTTGCACTGGAAAGTTTAAAAAAAGTAAATCAAAATGTTTACAACCAGGGGCCATTTCCAGGGTGACCATGGATGTTCCTTAACAACTACCATGGGTGTTAGTGCAAAACTCTATCTACTCAAGAAAAAGCTAGATGGGGCTTTAGGCCAAAAAAAGATGCCTCCTCAAAGCAGGTGCTGTAAATAGAGAAATATTTATATTTCTCCTAACTTTTCCAACACTGAATGTGCGATGTACTATACACCACAAATTCAATGTGGGAACAGTTCAATGGTTAGTCAAAGCATGGGTATTTGTAATGATACCCTTCCAGCACAAAAACTATGCTAGACATAACACTCACCCCCCCTTGCACTATGGTGAAAGGGTTTGTTCATGGTACAAGGCTGGCTCAAAGAGTGCCACCGTAGGGGAAGGGAGAAACAGTACTATGTCTTTGTAGAGATGGCCCTTTCCCTGTAATCTCCTTCAAAGATACCAAAACACATCATTTTTGGTGGCTGTGTTGCATTACATGAAATGTTTGTAAATCTGTCCTAAAATGTTTAAGACCATTGGCATAATTCAAATCCTCCTTTTCATGTACATAGTCATACATACTGCCTTAAAAACATTTCATTACCAGTGCTTGTCTTTAGATATTTTAAATAGTTAACATTCTGTGCTGCAATTTGCATAGTTGCATCAACGCATCTTTTTTCACCACCATGAGCATAGAGGCTACATATCGTGACAGTGAAGCAGAATTATGCAGTCTGTTTCAGATATACTTGCATTTTGTAAAAATATCTTTTACAGGCAAACTGAGAGGAGAAAACAGTCAATGTCAATTTGTAGGCACTAATGAGAGACAAGTAAGTTTTACTGTACATGGCTTTTCAGCCATTAGTCTATAGATCATGGTTCATGCTCGCTGTCCGTAGCGCCGAGACACCCACGGGTATTTGCGCGCTTTATAAATTGTATAAAATAAATAAAAAATAAAATAAATGCTTTAACACAGCAACGACTAACATCAGCAAGCTTCACAGCCCTTGCAAGTTATTTTGTTTCTGTGTTGTACAATCGCATCCTCAAAGTTGAAATAATGAGTGTCTTTGTCATATTGAACTTCAGTGATTGCAGAGAACTCTTCTACAATATTCATTTTAGTGTGTTACACTTAGATGCGAAATCTAGCAATTCATGCTTAAAGATTGTCTGGGGATGCTTATGGATCAAATCTAGCTAGCAGGCTACTATTTCATAGCGAGGCATTTTGGAGAAGGTTCTGAGGTATGTCTTCAAGGTTTCTGGTGTCCAAGTAAGCACAATCTGCAAATAGCGTACTGTGAATCGACTCTGCAGACTATTAACTATCTTGTCTATTGCATTTTGAAAAATAAACAGATACCTCTGTGTAATAAATAGCAAGTCCAATGTAAGAAGTCACTTTAAAAATGAAATGACTCTATCAGACCGCATTATTGACGTTATCTGGTGGATATCTTTGCCATAGTTTGATAAACCTCAATATACATTGCAAAGATTGGAACATTTTATGAACCAACAACCAACCAACCTTTTTCTCCAATTTCAGTGCTGGAGCAAAACATTGCTTCAAAACGTTTGTCACACTGATGGAGCAAGGATTCAAGGAAATGAAACTTTCTCTGATCAATCTGTCATTAACAAGTACTAATCACTAGAAATATTAAAGAAGACAAAAATAACATGCACGCAACATTCACATATGGGGAAAAGAGCTTTATACACTCTTAAACAAAGAATAAATTGCAGCGTGACTAAACTTTGCTTTAAACTGAAAAACGCAAACCAGAACTACGTTGATAACTATATGACTAATCCGTTGGAGAGGAAAAACTCGCATGCATGTGCAAGAAATACTAATATTAGGTCTTGAGGCACTGCATGCCTGGCATATGCTTGCCTGACTTCAAAGAGAGCTGTTGCTGCTAATGCTATCGCGTAAAGAAAAAGGTAATAACATGGGATAGAGTAGAAGTGGGTAATGAACAGTGACAATCACATCTTTGAAAAACTAACATCTGTTTATAATTCTTTTATTAATAGTGTACATTTGGGCCTTTTGTGACATGCAAAAAAAAGATGGTGGCAAAGATGGAAGCGAGTTACACATGCGTAGTGTAATAATGATGTGACCCGCTGACCGTGTCGTTGACAGGCTGCCAAGAGTCAAGGACAAGCCACTGTCTGAAAACACTTCTCGACTGTGTAACACAATTGAAATATGTTTTGATTTGTAACAATAAATATATGTGAAAAGAAATAAGGTAGAATAATACATGAGCTAAAAGGGGAAGGGTTTGCTAGAAAAAAGAATTTAATAAGAAATTAAACATGGCATGATGAGGTGATGACAACTCCCCTACCCCTGCCCAATCACAGTCCGTAATCCACCAATATTTGCAACTTTGGAGGGTGGGACATGCAGAAATAAAGATTATAACTAAAGTGACTTAAGTTAGAAGGAGCGAGAGGGATGATGACATCGCTGCTGAGGGAGATTCAACAATACTGAAGGAGAGAGACGAGAGCAACTGTTGATGAGAAAAAGAGAGAATAAACTGGGAAGATTCATACCTGAATGACAGCCTGATTATATTCAAGGAGGTAGAGAGAGTAAGAAAGGGATGCACCTCGGTGCATTGAGTCTGTAGCAAAGTTTAGTAAGTATTGACCTGTCCTGATCTTGTCCTGTAGTCTTTGTCTTCTGATTCTCAAACAGGAGACCTCCACCAGTCTTTGGCCAGGGGCTGGTTTTCCTGTTACCACCATTAGAAAATTATTATTCTGCCTTAAATTTACATATCTTTTGCACTTCAAGCCGCAATCTTGTGGGTATAAGCACCAGTGTCCCCCCTGGTGTTCACTTACTTACAAGCCACAATCCGGTGGGTATAACGCCGAATCCCAACGACGATCACTTTCCAATGAATACCTTCATCTCTCTCTCAATGTTGGGAAGTTTCTCTCACTATTCACTAGAGGTACAATAATATTATGGAATGGCCGAATTACATAGTGTATAACTTATTCTCTTAGCTCAAGGGCTCCTCGCTCCCTAATTATTCAGTTATTACTTACCTGATCAGGGGCAGCATCTGTTCGTGCAGTAACACCTGACTAGAAGAACAGGTTACCTTCACTATATAAGAATAAGAGGCACACACTGTATGCAAAAGTTATTCCCTGATTTAAGCGCTCCTACTTCCTTTTGATCCATCAGTTACTATACAGCATCTGGTTAGAAGAAAGGTTAGCTCTATCATAAGAATAAAACATGCACACTGGTTCACTAAGAACTGGGGTATCTTTATTACAATATCAACAATAGCAATATACTATAACACATAGCCTGAAAAGTAAAATGGGAATAGACACATACACAGATCTGCGGGGTCTCTGTAAAGCTTTATTACTATACCACATCCACATGTGACTAACAGGGACTGTAAATAGACTGCACACTCACATGTAACTAACAGGGACTGTAAATAGACTGCACACCGCTGAAAGAAAAGGGATTAGCAATACAATAGGGACAAGGTTAATGTTTAAAGGTAAAGAAGGATATCACCTGATGAGTATGATGTCTTGCTCTAGCTGTCATCTGGGCGCCTCTCTCGTCTGTGCCTTAGCTCGTCTTAGATCTTCCCCTGCACTCTTGGACATGCATCTGCGCTGATCACTCTGCACTGGATTCCTTTCCCCCACAAACTCTCTCCACCTTCCAGCTTCAGCCTAATTGTTTCTGCCGCTCTGATAACCGTTCGCTCCACTAGCTTCTTCACTCTGTCTGATTATCTCAGTTCCAATGTCCAATTCACTCCAGCTGCTCCCACAGATTAATCTACGATATAACTTAAGACTCTTCCAAAAGACATCACTTAGACTCCAGCTGATCACAACTCCTTCTGATAAGTAACTGCTTCTGACTGCTTCCTTCAGTTCCAAACATTATCTCACTTCTCTCTGTTCAAAACACCATCTGCTCACAACTGCTTCTGGTTTCTCTCTCTGGTTCCAGCTCACTGACTGTCTGTCTGTCTTCTCTCTGTTCCAAGCATGTTCTTCTTTCTCTGACTCCAACTGTCTCACAGACAAACTGACTAACTGACAAACTGACTTCTCTCTGTTCCAAGCATCCACTGTGTCTTCTTCTCTCCTCTGCTCCAACTCAACTCTTTCTGCTCCAATCATCGACTGCCTCTCCTTCTCTGCTCCTTCTGATTCTCCACTCCTTCTGCAACTAACTGACTCCGCCTCTGCACTTCACTAATATGGAATGCTCTCTCCTCATGGAAAGTTCCAGCCATCAGCCTGCCGCCCGTCAGATCTCTGCACCACTCCGCGTCAAGAAGACAACACCCAGCCGGCCGGCCTTTTGTGGTGTCTTCGACACAAAGAATAATACAGCCTACCGATAAGGGCTGGCCCAGACCGGTTCTCTCCAAGTGAACAACAGCTCATAACTAAAACATTACCTTTACCCTGCAAGCATCTCAGTTCTGCAGGGACAGAAAGCAAAATGGAGTCTCTCTAGTTCTGGGCCGTGTAGGCCTGAGAAAGATGAAATAACACTTAGCTCTGTCAGAGTACATACACAAACCATACCAATATGTAATATAAAGTCAGGACTACAGGATCCACCCTCTACTATAGGTAGGATGATGAAAGGACACATAATTATGTCAAAGCCAATAGTCCATAGAGTCAAGAATAAGGGATCTATCAACATATAAACCAGCTATCCTCTAGTTTATGCTTCTAGGTCTGGAAAAAGGCCTTAAAAGGACCAACACAAGGCAAGAATAGAGACTCAAGATGTTAGCAAGCTTAAAGTCACCATCACTCAAAAATAGAGCCAAAAACCATGTCAGCACATTCCACCCTTGCCTTTAACTTGCGAACATCTGTAAACAACAACAAACAAATAAAGAAACATCAACATAATCTATCAACAAAACCAAAAACCAAAAGACTCCCTAAAATAAATGACAACTCAAGGAAATACCACCTAAAACTTGATGTAGGTAATATAAATCTAAAAACAAATCAAATCACCCTTGACCTGAATGTTGAAATGTAACTAAGATTGATCTGATAACAACAGAAACTAACTAAAGCACCCTTGAACTAAATGTGCCTCAACTACTAGTGAGAACTCATAAAATCTATTGGTGTAGGGACATGTTTGTGAAATGAAAACAACAAGGGGCCTAAATGAGGCCTACCTACTTTGGTCAACTTAAGTACTAAATGTGCCTCAACTTCTAGTGATAACTCATGAAATCTATTGGTGTAGGGACATGTTTGTGAAATGAAAACAACAAAGGGCCTAAATGAGGCCTACCTACTTCGGTCAACTTAAGAAAATCTGACAAATAAACATGACAAAGGGTCCTCAAAGTCTGGGCAACTATTATTAATAGATGTAGGACATAACCTGACTAAAAGACACACCTCCCAGGACAACTTAAAGTCTAGGGTGACCACCCTTGGAACTAATCCCACTGTTCTAATTAAGAGTTGATGGATCAAAGTGATAGTGTAATAACAGGAAAACAAGGATAACCCCATTCCTACAAAATAGCTGGTGTAGCACTATGCATATCAAGCAATAAATCAAAGAAAGTTATCTAAGTGTGGTGTATATATTTTTATAAAAGATCATAGACTTAAACTTAGGAAATTGAGTAATAGTGGACCATGCCAAAGGCAATAGGTAAAGGTCACAAGTCATCTAACTCAGGAAACAGTTTGCACCTAATCCCTGTGTAACACATGCGTGCACCATCATTTAAAACATTGCTTTCTTTCCAGTGACAAGGCTGTTTTGCAGAAAACAGGCAAACTATGAAATAGGTGAAAGATAAACAAGTGTATCAATAATGAAATAGCGTAGCATACTAAAATCAAAATATATATCATTTGCATCATTGCATTAATGTGGCACTGCATCTTTTAAAACTGGAACATCAAAACCATGAACAGGACTGAGAACATTTTTTTTTTCAAGTGGGGCTTGTATATGGTAACTGCAAAAGTGGCATAATATCCATCTGAAATAGAAACATGGGAAAAATGCAAGATTCAAGAATGCAGGCCAAGGAATTACATTTCAGGTCAATTAAATTTTTTTTTTTGTACTTGATATCCAGGAATAGTATATGGGATTTGAACCTGACTGCTGAGGCAGCCAACTGTAGATTGTCATGCCAATTTCAAAAGTTCAGTCACTTTAAAAAGTTCTCTTCTGTAGTTGGTTTCTCCTTAGGAAAACAGTTCATTTTTATAGGCCATGATTCTCCATCTTCATCTGTATCCGGTGCCAAGGAAGCACACCCTCCAGTCTGGTCAGCCTGGTACATCTGCTTCTAATCCTGGATTCAGCCTCAGGGGTTTATGGGGGGGCACTCACTCCGAAAATAACAAAACTCATCACTCCAAAATAAGAAAGTCACACTCATCCAGGGCCCCCACGCGATAATAGCCATCTGAAACGAGAAACACGCATCATCAATCTTGCAAAAACACATTTTCCATTCAAAAAGCACCCCAAGTACTTTTTATTTTCGAAAGAAACCTCCTAATTCATGAAAAGAATTCCTCTAAATCCAAGGAATGATTTAAACATTCTACCTATACCATATTCTTTAAATCTAATTTTGTCATACACAGCCAGAAGGGCTGGGGCCTAGCTACTCCTCACTCCTCTGAGAAACAGCCCCTCCCTCTATAAAGATGTTCGCGCTCAGAGTTTTGAATCAGCTCCAACCATAATAAGCAGGAGCCGAGCTACACTGTGATGTAATTTTGAATCACTGCCAAATGCTGATCTTATTGCAGGAGCAAAGCTCCTGCCAATTATTTTGTTCAAGCATCCCATATCTCTAGTCAGGGAAGCTTTCTGTGCCTACTGTATTTATCTAACTCCAAGGGCCAAGCGTCTGCCAATTATTCTACATTTGCAAACATCCCTTATCTGAAGTCAATGAAGCTTTCTGGGATGACTGTAAGGAAGAGCAACTTGACCCCCCTTATATAAACATTTCTCCGCGGAAAGAACCTGAATCATAGCCAAAAATAACAAACTGGCTCTCTCTGCTCTCAGAAGTCACCCACGGGGCCTCCACCCTTTCAAAACTCTGAGCCGCGAACAGCTGCCTGGCTCATATCAGCCAAGGTCAAAGCAAATTCTTTCTAACTTAAAACATACACTGTTTCCAGGCTAGAAACACTGCACCATTACTTCTAACTAATTTAAGCAGATTTAAACGAGGTAAAAAGCATCCTAAAAACAGGAATTAATAAAGACATATTTTTGTAACTTAGTCACATGCTAGCATTTTAAAATAATTCTGTCATAATGTACTGCTACTTGCTGAAAAGGAAAAATATTAGAACAACATTTCATGCAGACACATTTCCTTTTTAAAATAACATGTGAAACACCATCAAATTAAACAAGGGGCATAAGCAAGAATTCATAATTTAGTGTGCAAGCTTTTCTATTCTACCTATTAAAAGGGGCAGATTTTTTTTCAGATAGCCATTTTATTTTCAATTGAGTGGGTTTACTGCCACACGCTGTTCTGCAAAATACAGAAACATGTGCATTTGAACTGCAAAGAAAAGGGGCAGCTTGCCTTGGGAAAATAATCATTTATATTTTCTAGAACATTTTTTTTAAAAGCACACGGTTGCATTTCACTAATTAAAGCACAGTCTATGATGGATCTGTTTTATTTTATATCTTCAGCCGGTAAACACTAATTCTAAAACACTGGTTCGTGTATCTGTCTGTACCATCCACAGCTGAAAACCCTTATCTCAATCCGACTTGTTGATTAATAACTTTCCGACCTCCGAGTCAGACACATTAAATCATGTGTTCAAAGGCAAACCCACACAAACTCGTGGACGCATTTCAAACAGAATGTTAAATGAACACTGCCTTTTATTCTCCATGCAAGATGTTACCATTCTGTCAGCTAGCTGACAAAGCACATAGGCGAACCCTGCAACTAATTAAAAAGTCAAATCAAACCATCATTAATCTAAACAGTCACTGACTTTTATCGTCAGCTCACATAACCATGCATGCTAAACAGCATGTTAAAATAAATACTGCCGTCTCAATTCAAGATATTAACCCTTTGGCAGCTCAAACACAATCATTCCCCAATGTCTGCAGATACATGGGAAAGTCATGAACTCATCTCTCCACGTTTTCATATAACACGTGCGCACATCTTCAAAACAATTTCTCCAAGCAATTGAAAGAGATCCAGCTCTCTCCTGCCTAACGTAACAATAGCATGCTCTGTACAAGCCATATTGACATGGCACTATTCACAAGCCATATTTATAAGAAAGTCAACAAGTCATAATAATGACATGCTCTTCACAAGGCATATTTACAAGGCGCAATTCACAAGAAACTCAGCAAGTCAAAATGAGAACATGCTCCTCACAAGGCATATTTACAAGGAGCTATTTACAAGGAACTCCACAAGTCATATTACACTGAATACATTTCACATTGCACAGCATAAGCAAATGCAGCAAGCCATTTAATGAGCAATTTACAAGCATTTTCCACACACATATGTACAACTGCATCATCACCAAGATGTAATTGGCTCCCTCACATACAGTTACCCTTCAAGCCTGACAGTTCAAACACCAAGATGAAAAGCATTTCTTTCACCCGGCATAAGTCAAATGCCATGATGTACTGCAATCTCCTTACAGTGCAACTGTTCAAGCCCATAGGTCAATTTCGTGCCGAGTGCAAACCAACAAGATAAAAACAATACAGCGCACACAGGCTATGTAAACAGTTCGTGACGCCAGATGTTATGACCGGATTCTCAGACCAGATAGGATCAGCTCACCAGAGCACCACCAACCCGGCCAAAACGTAACCACCTCCCTCCTCAGGACCCATCTATCCAGGAACCTGGGTACCTACCTGAGGATGGGGAACTCGCAATATACAAGCTCATATTATCAGAAACACCACTAAATCTATAGGGATTACTAGGAATACTCACTGATTACTAAGGACGTCCATGCCCTACACCACATTCATACCTCATAGTCTCGCGACCACATGGGCCCAGACTAATCTACCCTGGGGCAGTTCTGATTATATACCATTACACACTGACCACAATCAGTGCCCGCCCAAGCCACGATCCTGTGGGTATTGGCACCAGTGTCCTCCCTGGTGTTCTCTTACTTACACTTCAAGCCGCAATCTTGCGGGTATATGCACCAGTGTCCCTCCTGGTGTTCTCTTACTTACACTTCAAGCCGCAATCTTGTGGGTATAAGCACCAGTGTCCCCCCTGGTGTTCACTTACTTACAAGCCACAATCCGGTGGGTATAACGCCGAATCCCAACGACGATCACTTTCCTATGAAAACCTTCAGCTCTCTCTCTATGTTGGGAAGTTTCTCTTACTATTCACTAGAGGTACAATAATATTATGGAATGGCCGAATTACATAGTGTATAACTTATTCTCTTAGCTCAAGGGCTCCTCTCTCCCTAATTAATCAGTTATTACTTACCTGATCAGGGGCAGCATCTGTTCGTGCAGTAACACCTGACTAGAAGAACAGGTTACCTTCACTATATAAGAATAAGAGGCACACACTGTATGCAAAAGTTATTCCCTGATTTAAGCGCTCCTACTTCCTTTTGATCCATCAGTTACTATACAGCATCTGGATAGAAGAAAGGTTAGCTCTATCATAAGAACAACACATGCACACTGGTTCACTAAGAACTGGGGTATCTTTATTACAATATCAACAATAGCAATATACTATAACACATAGCGCTTTAAAAGTGCTTTTAAACTCAAACTCATTGATAAGAATGGTATCAGACCCTAGGGGAGGACTAGACATGTATAATGTCTATGTTAGGGGCAATATAAGAGGGAAGTCACCTACCTTAGAGGCTTTGTCCTCTCTTTTGGAAAAACAGTCCTTGGGCAACAAAGTTATTGTTGCTGGTGATCTAAATCGGACTTTTGAACCCTTAGATATCTCTGACGATCCATTGGGGCGGGAGGAGGACACACAATGGGGCGTCCCAATTTTGGATCTGGCCCCGGTTAGGCGGTGGACCAACGGCATAATACGATTGAATGCCATCTGCATGGAACAGGGACTAAGAGCCCTAAATGGGAGAACGAAGTGTGACAGAGGAGGCTCCTGCACATTTGACAATGGCCGTAGCCAAAGTCGGATAGACTATGTCCTTTGTAGCCTGAATTTGTGGCAGCTGGTATATGACATGGAAGTAAAGGTCAGATTGGAGAGTGACCACAACCCTCTCTGTGTGGCCCACAACTGGTGGTCGGTCACAATAGGGAATTCCCAATTGACCAATGCTCCGCTGCCTGACATGACCAATGACATGCGTAGATTGGAATGGCCGAGTGTATTGGCTAACGTGGAATCCATGGCATTCATAATCTCCGAGGTGGATATTGCAATCACCGCTATGGAAGATGCAACCTCAGTAACTCCAGGGTCAAGGGAAATAACTGATATCCATGATAAACTCTTTTCCCTCCTAAAACCGCACTTCCTGAGGCCCCACATGATAAATAGCAAACAACCATCTAGACTAGCTAAATGGTATAATCACCAGTGCAGGGAAGCTAGGCTAAGCTTGGGCAGAGCAATTCGGAGTAGGGATAGGGTAGTGATTAGTGGTGCCAGAAAGCACTACAAGGCGAGCCTATCCCTGGCTAAAAAACTATGGGATGAACAACATTGGGTCGATGCGCCATTGTTGGCGGGCCTCAGGGTCCCGATCCTGATGTTCGCTGACGATACGCTAATCCTATCTAAAACTCCAGGCGGTCTGCAGCGAGCTCTGAACATCTTTGATTCTTTTTGCGGGGAACATGGCCTAGAAGTCAATGTGGGTAAGACCAAGCTGATGGCCTTTGCACCAAAACGCAGACCCACGCCAAAAATATTTTTGAACAATTGTTTGCTAGAGGTGGTTACTGTATTTACCTATCTTGGGATACAGATAACAAATGATTAAATATGGTCCCAGCACATAGAAATGGCAGTCTTGAGGCACCAACAGATTTCGGGGGTACTTCGGGTGGAGCACAAAAAATCAAGGTCCAAACCAATAAAACCCGTTTTGGCAGTATATGACGCCAAGGCTCTTGGGTCTGCTCTATATGGAGCAGAGCTGTGGGGCTTTGGGAAGCTTCTCCCCTTGCAGACCTCCGAGAACAGGTTTTTTAGGGGAATTACAGGACTCCCGCAGAGCACCCCACTGATTCCCCTTGGTCTTGACCTGGGGAGGAGAGCAGTTAGTGACCTAGCGAGGTGCGCCCGATTCTTTATTGGAGATGCCTCTGGACTACTATCATGCACTACGCAGAGGGGTTTTTAGCCCTAATAAACGCTGATATCTTTAATAGGATAGATTGGCTAAAAAATCTTAGATCTTCTCTGTGTGATCTTGGTCTCTCGAACTTATGGGATAATCCAACCAGGGAGCTCTTTCCAAGCAAAAAAGTGATTAAAGACCTATATTGGGATCATGTAGCTGCAAGAGTTTGGAGTAAAACTAAATCTGACTCCATGACGGGGCGCTTTGTGGCAGTTAAACTGTATCCAGTCCTGGAACCCTACTGGGATAGCATAACCAACCCTGGGGACAGGAAGCTTTTCTTTCAGTTAAGATCAGGTGCCCTTCCACTGAGATCACTGACAGGTAGGTGGAGGAGTTCTTCCACCCCATATTGTCCAGCTTGTGGTGCATCAAATGAAAGTATAGGCCACTTCTTATTCTCTTGCAAAGCCTATGTTACCCCGAGGAAAGTTTGGTTAGTCCCTGTTTGTAAAAATCTAGGGACATCCAGGGGTGTTGAGGCCTTACGAATCATTTGTACTTCCACCCATATGCCAGTAGTTATTGCAACAGCAAGGTATTTGGGCTGGGCATGGTCTATTAGACGGAGGGCTGTCGCCTAGAGTACACTGATTGGGGCACCCTTTCTGGCACCTGTGTAATTATGTATCAAAGTTTTATATTTACTTGCTTTTGATCAATTGTGTATGTTTGTATAATCTTTTTTAAAACTACTGTATTCAACGAGGAAACAATTATTCAATGATGTATTTTAAATGTATGTTTGTGCTTTTATGAGTTAATCCTCGAATAAAGCCTTTTGAATCGAATCGCATCTCATTTAGAAAAATTAAAACACTTTTCCTTTCTAGGCGATAGATAACATTTAATCCAAAGAAAAAATATCCCTCAGCTTCAATCACCCCCTTCTGCCTTTCAATGTTTATTGCTTGCTCTCTTACCACGTCCAGTCAGACAAATCACAATAACTTGTATTTCCTGAGTAGATTTCATTTGGAAAGGTACATTAATAAATAAAGAAATATGTGAGGTACTCACTGCAATATTATCTCAAAATTAGTTAGACGTTCTATGCTTATACCGAATAAGCAGCTACATACGTCATTAGCATATGAAATATCTTTATTTATTTATTTTGTTTAACAATTATATTTTGCAGTTTCAAGGAAACAAATACACGTGGCATATTGAACAATTCCATGTTGAAGAGATGATCATACCAAAAAATGACAGGCTTGTCAATTACATACACCCATATCCAATGGAGAAATCAAACCTATACATCGCCTCCTCGCAGTCAATTGAAAATTACATTTCAACTGAGTCTTCCTCTGAAGCTGATGAGGACATAATATGAATATCAGACATGTGCAAATATTTGGACTCTGTCAAATGCAGACTTACTGACCTCTGTAGGCGCTTAATGTGAGTAGTTATAGGACGCCATGTAGCATCAAATTTGGCCACCTGGTCTTGAAGAACAGTTTCTCCATAGCATATATTGACCAAATTTTCCCAACCCCCAGTTTTAAAGTAGGAGGTACTGACTGCCTCCACAGCTGTACTACGCACAAAAGTGCTGGGAGGCGCAGAGTGGATATGAGACAGCCCTGCGAGGTTGTCGTGGGAAAGATCCCCTCCTCCCCCGGGTGTCCCAAAAGAGTTGTGAGTACTGCTAATGGAATATGGGTGTTGGTGATCATCTGTAATATACTCGGAATCTCAACCCATTATGCCTGAATCGCTGGACAAGACCATCAGGTGTGCAGAAAGGTGCCCCTCAACCTACACCCCTTCCAGCACAGGTCCGAACCCCCATACATCTTGGCCGATCGAAATGGTGTAAGATACTAGCGAGTCAATAATTTATATGCATTTTCTTTGTAGTGGAAGATTTGGCCGTGCATTGCCAGATAGCCCACTAAGGCATAGATGCAACAAGCGAAATTGCAATCGCAATCGCTGCGAAACAGTGATTGCGATTGCAATTCCCACTTCCGCTATGCATCAAGTACAAAAGCAGTAAATTGCGAATTTGCAAAACAAAGAATCGCTAAACCATTTGGAAACCCCCATTGCGATTCCTTAAAAGCAATTACCCACATATTTAGCAAAAGCTATAGTGAATTCGCAATCAAATAGCGAAATCGCTATTAAATCGCTATTCCCATTCATCAAAAATCGCACATAGCGAAAATACCATAAATCGCTAAATACGAGTCCCAATTTAAGGAGAAGCAAAATCAGTTGGTAACCATGAAGTCAAATTGGAAAAAAAAAATGAAATTTGCAAACAACAAACAGGTGTTGGGTAAATCAAACACACTTAAGGAAACACAGTAGGAGCATGAGGAAAGTCACAATGGCAGGTCTCTACATAGTGGCAAGGCGGTTGAGGCTCCAGGCTGCAGCCCAGAACTGACGCAGGATCCAGTAGCGCATCTTCCGGCGGCAGATTACACTCCTGGGACAGACTGAAGAGGAGATCTACTCCAAATACAGGCTCAATGGGGCAATGATCAAGAAGCTCATCATAGACTTTGACCCCCTGATGCAGCACCCAACACGGAGGACCAATGCTGTGCCCATCCATGTCCAGGTCCTGTGCTGCCTGCACCTCCTGGCCTCCGGCAGCTTCCAGGGGATAGTCACATATGCAGGGGGTATATCCAGAGTACACTGTCACGCTGCCTACAGAGTTTCCTGAACGCCATGCTGAGCCGGATACAAAACTACATCAACTTCCCAACAACCCAACAGGACTTAATGCATACAAAACTGGAATTCTATCACACCTCCCATTTCCCCAATGTAATTGGCTGCATCGACTGCACCCACATTCACATCTGTCCACCCGCAGAGACCGAATACATGTACCGTAACTGCAAGTCATACAACTCCCTCAACATACAGATGGTCTGCAATGCGAAGACAATAATTACAGACATTGTGGCAAAATACCCAGGGAGCACATATGGTTCCTTTATCTTCCGGCACAGTGGCATACACACCCGCTTGGTCAGGGGTGAATTTGGCGAGGGACATCTCCTAGGTAAGTACACATGCCCACATACAGTATGTTAAGACCATGTTGCCGCGCATAACAGGCACTGACCATCTGCTCCTCCCTTCAGGTGACCACTCCTACGCCCTCCGTGAATACCTCCTCACCCCATACCTCAACCCAGCAACACCACAGGAACAGAGGTACAATGCTGCGCATATACACACAAGAAATGTGATAGAGCCAACATTTGACATGTTAAAGAGTCTATTCCGCATCCTCCACAAGACTGCCGGTGCCCTCAAATACCGTCCCGAGATCTGCTGGTGCATCGTTGCCGTGTGCGCCATGCTGCACAATATTGCCATCAAGCGGAGTATACCTGTTGAGGTGTCTGGTAGTGAGTCGGAGGGGGATGACCTGCCACCTGCACATGTGCATCATGCACACGGGGAGAATCCTGCTGAAGGTCACAGGCGCTGTGCCAACATCACACAGAACTATTTCTAGTGCACCCATACCCCTCACACAACACTGTACTCATGCAAGCCACTTCAATGATTGACATGAGGAAGATTTGTTTTCAAAATAAAGCATTTGTTTAATTCACAAGCTCTCAATGTGCTTTCATCATCAAAAAATAGTGGTACTGTATTCAGACATCCAAGCTCATGTAACCTGAGCTGGCGTGCATGGTTACCTCACCACGGCACTGCCGGAAATGTCAAGTAACTAGCGCCTCCTGCCTGATGCACCCTGTTGCCTCTCACCCTCCACGTTAGGCTGGTTTTGTCGTGATGCAGTGTTGGGCCGGGAACTGTGCCGCCTTTCTGTTTGCACCGGCACAGACAGGCTGTTGAGTCTAGATGTCCCTTCGCTGGCATCATCCCCCCCTTGCATTGCCATGGTCTGCCGCCTGTTGGTGCTCCACAGCATTGGACCATCTGGATTTGCATGGCCAATGATCTGCATGAGAGCTGGGAAGTGGCGTTCCCAATCAGCTGATTTGAACGTGTGTCGGCTGAAAGCCATGTGAGCGTCTGCCTGTGGCGTCTGCGGGTGATTTTCTGCTGCGCTACCATCAGCTGGTTTCTCTTCTTCACCGCTGTGGTCAGTTCCTGTACACTCTCAGTGAGAAGACTAATGTTGCGTGCAGTTTTATATAGCTGCAGCTGCCATGTGCTGCGCCTGTTTACGGTGAACAGAAAGCATCTGAACATCAATGCCCAGGCCCAAGTTGTGTGCATGTTGCTCCATGTCTGCTGGGTGGGCACAGAGCGCTGCTGGCATAACCTGCTCCTGGCGTGGGCCCGCACGTCGTGTCTGCCTCCTGGGTGTGGGTGGGATCTGCTCCACTGCCATGCGTGCTGAGTGGTGAGGTTGTGCTCCACCTGTAGCTGCAGGGGTGTGCCTGGGTCTCGGTGCAGGTGCAGGTCCAGGTGCAGGTGCAGGTGCTGGCTGGCTCTCCACCTCCATCTCTTCAGGTGTCTCCGCAATGTGGAGAATTTCACTGTCAGACGTGTCACCATCCGCAGCACCTGTTATGTGGATGAGTGCATGATTAATTATATGATTCAGGCGCCTGGGATGTAGCAACATGCATGCAGGCTCGCTATTGCATGATGTCTGCATTCCCTGACTGGCTTTAGGGGTCTGTGTTACTTGACTATTCTTTTTTAGAAAAAAGTGGAATTCAGCACCGGGTTTTGTGCATTTTATAAAATAGTCTAAATGACGCTGACCTGTAGCCTTATCTTAAAAAAAGACGTGCTGTGTTACTTATTTATATTATTTTTATTATCTCATCATTATTTCATCAGATTTCTTTCAGATAACACTTTTTTTCTCTCTTTTTTTTATATATAAATATATGACAAAAAATTGTTACAGCCATGATTAAATTCAGGTTATGCAAAATACATCAAATTGATTCAAGTTACTATACAGAACCATAATTCCATTCATTCAACGCGTTTCGGCTTGCGCCTTCGTCAGGAATTCTGTGTTTCTTTCACATACCTGGTAACTATGAATTAAAAACATATTTCAATTAATTGTTCACATAATCATAAATCAAATGTCAACGTCAAGCAGATCACATTATTTACACTTGTAACAAATCTTATAATTCCTTTGAATATGACTCTTCTCCTATACCAGTAGATCTAAGTCTCACTGTGTCACCAGTCGTTCCCTCTTAATTTCAAATCCATTATTACACATATTTACATATTTATTGTTTATCTTGCTACCATCAACTGTACATTATTTACAATATTTACATGTATACATTTGAACTTTAATACCCAATTTATCAACACATTTTATCTAGTGTAAGTTTTCTATTTAATATGTCCAAGCCTAAAAAGGCTATGCCTACAACCAAGATTTCAAAACATAGGGTGGCTATCTTATCTAGTAATGGCAACTATGGGCACTAATTGACAAAGGGCAGGTTATATCATATTTAAAAAGGATGATAAATCCAATTGCCATAATTTCTCGCTCCTATCTGATTAATAGGAGCTATAATGGTGGCATACCCATGAATTACTTGTATTATTCTCCAGCTTTAGTATAGATTAGCTGCGGAAATGAAGTGACGGTTGAAATCAAATGCCCATGCATTGTAATTCCTTCCAGTTCGGCAAAAAGAAAGGACCAATCTACAGGGGTGAGAAATGATAGAACCATACTAGTGCTTTTGAATAATTGTTGTTCGTCATACCAGCTATACGCCTAGGTTGTATTTCTACATACCAGCATTAGTCTCGTGTTACTCTTATATTTTTAGATCGTGCAGATGGAATTCTTGTCTTTATCTAATCGCCCATGCTTGCGTCAAGTGCCCAGTGCTGTCAAAAAATAACATAAGGGTTTATCTGACTATTCTTTACCCGGTAGTTATAGCGAGTTTCAGATAGTTTGACATGTTTGTATAAATGCCCCGTATCAGTATCTATGTGGTGAATATACATCTCACCAATATATCTACCATGTATTTTCTGACAAAATGTCAATACAATAAACTTTATCTGGGCTTACTATCCGATGGTCATACTGACGCCTCGTAATGGCCCTAAATTATTACTCCATCCTGCATCAACGTAAGTTCACGGATAATCTTTAAAGCTTATTATTCGGCTGTGACCCATTTCTAGTGCGGCTATATTCCCTGTACGATTAAGAAATCATACGTCGAGTTAACGAAACCAACCCCCTGGATCATTATTTAAGGGTGCGTGTGCCTCTGACTCCCGTGATTTAAGCTCAGGTCATAAAATTACGGCGTATTCCCTTAACTTACTTGCATGATGTTACTCGCGGAGACCCGTCTGGTTCGTCTTCCGTCTTACCGTTCACACTAAAAGTGCCATTATGATCTACGTATTTAAAGGCTAAATGTTTGCGCGCCCATTTACTTTCAAGCATCGCGATATTACCAAAGGTAGAAGAGTTATGACTAGCGGTACCGCCATATTTGAACGGAGTCTAGATACGAAATTATCATGTTTCACCGTTCTTACTATATTTGATGAATTTTACCGATAACGTAATTGAGGAGAATAATAATTATTTCTCCATGTATTGTAGTTATATTATATACGATCTAGAATTCTCATGTCGTATTGAAGGTATATTTCAAATCCTATTATGCGTCATATATGTGTCCACTAGCCTTACTAACTTGTAAAAAATAATAATATTTACAATATTACAGATGTTTATGTGATACGTAGTATATATTGTGAAGAAAATACTTGTAACTTTATTAAACCAAAGCACCTTAGGTGAGATAGTTCTAAGAGTTGCCGAAGTCGATATGGAGATATCTAAGGTAGGAGAAGTAGGTTGTGGTCTTATTAACTCAATGAAGGGTTGGACATATTTACTAGAACAACATGTGTATTACTCGAGTTTTCAGATAAATCAAGACAGTATAAGACAACATTGATTTTTGTACACATTTCATTATTGTCTATACACAATTTTAGTCATGGTTACCAACAAATGAGTCAGGTTATGGTTTCTCATCCCATACTAAATTATGGCCTGCTCCCATGGAATTTCCATGTTCAATCCCTGTGCCGCTGTGCCCAACAAAAAGATCCAATATACTTCCCTCAATTTTCTTATTTTATCTGGATCAGTCCTTGACTCTTCTTACTGTGTGTGGCTATCAGGGCACATTGACACACTACAGGTTCCACAATGCATTTGAGCGTTTGGGAGGTGCAGGGACTGGATTACTGGGGTTACAAATATAGATTGCACTGGGGGCATGGGCATCGTTAGGGAACAGGGTTGCAGTAGCATGGCTCTTACCTTGAGATTGGTGTGTGGTGCGGGAGGTGTCCAGTTGAGTAACACCCACGCAGGCTACAGGATGGATGGTGTCCTCCACTAGGTCCTCCATGGGTGTGTTTTCAGGGACTGTGGAGTGTCCACATCCCATAGCCAGTCTCTCCCCTAGTCACTCAGCAATGCGCTCCTTGACACTGCCTCTGAGGTCGTACCACCTCTTTTTTAGGTCATCAATGGACTGGTGCATGACTCCCACCCCGTTACCTTAGCCTTGATGCGCACCCAGATGCGCCTCTTGGTAGCCTCGGGCGCCTTCCGGGACAGTTTCCCAAACAGTTGTTCGTGGTCCCTGCTGACTCCTTCTATCAGGTACTCAAGTTCTTTTTCACTTCATTTTATTTTGCGCTGCCTGGGTTTTTCACTTTGTCCTGCAGCTTCCTGGGACATTGTTGTATTTTTTTTCAATCCTGTATTGGCACTGCAGGGTGTGTCTTTTGGAGCTCAGTGCTCTGCCTCCTCCTGTATCCAGCTTTGTGATCCAAATGATGCATGGAGCAGGCTACTTCCTGATAGCGATTTCGGTGATTGCGGATTCGCTATTAGGGGGTTGGAAACAGCCGACTCTGCGATTTTGTAGGGATTTTTGCGGATTCACATTTGTCGATTGCGGGCGGTTGCGAATTACAGATATTTAGCGATTTGGATGAGGCATCCCATTCTGCGATTTCTAAATAGCGATTCGTTATTTTTCGCTATTTGGGATTCGCAGAATGGGTGCTTGATGCATCTAGGGGTTAGTCTTGTTAGGGATCTCCATAGCTAAATCCATTGCCCATTGTGCTACATAAGCATGTATTTTAGGAGAAGTCGGCTGTAAAATGGATCGGTAAGCCACAATATGCCTTTGTGGCTCACGTTTTGGAGATTTGGGAACTTCGTACTGGAGGGCCTGCCACGCGGGAGGTCTACCTTACCAGGGAGAGCCTGGCTCAGTATAAAATAGTTACGGAAGGCTAGGGTCAATTTTGCAATTAAATCATGTCTGGAGCATAAGTCCCCATAGTCATATAAGTCACCCAGGGTAGGGGAATTGACCTGGGCCCAACAAAAAGAGCTAGAGTGGGTCATACCATGGGGTAAATCATGTTTGCATACCAAGGGAGATAGGCGAAAAGAATACGTTGGATAAGCCCTATGCTGTCGTACTTCCATCCAGTATGTTAAGAGCAAGGAAGTCAATGGTAACAATGTGGGAGATTTTGCAACAAAGGACATTGAAAGCCACAGCAGAACCCTGTAGAGGGGAGTGAAAAAAAGATGTTCCACTTGAACCAGGGCTGCTTTTCAGGGCCTGTCCAGGGAAGGGTGGAACTGTATACTACCAGAACACAGGAGGAAATGTCAGGGAAGCCCAAGCCATCCTCCACAACTTGTTTGCTTAATGTCGCCATCTCCACTCAAGGAGATTTTCCTCCACAGACAAAGTCCAACATTTTTGTACGAATATGTCTGCATAGCTTGGAAAGAAGGACCAACTGAAGAGTTTGAAGAACATATAACAGGAGGGGCATGAAGTTAAATTTTTGGACAAATTGTTCTGCCCAGCCATGAAATCTCTAGTTTTCCCCACCAATATGAAATCTCTATATTGATTTCATAACTACAGTTTCAGAATTGCTTTATTATCCTTCTTGCTTTCTCATATTTGCATGAAAATGCACCATTTGCCCACTTTAAAAAATTGTCTCAGCAAGAGAACACACCTGAACCCCCCTTATGAGAGTCGGACTCGCTCGCTACGCTCACTTACCACAGGGCAGTCATCCCGAACGTTTACCCCACCACTTTCATATGTCACCAGCTGCCACAGGCATGTCTTTGTATTACAAAATAAAGCAGTTCTTTTTTCAATACAGGAAGATTGTCAATCATTGTGTGTTCCTCATCATTACAGACGCTTGGCGATACATTTTGAGATAAAATTCCATTTAGTATACCAGAATACGTTATGGTTTCATTACAAGTCAGCAACGATTTCTGTAGCTATACAGACAAATGCATTTGTAGTTTATTTACTAGGGCATAAAACTTCAAGGTAACTTGTGATACAGTTATATTAAAGTCAGAACTCAGGTAGAATAACTTATTACAGTGGAGTAGCTACATCATTTTCTTATTACAGGGAAATTGAGATGTCACAACTAACCTGCAATAAGAAAATGCAACGCTCTTGTTATAAATGTATTGCAGGCTTCCATGTATTATACACTTATTACATGATTAAAACAACAGAAAAACATATACATCTGACAAGGGTGTAACGGGGCCCCCAACCAATCAGCCCCTCCACTTCCCTTAAGGAGACCCTCAATAAGCTCAGTGCCAATGAATATGTGTGATAAGTGGGAGACTCAGGGGGACCCTCATCGCATTCTGCGGGGGTGGTCATAATTGTGCGTTATGCCACTGACATATGCTACAACAAATGTTACAGATAAACTCAGAATTATGGCTTATCTAGTGTTTGGCGGATGGCAAACTACTTCACACACGGTCAGATATCCCACTTCTGTATGACAAATTCATTATGGCTAATGGCAATACAAAAGGATGGATAGCAGCCACATCTTTGATAGAGTAATGATCCCTCACAATACTCCGAATAAAGCCTTTAATTTGCACAATGTGCCCGATTAAAGCAGCAACACAACTCAATTCAGATTCTCTAACACTGGGTGTACACGAGACACTGGCGCTCATATAGTAATCTCACTTCATGTATTGTCCTGAATAAAGTTCCTCCAGGGGCTTCCAAACCATACAAGAGAACAGAACACCCTACTTCCCTAAATGCAATCCTGGGATTGCACAGTATATCAACAATGTTTGGAGCTCACCAATTATCACAATCCAATTAGAAAAATATCCAGCAAAAGAACACCACAAGGATTGATTAGGCTCTTGATGCTCTTTTTTTCTTTTAATTTCATCAACTCTAATCCCTTATGCCAACGTGTTTCACCGTGGTAAGGATAACCAACCGGCTTCCTCAGGGCTGGAAATAATACAAAATGCGCCTTTATAATCATATTCTTAAGCGCTTATTCAATCAGTGTAGGAAAATGTTTTTTTTCAAAGTTCTGGGTAACAGAACCTGGTAAAAGGCACACAATTTACCCCGACCTGGATTAATCTTGGTGTCTAGTGTTCAAAATGTACAGGTTTGCTAGGATTACCTAGTTGCCAGCAGCGCTAGGCCCCAAAATCCACAGCTAGGCCCATTGCAAAACAAGGGTCAGTTTTCCCTGGAAAAATGTGATGTGCCCACGTTGCGTTTTGGGCCATTTCCTGTTGCAGAAACTAGGCTTAACCACACAAGTGAGGTACCATTTTTATCAAGAGCCTTTGAGGAATGCAGGGTGAGTAGATGTTGTGGATTCCTTATCTTTCCATCACAGAAATGTGAGGAAAGTGTGTCTTTGTTACAAAGTTTGAGCTTTGCAAGGGATTCTGGGTAATAGACTTGGGTGAAAGACACACAAGTTACCCCATCCTGGATTCCTTTTGGTGTCTAGTTTTAAAAAATGTACAGGTTTACTAGTTTTCCTTAGGTGCTGGCTGAGATAGGGCCCAAAATCCACATGCAGCCACTTTTTTTTTTAAAGGGTTAGTTTATATTTAAATCTATAGGAGCACAATAGTTGTATTTTTTAGCTTTACCATCCTGTGCCTCTTTTTTTTACTTTTTTGATTGTGAAAAATGTGATGTGTCCTCATTGCGTTTTGAGCCATTTCCTGTTGTGGGCACTACTGCCCACCCATACAAGTGAAGTACCATTTTTATAAAAAAGACTGGAGGAAATGCTGGCTGGGTGGAAGTTTGGGGCTCCCCGCAGATTTCAAAACTTTCTATCACTGAAAAATGAAGAAAATGTGCTTGTTTTACAAAGCTTGAGGTTGAAGAACCGGGTTTTTAGAACCCAGCGGCGCCAGGGGAAACGCCCGATGTCTTCGGATTCACCTGTCTTGGCAAACAGAGACACGGGACACTTCTAGGTGACGTCAAAGACCAAATTTATTGGCTGCAACCAGGAACAGTGAAGTAGTGTGGCTCACTGGTTAGAGGCGGCAGACCCGAGAGCAGAGGACGGCCCGGGACCAGGGTTCGATTCCTGGCGCGGCAGGTTTCTGGACCAGGGTCAGCGGACTCGATAATTCTCTCGCCTCGGTGCCCACTCTGATCAGCGATCACACTCGGCAACTCTGGGCATTAGCTTGCCTCATCTTCACTAACGGCCCCACCAGACCGCCGGGGATGCCTGGTCTCACCCTGGAGATACCCATTAAGGGACCATCTCTCAGGGAAGCCAGGAAGGGTTTCGCAGCGGTCGAAGCGCCTTGGGACCCTACGGGTAAGCAGTGCGCTATATAAATGCCAATACATTTACATTTACATTTACAGAGGTCTACGAAGCACAACACAGGTGGTTCGCTAGAGACTGCTCAAATTCATTGAGCGAGACATCGTCTTTTATGCTAAAATTCACATTCCTGGCTAGCATTAATTACATTTCAAACTGACCAATCAAACAGTGACATTTCAAGCATATCGCATGACGGTAAAACCCACTTTTCCGTTGTCCAGCCCCCCAGAAATGACTAGGCAAAATCCAACATTCCTGCTCGGACAAGCCGGATGAAACCCAACAAGGGGTCTCAACCCAAACCCTAATTAAGCCATAAAAGGGAAGGAACACAAACAGATGAGAAACAAGATAGAAGGGTGTGTGCGTGTACCATAAACTCAGCAATGTCCTGCTCTTTGATCTCTATCTTGACCAGCTGGCGAACAAGGAACTGGCCTGACAAGTTTAGCCTCGGGCAATGGAGTCAGCTTGCTCAGGTCACACAGAAGTCAGCTAAAGGTGTACGTGTCCCAAGGACTCGTTCGGCCACAGTCATCAGCCTATGTGAGGGCAACCACAAAATGGCTGCCGCACACAAAATGGAACTCGAAGGTTCAAACGAAATCCCTGAATACATAGTGTTTCGCTTGATCGTTTATGACGAAAACACTCGTACATGCCGCACTCGTCATTTGCGGTCAGCTGATACCAAAATCGTCTTGATACGACGACCTTTATGAAACGGGTTCAGAATCCTCGGAACCTCAGCCCCTCCTTTTGCCCTTACATAGGCAATAACCTAAACTCACGTCAGTCTGAATCCAGGTCTATATTCATCAGATCATCAAGATGTTGCTGTAGCATCATCCTAGTACTTAGTAACTCTCTCTGGACAGGTCTCCTCGAACACGAAGTAGCACAAAGGCCACATATAGTAGGAGCACACTGTACGCAAAGACAGAACAGGAAAAGAATCGCTAAAATCATCCCAATGATCATCAGAATCTTCCATCCCCACATGGATAACAATTGCCATAACCATCCCATCAATGACCAATCTCCTTCGTCCATATGTACAGACTCGGAGATCTTATGTAGCTTGGAAATGGCTTGGTACACTGTCGGAGCGTTGTCTGGAATGAAAATGCAACAGCTCGATTGAATCAATTTACATACCCCTCCTCTATCTGCAAGTATGACATCAAGCTCAACTCTGTTCTGAAGAGTCATAAGGCGATTCGACTGGAGCTCAGCAGTCAAGTTACTAAGGGCACCGGCAGTTTCAACTATAGTGGACTCAACCACCCTCGTCAATTGCCGTATGTTATTGCTGTTAACCATAGGTCCCCAAAACAGCAGAAAACCCTTCAAGAAATCTCCCAATTCTTGTCCATCTGTATCTTCCTTACTGAAGACACCACTGACAACTCTCGTCTTGTGGTAATCTGCCGCAGCTGTATACGTGGGAGGCAACAGGAATGAGACAAAACATGTGCCCGAGAAATCAGGGGGCAACCATGTATATGCTCTATCATAACAGACGAAATAGGTACCCTTAGCTGCCAGAAACAATGGAGAATTCCGGGACGCAAAGACATACGTCCCACTACAAACGCTCTTCCCTAACTGAGGTCTAGGATTCCTGCCATTACCTTGCAGACAATAATGACCCTGTTGGGGCACTATCCAAATCGGAGGGGATCTCTTTGCTCGCTGACTAATGCTCAGGCTAACTCCATATCCAGTCAAGGTCCATCCGACGTATGCTTGTAACTCATCCCTGGGAATAGCTCTATACGAGTTAATATCTCTACTCATATTTGAAATTCCCATTACCAAGGCTTTATTACTCGAGTTACATCTCGCAGAACGTAGGGGATAGGGTTCGATGGCATATATGAACATCGTCTGAAAAGCCCAAAGAGAACCAAGTTAGCTAAATGGCAGAACCAGGTAAGGAATACCTTTATCAGTAGTATGGGACAAAAGGCCACACACCCAACAGTTAGTCATGTTCACTACTAGTTGGTGTTGGTGCAGAAGCTGAACAAAGGAGTTATTAACGAATTCCAATCTCCTGATGGACTCATGTTCAGGCAGAGGGTGAAAAGAATGCGAAGAAACAGTAGTAGAAGGCATAGGTTGTGCAGTGGGTGCAAACGTCACTTTGAAAGAGAATATAATATATCCCATCAGAAATGTCATTAAACTCAACAACATGAACAAACACAATATTAAAAAACGTTTTCTGCTCATAACTGTACACATTTTGCTCCTAAAGCTTATTCTTTCAGCAGGTCTCTCCATCTCGAAAAACTCCATCCTCTAATCACGCTGCTCGCGGCGGAAGGGTGTTCTGTGCTAAGGAATGCGTCTGTCGATACAGGGGACGCCCTTAGACCAACCAGAACCGTCGACCTAACGTTTTCGGCTTGCACTCCAAAGTCTTTGCACCGCGACCCTACAGCTGAACCCGGAAGGCGGTTCGAAAAACAAAAATCAAAATAGTTCCTCGGAGGAGAGCTAAAGCTTAAAAATAGCAAAGATGGAATTTACATTTTTATTTGTCCCACGACTCTTGGTCGCAAATTATAACACTCTTTGCCAGGTAATGTCTGTTCACGAAACAGGAGCTCAGGTTCAGAAGTATCCAAACAATTCGGCGAAGGCACAGCTTCTGGCAGAAGATCGTCGCTTTCTCGTTCATAGTTCGTTCCAATCAAACGTGCCCACCGGTCGTACGGCAGAGGCAAAGGGGCCCTCTTACAATGCACGCCGTGGATTCAGTTCTTTTTACCACGCACTTGCACTGTTGAACGTGTGGACAAAAGCACCAAGTAGGGGCCAATCCAGCGGGGCTGCTCGTTCTTGGTCTGCTGGAAATTTTTCACGAGGATCCAGGAGCCAGGTTCGATAGCATGTCCTGGATCTTCGGATGCTTGTGGCAGTGAATCATGAACCTGTTGGTGCAAAACAGGCAATTTAGCCGTCAAGTCATAAAGGTAATCAAGCAATACAGGATGTTCTATCTCGCTAAATTTTGTCGGCTGCGGCACTCGCCAAATATTTGCCGGGCGACCAAACACTACCTCATACGGACTAAGTCCCATTCGCGAATGCACAGTCATTCTTGTGGACAGAAGGGCTAATGGCAAAGCATCAGGCCATTGAAGACCAGAGCTCGCCTGTATCTTGGCCAACTTTAATTTAAGAGTGCTGTTATAGCACTCAACTAGACCAGCTGATTGGGGATCATTTGCAGCGTGGAATTTTTGGCGTATTCCTAAGCCATCACACACTCTCTTCATCACTTGACCCACAAATTCACTTCCATTGTCACTCCAGACCATTCTCGGCAATCCATACCTAGGGAAAAATTCCTTGACAAGAGCTATAGCTATAGATAAGGCAGTGTTATCTTTCAGGGGGTATGCTTATACCCATCTCGAAAAGGCACAAACAACAACGAGCACATACTTTAAGTTGTTGCACCTCTCCATGTGAATAAAATCTAGCTGCAAAACCTCGAACGGATACGTCGGAGGCGCAAAATGACCAGCTGGAGTTGGAGTTCCCTTACCAGGATTGTACATCAAACACACCATATACTTCTTGACCAAATTCTCTGCACACTAAGGAATTCCAGCATTTTGCCATACTGGAGCCAACAACTTACAAATCCCTTTCACACTAATATGAGCCATTCCATGCGCCATCGTAACCACTGGAAGTACATACGCATCGGGTAACAACCATCGTTGATGCTCTGACAATTCAATCCAACAACCATTCTAATCCAATTTACCTTACTTTCTCTACATTCATTCAACTCTTTCTCTGTAGCTTCAGCTTGAATAGACTTCATGCTCTCTATCGTATCTTCACACATACCTTTATCCGGAACCCATCTCGCCGGACCCGCAACATACATTCGACTCATCACATCTCTCGCAGTTTCTTTCGCGACTTCATCTGCTAATGCATTACCACGACCAATGTCATCAGTAACTTTCCTGTGTGCACTGCATTTCACAATCGCAACTTGCAACGGCAAAGTAAGTGACTCAAGAAGTTCATTCACCAACTGACCATGCTGAATCTTAGTCCCATGTCAAGTCAGGAACCCACGCTCTTTCCACAATTGTCCAAAACTATGAGCCACACCAAACGCATACTGGCTATCGGTATACACAGTCACTCATTTCCCTTTCGACAACACACACGCTCTTGTCAATGCAATCAACTCTGCTGCTTGTGCTGAATTATGTGGGATACGTGCAGCTTCAACAATCATCTGCAAAGTCGTAACAGCATATGCCGCAGTCGTATCACCATTCGGAAGCTTGAAGCACGAACCATCAACTCATAAAGTACCATGACATTCTGCAAGAGGAGTGTCCCTAAGGTCTATCCTCCCTTCCGTCTCTTCCTCTGTCCAAAGGAAGCAATCGTGCTGTTCACAAACATCTGTCTCAACTGAAATCGGCAAGAATGTGGCTGGATTCAACGTGTTGCATCTCTTTATATGTACATGACTCGCTAAGAGTGTCAATTCGTAACGTGACAACCGAGCACTAGTTAAATGCTGTGTCTTGGTATGATTCAATAAAGTATCCACTGCATGTGGAACCATCACAATCAGTGTGTTGTCCATCACCAAACCAGCAGACTGTCGAATAGAAACAGCCGCTGCCGCTGTAGCTCTCAAACAACTCGGCAATGCTTTAGCTACCGGATCCAAAGTCGACGAAAAATACGCACATGGACGTTGCTTATCGCCAAACTGTTGAGTTAAAACTGACAATGCACATCACTCTCTCTCATGGACATATAGTGTAAAAGGCTTACTGTAGTCGGGAGTACCCAACACAGGAGCCGAACACAAAGCATCGCGCAATTCAGAAAAACTCTTCTGGCATTCGTCAGTCCAAGGAATAGGATTTAGAGTATCCTTAACAGTAAGAGCTATCAAAGGTTTCGCAAGGAGCGAAACATTTGGAATCCACTGTCTACAATACGACGTAATACCTAGCAAAGCACAAACTTCTCTCTGAGTCGTAGGCACACTCATTTGCACAATAGCTTGAATTCGTTCTGGAGTCAATCTTCTTCCCTCCTTCGATAAGAGGTGACCTAAGTAGGTTACTTCTTGTCGACAATACTGCAACTTCGAAAGAGACACCTTATGATGAAAGTCAGCCAAATGACGCAACAATGACAAAGTAGCCTCTTTACAGATCTCCTCACTATCGGCAGCAACTAACGAATCGTCGACATACTGAATAAGGGCAGCACCATCAGGTAAAACAATTGTATCAAGTTGTGTTTTCGAAGCCTGACCACAGATGGATGGACTCTCACAATAGCCTTGAAGAGCGCGCTTAAACCGGAAACTTCAGCCTCCTAAAGAGAAGCCAAAAATATCCCTACTCTCTTCGGCAATCGGGATGCTGAAGAAAGCATTCTTCAAGTCAATCACCGAAAACCAGGTAGCAGAAGCTGGAATCAGAGTCAGTAAAGCAGTGATATCTGGCACAACTGGAAATTGCGGAACTACGATCTTATTCACTTCGCGAAGATCGATCACAAACCTGTACACCGGCGGCTGAGAAGAATCAGTTCGTTTCAGAACAGGCAAAACCGGACTATTGCACACATTACCTCTCGTTTCTTCGATCACACCTTTCTCAATTAGATCGTAAATGATCGCTAAAAGTGCTCTTTCACCATCACTAGAGATCCTATATTGTGGAATACGAGGCAATCTAGCATTCGCTTTCAGCGTCACAACATACGGTGGGATCTCCAAAAGACCCACGTCATTAGGACCAGTAGCCCAAAGAAAATCAGGGAGAGAAGATAATTCAGCTGGAAGTTGATCTTTAGACAAATACATCGGAGAGATCACTCTCTTACCCAATGTAAGCTGTACTCCTGAAGGAGAACAATATAACGTTGCATACAATCTTTTCAACAAGTCCAATCCCAACAAGTTTTCACCACACCCTGTCGTCAGAATGAGGGGTGCTTCAAAATCACAAGGTCCAACAGAAAGAGACAAAGGACTAGAGATTGGATTACTAACTGGGGTGCTAGAAAAACCTACGGAAACATTTGTTAAGCCAGACAAAGGTGCGCCAGGGATTTTAGAGTGTATGATAGAACTCTTCGCAGCACCAGTATCCAACAGAAAAGGCTCTGACACACCTGATGTAATCACTTCAACATAAGGTCCACTTTGATCTACTGGAACTGAAATAACTCCCTCTCTTTGTCTATGGCTGTCCTAGCAATCATTAACGTCCATATTCTCACCTTCGACATAGTAGTTGTCAGCATAGTACTGAGTCGTCCTACCAGACGCACCATTCTGCTGATCAAAACAATTCATAGAAGTCTGTGGAGGAAAGGAATGCGCATTCTAGGGAAACACACCACGTCCCCTACCTCTAGGAACTTGCTGAACACCTCGTCCTCTCACACCCGAAACAACATTCGTGCGCTGTAACAAAACCGGGCAACTATTCTTAAAATGGCCCTCTTCTTTACAATATGCACATTGATTAGGGCCTACGGGAAAACGCTGTTGAGAAGACTCGAACCTTTGCGAGTATCTCTGATATTGCTGAGGTTGCTGATAATCACGCTGATTATTACGAGGCGGATACGCTTGCTGCAAAAGAACCTTCGTTTTCATATCTTTAGTCTTCTTGTCGGCTCTATCTTTCTCGTCCTTATCTCTATTCTCGTAGTACTGGGCAGTAGCCAATATCTGTGCCGACGACGACACAGCCCAAGAACTCTCTGAATCCTTCAACTTAGTACACAACTCGGGAAGCAAATTATGTACAAACTTATCAACAAACAAACATTGACCACCTTCCGTACTCATGTCTTGGCCACTGTGGTCGATTAACGTTTCTTCAAACCTAGTGAAGAAATCAGACACACTTTCGTCTTTCTTCTGCTTACACGCAGACAATTTGTCCCAGTTGACATGCATAGCAGGCATTAAACTCTTCATATAATTAATAATCCTACCAGGTAGCACCACCAACTTGTCTGCCATCTGCAGCACCTAGATTAGCCCACGTATCACCTAACTCATTTGCATGGTTCTCATGACGAATCTTTGCCCATAATGGTTGTGGAACCACATTTCCAAACAGCAGATCTATATCGGCTAAATTCATGCAGTCTGTGATAATTCCTTGCAGTACCCTGCAGGATTTTTACGGGGGTCAGGCAAAGTCTGTTTAAGGGCCAAAACTTCAGCTCGCTTCCACGGGACATGTACCCAAACACGCTGAAAATGAGGCAAAATAGATGGAACAACATTTGCGTTTCCTTCTCTCCAAACTGGTGGAACCTCTCTCATTGGATATTGTCGCACTTCTCTCCTAACAGAAGGATCGCACCCGTACAATGACTGAGAAGGAGACTCGCTCCTAAACGATAACAATGGCGCAACTGCTCTCTCAACGTCGGGACCCACTATAGTTCCCTTCACAAACTCGGACTGTACACGGAACAACTCTGACGGAGTCTGTCCCAAATCACCATCTTCCCATTCTTTACGAAGGAAAGTACACATCATCCCAAAAACATATCTCTTCTTCGGTATTAGTAACCCATTTACGTGCTAAGTGATCCAACGTTGTCCGCTCATTGGAACCAGGCAGTTGGCTACGCAATTGTTTACGTTCTAAAACAGGGGTCGAACTTGATGACCCAAAGAAAGGAGACAGGAGACTAGTAACAGTATCTGTCATCCTCTGTCGAACAGACGGAGAAGTTGATAAAAGGTAAGGAGACAAAGCGGAATGAGAAGAAGCCAAAGTTGGATCAGGAACAGAAGGAGTAGACAACACAGAGGTAGGAATCGTAGATGACGGAGATAGAAAAGTCGGCAACCCTAGAGAAGACTGCGCCAAAGGAACAGGAGCCAACTGAAGAGGAGCTGGCGGTGGTACAATAACAGGAGGTAAAACAACCGGAGGTTGCGGAGGTTGCGCAACTAAATGTTGCCAAGGTGCTGTAGCACTCAGCACATAAGGGGGTGGCGAACTCAACAGATGAGACATCAAAGGATCTTTTTCAAGGTCCTTCGCTGTATCCTGCTGAGGCGGCAAAGCTGGATAACATTTATCAATCGCCAGTTTACGTTGCCTATGCAACTGCTCACTCGCTTGTTCTTCTTCGTCATCTTTAAACTGTATAGCAGCTTGCATTATTGAAATACCCTTCTCTCTTTTATTTTTCTTCGCTAACTTAATTTCTTTCTGTTTAGCTTCCTTTCGCCATAGGCGGAAAGAGTCAAACATAGCCGGCCGGGCTTTCTTCTTGAAAAGTTTAACTTCTAAATTATCTAATATTTATGTGTCATAACTACCATATTGGGGCTATTTCAGGACACCGTCCTTCCTAGTATACCTGATCCATACTTCATTATACATGATAGGGCCCACGCCATGTTTTAAATAAAGCTCATAGGTCGGAGTTCCAATCGGAGGCACCGGACACGAGTCCTCCAATCGGGAATCCCTCTTACAACCGCAACAAAATATCTTTCCAAGTCTGCTAAGACCAGACATCTTCGCTCACTAGTCTAGCTTCAAACTTCAAGGGATTATCAAACACAATAGCCTCGTGAATACACGAGTCCCTCGGCTTTGGAGCTTACAAGTACCAAATCAAAGATCCCAAGGGGATACCCTAAAACTAAGAACCAAAACTAAGGACTGGGAGACGCTCCACTCATACTTAACTGAAATGTCGATGGCGTCACCAGAAGACCCGTCTATTGTCTCGCTATACAAATTGTCAAAAGGCTTCCAAGACAGGGCGACAGTCAGGGCAGCAGTCCTTCATAGCTGTCGGAAAGCAGGGAACCTCGCAGCAAAGACTTTCAGACCACGACGACATACAGGGGTCGATGAAGTGGTAGGCCTTCCTCCAGAATTTTCACACGAAGCTCCTCACGATCTTCAGGCTTGGACCGGTACCTCTGAAGTCGCCCTACGTTGGGCGCCAACTGAAGAACCGGGTTTTTAGAACTCAGCGGCGCCAGGGGAAACACCCAATGTCTTCGGATTCACCTGTCTGGGCAAACAGAAACATGGGACACTTCTAGGTGACGTCAAAGACCACATTTTTTGGCTGCAACCAGGAACAGAGGTCTACGAAGCACAACACGGGTGGTTCGCTAGAGACTGCACAAATTTATTGAGCGAGACATCGTCTTTTATGCTAAAATTCACATTCCTGGCTAGCATCAATTACATTTCAAACTGACCAATCGAACAGTGACATTTCAAACATATCGCATGACGGTAAAACCCACTTTTCGGTTGTCCAGCCCACCAGAAATGACTAGGCAAAATCCAACATTCCTGCTCGGACAGGCCGGACCAAACCCAACAAGGGGTCTCAACCCAAACCCTAACTAAGCCATAATAGGTAAGGAACACAAACAGATGAGAAACAAGATAGACGGGTGTGTGCGTGTACCATAAACTCAGCAATGTCCTACTCTTTGATCGCTATCTTGACCAGCTGCCGAACAAGGAACTGGCCTAACAAGTTTAGCCTCGGGCAATGGTGTCAGTTTGCTCAGGTCACACAGTCGTCAGCTAAAGGTGTACGTGTCTCAAGGACTTGTTCGGCCACAGTCATCAGCCTATGTGAGGGCAACCACAAAATGGCTGCCGCACACAAAATGGAACCCGAAGGTTCAAACAAAATCCCTGAATACATAGTGTTTCGCTTGATCGTTTATGACGAAAACACTCGTACATGCTGCACTCGTCATTTGCGGTCCGCTGATACCAAAATCGTCTCGATACGACGACCTTTATGAAACGGGTTCAGAATCCACGGAACCTCAAGGTTTGCAACAGAACCTGGTGAGAGCCCCAGAAATCACCCCATCATGGATTCCCCTGGGTGTCTAGTTATAAAACATTTACAGGTTTACTAGGTTTCTCCTGGTGCTTGCTGAGCTAGGGCTCAAAATCCACAGCTAGACACGTTGCCTAGAAAGGGTACTTTTTGGGTGGAAAAAAAAAATGTGATTTGTCCATGTTGCATTTTGACCCATTTCCTGTTGCGGCCACTAGTCCTACCCACACAAGTGAGGTACTGTTTTATTGGGGTAGTAGAACAAATTCTATTACTAGTTGTTTTTCTATGCCTTTCTGCCTTCCAATTGTAAGACAGTGTGTAAAAAGGAAGACATTTTGAAGAATACCCCCTAATTCATATGCTAGTATGGCTACCCATAAATTCAGAGATGTGGAAATAACTACTGCTTTAAAACTCCATATCTTGCTCCCATTTAAAAAATGCATTGGTTTCCTTCATACCTATTTTTCACTCTTTATATTTTACCAAATTAATTACTGTATACCCGTTACAATATGAAAAACCATTGGAAGGTGCAGCTCACTTATTGGTTCTGGGTACCTTGTGGTCTTGTTGAGCCTACAAGCCTGATATACCCCCACAACAAGAAGTGTCCTGAAGACATTACCATATATGGCTTTCAAAAGTCTAGCAAAATTAGTTACAGGTGAAAATATAGGCACAAATGTTTGTTTTTAAACTCAATTTCAATATTTATTTATTTCAACTGTTACTTTCTATAGGAAAACCTGAAAGGATCTACACCAACAACCCTTTCTGAATTTATATTTCTTTCTTATTTTCAGGAATGTATAGCTTTCTGGGATACATTATTGGTTTCCACCCCTTTCACCACTAACTAAAGGGAGGTGGAAAGCACAAACAAAAGGAAAAATACTCTATGTCCCAGTAAAATGTCAAAACTGTGTACACAACGTTGGTTTTCTGACAAAAGTCTGCCTGTTCCTGAAAGCTGGGAAGATGCTGATTCTAGCACCACAAACCCTTTGTGGATACCAATTGCAGGGCAAAAACAGACGATGTCGTCTGCAGCACTTTTTTCCTATTTTTACCCAAAAAACTAAATTTAGCTGTATTTGGCCTAATTTCTGGCCCACTCCTAGGGAATCGATAAACCCTTGGCACCTTTAGAAACCTGAGGATGCTGGAAGAAAAGTATGCACATTCTTCATGGATACCCTACATGGATAAAATGGTGTTGGGGCCTAAGCATGAGCTACCCCAAATAGCTAAAAAAAAAAAAAGGTGAGGCACAGGGGGTGAAAAGGCCTGGCAGTGAAGGGGTTAAGCTCATTCCAGAACCAAAATCAAAATCAATTTCGGCAATTTCTTGTTTTGATAGTGACAGTTAAGGTTTCTACATTTCTTTATTATTATTTTTATTAAATTTACATACACACAAAAAAGAAAATCAAACACAAAATGCCAAAGAAAATTAAAAATAAAGTAGAGAGACCCATTCCAGGCATAACATGAATTACAGTGTACATTAATGTATACCGTCCAACATTCATGGTCAATATTATGTAACTTAACCTTGCAGCATACCGTCCGTCTCTCGGAATGCTGAAAGACAAAGTGTAACAGCAAAGTACAAAGGACATAACTATACAGTATTTTGTATATATCTACTGCATCATCAATAACCAAAGCAGGCAACCAGTGCTCCAGAACAGTAGAACAGAGTGGATCCACTACCCATCCACTGTGAGTGCAACCAGGGACTCATGACAGGACTAGGTTTTGACATTTCTCAATAACGGTGTCTTAGGGGAAGGAAAATTGTGTTCTTGGGGCAGTCTTAGAGGTAGATCAGAGTGGTCCATTTATAGAAGGTGGGGAGAATGGACACCACATATTTTTCCTTATAGATACAGGATCTACCAGATCCACTATTAGAACTGTGGAAGTCCCAACCTACCCATCTCGGGAAGAAGACCCAAGTTGTAGGAGTTTGAAATAAACAAATTACAAATCCAGTATCAGAAATGTTTCCTGTAAAAATATGTTCATTTAAGGACAATCAAAAGTTTGTTGTATGTGTACGAGTCATGTGAATTTGTCAGGGATACATTTATTGTGCAAGTTAAATTATACAAGTTACTGTATGGCAGATGATGTGGAATCTCAGACTCATGATCAGGATGTGGAATTTAAAATGGCTTAACAAAAGACAACTGTAGGATTGCTCTCATTAATAACAGTTGTATTGTGTTTTTATCTAGGAACCTAAATCGATATTTCTATGTTATGCCCTTGTACGGTTATAATCAATAATATCCCTATAAAGGCATAGAAATCCTATCCATATTTAGTTGTAGCCCATGCAGTCACATTAAGCAAAGCTACTTCCCCGGACTCCTAGAAAGCACAACGAGTTCTCTAAACAAACCAAACCTCCAGCAACCTGGGAAATCCCCATTTGCTTTTGTTTTGATTTCGTCCTAGAACTCCTGTGAAGCACTGTATGAATGGCCAGTTCTTAGTTCCATCTTTATTGACGTCTTATGTCCAACCTTACGTCAAACCCGGCACCTTTCAGGTATAAATATACCAACGTTGCCTTAAGCAAACACAGAGTGGTGGTTTTGGAGCAGAGCAGCTATCTACTTGCCCGAGAGCCCACGGACGCTGCCCCTCCCTTTTGACGCCCCTGTCTTTTCTCCTGCCGAGAAATCCAGCTCCGGTGTTTCCAGATACCTTCGCGGGTTACTGGGATGTCGAGTCCTGAAAGAGAGATACCAGACCTCCTGCTTTCTAATACCAAGATACGGAGCTGACTAAACCCTTAAAGAGAATTCTTGATTCAGATTCTTGGCAAAACCAACTTTACTTAAACTACTACTTACTTACTCCTTCCCACGTATTAGGCTTAGGTCAGATACACCGGGGTAGGCGTATTTAGAAGCACCAGTTGAGTACGTTAGTCAATGCATATATGTATGTATATATTTTATCCATTTTAAAGTATCTTATGGCTAAGAAACCATATCAATGCTTTTACAGTTTTATTTCATAATACTCATTTTACTGTATGCACTTTACTTTACATTAAGTATTGCAATTATGGCAATTCATTTCTCTTGCATGAGAAAGAAGACTGCTCAATAAAATGACACCTTTTATTGAAAACGCCTGTCTCTCTATTTCTCTGCACTCTGGTGAAACTAAGTATGCACAATTGACTGAGTGAAATAGCTGTCTATTGTTTTCACACGACTCTAGAGATACACTCTTATTCTGAGGGAGCAAAGTTGTCATGTTATATGGTTGTCAGAAGCTAATTCCTTCTTGTGTATCCAGGGTGGTTAAACTCCTCCTCGTTTATTCGAGAAAGTTTCTAGTGACCTCTGAGCTAGCTGGCAAACCTTAAGTCTAATATAGTCAGTAGAGACCTAGTCGACCTCAGTCCTACATCTACACTGCTGATATATTATTCCAATGCGCAGAGCCTATTGGGAATATAGGAACTACACTACAGTTGAAGAACTACCCTCTGATTGGTGTGAAACTGTAAACACATAAATGTGTGATCTCCCTGGGAAAGGCTTTGGACCGATTAAAGGTGCAGAACCGTCTGAATGACCTTACAGGCAAATGCTGTGTATCCGAGCACACCACCATACCATTTGACCCCAGAAACAATTGTAGGAATAACACCTGTAATAGAAGACATGCTACAGAGAGTAATTCTAAGGGAACTGATTGGAAGTCCATGTAACTCTCTGATCATGGGTGTATAGAAACCAAATGGAAAGTATAGGATTGTCCAAGGTCTTAGGAAGATTAACTAGATAGTTGTCCCATGATACAAAATCCAGCGACAATACTTTTCCAAATTCCATAGACTGCAACATGGTTTACTGTCATTGATCTTTGTCTGGCTTTGTTTTCAGTGCTGTTGCATGAAGATAGCCAGTTTATTTTCTCTCTCTTGTTTCGGCATTGAGTTTTGGCCTGAAGTTGGGAACCACAAGGCTATTCATAGAGTCCATATGTCGTAATTTGACAGTGATCAGGTTAGCGTTCAGCTTTGCTACACGAATTTCCTCTTATCTTGACCATGATGTTCGGGGGCCATTTTGAGAATACTGGCGTCCATTTTACATGAACGCGCTGCCTCGTGGTCAGCATGCCCCTTTTGTCCTTTCTCTGTACCACTGACCACCTAACTTGCCCAGCAATAGGCTATTTTTAGTACTGGTCAAGTTCGCACATGCGTAGTTAAACCCTCTGTACTAGTGGACAGTCATTACTTAGGAATGTTCCCCAAAACTGACCAGTAGTGTTATAACTCCTCCCATGAGTTGGCTGTGTTCCAAAAATGTCCTTATATGCATTTTGGGTTCTACTGTTCAGTTCCTGGTTGATACAGGAGCTACTCGTAGTGCTCTGTCTAAACACTTGGTTCCAAGGGATCCCCTGTCTGGCGAAATGATTACATCAATAGGGTTCGATGGAACACCCTCTCTTAGCCCATTGTCACAACCCCTTACATTTCATATCGACAAATTTCTTGCCCCGTGCCCGTTTTTGTTGTCACCGAACACTCCAGACAATATTATGGGGATAGATATGCTTAAATATTTTCGAGCACCTATACGCTGTGCTCCTGAAGGGGTGCAGGTTATTTTGAATGACAATTACCCAGATGTAGAGAGATTGTGCTCCATGCATGAGATCGAGGCGCTAGCCTCTCTCCCAAAAACGTTATGGGCTACTTCGGACACGGATGTGGGACAGATGATTATCCCTCCCATTCGCATTACTGTGAAGGAGGGAGCGTCTCTGCCTCGTGTACCACAGTACAAAATTTCCAGGGAAGGTGAAGTTGCTTTAACGCATATTGTACATGATTTGATTATTGCAGGCGTGGTAGAGGACGTTCCCTATAATGTCTGTAATAGCCCTATTCTTCCGATTTTAAAGAAAGATACTGATGACAAAATCTATCAGTTTATTATTGATTTGAGAGAAATTAATAAGATAGTAGTGCCCCAATACCCAGTGGTGTCTGATATTACTACCCTACTTACTTTGATCCCGCCCACAGCCACTACCTTCACCGTGATAGACCTGAAAAATGCTTTCTTTTCCATTCCCATCCATCCTGATAGCCGATATCTGTTTGGCTTCACATTAAATAATAAATCGTATAGATTTTGTCGAGTTCCTCAAGGTTATACTGAAAGTCCTAGCATTCATAGCCAGGCTCTAAAAAGACAGCTTGACTCTTTTGATTTACAGTCTGGAGTGGCTCTTATTCAATATGTTGATGATATTTTACTTGCAGCAGACACGCAGGAGCAATGTGAGGAGAGTAGTCTTGCCTTGCTTTCTTTTCTTTCCCAGAATAATCACAAGGTTTCGAGGAAAAAGCTCCAATATTGTAGACCAAAGGTGACCTACCTCGGTCATCTTTTGTCTAAGGAGGGACGTGCATTGACATCTGATCGAATCCAAGCGATTTTAGATACACCAGTCCCCCGCACTCAGAGAGATGTTCGTGCTTTCATAGGTTTAACGTCTTTTTGTAGGCAGTGGATAATGGGGTTTTCACACATTATAAAACCTTTGTTAGCGTTGTTGTCCAAAACTACACCGATCCCCCTTGAATGGACAGATGAATGTCAGAATGCTTTTGAACAATTGAGACAAGCCCTTTGTTCTGCACCAGTACTAGGTACACCAGATTATACGAAGATTTTTACATTATATGTACACGAGAAGGATGGGTGTGCATTGTCAGTCCTAGTACAGACGCACGGGGATAAACAGAGACCATGTGCGTATTTCTCAGCAGTACTTGACCCCGTAGCACGAGGATTACCTGGGTGTTTTCGAGCAGTCGCTGCAACAGCAGTGGCTTTACGACAGAGTAAGGGAATCGTTTTGTCACATAAATTGTTGGTGTTAGTTCCCCATGCGGTAGATGCCCTGTTAAATCAAACGAAGACCCAGTACTTAACGAGTGCACGTTTAACAGGATATGAGCTAACGCTGTTGGCGCCACATATCACACTGAAGAGATGTGCTACTCTAAACCCTGCTACTTTATTGCCGTATCCAGTTGCTGAAGGCCAGGAGGAAGAACACCATGATTGTGTTTTTCTGACTGAAGAACAAACAAAGGGTCGTATTGACTTACAGGATACGCCACTTCCAGATGTAGATTGAGAACTGTGGGTTGATGGATCGTATTTAAGGATGTCAGATGGCACAACTTCTGCAGCCTATGCGATCACAACACTTAAGACAGTGGTAGAAGCAGCACGAATACCACAGAAATCGATGTGTGAACATCTACACTGATAGCCGGTACGCCTTTGGAGTAGCGCATGATTTTGGCCTACTCTGGAGAGAGCAAGGGTTTTTGACTTCACACGGAGTGCACATTATGCATGGAGAACTAGTGCGTGATCTCCTGAATGCGCTATTATGTCCAAAGAAAGTGACGATAATTAAATGCAGTGCACATAAGAAAGTGACAGACAAAGTAGGACAAGTAAACGCTTTTGCAGATTGCATAGCGAGGTAAACTGCTATGTGTCAAAATGCCTCGCCGATGTATGTGGTGAAATCACAGGCTGAGCGATGGCATGATGCTAGAGAGGAGATACTAGACATTCAGAAATCAGCGCCTGAAGCAGAACTCACAACATGGGCAACGGAGGGAGTGTTGGACGATGAGGGTTGTTGGAGAAGCAAAGATATGGAGAGATGGAAATTGCCTGCAGCTTACTTGCAAGCAATTGTTCAAATGACACATGGATTGGCACATGTTGGAGCTTTCGCAAATACTAAATTGCTTACGCGAGTTTGGGAGCATCCTGAGATTGCCAATACGGCCAAAAGAGTAGTGCAGACCTGTCTGATATGCTTGCAGTACAATCCTGCTAAAGGGACGCATACTCCAAAAGGTGGGTTTGTTCCACCTACTGCACCATTCGAAGTACTGCAAATGGATTATATCCAGCTTGAGCGTTGCAATTACCTTAAGTATGTCTTAGTGGTGGTGTGTGCCTTCAGTAAGTTGATTGAGTCCTTCCCCACGAAGGATAATACAGCGCTGACAACAGCTAAGGTTTTGCTCAAAGAGTACTTCCCACGCTATGGTGTTTGTAAATTTCTGTGGAGTGATAATGGTCCTCATTTTGTTGGGAAAATCGTGGAATATGTCATGAAGGGATTGGGAATTCAGCAAAAATTTCATGCAGTATTCCATCCGCACTCAGCAGGTCTGGTGGAAAGGTATAATGCTACTCTGAAACTGAAGCTAGCAAAGATCGTGGCATCTACGTCTTTGAAATGGCCAGATGCTCTGCCTCTACCATTGCTATCTATTAGATCAGTGCCCCATTCCAGAACTGGCCTTACACTGTATGAAGTTGTGTTTGGAAGGACTATGAATATATGGGGAGTTCCTAAGCCTCGGTTATTACATGATGTGCCTTGTATAATGATGAACGATTATTTGGCACGATTAACAAATGATTTACTTTCTATTCATCAACAGGTTCGAGAAGCGCTCCCCGACAATTCCATTGGAGAGGCTCATAATCTTCGTCCTGGCGACCATGTGATGATCCGGTCCTTTGAGAGAACCAGCAGCTTGGAGCCGAGGTGGCGTGGCCCTGAGCAAGTGTTGCTGGCCACTCGGACGGCTGTGCGAGTCACGAATAAGAAGCGGTTGGTGCATTCTTCTCATTGTCGTCGTGTCTCTCCGCATCTGGTGAACCCCACTGTGCTGTCTGATTATCGAGACATCTTGGACGAAGAGAGGAGCCCAGCTGTTACGTCTACTGAATCGGAGGGAGCCTTCCCGGACCACACTGTCTCTGGTGGAGGGAGATATAATCTACGGCCAAGAAAAGCAGTTATTTTGTGCGAGACTGGTGGAGTTACCGCTCCAGGTTAGTGAAACGGAAGCCGGGAATATCAAGGGGGGGGGATCAGTTCTGCCAAGTGTAGCGACACCCGTCTTGAATCTTGGAGAAGAAACCAACGGCTACCTCGGAGCTCAGCACTCATATTTTTATTTTTTAGTTGTTTTCTTTTTGAGACATTTGTACTTTGAACTATGGCACCTTCTACCATGCGGAATAAGAGAATTCTTGGTTCAGTACTTTTCGTTATGACCATAGTGGTGATAGCAGTAATAGCTTGGGTGGTAGAATGACTGGTTCCGGCAAGAGAATATTTATTGCCTACTACCCCAATTCCATCTGAACATTTTCATTTCACTTTGCCCTATCATGAAGAACCACACAGACAGACTTATCTAAATAACAGTTTCATTCAAATTTTACATCACACCCATAATATGACGAACAGTTCGAACTGTTGGGTATGTGGAATGTTGCCTGGACATCAAAAGAAAGGAGGCACTCCGCTTATTCCTCTTCCATTCTCTCACAATGGTTCTTAAAATGCTTGGTACACTCTTCTGTTCACTTTGAGATGGCTGACAAAAGGTGGATTACTTTTTCGGCTCAATAAAGTGTGTTATAATGATCAAGATGGTTACCCGCAAGCAGAAGGAACTAAATTTGAAAGGGAAGAATATCGACCGGATAATGTATCTTCGCCTCGAGTTTATACGAATCAGAGGAATGTAAATATGTCTAATCTGCACGTGATTACAGTTATTGATACTAAAGCTGATTTATGTGTCCGAAATAAAGGTACAATCCGAGTAGGAAGAAGTGAATGTAATACTACTCTCACCTTTGACACTCCAAATGGTATTACCTTAGTGGCTTCACAAAACAATTACTTTATTTGCGGAAATAAAGGTTATCACCGTCTCCCTATAGGATGGTTAGGAACATGTTATATATCTTTTGTATTACCTCCAGTGTTTATTGCCCCGCCTATGTATCATAACGATTTTGTGTTATACCATGATTTTATACTAAATAGAGTGAAGAGAACATTAGCAATTGACGAAATTGACCAGACGGATACCTCCCTGCAGCAATATGTTGATTTCAATTTAGGCCTCTTTTCATTTGTTGGTGCTGCTCTAAATAGCAGAAAGATTAGACGACTGACACGTGTTGTGGAAGCCGTTGCTAATGAGACTGTTTTTGCTTTAGGGAATTTGACTAAGGAACTTCAAATTACCAGAATTGTAACGCTCCAGAACAGAATGGTTCTAGACGTAGTGTTAGCTGATCGTGGGGGTGCATGCCGCATTATCGGAAGTAGTTGCTGCGTGTATGTACCTGATAATTCACCTTCTGCATATGATGCTATTTCTAAATTGTATAAAATAGCTGCTGAAATACATCCTGATAATGGTACCTAGACACTTTCGGGTTGGTTTTGGACTTTGCTCAGTACTTGGGGTTGGAAACTTTTGACAATTTTATGTATAATAATTGGAATACTCTTCTTTCTATGCCTATGTATTCAGTGTGGCCCTATGTTATGTTCTATGTGCATTTCTGCTTGTATTCCATCCAAACGAGCTATTGTCAAGAATGAGCAAATGATCAGTAGAGAAATAACGAATATTATGTCAATCAATATTGACGATGAATACCCCGATTATGTCCATTATGAGGTAGCTTCAGCTAAACGCTAAAAGGGTCGTCTGTCGTAATTTGACAGTGATCAGGTTAGCGTTCAGCTTTGCTACACAAATTTCCTCTTATCTTGACCATGATGTTCAGGGGCCATTTTGAGAATACTGGCTTCCATTTTACATGACCGCGCTGCCTCGTGGTCAGCATGCCCCTTTTGTCCTTTCTCTGTACCAATGACCACCTAACTTGCCCAGCAACAGGCTATTTTTAGTACTGGTCAAGCTCGCACATGCGTAGTTAAACCCTCTGTACTAGTGGACAGTCATTACTTAGGAATGTTCCCCAAAACTGACCAGTAGTGTTATAACTCTTCCCATGAGTTGGCTGTGTTTCAAAAATGTCCTTATATGTACCTAAACTGAGCAAATGTGTTCCGCCTACTCTTTTTATTACTGTGAAACTGTATAAAAGAGGTCTCGCACCGATGTTCGGTGTGATACTTCTTGCATTGCGAAGGGTGCTGTAGGAATGTACCACCACCCCATGGGGTCCTAATAAACTTGTCTTTTGCATTTCTAGTTTCCGTGCCAACTTCTGTTTTATGGTGTTAGCAGGTTTGCAGAATATGTAGGTCTGGAGAACCCGATACCACACATATATCTTTATTCAAATCTTGAAAAAGAATTTAGAGATAATACAGATGCCCTACAGATCAGTACTCGCACAATATACTGATGACCTTTTGGAGGCATCAGAGACACAACAAGCTTATAAGCAAGATATCTTTGTGTTAGTAAATCACCTGGCTGATAATGGACAAAGTGTCTCCAGGTAAACTGCAGTACTGTCAGAAAGAAGTTTAATAGCTGGGACACATCATTGAAAAAGGAGCTAGAAAGGTGTCACCAAAGAGAGTGCAAGCAATTCTTTAGACAGATCCACACTGAACTCAGCAAGAAAGGAGACTGTTTTTGGGAATGGTTGGCTATTGTAGAAAGCATATACCAAACTTTTTGCTAGTGGCAAAGCCTTTACTGAGGCTGACACACAAAGATGTGTCTGTTCATCTTCTGTGGGACAGCAAATGTGCGAAGGCCTTCCTAGATTTGAAAGAAAAACGTTGTCATGCCCCAGCAATAGAATTGCCAGATTATAGTAAAGAGTCTACTTTCTTTTGCAGTGGGTGGGAGGGCTGCATTCTGTCAGTGCTAACTCAATGCATGGTGATGCTTTGAATCCTGGGGCATATTTCCTGTTTAAGGTGCAACTCCATGGGTTTGAATGATGAGATACCCTGGGCCGAATTCATCACCTGAGTTACCTAGAGATACTTATTAATCACCAGCCAGAACCAAGTTAGCATTTATACACTTGTCATGTGCGCGTACCTAACCTCCTAGAATAAGCCTGTACCATAACACATCCGGGTTCTAATATTAGCCCTACATGGATTTTCCATTCACCACATTTATGTGGGTACCTACCTTATTTATACAGGGTTACTATAATTATATGCCACATAAATCTCAAGCCATGATCATTCTCTTGCACAGAGTGCACCTCTGGACATGCTACATACATACTGGCAGCCGCCACACGATCTCAACATGGCGTCTAGCAATCCTGATCTCTATTATTTCTACTTTAAAGAACTAGATGTCCAAGTGAGTTTTAACAATCAGTTATTTCTGTCTTCTGTGCAGCAGCTATAATTCCACGAAGCATGGTTTTTAACCTAGCCTAGGCGTGCCAGAACATATGTGAATACACACGTTCACATTCCGAGATGGCCGCCATTTTCGGCATGATTGACTTGCGCTTGCGCTAGAGTCTTTCTCCGTAGCCCTTCCATCCATGAATCACGCCCCCAGAATTAGCCATGTCACTTCTGCCTTAGCACAGTCATAAACCATTCGGATGCTCCTCAGTAATCCACTAGTGTCCGATCCGGGGCAGAGCAGGTATTGGGCTGCAACTAAGGGGATAACTTGTGAGTATGTCTCTTCTGCCTCTCACGAGACCACAGGTATGTTTGACCATGCCCTGGGCTCACAACTTGATTACCCTTCTATTGGTATCTCCTTTCGTAACAGCAGGGACTTGTGGATGAAGCACTCCATTTCTTTGAAAGGGGTAATTGGTATGAATGTTGTGATTGACAGAAAGCGTCTATCTGCACATGCAGTGTATCACATAACGTACAGTATCTAGAGTGTATTCTGACCAATTATGTTACAGTAATGGACTGCCACTTTGCACTATGGCAGCGATGCCTTCTTTTTTACCACCAACGTCATTGGATGAATCGAGTTTCGTTTTATGCCTGTGAATAGGCCTGGATGGGCAATTCTTGAACAATTAAAACGTAAAAAAATGTTGAAACCTCGTACCTTTGACGTGATAGACAAGTGTAGTTAACATATTTATTTTATTTATTTATTTATTTAAGGATTTTTATATAGCGCTGGCTAGACCCGGAGGTATCAGAGCGCTTTACATGAGAATCAACAATGTAAAAGAAAAAGTTCAACACCATAAATCCCAGAAAAATAGGCAATACCATTAGGAGTGGAGAGAGAGGAGAGATAAAAGTAGTGAAGGGGGCAGGGGAGGTGAGAAAGGAAGGATAAGGGAAGAGACAACAAAGAGAGATGAAAAGAAAGTCTGTCTAAAAACCGACTAAAGACCGACTGGGTAGGTGAGGACCCAGGAGGGAATCCATGGCCCATCTCACCTATAGCTAAACCAGGAAGCTCCATCGGGCATCAGACAAAAAAGTTCTGTCTCAATACTTTGAGAGAAGGGAGAAGGAGAGACATAAATAGAGGGAGGATGCGGGAGGAGACGACAGGAGGGACGAAAGGAAGTGCAACAAAGTGGTTTAACAGTGTAACAGGAAAATATCAACAATTACAACATTACATCAGACAATCAGCAATACATTAGGAGAGGAAAGAAAGGAGAGAGAGGAAGGAAGTGGGGGGTAGGTGAGGTGAGAACGCGAGGATAAGGGAAGAGACAACCGTAGAGACGAGAGGAAGTCTGTCTAAAGATCGACTGGGTAGGTGACGACCAAGGAGGGAAGCCAGGTCCATCTCCCCTATAGCTAAAGCAGGTAGCTCCATCGGGCATCAGACAAAGTAGTTCGGTCTCAAATGTCGAGGGAAGAGGATTGCAGAAAAGCAGGATGGGAGGGAGATATGGCAGAAAGACGAAGGAAAGTCTGTCCAGAGACTGGCTGGGTAGGTGACGGTCCAGGGGGAAATCCCAAAAACCATCCCCTCTATAGCTACCATGTAGCTCCACCGGGCTTCGGCCAAATAGCTAGGTCTCAATGAGAAACATTAAATAACATGGATGGTAAAATAAATGGAGTGTAGAGGGGAGGGAACTGGGAAGGTGAGAAAGGGAGGATATGGGAACAGATCACAAGGAGAGACGAAATGAAATCTGTCTAAAGGCCGACTGGGTAGGTAATGACCAAGGAGGGAATCCATGGCCCATCTCCCCTATAGCTAAACCAGGTTCCTCCATCGGGCATCAGACAAAAAAGTTCAGTCTCAATACATTGAGAGAGGGGAGAAGTAGAGATATAAATAGAGGGGGGAAGCGGTAAGAGACGACAGGAGAGAAAGGAAGTCTGGCTAAAGACCCACTGGGTATGTGACGTCCAAGGAGGGGATCCCCGACCTGTCTCCCCGATAGCTAAACCAGGTAGCTCCATCGGCATCAGACAAAATAGCAAGCTCTCAAATGATGCGAGAAATTCACAGGTAAACAGGGCGGGGACTAGGGCAAGGACAGGTGGGGGCAAAGGTTAGTATCAGAAAAGAGGAAAGGAGTAGGGCAGGGAGGGTAAGGGGGTAGGTAGTTCGGTAAAAAACAATAAGAAAGTTTCCATGGATCTGCTGCGAGGCTTTCAAAAAGCAGGCCCGTTTCTTCACAGGCACCATCTTGAGGTTAAAACGCCGGGTGAGAGTTACGCCAGAAGTCTTGTGTTGCTTGACCGGTAGGAACGGAGGCCACAGCGTCAAACACTCCCAACCATTCGAAGTCCGGGGACAAGAAAAATCCAAATAATGTCCGGGGACAAGTAACACTTTTGTTAATAATTCTAATTAGTGCTACTTTTAGAGTTGTGGGGAATATGGCGTTTTTCTTGTTAACAAGCTTGATCCCAAAGTTTCCAGGTGTCTGTTTCCGAATTTGAGGGGTTACTAATGATTATTGTGCCATTTGAAGATGTCTGCCCGTTTTGCAGGGTGTTTTTACATTGGTATATGGAGCAGTCTTCTTGTTGTTTCTAGAGCTGTTTTTCTCAGTTCTGATCTCAGGGGGGTCTCAAAACAGGGTGCGCATAAATAACATACTATACACAATACACTTCCTAGCACCCAAAAGCATTGGCACATAAATCGCATTAGGGCCTTGTCCCCTATCCATCTACCAGTCCCCCCCTGGCCAACTGGCCAGCTCCAAAGGGGCTCAAATGACCTGTGACCAGAATCTCAGGGTGCGCTGCCAATGCAGCGCCAGTCGGGGATGCGCCATCTGCGCAAACCTAAGCGCTGCAGCTGCCCACTACTTGCTGGGCAGCTGAGAACAATAACACCAGGACCTAAACGCTGCAGCTGGCAACAAGTGCTGCGCAGCTGTTGAAGGCCTGGCACTTCTGTGCCACTTCTGTCCCTCTCAGGGGCTCTCTGAAGGATTGCGCCTAAACGGAGCTGCTGCCCACTACTTGCTGGGCAGCTGAATAAGCCATATACATTTCCTAGCACCCCAAAAGCATTAGCACATAAGTCACAGTATGGCTTTGCGCCCTATCCATCTACCTGACCCCCCCTGGCCAACTGGCCATCTCCAAAGGGGCTCAAAGGCCCTGTGTCCAGAGTGTCAGGGCGCGCTGCCTATGCATCGCCAGTCAGGGGAGCGCCATCTGCGCAGACCTAGGTGTTGCAGCTGCCCACTACTTGCTGGTCAGCTGAGAAAAATAACAGGGCCTACCCGCTGCAGCTGGCCCTAAGTGCTGCGCAGCTGTGAAAGGCCTGGCACCTCAGTGCCACTTCTGTCCCTCTATGGACTCTCTGAAAGATTGCGCCTAAACAGTACATCTGCCCACTAATTGCAGGGCAGCTGTAGGAAGCAAACTGCAGCAGGGACCTGTCAGTAGTCCTTTAAACAGACCGCGCCAAACATTGGGGCCCTCTAGGCTCTAGACATCCTGACGCACACGGGCTCCTAGAACAGCTCCATACTCGATAGAGTATCGAGATATCAGCCTTGCTTGATATCTTCGTGTACCTCTGTTTTCAGTGTCGAAATAAGGCGCCATGGATCACCCATTCGAGATCAGTCCCAGGGGGCGGTAATCATAAGGTCAGGCATCTGGGAAACCTGAGCGAGTCTTGCAAATTCTGCCCAATTCAAAGCCAGCGGTAAATGGCCATGGTTAGGGGTCTGAGGAATCTGAGGTCGGGCCTCCTTAGATCTTGGATGCATGTTTAAAAGGGGGGGCGCTAAAGATATTCGGGGCTGGGGGCGGCCATCTTAAAGACAGGCACCACAGGGCATTTTGTTGCTCCCTACATGCGTGCTGGGATATGGGGCACACACCAGCAGTGAGGTCGAGCCTCCTTAGATCTTGGATGCATGTTTAAAAGGGGGGGGCGCTAAAGATATTCGGGGCTGGGGGCGGCCATCTTAAAGACAGGCACCACAGGGCATTTTGTTGCTCCCTACATGCGTGCTGGGATATGGGGCACACACCAGCAGTACCTCGCTCTCGCTGTGTTTCAGGCTGACTTTGTGCTTGGGGAGCGGAGCATCTTTCAATCGCCACCTTACATGTAACGCCGCAGGTTTTCACGTCTCGTTGTAACCCCTCTTCAATCTGATTCCTCTGCATATCAGGGCGTCGCCATTTTGGGTCCTCCCGGCTCTGTCCCGAGCCCAGCCGTCTCACTCGTTTTTGCCGCTTTAGAACCTTGCTAGCGGAAATAAAATGGATGGAACATTTGAAAGAATTTTGATTACAAGTATTAATTGTAATACAAGTGTTGCATGATGCTGTGCAACTCGTTGGTAACCCGCAAACAGCGCGTCACAACTCTTTGATGATTTCCACATGCACATTGGGGCTGGAGCGCATAAATCGAGTGCTGCACGCTAAACAACAAAAAAGAAATACATAAGAACTTTAAGAATGAAAACAGGGTGTGCTTAAGGTCATCCACAAGTTTATTTGATACCCTTCCGTACCAACCCTGTTATAGCACCACGATGAAAAAGGAAGTATGAACATTTTATTGTAACATTTTCACGTCAAAGGTAGTCCAGGAAGTGGCATGGCTACAGAAGAACTATGGAGTCGAGGTCAAATACAGGATTGAAAAAGAATTTCTAATGGACTTTACGTCTATAAACCTTATCTGTTTTTTTTGTAATTTTACATGAAATATTTAGGGTTATACATGGGTGGTTGAAATTGTATTGCACAAGTGTGGATTTCAGAGGTAATACTTTCGTATGTTTTGTGTAGATGAGGATTCTGGAGGGTGGGGGCACTCGGTCACGCGATGGCTTTGAATTAGCTGTTCACAGGTGGGGAGGGAAATGTATGGTTAAAGTTAGTTGGGTTTGTAGATTCAGATCAGACTGGTGTCTAAGCACAGACGAGGAGGTTCTGCTGCTGCATAGGCGGCAGGAGAATTACTGGTATGTATTGGGGACTATAATTGTTTTATGTATCAGGTAGGGTGGAGTAAGAGTTTGAAGGGGTTAGCATTTGGTAAAACAGTCATTGATAGACACAACACATTTAGGAGGACTGTATAGCTTATCATCTAACATACTCACTTTTTTTCCATATACTTCCTTCATCATGAACTCTTTTTTCTCCTTCATTACTTTTCCCAGCTTTGACCTCTCCCTTTTCGTACCTATCTACCTTGTTACCAAATCCTTGTTTACTACTTGTATAGTTACCTCATCATCATCATCTTTTTTTTCCTAACTCCTTCTCATAGCGCAATGCTTATTCTATATGATTAGCAACTGCAATGGCTTTATTTGACAATGGGTCCTTTAAACTAAACAATTTGAGGGTACCCTCATATTCCTCATACCATTAATCAGCTGATCTCGAATTATCTCCTCATAGGTATCAAGGAAATTACAAGTGACATACAAGGTACATAGTGTACTCACGTACTGATCTTACTTGATGCACTCGCTGTTTACGCTTGTGAAAGAAATTTATGTCGCTCCACCACCATACTGACTTTCTTCCCAAAGTGCACTTCCAACGTCTTCACAGCAATACTATATACATCTTCCTCTTTCTCCTCTTCCTCCATCTCTTCATTATATCCTGTGTCAACAGTTCCACATGGTAATGTGCTCAATACTGTCCTTCTCTCTACACCCAAGCTATGTTTTAGTAAAGACAGCTTCTTTTTGGCTACCAAAAAGGTTCCCTATAGAGCTTCAAATTAGGATTAAATGCTTCTTGCCAAGCCTCCAATGGCATACTGGGATCCCCTGAGGCATCCAGGAAGGCAGGCAGAGTTTCAATAGCCTGCATGTTTTAATCCTGTGCAAGTATTTCCCAAATCCACACGAGTTGCACAACAAAAGTAGTCACCCGGGTCACAGGTTAGGGATAATATAACAAATGTAGCCACCATTGTTCACAACTTTACAATTTTCAAGCTCATTGTAATGAACAGAAATACGTCCATTCTTTGTGATTTAAATGATGTATTTATTTTAGTTGTATTCAAGATGAAGGAGAGCCCCGCCTGGAGCAGTCTGTGCTCTGCTCAGCCCATTCAGCAACTGATCTTAACATCCCAACATTCTAACATTCAACGTTCCATGCATCATCACACATCCTGGCTGAGCAGTACACTACATCTTCTCCCTTCTTTGCAATGAGAAGGAAGAACTTAAAGATGTACAAAAAGTTACAAGCAAAATTTTAAAATTAAACATCGAGAAGGGATGGAATGATGATTACCTTTTTAAGGTGAAGAGTTTCAAAACATGTAAATAAATGAATGAGCATGAATTAAGAAATAAACCAACCCTTCTTCCCCCTTATAGAGAGAAAACAGATGTGAATAAGATGCAAGTGTTGCATGGTGAATGAAAGAGTGAAGTTAAAAAAAAAACAAGAAGAAAGATGAGATTTGCGCAACAATGGTGACACAAAGACATGAAAAATGAAGAATAGACAAAGTAATCACCACCAGAGCACACTGGTTGGCCAGACCAGTGTGGAGGTGGCGAGAAAATGAAAAGTGAATGCAGGAGAAAATGGAAAGAAAATATGTAGAAAGGTGTGTGAGATACACCTAGGTGGATTCTTGACAAAGTGAATCCACAAGACAGTAGTAATCACGTACATGAAACGATGTAAGGTGAAATACAAACTGTAATAAATCCCATGCAAAGGGAGTGTGTAATGGGTACTGCGAGGTACTGTGAGAAAACGCAACGAAAAGTTGTGTTTAGTAAATAAGCACTGAAACGTGACGTGCAAGGTGTGCATGAATGGCACACGGCAAAATGTAATGCCTGAAACTGAAAATGGATGTGGAGTATGACCACATGAAACAAAAATGTGAAATGCAACATGGGCATTAGAAGTGGAAGTACCACGTAAAATGAAGTGAAGAACAAAGATACACATACACTAAACTTATATTGCAATGTACTGTAACAGTGTATGTAGTTTGAAATACCACACATGTAAACGTAGAAAATGAAACCAGCATTTTCAGAGAAAAAGAAGATGTGGAGGAAAACCACACAATAACTGGTGATAACTATCCACCACTTTTTAACAAACTACACAGTAAAAATGCAAAATGTAGTATCAGTTAGCACTTAAAACCAGTTAAAGAAAGTACATTACATTTCTATTAAGGTTATGAAAATAGAAAATGCCATATGGTAATTATGTGAGCCTTGCGGTAACTTCATGCGAAGCTGGAATCAATAAAATCGACTTCAATTAAAATTACACAAGGAAAACTTGAAACAGGCATTAAAACAGGGAATAATGCTGGGAATAATGCGGTGGTGAAAAGTAACCGCTAGGTGGCAGTGTTTTAAAACATTAAGTACAGTAGTTGGAGAATCAGAAGATCAAAGTGATATGAAAAGTTTCCAAATTAGACAGCTTGTCTTAAAAACCATGAGGAGAGGAAGCAGGTTTAAAAATTGAAGCAATGAAACACTCCCTGCGAGGGATCCACGAAGACAAACATATGTGAGAAGAATTGTAGGTAAAAAGGCAAGCCAGGGATCCTTGATAAGCTTGGCTGAAGAAATAGTGAGAGCGTGCCCATCCCTGTGATGCTAATGCTGAAATGCGAAGGGCAAGTATAAAACAAAGCGTGCCTATCGCTGTTGTAAATACTGAAATGCAGAAGACAAATTTATAAGAAAGCAGGCCTACCGCAATATCCAGTGAATATTTTAGCTGTCAAACTAAGATGGCGGCACGTCAAAGTGGGAGATGCCGGGAGGCTCTCGGCAGGAAGGTGCTCCTGACATCGTAGTACGGCTGTGGTGATGCTGCTGGAAGTCGCCATAGAAGCAAGAAGGATGACACAGGTGAGGACTGCACGCGCTGCTTAAATGCGTGCAGTGAGCTCGTGGCATGTTTGAAATACGGATGGCAGTTCTAAATTGCGGTTGAACTGCCATAGGGAAGGCACGACTTATGGAGAATAACAATAAAATGTACTCACGGTTAATGACAAAATACACCCGTTCCCTTTTTCTCACCATTACAAACATGGAGATTAATTTAAAAGAATGTTAGCAGACAACCACGGAGAATTGTGTCAGGCCCGAGGTTGTTGAAGACATTGAGACGGGGAACTCTTCTTGCACTTTGCAGTCTGACACTCCTTATCTCGTGTGAATGATGCCAAGGCAGGTCAAAGCAGGCATGGATGGTGAGTCTGAGGCACTGGTGAATCGCAGTGTGAAAATGTTCTATGCCTCAGAAGCAAAGCCGGGTACTCACATACCGTTAATGTGAAGAAGACATCAGGGTGGGAGGCAGGTAACTTCTTAGGCAGCTGAGGCAGAAATGAGAGGTTACATGCGTCCAAAGGAAATCTGGATACTCACAACCAGTAGCGTGCACACACATCAGGGTGGTAAGGGTTTACTGTGGATCTCTGGAGTACCTGACTGTGATGAGAAAGGAACTGGCATGCAGGCAGGAACTGTAGACCGAAGCTGGGAGGCAGCAGGGTATGTTGAAAATGGCACTTTTGATGTTGAGGGCGACCGGTGACAGGTCACTGGCGGGGCTCATGGTGCCATTAGAGATGAGCTTCTGATGAATTTAAATCTTGAGGTAGCTTGAAAATTGACGTGCAGGGCGTTTCCAAATCGTCGCCAATGTAATGAACAGAAATACGTCCATTCTTTGTGATTTAAATTATGTATTTATTTTAGTTGTATTCAAGATGAAGGAGAGCCCCGCCAGGAGCATTCTGTGCTCTGCTCAGCCCATTCAGCAACTGATCTTAACATCCCAACATTCTAACATTCAACTTTCCACGCATCATCACACATCCTGGCTGAGCAGTACACTACATCCATCAAGTTGTACTTTAGCAGACTTTTCTTGGCAGTCTAGTCATTTTATTCACAAATACACTCCCTTCCTCTTACTGCAACTGGTTTACTTTAGCGGTCTAGTTTTTTTTCGTGACAACAAACAGGAACTTCGTGCCATCTCAAATAGTCCCACTGGTCGTGTGAAAAAGGAGATACTTCCTTCCTGCTTAATATGACAGTTACACTTGACAAACCAGTGAGATTCACTACTGTCTTCCACCCTGATCACTAACCAATCATAGAGCTGGCCTTTCACTGTAACTCCTGTCGACCCTGCACATCTATATAGCCTTCGCACATCCACCACAGGGCGCCTGAAATACTTCTCACTGCAGCTCTGGACTCCTCTCATACAGGCTTAACATGCCCACAATGTGGCCCTCTGTACTCCCGAGAACACCGGCACTCGCAGGAATGTGCTTGTGCACACAGAACTACAATACGGCCCATGTGCACATACCTTCTCGCCTGGCATGCACCTTTCTGCAGCCGTAAAGGCTGTTGCTCTGCCCCCGAAAACAGTGGCATGCATTGGAATGTGCTCGTGCTCTCTTAGAAATACAGTCTTCCCTCAACACTGCTCGTGCTGAATGCACACTCCAATATCTTGTTACTTCAGTCCAGATCTTCAAAATAATGTAATCACCGCTCCGCAGCACTAGTATATAGCTGTCAGTACCCCGGGCCACTCGTCCTGACATCGTCTCCTGGTCCGCAGAGCTCCACCGAGTCGCTGCCGGTGCCACAGCTATCTGCCCACGTAAAATGAGATAGGGTTGGTATTCCCAGGAATACATCCAACCCTCTTCGCAATTAAAACCATCCACACTCCACCAATTCCTTTTTGAAAGGTTTATTTCAACTAAGAACAAGTGTGCGACCAACACTGGCAAAACAGGACAGCAACTGCCAGTGCTGGCTTTATTTCCAACATTCTCTATTCCATGACATCACATTGCTATGCCACGATTTGCAAACTACCTTGAACCTTTACATGATCAACTAGCATGTTGATGTTATTATAAACATATAACAGTATCAAGGTATTTACTTGCAGTGTGTAGAAATAGGCAAACACTATTTTTTTTACCAGTTACTGGAAGGGATGTAGAGACCGAACCGTTGCAATGCTAAAACTATCTAGCGCAAATGATTCTTTTGCACATTCTTATGATGAAGAACTAGGGGCCTCATTTATGAGCCCTTGCGTCACTTTTACGCCGCCGGTCCGTCACTTTTTGTGATGCACCAGTGGCGTAAAATATGCGCCTTGTTGCGCCATATTTACAAAGTGACGCATCTAGGTAGATGCGTCACTTTGTAAACCCCTGCGCCACATTATACCTGCGCCAGGTATAATGTATGCAAGGGGGGCGTATTGACGCAAGAAAGGTCGTAGAAGTGACGCAGTGAAATCTATGAGATTTCACTGCGTCACTTCTAGGACGCCATTGCGTCAAAATCTTGTGCCTGTCTCACAACAGGCGTAAGACTGACGCAGGCCCTTTCACATGGGGCTTGCCCCATGTGAAAGGACGCATTGCTGAAGTTGCGTCACTTTTGTGACACACTCCAGCAATGTGTCACTTTTGCTCTTAGAGATACGTCAGAAATACTGACGTATTTGTAAGTCCTTGCGCAATGATGCGTCATATTGTAAATATGACGCATCATTGGGGGCGCAAGGAGGGCGCAATGAAAGTGGCGCATCGCTGTTTTCTCGCAGCGATGCGTCACTTTTCATAAATGAGGCCCTAGGCTTTTACTATATAGCTGCCAACTTTTCCTAGGACTTTGCTGCTATCACATGATTAGACCTGTGTGTTAAATCTAACAGAGCCTACTGTTGTTTTAAGTGGCTTATTATATGTTTAGGGACGACAGTGTTTTATCAATTTTAAATATACTTTTATTGTATTTATGTGGCGGTAGCCCTCCTTTCTAAATGTTTTGCTTCGACTAACTCCAATGATTGAGTATACGCTTTACTATTTGCAATGTCTTTGTGTTTTTAAAGTACTCATTTGCTTGTACTTTCATGGCGTAATGCCAAAATAAAGAGTATTGAATCTTGACTCTGATAAATAAACATCCTATTTACCTCATATTTCAAATAATGATTGAATAGAATAGTTGCACAAATTAAAAATGAATTTCTTGTTTGTGTTAAAGAAATGCATTACTAAACAGTATATTTTACAAACTTATGTTTCCTTTCTTTAGCATAGATCTTTGTGTACACAATCAAACGTTAACATTAGAAAGTGAAACTGTGCTCAATGTCTATGGTAATAGAGTACTATGGACCAAAAGGCTACATTCATAAGATGCTTGTAACAAACGTTGAGATAAAACCTTGTGAGATGCATGTTATTTCATGGGAAAGGAAAAGCTGTACTCACTCTCACTCAAATGCTGTTACCCATTTGGCTCTGAGGAGGAGTGAGGTTCTTCGGTTTCTGATTTGTCCCGTATCTAGCCGCCATTTTTTTGGTTCGTCGCCATTTTGTGTTGCCCTCACTCAGGCAGCACGGCGAACGATGTGTTTTTGCGTTTCCAGCTGTTATGTGTCCTTTTAGTTAAAAAGTTACTCCATTACCCTTGTCCACGAAACCCGATGTCAGGGTCTGGCTGAGTTTGTTAATCCATGTCTGGCTCGATTGATCCCTGTCTGGACCGACTATTTGCCTTCTCCTATTCTTTCCTTATATTATCTTATCTGACTGGCCTTCGCTATTCTCTCCTTGTATTCTCCTATCACACAACTATCCTTTGAGGCACACAAATACGTCCTGCCACCTGCAAGAGGGGATTGTTGACGCCATCACTGATTAATTTGTTGGGAGGGGTAGCACACGGGGTCTGAGAGAGGGGCGTATTTGAGACACCTGATAGCTTGTTTTTCAGCTTTTCTCATTGGTTCGTTTTGTATGTGTAAGAAGAGAGATGCTGTAAATATGTTACTATAAAAGATTGAGTGCCACGGATTGAAGTGGCAGTCTCCTTAGAACCCACCTCGTGCGTAACTTCTGGGACAACTGTGCTTAGCTGCAGCTAATAAACCTGGCTTCCACGCTCAAGGGAGTGTCTCGTGTCTCTGTTTTTTACAAGGCAGGTGAACTCGGGGATTAAGGCGTGTTTTGCGCCACCCGGCCCATAAGGCCCGGTTCTCCAACTGGCGCCCAAAGTTGGGCGGTTTCAGTGGTAGCGGTTCAGCCCGAGGGTCGTGAGAAGCCCCGTAGGAAAATTCCGGAGGATTCGCGAGCCACGTCAAGCGACCCCTGTATGTCGAAGTGGACCAAAGGTCTTTTGCAGCGCGGCTACTCCTTTCCGACGGCGCTGATGACTGCTGCCCTGACTACCGCCCTGCCTTGGACCCTCTGGTGATGACTGGTATCGCGAGACGTTAGACGGACCTCTGTTGGCGTGAGAAGACCATTTAGTAAAGTATTTGTGGGTAGCGCCCACTTATTTGTTTTGTTTTTGACTTTTGTTATTCGACTGTTGCAATCGCCGAAGCCGAGGGGTGAGTACAATTGTACCGTGATCTTTGCTTTTACTCCTTGAAGTTAGTAAACAGATCGGTGTGCCTAAAATGCCTGTTCTGAGCGAATTTAGGAAATGTTGTTGCTTTTGCTGTACTAGGGATTCCCGGCTTGAGGATTCATGTCCGATTCCTCCGGTTGGAACTCCCACTTATGAGCTCTATTCCAAAAATGGTGTTGGCCCCATTGCCTTTAATGAGGCATGGATCCGAAAGAAAGATGGTGTTTTGCGGTGGCCACAAAATGGTAGTTTTGAGCCTGATATATTAGATAATTTGGAATCAATTCTGTTTAAAAGAAAAGCCCGGCCGGCAATGTTTGATTCTTTCTGCCTTTGGCGTAAGGAAGCCAACCAGAGAGAAATTAAACAAGCAAAATGAGATAAGAAAATGAAAGATATGACGGTTATACAGGCTGCCCAGTAGTTCAAAGACGATGAGACTGATCGAGCAATTGAGGTCTTAGATAGACAGCATCGGATGGCAATTGACAGGTGCTATCTCGTGTTACCTCCACAGCGCAAAGATCTTGATGAAGATCCCTTAATGTCCCATTTGTTGAAATTACCTCCGCCTTATGCTTCAGGTGCTAATGCACCTGTATTATTACCACCTGTGCAGCAACCTGTCGTTCAGCCAGGAGCTCCGGCTCATACGCGATTGCCTCTCCCTGTATTGCCGCCAGCACCTCCTTTGCCACCAACTTCAGTACCTCAGTCTCCTTCGCCTTCTGTTTCTCTTGTAACGGCTAGTTATTCTCTTCCTTTGCTTAATACTGCGTCTCCAGTTTTACTCCCTACTTCTTCTCCGATTCGTAATTGGTTAGTTGATACTGTCTCTGGTCTTTTCTCCCCCCTCGTTGGGCCATTTAATAGGACTCCTGCTTTTTCGTGAAGGAAATTCTGTAGTCAAATTCCAGATTCTGAGGAACGAGTTGTATTTGACTCCCTCGCTCATAAACGGATGATGAATGGTCCACTGTATAGTGTACCCGATATACTGAGTACCTTTCTCCAGTGGAATGCGCCTACGCAGAGATACGTTTTTAATGTCATGTGTGACACACTTGTTAAAGGATGGGAGGATATGGATTTGGATTTAACTCCTCAGACTCTATTGGATATACAGGACATGTTTGATAAAGGACTCATTGTGGGTCCTGATGTTGGGGGTGCTATAAATACACTTGTTACTTTTAGGTCCTTATATTCTTCCCAGACTATTTCTGAACCTGATCCTACAGTTAGACAGAGAACGAAGAATTATCCTATGAAGGAAGTACCTCCAGTATGGAGAGAAGCAGTTCCGCAAGCGGGCGCTGTTCACGGTGTCCCTGCTCATTTCCAGAGTATATGGGTACATGTCCCTTGGAAACGAGCTGAAGTTTTAGCACTTAAGCAGTCATTGCCGGACCCTCGTAAAAATCCTGCTGGTTATTATAAAGAGCTGTCCCAGACTGTTGACGCATGTATTATTAACTTGGCGGATATTGATATGTTGATGGGGAATGTGGTTCCACCAGCATTGTGGGCTCGGATTCGTAGAGAGGATCCCGACCAAGATTTAGGTGGTAATTGGGCTGCTATAACTGCCGCAGATGCAGCACAAGTGGGGGGTGCTAAACCAGATGATTTGATTGCGCAGTTGCCTGGTAGGATCATCGCTTTAATGAAGACGATGATGCCTGCCTTACGCGTTAACTGGGATAAGTTAGCTGCGTGTAAGCAGAAGAAAGATGAGAGTGTCTCTGATTTCTTTACTCGGTTTGAGGAGACATTTATCGATCATAGTGGTCAGGATATGAGTACTGAGGGTGGTCAGCGATTATTTGTGGATAAATTTGTATTTAATTTACTTCAAGAATTGTCGCATAAGTTGAAAGATTCGGAAAGTTCTTGGGCTGTTTCTTCATCTGCACAGATATTGGCCATTGCTCAGTATTATGAGAATAGGGAGAAAGAAGAGAAAGATAAGGCTGAGAAGAAGACTAAGGATTTAAAAACAAAGGTTCTTCTTCAGCAGGCTTATCCCCCTCGTTCTGGCCAGCGTCAGTTTCATCAACCTCCTCAGCTTCAGAGGTTGCTACAGAAACCTGAGCCTTTTGTTCCGCGACCTTTGGTTGGTCCTAATCAATGTTCCTATTGTAAAGAGGAAGGCCATTTTAAGAATAGCTTTCCGGTTTTATTGCAGCGTAATGGTGGATTTCAAGGACCGCAAGGCAGTGGTGGTTTTCAATCAGCAACTAGGGGTAGAGGGCGAGGTGCGTTGCCTCAAGGGCAGCGTTCCTTTCCCCCTCAGAATTCTTCGAATTAGTTTGATCAGCAGAATACTCAGTCTGCGCAATATTACAATGATGATTATTGTGTTGAAGGTGAGGTTTAGGATTTTCATTCTAGTTAGGACAGCCATGGACAAAGTAAGGGAGTCGTATCAGTTCCAGTGGATCAATATGGACCTTATGTTGAGGTAGTTGCTTTGGGTGTTGCAGAGCCATTTCTTTTGGATACTGGTGCAATGAGAAGTTCTATCATTTATTCAGAACTCCCTGGGGCACCTTTGTCTGGCTTAACAAACGTTTCTGTAGGATTTTCTGGTGCCCCAGTTGCTATCCCAGTTTCTTGTCCTTTTCTTCTTTCGATTGGTCCTTACGATTTGGAAGCTCCACTTATTTTAACGACTGGTTGCGGAGAAAACTTGTTGGGTTTGGATCTGTTGAAAAGTCTTCATGCAACGTTGTATTGTTCCCCCTCTGATGTGCGTCTTACTTTGGGTGAGAAATTGGTTTCTCCTACATACCTATCGAAAGATAGCTTTCCGCCTGAGTTGCAATCTCTTCCTGCTACACTTAGGGCTACAGGTCCGAATGATGTTGGTTTGTTGCAGATTCACAAGATTGTTGTCCCCCAGTTTCCTTTTGTCCCAGATATCACTGCTTTGCTTACTATGATACCCGCCTCAGCGGCATGATTTTCTGTTATCGATCTAAAGAATGCGTTCTTTAGTATTCCTATTGCAGAGGAAAGTAGGGATATTTTTGGCTTCTCCCTCGGAGGCCAAAGTTTTCGGTTCAACCGTGCACCTCAAGGTTATTGTGAAAGTCTCTCCATTTACAGTCAGGCTTTGAAATCTCAGCTTGATGATTTCATTCTACCTCCAGGTGCCACTTTGATTCAATACGTTGACGATTTGTTGATTGCTGCTGTTTCGGAGGATGTTTGTAAGGATGTGACTGTTTCTTTGTTGCATCATTTGTCTGACCTGCATCATAAGGTGTCCCCTTCTAAGTTGCAATATTGCCGCCAAGTGGTTACCTATTTAGGTCATCTCTTGTCGAAGGAGGGAAGACGGTTGACCCCAGAACGAATTCAAGCGATTGCACATATGTCTGAGCCAACCACACAAAGAGAGGTACGTGCCTTTTTGGGTATTAAATCTCATTGTAGACAATGGATTCCGAATTTTTCTTTGTTAGCTAAACCTTTGCTGGCACTTACGTTGAAAGATACGCCACAACCTCTCCCTTGGACTGACGAATGCCAGTTTTTCTGATTTACGTACTGCTTTGTGCTCTGCCCCTGTGTTAGGTATTCCAGATTACAGTAAGTGTTGTGCCTATAATCATCTCCTTCCTAGTTGTTCAGCCAGAATGAGTGTGATGTCTGTGTGGAATGTTGGAATGCTTGATGACCGAGAGAGTAGAATGTGAGTGTGCCTGGTTGTGTGTGGAGAATGACAGTTGATGAGAGTGGGCTGAGCAACAACCATCTAGCTCCTGGTGGGACTCTCCAACTGATTTACTAAGACTCCTATGGAACCTGTGATGATTTACTAATAAACCTCCTACTTGGATAAATTACCTGGCTACCTCTACATTATATCTTCTATTACGCCTTTCACACTCTACATTCATGAAAGAGAAGGTTGTGCGTTGTCAGTTTTAACGCAACAATTTGGAGACAAACAACAGCCATGTGCCTATTTTTCGGCTACGTTGGATCCACTAGCCAAGGCATTGCCTAGTTGTCTCAGAGCTACAGCAGCCGCAGCGATTTCTATTTGTCAATCTGCTGGATCGGAATTGGACAACACTCTTGTTGTTATGGTACCACATGCAGTAGATACCCTCTTGAACAGAACAAAAACACAACACCTCACGAGTGCTCGTTTGTCTGGATATGAGCTGACGCTCTTGGCTAGCCATATACACATCAAGCGGTGTAATACTTTGAACTCAGCAACATTGTTGCCTATCCCAGGTGAGAAAGGCATTCAAGAACAGCATGATTGTTTTTTTCAAACAGAGGAGGAAACGAAAGGCAGAATAGATAGATTTAAAAGACACACCACTTGAGGATCCGGATGGAATCCTATGGGTAGATGGGTCTTGCTTCAAGCTTCCAAATGGTGAGACGACTGCAGCTTACGCTGTTACTACTTTACATACGGTAGTGGAGACAGCGCGCATTGCACAGAATTCAGCCCAAGCAGCTGAATTAATTGCTTTGACGAGAGCATGTGTGTTGGCAAAAGGAAAGCGAGTGAACGTCTACACTGATAGCCAATATGCTTTCGGTGTGGCTCATAGTTTCGGTCGCTTGTGGAAGGAAAGAGGATTCTTTACTTCCCATGAGACTAAAATACAGCATGGTCAGTTGGTGACTGACGTTCTCGAATCACTTGCTTTGCCTACACAAATAGCAATAATAAAGTGTAGTGCTCATAAAAAGATTACTGATCATGTGGGTCGTGGGAATGCTTTTGCAGATGAAGTAGTGTAGTATGCTGTATTGCTTTATTAACTCTGTCCCTTTAAGTTTTATCCCATCTTTTCCATTCATTCTATTTAGAGTGTTTATGCATTCTTACTCCCTTCATATTATGTTCCTCCCTCGTCAGATGGCTGTTGGTGTTTGCTTCATTAACGATCTCTGACTTGGGCTCCCTTTATATGTATTTTATTTAAGTAATAAAATATTACTTAACAACTACTCTCTTGGATCAGTTTGGATCAATTTAATTCCCCAACCTCCACGCTACAATTTGGTACCAGGAGTGGGGTTTTCTATCAAGAGAGCTATTTTTCCTTCGTTCTTCGCTTTTTGAAATTTCTTGGAGCCTACGGACAGGAGCGTCTCCACTTCACAAAGACTCGTTTTTAAAGGTGCGTGATATAAGTTTTTTTTCTTTTCCGATTTTCCTCAAACTCATGTACCTTCGTTTCTAACCTCTTCAAGCAACTGCCATACTTCATTTTCATTTTTAAATCGCTACTCACGCGATCTATGCTCGAGCCATCACCCGCAATCTTCATTCTGCTTGTGACGTCTTGCTTGCAAAGTCCAGCTAAGGATTGTGGGATTGCACGTCATTACATCATACGTCTGCCAGCCATTTTGGAGTTTACTTCTCTGATGTTTACATTGCAATCGTTTCACGATCTTTCTACAGTCCTCATTGCCTCAGGAAATACCAATTATTATTCAATTTCAGCGCTTTTATTGTTTTATCACAAACTACAGCAGCGATATTTAGAAATCGGCAATATTTAGAAATTATATTTTCATGGATTCACAATATTCGAACTACTTCCTGTAAGTTTTGTTTCACTTCAATTATTTATTTAGTCATTTTTACTCTACTATTTTGTATTATTCACTTGTTTCAGTCATGGCTTCAATACAAGGTGTCATACAACCTTCACCATTCCTACAAAAACCTGGCAAACCAGATTTAAAGTGGTGTGAATGGATAAAAGACTTCAAAAATTATTTGACTGCTATTGATGCTGATGATTATACTAACATTAGGAAATTAGCACTATTAGTAAATCATCTTGGCACTGCTGGTCGTAGAGTCTTTCAAAACCTTCCACACTATCCTCCACCAGTGTCGGAAGATGCAGAGTGGAATGTATATCTTGAAGCAAAACTACGACTAGGGAAACAATATCCAGATGCTACTAGTGTTATTTTAGAAAGGTTCAACTTTGCTATGTGCAAGCAGTCATCGGAAGAGTCCGTCGAAGACTATATCACCAATTGGAGAGTTCTCGCTGAGAAATGTGATTTTGGTAATGGTGTTGATATTTATATTAGAGACCAATTTATATTTCATTGTTACTCCAAAAAAGTTCAAGAACGGTTACTTACTTCCATAAACCCTACTTTAACAGAGACCATCGACATAGCTAAAAGCATTGAAAGGTCAATTGTCACGGCCAGAGTTTTAGCTACCAATCAACAATCTGGAACTTCTTCTCACCATGACATTGAGGAAAGTTCTGTCTGTCCTATTACTCCTAAAGGTCCTAATAGAAGAATTTTCAGGAACCAGACTTATACTAAGCCTCAGTTAATCTGTTTTCGTTGTGGTTCAAATAATCATATTGGTAACAGTCCCCCATGTCCAGCCCAAGGGAAAAAGTGCACCAACTGTCAGAAGTTTGGACATTTTTACAACGTTTGTAACAAGAGAACTTTGGCCTCTAATTCTAAGAACTATAAACCCCGTATTAATACCATCTCAGATACATCTGAAAGTTCAAACTGTTCTTCCCAATTTGCAAACATGGTTGTTGCTATAGATGTTCCTGAGTCTTCTGACAAACCTATTAAGGGTCCATTTATTGATATTGTTGTTGATAATAAGGTCATTTATACCATGGCCGATTCAGGTGCACCTGTTACTATCCTTGCTGATGATACATTCTACCAACTATGGCCTGATAAATTCCCACTTCTTGCTCCTGACATAAATCCAAAAGCATTTGGGGAACAAGACATTAACTTAATTGGATATTTTTGGGACATACTTACTTGCCTAGGGAGATCAATCAAAACTAAGATTTATGTAGCAATTAAAGGAAGAAATATAGTTGGATGGAAAGATCTGGGTCTCTTAGGAATTATCCTACGTCCTGAACAAGATCCTCCCATAATTTTTGGTGAATTACCACAAAATGTTTTAGCTATAACTAATGAGAATGCTATTGTTGATAATCTCACAGCGGATTTTCCTGAAGTCTTCAAGAGTACGATTGGTAAGGTAAAGGGTTTTGAACATACTATAATGTTGAAAGATAATGCTAACCCAGTGGTTCATAAAGTCCGGTCTATCCCTATCAGTGTTAGAGAAGACCTTAAAAGCCTTCTCTCTAATTTGCAAGCTGATGGCATCATTGCACCTATCAATGCTTCAGAATGGGTTTCTCCAGTAGTTTTGCGAAAGAAATCTAATGGGGACCTAAGGCTATGTGTAGACGTAAGGTCTCTAAATCAAAATATATTGGTTGACTGCCACCCTTTACCACACATACACGAAATGTTGGCCAACATTGGTAAATCTAAATTTTTCTCAACCATAGATCTGCATTCGGCATACCATCAAATCCAATCATCACTTGAATCTCAACCTCTCACAGCCTTCGTGACACCATTTGGGGCTTTCAAATATCTAAGATCGTCTTTTGGCCTAGCTTCGGCCGCAAGTGTATTCCAGAAATTGATGGACAGTCTTTTTGGTAATTTAAGTCAAGTACAGGCATTTCAAGATGATATATTGATACATACGGAAACTGAGGAAGAACATTTGGTTATTTTGAGGCAGGTACTTTCTATCCTACGTGGGAAAGGTATGACTGTAAAAGCCAACAAATGTAAATTACTTGTTCGTGAAGTTGAATATTTGGGACACATAATATCTAAAGATGGTATCAAACCTAAATTTTGTAACATTGAAGCTATTTGCAAAGGCCTCCTCCCCCAGACAAAGATACCTTGAGGTCTTTTCTTGGCCTGTGTGAATACTACGCTAGGTTTGTACCTGGATATGCTCAAACTATTCAGCCACTCAGGAGCCTATTGAAGAAAGTTTGTAAGTTTGACTGGTCTTCTGTTCTTCAAGATATCTTTAAGAAAGTTAAACTCTTAGTTATCAATGCTCCTGCTTTACAACCTTTTGTGCCCAGAGCTAAACCTTTTATTTCTGTAGATGCTAGCCAAAAGGGTTTGGGAGCAGTCTTCGGACAATGGGTGGATCATAAGGAAAATACTATTGCTTTCGCTTCTCGTGCTCTGACCACAGCTGAATGTAGCTATAGCACGATTGAGCGAGAGGCACTGGCAATTGTGTGGGCCATTCAAAAGTTTAAAACGTATATTTGGGGTATCCCTTGTGAAGTGTACACTGATCACAAGCCGCTTGTATCTTTGTTATCTGGCAATGGTTTGGATAGAGCATCTGCCCGCCTAGTGAGATTACTTTCCAAGTTACAGGAGTACAATCTGACAGTGAAATACATTCAAGGGGGTAAAAATATACGTGCTGATTGCCTTTCCCGGCTGCCACTTCCTAGCAATGCTGAGGATGAAGATCACACTAATTCTGATTGTGTTGTAGGTTTAATTGATGCTATTTCTTCATATTCTAGCACCATTTCTCAAAAGGATTGAGTGATCGCCATGGAAAATGATGAAATTTTAAAGAAAGTGGAGGTTTTCATCAGAACTAAATGGCCTAACAGTAAAAATCTTAGTAGTGAGTTAAGACCTTTCGCACAAGTTAGTGAAGAGATTTCATTTGAAAATGGAATTTGTGTCAGGAATGGCCTTTTTGTCCCTCCTACTTCACTAAGGTGCAAAATCATCGCTTTAGCTCACGAGGGTCATTTAGGCATTTCCGCCACGTGTAAGAAAATCAAAACTATTTATTGGTGGCCTAACATTGACAAACATGTACATTCTTTTATTGACAATTGTTCTACATGCATTGTTTCAGATAAACATTGGAAGGTTAATAAACAACCTTTGTCTCCAGTCCCTTTTCCCGATCAACCCTGGGACAAAATTGCTGTTGATATTTCAGGCCCTTTCATACTTCTCCCATCTGAAAGAAGGTATTGTATTGTTGCCATTGATTATCACTCGAAATGGATTTACTATTCTTTTGTTCAGAGTACTAATTCTGATTCAGTTATCAGTTTTCTTCAAAATATTTTTAAGATTGAAGATATTCCTAATTCTGTAGTTACTGATAATGGTCAACATTTTATTTCAAATCAGATGACTGATTTTTTCAAATCCAAAGAGATTTGTCATCTCAGAGTTGCATTGTATAGCCCATCTTCGAATGGCCTTGTTGAACGAGCAAATCGTTTCATTAAGGAAGGTATTCAATTTGCTATGTCATCCAACGTTGATGTTGCTGAATTTATATGTAACAAAGTATGGGCATAACTCAATACTCCTCATTCTAGCACGAATGTTACTCCGTTCAAGGCTCTCCGTGGTAGAGAGGCTAAGTCTAAACTTTTACCACACTGGTTTTCTAAATTTTCCGTTGGTAAGTAGTTGAACAAAAAGAGAAGTCTGGTCACTGATTTGCAAGTAACTAAACATTTTGTGGCCAACAAACAAGCTGTTCAGAAAAGATTCCATGACAGAAACCATGTACCTTCAAGTTGTGTTTTCAATGTGAATGATTGGGTTATCATTAAGAAACCTTTTAGAATTTGTAAAGGTCAGTCTAAATTCTCATCACCTGCTCGCATTGTCAAAGTCACTAATTCTTCTGTGCAACTTGATAATCGGGGTTGGTGGAGCAAAAACAATGTAGTGAAAATTTCTGATTCTCATGTTGATATTTTTAACAGAGCACACTGTAATGATTCATCTGTGGATGTTTCTGATTTCACATTTGGTCCTGGGTTTGATTTTGTTAATAGTCATTCTGATGTATCTACTTCTTGTGATGGAAATGCTCAATGTGATGTCTCTAATGATTTTGTTGATAAGGTTCCTACTGATGCTCGTGTTCACAAGATTCCTGTTGGATTTAAGGATTATGTTTTATATTAGTTTTTTTGTGCAAGGGGAGGGGATATGTAGTATGCTGTATTGCTTTATTAACTCTGTCCCTTTAAGTTTTATCCCATCTTGTCCATTCATTCTATTTAGAGTGTTTATGCATTCTTACTCCCTTCCTATTCTGTTCCTCCCTCGTCAGATGGCTGTTGGTGTTTGCTTCATAAACGACCTCTGCTGTGGGCTCCCTTTATATGTATTTTATTTAAGTAATAAAATATTACTTAACAACTACTCTCTCAGATCAGTTTGGATCAATTTAATTCCCCAACCTCCATGCTACAATTAGCAAAGGAGACAGCGAGAGATGTTACAAGTCGCATGTGTGTTGCGGGCCCGGCAAGGTGGGTCAGAGAGGGAGGAATGTGTGAGGACACAATAGAAAGTGTGAGAATGATTCAAGAAGTGGCTAATGAGAAAGAACTGAGTAAGTTGAGAGAAAGTACGGGAATGTTGGACACGACTGGGTGTTGGACAGAATTGTCAGAACATCAACGATGGCTGTTACCAGACGCCTATGTACTACCTGTAGTTACTATGGCGCATGGTCCAGCCCACATCAGTGCAAAAGGCATATGTAAGATTTTGGCTCCAGTGTGGCAGAATGAAGTAATTCCTAAATGTGCAGAAAACGTGATGAAGCATTGCATTGTTTGTTTAATGTATAATCCAGGAGAGGGAACCCCAACTCCAGCAGGTCATTTTGTTCCCCCTACGTATCCTTTCATGGGATTACAAATCTATTATATTCCCATGGATCGTTGTAATAACCTCAAGTATGTTCTGATGGTGGTCTGTGCCTTTTCCAGATGGATAGAAGCCTACCCCCTAAAGGACAATACTGCTTTGTCTACTGCCAAAGTCCTGTTGAAGGAGTTTTTCCCAAGGTTTGGTTTGCCGCGCATTGTCTGGTCTGACAATAGGAGTGAATTTGTAGGCCAAATTATGCAGAAAGTGTGTTCAGGTCTCGGTATTAAATAGAAATTCCATGCGGCAAACCACCCTCAGTCAGCAGGATTGGTAGAGTGTTATAATGGCACTCTCAAGCTTAAATTGGCAAAGATTCAGGCGAGCATAGGTCTCGCTTGGCCTGACGCCCTACCATTAGCACTTCTGTCCACAAGAACTACTGTGCATTCTCGTTTAGGTCTGAGTCCGTATGAGGTCGTTTTTGGGTGCCCAGCAAATGTCTGGGGAGTCCCTCGACCTAAGAAGTATTCTGATGTTCCATACCCAATGCCGATTGACTATTTGCATGACATCACCACTAAATTACGTGTTCTTCATCAATAGGTTCAAAACGCTTTGCCGGAGGCCTCCGCAGATCCAGGTCATTCCATCCAACCTGGCGACTGGGTCTGCGTGAAGAGCTTTCAGCGGAAAAAGAATCTGGAACCTCGTTGGGGTCCGCCGCGGCAAGTTTTATTAACGACACGTACAGCAGTGAAAGTCGTTGGGAAAAAGAACTGGGTTCACGGCGTGCATTGCAAAAGGGTACCTTTGCCTTTACCCTTTGACCAATGGATTCGTAAGGGCGTGAGCAACAGCGAAAGCGAAAAAGTACCTATATTTGTACCGTTCAGTAGTGCACGCCTGGACCAAACGAATTCTGAGAAAGAAGACGACGACGTATTACAAGAATCCGTGCCATTACATTTGCGTTTGAACACAGTGAATCCAGAAGCTTTGTTTAAGGACCAGACGATCCATAATAAGACTCGATATATTTTACGGCCAAGAGTGATCAAAGACAATTGAACTTTTCTTTTTCTGATTTTTCTGATTATACTTTTTGAAAGACATTAATGTTTTTTCTTCCACTATCCATCAAGTTGCAGGGTCACAGTAGGAGTCTTAAGCTGTGACCTGAGTAGTGACATAGGTCTGCAGGACTTGCAGTGTCATAGGACGGCTAACAACCACAGCTAAGTGATCTAGGAAGATTACCGTGAGCAACACTTTAGAGTAATGGATACTAAAGTGGGAAATAATTATAATAATGTAAAGATAAAAAGAAAATGTAAAGGACTGATGGTTAGTCCATGTGGTATAATTTTATGTATTTTAATATGTTTATGTATTTCATTAGCCTGTGTAAGCTGGGTTGTTTATATTAAGCAGCAAGCACCTGTTCCAACATCTGTCTCTTTATCGTTTCCTACTACTGCCTCCCCACATCGGTTTTATACACTTTCAGAACACGAACAGATTAGGAGAACCGAATATTTCAATAATTCGTTTATTCAGTTATTGCATCAGCACCAACTGGTAATGAATACTACTGATTGTTGGGTTTGTGGGCTCATGCCTCATAATACAGAGAGGGGTATGCTGTATTTAGTCTTTCCATTCTCCTATGAATGTTCTGCCTGGGCTTATTTGGCTATGTTCTCTAACATTTATCAGAATCAGCTCCGGTATCCTCCTGGTAGTCCATATGGTGGTTGAGCAGTCTTCAGTCACAGTTCCTTGATTAAGGGAACAGTGAATATGGCTAAAATTGCTCAGATTAGTAAGATTCCCATAGATGAGAAAAGAGCATATGATGGATGGAATATAACACAATATGTTACTAGCCTCACAGAAAAGGCTAAGCGAAGGAGCTCTCCTCCAATTTGGACTGTACCTCATCGAGGTAATTTCTGTTTACAAATTAATGGCCAGAATGTTAAAAATCTGCAGGAAAAGAGTGTCTGTTCTCATACTTATGTCTATACACCTCAGATTCCCTCACCACTAGTGCCATCACAAGGCACATATTTTATCTGTCACAACAGAGCCTATACATGGCTTCCTACTTATTTTTCAGGACCTTGTTATGTGGCTTTTCTTCTTCCCCCAACGTATACTGCTCCTTCAGGTCATTTCAGGAAAAGACATGGCAGGGGAGTTATTGATCAGAAAGACACAGCAGGACAGGGGGGAGGTGACTTTATTAAAGGATTGCTTCCTTTCTGGTGCCCAATGGCCAATAGCAGAGACATCAGACAATTAGTTTGTGTTGTTGAGGCTACCATAAATGAAACTTCTGGAGCCTTGAGTAATCTGACAGCCGAACTTCAGTCGGATCGTATTATGACGTTGCAAATTCGGATAGTTTTAGATATTATCGTTGCAGATCGTGGAGGAGTCTGCAAATTGAGCGGGTCTAGTTGCTGTGTTTACATTCCTTATAATGCCCCTACAGTATACAAAGCTATCTCTAAATTACATATAATCTCCAAGTCTATTCATCAGGACACGGGAGATTGGTCTGTGATGGGGTGGTTTTGGGGACTACTGTCCACATGGGGATGGAAAATACTAAATTTCCTTGGAATGATTTTGGCCATCATTTTCTCTTGTTGTCTCTGTGTACAGTGTGGACCTGCAATATGTGGTCTTTGTGCCACTAAGTGTGTCCGAAGCCCATGTCACAGAAAACAGAGAATATTAGAATGATGCTACAGCAACAGCTCGATTACCTCATGGCCATTGATATCTACTCAGATTGACTTGAGTCCCTGGTGTTTTGCCTGAGTAATGGCAAAAGGAGGATCTGAGGTTCTTCGATTTCTGATTTCGTCCTGTATCTAGCCGCCATTTTTTTGGTGTGTCGCCATTTTGTGTTGCCCTTACTCAGGCAGCACAGGGAACGATGTGTTTTTGCGTTTCCAGCTGCTATGTGTCCTTTTAGTTAAAAAGTAACTCCATTACCCTTGTCCACGAAACCCGATGTCAGGGTCTGGCTGAGTTTGTTAATCCATGTCTGGCTCGATTGATCCCTGTCTCGACCGACTATTTGCCTTCTCCTATTCTTTCCTTATATTATCTTATCCGACTGGCCTTTGCTATTCTCTCCTTGTATTCTCCTATTACACAACTATCCTTTGAGGCACCCAAATACGTCCTGCCACCTGCAAGAGGGGATTGTTGACGCCATCACTGATACATTTGTTGGGAGGGGTAGCACATGGGGTCTGAGAGAGAGGCGTATTTGACACACCTGATAGCTTGTTTTTCAACTTTTCTCATTGGTTCGTTTTGTATGTGTAAGAAGTGAAATGCTGTAAATATGTTACTATAAAAGATTGTGCGCCACAGATTGAAGTGGCAGTCTCCTTAGAACCCACCTCGTGTGTAACTTCTGGCACAACTGTGCTTAGCTGCAGCTAATAAACCTGGCTTCCACGCTCAACAGAGTGTCTCGTGTCTCTGTTTTTTACCAGGCAGGTGAACTCGGGGATTAGGGCATGCCCTGCGCCGCCCGGCCATAAGGCCCGGTTCTCCAGGAGAGACCAGCTACACATTTAGCAACATTATGGTTGCCTTTTATATTATTTTGTGTTCCTAGTTAGAAGCAATACAATTATTTTGCAGGCTGTATCCTGCTCGCTTTTCCATACAGCTTGTCCCAGAGACCCATTTCCTTGTTCCTTTTTGACAGTTGTGGTGACCACTGCTGCTGTTCTTCTTTTGAATAAATGTTGATGCTGAATTTTGACAGATGCTACGTCAACTGTATACTTTTGCTCAAATTATTGAGACTCAGTTGAGTTTCATGAACTGCCCTTAATGGGAAGTTCGCCCTGATTTGATTGGATGTTGACCTTTATGTTCTCTTTATCTCACTCTTTTCCTTTGAACTTGAACTCTTCATGAGTTCTACTGACTTTAGAATTTGTATCCTGTTCTTTAAAATAGGGAGTTTGGTCCTTTATGGAATGCACTTTCTAAATTATTTGATTATTTGTTCTAACCAATTTTTTATTGACAAATGAAATGAAATGAAATGAATGAGACTTATATAGTGCACGACTTACCCTGGGGCATCTCAGCGCTTGCTTAGGGAACCCGTCCTGGTATTCCCCTCTGAGATAACCCTGGCAGGGTATCCACAAGGTGAAAGCCAGGCATCCCACCGCGAGGGGCTGTTGTGGAGATTAAGCAAGCTATTGCCCAGAGTCGCAGAGTGTGAACCCGTGAGTCGAGAAGGCACCGGAGCGAGAATTAACGAGTCCGTGGAATTTTGAGCCCAAGACCCGCCAAGGCGGGGAATTGAACCCTGGTCCCGGGCCGAACTCAAGCTCCAGGTCTGCCGCCCCTAACCCCTGAGCCACACTTCTCCTTCAAATTTGAATAAAAGAAATAAAAAGGTACTGACTAATCTCTAAATGAGAAATGCAACTGTCAAACTATTCCAAACGTTCATCATTGACTTAACATTAGAATTGTATTTATGATAATGAAATAGCTCCTGGTACAAAACACGGTAGAAAAGATCCGTGACCTGAAGCGAGTGGTACTTTGAAGCCAGCGCGGGAGCTTGATGATAAGATTATTTAAATTTTTCCCCATCTTCGTGTTATCAAAGCTTCTACAACTGCAGCCATGAGATGAACAAACAAAGAGGGATGGTGAGAGAGGAATGAAGAATCAAATGGAGATAAAGAAAAAGGTCAGAAGCGATAGCGGGAGCTTATCTCTGATGCAACAGGAACAGGTTCACTAGGGTACATCCATAGCAGCTATCACAACAAATTCAAGAATAGCACTACAGATGGCATGCAGTAATGTTATAGAGAGAGCCAAGCCAGAGAATGGCCAAAGGTCTGGCTTGACCCTAAGATGCCATAGCATGAGCCAACCTTCAACATGTTTGGCATGTAAATCATTCAATAAACATCATGCAAACATATGATAAAGGCTTCAATTATGTTTAAAAACAAAACAACTTATTTCTTCAATATGAAGATGCATTCAATTTTAGGCCATAAAATTGTATTGAGAGCCATTTATAAGAAGTAATAGTTTCTAAAAATGAACTTAGATATTGTCCTGTGTTTACAGTATGACCCATTGTCATTTTCCTTTCTTAGCCTAATTGTGCATGTTGTAGGCCACGTTTCTTTTGCCACCGTTACTACATAAGCACACTTGCTTTTGTGCCATATTGTATTTTTACACAGAACCGGCCAATGTTTTTGTGTTCTTCTTTTGCTGGGATTTAGTCTAAACACAATAGTCAAGGTCAAACAACAATGTCTCTTGTTATTCTGCCTGGTCAGACACTAGCACCTGGCCATAACATGAGAAGCAGCTGCTGTTTGTGAGCACACTTCTTGTCATAAAACTGAAGACAGGATTTCTAAAAACACACTGTGCAAAAGTCCAGAAACAAGATTACTGACCTAGCTGAGATGTAGAACATCCAACTATGTATGCTAAGGTACAGGATCGCAGAGATCTGTGCTATATAATCATGTAGCTTAGGTAGAAAGGTGGGGGGTAGGCTGATCTGTCTTATAATATGACAGGGCATTTTGTGGTATATGGTTGTTTAACCATGCTAACGATATTTTTGGTATACATTTGTTTTCTAATTGTGATGCAAAAACTACATATTAGAGCATGCTAGTTTAAATAAATATTGTAAACTTCCTTTGTGTCTCTTCTTTAGAGACACAGTGAAGCAAGGCAATTGCCTGGGATCATTCAAGAAGAGAAGCAGTGATTGATCCAAGGTTTCCTGGTTTCATGTTGTGAAGCACGGAGACACGCCGAGATGGCGTAACCATTGCGCTTTATAAATGCCTTATAATATAATAATAAAGCGCAGTCAGTAGATCGGTATCTCTTGCTGTCTTTCATTTCAAGTTAAAGTTCATTCTTGTCTTAGATATTTTCAGTACCTACAGCAGTATTGAATAAATACATGTCTTACATTTTAAATCAAGTTGAAACAAGAATGCTTAGATAAAATTACAAAGTTATGTTAAGGACAGGCTGGGTACAGTAAGTTAATGCTAATATCACCTGCTCCCCCAGACTTAATAAAGGGGATTTTAGATGCAGCTCAATACCCTCAGTGAAGGAAATTGCAAGAATTATCAAAAGAAAGGTCGGAAAGAGACCTTAGAGTTTGCAATACCTGAGTGAGTATAGAGCTCATCTGTTGGCAGAATCCTACACACTTATCTTTTTCCATTTTTCATGACACCGTGGTTGAGGGGCAGCGTTTCATATGGGCTTACCTATTGAGGAAAACCCATCAGCATAACAGCCCTCTCTGTGCATTTTCAGGGCACTCTGCAAGGTCTTCACTACTAGTCCATCTGCAAAACAAGCATTTCACAGCACTGGGTAGCACCTCCTCTGCTGCAGGAGTGGCAAGAGGTAAGAAGGTGAGTGGCAGAACCCTCATGAATCTTTCGCTCACTTTTGGCTCAATGTTCCAAAAGGATATCAAGCTGAGCAGGGCATCAAGTGGTATTTCCCTTAATTTCATAATTTTCTTTAAATTTGTATGTAGCATTTCTTTACACAGAAAAAAGGATATAATTGAAGCTAACACTAGCAATCAATATTTAAATCATACCTTAAGCATCATGAAAAATGTGTTGCTTCTAGTGGGGGAAACCTTCTTTTGAAGATGGATTCTTTGTTCACCAAATAGCCCAGGCAACACGCTGAAAACAATTCACCCATGTATAGCAATATAAGCAATCACTGAGAAGATGCCTGAGAGGCAGTATCATGAAGATTAAAGAGAGATATCATGTTCTGGGCTGATGTGATTGACATGCTGTAAAAACAATGATTGATTGAGTAGCTTTGAGTGTTTTTTCGCAACCCATCTCACAGGCAGCTTATCCTATCAAGCGACACTTAAAAGGGGTGAGTGGATCATTACAAACCATATGTTTCTCAGCTTTTCACCCTTTCCTAAATAGATGTGAATGCTTATCTACACCATATAAATGAATGAATGGATGAATGGCATTTTGTACCGTGCATACTTAACCCCAAGGGGCATCAAGGCGCAAAAAACAGACAGACAGAGAAGTCCAAGCTACCAGATAACAGGACCAAAAGACCGCTAAGAGCGCGATCCCTTGTATGCCAGGGAAAAAAGCCAGGTCTTCAGATGTTTCCTGAAAAGCGCCAAAGAAGACTGGCTAGAAAGCTCCAGTGGGAGGGAGTTCCAAAGTTTTGGAGCCAGAGTGGAAAAGGCTCTACCTCCCCATCTCACCTTAGCGAATCTGGGAACCGAAAGCATGTTCTTAGATGATGACCGGAGGGTTCTCGAGGGGGTGTAAACACACAGAAGAGACCTGATTCCCTCCGAGCCTGAGCCATGTATAGCACTGTGGGCCAGACATAGAAGTTTAAAAGAGATCCTAGATGGAATCGGAAGCCAGTGAAAGTCCCTTCTGGCTATGGTTGCACAAGCGAGTCTAGGAAGGTTTAAGACCATCCTGGCCGCAGCATTCTGCACCATTTGAAGGCGGTGGATGGAGCCTTTGCTGATGCCACTATAAAGGGCATTGCAATAATCTAGCCTAGATGAAACTAAGGCAACTGTTGCTTGTTTCTGAGCTACCAGGGACAGGTAGGGGGCGATTTTCCTAAGAATTCTAATTATGCCACAACAAGTTGACACTGTCCTATTTACCTGGGAGTCGAATGATAAAGCGGGGTCAATTAAGATTCCAAGATTCTTGGTGGTAAGAGTGGGGCGGGGGCATTCTCCCAAGGACGGGGGCCACCAGTCTTTGGACCAAAGATCTTGGCTCCTCCAAAGACCATGATTTCAGTCTTTTCGCTGTTTATATTTATATAAAGGGGCAAACTGAGAGACACAGTTGGAAAAGGGAGAATCTCCTCAATCTGCAGCAAGGCATCCCATGAGCAGCTCTACCTATTTGCCACCAGGCATATACAATAGCTCTCACACATCATTCTTTCCATTCCCTTGGGCAAGGCAGAACTGGGGGTAACTTTCAAAATGGCCTATCCATAGGGAACAGAACCAACTAGATGTCAGGGTTTGAACATTCAAAAAAGTGAATGGGGTGAGGGCTGGTCTGTCCTGACATTGAGCCATATCCCCCACCACCAGAGCCTAGGCAGGTTCTCTGACCCCACAGGGCAGATATAGGATGTATCCCCTAACTGCCCTCACCAGCTGTGCAGAAAGCCCATAAGACAGCAGGAACATACATATGTTTTGAAAAAAGCATGGTGAGAAGACTAGGCAACTCTGGCACCAGGCAGAACCCACACCCCTAAAGCCTTAATAGTCATTCTGCACGCCTGAGAAGGGGCTAATCTTCCCTTCAAATAGGCAGCAAAACACACTAAACACCAGGGACAGATATTGATAAAAAATGGGGCAGGGTCCCGCCTCTATGGCTCACCCCCCATCCATTGAGGCCATCAGTCATTCTACTAACCACCCCCTTGGCTGGAGTGGTCAGAGTGGAGGGTTGAAAGTGAACTAGCAGCAAAGTGCTCTGTAACAGAAAGTGCACCGGTGGTGCTCCTTATGACCGTGGACTATTTTGCCTTTCCATCTGCACCATGTTACAGATGTGGTAACAGAGGCAAATAACAGTCAGAGGCTTTCCTGAGTGTTTCCCTTGGGAATTAAGCATGGAGTTTGGTACTCTTCAAGTGAAAGATGGAGACACAATTTCAGACCGGGGTCATATCTTTCAAGAATGCACTCAGCTCAGCTTAAACATTAACGCTTAGAGTTTGCTCATGTACTGAAGACAGTAGTATTTTTAGGTCAAGCCTGGGTCAGAACGCAAGCACTGTCCTGGCGATTTTTTGAGATTATGGAGGAGAAGCCCCGCCCATATTGTTCATTGGCTTGTGTCTTTGTCCTTCGTAAATGCTGGTGTTTGATTCCTTAAAAGGCTTGTTAGTCCCTCCTTAGTACGGCCATGTCATCATTATTATCCTCCCATGAACACTGGCCCCCTTATTTGGTTGTTACACATGTGCTTTTTCTTTATTGAGCCGGGACAATGGCGGCCGCTCGTTTGCAGTGCCATACATCTCTCATTTAAACGAGACCTCTTGCATTGAAAATATTTTTTTCTTTAATTTTCACTCTCCCTGATCAAAGTGGGTCCAAGCTGCGGATTTGGCACCCCGGTGTGTGAGGCCCCCAACCCCCCCCCCCTTGGGAACAAGGGAAGGAGAGACACAGCACCCACCTTATCCCCCAACCCGGGCCGCAGCCAGATGGGGCACTGTGGGAGCAAAGAATAAAACAGAAGTTTGTGTCTGAAGTTTTCGTAGCAGAGCAGTGGGGAAAAAGTGTGGGCATATCGGCGTGGACAATAGGAGGCCGAGCCCAGGGATGAAGCGCAACTCGAGCCGCAGCCTCGCTGCCTGAGCAGACGCTCCTCTGTACAGAGATTTGGTGCTTATAAGCCTGAGGTCCCCGAGCGAAAAGGCAGTGCCCCATGCTCGACCAGCCATGGACCCCATCCAGCAGCCGAGCCCCACAGCCCCGCATCACAGCCGCCGGTGGGACACCAGATTGTGCACGTCCATGAGGACTCGGAGACGGATCTGGAGGTGCTCTTCAACGCTGTCATGAACACCAAAAGCACTGGGGGGTTGCCGCAAACAGTGCCCATGCACCTGAGGAGGCTGCTTGACTCTTTCTTCAAGCCACAGGAGCTCAAGTCCCACTCCAGACAGGTGTGCCAGCGGCCAAGCTCCCAGAATTTCCACTCAACTCCCTTTCCACAGAGGTTGGGTCACTTTCAGCACTGTCCCAGGTTGCCCACTCTAGTGGGTGGGGAGCGCTCCTCAGCAATTGTTAGGAGCGCCATATCTCTCCCCAAAAAAACAATAAATTGCTCTCTTTCCATAAAAGCAAACCTAAAACATGTGCTTTAGTAAAAGAACTAATGGTTTAAGTTGCACTGTGTTCATTTAAAGTATTGCAAGTCTTTTGTTTTGTTTTAACTATGCTTGTCTGAGTGGTAGCAGCAAAACCGATATTGTAGGTACTCTGCCTCCGTAATATAGATAATTGTGACTGAGGTTGTTTCAGCAGGGGTGCAGCCCTTGGGGTGCCAGGAAAAGTGCATCCCATAAATGTGCCAGGAGCAGTGCCACCATGCAGCACTGCTTGGAAATGCACCAATACCAATGCACAGTACTTCCACTGTGGCACTGTGCCAGATAGGGTGCCCACACAGCAAGCAGTGTTTAGGTGTATCCCATTGATAAGGTGCCAAAAGAAAGTTCGACCTTAACTGCAGACATGTGCCCCAGGTGCACCCCTCCCACCCGGTGCACCTGGGGCACCCCACCTCAAGAGTACCACTTATAAAAATGCATCTCTAGATAGTGTGCTAAAAGCACCCTCCCCTTAAAATGTGCAGTGCGCACTGCCTGACTGACAGCTTAGGTGCAGCTTCCCTACATAGGACATCTCCAGTGATGACAAGCTTGGCGCATCAACACACAGCTCTGCCTTAAACAGCCCGAAACACCACTGTGCCCCCCCCCCCAGTGTGCACTGGAAAACCCTACTACTCCTCAACCTCAGTCCTCTACTGCTTGCTCTCCAGTATTACCCCCCCCCCCAATCCCACAATACCCGTCAATGTCTGGATGGAACATTTCTTTCTGCACCACCTGTGTGGCAAGGATGCCTGCAGCAGCATGCCTGGGGCAGCCTTAATGCTCCATGATTACTATCCTTCTGCTCCCGTCATATACAACCTTATGTGATGCTGCTGAAACACCACACACAATCCCATTCAATTTTTTGCCACCACACTGTCCCAAAAGCAAGGCCCTGCTACTTTCCATTCATGGCTCAGTGGCTCTCCACAGAGCATACCCACCACATACACATCACAGGAAACTCGTCTCTAATGTGCATTTTAAAAAACAAATACATTGTATAAGTTATGTGATCTTATTCAGCGGGTTCTCAATCCATTGTCCCTAGCATTAGATTTTTAGGTGTTGCAGCCCCCTAGTTCTTTGGAAATTTATGAAAGAACTGGGTTCCAAGTGACCTCTGTAAGCTGATGTCTCATGGTGGGTGGCAGAGGCGGAAGAGTGTTGGAAACTTGTTTTTTCCCCCCACAGGAATGCAATTGAATTTTAGGAGAACTAAGAAAATGTCAACATTGAGGTTTGTCTGTTCCTTAGTAACTTTTCCTAAGTCGAGCCTGAGCCAGCGCTCATGACACCACCACCAATACCAATATCACCACCTCAGCACTGTATGAGGCCGGAACTGCAGCCGAGACCATCCCTCCCTCCATCCATGCCTGCCATAAAGCACAGCCCACCCTACACCAGGAGGTGAAGGCAGAGCCCTAGTACAGCTGGAGTGTTTTTTATTAGGCCAAAGATAGCAATGACATTACGCAATGCCACACTGCACACTCAAATCACGGAGAGGGCAGAAAATAGACCCCCTAATCCCACTCTTCCTCCTGAGCCGCGACAGTCTAATCACAGAGCAAAAGGTGTTGAAACGCTTTGTTAGTGTTTATAGCTCAGATCCTATGTAACTCACTTCACACTTTGGGCCTGATTCTGATGCGGGTTGGAAAGCTTCCCGACTGAATCGGTTTGGAAATGGTTTCCGACTCACTCGGATCGGGAGAGTCCGGCCTACGGAGTACGATGCATCCGGATGCTTCCAGATACGATTTGGTTGAACTCCCATTGACTTCAATGGGAGCATATGTTCCTAACCGCATCATAATTGGGCCCTGGGTCGGGAAGACATGTTCCCGATCCGATTTGGAAGGAGCAAATGCCATTAGGAGGCCTTCCTAACTGCATCAGAATAAGGACCTATGTGTCTGTGTAATTTACAATACTTACACATCTTCTTCACTGCACTATTTATAATTTTTTTAAAGATTTCGCATGCCGGTCTCTTCCTCTGATATTAAACAATCTAGCTAGCGGTCAAGAAGGCCCTTTATTGCAATGCAATAGGTCTCGCATTTGTGAGAGTTTAAGCTATTAGTATTGTAACTGACAATGTCTTTTATTTATGTTTTAAAATCCAATACATAAATGAAAGGCATTGTCATTTACAATGCCATTAGCTCAAACCTGCAGGAATGCGAGACCTATTGCATTGCAAATTCTTGTTTCATAATCAGGTAAAAAGCAACAGGAGTATAACCCATAGACCAGGTTGAGATCTGGGTAAGCGTACGTAATTAAACAACAATGTCTCAACCGGATTCAATGAGGAAGGCAGATACATAAGTATGTAGACAATATTACAAGGTAGCGGAAAAAGGAGATACTCCCAGAATTTTTTCAAAAGTGCTCATGGCATCACATAATATGTTCACAGTTTATACAGGACTGTTATAGCAGCACTGAGGGCATAAAATGCGAAGGCAACCCAAGGGAACTTTGTGTACGTAGTGCTTGTGATACAAAGAGTGACTGCGCAAGTGACAAGTGTGGAAACACAGCAAAGTACGCAATGTGACAAGGTGAAGAAAAATTATATACAAAAATCAATGGTTCCTTTTCAATGATTGGAAGATATATAACTGTTTATGAACCAAGGTTGAGGATGCGCCGTGAGTTGCACTGTTATGATCGGTCGACAGCGTTTCGATCCTATCAAGTCAGGACCATCTTCAGGACCGGGTTGCCATAATTAAAGGTGATGAACTGGGGTAAACAAGTGAGCCAGTGTGTGGGGTACTCATTGGTCCGGTGCTGAATGAGATGGCAACTGCTTGGAGGAGTCGGCAGCCATGGTGTCCAACGTGGTGGAGGAAGAGAAGTACGATCGCAGGGTCGGGTCCCCGATCCACTGTCTGGGTTCCGATAGGGGTGGCCTGGGAGGCAGGATGAATGTAGGCAGGGTCGGAGCCCCGATCCACTGCCCAGGCCCCAAGGCGGGTACCTTAGATAGGGATTTAAGGTCCACGGAGCGAATCCAGAGGCCGTCGGGACTCTGCAGTTAGGTCCTAGCCGCCGGAGCAAGCCGGGCCAGACCACACACGTACCCGGCAGCTAGGACCTAACCGCAGCATCCCAATGGCTTCTGATGTGTAATTTGGGCCATGAATTTCTTGAATTTTGTTTAGCAAAAATATAGCGGGTCAGTCCATCCTAGCATCACATCACAACACCCACCACTCAAGCCCAAACATTTTCTAACCAAGCCCTCTTTCAGATGCCTTGAGCCTAAATGCTCAAGGCAATAATTAAGATGAAATATAATTTCTCAGGGGTATCATTTTGACACATATGGTCATTATGCTTTTCCCAGGTAGAAAAATTACTATCTGGTGCCGAGATCTAGAACAAGGTGCCAAAGTCAGCCACTGTCCCACATCATTCCTTATTTTGACAAAAATCCCTGGTGTTTAATTGACTTTTTTCCCATAGGAGAAGGAAGATAGAAGACAAACCATCCAGTCTTTCCTATAAATAAAGCACTGGGAGTAATTGAGGAGGAGGCCCGGAGATTTGGAAGGGTTTCTGGGTACAAATTGAACTCAGGGAAAACCCAGATTGTCATCAATGATAAACTCAGGATGAGTGATAACAGGGTAACTGACCATGCAGTCTATCTCGGAGTTAATATTAGTGCAAAGGTAGATAATATTGTGAATCTTAACCTTGACCAACTGATTAATCGTACCAGAAAATAACTAACCCGACTGGATAATTTACATCTCACAATTGGTGGAATGTGCAATGTCATTAAAATGCTCTTCCTGCCCAGATTCTGTATTTCTTTCGTACCATATGTCTGGAGTTTACCCCCCAACAGTTTAAAATAATTGAGACTATGTTTTCCAGATTTATTTGGGGTTTTAAGAAACCGCGTCGTGCATTCAAATGGATTATGTTGCCTAAGGAAAGAGGTGGACTAGGTATGCCTAACTTCAAACTATATTACTGGGCAACGGTAATTAGATATAGTAAGATCCTGATATCTAAAGAAAATAGCAATCACCCTATTCCAACTCCGCAAGAATTGATTCTGGGAGCCGGGTGCGAAGGATGCCTTTGGCGACATGTTAATGATAATTATTTCAAGAAAGTCAAACTTAAGAGCATCAATAGCATCTATAAAGTCTGGAGCAATATAAGAAAACTGCTAGGACTGAGCCGTTATTCATGCTACACACCAGTTAACCATAATAATGATTTACCATCAATTTTTCAGGATAGCTGTATGACTAGATGGAAAGAGGCAGGGATTAATCAATTAGGCAGTTTTTTTGCACCTAGTGGCCTAAAAAGCTTCTCAGTGCTGCAGTCGGAATATGACATCACCCATAGGGATTTTTTAAAATATTTGCAGATTAGGGATAATTTGTAAAAAAAAGTAGGGGGAAGAGAAAAATTTCAAATCAGTACCACAATAGAAACCATATGTAGGCCAAACACCCCGAAAATAGGGGAAATTTATGCAATATTGAGTGAAAACTTCCCAGATGACATGGCCAAACAGCTAGTTGATTGGCAGACCAGACTAACAATTCTCCCCTCAATTGCCGAACGCACGTATGAACTATCGCAAACATGTCTTATGTCAATAAAATTGCAGACACAATTTTATAAAACTTTTTTTTCCCTCTACTATACACCTCATAAGATTGCAAAATGGACATCAGGAAAGGGAACAATATGCCCGCGCTGTTCACTATACGCAGCTGATATAACTCACATGTTCGCTTCCTGCAACACATTATCTAACTTGATTTTTTTTTTTTTTTTAAATATATTTTTATTGCAGGAATTAGCCAAATTTACATGTCAGACCAGCAACACCTTTGCAGGAATAAAAGGGTTGTTTCATCAGATCTCCCGTGGGGAAACAACGTGGGTACACAGCCATTCAGCCCACAACCCAAGGGTCGGGCGGTGCCTTCTTATATAGAACACCGGTGGGGATCTGGTAGAACTTCGAAGCTGATCCGGAGAATCCCACGGGCTTCATCTGCTTTTCTAGATCAACCTAACAGAAAAACTCCCCCCCAACAGTCTCAAGATTCAACTCCCTCCCCCCACCCAACCCCGCCATCAGTGTGTGGTGGTATGTGTAGAAAGAGCTCATGGGAAAAACCCCCAGATGACTATAATAAAATCGGTATCGTGGTCTCCTAGCGGGACTCAGGTTGTGCTGCATCTTCACCCTCGGAATCGCTGGAAGCGCAGTAATCCCTAAGGGCCTGCACTATCGTCTCCCATTCCAGTGCCGATTCTAGTGCCCTCTCGTTGTGCTGCCGCCTCGCCAGTTGGTATCGCAGAGTGCTCTCCCCCGCAGCCCACTTCAGAAGTTCGTTGTGCCATTTAGCTCCCGTCGGACCAACTCTTGCCTTCCAATTCCTGGTTATCTCCCGTTTAGCGAGGACGAGCCCTAAGTCGATAAATTTGCTCGAAACTTTATTTTTAGGGGTATGCGGGAACCAATGTAAGAGCCCCACCGCTGCGTCGACCGACAAAGATCTCCCCGTAATCCTGTTTAGCGTATCTTCGACCAAAAGCCAGTACGAAGACAGCGTCGGGCAGGACCACAACATATGAATGTGGTCTGCCTCAGGCGCTCGGCATCTAGGGCAATCCGCTGAATCCGTGGCGAAGTACTGCTGAATCTTCGCCGGGGTCAAGTAAGCTCTGTGGAGTATGTAAAAATGAACCAGTTGAAACCGGGCATGGCGTGCCCCCTTCCAGGCTCGGCGCATGAGTTGTGACCAGGTCGTCTCCGGAATCTCTTTCCCTATGTCGGCTTCCCAAAGGTTCCGCAGTGTGGTGAGGGGGGGGCAAACCCTCGTTAATCAGTCTGTTATACAGGCACGTGACTGCCTTGACCGTCCCTGCGGACATCATAACGTACTGGCACACCGGAGATATAGGTGGTTCCTCCAGCCCACTTTTCCAGTACGTCTGAATCGCTCTAACCAGAGCCGTGTGCAGGAGGAAGTCGCCCCGGGGAACATCAAAACGGTCTAGAATCTCTTGGAAGGGTAGTAACACTCCGTCCTCATAAAGGTCCCCCACCAATTGCAATCCCGTGTCTTCCCACTGTCCCAGGCGCGACCAATCTCCCCCGTGAGGCAGGGCCGTCAGCATCCCCAGCGGTATTTCTGGCGCATATGGAAGCCTCAGCTGTCCCCGGGCGTGGGCGCGATTCCAGCATAACCTAATAGTCTTTTCCTCGAGCGTCGGGTCCTGCAGGGCCAGACGCTGGCGCAGTGCGATGAAGGAAATAACATGCCTAGGCATTCCCGTACCCCTCCCAATCTCCGGGCCACGAAACTCCCTTGCGACTTCCTGGGTGAAGGTCTGCAGTTGAGCCGCCAGATAGTATTTCTCAAAATCAGGCACCGCAAGGCCTCCTTCTGACTTTGGTCTCATCAGCGTTTTGAGGGCCACTCTCCGGCGGCCCGATCCCCAGAGGAACCCCACCACCATGGAGCGCAATAGCCGAAAGGTGGCCGGCGGGATCCAAATCGGAAGCGCTCGAAAGTAGTATAGCAACCGGGGAAGTGCCACCATTTTCAATAGTGCAATCCTCCCCGCCACCGACAGTGGCAGAGTAGCCCAAAATTCCATACTACCACGCAACACGCGAGTACAGCGGGCTATATTGCCTTCTAGGAGGTCTGTGGGGTCATGGTATATATATACCCCGAGGTACTTGAGGCAGCTAGGTTCCCATCTAATCTCTCTGCTGGTGTCGGGTCTGGGCGTTCCCCTGCAAACCGGGAACAAACAAGTCTTGGTCCAATTCACCCGAAGGCCAGAGATTTCCCCGAAAGACGTCAGCGCCTCAGCAGCCCCATTCAATGCGGTATCCGAATTCTCAAGGAAGAGCAGCAGGTCATCAGCATATAGCGAGATATAATGCTGGCCAGATAGAGTCTGCAAACCTCCGAAAGATACGCCAGACCGGATTGAGAGCGCCAGTGGTTCCACCGCTAACGCGAAGAGCAATGGGGACAGCGAGCATCCCTGCCTCGGGCCTCGTTCTACTGGATATTGTTGGGAGATCAGCGGGCCTGCTCTCACTCTGGCCGATGCCGAGGCATAAAGCACCGTGGTCCACCTGACAAAGCCCTCCCCTAGGCCAAAGCGCAGCAACACTCTGGGCAGGTAATCCCATTCCAGTCTATCGAAGGCCTTTTCCAGATCGACGAGAGGGGCATGGTGCCTCCATGTGTGGTTCTCCTAACAAGCGAAACAACCTGCGAATATTCATGGTCGTGTTACATTTGGGTATGAATCCTGCCTGGTCCTCATGCACTAAAGAGCGCATGTGTCCTAGCAGTCTCGATGCCAATATGCTGCTTAGGATTTTATAATCGACCGTTAACATTGATAATGGTAGGTAAGACGCCGGGTCAGTGGACTCCCTACCAGGTTTGAGGAGGGGAACTACTAAGGCCTCACACATCGAGCCAGGGAGACGTCCCAAACGCTTCGCCTCTCTGTAGACTATCAACAGTCGGGCGCCAATAGGTCTACGTAGGTGGAGTAGAATTCGACCGGAAGTCCGTCAAGGCCCGGGGTCTTATTCCTCGCCATCCCCTTAATGGCGCTACGGATTTCCCCCAGTTCAATGTCGGAGCCCAGGGCCTTCGCCACATCTGGCTCCAGCACTGGCATCTCCAATGGTTGCAAATAATCGTCAATCAGGACGGGGTCTCTGGTCGGGTTACTGCGATATAGCCGTTCGTAGTAGCGCTGGTAGCAACCTAATATCTCCGGTTGGGTGTGCACCTCAAGCCCCTCCGCTGTTCGCATGGACGTCGTCAGAGAGGTCCGGAGCGTGGGATTGGCCAACCATGCTAGCAGCACACCCGATTTGTCCCCCTCCGTGAGCGACCTAGTAGTGTAGGCCTTATAATCGAAGCAGCGCAGTCTTTCGACTTCCGCCGCCACCGCCTCTCTCGCCGCAGCCGTGCGCTCCTGGAGTTCAGGATGGCCAGGGCGGCGAAGTTCCATCTCACGGAGCTTCTGGTCAGCCGCGGTCAGGTCATCAAGGATGACACGCCTCATACCCACCGTCTTAGAAATACAATAGCCCCTGATTACTACCTTAAACGCGTCCCATTCCGATGCTCTCGAACCAGCGGTGCCCCCATTGGTCGCAAAATAATCGGAAATTCTTTCCTCCAGGTCCGCCCTAAAGACTATGTCCTCTAAGATCTCCCTGCGCAATTTCCAGGTGGGCACGCTAGGTGTCCCGGGAAACCAACGGAAGTCCGCTAGGAGGGGGTTGTGGTCCGAGATGGTCCTAGTCAAATATTCAGTGCGCACCGCTGCGGACACCAACTCCGCCGATCCCAGAAACCCATCTAACCGCACGTGCAATTCGTGTAGGCCAGAAAAGTAGGAATAGTCCCTAGAGGCGGGGTGTTGCGCTCGCCAGATGTCCGTGAGTCCCCAGTGTGTCTGCCATTCCTTCCTTCCTTTAGCCACTCGCCGGACTGGAGAGTCCGGGAGGGGGGGGTGTGAGTGGTCGGCCTCCACATCCACTACTGAGTTAAAATCACCACCCAGTAGGAGGGTTCCCGAGAGAAAATGGGCCAATGAGCCCGATAACCCGGAGAGGAAGGCAAGCTGGTCCACATTAGGTGCATAAACACAACAAATATTCAGGTCCCTGCCCCCCAATGTACCTGAAATAGCTACATAGCGACCCTCCGGATCCACCACCGATGTTGTAACCTGCAAGGGAACCCAAGCCCTTATCCATATTAGCGCCCCCTTCGCGTAAGCTGAGTATGTAGTGCAGTAGACCTGCCCTCTCCACTTGCGCTGCAGCGCCGCCCCTTCCGCCTTGGTGAGATGTGTCTCCTGCAGCAGTGCTATCTGCACCCCTCTACGCACTAGATAAGCGTGAACCTTTTGTCGCCTGGACATAGTGTGAAGCCCCCATACATTCCAAGTGATGCATTTTACATTAGCGATCTCAGCCATTGTCCCACAGTGACCGTCCCGGGTATTCCCACCAACGCTCAAACAAAAAACAAGCAACAGTCAAGTCAACACTGATGGCGGCCATCTTCCCCAACAAAAGTCCAAAACCCTTCTGAAACGACCCCCATCCCACCAACCCCAGAACAGGACTCAAATAGCTCCATCTAGTTCCCATCCAAACCGTGTCTCCAACAACCCCCTGATCCCCGACTAATCCTGCGGTCGCCACCGCAGGGAAGCCTTAAGGGCTAGGTGCGGGCCGGGCGCCAGTAATGGGCCTTCGAGTCTCGGACCGGCGAGACTAATTCGAGCCCCGAGTCAAAAGGTGTCAGCCCGAACGGGGCCCCCAAACTCCATCAGTGGATCATGATATCAATCGCATCCTCCACAACCCCCCGCTGCAAACCCCCGCCCAAATGGAATTAGCTCACCCAGTCATCCCTGCCCGTCCAGCATGTCCTCAACCGAGTTTGGAGTAACCACTGGCAAGTGAACACTATCTGTCTCTGACTCCTCTATGTCCGTATGAGCCCCCTCGCCGCCGGGTTCAGATTCTTCAACAATGGGGTCGCCTTGTGAACCAGACAGATTGGAGATCATTTCCAGTACTCCCCGCCGCTCCACCATAGTCTCCTCGGTCGAAGGTTTGCCTGGCTTGCCGCGGCGGCTTCGGAATCTCTTGGAACGACGTTGTTGTCCGGGTTCCGTAGTCAACTGGGATGATGAGCCGAAACCATCTTTGCCAGCCCTATTTAGTTCGAGCCAATTACAGACTTCCTCCGGGGTATCAAAGAACTGGGTCTTATCGTCAAGGATAATACGGAGCCTTGCAGGGAAGAGGAGCGAGTACTGGATACCCTCGCTCCGGAGCTCTCGCTTGACCGCCAGGAAAGAAGTCCGTTTTCATTGGGTTTCATACGTATAGTCTGGGAAAATGTTCACCTGGCTATTCTCCACCTGATAAGGGACATTGTGTCTGGCAGCATTGAGGAGCAGGTCCCTGTCCCGAAAATGTAATAAACGCGCCACCACCGGGCGTGGGGATCGACCTTGTTGTGGCGGCCTCGCCGGCACCCTATGCGCTCGTTCCAGGGTAAAGAGGGAGGACAGACCCTCCGGAGCCACCGTGTCTCGGAGCCAAGCTTCTAGGTAGGCCACCATGTCGCCATCTTCGATCTTTTCCGGCAGGCCAACCACCTGAATATTGTTCCGTCTGTTACGCCCTTCAGCATCTTCTGCCCGTTTCTCCAAAGCATCGATCCGGGACAGGGCATCCTTCATCGTCGCGGCCAGAGTCTTCTGCGCTGGCTCCAGAACCTTCACTGAGCTCTCTATCTCCTTAACTCTGTCCGAGAGTTTGCCGTGGTCCGCTCTGAGGAGGCCCAAGCTCATTGCAACCTGGGCGATGTCTTGCTGCAGGGCTGATCGCGTGTTTGCGATCGCCTCCAGGACCCGGTCGAACTGTTGTTGTAGGTGGGGACCACCAGAGCTCTCCAGGTCAACCTGATCGTCCTTCTCCGGCGCCTCCGTGTCCGAGGCGGCCGGGGTGGTCCCTTTGGGCCCCCTTGGTTTCCCCATGGCGGATGAGTCTCGTGGTGGAAAATTCGGCAGTGACACTACCAAGTGTGGGCGTCGACTATGGCTCTCCTGGTATGTGGTCTTTGTGAAGAGGGCCTTCGATCGTCTTCGCCAAGGACCACCCCTTCTCCGACTCTTCGGGATGTGCCACTGCCGTGTCCCCGGAGGCCAACGAGGAGGAGGCGGGGGCGATCAGCGCCAATCTGGGTAGGCCCGTCGGGTCGAGAAAGATCTCGAATGAGAATCACCAGTGTCGCCGGAGACTTTATGGCGCCAGGTCGCCGTGCTGCCCATAAAGTGCCAGGGCTCCGACGAGTTCAGGTACGCAGCGAGAGGCAGCCGGGCGTGTCTCGTGGTATTGTCGTGTCGCCCAGGGCCTCCGGCCATTCATGACCAGCCTGCGCCGGAAATTCGATTAACAACCCCTTCAGGGATGGCCACGGTGCCCAGACCCCGCTTCTCTGAAAGATAGGATGTGGAGAAGATGCATGTAGATCTGCTAGGCGTCCACGGGTCTGGGGTCTCAGCAAAGCCATCGAGAAGGTCCGGGCGCCATCTTGGGCTCCGCTCCGTGCTCCTCGCAACTTCGCCTTTTCGTCGGAACAACTGGTTTTCGAGTGTCTCCGGGTGGCACAGCAGGTCCACTCCAACCCGATCTTCAGTTCGTGGGGGTCGGGGTGCCCTACGGTCCCCGATCTGCAGGATAAAAGCTGGCTCAGTCCCGGAGCCGAGCTCTCAGGCGACCATCGCCATCGGCGTCCAAGCCACGCCCCCCCCACATTATCTAACTTGATAATTGAAATATCTGACTTTTTATCAGGGATTTTTCACGTGAGAATGTCTATTGCAACCGAAGAAATCATGCTAGGAGTAGCCAATAACCAACGGACTATACATATGCAAGGCTTGATTTTCATAGCTATGGCTGTTCTCCGACTCTGCATAGCCTCTTCTTGGCTTGACCAAAAACTTCCGGCTTTTGTACAATGGAGGACAAGATTATTAGCGATATGTAGTTTGGAGGTGGCAATATATAAAACCAAGGGCAGTAACAAAAAGAAAAGAGGTATGCAGATTTGGGGACCACTACTTCAGTGGATACAAAACCACACCTAGGGAAGCTTAATCTGAGCTACTTAATGTACTATCTGTATGTATTTTTGATTGGTTATTGTGGCGATGTTGTTTATTCTTTTTTGGTTGCTGTATGTTTTCTCTCTTTCTTATCTTTATTTTTACATGCTTTTTGTACAGTATGATTTAATATCTTGGTCTGGGGGGGATATAACTGTGAAGAAAATAGTGAATAAAAACATTTAAAAAAAAATAAAAGATATTTCAAGGCAATCACCATGTTACCCTGTGGGAGAGGCAGTCTTAGCAATAGTGAAAAACGAAATTAGGAGATGTGAAACGCACCACTACATGCCCTACCTTTTAGATGCAGTGCACCCTGCCCATGAGGCTGCCTTGGGCCTATCTTAAGAGTAACTTACATGTAGTAGAAGGGAAGGTTTTGGCCTGGCAAGCAGGTACACTTGTCAGGTCGAAATTAACCCTGGGCGGAGTTCGCGAAGTTGCACTACGCAGAACTTTGCAAAGTGCAAAAAAAACTCTGCCGCACGACGCGGAGCTCAGAGAGCGGCAGCATTCTCAACGCGAACGGGCAGTTTCTCAATGCGAGCGGTCGTGAGCATTCACGACCACTTGCAATGAGAAACCTGACCCCCTTCGTTGAGAAATCTTGCTGGGAAGTTGATTTCCCAAACTTGATGTTGACGATCGCAAACAATGAAAAATCTCGTCGGGAGGTTGATTTTCCTCACTCGCGCTCGCCAATTTGACATTGACGAACACGAGCGAGGAAAAAACTCTGGGTAGGTCCTGGGGGAACCAGTAACTGCTCATTATGTGCCTTGGCATTTGTGGAACAATCTCCCACCGGGGATTATTAATGAGGATGGCAAGATGAGGGCAAATTGACCATGCATTTTCCCAATCATCCAGAGCCTCAAGAGCCAGTAGAGGTCTTGGCACATGGAATGACTCCACCTCCTTCACTTCAATCTTGATGGCAGGGGATAGTAGAGGGGACCACAGAAGGGAAAGTATGATGGAGCTCTAAGAAGATGGAGTATGAGAAGATTAAGTTTGTAAAGGAGACCTTGCTTGTGAAGGAGCAGGGTTCCACATTCTAGATCTGCTCAGGAAACCTCCGAAGATGACTCTTTTTCTCAGCATGAATGCATGGGGAGGGGAGAAAGCGTTAGCCAATCAATCATTACAGTTTCAATAAACTATGGTCCGAATCAAAGGCTCCCAGTTGTTTATTTAGGTTATTACAAAGCCATGAACAGTTACAGTCACCTCAAGATGAGGGTGTAGATCTACATTGGAACTAATACATAGCCAAACCTACGGGTGAAGTTAAGACAGTGCAGCAGGCACAGAATAATCAGTTTGAGGGCCAGGATACAGAAGATGACAACACAGAAGTCGAGATTCCCCTTCATTGGAGTTCATGGGTTTAAAGCATGATTATGTCCCTACTCTAAATCTAGCGTGACATCCCTAATAATCATTTCCCCAGACAAGATGCATTAAGGGACAGCATGTGATACTTGCTAAGAAGTCTCTTCACATTGAATGGGTCAAGTAGCATAAAGCTACAGCGCTTGCTCTAAGATGCTCTCTCTCTCAAGGCAAGGAAGAAGTCCCCCAGACACTGTCTCTAACTTCGATACTTCACTCTCAACAAGTAGTATCCCAAGATACATTTCAGCATCGCACCTTCTGTTCAAGCAACCTCCTTGTAGATGGTTTTCAAAATAGCAGCAATGATCCAAGGCCTTGGCGAGATGGCCTTGATTCCCAGGCTTGCTCAGATGAGAAAGTACAACAGTTATTTGTTATCAGTATCAACGTTCAATGTATCCTCTTCTCCCTAAGCCTAATTTGATTAATGTTTCACCTGCAACAGAAACATGAGATAGAACAAATCCAACATGCACATGAAATTCACTAAAAATTCTAGAGCGAGAGCTTCCACAGGAAAAATATAACTCTGGCCTACAGAAATCGGTCATCATAAGAAATGGTAGTAGGTCTCATGAAATTACACATATAAAATGAGCATTGTTTACAGAGCACATGTAACTTAACACGTTACATAAGCACATCAATTTTGTGAGTACTTGTCAGCAATATATGAATTCTGCATGTTAATGTTTTCAACTAAACACACATAGTTGCAACATTAATTTCTTCACATTTACATTGGAAATATCCCTAACACGTCACCTTTCACCTTATTACAGTTCACATTCTGATGGCCTAAGTTAATACAATAAGGGATTATATGCAGGTGCATACTACACATAATTATAATGCACCCCTACAAATGAAAGAAAAACATTTGCACTCTAACACTTGAAATGGAAATTAATATGCCAAACTAAACAGGGGCCATTTTATCTGACATGTCTTCAGAGTCATAGAAGAAGGTGGGCCATGTTTCAGAGAAGCAGAAGGGTGAATACATTATGAGGAAAAAGTTACCAGACATTTATAAAGTGAGGATTTAAGTTGAGGAAGTACCTGAGTCCTCCTCGGGTCAATTTGTTGAGGCAATTCCTTGAGATGCCAGACAGAATAACTTCAATGCCATGGACAAAACCACTTACAAACAGGCCCTGAAAGTCCACTACAGTAAAGTCAGCGAAGAAAAGAAACGTTTCTTCCCCTCTAAAATCGAACAGGCTGGGAATAAAAGTAAAGAACTCTTTAAAATAGTAAAAGACTTCTCATCCCCAAACCCAATGGACAGCCCATGTACCCCTACCAGTGATAAGACTAACCATTTGGCACACTATTTCTATGACAAAATCAAAATTATCCAAGATTCTTTCGAGCCACCGCCCCAGGCGATGGAAGTAATCGCTTGGCCTTATTCCCCTCACCAACCCTAAAATAGGTTTTTCCCTCATGCAGTTCCCTCCGATCTCTTTGGATAAGTCCCTCGAGATAATGAAAGAACTTAAGTCCGGTTCATCCTCCGACTGGCATCTATTGCTGAGGTGATTAACCCAGCCATGAACCTGGTTCTGAATACCTCTCTGCAAGAGGGGCTAAAGCCGGAGAGTTTCTCAACTCGAACGGGCAGTTTCTCAATGCGAGCGGTCCTGAGCATTCACGAACACTTGCAATAAGAAACCTGAACCCCTGCGTTGAGAAATCTTGCTCGAAAGTTGATTTCCGAAACTTGACGTTGACGATCGCAAACGAGGAAAAATCTCGCCGGGAGGTTGATTTTCCTCCCTTGCGCTCGCCAATTTGACATTGACGAACGCGAGCGAGGAAAAAACTCAGCTATGCTACGCAGATCTGAGTTTTTCGGAACGCCACAAGCTCCGCATAACGCGCAGTACAGAAAACTCTGCAAACTCCGTGAGAGTTCACCACCCAGAGTTAGCTGAAATGGCAGTTTAAAAGAGCACGGACAGACACTGCAGTGGCAGGGCTAAGACAAGTTTGCAGGGCTACTAATGTGGGTGGAATAATCATTGCTTCAGGCCCACTAGTAATATTTGATTTACAAACCCTGGGTACACCTAGTACACTTTACATGAGACTTACTAGTAAATCAAACATGCCAATCATGGATAAACCAATCAGGCTTGACACTGAGGCAGGTTGAGGAACACCCTACATGGGAGGCTATGTCCCAAATAATACCCCTGTGGAGCTACATGGAGCTCATCCCAAACCATGATCGCGGCCTCTTTGATCTTGCTACTCTTCTCAATGCCGCAACCAGTCTCAGAACATGACGTAGGCCAGAGCGGTCCAAGCTGGTGATGGATATGGACGAGCGGGAGGCCCAGGAGGTATTTCAGTGCCCCTTTAATTCAGCCTCTCTCGATCTTCTCTTCAGTGTCACATTGCATAAGGGAAAAGTTGTAACCTCTTCCTCCACCTCAAGATCTCCGGGCATCTGGGTGGGTCCTGGGGGAACCAGTAACTGCTCATTATGTGCCTTGGCATTTGTGGAACAATCTCCGACCGGGGACTATTAAGGAGGATGGCAAGATGAGGCAAAGGGACCGTGCACTTTCCCCTTCATCCAGAGCCTCAAGAGCCAGTAGCCGTCTTGGTACATGGAATGACTCCACCTCCTTCTTTTCAATCTTGATGGCAGGGGATAGTAGAGGGGACCACAGAGGGGCAAGTATGATGGAGCTCTAAGAAGATGGAGGATGAGAAGATTAAGTTTGTAAAGGAGACCTTGCTTGTGAAAGAGCAGGGTTCCACGTTCTAGGTCTGCTCAGGAAACCCCTGAAGATAACTCTTTTTCTCAGCATGAGAGCATGGGGACGAGAGAAATCGTTAGCCAATCAATCATTACAGTTTCAATAAACTATGGTCCGAATCAAAGGCTCCCAGTTGTTTATTTAGGTTATTACAAAGCCATGAACAGTTGGATATTCAGTCACCTCAAGATGAGGGTGTAGAACTACATTAGAACTAATACATGGCCAAACCTAAGGGTGAAGTTAATCAGTTTGAGGGCCAGGATACAGAAGATAACAGCACAGAAGTCGAGATTCCCCTTCATTGGAAGTTCGTGGGTTTAAAGCATGATTATGTCCCTACTCTAAAACTAGTGTGACATCCCTACCAAGCATTTCCCCAGACAAGATGCATTAGAGTGTCAGCATGTGATACTTCCTAAGAAGTCTCTTCACATTGAATGGGTCAAGTAGGATGAAGCTACAGCACTTGTTCAAAGATGCTCTCTCTCTCAAGGCAAGGAAGAAGTCCCCCAGACACTGTCTCTAACTTCGATACTTCACTCTCAACAAGTAGTATCCCAAGATACATTTCAGCATCGCACCTTCTGTTCAAGCAACCTCCTTGTAGATGATTTTCAAAATAGCAGCAATGATCCAAGGCCTTGGCGAGATGGCCTTGATTCCCAGGCTTGTTCAGATGAGAAAGTACAACAGTTCTTTGTTATCAGTATCAATGTTTAATGTATCCTCTTCTCCCTAAGCCTAATTTGATTAATTTTTCACCTGCAACAGAAACATGAGAAAGAACAAATCCAACAAGCACATGAAATTCACTAGTAAGTCTAGAACGAGAGCTTCCAAAGGAAAAATATAACTCAGGCCTACAGAAATTAGTCATTAAAAGAAACGGCAGTAGGTCTCATGAAATTACACATATAAAATGAGCATTGTTTACAGAGCACATGTAACTTAACACGTTACATAAGCACATCTGTTTTGTGAGTACTTGTCAGCAACATATGAATTCTGCACCTTAATGTTTTTAACTAAACACACAAAGTTGCAACATTAATTTCTTCACATTTACATTGGAAATATCCCTAACACGTCACCTTTCACCTTATTACAGTTCACATTCCGATGGCCTAAGTTAATACAATAAGGGATTATATGTAGGTGCATACTACACATAATTATAATGCACCCCTACCAATGAAAGAACAACATTTGCACTCTAACACTTGAGATGGAAATTAATATGCCAAACTAAAAGGGCCATTTTATCTTACATGTCTTCAGAGTCATAGAAGAAGGTGGGCCATGTTTCAGAGAAGCAGAAGGGTGAATACATTATGAGGAAAAAGGTACCAGACATTTATAAATTGAGTTTTTAAGTTGAGGAAGTACCTGAGTCCTCCTCGGGTCAATTTGTTGAGGCAATTCCTTGAGATGCCAGACAGAATAACTTCAATGCCATGGACGAAACCACTTACAAACAGGCCCTGAAAGTTCACTACAGTAAAGTCAGCGAAGAAAAGAAACGTTTCTTCTCCTCTAAAATCGAACAGGCTGGGAATAAAAGTAAAGAACTCTTTAAAATAGTGAAAGACTTCTCATCCCCAAATGCAATGGACAGCCCATTTACCCCTACCAGTGATAGGACTAACCATTTGGCACACTATTTCTATGACAAAATCAAAATTATCCAAGATTCTTTCGAGGCACCGCCCCAGGCGATGGAAGTAATAGCTTGGCCTTTTCCCCCCGCCAACCGTAAAATAGGTTTTTCCCTCATGCAGTTCCCTCCGATCTCTTTGGATAAGTCCCTCGAGATAATGAAAGAACTTAAGTCCGGTTCATCCTCCGACCCATGCCCAGCAAAAGTACTGGCATCTATTGCTAAGGTGATTAACCCAGCCATGAACCTGGTTCTGAATACCTCTCTGCAAGAGGGGCTAATGCCAGAGAGTTTGAAAAATGCAAAATTCTCGTGCTACTAAAGAAACCCTCTGCAGACCCCTTGGTGGCTGGTAATTACTGGCCGATATCATTGCTGCCCTTCTTTTCTAAGGCTTTGAAAAAATACGTACATTCAGTTACCACAGATTATGTGGAAACCAACCATTTACTTCACCACAGTCAGTCGGGTTTCAGAGCTAACTCCAGTACAGAAACAGCCTTATTAGAAGTCTCTGAAGCTATTAAAGCAACACTTGATAAAGGGGGTAACGCAGTACTGGTACTGCTGGATCCTTCCGCTTCCTTTGATACGTGCCCCACGGCCGACTCTTGTGAAGACTCCAGGACAGCGGCATTGTGGCACGGTACTCAGGTGGTTCTCCTCCTTTTTAAGAGACTGTGCCAGGATATGTCAGCAGCACAAGATATGAAAAGCCACTAACCTCTGATACCGGCCAGCGGGGACAATGGCATGTTGAGGAGCCCCCCTACTCTCCTGGGTGCAACCTCCCACAGAGTAAGGAACACTGCTATGCAAGGAAGCACTCCAGGGAAAAGGGAAGTGGATAAAATCATAAACACTGCTGCAGGTATAGCTCCTTGTCTCCCTATGTCTGATCTAGAGCTCTGGTCGTCTTCAGTGACCTCCCCACATCAGAATGCTGCATAGAACATAAGAGAGAGAGGTATGAGAGGCAGTACGGGAAAGATCATACAAACTCTCGCAACAGGACCTGTAGCCGTTCATGCACTCACTTTGTGCCATGCAGCAATACATGCATAGCGGGCAGCGAAACATCAATCCTGGAGAGACCACAACTTCAGAGTGTCTTCAAAGAATTCCAGGATCATGCGTGCTCCAAATACAGAAAACAAGGCTAAGTAAATATTTATAGTAGATACCCCAATGTGTCAGACCTTTGTGGGAAAGTTCAAATCACCAACAAATTAGAGTCCCTAACTGCTGTTGAGATTCACAGCTTGAAACCTTAAGGAGTATTGGCACCAGTAAAAGCTCAAGAATCAGTGCCCCCACCGCTGTTTGAATCACAGCGAAAGTGCTTACAGGCGGCAAGGTAACTGTTGATTTTGAACTGCAAATGCACCCTACCACTGTTCTACATCACAGCATGAGTGCTTGCAGTTTGTAGGCGCTTATTTACAACCCAGCGCTGGGGAAAGCAAACAATGTTGTAGGTGTGGGAGGAGCACTCCAGTGCTTCTCCCCAGTCTGAGACAACGGTACCTGCGACCTCCCCACACTAGGAGAGAGGAGCAATACGTCGGGAAAGTGGACCTCTAAGTGCAACGCCGTGCTCCAGAAAGAAGTCTCTCCTCAGGATCAGCCCAAAATGCTGCGGCACCAACACCAAAAGAATCAGGAACACCAGCGGGGAAATACCTTCCGCTCACTTAGAGGAACAGCAATAGGCAAGATTGTCAAGCACCACCTTCCGGAAGAGGAGGAGCTTTATAGGGGCGGATTCCCTTACGGCGCTTGATCCATGTTCTTCCTATGCGCCCCAGGGGTTTCTGGGATATGTACTGCGCTAGGTGCCTAGTCCAACCAAACAAAGCATCATGCACACAGGAGAGGGAACTAGGCGTGATTGTGTGCTACCTGCCTTTCTTCCCTATACCCGCTATGTGATCGCGACAGAGTATCTGCAAACAATATGGTCCCCTCCCTTTGCGGCACTCATTTCCCCTATGACGATAGGGGTACCACAGGGATAGATCCTGAGCCTTACACTTTTTAATGTTTATATTGCTACCCTTGCGCTCCTAGCTGAGGAACACGGTGCTAAAATAGTATCATGCAGCGATGACAAAGTTGCTGTTCACCAGCGTCAAGGGTGCAGATTTTAGAGGCAGTGAGATAAACGTCTGCTTGACATAGGTGTTTTTCTTGCTAAGACGTACCAATTAAAGTGCAATCCGGAGAAATCAGAGATTATTTTCTTTGGTCCGAATCCTTTTTTTTTTTTTTTATTTATATTTTTATTGAGCATGATCTGTAGTATTCAATCAAACATTTTCTTTACAAAAGAATAAATTCTTACAAGAAACGATATTACATCAAGAAAGTTGATAGGAAGAAAATGCATACACAAAAGATAAAGAAAAGGGAAAAAGAAAAAAAATAAAGAAAACCAGAAAAAACACTTTGCGATCTAATACATATGTACACTGACATGAAGAGACTATAAAGAAAACATTTATACAATTTTATACAATTTACCTCATCATATCATATCAATCCCTCTCTCTTCTCAGGGGGAAGATCTTACATTGGAGTACCAGTCGGAGATTGGGGCCCAAATCTGGGTACCCCGGGATCTAGCTTTTCTACCTCTTGTGCTATATATAGCTATCTCCTGTTTGTATGTGGCAAGGAATCAACTAAGCCACATCTGAAAAGTGGGCACGTTAGAGTCTTTCCATCGGGCCGCTAAGATAATGCGAAAAACGGCGGTGCCCAGGAAAACAATCCTCTGTTCCTCCAGACTGTGGCCTAAGGTTTCGTCATGGCCTAAAAGATATAGAGCTGCAGAGGATCTAAGATTCCGCCCAAAAACTTGAGTCCAGAATCCTCCAATCATTGTCTGTAGATTATCTAGTTTCGGACATTCTGCAAACATGTGTATTAAATTTGCTTGTCCCTGTCTGCATCTTGGGCAGCAATCATCTGCCCGCAATCCCCAGGTAAAGAGTTTCGACGGAGTAAAATAAAGATTGTAAATCGTTTTGTAATATTGTGCTTTAAGATTGGGAGCTAAAAAAAGATTTGTGTAGAGGATTAGGGAATAGTCAATATCGACATCTGGATTCCCGAGTTTTAATGCCCAAGACCGCTCAATTCGTTCTAGATCATCATTAGAGGATAGAGAGAGTATATCATATAGGGTACCTATCGTGGTAGCGCGTTTCTCAATAATGGAAAAAAGATGAAAACTATCTAAGTTAATATTAGGTTCAGAGTTGCGAATATTGATAAAGACCTGAACATTTTTTAAATAGTCTGTGGATGGAATGTCGAATCTCTGCTGTAACCCCTCAAAAGATGGAATGCCATTCTGTCAAAAAAAGTCACCTAGTGTATATATGCCTAAATTCTCCCATCTCCTAGAGACATTATCATTTAAGTATGGTGATATGATCTTACTATGCCATAGAGAGGTGTATCTAGTTATTTTGGGTATGCCTAGTTGTTTAGAGGCCAATTTCCAGATTTTCCACAAGTCTCCAATCACTTTAAACTTGGTCTTTTTGTAGTATGACGCTTCGAGTTGTTTCAGAAATAGCCCTTGACATCTAACACCTAATCCAAGTTCAAAAATAGAAGGGATATAAGAATCTATGTTGGATGGATTGGAAGATTTAATTTTAAAAAGCGGGCCCATTTGCTGGATTAATGTCGCCCAAAGATAAAATGTCAAGTTCGGGATACCCAGGCCACCCCTATGTAGGGGGAGAGTTAATGATGGTAGTGCTCTCCTTATTTTACCATAGTTCCATATAAATTTAGATATTGTAGAGTCAAAGTTTTTGATTATACTACCGTCGGCCATCAATGGAATGGGCCGGAATAAATAAAGTATTCTAGGGAATATGCTCATTTTAATATAATTCCCTCTCCCTATTATAGACAGATGTAGATTATCTACCCTCTTAAGATCAGTTTTTACTAACTTGATCCAAGGATCGTAGTTAAGTCTATTAATCTCTTTAACCCCGGGAGATATATTTACACCTAAGTAGATTGCGCTTTTAACTTTATAGGGGCTGTGGTATGTGATATTATTTGTGCAAAGAACCATGGTTTTGTCCCTATTAAGTGAGTAACCAGAGTAAGATCCAAAAACCTGGGTTATTTGTTCTATTTCTGCTACTGCATCAGCCAGTTTGGTTGTGAGCACGGCAATATCGTCAGCGTATGCTAGAATTTTAGTAGAATATGGACCCACCTTAACAGGTTGTATTTGAGGGGAATTAAGAAGCTTTAAAATTAAGGGATTGATTACTAGGGCAAATATTATTGGGGAACAGGGACAACCCTGCCTAGTACCTCTTTGTACCTCGATAAACTCCGACTCAAAGCCATCGATGGATAATTTAGCCTTAGGGCTGATATACAGAGCTTTTAGGGCTTTAATAAAACTTGGACCAAAGTTGTTAAATTCCATAATGTCTCATAGGAACCGCCAAGACACTCGATCGAATGCCTTTTCGGCATCAAGTAAGATCATCGACATCTCCCCCCCCGTGGCGCCCATGATGTCAAATAGGGCTATGACTCTGCGGATATGGTCAGTCGTACCCCTCCCAGGGATAAAGCCATGCTGCCACGGGGATACGAGATGTTCGATGACCCCCCTCAATCGGTTTTCTAGTATCTTGGCGTATAACTTTGAGTCGGAGTTTATGAGGGAGATAGGTCTATATGAAGATGGGAGCTGGGGGGGTTTTCCCTTTTTTGGAAATATCGCTATATTAGTGTGTTTCCAAGACTTTGGTGAGGTTGAATGGTATTGTACCCCCAGAAACAAGTCTAATAAATAGGGTAGTATCTGTTTACCCAACAGCTTATATAGCTCTAAGGGGATCTTGTCAGGACCTGCCGCCTTCCCATTAGCTAAGTCCGACAGTGCAATCTCTAACTCTATGATTGTGATTTCTTTCTCCAGATCTTCTCTAACTACTTGGTCAATTATTCTAGGTAGATCTTGTTCGGGCAACCACTCATTGAGAAAGGTTTTTATGTCTCTGGTAGGTAGATGTTCATTATCATTTTGATAGAGTTTTTGGTAATATTTTTGAAACACACCACAATATCTTGAATGGAGGTGTATTGTTGATCCTCATATTCAATATTCTTTATTTTATTGTATGTTTGTTTTTGTCTAGTTTTAAGAGCTAATTGCCTCCCTACATTTTCCCCTGCTTCGTAAATTCTATTCCTATTGGCTTGATATGTTTGCGCCGCTTTTTGGGTTAACAAACTGTTTATTTCTGTTTTTAATATCAGTAGTTTTTGTAATGTATCAGAAGTTGATATTCCTTGCTGTATTTGGTTGGCATGTAATATTTCCAGGTTAATGAGTTCTGTATTAAGTTGTTTGTCAATATTATCTTGAGTTTTCTTACAATTGGCTAAAAACGCTATGGTTTCTCCCCTCATTGCTGCTTTAAAACAATCCCATACTATGAATCTGGGTGCGCTATATTGGTTACAGTCAAAGAAAGATTGAGCCCATGATGTAATGTGGCTTATATAGTCTGGGTTAGTGAGAAGCTTACGGTCAAATGACCATTGAGTATTAGGTCTTTTAAAACTATCCAATTCAAAAATTAAAGTAAGCGCATTGTGATCAGAGATGGTTTTGGGGGATTTACTTATGTCTATTATGGCCGTCTTATGTAGTGATGTCATAATGTAGTCTAATCGAACATACTTATTGTGGGGATAAGAATAATACGTGAGGCCGTCCTCATTCTGCTTCAACATGTCCCAAGTATCCAATAAGTCATGACTGTCCATCAGGAGGGATACTGCCCTGTAAATTTTAGGTTTACGGCCACTATAATTCTGTGTGGGTCTATTGTTTGCTAACTTTCCTATATTTAGGTTAAAATCACCACACAATATGAGGGGACCAGACCAAGAAGCCAGTTCTAACTCAAGTTCGATAAAGAGTTGTGGGTCGTCTAAATTAGGTCCATAAAGTGAACAGATGGTAATATTCGACTCTAGTTGAACCACAACCCACCTGCCTTGTTTATTGGTCAGTCGGCGTCTAGGATTTCCCAAACCAGGTTTTGCCAAAATAGCGACTCCGCGTATTTTAGACGTTTGGGATGTTGATGCGATCAGATTATATCCAGGAATTTTTAATACATTTTTATCACTCTCAGCTATATGGGTCTCCTGGATACAAAGAATGTCGACAGGGCCCTGAAGCAATAATTGAAAAAGTTGGGCCCTTTTTCTCCCGTCATTAAGACCAGCAACATTCCAACATCGTAATTTTACTCTCCCCATTCAAGTCCATTCCCTATTGAACCGGTACCGTCTAAGCAATATAGTTTGCACCAACACCAACCAACATTAAATTCAATATTTACATTAACATTCCACTCCCAGTTCTGGTTAATCAAAATAGATGATATATAGCTCCAGTTACTTACGAGATTTGAAAAAAACAGTAAACCTTCTAAGTTTCTTGTACTATAGATCAAGCTCATTTTTACTATTTTTCCCGCCGTTTCACCCTCCCCCTCCCTCTCCCTCCAGCCCCCTGCAGCCCACCCCCCACCCTCCCCCACCCGCAAAGTCAGGCAAATAGACTCTATGAGAGTCTTTTAGTGATGGAGAGACACTCCCAAACCAGACCTAGCTGACACTATACATAGTGAAAAAACAATCCAAAACAGTCCAGAGAAAAGCAGAAAAAAAAAAAAGATGGCGGCGGCGTGTTAGACCGCTGTGAGACAGCTCCCAAGCCAGCGTTTCAAAACCAGCAAAGAAATAGTGAAGAAACGAAATGGCTAACTAATTAAACCAGATTATGGGAGTAGAAGGACTTACCCCTTTCCTCTTTGCTGCTTTCTTATCCCAGATGGCGATTTTGGATTGATGTCTGGGAATAGAGCGGAGTGCCGATCCTTGATGGCTGCACCTGACCTGAGTGCTCTACAGCTCCGCTTTTCATTTTGTACGTCATTAATTGGAGTGCTGGTGCTGAGATTGATAGCCCGTATTCAGACTGGAGAGGTTGATACGCAGAAGAAGCAGGAAAAACTCTTAGGGCTAACTCGGCTCTCTGATACAGCTCCCTCTTCACGGAGCGACTCCTGTAATATGGCGCCGAAAAATGCTGCTATGATTGCTGCTGCCACTGCCAAGACCAGAGCAGCGAAGCAGGCTCCCCGCGATAGAGAGCTGGTTGCAAAGCGAGGCGTCGCACGATTAAAAGGGAGCGGCGACTTTGCTGAGTCTGATGCTGTAGCTTGCAAACCGATAAAGGGCTCCAGACAACAACCTAACACGCCAGTAGCAGGTCCTTCGGTAATCGACTTGCTCCGGAAAACTCCAGCTCCAGCTCCTGCTTCTGTGTCTGCTCCACCTGTGGCCCGATTCATTCAAAACATTTACCGGCAGACCTATCACCAACAGTAAATAGCCAGAGTGCTATTCTTGGGTCTACAGTGACACCAAGTGGACAAAATCAGAATGGCAAATCCGGGGATATGGATATAATAAACACTAATGCAGTTACTTCGACAAATGTAGGAGAAACCTCTACGATATCCAAGGATTCTATGGTTGCTGTGGTAAGAACACCAGACTCCAATATTGGGGCAGACCTTAACTCTGGAATACAAGGTATGGAGAATCTTTCCCTGTGTAATACCCCTGTTTTTTCATCACTGACACAGACCACACCGGTAGCCTTACTAGAACTGGTATCAGTAACAACACTGGAAGCCATACCATTGGTCTGTGATACCCCAGGGATTGTGGTTGAGCAGGATGGTCAAACACCTCAGCATGAGCTCAATCAGGTCTTATGCAACGCCGCAGAGAGTGAATTGGGGACATTAGAGGCGAGAGATATTTCAAAAAATCTGGTGGACTTCCTGGGAGTCCCTGATAGTAGTGAGAAACCCGATGGAGATGACATAACCCCCGACCCTACTGATACTGACTGGGATCCCTCTGATTTTTATTCGCTATCGGAAGGGATAGAAGAAGCAAGATGGTCAGATGACTCTGAGCTTGATATTGAAACCAACACCGGCTCTGAGACGGAGAGTGACCACGAGGTGAGAACTGCAGAATCCAAGGAAAATAAAACAACCACCATACGGAAGAAAAGGGCCCTGGGATTAACATGGGACTACTCCCCCTCTACAGCACTAGGACCTCAAGAACATGCTTCTGGCTCTCGTCCGACACAACGGCGCTCTTCACATCAACAGGATGCTACACTCTCCACAGTAATGGATACAGTTCTCCAGGCTATCGCTTCCCATCGAGAGGAAACATCAAGGGATGGATGCAAAGCGCAGTTAGCTTTACATAAGGTGCAGGGGGTAGTGCGTAAATTGTCAAGATCAGTCAATACCTTCAATACCAGAATGACGGAAATGGAAGATCGTATAGTCATCAATGAGGCAGAAGCTACAGCCACACAGGAACAAGTGGAATTACATGAAGCAGAGCTAAGTGATGTCAGATGGAAGCTCGAGGACATGGAAAACCGCCTCCGACGTAATAACTTACGCGTCCTTGGTATACCTGAAAATATTGAAGGTACTGATATCCGAGCCTACATCATCCAACTCTTTAAAGATACACTTCCTGAGCTCTCTTCATGGAATTGGGAACTTGAGGTACGAGTGCACAGAACCCCACTAACCTTAAAACCTACTAAGAATCAGGGAAACTACCCACGAGCGGTCCTGGTATTTTTTGGAAACTTTCTTCTCCGACAAGCCATTTCGGATAGAGCCAGGCCAGAAGCTCGACGGACCAGGGACTCCATATCCTATTTTGTGAGACACGGATTTCTGCCACACTACGGTGGAAAGGAGGTGGCGTCTGCGACAGCTTATTAAACCCTTTATGGAGAAGAAAGCACAAGTCTACCTAAATAATCCAGCCAAATTGAAAGTCCTATATAACGGTCAGACCAAATTTTTTACTTCCGAAATGAAAGCCAAAGAATTTCTAGACAGTCTCACCTAATGGCTTACTAGTGATAAAAAACTAACATAGATGATTCATGAGTGGCTACAGGTTGAGAAATTGGAAAGACAATAAACTCGAACACTAGTCTAGAGAATAGTAGGAGGAGAAAAGAGAGCGCATTAGATATTATTCAGACTTTATATGGATATGCTAGGCCATTTTGCCTCTTTCTTCTTCTTCAGATTTTCCTTTGGTCGAATCCTTGTGAAGCATGGCGCCAATGGTGGCCACTGGATATGTCCCCCCCTGTAACCTCAGTAAGCACTGTGAAGAACCTTGGGGTCAAGCTAGATGCTGACCTGTCCATGAACGCTCAGGTTCAAACTATTGCTAATACCTGCTTTGGGTTGCTGAAAATGTTAAATAATGTTCTCCCCCTGCTTCCTGTCTCACATAGGAAGACTGTAGTCTAGGCCCTGATTGTATTAAGGCTAGACTACGGCAACGTCCTTTACCTGGGCCTCCCTGACTATCTACTCGGTCACTTGCAGGTGGTTCAGAATGCAACAGCCAGAGCTATTCTCATGGTGGGTCCCAGAGCACAAATGTCTTCCCATCTGAAATTTTTGCACTGGCTACCAGTCCGGAAGAGGATCCATTTTAAAGCTCTGGGCTTGGCCTTTAAGGCCCTATATATTACTGGTGCATTTTACATTATGAATAGGATGCAGCACCATGTCCTGCAATGGGCGGTGAGGTCCTCAGCACAGCTTTTGATGACCATCCTTTAGTTTTCCAGTTCCCGTATGGGTGGTCTCTCCTTCCAAGTGATGGCCTCTCGACTATGGAACAGCCTGACACTTTCTCTTAGACGGGTGCAGGATCTCCTTGCCTTTAGGAGGCAAATAAAAACTTGGCTATTCCAACATTAGATCAAGGTATACCTGTTTTAGTGCAAACTGTCTGTCTCGTGGTCCTTTCAGCACCAGGACACTCTGTGGAGTAGCAGCGCGCTTTACCTGTACCTACTTACATTACATTACATTACAAAGGTTAGGTCAGATAGATTTGCCTGTTATCCTTATATCTGTAAATTTCTGAAAAGGGAGATTGGAGAGGGACAAAATCATTCTTTCACATTCTCTGGCTCAATTTACCTGGTTTCTGACATGCAAAAGTCCTTGCTGCATTTTGTTCCTATTGATTCTCTGGGAGGTAGTGTGGTCAGAATCTCTCTAGCAGAGTATTGCAACTGATAAAGACACTCAGATAAGAAAATAGATTCTGTGTTAAAAAAGATCTATTCAGGGCCCCATTAAGTGCAAATAGTTGGTATTTATGGAAATTATGTGTCACAATCCTTCATCACTGACTTCAAATGAACTTTATAAGTCAATAAAAGCGGTTACAGAGTAGTCTTCTCTCAAGGAGGGCAACGTGAGACGGATTGAGAACATCTCTGACATCTCTTTTGACGTTGTCAGTGCTACTGACCCTCCATCACAGCCAGACAAAATCAGATGTTAAAGGACTGGGCACTGATTCTGCTCAGAAGGCATCAGTATTGAGTGTGCCTTTTGAAGGAACCCATCTGTTTGTACCTCAAATAAAAGATCAAATCCACACATTATTCAAAGAGAAAAAGCATCCATCATTGCACACGATTCTTTTGTTTCTCAGAACACAAAGAAGTCTCCTTTTTCTCTGCCCTCCTGTATGCAATAGCATCGGGATTAATTTAAGCCGAGAAATGAGAGAGACAACAAATACAATTCCTCTAACAAGAAAAGGTCATGACTATTCAGGAAAAGCATAAGAGAATCCAGTTGGAGGCAAGCCTCAAAACTCCCTAGAGTCCTGGGAACTCTCTTTACCTCAGATGAATGGGCTCTCCAGATACAGAATAGAGTTTTCAACCATCCTTTTTTGATGCCCAGGATGACTCTTTGGCCGCTGAAGGAAATTTGTAGAAAATTGGTTTACTGGTTTAGTGGGGTGAAACCCTAGACAAGCAGCAACCACAATTCTTTTCAGTATGAAACACAAGCAAACTCCAAGCTAACCTGTGCCTAACCCATTGATAGCTTAGCACAAAGGCAGCTAGGCTTAACTTAGAAGCAATGTGTTAAGTATTTTTGTAGCACACAAACAGTAATAACATAAATACACAACTCAAGAAAAATACCACACCAATGTATTTAATATTTGACACCAAAACAAGAAAATTCAAATTAGTAGAACTAAAGACATGCAATTTAAATATTCAGCTAAACATAGTGCTTAAAAGCAAAGTGTCAACTCTGGGACCTGGAGAAAGTCGCAAGTTCAAGCTGACCGTGATGAGCCCTGGCTGGGCTACATGGACTAAGCTAGCCCTGCTGAGAAATGTACCTTAAATCCTGGTTGGGAAGCATTGCACTGTGCAGCAGCGAAATGGAAAAGCAATGTGAGATCTGCGTCGAAGATGAGTCATTCAGGGTTGGCTCAGAGGAGATGTGAGGGGTGCGATATGTGCTTGGAGTGAGGCTGCATTGAGCTGCATTGGTTCCGGGAGGCAGTGTTGCGCTGCGTCTATTTCAATAAGGAGCTGCAAAGAGCAGCATTGGGTTTGCAGCATGCTGTGCTGGTTCAGCTGAGACCACGGTTGGGCTGGCAGGGCACCTTTGGCCCACTTTCAAGATCCCAGGAATGTAGGGGCACCACTTGGGGGTTTCGACTCACAGGAGGCAGAGTCCAGATATAGAGTTCAAGATGGAGCCTTTTCTGTCCTTGAGACTCTGATCAGGAGTCCAGCCAACTAGCCCTTAGTGGCCCTTGGTTACAGATGCAGGTCCAGTCCTTCTCACTCAAGCACCAGAGAAACAGGGCAGAAGTTCTTCTTGCAGCAGAGCAGCATAGCAGTCCTTCTTGTGAGTCTTCGACTGGTCTAGAAATGTGATGAGGAACTGTGTCTGTGAGTCCAATTTTTGTACATGGTGCCAGCTTTGAAGAGGAAACAGCTTCTAAAGTCCTCCTCATTCAAAGGTGTCGGGAACGTCCTGTTTGCCTGTCCTGGCCCCAGGTTATCTGGGGCACAATAGAAGGCATGAAACCCTTTGCAAGTGTGCTAAGGCAGGGTGGTGTGGAGTGCAAAAAAACGATGGATTTGGGCCCAGATCTTTGGACTGGGATGAATGTGTGACATTGATCCACATTCGGTCCATCACCTGTTTTGTTTGCAATTGCCGCCATAGGTGCGCTGGGGATGCCCAGACGTGGATCTCAGGCACTCCACACCACTGGAGTCAAGCTAGCTGGGCTGATGAGAGGTGTTACCTCGAAACCGGTCCGGTCCTCGGATGCTTGATTCCGTTCTGGGAAGGACATGGCTTTTGTAGTTCGGACTGGACTTTTCCCATGGGGCACAGGGTCAGAGCTGATTTGCATATCACCATTGTCTAACCCAGGGTGGTGTAGAGTGCAAAAAAACGATGGATTTGGGCCCAGATCTTTGGACTGGGATAATTGTGTGACATTGATCCACATTCGGTCCATCACCTGTTTTGTTTGCAATTGCCGCCATAGGTGCGCTGGAGATGCCCAGACGTGGGTCCCAGGCACTCCACACCACTGGAGTCAAGCTAGCCGGGCTGATGAGAGGTGTTACCTCGAAACCGGTCCGGTCCTCGGATGCTTGATTCCGTTCTGGGAAGGACATGGCTTTTGTAGTTCGGACTGGACTGTTCCCATGGGGCACAGGGTCAGAGCTGATTTGCATATCGCCATTGTCTAACCCAGGGTGGTGTGGAGTGCAAAAAAACGATGGATTTGGGCCCAGATCTTTGGACTGGGATGAATGTGTGACATTGATCCACATTCGGTCCATCACCTGTTTTGTTTGCAAGCCCACCAGTAGCATTTAATCTACAGCCCCTAGGGTCATCTAGTACCATATTGCTAGGGACCTACAACTAAATAAATGGTGTCAATAGGATTTAAACAAATGTTCCAATTTTTAGTGGATGAGCAGACGCACTTTAGCACTGGTTGGCTTAGGTGAAATGAACAGAGTCCTAGGGCCAGCAAAAGCAAAGTCAGCAAAAACAGGATGATTGAAAGCAAAAAGTGGGGGAAAACCATGCCAAGGATGTCATTCCCAACAGTTGTCCAACAAGATAGAAAAGGCTAGCACTTCAGCAGAGGATAAAGGCGCGTCTGTTGAAGGAAATAATTTCTCTTCTACTTCAGGAAGATGGAAACCCCAGTTTTTACTATAATCTTTCAGGTGCAGAAGTCAACAGGGGGTACAAGCAGTTGTTGGGCCTAAAACAACTTAACAAGTACATCAAAACCCTCGCATTCAAAATGAAGACATTGTAGGATTTAATTCCTTTAGTAACTAAAGGCCACTTTATGAGAATTGTGGATTTAAAGGATTTGTACTTCCATTTGTAGACCTGGCCTAGCCATCACTAGTTTCTAAGATTTTGTGTACATGGGAGGTACTTCCTGTTCCAGTTCCTACCTTTTGGGCCTCAAGAGGGCTCCTAGTGGATTTATGAAGGCTGTACTTCCTTTGGTGGTCTCACTTCATCTTCAAAGCATAGAGATCTAATCCTAATTGGAGGATACGCTCCTGTCTGCTCTGTCAGAGGATCAGCTGGTTCAGGAAATGGCAGTGGTCTGCAACTGTAAACAATCCCATTACTTCCTGTTGAACATAGCCAAATGCAATCTGATTCCAGCTAAGGACATGACTTTCATAAGGGTGTGATTTTGCACACATTTGAACAAGGTTTTCCTCCCCTAAACTCAAGCAGTTTCATTGAAAAATGTGCATTATTCACCATTTAAGCAAATCAATCAAAGTATGGCAATGGATAAGGCAGCAGGGATACATGGATGCATGTGTCTTCATGGTGTCCTATTTTTACGCCCACTTGGGCAACATATTTTGGGATCCAAAGTCAGAGTAGTTTGACTTTGTAGTTCTAGTCACACAGAAGATCAGGAGGGAACTCAAGTGGTGGTTTCTCCCATAATCTCAGCTGAAGGGGGTGTCCATTCTGTAGAACCCCTCCACAGGTTGTAACAACAGATGAAAATGCCTTGTGATGGAGATCAACCCTGGGCTTGATGTCTTTTAAAGCAATGAGGACAGTACCATAAATCTGTCGGTCCTCCAACTGTAGAAAGTTCACTAGAGTCTTGTGAGAAGTGATGTATTTTCAACAATGGATTTGGGAGGAATACTTGACTGCCAGATGATCAGACAACATGGTGTCAGTGTCCTATCTGAACTAACAAAAAAGGGCCTTGTCCATGTCCCTCAATCTGGTGTCAATCCAATTGCCTCAATGGGCTGAGGTTCATGTGTTGTTTTAAGAGTAGTTCACATCAAAGGGTTAGATAATCTAGTGATAGATTCTCTCAGGTAAATAGTTCCCACATCTCAGCAAATTACATTGCCCAAACTTACCTTTCAAGCCATTTGCAGGAGCTTTGTAGTTCTCTTTCCGAACAGGTTTGCCTCCAAACGTAATGCATACTGCTGAGGTTCTGCTCCAGGAAATTTTTGAAAAGGTTTTCAGATGAATGCCTGAATTTTACCATGGCCAAATCGCCTCCTTTTTGGCTTTCCCTCAATTCCTGTAATCCCCAAGATTATGGCCAATTTGCAGTCAGAGAACCAGCATATGGTAGCTGTCATGAGATCACACGCAGCTGTAGGGTAAAGAAGTTTCATGCTTTTTCTTTAAAAGTCAACTGTTATTAAACAAATAGTTTCATGACATAATCTTGCCTTTGCACTGTTTGTTAGATTTGCCTTGTTTGTATCAATGCTTGTTTGTTCCCTTAACCTGTACTGATCTCCCTTCATGGGTTAGCTCCTCATGTTGAACTAATTTCAATACATTTCTGCTGCAAACACGTGAAAAGCAACCAACGCCCAGATTTGGGAAACTATATAAACTCTGCCAGCATACTCGGAGACGCTTCGCTTCCTGCCTTTCAGCGTCTTCACGAGTGTTCCTGGCAACAGCTCCTGGATCTATCAGACCTCTCCACCTGCTTCCTCCGCCCTCCTCCCGCAATCCTTTCCTTGGTATCCCTCCCAGTGAAGCTTAAACACTTACCTGCTTTCGTCTTTTCCGGTTATCCTCTCCGTGTGCCCACATCTCCGATCAGGTTTTCGGCGTCCTTCCTGTGGTCACGTCTTCGGCCTGACTTCCGGTTTTCTCCTCAGTCGGACTTCAGCTTCCTGGAAAGACAGTAAGATCACGTCACCAATCCAAAAGTCATCCAACCTTGGTAACGACAATTTTTTTGAGAGACTTGTACTTTTCAACAAACATTTGCAAATCGTATAAGACTGTGTTAAATGATTTAAGAAACAAGCATTGGTAAACTGTGAAAGACTGTGTTAAATGATTTAAGAAACAAGCATTGGTAAACTGTGAAAGACTGTGTTAGAGATCTATTTCGTTAGTGCAAGCAGTGACAGAAACTGCTTCAAAGGACTTCTGTGCAGTATGAAAAGACAATATTGCGCAATTGATTGCTTATACCTTATTGAGGGTTTGTGAATACAGTTTGTAATTGCTGGCAGTAATTTGATACGTTTTTGTTGATTTACTGCATTTCGAGAGATTCTTAGAATTAGGAATTGCTATGTTCTCTTCTTTATTTCTCTTGTCTTGAATACAGAAACCCTTTTGGAAATTTCATCGTACAATTGCAAGGTAGGACTAGTGTGTGGTGTGATATTTCCCTAACTCACTACTAACTACTAATCGGTATATAGAGTTCGTAAATACTTTGTAATCCTATGCTGAGTGTTATTTTCACAGGTGTTGTTTTTTCACATTTGTCATAAAGGTTGCAAACTTCAAAGCATCTGGCAATTGTAGAAGTGTTAACAAGGGCTTCTAGTTTATTTGGTATGTACAAGATGTGTAATACATTTCATTAGATATAGACTGACTGAAGAACCTTTTCTTGATATTCTTATAATTGTATGTTTATTCAGCAAACGGACAACTGAAGTCTTTTTGAATAAAGGAGCCATGCACACTTCAAGAGAGAAAACCTTGCTGAAATCTCAAGAAGAGATCCAGTGTTTTTCTTGTTTTCTCTGTCCACTTCCCCTTTCCCTTGGGGGTCAGTCAGTTTGGTCAAGTTTTCTACACTCTTGCTAACTGGTTGATTCAGTAGAGACTTAGGAGATTGCATCACCAAGAAGGAACAACAGGAACCTCTTGAGCATCGCCTGACAGCAGCAGTAGTTCCATGCTAGCCAAGAAGATCTTGGTTTCCCGTATTGAAGTGCTTGGCAATCTGGAACCTTGAATTTTTCCTCTCCATTATCGCCTTTTTTGAAATCTCCCAACATCATTGTTTCCCAGAAGCTTTAACTCTCGGAGTGGAGGTAGAAAGGAAGGAATTTCAGAATAATGGATTGTCTAGCAGTGTAGCATTGGCTATTAAGCAATCTTGTAAACCATCCACCCTAAGGTTGTACGGGAGACACCGGGAGAATTTTCGAAGATGATGTAGTCTTCATTCTCTTTCTCCAGTAGAATGCAGTGTTAATGTGGTCTTTATGACTCTCTGGTAGTAATATGCAAATTAAATTAGAGTTTCCACCTAAAACTTGCCAGAGGCTGTTATCAGAACATTTAGAGACCCTTGGGGGAATTTGTTGAATGCAGAGTATTTTCCTTTTCCGTTTTTAATCCATTGTATCCATTTTGAGATTTACCACTGCTGCTTAAGGCTTTAGCTTTTCACCCATTGAGGCTTTTGCAATGATGGATATACAATTAGCGACAAAGAAAGTTGCATTCTAACTAAAGCGAGGCTCCTCCACTATGGCGGAGAAGTATAGCCCCACTGCTTTTGAGCAGTACAAATCACTAAATATTAAATGATAATAACTTTGCGTTATCATTTGATGCTTTGTGCTGATTTGCAGGTTGCTGCTCTGCTCTCAGAGCAGGGCAGGGGAGGAGTGGTTTGCCCAATTCCAAAGTGCACAATGACTGTTTGGTCAGACCTCTCCGGCCGCCCAAACCAGTCATGCCCAGTTTCCCTGTTCTCCATGCAGGATGCATTACAGCCTGCATGGAGAACATGCCCTCCGCTCTAGGCTCTGGCTGAGTGCCGCGTCACGGTGCTCAGAACAGTCACAACACTGCATTGCAGTGTTATGATTGGTTAGGGGAGCCTGGGTGCTTACCAATCACAATGCTGCATTGCAGAGTTGTGATGGGACAGTGGGGCCTGGCTGTGCTTCCTGTTCCAAGACGAGGCAAGCAGGAGCAGAGAGACTAGACCGGTGGCAAGGTACGTTAAAAAAATATATTTTGCGCACTCAATCGCCATCCGCGCGACTCCCCCCGCACGACTTTTCCCTCACCCAGCCACCCGTGAGCCTTACCATCTGCCACTGGGTGAGTATAACAACGCGAATTAGGACAGGATGCCAAAGATGGACACTAAGTCTGAAACAATATTCTCTTTGGGTTGTTTAAAGCATACTTTCATAGATACACACCCCTATCATACACTTCCACAAACACCAACAGCAATCGTAACAGGAGCCAAAAAGCCAATATAAAAATGTTTATTCAAATGGACCATTGATTGAAGGTCAAAAGTTAAAAATACATTATAGGCAATACATCAAATATCAAACCAATGTATTAAAACAATATATTAAAAGTAATCCTCATAAATAGGAAAATGGGAGAATTCAATTCATCACAAAAAACTCAAATAAAGTAAGCATACTAAGTACATGAATCACAGAATGTGATATGCTTGATACTTGTTGATGTTCTATTGTTGTTCTGTCAGTGCAAACGCTTTTGCCTTGGCGCTAAAAACAAGTAGCGACGCGTTTCCGTGGTATATTGTTGTCCAACCACCTTCTTCAGGCTTAAAAAATACACAATATGATGTCTCCCAACACTTTAATCAGTTCAGTAATCTTTATTTCGAAGAATAAAAATCCTCATAAAAATACAGTACATAATAAAATTTCATTATATAACATTTCTGAACTTTTGGTAAAATAAAAACTGTAGAAAAGAGAGGGTACAATTCATAAGAAGAGTCTGATTATTTACAAAGATAAATTAATTTCTAGTATTCCTCAATCTTACGGCTACTTTTAAAAAGCTTAAAATGGCACATAAAGTATGGGTATCACTAGCTTTCTGTAGGAAAAACAGTGCAGCTCTTGCGTGGCGAAATTTCTGTTTCCTAAGAATGTCAACGAAGAACAGACGCCTAGGATTTCTATAAAATGGACATAAAAGTACAAAATGAAGGGTGTCCTGCGGAGACCTATTGTCGCAGCCGCAGGCACCCTTCTGCTCAATTGTTACAGTAAAACCAGCGGGATAAGCTAAGATGTTAGGTAACAAATTGAGCCTAAAACGGCACATTAAAAATCGGTCATTTTGGCTGTACATCAGAAACAAATATGGTTCCATTCCCGCCCCATTTCTTACAAGGCCATGAGCTGCTATTAATTTCTTTACAGGGCCGAGATCACTTCTAAAAGATTCAAATTTTTCTAGGAGCAATTTTTTCACCCTTAATTTACAACTGTTTGAAATCAAAGACGGGTCATTAAAAAGTTGGCACTGGTCTATATTCGCTAACAAATCTTTCACATATTTTAGCCAAGGAATTTGTAGCCCCTTATCCCTTTACAAGCAGTCTAACACAATTTCCCTACTCAAAGATGCCTCCGGGTTGGTCCAAATTCTAATCCATGCTATAATTGGCCTCAGCTTAACGTAGTCTGAGATGTATGGCATCCCCAGTTCAGCATGGGCAACTTCAGCAGCGGTACAATGTGGGATTTCAGGATTCTGCGGAAAAATTTATCTTCCTGTAGTTGTAGTTGCTTGCAGTCCCTGAAACCCCATACCTCCGCACCATACAAAGCCTTTGCTGTGCTAATTGAGCCATATAACGCCATTATTTGTTCTGGACACCAGCGCCCCAGCCTACGAGCAAAGCCTAGTATGGCACCATTCGAGGAGACTAACTTGGTACAATGTTCCCCCGAGGAGTTGGCTAAATTGAATGTCACCATCAAATAGGAGACCCAGGTAGGGAAAAGTCTTTACTTTGCCCAAGGTATGTGACCCGATCTTGAACACACACTTATTTGCGGGTTTTTTGCCAGCCACCATAACAAAGGATTTATTTAAATTGACAGATAGGTCCAGGTTAACCATAAATTTAACAAATCCATCCACCAAAAGTTGTAGGGCCCACGGGGTCCGGGCCAGCATGACCGCGTACAATAGTACTGGGATTTGACGCGGTCCTACTTTGGGACAATCTACATCTAGGGCGGTAAGGGCACTCTCTAAGGCATTGATGTAGAGTGAAAAGAGAAAAGGGGCGAGTATGCACCCTTGCCTTACTCCTCCTGAGCATAAAAATTGGTCAGTATGCCCCCCCTCTGGGCTAAAAAGGACCCTGGCGGTAGTGTTCCAATGCAACTCTTTCAAAATATTTATCAACCCCACTTCAATGCCTAACTTATGCATCATGGCCCACAATTTAGTCCTATTGACATTATCAAAGGCCGCGGCAAGGTCCATAAATCCCATATAGACCGTGCCCTCACTGGTTTTTATATATTTAGCAGTTAGGAGATACAAATTCAGGCACTGGTCACTAGTCGATTTACCGGCTCTGAACCCATACTGTATATCAACTATTGTTTGATGCTCCTCTGTCCACTCCATGAGCCGATTTAATATCACTCGACCCAAAATTTTGGCCGAGACATCAATGAGCGAAATTGGCCTGTAGCATTTTGGATCGTCCCTGGTCCCTTTCTTAAAGATGGGTACGATCAATGCAGTGGACCAGGAGCGTGGTAGCCCTGATTAGATGGCCGCATTTAGGACCCTGGTTAAGATTGGTGCCCATAGGTCTATATTGCCTCTATATAGATCCGGTGGGGTACCATCTGGACCGGGGGCCTTATTCTTAACACTTTAATCAATATTAATGATGAGATAATAAAACAGAGAAGTCTGTCTCCATCCAAACAATGTATCTTCTTTCTTTGGATACCTCAGTCCACCATAAATTAAGAACGAAGAAGGGCTCTGGCTGTTATCCTTTGATCAAGCCCATGGGTGTCCAGCCACTACTTATTCTGGCTCAGGATGAAGGCGAGTCTAAAAGAATATCAATCCCTGTCACAAGGCTACTTTAATAGTCACTAGTCCTTGTAGCAAAGCCAATAACCGGGACTCAGTAGTCTCCTGGCGTGATTCAGGCGTTGTTTGTTTCAAAACAAATCTATGTGTATCTATTAAGGAATGCTTTCAGACCAAGGGCCAGATGTAGGTCGGCAAATACCGGTGGGTAACGGCCGATTTTTACAAAAGGAGATGTAGGGGCCTTAAAATGTACAGGATCTGTATATTTACCAAATCGGTAAAGTTACCGATTCAGTAAAATACAGATTCTGTAAATTTATCGAATCAGTAAATCAATATGTAGGAGGCACAGCAAACAGTGCCACAGGCCCTTACCGATTCGTTATTTACCATGCAATTCTATTGCATGGTAAATAACGAATACCTGTGTACATGCACATCAGTGCATGTACACCTGTGGCATGTGGCACACAGACATGCCCTAAGGGCATGTATGTGTGTCACATGGCACACAAGTCAAAATCAGGGGTGCAACAGGGTGTCAAAGTGACACCCTGTCACCCTTGCAAAATCGGTAATTTTACCGAATCAGTATTTACCGATTCGGTAATTGACATCGATTCCTATGGGCCTACAGGCCCATAGGAATCAATGGCAATTACCGAATCGGTAAATACCAATTACCGATGTTTTATCTACATCTGCTTTACCGAATCTAGAATACCAAATCGGTAAAATTCGGTATTCTAGAGTCGGTAAATCAGATTCACCTACATCTGGGCCCTAGTGACTAAAACATCTACCAGAAGAATTGGTGTGGTTAGTGCTCTTATGGCAGAGGAACCCTTTCTCCCATTCTTTGAGGATGAGTTGGTGCTCAAAATGGATTCTTCCTTTGTGCCAAATGTCTTCCTTGTTTCACAGAAACTATGAGATAATCCTCCCAGCCCTAATGGACTTATCGGATTTTTCTTTTGGGTACAGTAGCATTAGATGTGTAAAAAGTCTTACAGACTATTTGGAAGTCAGACTCTTTAGTCTAAATTTTTTGGGTCATCGATCAGGGAAGAAAAAGCTTTGCTCGCCTCATTAACAGGTGAATAAAGGAGGCAATTTCCCTGGCCTATTAATGAGTCTGGACGCCCATTTGACTGGTGTACAGGGCACTCTACTAGAGGGACATCAGTGTCTTGGGCCGAATTGGGGCAGGGGGTGTTCATTTCTGAGATTTATAGGGCTGCCACATGGGTGGCACACAACACTCATGTTAAGCATTATCGCCTTCAAAATGTTTTGAAAAATTACCCAAATGTTTGTGTTGGTGTATTGAATGCTGTTTTTATTTTAAAAGGGTGATGTTTTAGAAGTAAGCACTATGTGGTGTAGCTTAAAAGTGATTATGGTTTCTTTGACATATGAAGGCTGTGGTAAGTTGCTTTAGTATTCCTAACAAGTAATGATAGGGTTGAGGACAAGAGTACGTGGAGCTAATATTCCAATTACTTACTAGTAATATTCATTGCATTACTTCTTGTCCTGATTGTCCTAATCTCATTAACTATGTTCCTTTCCACTCTCAGATTATCGGCCTTCATATTGTGTTTCATAGGTTTGGTAGTTCAGAAGGCATGCTGAATATGGTAGCCTTATAGTCTTAGAGGGAGGGTTAATTCATACTAACTTTCCTGCTCTTTTTTCTGTCTCAGAAGGTGGAGTTTGTCTCATAAGTAATGAATGGGACGTTGACAATCAAGGCTAGGAGTAAAGAAGAATAATGGCAGGTAATTGAAACATCTTCTTTTCATGCCATTACTTTGGAGCAAATAAAAAAAATCAGAGTTCTATGCTATGGATTGTGTAAAGTAATTATGCTATGGGATGTGTAAAGTAATTGTCTTTCAACTGTGATTGTATTGCAAGTTTTCTCATAAATGAAACAGGAAGCACATTTTTATTCAATCTTTTTCTTAAATGCTGTGAACTGTAAAACAGTGGGGATATTCTCAAGAACTTGTGATAATTAGCACAAAATTAGCTTAACGCAACTCTTCACATTGCAGTTCATCATGGGATAATAACTCTGTGTTAACGTTGTATTCTCAACACGGTGGTACCATGCCATAGTCTCACGATAACAAGCCAAATGACTCTGTTAAAATCAACCGCAAAAATGTGAAAAACGAACACGAAAAAAGCGGATAAGTTCCAAACCGCGATACAAAATCAGTGATAACCAGCGACAGGCCTGCAATTTCCACGCGTCATGCAAGAAAATGCACCATAAAAGCAGAGAAAAAAAATGGTGAGATGACAATGTATGAGTACAACCTCACATCCATGATGTAGAACAAATGTCCACTGTCTCGCACCAAATAGGCAGCTCCTCACAAACAGTCACGATGTACATGTCATGCAGTCCGTACTTAAACTGCGCCAATGTGTAAACACCCTACATCACGTCAGTGTTGATGGAGACGACCCCCAGGACAACGACTATGACGAACTCCAACAGTTCATGGACAACCTCAGCACCCCACCTCCAGGAGCAGGGCAGCCCAGCACCATCGAGGTGAGCCCATCCCTGCACAGACCACACAGCAGGAGGCACCCACCACCACAACTGTCTCCCAGTACCTCACCTAAGAACACATGGCATTCCAACACCATGTGTTAGACCGCCAGAAGTAGCTGGCTGAACAGGTGCGGGTGAGGTTCGACCTCAGGACAGCCAAACTAGATAACATATGTGGGTGTTTAAGTCCCATCAGGGACCACTTACACTTCCTAACGGACAACCTCAGTCCGCCCCATGCCTTCCAACAATCTATGGCTGGCGTCGCTGGAGGCATGACTCAGAGACTACAACAAGTGTCTAGTCTGTGGAGCTACAGCAATGCCATCCATGATTTGGGAAACCTAAGGAGGCTCATGGAGAACATGGAGTGGATGCAGGCGCAGAAAATGGCTATCACGGCTGTACGGGAGAAAGCTGTAGATGGGATCTTCCATGCCCTGCAGATCCTCATCATGAGAGTGATGCCACAAGACATTGTGCAGATGAATGCTGCTGCTACTTCTACATCCACATCTCCGACCCCTGATGCGTCAGTGTCACACAGTGCTGCAGACCAAACACCACCACCCACATGTGAGGCACATGAAATGTCAGAGGACGAAAATGAGGATGAATCTGCCTTAGTGGTAAGAAGGAAGCAGTAGCACTCATTCCCGCCATATGGCTTGTTTCTGCTTGGTTCTGCCCTCTGCATCATGCCCGGGAAGAACACCGTCCCCCGATACACTCTGAGACGCTAACCGTGGACCTCGACATGGACTGCCATATTTTGTTTGCTTAACAATGACACAGCAATCAGCCTGCGGACTCGACTCTTCCCCTTCCGAGTAACTTGTCAATCCCTAAAAGGACTCTGGCTGGCCCCCCACGGGCCAACATTGTAAAGGGTTTTCTGCATGGCCCAGTACTAAGATGGCTTCAACACTCCACTGAAGGTAAACAATACATACAGATGTGTCATGTCTATGATCAATCAAGTATGAAAGCAGGGACGAATGTAAGGGCAGTGACTCCCCCTTACGTACATGTTGCTCATGTTGTGGGACTTGAGTCACAGGGTGCATGCCTGCATCATGGTGGTACATATTTGACCCCAAAAGAAGCCCTGTTGTCACTTGTAGGTCACAAATGACAGCCTATATGTAATGATTTGGGACACATGTGAAACACCGAAGAGTGGGATTCCGTACTATCTGTGACACACAGAAATTGAATTTAAAATACAAGACACCCTAAACAGCCTCTCTGTACAGAGGTGACACATCCACCATCTATTATCAAATTATGAAATTGTTAGCACTACATGTGCTTGAACAGATGAATGACATGCACTCAGGGAATGTGTCTTCGAATGCATTTATTTGCACATGCTGTGCCTGTGGTCATTTTGTACTGTCCCATGATTGCTAAAGACTGTCACAATGTGACGTGCTCATGTGAAGAAATTGTCAATGATGGTGTTCCTACGGGCTATTTCTGCTGCCGCTGCAGTGGGGTGTGGTCCACCTGCCTCATCTTCCTCATCCTCGTCCGGTGCCTCTTGCATCCATGGGGCATTGGTGCGTACAGGTAGGTTGTACAACACACAACATGCAACGAACATGGCCTTTTCGAGCAATCCACCAATTAGAACCTCTGTATTTGTGTAAAAGGTTTGTTATGTATGTTCCTAGTTTCGCCCTACGCTCAGCTTACTTGTGCCAAATGACTCCGCCCAGATTTAAGTATTCTAGACTGGGAGGCCAGTCTATCTCTGTCAGGACACATGGACTGGAATGCGCTTCCATTGCACCTGAGAGTTACCCCGACAATCTCTGCCTTCAAGAAGAGGCTGAAAACTCATCTCTTTAACCTTACCTTATAACCCGTCTGTCTCTCTGTCTTCCATATAACATTCACTCACCGCGCTAGGATACTTGTTAGTAGTAGAGCGCGATATAAAAGTTTTTATAACATAGCATAACACTGGTATATTGGTGTATGATATGTGTGACTTAGTGATTCCTGTTAGACTTGTACTGCTTGTACTAAATGAGCGGCATCAATGTGTATTGCATAGCCTCATTGCTGCACCTCCATCCCCCGGGCCTATTACTAGTGTGCGTAGCGCGGTTCCATCACTTGCACTCTTACATGTCCACAAGCCTGACAACGACACTTTGATGTTTTGTGCTGAAGGAGGGCAGCCACGTGTGTAGGTCAATAGTAAGGATAGGGCAGACACAGATGTAGAGTTAATGGCTGGCTGAACTCCACATGTGGTTGAGGGTAGACCTTTGGCTTATGCTGCGGTAACAGCGACACACACAATAGATGGCATGTATGATCCCTGACCCCGAGCGGGCTTGCGATCCCTCATTTACACCTTTGGCCGAGCCGCACACCGGGGGCATGCTACATTGACACTTCAACAGAGACAAACGCATTTGGTACTTCCATGGCAAGGCCCCTACACTGGACTGTCGTACGCCAGTCCACTCCGCTTACACTCACAAGGGGTATGACACAGCTACATGGCCCAGGTCTACCCCACTGCCTGAGGTGACATGGTTGTTTCCACTGTACACAGCACAATGTAATGTGGTAGAACCCGGGCCCTCATGCAAACATACTGACCACACGAACACACTTAGATGGTTTGTGGGACTGGCTATGGGCATGCGCGCCTGTCCCCTTTTATTGCCAGGGTCACATTCCAGTGATGCCTGTGCTGGATCGGTGTGAGGTGAGTGTAAGCTACCCCTCAGGGGCTGGTTGGTTCTGGCAACAACTACAACGGTGATCAGGCAATCAGAAGTTCAAAGTCCAAACAGCAAGGGTCCATTACTTGAGCTGTATGGAGTTAGTGGCCCTGGATGCATTGCGGCCGGCACAGCCACACCACCACAGGACGATGATTTGAGGTGCTCTGAGGTAGGGCCACTCGAGCTGAGTGGGTCCTCGTCGATGTCCAAGGTGAATGTTGCATAGGGTTTTGGGGGACAGTGTCACAAGGATTCTGCTCCTACACAGAACTGTGCACAGAGACCCAGGACCTCAGTGAATTGTGGTGTACCAAAAAACTCACCTTAGTACCTAGAAACCCTAACCAGCTAGCATCAGTGTCTCATTAGCTCTTCCTCCTATAGCAAAGGAACTAATGATTAGACAACCTAGAACATGCGACTTAAATTATACTCACTGATGGTGGGAGGGAAGAACACTCTTTTGTTATACTCTCATACCAGTCCACAACAGGAGTCAGAAAGAGACACCGGAAGGGTTAAAATATTTATTTTAATGACGTGCTCTCAGGCGCAGTATCTTTGATAGCATAAGTATACATATGATTAGAAATAATATGATCAGCATTGTTACAATTCCATAAAACAAAAAAAGGAGAAATCATATTATAATGACAGTGAACATAGGTACTATAGCGCCTTGTAAATCACCCTCCCTAGATAGGAACTATGTTTTATAAACTAAAGAAGGTCTCATAGGCTTGTGTGGGGGACCCTCATACCTCTATGATCAACAGGCATAAATCACATCGGGATCTGCAAAAGCTCTTTGTCTCTGGATTCGGAATTCTTCCAAGTGTGTGAAATCATGGTTAGCGTGTGATATTAAAGGCGCCAGAATCTCTGTTGGCGCACAGCTACATCTGTGTTATGGCTAAAAACGTGATCTCATCACTTCGTAAAACAGCCACTCTGTTATGATAACCTTGAAGTCTGGAGCACTCACTGTGCAGACTAGGGACACAATGTAAGTCTAGGGATGTGCAAAGTAAGCCCTTCTCATGCGAAATAATGTTCGCAGTCTAAGTTACAATAACAGCCAAAGACAGTGTTGTATGCAAAAAGCAGCAAGAAGGTAAAATGGCATTTAAACTTCTAATAAGCTCATGCTAACATAACAGTGTATACATACTAGGCTCAAGCCTCACTACATCCTCCCTTTGATCGGAGAACGTACAAGAAATAGGAACAATTTATAGAACGCAGAGTTCAAATTCGAATGAAACAGAACCAAAGTTAAAATTTTCGCCATAATCGTAAATAGTGAGTAAAGTCCGAATTAGTAATTTAAAAATTCAACAGTGACATGGGATGTTGAAGGATATAGAAAACGTAAAAAAGAAGAAGCCCCAAAAATATTCATAGTATTCCATCAGTCCTGTACGTGTCTATGAAGCCGAGAAAAAAAAAGAGAACTCACTTCAATCCAACAGCGAATAGGCACAGTACGTTGCAACAGCCTCCAACAAGAAGTCATTGTTTTCTTCAGTGAACATTTCTGCCATCCAATTAAACAACGAAAAAGAACATACATGTTCTTCAACAGTCGGAGCCTCTAGCACAATAAAAGGACAATTCGGGTGTCGTTCTAGATAACTGTTTGCCGAAAATCATGGGCTGCAGACCATATATTCCAATAGCCCAGGATCTATGTGCAGCTGCGCAGGCCATAATTCCAACTCCAGAACAGTCTAGTTAATGAGCAACTAAGGGACTCATTAGTAGATCACAATCCGGGTTAGGAGACACCGTATTGCAGAGACACAAATCCAGAGCCCATTCAAAATCACAATCCAGGCAGTGGAAAACTGGCTGCACGCATGTAAAGTACGGGAAGCAGAAAGACAGACCATATGCCACACTCAATGTAGCCAGAGGCAGCGACCCATAGTATCCAAGCATTCGATCACGAAGTTGGAGCAGCCTGGGCGGGTCGTCGTGGGGCAGAGGATGTGCAACTATTTTGTAGCAAGCAAATTAATAGCAGCACTCCAGCAGCTAAATCGAGGATTAACGGTAAACCTCCAAACACTCTGGAAAATATAGGATGAAAAAATGCCGGTAGCACACCAAATATAGTTTGGAATGAAGTCACAAGGCCAGAATTACTACTTTAAAAAAGTGAGGCAAGCCCAAGGTTGACGAGCCATTGAAAATAGTATGAATCAAAGCTCCAAAATGCAGGGGCAGATCAGTATATAATAAGGCATGTACCTCGGTACGAGTGTTAGCCACGTGTAGGACGAATTCTACTATGTGCAGATGTAAGGGGGACATCTTTTTGAGACAAAAGAGCTCTTATTCGACTCATCTTGTTGAACTCTGCTTTCAAGGTCAGAAGGGAAGGCCAGATGGATACATTGAGCTTCCCATACGGAGGAGGAAACAGGACATTCTTACAGAAGACTACACGTTGGGAGACTGTAACGATATACGGAATCCCAGCCAGCATACCACAGCAATTTTCATTATTTAATGATAAATAACTACTGTTTGCTAACAACGTGAAAGTCGGTGTAATAGCCAGTACAGGGGTACGTTTTAAAATACAAGCCACATTCGGAGCATCAGTATTACAAGAACCATGCAATTGGATATGTCTACAGACAAGGAAGTGGTCGGGAGTGGAGGTGCATTCTTCACCCTTTAAATAAACGTCTTTACCCTCCCTCAGACACCTATATGTAAAGGGCAGAGACCAAACTTCTTGGAGATGTGCGCTACCTAATGGCTCATATCTACCTATTGCATAGTGCTTCATACATGATTTAAATTTGAACAGCGAGAAAGGGAGGGTGATTAACCCATGTATAAGGCCAAACTGCACTATTTGTTTCGGCTACCAAAAAATGCTAACGTTTCAAGTTTTTCAATAAGCAAAAGTGAAAACGTAGCATCTTTCATTGACATGAATTGTTGTTTAACAGTCAAATTAAATGGTAAAAATAATGAGGACGTGTTCATGTAGTCCCAAGGCACCTGTCCGGATTTTAATGTTCGTAAAGTCCATGCAAACTGCATAATAGAACATAATTGGTTTTGACCATGGCACAAAACTCAGACCTCATTTTGCACAATATCAACGACAGAAGAAACAATGTTATCCAAAGTATAAATTCGGGAAGAAAGTGTGTTAATGCTATTATCTACCACTGCAAGCACTTTTTCTAATTTAGCTTGGTCAATAGCACGTAACCTAGATGCAGCTTCAATTTGGGACAGTTTCCAAAGCTCATTATATACAGCATAAACCCACCTTTTGGATCTGCATAAACCCATCTTTTGGATCTGCCTGTAGCAGGACCTTCCACAAAGTCATTCAAATCAACATCGCTAGTCAATCTAGACAAATGTAGTTTAACCGACGCTAGGGTGGAATGTTTGAGCCAGCTCTGACATAGCTTGCCTACAGAATAAGTCGTGACAGAATGTGAACTCTCAAAGCGAGGGTCCACGCGAACTTGTGTATAGCCGGGGGTCAAACCCAGAAAACGATGATGGCAGGAATCTGCACTTTTTTGCCATAATAACCAGCCTTGGGGATCCAAACTGGAAATGTTAAAGGACACAATTTTCAACAGAGTCTGTACCTCACTAAGTGACAAACTGGTGTTATTATCCCAATTGGAATATTCTCCCAAATCAGGAATAGCAGGAGCATTTAATGTTTTAGAAGTAGCCAATCCAAAGCAGGTGGTTTGTGAAATGGTCGAATTCAGAAACAACATATGGTTCGGGATGAGGCATGCACGATGTAAAGCCTCAGTGCCTTGCACTTGCCAATGTTTTGAACCCCAAACAGATTTAAGATCAATAGTATCTCTCCACAGCTCGTAGCCCCCTACAGCCAATTGATGGATAAAGGACTTAGAATACAGTAGTTTTGTGTGGGTAAGTCTAACCTTGGAAGAGGACTTTTCAGTCATCTTAAAATAAAATGCACTAGGATTAGTCTGATCAAAATCAGTTAAATAGGAAAACTTTTTCAAAAGAGTATTGGAGCTCCCTTCAACAGGAGCTAGACAATGTTCCTATTGTGTTTAATTTACCACATTTCTAAATGTGTTGGTCTTGTGCAGAAAGTGATTGCCATAGTGTTGGTAACAAAACAAATCAGCATAGTTAGCAAAATCTAAATACAAATCTTAAGCATCAAAGGCAGCATAATATTTCAAATCAGAAAACACAGCCTCCATGGCTTGGACATCCCAATCATCAGAGTGAATATTTCGTTTAACCACATCCCCATTGAAACGCAAAGTACATTAGGGACATTAATAACCTCTGTTGGGCCATGGATTTGAAATTTCAAAGCATCCCATGCAATCCCATCCAAGCAGGCCAAGCAGTGATGTTCATGAAAGTCTGGTCCCTCTTCATTATATAAGATGAGGAGTGGGGTAAACTTGGGAACTTGGGGATTTATAGAGTGCAATTGTTGCCCGAGGGCGTCCAAGCGCTGGGATAGCCGTGACCTACAGAGAACGAGGAGGGGGGAACAGCAGTTAACAAGCGGATGTGAATAAGTAATTCTTCAGTTGCTTGCGGAACACAGTGAGGTTCTGAGTGGCACTGAGATGGAGTGGCAGAGTGTTCCAAGCCTTGGAAGCATTGTAAGTGAACGTCCTTCCGCCGGTTCTGGCTCTTTTTATTCTTGGAACCACTGCTAAGAGAGTCTGGCTGAAACGAAGACTTTGATTTGGGATGTAGTGGGTGACCAGATCACGGGTGATGGGTCCCATGTCCCAGAAGGCTTGATGGGCTATGCAAAGCGCTTTGAACAGAACTCTCTGCCGAACCGGTAGCCAGTGAAGGCTAGTCAGTCCGGTCCTCACTGAGCGTCTGCGAGAGATTTTGAGTAGAAGGCGAGCTGCGCAGTTCTGTACAGTCTGTAGCCTGCGAAGGGTGTATCCTGGTGCGCCCAGATAAAGTGCGTTGTTAAAATCAAGGCGTGAGTGAATGAGACCTTGAATGGCTGCCTAATTGGCTTCCATAGGAAGAAGAGGAAAAATTGTATTTAGTACTCTCATAATGCCAAAACAGGTGGCTGAAAGTTTTGTGGCTTGGACATTGAAAGATAGAGAACTGTCCAGCCACACTCCGAGGCTTTTGATGGTGGTTTTTGGGGTTAGGGGGGGTCCTAGGCATGGTGGCCATAGGGAGGGGGGAAGTGTCGGCTCTATGGGTCCCAAGAGCATCAGCTCAGTTTTGTCTCCGTTCAGTTTCAGGGATGATGACGACATCCAGTTCCTCACTTCCTCCAGGCATTCTCTAAGCCCGCCTGGCGCAGTTCGGGATGCCTCCTGCGCCAGTGAGACCACCAGCTGCGTGTTGTCCGCATATGAGATGATCTTGACTCCAAATGGGCGGACGACACTAGCCAGCAGTCTCATATATAGGTTGAATAGCAGGGCTCAGAGAGGAGCCCTGAGGAACTCCACAATTTAGAGGTCTGCTGGAGGAAACAGAGTCGCCATCAAAAACCCTGAAAGATCTGTTCTCCAGAAAGGATTCAAACCATGCCCAGGCTTTATCCTTAATCCCCACACAGGACAGGCGGCTCAGTGAGGTGACATGACTGACCGTGTCAAATGCCGCGCTTAGATCAAGGAGGATCACTGCCACTGATCCTCCCTGATCCAAGATTTTCCTCGTTTCCTCTATGACCATGAGGAGGGCGGTCTCTGTTCCGTGCTTAGGTCTGAAACCCGTCTGAGTAGGATCCAGTATGTGATGGTCTTCTAGAAAGTTCACTAACTGTTGGTTCACATATTTCTCCAAAACCTTGCTCAATCAGGGGAGCAGAGAAATAGGGCGATAGTTAGCCAGGTCAGACGGGTCCAGATTGGGTTTCTTGATCAATGACCTAACCATGGCCTGCTTCCAGACGGTTGGAACAGTGCCAGAGGAGATGGAAGAGTTTAGTACATCTCTGATAACGGGCAAGGTGGTATGGGATGCTGCCATTAGGATGTCAGGAGGGGCAGGGTCGGCCGGAGAACCTGATTTGACACTGAGGGCTAGTGATTCTAGAGTGGAGAGGTTTAGTGGGGGAAAATGGGTTAAGCTGTATGGAGTGGGGGGATGTGGCGGGCTAGGGAGATTATTAGGTTGATTAGATGAGCCAATGTTTGGGGAAGAAAAAGTTGAATAGATTTTGTTAATTTTCAGATAAAAGAACTCGGCAATGTCATTACATTGGACGACAGATTTCTCGACATGCATCGCAGGGGATGGGTTTGTTAACTTTTTAATGATCTGGAAGATCTCTTTGGGTTTAGATTTCGCCTTCAAGATTTTGTCGGCGAAATACGTCAACTGAGCTGCTTTTATTTGGGTTTCATACACGTTGATGGTTTCACTGTACCGGGTTTTGTTGTCTGCCGAATTGTCTAAACGCCAGCGTCTTTCCGCCCTTCTACAGAGACGCTTTTTTTCCCTAAGAGACTGGGTATACCAAGGGGCGGTTTTATGGGGTCGCTTCAATACAGTCTTGCTCATAGGGAGAGTAGAGTCAAGAGTGTGAGTGATCCAGTTGGTATAGGCCTGGTTTGCTAGGGCAGGATCCTCCTGTATCTCTGGTTGTGAGCTAGCAAGTTTGATGCACCACTTGTCAACCTCGAGGCGCGACCAGGCTCGCCTGAGTTTGGTGGTGAGGGCGGATGGAGAGATTTTAAGCGTAGTCCATTTGAAGGGGATTAAAAAGTGGTCAGTCCAGGGTAAGGAAATGCCTGGGTCCACTGTGAGATCAGAACAGTTCGAGAAAATTGGATCCAGTAAGTGGCCTTTTACGTGAGTAGGGGAGGGGACAAGTTGGGTGAGTTGTAGAGCTGCTAGATCCTCTAATAGGATGGCAGCTGTGTGGTCCGAGGGGGAGTCAAAATGGAGGTTCAAGTCGCCCAACACTGTGAAGTTGGAAGAGGTACTGACTCTGCTGGCCACATTAGATGGCAGTGTTTCAAGGAACTGCATCGGGAGGCCGGGCGGGCGATAGATAAGGGTGCCTGAAAAGCAGATGTTAGGAGAGAGGTTGATGTTAAAGCCCATGCTCTCGCAGTCCGAGATGGTCTCAGAAGAGAGTCGACAGTGATATTGTTCCTTATGGATGATAGCAAGGCCTCCTCCTCTCCCTTTTGGCCGGTCTTGCCGTGTGATTTGGTAGCCAGTAGGGAGGGTCTCTACTATCGCCGGGTTAGAATCACTGGTAAGCCAGGTTTCCGTAAGGAACAATATATCCGGGGTATATTCCTCTATCAGTAAGGCCATTTCGGCACTATGCTTGGGCAGTGAGCGGCAGTTTAGTAGGAGCATATAGAAATCATGTGTGGTCGTTGTGCACAGGTTAGATTTAAGAGGTGCAAAACAAGTAGGGCAGGTTGATGGTAAGTCCATGGCTTGAAGGGAGTGCCAAGAGCAAGTGTTGGCAGGGGGCCTTAATTTGTACAGGGTTGCCGGAGTGTAGCATCTGCGCGATGACGGCTGGGATGCAGGGAGGGTGGCCCAGGGCCCGGACTCGGCGCGGGCAAGCGCAGACGAGCTTGCCTTATGCGCGGCTTCGGCGCATTCGTCGCGCCCGCTGCGCTTGTCCGCTGCGCTTCCGGCACATGCACATGTTTTGTAGCAAGAGGGCAGTGAAGAGGGCGTGGCCTTGAGTGGGCGTGTCCCCGTCCTGTCGTGAGGGATCCAGCTGGTGGGACCGGCGATTTCGCCCTACCCAGCGCTCGTTTTATTGTTCGAATAGGTGCCTGTGCACAGTAATCGTGCAGCAGACAAGTGGGTAAGATTTTAAAACAAAGTAAAAATTTTCAGTTTACACAGTTTAAAAACACGCAATTCCCTGCTGCTCCCGGCTGTGGCTCAGGAGCTTGACTGGCTATCAGAGCGCTTGTGGTTCAGCGCGCTATTTGAGTGAAATTGACTAAAGGGGGCGTGGCCTCGAGTGGGCGTGTCCCCGTCCTGTCGTGAGGGATCCAGCTGGTGGGACTGGCGATTTCGCCCTACCCAGCGCTCGTTTTAGTGTTCGAATAGGTGCCTGTGCACAGTAATCGTGCAGCAGACAAGTGGGTAAGATTTTTAAAACAAAGTCAAAATTTTCAGTTTACACAGTTTAAAAACACGCAATTCCCTGCTGCTCCCGGCTGTGCCTCAGGAGCTTGACTGGCTATCAGAGCGCTTGTGGGGTGCCAAAGTTCCAGCAATTAATCTAATTGTAGTTCTTTCGTTAACATAGTGTCCATTCACAAGAAGGAAAAAATACACCACAAAACCTATGGACATAAATAAAAATATCGAAAAAAGCACAAGCCAAATATAAGTCCATGGGGTAATCAAAACACTTTTTTTAAACAATACAGCAAAAATTAAGACTTTTGAAGGGGTCATTGACGTGTTAGAAGCAGTGTCAAATGAAAAACGTGATTGATTAGCCAAATCTAAATTGGGCATAGATAAGTCAATTGGATAAGTGTACTCAGTTTCATTAACAGGATCACCAGCCAGTGAATACAATAACAGATTTGTAAATGTAGTCATCTCAATGGCAACATCATGCCTGGTGGAAAGTGCCGGAGCCAAAACAGCGTTCTTCAGCATCGCTTGGCAAGAGACCGCTGGTGTCATACTATGAAGAATCGGCCACTCAGTGTAGTTTGACATTGTCAATGGAGATGTACCTGTTTTCCTTTCGACCAGGAAGTGGAGGTAAAATGACTGTCCTTGTCCCTGCACGCCGAGCACAAGAACTGGAGCATGATAGGAAGGGTCGAACTCTTTCTTGTTCTCAATCTTCTCTCGAACCAGTTCTTCAACTCGGGTAGCCAGCCAACTACCGGAATCTGCAGCGCAGCATCAGATGTGGAGGGCAAACGTTCCTTTGCAAGACAGTCTCTGGTCTTTTGTAGGTTCTGTAAAACATTAGAATGTTCATCTACGTCAAAGGATGCGGCTGCCACCGCCATGTCTAGACCTTTAAGGTCCGGAACAAACATTTTGATTCCAAAGAGAATTTCGTATGGGGTCCGCCCACCCAGAGACCTTCTAGGGAGATTATTAAGTGCACGTTGCATGCCATTGAGGTGGCCTAACCAATTGCGACCTGTACCTATAACGCTAGTTGTCAAGGATTGCTTTAAGTCACGGTTCATCCGGTCCACAAAACTATTGCCCTCAGGCCGATATGGAGATGAAAATTTGACTTGGACCCCCCAGTGAACGCATGGCATCCTTGTAAGCCTTAGAGGCGAACTCTGGACCCTGCATGAAAGGTACCACATGCAAACATTTCCACAAAGACAGGCAAATCCCTGGTGACAGTTTGGGAATCAGCACTCCGATGGGGCCACAGCCCTACAAAGCATGTGCAGGAGTCAACTGCTACTAAGTTATACTTATACGCAGTATCTGAGGAGGAAGGGCCGTAGTGATCTAAATAAACACAACCAAGTGGCTTATTAGAAATGTACAACTGTGCCTGGGGCGGGCGTGTAGCAGTAGAAGGTTTATTCTGCTGGCATATATCACAATGAAGGACATAATTAGGTGCTTGTTTGTACAAACCCCGCCACCAGTACAGCTGCTGCAGTAGAGATACAGTAGCTGACACACCGCTGTGTGCCGAGACCAAGCGCTCATGAGCAGCTGTAATCAAAGACTGCCTGCAGTCCACGCTGGGCATCAACCTGTCACCAACATCGTTAATTCTCACATAAGGAACTTTATCAGGACTTAAATGATAAGAGTTTAGAAGGGAAACCTTTTGGGTAATTACCTCCCTTCTTTGTTGCGGCAATAGCTGCCAAGATGTCATCATCAATCTTAGTTTTGGAACGTGCAACTGCTGCTACTGAATATGCTGTAACTGCTGTCTTAGCCGCTTTGTTGTCAAGACTATTGCCCACAGCGTGAACTCCTACATGCTGGTGACCAAGAGTATGAATCACAAAAATGAGGGGGAGCTTCACTTTAAGCTCAGCCACTCGAACCCAGATCATTGTAAGTTTTATTGTGCCACCCTTGGAGTCACAATGGTAATTTTGAGTCCAAAAGGGTAAACTGTCATTGTAGGATTGAACACAGTAGTAAGAGTCACTTACGACAAGAGTAGTCACACCAGGATATGCGTACTCCAATGTAAGCAGTAGAGCACAAAGCTGTGCCAACTGGGTGGTATAGTCTGTGTGTGCACGACATCGGACCTGAAATCACCATTTACCATAGTACCAACCACAATCGCACAGGCTGAAGAATACGTGTACCTTGAACTCGTAGCCGCTTGCGCGGATCCATCAGTGTATATGATACAATGGAAATCCTTTAAAGGCAGCATGGTCAGGGGAGCAGGATGAACAAACTCACACTGCAAAAACTCCTGAGTCTGCAGAGAGGAATCAAATATGAATGTAACATCCGGAGATGTCAAGGACGTCGCCCATTGTATCCACCTCTGGTGCAAAGCTCTTGCGTTCGGTACACTGGCTTTCATCACTGCCTCTAGGGCAGGGTACGGAGTAACAACCAAAATGCGCTTTCCCTGCGACAGTGCACGTTCCTTAAGAATCGCAATTTGCACTGCTGTCAAAACTTTTTCCACAGTGGACAAGTGTGACTTGTAAGCCATAGGGACTGTGTCACCCACATTATAAAGGAGGTACGTGAAACCCAGTGCCCCAGGAACGATTCTTATTACCAGGTTGCTGTGGTTATCACGAGTCAACAAGAATTTTGATTCTAGAAGATCAGCCTGCAAGGACTGCAAAATGGCTGAATGTGCAGGCAGCCAGCACGATTTGGAGAAAGTAGGTTGTACCAAAGCATAACGAGGCTTGATACGCTGGGCATGATCAGGAATGTAAGCACGCCCAAACTTCAAAAAGCCCAGCAAAGATTGTAGTTTTTTCAGTGCTGTAGGAGCGCGCAGCTGTGCGCATTTCTCCAGGAAGTGAGGTGCTAAACCTCGACCTTCATTGTTGAGCTCGTAGTCCAGGAACAACACTGTGTACTCTGCAATGTGAGATATCGCAAAGTTGAATTTATAGCCAAAGTCCGCAAAACGGCAAATAATGCAGTCTACTCGTAATAGATGCAGCCATAATTTGTCGTCTGTTAGATAGATGTCATCCACATACGAACAAGCATCTGGATCGAGTCCCTACAAAAGACAGACTATAAGGGCGGCAAAAGTGCCTGAACTGTTTTTATAGCCCATAACCAAATGTCGAAACTGACGTTGCTTGCCACCACTGGTAAAAGCTGTCCATCGACTACTAAGAGAGGACAGATTGTGTGCGAAAAAGCCATTAGAACTGTCAAGTGTGGTCTTCAACCTTTTACGCACAAGACTATCCACAAGGGCAGAACTGTGAGTATTTTGGACCGCAAATGTACGACAATGTGAGTTAAGGTGGCGGTAATCCAATACCTAACGGTACGAACCATCAGGCTTAGTCACAGTAAAAAGAGGGTTATTCATCGGAGACACAAACGTTTCATTCACACCATGATATTCCAATTGCTTAAGGATCTGTGAAACGGGAGCTTTCGCTTCACGTCGCATGGGGTATTGGGTTTGAGGCTATGGCATAGACCGCAAGGGAATCTCATGTCTCAGGAAAAATGTGTCCCATCCAAAGTGAGTACGGTACAATGCAGGCGCTAGCGCTTTAGCCCAATCTTCTGCAAAATGCAAAGCCTGATCCTTCGGCACTGTGTACGCGAAACTAGGGAAAATTACCTCCTCCCCTTGTCGAGCAGCTAAATCAAAAGGTGGGGGCCAGTTGACCTCTGCCAACAAAATGTCATATGTAGTAGTATTAAGATTTTCCCAAAATACCCCTTTAACAGTACGTGGTATGTCGCCTTCAATTAAAAGAACAATTTCAAAAAGTCTTCCAGGGGGAGCCACTCTAGTGTCAGCCGTCTCAACTACAACAAATGAGTCAGTCGCTGTCTCCTTCAGTAGTGGACGCAGGGCCTCACGCACTATGATAATCTCCGCCGCGCTGTCCAACAGCATCAGCGCCCATGTCAGATTCCGAAGCTGCGTTCTCACTATCTGTGGCATATCTAGCTGTTAAAGCAGCAACTTTCTTTTTCTGAAACTGGGGTCATGGACGCGGTGAGTCGTCCTGCTTGCCTTTACTGTCGGTCCTGCGGAGCTGCTCTTGTGTTGCACCCCGTCCTCTGCCGCCTTCTCCTCCACCGGTGGGTGAGACCGATGTTTCCTGTTAAGAGCGAGGAGAACGTTGTTCAGGAACCTGAAAATGATCAGGTGACTTAATAGTAGCACGGTCGCGCAATTCATATGTGCGCTCAGTAGACCCAGGCACAGGTGAAGGGGGACGGGACCCCTTTTTCTGTTGCTTTTTTCACTGTTTTTTATTTTTGGACCAGGTCTGTTTTTGACCTGCGGGGCGTTCATCTTTGTCAGACTTCGCCACCTGTGTTTGCTTTTGCCCTGCCTTGGCAAAAGCTTAACACCTAAACTATTACGGCCAATGGTCTTATAAGCTGCCGTGATAATTTTGGGTAACTGACGGGGTTTCTCTCGTTGGGGACATCGCATAAAGCATTAGACACCTGGAAGCTTACCGCATCGCCCTTAAAATTAGCAAGGACTAGATTGGAAACTACGTCAAACACTCCAACGAGTCTCATTCCCAAATCAACAGCTGCCTCCGGTCCGTGCTCACCCTGAACACGTTTTATGACGGAGAGTAGGACAGTCATTGAAGGCTTGCCGAAGCACCCCGTATAGACTGCCGCAAATATCATACCCCATGTGTTACAGTCAGTCACTTCAGGTACTAAGTCTTTATGCAAACTTATGGTTAGAATCCTGTGCTTCTCCACAGGAGTCGTGTTAGGAAAAACTGCTTCCAGTTTGTCAAATTTCTCGGCAAGCCAAAAAGGCATTTCATCCTTATCCTGGGGACGCTTGCCCATAACTGCATTAACCATAACGGGACTAAGCTTCAACCCGTTTGGCCCAACTAGATGCGCCGCAACAGCAGGGCCCCCGCCTGGTATGTTGCAGGATATATACTGAACCAAAGCCCTAACAACTGCAACCGCAGAGGCATAAAGGGGCCTCAATTCAAGTAGGATACATTCCCCTGCACGCGGGTGTGGGGTAAATCCAGCCAAAACAGGCCAAAATGTGCCTGGAATGGACAATGGACCTAATCTAACTGCTGTTAGAGTGTGGGGAAGGGCACCATCAAACCAAACGCGTTGCTGCCAAGCAGAAAGTGGAACTTCCTATGTCCTATAAGGAATATACTCTCTGGGCACGGCAGTGGGAGTGTAAGTATGAAACACATTAGAGTTTGCATGTACCACAGGAAACGTAACCCATGAGTAGAAAAGCTCAAATGGGTGTGCCACATCCGCACTCACAACAAAAACTACAGCCATGCCTTCCAGGGCTACGTTATACCCTTGCAAATGATTGTGAACCGCCATCCTACTATGCTGTGGGATGTCGACGGCCTCCATTGAGTCACAGAAAGATTAAAGTACAATGCAATGAATATAGCACAACTGGGTAGTAATTCAAATAGAAACCGTTTTGAAAAATATCAAGCTTGAAAAGACCTATTTAACTATAGGTAGGTTTATCCTTCACCATTGCCAACCGGAAACAATAATGAGGGGGTCGTGGACTGATATAAGCACTACTCGAGAGTCTCGCAGTAAGACCACTAAGTTGGGTGCACCATGTTGCAAGGATTCTGCTCCTACACAGAACTGTGCACAGAGACCCAGGACCTCAGTGAATTGTGGTGTACCAAAAAACTCACCTTAGTGCCTAGAAAACCTAACCAGCTAGCATCAGTGTCTCATTAGCTCTTTGTCCTATAGCAAAGGAACTAATGATTAGACAACCTAGAACATGCAACTTAGATTATACTCACGGATGGTGGGAGGCAAGAACACTCTTTTGTTATACTCTCATACCAGTCTACAACAGGAGTCAGAAAGAGACACGGGAAGGGTTAAAATATTTACTTTACCAACGTGCTCTCAGGTGCAGTATCTTTGAAAGCATAAGCATACATATGATTAGAAATAATTTGATCAGCATTGTTACAATTCCATAAAACACAAAAGGAAAAAACATATTATAATGATAGTCAACATAGGTACTATAGCGCCTAGTAAATCACCCTACCTAGATAGGAACTATGTTTTATAAAGTAAAGAAGGTCTCTTAGGCTTGTGTGAGGGACCCTCATACCTCTAGGATCAGCAGGCATGAATCACATTTGGATCTTCAAAAGCTCTTTCTCTCTGGAAACGGAATTCTTCCAAGTGTGTGAAATCATGGTTAGAGTGTGATATTAAAGGCGCCAGAATCTCCGTTGGCGCACAGCTGCATCTGTGTTATGCCTAAAAACGTGATCTGATCACTCCGAAAAAGAGCCACTCTGTTATGATAACCTCGAAGTCTGGAGCACTCACAGTGCAGACTAGGGACACAATGTAAGTCTAGGGATGCTGCAAAACAAGCCCTTCTCATGCGAAATTATGTGCGCAGCCTAAGTTACAATAACAGCCAAAGGCAGTGTCGTGTGCAAAAGGGTAAATTGGTGTTTAAACTTCTAATAAGCTCATGCTAACATAACAGTGTATACATACTAGGCTCAAGCCTCACCACAGCAGTGTAAGGTGTTCTTCCAGGGCATGATACAGCAGACAGAACCAAGCAGAAACAGACAATGTGGAGGAGATGAAAGCTACAGACTCATTTTGCCCACCAAGTCAGTATCTTCCAGGTGACGGAGGGTGACTTCATCTCCAGGGAGACCCCTATACGTTGCGGAGTGCCCCAGGGCTCGTCATTGAGGCCAACGCTCTTCAACGTGTATATGTCACCCCTGGAAAAAATTGTCGTCCCGTATGGTATTAAACTTCTGACCTACGCGGACGACACTCAGATGGTTGTCTCCCTCAGCCAGTCAGATAACCCCACCATTGATCTGCATTCCTGCCTGGGGGACATAGTCAGTTGGATGAACGCCTCCCATTTAAAGCTCAATGGGGATAAAATGGAGCTAATGGTATTGGGTAATCAGTCCCATTATCGTCCGGAGTCTCTATGGCCCCCGAGCATGGCCCCCCCCCCAATCCCCAAAACTGACATCAAAAGCTTGGGGATCTAGCTGGATCATAATCTAACCCTTAACACCCAGGCCAGAAAAACATCGGGAACTTGCTTTGGTCTACTACGCACCACCCGCAAGATCCTCCCCCTGCTTCCTTTCCAGTCAAAAACATTACTCCTACAGGGTCTTATCCTGTCGAGACTGGATTACGGAAATGCCCTTTACCTTGGTTCACCAAAGAAAGTTATTGCCAGGCTGCAGGTGGTGCAAAACGCGGCCGCCCGGATTCTCACGGGCACAAAAAATCGTTGCTCTGCTAAACCAGCAATCAGAGCACTCCATTGGCTTCCGGTGGAGCAAAGGGTGCAGTTTAAGGCCATGTGCTTAACTCACAGAATCCTCCACGGAAACGCCCCGCCAGTCCTTAAAGATCTCGTGATGCCTTATATCACAAACAGAACCCTCCGATCCTCTAATGTCCACCTCACTCAAATACCTAGGGTTAAGAAAACACGCTCCGGAGGCCGGCGGTTCTCCTACCAGGCGTCCAAGATGTGGAATGTTCTCCCACTGGACCTCCGTGCCCAACCTAACCTTCTGTCCTTCCGCAAATCCTTGAAGACGTGGCCATTCCCTTGACTTTCTTCTTGCTTCCGCCTGACCTGACTACATGGATTTTCTGTCAGAGCTGGGACGCACTTGGGCAGCCATGCGCTTTAAAAATCTCATTCCATTCCATTCCATTCCATTCCATCAGCCACATGATGATGAAGACAACCCCAGGCCATATACTCAGACGCCACTAAAGTTCAACCAGTGAGTGTCCATGAATGTCGGGCACAGAGTTAGTGGCACCGGAGCTGGAAGGGCATGCAGTCTGGAATGAGGCATGTACAATGATATGAACTTTGCCATAAATAAATCAAGACTCAGTTCCAAATGTGTGACCTACTCGACTGCAGTGTAGGCTAGAGGCAGCAGACAGCAGGGGCACACAATCACGTGTCGTTGGCTTGCGATGCACAGAATTAGTGACACCGGAGCAGTTGTTGGTAGTGTTCGATCACCTCCGTAACGATGATCCTTTTTTCCTCCGGACTGAACCGCGTCTTCTTCTTACTCCTCTCCTTGCATACAATGATATGAACTCTGCCATTGAGAAATCAAGACTCAGTTCCAAATGTGTGACCTACTGGACCACAGTGTGGGCTGAAGGCAGTAGTCAGCAAAGGGAAAACTGACACATGTTGTTGGAATGCTATGCACAAAGTTGGTGGCACTACATTGAAGGGAGTACAGTGATATCAAACGTCCCGTTAACATATGAACTCAGCCATCAGGATATCAAGACTCAGTTCCAAATGTGTGAGCTACTTGACCGTGGTGTAGGCGGACACAGTGGTGGAGTACGTCAACGAGTAAGGAGTGCTGGGGGCCTGTGTCGCGGAGGCTAGCTATGGTCTGAGGAGGCTGCCAATGTCATGGGCCTCGGACTTGGAGCTTGCACCGGCCAGTGGTGGGCCCTCTTTGACACAGGCCGGTGTCGGCAGGTGAGCAGTGAGGCCTGGATGCACAGGGGCGGGCAAGATGGGTGTGCAGGGACCAGCGGCCTGGGGTGCAGCAGGTACACAGGATCGCAGGCAACACCGCTCACAGCGTCGGCCTATTGGTGGAATGAGAGGCACCACCCTGGCAGACACGTTGGCCATTCCAGAAGAGATGCACACCCTGAGCTACCAGCTTTTTATTCACACCCCTACGCTGGCCTGGCCCCGCTGGGCCAGCCCACTCTGCTCAAGCGTACGGGGGGGACGTAACAAGCTACATTTCCGCCATCCTCCCCACTGGCTGAGGTAACATGGTTGCATCCTCTGTCCACTACACTCCATGTCGACATGGATATGTCTATGATCAGCACATCCACACCACACTTGGCATTGTGTACATTCTCATTTATGGGTCACTTGCCTCCTTCGCACATGCCTGGTTCCCACCTCTCCCCACAATCTGCTATTGTGTGGCTGAGGTGCCATGCCATTTATGGCACATGTACATGGCTAGCCAGGGTTACCACAGTAAGTTGTGCTGTCGTGTCTGGTAGGTGGGCAAGTTTTTGGCATGTTGTATGTGAGTTTGTAATGTGGGCATTCCCAGAGTTGTGAATTGCATGATTGTGGAGTTGGGGTGTGTGGTGTTTTCATTTGGTACTTACAAACGAGCAGAGCATTTCCGTAGGTGCCATCCTGGAAGCGCTGGTTGATGATGGATTGTCGGAAGATGTAGGAATCATGCACACTGCCTGGGTAGTTGGTGATGACATTGGTGAAGAGTCCCTGGTGGTCCACTATTGCCTGCACATTGATGGAATGCATGTGCTTTCTGTTGCAGTAATTGTGTGCAGTGTCGGAAGGGAGCACAAGTAGAACATGTGTACAGTCAATTGCCCTCAACATGTGCGGGAAGCCGGCTATGGTTATGGCGTAGAAGCTTTGCCTGGTCTCCACCTGTTCCTGCGCAGTGTAGGGAAAGTGAAGATGCTGTGGTACCATGCTGATGATGGCATCCAAGACAGTGGTGAGGAACTTTGATAGGGCTGGCTGTGGGACTCCTCCGACTCTGGCAGTTGTTGGTAGGAAGGTACCAGAGGCCAACAGATGCAGGAGTCTGCGGAGGAATGTTGGTTGTCCACTATGTTGGTCCTGTCAGCCTGTGGGCAATGATGGTCAGGATGCGGAGGATGATTGTCCTTTTGAGCCTGTAGTGGGCAATGCCATCCTCTGGTGTTAGGTCTGTTAGGTCTGTGAGGCTGGTGCATTTTCTGAAGGTTCAATGTCTTTGTCTGCGCTGCCTCTGAGGTAGACGGGGGGGAATGCAGAGGTCTCGAGGGGGTAGAGAGCCTGGGGGTCGTGGCGGTGGATGTTGTGGCCCTCTTGGGGCTCCGAGCTGCATGATCAGTAGCTCCATGGCATCTGTTGTCCTTCTGGTGTGGCTCTGGGCTGGGTTCCATTTTATGGTGCAGGTTGTCATCTGACTTTACACCAGGTAAGAGCAGGTGTTAAATCCCTGCTGCTAACGTGCCTTATCGCCTGTTTTGGGATCTTATCACCGATCTGGCTGGTCGTTGAGAATATTGCAGAGTGGTGTTTTTGTTGCTTTTTGCACGGGAATACCTACTCTGCATATCATTAGCGTTAGTTGCTGGGGTTGGTTGTTAGCACCATTTGTTGCCACTTTAGCTGAAATAAAGTGCCGATAACTCAGCGATAAGTCCTTGAGAATAAGCCCCTATGTCTCCTATAAATAAATATTCGTTCTTCAAAACTGGTTTTATTATACTCAAGGCTTCATATTTTAAATAAGCATTTTTACTGAGGTTTGGTTTCACCAACCTTTAATTGTATTTCCAACTCGCAGGCATGCACTTTAAGAAATGTACTGAAGGCATCAAGAACTCAAGCAGACTCCTAAGAAGATTAAGGGACTCACCAGCAGAAAAGTATTGGAAAAGGGACATTACATAGGATTCCTAAACAGAAACTTGAGACAAAGCACATATTGACCAATGGTTGCGACTTAATTAGCCTGACACACTCAAAAATGGTTACAGATATTTAGTGACTTGTACAGTATCTCATTGTTCCTTGTGCTTAGGAGATTTCTCACAGATTCTCAACTGAAAACAGAAATCCTGCCTCAAAACTATGATTTTGAAAAGAAATGGCTGCCACAAAACAAATGGGATACATTTTGGAAGTCAAAATTAAGGGCTACTAACTATGTAACTATGAAAACGTATTACTGGGGAAACCTCAGTAAGAGTCAGAGCTCAAATCTAACCAGGATACTGAGGGACAAATTCTGGAAAGCTGTGGGCTTTGATGCCAATCTACAAAAGGCTGCCAACCCAAACTGCGCTGGGCAATCAGCTGTACATTACACTTGGTTATAGGGCCAGACATAAGCTAATAGTTTTATATCCAATCAATGAACTGGCATGATATTTGACCAGCTGTTACCAAGTTAAGCCCAGTGCAGGAATCACAGGGTTCAAGCAGATCCAGTCCATTTCTTTCTGTATCCTACGGGACTTAAAATGAAAAATGCTGCATTTTAATCATCCCATTAAGTGCTCCACACTTGATGGACTTGCAAAAATCTCAAAATATTAAAAGTAATCTGAACATGCAAGGTGTCTGGCGAGTGTTGTGCAGATTCATAAAACTGCAAATAAATGATTTTCGAAACCAATCTTTAAACTTCTACCCCAACGCCCCTTGCATGAATCATAATAATTCTACACTGGATTTCTCATGCAAACAGTCTGTCAAATGTCATGCATATTCATGAAAGAACATCATGGGCATTGCCACAGGAAATCATTTTGACCCTCCTTTAAACACTGACCCTGATCAATCTGCACAAAACTTGCAGGGCGCCCATTGTCAGAGTGACGGATTGTTAGACGGAGTCCAGTCCTGGTTTTTGCAGGAGCAAGAGCTTGCAAGCGGGAGCGGAGCAGAGTGAGAGCGGTAGCACAGCGGTAATTGTTCGGTGAAACCACAACACCGGTAACCGCTACTCGCAATCTGCAAACCCGCATCCCGGAGGTCGCAGGAGAGCTTGCCCTGATATCGCGGGATCGTGGGGGCCGCGGGAGAGCTCCGGTATCGTAGGAGAGCTCTGGTGCCATGGAGCCTAGGTGCTAGTAGTTGATTGAGCAGTTCATTGAGCCCCAGAGAGGCAGCGTTTTGTCACGTCGCTTTCAGCAGGGGAGGTGAGTGAGTGCTTGTATTCAGAGAGCTGGTGGTGCCCGGTGATACCTAAAGCTCGGCTCGTGCTTGGCTTGTGACTCCAGCCGCTACCTTAAGTTCATCTTGTCTCACTTCACCTGTGCTGCTGTGTTTGCGAGGAGTTGAGACCTCTGCTGCAGTTCTAGTCCAGGATTTTCTACGCTCCTTGAGAGTCTGCTGAGAGCCCATTGCGAGGGCTGCAGACACTGGGGGATGGAGGATGGTTGATGTATGTGGATGTATGTGGAAACTGATGAGCTGCTGAGCTAAGTTCTTGTATTTACGGACTATTTCAGCCCATCACTACACGCCACGCCACGCCACACCGCTACCTGGTCGATGTTTACAGGGGGACATTTTATACTTCAAGAGCATTTTTAGCGGTTGAGGTGGTGGTAGCGGGTGAGAGGCGTAAGTCTCTATCCTATGCGCGAGATGACTTCAAGAAAATTACGCTCTGGTCGTGTACTTACCTCATCGCCTAGCTGTATAAGGAAACTGAGGAGATCGTATAGTGGAACTTAAAATTTACAACACCTCTGTTATAAATCTCAATCTCAATCAACTATCACGGGTTTTCTTCAGAAAGCTCCCTCGACTGTTCCTGCGCGGGCAACATTGGGGCAAGATAGTATGCATTCCAAGTTTGCCTCAGTAACATCGCCCCTCCAGTCTACAGGGGAAACTCAGGGAAACCCTTATGGCTCCACGGGGAGTCTGAAAATGTCCCAGGAAGGGGCAAGGGGCCTGAAAAGATCAGGCACTGAAGATTACTTAATTAGCTCTTTACCGGATATATCTTCAAGGACAAACTTGGTTCCTGGCCCATGTGGTAATGATTCAATCCAACGGTCCCAACAGTCACAACTTAGCCTATACACCCCATTGAATTCATTAAAAATTGAGTTTTCTGCTGTTGGTATACCTGTTGCTTTGGACGCTGATCTGCACGTAGTGATGGGTTCGGATCATCCTCTTAACCAGCTGAATCAGGAATCCACTTCATTGAGCAGAAAAAAATCATCCAGTAAGATCGTGGGTGCATATGTCGCCCCTATGGAGGGGAACATCGGCAAAGGACTCAGTGTAGAGGGTGTGCTTGGGGGTGTTGGAGGAACTAGAGAGGATGCCGGGAAGGATAGTGTTGTAATGGTGGAAAAGGCTTAATTTTGTGGAGAACCCAATTTAAGGGAAGACTTTACACGCCCAGACATTGACATTGATGTAAAAACAAGGGGGTGGGGAGCCATCGACATACACCCTGTGAAGAACTCTGTGAAGAGCGGGTATCCAATGAGCAGTCCGAAGGAGAAGAACACTTGTACCGCAAACTCCCCACTCAGGCACCTCTCTTTGCCTTTATTATATAGTAGTACAAGTTCCCTGAATGGTAATTCTGTGGAGTCCGTCTACGATGCTCATGATGTTCATGATGTATTTTTGCCTTGTTCACAACCAAAGCTGGATAACGAGAGGGATGGTGTGACTTCGGAATTCTTTGTATGCATTGAAAGATTCTTAAGTTCTATTTTGTCTTTATTGGAGAAATCTGTTTTTAGTTCAGATCATATGCTGAAAATGATCTCCTTAATGTTGTTTGAAATACAAAAAGTAAATAAATTAGGCACCATTATTCCCCCCCCTATTATACCAGTGCAATTGGATGAACACACTGATGTTAGTCCCCCTTTACTTGTGCCCTGCTTAGAGCGGAGAGATGTGTCTGTTCAAGCAGGTACACCTCTCCTCTCATTGTCCCCAATAGAATCTTCCTGCAATCTCAAAAATGAAGAGCTAGGTTTAAGCTTACTCTTTGAGGAAGTTGCAGTGGGCCTTCCTCCGGGACAAGCCACACTAAAACTTTACCCTTTATTTATTAGGGGAAAAGGGGGGCCGGTGAAGCCATTAAGGAAGCAGAGAAAATCAAGGGTTATGTTGGGCTAAAAGGCGGGGGGAGGGACACAGGGGGAGGCCCCAATTCCATCCGACCCTCAAGCCCAACCTCCGAACCCTTTGACGAACTTGGGAACGAAAGCAGGGAAGAGGGGAGGGCTTGTAACAAATTGCAAAGGGGAAAATAGGAAGAAAAAACAAAAAAGGAGAAGACGATTACCTAAACAAAAAATGTTAAAGTTACACTTTCCACAGATCCCAGATAGCCAGAGTGTTTCTCAGACTGCAAAGGAGGAGGGTGGTTATCAACTGCTTATTGGGGAAGGTGCACCCAGGAACCCAGTTGCAGTACTTTCGTCTCCTAATGGGAGAGTTGGGGCTACTGGAGTAGCAACGGCATCATCAAGTCTTCCGCTGCAGTCCCCTTTAGTATCTCACCCTCTTCTGCTTAGTGAGGAAGATGATCCCTTGGGGAGGAGAAACATATTGGGAGGTGGAGATCCTATATTTCAAACATGGTCCCCAGCTCGGGGGGTCAAACTAGATGGTAAACTAGAGGTTGGTTTTTAACACATATATAGAGTCTAATGTGAAGGTACAGGTGGTTAATAATGGTGATAAGGTGCCTCTATGGATTCCCCAAAGAGATGCAGTAAAGAAATTCAATATGGTGCAGACTGCTTCATCGCCCATAGTGTATTTCATCTGGCTATTTAAGACTGAATCTGATCCAATAAATAGAGGTCTCCTTCTCAAACTCTTTTCTGAAATAGAGGCACTTAAGTTGTTAGAAAGCAGGGATAATCTAAATGTGAATATTATCCAGCACGAGAATGTTTCCTTCTCCAGAGTCACCTTCTGTTTTATGTTAGTGGCCACTTAGCTAAACAGAACTGTGAGCACTTTTTAAAACGAGGGTTAGATATAACTTCTGTATCAAATTCTGAGGATCATTCTACCAGGTGTAGTACAATCCTACGCCCACAGGATCTGGGGCCGGGTAATTCCGAGTTTCCTATGGGCAATGCTAAAAATATTATGGTCTCAATAAATAAAAAGGGCCGCTTAATAAATTTGGTGTCTGATTCTGTAGTCGCGTGTCATTCCCCTAATAAAGAAGATGACTTAGCACAGTGGAGTTGGGTAGCAAAAACCCTGAACACCAACTGTCCAGAGGTAGAAAGAAGTGCTCCTCTAAGGTAGCCAGGGGGGGCTACTTCTGTCCTGGAACATGGCCGGTCTGGGGCACGATGAGGAAAAATTGAATTATTTAAAATCTTTAAACCCTCTGATTATATGCCTACAAGAGACTTGGGCGTGTAAAGATCTTGATTGTAATGGGTTTTTTACTTTCTCATGTTACGCTAAGCACTCTGAAAGGGGACACGCTAGTGGGGGTGTCTACATTTTGCTTAAGAACAGTATTAATTGGAATCAGAAAGTTTTTTAACATCCATCAAATCTCTGTATTTGCCTGAAGCTGGCATGCCGGGGAGAGTTTGGTAGGCCCACCTTCTTCCTGGTGGCAGATCTCTATATCCCCCCAGGGAAATATTACGACCATCTGTTGAGTTCGCTTTTTTTTATATATGAGGGAGATAGCCATCATGGAAGAATGTCCTCTAGTGGTCTTAGTGGGAGATTTAAATGCTAAAATCTCTAATTCGTCGCAGCTAATATATGCTAACCCAGACAAGGAGGAAATTTGGCACATTCCCTAGTCCCTTTTACCGGATAAAATAAAAACGGACAAGCGGGGATTCCTTTTACTCGATAGCATTAGAAGTGCAGATTTGGTCATCCTAAATGGGAGGATGCCAGTCGATAAAACAGCTCAATTTACCTTTCAGTCTTCTCGTACACAAAGCCTATTGGACTGTGTAGCCATTTCGTATCAAATGTTTGGGGCCTGTGAAAATCTAGAGGTTGTCCCATCAGTTTGGAGTGATCACAGTGTAATATGCTTGACTTTGGCCTTTAACCTAGCCGCACTGAATCAAGGGCACTTGTGCCAGGGCACAATTGTTTTTAATAAATCTAATGGACGCTCATTTTGGACACAAAAAAATATATTTGAGGTAAGCGCGATAGTGAAAAAAACTCTTCCAGAACAGCATGGTAGCCTTTCCATTAATACTATGCAATTTTTTGAGGCACAAATGAGGGAGATAAAAAATTTAAGCACAGTACCCTCTGGCCGGTGTAGAATAAATTAGGTTCCATCTACACTGAAGGCTTTAAATTGCGAAATTAACAATTTAGTTCGGAAGCAATATAAACAATTTTCTACAGGTGTGCAACAGGAAATTAATCACCTAAAGCGAGTTAGAGGCCGTTATAAATTAAGAGTAAAGAGAGACGAGATGGATGCAAAATGGATAGGGTTGAGAGAAGCAGCGAGAGCCAAAGATACAAAAAAGTATTGGCACCTGATCGCAGAGTATTGTGATTATAGACAAAGGGCACTCCCCATTCCGATTCTAGAAAGTGAGTGGGTGGACTACATTTCACTACTATATAAATCTAACAGCTCAGTGACTTTTCAGATGCCTGTAATAGAGGAGGCTGTCGGTGTTGATTATGGCCCCCTGTCAGGGACTGAAGTGATAGGCTATATAAAGAACGCTAGAAACTCCGGTGCGCAAGGAACCGGATGGTATACCAATTATGCTAATTAAAAAGGACCCAGCTGGATGGGGAGCCTTCCTGGTGCCATTAATTAACTACTGCTTTCAATCGATTACTATTCCTTCATCTTGGAAGGGGAGCATTAGATTTCCGTTGTATAAAAAGGGCTCAAGAAGGTCACCTACTAGCTTTAGACAGATCACGCTGCTGGACGCTGCAGGCAAATTATTTGCAAAAAGTATACTTCAGCATTTGCAGCAATGGGCCCAAGACCAGAACATCTTACCGCCAGAACAGGCAGGTTTCAGAAAGAACCACGGAACGCTGGATAACATCCCGGTCGTCCAGACCATTGTGGAGAAATATGTTTTCTTAAAAAGCATGTTAGTCTACACAGCTTTTATTGATTTCTCCATGGAGTTTGACAAAGTGGATCGTCAGACGCTCTGGAGAAAGCTCTCTCTTCTTGGTATGCCATACCATGTCCTGGGCCTCATATTAGAATTACACACAGACACTTGGTGTCAAGTGATGATGGGTGGCTCGCAGGGGCTTTCCTGTAGGATTAATACACATAACGGTCTTAAGCAGGGTTGCCTGTTGGCCCCTCTTTTGTTTTCTCTTTATATTTATGACCTCCCCGAGAAATTAAACTCAGTAAAGGGGGATGCCCCTAAAATTGGTACAATGTCAATCAGCTCTTTACTATATGCTGATGACGTTTCAATTTTTGATTTACCCCCTATTGGCTTGCAGCGTCGTCTAGATGTTTTGACTAAATATGCGGAGGACCATTGTTTGAAAATCAATATTGCTAAAAGCAAAATTTTAGTCTTTCACAAGAAAGGTTTTTCAATAAAGAAAGGGTATAAGCGTCTGCTGGGTCAGGTAGAACTTGAATTGGTCAATACGTATCTGTATCTGGGGAAGGTTTTCTCAAAAAACGGGCGTGACTTAGAGCACATCAAATGGTGTGTTGGTAAGGCCGCCTCCCAGGCTGGAGCTCTAAATAGATTTTATAAGACCTGTGGGAAACGTCATTTTAATCATATTCTGGCAGTATTTAGGGTAAAATCCCCCCGACATTAACTTATGCCGCGGAAGTTTTGGATAGGAATTACTGGCTCTCTTTTGATAAGGCTGAAGGCCGGTTTTTCAATCAAATTTGTAACTTAAATTCCTTGGCTGCCCCACATGTTCTTTGTTTGGAATTCCATTTAGTTTCTTCTTATACTTTTTCTTTGGCAGCGGTTCTGAGGTGGGGAAACTCCCTTTTTTGGGGGGATGAGGGCACTTTAAGGGCCGCCTTGAAGTTGGAAATTTTTGCAAAATTAAAAGATAAATCGGCTTTTTTTGGATCATTTGCCTATGCAAACCATTTATTTGGGCTTAATTTAAACTGTGATTTACCCATGTCAAAGCCTGCACTTAAGTCATTACTAAAGAAGTCAATAAGCACAATTAGTACAGCAAGAGATACAGCCTTAAGTCATCTTAAAGCCCATAACGGGGTGATCTGTGTGAGTGCGACATGGAGCAGACCCCAGCCCTATCTTTCATGGAATATTCCACATGGAATCAGAAGGCTAATATTACTTTTAAGAACTAACTTGTTGCCCCTGAGAGAAGTAATTGGCATTTGGGAAAATACTCCTAGAGAGGCGAGATTTTGTGAACTGTGCTGTTCCCAAATACAGGATCTCAATCATGTGCTATTTGTGTGTCCAGAACTTCTAAGGGCAAGGCGAATGTTTCTGAGACCCTTATTTATCAAATATAATATTCGTTCTGCTCAGGAGGCAAGATCTTTTGTGTTGTCCCCTCCAAATGAAATGATTTGTTATAGAATATTTCAATTTTTTAAAAGATTCCTGGTTATTTATTAGAATTTCTTTTTTACTTCTCATCTTTTTTATGTTAACTGTTTAAGATTGAATTTTGTATTTGTTATAAAGTATGTCTTTTTATTGCATTGGTGTATTTTTGTGGACGTCCGTTGGAGTTCCGTAACAAATAAACTAAAATGAATGAATGAATGCAGTACCCATAGAATTCTAAACTTCTAAATATCCACCAAAATTAAAGGTGATTTGTCATATCATACCACCGTTATTAGCAAATGAACTCATTTTTTATTATCCCCGAACCCATCCTCATCAAATATGTATCCCTTGATAAACCTGAAAAGTTTAAAAGTACCAGAAGTAGCTTAAACATTCTGACCATCTTTCAAATGTGGGGCAAATTTGTCAAATAGCGCTAATGTTGTAGGCAAATACATCTTTCTAAATGATGACTGCTTTCTGAAATATAACCTCTTCATGCCCAGAAAGGACAATCTTTTAAAGCATAATTTATCGACAAGTACTGAATGAATTAAAACCAAAGAAAGTAAAGTAATTTATTTTTAACTTTCTACCGATACAGCAGATTTGGTTACATATGTTCTGTTGTTTTTACTGTATTGAGTAGCAAACAATCTACTAAGAGTTAAAATAGGAAATGTCGTTTTTGGGACAATCCCTTTAGTCTTGATGGATTTGCATAACACTTGCCACGAGATGGCCAATAATAGATATGCATTCTTTTTGGAAACATCTGTGCAGATTCCTCAAACAGTGCAAAAGTTGTGAGGTCTCTTCAGTGTGAATTTACCTTATTGCACATACGTAACCCTTCTTATCCTGGTTTTAAATAGTTCAAAATCAATACGCAAGAACAAATGTCAAGAAAGGCCCTATGTACGTAGTTGTGAAGAGTATACTATGTTATTCAGCAGTATTGTTGACGAAGCGAAGGGGCATCAAGACCATCATGTTTGTTTGTTTTTTCAGCCATTGCAAATGTTTATTTTGCAAGTTAGCTTGAAACGTTTTTTTGTCTTCAAAGTGCAGTTAACAATGGGAACTTATTCAAATGAGAAAGTAATTTTTATTAGGTCCTGCCTGGCAATGCAGCGCGCATGCGCTGCTCGCTCTGCAAGGGCTTCTTGGAATCAATTTTCTTTGAGAAGCTATGTTTCGGCTCCGCCCATTATTTCCATTGGTGTGCGTAATTTTGCATCATTATTTATGGTAAACGGTGCCTTTTGATTATGACTGAGGCTTTTTAGTCTCTCCTGTCCACTTTTTGCCCCGCCCACCCCCACTGGATCTTTTACTCTGCTGCGTGACACAGTGTCTTCTAAATACTGAGTGAGCTCTTTCTATTTTTATTCACACAATGGCGTGGTGTGGCGACAGCTTTTTTAAAGTCGGTAACCGCTTTTTTGTTTTTTTTATTGAAAGAGGATTTGCTGTTTTTCGAGCTAGCTGCAGTGCCCGCTGCATGTACAGAGGAAGGCATTTTCTGCGCCCTTATCCGTGCTTGTTTTAACGGTCTCCTTTAACTGATCGTGGAGCACTTTTAAAAAAAATCATTGCACATTGGTGTCCCAGACATCAGTAGCAGCAGGGAGGGGCGTGTGAACCCGTGTTTGTGTAGCATGCAGCCTGCTTGCTCTCCGGTTGGGGCCAGTATCCACCCATGCTCCGGCTGGGTTTTGCACTTGCTGCAGGCAGGAGACAGTTATTGTGTTAAAAAATTGTTTTACCAGAACCTTAATACTGGCAGCCTTTACAGGCACGAGTATACACACAGCTCAGCACTGCTGGAGGCAGAGGGGGAGGGGCCGGGGAGGCAGGCAGGCTTGAGTTACACGGCAGTTCCCTGAAGAGGCCAAGGCACCGTTAAGGGGGAAGAGCAGGCTGATGCATGTTAAAAGGAACGAACACTACACAACTTGTTTTCAATCTGCATCGCTACAACAAAGCAGCGGATACTGACTTCTTACAATACGTTAAATCGTTTGACATCATCCTCCTCCAGGAAACATCACTGGAAGAGCCGATTCATCTAGAGGGCTATACCTGTCATCATTCCCCAGCTATAAGGAAAAGCAAGTTTGGTTGGCTGTCAGGAGGCCTAGCAACCTACCTTAAAATATCAACTATTGGCTAAGGGCAGGCACCCACCACAAATTCCTCAGACATAAACACAGTAGAGTATCACTCAACGTCGGGGGCAAGAACAAAGAGTTTCAGTTGACCAACACCTACATCAACCCTAAAAACAAGAGGCATGAGGGGAAATTCCTAATGGACCACTTACATTACGTTATGACAACTAGAACATCACCAAATCTAATTTTGTCTGGAGACTTTAATAAATGCATCTTAGGGTCTTCCGTTAACAATGACATTCAGGCCCAGTCTTACTACTGGAACATACCATTCCAATCATTTAGCAGCCAAGCCAAGGCATCCAAGTCTGCAAAGGGGCTACCCGAAGATCTGGAACACATGGGCCTAAGGGTCTTAAACAGAAGATTCCCGGATGATTCACCATCTGTGCCCACATTCACCTCAAGCAAGACAATTTCTTCAATTGATTTTACGTTAGTCTCCCTCACGCTTTTTTCATCACGTTTTGGGCTTAAATTTAGGGGATAAGGGCGACGGACCATCGCCCTCAAGAAGTCAGTCTAGGTGCTCTTCCTGATGCTATTCTTCCAAACGCAACAGGTCCGCAGGATAGCTACACCATCAACCTCAAACGAATCAAAACTTCAGTAGCAAACACTGTGGAGGTATTTCAAGCTGCAAAAATCCAACTGAACTCTTTAAACTATCCTTCGGGCAACACAGTAGCAGCTTGGGAACAATTCACGACTGAGTTTGCAAACAATTATTTAACAACTGTACGGCATTTTCCAGCTCGTGCACCTGGTGTCATAAGGAAAATCTCTGACACCCAGAAACTGGCCATGAAATCCCACAAAAAAGCGGTTAATAAATCTTTAAGACTGTTGAAAAAAACCCCGGGAATGGAACTCTCCTAGCACAGCTCCATAAGCATCGTGCGGATCTCAAAAAGCTGAAATGGGCAATCAAAAGAACTAATGAAGAAGACTTCTGGGCCAAACTCCATCATGCTTCCAAGGGCAACAACAGCGCCCAGTTCTGGTCGATTATAAACAAATTGTTAAATCCAAAAAACAATGGCATAACATCTTATATAACGAAATCGTCTTGACGAACACTTCAATCATCAGGACGGCAAATCAAGCAAGCCTTATAGTCTTTGGGATGGCCGACAACCTCAAATATGCTCCCCACGTGAAGATGTCAAACTTGTACCTTCTGCGGCCCAGATTAGGAAATTAATTTCCAAAGGTAGGAAAGACCGCGCAGCTGGGCCTAGCAGTATTCCGCCGGCCCTCTTTAAACTCGAAACAGAATACTGGGCTGACATGTTGATTCCCCTCTATTCGTCCGTCAATAACTCTGGGCGCCTTCCTGCCACATGGAGGGGCACAATCATTTCACCGATTTACAAGGCGGGGGATAGAATACTCCCAAAAAACTACTGCTTGATTGCACTCCTTGACATTGAGGCTAAATACTTTGCTGGCCTCCTATTGATCCAGCTGCGAGAATGGGCTGCAAACCAAAGCTTAATACCATCCAGCCAAATGCGATTTTGCAAAGACATGGGAACAACAACTAACCTGATGGCCATTTCGTTACTCATCGACAAGGCTAGGGTGTCCAAACAGGCTCTCCACCTCTGCTTTGTGGACTTCAAGGCGGCTTTTGACAATGTCAATCGAGGTATCCTCTGGCGAAAACTGGCCTCCTGGGGGATTCCCCCGCCTCTACTAAGCCTCCTGATTGAATTGCACACGAACACGTCGGTCCAGGTAAAGCTTGGGAACGGCTCGCACCTTTCTAGGCGTATTCCTACCACAAAGGGCCTAAAGCAGGGGTGCGTGTTCGCTCCAACCCTTTTCAATCTATTCACAGCTGACCTGCTACCCGCCCTAGAGGCTTGCAATTCCCACGCCCCCCGGTTAGGGGGCAAAGCGCTGCCTAGCATATCCTACGCTGACAATGTGGTCCTGGTCAGCCACACGAAAGTTGATCTTCAAAATCTGATTAACACGCTTCATGGTTATGCCGCCGAAAACTTACTGGAAGTGAATATCAGCAAGATAAAAGTTCTGTCCATAACTGGGAACAAAAAGTCACACACTTGGTTGCTTGGCACAAATGTAATTTCAAACTGCTCTGAATACAAATATCTTGGGATCCTAGTCAATAAAGGCGGCCGCTACCTAAACCAACTAGAGGCCATTAAGAGGAAAGGCATGCTAATAACCACGACACTAAAAAAGCTAAAATCCAACTTGAGTGGTGAGACTCTACTGCCACTACTTCGAGTAGCTAAAATCAAAATAGAGTCATCAATTACGTACGGCAGCGAGGCCCTAAGAGGAATTGACGCAAAACTTCTGGACACAACTATTTCAAAGGCCTACAGACTTCTCTTCAATTTGCCATCCTATATTTCGCAAGCCCAGATTCGGCTAGAATGTAACCTAACATGCCAAATGCTTGCACGTAGAGGGTCATACATCAAGTGCTGGCACAAATTAAAGAACTCTATAGAAAACACCTTGAACCGACAGATCTGGCAAGACATGATTAGTTCATCTAGAATGCCGGCGAAAAAATACTTAGAGGAGTACCTGACCATCACAGGACTGAAAGAGCTATTGGAGACTCCTCTATCGCACGCGCAATTCAAGCACACAGTGAACAAGAGCTTAAAGAGACACTTGCATGTCGAGGATAAAGCCACGTTTTCTCATAGGCGCCATGCCTGGATGACCCTGTGCACATATAAAACACTGGGGCTCCAAGCATATTTTGGTCTGGGGTATGGCCGGAAAACTAAACAAGCCTTTTTAAAACATAGGCTAGGGATCCTACCTGTCATCCCTCACCTATCACCGTGGCTGAGACTGAACTACGGACCAAATGCCGGCTTTGCGGTACAGGGTTAGAAGACGAAGAACATCTACTATGCACTTGTTCGAGGATGAATGAGGAAAGAGCAGCCTTTAACGAACTAGGAATCCGCGCGCGCAGACAAGCCGTCGTCGCCTGTTTCAATCCTGGTCTCCCGCCACTAAACAGGAAGCTGGTAAAATTCCTAAAACTAGCAGAACATAAACAAACAATCTAGGCCCTTGGTTAAGAGGAAACCTCGGGATAGATCAAGCTGCCATGAACAATATGCCCACCCGCATTTTTACTGTTTTTTACCTTGTCATTCCTTTTAACCAAAATTCCTGCTTTTAAAGTTTTCTTTTAATTTTCTCTTGTGGAGACTTGTTTTCAATGCATTTTTTGTAATAGTTTTTATTAACCTAAATACAATAAAAAATGTACTTGCATCGCGCTTTCAGTTTAAGTGTGAGACATTGCGCCGCAGTGAAACCTCGCGTCGTGCTGACAGAGCGGCTAGTTTTAATTGAGATTGTCTTGCTGTGCTTTAGTTGCAGTGCATTTCTTTTGTTGCGTACTCGTTTTCCTTCCAATTGCACCGCTCTGTTAGCAGAATTTGTTTTAAAAATGCGTTGCAGACACACGTTCGATATGGTATGTGGACTGGTTCTGGTGTGCTGTCCCTTCCCCGGTTCACCGCGGCTCCTAGTGCCGATTGTGTGGAGGGCAGGCGCCATCTTGGGTGTCCCGGTTCCCGGAGGGAGGCCATTCAGCGCTCTAGCTGGGGGAGGGAAAGGCATAAATCGCACAGGATCTCTCAGGCGTGCAGCGGACATGCGCAGCGGGCGTGTCAAAGGCGCGCCAAAGGCAAGCCCGTCTGCGCCCGTCCGTGCCCCGGGAGCACCCATTTCCAGCCACGCTGCCAGCTTCAGTCCAGTTATGCTGCGGGATTGGTGTCTCTATAGCCGTGATGAACTATTGGCCCTTGACTCCCCCCCCTGTGCTGGCTACAAACAGTGGGCTGTCTTATCCAACCTGTCTAGTACATTTCCGATTTGTAACTTCTGTTTTAAATCTAACTGCCCAGTCCCAGGGCCTCAAGCTGTCAGAGGGCTTCGGGTTTTCGCGGCTCCTATCAATGCCTGCTCAATGGTGAAACATGCGCTTAATATCCATGAGCTCATCATAGATAATGCGCTAGATGCTCTTTTCATCACAGAAACCTGGCTTGGTTAATCATGCGCACCAGTGGTGGAGCTAGCTGTCCCTAGAGGGTATCGTATTGCCCGGGCTAACCGCACCTCCGGGAGAGGAGGGGGCACCGCGGTGGTCTTTAGGGAGACTTGGACTTTTACGTGCGAAACTGTGAGGGAGCTGGGGGAGGCTTTGGATTTCATCTTTGTCCTCTCACCTCACTTTACGATGGGGGGACGCTGGTGTATCGTCCTCCCGGACCTCCTGGGGCTTTCCTGAGGGCTCTAAGTGAGGCCATCACCTCACGTGCGCTTCACTTTCCTAAATTTCTCCTTTTGGGTGATTTTAATAGTAATCTTGATATTCCTATAGGCCCTGATACTGCTTGCCTGCTGGGCTTACTTGAGCTGACCCAGCTGACTCAGTGGGTTACGGGACCATCACATATAGGGGTGCATCTAATTGATCTGGTGTGCTCCAATTCACGGTCACCGATCCACTTCCAGTTACATGGACTGACCACTTTTTGATAAGGTTTTCATGGGACTCTGGAAAACCCTCTCCCCTCTTGACCATGGCCTTGGGTCCTCCTTCTCGTAAGATCAATGTTTCTGCGCTTTCTGAAGCGCTGTCCCTTTCCCATCCTGGACCAGCGTCAGACCTTGGAGGGGTGGTGGAAAGTTTTAATGCCTAGGTTAGTCGGGGATTGACCCCTCCTCTCACCCACTGGCCTGCAGATCTCTCCGGTCTTCCCCCTCCTGTCCCTGGTTCTCTCCTAATCTAAAAGAGATGAAACTAGAGTGTAAAAAACTCGAACGGCTATGGCGGTTGGAGTATTGCCCTAATGCCAAATCTGCACTCCGCGCAGCTCAAAGAGACTACTATGCAGCAGTCAAGAGCACCAAGAGCGCCTGGTATGCTGAACGGATCGATAAAGCAAACAACAATAGTAAGGAGATCTTCACTATAGTCAACAGTTTCATGGCCCCTGGTGCGGAAAAAAGACTCTCCCAGTTTCCACTCAGTGGTGTGAAGAGCTTTTTTTATTAATAAAATACTGTCCATTCAAGACAGCCTAGGCTCTTCCTTGGCATCCCAGCCGCTCCCCTCTGCCACTAACCTCTTGCTTTCCATGCTTCTCAGGTCAGAGCTCACTCAGTTTTCACCTGCTGAGGGTTCGGATATTCTTGCCATCTTGAAATCTCTCAAATCTGGCTTCTGATCGGACCCTTGCTCTGCACGAATTTTAGCGGAAGTGGCGGAGAAGGTGTACTTGGAAGTCGCTGCCATTATCAATCTCTCCCTTTTGTCGGGCAGGGTTCTGGCACAATAGAAACAGGCCAAACGTCTTCCTCTTCTCAAAAAACCCACTGCGGACCCTGCAAAGAAACTGGAACAAAATCACCACGGACCAGATCTCCGCATCGCTCCTTCTAAACACCCCAGCCCACTCTTCTAACGCAAACGAAGCCGCCGCCAACCTCACCCTATGGTTATCCAACACCGCCGACACCTTAGCACCACTGAAGAAACGTCAAAACAAACCTGCCAGCAAAAAGGCCTCATGGTTTAACGATGATCTTAAGAAGTCCAAGAAACTCTGCCGCTCCCTCGAAAAGGCCTGGAAAAAAGACCCAACTACTAGCACCAAGGACGCCTTCAAAAACGCCACCCGCACTCACCACCAACTAATCCGAAAGGCCAAGAAAACAGCATTTAAGGATCGACTTGACAACAATGCCCACAACAGCAAGGAACTTTTCAACATCGTCAAGGAATTTTCCAATCCCTCGGCCAACTCCACCGACATCACCCCCTCTCAAGCCCTCTGCGACTCCCTAGCCTCATTCTTCCACAACAAGATTGCAGACATCCACAACAGCTTCGACAACCAACCCGGAAACCAACCCACCCTACCTTTTTCTGAACATTCTCCCCCCGTGAACACCCTTAACGACTGGAACCCAATCTCCACTGAGGACACAATCCGCCTGATGAATTCCATCCACTCAGGATCCCCCACAGACCCATGTCCTCACCACATCTTCAACAAAGCAGACTCCGTCATAGCACCGCACCTCCGAGACGTCATCAACAGCTCCCTCAACTCCGCCACCTTCCCGGAAGACTGGAAACACGCTGAACTCACCGCCCTTCTGAAGAAACCCACAGCGGACCCCACCGAACTCAAAAATTACCGCCCCATCTCGCTCCTTCCATTCCTGGCCAAAGTCATCGAGAAAGCTGTCAACAACCAACTCGCCGCCTTCCTCGAAGCCAACAAATCCCTCGACTCCTCACAATCTGGCTTCCGAGCAAAACACAGCACTGAGACCGCCCTCATCGCAGCAACAGACGACATTCGAACTCTACTGGACAATGGAGACACAGGCGCCCTCATCCTCCTCGACCTCTCTGCAGCATTTGACACAGTCTGCCACAGCACCCTTTTACAACGCCTCAATAACATCGGAATCCAAGGAAAAGCACTTAAATGGATCACCTCGTTCCTCACCGGAAGAACTCAGAAAGTCCGCCTCCCACCATTCAAGTCCGAGGCCACTGAAGTCATCTGTGGCGTACCACAAGGATCCTCACTCAGCCCCACCCTCTTCAACGTATACATGAGCCCCCTCGCGTCCATCGCCCGCCAACACAACCTCAACATCATCTCTTACGCAGATGACACTCAACTAATCCTTTCTCTCACCAATGACCCCAGCACCGCCAAAACTAACCTACACGAAGGAATGAAAGAAGTTGCCGAATGGATGAAACAAAGCCGTCTGAAACTGAACTCAGACAAAACAGAAGTCCTCATCTTAGGTACATCCCCCTCTGCATGGGACGACTCCTGGTGGCCGGAAGCCCTCGGAAAGGCACCCATCCCGACAGACCCCGCACGGAACTTAGGCATCATACTGGACTCTTCACTCTCAATGAATAGACAAGTCAGCGCCGTATCCTCTTCCTGCTTCAACATTCTTCGCATGCTTAGAAAAACATTTCGCTGGATCCCCACCGAAACAAGGAAAACAGTCACCCATGCTCTGGTCACGAGCCGACTGGACTACGGAAACACCCTCTACGCAGGCATTACCGCTAAACTCCAGAAGAAACTCCAACGAATCCAAAACGCCTCAGCCAGGATCATATTAGACATCCCACGCAACGAACACATCTCCGGTCACCTTAAAGACCTCCACTGGCTACCCGTCAATAAGAGGATCACTTTCCGACTGCTAACCCACGCACACAAATCACTCTACGACATCGGACCAGAATGCCTCAACTCACGACTGTCCTTCTACACCCCCTCCCGCCAACTACGTTCTTCCAGCCAAGCCCTCGCCACTGTACCTCGCATCAACAAGACCACCATGGGCGGCAGATCCTTCTCATACCTGGCTGCAAAAACATGGAACTCACTCCCCGCTTACCTTCGCCTTACCCAGAACCACCTAGCATTCAGAAAGCAACTTAAAACGTGGATATTTGACAAGTAATCTTCCTCCCCTCTCTAAGCGCCTTGGGACCCTCTGGGTATGTAGTGCGCTATATAAATTCTCTGACTTGACTTGACTTGACTTCCGTACTCTCCAACTACCGTCCGATTTCGTTACTGCCAGCTTTAGCCAAAGTATGTGAAAAAGTGGTCTTTCACCAGCTGGAGACTTTTGTAGAAACGACAGGGGTTCTTCACCCCGCTCAATCAGGGTTCAGGTCAGCATTTAGCACTGAAACTGCGCTAGCTGAAATGGCGGAGGCCATTAGAGAGTGCCTGGACAGCGGGGGCAGAGGGGCCTTGATTTTGCTTGACCTCTCCGCCGCCTTCAAAACGGTGCCTCACGAGCTTCTTCTTGACCGTCTATCTTCTATTGGCATTAAGGGGTCAGTGTGGGCCTGGCATAAATCCAATCTAGACGATTGTTCCCGACAGGTATGGATGCCCCCCTATTCATGCACCGATAGGAGGCTAGCAACCGGAGCCCCACCGGGATCGACCCTGAGCCCTCTGCTCTTCAATGTCTATTTGACGCCCCTGATCTTTCTGGCTGAGGAGTTGGGTGCAAAAACCATGGCATACGCGGATGATACCCAACTACTATTCACCTGGATAGGCCATGACTTAGATGTAGGCATTGCGCATAGGTGCCTGTCAGCTGTATTCACCTGGCTGGCTCGGGCCCAACTCAAGTGCAATGAGGAAAAATCGGAGGTACTGCTGTACAGTCAGTTTCCCCCCACTTTTTAGAGAAGCCCAACGGCCCCCTGACTATCCACAACCTTCCTATGAAGGTGGCCCAGCAAAGAACCTAGGTGTGCTGTTCGGACAAGATTTCCTGTATTCTGAACACATTAATTAACTTACAGGTGTTTGCTTTGCTACCCTGAAATCCCTGAGAAAATTCTTACCTTTGCTTCCTATGCCGGCCAAGGAAATGGTTACGCGTGCCCTCATTCTTTCGAGGCTGGATTATGCCAACGCCCTCTTCATCTGCATCCCTGGCTATATGCTGAATAAACTTCAGCAGATTCAGAATGCGGCGGCCAGGTTCTTATTCAACATCTCTCAGAGATCCAGTGTGAGAGCACATGTGCGTGATCTGCACTGGCTCCCCGTAGCACAGAGGGTTCAATTCAAGGTCCTCACCCTAGCTCATAAAGCACTGCACGACCAGGGACCCTCCTACATACATCTATAACATAACATATGTTGTTGTTTTTTTTGTATTGTTTGAGATCGACTGACTGTTCCATACAGTTAAATCCTACAACGAGGAAAGTTGTTTGTTTCATTTATTGGCTGTGCTTCCAGCTTTTTTAAGTCGGTGAAAGCGGTTGTACAGTTGCATCAGCTTTTTTTGTTTTCGGGCACCTTGCTATTTCTTTGCAGTGTCCGTGTCTAACAAAGATTGCAAGCTGAAGGGTGTCTTTGGCTGATGCATGTGCACATTGGAGGTGGGGGTAGTTTGTGCCTTGATCGTGGACTGGTTCTGGCCTTTGGAAGAACTGCAAGCATGGACTCTTACTAGGAGGTCTTTGTATCAGCACAGCGCTCTTGCTTTCATTGTCTTGTCTCCCCTCCATCCCACTCAGTCACGAGGCTCCAGGTTACGCCTAACTCCCAGCGAAGCCAGGTGGTCGGAGATAGAGGGCTGTGTTGGTAGGTCATGATGCCCTTGCCATAAAGCTCAATACAGGAATGCAGAGCAAATGGTCTGCCACTGGCTGTCTATATACAGTAAGAGACATATGCAGCTCACCCATGAAGTAACTGGTGCACTCTCATACCAGTGCAAATGTTGTGCTTTTTTGCAAATTAGATAGTTAAGTGTTTCTCTTTGACAGGGCAATACAGGTACATATGACTTATTCTGTGAAGGGCTTTGTTTGTGTAAACGTTGCCTTTGGGAGGAGGAGGCATAGAAAGGCAGGCGATGCAAGTAGGAAAGGGTGAAAATATTACAGCGGAAATGGCAAGGTTAGGAAAGTATGCCCCAGTAAACAAATTAAGTATTTATCCTCCAACAGGGCTCAGGGTTTTGTCAGATGATACAAGTAAAGTTATTTCCAGCAGAGGGTGGGTGTCCCTGCCGCCAGCTCTTCGTTGTTATATCTCAGCCGAGGTCACGATGCAGCAATAGCACATCCCAAAAGAAATATCAAAAGCAAGTTTGAAAGTGCCACAGTCTTGTTTAACAAGAAGATCAAAAAACATATAACAAGTAGAGGCTAATCAGACCGGCGATACACACCCTAATTGATGAGCAGGGCGTATTATCAGAGAGAAACGCTCAAGGGATGCAGGCAGGGAAGCAGCTACAGCCATAATCATCTTAAACATAGCTTCAATTGCTCTGACACAGACTCATACCATGTGGTCAGCCATCTTATGCCAACCACATTTTAAAATGCCTCATTTACACGGTCACAAGTCAACAGATATAACATACAGAGCTACATAGAAGAACAAGGTCAGACACAAATGTCTCTCTCGACAAAAGCCACAAGCAGCCTGCCAGGGGTCAGTTACATCTGCAGTCTACGGATCTCAGCTGGGAACATGCGTGGATAGAAGTGAACTTTGTGCATCTCTGATGATGAACTCGTATGTCTACGAAGGTGAATATACGAGAGAAAACTGTAGGTGTCTGGTAGGAAACATGTGTGCATGTGATAATTATATACTACAACAACAGGGATGAATTTGTGCACTTGTATTAATCACTTATTGTGTCTGTGAGGATGCACGTGTGTATCTAATAATGAACATTCGTGCCTGGGAGGTTGCACTTCTGTATCTGTGAGGAGGCACTTGATTGTGTGTGAGGATGCACTTGTGTGTCTGTGAGGATTAACTAATTTACCTGTGATGAAGAATCTACAGCATCTGTGTTGTGTCAGTAAAGATGTACTTACTTGTTTGCAAAGATGATCTCACCCGTCTATAAGAAGAACGTGTGTGTGTGTCAATGACATTTTCTGTTGGTGAGAAGAACCAGTGTGTGACTTAGTAAACTTGTGTGACCGCTAGAATGTTTTATTTTTTATTACTGGCATTCACGTTTTCTGTCTGTGGGACCAAATCTCTGTGTCTGAATGAAAAGAGGTCGTTGAAGTGCACAATGTGCCCTCCTCCTCCTCCTCCCTCATTTGACTGTTCCCTGCCCTGCAGTGAGTGCCACGCTTTCTTCCCTCTCGCCAACTAGACAACAGCGAAACATCAGCCCTCATCCTCCTGGACCTGTCAGCCACCTTCAACAGGGTTTGCCATCGCACTCTAAAGACACGCCTCCTAGAAGCCGGAATCCAAGAGAAGGCCCTTGACTGGACCACGTCCTTCCTCTCCGGCAGAACCCAGAGTGTCTGCCTCCCACCCTTCTGGTTCGAAGCTACCCACATCATCTGCAGCGTCCCCCAGGGCTCATCTTGATGCTGTTCAATGTCTACATGGCCCCCCTCGCACAAGTGGCCCACCATCACAACCTCAATATCATCTCCTACGTCGACGACACCCAGCTCATCCTCTCCCTCACCAAGGACCCACACACCGCCAAAACTGACCTCCACGAGGTAACGAAGGCCGTCACCGACTGGATGAGGAGCAGCCGTCTGAAGCTGAACTTGGACAAGACGGAGGTCCTCATCCTCGGACCCACCCCCTCAGCCTGGGACGAATCCTGGTAGCCGACCACACTGGGAACAGTACCAACACCCACCGACCATGCACGCAACCTAGGATTCATCCTCGACTCCGCCCTCTCCATGTCTAAGCAGGACAACGCCGACCCAGGAGGCAAGATGGCGGCCGCTACGCTAGCGGTGTGAGCTGCTCTTTCCCTCTCTCCCGTCTTGAAGCAGATAGGAATTGAACCCTGTTTGCCCTTGAAGACGGGCCGCTGAATACCTGCTCGCGGTTTTGGCTTTCTTGGCATTACGGCATTACCTCCTTCTCAGCTCCCGGTTCCCGGCTCCTCCGGCTTTTCTGGCTGCAGCTCCCGGCTCCCGGCTCCTCCGGCGTCCCCGGCTGTGTCTCCCCCGGCTTCTCCGGCTTTCCGGCTTCTCTGGCTCCTGACGCTGGGCTCCCGTTCCGGCGCTCTTCTTGAATACGACGCCAGGATTTTGGTGCAACGCCAGGACCTGTCGTGTGGAATTTGATGCAGCTGCTCTTTTGGCTTTACTCCCGGCGGATTTCCCTGCATACACTCTCATATCAGCGATTTCCTTCCTGGCGCCTTGCTCGGCTACCGTTTAATCTCCTGCATTTTTTATCAATGCCTCCAAAGAATGCTAATGCTCAGTCGAAACTCCCTAACACCAGGAGCGGTAAACTGAAGTCAGTAGCGGTACCGGACCTGAACGGGGTTGAAGAGACTGTGACTACTGGCTCAGCCCGGGGAGCCCAAAAAACTGGTGAGTCTGCTGCTGCTTTACTAATTAAACGGGGAGGAGAGCATAGTAGTAAGAATGTATCACAAACATTACCTGCTCTTTTTGAGAATCAAGCAACAAAAAATCCTTTGGTGCAATCTTCTCAAATTATTCACCCGGATGGTGTTTTGTCGTCTCCCTCAGAGAGGACAGAAAGCTTGGCTGGGCATCTTCTAACTTTTGGGGAGACCGGGGGTAATGAACCTGGAGCTGAACCTGAACCTGAATCTCAACCTGGAGTTGAGTTTATAAATGAAGTTATAAATGAACAGGATATAGCCCCGGATATAATTTCTGCTACAGATCCCCGGCTAGATTTTGACTCACCATCAAACGGCATTTTGGGACCTGTAGTCCCTTCTGAATATAATGCTGTTGGTGCTGTTGGAACTGTTGGAACTGTTGGAACTGCAGTCCTTAACAAAAACTCCATTACATCTGAGGGGGACACAACTAAATTAGTGGCAGAATCTGGTGTACTCCGAGAAGGTGATGAAGCTTCAAATCTAACCACTATACAGGAGGCTATTTTCCATGTCCGATTAAACATCAGATGAGAGCCTGGATAAAGATTGGGCTGATTATCCAGTACAAGATAGCAACATGGAAGAGGAAGAAGATGATGGAGTTAGCGAGATCTCGCCGGGCCCGACTATTACAGTCAAGAAACATCGGTTGAGGAAACTACCGTCCTCGAGAAACAAATCAAGCAACCAGGAAGACCAGCAATCAACACAATCATGCTCTATAAATGGTCAAGTACTTTCAGAAACAATTGACTCTAGTTCTGACCCAGAGGTGACTTTGTCAATGATCTACCAAACTATGCTTGCCCATCGATCCGACACAAAAACCGAGATTGCACGTGCCCAAGTCACTTGCCAAAAAGTCAAAAACGCTATTCGACGTATCACCAAATTATGTACCGATTTGTCAGCTAGGGTATCAGAGGCTGAGAATAGAATATCCACCTTAGAAGATGAAGTTGCCACTCAAAAAAATGAACTTAAACAAGTTAAAGCACAACGAGACGATATTAGTTTTAAAGTCACCGAGCTTGAAAATCAGACTCGGAGGAATAATCTACGAGTTCTGGGGGTTCCAGAAAATTTAGGTGGATCTGATGTTCGTAAATTTGTGTGTGATCTATTTTCCTCAGCATTTCCTGAACTTACTTCTTGGGATTGGCAAGTGGTAATCGAACGTGCTCATCATTTTCCTTTTTCTTTAAAATCAAAGCCAAAAGAAGGGGACTATCCATGAGCGATTTTGGTTAGGTTTAATAACGTTCTGGCCAGAGAAGCCGTCTTTGACCTAGCCAGACCTGATAAAAAACTTTCTGCAAAAGGGTGTAGTTTCTTTGTGAGACCCGACTTTTGCCTGGCAACAGTGTCTAAATGCTGGCATCTTAGACAGCTAATCTCTGGTTTTCAAGAAAAGGGCGACACGGTCTACCTTCAGAATCCGGCCAAACTGAAAGTTACTGTAAAAGGACAAACAAGATTTTTTGTGTCTGAGATTGTTGCCAAAGAATACCTAGCTTCTTTATGACTGTTTGTTAAATATGTTGCTAAATGCGTATAGATAAGCATTATCGTGTGTCATTTTGGGTGTATTTAACTACGATGACTCTATGCTGATTTAGAATTTTTAGGCTGGTCCTGGCTGGGTTAGGTCGGGCTAGGCTGTCAATCTGCTTGCCTTTTTTTCTTGTTTAGCTTTAAATTTCTTTCTTTTTTCCTTCGAGTCAGATGGGAGGCGGGGGGGGAGCACTCGGTGATCCCAGGGACTGGCTGTCCCTGTGCCTCATAAGGTGGGTTGGGGGTGTGGGTGGGGTGGTTGGGTGGGTGTGGGTGGATTGGGGGGGTGGTGGTGGGGGTGTAAATCAACAACAGCTGGAACTGAGCAGAACTTGTATATTATGGTACTTATTTTGTACGGTTTTCTTTTTTCAGATAGTTTAATTTGTCTTACTAAAAGTCTTGATAATAGTATCACAAGGAGATCTCTAATAAATAAATTTTCTAAGGGCAAGAATAATAAATGTTTGGTTCTTGGTGAGGACTTGACGATATTCAATTATTATTTTCGCTGATGGGTAGGGAAATTAGAATTTGTACCTTTAATGTTAACGGTCTCAATGATGGTAAAAAGAGAGGAATCCTTGCCAAAATGATATATTTGTTACAAATTGATATTCTTTGCCTCCAAGAAACTCATGTTTCTTGGGGGGAAAAGAGATCTATTAAAGAATCTGGGACTAGACCTGCTGATTTGTTCCAAACAAACAGGAATTAAACGGGGAGTAGCTATACCTATGAGGCGGAATTTAGGTACTGTTCTTCAGACGTCAGCTGATAAGTGGGGTAGGTGGGCCTCGGCTGAAATTCTACTATCTCTGACTAAGGTTATGATTTATTCTGTATACGGCCCTAATCTAGATGACTCAGAATTGTTTAATTCTTTAAACCAGGAGCTAGCATTGTGTAATATTCCTATTATTTTTAATGGAGACCTAAACATTCATTTGGAACCTTGTTTTAATATTAGGAAAAATGAAAGTTATGTTGGCTCTAAACCACGGGCGCTTAAGGCTTTAAGGTCTTTGGTAATAGATAACGGTCTCTTTGTTGCTTGATTCAGAAAAGGGGATGGTGATGAACAGAGTGTCTGAATTAAGCAGTCCAAAGATCAGGGCTTGATCCATCACCGTTTTTTAGCTCACTGCACCATCCCAGCTCAGAACCTGGCTACATGCAAATTAGTCTGTTCCTGTCCCAGCGCATGATGGGAACAGGGCAAACCAAACTACCAAGCCAATTCTTATACTGGGAAGGAAAACAAGCTTCCGGGGACCGGTTTCTGGCATTTCAGCCGTCCTCGGCCCGGCTTGCTTGAATCCTGATGGTGCAATGAGCAAGGGACTCACATCTGAGTATACCCTTCCACGCTTATGGTGGACAAAATGATTCAGAAAAGGGGGTGGTGACAGACTAATTTGCATGTAGCCAGGTTCTGAGCTGGGATGGTGCAGTGAGCTAAAAAACGGTGATGGATCAAGCCCTGATCTCTTGACTTGGTAGGAGTATTCTGCTTTATTCAGAGACTCTGTCCATCACCACCCCCTTTTCTGAATCTCTTTGTTGCTTGGCACACTTTACATTCTGCAGTTCCTGCGTATAGTTTTTTTTCTGCCCCACATAGGAAATTTGTCCGTCTCGATTATTTTTTTCTTTCCCAGTTCTTTTCTGATAAATATAAGATACAAGTTCTTCCAAAATTATTGTCTGATCATAACCCTATTCTTCTCAGTTTTAACTTGCCATCTATTGGGCCATCCTCGCAATCAACTTGGTCTTTCCAGAGAAACCTGTTACTACAACAAGTTTATATACTTTTCATGTCAAATATTATTCAAGAGTTCTTCCAGATAAATAGTGGATCCGCATCAATTCCGATAGTCTGGGATACATTTAAATCTATTATTAGAGGTGAAACTTTAAAGTATTCGAATTTTCAACATAAATGCAATCGTGATAAATTTAAAAAAGATTTCGACTTGGTTCTAGAAGCAGAATTACGATTGGCAAAAAATATTAAAAATAATAAGAATGTAGAAGAATCTCAAATTGATTTATCCATTAAACGTAATCAAGTTTACTCTGACATTGCTGACCAGGTAGCATTACGCTATTTTCAATATCGTACAGAAAGTTATGAACTGAGCGAACAAACAGGGAAGTTCTGGCCCAAAGACTTCATCAGCGTGCAATGTCTAATGAGATCTTTAAAATCTCAAGATCTTCGATATAAATGGAAATGCGAAAACCTCGAAAGGTGACATTGTGGTTGCATTTAATGAATTTTATAAAATACTTTATCACCAAGCTAACCAGCCATCTGATTTTGATATTAAACAATACCTTGACGCAATTCCTAGAACCGAATTATTGACTGAACAAAAAGAGATACTTCGCGCTCCAATTATCTGGGAAGAAATAGAATCAGCCATTCTTAGCTTAGCTGCCGGCAAGTCAATGGGACTAGATCAGATTCCATTGGAATTTTATCGGGTCTTTATGACTGTCTTAAAACCAGAATTACCCAAGATTTTTCAGTCTGCTTTTGCCGGCTATCCACCAGCATCATGGTCGTCCGCCACAATAATCATTTTTTTAAAAAAAAGGTAAAAACAGTGAAGAGTTAGGCTCATATAGACCCATTTCTCTTATTACGGCCGACAGCAAAATCTTTTCTAAGATTTTGGCTAATAGATTAAATACAATAATGCCATCTTTGGTTTATATTAGACAACACAGATTTATTTTCAAAAGAGACACTACTGATCATGTAAAAAAAAGCCTTGCTGGATTGGGCTCTGGCCTCAGAGTCCCCCGTTGCGGTGGCCCTGTTGGACGCTGAAAAAGCGTTCAACAGGGTCACCTGGGGGTTTCTGTGGTCCGTACTAACTTGCATGGGATTTCCACATCTCTACATCACTGCAGTAAAAGCGCTTTATTCCAATCCCAAAGCAGTTATTAGGGTTACAGATACCAATTCTGAAGGTCTTTCTATACCAAGGGGGACAATGCAAGGCTGCCCCTGTTCCCCCTTGTTGTTTGCCTTATACTTAGAACCCTACCTCTGTAAACTATGCACCGCAATAGACATCACTCCTGTAACAATTAGTGAGAACCGCTTTAAAGTATTTGCTTATGCAGATGATGTTGCTATTACCACCACAGACATTAGACGGGCACTCCCAAAAATAATTAGTCTAGCCAAAGAATTTGGCGCACTTTCTGGTTATAAATTAAATATAACCAAAACTCAATTGATTCACTCGGATTGGGGGCGACCACACGAAATAGCTTTTGCTCCAGAAGCCCAATACCGGGGGATAACTATTTCCCCCAAGATTGATGACATCATACACCTTAACATGGAGCCTGTTCTAACATCTTCTAACAAGGTGTTAGAAAGGTTAAATAACCTACACCTTTCTTTGTTCGGTCGTGTGAATGTCATTAAAATGTTAATTTTTCCGAAGTTTTTATACTTATTTCGCACAGTTCCTTTACTAATTTCATCATTTTACTTTACTAAAATTGATAGAATGGTATCTAGGTTCCTCTGGGGCTATCATCGCTCAAGGCGTGCCTTAAAATGGTGTATTCTGCCAAGATCAAGAGGCGGCTGGAGAGTTCCTAATTTCCGGCTGTATTATTGGCTTATTTTTTTGAGACATATGGGCATATTACTTTTTAGGGATGTTACCATTGAAGAATCAATATATCAGTCAGTCTATGAATTACTAGTAGGTGATAAAGTACCACAAAGCTTGGTAAAAATCTTAGAACCCAGCTATTACAAAAAAAACAAATTTAAAATTATTTTAGCGGCACTTACTGTTTGGCAACAAATAAGGAAAAAAATGGTAGGCTTAAAAGAATTTCATTACTATTCTCCTATCTTAAACAATCATAGCTTGCCAGCAATTTTTCATGATCAAATTATCAATCCGGCATTTACGTATTAGGAGATTTATATCAAGATTCTAAACTTATTTTTTTTGCAGATCTCCGTGTTAAATATAGTTTGTCTAAAAATGATTTTTTTAAATACCTCCAGATCCGGAGTTTTTTAGAATCTAAAGGCCTTCTTGATCATAGCTGTATGAATAGAAATTCTATTTTAGAAATAAGTGAGAAAATTTAAAAAATAGGTTCAGTTTACGCTACTGCAATTAATCAATTTGAAGACGATCTTTTATCAATAGAGAGCAAATGGAAAAGGAAATTTGAACTTGAGAGCGTTGATATTGGAAGATCTATTGAATTATCAATTAAGATTCTTTTTAACGGCTCATTACAAAGTCAACATTACATGTCAATCTTTGATTTATATTATTCTCCTATCAAAATAGCGAGATGGAAAACAGATGCTGATGATAGTTGTAACCGATGTGACGAGACCGAGGCTGATTTTATCCACATGTTTTTTAAATGCAGGAAACTTTCACGATGTATTGCTGATATAGAAATTATTATTAATAATTGGTTAAAACTTGATGTAGAGCTAACCCCTGAATTAGTAATTTTAGGTAAACAAACGGATCACGAAGAAGCTTTTTTGTTTATCTGTATGTCAATTTTTCGTTACTGTATTACTTCTAGATGGATTGATGTTGAACCTCCAATCTTTCAACATTGGCATTCTAAATTGCTCTCTATTTATTGTTTAGAAATTGCAATGTATCAACTTAAATGGATAAAACGAAGGTTATTGGGTTTAAAAATATGGGAACCTATAATTAATTGGGTTTAATGGGATTTAAGTACCTTATAATAATTGCTTGCATTTTAAAAGTATCATTTTTTCATCCAATATCTTTACTCATTTGCTTTGGTTTTGATATTCATTTCTGCTCATTGTACAGCTGACTGTTGAAATAAATGCAAAATAAAATAAAAAAAATAAAAAAGCAGGTCAACGCCGTGTCCTCCTCCTGCTACAACACTCTCCGCATGCTCCGCAGGATCTACAAGTGGATCCCAAAGGAAACAATAAGATCAGTGATACAGGCCCTCGTCAGCACAAGACTGGACTACAGCAACACACTCTACGCAGGAATCCCAGCCAAACACCTACGACGACTACAACGCATCCAAAACGCCTCCGCTCGACTGATCGTCAACGTCCCCCACCGCAGCCACATCATCCCCACCTGTGAGACCTACACTGGCTCCCCGTGGACAGGAGGATCACCTTCAAGCTCCTCACCCACGCACACAAAGCACTCCACAACCAGGACCAGCCTACCTGAACAGCAGATTCAGCTTCTACACCCCCACCCGCCAGCTCTGCTCCGCCAGCCTCGCCCTCGCCGCTGTCCGCCGCATCCAACGAACGACCTTCGGAGGCAGATCCTTCTCCTACCTCGCCGCCAAGACCTGGAACACCCTCCCCATTCACATACAGCAGACCCAAGACCTACTCGACTTCAGAAGACTCCTCAAGACCTGGCTCTTTGAGCAGTAGCAGCACCCCCGTCCCCTTAGCACCTTGAGACCCTCACGGGTAAGTAGCACTCTTTACAAGTACTCTGATTGATTGTTTGATTGAATGGATGCAAATAATACTGCTATAGAATATGGTGCACAGATTTTATCCTTGCTGCATATGTAGAAGACGTTGTCACAAAATGTATTCTTCCATGCCACATAATCCTAGTAGGTAACAGCAAAGCTCTGCAGAGTGATTTGGGGAATGGCATTGTTTGAAGTTGGATTATTAGCAGGGGTAAGTATGCACCTACCATGAGCCATAAGGCTCCAATGCAATATAAGGTCCAGACAGGGTCTTAATAAATGATTATCTTGCTTAAGCCTGGTAGCTGGCAATGAGCAGGCAGGTTTAAGTGAGGAGACAGGTGTGTAAAGCATTTAAAACACCAATATACTAAATAAGCAAGATCCAATAAACATCCAACACCAATTTAAAAAAATTGGAAATATTTGTATCTTTTAAATGACAACAAAACTACAAAAATTCCAATGTAGGGTACTGAAGCTATGAATTTTTTAAAGAATAAACACTTTCTAGTGCTTAATAACCAATAGTGCCACATTAGAATGTCTGGTTGCTCTTGACTGGGACAAAGTCAAAGTTTGATGCCGACTGCTATGGAGCCTTGGGTGGACACACTCAGTGGGAGGCCTGGGTAAAAATGTTACCTTCACGCTTAGAAACTTTTCTAGATGATCTTCTCTCGGCATCTTGCAGGCCTCTCCAACAGGCCAGATTCACAAGTCTTTAGCTCCGGAGCTTTAAGTGGAACAAACCTGCAATCCAGGCTGGGTCGCCATTCAATGTAGTCTGTTTGACTCTAGAGGTCAGGTTGGACATCTTATGAAGCTTTATCCAAAAGTTGCTCCAAACTTCTCGAACTTTTTCCTGTTCTTCCTGATCTTCCTCTTGTGTGTTCACAGTGTCCGAAACACACATCCAAGGTTCCGGAGTCTCTGAGTTACTCCTAAGACGTTACGACTACAGTTTCCCACAATTCCTTTAACGTTCCTTTAACGTCCAGCTGAAGGCAGTTAGCTGGATTGACCTTAGAGGAGATGATGCAACTGGAGTTCTTTTAACCTGTTGCTTTCCAGGGAGTCCACTCCTTCTCTTTGTTGAAGCAAAGCAAAGTCCTTAGGGCTCTGGTTCCATAGTGTGCAGCAGGTGAGTCATTCAGAGTGTAGTCCTCTTGGTGCAGGCCATGGTTTGAGCAGTGAAGTCCCTCTTTTTCTTGTAGTTTCAGGCAGCAGATCCAAGATGCTATGCAGCTTCTCATATTTATCCAGTGTAGTGCTGTGATAATATGGGGGTATGCACCACTGAACAATGGGGTACAAGGTTCCATCCAAAAACATGACAGCTTCCTCCAAAGTTTTGCATATTATTGTCCCACAAAGCACTGTACTTAAAAATTTAAAATGAAGGCTCTCTCTTCATGGAGTGAAGACCTGGCTAAGCCAACCTAATGGTGTGGCTTCTTTCCCTTATTACTCCCACTTCCTGACCGTCTGCAAATTCCATTCCTGGGGGTCCCATCTGACTGGGGGTACAGCACATGGGGGTAGACCAGGCGTGCACTATTGCTGCTCTGCTCTCTTTGAAGATCAGTTTGATTATCCAGCCCCCTTCCTGGACTGTTCCCCGAAGCTACAGATCTCCCCCTACCAGATAACCTCTGTCTCCATGCAGGCCACTTATCACCACATTAAAGCATTTTTAAAAAATATATATTTTTATTGATTTCCTTTCGGTAACAACATAGCAATTGCACAAGTCAGGGACATTTGTCTATTAAAGTTCTCAGTTTGTTCCCTGTATATGTTCATTCTCCAGTATTTTTTACATTCATTTGCATTTTTCCCCACCTTTCTGCAATGGTGTTCCCCTCATACTATCTCTTCCTGACCCTTATGCCTATGTCTCAGCCCCACATGTGGTTTGGGTGGGTTTGTCAAAGAAGTCCAATCCATAATGTTGCATTCAGTTTCCCCATATCTTCCGGAACTTGTCTGGGCATCCCCTACTTTTATACGTCACCCTTTCGGCTGCCATACATTGATCCATCCCTGTTTTCCATTGTTGTAGTGTTGGTGTGTCCTGTGTTCCCTAATGTGGTGCTCTGTCTCCCTTCGCCACTATTAACCCCAGCGCAACGAACAATAGTTGTGGTCTTGGTACGTCTACTTCATTATTTATTCCCAGTAGGAGGATTTTCGGTTCTAAAGGGAGGGAAAACTTGGAGCACCTCTTTTAGTTCTTGAATAATCTTCTCCCAGTATATCGTTATCCTGGGGCATGTCCAGATTGTGTTATAATAATTTCTTGTCTCCCCCTGGCATCTTAGGCATTGTGGGTTTCTGGCTCGTCCTATTTTATGGAGCTTGACCCTATCGTAATAGACCTTGTGTAGTATCTTATATTGGATAAGTCGTAATTTTGCCCTGATCACCAACTCTCTGGGGTGCATGAGGGCAGCTTCCCAGTCTATGTTCTACATTTCTCCTACTTCCTCCTCCCATTAAGCCCGGAGTTTACCTAGATCTCTGGCATATTGTTGTTCAGCGTTTTATATGTGAGGGCTACTGCTTTTAGGGTGAGGGACTCTTGCAGTAATCAGCCTTCTAATGGAGCATATTCCTGGAGGGTCTCTACATTCAGGGATTCTGTTACCCATGTATGCCTTAGTTGTACATATTTAAAGAGTTGGGTGGTTTGGAGTTGATATACCAAGCGTAATGCAGTAAAGGTTTTGAGGACCCCTTTATCTATGATGTCCCCCAAGTCAAGATTCCTACTATGTCCCATTGTCTAAAGCCTTTAAGTTTCCCTATTTCCCTCTACCAGTTCCCTTTCCAGAGTGCTGTTGCTTTAGTCATTTTATGATCCCAGCCTAGGATCTTAGTGGCTCTTTCCCACATTTCCAGTGTAGGTTGTGTGGCTGGGAGGAGGCTGTGCTTCCCTGATGCCCTGTAAAGGTAATGGGTGAACATGTGCTGCAATGGTGTTCCTCTTTCTAACCTATATGTGGGGTGGTCCCCAGCTACGTGTACCCAGTCATTTATGGGCATGAGGTGTTCGACCCAGTAGCATGCTTCTATGTCGGGTATTGTGAGGCCCCCATCATACAGGTTTCGCTGTAGTGTCCGTAACGCTATTTGTGGGTGTTTCCTCAGCCAGAGCAGTGAATGCAGCTCAGCCTCTATACCTCGGAATACTGTCCGTGTGAGGGGATGATAGGTGTTCTGCAAGGCGTAAAGTAAGTGGGGCCGTGAGATAATTTAAAACATTGCAGCCCTCGCTATGATCTTGAGTGGCAGTGTTTTCCATTTTTCAGCATCTTTTTTTAAACTTTTGTGTTAGTCGCAAGATGTTGTGTTCGTAACAAAGGTCCTTATCTGTTGTAAGATAGATTCCCAGGTATTTAAAGCCTCTTTCTATTATCGCCAGGTCCTCCGGTAAGGGAGGCCGGTGTTTCATGGGTCTGGGACTGTATGCCAATGACTTGTGCTAGTTTATCTTGTAGCCTGAATGTTTACCATACTCTTCAATGGTCTGGAAGACATTGTGGATCAAGCTTTCAGGTTTGGTTATGTATAACAGGATGTAATCTGCGTATATAGACATTGTTTCCTCTCTCTTGTCGTCTGCTGTGATCCTGAAACCCTGGATTTTAGAGTGCAATTTTATTCGACACACCAATATCTCTATTGTTAATGCAAACATCAGAGGAGACAGGAGGCATGCCTGCTTACTTCCCCTGCCAATTGGGAACTCCTGCGATGTCCTACCACTCACTCTCACCTTTGCTCTAGGAGTATTATACAGCAGGGCAAACCATTTCCTAAATTTCGGTCCCACACCAAATCTGCCTAGGTCTAGTGTACTGTGTCAAATGCTTTTTCAGCGTCTAGTGCTAGAATATATGTGGGGTGTCTCACTTGCCAGCTGCCATTATCCAGTTATGAGGTCTCCTGAGATTCCACTTCAATGTCCTACCGGGCATGAAGCTGGATTGGTCACAATGGACCAGTGATGTTATGACGTTTCTTAGTCTTGTGGCCAGGATGGTCACTAGGACTTTCACTTCAACATTTAAAAGGGAGATAGTACGATAGGAATAACATCTGTTGCTCTCTTTAAACTCTTTATGTATGGTCATAATTGTGGCTAGTCGGAGGTCTGGAGGTAGTATCCCATCCTCATGGGCATCCTTAAAGAGGTTGAGCGAGTGAGCACTGAGGAGATCTGAGCATCTCTTATGTAGTTCAGCAGGTAGGACATTTGGCCCAGGGGTTTTTCTTGCGTGAAGTTTCATTACGGCTCCATTGACCTCCTGCAGGGACAAGTCCTCATCAAGTGCCACTCTATTTGCCTCCTCTAAAGATAAGGTCTCTACTTCTGCCACGTAGGTTTCTATTTCGGGAGTGCCAGATAAAGGTTTAGCCTTATAGAATTCTTTATAGTATGTGGAGAATGCAGCCGGGATTTGTTCATCGGTTATGTGTTCCTTTCCTTGGCCATCTACTATGGATTGGATCCACCTATTTTCTGTTTATTTTTTGCCAGGCCAGAAGTTTCCCTGCTTTGTCTCCTGCATCATATGGTCGATGGAGAGTGGCTAAGTACTTGTCCCTGGCCGCTTTATGCGCTAGCTCTCTGTATTCCTGTCTAAGAGTCTCCAGTTGCCAAGTGAGCTGTGTGTCGTGTCTTGTGATTGTCTGGTCTTCTAGCGACAGGAGTTGGTGTTCTATCCATTCCACTTCTTTCTTCCGTTCCCACGCTATACAATTTTGCACCTTGTCTCTCAGCCCCATTTCGTTTGCCTCCAAGAGTTTGACCCTTGAATCCACGTTCCCTTGTTTTCTTTAAAGAAAATCTCAGAGTCGTCCCTTAGGCCACGGATAATGTATTCATTTTTGAGGTCCCATGTCCTGAGACTCCATTGTGTTTTTGTTTCTGTGTCATGATTATGGGCTGCGGCTCTAGGGGCGCCACCACCGATCGCTTCAAAAATAGATGGGGGCCTTTTGGCAACGCTAATTTTTTCTGTTTCATCGCCACGCTATTGGTGGCATTGTCACACTGGTGCCCATTATTAGTGCTAAGAGGATATCATGATAAATATGTGCTTTCTGTTCTTTAAAATGATATGTTTGTATTTCTTTTTTGCTATTTCTTTTTTCCTTAGAACAATCCTTGTAAGTGCCCCTGTAAACACAAAGTAATGCGCATGCTTAGATTTGTTGGTGCTCTGATAATGCGCATGGTTAAGTTTCATATTTGTAGCAGCTGCCACAGTACAAGCATTTGTTCTTTTGTGTGCTTTGTGTAACTAAAATATTGCCTTTCCCTAAATGCTTAAAGAAAAACATTCTGTGCAATGTTTAAATCCTTCTTGCTTCTGGAAAGTTCCTGACGCCTGACATGGTTCTGACGCCTGACGTGGTTCCCTCTATAAAAGAGGACCACGCCCAAGGATACATGCTCAGTATTCCTTTGGCATCCGTGAAGGCAGCTCTCTGTTTAACTTTGCTCCGGCTGAAGTGATTTTGGGCTCAGCTGTCACCGGAATCTCCTGGTGAAAAACAGAACACTTAGACATCGAGTTAGAAGCCTCTGGGTTAAGTTCGCTACAGTTTAGTTTCTTGGATATTGCAATATGCTTCAGACACACATAATTTTTGAGTTCAAAGGTTATTCCTGCTAAAAGACTGCGATAAGAAATTATTTGCTGATAATTCACAAGGCAAGTGTTTCATAGAAAAGTGCTTGCTTTAGGACTTGCTTTTGGGTTTCTACACCGCTTTGGAAAGATCTTTTTGACAAAAAAAAGGAAACTGTAAAAGGAAATTGGTTTTCTGAGTGGAATTACAGACAATTGTGTTCAGCATTATTGAAAAGAAAACTGGATTAAGGTTTTTAGAGACTTGATGAACATTTTCCATTATTGTACAAAGTTGCGAGGCTGGTCCCGCTTATTCTTGGGCCAACAGAAGAGAGACTTTGGTTATGATTTGACGTTCTTGAAAAGTAGACTCTAGCCAATAGGCTCAGGAGGCAAAGCGAGTAACAGTAGGGTTGTTAAGGTGGATAATTTTGGGTTTTATATTTCTTAAATACTCAAATATTTTCAGCTTGAAGGTTACCCAAAGCGCTAATATTCTAGTTGTTTTCTTACAGGTCTCCTTCCCTGCTGTTCCCATCCTATCTCCCTTTCCCCCACCTGGCCACTCTAATCCTCTGTGTCATTACGACATCCAGAGTTGGAGCTGCCTGGAGGTGGACCATTATAGCATCGTCCATTCCTGAGAAAATGCACTATCTTGACATTCTGCTGTCTGTTCCCTATTTTAGTTCACAGTGGTGAGTGGTCAGACAGCTCTCTGGCTAGGTATTCTATTTCTCAGACCTCCCACATTTCCCCCTTTGGAATAAGGGTGTAATCTTGTCTTGAGAACACATTATGTAACCTGGAGAAGTATGAGTATTGTTTGGCCTGTGATTTCTGTACCCGCCATACAAACACCAATCCCATTGGGCTTGTAAATTGTGCCAGTGCTGTAGGTGGGGTCTTCTGTGGCCTGTCTCCGGTGCGGGCTAGGGACATGTCCATCTATGGGGGCCGCCATTTGTGGTATTTAACTTCTGTTTTCCCCATCGATGTGTGTAACATGTACTGAGAGTGAGACCTTCAAGGTCTATACCCTTGACTCACTAGGACTGTACAATAAAACCTTTTTCTATATTGTGCGACATCAGGTTCCCAACCCTTACCCCCGTAGCCATCTCACATCACTTAACCCCCAACCATCAAGTTCATATGTAAGAGGAGAAGGAGAGGTCTGTTGCCCCCCCCGTCAAACAACTTTGTGCTACGAGTGCAAATTCTTACAGCCTACAATTGGAACAGTCTACTTTGAGAGCGTATCTTCATTACCTCTGGAGGATTCAAGGCATCAGTACCATATGAGGGCCATCAAATACGTAATCTCGAGGTACAGTGCTCCAGCCTTGTCTGCCGGAGCGACCTTGTCGTTCATTCTCCTGACTTTGGTGGGTCGGTAATTTGCTCCCATGGTGCTAGATGTTAAGGGTCTGAGTTGCGCTCCAAATGTCTTATTTCAGCAACCAATGGATGTGTGGTCTCGTTGTCTGAGGATGCATCTTGATTGTCCGATTCAGAGAAGGATTCTCGTACACTGGTGTCATCTGTTCCTTTGCGTGTTGTTGGGGTTTGTACACATGCTTTGGCTCAAACCCATGCTTGGCATTGATCTTGGGAGCTATTGAAGTGCGGCCACATATTAGTTTATGTTGTTCCCTTTATTGTTTATGTCATTTATTTGCATTGCCAAAATATTGTATTAATGCAGGCAGTGAATCGAGTTGTGATGTCACAGAGACAGTTTGCATGTGAGGAGCTCATTTGGAATTCAAACACATTCTCTCCACGTTGTTTTGTAAAAAAAAGTGCTGACTAATGAGCGCACGTCTATGTGAACCCCACCCCACTGACTGCCTATAAAAGACTGCGTTTGTTCTCGTATTCCCATTCCTTACCTGTAATTCCAGCGGGAGTGATTCCCGCCATTGGACCACGGCTTCTTCAGCTCCCCCTTCCCCCTCCAGAGTGCTTCTTAGCTTCTCCGGGTCCCTGCTTCAGTTCTCGGAGTGTTTCCTGCTTTCCCCAGTCTTCGCTACGCCAGCAGGGGAGCTTCCTGTTGTAATCCCTCGTCGCCTAGCAACTTCTTGATCTAGGACGTCTTCCGCTCCCGCTATGGTGACACAGTTGAAAACTCTCTGATCAGCTGAAAAAGAGAAAAACACAGTCAAGTAAGATCTTTCCTTTACAAAAAGCGCTCAACAGAATCTTATGCATAAGAACCTGCTAAAAGTAAAACTTATACTTATCTTCGTCTGCTGAACTCCAGAAACAATTTTTGTTTTGCGTCAGAGATGAATCTGAAAGAGACTAGGACATAAAACAAAAGGTAAATGCCTTTTTTTTTTTTTTCACAACAATTTTATTGATAAAGATGAGCATATGAATTAAAGTGGCATCCCACAATCAGGACGATACCACCAGGCATTGTAGTTACAATCACAAAATAAATCTGAGCGTCAAAGCAATGAACCAGCAGAATCAAGGGTACACGAAAACATTAACCCCACCTTTATCTTTTCAAGAATCTACCCACCCAACTCCCCGAACCCTCCCTCAACCCTCCCTAACCCCATGCATGTGTGTGGGAACCGTATGGATGGAAACTCTTGGCGCATCAAGTGTGTGTGTGAGAGTGGGTTTCGCAGGAGCACACAGGGCTATAGGTCTTCCTCCGGTTCCGCCGGGGGGTCCAGTGTCAAACCTCTGTAGTCCGCCCACCTCTTCCATATCTTGAAATGTTTACGAGGGCATCCTCGTGCCTCAAAGATTGGCCTCTCCAGACCCATACAAAAGTCTAAGCCTGCCTTCCATGCAGCCAGGGGGGGGGGGCCTCACCTCGTTCCATGCTCGGGCCATGTCTCTTTTGGCTACCATCAGCCCCAGGAGGAGCAGGTGACGCTTATATATATTACCACCAACCCCTTCCAGGATGTGTAGTAGGCCCAGGCGGTGGGTACGGGGAAGGGTCCAGCCCAGCACCTCCGACAGACAGCCCCATACACCCCTCCAAAAGCCAACTAGTTTGGAGCACGACCACACTGTGTGGAGCAACGTACCCACTTCCGCTCCACATCTCAGACACTCCGGGGACTCAATCAGGCCCGCTCTCCACAGACGCTCTCGAGTATAATAAGCCCTGTGTAAAATCTTGAACTGTATGAGGCGAAACCGTATTGCTATAGCCGCCCCCCTCGGGGATTCTAATGCCTCTCGCCAATCATCCTCATCTAGCGGCCCTATATCGGCCTCCCAGTTCGCCTTCAGCCGAAGAAGAGTGGAAGAGCAATGCGTGACCACGGTCTGGTAAATGCGCGATACTTTTTTGTCTCCAAGGTCGCCCATGAACACCTTCGCCTCGATCGGGCTGAACTCTGGGAGTGAGTCCAGATTAGTTATACTGGGCGTCAATGCATGTCGAAATTGTAAATAACGATAACATTGAGATTGGTGCATATCAAATTCAGCACTAAGAGCCTGAAAGGACTTGAGAGTCGTCCCGGACATCACATGGCCGAGCTGCGAAATGCCTATTGAGTCCCAGCCATCAAAGCCTGATAACTTAGAAAGTTCTGGTAGTAAACCGTTGCGCCATAACGGCGTTTCCGCGGTCAGTCTACCCCACCAGCCCATGCAACGCAGGGCCTGCCGCCATACCGCAAATACAAGTTTAGTGACTCTCGGCAGTGGCCGACGCAGCCGGGGTGAGTATAGGATGGTGTGGAGCGAGTTATCCCCCATTAATGCACGTTCCAGGGCGTAGGCCGGATCTCCACCGTCACCATACCACCATTCATTTAGAACCAGGAGATGAGCGGCTTGGTAGTACGACCGTATATCCGAGGTGGCTAGACCCCCACAGTACGTGGACAGAAAGCAGGTGCGCAGCGCTACCCTGGCAGCACCGCCAGCCCAAAGGAAACGGCCCAGTACCGAGTCAACCTGCCGAAACCATTGGGGTGGGATAGGATACGGATGGTTCTGTAGTTGGTAGAGTAGGCGCGGCAGTGCAACCATCTTAAAGATAGCCGACCTGCCAAAGATTGATAGGGGCATTCTGGACCAAGTTTTGATATCTGTCTGGACCCGCTCCCAGACGGGCAGTAGATTACGTTCCCAGGCCGTGTCCACCGAGTTTGAGAGAAACACCCCGAGGTAGTTCAGACCAACTGTGGCCACTTGCAGTTCCGAAGCCCAGGGATCCGTCACCATGTCCCCATGCAGTACCCATAGGGTGGATTTACGTACGTTGAGGTAGAGACCCGACACCTCCCCAAATAGTTGCATGACCTCCAGGACACGTGGGCCGGAGCGCTGTAAATCGGTGAGGAAGAAGAGGACATCGTCCGCGTATAATGCAATTTTATCCGAAAGCGTGGCATTCCATTCAAAGCCCCGTATCAACGCATCTCTGCGAACTCTGGCAGCTAGGGGTTCCATTGCTAAGGCAAAAAGATAGGGGGGGAGAGGGCACCCCTGCCTAGTCCCCCGGCCAACGCGGAACGTCTCCGACACCGCCCCGGCGACTCGGACTGATGCCGTGATGTCCGTATAAAGTAGTTTGATATAGGACCGAAAAACCGGGCCCAGGTTGAGCCACGATAGCAATGTAAATAGGTACGACCAGCTGACCGAGTCAAAAGCCTTGTTGATATCGGCCAATAGCATTGCCGCCTGGTCCCCCAAGGCTCCAACAGCGTCTAGTGCCGCCTGTGCCCGTCGAATATTGTGTCATGTTGCCCTGTGGGGCATGAAGCCTGCCTGATCCGAGTGGACTAGATCTGTAATATATGGAGCCAGGCGGTTCGCTAGGGCCTTGGCCAATATTTTGGCCTCTATGTTGATGAGGGAAATAGGTCTGTACGAGTCATGGCTGCCCGGGGGTCTACCAGGCTTCTGAAATACTACTATTTCGGCATGGCGCCAATCGGGGGGCAACGCGCCCCGCGTCCTCGCCACCTCAAGAACTCGGCGATAGTGTGGCCCTAGCTGTACGTGAAATTTCTTTAAAAATTCACACGGGTAGCCATTAGGGCCAGGAGCCTTACCCGCATTGAGCTGCCCCAGAGCGTCTCCCAGCTCTTCCGCTGTGAGGGGTGCGTCCAAGGTCTCCTTGGTCTCGTCTGATACCCGCATGGGCGGTAAGTCCGCGAAAAACCGGTCTAAGTCGCCCTCAGGCAATCGGTCACATGAGGCGTATTGGGCTTCGAAGTATGTGGCGAAGCTCGCTGCCAACTCGTTAGGGTCAGTCAGGACCTCCCCATTGCCGTCTATAATGCCCGGCAGCACGAGGGGTTGAAAGTTGTGTTGGCACAAGCGATGGAGCATGGAGCACGACTTGTCCCCCCACTGATACACCCTACTTCTCGTGGCCAGCCACGCCTGTCTGGCTTCATCCATCAAGAGGGACGCGTACGATTGCTGTGCTTGTAAAAGCAGCCTTAGCCCGATCTCATCTCCACCCTCGCGGCGTTCCTGTTCTAGGGTCGCCACTCGCTCAGCCGCCACCGCAGTTTGTTCCCGGCGCCGCCTACGGGCCTCCGAGCACCACGCGATATCCACTCCACGCACGGTAGGTTTCATCGCCTCCCATACCACCTCCACGTCCGCCCCCTCTGTTAGGTTCTCCCGCCAGTAGTGATCTATGGTTTCTCGCAGATGTTTAGTATAGGCTGGCTGTAGCAGATGCCACGAGGACATCCTCCACCTGAATGGTTGCCGTTTCCGCAGGAGGTCTACGTTAACTGAAACTGGGGAATGGTCGGATAGGCCTCTCGGCAAGATGTCCGCGCTCTTCACTCTACTCAGGCATTCACGAGGTAAAAACACATAATCTATACGTGAGAATGATCCATGTACCGCCGATAGATAGGTATATTCACGGGTCGCAGGGTGCATATGTCGCCAAGCATCCACCCAGCCCAGCCCCTCACTCATTGCATGCAGTCTAGTGGGTGGAAGGGAAGGGGAAGGAGTTTCAGTCGTCTCCAGGCGCCTCCGGCGATCCATACACACATCCATTACGTCATTCCAATCTCCCCCAATTACTGCCACCGACTCGGATATATCGTCCCACACAGAGAACAATCTCTCAGCCAGGGCCCATTGCAGGGGGGGGGGGGGCGTACACACTCCCAAACACTATAGATTCCGTGCCCACCTTGCCTTTCACAAACAAGTAGCGACCCTGTGGATCTATCCATTGTTTCTCATGGACATATGCTATTCTACGGTGTATCAATATGGCCACTCCCCTGGATCCCCGAGTAAACCCGGCATGGAAAACTTGTTGATAACCAAACCTCTGCAGTCCCAGTGCCTTTGTGCCCATCATATGAGTTTCTTGGAGCAATAACACATCTGCCGCTGCTCTCTTGCCCCATCGCAAAACTGCCCCACGCTTGATTTTGTCTAGTAACCCCCTGACATTCCACGTAACCACTCACATAGAGTCTTCTGGAGTCCGATGAGTCGAATCAGCCATAGTCCTTCGGAGTCCACCACACAAGCCCCCCACTCCAGCGCCACCCACTACGCGCCACACGAATCATTATTATGACACACACATGCACTGTACTATCTACCCCAGAGAACATCACCAACCCCCTGGCCCCACAGTCCCCAACAGTCACAAACCCCAACTCAGCAGCCACAACCCTGACCGCCCATCTCCCGCCTCCCCCCACCCTATACCTCAATGAACTATGAAGTATCTGTCGCGGTATGAGTAGTCCCGAGACCGAAACAGCAGGCTCAGGCCCACTCATACCAATGGATCCCAACATCCCAAAGAGGAACAGTGAACTCACCCCCTCCCCTCAGTGTCCCTCTCACAACGGGAGAGTGGCAGCCACCATTATGCAGTCCCCGAACCCCCCCCCACAGCCTCATCTACACTCAGTAGACATTAGCAGTACTGTTACAAGGCCGCGATACAGCCAGCAATCCAGCGGGTCTCAGGCGACCAGGTGTGTTCATCCGGGATTCGCAGCCTTAGTAGCAGAATAGGGAGCCGAGGCCCCGGAGACTTCAATGATCTGTGCCAGATTGTTCGGAGTCCTCGGTTCTAGCATTGTGCTGCGTGCCATCGGCCGAGGCCGCTGGCTTGCGTGATTTGGAGCGTTTGGTTCGTCCATGTCTAGATGACCGGTCTCGCTGTGGCCGAGGCGAGCCCTCGGGGGAGCCCGGATTGAGCCCTGGTTGCGAATTCGGTCTGACCTGTACCGTTTCATCGGTCCATCTGAACAGGTCTTCCGGCGTATCAAAGAATAGTGTCCGTGATTGGAAGATCACTCTCAAGCGCGCCGGATACAGCAGGGAATACTGTAGCTTAAGGCCCCTCAACTTCGCCTTGGCTGCCATGAAAGAGTGGCGTTGCTGTTGGACGAGTTTGGTGTAGTCAGGGAAGATCAAGATCTTCTGATTTTCACATAAGAGGGTTTCTTTATTTCTAGCTTCCCTCAATATGGCGTCCCTGTCGTGGTAGTTCAACAGCCTTGCGATCACCGCCCTAGGTCGCTCACCCTCGGGTGGTTTCTGTGTCAGAGCACGGTGCGCCCTTTCAATAATGAAGCATGCAGACAGCGTCCCCGGGGGCATCCATGATTCTAGCCACTGTGTAAGGAACTGTTCCATGCCACCCTTCCCACAGCTCTCTGGAAATCCAAGGAAGCAGAGGTTGTTGCGGCGCGCCCGCCCTTCTGCATCCTCCACACGGAGCGCCGTAATCCGCTGCGCAGTTTCCATCGCCGCCATCCTCTTTTTAAGGTTACTCACGTCGTCCTCCACCACTGACACCCTGGATTCTGCCTCTGTGATCCGCGCCACTGCGTTCCTCAGGTCTTGGCGCAATAAAGTCACATCCGCGCCAACGGCCCCTATCTTGGCGTCCAGCATGTCCCGTGACTGGGTTATGGCCGCCATAAGGGCCGCGTTATCCGTCCCCCCTCCAGGCGGGCCACCCCCTGACGGCCCGGGGCCCCCACTAGGCCCGGTGAATTTATCGATGGTGACTTGCTTAGTGGAGCTGTTACCCCCCCTGGTCATGATGGCAGAGGTATTAGGGCCACTTGACTGCTGCTGGCCCTTGGGAATCTTAGACAGGGCACTTCGGGCCGGCTTATTGTTGGGTACAGCGCCGTGTGGACCTCAGTCACTGCCCCCACACCAGCCGCCGATGGTCGTGGCTCCCCGTGACCGGTATTGCTCTTCTAGTCGGAGCGTGGACCCACTGCGTCACGCGCCACAGCGATGATGTCCCTTCTGGTCCGTGGGTCCCGGGGGGGGGGGGGGGGGGGGCCCCACTACTCACAGTTGCTGCCGGAATGCCGAGTATTCGCCTCGGCACAGTCGCCGCCGATAGGGCTCTCCAGGGCGTCCGTCTCCCCTCTATGCTGCCGGCCTCTGACACCAGGCTGCGAAAATCGAGGTCCCGGCTGCCTCCGGGCCACCAGGCCGCCTCTGCCGCTCCGGTCTGTTCGCTACGCCCACACTGCCCTCAGGCTCAGCCAGGCCTTGGAAGGATGATTTGCCAGCAGTCTCTCCGCCCCAGGGCAGGTGGGGCGCCGCTGCCGTCTCCCGGCCGCAACCCGCTCCTCAGCTGCTCCAAAATCGAGGCCCCGGCTGCTCCGCAGTCTACCAGGCCGCACCTCGCACCTTGTCGCCCAGCTCCGCTCGGGAGCGCAGGATCGCCACCGAACACACCGGACGGTCACTGGCACCTCCGGTAATCTTAGCCCCGTTTTGGCTGCGGGTCAGGGGGTCGGGGACCAGGATAAATCGTCGGATCAATGGCGGGCCGGCGGGAGCTCTATCAGGCTGCAACCGCCATCGCCGCTTGCGTAGCCACGCCCCCCAATGCCTTTTTTTTAAAAAAGTTTTTTTTATTAGCAATAGTGAAGATAAGTACAGGAGCATAACAATTCAAGTCGGAGCGACCCCCCGCACCCCCGCCCACCCAGTAGAAAGAACAGCATGTGAATTGAATGAAAGGCGCAGAAAGAAAGAAAAGAGAGAGGAGAGATGAAGTAAAAAAAGTAATCCAACAAAATTAACGAATACATTGGTGGCACAAATCCATAGAATTTTAGAAAAAAAGTAAAAGTAGGAAAAAAGCAAAAACAAGGTTTGAGCAGACAGACAGCGTTGTAAAGAAACAGTACAAGCCATAAAAGAAGACAGAGAATCAGGGAATTATCCCGGCTGTTCCAGCCAGGTTGTTAGTTTTTCCACACCTCCAGTCCCTTTTTCCGACCCTTACGCCCCATTTTTCACAGACAGCTTTTTCTAGGTGGTAAGTGGCAACAAACCTAGCCAGCCACTTAGAGAATGAAGGGGACTCAGAGTTAAGCCAGGCGGAGGCCACACAAATACTCCATACTGCCATTGCAATGAAAGTTAGTCCCTTGCTTTTAACATTAGGGATTTCAGACTGTGTGCCCTGTAAAATAACAGTGGAATTTAGTGACATATGCTGAGTAGTAACTTCCCTTAGGAATTCCTGTACGCGGATTAATGTTGCGCCAAGCTTTGGACAGGTTGCAAATATGTGGATTGAATCGGCTCCAAATTCCGAGCATCGAGGGCATAAAGTCCCTTTGCCTACCCCCCACTTTGCTATCTTACTGGGGGTAATGTACAAGAAAAAGATAGTTTTAAAATGTTGTGCCTGCAGCTTGGCTGACAATAAAAGGTTTTGACAGAAGGCTTGTGAATTAAAGAAAATACTGCATGGGTAGTCAAGTTTTGTACGCCATTTGTCTGCTATGGTTTGTAGGTCGTCTGGGGTTTGTCTGTTTATGATGTTATATAGTAGACCAAGGGGCACATTACGATCGCGGACGGACTTGCGTCCGTCCGCGAGCCCTGAGTAGGAGGGAACGTCCGCCTGTGCTGCGTCGTTCCCTCCTGTGCAATTAGGATGTGACCGGCACCATGGCGGTCACATTCTCTAGATTTAACATTGTGGCGTGTGCGGCTTCAAGCTGCACCCGCCGCAATGTTAAAAACGCATGCATTGCATTTACATGGACAAAGTGGCAGGCACCGCGCATTGCCTGCCGCTTTCTGCATGTAAATGCAGGAGGGTACCATAGGTACCCCCGATGTGCACCCTCCACCCCCCTTCACCCAGGGGGCCCGCAAAGGGCACCCAAAGTGAAGATCTGTATGCTTTTCCACGGCGGAGAAACCGCCGCGGAAAAGCATGTCTGGGAAGCCATCCTAATATGTCTGGCGGTATCTGAGAGACACCGCCACCATATTAGAGCTTTTCCGCCGCAGTTGTAAGCCGACCATGGCGGAAAAGCGGCGGACTGAAACCAAGACCCACCAGCCATCCTAATGTGGCGGTGGGTTTTTGGTGGGTCAGCAGCGGATTTTCCGCATCCTCCGGGCCGGCGGTGGCTTCCGCCGGCCCGGAGGATGCGGAATATCTGCGATCCTAATCGACCCCCAATTTGGGGGCAGTCAAGTTGCGCAGTGTGTTTAGAAGATCTACTTCCATAAACCCTGCAGCACCCCCAACCTTCCTGGAGAGAAAATCATATATGGAGAGATACTTAAAGGCATCATGGTTCTTCAGGCTGAACTTAGATAGTAATATAGAAAACGGTATAACTCCTTCACTAGTTATCTGATCTCCCAGTTTCATGATGCCAGCCTTTTGCCAGTCTGAGAAATAGGACTTTCCAAAGATAGCAGGGTTTTTGTTGTTATTAAGAGTGGGAGAATAGTGGTTAAATCTGCCCAGCCCAAAGATTCTACGGATGTTACGAAAGACTTTGTAAGAGCTCATTAAAGTCTTAAATCTCACACGTTTGTAGTATCCGTATGAGGTCTCTTGGAGTAGACAGCCCCAGTGCTGTTCTCCCAGCAGAAGTTGAAAAAGCGAGGCAGGCCCGGGTATGTGGGGGAGAGGTGGGTCCCTTACCAGTTCAGAGCTATACTGTGGGACAGAGGCCCAGTAATATAATGTAATGTTAGGAAAGGACCAACCTCCTCGTTCTTTTGGGAGAGATAGCTGTCCTAATGTCCTCCTGGGTTGGGAGTATGCCCATATAAACTGTGTGAAGATTTGTTGAAATTTCAGCAGATTAGCTTTGCTAAATTCCAGAGGTATTGTGAGGAAAAAGTAAAGGAGTTTAGGGAAGTATGTAATTTTTATGACATTGCATCTTCCAACAAGGGTTAGGTGTAGGCTATCAATTTGTTTTAGGACCTTACTAGTGTGACCAGCAGGAGGGGCTAAGTTGTCTGTTACAATTTCGTCCATATTGGAAGAGATAGAAACCCCCAGATATTTCGCCTTCGGGACCACCCTGTCATCAGTCCAGGCAATTTGACTATTTATTAATATTTGAGTTTTGTTTTAATTCAGAGCATATCCTGATAATTTCCCAAATTTTAGAGCCTCAGTTTCTAAAGCCAGTATGGTATTACAGGGGTCAGGCGAGATGATGGCCAGGTCATCGGCGTAGGCCATGATATTGATATTACTCCCCTGGAAGCTAACTGCAGGGATGTCTTGGTTTCTTTCAATTTGTTTGATGAAAGGGTCTAGATAGAGGGCAAACAACAGAGGGGAGCAAGGGCAGCCCTACCTGGTTCCCCGAGAGATGTTTAATTGGTCAGTAGGTTGCCAATTGATGGATACACAGGCCATAGGTTTAAGAGCTTGCACCGCCTGCGTGAGTTTTGGCCTAAAGCCCATCCTACTCATGACAGCCCACAGGAATCACCAGGAGACCCGGTCGAAGGCTTTTTCGGCGTCGAGTAGTATTAAAGACATCGGGTCTCCGGCTGCTTGTGCGGCGTCGAATAGGGTAATGGCCCGCCTGACGTGTTCCTTTGTACCTTTTTTGGGGATAAACACATGTTGCCATTCTAAGACTAGGGACTCAGCCACGGAGGAGATTCTAGTTGCTAGTACTTTGGAGAAAATGTTTTAATCACAGTTGATGAGGGTGATACGCCTATAGGAGCTCATCTCTAATGGAGATTTGTCCTTTTTTGGGAATATAGCTATTCTGGCCTTAGACCAAGAAGCAGGAGGCGGAGCCCAGCTGAAAATAGAGATTACTACCTCTGTAAAGATTGTTTTAATTTGGGGGCGAAGATCTTATAAAACTCTACAGGAATGTAAACCGAGCCTGCGGCTTTCCCGTCAGGGAGGCTGGATAGGGATTCCATAATTTCATCCCAGGTTAGAGTTAGATCTAGTAGACCACTATTGTCTGGGCTAAGTCGTGTGAGATTAATCTCGCTAAGATAGCGAGCGATCTCCATTTCGAGTGTATCGTTGGCACAGCGATTTTCCTTGGTTTACAACTTAGATTGGAATCATTGGTCTCACTCCCTGATGGGAGTCTTATTGTATCTATCTCACTACTGGAAACCTGTTGCCTAGTCCTAAAGGCCAAGTGGTGCCCAATGCTATCACTACACTTGTAGTTTTTTCGCGAGAGCTTGCCCACTTGGCTGCGGTTCTTTCCGCGAAGACTGCCCCAATCTCAGCCTTGGCCAGAACTACTTCCTTCTGAACGTTTTCAATATCTTGTCCTGTTTGGATAAGTTGGACCAGTTTGGTTTCGGCTGTCTTTAGTTTCCCTTGTAGGTTACTGATTAGAAGCTTCTCTTTTTTATTTTTACAGACTGAAAACCTAAAAGCCTCGCCCCTGACCCCTGCCTTTAAAGTATCCCATACAGTCATTAAGGAAGCAGAGCCAATGTTTATTTCCAAGAATTCCTGGATCCATCCTTGAATATGTGTTTGGTAATTAATATCTTGCAGAAGAGCTTTCTCAAAACTCCATGTGGGCGCCTCTTTCCACTTCCCTAATCCCCTGATGTCAAGGATAAGAGGACTGTGGTCAGCCATAAAGAGGAGAGCTATTACAATGGTGAAGTTATTAACAAGTGAGGATGAAAGAAAGAAGTAATCCAGTCTGACTAGGGAGTGATGCGGGCGGAGAAGAAAGTGTAGCCAGGCTGAGTGGGGTTTAATCTAGCCCATGTATCTCTTAATTATTGGGCTTGGGCAAGGTAGGCTAGTGCCTGAAAGGCCTGGGGTTTCCTGCCCGTGTATCTCCAGTTGCTATCAGTCTCCCAGTTGCAAGGCAGATGTATATTAAGGTTGCCACACAGAATAATGGGAGTGGGCCAGTGAGCTAGTTCGGCTGAGACCAGGTTAATAACACCTGTATCGTCAGCATTACTCCTGTACATTGAGCAGAGGGTAAAGGGGGGGCTGTTAGAAAGATGACACTCAGTTATAACCCACCTGCCCAGTGGGTCGGATTTAGCCCAAGGAGTGTTGAGAGATAATCTTCTGTCTGCCAGAATTTCAACCCCTTTTTGTTTTGGTACCCTGTGTAGTGGCCCCCAAGACTTTAAAGGGTGTCTAGTAGATGCTTCTGAGAGCCTTCAATGTGGGTTTCTTGTAGACAGTTGATGTTCCCCCCAAGGATCGTAGCCCTAGAGCCACAATTTGCCTTTTAGAGGGATCATTAAGCCCACAAAAGTTAGCAGAAATAATTCTTAATAAATCTAACTTATCCAATTATAAGAGGGAAGAGAGTAGTCGAGATTTTTCGATCCTGCCCTGAACCATAGTAGGTAGAATTAAGAGTATGTGTGTATGTGTGCCAAAATAAATCAATAATGCTACTGCACCAATTCATTCTATTAACGTGCCCGATGCGACCCTCCACCCCTTCTTCGAGCAATCAGGTAAAGCCTGAGTGATGATAGTCAACATGAGCCCCGGCTGCATACCAGGCTGGAACAAAAAGGAAAAACTAGTTATACTTTCAGATGGCTCGAAGCCCTATGAGTAGTAAAGAGAAAAAGCAATGTCAAACACTGTCAAACAGAGGAGCATCTATTTTTGCGTGGTGACAGCAGAGGGATTAGTGCTAGGTTGATCAGTGATGCTGTAGCCGGGCGGTGGAAAAGAAGAAAGAAAAAGGAGAAAGAGAAAAAAAAAGAGAAAGACAAAGGATTAGAGTTAGTTGTGGCAGGAGCAGTGTCTGAGAGAGAAACCCGCCCGTGATGAAGTGGGATTAATTGCGAGAGAGCGGGGAATGGACTTTTCATCTGTTGCTTTTCTTAGACTTCAGCTCTTCCAGATACTCCCCGGCTTTTATTTCGGATAGAAAGACCTTGGAAGTCCCGTTTGTGATTATTTTGAGCCTGGAAGGAATCATTTGGTAGACTTCAGCCCCCTACTGTTGAAAAGGGTAGATCAATTGTCTCAGACGCCATCTCCGTTCTAAGTCTGGATTGGCAATATTTTTTATCCCTTTGGCCCCTTTCTTGGAGTTAGAGCGAGCATGGTCATATATCAGCTATCTGAGGAGAAAGTTTCCGAAATAAACGAGGAATACCCTTGGCTGCGCTCCCGTTGCGTTACCACTGTTGTACTGCCATTTCTTGTTGAAAGGAAAGAGGTGTGCCCTCTGCACTTCCCGATCCCAGTCCCAGCCCTGGTGATCAGGAAAAGAGTCTTTTAATAGTTTGACTATGAAGCGTCTTGGATCGTCCCCCTCTTTCCCCTCCGGAATACCAAGCAGGCGTAGGTTGTTCCTGCGCTGGCGGTTTTCTTGATCCTCCATCTTGGACATCAGATCAACCAAGCAGTCGGCGTTGGATTTCCCCTGTTGTTTAGTAGCCAAGGATTCAACTTCCAAATGCTCAGTTGGACCTCCACCATGGTGACCCAGTCGTTGATATCGGTGCAGGTTTTTGTTCAGACGTCTTAGTCCGCAATGCAGCTTCTTGGCAGCGTTTTTGGCAGCGCAGTTGTCAGCCCGAACCTCTTCATGAAATTCTTTGATGGAGGCCAGTATAGAGGGTAAGGAGGGTTCTATTGTGTCTGCCTGACGGCTCTTTGAGCTCCCCCACTGTGTCGTGTTGGAATCATCTTCATGAAGAGGATATGACATTTGGGAGTCAGAATAATCCCATTGCAGCCGGCTATGGCGCTTGCTCTTGCTTCTGGGTTTTTTGGGGTGCAAGACTGTGCCTGTGTCCTTGTGGGAGACCTCGCTGTCTCCTTCGCTGGCTTTCACAGACCCCCCCCTTCAGATGAGGTAGGTGTGCTGTCTGAGACTGAGTAGAAATGCCTCAGGAGTCCAGGCATTTTGTGAGCCGGGAGGAACCACTAGACATTGAATGACATTGTTTGTACCTGCCAGATGTGCGTCTAGAGTGGTGGGCGGGGTGTCAAGGCTGCCATCGCTGGGTTTTTTGTCCTGCACCTGTGTTTGTGCCGCGGGAGAGACTGAGATGGGACCGGTAGATATACTGTGGTCCGAGCTGATTGATCACAGGCAAGTGCCGGAGGGGGGGAGTCTTGGTTCAGGGTGGGCTCAGTTGTTTCGGCAGAAGATCCATCTATGATTGTGTCAGTGTTGGCAGACAGAGTTCCAATGGGCCTGCCTTCCACTGCGCCACCCTCTTGCTGTAATCCTGGCTTAGATTTCCCTGAGGGTGTATGCTCAGTAGGGGGCGCGTGGGTCTTAGTTTTGGCCTTAGAGGGCTGATTTTTGGCACCCAGGAATATTTTCGCCAGGGGGGGTGTACTGTGTCACGATTTTTTAAGTCTAGACAAAGTTCCCCCTCCCCTGTTTTTCCCAACAGTTTTTTATCAGTACTGACCTCTAGCCTGGTTTTGGAAGCGCCTTCGGTAGCCGCAGCTGCAGCGTCTCTGGGATCCACCAGCGTTTTCAGTTTGCCACCTCTCCGTGTCCCCCGGGCACTCATGTCGGGTCTGCTTCATTGTATAGAGGAAAAAAGCCAAGCCCATCTGCAAGGAGGACCGTAGGAGGCAGCAAAGGCAGCAGACGTGAAAGGAGGCTGAGAAAGGATCGCTTCCGCGATAAAATGAAGGATAACCAGTGCGCGTGGATCCAACAAAATTGCAGACAAATCCAGGAAAGCCTAGCGGGTCGCTTCACCAGCGCTTAGCCGTCCAGAGTGCAATTGTAGAGAACCTCATACACGGGAAGGCGGCCACTGTAGCAGCATTCTAGGCAGCCTCTGTGTTCGGCGCGTTCGACAGACCGGCATCACCTCGAACAGCGCAATGCAGCTAGCCGATCATCACGCGTCCGGCGTGGGATGGCCGAGCAGCAAGAACTCACGCTGACTCCATCTTGCTCACCTCAAAGGTCACTGCCTAAAGACAGTTTTTTATAGAAGATAAGAACCCAATTACAGAGCTGTCAGCATCATTAAGATTAGATTCAAAATGCTAGTGAAATTCTGCCAATTACAGTAAAATAAAAGCGATCTCACCATGAGTGATTGTGAGGCCAAGAAGGTACTTATTATTAATGAATGTTCTATATAAAGAGTAATATGGTATAAAGTACAATCATTATAAGTAACAGTTATTTCTCACTGTTGTTATTTGCTGTAAAGAAGAAAGAACAGCAACATCCTCCACAGTGACAAAGAGGAAAATCGTGCTTAGGAAAATTGGCCGTGGTATTTCTCATTTTTATTTTGTTATGGGTACTTTGTCCCCTTATCCCCATCCACTGGAAATTTAATTTAACCAAACTGGTTATTCAACTTCGGTTCAGGTTGACTTAGGTTTTTGGGGGCTAGGGGAAAATTCCTCAAATCTCTCAAGTGGAACAACCTGGAATTTCAGGTGAGTGAAGGTGAACAGAAACGCAAGCCTTCACAACAATTTAAGTTCTCCTTGAGAGACATGGATCAAGATAGTGACCGTATTGATGGTGAAGCCACGGCTCAGGCCCTTTTTGAAGATAATGAAAGAGATAGTGCGATAGTTACATTTTGCAAAGAATGCAAATAGATTTAGAAAGATTAAAACAAGAGAATACTGAATTACAGGAAATCATTTGTTACAAACCAAGAGAAAACTTGTGGGATAGTTCCTTTCCAAAAACTTTTAAGACTTCTTTAGAATCAGGTTCAAGATCACAGACGTCAAGTACTTTGTTGACATCTGATACAACATCTTCACCTGTTCAAGTAACGGTAGCAGTTCCCACCTCTGTACCCCGATGAGCACCAGAACATTTTTGGGGGGGATAGTGCAAAGCTTAATATTTTTATCAGTCAATGTCAATTACATTTTATTTGTAAACCACAATCTTTTCCTACAGACTCTACAAAGGTGGCTTTCATACTTTCATGTTTAGGAGGTACAGCTGCTAATTGGTCTATTCCCTACATTGATAGAGATGATCCAATTCTGCACAATTCGCCTTTATTCAAATTAACCATGGCTAAATTATTTGCAAAACATACCTATGTACAAGCCAATGATAATAAATTGTTAAATCTAAAGCAAGGTAGCAAAGATCCGCTGACATATGTAACAGCGTTAATTAGATTACTAATAGAAACTCATTGACCAGAAGAAAAGGACGCTTCCCTATTTTATAGGGGATTGCGTGATGATTTAAAGGATGCCTTAGCCCATATTGTGAATTTACCAGAAGATTATTCAGAGTTTGTGGACCTAGTGGTAAAACCGAATCATCGTATAGGAGAACGTAAAGGAGATTAGACTAGATCAGAAAAAAGGTTTTCTGTGTTTAAACACGAAAATAAAGATTTAGAGAGTAAAATTCCTGATTCAGAACCAATGCAAATTGGAAGGATTAAAGGACCTTTAACTACTGAAGAAAATGATAGAAGACGTAAATTAAACTTAAGTTTGTATTGTGGCCGTTCACGTCATTTTGCAAAGGACTGTCCCAACAAGCCAAAGATTCCTAAGAAAACAAATGCTGTAGTTTCTAACCCCTCAGAACAGGAATACAATACTTAAAAGCTTGTCAAGGGTGGAGATCACTTGTACAAGAAGAAGTCTTCCTAAGATCTCCCACTATCTAGCCAACACAGTAATGCGAATACCTCAACATTTTCTCATTCAGGTCATTTTAATAATTATCACGCAACTTAGACCCACGGTTTCAGTCCTGATAGATTCAGGAGCTACTGGCAATTTCATGGATATAGTTTTAGCTCAAAAATACAAATCTCAACTGTTTTAAAAGCACAACCAGAACCAGTCTGTGCAGTTGATGGACCTGCTTTATCTTCAGGAATGATAACAAAACAAACATCCCCTATTACCATGGTATGTCAAAATGGACACACTGAAATTATAAGTTTTGATTTGACTAATACTCCTACTTCTGGTTTAATTTTAGGAGTACCATGGTTAACTTTGCATAATCCTAAAATCAATTGGAATTTACGGACAGTTACCTTGCATTCTTCTTTTTGTAAAGTTAACTGTTATCAGGAAGCTCATTATGACTTAGAGACTGTGTTACATTGTGCAAATCTTACGTCAACTTCTATCATGATTCCTCCAGAATACCAAGATTATGAAGATGTATTTGATCCGGTAAAAGCAACTTCCCTACCTCTTCATAGATCATACAATTGTCATATAGATTTAATTCCAGGAGCCCAACTTCCTAGTAGTAGGGTATATGCTCTTTCAGAAGAAGAAACGAAATATTTACGGACATACTTAGATGAGTTATTGGCATCCGGTTTCATAATTCATTCAACATCCCATCTCCTCACCGTTATTTTTAATTCCTAAACATGATGGAGGGTTGAGGGCTTGTATAGATTATCGTGGATTAAACAAGGCTACATTAAAAAATTAAGTACCCACTACCACTGATCCCTGTTTTGCCTGATCAGTTATGACACTCAACAATATACATTAAATTGGATTTAAGAGGGCCATACCACCTTGTTCGAGTCAAAGAGGATGATGAGTGGAAAACTGCTTTCAGAACTAAGTTCGGGTTATTCAAGTACACCGTCATGCCATTTGGCCTGTGCAGTGCCCCTGCTGCTTTACAATTCTTCATAAATGAAGTTTTGAACGAATTTCTTGATGTCTGTGTAATAGTATATATTGACGATCTACTCATTTATTCTAAAGACGGAAAAGATCACGTTCATCAAGTAAGAGCTGTATTGGCAAATTTGCCAGAAAACCATCTTTTTTGTAAAACTGGAAAAATGTATCTTTAATTCTAAGATAGTAGAGTTTCTAGGGTCTTGTCTTTCACCTGCTGGAATTATGATGGATAAAAAAAAGGTAAGTGCAATAATGGATTGGCCAGAACCTATTTCTGTGAAAGAGGTGCAAAAGGTATTAGGGTTTGCCAATTTCTATAGACGTTTTATTCCTCAATTTGCTGAAACTGTTGTTCCACTTACTACATTTTTACGAAAAGGACAAACCTTTGTTTGGACAGAAATAGCAGCTCAAGCTTTTCTTTACCTAAAACACAAATTTACCTCTGCACCTTTATTAAAACATATTAAACACACAAAAGGGGAGAGGGCCAAATTGTTTATACTCCAATACCCCAGACCCCCTAAAAGGACTATGTTCACAAACACAGTGGGTATACAGAGTTCTTCAAAAAAGTAAAGGGAAATTCCCAATTTGGAAAAAACTGCCCTCACTCACATACCGAAGTATGTGACATGCTTCATCATAGGGCCTGCTACAAACGCCCTGGTGTAGCCACATCCAGGGCGGAGCATTAGGGAGGGGGAAAAAATAATACATTTTCACGTTACAAGACGTACAACACAATACGTAAATACGTACAATGAGTAACATACATAAGTGATATCGTGTATAGAGGAACACCTCGTGGATCAAAAGTGCGACACAAATAAGTGCAGTAAGGACGTGTGTTAAAACTGATTAGGGGTGCCAAAAGAAATAATTACTTTATTAGAACCAATTATGGTACCCTTATCAGGATTAAAAGAAAAGAAAGGATGGGAAAATGCCTCATTGAGAAAATGAGGTTTCTCAAGGCTTCCCTCCTACCACTGCTCGAGTCAACATGTTTCGACCATAGATTTGTGCCCCGAAAGGTCACCCTGGTCTTCTTCAGGACTGTCGCAGTAGAATCCACCGGTTACCTGTTTCTTAATTAGATCCTCGGGTAGCCCAGCTAGGTGTAGGTCACTAGGATCCGTACTCTGCTGGGTATGTTTCTAGATCAGTGGAGAAAGTATCCCCATATGAATCATGGGAAAACATTCACTAGGGAAGAATAGAGAGAAAAGAAAATAGGTGAAAGTGAGTGCTATTCCCCCACAACACAAGGTTTACTCTAAAGAAATCTCTCTTTTGTCCTGAGTATTAGTAATATGCTCAGGCTAGTCTCCGCTATATAGTAATTCAAAGCAGAGTTCCTCTCATACTCATTGGATCTTTTATACAAGGGAAGTGGTCATAATCAACCTCTCACAGTATATACGTCGGTAATAATTTACGAGGTAACGTGAACATTTATTATTTTTTCCCCCTCCCTAATGCTCCGCCCTTTATTAAAACACTCAGATCCAGAATTGCCTTTCTCTGTAGCAGCGGGCAATTCACAGGTTGCAGTAGGATGCATTCTCTCCCAAAGAGGTGAACAGGATGGTCAGTTACACCCTGTTGCCTTTTATTCTAAAAAACACGACTTCCTGCAGAACAAAACTATACTGTGGGTGAGAGAGAACTTTTAGCAATCAAGTTAGTCTTTACCGAATGGCGATACCATCTATTGGAAAAAAAATTCAGTCACTATATTTAGAGATCACAAACATTTACAGTTCTTTAGTTCTGTTAAGGCCTTAACACCGCATCAAATGCGATGATTGAACTTTTTTAGCACTTTTGATTTTGTTACAACATACAGACCAGGCTCTAAGCAAATTCAATCTGATTTTTTATCAAGGTATGGACATACTACTGTATTCAAAAGAGAGGTTGAACATCCTCCCATTATTCCACCATAAAAAATACTAACGCCATTGAGTCAACCCGATTTCATGGCACAAATTAAACAGAGCCATTTAAAGATAAGTGTACAGAAGTGGTTAAAACATTCAAAAAATACTATTCAAAATGGATTGTTTTACCATAATAATCTTTTATTTATAATTGAAGTAGAGTTACAGAAAACAATATTTAAATGGAATCGTGATTCTGCTTTAGCAGGTCATCCAGGAAATCAAAAGACTTTAGATCATTGTAAGAAACATTTTTGTTGGCCAGAATTAGCAAAAGATGTTCAAGATTACGTAGCATCTTTACTATTTATGCACAAAATAAATAATTACACAAAGCACAAGCAGGATTGTTGCAACCATTATACAATCCCCCATGTCCCTGGCATACCATTTGTGTTGATTTTATTACCAATCTCCCTGTTGCTAATGGTTATACAACAATTCTGGTAATAGTGGATTATTTATCAAAAATGGCGCATTTTGTTCCACTAAAGAAACTCCCAACTGCAGATGAGTTCAGTCAAGTGTTTATGACACACATAGTACGTTTGCACGGATTACCGTCTAAGATTGTTTCCAACCGAGGCAGTCAATTTCTTTCAACGTTTTGGAAACAGTTTTGTAAAAGGTTAAACATTGCTGTAGCACTGTCCACTGCTTTTCACCAAGAGACAGATGGCCAAACAGAAAGGGCTAAATAGACTTTATTACAGACATTACAATGCTTGATGGCGAAATTTACTAGTGAATGGGATAAAGCTTTGCCACTGTCGAAATTCATATATAATAATAGTGTCCATGCAGCTACTCAATGCACCCCATTTTACTTTTTGAGTGGCTATCATTCCAAGGCCTTACCAACTTTAGTAGAAACCTCCCTTTTACCTGCTGTTACAGAGAGTTTGCATGCTTTGCTAGAAAGTCAAGAAAAAGCCAAAAAGCATTTGAATCTGTATAAAGAAGGAATTAAGAAACAAGCAGACAAGCATAGAAATCCACCCCCAAATTAAAATGTAAGAGATAAAGTCTAGTAGTCTACTAAGAATTTCAGTTTTATGGGTTCATGGAAACTACAACCAAGATATATATAGGCCCATTTTCTATCAATAAAATTATAACTCCTGTTACTGTACAGTTAGATTTGACCCCCGATTATGCCATACATTGTACGTTCCATGTTTCCTTGTTAGAAATGTTTGATCCAAATACAAGACAAGAACCCCCACCTCCACCTATTCCTATAAATGGTCACTTGGAATATGAGGTAAGGCGCATTCTAGATTCCAAAGAATACAAGGAAAGTTACATTATTTAACAGGCTGGAAAGGTTATTCCTCAGAAGAAAAATCATGGGAGCCAGCTTCATTTGTTCATGCCCCCAAACTTGTGAAACAATTCCATTTACGATATCCTCGAAAACCATGGCCTGTAGGGCGGCCTTTGAGGGGAGCGACTGTTGGGGTTTGTGCACAAGCTTTGGCTCAAACCCATGCTTGGCATTGATCTTGGGAGCTATTGAAGTGTGGCCATATATTATTTTATGTTGTTCCCTTTATTGTTTATGTAATTTCTTTTATTGAAACTTGCATTGTCAAAATATTGTATTGATGCAGGCAGTGAATCGAGTTGTGATGTCACAGAGGCAGTTTGCATGTGAGGAGCTAATTTGGAATCAAAACACGTTCTCTGCACATTGTTGTTCAAAGATAAGTGCTGACTAATGAGCGCACATGAATGTGAACCCCACCCCACTGACTGCCTATAAAAGACTGACTGCTACTTCGATACGCGCGAGTATTTCCCGGCATCGGACGACGGCTTCTTCAGTTCCCGCTTCCGCCTCCAGAGTGCATCTCAACTTCTCCGGTCCCCGCTTCAGTTCTCGGAGTGCTTCCTGCTTTCCCCGGTCTTCCCTACGCCCACAGGAGAGCTTCCTGTTGTAATCTCTTGTCGCCTAGCAACTTCTTGATCTAGGACGTCTTCCGCTCCCGCTCTGGTGACACAGTTGAAAACTCCCCGATCAGCTGAAAGAAAAAGAAAAACACATTCAAGTAAGATCTTTCCTTTAAGTGCTCAACAGAATCTTATGCATAAGAACATGCTAAAAGTAAAACTTATACTTATCTTGGTCTGCTGAACTCCAGACACAATTTTTGTTTTGCTTCAGAGACTATTCTGAAAGAGACAAGGACATAAAAAAAAGTCACTGCCTAAAGACCGTTTTTTATAGAAGATAAGAACCCAATTACAGAATTCGGTGCACAGGTTATTAGTAAGTGTCTAGATCATAAGAAAGATGTCCGGGTTAGAGAGATTGCAGTTTGTGATATTTTATTTAATAATGGTTTTTATATTTTTTCATCATCATTAAGATTAGACTCAAAACGCTTATGAAATTCTGTCAATTACAGTAAAAGAAAAGTGATCTCGCCATGAATGATAGTGAGGCCAAGAAGGTACTTATTATGAATGAATGTTCTATATAAAGAGTTATATGGTATAAAGTACAATCATTATAAGTAACAATTATTTCTCACTGTTGTTATTTGTTGTAAAGAAGAAAGAATGACAACATCCTCCACAGTGACGAAGAGGAAAATCGTGCTTAGAAAAATTGGCAGTGCTGGAGTGTTATTTCTCATTTTTATTTTGTTATGGTTATTTTGTCCCCTTATCCCCATCCACTGGAAATCTAATTTAACCAAACTGGTTATTCAAATTCGGTTCAGGTTGACTTAGGTTTCGGGGGCTAGGGAAAAATTCCACAAATCTCTCAAGTGGAACAACCTGGACTTTCAGGTGAGTGAAGGTTAACAGGTGTCTGCGTTAGACTGGGTATCCCTTTTTTCCCGGGATTGCCACCAGATCTCATTGCTGCTCTTAGTGGATATGGGGTGCCCTTTTTTTCCTGGCTTCTCCGGTGTTCAAATTTGCGTTTGCGGGGTATCTTTCTGGAAGTTCCGTCAGACGTTGGGTTTGGAAGACGCAATCCAGTTCTTCTCCCACTCAAGGGGTAAAGGGCTGGCTGTTCCTCCACCCACATCCAGTTCTCTTCTGGGCTCTGGGAAAAGTACATCTTGGCCATAAAGATGACTTTGAGTTTTACCGGAAACATTAACATGTAGTGTATGTTGTAGGTTCTAAGTTTGGCCTTCAGTGCGTCGAAGGTCCGCCTTTGACCTTGCACCTCACGACTATAGTCCAGGAAAGTCATTATTTTTTAATTGTCATATCACAGTTCTCCCAGTCTCTTGGCTTCCCTCAGGATCATATTCCTATCCAGGAAGTTGGGAAACCTTGCTATGATTGGTCTCGGGAGCGCCTGGTGGGGGTCGTTCACTTAGCACCCTCTCGATCATGAAGCAGGTGGAGAATTTTTCTGCAGTGATAATGTTTTTCAGCCAGGTGGACAGGAAGTTTGACACATTTTTCTGTTCAGCCCCTTCGGGAAAGCCCACAAATCTGAGGTTGTTCCTTCGTGTCATATTTTCTGCGTCTTCAATGCGCTAGAGTATGCTCGTGCTGGTCTCCCGGAGCTCTGCCATTCCCGTTTGTATCCCCTTTACTGCTTCTTCAGTTTTTGCTATACGTTTTTCAGCCGCTGCCACCTTTTCTGACACATTTCTCAGGTCTTGGCGTGGCAGCGTTACTTCCAATCCTACTTCCCCTATTTTCGTTTCCAGTATCTCTCTGGAGGCTTGTATGGCATGGAGGAGCATAACTGTGTCTGATAATGGTAGTTGCGCAAGTTCAGGATGGGTGACCGGCTTTGTATAGCGGTCCATTTTTCCCTGTCATGGGGATTTAGGCTCTTTGTCTCTCCCCATCGTTGGATGCATGGGATGGGGGAATTTTCCCTTTACGTGATTTCGTTTTGTCCTGAGTGTGGGGCAGCTCTCCCTACTCCTCCGCTGCAGTGGTGTATCTTGTGGGGACCATTAAAAGCCTGTTGTGATCCGACTCCAGCCCTCTGTGTCTGGACTGTGCGGTGCGGTGGTGTTCTTCAGTTCTCTTCTTCCCCAGCGTCCTCCTGGCTCAGGGGGTTAGGCGGTATGCCCTGCTCCCGGAAGACGGTGTGTGGTATCAGTCTCCCTCTCCCCGAAAGTCCCTCTATCTTCAGGCTGGCATGGTGTCTTCTGGGGAGTTTCTTTGCGTCATAGGTCTCTTGCCCCTCTTGGCCTCCCTTCTTGCTGGCCCTCACATATTTCACCCTGTCCGGTGGGTCTAGTCTGGTTCTGTCAGTACCTGGTTGTGTTCTCTAGGGCGGTTCCTGGGGTGGACCTTCTATCTCTCTTCCCCAGGTAATTAGTTTCTGATGCATGGTCCCCTCTGTTGCCTCCAATCCATGATTAGATGTGAAGGGGGGGTACGTGTGAGCTCCTGTGTCTAGTGGGGGTTTCACCCAAACCCACACCTTGTTTCTGTTTTGTCACTGTCCTTGTTCCCTGCAATGCAGCCCAAATGGTGTTCTGTTTCCTCATGGTGTCCTCTGGGTTCCTGGCTCTTGGCGTCATGCTTCTCTGGCCTTCCTCTGCCCATTTTCTGACTTGCTCCTTGTACACCTTCTTGTCTGACTGTACATGACCCATCTTCCTGTTCGCCTGGCGGATTCTCGTTCCTTTGGGTGCATCACTATTGTCCTTGTGTCCCCTCCTCCTACTGGTAGGCAATGTGTACCTTAAAGTCTGCTATTACTTCGGCCGCCCACACTGGACTGGGGGGATCCTCAGGCTCGGTAGGAGCTGTGCACTGATCCTACCTTTTGAGATCACAGCCTCTCGCAGTGTAGGCGCCTGCTCACCCTCTGACCCCACAGCCTGCTTTGTGCTGCTCGTTGCTGCCTCCCAGTCCCTCACTTACAGGGCCTGGGTCATTCCTTTCCTTGTCCTAGGTGTATTGCCTAGGGGGTGTGGGTGGAGTGGGAGTGCAGTTGGGGAGGGTGGGGTTCCCAGCCTCCAGGACCATCCGTCGTCTCCAGTGGCGGTTCTCCTCGCTTTGCTTTGTGAGATGGCAGGGGTGCTTGGGCCCAATCCTCGCCACCTAGGCCCAATGGGGTCTCTGCAGTCGCAGCCACCGCTGTGTCTCCTCGTGCAGCCTTTCACTCACTTTCTGCCTTTTGTGGGGAGTCAGTCATCGCTCCTGGTCCACTCACCCTTTCTGGGGAGTTCTCGGGTGTCGTTGGCAGATTTCTTATTGTCTCCTTGCTTTGGGTGGGGATGGGGGTGGTGGTCCTATCCGGCTGCAGCACTCCCTCGTCAGGCCACACAGCACTGCCGTCGCTCTGGCCCACATCGGTTCTCTGTTGCCACCTCTCCGTGGGCCAAGTTGGACAGGTGTTCATTACTCCAGCTTGTTTCAGAACATCATTATGTAGTCTCCCAACCTTTTGGAGTACATCGGGCAGCAGGATTTATCACAGATTTATCACTCCATCTGGAGTTCTCCAGTGACACGTCTCAGTCAGCCATGTTACTGGCCAGGCCCCCGCATTAAAGTAGTTTTGATCAGCCAGATCAGGAGAGGCTGCTAGAAGACAGGATTTTGGCTGTCCAAAAAGAAAGTTCAATACCTTCTTTTCTGTACAAGTTATGATAAATTCAACAGTGGCAAGTTGTTAGATTCACCATTACCAATCTGTTAAGCCCTTTAAACATTATTTTAGCTCACTCCTGTCAATAGTTATACTTTATTAAATTATTCTCATGTTAGCCTCTGGAGCTAAAATGCTACAATGGGGAAAACGTAAGTGGCAGTTTTTCCCTCACCAGGGCATATAAAAAATATTTGAAAATGTTCCTGCTTATGTTTACATGGCACCCTACCCTGAGGACATCTAGGGTAGAACTTAGGGGTGACTTATTTGTAGAAATAAGGTACTTTACTACTTTGGAAGTTCCTTTAAATTCAAAGCCAAATGTGAGTATAATTTTAATTCAAAAGCAGCTTTCAAAGCAAGGCTGGCGTTTAAAATGACAGTAGGCAACACAGCATTGCTCACAGGGAGGCTGTCAGTCCCAATTGTAATTACACCTAATTACCATATGCCTTTTTAATAAGAACACTGACCCTGGGAATGTATTTATTTATTAAAAGAGTTTTATATAGCGCTGGCTGGACCCGAAGGTATCAGAGCGCTTTACATAAGGTTCCACATAGTTGCAAAATAACATCAGTTACAAGTTACCAAAGATACCACTAAAAACATTTAAGAAGCATAGAAGAAAAGGTAAATGGGGTGGGGAATGGAGAGGGGGTAAGGAAAAAAGGTGTAGGGAATAGATACGACAGAGAGACGAAGGGAAAGTCTGCCCAAGGTCCGGCTGGGTAGGTGACGGCCGAGGGGGAATCTGCAGCCCATCTCCTCTACAGCTATCAGGTAGCTCCACCGGGCATCGGTCAAATAGCTAGGTCTCAACAGAAACACGTTAAAGGGATAGAAGGGAAGAAGAAGGGAGCGTAGAGGGGGAAGAGGGTAGGGTGAAGGGGTAGGAGGGGGGTACGATAGAGATGAAGGATCTTCTGCCCAATGTCCGGCTTGGTAGGTGACGGCCAAGGGGGGATCCACAACCCGTCTCCTCTTCAGTTAACAGGTAGCTCCACCGGGCATTGGTCAAATACCATGTTCTCCACGGTCGAGGGAAAGTTCAAACCGAACATGTCCTGGAGTGAGAGCAGGATCCAGGTCAGGTGAGGGATGTGGTTAAAATCAGGTCGATGGCCAGTTCTATTGCCCTGGAGTGGTAGAGCATCGTTGAGAGACCAGCTGAAGCGGCCATCTTGAGGACAGGCAGGGGGGTTGTGGCCTTGGTGTTAAGTTCAGTCTTGAAGTCCGTCAGGTACGCTAACAGGTCTTCCTTGGTCAGCGCCATTCTAGATTCAACACTTTCCTGGTCGCCCACCTGTTTTTTCACCGCCAGTGTGAAGTAGTTTGACACCTTGGTTACGGCTATTTTAGGAGGCAAAGATGCGATCACTGCCCACCGCCAGGGAATCCTGTGCCGATCAGATCTCCGGGGTATCCCTCTCCGTGTTGTGGGGATCAGTCGGGCTTGTAGAGAGGTGACTCTGGTGTGTGCCTAGATCCTTCTTGGAGTCTGAAATGGTGGGTCTCCTCGAGGTAGAACTTAGCAGTGGCTCATGGTGGCCATCTTAGGGTCAGGCAAGGGATGTGTGTTACTGTGTCTCCCTGTACCTGGGCCTTCTTCAATTCCTTCTAAGACCATTCAGGGTGCCTCGGTAAAGCTCTCCTTTACCCCCAGGCCCTTTGGGGGTGTCTCCTGTTAAATCTCCTGTGTGGGGGGTTCCAACCACCATTTTTGGGTCAGGAGGGCCGGAATGAGGACTGTTCCTCCTTACCTGCGCCAGTTTTCTTGGTCCCCTCTCTCTCAGAAGGTGAGGGATCAAAGTTGGTGAGACCCAGGTAGCTCTCAGCAGCCTACTCACCCCCTCTGGAGTCTGTCACTCACCTGTAAGCCCTCTGGTGTTCACGTCTTCTGTAGCTCTTAACTGTGGAACAGTCAGAGTTAGTTACAACCAGTATCAGTCAAAAACTGGGGGTGATCAGGGCCAAAAGGATGACTTTCTCACCGTCTTTATGAAGATGAAATACATAACTGTTAGGCACCTTTGAAATATTTCCCATATTTCATAATACACTGTGTAATGTAGATTTTCATACAACAACATTTTGTAGAAAAAAGCAGCTAAACATGTAATATATATGTACACATATTACACAGTGTTGGTCATCACTGCGCAGTTGATGTTAAGATGCACATTCAGTTGCAAAGGTACTTTTTTATTTGTCTCTAACTTTTGACATTGTTTCTGGTTTTCCATTAAATTTGCCAATCCAATAGATTATTCAGCCTACCATGGGCATGACATTTTCTTGAAGATCTATGCAGGAAAAAACAAGCACTAGTAAATGCTTTAGGTTTCGCCATATGAATAATAATAAACTCTATCTGTTGTAAGTTGTAGCTTGCTTAGTGTTTGTACAATATAAGTTACAGACAATCTGTTAAAGTGTTCTGATTTGTTTATGTACAAAAAGGCAATATATAGTACTGTTACTAGTGGTATCACAAAGTGGGGGAATTAGGTAAATGGTGGAGGACAAAGATACAAAACATGTGCCTGATATGTACCTGATAAGTAGGCCTGAAAGTGATGTGCAAAGGTGACAATAGGTAAAAGGTCAATGAAAAACCATGCAAATCCGCATTAGCATTGTTTTTCTAAATGCAAAAATCACAAGATTGTGAAAACTCGATGAAAAGGTGTTGTTTTGTTGCTGTCCATTGTTAACCTAACAAATGAAAAATAAGTTTACATTTTTCAAATAAGCATTTGAGCAATTGTGCAATAGAAGTGAAAGAAAGACACTGAAAGTGAAATTATTGTTTTATTGAAATGGGAAAGTGTTAATATTAGTGTTTTTAGTACATATTTCTCCTGCAAAGTATTATTTTTTTTGATTTTGCAGCTCTTTTTTTTATTATTCTGAAACAATAAGGAGCATATAGAAAATATTTGCCTATGCATGGTCATTGGAATTGTGCTACTTATGGTTTACAATTTTTCTTTATTTAAACAGTAAACTGTCCTGTTCAATTAATGTGCTATATACTTTGAGGTTTACAAGTTTTAACAAGTACTATATTTTTCCAGTCCTTTGTTACAATAAGTCCCAGGGCCACTGCACTTGCTGCACCATTAAATAATGACCCTAGTGCATGCTAGATAACTGCACTTTGTCTATTTAAAAAATGTGCAGTTTGTGTTTTTTATATTATATAACAACGAAAATACAGGAGGCTGTTTAAATTATTTTGGACAAGTCAAAATCTTTTTAGCAAATATTAAGCTAAAATGCCAGGTGTAAAGCGAACTAACTTAGACAGAGCGTTTGCCTGATTTAGGAATGTGCAGTTAAGATTCTTCATAATATATAACAATGAAACTATAGGAGGCTGTTTAAAATACTTTAGAGAACTCAAACCCTTTTTTAGAAAGTATTAAGCTAAAATACCATCCATTAAAAGTATGCAAATAACTATGAATGGATTTTACAACCATGGAAAGATGAACAGCAAAATTCCCACTATTAGGAAATAAATCTTGCTTCAGTTTACAGAGTATCACTCAATTTCCGAGTTGCTTATTCATATGGCCCACGGAAAATACAGCATACTCTATAACATGTTTTAGGTGCTAGAACAATACAATCTGCATAGTAAGGGCCAGTCCTAAAAAAGCCAGAATTACCACCTACCTGCTTACTAAGCGAAATTTGCGGTGTTAAAAAAGTGGAGCACTCACACCAAAGAAGAAAAAAAAGTTTTTTTTATTTAAAAATATTCCAAAATAATAAATACTTTCCAGAAAAAAGAACAGGCTTGCTCACAAAGACAGTGGTCTCAGACACTTATTTATACTTAATACTACTCAATAAATGATAACCTTCTCTTTAGTCATGGGGCATGTCCAAAGGATCAGCCCAGTTACATTCAATGATTATTAGTATACAATCAAGCCAAAAAGCAACAGCAGTAAATATGAATCCAGGGCAATATTTAATTCATTACAATCATTGCTATCTCAATATAAAAAAGAGAATTTATGTCGCCCAAATGAAATATGTGCAGGAAAATGAATATAGAGTGCTAGAAAAGGAGAAAGTGTAAAAGGAGCATAGAGTAAAAAGTACTTCAAATTTTTATATACATGCAGTAGATTCGCACAATGTACAATTTACAGATGACCTGGTGTGGAACAGATTCAAGCCACTTTTTTATGGAGACATTGCTTCCACAATTATATTGCACATGAAAGTGTATATCAACATCCAGGGCAGAAACAATTATATGGCGTCGACGTTTCGACTCGTCTTTAGGGCTTTATGGAAAATTAAACCTTAGCCTTGCGAGTCTTCATCAGGACTATTGAAATGGGCAGCCTGAAGAGTAGCACAAGCCCTAACCAATGAAGGTAGTGGGAAGGGTGATGTTTTCAATTTCGCACCCAGGGATAAGGAATTAATACCTTATTCACAAGGTGAGCCTGGGTTGTAGGTTAACTCCAGTATTGCAGGTATTAGAACTTGGTCGGATTCAGTCCGTCGTTCTGACCTAGTCCGTCTTCACTTTCTATGACGGATGATAGAATCACTCGGAACTGAACGCCGAGTTACTTGGACCTAACCGGTGACTGATTGATTAACTGGCACTCGACACGCAGCGCAAATCGAATGGCTGCTGTGCATTCTCCTTGACTTTTGATTCCACCTTAAAACTGGCCGATTGAAGGGGCCTTTAACAAGCAAGTTGGGATTAAGTCCCATGAACATTGATGAAGCAGAGCAGGGAGGACCTGGCTTGGCAGTTCGTTCTGGACTGTTCCCATGAGGCACAGGGTCAAGACTGATTTGCTTATGGCTGTGTCTAAACTAGGATGGCATGGTGATCAAAAGAACAATGGATTTAACCCAAATCTCTTGACTGGGGGGTGAATGTATGATTTATTCAGCATTCTGTCCATCATTTCTTTGCGAAGCCATTTTCACCATATGTGGGATGGGTATGCCCCGACATGCGACCTTGCTCACTGTGTCACTGGACCAAACTAGCCTGGCTGATGAATGGTAATACCCAGAAACTTTCCCAGGATGCTTGTTTCTGGTCCACCGAGAACCTTGCATGGCAGTTCGGTCTGGACTGTTCCCATGAGGCGCAGGGTCAAGACTGATTTGCATATGGCTGGGTCTAAACTGGGGTGACATGGTGAGCAAAGAAACAATGTTTTTAACCCAGATCTCTTGACTTGGGGTGAATGTATGGTTTCAGCATTCCGTCCATCATTTGTTTGCGTAGCTCCCTTCCAGGCCACTAGAAAGAACCGGCTGCAATCACAAAAGTCGAGGAATACTTTTAGAACAGGCACATGACAGTGTTTACAATCCAAGTCTCTGCAGCAGTTGTCTGCCACTGTAATGTTATACCAAAAACTGTCCCAATGGATAAAGGGGGTTAAAACATCCCTTAAGAGCACCACAGAGTGTGCTCATGTAAAGCACTGTAATCACTTCATTCAGGTTTCCGCTACATAATGCATCCACAACAAATATATGACACAGAAAAAAAAATTATTAGCGACAAACACTTGACAGAAAAGCAACCAATTTTATTACAGGAACAATATCATATAGAATGGGAACATTTGTTTCAAGTTCCACCAACTAGAACAGAGTTTAAAAAGCATGTTTTAAATGAGTGCAGTCAGGGGATGATAGGTACTGGTAAGCAGTAAAAGCTGTGCATCCTTATTCTAAGAAAACAGCTCCACAACTTTTGGGCCAGTTGCTACTGCACCATCAATATCAAGGCCCTAGTGCCTGCAAGATAACTTCACTTGTGACTGCCTGTTAAGTTGTAAAATATAACAATAACCTGTGTTTAGTGAGGTGCCTAGAGCTTTAGGTCCGGTGACACTGATCTTGCTGCACTATTGAAATCATGGTCCTAAAGCCTGCTAGATACCTGCACTCATGACTGCCTGTTTAGTTGCAAAATATAGCAATATTTGGTATCTAGAAGAGTTATTACAACTTTTGGCCTTGGTGCCTGAGCACTTGCTGCACCATCGTAAACATGATCCTAGTGCCTGCTAGATAACTGAACTTGTAATTGTCTGTTCTTAGTGAAATGTAAAAACAATCTGTAATTAGTGGGGTCTCTAGAGCTTTTGGCCTTTGTGCCACTGCAACTGCTGCAGCATTTAAATCAAGCCCCTTTTAACTGCAAGGTAACTACAATAGTGACTGCCCGTTTTGTAGTAAAATAAAGACATATTGGGTGTTTAGAGTAGTTATGGCAACTTTTGTCACTGGTGCCACTGCAGTGGCACCAGTGACAAAAGTGTGGCTCAATGGTTAGAGCGGCAGACCCTGATGCAGAGGTCTTGCCCGGGACCAGGGTTCAATTCCCCGCCTCGGCGGGTCTTGGGCTCAAAAATTCCACGGACCTGATAATTCTCGCCTCGGTGCCTATTCCAATCATGAAGTCCTAATCGGCAACTCTGGGCAATAGCTTGCTTAATCTCCACAACGGCCCCTACAACGCTAAGGATGCCTGGCCTCCACCTTGGGGACGCCTCACAGGGAAAGCCAGGATGGGTTCCACAGCGGTATTCGTACAAGCGCCTTGAGACCCTTGCGGGTGAGTAGTGCACCATACAAGTACCTGCTGCACCATTGTAATCATGACCCTAGTGCCTGCAAGATAACTGCACTTGTGACTGTCTGTTTAGTAGTAAAGTTTTGCAATATTCTGTGTTTAGTGTGCTCCGTAGTGCTGCGGGCCATGGTGCAGCTGCACCTGCTGCACCATTCAAACCATGCCCCTTTAAGCTGCAAGGTAACTGCAATTGTAACTGCCTGTTTAGTAGTAAAATATAGCAAAATGATGTGTTTAGAGGAGTTATGACAATATTTGGGCCCAGTGCCACTGCACCCGCTGCACCATTACAATAATGATCCGATTGACTGCAAAGTAGCTGCATGTGTGACTGCCTGTTTAGCAGTAAAATATACCAATATTTGATGTTTAGAGGGGTTCCAAGAGCTTTGGTACATTGTGTCACTGCCCTTGCTGCATCATTGAAATCATGAATCTAATGCCTGCAAGGTAACTGTACTTGCGACTATTTGGTGTTTAGAGAAAATCTGACAACTTTTGGCCCCAGTGCCACCGCACCTGCTTCACCATTCAAATCATGACCCTAAAGCCTGTAAGATAACTGCACTTGTGACTGACTGTTTAGTTGTAAAATATAGCAACTATCTGTGCTTACTGGGGTGCTTAAAGCTGTGGGTCCTAGTGCCATTGCATCTGCTGCACCAATGAAATCATTACCCTAGTGCCTGCTAGATAACTGCACTTATGACAGCCTGTTTAGTAGTAACATTGTGCATAATCTGAGTTTAGTGGGGTAGCTAGAGCTTTGGCCATGGTATCACTGCACCTGCTGCACATTTAAATTAAGCCCCGTCTAACTGCAAGGTAATTGCAATTGTGACTGCCTGTTTAGTAGTAAAACTTTGCAATATTAGGTATTTAGAGGAGTTATGACAACTTTTGGACCCAGTTCCACGAATGTATGACGCTACAACGCATAAATTCACAACGCATACCATCACAACACAACTTTTACAACTCAGTATCCATTACAACGCATGCCATTACAACGCATGCCATTACAATGCAGATGCCATTACAATTCATGCCATTACAACGTAAGTATAGGAAAGTATATACTTTCATTAATATTAATTTAATTTTAATTTAATTACAATTTTTTTTAAATTATGTATTTACATTAATTTTAATTTTTATTTAATAAAATTTAATTTACTATTCTAAATCCACGGGGGTGTAATAGTAGGGTAAGTGTTGGATAGTGTAGGGGTTAAAATTACTATTCTAACTCCAGGGGGGTGTAATAGTAGGGTAAGTGCTGGATAGTGTAGGGGTAAAAACTACTATTCTAACTCCAGGGGGTTGTAATAGTAGGATAAGTGCTGTATAGTGTAGGGGTAAAACTTACTATTCTAACTATAGGGGGTGTAATAGTAGGGTAAGTGCTGGAAAGTGTAGGGGTAAAAATTACTATTCTAACTCCAGGGGGGGTGTAATAGTAGGGTAAGTGCTGGATAGTGTAGGGGTAAAAATTACTATTCTAACTCCAGGGGGTTTAATTAAAATACATTTAATTTAATTAAATATTAATTTTAAGTACTTCATTTAAATAAAATGAAATTAGAATATTCAAATGTATTATAATAAATTAAATAAAATAATAATTAATTAAAGAAAATTAATAAAAACATGTAATTAAAATTAAATTAATATAATTATATACTTACCTATACTTACATTGTAATTGATCCTGCGTTGTAAAAGTTGCGTTGTAATGGTAGTGCGTTGTGAAAGTTGCGTTGTGATGGTTGTTTTCCGTCCACTGCACCTGCTGCACCATTTCAGTCATGACCCTATTGTGTGCAAGGTAACTACACTTGTGACTGCCTTTTTAGTTACAAAATATAGCAATGTTTAGTGGTGTGTGTAGAGCTTTTGGCCATGGTGTCACTCCACCTGCTGCACCATTGTAATCATGATCCTAGAATCTGCAAGATAACTGCATTTGTGACTGCCTGTTTAGTAGTAAATTTGAGCAATATTAGGTATTTAGAAGAGTTATGACAACTTTTGGCTCTGGTTCCACTGCACCTGCTGCATCTTTTCAATCATGACCCTATTGTGTGCAAGATAACTGCACTTGTGACTGCCTTTCTAGTGATAAAATATTGTGTTATTAGGTGTTTAGTGGTGTGCGGTGAGCTGTTGGTCCCGGTGTCACTGCACGTGCTGCACCATTCTAATCATCTACTGGTGCTATACGTAATCGGAGGCTGCTGTTATTCTATATGAAGGAAGACATGTCGGGCCGTGGATGAATATTTCGCGAGCCGGCTGTTGACAGGAGATGTGGGATATCTTCGTATAAATAATGGGCCATTGAGCACACGCTAGCTCATACTGATGGATACTGTGAATCATCAAACCTTTGCCTGTGGTCCTATCCTAATTTCCAGTCGTTTACTTACCATTTTATATACTTAACAAACGACACAGACGTCTTAGTTATTGCTCCTACTTTTGCATTCTGGGATATACATACCCCTCTCAAATTCTGACCGCCAGGCGCAGTTTCGACATATATTTTTGACTCGTCGCTTCCATTCGATCTACTGGTTACACCTGGAAGACAGCCTCTTCTTGCCCTGAAGAAGTCCCAAGAGGGACAAAAGGCGTCGGCTGTACATTCTCTGCTACCACGCTTTGGAACAAAAAGAAATCAAAATCATTGTATTCTTCATCATCTACTTTAGTGCCTGCTAGATAACTGCACTTGTAAATGTCTGTTTAGTAGTCACATTTACCAGTAATCTGTTTTTAGTGGGGTCTGTAGACCTTTTGACCCCCCCCCCCCCTTCCTGCCACTGCTGCACCATTTAAATCAAGCGCCTTTTAACTGCAAGGCAACTGCAATTGTGACTGACTGTTTAGTAGTAAAATTGAGCAATATTAGGTGTTGAGCAGGAAACATAACATAACAAAATAGAAAAAGTAAACGGTATGCAGCGCTAACCAAAAGAAAAAAAGTTTGAACTATCAACGTAATAAGTAATGAGTAGTTCGGCCACCGAAGGGAGAACAGGCTACAACTGAACTGAGAAATGTAAACTGGCAAGTATAAGGACCAATACAAAGCGAAGGCCCTCTTAAGATATATCAAAAATATTAGATTTCATAAGGCAGGCGAATACTAAAAATGGTACGGGGTTACACCTTTTCACATTTTAGATTGCCTAGAAAACTTTGCTCACTCATATAGTCCGAATGGCTGAATGAATTTACACCAAATTTTGCATGAAAGTAGAACTTTACAACAAAAGTATGTTTTTATTGGCTTGGTGTGTATCGGTTTAGTAGTTTTTGAGCTATCATTGCTTAACAAAGATTCAAAGGGGCTTTCGACAAGTAACACTTGCTTATCTCTGCATTTTAACTGCTTTCAATCATATTTTAAAGTTTTGGATGAATGTGATTGACTGGAGACGGAATCCCCAAAAATAGTTTCGGTCATCTTGGCATTGACAACCGTGAAGTTTTGAGGTGTGGAACATTTTTCTACACCCACCGAAGTGCTGGGGGTGTGGGTGGAGGGGGTGTAACTCAGAGGCATGGGAAACTGGAATACTACAATGAAAAACAAAACAAACAACAAAATGCCTGGCTCACTATTCAAAATGAGATCGCGATCCCACGATCCATTTTATGGATGTGTGCAGAATTATGCAACCGGAGCAGGTAGGGGTAAATTGCATGATTGTAGGCAGGCCAGGCCCTGCCTCAAAACTTTGCTGCACATGATCAAAAGCCATTTGCTGCTGGACTCGGGCACTGAGGAGGGTTAAGGGTTTAATGTCATAGCAGTAGGCTAGGCGCTGCACCCAGCCTGAACGTTGTGTCCAGCGGGGGATATGCACTCGCAGCGTGTTGAAGGCAGGGTCTAGCTGTTACAGAACACCTGATTTGACAAGTCTCTCACTAAGTTAGCAAAAGCAAAATTCATATTCAATTTACATTTTCTGACAGTATTTTATATCAACTGTATTATGCCAAGCCTGCCTAACACTACACAATCCCATTGCATGGCAAGTTGTAACAATCTTTTATATACAAAGACAAACATTCACTAATCTAAACTTTTTTATTTTAGTTATTTGTTTGTCGAATGCTTTATATACATAAAAAGATAAACGGTGACAGCAAAGAAATATGGCTACAACAAAAATATTATTACGATCATCGCATTGTAACAAAATCCGAAATTATCAGATTGCATCTGGTACTTCAGTTCAATTCAGTAAATTTATTTCGATGATTAAAAACCATCATAACAATACAAAAATCATCAATTACATTTCTGAACCATACAATGAAAAACAGAATGAAAACAATTTTAAAAAACATGTAGAATTATGTGCGTCCTAAGTCAACCTCTCGTATTTCTTAAGTTAACAGCAACTTTTAAAAAACTCATGATAGAGCATAAGGTACGCATATCAGAAGCTCTTTGCAGGAAAAGTAAGGCAGTTTTAGCATGACAAAATTTTAACTCTTTTAAAATATCTACAAGAAATCTGCGTCGAGGGGTTCGATAAAAAGAACATAAAAGTACAAAATGGAGGGTGTCCTGCGGAGACCTATTGTCGCAGCCGCAGGCACCCTTCTGCTCAATTGTTAAGGTAAAACCAGATGGGTAGGCTAAAATATTAGGTAACAAGTTGAGCCTAAAACGACACATTAAAAATCTATCTTGCTGATTATACATTAAAAATAAATATGATTCCATGCCCTCTCCGTTGCTTACTGAGCGATGTGCAACTACAGATGTTTTTGTTGAGTCAAGCTGTTTCCTGCCCAGTTCATATTTTCCTAATAACAGCTTTTTGGTCCGATATTTACAAGAAGTGTCAATCGAAGACGGATCGCTGAACAGTGTCTGATGATCTATGCTCCCTAATGTATCTTTAATGTATTTTAGCCAGGGGATCTGAAGGCACTTGTCTTTCTGTAGGCAGTCTTTGACTATTTGCCTGCTTAGCTCCGCTTCTGGGTTTACCCAGATTCGCAGCCAGGTCAGGATGGGTCTCACTTTTATCTGGTTGGTGATATAAGGAATCCCCAGTTCTGTATGTACAATTGCTGCTGGGATGCTCTGTGGTGTCTTCAGGATCTTACGTAGGAACTTATGTTCCTCTACTTGTAAGTGATTTACATCCCTAAAGCCCCACACCTCTGCCCCATATGTGGCCTTGGCGGTGCTAACAGCTCTATACAACGTCATTATTTGCTCTGGTGACCAGTGGCCCAGCCTATGGGCAAAGTTTAAAATAGCACCGTTTGCTGAGACCAATTTCCTACACCTTTCCTCGAGCAAGGAGGCAAACCTAATCTCTCCATCAAACAAGAGACCTAAATATGAAAATGTGTTAACAGTTTCTAGCACATGGGTTCCTATTTTGAATACATATTTCTTAGGGGTTTTTTCCCTGCCACCATTACAAAGGATTTGGTCAGGTTCACGGAAAGATTCTCCATGAACTTTACAAATCCATTGACAAGATGTTGCAGACTCAGTGCTGTTCGTGCAAGCAGGACCGCCTCATCCGCGTACAACAGTACTGGTATATGGCGCGATCCGGCTCTAGGGCAGTCAGTCTCCAAAGCCATCAATGTGCTTTCTAGGTCATTTTTGTAGAGTGAGAATAAGAATGGAGCCAGGATACACCCCTGTCTCACTCCGCTAGTGCACGGGAAGGGATCAGTACTCACCCCGCCCCGCGCTATAGCGAACCTTAACAGTGGTGTTCCAATGCAGTTCTTTTAAAATATTTATGAGTTCCGGGTCAATTCCCAATTTGAACATCAAAGCCCAAAGTTTATTTCTATTTACATTGTCAAAGGCCGCAGCCAGGTCCATAAACCCCATATACAACGTTCCGTTGCTGGCTTTTGTGTATTTAGCTACTAGGAGGTAGAGGTTAAGACATTGATCACTAGTTGATTTGCCCGTTCTGAATCCGTATTGGGTATCTGCCAGGGTGTGGTGCTCTTCAGTCCACTCGGTAAGGCGATTTAAGACTGCCCTTCCTAATCATTTAGCAGACACATCTATCAGCGTTGCGGATTGTCCCTACTGCCTTTTTTATAGATAGGGACAATTAATGCTGTAGCCCAAGATCGCGGGAGCCCAGATTTTATTGCTGCATTTAATAATCTGGTCATAATGGACGCCCATAGTTCAATATTACTTAGATAGAGATCTGGGGGAGTGACGTCCGGGCCTGGTGCCTTGTTACGGGACAGACCTTTAATTGCTTTCGTAATTTCGTGTAGAGAGAATTCTAATTCCGTGCATCGCGCCCCCTCCCAAGGTTCTACCCTGGCTGTGTCACCCTGGTGATTATATAGACTCTCAAAATGGCTGACCCATTGTTCGTGGAGTATATTGGTTCTGATAACCGGGGAACTGGAATCTTGAAAACAGGGACTATTGATGATTTTCCAAAATTGGGTATAGTCCCTATTTTTCCCCTGCTTCCCTCAGGTCTGCCCAAACTTCCTTTTGGAGCGCAATCTTTCTCTGTTTGACCTGCGTTTTATAATTACTCCTGCACAGGGCAACTTTATGCTTGTCTCTCGGGAGCGTCTTAAGGCAGAGTTTTAGCTCCCACAGTGCCCTTGAGCAATTGGAATCAAACCATCGTGGAAGTACTGAATCCTTTACAGGGTGTTTAGTTTTTAATAGTCCATCGACCACCTTAGTTAGAGACTCAAATGCTGAGACCACATCTCTGCCCTCTATTATAAGTTCTAGGCAGGCCCCTATTTGTTCTTTCCTTCTTTCCAAAAGGGTACTATAAAATTATTGAGCATTGATCTTTGACCATCTTAAGCACCTACCCTGGTCCGTTGGGCACATCTCACTCTCTATAAGGACATTCCTTGATGACAGCCCATTGTATAAAATTTCAAGAGTTAGGGGATTATGGTCGCTAAAGGGACTCCAGTCCGTTCTCACCTCTTTAACCTGTTCTTTTGCGAAAGTGGATATTATAATGAAATCTATAATGGATGAACAGCCTCTGCCCTTAAATGTTGGTATGAGAGTGTCTTCTGGCCTCAAAGCCAACAGATCAATAGTATGTGTCAGAGCAAACCTGTCAAGTAGCTTCATTAATAGTGTTCCCTCTTTATTATGTTCAAAATGTGGTCCACTTTCTACTGGGCATGAGGATCAGTCAGGGCTAACGGGGAGAAGTTTTGGGCACAGATGACAGTTAAAGTCACTCATGATCAAAATAATTGGTTCTGGGGCCCCCTTCCTTTGCTCAATTTCTTCATTTAATCTGCTCTCTAGTTCCTGTATTACTGGGTAATTCCCATCAATCGGCCCTGAGTTGTAAAAATTTAATATTAGGAACCTCTGACCTAGTCCTTGGAATGCCGCTGCCTGTAGAGTGTGTGATGCTCAGGGGGTTGCATCCATATGCCTTTTAGGTCCAGGCCAACATATAAGGCTAATCCTCTCTTCGCCCTGCCTGATCTACCTTCCTGTGCAGGCACAGAGAAGCATTTATAGCCATCCAGCTGGTAAGGAGAAGGGTCTCTTGACCAAGTCTCCTGAAGCGCTATTATATGGAAGCCACTAATGTACTCCCTCCAGTCCTTGTTATCAAATTTCCCCCACAGGCCCGCTATCTTCCAGGACAGTAGAGCTAGCCCAGCCCTGCCCTAGAAGCTTTTCCTCCCTTTGGAACATGATCATTGAGTCTGCAATCAGTTATCTTGTACAGATTTACCTCACTAAGATCAACACCCCTCAGTCCTCAATTCTTCCAGGCTTTCCGCAGCCCCCTTCATGGTACATTCAGGTACGTCCCCTGTAGTTATCTTTTCTTGCCCATTCTCTGCTGGGGTAGTCAGTCATTTCCGTCAAGCGACTGTAGGGGGTGAATCTATTTCTCCACTGTGGGTAATCTCGAGGTGGTAAAAATTGGCCTGGGTGGTTGGGCATTCTGTCCCTTTGTCTAGGTGGTGCCCTTCCTGTACTCCACTTGGGATAGGTCAAATTATAAGAGCTCCGCCTCCTCGGATAGAAGTATCCCAGTGGAAGGGTGCAAATAATACTGGTGTGGTTTCTATTTGTGTTTCCCAATATATATTCCACCAAATTGGTGTCTCTAAAGTTTGCCACAATACAGTCCCCTATGATGTCTTTCTTTCTTCCTCCTAGCCAATTCACTCGTCTTACGTGTAGGATCTCCCCACTTTCCCCGGTATTCAAGGGCCTATGAATATTCAGCCATTTTATTATTTTGGATTTAAGTTCTAGATGTCATTCTTTTTCTGTAGCCCTGAGTTCAGGAACCCCTGCAAATGCGATAACGTAGGGGCATGCTTCCGGGTGCAGATTTATATGTGGTGGTGGACTTTCAGGTCTTTCATATACAGCATAGTCATTTTGAAGTAAGCTAGTTAGACCCTGAGTTGTGTGATGCCCTTCTTGCCTCATTTGTGTGAGTGTCTGCTGTTGGACTTTGTCTATGTATTTACTGCCCTCCTTCTGAGCATTTCCCCTCTCTAGGTATGCTGGAGATTTAGATGAGTCTTGTACCTGAGCGATCGTGTGTTGCGTATTAATAACACAATTGTTTTTGGCCGCTATTTGGCCAATGGCCGTGTTTGTGGGTTGGTTAGGGCCTGAGGTAGGATTGCTGCTTATCGGGCCCTTAGTCTTGCCATATTTAATCAATTTATTAGCTATTTTGTCTATCCTACTGACAATCGGTTTTATTTGGCTAATGATGAAGGCTTCCAGATGTTTCTTTAGGTCTCCGATTACCTCGTCCATCCATCCGGGTGGTCCTGTAAGGACTGACGCTACTTCATCAGGGGTTACCTCTTGTCTACTTTTGGATCGGTAAGCTACTGTGTTTGATTTGATTTTTCTGAGCTGGCCCTTGCTGCCCCCCGTTGTTTAGGTCTGCTGTATGTGGTAGAAATACAGTCCCTGGTATCGTCTTCCCATATCTTAGCTACCAGTTGTGCGCATGGAATGCCCTCGATTGAGATGCTCACTATGTCCGTGTTGGGACTTTCAGAAATACTTAAATCCCTGGATTGTGTGGGGGTGACTAGCATGGGAATTGGAGAAGAGGACAGACTCCTCTCCATACGCTCAATATCCCCAGAGACTTTCCTCAACATCAGGTCAATCGCGGTAGGTTTTTTGATTTTATTGGGTAGTACATCATTTGTCTCTAAATTGACCTGGTAATTGTGCTTTACTCGTAGCCGAGTGCGTTTTTGGAGGTTTGGACATGATTACAATGTTTTAATACACTATCTCCCAAACCTGACCTTCCTGGCTTCCTACAGAAATGTCTTACAGTAATGCTAAGACAGTCACTTCTTTCCCTTCCCACAGTCCACAATATTATATCATTTATGACGACTTTATCAGATATTTCAATAGTATGGTCGTCGTATTGTTATCCTCCCAGTAAATAAGCAGAGTCAAAGATAATGTACCTTTTGGGTAAGTCAAGAACAAGGGGGGTGGCCCAGCCCTGCCTTGTCCGGCCCCGGACGGCCACAGACTGCCCGCCCTCTGCCCGGGCTCAGCCCAGCGACTCCCGCGACGCGGGAGGAGCGGGTCGGCCTTATGCGCCTCCGTGCACGGGAAAGTGACGCTGCAGGCGGCGTCCCCGTGTCCTGAGCAGGGGACGCTGGGAGGTGTAGTCCGTGATGGCTCCCCCTCACAGCGGCCGCGTTGTCCTATGCGGCGGCAGGGGAGAGGAGGGCAAGGAGCACGAGGTCCGGGGGTCTGGTGCGGCGAGGAGCTTCCACACAATGTTGCCAAACAAACTTTCAATAAAATTTGTGTGTTTTAAAGAAAAATACATTAACTGTCGGGAGTTTTCGAGAGTGAATAGCCGCGTATAGCGTGCAAAGTAAGAGAAAATTGTATCTATTGGTTGGTGAATGAAGGACACGGACATTCATTTTAAGGCATAGTTTATTATCTAAAATACCGCAGCATCAGGAAACAAATCAAATAGCACGTAAGCATGCATTACAACGTGAAACATTCCAGGTGTACTAATGTGAGATCCGAGGGAAACTGCTGGCAGTTCTTCAGAGCTTCCACCG